>NC_137463.1:5000-2652495 GCF_964235325.1 Thermobia domestica
GCAACGCCAGAATCTAGTTATAATGAAGGATTTATGGTAGGGACAAGTAAACCCTTAGATCTTGACCTTCGAGGAAAAAAATTGTTATGTTTTGTCGCGTACTATAATATTTGTTTTGTTAGAATATCTAAGTGCCACATTTTCAAAAACATCATAATATAAACAAAGTTATAATCGCTCTCTTTCTGAATAGTATATTTGATAATTTAAATAACTAATTACTGGCATTGTTTACCATTAAATGCAAAAATATTATGCTTATATGTATATTGAATAATTATTATAACATAAAACATTTACTAATGTAGTGATTTGTACTCTTTAAGTTTCACATGAATTAATTGTATTAGTATCATAAGAATGCATTCATTTTCAATATTTACTTTCATTTAAAACAACTTCGAACACATCGGAAAACTAACACAATAAATGTATACTCATTTTCATCATTTTCTTATTAGTAGTAGTATTATTTTAATGATTATCACTACTATGAAACAAAGATGTGGCACACAAATTAAATTCAAGTAAGAACACACGCAAATATTTTCAAAATATTAATTACGATATCAAAAATTTTACTTAAATCTACAACAACATTAATTAATTATGATACTTTATATTTATTACATTCTGGTTAAGAATCGACCAAGAATGGACTGAGCAGTGGATGGTTTGTCAGACCATTACACTTTTTAAAGTATCTGCCCTCCTAAATTTAGAAGATATCACCCACATTAAAATTATTTATTATAATTATCTTCCATCCCCGATATGAGGGTTACTTATAGAATAAAAAATTGCAATTTAAAAGAATAAAGAATGAAGTAATACAAAAATTGCCTACGCCGGGCGTTACATAAATATAATGTTACCCAAAAGTGGGAGGGAACCTCATCTCATGCCTTGGCAAGCCACTTGGCATATTTTTTCTTCTTCAATAAAAAGCTTCAGCCGTCCGGAGGTAACATAGTGGGTCACGGACGCCGATTACGTAACATAATAACTATATTGCTACACATTTTTTTTCAGTTACCAAAATCATTGCAACTGTCAAGTTTATAAAATACAAGCAGTCCGGCTCAATGAGATTTTTATTTACCCTACACCTAATTTAGGTTTTTTTTTAACACAAAAATAATTTCGAAAGATTTCATTTGCCAATAAACAACTAACGCGATTGTATAAACTACTATGTGGTTTTCACCAATCCTGATAGCTTTAGGAAGCAATACCTCAAAACACAAAATTTGTTTCTCAACATTTATAATCATTGCATTATACAAAAAATCAACTAACTTATCACTGCTTCACTTGCAATTACTTTTCTTTCGTGATATTTTTCTATGCACATCAATTTCACAGTATTCAGATTGAACACTAGATTGCCTTTTTCGTTTCATTAGGTTTTTCCATTTACCTGTGTGCTCGACCTTCACTATGGCGTCAGAATCAGCTGCTGGCACATCACTGATAGTAATTGGTGATTGACATTTAATTTTACGATCACATTCATTTTCAAATCGCTTAGACGTAAGGGGTTTGTTCACCCAATTACCACATTCTTCCTCAAAAGGTTCGTGATTTTTGTTAACTACCTCTGGTGTGTGGTCAGCACCTGACCCCATTACTAAATCATTAACTGTTAAATTGCTACTATGATTCAATTTCAGATTTTGATCACCTGTTTCAAAAATACATGCAGAATATTGACTATCATGGTACGACAAAACAACTTTACGTTTACGACTACTTGTCTGAGCATTGGTTAGATTAAAACATTTACTTCTCAAAGAACATTTACGAACAAACTTTGAAAATTTAGAAAAACAATACAACATACGTTTAACTCTTTTTAATTTTCGTCTGACTTTATGTATTTTCCTTTTATGTTGCCGGTGCCTTTTGCTACAACGAACTTGCAAATTATATTTCCTTACAATGTAACGAACAACATTTTGTAATCTACCGAAATTATCTTGACGGGTTTTTAATTTCTTTTACCACGTTACTGAGTTATGGTTACTATAATAAGGCCTACAAGGCATAAAGCCATTTTTACTATCTTTAATATTCGATAAGCTAGACCATATGGTTACAAATTCTAGATAAAAATTTCCTGACACATCACTAATTGTCGTAGAAACACGAATCATAGCTTGTTTTGTTTGGCATGAATCAGCCTTTCTACGGTATAACTTACGTATCCGTAATCGCACCTGAGAAAATTCCCCCAAAAAGGAAATTTCTGTAAAAAAATCCCTCTTTTCCAATTTTGTGCCCCTCTGTGTGCCCCGTGTGGTAACACTCAGCGCCCAAAATATTTCGAAATATACTACATAGTGTATGTAATAGGGATGTGTCAGGAAATTTTTATCTAGACTTCGGCTTTGTTTTCATGCTATAGGGGAACATGCGTATTGTTGAGACATGGGTCAATATTTTTTATCGCCCTTAGTTTTCAAGATATGAGATTGGTATTTTGTAGTTATTACATACACTATGTAGTATATTTCGAAATATTTAGGGCGCTGAGCGTTAATACCCGGGGCGCAGAGAGGGGCCCAAATTGGAAAAAGATATATTTATTACAAAAATTTCCCTTTTGGGGGAATTTTCTTCCCTCAGGTGCACGGTACGGATATGCAAGTTATAACGTTCGAAAGGCCGATTCATGCTAAAGAGAACGAGGTACGAATCATGATTTTAGAGTAAATAGTGTTAATACTACTAAACTTAATTTACTAAACTTATTGATTAAATTGGACTGAACCTATTGTTGGATTTTCCCGCTTCTGGTACATAATAGAGAAATTTGAGTGCTACATTTGGAAACTGTGCCTTATAACGAAGCCAACGAGGTACACACTATGTTTCCAAGATTAATAGAGATGCGTAACGAATTTTTTCAAAAAAGCTCAAAATTTTCCCTTTTTTAAAAATCTGCATTCGTTGTTTGTGACGTCACTGACCACAGGCATCGCACACGTGACTGCAAAACGCTCATAAAACATGTTCTTTGATGCTTCCATACTTGAATAAATGCAAGAAACCAGGTATGAAAAGCTTTACTAGAGATTTATAAAGCAAATTCCGAAGTCGACGCCATGGTCTGTATACAGACCAAAACATTTAAAAGGGTTAATTGATAGGTTTCCCAATATTAATAAGAACTATTCATGACAACTAAAGACCATGCACCTTGTGCAGAGTCATTCTGATGCGTAACAAGTGCAATACTAAAGCGTTCGACTATCATATGTAGCCTGAGAAGTAAGGCTTGTAGTAACACGCTAATCACATGTCAAAACAACAATGCATAAGGCCTCATCAGGTTAAAAGGCTAATCATGTGACACTAATTAATGCTGAGACTCATTCTGTGTCAGCCTTCAAAAATTCTGCGTACGCTAAAGGCCAACATACACTAGCGTATTTTCAGCGCGTATTTTCGGTCCGTAAAATGATGTCGTAAATTTCGGTCCGTAAGTTGGCCCATACACCTAGCGTAAAAATAGGCGCGTAAAAGAAGAAGAAAAAGAAGCGGTCATTTTTCGCTCTTCCTCTTGCCTGTTGTTTGAGCACGTGGTCGTTTTCCAGTTTACTCAAGCTGTTTGAACAAGATCTATCTGAGGCCAAGTGCAGGTGCTATAAACATTGTGTTGTTAAGTAAAAGAATAAAAATAAAGCATAGAAGAAAGAGACTGGGAGCCACGCCGAAGAGGATTAAAATTTCACATTTATCTATATTACGTCCAAGCAGCTCAATCCATTTGGCCTATTTTTGGTACAATCTTAGATCATTTACTTAGTGATCTGAGATCACTAAATATTTATATAAATCGTACTTCTAAGAGGAGGACTCAGGACAGGGAAAAATTTATATTCAATTTTTTACGATGTACACTGCAAACATTTAAAACAGACACAATGATGATTTAATACAATCTGAACGAGCTTGATGTGTGGTTTCCTCTTACCTTCCGAAATGAGCCTATTGTTTGGAATTGCAGTTTACAAAGAATAAGGGAGTAAAGGAGTGTTCCGATAGTTGAATAATTGATTGATTTTTTTTTTTTGTTATACAATGTTGACTTTGGTCGTTAAAAAGTGGGCTACTGAATGATAAATTCAATTTAAAGAAAATATGATTTATTAATGGTTGCAGCTTTCGTTTTTTTTCTTTCTTACAAAATTAACGAAGAATATAGTAGTAACAAATAGAATAAATTATTCCCTCACGGGATATCAATTTTTACTACCTTTACAGCTCAAAAATAGGCCAGAAAAGAAAAACAAGACTTATACAACTACCTCCAGCCCCATTCTTTAGAAATAGTTTGATCCTTGTTAGCTCGGCTGTTGTAAGTTGAAGGGATCCTCCCCGTTGCTTCCACCTACCTTTTTTTATTTCAAAGTTTATCTTGCCATTTAGTTTTTATCTAGTTGTTAAAAATCATTTAAATATTTATTTATTGAAAGGTTGGGTGTTAGTGGACTTAGGTAATTTCATCACCGGAATTTTCGTCACTGGTAATTTTGTCACCAAAATATTAACATGTAGGCTATTTCGTCACCGGAAATTTCGACATAGTAATTTCGTCACTTGTAATTTTGTCACCAAAATATTAGCATGCAAGAAATTTTGTCATTGTCATTTTTTAACCTTTGTTGAACTAAGTAGAGACAAAGTAAACGACCGAAACAGCTGACCTTACCTTAATCAAAGTTGGAAAACAATTCAGTTGGTGTTCGGCTCTGGAAAATCAAAGTTTCGGATACTCGAAGCAAGAACAAACAGCAGTAAAATAACATAATGTCAGTTTCAGCAAATGTTAAAAGCGCAGGTAAAATGCGCCAATAATGGATTTATATATCACTATTTACAAATATTAAGTTTTGGCAATATTTAAATTTCAGAACAGAAAATTAGCAAACAAAATACAACTTGTATTAATGCAATAAATGGTTTGCATGTTCATTTTCTACTATTCATAACATTATAGGAAACAACAAGCATTTTTTTTCAAACATTTAGTTCCAGTGTTATACGTTAAGCACAAAGACTAAAGCCGTTTCTGAAAAATCTGAAACACATTTCTAGTTTGCTGTTTGGGTGGTTGCCCCACAGCATCTTGATGAAGCACAGCTGAAACCGTTGCTTCAACTTGTTGAATTTCATGAATAAGATTCCAAATAGTTGCCTGGGACATTCCTACTAGATGATGAAACTTCTAGTTCCACAATTCACAAAATATTATTTATCCTAGAATTGCTGTTAAAGGTAGCTTGGTGAACATTCCAATTGTCTGGGGGATATAGACTAGGGATGGCCGGATCCGGATTTCGGATCTGTATCCGGATCTCGGATCTGGGTTCGAAATTCGGATCTGGATCCGAAATCCGGATCTCAGATCTTGATTCTTATACAAATTGTGATAAGAATCCCACCCAAATTGTGATAAACTTGAATATCTAAAATTCGCCGAAAGTAATTTCACGAAGTCCTGACAGTGAAGCAGAAAACAGAAAATTAAGACGAATATTGACAAGTCTATTTGTCTCCTTCATTCTACACTAAAGATCAAATGTTTGTCTTACTTAAAAAAAAAATCTGATTTGATCCGGATGAGAGTTCGAATGTCGAATCTAGGTCCACCCGGTTGCAGGACCGAGATGAAATACACACATATTTATATTTGAAACCGGAATACAAAACTCGAATATTTAAAATTTTTCAATACACCTATTTCATTGACAGTTACGAAAACATAAACAGTTAAGACAAGTATTGACTAATTTTTACGTATATTTATCTTGCTCAATCTTCTCAAAATATCAAATGTATACCTTACAATTATATTTAATAATTATTTAGTAAATCACAATATGAGCACCGAGAATAAACTATAAATTTTGGTGTCCCTTATCTAGATTTGAAATTTCGGATTTATACATAGAATCAGGCTGATAGATAAATATTTGAGATCTGGAAAACGAAACACGTGCTAGTACCAAGATCGTAGCCGTTTGTACCTAGGTAATGCGAGCGGAAGGCACTTGCACTAATTCCGCATGTACTTTGGGGAACACGAGAAAGTAAAAACAGATAAATGTTCTTTTTCAGGGGCAAGTGGCGCTTTAACATGACTTTTCATTAGTGTTGTGTTCAAATACGAAAACTGTAATGGCGACTTGTTTGAAATAAATGCCTTTTCTTTTTTAGCAATAAAGTTATGTACTTTCACATTGAGGAAAAATTAGCAAAGCACATTCCACTGATTAGAGTACTGGTTTTTATGGAAACTTTCACACTGAACCGAAGATTTCCTCATGTGGATATCGGATTGCCACACTTTACCTTGCTGAAAGACGTGGTTTATCAGGAGGTCGGCCAAGATTCTTTTGGACTTAGCCTGTAGACTGCTTCTGGTCTCAATTATTCCCATATAACAAGACTAACCATATATAAAGTTGGTTCGAAATGATTTAAAATATCACTAATTTACCTTAAGGGGATAATCGCGATTTAAATATTCGTAAATCAAAAGAGATGTAAAAGTTAAGCGTTAAAATAAATCCGATAATTCCTAATGCAACCGAATGATAGCAATAAAACTCCTTATGTAACATTTTCAAAGCTAAGATTAACAGTTAGGTTCTTGAAGAGGGTTTATGGCAACATAGAATATTATAAATCCAATTATCATAAGTAGTACCTCGGACAGCCCCGCCTTTCACATCACCATCGCCCTTCATCCTGACAAGTGGGCAATTCACTTACCCACAATGACTTTTCAGGCGTTCCAGTGACATCAATATCTCAGTTTGGGTTTGGGATCATGCTTCGGTGAACATTGACTATCACCATCAGCAGCTATTAGAGAAACAGAACTTATTTCTGTATTAGATAATGTGGTTAACTATAGCTTTTCGTCTATAGAAGACGGAGAGTGTATGGTATTATCGCAGGAAATATTTGATACATAAGACTTAGATTGTCAGTATTTAGGAGCAACTTTTAAAATAATCGATTACTTTAAATGTGCTACGGATTAGCCGAGAAAACCCGACAGCCATAGTCGAGTGGTCTGCGGCATTAGGCTGTGGATCGTTTGCTGTGAATGTCTTGGTTTCAAATCCCGCTTCGGGCATAGGTGTTTTTAACTGTCCTCGTTTACTTCTATGTCTGTGTGGTGTCATAATGGTTACAGTGTAATCCGTGCAAAGCGTTCAACAGGTTAAATAATCTGATAAAAAGCTATTAGCTTTTTATGTATAAAAAACAGTGGTTAGCGCGTGCCTTCGGTGCCCGTAGTCATGGCTTCAATTTCCGGAGAGGCACTCAGCAATTTCGATGTTGACCCAGCATCGTGAGGACAATTGGGGAGTTATCTTAAGTAAGAGGTAGCGGACTCCAGTCTAGAAAGCCTGCATTAGGGACTTCGGGTGTCGATGCGTTGACTACACATCCCCACTTTGAATGTAAGCCCACTGGTAGGAACCAAAGGACTGTCATGCCAAGAATTTAGTTTCCTTTAATTATCATAAATGCCTTCTTTATTATTAAATTTTATCCAATATTTTCTTTTCAACTAATTTGCGAAACTCAGAGCTAGCTACTTGTTTTCTTTTTAACTCATGTTCATAGCTAGCACAACTAATCACTAAGGAAAAACAATCTTTTTAATAAAATTCGTAAGTAAGAGTGTAGAGAAAGTAAGAGTGCCCTGTATCAGAGAAATATTAATTGACGTATGTAAGTGAGTATATCTGTGCTGAAGTCAAAATTACTCAGTTTTTGCATCGTACATAGTTTTCTCATCCTCATTAATCTCTTCACCCCCGCTTCCTGAATTCCAGTTCTAGTATTCTTTCTTGATGGAGGACTGATGTCTCATGTAGGCTTATTAACTATAACATCAACAATAAAGAAAGTAGGGTTTAATTTGCACTAATTTTAAAATATTACGTTAATTAAATAATAATAATAATACGGAGCGAGTTCAGGCTACTTGTTAGGATTCTTGCTTCGCAATTGGTTAATACCGGCTTTGAATTCGGAGACCAGCCATCCTGACTGAGGACTTTCCAGGGTTGTTCCTCAGTTATACTGGGCAAATGCTAGGTTAGTACCTTGATCTAAGACTCTGAAGACCTTCCATTCCTTTTCCAATGTTGTTTTCATCTGTTGATTACTACAGTGTAAAGTGATCTCTTTGGATGTATCTAGTAGCTTATAGTAAATCAACAATAACGACGTAATATATCTTCACGAAACGTGTGGGTTAATTTAACTACAGCCTTACAGTCCCAATAGATAGCTAAAGTTTTAATATCAATTTCCTGATTTTTAAATACTATTTTCATGTTGTTTCAGCTTTCAATTTTTCTTGTATGTTCCCACCGAGAACTAAACCTGACATCCAGGGGTGGACTGGCTATGTAAAAAGGGCGCGGTCACATACTCTGGGAGGGCGCCGTGCATCTGAGGCTTTCGCTTGTATGGAATACCCCCTCTTAATAAAAGAAAGTGCCGGGGGGCTTCCCCCGGAAAATTAGTACACAAAAAACAAAAAAAGATTAAGTAGCTATTGCAGTTAATAACGATAGAATTATACAAATTCAATATTTTCATAAACAAAGAGACTTTGAGTACTAAATACGAGACGTGTTTTTTTAAGTAAGGTCCGTTTTGTTGTAGACACTAGTAGTTCGCGCGCATACCGCAACTAGCGTGTGTGTCGTGTACCGGCATGCCTCGGGAACAACTGTGCTCAGTTTCAACTCCGTAGCTGACCTATAAGGTTGTGTTCTGTGCTTTCACAATGTTTAAGACTATCAAGTCGCCCGCCGCGTGCGAGGTTCAATCAGTGATACGGTTCTTGTTAGCAAGTAACCTGTCTGCTGCAGAAGTTCATCGACAGATTTGCAAAGTGTACGGTGATACTGTTATGAGTGCAATCAAAGTGCGTAAGTGGGTACGAGAATACAAAAATGGCCGTGACAACGTCCATGATGAGGACCGCTCCGGTCGCTCTTCTTTGATTACAGGCGATTTGGTGGCTTCAGTTGAAGCGAGGGTTCGTGAGAACAGGCGCTTCACAATAACAGGTCTCTCAAACGAATTTCCTGACGTGTCGAGATCAGTGCTTTACAAAATTGTTTCTGAACACCTAAAGTTTAGGAAACTGTGCTCCCGTTGGGTCCCGAAACTCCTAAAGAGGACAACAAAAACCAAAGATTTGAGTGTGCCATGAAGTTCTTCACTCATTATCACGAAGAAGTTGACGGCTTCTTGAGTCAGATCGTAACTGGAGACGAAACATTGGTTTCGCATATCACGTCCGAAACGAAGCAACAGAGCATGGCATGGAGACACACACACTCGCCTGTAAAGGTGAAGGCCAAACAGGCTCTGTCCCAGCGCAAAATCATGGTGTCGGTGTTTTGGGATAGGCATGGTGTTTTGTTGGTCGACTTCATGCAACGAGGAACCACTATCAATGCAGAAGCATACTGCCAAACCCTGTAAAAGCTATGCAGAGCGATTCAAAACAAACGACGCGGCATGCTGACAAAGGGCATTGTTCTTCTCCATGACAATGCAAGACCTCACACGGCAGGTCAGACCCGCGATTTGTTGGACAGTTTTGGCTGGGAAGTTTTAGACCACTCACCCTACAGAACTGATCTGGCGCCGAGCGATTAGCATCTGTTCCTCTACCTCAAACAACACCTCAGTGGCAACCGTTACAATGATGATGATGTCAAAATGGCAGTGAACTCTTGGTTATCGGAGCAGGCGGCAAGTTTTTCTGAAGAGGATATTTTGAAATTGGTTGAGAGGTATGATAAATGTTTGAACAAACTTGGCAACTATGTTGAAAAATAGAGTAAAGTATGTACTTTCTGAAAATACATTTACTTTTTTGAAATAACCTTTCGTTGTGTACTTATGTTCAAACGGCCTTACTTAAAAAAACACGCCTCGTATATTAGGCCTATACAAATCTGCACACTTTAACTGAGACTACAAAAATCACACCAGTTGTTTAAATTCTTCGGCTACATTTGTTAACAGCCTAATTATAACTGAAGATTTGAGTTAAGTTTGGGGCTTATGCTATTTTTCATAATTCTGTCCTTTTAAAGCTATGTTCATCATAACATTAACTTATTTTACATCTGTTTTTAAAACCGTTAATAAAAAGTATACATGAAACAATTACTACAAATTAACAAAAGTAAATTTAGAATTATATACCTACCTAGCGAAAAATGAAATTCGAAAACAAAACTGGAAAATAAAAGTAAAGTTACTGCTTTATGCTTGAAGGAGCCTTCGCATCTCCTTGCTTTTTTCATACATTTTGTCAATAATAAGATTGTTGACTATTTTGGTCAGAATGTCTCTTTCTGAGTTCATCAAGAACAATGATTCCAGATGTTCATATGTATGTCTTGAACGGAGTCTTGTTTTCATGTAACGCCACTAGCGCCTATAACGGCGGAAGTGGGAGGGAGAGACATGTAAAAATGATCCAAAATGACCGAGATTAGAGTCAAGCCAATATATTTCGAAGTCGCTGAGATCATTAATGGTACCACCAAAGCCTAAAACAGAAAGGGCAAGGCCGTAGGCCGAGTAAAGACGGGATCTGGGGGCGGAGCAGTGGGGTTGGGAGGGTTGATATATAAAAATAATCTAAAATTACCGATATTAGAGTCAAATCTATAAATTTTAGGGTCCCTAAGATGATTATAATGACATTCCCAAAGCCAAAGACAGAAAGAGCGAGGCCGCAGGCCGAGCAAATACTGGGATTTGTTGTGGAGCGTGGAGTTGGTAAGGGTGATATGTAAAAATCGTCCAAAATGACCTATATTAGACTCAAATCTATATATTTAGGGGTAAATCTAATATCATTAATAGCATTCTCACGCCGAAAACAGAAAGAGCGAGGCCGCAGGCCGAGCATATACCGGGGTCTGGGGTGGAGCCCTAGCTGGCCAAAGGCTAGCGAATTTATAAAATAATTATGTAGCTTTGTTTAAAAAAATGTGTTCAGAGAGGAAACTGTGCGCCTTCCCGAGGCTAAGACGGGTCTTAGCCCCTCCCGAGGAGGGCGCAAAGGCACTGATGTGAGGAGGGCGCAGCGGCCATCGGGCCGGTACTTGATTATGGCCAGTCCACCCCTGCTGACATCACATGAACAAATGCGAATATGTTAAAAATTTTTGAACACTTTAATATACAAAACACAAAACGCTTCAATGATACGATGCATGGATATGTTTTGGTTACGTCCTGCAATATATGATTAAAGAAACCTGGAGGGTGAAGAAAAAATAAAATAAATCTCTTTTACATTTACTCCAACGAACTCCCGACCTCAGAAGGGCAAACGTAAGTTAGGTAATTAGGTCATACAACGAACACAACCATATCACTCTCCTGAATTTTTCGTGTGTGTGTTTAAAAGTCTACTGTTGTTCCACGCCAACCAGTCTATATTTTTTTGTTGTATATACCTTCGAAGTGAAAGATATTCATTATTACATTTGTTGATGGTTGGACTCTAGTAAGTCAGAAACTACTATTAATAAAGAGTTTGTTTTGTCTAGTATTCCTGCGATTAGAAGGGCCTTATCTAAAAGATATTTCATTTGTATATGAGAAAATAAGAAAGTTTATTTTCTAAAGAATAAAATAAATATTTTCAATGTGAAGCTAACATTAAGTTTCGAAGAGGAGCTAAACAGAAGAGTTTGTTACCATTTACATCAGTTTTCAGACAGTTCAATATACTCTGAAATGGGAAGAAGTCAAACTTGAAAACATTTTACTAAGAGACTTCGATAGAAAGTGCAACATGTAAATATTGCAAGGTTAAAATAAAATAAAGAACAAAGGTAGCACAAACGTGTTAAGGAAATATTTAAAAGCACAGAAACCTACTATATTAGTGAATTCGAAAAAAGTTTTGACGAATTTTAGATATTCAATTTTATCATCACAATTTCAGATGTAGGTTTGGATACAAATCAAGATCTGAGATTCGAATTTCGGATCCAGATCCGAATTTCGGATCCAGATCCGAGATCCGGATCTAGGTCCTGATCCGGCAAGATCCGGATCCGAAAATTTTGGGCCATCTCTAATATAGACGGGGCACATTATGCAAACAAATATTCCTAGACCGAACTTTAACACGGCGATACGTGTTTGACACGTAAGTGCTATCAAAATAATCCAGAAGTTCCAGCTCTTCCTCCGAAGTCACTTGTATTAATCGATGCACATCTGCTATTGGAAGAAATGCAAATCTGTTTGCGTTGCCTGTGCTTTTAACATTTGCTCAAAGACACATTATTTTCTTCTACTGGTGCTTGTTCTTGCGTCGAGTACCAGAAACTTCAATTTTGCAGAGTTCAACACCAACTTAATTGTTTTCTAAGTTTTATTAAAATAACGTAAGCTGTTTGATCGTTTGCTTTGTCTCTATTTAATTCAACAAAGGTGAAGAAATAACGGTGACAAAATTTCGTATATGACAATATTTCTGTGATAGAATTACTGGAAACTTTTATCTCTTGTCTCAAATACGATATCTAAAATATGTAACTCTTTATTTAATAATAATAATAATTTATTTTGATTGTGCTGCATAGTTTTGCTTCAGTTGAAGATTAAAGAAAACAATTTCAAAAACTTTTTCGAGTTCATTCATTGTACTTTTATTATGTTCTAAAGACACTGGTGATGAAATTATCGTGATATTATTTTTGGTGACGAAATTACCTATATGGTAATATTTTGGTGACAAAATTACCGGTGACGAAATTACCGTGACGAGTTTTCCGGTGACAAAATTACCACCGCCCGGTGTTAGCATGCGGGGTCAGGTTAAATTCAGTTCCACTCTGGTTTTCGTTTATTGCCAGTTTATCACTGTTTATTTTCATGTTTTCTTTAAATGTAGTCTTTAGTAATTTACTGTATTAAAAAAAGTTTTAAATACTTAATGACTTTTTTCTTCGTTCTTGCTGTCGGGTATGTGACATGAGGGTAAAATCCACCCGAACTTGAGGGTTTCCACATATACATACAAATCAATTGAGTAGTAGTAAGGGCGAACTCAACATAAGATAATTTTCTTTCAATTCGAGTGATAAGTTTCTAAACTTAATACTTTTATCAGATTTTCAAGGGAAGGTTTTCGAATGTTCTTCCTATCCCCCACAATAAAGGAAGTTCACTGATAGATGAAAATAAAAAAACAAACGCGATTTTATCGAAAATGATTAACGATTCTGCTCGTACATCAATATTTCATTACCACTTTTATTATCTGGCATAAATTATTTTTGTGGTAAAAATACAAAAAGGTTAGTTTACTCTTGCCTGTGAGTTTTTTCGAGATATTTTCTCAAACACGAGTCAGTTAATTTTGCTCGTAATTCATAAATAAATGGTATATTAATAACCGGACAATATGACATAACTAATTTTTCCTGAAAAGATCCACAACGGGTAGTTTACTCTTGAGGGAGATTTTTTTTTCGAATTTCTGAAAAACGCCTTAGGTGATAGTTCATATTTCATAAATAAATGTTTAATTAATAGCCTGCAATATGGAAACATCCACACGAAGCAGTCTTGAAGATGAGTTTCTACTATGTTCAATATGTAATGTCTATGAAAAATATGCACTATTAAGTAGCAGATTGCGTAAATTATGTCAATTCTCCTAATAATGATGCATTTACTGCTTATAAACATAGTAAACGATTGAGTTGTTCGTGAAATAAATTATTTAAATGACAACTATTGAGTGTTACATAATATTGTATGGCAATATACCTTAAGTTGACATTTATCTAGGAAGGTTTGATAGTACTCACAACACAGATTGAGAAATGCTTTAATAAGTTAATATAAATTTATGAGTTTATTTCCTGTAAATGGGTGTAATTTTCAATTCTAGTCTTAGTTATGATCTCTTTTGGGCTTACATCTATTGTACTTTTCAGGTAAGTGTTCGTAAACATATCCCCATCATGATGAGATATAATACAATGTTGAAAAATATTCAACATGGCCGGTACCTCGAATTGAACCAGAACTTTTACGGCTGGGAAGCAACCACACACACACACACAAAAAAAAAGCTGTACAACGATTTGCTATTTGACTTAGTATGTAAGCATTAATGGTGAAATATGATTATTATTAGATTTAAATGTTTGCACAAACTGAGGTTTGGAATAATATACGAAGAAAGAAACATTATATCTCGTGGTATATTATTATTATTTTTTTTTTACGAGTAATGTCAAGATCGCGTGAAAAAATAGTTACATTCTGAACCTATTTCGCTATAAATTCTTGTAAAGTTGAGAAAGTACTTAAAATAACAAGCAGCGCATTGTCAAAACGGCCAGAATCGTTACCGAATTTCGATATTCAAACTCAATTATTTGCTCCGTGTTATCAGGGAAATATCGGATAGTATCTTGATCAAGGCCAGGATTACTACTATTTAAACTTACTTCGTAGGTAGCTATAGCCTTAATGCTGGTGATGCTTTCTTCGAATAATTTTTTCAGAGAAGCGTCAGATAAAAAAAATATTTGCATTATTTGGTGAAGGAGTGTCCTGCACAAGAGTGAAATGTAATTTATCTTTGTTATTGGGATCAGGTTTATTTGTGTTCGGCCGGAGGGAACCAAGTTCCTGGAAGTATGCCTGGAAGAAACATTGTTGCTGGTTGCGGTAACCTTATCTTTCACTTTTCTTTTCTTCTCTTTTCTTTCTTTCTTTTTCTTTTTTCGTTTTTGTAAATAGCGTCGCATCATTTATTTATTTATTTATTTATAACAGGTTTCAGATACAGCACTCGGCCATTTTACAATGAAACATTTTAACAATTTGATAACAATTTAATAACAATTTGAGGTCAAAATGGTACAAGACAACAGCGACATTACAAAAATAGCTTATTTATAGATGATCTGAAAGTATACTCACTTGAAAAAACGTCTACAGTTTCTGGTAACTGATTATAGGTACTGATAATTTTGTTTAGGAGGGACCTTTGGACAATATTAACTCTCACCGCTCGAGTGTAAGAGAGATCACTAGACCGTGTTGTTCTAGCGGGTACGCGAAAATTGATCTGACTTAACAACTGATCATATGATATGTGGCAATTTACAATTTTTTGCAAAAATATTAGGTCAGAAATTTAGTTTCTCACTAGGGGAGGTTTGAATTGAGGGATTTTAAAACGTTATTTTTTGGAAGTGTTCGGAGATGAGGTACTCGGTAGGATACAATGGCTAAAAAGAAGTTAGTTACAGAATTTATTTTAAATGAGTAGGGCAGGCCATAGACCAGATAGGAGAATGGTACTCAATAGTCGGAGCAACACATGATTTATAGATAATTTTCAATTCGGCAAGAATTAGTCAAATGCTATTGACAGTCATACTTTTTTTTTGAAATATCACAACAGAGGGCCAGAGCGGCTCAGTGCTAAAGCACTTATCTCTGGTGCGTGGGGTCCCTGGTTCAATCCCCGTGCAAATAAGTTTGTGTGGGCAACATCATATCCGTGGGTTTTCTCAGGGTACTCTCGTTTCCTCCAACATTTCATTCCACCAATTCTCTCATCATCATTCACTTGCCTTAATTATTGTATCCTTTAGTCTAAAGGGCATAATCGTGGGAAGTTAAACTCAAAGATTTCAGTTTAGTATCACAACATGGGTAACTCTGAAGGTGTGACTTCATCTTTATATCCGCCTTTACCTGTGTGAAAAAAAAAAAAAAACAAATGTCCAAATATTAAGTTAAATCTTAAATTCCTAGTCGAAAGGCATCAGGTTCGATAAGTTTAGCGAGCCTATATGAGAAGTAGAACCCGAACCGCATGAGCTCCCGCCTAGAATCGAACAGGACGCCCCGCACCAAGGACGCGTACGCTGACTATATAGCCACGGAGGAACTCTCATAATTTGCGAATTCAGATTAGGAAGTATTGGATTTAAATACCTTTTCCTCTGTGCACTCAAAATTAATTATGAATTTTAATTAGGAAATAATTTATCGTTTTGTGCAATAGGAAATATTAGTTTAGCCGAAATCGTATATTGTATGGAAAAACTGAAACTAGATTGGAATGATGATTTCTGGTGAGTCTACCAGCAAACCTCAGCAACGATTCGCGAGGACAACACAAGAACAGGTTTTCTCTTCTGAAAACAATAAGACCAGATCAGGGAGAAGGCCGTGGAAAGAGCAAGAGACCACCTGCTGCACGAAAACTTTTTCATCTGAGCCGTTTTTACGCGCCGTATTTACGCTCGAAGTTAAAAGCAGCCAGACTTTTCCAGCGTATAAAAATTCGGTACGTAAACGTACGCCAAGTCCCATACACTAACGTATTGACAGCTGCTAACAAGACTAGCGCATGAAATTTTATGGCTACGGCGGAAAAATACGTCAGTGTATGGCTGATGTAACGCAACCCACACAAAAAGCAAAATGTGATTGTAACTACTATGCCGATTATGGTAAGTTTATCTTTGCCGTTACGCAAACTGTTACTGAAAGTGCTTGCTGTCTTGAGAAAAAATCGTCTATTGACACCGAAAAATATATACAGAGAAATTGAAGTTTAAATAGAGCATGGTATTGATGAAAACATATTTTTATTTTAGGCGACGTAAATCTTATTATAACTATTATGCAGATTATCGCAAGATTAGCATTGTCTTGACCCAAAACACTATCGAAAATCGCTACTGTCATTGCAGCTTTCTGTAGGGACCAAATAATTTACAAGGTACTGCTCAAGGGCGCCCATGTTATGGTTTCCAAGGGCGGCAAGAAAAAGCGACATTTCAAATTTTGCTGTAACTATTCTAAAAATTCTATTGGGTTTTCGATATTCCAAAGTACAATTTCCCCTAGGGGGCGAGCGCCCCAACTTTCCCCCTGATGGGCGCCCTTGGTACTGGCACCTTGCGTCTAGAAGACCATCTCCTAGTGACCTTGTTGAGAACTTCTCCCGGGTTTATATATATGTTGGCAGTGTTTCCAGATTGGGTTACAAGTAGCGGATTGGGGGAATTTTTAAGTGTCCTCGCTACCAAAATTTCAACTTGGGCGACACGCTACTTTTTGCGCTACTTTTAATAATCTGCAGGCCACAACTCTTAAGAATATAGCCTTATGTACCTTTCTTATTTTCATACATAAGATCACAAATTGTTAGTTTTATATGCTTATATACCTAGGTACTTATACACAATAAAAGGTTTGATTAGATATTCGATACCAGATCACCTCTTGTTTTAGTACTTTTTAATGTCAAGATCTGACAACATTATATTTAGATGAGTTTACGCTGTTCCAATATCACCGACGCTGTTCCTGTGTAAACGTGAAAATCGCAAATTTTATTGTGTTACTCTATTATCCTTATTAACATAAGGAGTAAGTAGAGTTACAATAAAAACTTCCAAAATTCATGGCTCCCAGATAAAGAATTTAGCCATTTAATTAAAGAAGTGAGGAATAACAGTGAAATGACATACTGTTTACTTTGTAAAGTGTGTTTCAGAGCTTACAAAATTGAGTTAAGCAAACATGTCAGCTAGGAAATCAGAGAGTTGCTCATTTTATTTTAACATGGTCTACTCAGTTCATTGCACAGTGCAGTTCTACTACTCCTGAGATAGTATGGAATTTGCATTGAAACACAACCGCGGCCAACCCAGATATCTGACATAATTCCAACTCTATGTATTCCAAGTCGATAAGGATATATATATGATTCGTAAAAGTTTATAGCTGCAAATTAATTCATTTTTACATTTGGGCTACAAATAGTTCAAATCCGCTACCTTTGGAGCATGACCTCGCTACTTTTTAATATCCAGACCTGGCAACAGTGTGTGTTTCTTTGTTTTTATGTTGTAAGCGGTGCTGTATGTGGTGGCGGGTGGACTATTTTGTGAAGAGGCACTCTTGTTTTACTGTACGGAACGGATCCGTAGGTTGTAAAATGAACAGTTGAATTTGCGTAAGTCTTTAATTTGTCCATATTATACTGAGAACAGAACCCAAACAACCCCTGCGGTGCTTCTAACCCGTTCCTACCAGTACTACTTTTACCTAGTGATGGGCAATGGGAATATTTCCGGTTGTTTTCTCTGGCATATAAAACACGGAGGTAAATAAAAGGGAATTTATTTTCATTTTTTATGATTTACATTTTAAATAATTTGGAGGTTAAAAGAATAAAATTCGTTGACTGTACTTTATATAACTAATTAATAATATGATTTTTTAATTCCCATTTCTATTTGTACCAGAAAGTATAAAAAAAATACTAATTTATAAATAATGAAAACGAACCAGGGTCAATGTTCCGTTAAGGGGGTCCAGTGTCTTTGACACCACTTCTTTCTATTGATTTTCGTTTGATTACATAATATAACGTTATATTAGGTTAGGTTATGTCAGGGTAGGTGAGGTTAGGTTAGGTTAGCTTAGGTCAGGTTAGGTTAGCTTAGCTTAAGGGAGTCCAGTGTAGTTTTGGACCCCCTTAACGGAACATGGACCCGAACGAGTTTGTAAAGTTATCTAGAAATTCTGTAGACAGAATTGTGTATCTACACATTGAAAAACCGTTAGTAATACATTTTGTCGTCGTCTTTGACTCGAATTTCGCTCTCTGAGGAACAGTCAAATATTGAATAAGGGAATCTTTGTAAATACATTTACATTTAAAATATAATATTATCAAAATGAGGGTTGCATCTCAGGATGTTTCGTTAGTACTGGCGTTTCCGGACAGTGTTGCCACAGTCCTAACTCTGAAGTGGGCTGAAAAATAGAACCAAAATGAAACAAAAAGGGCTGAATTTTATACCCGTGTAATACATGGCTTTATAACACGAAGGTGAAAAAGGTAAAGTTCTAGAACATCACCTCCACTTCCAAGATTCCAAATCAACGCGTCGATATAGATCTATAAAATGCAGAAATGTCTGGGTATCTTTATATTCATCAATATGGCGTTACTACTAAACAACTTAGCCCGGTAAACCAGCAATTATGTCAATGTATTTTTCGTGCTATTATCGTTTTGGTGTAGAATCTTTGCAACGATACATAAATTATAGACTTACTTGAGCACACGCTGGTCTTCTTCAGCATATTCAACACTTGATTCAACGTGTGTGTGCTTTTTTAAAAAAAAGATTTCAACATAATATTTCCACCATATTGCTTCTTTCTGATCTCCTTCATGCGCGGCGCAGATGCCTCGCGCGTCATTTGTTTCCTGGTATATTTCGAATTACGAATTTTCCACACGAAGTTCCTAGTGTTAAGTGGTGCATTGTCACAGAATGAATGTTGAAAAGCATTTTATAAGAGACCAATGCACAATATGAGTAACTTGAGATGTAGAAAAAGTCTTACTGACACTTTTGAAAATGTGACACGTATTTGTTAAATGGTGCTAAATCGGTTAGAATCGTGCCCATTTTTTTTTTAGAAAAGGGGCTGAAAATGCCAGCGTAATACAATCGGGCACAGTGTTGCCACAGTCCTGGCTCTGGAATGGGCTGAAAAATAGTACCAAATTGAAACAAAGAGGGCTAAAAATTCATTATTTTATACCAGTGTAATACATGGCTCTGTAACATGAAACTAAAAGAGGCTGTATAACATGTTTTAAAACATCCCCCCTTCCCGTCTTCTGAGTCCAAAGCAAGAAAGTGCTCTTTTAAAAATTACTTTTTAAAAACATCCAAATACGAGGACACCGAACAATCGTGAAAGTAGATTTTCTTGCACGAAGGGAGTATAACAGAGGCCGCAAATTAAAAGGGAAAACCGTTATCATCATCGGTATGTATTGTAAGGAAACCAAACGCGCATCTGTTTCAAAGTAACCAATAAATCAAAACGGCATTATGGCCATATATGAAAATATATTTATAAAATGAGAAACAAATCAATCATCTCCCAGTTCGTGAGTAAACAGTAAGTTATAATAAAATATTAAAACATAAATTATTGCATTTTATTCTCGCTTATTTCACGACCGAAGGAGGATAATAACTAAGAAGAATATTGTGCTACTTTTTGTTTTCAAGATTTCAAGCTAAAATTTCCACCACACTGCTTCTTCCTTGTCTCCTTCATGTGCGGCGCGGATACGCCCATCTATTGACATAGTTCGAATTACGAATTATCCACACAAAATTCGTAGCGTTATGCAGTGTAATGCCACAGAATGAATGTTCAACAGGGTGTTTTTTTTTAGAGTCCAACACACAGTATGAGTAACGTAAGATGTAAGAAAAAGTCTTACTGACTTACTGACACTTTTAAAAGTATTTATTAAATGGGGCTGAATTGGGTAGAATTGTACCAACTTTTTCCCAAAGGGGTTCAAATTCCAGCGTGGTACCAACGGGCCGATGAATGACAAAAAGGGCTGAATTTGGTACAATTGCACCAAGTGTGGCAACACTGTTTCCGGATCTGTGTTAATTACGATTTGTTTTCTTCTTTACGTGCGTATACATGCGTCAAGCGTTGTTGTAGAATTTTTTTAACACCGTAAATATTGTAAAAAATCTTAAATTAGGGATTTAATAGTACACAGTAACAAAGCACAGTGTATTTTAATCAACATTCTGTATATAGGCCATTACTTACACTGGCAACCAGGGTTGGCAAAAGCCATGGTTTTTATTGAAAAGACAAAAAACCGTTTCTTTTGGTTTAAACGTGTTTTTTTTATTTAAACCAGGTCTTTTTGGTTTAAATAATTTGCTCTATATACTTACACCTCATATGGACAGAAACAAGTTTTTTTTCGCCTTGGTGTTATGCAACAACCGGGTTATGCTAGAAGGGGTCACATAAGCCCAAAGTGGAATCCAAACCGTTTCTCTGCTTACATCCGAGAGAAATTGTCCTCCGTTTGAACTCGGAACCAGGACTAATTGACCACAAATGCGATACATCTGCCGATTCACTCACGAAGGACTCCTCATAAAAAATACGTTGTACTAACCTTTACATACTTGTTAATATAATTGTCAAGAGTCATTTCCGAAGGAGAAAAGATAATCAGTTGCACAAGTGAATCCATTATACAGAATAACATATGGACAATTACAAAGTACTGCAGAGTACAGAAGAACTAATTTAGTCCAAGTTTTTATTAGTCCAAGTTAAAGAAATACAACGACTTAATTTGCATATCAGTAAGAAAAATGAATAAAGATACGAATTATTTGAGTCCCCTTTAGCTCTGACCCATTTATACATAAATAGTTACAAAAGATACTTCTGATCTCAATAAATGCCTCTCGTGGGGTTTGTAACCCCCCCCAAAGTATGGCATTTCAATGTATTTTATCAACAGTAAACATTATTAAAACGAAACAATATTTAGAATTTCTTTGATTGCAATTGCATAACAATACTAACAAACTATAAAGAAATCACAAAAGAAGAATTCCTAAACTTATATATTAAAAAAAAAAAGTTGCTTTTGTACTATAATCTGTTTGAGTAATGAATGGGGAATTTAGGTCTGAGTTAAATACGAATAATATACGGGAGTGAAATGTGATAACCCACAAATGTGTGTTCGTCAAGATTTTACGAACACTTACACCTTTACGAACATTTTTCGTTTTTTGGTTTAAACCAGTTGGGTTTTTTTTTTTTTTTTTTGAAAAAACCTCTTGGTTTAAACCAGCCAACCCTGCTAGCAACCTTACGAATTTTTCGGCAGACCAAGTATCTTGTGGTAGTTACATAACTTAATTTATTTATAACATTAGTAATTAATGCGTTTAGTATATCAGTAGTAGGGTCAAGTTTAGAAAATTCATTAACATGAAAATTTAAACTGCTTAGCGGTGTAAAAGTTTGTGGACTTTCTATACCAAATGTCTCTAACATATTTACTCGCATAGGACATATTTGTAAATACACATTTATGCGTACTCTCTAGATATAATTGAATAACATGATACCATTCAGAATATACGTTTTAAAAAACTTCTGGAGATAACAATCACAAATATACTCTGATAAGAAACTAATTTTATTTAGAAACCATAATATAACAATGGAATCAGGGTTTGCCCAAATGGGCCCAGCCCGAAAAAACCTGGGTTTTTGACCTGCTTGTTAGTATATTATTGGTACAACTAAGGTGATCACATTGACAGTGATTTTTATCAGATTTTGGACTTTCCTCAGGCGAATTAGATGCTTTCGTGTTAAAGTATACAACAACATTCAACGTTAGACCTATATAAAGGTCTGAATGCACTGAACGGATAAATAAAAAAAGCTTACATTAGCTTTAGATAATTATAACTAACTAACTCTATGGCCCATGGAACCCATAGGTTCAATACCGCGTTTACAAAAGCTCTCCACTGACTTCTATCTTTAGCTAGCTGCATCCAGTTTCTACTTTGTATTCCAATCTCTGCGAGATCCATCTTAATATTGTCCTCCCATCTGCGCCTAGGTCTTCCTAATGGTCGTTTTCCGATTGGTCTTACAGTCAAGACTTTGAAAGCGTTTCTACTTTCTTCCATTCTAGCTACATGACCTGCCCATCTAAGCCTCCAAGACTTGACAACCCTAACAATGTTGGGTAAACCGTATAAATTATGTAGTTTCTCTTTATGAAGTTTCCACCATTCCCCATTCCCGTTCCTCTTGGATCCAAATATTCGTCTCAGGATCTTGTTCTCAAATACTTTCAGTCTACTTGAGATAATTATAGAACAAATTAATGAATGGACTGTGTTCATAGCCTACTTGAAGTAAAATATGCAATTTTATATTTTAGAAAATACTTTCCGTGAATAGTGTGCTCGGTGACGCCGGGGGACGTTAACCCCCATACAGTTGACGAGTTTAAGGCTATAGGTGCTTGTACCAGCAGTATATATCTAAATACATTTGTATTCTTTCATACACTTGATGGTAACACAAGTATTCTTAAGTAAAATTTTGTTTTCCAACAACAGTAGTGTAGTTCCCGTGAATAGCTGCTACTCTTCAAATAAGCATTCTGTAGAATCAACACCAGTAATGGCGCAAAAATTCTTGCCAGATTTAAGAAGCTTAATCCTCGAAGACTATGTAACTCTACTATTTCAAGTGCTGAATTCAAACTTCCATACTATTGGAAGTGTCGATGCACAGTAAAGAAAGCTACATTTTCGGGGAAAACACGTCGTAAAAGCATGGGTCTGGGAAGCCAAGCCTTCTTCCCCCCCAGAGCTCATGTAGGCCCCTCATTGTATTTGTAAATTTATATTTGTATTTGGCATAATTTGAATGCAATTTGTCTTAAAATCCTCATATGCTTTCTGCATCTGAATGCCCCCCCCCCCGCTTATTTACAGAGAAATCGACGCTCTTGCGTGAGAAAAATGCTCGGGAAATTCCCGCAATTGAATGCACAAAGCATCGGAAGTGAATACTTCAACAATAAAACTATTTATTTTAAGCTGAAAAATATTTAATTTCATTTAAGGCAGTTTGAAATACTTTTTAAAATTGTTAACTGTTTTAAATTCATTTTCAGGAAAGAACCGTCTTGCTAGTTCTAACGAAATTCCCGTAATTCAACGCGCAAAGTATCGGAAGTGAACTTCGTAAACAAAACCATTTATTTTACGCTGTAAAACATTTACCATGAATGATATCTTTGTTTTAAATTAATATATTTGGTATCCGTATTTAGCGAATGTTACTAAGGCTCCTGGGATGACTTGATCTACACTTGTTCGTTTGTCTGCCTGTACCACACACACATTACATGGTACAACTTTCGGTCTTAGATTTAGCACGAGACACACTAAATTTCCTATATAGATTTTGGCGGCATACCAACGTAAAATTTCAAAATGAAGGCATTTTGTTTCTTCAAAACAGCGGGTATCCTCACTACAAGGCTCAATTTTGAGTGTTTTGAATATAAATTTTCAGAGTAGAAGCACGAGACGCACTAAATTAGCTGTATATGTATTTTGGCAGCCATTCAACGTAAAATTTCAAAATGACGGCCATTTTTCAACTAGATTGTATCCACGCTACAGGGTGCAATTTTCCGTCTTTTAAGTTTAAATTTTGAATTAAGAAGCAAGACGTTCTAAATTTGCCGTGTAGATTTTCTCGGCGATTCAATATAAAATTTGAAAATGGCGGCCATTTTTTCAAAACAATAGTGAGCGGAATATTGTTGCAAGTTGCGACAGTGACAATCTTGAAATGTAAATCGAATTTGAACACTTTTAACCTAAAGACATTGAAATATTTCGAAAAAACCCAATTAAACCCGAAAAAACCCACATGGGCACAGGTGGGTTGGGCTTCTTCAAAAATACCCGGGTTTTTTCAAACCCTGAATAGAATGCAATTTTCTTTTTGTTTGCACATACATTCCCGGAATATTCTCATTTTTTAAAATCTTCCTGGGATGATTCCCAGGGAATATTCTCGAAAAATGTATTCCCGGCAATTTGCGCATTACTACTATACCCCTACTCTTACTACTACTCTACTATTAATGCTATTTATCCGTTTAGTAAAACTGCATGTGTAATAACGTAACTTAATTTAGTCCAACCAAATGTAACTGAATGCAGTACAATTCGGTCAATTTTTACGATTTTGAAGTTGGTCCGGCGATACAGTAGTAATGTCTAATTTTGCATCTGTGACCTGTATGATGTATCTCTGAGCCCTTATTTTTTTAACCGTCATTGTGTTTGTAGAAGAAAATATACCAACGTGAGTGTATAAAATTTTGAATTCACAATGTGGCAACGTGAATTTATACATGTTTATAAATCAACTTATGGGTTAACTTTGAAATGCCTGCACCAACTTGTATACTCACTCAGAAAAAAAACTGAAAATGAGTCTAAACAACCCTAAGGTTAAGCTAAGCCATTCCTATCTCTATCTTACAATACTTTAACTGAAGCGGTCCTACTTGTCGATGCGTAGGTGGGTCGAGTATATTAAGATTTACTCCGAGTTAGTATTTCACGTAAAAATTTCGTACATCTTATGGTTCTCATTATCCTCCAGAATTTTTCACTCTCATCACAAAATTCTACTTAGCATAGATGGAATTCACGGGATCCACCAGAAATAATTTTGTGGAATTTTACTATACGAATCGAGAGATTCTAAGATGTATGGAAACATTTGGTCAAGTCTTAAATTTGCTCATTTTATGTCTAGAACAGAAACCATCCAACCACTGCGGGGCTTCTAACCCGTTCCTACTACTACTCCAACTGCTACAACTACTTATTCTATGGATCTGTATAGT
Organism: Thermobia domestica; assembly: GCF_964235325.1. Taxonomy (NCBI): domain Eukaryota; kingdom Metazoa; phylum Arthropoda; class Insecta; order Zygentoma; family Lepismatidae; genus Thermobia; species Thermobia domestica. The sequence continues at coordinate 30,418 of NC_137463.1, forward strand.
AAAACTGCACGAATAAATGTTTAAAACATAAATTCTTTCATGATTTGTGTGTAAATACTCGGTACAATAGGAAATATCTACAATAAAAAAGAAATCAGTTTGTACTAAGGTGCTACCAAAGAACACTAATGCCTTGTGATTCAAATACTGCGAATCTCGTGCTCTGGTGTGAGTCATTAGATCAGCCTAGTAATTGCATATCTTGGGAAAGATTCCTCCTGGGGTCCCCTCATTCCTACAATCAATCACTCGCAAATAATTTTCATAAATCCAAAGGGAATAATATGCTACTTGTAGTTCTGTCATACAGTATGCAAAATTAGATCAAATCTATTGATACGTGTGAAATGCCCCTGCAAGCAAAAGATTACCGGCTGGCACGTAAACTAAATTCCTTTTCCAAATTTATGAGAATGATATTGTTAGGTATATTTTCTCGCCATTTTTGTGCTAGTATGAGATAAAATCGGTATCAGACAAGAACACCAAGAGAATAGTAAGGACGATTTTGCTCTTCATCCAGTAAGTAAATTCCGATCTATGAAATCAAGGGTATAATTTTAGATTGCTAACTTCGTACAATTACGAAGGAAAACAAAAAAATCTTGATTGGATACGTCTTTATGTGAGCACAGTCTCAGTATGTTCGGCCACTCCGTACGCATACGTGTTTAATACCAAGTATTAATATGTCATTGGAAAATTAATTGTAGTAGTGATGAGTTGAGAAGTTTTCTGCCTAAGATTGAAAGAAATATCGCGAAAGCACCTGTAATCCAATTCAGTCCGATCGGAAAAACCTCCTTAGGGATTTTTGTAGCTCCGGGAGGAAACATTCACTGTCGTACAAAAAGAAACTTGAGATGAAGATTATCAGGCAACTATGATGTAATGTACTAATAGTCATGTCTGAGTCAAACCAATATTTGTAAAAGGAGGAAATAATATACGATTGTTTGCCTGTAAGGTAGAGAAAATTGTGCCGATTTACTTTAGGCCCACTACTGGAAATACTTGGCGAAAAAATATAATTGTTTCACTAATTTCCTTCTTATTGAGCCCTGAAGGATTTGCGGCTGTCAACATGAAAATATGTCGCTTGACCTAGATAAAGTTCTATGGGACCACCAGAAGTAATTGTTGAAAAATTACAATTCTTTTACGATTTGTGCATAAATACAGCTTCTGGATGTATAATGTAACAATTACAGCGTAAAAAATCACCTAGCTGTGCTACGCAGCCATTACAAAGTACAAATGCTCTCTACCCGAGTCGTAGCAAAGCGTGTTTGGGGCTGTGTGAAAAGGGAGCCTCGATAAAATGTAATAATGTAGAAGAAAATTATAATGATATGGAAAAAAGAACCTATAGGCCTATGATATTTCGTATGTAAGTAGAAGAAAGTAATAGGTTTTCCGTTGAAGAGGGGGAAAATTTAAAAAATCGTATATTGGTGAGTATTTCAATTCTTTCATTTACCGTTATGTGTGATCTCACGTCTAACAGAGACAAACATCTTAAGTTTGTGTTCTTTAAATAAATAACTAGATCTTTTTCATAAAGTTTATGATATAAAATTATTGCAAAAATCCTTTGTATTTTGATAAGCCTTCTCTAAAGTAAATGCACGTGAATTGTGCTTCCATCTTCGAGTTCTTTTAAACTATATGTTATGTACATTTATATGTTTGTGGTCAGTCCTTTCGACAATGAGATCCCGGAAATTACAGGCTCTCACTGATCGATTGGAAATTTTGCGTAGATTGAATATTTAAAATAAGAAAACATGGTCATTATTTCTTTATTACATTTTTAGGATTTACTGGAAACGTTGAAATTAAAAAACTAAAGCATCATATCTTACGCGTTATAAATTCCAACACCGCACTGTTGTATATAGGGGTTGCATATATCTTAGGCGTTCGTTTCATGGCCAAGTAATAATGAAAAAGGAAGGATAACCATTTCTCCAGTCTAAGATGAATATTTTTGAATTGTTTTGCCCAATGAACACCATATATAGCCGTCATTATAATTAATTGTGTATGTAATGTATTTGCTTATTACATACTGCATGCAAGAAGAAAGAAAACACTGGTCATGCATAATTAGAAACTCCAACCGGAAGTAGGCTCAAATCTTGCAAACGGTGTGATATATTGAGAAAAAAATCAATGAAATCTCCCCTTTATGATACGCCTTGCCAATTTTTTCCAAGACTTCTTTCACTTGTGTCTGTAAAGGGAAGTGCACAGATGTTGTGAGGAATGAGAAGGAGATTTATGCTCATATGCGAATGATGCGCTGTGTAGAGAGCGCAGGTTCAACTATTATTATTAATTAATTATATAAAGTACAGTCAACGAATTTTAATCTTTCAATCTCCAAATAATTTAAATCTTAGGAGTAAATAATGATAAATCAAAGTAATTAGTTATATTCTTATAATTTTGAAAATGAAGTAAAGAAAGGGAAATAAATTTCCTCCCAGGTCCCAGCAATTTACCTAGGTATATGCCAGGAGAAAAAAAAAACCTGGAATATCCTCATTTTTTATTTTCCGTCCACTGGAAATAATCCCACTGGCTACCGCAACTAGTGCCACCTTGCCCTAACCTAAGCTAACCATATTGAGTCTAACCAAACATCTTGAGGTCATTCCGTACTGTTCTTCAACAAATTGTGTGCATAATTTCTCACCATAAGGCATAGTTATGCGAAGTGACATAATAACTACTATTTAGATTATCTCGATTTTTCAGATACGCTAAAATTTGTATAGCATTGCTGTCATCTTTTATTTTAAAAATATAAGCTAGTAATATAGTAGACATATTTTAGTTTTGGCTTTTCTGTGCTCATGCAACAGCTATCTACGTCGAGTATTGGTAAATATATGTAAAGAAAAGAGAAAAAACAAGTATCGTATCTCCATAAAATATAATAATGTATTAGAAAAGTATAATGATATGAAGGAAAGAAGATATAGGCCTATGATATCTCGTATGTATGTAGAAGAAAATAATAGGTTTTTCTTTGACATGGGGTAAAATTTCAAAAATCGTATATTGGTGAGTATTTCCATATTTCTATATAGTTCTGTATTTTCGGCTTTTAAGTCTATCATTATTTTGGTATAAGTAGTAGTAAAATTGCGGATATTTTAAATACTCCTTTCAGTACTTTTTACATCCCTAGTATGATTTTAAACAATTTAACCCACTAATTAAATTTCACCTAAAACGGCACTTACCGATTTCTTCCGGCCCGCTCATAAATTTTGTTAAATCGAATATTTTTCTTCTTGGTTTCAGATCTATTGGTTTTTCTCCAACAATAACTGCTAAACGTTTCAAATCTCCGACGTAAACAGTTTTGTATCATCGAAATGGCTTCACATTATTTCAACTTTTCCTATAGTAAAATTGAAATAAAAACAGAAAACGATCGTATTAAAGTTGAAATGAAAACAGAAAATGAGTCATTTGAAGAAAGTGATTATAAGCTATGTGCTAGTAACACTAATGACCAGAAAGACCCTCTTGCAGTACATGTGGAATATAAAAAACGAGAAAGTGCAACGGAAGAAGAGAATATAGATTTACAAAGGAATGAAGATGAAACAATATCAGATTGGAAATTAACTTCGAAAGCTATATGTTTGGTGAAGCGTTTACCAACGGCCAATGCATTTGTAAATGCCGAACATTTTCGCAGTAACATCAGGCCAGCTTCTTCCGATCTTACAAACATCACAGAAGGGTCAAGCAGTCACATGTTTGCCACTATCGGAGACAAGAACGATGACGAAGAGGATGTTCAAGAAAATGATAATCGGGAAGTTGGTAGCAATGTACAGGCCCCGAGGTACGCTTTAATGCATTTATTTCATCTGGGGTATGTTTTGTATAAATATTACTTTTCAACATTTGCAATACTTTGTTAAGTATTCCTTTTTCCTTTATTTTAAACTGTATTATTGGAATCGCAAACATTTGAACACATAAATAATGCAACCTAATGCGTAGCGTTGTAAAAGGTAAGACATTTCGGCACTGAGATAATTATGCAAAAGTAATTGTATATTGCTATAAACCTCCTTGCGCCAGGGTTAAATATCAGGATTAAATACTTACATGCTTCTGAGTAATGTCAATATTCGGTAATAAGTTTCCTATTACAGGGAAGAGTACCTCGCCGAATTATTTAAATCTTCCCCTCTCACTCAAAAAGTTTTCATGATATAAAAATGATACTTTAATATTCATTTATATATCGGTTTTGAAACTAACATTATTTTATATAAAAACATCTTAATAATTAAAAATACCAAATGTGGATCACACGAGGGAATTATCGAGTTTTTTTTATATAAGATCCTTATACGAATTATCGAGTTTTTTTTTATATAACGTTACAGAATCCTTTCACTTATTGTGATATTTTAATATTGATGTATCATAAACGAACTCTTATTAGACCAACCATAAATTCAACTTTTCCTCTTTTACAAGTAGCTTATTTTATTATATAGCTCATTAACTTAACTGGTAAAAGTTCGTTTCTCACAATGTTATATCTTGAGATGGAGGTCTCATAATATGCACTTGTACCGTCCGCAAAGCTAATAGATAATATAGTAAAATAATATGTTCTGTTAAAAAACGCTTTCGTTTGTTCTTTGAACACTGACCATGTTACAAGGTCAAGGTTGCTCACTGGAAGTGTCACCAGCTCCGGCATTGGGGCTACTGGTTCTGTCCCAAATCACCATAGGTTTCTTCGGTTTCTTGGAGTTCTGGCGTGTTCTCACTTTCCTCATTGCACTATTGTTATGCGTTTCATCTTCTCCTTTAGTCGGCGTTCATAAACATATGATGTTTAAACTTAAAATAATCATTCTACAAATAAAAATTGACAGTTAAGTTGCACAAGGTAAGATAATCTAAGAGGATTAAAATTCAATTAAAATTATAGGATTTGATTACATTACAAAGAGAAGGAAGTTATAAATACTTAACTACACTCTTTCGATTTTTTCAAGCGAATACATTATTTCGATACTTCATTTTGCTTAGGTATAGACAGCAATACCTATTCTATAACGAAATGTTATCAAGTTACAACTTTAGGGTGTTTTTCTTTGTATTTAATGATAACACTAGTTAACAAATTTAAACTTTTTGTTTGTTACATGAGAAAAATCACCTGATCTTAAAGGAACTTTTTGCGCTGAATTCGAATATGCACTCGGTTTCTCTCCATCACGTACAGTTTCCCCGTAACAGAGGGATTTTCGGGAAATTCCCTCAAAAATTTCCCTTTTTCAGATATTTTATTCCCCTAGCTCCTGTCCCCTTACATATAGTAACAAAAATTATACCTAAGTATACCTTGATTTATATTTAATAAACCCTAAAAGTTTCGTAAAAATCGCTTTGTTCTTTCTAGAGAAATAAATATATTTGTATGAATACTGTGTGCACTGTTTATTGCACCTGATAGTAATGCTTTCAGATCTCCTGAGTTGGGGTAAAAACGATTTGCTTTATTACTACAAACACAGACATAAAAATGAATATTTACAATAGTCAACAACACACTTGTATTGCTCTCCGTAAATACTTCCAACGTATATTTTTTTAACGTACAGTATATGTATATCTTAATACATATATATACAATTCTCCAAGTTTTTTCGTTTTGTTCATGAAATGGTTATCAATATTTGTTATCAAATGTAACAGAATGCAAAAGAAAGAAAGAATGGAATACAGACTCATTGTTGACAACAATGAACTAATGCAGTCTGAATTTTCCACTACGGTATCGTTTCCCCCCTCCCCCAGCGCATTTCTTTCTTTCTTGTGTTCTTGACACCTGGTGAGGGAGTTTTGTACATTTTTATATTGACGTGTGGTTTAACACTACTTCACTTTCAAAGTTGTCTTTGCTGCTAAGAGTGCTTTCATGTTTGATCTTAACGGCATTATACCCAACTAAGACCAGAAGTTTAGTTTGTGATCAGTACAATGGCGTCAAGAGGACGGCGTTCGTGTGTTAACTCACCAAATAGTTTTTGTTATGTGTGTGGTCAGTTTGTAGTTAAAGGACAGTGTAGATCCATTACGTCATCGGTGAAACTAACATATTATATATATTTCGGATGTCGTGTGGGAGATCAGGACAAAACTTGGGCACTCAACATAATTTGTGCGTCGTGCTACGTCACTTTACTTGCATGGGCCAAAGGGAAACGGAGGTTCATGAAATTTGCTGTACCAATGGTGTGAAGAGAACCCACCAACCATCTGGACGATTGTTATTTTTGTCTCACAGTAGTTAAGGGACATTCTAAAAAAAGCAAATACACAATAAGTTATCCCAACGTTAAATCCGCAATTAGACCTATTCCGCACGGGGATGAACTTCCACTTCCCGAGCCCCCTACCAACTGGGAAGAGATATGGCCAAAAGACTCTGATGATGATCATGACCTTGATGAACCATCGACATCAACATGTACATCCAAGGATCCAACGTTCATCCCTGACTGTGTTCGCGAGCCACATTTCATCCGTCAATGTGAACTTAATGACCTAGTCCGTGATTTGCACCTGACAAAACAAGAGGCGGAACTTCTGGGATTAAGGCTCCAGCAGTGGAACTTATTGGATGCAGAAACGAACATATCAGTGTACAGGAAAAGGCATGTTCAATTTTCAAGCTATTTCTCAATGCAAGATAATGTGTGCGTATGTACGGGTATAAATGGGTTGATGGCGGAGCTAGGAATTCCTTACGTTTCAGAAGAATGGAGGTTATTTATCGACGCGTCAAAGGTCAGCCTTAAAGCTGTCCTTTTACATAATGGAAATAAAAAACCTTCTATACCACTTGCGCACTCAGTGAAGATTAAGGAATCCTATGACACCATGTCAATTTTGCTAAATCTTATAAATTACAAGGACCATTGTTGGCAAATATGTTGTGATCTCAAGGTAGTTGGTATTTTATTAGGACTGCAGTGCGGTTACACGAAGTACCAATGTTTTTTATGTTTATGGGATAGCCGAGCTGATGACAAACATTATGAAGTGAAGGAATGGGAACCTAGAGTGAATTACGTACCTGGAGAATGCAACGTCAAATACGCTCCTTTGGTAGATCCTAATAAGATATTACTACCGCCACTTCATATCAAGTTAGGACTTATGAAAAACTTTGTCAAAGCCATGGACACATCTGGTGAAGGTTTCAAGTATTTGCGAGATAAGTTCCCTAACCTGAGTGATGCTAAGATTTCAGCGGGAGTGTTTATTGGTCCCCAAATTAGGAAATTAATGCTTGATGATAGCTTTGACAGCAAGTTAAACAGTGCTGAGCTAGCTGCCTGGACAGCATTTAAGTGTGTTGTGCGCAACTTTCTGGGCAACAAAGCTGAGAGTTACACAGAAATCGTACAGGACATGATACAGAAATACAAAGAGTTGGGTTGTAGGATGTCTTTAAAAATCCACTTTTTGCACTCCCACCTCAGCTTCTTTCCTGCTAACCTAGGTGCTCTCAGCGACGAACAGGGGGAAAGATTCCACCAAGATATAATGGCAATGGAGAAAAGGTACCAGGGACGATGGGATCCTTCAATGATGGGGGACTATTGTTGGGGTCTTGTTAGAGAATGCAACATTTCTTACAAAAGAAGGAAGTAGTGTACGTTTTTGTAACCCAATGGAAGTTTCATATATTGTGATAGTTTTGATTGTCTTTTCATGACCTTTTGGTACATTTGTATTATTATTATAAATTGTCACACTTGTAAATTATATTGTATTATATTTTATATATGTGTTTGTGGTAATAAAGCAAAACGTTTTACCTCAATTTAAGAGATCTGAAAGCATTACTATAAGGTGCAATAAACAGTACACACAGTATACATACAAACATATTTATTTCTCTAGAAAGAATAAAGCGATTATTACGAAAGTTGGAGGGTTTGTTAAATATGAATCAAAGTATACTTAGGTATAATTTCTATGTTAGTATATGCAAGGGGACAAGATCTTGGGGTGTAAAATAAACGAAAAGGAAAATTTTTGAGGGATTTTCCCGAAAATCCCTCTGTTACGGGAAAATCGTACGTGATGGAGAAAAAGCGAGTGCATATTCAAATTCAGCACAAAAAGTTCCTTTAAGAACAGGTATTTCCTTTTATGTAACAAAACCTTTGTTAACTAGTGTAATTAGTCACATAACCGTTTAATGAGAAATATTGAAACTGGTGCTTTGTAATTGTTTAATGAAATGGCAGGAAAACACTCTATTAATATAACGTGTGCTGTTGTACGTTTTTTAATAAGTAAGCATTAAATTATTTCAATGATTAGCAGTAAGAAGTTGATTAACTCGAAATTTTAAGAGTTTCAAGTAGACGACTTTTGATAGAAAGTGCGAGATAAAAAAGAGAATGAAGAAGAACGGAAACATTTGACTTTCAGTAACAGACTGACTTATGTAGGAAGTGAGTTGATTTTACCCTCACTGAAACTTTGCTTTATGCAGTTTTGACCCTTGCTTTTAGGCAAGCTATAACCAATATTCAACCTGCATATTTCATAATGGCGTGATGTACAGTTGCTGTAGAGGAAAGGCTCGTTTTAGAATTAGCTATAGAGATTCACACTCTGATTGGAAACGAAATGTCAACGTGCTTTGTGTTTCTTCTCTCTCACCACGTAAAATTTATTTCAATCATGTATTACATTTAAATAAATACACATAGAAATATTAATATATAATGCTCATTTTCAGCAAGTGTTTCTTAGACGTCGAACATAATAGATGACGGTTGACCACAGTGGTTGCTAAGAATGGTAGATCATAGTTTTTACTAAGGTTAAGGTACAGAGTTGGCTCAGTGGATCGTAGTGTGAAGTAGTGAGTGTTTCATGGATGAAGTTTTTATTGACTCATGCTTTTTGGATACACACATCACCTTTTCAAATATGAAATATGTTTGACAATTTTCTAATATTTTCTTTGTCCGATTTAAGTGTTCAATAGAAGTGCAATATTAAGATTACACGTTCCACTAGTGATGAGTAAGGTCTAATGTTAACTTTCTCACCGATATTTCGGATGGAAATCTCGAACTCCTTACATTGGGAAGTTTTAAGCTCTTCTCTAAAGGGTTGATTATTAGCGTTTTATTGATGCATTTTGGTGGATTCACTAAAAACTAATTAAACGTGTAATCCACCTATATTTAACACAATATTACCCTATGCGTTCCAGCTCTGATGATTCATTACTACTAAGAATAGATAGAAAACTTCTCGACTGGAACGCTTACGATTAAGTATTAAGTATTCCATCTTCTAACAGTCCTACGACTAATGAAATGTTTTTCTCTATTTTTCTTCCGTTTCTCGATCTTCAACTCCCAATATTATAATTTTAATTTCATCGATTGGTCGTGTTCCTCTTGTTTCTACTTCTCTCTTCCCTTCCATTTCGACTTATATGATGGTTTGAAGAGGAACATTTTTTGTTCGTGTCCAAATCAGTTGGCCTTCCTACGTGGGATGCCGGCTAATTGTGCCAAATTTAGAATGTGTCTTATACGTTCAATTGGTTATTATTTTATTCATTGCAGAATTTACTTAGAATTTGAAATCTTACTTTTTGTTCAATTTTGCATGCAAAACTCGCACATTACGCAGAAATGCAATAAAGTATAGATATTCTAGGGATATCAGCCAAGTGAAGTCCGACGATAGAGCCGTTTCAAGAACTGACACCGTTTTCTCGTCTTCAGGGTGATTATACTGACACCAGTTCATGTGGACTATTTACAGTAGATGTAAGGGGGTTTGTCTTAAGAATCAGTGTCTCTGATTGGATGGCCTATAGCTTTACGCTGATTGGTCGTATTCATATAAGCGTTCTTTATGACTAGTGCCAATGTCTGGGTGAGGTTAAATCCTGTACCCCTGTTGATATACTATAGCAACTATAGCGGGTTGTTGTACTATAGCAAAAATGGTTTCATTATCCTATCTCAATGGTTTGAGCTCTTTAAAATAATTTTAGTGTCTGAAAATAAAATTTTTGTCCTTCCGTTATACTGTGTTCCACCAGGGCTGATTTCTCCAGATGAAACAGCTTGATGTATCTCTCACGCTCCTTATATCGATATTCTATTTTCGTCCTGTTTGTCCTATGTAAGTTTTCCCTTATTCGCAGGGAATGTAGTATACTGGTGTTTTAAGACCCAAATCGTCTTTAACTGGAAGGAGTAGTTTATGTTACGTTAGGTTAGGCGGTCTGTGTATGATTTTGATGTGTCTCTTCATGATTCTTGCAATTTTTCCAGATAGTTTCCCAGTGTTTTGCAGGACTGCAATGTTGTTTGGATGTTCAGATTCTGTAGTGGTCTTTTTTACTGGAAAAGGACCAATTGAATGTCATCTTCCTTGTATCCATTCTGCAGTATGATCTTCGTGAGATGTGCAAATTCACTGGAGAAGCTTTCTTGGTCCGAGATGTTTTTGCTCCAAGTGCAAGCGTGCTAATGACTGTTTTGCGCTTTGGTTTATGGTGAAAGCTGTTTCCATTAAGATAAAGTTCAGTTTGCGTAAGTTTTCTGTAAAGTGGCCCAGACTTCCATCAGGTTTACGACGTATGAGGATGTCTGGAAATGGTATGCAGCCCTCTGTTTCTATTTCCATGGTAAAATTGATGTTGCTGTGTTGATTGTTGAGAAATTTAAGGAACGATCGCAGTGCATTTCTTCCACAGGCCAGATGACAAAGGTATCTTCAATATATCTATAGAAGCACGATAGCTTTAATGGTGCTGATTCTAGCGCTTTCTACTCGAAGCTTTCCATGAAAACGTTTGCCACTCCTGGTGACAGGTGATTTTGTGGCAACGCCGTCCGTTTGTTCGTAGTACTGTCCGTCGAAGAGGAAATATGTGGGAGTTAATGTGATATTGAATAAATCAACATTCTCCGGCGAAAAGTGCTCACTGATTAAATGTAACGTATCTTATACTGGGACTCCGGTAAACAGAGAAACCACATTAAAACTGACTAGAGTGTCGTCTGGAGAAAAGCGTATGGTGTTCAATATTTCCATGAATTCATATCAGTTCTTGACGTGGTGTTCACACTGCCCTACCAGCGGTTGAAGAAGAGTGGTCAGGTACTTAGCCGGACAGTAAGTTGGGTTTCCAATCGCACTAAGAATATGTCTAATTGGAATGTCAATCCTGTGTACTTTCGGAAGTTCAAACGCTCTCGGTGGTTGGCAATTATGTGGGGTAATTTCCGTGCGTGTTTCTTCTGGTATATTGGTTTTCTTCAGAAGGTAGGTAATTGTACGTTCATTACTGGAGGTGGGCTCTTTCTTTAATTGTCTATAATCCGAGTCGTTGAGTCAATCCGACATCTTGTAGACTTCAGTGGGTATGAGTAATGTGGCGTTGCCTTTGTCCGTTGGTAGTACAGTATTGCTGGCGTCTTGACGAAGTTTCTTAATTGTTTTTGTTCTTTTTTGTGATGATTGGTTTTTGCATTCTGGGCCTTTTTAGGGCATGGGGTTTGACAAGCTGGCCCTTTTTAGGGCCAAACATAAGTCCTGGCGCATTTCTTTTGCTTCTTGTAGTGTACTGCTAGGCTGTTCTGCTTGTAAGAAAATTACGCCACGTAATTGCCAACCACCGAGACTGTATGGACTGCCGATAGTACACAAGATTGACATTCCAATGAAAACCATTTCTAGTGCGATTGGAGGTCCAACTTACCGTCTGGCTAAATATCGCACCCATCTTAAATCGCTAGCAGAACAGTGTGAACACCACGTTAAGAACTGATATTTGTTCGTGGAAATATTGAACACCATACGCATTTCTTTAGATGACATCCTAGTCATTTTTGGTTTGGTTGCTATGTTTACCAGAGTCCCAGTACAAATCACGTTACATTTACTCAGTGAGCATTTCCCGCTGGAGACTGTTGATTTATTCAAGATCACATTAACATCCACATATTTCCTCTTCGACAGACAGTACTATGAACAAACAGACGGCGTTGCTATGGGGTCATCTCTCTCACCGGCAGTGGCAAACTTTTCATGGAAAGCTTCGAGCAGAAAGCACTAGAATCAGCACCATTAAACTCATCGTATTTCTATAGATATGTTGATGATACCTTTGTCATGTAACCTCATGGGAGAAATGCACTAGAATCGTTTTTTCTTGAATTTCTCAACAATCAACACAGCAACATCAAGTTTACCATGGGAATAGAAACACAAGGTTGCATACCATTTCTAGATATCCTCATTCGTTGCAAACCTGATGGAAGTTTGAGCCACAGTGTTTACAGAAAACCTACCCATACTGACCGTTATCTTAACAAACAGCTTTCACCATAAATCACACCAGAATACTGATTGCACGATCTCAGCACGCTTGCACTTCAAGCAAGAGCCATTTCGAACCATAGGCGTGAGAGATGGATGAAGCTGTTTCATCCGGACAAATCAGCCCAGGCGGAACACAGCATAACGGAAGGACATAGAATTTTATTTTCAGACACTAAAATATTTCGAAGATTTCAAACCACTCGGATAGGATAATTAAACAATCCCTTGCCATAGTACAAGAACACAACAATATGAACAGGGATACAGGATTTCAACTCACCCAAACATGTGAACTAGGTATAAAGAAAGCATATATATGAATAAGACCAATCAGCGTCAAGCTGTACACCATCCAATCAAAGACACGGATTCTTAAGCCCTCCCCGGGAGTCGCGGTGGCGCAGTGGTAGAGCGTTCACCTATGGTGCTTGGGATCCCGGGTTCGATCCCAGCCCCAGCCAAGTGAACTTTGTGGTGAACAAACACCGTGCTCGTGGGTTTTCTCGGGGTTCTTCGTTTAATCCCACTTTCTTCATTCCACCATTTCATTCATTACTCATCATCACCGTCTCTTTTAGCCTAACCGGCATAACCGTGGGACGTAAAACTTAAAGATTTCATTTCATTTCTTAAGCCCTACCCATACCTCTCCTATATATACTACACACAAACCGGTGTCAGTATAATCGCCGTGAAGACGAGAACGATGTGAGTTCTTGAAACGTCGACTCTATGGTCAGACTTAAACCTGGCTGATATCCCGAGAACATCTCTATAATATTCCCCGCCGGGAAAGCTTAAATTTTTATGCGATAAATTGTTCTGTACTGTGCGCCTCTGGTATGTATTCCTGTGACTCTGAATTCTAAAAATATATTTATAACTCAAGAATTATGGATTTTCAAATGTTTAGTTTCTTCAATATTAATTACAATGATACAAAGTTCTCTAAACATTACTATGCGAATTTTTCCCCATTAATCTAGCTCTCTTCTCGTTCGTTTGATTATTTTCAGTCGTGTGTCATACATTTTAACTTATTCAACTTCTCTGTATTATTATTATTATTACTATTATTATTAAAAGTAGTAGCAGTATTACTTAAATCGATATTTATCATGATGCTGGTCGTTACCGTGTACCCGTCTGCTATGGAATCGGTTTCTTTACTTAACACCAGAAAAATGTTAGACGTTTGTTGTTGTGACACTTTTATCCCCGGAGGTAGCACCACGTCGTAAGTGCAAAGGTTCTTACTTAGTCACCAATAAGTGTAGAAGTCTAAATAACACAAATATTATATCACTTCTAATAGAATTCAGTAGTCCTAACAGCCAATAAAGAATATAAAGGTAAAGTCATTACAGCATATTGTGTTGATCTTATTAAATGCATAGTTATTCGTTCAGCGGCATAATCTTTACTTCAGTAGTACATACATTGTCTTATAAACAATTGGTCACACACACACACACATATATATATATATTTATATTTATCTTTATCATTAACTTATCATTATCTTTATATATATATATATATATATATAAAGATAATGAGGCTCATAGTGTAAATAACTCATGAACACAAGATGAGGCGATTTAAAGTAGAAGAACACCAAGTACGGAAGTATATTCGAGAAAATATTTTAAAATACTTACAGATCATAGCGAGTGTAGGTAGCTTACTGTGTTCTAGAAGCATCGTTGATACCTCCATATTAGGTGGCAACCCTTGTTTACAAGCCAAGGCATATTTACCCTAAATTTTGTATAGAAGTGGAACAATATACAGTGCCAGAATGAATTCTGAGTGTTTCCCTGGATAATGAAGCTCCAAATCGCGACATACTAAAAAAGCTTGTCATGGAGATAGCGAAGAATTTAAATCAAGAAGTGATAGAGCCTATCAAAAAAAGTAATGTGCAGGAGAGTAATCTCAGGGAAGAAATCAGCACACAGCCAGATAATATATCAGTAAAAAGCGATGCACAAGAGGGGAACCTCACTGGAAAAATAAACGTGCAGGTAGATAAATTATCAGAAAAAGTAAATGCACAGAAGAAATAAATGAATATTCAGGTAAATTTCTTGGTAGGAAACATAAACCAACAAGAGAAAGAAATGCTAGAATAGATAAAGAAGTAAGAAGGAAAGTCTAACTAAACGAGTGGATGAAATAAAAGGTGAAGTGACCACACGTATTCAAGAGGTGAGACATGTTTGGAGTATAGAAAGTGAGTTCGTGAAAAATATAAGCAATATGAATAAACAAGTATGTAAGGTAACCCAACAATTATCCGAACGTATTGATGAAACAAGTAAGCATTTCAATGATGTTAATACCTGTTTAACAAGGCAAATTGAACAACTAAAAGGGAGTATAGATGAAGATATCGATAAGATAAGGGAAACTAAACAATGACATGACAATTATGCATCAAGATTAACCGGAGTTGAAGCAGATCATGAAGTGCTATCACGAAAAGAATAGAAGACCTTGTCATTTGTCAGGATAATATAAACGCGCGTACCTCTAGTAATCATGATAGTGAATTATGGCGAAGTGAACAGTGCAAATCGTGTTATGATTGAAGAACATTACTGCGGTTTTGATTATTGTGGAGTTGGGAAATGTAGCAGTGACAGTGTAAACATATTTTACGACTCTGATGAATGTGTGATAGCTTCAAAGAAGTCCCGTTGTGAAACCAGACCTTCACAAAGCAGTAATGCAGGGGAAGAACGATGCAGAGATCACTAGAAAAGGAAGAAGGAAAAGCATGTGCATGATTCTCTTTTGTATCATGTGGGAGATCCAGGGAGAGAGAGATAGGTAGAAGAAATATATTATGGAACACCAAGTGACATAGACGTCGTACCCGTACTAGATAAGAAAAGTCATCCTATTAAGAGGAGCTGATTACCAGTTAACGTGACTGAAATAAAGCACTTGACAAGATTTAGTGGACAACCCAATAGACCCCTAGTGTTAACATAACGAGAGTTGAAGAAGCTGGCATTATGAACTTGTTCCATCAACAATTTCTTCGAAAAATGCCTCTATTATTTGATGACCCGCCGAGGAGTTGGCTCTAATTGTAAAGGAATCCTTTCTCATTATATCAGAAGTTAGTGAACCTATTGATATAGACGTTTCTATCTTCACAGGTTGTGGCAAGTAAATTGACTGTATGCAGAAATTAGCATTTTGACCCTCGCAGGTAACCTACTACATACAAATTGCAGCAATTGCAAGAATTATGTCCGAATACACCTGAACCTTACATTCTCTCAGACATCATGACAACTAGGTTAGAAATACAGGGAGGTATTGGTCTTGCCACCTGTATATTCCTTTGTGGGAGCGAGTAGAGTCTCTAGGGATGGGGAAGGAATTAGGAAGTTTGATACATGTGAGAAAAAGTTATCAGACGACATGCAACAATAAGGTAGATCGAGTGACTCTTCAGCCTCAGCAGACAAACATGGCACCAAAACCACGAAAAAGATGGGAAAGCCCAACTGGAAGCCAAACATCTGATCAAGAAGATTCACTAAAAAATCAACCAGGAAGACCCTCAACCCAACCCTGTGATATTAATACATATAAGCCCAAATAAGAGTCTCGGAGTCACACAGCATTTTGAACATCCAACAGAGAAGACCACACATGGTAATGACCAGGCTTGCTCACAACCTAACCATCGATCGGGAGACTATTAAGACGCATCGGTAGTGGTCTATATCGACAGCGTGTGGAAAATTATATTACTGCAACACAGAGGTATCTTATTTGTTCTGTGGGGGGCGCGGTGGCTCAGTGGTAGAGCGTTCACCTCTGGTGCTTGGGGTCCCGGATTCAATTCCTACCTCCGCCAAGTGAACTTTGCGGTGAACAGACACCGTGCTCGTGGGTTTTCTCGGGGTTCTCCCGTTTCCTCCCACGTTCTTCATTCCACCATTTCACTCATATTTCATCATCACCGCCTCTTTTAGCCTAACCAGCATAACCGTGGGACGTAAAACTTAAAGATTTTATTTCATTTTTATTTGTTTTGCCCATACCGCAAAGGGAGAAATAGATGATAACAGTGATGTAGAAGATGAAGAAATAAGTCAAGATATGGATAATTCATCCATTTCACAAGCAAGATTAACATTTCCATAAACGGAGTTTCGTACCAATGGCTACTGGACAGAGGCAGTGAAGTTTCTCTTATGTCTTGTGATGCATTGAGGCGCGCTTGCTACAATGTGACGCACTCTCGATTGTTATGTGCCAGCGATGTATTTTGCATCGAAGCCCAGGCGAGTGTTAGGCCAGATTCAGATATTGGTCTCAATAGGTGGTGTTCAAATTAACGTCCAAGTATTTGTCATACGGGCGCTGAGTGTAGAGATTTTTTTTTATGATGCATTGATGCACGAAAGAAACTAGGCGCTGCTTTCAATTTCAGTCATCCAATTGTTAGAATTCGAGGACAGGATGTGAGTAAAATAGTCCGTATGCTTCTTCTTCTATCAGAAGAACTACTAAAAGCAGTATTGAAGACTCTTACTTGGTACAATACTTAAGGCCGGACAATAGAATTGGGTTAACCGATCGTGTTACTCAAACAAAGAAAGAGACGTGTGAGTGTACTGAATCAGCTGATTTCTTAAATCAGACGCAGAAAGAAGGTTAAGAGATTACTCGATGAATTGAGGGAAATGTTCCAAGATCATCATTGATGACGTAATAAACTTACATTTAAGGTAGAGATGAATACACAAGATTCCATAGCAAGAAAGAAAAATCCTATTCCACTGAAGTATAGATCTCAAGTTAGAGAAAAAATCAAAAAATGTATGAAGCTGGAATTTTACAACCAAGTGTATCTACCTATTCTAACCCTATTTTACTGCTTTCAAAAAGGGTACGGACAAAATTAAAATGTGTTAAGCCATCCGATAGTAAAAGTATGGGATATACGATAATGTATCGAGTGGATTACTACATATTTTAATATTTACATTATTGGTGTATAAATGAAGGTATTCAAATCAATAGTAACTCATATCGTGTTTTCTAAAAATGGCGCCCACGGACCACAGTGTACTATTCTACAGGTCACAATATAGCAAAAATGCAATATGGTGAAATGCCTTCCTCGGTCTCCTTCAGCCGCTACGTAGAACTAAACGTTTCCATATAGTAACATAATTAAAACACTGCACTGCTAAACAAGATTGTTTTATTCATAAAATAAAAAGCTCTACATGATACGCCTCGACCTTCTAAGATCCACATTATGTTGTTTGTACACCGTCAAAGAAAACTTGAACAAGACCATTAAATACCTCAAATTTACACATTCAAAGAAATATTGTTTACAAGAGTCCCGAATGAACTTGAAACAACGTTCAAACGATCATAGAGGTATTGAATTACGTTTTATGTAGTTGTTGATAGGTGGCAGTCCAAAACAATTGACCGAAGCTATGAAAACAAATAAAAGCGAAACTGCGTACTGATCTACTTCAGACCTATGCATGAGTAAGTATATTAGTATTTCTTTCCTAACTTTCTCCAGGCATTTAGAATTTAATAGATTATATTAAATCATTTAGGAAACAGAAAATTGATTTTGTAGTAACGCCATCGAATTTTCAGTGAGTATGTTGTACTTTTTACATTAAATACGAGTTAGGTTAGTTTAGGTTAAAAGAATAGAGTGCTGTTTAGGCATAAAATCGTTCCCTGTACTAAAGTTCATTCAACGAACCTTCTGATCCTGATGTAAACATTGTAGAATGGTATTACTCCGCCAGTCATCGGATGATTGGCTATCGGTCACCGCTTCTTTCGAGAAGCACGTGCTTGTACCCTGTCGGCGTTTTGCATATTCCCCGCACGCAGCCTATAATGTTTACTCCATAGGATGGTAGTCCAAATAGAGCAAACATATTATATAGTCGTAAATAGGACGTTTGCTCGAGCGTTGACGATGAAACAAGTTATACTAAGAAAACTCCTTTCAACGCCAACTACACATAAGCAAAAATTCTACGTACAACTTTTTATAAAGGCAAAAGATTCAGCATCATATATCTCAAAAGATAATAAATTCCGCAAACGATAAGTGAAAATAATTTCCGCACCATGTACTCAAACGAAATGCCACGAGGCGTAAGACAATGACATGCATAATCGCAGTGAACACTCAAAAGTAGATTCAAAAATTTAATGGTTATAATATACTTACATCATCTTACATCATGGAAAGATAAATAGGATAATACTAATTATAGATGTTTCTTTCCTGATGAGATATACGTTGATACAATTATGCAGATAACATGATTACATAAAGAATTTCGCAGAAGTGAAAAAAAGTTTGTCTGGTCTTCGGATGTTCGGCGCCAAGTAGTTGTCTCCCGCTAAATCTCTCCAGCTCTCGCTGTTCGCGTGGGTTTCACGCGTTAAGTGACGTAAGAGCGGACAGAGCTGTGATTGGCTGAAGAAGTGCTGATCAAGGTCACTCCTCCCACATGCATCCGCTGAGTGAGAGAATACACACACACTCACACATAGAAACGTCGTCTGCTAGTATATGCTAGTCCTTTTAATTAAAAAGAGAATTAAACTGCTTGAACTGCATATTGCCAAAATGATGCATAAATGAGTTTATGACAAATGGCACCCGAACAGTTGATAGGTAAAGTTCTGATGAGATACGTTTATCCTAAGAACCCTGGCAACACTGATAGTTTGTGTCCGTGTATGACGGGGACACACTGTATAAAGTTTTGACGTACACATGAGTTGAGTTACAGTTCACACAAACACTTCACTTTACTTACTGCTGCAATCACGACTATATAAAATGTTTATTCAGTCCATAAATATGTAATATCAATAAATGTATAGAAATATATTCATTATAGTCATGATAATTTAAAGATAAGCTCACTTAATACTTATGAAAATTGAATATTTAACACATACACTAAAATATTGTAAATAATATGAATAAAATGAGAAAACACTTCAAGCAATGAATTAACTTCAGCTTTTAGAAACACTTTCATCGTCGCAAATAATTGAACATAAAAAAATGAATATTAAAATGAATATATATATATTTTTCAGTTCGAATACCATCACTTCACTGTTCAGTTATAACACATTGTTTATACTTTTACTATCTGCACACCTCACACTGTCCAAGTTGTCGACTATGGGTGAAAGCAATGTGACGTACGTAACATGTTGACTTTCTTTTCTGACTTTCTTTGAGTGTAGCGGCCTTCATAATGAAGATATCGCTTTACTTTTTTTTATTGGACAGATAGGAAATGCAGCTTTAAGGTGGTATAAAATACACATCAATCAATTACCAAAAACAAATTGCATAAATGTGCAAAACGTCGTGACGTACGCACAATGAAATGGACATTGAAGTCAGACATCGAGAAGAAAACGATAAATTCTGCTCTGCTGTTGCATGTGTATGCTCGAAGAAAATTGCGTGTATAGGTGGCTACTGCTATGCTATTTCTGCATTGTAACCGGAGTTTTCGATGCATCGGTATCTTAGCAAAAAAATCATAACTAGCGTGACGTACGCACATATTTCGTGACGTACGTAACAGCTTGCACTTTGAGTGGAAGTAACAATTGTGGAGTAAAGACTCAAAATTGAAAGTCTCGAAGAGAGATCGATTGGAAAGCCACAGAACAAATATAAGTTACTGATATTTGTTGATGATAACGCACAGTCGTTTGGAAGAAGCAGACATCGCAAAATTCAACATAGTATGAAAAATCTAAAAATGTGCATACAATTGTACAGTGTGGATTTTAATTAGTAATGTTCAAGTCCTTCAGGTACTCGTGGGCAAAAGTGTAGCGATCTCCTTTCTCACGGGGTTTTGGAAGAACTTTTTGGATGCGATTTCGTTCCACAGAATCAAAGTCATCTACACGTGGATGACAAAAGAATGTGTCTTTTCCCTGATCTCTTTCACGCATGTATTTCACTCGGAGCATTCCATCACTTTCGACAGCAGTACGTGTCCCACATGTTTTAAGTCTCGGTCCGACTACATACACCACTGCAACACAACTTTGATGTCAACATTTTGGGAGGGAAGCATTTTGTCTCTGACATTTTGCAAAATATTTTTCTCAGGTTCATCTCGATCTGAATATGTATCACTTCCACTGGTGCTGTAAATTGCAATGTGCAATTGGTACGAGTTTTTCAAGATCGGCACTTGTGTTTCATATATCACAGCATCAAACCTTTTAGCAGGAACAACGTATCTTGCGGACTTGATTGTTTCTAGTTGATTCAGAAACAATTAATATATATTGTTTCCACTGCTAAAGAAGGCTAGTATCAGACATGACTAGACATTATTTGCCGTGACGTACGTAACAAATACCGTTATGTTACGTACGTTACGCATTCAGTTCGTTGGTCACGTACTTTATTGGCTAACCAGATGTCACAAACGTTTGCGGTAAATTCCTACTGTTAGAAGGAATGATCAATTTGAATAATTTAACGAATGAAAGTCGTCCATGCGTTTTTCATTGTACAGGATAAACTTAACTCCCTTTTTCGTGACGTACGTAACATAACACCACGTGTCTTCTCGATTTTCACTGCTACTAGCGATGCCTACCCACATAGAGCTGAAAATTTATATTTTGGCCTGGAAGGTAACGTTCCATAAACGACATTTCTATGAAGAATGGTGAAAGTATTGCACAGATGCTCAGTGGAACAATAACTAAACTATGCACTTCCCTTTCATTTCAATACAGCACACTTATACACTTTCTGTTACAAAGGAGCTGATTACTTTACAATAAACAACAATTTCATAACAAATTCTGCAAACCATGTAACTACACTTCATTCTCTTTCGATTGATGTATAGCATGTTACGGTGGAAGCATTATGGTTTTTGCCCTTCAATATCCTGAATTGTTTGCTTTCACCCCTATTCACAATCTACACCATGCTCCAGAACAATGTCCAGTCCGTAGGCCATCCTCTTCGTTCATTCTCTTCCCATTGAATGAACAATCTGCGATTAAATTTTTTCTGCTCCTATCCTCTTCCCATTGGATAGGGCTAGGTCCATCGGTGGAAGTTCTAGAAGGTCTCTGCATGCTATAGTCCTTTTTATAACACTGGACTATTTTCCAAAATTCGGCGCCGATGTGAAGATGCATGAAATATTATAACTTAATGCGTGTAAACTTATTCAGCGTATAATTTGCATCTTCCTTCCTTCCTTCCTTTTTTTTAAAAAAATGTGCTGCATTTGCTACTGCTGCATTCGTGTTAAATGGAAGTGAATAAGATGTGTGTTCTTCTTATTGTTTAGACCTACGTGTGTTCTTCTTTGTGTTGTATTCTTCATGTATGTATATCAAGTGTATGTTCCTTACATGTTACATGTAATTATTATAATAAGGTTAAAATAATATAATTATGGTTAAAAGGAAGTTGACTTAGGATGGGTTAACAAAGAAAATGTAAGTATTTCTTCTTTCTTTCCTTTTTTTTTCAAATCCCTTCATGAGTATCAACCACGACAAGCACGTCTCAATCCTCACCGCCTTCGTGCAACTTCATCGAATAAGTACATGGTACACGATAAATTAATATTGAAATATACCTATATAGGACATGATGCTGAATAAAATATATAGATACTATAATAAGCCTATAGATATAACCTTAATGATGACTGTTACATGAATACTAAAATGAAGAGAGAAATAAACCAATATAAACTCGAATGATGGAGAATTATATTGAGGCAAAGTCAGATGTCTACAGATGCCAACCTGTATCCATCTTAGGGATGGTCTGACGACTAAATGAAGAAGAGCCATCCCACAAAGCCATATAAACCTACCCACTATAAATAAGACCACGAAGACACACAGAGATGTGGTTACAAAAACAAGTTATACTAAGGAAACCCCATAGAGTTTTATAGAAGGCAAAAAGAAAACGATGCACATGAAATTCACGGCGAAATGTGGTCGTAGGTTTCAAGGTAAAACTTCAATGTTGTTCCACTAACAACAAAAGGAATACTCTAATAAATGTGTATATTACTCTAATAACTCCTAACATATCTCTAAATTCAAACTCACTTCTTCGAAGTGCTAATGATAATATTTCTCTAATAAACTCAACAACTTTCGCTCATCTAAATAACCATGTCGTATATACCACAAAATATTTTCGTCGACAAAACTAGAATGTACTCTCACTTCTTGATCTTCATTATTGATGCTACACAATTGATCTTCTTTACTTTCTTCTTCTTCTTGGTTCATATAATCTCCGTTGGCTTCCTTTCCGGCTCTCTCTAAAATGTCACTGAACTGTTCTTCATCTACATGCTTCTTCAGAATTTCTAGCCATTTTTCCCTAGTGGCTGGTGTTGGTCTCCACAACTTCATTCTAGAAACATTCTGAAATCCATTATATTTGCCACTTTGCGGATCCACTACTTCAAACACATTTTCACCAATTTGTTTCCACAGTAAGTAAGGTCCACGGTACACTTCACACAGTTTGGCTATACGTTTGTCTACCAAGCTACTAATATTATACTGACGTAAGAAAACTAAATCACCTTCACACAAAGTTCTTCGAGCTCTTTGATGAACGTTCAACCTTTCGTTTCGTTGCTGAATGATTTTCTTCCGCCGTAAATCGGCCATAATTAATTTTCCATTCCAATCGATACCTTCTTGCTCATCAACTGTTTCGTTGTTTTTCACAATTCCAAAATGTGACAACGTAAATTCTTCTGGCTTGATGTTAAGATGTAATTCTGCGGGTGCTATTCCCAAACTGGCACTAATAGTGTAATTCAACAACAAACAAGCTTGCACAATATATTCTGGCCACGAGGAATGAGTATCACGGCACAACACACGCAAAATTCTTTCTAAATCAGCATGAAATCTTTCGATGACATTTCCTTGTGCGTGGTAAGGAGTAGTATAATGTATTTTGATGTTATATGCTTCCATGGCTTGTACGAATTCCTTGCCAATAAACTGTGGCCCATTATCTACCAAGATGTTCATAAAAATACCAAGATGAAGCATGTATGACTCAGTAAGACACCTTGCGACACTTGCACTTGTGGCACGTCGAAGTGGATATGCTACTAAATAGCGCGAATATACATCACACACTGTTAACAGGTAAGTTTCGCTATGTTTACCTCGAGGTAGAGGACCAACTAAATCTGCTGAAACCAAATAACGTATGTTTTTAGCTGGCACTGATTGCATTAAACACTTCACTGGGTGATGATCTACCTTCGTTCTCATGCAGACCTCACAATCAAGAATGTACGATTTAATGTCACTACGCATGGTTTTCCAATAAAACATACGGGAAATGATATTAAACACTTTCATAAATCCAAAGTGACCGTAATGGTCATGGTAACCAATTAAAATATTTTTCACTAAACATGGCGGCACACACAATTTTAATCTGTCTGGGAAGTGAAAATCTCTCACCATCAGAATACCATTTTCCAAAGTGTAATTTTGTTTCCAATTTCGAGCACTACTACGAAAAGAACTCTTATTTGCATTGCTTTCACTTTCACTTATATTACCTTGTAAGTAACTAATAATTGGACGGTACTCGTCACATTCCAATTGTAATTTCGCAATTGTAGACGAATCTAAATCGAACACTTCTGATTGAACAGCCTGTATAGAATTCACATTCACCAGTAAATCTTCCTGAGTGGGTAACATACGAGATAAACAGTCACTTAATGTGTTAGTCTTGCCTTTGATGAATTCTATTTCGTAATCGTAAGATTGAAGTTCAAGAGACCATCTCATGAGTCTCGCATTCCAATTACGCATGCGTCTTAACTGTACTAAGCTTTTATGATCTGTTCTTATGTATATTTTCGCTCCTTTAAGCCAAACATGCCACTTACGAATACACCACACAAATGCAAGACACTCAAGCTCAATTATGGCATAGTTCTGTTCGTGTTTGTTAAGAGTACGGCTTGCATATTCTAACACACACTTTTTACCGTCTATAATTTGATAACACACACAAGCCAACCCGAGTTTGCTTGCATCACTTTCGAGATAAAACGGCTTATCGAACTGTGGATGGTGTAACTTCACATCTTTCACTAATCAGCCTTTAATGATTCAAATGCCTTTTGGTGTTCTTCTTCCCACTTCCATTTCTTTTCTTTCCCTAAAAGTTCGTAAAGGGGTTTAGCGATAACAGCATGACCTTTGATTGTTCGCGAATGCCACTGCACAGCACCAAGAAATGAGCGTAACATTTTTAAATTTTTGGGCACTGGTAACTTCTCGATTGCTTCAGCTGATTTCGGATCCTTTCGTATGCCTTCAGAAGATACGTAATAGCCTAAATAGTTAATTTCACTTACACCAAAAATGCACTTCGATAAATTTAGTGTCATGTTCGCATCACTTAACAAACTAAGCACTTCATCTAACTGCTGTAAGAATTCCGGTACGGTTGTACAACCAAGAGCTACATCGTCCATATACCTGATTAATTTCTCTTGTAGCGGTAAAGGGAACACTTTATTCAGGCACAATTGCAATACAGATGATCCATTTTTCACACCGAACACCATGCGTGTGTATTCATATAATGTTCCTTCAAACAAGAAGGCTAAGTATGGCATAGAGTCTTCTGTAATTCCACATTGTTGATACGAACTAGTAAAATCAAGAGTACCTAGCACACGTTTTCCACTAAATTTAGCAAAGAGGTCGGACAACTTTTCTACACGCAGAGCTGGATTCTTAATGTGCACATTCAATGCTCTACAATCTGTTACTATTCTTAACGCTCCACTCTTTTTCAAGACTACGTGCAACGGTAATAGATGACATGATGAACTAGGTCTAATTATACCCCACTTTAACAATTTTCGGATCTCTTCACGCACTCCTTCCTTATATTTGTGCGGAATATCATAAGGACGAGCAACAATAGGTTCATTTGTATCCACTTCTAATCGGTATGAAATTTGTTACACAGGCCAGGAAAACGGGCGAACACTTTCCTATGTTTCATTAACAACTGAAATAATTCTTTCTCGTTTTCACTAAACAGCGTAGCGCGTGTAACTGCATCCCTTATTTCATCTACTGTGAAATATAGATCCGGTGGGAAGTCCTCCACTAAGTCACTAGCTTCAATTTTCTCTAAAGGCTCGGCGCACCCACTGCGGAACACATTCACCGTTCTCGCATAAAACTCATTAAGGTCCCTTATCTCGGACAACACAACAATAGGGGCTACCTTGCACTTAATTTCACTTACATTAGCTACAATGACATCTTCACTATTTCTCTGTATTAAAGGCACTTCACCACTAATTCCTTGAAATTCAACACGCAAGTTACTTCGCATAAAATCAATGACACTGTTTAATTTCTCAAGAAAGTTTGCACCGAGTATTACGTCTTCATGCAGTTCTGGTAACACAAGAAATTCAACTGGCACTTCCACATTTTCAATTCGTACCGGTAAAATAACCTTTCCTTTCACGTTCTTTTTCTTTCTTCCTAGAAAATCACAAAAAACGATGTGCTCTCCTTTCTGCAAATGCACATTCGCTACACACTTTGTTACTTCCCGAAAGATATTGTACCGTAATAGGCATAGTTCTGATCCACTATCTAACAGACAGATTTTGGGTTGATCGTTTAACAAAAGTTTTACTCTCATTGTATTACGACCTAATTCACATTTGATCACTTCTTCATTATCATTACTTATATCATCTTCTGCTTGTAAATCTTCTTCGTTGCACATATGTGGAAAAGTAATCCTGTTTACTCTACTGAAATCCCTCCCCTTTGCAGCGACCAAGTGGGAGGGCGCTACTAGTTTAAAGGCACAGAACTCTGCGGGTAAAAACCACTTTGTTGGTATGGATATTGACGTTGCTGATTGTTACCGCTATTTACACTAGTACCTCTATTAAATGTTGGAAACCAATTATTATTTTGATTTGGATTACCTTGGGAAGTCGACGCACTACTTTGATTTTCGTTTGCCCTTGCACCTTGCGTTTCGTTTCGATTTTCATTTGCACTTGTGTTTTGTCGGCCATTGCCTTGCGACTGATTACCACCGTTCGAGTTGTTATTATTTCTGTTAAAATTACCTCGTCGTCCACGTCTATGAAATTTCTTTTTCCATCCCTGTTTGAGATTCGAGCGCGCACTATTATCACTGTTCACTACCGTGTTCCACTTTCACATTGCTCACGTTAACACCGGTACCACCTTGCTGTTTCTGTTTATTACGCTGATTGTCATACATATTAGTAATTCCTGACAATCCTTCGATGGATTGCACACTCGCAAGGAACTGATTTATGTTATCATGCATAGATCCCATCATAGCTAATTGGTACCGCTTGGGCAGGAGAGTGATGATGTGTGACAACGTAATGGTGGGATTTTCGTATTCTTCCAGAGCTTGAATTTGACTAAAACGTTCTGTTACAAAATCAACAACACTACTATAACGCTTTGGATCGAATGGAATAGAACGCAAGTTACGCAGACGCGTAGCTTTCACTAAAGGACTCTCAAATGCATTCTGGAACTCTATCACAAATTCTTGAAAGGTTTGACACTTCTTACCGTGTAAATCGTACCACTTGAGTGCACTGTCTTTAAGAATTAATGGCGTGATCGTCAAATATTCGCTTTGAGGCACTCCGGCGAACGACATTTCTCTACCGAAGTTTTCTAAAAATGCACTTGCACTTTCCTTCATCATATCACCTGAAAATGTAGAGAGTTGCTTGATGTCTGCTAATCGCAATGAACAACGCCTTGCATTCACTTCACTATTTCTTGCACGCTTAATACGCGGACTTTCTCTTTCAGATTTGATTCTTGACACAGTTCTCCTTATTACGTCACTTTCCACCTCTGTATCGGACACCGTTTGGGACTCACTGCTCGATTTTCTCTCACGCTTCACACTGTGCACGGATCCTGTGTTTCTTTGCGACTTATTACTTCCAGTATCATAGTGCTCGTTTGCTAATTCTATACGCTGCACACGCTCTGATAATCGTTCCACATCTTGCATAGATTGTTCACTTAACTCACTGGCGCGAAGACATGTTTCAAAACACTGCTGGTTAAATTTACTCTGTTCGTGGCAAACTTGAATACACTCTTGCACTGCTATACCGTATTCACTTTGTTTAGTCTCGCACTTCTGAATTCTGCTTTCACGGTACTTGTCGAGACTTTCGACCAAACGCAACCTTTTTTCATAATCATCCACTCTATTGTAACATTCATTTAATTGACGTTGTTTGTCGTTTACTTGGCGCGTATTTTCTTCAACTGTGCCTCGTATATCATGCACTGCATTTGCTAATTCACGTACGCTTCTACGTATGTCTTCACTCGTATTAAAACACTTTAATTCGACAGTTTCAATTCGTTCTATCAATTCATGCCGCACTGCACTAATACACGCATTCAAATTTTTAATTTCACTCTGCATGGTAACATTCACATTATTAATCTCACCTGACAAATCATCTCTAATTTTCTGTTGGTTTACATTTATCGTCTCAACACTTTCACTCACACGTTTTTGATTATCATTCAATTCATTTTGGCTTTCTTTAATTTCGTTAATTGATGCACTCAGTTCCCTTTGCATTGATAAGAGGACTGTTCTAAGATCACCCTCAGCCATGATGTTCCAAATATAACAAACTCACTAACACAAATAATTGACTAATTTCTGCAAAAATCTAAGAGTGCAAATAATAAAAATATTCTAATTTAGACAGGATTTAGGCTTCAATATGCAAGGATGAATGCAATGAATAAGGATACAATGACACGAATTTCATGTACTTGTTGACCCCTTGAGATGGCGACAAAAATTACGCAGCAAGATTTGAACATCAAGAATACCTAGGCCTATGCTTGTAAACACAAAAACTGAACATTTATACAAAAAGAAAGGTTCCTGCTTCGACACATTTATCCCGGCACCATTTTATAATGTTTACTCCATAGGATGGTAGTCCAAATAGAGCAAACATTATATTATATAGTCGTAAATAGGACGTTTGCTCGAGCGTTGACGATGAAACAAGTTATACTAAGAAAACTCCTTTCAACGCCAACTACACATAAGCAAAAATTCTACGTACAACTTTTTATAAAGGCAAAAGATTTAGCATCATATATCTCAAAAGATAATAAATTCCGCAAACGATAAGTGAAAATAATTTCCGCACCATGTACTCAAACGAAATGCCACGAGGCGTAAGACAATGACATGCATAATCGTAGTGAACACTCAAAAGTAGATTCAAAAATTTAATGGTTATAATATACTTACATCATCTTACATCATGGAAAGATAAATAGGATAATACTAATTATAGATGTTTCTTTCCTGATGAGACATACGTTGATACAATTATGCAGATAACATGATTACATATAGAATTTCGCAGCAGTGAAAAAAAAGTTTGTCTGGTCTTCGGATGTTCGGCGCCAAGTAGTTGTCTCCCGCTAAATCTCTCCAGCTCTCGCTGTTCGCGTGGGTTTCACGCGTTAAGTGACGTAAGAGCGGACAGAGCTGTGATTGGCTAAAGAAGTGCTGATCAAGGTCACTCCTCCCACATGCATCCGCTGAGTGAGAGAACACACACATACTCGCACATAGAAACGTCGTCTGCTAGTATATGCTAGTCCTTTTAATTAAAAAGAGAATTAAACTGCTTGAACTGCATATTGCCAAAATGATGCATAAATGAGTTTATGACAAGCCATATTGTAAACTGTGATTCGCGCATAAGGTGGGCCAAACCCAGTTTCTACGCATGCGTATTCTCTTTTATTGCATTAATTCAATTTAGTTCTTAGATAGAGTGTTGTTTCTGTTATTTCACTGTAAGTAAATTGTATTTCTGGTAATGAGCCTTATAAGCAACAAAAACATTGAAAAACAGCTTACTTGACAATGGACTATTTTCTTCTACCGCATGGATGCGGCAAGGCTCTTTAACCAATAAAATGAAAAAAATCACCACATGTATTTGTTTACATGAGGTACTGACCGTTCCTTGAATGAACTATAAGCTTTTTTAAAAATCTGATTCTCCACATGGTGTACTGATGACAGAATTACACTCAAGAAAAAATCGAACTGTTTCTCTTAATTGTGTATAACACGAGGCAATGACTGTCTTTTGATGTTATTTATGCTGTGGCATCGAAGACTTTAAAAAAGGATGAAAACAGGAAACCAAACGAAACAATGATAATATTTTTTTCTGGTACTGGACTTACCGCCCATATCTGCATCGGACTTTCTACACAAACTTATCACATATTTGGTACTGGTTTAGAATAGCCCGTCAAACAAATTGTAATTTTACTTTTAAAATGTGTGACTGCATATGAAAAAAGATTGTCTGGGAATGTTGATTTTCACTGTCGGAACATGCTTGTATAATGTAGGAAACAAGTATTTTATGTTTGGAAGGTAAATGTTACCAGTATCAAATCATTACAAGGGCTATAGTTGAATTCAAATGAGTAAATATCATATCAAAGGATTGTTTCACTATTCTTATTTATGCATTATTCTTATTCTTATATTTCTTGTACTACAACCTCCATCAATGACGCGCCAGCTCTCTATGGACGTATTCTCGCGTGGGCCCTGTTCTACGCTCCTGCCCTGACACTGCTAAATATCATTCTCGATTTTATTTATTTTTTTCATTTCGTATATGTAGCATAAGTCTGAATGTGCATTTGTACTTTACGGGAAATACCTCATAAAATTAATCTGTGCGCATGAACGCAACTCCTACCTTAAGAAATAACTTCTAAACATGCTAAACATGGTAATCATGCTTACTGCCTGGTGAACATGGTCACTGACTCTGAGGGAAATTCGCAGACTGAAAGTATTTGAAAACAAGATTTTTAGACCAATATTCGGGCTCCAAGAGGAACGGGATTGTGGAATGGCGGAAACGTCATATCGAGGAAGTGCATAATTTATACATTTATCAAACATTGCTAGGGTCATCAAGTCTAGGAGGCTCAAATGGGCGGGTCATGTAGCCAGAATGCAAGAAAATAGAAACGCTTTCAAAATTCTAACTGGAAATCTAAATAGGAAAACGACCATTAGGAAGACCGAGGTGCAGATAGGAGGACAATATTAAAATGGTTCTCGCACAGATAGAAATATAAAGTAGAAACTGGGTCTGTTTGGCTAAAGACAGAAATCAATGGAGAGCTTTTGTAAACGCGGCACTGAACCTCCTATGTGAATAGGCCATATAGCTATATTAATTTGTTGATATACTTAGCTCCTTTTTATTTGACAGAAATGTTATTACAGGAACTAAAAAAGTATTTCTCTAGTAAACATGATTTCGACTCGATTTTTCCACAAATTAGCTATTTACGGTTAATTTGATAAAACAAATTTGATGATGATTTTGATATAAAATGGCACCCATACTTTCTTCCAAAGTCTCTCTCTCTCTCTCTCTTGCACCCACAGGAAAACGTGAAGTATATTAATATTTATTTGCATATATTGTTAAAGTAGACTGTTCCCATAATGCCCACCGACTTCGATTTTACAAAATTTGAGAAATAAATTTCACTTTTTATTTTGTAGTCAATTTGAAGGCATTTAGTTATACTACCATTAAGAAACCCATATATATCATATTACGAATCAATCATTATGGAACAATTTCATGTGTTACACGCAGCAGTGGTACCAATCCTTGAAAGTTTCATTTACAACTTTTTTCTTTTTAAATTGATTTTGTGAGTAATGGTGCATTCAGTATAAAAATACAAGATTTCTCTCTCTCTCTCTCTCTCTGTCTGTCTGTCGGTGTGTGTGTGTTTCTAGTTTCCGGCGTAAGCGTGTGGATAATACCAGGTATACTTCCGTGTGTACACATGCTAGTGTGTGTGTGTGTGGGGCGGGGGTATATGAAGTATTAATTGGGATCGCGTAGTGGAATTTATCGATATTAGTACGTACATACGTGCGGCCGTTACTTCACACGATAACTTTGGACGAATACGAATTTTTTAATTCTGCTTTTTGCAATAAAGAAGTAGTGATTCCTCTCGAGGGAGTTCCTTAATGGAGGTGATTCGCCAACTGGAAGTGGTAGAAATGGGTCATTTCCGATTTTAACGTTGATCACTATAGAGCGGAAATGGTAATAAGTAGTAAGAAGCAGTTTTCGGCAATCGATAAAGGGTATCAAGGATAACTTTCAGCTTCATCCTTAACATCCTGCTAAAACCGGAAGAGATAGAAATTAACCTAGCTATGACTTCTGGCTTCAAATTAATCTACATAGTGGGATAGGAAGAAGCTGTTTTAGGAATTAATATACCGTCGTGGGAATTAATATCGTCTTCTCTCTTAAACTTCTGATCAAGTCGGAAGTAGCAAAACTCAAGTACTTTCCATTTTAGTGTTGATTAGAACAGATTAAAATGATACTAAATAGCGAGAAGAGGTTTTCTGAAATCTGTTAAGTGTCCCAAGACTATGTTCTATCTCGACTCTAATCTTTACTAAAACTCGAAGTGGTAGAAATCAATCGCTTCTACAGTTATAACATTAAGCGTTATAGAATGGGTAGCGAGAAGGCTTTTTTAGGTAATTCATTAAGTGCTCCAAGTGTATATTCCATCTCGGCAGTGATCCCTGTAGTCAAATCGGAAGTGAAATAAATATACTAGAGCTTCTGGTTCCCAAACCACTACACAAAATATAACATGATCCTCTTTAAGATTTTATTATTAATAGGATTACGTAGTGGAACTTGTAATATCGTAATGTTAGTACGTAACGTACATACATACATCCGTTACTTCGAACGATAACATTTGAAAGGATGCAAATTTTCTATTTTTTTTATATTTTTATTTTATTTATTTATTTATTTATTTATTTATTTATTTATTTATTTGCCATAAGTGGATAGTGTGATTTTCTCTAAAGAGTTCTTTAATAGAAGTGATTCAACTAACAAAATGGTAGAAATGAGTTATTTCAGGTTTTAACGTTGATCAATATAAAACAAAACGATAATGGATAGCGAAAAGCGTTTCTCGGCAATGGATTATACGTTTCAAGGGAATCTCTCATCTTATTCTTAACATTCTAGTAGAACTGGAAATGGTAGAAATGAGTTATTTCCGGTTTTAACATTCATTACTATAGAGCAAAAACGATAATAAATAACGAGATGTTTTTGGCGATCAATTAAATTTTTCAAGGACAACCTTCTTCACATTTAACAAGATAGTAAATTCTGAAAGTAACCGAATTGAGCCATTTCCTGTTTCAACGTTGATCACTATAGAGCGAAAACGATAATAGATAGTAAGAAGCAGTTTTCGGCAATCGATAAAGCGTTCCAGGAGTAACTTTCATCTTCGTGCTTAACACCCTAGTAAAAAGGAAGTGTAGAAATTATCTCTAACTTCCGGTTTCAATTTAATTTACATAGAGCATAAACCATAAGATATAGGGAGAAGCAGTTTTATGGAATCATTTTAACGTTGTGGGAACAGGTAAGTTATTATCTCTCTTAAACTCCAAACCGGAAGTAGCAAAATCCAACTACTTCCGGTTTTAGTGTTGATCGCAATAGATTAGAAAAGAAAACAGATAAGGAGAAGCTGTTTTCTATAATCATTTAGTGTACCAAGAATATGTTCTATCTCGACTCTAACCTTTATACTAAAAGCAGAATGGCATATACAAATTTCGGTATCCGTATTAATTGAGAACATATTACGTCATCCTCATTACGGTTTTTACTAGAGTTTATTTTTAAATTAAATACTAGCCGGATGTTTACTAAATTTTGTGAGCTACTAGCCCATTCCCTAAGGAATAAGTACTGGTATATTCTGTGGTCAAACTCGGCCAAGAACAGGGTGGACGCGGCTTGCATTTCATACCTTATTTCTCGATAACTACTTAATTAGCCAGCAGCATTTTCTTTATAACTATTGGCCGAATCGGAACAAAATTCGGTGGTGGGCAGCCCTCGACCCAATTAAGATCCCTACATTTTGTGGTCAAGGTTGGTCAAGTTTTGTGCTTGATTTGCGTGTTTTAATTTATTTCTCGGTATTTCCAGATGCAATCTAAAGGATTTGCCATTACAGAAAGCCGCTCGTCCCTATTTATCGATTTTGCTTTATAGTGTCAACGTAAAACCGGAAATGGTTTATTTCTACCACTTTCGGTTGGTAAGGAAAGGAGATGAAAAGTATTCTTGGAATGCTTAATCGATTGCCGAAAACCGTTTTTGTTTTATAGTGGTCAACGTTAAAACTTGGAAATGGTTGATTTCTACCACTTTCGGTGTATGGATCACTTCAATTAACTAGCTCCTCCGAAATAATTACTCTACCCATAGTTTGCAAAATATATATATATATATATATATATATATATAAATTTGCTTTCTTTCAAGAGCTATCGTGCGCAGTAACTTAGTCGCAGCAGCTATCGTGGTCTGTTATTATTATTATTATTATTATTATTATTAAGTATTCTACCTGTTGGCAGGTAATGGGACTAGTGGGAGATGTGTGTGTGATTGTGTGTTTTCTTAGGTTCTGGTCTGGAAATTCTTCTTTCACCTTTCTCGATCTTCAGCTTCCTCTTTTAATTCCCAATATTTGATTCCATTTTTCAAATCATCGACCAACTGCATTCTTCTTCTTACTATTCCTTTCTTACCTTTCATCTCTTACTTTCAAATTTTCTCTTCCTCAGTGGGTTGAGAAGTGGCTAATAAGTTTTAATCTGGTTCCTTATAATTATTACCAGACTGCAGTTTCCTCTATCTATTTTTGAATACTACTTTTAAGAGATTGAATTATTATTATTATTATTATTATTATTATTATTATTATTATTATTATTATTATCGCGTGCATGTTCTTTTATTCTTTTAACTGTTAGAGGAGAGGTTCATTTTTTCTACAGTCTCACTCTATCTATAATGGTACTTCGATATTATACTTAATGTTTAGTTAACTCAAGAAGAAGCGGATCTAGTTGTATGAATCCTCCATTTCATGTTAGCCTTCTTCGGTGATCATTTAGTACTGTTGAGCGAGGTAATTTAACAGAAGTACAATGTTCTTATAAATTATTCGTTGTAGTGTTATAAAGTAGGAAATGATACAAGACGCTGTGTTTTCTAAATTAAAGTTTTGGGATCCTCTAGGGCAATTGCTCCAACATTTTTAACAAGTGCCCACATTCTTAAACCCTACATACTTCACGCCTACATCATTCGCGCATGTTTTTGACTGTTTCTGAATTTTAGTTGTAGCAATGTATTCTTAAATCATCAGTAATAGCAACAAAAATAATAACAATAATATTAATAATCTATACTGTATATAAGACAATATAACAGTTTATGGTTGTGAACTCGAAAAGCCTTTAACTTTTGCTTTTCAAGGTCAAAACGTGGGAGAAAAAAGGATGCGTAGAATGTAAAGTGGGTGCAACAGTGACTGATACTTGTAAGAAACATATTCATTTGTAGTTTGTGCACATTCCGCCTGTAGCGCTACTGTGGCACAACGTATATTGTAAATGTATAACTCTTGTACACCGCTTGTAGGTCTATTGGCGTAAGTGACGACCGAAACTATGTTGTCAGCTCTGACTGCGATAAGGCACTGCTGTGCTGCTTTTGCTTTTCTTTTTTGTCCTTTGTCGTTTGTGAGACGCCAAGCATGTTGTTTTTGCTTGTTGCACACGCTGAACGAGTTTCTGCGGAGCGAAGTATTTAAGAAGTTAACTACATATTCTTGTTTACGATAGAAATATGATAAGTACTTTGTATTATACGACGGTTTTAAATTTGTTAACTGTTGAAAAAAATACGAAAATAAAGCTGTACTTGTAAATGTATATTAGTCGAGGGCGTAGCTACTGACAGTGTTGCAGGCACGTAGCCAGGATTTCGTGAGGGGGGGGGGTTCCGTGACATGAAATACTGTGGTCATCACAAAAGGGGCTCGATCACTCTAAACAGTTTTACTGGAACATATATTGGTTCGTTTCGCCAAGATTTCGTAACGGTGGGGGGGGGGGGGAGCAGTGACATGAAATTCTGAAGACCCAGTACCTCGATCAATCTAAAATATTTTACTATCAATATATATTGGTTTGTTAGGACAATAAAATGAGGATATGTTGGCAAGTATTTTAATAACAAAGTATGAAGAAATTTCGAGCAAAATAACAAAAAGAGTATTGAAAAAGATTTTGCAATATTTACGTTCTTCTCTTGTTTATTCAAATATAACAATATTCCTTTCGTTATGACCTCAATTATTATAAAAAGTACATACTGAATACTGCCGTGTAAACTATCTTCTAATATAAATAAAATAAAGAGTTTGTTTGTGTGTTTGTGTCTGTGTGCGGCCTGGGGACCAGACGAGTGGACCGAGAGTTACCAAATTTTGCTCAGGGGTACCTTGGTCCAGACCCCAGATCAAGGACCAGCGATTTTTCAAATTTCGAAACAGTGGGGTCTCAGCGGTCGTTTACCGGAACCGGCTTGGGAACCAGACAAATTGACCGAGCGTTACCAAATTTTAGTCACGAATACCTTGGTCAAGGTTCCAGACCAGAGTAAACGTTTTTGTCGAAATTCGAACCAGAGGGTCTCAGGGGGGCGTTTACCGGGACATGTAAAAGTAGTAGAAAATGACCGATATTTTACTATTTATTTATTTAACAATCACCAGATGCAGCTCAGAGCCCATTTTGCATTGAATATCCAACAACATTAACAATGGAAAGGATTTGGGAAGGTATCGCCCAGGGCCAGTTTAGTAGGTGCCATCCCTGCATTTGCCTGGTAGGACTGAGGGAAACCCTGGAAAACTTCACTCAGGATGGTAGGCAGCAGGATTCGAAGCCACGACCTCCCGAATGCGAAGCCAACGCTCTACCACTTGAGCTATTAGTGTTGAATTCATATTTCCGCGGTCGCTGAAATCAATGGTGAAACTGCAGTCGCATTAACTTCCAAATTCACGCTATTCGGCTCCGGGCCGGGGGTCAACGAAGGGGGTGAGATACCAAGACATATAAAAGTAATCCAAAATGACCGATATTAGTGTCAAATCCATAGTTTTCGCGGTCGCTGAGATCAATGGTGATACTCCCACCGGCGTTGAATTGCCAATATAGCCCCTATGCGAAGCATGTGTATATTCAACTAGTTTTGCAACATATGCGTTCCTTTCTCTGTTGAATCAAATTCTAACAGAACTTTCTTTCAACATATTTTTTTGTTTTTATTATTCCGTCAACTACTGTCGGTTCCAAATGACAGATGAAAGGAGCAACAGAAAATTGTCCTTCAAATGACATATTTGATACTGCAAGGATGCGATGACGAAAAGTTATAATTAAAAATGTCCACGCTATTACACAACGGCACTTACGTTTTCGAAAGCTTGAAATCTCCCTGACTAGTAGCAGGAATTCTGAGAATTCCATAACTTTTCTTGATTTTTCAAATTCTCTGATTCTTCCAGAATACCTTGCTTACCTCGCCACCATATTGCAAGTAATACAAATCTCCTCATAAGAAAGAGTAAGCAAAAGCTTCCTGTAGTTTCCTTTTTAATTTTTAACGCTGATCCTTTTTTTGTCATTTCATTTTGTTTTATCCTTCCTTAATTTTTCATTTCTGGTCTCGAAGGGGGGTCCCGCCCCCCAGACCCCCGTTGGCTACGTGCCTGAGTGTTGACTACAGATTTTCTCGTGGAAGAATTTAATTACACTATACGCAGTACTGCAAAAATACATGTAATTCATATTGAAGACGATAGGAGACAATGTTCATTTCAGATTTTCCAGTGCGGGAGGATTGAATAAACGATGGGTGAATATAGTACTGTGAAAATTCTGGTAACTCAGATTGAGCATGCTCGGGAAATTCGAAACTCTAGACCCAAGAGCCACCTCTATAATCATCACTGACTGCCATTTCAATAATGTGTTTTATGGTCTTATGTCCGTGTTCCCATCCTTTCCCTCCCCCTCCAACTGGATACTTGATACTTTTTCTATTCCAAAGTTTTGTGCTAGTTTTCTGCCGAAACCTTGAGTTTTGAACTTTCATTGGTTTCGAGTTAGTTAATTATTTAAGTTTAGGATTCCATTTCTGCATCGAGATTATATGAGACGTAGACTCAAAGATTATGATGAAACTCAAACACAGTAATCGTCCAAATTTTGTAAGAGACTCCCACTGTGAATCGAATGTGCAACTACGTCACGAAAGGCGCGCGTGCTAGCTACTAGAACACCGGAAATGGCGTCACCATATTTTAGTCTTTTCAAAATTAAGTTGTATTGACATCTTACAAGTTGTATGTACTTGCATTATAAGAAACAAACATAAATTAAAATTATAAAAAAATCTTAATAAAATCTTTATAAACATTTAAGAATATGTTGAAAAGGCCAGAAATTTCTCACTCTCTTTCCCTCCCATGTCGTGGTGCTATTTAAAAGTATACTTTAATAATAATAATAATAATAAACTCTACAGTCGCACCTACAACATTGGATGGCAAATAGTCTTGTTTTTCTTAATGCATAAGTTTACATTAATTAAATTCAAAAGTTGCATTCTAACTTCATTTTAAATTGTATCAAAAGTACCACTATTCGTCTTAGCACTAATGAGAACTATGGATTCGCCTTTAATATCCGTCATTTTTGATAGTTTTAAAATGTCACTCTTCCCGATCCTTCAGGGATGAACTTGAACGGCATGGAAACAGTCATTATCCATATCAGCGACTCACCCGAAAACTAAGGATTCAACACGAATATCGATCATTACAATTATTTTAAAAGGTCAGCTCTCCCATCCGCACTCCTTGGGATGCTAGGGGTTCCTTATCCTCCCGCGTATTTCTTTTTAGATTGTAAGACATATATGTATCAAGTTTAGTTGGAATTAAACCAAGTGTTACATAATTATGTAGGAAAAAATGTTTTAAAATTAATGGACGTTACTCTTGAACTGGAAGTGGCAGAAATCAACGACTTCCGGTTTAAGATTGAACACTGTAGAGCAAAAGAAGTTAGTAGAAAACTAGGAGCTGTTTCTGAAAATCGATTAAGCGTCCTAAGAATACATATTATCTCTCTTCTTAACCTACAAGCAGGCCCGTAGCCAGTCTGATTGCTTAGGGTGGGCAATGATGAATACTGAGGGGGCAATGGCAGGGACTTCAAGGAACACAAAACTCTTTCTTTCTAATATATATATATATATATATATATATATATATATATATATATATATATATTGTTCCTTGAGGCGCTTGTCGTTGTCAATGCCCATGTCCATTTATATATTTATTTATTTATTATTTATGGAATATATAAGAAAGTTGAAACACTTTATTATGCTGATAAATATTACAGTACCAAATCCACGACTATCAAATATCATCATTAACATGTTTTGTTAAAATGATGGTGTATAATTCAATATATATTTTAATACACTAAGTAGTACTAAAAGTAAAAAATAATAATTTATTTTAGGAACATTTATTAACTGTTATCTAAATTATAGTATTTTGGAACTACAATACTTTTATTACAAGTAGATTATGGAATATTTTTATGTATAAAAATTAAGAAACAACCCTGACATAAGTAAAATAAATATTTTTTACAGTCCTTATGTAAGTA
The DNA here is from genome assembly GCF_964235325.1 of Thermobia domestica. NCBI lineage: Eukaryota > Metazoa > Arthropoda > Insecta > Zygentoma > Lepismatidae > Thermobia > Thermobia domestica. The sequence goes on from NC_137463.1 coordinate 69,743, forward strand.
ATTACATCAAAAGGAGTTTACGTGAGCACTTCGCAAATTCAATTACAAGCTGGTCTAGATCTAGTGCACGCAGAATATATTTGTTGTAAGCCAGGAGAACGAGGTCCGATTTTCTTTCATGTCCCATAGACAGACGTTGATGTCGAAGGAGAGCTGTCAGATGTGAGAAGCAGTTTTCGACCGTGGACCTAGAAGACGGAATAATTAGAGCAGCTTCTGTAAGCATCTTTAAGCCCGGGAAAACCTCGCCATATTTTCCAATTTGTTTTGTGAGCTATTTCAGAGATGATGTCTTGTTGATCAGTCGATTTGCTAGATCTATTTCCTGCTTTAAATTCTGAAGCACTTTGCAATACAGGTCTTTGTACTTTACAACATCACACAGAGGTTTTAAATTTTCTTCACTTCTTTTCTCGCTCAGTAAGTGGTGAATGCCACCAATCACAGCTGTCCCAATCTCACTGAATCTGCTCCGAATTTCTTCGACGGAGATATCGAGAACTTCGCAGAATAATTTTTTCAGCTCCTTCTTGTCTTCCTTTCCCTTCTCCAAATTTATGCTTTCCAAATCAACAACCGAATCAGCTAAGCTACTGGGGAGTGTGCATTTGCGTTTCAATGGTTGCTGAATCGAAGTGTTTAATGCATATGCCTTCATTGCATCGTGAACGATATTTTCAAATAATCCTTCGTCTTGCCAGCAAGACCTGAACTGGTTCGTTACCGATCCTATTAACTTCACAGCGGCATCAATGTCTAAATCTCTTCTTTGTAGCAGTGTGTTTGTCGGTGTTAGATATCCAAGAACCCTGAACAGGAGCTCAGTAAGGAAACAGAAAGTCTTAGTGGAGATCTGATGTAGTAAACCAGTAGCTTCAACTTTCATTGACGCGTGTTCTTCACGGGAAGTTTGAATTGCCAACAGTACACTTAATATGTGAAACCTGTCGTCATGAATTACAGTCACTGTGTCAAGATGTCCAGTCATTGCAGTTCATTGCAAGTAATGAACAAAATGTACTTTCGTTTGCTTCATTTACTATTTTCTTCTTAACAGATTCTGCCATGAAATGAATGATCTCATTCTAAATATCCGGACTAGTGTATGTTGCATTGCCAGGGATAGTTTTGACAATTTCTGCTGATTTCGGATCTTTACGAATACTAAATTCAAACAAATTTAAGAACAAACCGCTTGTTTTCCGAGTTGCTCACACCCAGAATCTCCCCTAAAGGACAACTGATTCACAGCCAAGAATTGAATAACTTCCATCACACTTTTCACATAGTACCTATTATTCATAATTACATCACTACACACCTCCTTCACGACCGTTTCGCCCGAGTCCTCACGTTTCCGTTGCTCCAAGTAGCAAAGCCACAGCGTGCCTATGAGTTTCAAAATTGGCGTGACGAGAAAATCCCTTATTTTTCTCGGTTGCATGCTTCCAGTCTCTGAAACCATTCTGCACAAATGAGGGGTCACTGTTTCTTGACGGATATTTCCGGCATGGGAAGCAAAAGGCAGCGTCTAACATAACAGAATACTCGAGCCAATCCCACGTTTTGTACCATATTGGACGAAATCGTCGAATTGAACCAGAAATGTTGGAACCTGGAAAATTTGCAAGATGCGGTTTTGTATCGCCAAGGTCTGATACATGGTGGAATTCAACAGCAACATGGTGGAAATCAGATGTTTGACGTTTAGTTTCTTCTAGACCTTGGTGATACAGATGGCCTTGCTTCTGAATTAGTTTCATTTTCGATAACTTTTGCACCAAAAAATGACTTGATGGATGCCTGCTTCATATTTATGGCGTTATAATAGTCAGTAGAGTGATTGGAAACGTCTGGCGAGGTACATTTGCATGTAGTTCATTTTCTACTGTTTTTGTTTCCTTCTGGAATAAGCACTCAGCTACTCATTATTGCGCGCAATTATAATAGTGTGTGACAAAATCTTTTTAAAATAATAGGTACGGTGTTCTGCTGCCCTCTTTATTTTTTTCTCTCAGTGCAGAGAATTAACGTTCTCTTCATTCCGTATATTTGTAAACAAATCGTGAAACAAATGGTTCGGGGCCACTCAGAAAACACAAAGTGAGCCGATGCTAACTGCTATTTAGAAACATTTTACAATCATTGATTTATTTTCGTGGGTGCTCCCCGCAAAGACTCAAATCACGTGAAAAACAGCATTGTTGCCGCTTTTACAATAAACAAAACTTCCAAATTCCCACTGATTTTTTTTTATCTGACTATTCTAGAGGTGCATGTACGTTTTCTCCAGACATCACAGTTTCGGTACCAGTTTCATGTATGAGACATGCGTTTTCCTTGCACTGTAAGGAACATGGACATGTTGCATGTTTTACACGTTAATTACAGGCACACGTGGGACATGTACTGTCAAGTCGGCAAAACAAATGCTTTTACCTGCAATGTTACACATGCACAAGCCAGGCACTCACATTCATGTAACATAGCCTGTTTTCGGGTCAATTTTCATATGGGTATTCTTTGGAAGGCATCTTGTCCAACGCCCTGAATGCTTGTCGTGGTTGTGATTCTTCAAACTCTTCGAATGAGGAAAGGTAATACATGGGAGATTATTGAGTATATCTAGCAATAAGAATAACTGTTGTTTTTCGTAGAAATATACGATACGTTCAATTTCATTTGTTAGTAGTAGTAAATGCGCGCTAAGTTCAATTTTATTTAGTAAATAAAATCACAAGATTTTCCTATTTGGGATTTGCTGAAACAATTTGAAACTTCTGGACGTCCTTTTTAGAGCGGAAAAATATTTTAGAGCGGAAAAATGTTTTAGAGCGGGCAAAAAATATTTTAGAGCGGGCATTGCCCGCTCTAGCCCCTCCCTGGCTACGGGCCTGCCTACAAGTAAAAGAGGAAGTAGTAGCGATTAACTATTTCCTGTTTTTAACGTTGATTGCTATGAAAAAAAAACTGTAATAGATAACAAAACTCTGTTTTCCATAATCGATTAACCATCCGTTCTCATCTCCATCCTTAACCCTATACTAAAACCGGAGGTGGTAGACACCAACCCGTTCCGGTTTTAACGTTGATCACTGCAGAGCAGAAACCGTAACCCGGTTTTCTACAATCGACTAAGAATACACTTCATCTTCATCCTTTACCCTCTACTAAAACTGGAACTGGTAGATATCAACCTCTATACGGAAAGGTAGCAAGACGCAGATTTCTGCAATCAATTAAGCACCCCAACAATATAATTGTGTCACCAATCCAATCCCTCTACTAACACCAGGAGTGGTATAAATCTAGTATCACTTCCTATTTCATTACTAATTAAGAAAATATTGTTTGAGCCTCCTTAGTGTCTTCATCAGAGTTTATTCAATACAAGCCTTCGTCTTGCTGAAGGCTTTTCCCTCAGACTCGGAAATTTGTTCGGTCTAACGCTTTGCATCTCAAACCTACAATCATCAGTGTTTGCTAGGCTTACGGCCTCGCACCTCACATACCTGCAAGTATACTGAATTTCAGTTGAAATACCTGGGGACTTTGCTCCCAGGCCACCGTGTTTGTTCGGCCTATGGCCTTGCACTTTATATATCAGGAAGCATACCAATTTCAGTTCAAATACCACGTTTCAGTTCAAATAAGGGATCCCGAGATATAAACATCTTAGTATAATAATAATTGTAATATCCACCTCTATTTTCTTCCAAACCCTTTTATTCCCTTCTAGATCACAATCAAAAACGCTGAAATATGTATCTAATTTAGGGATGCGCTCGAGTCGAGTCGAGTCGAGATTTAAGCCTGTCTCGACTCGTCTCGAGAAAATGTTGTCTCGACTCGTGTCTCGACTCGAAAATATGGTGCTGTCTCGACTCGTGTCTCGACTCGACAGTCTCTGTCTCGACTCGACTCGAATTCGAGTCGAGACGTCTCGAAATTCGAGTCGAGACAAAATATACGAGTTAAAATATACACACACATCAGCCAGACCGTTATGACTACCTACCTAATTGTTAGTATGTCCAACTTTTGGCACGAATAACAACGGCAACGCGTCTTGGCATGGTCGCAATGTTCCTCGGTGGGTCGCTGTAGAGAGTTGGCACCACATATGCACACACAGGTCATCTAATTTCCGTAAATTCCGGGGAGGGGGTGATGCACCCTCACGTTACGTTCAATCACATCCCAGATGTGATCGATTGGGTTCAGATCTGGAGAGTTTGGGGGCCAGCACATCACTTGGAACTCGCTCCTGTGTTCCTCGAACCACTCCATCACACTCCTGGCCTTGTGACATGGTGCATTATTTTGTCGAAAAGTTCCACTACCGATGGAAAACATGACCGTCATGAAGGGGGTGTACGTAGTCTGCAAGCAGCGTGCGACACCTCGGCCGTCATGGTGCTTTACTCGAGCTCCACTGGACACATGGATGTTCACCTGAATGTTCCCTAGATAATAATTAAGCCGCAGCCAGTTTGTCTCCGTCCCGCAGTACAGATGTCAAGGAGCTGTTCCCTTTGAACACGACGGATTCACACCCTCACATCATCATGATGAAGAAGATATCGGGATTCATCAGACAATGCAATGCTCTGCCATTGTGTCAAGGTCTAGTGGTGATGGTCACGTGTTCATTTCAGTTATAGTTGCCGATGTCGTGGTGTTAACATTCGCCATCGTTAGGAGTGTTCGGTGCACTGTGTGTTCAGACTAGTGTTGTGAAGGCCTGTGATAAAAACGGAAATTTTGGGTAAAAAACAGTTTTTTTTTACTGTTTTCCCGAGCTGGGGAAAAAACGGAAAATTTGGGTATGATCAGAATCATCATTCTTGTTAATCACAGAATCATTTTAGTTAATATGTTAAATCAAACATATATTTCATAGAGATATCTTCATTGTTCTATGTAAAATTCCGGAAATTTTGAAACCATTAGAGAAAATAATTTGTTCGGAAATATTGGCAAAAACAGGAAAATGTAGTTTAAAAACTATTTATTGGCCTGATGCTAGTGATCTTACTTGCTGTAACATGTCTGCAACATATACAGTGGGAAGTGGAAAATCCGAACTAATTGGGACCACAGGTATTCGGATTTTCAAATGTTCGGATTTTCGAAAATGACCAAGAAAATGTCTTTTAGGCTTACATATACTGTACGGTATGTTCTTCTATCGATACAGTGGTTATTCAGTACATACAGTAATTACAATACCGTACGTAAGGCTACTTACATTTAATGTTTCTGAGAACTTGCTTGTACTCTGAGTCACACTTAAAACTTATAGGCAGTGGCGTATTTAAGGGGGTGGCTTCCGGGCTTAAGCCGCCCCCGAAATCTTACTTAGTATAGTAAAGTAAATGAAATATCTTGCAGAATTTTCACATTTCTAGGCTAAGCCCCTCCCGAAAGTTAACAAAGCCCCTCCCGAAACAAAATCGTAAATACGCCACTGCTTATAGGCTTAAGAAAAAATAAAAATACATGACAAACAATTACATATAAATAAACTTTTGTAAAAACACTGACCTCACATAACGTCGATGGACACGCTATTGTTTGTTTATCGCTAGCGTTAAGACAAAATGTAAAAACCTTCTAGGGACCGCGTTCGGATTTTTGACGTTAGGATTATCGGCGTCCTAGTGTATATACAATGTATTTCGCTAACGGAAAAATACTTAGAGCAACAGGTTTTAATTCTACTTTACACACATATGCCGCACAAGTGAGTAAATTTGAGCAGCGAGAAATATATTAAATGAAACTTCCGTTAGTTATTACAGACTAGCAGAATATCCGTTCTTCGCACGGGGAGAATACGTTTCATTTTTGGACACAAAGGGCACCAAAACTGTCACCAATGAACTTGTGGAGCCCCAAAACTATGAATTTGACATTCATATCGATAATTTTCAATTATCTGTACATATCACCATCCTCCTTAGAGTACTAATGGGGCTGAATTTGTGGATTTAAACGGCGTCTTCTGTTCATCTCAGCGAGTATGGATTCGAGGCCATTTTCGATCATGTATATATATATATATACAGAGGCGGATCCAAGGGGGCTATAGCCTCCCACTTCACACTCAAGTATACACTGGATAAAATTGGCTTCAATCCTGCTTTACACTGGACAAAACTGCAAACTATGGTTTAGCCCCTCCCTTGATCATATCCTGGATCCGCCACTATATATATATATATATATATATATATATATATATATATATATATATATATATATATATATACTGTCTATAATGCTCAAAAAAATTAGGGGTTCAGCTGAAATATCACACAAGACCTTAAGATATTGTATGAATAAGCTTGTGTTTGACTCATATTATCATACAAGAAGGAATGCTTTAAGATACACTAGAAAAATGGGGCACATACTGGTGTTGGGGCACGGAAAACCTTGTTTACATGGCTCATGACACAAGAGGGTTATGTGTGCACCTCTCGAACTGCTCACAAACAGGCAAGGCAACAACACTGATTGTTCCTTAATATGTCATATGATCACTTCGAATAGCCAACAGGGCCTCGCACCTGCGTGGCATGGATTCAATCAGATTATCGATGAGTTCTTGGGGGATGTTGTGCCACTCACCCAGAAGAGCGACTTCCAGCTCTGGTATGGTTGTTGGATTTACTGGCCTAGCAGCAATTCGTCTGCCAAGCATTATCCAGACATGCTCAATTGGAACGAGATCCGGAGAGCATGCTGGCCACTTCATCCGAGCGATACCCTCAGCATCCAGCATCTCATCCACTAACCGAGCTATGTGAGGACGAGTATTGCCATCCATAAAAAGGAACGAATCACCAATGGCACCAGCATAAGGAAGAACAAGAGTTTTCGTGATCTCATCCCTATATCTGAGAGCCGTCAAAGAGCCATTTCGGATGATGTGGAGCTCAGTACGCCCACCAATGCTGATTCCTGCCTACACCATCAGTACACCACCATGATACTGGGATGTTTCTCGCACAAACATGGGATTGTGTCGTGTTCCACACTCTCTCCAGATGAGAACACGTCGATTATCAGGCTCTACACTGAATCGAGACTCGTCAGAGAACAAAACAATGCCCCATTCATTGCGTCCCCACCCACGATGTTCCTCCGCCTACGCTCTTCGATCAACACGGTGTCATGCAGTTAATGGGACACACACCATAGGCCTATGTGCATAGAGACCACCTTCTCGAAGGCGATTGCGGACCGTTTGAGTAGATACTGTGCGTCCTGTTGTTGTTCGGAAGGCTCGCGGCAGCAGAGTTGTATTCTGACGCCGGTTTCGACGGGCTGTTAACAAGAGATAACGATCGTCTTTGGCTTTGGTTGCTAGTGGACGGCCCTGTCCTTGTCTTCTTTGAACACTTCCAGTTGTTTGAAATCGATTCCACAATCGGGAAATCACACTCTGTGCCACTCCTATGGCATGTGCCACCTCCCGCCATGACTGACCAGCTTCCAACCTCATTGAGGGCCGCGGTGGCTCAGTGGTAGAGCGTTCACCTCTGGTGCTTGGGGTCCCGGGTTTGATCCCAGCCCCTGCCAAGTGAACTTTGTGGTGTACAAACACCGTGTGCGTGGGTTTTCTCGGGGTTCTCCCGTTTCCTCCCACTTTCTTCATTCCACCCTTTCACTCATCTCTCATTATCACCGTCTCCTTTAGCCTAACCGGCATAATCGTGAGACGCAAAACTTAAAGATTTTTTCCCGGCCCGCATACAATTAAAGCTTAATTTGCAAATCATCGCAAATGGAAGTGTCACCATCGATATTAGTGACCGCGAAAACTATGGATTTGACACTAATATCGGTCATTTTGGATTACTTTTACATGTCTCGGTATCCGACCCCCCCCCTCCGGTGACCACCGGCCCGAATGGGGTGAATTTGTAAGTTAATGTGATCAGAGTTTCACCATTGATTTCAGCGACCGCGAAAACTGAATTCGACAGTAATATCGGCCATTTTCTACCACTTTTACATGTCCCTGTAAGCGCACCCTGAGACCCCCTGGTTCGAATTTTGAAGAATAAAAAAGATTCGTTTTGATCTGCGGCCTGGGCCAGGGTACTCCTGACTAAAATTTGGTAACTCTCGGTCCACTCATCTGGTCCCCAGGCTGCATACAGACAGACAAACACAAACAAACTATTTATTTTATTTATATTAGACTAGACAGATTCTTGCAAATTATGCCAGATTTTCATATTATCTTTCCGAACTAATTTTAAAGACCCGCTCCTACTTATCTTTATATATATATACACAGTATATCTATATTTATATCTATCTATATCCATATCTATATATGTATATAACAAACGCAGGAATTACACCCTAAATAACGCTCCTGGAGGACCCCTTTCTCAAAAAAATTGCTGGGGAAACACTTGTAGAAACTTCAGTTTTCGTGCCAGACGATTACCGAGACCTGGTTAAAAAAAACTCCTTTAGCGATCGAATTAAAAAAAATAGTTCTCCTCAGGTTAGTATTCACTGAGAATATTGTTATAAAATTTAAATTTTATGGGTAAATCAGTAGACTTTGAATACATCCACATCGTATCCACTGAGTTGCGAAATTGTGTACCTCCAGATATGGGCGGTCGAAGAAAATTTTCTAGGGGGCATCTTTAATGTTTGCTATATTAGTCTTGCATTTAATGTGCATGGTTTGTTATATTACGTATACGTGAGCCAGGGAGGTTCATTCTTATCAAACACGGAGATTATGAAGGAGCAGATCTACTGTACAAAATATAATAAAAACATCTCTTTCGGATTTCTATCATCCCGCAGTCCAACCCCGAGACGGAAACATAAGAGATAGGCTTTTTGTTTTTAAACAAGATAACGTGCCTAGCGAATGCTTTACACTGTGAAGATTATATTAGTGAAAATTAAACGAATATAATTTTACAACTTAATATACATATCACTAAATGCTGAGCTCCCCGTTGCTATGTGGTTAGCGTATGCGCCTTTCTCGAACGAGGTTTGATTCATGGTAGGAGCTCATGTGTTTCAAATCCGACGTTAAACTGTACGTTCACGTCTTGTAGAGCTTTGCTCCTGAAAACGACGCTAAACTATAATTTAATTTAATATTACAAAATATTAAAAAATAATGACTTAGCAAGGTGACGTCAATTTGGCAGTCATCAAATCCATTTTATACTTTCACTTAATCCAGTGGATACTAATATAACAATTACAAGACACACGCGCATATAAATACTCAGAAACAAGTACATACACACGTACACATACACAAATATGAACCCTTCAAATCTATTTACATGTGGTGGACTGCGCTGCATCAAGCACTGTTATCTTCATCATCATCTTCTCATGTATCTGCATTATTTGATTCATCCACAGATTTGTTATTTGTACGCATCATTCATTTTTGCATTTTCGGGAGGGTTCAGGGTTCTTTCTTCATTTAAAGAGTCGGTTCTCTGTATTGGAAAGAGAATCAGGGGAGGAAGGGGGAATTTATACTTTAAGAATGGATAACATTTTAAGAAATATATACAAAACATGCCGCTTCCGACGCAGCACTGAAGCATTTCTTTTTGCGGTCATAACCCCTCCCCTCTCAAGTTGTAAAGTGAGAAGGTACTGAAACATCCCAGACACTCAGGGTTCAGTTGACAATAATAAAACTATGGGTAAGTAAACATCTTGTACAGAGTCACGTTTTGCTTATTTTTGAACATTTCTGTGAATTCAACAATACAACAGCGGAAATACTAACTGGTTTTATTACACCAACCATCGCTTTAACTAAGGGATAATTCCCAACGGTCAGTGAGCCATCTAAATTTTCGTTCTTTTTCTGATCTCCAGAGGAAAGAATGAGATTTTGCCAAGATGCTAAAGTCAAGATGTTTTATGCTAAATGGGAGTAAATTATGCTAGATCTAGCACCAAGATGCTAGATATGGCTTCACTGGCGGGCTTCGATATCTACAGAACTTTCTGCCAAAGCATAAAAAAAAACAATAGCAGAATAGTGTCGATAACATATGTGTGGTCCTTCGGTAGGCTACACATCTGGTAAGAAGCTCATGCCAAAGAGTAGTTTGGACAAGACTCATAGCCGGCTTGTATAGATAATTGAATTCAAATATTCAAGTATCCATTTACTGAATGCCCATATCGTGTATGCATGCATTTGGATGCATTATTTAATAAGTAAATAAAGTACACACACAATTAATTATGTCAGTGATAAACGGTGTTTATTGTAAAAAAAAAAACCCTCTCTAAACAATGAAGATTAATCTTAGACTGGAGAAATGGTTATCCTTCGTTTTCATTATCATTTGGCCATGAAACAAACGTCTGACTGATATACAACCCCTATATACAAGTATGTGATGTTGGAATATATAACTCGTAGGATATGATGCTTTTCTTTTTCAGAATTTCAGTACTTCTAGTGAAATGAAATCTTTAGTTTTACGTCCCACGATTATGGCGGTTAGGCTAAAGGAGACGGTGATGATGAGAAATGAATGAAATGGTGGAATGAAGAAAGTGGAAGGAAACGGGAGAACCCCGAGAAAACCCACGAGCATGGTGTTTGTTCACCACAAAGTCCACACGGCGCGATCTGGGATCGAACCAGGGACCCCATGTACTGGAAGTGAACGCCCTACCACTGAGTCACCGCGCCCCCACAGTACTTCTTGTGTACCACTATAAATGTAATAAAGAACTAATGGCCATGTTTTTTTAATATAAAAATATTCAATTAGAACTGGACAATTTACATAAAATTTGGAATCGACAAATGAAAACGGCACGTTTCTAGCACTTGTGGGTTCGAGATGTCATTGTTGAAAGGATTGGAGACAAACATATAAACTTTTCTGTGAGGAGAAACATATACGCGTAAATCTAGTATTTTAATATATAGATAATAATTGGAATAGTTTTATTTTCGAGTGCTATTTTTTAATATTCGCAATATTGAAATTTTCGAACTTAAATTTTTCGCGTGTTTGAAAAAAAAAAGAGATATCATTACTAGTAAAATTAACCTAATATAAACATATTTATTTTTTCAATTTTTCCGGAAAATCGAAAAAAAACGTTTAAAAAAAACAGGTTCAAAATTTCCGGAAATTTAACAACACTAGTTCAGACACACTTGTACTTTGCCCAGCATTAAATTCTGATCTTAGTTCCGACGCAGTTCGCCGCCTGTTCTGTTTTACCAGTCTGCCCAGCCTACGACGTTCGACATCTGTAATGAGGTGGGGCACCCAATCCCTCGACATTTGGACGTCTTTTCCCCTTGGTTTCGCCACTTGCTGAAGACAATCACCATAGCACTCCTCGAACACCTGACAAGTCCTGCAGTTTCCGAAATTCTTGTGCCGAGTGTTTCTGATCGAGCACTTTCTTCAAAATAATATTAAAAATTACAGAAAAATTTTCGAGACATTCGAGTCGAGTCGAGATTTTTACCAGCTGTCTCGACTCGACTCGAGTCTCGGCTCGAAAATTCGAGTCGAGAAATGCGTTTGTCTCGACTCGTCTCGAATTTTACAAAGTGTGTCTCGACTCGAATCTCGACTCGAATTGGAGTCGAGTCGAGTCGAGATTCGAGACATGTCTCGACTCGAGCGCATCCCTAATCTAATTATTGGGATTACAGAGTAAGATTTATAATAATATTGTACAGTTAGTAGTTTGGTCTATCCCGTCCGTTACTCCGCACGAAACTCTTGAACGAAACTGAATTTGACTTCTGTTTTTTGCAATTGATAGCTAAAGTAATTATCTCGAAAGAGTTCGTTAGTAGAGGATCATAAACCAGGTAGTTGTGGATCAGAAACCAGGAGTGGTAGAAATCAACCATTTTTGCTTTTAACGTTGATCCTGTAAACCAAAAAGGGTAATAGATAGCAAGAAACCGTTTCCGGCAGTCGATTTAGTATCCCAAGAATACCTTTCAACTCCATCCTTAATACTGTATTGATATAGAAAGTGGCACGACCAAGTTCATCGTTGTACAGTCGTGTTCAAGAAATCTTGACCACTCACCCTGCTATGAAAGATGATATTCTTGCAACCGCAAAAGGAAATTATAATGCTGTGGTTCTAAATAAACTTCTTAATCGACCAAACAAAATTCACATTTATTTGCTTTAATTCTAACTATAGGTAAGACTACATTCCTTTTCAAAAAGAGGTGAGTGGAAAAGTTTTCTTGAACAAGACTGTATATGACAAACGGGAATAGATAGGCACGGTTTTTGTATTAATTAAGTGTCCCTAGAATATATTCCATCTCCTCTCTAATCACTAGTCTATAACACTAAGTGGTAGATATCTACTACAACTTCTGCTTTCAATTTTAATTGAAAAATATTGGCTGGTCCTGTTTACTGTCATTAAGAGATTTTTTTTTAAATGAGAAGTCCTAAAGCCAAATTTCATGTTTGTAACTTTCAGAGATTCTAAGATACCGATATGCTATTATATGAGTAATAATTCCTGTTCTCATCTTTTACTTCCCCTTCATTACTAAGGTATAAAAGAAATGCTGAAACATGTGTTAAATTATTTTAAATTGGAAATCCAAATACCAAATTTTAAGTTCCCAGTCCTATACGTTTCGGAGGTAAGGGTATCTTATTAAAATAACTATCACCCCAATTCCTCCTCTTTTCGTGAATTTTCAAAAATTTTTCTTAGTGGTATCCCACGTCACAAATCCTATGTAGGTGTAAATTCAAAGTTTCTAGGTAGTCTCTAGAGCAGTGGCTCCTAATCTAGGGGTGCGAGTCTCTGACAGAACTAAATTTGAAATTACAAATATTGCGAATGTTGTAACAAACATTAAATTCAATATCATTTAAACACGAAATAACTATTGTGTAAGAACTGTGGTTTCATTGACAAAACTGGTAAAATATAATATTCCACTGCATTACAATGCTATGCAGGAATCTTGCTGGAAATAAATATAAATTTGTGAGAATATGGCTATTATTATTTACTATTATTATATGCAAGCCCGTTCTTCGTACGGGTAGAATAGGTTTATGGGAAATATTTAAAAGTTACATTTGATCACCCTTTCCCTGTTACGTAACTTATTTGAACAAAAGTGAAATAAAACCCCTAGCTCGACCATGTACAAAAATGTGTTTCATACGATGCAGTATTTATTCTTTGCAAGAAATCTAAATTCTCTTCTGCTTTTACGATTCTTTTTTTTCAAAGTAAGTTGATGAAATAGACATGTCCCACGTACTAAATATGTTTAAAAATTCATTTCAGACGTTTCAAACACTTTGCCACCCTGTAACCTCTTTTGGAAGCAGAATTTTCGAAAACGCTGTGGCGTGTCAACATGGTGACCTCGTTAAGTAAAAAGTTTATATACCTAGTTTCATCTCCTTGGCTTGGAAGATATTTAATTTTCGCCGTATATATTAAATCCTCCACCCTCTTAGGATACGAATTTTAATAAAACTGACATGGTTACAAACGGTTTCAGCCAAGTGCTAACTATGTTCTAAAATTCTTAATCATTTTTCATGAGATGAGACGGAAGTGGAATTTCCTAGAACGCTGGGTTGCGTGTCTACGTGGTTTTTATATTAAATTTCATCTTCATACATGAGAGATTTGTAAGATACTGTATTTTTAGCAAATATTTTAAACGTTGAACCCTCCCTTTAGGATACGCATTTCAATGAAAGTGATATGATGGAACCATGCTCTAGAGTAGTTCTAAATATGTTCAGTAATTCTTCTCGAACATTCTATGATGATAAGACAGCGAACCCCGATTTGAATGTCGAGAAATAAGTAAATTAATTTCTTCCTCCTTCTGCTTAAAAGGACAATTTCGAAAACTCTGAAATACGTATTCCATTATTTTTAGTTCATAGTAGGTGTACCAAATTTCACATTTCGAATTTAAGCAAATTTCACATTTAATGACATTTTCTGAATAAATAGTGGTAAATTTTAATATTATAGAAATCGTCTCGTTTCTTCATCTTTAAGAGGGGAATTTCCGGAAATATACGTTCAATTATTTTTAGTTAAGAAATCAAAGCCAAATTTCAAACCTCAAACGTAAGCAAATGCAGAAATTTTAATAGGTAGACACTATTTTAGGACAGAATTTTCGGAAAAGCTAAACATGTATTGCTTTGTTTTTAATTGAGTTTAATTTTGAAATTTCACGTCTCCAATATAAAGAATTCTTACATTTAACATTTTCTAAATATAAATGAAATAAAATACAGTTGAAAATTTAATGTTATACGAATTACTCCTTTCTTGTTTAGGTTCGGAATTTTCAGAAACTGTGAGAAACATGTTCAGTTATTTTTGATGGTTAGTTTATATGCTTAGTTTCATCTTCCTTTCTTCAGGGATTAGCAAGATACACTATCCTATTTACGCCCCTAAGGATACATATTTCCAAAAATCCTTCTTTATCCCTTTCTTTCCTCAAAAAGAATATTTTTGCTAATTATAGCATTATGGCTTGGTCGATAATGAGTAACTCACTTATATTTCTTATATAAAGTATAGATTATTAATATTATTGTTATTATTTTTGTTGCTATTACTGATGATTTCAGAATACATTGCTGCAACTAAAATTGCAGAAACGGTCAAAGACATGCGCGAATGATGTAGGCGTGAAGTATGTAGGGTTTAAGAATGTGGGCGCTTGTTAAAAATGTTGGAGCAATTACCCTAAAGGATCCCAAAACTTTAATTTAGAAAACACAGCGTCTTGTATCATTTCCTACTTTATAACACTACAACGAATAATTTATAAGAACATTGTACTTCTGTTAAATTACCTCGCTCAACAGTACTAAATAATCACTGAAGGCTAACATGAAATGGAGAATTAATACAACTAGATCCGCTTCTTCTTGAGTTAACTGAACATTAAGTATAATACCGAAGTACCATCATAGATAGAGTGAGACTGTAGAAAAAAATGAACCTCTCCTCTAACAGTTAAAAGAATAACAGAACATGGACGCGATAATAATAATAATAATAATAATAATAATAATAATAATAATAATTCAATTTCTTAAAAATAGTATTCAAAAATAGATAGAGGAAACTGCAGTCTGGTAATAATTATACGCAACCAGATTAAAACGTATTAGCCACTTCTCAACCCACTGAGGAAGAAAAAATTTGAAAGTAAGAGATGAAAGGTAAGAAAGGAATAGTAAGAAGAAGAATGCAGTTGGTCGATGATTTGAAAAATGGAATCAAATATTGGGAATTAAAAGGGGAAGCTGAAGATCGAGAAAGGTGAAAGAAGAATTTCCAGACTAGAACCTAAGAAAACACATAATCACACACACATCTCCCATTAGTCCCAGTACCTGCCAACAGGTAGAATACTTAATAATAATAATAATAATAATAATAATAATAATAATAATAATAATAATAATAATAATAATAATAATAATAATAATAATAGACCACGATAGCTGCTGCGACTAAGTTACTGCGCACGATAGCTCTTGAAAGAAAGCAAATTTTTATTAGTTTTTTATTGATTTTTTTTCAATATATTTCTTTTCTTTTCTTTTTTCTTTTCTTTTCTTTTCTTTTCTTTTCTTTTTTTTTTTTTTTTTGCAAACTATGGGTAGAGTAATTATTTCGGAGGAGCTAGTTAATTGAAATGATCCATAAACCGAAAGTGGTAGAAATCAACCATTTCCGAGTTTTAACGTTGACCACTATAAAACAAAAACGGTTTTCGGCAATCGATTAAGCATTCCAAGAATACTTTTCATCTCCTTTCCTTACCAACCGAAAGTGGTAGAAATAAACCATTTCCGGTTTTACGTTGAACACCATAAAGCAAAATCGATAAATAGGGACGAGCGGCTTTCTGTAATGGCAAATCCTTTAGATTGCATCTGGCAAGAGATTACCGAGAAATAAATTAAAACACGCAAATCAAGCCCAAAACTTGGCCAACCTTGGCCAGCAAATGTAGAGAACTTAATTAGGTTGAGGGCTGCCCACCACCGAATTTTGTTCCGATTCGGCCAATAGTTATAAAGAAAATGCTGCTGGCTAATTAAGTAGTTATCGAGAAATAAGGTATGAAATGCAAGCCGCGTCCACCCTGTTCTTGGCCGAGTTTGACCACAGAATATACCAGTACTTATTCCTTAGGGAATGGGCTAGTAACTCACAAAATTTAGTAAACATCCGGCTAGTATTTAATTTAAAAATAAACTCTAGTGAAAACCGTAATGAGGATGACGTAATATGTTTTCAATTAATACGGATACCGAAATTTCCGTGGGGACTTCTGTTGAAAGAAAAACGACAAGGAATGTATGTGAGTAGAAATTCCAGCTTCATTTTCGGAAACATACAAAATTCTGACTAGAGTCTTTGTTTTTAAGTTTTTCCTATTTCATACGTAAACGGCAATTACCCGTAAGGAATGTCGTATTTGATAAAACCAGAGATTCACACTTTTTCATTTTATTTTATTTATTTATTTTATTCTACAAATTTCCTTTGTAATAGGAAAGTAATTAACATGTTATAACGGCAACATTCAGTATCCCAAAATATCAATTATTTTCATGCATTTGTGTCGGAGAGTAAGGCAACCGATTTTGCCGTATACCTTATAATGGATTTAGTACAGCCTTGATGGAGGCTCTCTAGATCTGATTCCATTTCGTCTTATTTCACCTAGCTTCGTAAGTGTTCTCAATATGCGGGGTCAAAAAGGGCGCCGATCCTGGGGGCCGAGGGGGCCCGAGCCCTCCAAAGCTCATGTGGGCCCCTTCACATTGTATTTATGATTATACAATATTTGTTATAGTTTGAATGCAATTTGTCTTAAAATCCTCATATATCCCTTTTGCATCTGGACGGGCCCCCAAAATTTACAGAGAAATCGGCATCCTTAGGTGTCAACACCAACATTTTCAATTATTCTTGTTGGAATCGAATCCGGAACCACGCTCACATCACGTAGGATACTATCCGGATGAAGGAAATGGTTTTAAGAAGCTCATATAAGAGGGAGGCATATCAGCCTCTTCTGCTCATTGAGATGATCATCCGCGCAGTGACTTTACCTTTGAAAGGTATTCCTTCTTAAAATGTTTCTTTAGTACCTTCTAATTTTCTTACGTTGTTACGGGGGACACGGTGGCGGGTTTTTTGGTTTGATCCCCGGCCAAGTAAATTTGTGGTGGACAACATCGTGTCCATATTTTTTTCGGGGTACTTCCGTTTCCTCCCACTTTTCGTCCCACCAATTCTTCCATTATCATTCACTTGCTTTAATCATTGTCTTCCTTAGCCTAACGGGCATAATCATGGGACGTTGAAAAATATTTCATTTTTCTTATGTTGTCAGATTTTGACAAAGAGAATGGGAAAATATCCTGCATCTGACATATATTTTCTTTTAGGTAAACTTTTAAAACTTCTATCTTTCTACTCGATCAACATCTGTGTGTGTCCGCTCAACCCCGTAAACCGTATCCAATTGTATAGTAAAATTTTGTATCTTCCTCTAACCTTCCGAAATAACCCCGTTTTTTGCATTACATTGCCCAGTAATAAGGATTTTTTTTTTTAAAAAAAAGGTAAAATTCACTCCAAGTTGCAAGGTTGCACACATACAAAATTATTTTCTGGTATAATATATTTAAAAATTATTAGATTTTGATAAAACATTATATGTAGGCCTGAGTAGTGTAGGGTGTCAATATAATTCCCATCTGTTATGGCTAAAATCGGTCATTGCAAATACAAGTGGATGAAAGTGGGTAATCTCCCCGCAAATTTCGATGCTTCCTCATTTAAATTACTGTATATGGTAAAAATTTCTGCCACGTCAACTTTCGCCAAATTCTTCTAATTATGACAAATTATAAAAGATTGTGTTCTGATGCAGGCTGGCGTGTATTTTCTTTGATGCTTACCAATCATCTCTCTCCTTGGGGTTAAAGTCTGTCAAAAAATATAAGATTAAACTCCTAAATTAAAATGAAACAATTCTGTACTGAATACGAGACAAAATCAGCCTAGGAAACGTCGGCATACAAGAAGGTGTGTCTAAATCACGAACTACTGGAGAGTAACCTGGAAAAGAAATGTCCAAGATAAATAGTTGTAGAAAAGACTTGGAAAGACATTCATCCAGCAGTGGATTGATAGTGGTTGATTATGACGATGGTGATGATTTTATTATATCCGGACCTCAGAGGTAAACTAAGCCAAGTCATAATTTCGTAATTTTACAAGAGAAGCCAAAAACCGTTTCCTTAAGTATGACCTATAATACTGCTTTTCAAACTATAATTTCTTGGCTTCAGTAAAAAATGCCGCTGGAGTGAATGTTTTGCCAGTAGCTTTTTCAATCTGTGCGAGTCGACCTGCACTGTAGCATATAGCTATAGTATGTCGATTTGTGAATCGGTTGTTCGTGGACGACTAATAGCATAATTCTATGAATTGTTAGTAGGTATAAGAACTTCAGTGTCTTTGATCATCATTTGATTTACTTACGACAGCCCATGATTGGATTGGATTGGATTTTGGGAAATCATACGAAGAATAATAGTTGTCTATAAGAAGCGGATAAGCGAAAAGTAAACTAAAGCATGTTATGGCCGCAGTTGCTTAGTGTTTCCAGAATTTTAACTGTCCTCCATCTTTCTGTGTTCGGTTCCCTGTCGTGTTTGGATTAAGTAGAATATGTATGAGATGACCATGGAGACCAATATTCCGGTTGGAACGACCTTTTTATTAAAAAAAAAAAGTGGAAAAGCGTTCATTTCTGCAGCACGAGGTCCCCTTTTCGATCCCAGCATGCGCCAAGTGAGCGTTTTTGGTGGATAAACACTGTGTGCGTGAGTTTTTTCGGGATTTTCCCGTTTCATCCTACTTTAATTCCACCATTTCATTCTTTTCTCACCATCTTCGTCTACCTTAGCGTCGGTGCATCACCATGGGGCGTTAAACTAGATATTTGATTTCATTTCAAAACATATTAGTGCTGTTTTTCAAAAACTAATGAAAAGTGTAGAACATCGGCAATTCCGTACACTATAGGTGCCGACTACATGGGCATTCCTTGGCTCCGAGGCTTCAGCATTCGTTGGAAATTTTAAATGTGTGCACATAAAATTCATATTACAATAACATTTTCATGACATTGAGAAAAAACTTAGTGCATGTGACCGCAGGTTTGGTTTCATGGGCGAATGCTTATAGCGCATACATTTAATAATTTTTTACCAATATACACTGATCACCAGTTGAATTAGAGACAACAAAACAGTTACAGAAATTGCCCTGCAGAGGCTACACCAGAGTATGTGAATGAAACACATCGCGCGTGTACTGCTGCCGTGTGCATCCTCTCTCGATATCCGTATCAGTGTCGCGTGCGATGGCTAAGACGAAGGACCTGAGGATCGTGGTCAAATATTAGGGGTCAGACTACTGGCTCAATTTTGGAAGTGAATACGGCACTTGGACTTTGTGACAACATGGACTCGTCGCCACAATATTTTCTGTGAGTTTTTATTTTTGTATCATGATTTTTGAGGTATCCTACTGTTTGGACTCTACAACTATTAAGTTATTGGAATGGAGAGACGTTTTGTTATTGGTTTAGTGTGGACTATATTATGTGAAATTATATTGGAAGTAAAAAAAAAACTCGGTTTTGTAAAGAAAAAAAGTCTAAAAAGAAGAAATTTAGAATCGAAAATGGGAAATTTAAATTGTGAAGAAAAACAGAAAAGAAGTTACATTTAAAAGTAATTTAGTTGTTTGTATTTAGTATTATGTAATCTTACATCAGTAGTCAACTTTTGTATCATTGCGCTCTTCCTCGTGGCTGATGCGTTGCTTTGCTAGCGCCAGAAGCTAGAAAGAATTGAAAGTTGCCTGAGGTGCTGTTGCGTAGCTCGGAAGCAATCCCACCCGTGCTTTCTGTCTGTCACGTCAATGAGTTGTTACGCGTGTCAAGTTAGACCAACCACCAACACCAAAACGACCGGAACATATCTCAGAATTATGGGCTAATTAGTTGCTCTAATCCCAATTTTTGGGCTCCTACTGTTTAGCGGGAAATCGGATTCAAAGTGGGCGAGTCCAGCTTGATATCAAGCTAGAATCCCCCATATGGTTAGAATGGTCCGATCGAAAAAATTCAAACGCCAGAATTATGGCTTATTTATGGGCTAATTAGTTGCTCTAATCCCAATTTTTGGGCTCCTACTGTTTAGCGGGAAATCGGATTCAAAGTGGGCGAGTCCAGCTTGATATCAAGCTAGAACCCCCCATATGGTTAGAATGGTCCGATCGAAAAAATTCAAACGCCAGAATTATGGGCTATTTATGGGCTAATTAGTTGCTCTAATCCCAATTTTTGGGCTCCTACTGTTTAGCGGGAAATCGGATTCAAAGTGGGCGAGTCCAGCTTGATATCAAGCTAGAACCCCCCATATGGTTAGAATGGTCCGATCGAAAAAATTCAAACGCCAGAATTATGGGCTATTTATGGGCTAATTAGTTGCTCTAATCCCAATTTTTGGGCTCCTACTGTTTAGCGGGAAATCGGATTCAAAGTGGGCGAGTCCAGCTTGATATCAAGCTAGAACCCCCCATATGGTTCGAATCGTCCGATCGAAAAAATTCAAACGCCAGAATTATGGGCTATTTATGGGCTAATTAGTTGCTCTAATCCCAATTTTTGGGCTCCTACTGTTTAGCGGGAAATCGGATTCAAAGTGGGCGAGTCCAGCTTGATATCAAGCTAGAACCCCCCATATGGTTAGAATGGTCCGATCGAAAAAATTCAAACGCCAGAATTATGGGTTATTTATGGGCTAATTAGTTGCTCTAATCCCAATTTTTGGGCTCCTACTGTTTAGCGGGAAATCGGATTCAAAGTGGGCGAGTCCAGCTTGATATCAAGCTAGAACCCCCCATATGGTTAGAATGGTCCGATCGAAAAAATTCAAACGCCAGAATTATGGGCTATTTATGGGCTAATTAGTTGCTCTAATCCCAATTTTTGGGCTCCTACTGTTTAGCGGGAAATCGGATTCAAAGTGGGCGAGTCCAGCTTGATACCAAGCTAGAACACCCCATATGGTTAGAATGGTCCGATCGAAAATATTCAAACACCGGAATTATGGGCTAATTAGTTGCTCTAATCCCAATTTTTGGGCTCCTACTGTTTAGCGGGAAATCGGATTCAAAGTGGGCGAGTCCAGCTTGATATCAAGCTAGAACCCCCCATATGGTTAGAATAGTCCGATCAAAAAAATTCAACCGCCAGAATTATGGGCTATTTATGGGCTAATTAGTTGCTCTAATCCCAATTTTTGGGCTCCTACTGTTTAGCGGGAAATCGGATTCAAAGTGGGCGAGTCCAGCTTGATATCAAGCTAGAACCCCCCATATGGTTAGAATGGTCCGATCGAAAATATTCAAACACCGGAATTATGGGCTAATTTGTTGCTCTAATCCCAATTTTTGGGCTCCTACTGTTTGGCGGGAAATCGGATTCAAAGTGGGCGAGTCCAGCTTGTAAACAAGCTAAAAAAAACATATGGTTACAATGGTCCTATCCTAAAAATTCAAAGCTGGAATTATGGGCTATTTATGGGCTAATTTGTTGCTTTAATCCTGATTTTTGGGCTTCTACCTTTTAGCAGGAAATCGGAATCATAGTTTGCGAGTTTAGCTTGACATCAAGTGAAAACCCTCCCTAAGGTTAGAAATCTCGAATCGAAGAAAATCAAACGTCAGAAATATGGACTATTTATGGGCTAATTGATGCTGTAATTCCGAGTTTGGGGCTGCTACCTTCTAGCAGAAATTCTTTATCAAATTGAGATTTGGCTTAACTTCTAGCTATAAACCCAGGGCTTTAATACTCCGATCAAAAGAATTAAAACGTCGGAATTATGGGTTATTTGTATTGCTAAATTGTTGCTCTAATGTCGAGTTTTTTCTTCTATCTTTAGCAAGAAATCTCATGTAAGATGGTATTGATCTTAAGATAAGTTGAGATGATACTTTCAAAGTTGGAGTGAGGAAACATCTATGTTTATTATTGAAAATTGATTTTTTTGCACTCTTCGCAAATGTAAAGCTATATCTCTACTAGTAAATCCATGAATTAATTTTTCACGTGTTTATGTTCATTATGTTCTGAAGTAAGTAGTGTATATATAGAATTTTTATAGTGAAATATCATTATTTTTTAAATAAATTTTTTGTGCAAAGGAAAAGCCTCTTTGCCGTTGCTGGGGGCCGCAGTGGCACAGTGGTAGAGCGTTTATCGTTTGTGCGTGTGATCCCTGGTTCGATCCCAGATCGCGCCAATTGGCCTTTGTGGTTGACAAATACCATGTACTTAAGTTTATCGGAGTTCTCCCATTTCCTCCCACTTTATTCATTCCACCATTTCATTCGATTGTTATTATCACCGTCTGCTATAGCTTATAGATCACTCAACATATACACATACAAAAATGAGGCATTACATTCGGAATGAGCCTCGTAATATAACTTAAACATAACAATGGACAAATAATAATCAGAAATAATATCTTGCAAATGGTTGTGTTTTTTTCTGTACCATGCCTACAGAAAATGGCATTTCTGACTTTACTTTTCCACTTTTAAATAGCTTAATAAAAAAATTTCCAACATGCTTGTGGATCACAATGTTTACCCTACTCTTCGAGAACTACTACAAATAGAGTTATTCTTTATGCAATATCTTTATCATAGGTGAGATTACCTGTATATTTCTTGGGAAAATTGGGATTAGAGCAACTAATTAGCCCATAAATAGCCCATAATTCCGGTGTTTGAATATTTTCGATCGGACCATTCTAACCATATGGGGGGTTCTAGCTTGATATCAAGCTGGACGCCCACTTTGAATCCGATTTCCCGCTAAACAGTAGGAGCCCAAAAATTGGGATTAGAGCAACTAATTAGCCCATAATTCCGGTGTTTGAATATTTTCGATCGGACCATTCTAACCATATGGAGGGTTCTAGCTTGATATCAAGCTGGACTCGCCCACTTTGAATCCGATTTCCCGCTAAACAGTAGGAGCCCAAAAATTGGGATTAGAGCAACTAATTAGCCCATAAATAGCCCATAATTCTGACGTTTGAATTTTTTCGATCGGACCATTCTAACCATATGGGGGGTTCTAGCTTGATATCAAGCTGGACTCGCCCACTTTGAATCTGATTTCCCGCTAAACAGTAGGAGACCAAAAATTGGGATTAAAGCAACTAATTAGCCCATAAACAGCCCATAATTCTGGCGTTTGAATTTTTTCGATCGGATCATTCTAACCATATGGGGGGTTCTAGCTTGATATTAAGCTGGACTCGCCCACTTTGAATCCGATTTCCCGCTAAACAGTAGGAGCCCAAAAATTGGGATTAGAGCAACTAATTAGCCCATAAATAGCCCATAATTCTGGCGTTTGAATTTTTTCGATCGGACCATTCTAACCATATGGGGGGTTCTAGCTTGATATTAAGCTGGACTCGTTTACTTTGAATCCGATTTCCCGCTAAACAGTAGGAGCCCAAAAATTGGGATTAAAGCAACTAATTAGCCCATAAATAGCCCATAATTCTGGCGTTTGAATTTTTTCGATCGGATCATTCTAGCCGTAACCGTATGGGGGGTTCTAGCTTGATATCAAGCTGGACTCGCTCATTTTGAATCCGATTTTCCGCTAAACGGTACGAGCCCCAAAAATTGCGATTAGAGCAGCTAATTAGCCCATAATTCCGGCGTTTGAATTTTTTCGATCGGACGATTCTAACCATATGGGGGGTTCTAGCTTGATTTTAAGCTGGACTCGCCGACTTTGAATCCGATTTTCCGCTAAACAGTAGGAGCCCAAAAATTGGGATTAGAGCAACTAATTAGCCCATAAATAGCCCATAATTCCGGTGTTTGAATATTTTCGATCGGACCATTCTAACCATATGGAGGGTTCTAGCTTGATATCAAGCTGGACTCGCCCAATTTGAATCCGATTTCCCGATAAACAGTAGGAGCCCAAAAATTGGGATTAGAGCAACTAATTAGCCCATAAATAAGCCATAATTCTGGCGTTTGAATTTTTTCGATCGGACCATTCTAACCATATGGGGGGTTCTAGCTTGATATCAAGCTGGACTCGCCCACTTTGAATCCGATTTCCCGCTAAACAGTAGGAGCCCAAAAATTGGGATTAGAGCAACTAATTAGCCCATAAATAGCCCATAATTCTGGCGTTTGAATTTTTTCGATCGGACCATTCTAACCATATGGGGGGTTCTAGCTTGATATCAAGCTGGACTCGCCCACTTTGAATCCGATTTCCCGCTAAACAGTAGGAGCCCAAAAATTGGGATTAGAGCAACTAATTAGCCCATAAATAGCCCATAATTCTGGCGTTTGAATTTTTTCGATCGGACCATTCTAACCATATGGGGGGTTCTAGCTTGATATCAAGCTGGACTCGCCCACTTTGAATCCGATTTCCCGCTAAACAGTAGGAGCCCAAAAATTGGGATTAGAGCAACTAATTAGCCCATAAATAGCCCATATATCTGGCGTTTGAATTTTTTCGATCGGACCATTCTAACCATATGGGGGGTTCTAGCTTGATATCAAGCTGGACTCGCCCAGTTTGAATCCGATTTCCCGTTAAACAGTAGGAGCCCAAAAATTGGGATTAGAGCAACTAATTAGCCCATAAATAGCCCATAATTCTGAGATATGTTCCGGTCGTTTTGGTGTTGGTGGCTGGTCTAACTTGACACGCGTTGAGTTGTTGTATGCAAGCTTGAGCGGGTGTGTGTAAATTCTAACAGGGACGTTTTTTGATCGAATTATTTTCTATTTTCGCAATTACATCGCTCGGATTTGAGTTAGATTTTTTTGACTTTTCCAATCAACTTGACTAATCATTGTGTGAATTTGTTACTGTTTGGAAATATAAAGTCAGCTGTTTTTTTCTCCTGAATTACTGATCGTTGATGGGAGAGGTGGACTAAGCCTGCCGTTAAAATTTGTGTGGTAAATGGAGAATTATTATATTTTGTATTTCTCTATGTCTGTCTGTCTTTCTCCAGGTTATTGAGTTCTCCGCTATTAAAGTAAGGGATTTTCGTAGTTTTTTTTTTTAATTTAGTTTTTTTGAGGATATGTTACCTTTGTTTAAATTGTTTGCTTATTTCATTAAAGTTACGTTTGGATTGGTAAGGTTAGTACTATTTAAGGTTTGTCAAAGAGTCCATTTGTAATGATTTAGCGTCCCATTTTCGTAGCTTCAGTTTTAAATAATTTTGTTTAATTTGACTTGTTGGTTGGTTGCGTTAATTTAGTCCCACTTTCGTTGATTTAGTTTCGAATAATTTTTGTTTAATTTGATTTCTAGGTTGATCGCGTTAATTTAGCGTCCCATTTTCGTAGCTTGTTTTGAATAATTTTGTTTAATTTGGTTTGAAGTTTAGTCGTGTTAATTCAGCGTCCCATTTTCGTTGCTTCAATTTTTGAGTACCTTTGAGGTGTTAATTTATTTTGTTAATGGTTTCGTTCTATTTGGTTTAGCGTCCTATTTGAAAAATCAGGTCTGCTAAAGGATTTTCTTCGTTTTAGATTAACGACCCATTTGAATTAATACAGTATCGAGTATCTTTACAAGATTAGTTTAATTGTTTGGAGGTTTTTCATTTAAGTTAGTGTCCCGAAATATTAAACAAGTTCGGTGCTTTTGGCTTATTTTGTTTGGGTGATTGAAGCTAGCATATTCATTTAAATTACTTAAGGTTGAATTTTACTCAGTTCATTGCCGTCATTATTGGTTGTTGGGAGTAATTTCGTGTTCTAATTTGATAATCTTAAGTGTTGTTAATTTAACCTTCTGAATTGGTCATAAATTTGTTTGTTTGAACTTATAGTCCAGTTGGTTTGCTCTGAATTTATATTTTTGGTTTGTTTTGTTATTTTGATTCCGATTAGTATTTGAGTAGGGAATTTTTTTGTTCTTGGCTCAAATAAATTGGTTGGTTTGGAATTTAGCATATTTTTGTGAAAGCTTCTACCAGGTTTAATAGCTTTACAGACTTGTTGCTTATTCCTTAGTGTTAGAAACCACCCACTCAATTTGGCTTGCATAAATAAATAGAAAAAGAGAATCTGGTTTTGTCAGTTGACTATAGCCTTACAGATTATAGATATATATATCAAATTGAATATTTCTCGGTTGTAGAGATTTTGTAATAGTTAATCGTTGCAATTAAATTATATTTTATTCTACAAATTTTGATAGTTTCTAACGAGACTAGTAGTTATGAAGTATCGAAACTGTTGTTAATGAATGAATTGAATAGGAGTGAAATTATATGTAGGATGCTTAAGAAGTGATATTTATTGTAATAATTCTCATCAAATTTTTGCGTGAAACTGCTCAAGAAAATAAATTGTTGAATTGAATTCAGTTGGCTTTGAATTGATATTTTGCTTATATAAATCTTAAAAACATAGTTATATCTTTATTTTTTTTTGACTTAAGATTTTCCAATTGAGGTTGGCGTTGAATTACAGGGGCACGGTTGTGATACTCAAAGCATCCCACTATATTGTGATTGGCCGATTCGTCCTCACTAATAGTTCATTATTCCGAACTCTTTTTTTGGTGTGAGATTCTTGGGCGAATTAGATGGTCTCTCACTTTTAAGCGCGGAGCGTTACACCTTTCAAAGGCAACTGGATCAAGGGCTTGTCGTGAGTACCTGGTTTGATTTAAAACCGCAGCCGCACCGGCAAACTGCCGCGGCTAGGAGAGTGCCGACGACGTGGGTAGGCGCCTTCTGGCCCGCATCGTAACAGCCGATAGACCTTCTACAGTGCGTCACATCGCGGAGAGGTTCAGTGCAGGACAACAACGCCATGTGAGGAGCCACACAATACACAACCACCTACTCGCCATGGGGTAAAGAATCCATCGGCGCACGCGAGTACCCTTGCTAACCGCACAACACAGGAAGCATAGTCTAGCATGGACAAAGTAACACCGCCACTGGACCGTGGAAATGTGAGAAATGGTTGCCTGGACAGATAAGTAACGTTTCACATTGGAAAATGCGATGGTCGGGTACGAATGCGTGGTGCGTCGCCAACCACATGAAGCAATGAATCCATCGTGCCTGCAGGGAACTGTTCAGGCCGGTGATGGTGGTTTGCGTGGACTGAAATTTGTCCCCTAACACGTATGACATGGTTCCTCACAGGTGAACGCTACTGCGACCTTCTGCGACGATGTCCTGTCATTTGCTCGGCTGCAACAAACGGACGGTGATCTCGTCTTTCAGCAGGACAAGGCGCCGGCCCACTGCTCTGGGATCGCAGCAGAGTAGTTTTATGAGCACTTCTCTGATCTGGCAACTCTTTCCTGGCCATCACGGACCTCAATCCTGTCGAACACATCTGTGTTCGCTGCGACGCTACGGAACAATGCCTTCGGACTGTGGACCCTCTTCCGACCAACCTGCGGGCTCTGTGGCAGACGTTGCAGCAAATATGGATCAAGATGCCACAACAACATTTCAGGCGCCTCGTGAAGTCCATGCTGTGCTGGGCAGTCACCGTGTGAAGATGGTGCTACACGGTATTAGGCAGGTGTATCTAACTCAAATGGTGATCAGTGAAACTTTTACCCTCCTTAGATATACGGCACATCGAGGATTGGGCGATATAACTTTATACAACAATAAATAATCCATGTTCACAAGTGAGAATAATTTTGTACAGTTACTTCAGATAAATTCGAGTTTGATACCGTTATTTTGTAGTTCTAATCCACGTCGAAAATCTCTGTACAAATAAATTAAGTTTGCACAAAAGACAGACAGTTGAAACGTTTTCAGTTTTCACTCAATCTTGACAGGTATTAAGATATCAATTATTGTAAAATATGAAGAGGTTTCATTATAACCATTATTATTTTATTTCGTCTCTTTTTGCCCTACTAAACATATCATCATCATCATCATAGCTGTTCTGCCATTATTGGCAGGTCACTTGCTGCAACTAAGAAGTTTCGGTGTATGGTAATCCTCAGCTAGTTTCTTTGTCTTTACGTAGCAATTTTCTATTTTAATACCTTTCTTCAACTGGTCTCCTTCGCCCCTCTCTCTCTTTCCTTCCACCATACCCTCTAGCACGTCCCTCATAATACAGTTCTTCCTTAGCTAATGTCCCAACCAGTTCCCTCTCTCCTCTTAATTACATCTAAATTCTTCTTTTCTCTCTTACCGCTACTATTTTTAACAGTTTCTCATTCATTTTCCATTCAACCACGCTAATCCTCTCCTTACTCCATACAGACGTTTCGAAAGCCTCCTATTTTTTCTTCGCTTTTGCGCAATGCCTATATTTCTGCCCCTTAGACTACATATTGGATTAGTAAAACAAAATATCAGTATTTAATTGGAAGTTTGTACATTACAAAGATTAACTAATCGTGACTGAAAAGAAAAAAACTGACACCTTTAGAGTGTAAAAATAATTTTGTAATTCATGGTATTTCAGTTACCTCTGCCGTCATGATTTTCTTTCATGAGTCTCGCGGGCAGCCTCCCCAGTTTGGGAACCAGCGGAGTATTAGATCTGTTAAAAAATATGAAGAAATCAACAAATGTTGTAATTTATCTTGTAAGTAGTGAAGCGTGGGCACCCATTAAAAAAAAAGAAATAAAGGTCGTCGCCTATGTTGTACACTATCACCATACTCACACGAAGTTAAACTATATTACATTTAAAAACATATATTGTAATTCCGTTACTACTGGCGCGTTATAGAAATTATTATCCCTTATATCGAAAGCAAAATTTACCTATGAAAATCATATGATTTTTTAAAAGCAACACTTGCAAGCAAGACCAAGACTAAGACTGGATGTGCAAGACCAAGACCAAGATCACCCGGGTCTCGTTCTTGCATGCGCTCATCATCATCACTAAGTAGGATGCTCTTAGACTTACATGATTAACCTGTAGAAAGTATATATTCTATTAAAAAAGTACTCTTAACTCAATTTCGACCAGAAAGTGAGTGAGCATAGTCTACCTCTGAAGTATATATATATATATATATATATATATATATATATATATATATATCGGGTGGGTGTGCAAAAGATGTTAAGTCACAAAATGTTACTTTTGAGAAAACTCAATTTGAATGTTTGAAAATTCGACAGAAATCAGAAACTACAATATATGATTCTTGTATATTTTATTTCAATTAATATTCCTTCGTGCACATTATACTTAGTTTTTAGTGGTTAACACCTTATAATAAAAAAGTTCTAGATTTGTTTTTAGGACTATGTTTCAGAACTTGTGGACTTATCTGACAGTAGTAATTGCAGCACCTGAGGACACATAATTCGGTGTGAGCAGTTTTCACACTAGGTTTATGTTTCATATAGAAAGATAGAAAGTCTGTGTTGTCATCTTTTTACTTCGTGTACGACTTTGACCTTGAAGAAGACCTTGCTGACTCAGTGCTAAGCATTGGCATTAAAACGTATACACATAATCTTATTGTTTAGTTGGCTGTATTTAGAGATGAATCAGACGTTTAAGGTTGTTGGTTCGAATCTAGTTGTGTTCACTGTAACTCAGTGCCTGAGCGATACTTACCGAGATTTTCCAGTGTTGCCAACACTATCAGAATGAATCGATTCATTTAGTCGGAGCAGTTTCGTGACGAAAACTGATTTTTGTTTTGTACACAATTTTTTTTTCTGAAACAGAATTTTGTTTGTACATAAAAATTTTCTGAAACAGTTTTTGTTTGTACACAAAAAAATTTCTGAAACAGAATTTTGTTTCGTACACAAAAATGTTTCTGAAAACAATTTTTTTCGTACACAAAAATTTTCTGAATCAGTTTTGTTTCGTACACAAAAAATTTTCTGAAACAGAATTTTATTTTGTACACAAATTTTTTTATTTCGTACACGAAAAAAGTTCTGAAACAAAAATTTAGTTTGATTTTTTTCCATAAAATATTTTTTTTAGAAATTTTATTTATCGGTAAACTCATTCAGAAAATTTAAATTGAAATCGCAGTATATGAAAAGAATTTGATATAGGATGTGAAATAAAACACAGAATCATGTTTCTGTACATTTATTTTAGCATGTGAAATAGAATACAGAATTTCTTTTTCTTCAAAGGAAGACGTGTCCGTGACAGGTATAAATTCTGTAAAGAGAAAATAAAAACATATGAATATACATGGTAATATTTATTTTGTTTCCTGTGAAAGAAGAAAAACAGATTATTAACATCGAACTAACTGATCAAGAGAGAGTGAGGTGAGAAAAGAAAAGCAAATGTGACGTACCTGAATTCCTTTTTTTTCTCCACTAGTTTCTGCAAGGTGATGTCATCTGAGTTTGTCTCCGTTCGTGCATCGTTGAAGCATGTCCCGTGCACCGTCTTGATTCTTTGCCACGTCTTTGGGAAGTGATGTTGGTGGGATTAGGGAAAAATATGGCTGTTATTCTGTTCTGGCTTTTTTATACCCATAGGGCAATGTCTCGTATGTGTCTGGTATTAATCGGCGTTTTTTATAGTTGAAACTGTACTTCTTTTCTTCAGGTTTTGTGACAAGATGATGATCGTGGGTTCTGTAAATTTTGTGCGGCGTGCTAATGGAGATTTTTTCACTCGATCGATTTATGATCATTTCGCACCCCCACTAGAAGAGTGTTACATCTCCGAAAATAGCGATTTTGAGATAAACCTATAATCTAGTAAAGAAAAGTGCGCTCTTTCACCTGTAAAAAAAATATATTGATATCTCGTCTGGTTTCCGCTTGGGAGCGTTAATAACGGTCATCGGTTTTGGGTAAATGACAGCCTACGAGTGTCTAGTAGTGTTGTATCATCTATACGTCAATAGTGAGCGAGCTTCCGAAGGGTGAACATCGCTAAGGACAGTTACATCTCAGTTGCAACTGTATTCGGCTGAAGGTAAGTTACTTTTTGAATTCTCTTCAACAGATGACCGTTACATATGCAGATGCAACTGTATTCGTCTTATATTGTTAAATGTTCAATTCATTGTATTCTGTAGAACAACGTTATTTATATAGATACACCCATATTCGACTTCTTGAAAACAGTATTTATTTCCCATCTCACTCTTCTTGTTGTAATCTAACATTATGTAACAGTCATCTTTTACCTAAATGGGAGGTAAATGTATTAATGTAAAAGGATATTGATGTTTCTAATAATGTACCTACTTTACAGTTACATCACTTAGCATTATAACACGACGAAATATTATTACATCTTGAATAATGTCACTTTAAATTTATCGTAATACTATTTTCGATTTTCCAAGGTATGCTGTTTCCGACAACACATTTTTCGTAAATATCCCTTCTAAAAATCAATTAAATATCAGAATAGTATAAGAGTATCTAAACTTCGCTGAGGCTCACGAAGATTTTTTTTTTTTTACAGGAATAGCATTGTTGTCTGTTTTCATCTGCATTTTCTAACTTACAGAAGTGGGATTGTTCCTAGTATTGGGTTACTGTCTGCTGTTGATTCCTCCAACCGCAAATGTTGTAGGGAAATTTAACCATAGATATTATGGAGAATTAAATCCTCGTATTTCCTTTTATAAAGTATTGCGCATGTTGAAGCCGATAGAAACAGCCATAGTTGCTGTGGCAGGTGCTATGAAGAACTAAAGCAGATAATGACGTTACGAGTGACATTACGCCTTGACGTTTGCCAATTCCAGCTTCAAAAGCACGCCTCCATAAGTGCTCTATTATATTTTCTCTGTGAATTTAAGTGTTATTTCATTTTCGTAGAATCCGAATCACTTTTGTCTCCACCGGACATAATGGTATTAAAAATTATCAGAATGCCAAACATATGTATTTTTTTTTCAGATCCATTATTATAGTTTTGTTTTTAATAAATACTACATTGATTATTAAAATGCAAAATTGTAATTTGAATTTGAGACAAAATAATCTCAGTTCCCGTGTGGAGCGTTCATTTCATTTTCAACTTTCTCTATTCATTTCCAGGAGCTTCAGGTTCATTTTGTATGCTACATGACATTGGTAATTTAATGTAAAATAATACTAATTAGTATTAGAATTTTACGATGTTATTTTTTTTATATCTTTTCAGAAAATGGAGCGCGGACGACGTATAGTGGATATGGTTTATGATGGGCTATCCAGTGCACACAAGAATGAAAGTGATTCTGGTAATGATTGTAAAGAAAAACTAGAGCAGACTGAAAGAACTGAAACTACTGGTTTAAGATTTGAAGAAGGAGAGTGTTGGAAAACGATGCCTTTTTAACACGACTTTTTTTTCCAATCGGTTGATTATCGAACTATTAGAAATTTGCGAAACAAGTTTTTCCCTAAATGTGACAGTTCCGTGCAACTTCCAAGAACACATTCTATCGAAAAAAGGTCTCATCTAGACCAACAACAGTGGCGTGATTATATTTTGGATAGTGATGATCCAGATAAGGATCCAGACGTGCTTTCAGAAGATCTTAGTAGTTCATCTTCTGAAGATTATGAGAACTATAGAAAGCAGCCACCTTTAAGAAAACGGCGGTCGCAAGAAATTAAAACACTTCTGCCTTACTATCTCCCATAGATCATGTGTCGACGGAGTCAAAGAGCAACGATGACTCTGGTTCATCCGATACCACGAAACGAGGAAGAAAACGAAAGGCAGATCCATCATTATGGAAAGAAAATGTTGTAAAACAACTTAGAAATGCTGGTCAAAAATATGTATCAAGGACTACACATAAGGAAGTCGCAGCCAGATCATTGAGAAAAACTTGTCAGAATTGTAAGTTTGCTTGTTCAACCAAAATGTATGAAGATTATCGGAGAAAGATATTCTCAGATTTTTGGGAAATGGGAGACATTAACCGTCAAAGAGAATTTACTGCAAGATGTACCACACAAGTAAACAGAGGAACAAAAACTACAACAACTAAAAGAGGTTTAAATGTGGCGTACTATTTCTTCAAAGGGGAAGAAAAAATACGTGTATGCAAACATTTCTTTATGTCCACGTTAGATATAAATCACAGTGTTGTTAGCACGGTAATGAAGAAGAAATCAGAAAATGGTGTTATTGAGCAAGATTTAAGAGGGAAGCACGATCGCCATCGGAAAATACCCGACGAAATAAAAGATGATATGCGGAAACACATTAACTCAATCCCTAGAATTGAGAGTCACTACTTAAGGTCACAAAGTAATAGAGAGTATATCGATGGACGAAAAAACTATTGTAGGTATTTACCGTGATTATGTCGAAATGTGTAAGAAAGAAGGAAAACAGTACGGTACACAATCACTGTTTGAAAAAATTTTCAATTTCGAATTTAACCTAGGCTTTTTTGTCCCCAAAAAAGACTTGTGCGAGTTGTGTGTAGAATATTCCAATGCCAAATCTGCTAATTGTGTTGGCGCAGAACTTACATTAAAATATGACATTCATCTAAAAGAGAAAGATCTCTGTAGAGCAGAGAAAGAATCCGATAAGAGAGTGGAATCAGCTGTAGTCATAGTCTGTTGCTGTGATTTGCAAGCAACTTTGCCAACACCTAATGGTGACGTATCACTCTTTTATTATAAGTCAAAACTATCGACATACAACTTCACCATTTATGATGCCAAGAGTAAGGAAACTGTTTGTAATGTGTAGCACGAGGGAGAAGGAAAAAGGGGATCTATTGAGATTTCAACTTGTGTATACAAGTACATGGCAAATATTTTTGAAAAGTCTCCAAATAAGGTAGACTTTATATTTTATCCAGACAATTGTGGAGGACAACAGGAAAATAAGTACATATTTGTGATGTACATGTATGCTGTTTACAAACTGGACAATGTAAATAGCATCACACATAAATATCTTGTTAAAGGTCACACGCAAAACGAGGATGATGCTGTCCACTCTGTGGTAGAAAAATAAATTAAAAGATCACGTAAGGCTGGTGCAATTTATGTTCCTTCCCAGTATTACCAGATAATAAGGAACGCCAAAAAAAGCCATATTTCAATGTTGTTGAGCACGCTCATGAAGATTTTGTGAATTTCAAGGATCTAGCTGATAAAGTAGGCAATAATTTCAACGTGAATAGTAAATTTGAATGCTTCAGTTTCAATGACATCAGAGTTTTCAAAGTTGAGAAGGATAACCCATTGAAGTTTTACTACAACACATCTTATGGTGCATCTGATTTCGAAGAAGTGTTTGTTGACCAATCTAAACGTACGACTCATGAAGCAAGAACCACCCGAAAGCATTCTGTTTCTGCGATCCCAGCTTCCTATTCTGGGATTGAGAGATTCAACGTATGGGGAATAAAACCAGCATACAAAACACCTCCGGGCATTCCTGCACGAAAGAAGGAAGATCTTATGTCTCTGGTGAACTGTTCCGCCATACCACAAGCTTATAAGGGTTTTTATGCATCTTTGAACATCACAAAATAAACTCAATTCTTAACAATCGGAATTTGTAAATTTTATAATAGTCTGTTTCAAACTATTGTACTCTTTAATGTTGTGATTATGTTCCATTAAGGTTACACCTCAGTGATAACGAATTGTGTATCCTTTTATTAAACTGCATTACACTCAAGAATTATTTTTAAAATCTGGTAGTTATATTTTATTAAGTTTACACGTTCAGTGATTCCGAATAGTGTTTTTATTGAACTGCATAACACTGAAGAATTATTTTTAAGGAAAAAATCCTCAATATTCTACTATTGTAAATAAATAGAAACTGCATAGATTTGTTAATAAAAAGAATGTGATTCATGTTAGTTTTCACTTCAACAAGATTTTTTAAAAATATTTTTGAAGATACTTATAACAAAAGTTCTCTATTTTTTGTTTATTATTATTATTATTATTATTATTATTATTATTATTATTATTTTGTAATTCACCTACTCTATTTTTAATATCTTACTTGCACATCACCACCTTTCACCCCAATCATATATTAGACGTTTAGAGAGAGAGAATTGGAGCGGATGTGGATAAGAGAGCCATAAAAATGTGAAAATGTCATGAAAATTTCATTATATTTTGTATGTTATATCTGCAATTATATGAAAAGTCCTATTCGAATAGTGTTACATCTAAGATTATTGCATTTTTTTAAGTAATAAAGTTGTTACACTGAGGTATTTTCTGTTAGCGCATGATCTTTGATGTTTAGGAAGTCCCCTTGCAGCTATACAATCAACGGCTACTTGTACTTGTAGCCAGCAGAAAGAGCTTAAGCTTCTTGAAATTTCAAACGCCGTTTTCTAAAAACATTGAATTCCGAGATGTAACACACTTCTACTGGGGGTGCGATTTGCTCCAGACTATTAAAATTTAACTTTTGACTTGCAGTATAATTGAGTGTAAACCCACGAATTTTGCATACATAACTGGTTGATTTCGTGTCGGGGTCGTAGATTTCCAAGGCGTATTGTTTTGGGCTACCAGACACGAATTTTTTAATGTATGCTTTTGGTCGAATTGATTCCAGTTCATTTGACATTGAACCAAGAAATACTTCTGGTTCTATTGTGGGCTGTGATGGTCGCTGCGTGAATATCACGGAATCTGTATCGAAATATAGTAC
The DNA here is from genome assembly GCF_964235325.1 of Thermobia domestica. NCBI lineage: Eukaryota > Metazoa > Arthropoda > Insecta > Zygentoma > Lepismatidae > Thermobia > Thermobia domestica. Next base: position 105,575 of record NC_137463.1, read on the forward strand.
TCTTTCTTGCAGCAATTCTAAATATTTGTAGAGTTCCAGACGAGCTTGACACGTAAATGCTCCAAGGACAACATTAGCATTGTGATTTTGTACTGGAACATCATCTTCATACTGCCAATAAAGGTATAACAACGAATCATTAACAGGTAAAATTTGGTTGACTTTTATATCTGGAGCAGTTAATTTCTGATACAGTTCTTTGGGGTCGTTAATGATGGTCGTTTGGCTGAAATTGTCTCTTATAGCGAGTCGTCCCCAGAAGGCATTCAAACAGAGTTTTGCAAGACTATGACGTGCTGAATTTGTAATTATATTTGTGGCATCCAAAGTTATGCCTTCACGTTGTTGTACCATTTGAATATACTGCTGCTTTTCTTCTTCGGTGACGCAATTGGCAGGCCAACCAGAAGCTTCCAGCTTAGATTTCAAAAATGTGTTAATATATTCGCTGAATAATCCGCCAGTCTTGGTTTCTGGATCATATACGGTGATGTCGTAACCCCAAATTTCGTAAATTTCAATGACTTGATACCCAAGTTCAATGGCTTTTTGAATTTCATAGGACACCCACGTTCCTGTTAGGCTTCGTTCACTGTCGGTATGTGTACATTCAGAATCTTGATTTAATGCTGTGGCACAGGCAGCACAAAGTGGAAACAACAACTTCTTATTTGAGCGAAATGGTAGCACTGGATGAAACACATTTCTGCTAGGCAAAATCTTCAACTTGACTAATCCGTTGACATCTTGAATGGCCGGCATTTCTGGATCTCCCTGTAGATATATTCGTGGATGCCCTATTGGATACCGTCCACATTTATTCACATAAGGATACAGGGAAACGATATCCAAGAATTTTATTTCTTCGCCTTCATTTTCATTAGCGACGTGATACAATTTAATTGCATTTACACGGCCACCATAGAAGCTGTCTCTTGGTTTTAATGGTGTCTTATTAGTATAAGGATGTGTGCTTAAAGAAGAGGCCAATGCTGGATTGGATTTTAACCCTTGACGAAATTCACATTCCCACATTTTATGTACTTTATATCCCATGGATCGTAATAACTTCATTTTACGCTGTGTTCTCTCGTAGCGATAGTTCATCGTTTCTTCGGAGTTCTCATAAATGGTTTGATCACGGCCTGTAGGGACACATAGAGGACAGGCATGGAATCTACAGCCTTCAAATTCATACACGTGTTCCTCTTTAGTGTCGGGATCTTTGTAGTAACCGTCCAGATGAAAACCAGCAACATAAACTTCTTTCCTTTGGCCGCATGTAGAATTGAATGACCCTCTTTTTCTTCCATGTAGGCAAGCCACTGCAAAGCAATCCGTGACTGATTGTTTCTGTGACGATATCCTCGTGCAGGGAGAATGCTAATAGTATTGGGTTTTAAGAAATTTCGTCGAAATACTAAATTGCATGCACTCGCCAAAGTGATAGCCTCCAGGAAAGGATTGACGTGAGTTTCTTGTTCAAAAGTGGTCATGAAAGATATACAAGCCATTCGAAGTACGTCGACGTCCTGGACACAATAGTTCACCAATTCTTCTTGGAAAATAAACGTATCGTTCTGGTGTTCGTTATACCATGTCATGAATTTCTCTCGTTCATCCACTTTCATTTCATCTGCACCATAATAATGGATGTCCGGTAATTTTCCCACATACGTTTGATTTGCAGCAGTATTAAAAAAGTGTGGAAAATATCCATTGGTCGCTGGTTCCATTGGTAAATGAAATGCCTTGGATAATTTACTTAAAGCCATTGGCATGAAATTTAAGGAGTCAATAAACGATAAGTGATTCACTTTCATGCTTAAAATTTTTGCTCCGTTCAAGATCAAAGTAGGTTTCAATTCATGTTCTTCCACTAAAGATTTAAGAATAAAATGACCATCATATCCCTTAGAGTTATGTGCCAAAGATACAATAAGTTTGATGTTGGGTCGTGGTTGAAGTAAATACGCAAGAAAGGCATTGATCGGATCATCTTGAAAAATATGTTCCCGCTTTCCACAAACTTCACACGGATGATGTATATCTTCATCTTGAACACAGCTGTAACATACTTGTTGGGCCACCAGTAAATTGGGCTTATGAATGAACGTGTCTTCATCGAAGAAAGTATCCTGTGGGGCTTCGATATCATAGAAAACAATCATAGCCTTCTTGGCATGTAACACTGATGGAACTCCAGGTTTTAATTGAGTCGTATCAGGCTTCATGTAGCATTGGTGGGTAGACATAACGTGTTTATGGCACACATTACAAAAATAATCAGTACAATGATGTCACTGGTCGGAGCATTAATTTGAATTTCCAGCATTCGTCCTTCAAGATTAAAACGCCGATAATGTCTATTGATTTCTCGCAAGACAGTAAAGCCAGAAGTAGCCATATTCAAATAGGGAAAAAGGTAAGGTAAGCAAAAAGGAATAGGCAAAGAAAACAAATATCTAAAACGAGAGAGAAAAAAAGCACGAATTAAAATTGAATTCAGAAATCGCTAACACGTTTAACTGTATCAAAATGACTACACGATCAATCCTAAAAGAATTATCATATCTCAAATAGTGTTACTGTTAAAAATTTTTATTGTCGTCATACTGAAAATCAAACCCGGGACCAACATGTAACTGACCTAACTTTCTGTAGTGATAAAAAGAATGAGTGAAATTGTTTTTTCTAACTGTGCTGAGAGAATCATTGTAGTAAGCATTTTCCCCCTGATACTGAACTTTAAAACGTATGACGAACATGAAACGAAAACAAAATCTCATGCGCTTGCTTTTCTCGAGCTAAGGCAAGACAGACTCGAATTCGTTTCTCGGCGGGAGATCAGATCCCACATTAAACTGTAGGTCCACGTCTCACTTTCGGGGAACAAATTCGTGCGTAGTTTCTTTGTTTACGTTAATGGTAACTTTCAGAAACTGAGCTAAGTGGTTAGCGTTACGCACCTCTGGCCCGGGTTCAATACCCAGTATGCGCTCAGATTCAACATTAAGCTGTATTCCTAGCCCCACTACTGAAGGGACGCTAAACCAAAATCAACAAATTTCTCGTGCTTACTTCTAATGTGTGGGATGTGGCCCGGGTTCAACACCCAGTATGCGCTCAAATTCAACATTAATCTGTATTCCTAGCCTCACTGCTGAAGGGACGCTAAACCAAAATCAACAAATTTCTCGTGTTTACTTCTAATGTGTGTGATTCCTAATTCGATCCCGGTCAAGTAAGTGAGGGTTATTCTTCCATTTGCTAAATATTTCATGCTAAAATAAAACAGTAATAACAATGTTATCCTCATTTCAAAAGCACTCCATTGATATTGAGTAACGCGGTTGATACTTACCTCAAATTCAAGGAACGGAGTAAAGTCACGCTGTCACTAGAGGTACACCTTCGTTCATTCACGATCTTCGTGGAAGTAGGACTTGAAAATGAAATTAAGAATTTTATTTAGGTCTGAAACGTGTTCAACTATAAAGTGACATCACTATCAGCCAATCAGAAACGAGGAAATTAATTAATGACATCACGGAGAACCAATGAAAAAACAGCTTTCATCATGTATCATGAGCCGAAACGTGATGTACGAAACAATGTGATTGGTTGTGACATTATTCACGTTTTTCTCCTTACATATCAATCGTTACGACATCTAGTATCGCAAGTTTGATCATGACATTATACCGTTGACTCGTTAGTTTCTTATGACATTCAATTAACACATCTAAAATGAGATTCATTTCTCTTAAACTTGATTGAAAAATGTAACACTCATCGATATGTTACGAAACTGTCTTTGACATAAATGTAAAGTTGAGCTTTAAAAGTCCGTCAGCTGAGAAAAAATGCTGATGTAGTAAAAGCAGATTCTGCAATTTCACAATAACAAACTTCTATGCGTAATAATGAGCAGAAATGTGTAATGTAACATAATCTGTTCATGTTCTTTTCATACGCAAAAACTGCTCGCACAGAAGGGGCATGATGGCTCAGCGCTTATTTCTGATGTGTGAGGTCTCTGCTTCAATCCGCAAGCAAGTAAGTTTATGATGTTTTCTCATTTCATCATTTCTCATCATCGTTTCCAGAGGACGTTAAACTCAACATTTCCTGAAACTAGCACCAAGAATCAAACTCGGGACCATTACATTGTAATCAACACACGTGTACGATGGCTCAGCGTTTTCCTCTAATGTGTGACGTCCCTGCTTCAACCCTCGGTAAGTAAGTTCATGTTTCGTCCTATCATTTCTCATCACCATCGTTTTCGCGAGGACGTTAAATTCAACATTTCCTAAACTAGCACCAAGAATCGAACTCGGGACGATTGCAAGGTATCCATGTTCACCCCTAAAGCTGAACAAAATGGCTCCTAAAAGGGAACGAGGTGGACCACCCAAATTTGTAGTAATATATATTAGGGTCCAGTACTATGATAGCAAATGTTTAAATTTGGCAATTTCTAAAACTTAAGGGGCGGGCCAAGGTACCATTCCCAAAAATTTTCAAGGAGTGCACAAATGTACCTATGTCTTACAATAGGAAATGAACACCTGTATACACCCATATAACTATATAAGGTAATAGGACCTCATCCAAGGAAATAAATTAGGTCTAAACCAAACACGTGGTACAACATATTGCTTACGTTTATATTTTGGCAATTTTATACACCTAAAAGGGGAACGAGGTAGACCACCCACATTTATAGTGATCTATATTAGGGTTCTATACTATTATACCAAATGTTTAAATTGGGCGATTTCCAAAATTTAAGGGGTGGGCCAAGGCACCCCTGCCAAATTTTTAAAGGGGTGCACAAATGTACCTATGTCTTACAATAGGAAATGAACACCTGTATACACCCATATAACTATATAAGGTAATAAAACTTCATCCAAGGGGATAAAATGAGCCAAAAAACCAAACATGTGGTTGTACTAAAATTTGGCAATTTTGTACCCCCTGAAAGGGAACGAAGTGGACCACCCAAATTTATAGTAATACATACTAGGGTTCTATACTATTGTACCAAATGCTTAAATTGGGCAATTTCCAAAATTGAAGGGGTGGGCCAAGGTACACCTCCCAAAAATTTAAAGGGGTGCACCAATATACCCATGTCTTATGAAAGATAATGAACCCCTGTATATGCACATATAACCATATAGGGTAATAATACCTCATCAAAGGGGATAAATTAGGTCAAAAACCTCCGAAATTTAAATTTTTGGCAATTTTTAACCCATGAAAGGGAACGACATAGACCCCAATACTAATAGAGGTACGTACTATGGTCCTAGGCTACCACACCAATTTTTTAGATTTGGCAATTTCCAAAATTTAAGGGGGGGTCCTATGTACCCCTGCCAAATTCTAGAGGGGGTGGTCCTAAGTACCCCTAGGTCATTGACCCGGGCTAGGGACCATGGGTCCTGGGGGGTGGTCCTATGTACCCCTGCCAAAATTAAGGGGTGGGCCATGGTACCCCTAGGTCATTGACCCCGGGCCAGGGTCCATGGGTCCTGAGGCAGGGACCCAGGGGCCAAAAAGTGTCCTCAGGTGCTGCAATTACTACTCTGACTTTGCACTTAATACAACTTACAGCACTTGTGGACTTACCTATTTTTGCACTGAATGTATATACTTATGTTATACTGTGCATAATGTTGTAACATTATTTTAATGGAAAAATATTACCAGACTGTAATTAATAATTAAAGGAAGTAAATAAAAAGAAATAAGATAAGATATTATGTTGGCAGTTATAGTTAATGTCACAAAGTCATCTTGGTAAGTTTAGCAAATATAGTTTTAATCTTAGCAAACCACACAGAGATTAATTTTGGTAAAAATATATCACAGTTCTGTTACAGTTTCTTCAGATTAGCTCTGTCTTTTATAGACAAACATTACATACTCAAGTAAGCATGTAATGTTTGACTGTAGAAGACAGAGATAATCTGTCGAAACTGTAACAGAAATGTAATATATTTTTACCAAAATTAATCTCTGTGTTTTGCTCAGATTAATTCTATAATAATCTTAATGTAAGTTTACTAATCGTCTTCATTTGGACTGCTTTCTGTTTCATCAGGAAATATATTTCGAACAGAGGATGCAGTTTTTAATTACCTGTAAAACTCATGAAATACAGGGATACAAACGGAAGCTGGTTCAAAAGATCCTTCTCCTTTTCATTACTGATTGTTATCGGTCCATTGTAGAAACGTTTTGGCATCAAACACTTGGCTTTCCCTTCTTGAAACATCCACAGTTTTGAAATTTTCACAACTATTGTATGTTGTCTTGTAAAATAATACACCTGGCTTTTGTTTCTTATAGCGTAACCACTTAATATGTTTCCACAGTAAACGTTCACCAGCACTGTTACTCTTGCGAAATTGAATGGATTCTGTTAACACAGAGGAAAAGTCGTAGAAATCTTCTTCAAACATTTCACGTACTACAAATTGGTTTTTCTTCCCTGCTTGACGAATTAATTGAGCCCAGTCGTGGGGATGCTCGACGTTACCATTAAACTTTTTCTTCTTTTCCTCTATAAGACTATGATCTGTATCACATTCCATATGTGTATGAGCTGGTATTAGAAATTGGTGGTTAATAGTTTCAAGGTTAGTAGACTTCTGTAAAACTATGAAGCACATGGCTGCAAAGTGGGAATTGCGATTCTGTCCAGCACATGAATCGGGGTACATAACTACTTGTTTCACTTTTGGATTCATATTTTCTAATAGAAAATGATAAACACATGTGGCGATATCATTTGCTCCTCTTCCACCGATTCCCTCATACCACACAAAACAAAAAACAGTTTGATTGTCACAATCGTGAGCTGTAAGATTAAATGTCCATAACTGTCTTTTGTAAAATGATACTGAGTTCTGTAAAAATTGAGTTGGAAGACATTGTTGTAAGTCAAATGTGATGGTCTTGCGTGTAATATCATTCCTAGACAGTTCTTTGTCGGAAGCTTTAGAGTTATATGCCACTTCAGCCTCTTCATGAAACTTATCCAACTGTGTTTTTATGGAAGGATCTCCGGACTCTTTAAGTTGAAGAAATAACTTATCACAGACTTGACACGTATCTACGTGCGGTTTCTTTATTTTCAAGTTCATTTTGTGGAATTCACGGTTATACAGACGTCTACTTACGGGAATCCCATTGCATATTCTCTTATACTCCTCACATAGTCCCGAAAGTGTCACGTATGGCAGTAAATACTTTTTACTGGAGTCTCGTCGGGAATAATGACTTTCATATGAGGGAACTGATTGAAAGTGTTTGCGAACCCCTTCCAGTTCATTTTCGGACTTGGTGTTGGAAGGTTTGTGCGTTCCTTGGCTACTAATGTCTATAACACTAGAGAGAGAGAAACACGCTTCTTTTGAATTACAGACTCTATGAAGCTTTTGCTTTCACCAAAAATACACAAGAAGCAACTTTTACACACTTCATGTCTTTTACCCGACACTTCGATGTGATACAAAACTGTCACTTGGCGATAGTGCTGCTTTTCAAAATCTTTCTGTCTGATTCTGGTTCTCTGCTTATTAGCAATATTCAGCAAACTAGAGATATACATAACTCTTCGATTATAATCACCAAGAGCCCAGTAATTAACAAATATATTTCTAAACACTTCTTCTGAACACAACATTTTACATTTTTTTCTACACTCTCCGGGAAGCTGAAATGTACGAGCTAGAACGCATTTCCCTTCCGAAGTAACATATGATTGACCTATATTTCTGAGACGTTTTCTCGTTTCACGAATTTTTCGTGTATCGTATTTCAAACCTTTTGATTCCTTCCGTCCTCTATTTTCACGGGACCTATCTTCCACAGGTACCTCGCGTTCGATGCCAGATGTCCCTGGTTTCCCTGATAAATTGTGCAGATCTGCACACTGCCCAAGCATGGTAATAGATGTTTCCCCCCTCTCTCTCACTACTATCTTCTTTCATCACTTTTTTCTTACCAGTGTTTCTTGCGTCTTGTCCTATGACTTCTAAGCTTCTCTTCTGGTTCGGATTCTGTTGATTCGGATGCAGAATCATTCACATAAAAATACGGGTCTATTTCTATTGTTGAGCATTTGTGTTGTTCATAAAAATTTTCAAATAGAAACAGAAACAGAGTAAAAGGATTGTATTTGTTTCAAACAAATACTACTTAACCTCTGAATAATATGAAAAACCAATATAATTCGAATAGTGATTAAGCAAATATTTTACTTCGTTAACATATTTCACATAATTTTATTCATTCACACGATGGAAATGTTTTCAACAATTAAGTGCAGTGCAAAACATGTTAAGTCACATTTTAGAGGCCTTACCTTTCTTTTCACACTCATATATGAATGCACAAAGTTGGGAAAAACATGTTAAGTCCACTTGCTACGGACTTAACTTGTTTTGCACGAAGTAGAATCAATATGTCAAACATGACTGAAAACGCACGGGTTTGTAACATCATTGAAAAACCTGATAGGACTTAGCCGAGTATACACAATTGTAGAGAAAAATTTTCTTATTCAGGTAGCTGAAAAGCTCATTTTTGACCATTTTGGACTTAGCATGTTTTGCACACCCACCCGATATATATATATATATATATATATATATATATATATATATATATATATATATATATATGCAGGGTGTCTCAAAAGTCCCCTGATATAGGGTAACTCCGTTATTATCAGAGTTACAACAAAATGTAAGAGGGAAACCCGTTTCCAGTGTTTTCAATCTAAAGTGAAATTATTTTTTAAATCGGGCGAAGTGTTTGGGCTGTACACTCTTTATACGCCCAATGTTAAATGAAAATGCAACCTGGGCCTACAACATAAAGTGAATGATGGCATGTTTGAAGTGGAGGCTGGCCATCGATACGTTAGCGTAAGAGACAGTAATTTCATTTCCTTATGTTGTAGATTCAGGTAAATGTCAACGTTGCATTTTCATTTAGCATTGGTCGCATAAAGAGTGTACAGCACAAACGGCTTGCCCTTTTTTAAAAAATTACTTCACTTTAGTATGAAAATATCATATTTGGAAACTGTATACCCCTCTTACATTTTGTTGTAACTCTCATAATAACAGAATTATCCTGTCACGGGACTTTTGAGACATCCTGTATATAACGTTTACTGGGTAAGGTAGGGTAAAAATCGATCCAAAATTTAACGAAAGTCGTACAGCGAAAAAAAGTGTTTCTATTATTAAATCCTTCATGTTGCAGCAAAATTTCGAAAATTAATACAAAATAAAAGAAGAAAGTTAAGAATCACTTGTCCTGGCGACTGAGAGAAAATAGATACAGATAGCTCGAAAAAAAATACACATATTATTGCGTATATACTTATATAATATGTATGTCCATGTTTCGCAAGTAATTTTCAGTCAATATAAAATTTCAACGTAATTAGTTTTCTCGAATAAAGATCACATACACCACTGAGAGCTCAGGAATAAGCTTAATCTATGTTTATATGCTTACGTAATACATTGCGAACTTACGAACTTGTATAAAAAGCAGAATGTATTTAAAGTGAGACGTGAACTATGCGAAACATCGGACTTTAAATTAACTTGTTTGGTGATCCAACCCGAGACCACATATAGCAAAGATGAGTGCCGTAGCTCCCACTACAAGGTTCAGGAAGTTCGTGTTATAAAGTGATGTGAAACGGTAATAAAGCATTTCATCAATTTGAAACAAAATATATTATGGTAATAATTTACCCTATTTGTTAAGATAATCAACGTTATATTATGTTTTTAAAATTACAGTCAAAGCAGAATATATTGGATAATAAATGATAAATTGAAAATTTCAATTTCAGTACCATTAAATACACTCGTGCTGCGTTATCCGTTAGGAGCTATTTTGAACAAAGGAAGGAAATTAACTACTATATAGTACTGAAGTTAATTTATTATATTTTAATTGTATATACTGTACTAAGGCTGTATGAAACAAAGTCTGTTGCTGATAGTGAAATATGGGTTACTATTAGGGTTTTATCCCAGGTATGACATACCACTGATGATTGAACCTGGAACACACGCATGGAAAGCATTAGCGGTAGCAAAGTAGCTATGAAGAGGTACACAATACCATAATTCTAAGTCAAGAATGAAGGCAAAAATAAGCGGAAACGACCAAAGATGTCCAAACTCATGAGGTCGGCGCTCACGAGTTCGGAACTCACGCTCGCTCGACTTCAACCTCACGAAGTGAGCGTGAGGTCAGACTGGTTATGTGAGCGTGAGATTGAGTGAGCGTAAGGTTAGAATGATGTGAGCGTGAGGTCAGCCTGGTGATGTGAGCGTGAGGTCAGGCTGTTGATGTGAGCATGAGGTCAGACTGGTGAGGTGAGCGTGAGGTCGAAATGGGTTTGTGAGCGTGAGGTTGAGTGAGGTTGGAGCAAAGTAGACACCTGGTTCTTCCAATAGCAGAGAGAACTATATTGTAATTCGAAAACACTGTAAACTTTTTCTTCTGTACAGAAAAGCTTCTTTTTCCCTATCTGAAGATAACACCTGCTGTTAAACGACCATAGGGAAGCAGGGACTATCTTTGGTCCCCGGCCTTTTTTTTTCATTGGCCAACGTGGAATAGAAGTTTTAGTGTCTTTGTCATCAGGTATTTCTTAGAAGCAAATAGAAGATAATCATGGAATGTCTTGATGTTTTGTCAGGCACACTGGAGTATTTGGCCTCGAAATCCGGTCAAGAACATTCATAATTTAGTATCATAAAATAACCTATTAAATTATTTTTTTTTGTATTTACCTACATTTTTAATGATACATTACCGGCAAAACTGGTTTGAATATTTTCCTTTGTCCCTTTAACTATAAGTTGCTCTTGTGATTTCGCTTGCCATTGTTTAATAGGAATTTTGTAGGCTAAGTCAGTGTTTTATTTACGAATTTTCTAGAGGGGAGTGGAATCTTGAATCTTGGGCTAGATGTTAAGGACATAAGAATTGCAGCCTTCCCCTGCCCTCGGTCGAGGCGAGCCCATCTCTCCAACTACTTGGGCGCAATTTTCCCCCGAATATACTGTTCGCCCCCAAAACAGAGTGCTTAAATTCTTAGCTAGATTCCTCCTCCCCAATGAGTTTCCACACTGGTTTGCATGTCGAATGCATGCAGACTGCATCACGTAGTAGCCCGTGTCCATTCTTTCTAAACAGGATCATTCTATACAGTATTTTCTTCCACCTTCCGTCGAAATTTTATCCTTTCAAGCCCCAAAGAATACATTCATTCACCTTGACAGTTGCCGTTCTTAAAAGGAAAATTATAGTATAATTAAAAGTGTGATTCTGTCATTTTGAAAGAAAATATGCTCTCGCCCCGAAAAAAAAGTCTAACAGGTGCAACCAACGCCCTAAAAGCAGCCTGTGGGCACTCCTGCCTGATCCAAATAGAAAATAGAATTTACATATTTTCTGAGCGAGTATTTGAGAGACATTATTACATCTTGATAAGTATATAGAATTTCATATACACCGACTATTTACTTGGAAATGAAATTCATATAGTTAGCAAGTAATTGTTTTTGTATAAATATAACTACGCAGAACAGCCATAAATAAATGTTTTGTATTACTAGAGTAAATGTGCTGTCCTCGACCACTTAATTCATTTTCATATAATCCTTAATCGTTGTTCAGAGAGCGGAACAACTTAGGAGGATGCAACTAGCTCACGTGTGTTCCTAAAGCTATATTTCGTCTATATTTTATCCAAAACAGATATACCTTATACCATTTATGTAATATTAGTCGGACTATGATTGATTTAATTTTAGTGTTCGACCAGGGCCGTATTTATTGTTTTGCCGCCCCTAGGCCCAAAAGCGTTTAGCGCTCCCCTCTCCCCGTCGATGAACAAAATTTTAACAATACGAAATAATCATATAGAAAAGCTTATTTTATAAATATCTTCGTTTCTGTACAAATTTTACTTCATTTTCACTTTGTATCCTGTAAAGAAAAATTTGAATTGTTGCAAATTCATTTTTTAAGTAAATTTACAGAGAATGATTAATTTGAGTTTTACAACAGAGTTAGTATAATAATACAAGAAATTCATTTCGAATTTTCGACTGTACGCAATAGTTTTAATATTGAAACTACCGAGAGTGTCTCTAAAATGACCAGAATAACTGTTTGAACTGTTGAAATTTATCTATTTAGAGATTGGTAAGGTGGTAGATGTCGAGGGTCACATGCGAAAGAGAACTTAGGAGAGGGGGCGAAGCGCATCATACGGACCGGCCTCTATGCAAATGTCTACTGCAAGTATAAGGTTAAAGTTTGACTTAACTTCGACCAATGATTTCGAGCCATAGATTTGCAAAATCAATTCTTGGAGAGCTTCATCTTTACTTATTATTATTATTATTATTATTATTATTATTATTATTATTATTATTATTATTATTGAACTGACGTTTTGGGGGGGCGCGGTGGCTCAGTGGTAGAGCGTTCACCTTTGGTGTGTAGGGAGCCGGCTTTGATTTTAGCCCCCGCCAACTGAACTTTGTGGTGGACAAACACCGTATGCGTGAGTTTTCTCCCACTATTAATTCCGCCCCATTTCATTCATTCTTTCATCATCATCGTCTCCTTTAACCTAACCGGCATAATCGTGGAACATAAAACTCAAATTTTATTTCGTGGGCTATTCACGAAATAAGAATGTTGATGTGTTTTTTTTTCCTTCGACTTCATAGTATACTCTTACTTATGATATATTTTATAGGTAGATTTCTTTTTTTATTACTGCTGCAATCAGCATAACATGTTTATAAATAGGCAATCGAACACTGTATCCTTCAGCAATAGAATTATTGAATATGTGAGTATTACTGATGAAACCATAAATTAGTTCATTTCAACCCAGGATCCGAAATCGTTTGAAAATGGTGGGGTGAAGGAAGTTCGTCTAATTTGTCTGAACATTTTCATTACAATTATATTTTCATTGTAAGGTATAAATAAAGGTGTATTTAAACTTATAAAGGTCATATTTCAATTTTATATTTTATATTCATAAAATGTCCAGATTTATGAAACATTTGAAACGTTTGAAATGAATTTTTGAACATGATTAGCACTTGGGTCGACTTTCTGTTATCAACTCGTTTTGAGTGAAAAATGGATCGTAGGCGTGGAAACAGAGACTATATTTCTTGAGAAGAATGAAGGCTTCTTTATAGCAAACGCATTTTTTATCATGGGTCGGAGTCGGACTAAGATTTTCCTTTTTCACTTATTAGATAGTCTATTGTTTCTTCCCCATTATTTGTATATGTATCATTTGTTCTTTTTAGAGTTTCGAGTGTGGTAGGTGTTTTACTTATAATTGTAGAGTTCACCCCAGGGATCTAGATTTAAATTAATTTCAATGTGTTTTCCAGCTGTTTTTCTTTGATTCTATCATTTTATTTTAGTATTTTTTTAACTCTATATTTAATCTGTTTCGTCTTAAATTACTTTCTGTTATATGTTGATAAAGTTCCCTAGCTTTACGTGTTTTTCTTTTCACGTTTTCTATTTCACTGATTTTACTCTGTAATCGTTTGGTTGTCTTTTTTCCTTTTGTTGAGTTTCTAATTGCTAATTTTGTTCTATCTTCTATTTTCTCTGCTAATTCATCTAAGTTGCTCTCTTCTTGTATCTGCGGTACATTTATCGGAGATGTATGGGTTTAAGACCCAACATCCACTTGAAAACCTAGTTTTCCTAGAATTCCTTCTGTGCTGGGAAACTGTGGCCACTAAACTATATTAGATGACGTGATAGACGTCTGTATATAAGATAATAATTTTATATTATACTACAAAACGATAATTTGATATATATAACTGAAAACTATATAAATAGCCCGCTTTCAACCCTTAAAGCGTAGATCATTTGCCCACTGGTTTTTAGTAAAGATTTTATGTAGCAAATTTCACCATCCTGACATAATCCACTTGTCATATATCCTAGTTTTAGCCTACAATTTACATAAGTTCGACAACTCATAGGATCCTCATTGCAGTCCGAGGCAGTAGTAACTTCAGCATAAAATTTAATTTCAAACGATTTGCTCGTTTCCTGACCTAATGAAAGAAGCTGGATTTGAAATTTACATACTGAGAAGTAATACACAGATCTTTTACCTTTTCTTGGGAATACAGTATTTCCCAAAACACTAGTGCACGACGCAGTTAATTTTGAATGATAAGCATGCGTACTAAGTTATCTCTCTCTAAGAAGAGTGACTCGTGAGATGATAATTTTTGACGAACATTTCTAATTCTGTTCTTCTTATCATACCCATTTCAATGAAAGGAAGATGATAAAAACTGAGGTGAAGGTAGACAACCAATATATTATAAAATTCATTTCAAAAAATTCAACCACCTTCCCTTTATAATGTAAATTATAACACGTTTCTTTCGTTTTTTAAATAAACAGTGGGTCATTTATCTTGACACGTTCTTTAAACTTTAAAGTAATAAACAATAAGCACTGAACTTTTTCGCAATGCAAATAATACCCGAGAGACGTTGTTTGACATACCCTGCAATAGTAGTATTGAAAACCAAGTATAGAATTTTGTTTTCGTTCAATGTCGTCATGAGTATATTACAAATTTAAATTCTAGGTGCTAACCGGATTGTAGAATAGCAGAGTTGTTTTCCGGTGTGCAAGATGAAGACGTTACAGCTTAAAAACCTATGAAATTCGAAATGCTTGTAACAGTAATAACACAAAGGAGACGAACGCGACACTATATTTGCTCATTATCCTAGCGCCGAATTTTATATTTCTAATTACATTTCTTATAAATAGGTGAAAAGTTACGAGGAATTGGAAACTCGACGTTTCTCAAAAGGTTTTATTTCGAGAAAGCACCTACAATTTTATCACATTTAACCATGTAGATATATTTCAATGGCCCTGAAGATCGTAATGTGGATTAAAATTTTAATATATTAGAACAGTCTGAGAATAGTAAAATCAAATATATGAAAACAATCCGAGGATACAAAAATACCAGCAGTTTATGTTACACTGCAAAATTTTAAAAGTTGTTATAGCCTTCCTTTGTTCCCTTGTGATTATAGTAACTGTCTCTGGTAGTTGTAATTGCAACAAGTTCTCGCATTGACTAAAGTTTCTGTCACTTAAATTAACAATGTTATTTATAAATATATTAATTGACTTCCTACGTCCATTTTCACCTATAAAATCATGTTCATTCCATACTGTAACATATGCACCTTGTTGCGTACTTGAGTTAATCTGATTTCTAATTTTTAAATGTAAACACAATGGATTCTCGTCTGTGGAGAATATAAGTGCTACGGAAAACACTCGATTGTTGTAAATTCCGTATTTCTATGACATATCATGTAATAGTTCCATAGTATGAGATTTCAGTTCATCACGAAATATGTACGAGTGCTTGGGAATAGTGATGGGCAGTGGGAATATTCCCGGTGGGAAGGAAAATAAAAAAATGGGAATATTCCCTGTTTTTTTCCCTGCCATATAAATTCCCGGGAAGGAATTTATTTTCATTACTTTATCTTCCAAATTAGAAGAACCATGTGTCTAATTACTTTATTTTCATTTATTATTATTCTAGGTTTTAAAAATTTGGAGATTTAAAAAAAACTTTTGACAGTACTTTAAATACCTAATATGATATTTTAAGTACCATTTCTATTTGCACGAAAGAGGAGCAAAGTACTAATTTAGAAATGATGAAAAGGAACAAGTTTGTAAAGTAATGTATAAATTATGTAGAAACAAAAATGAAGTACAATTAATACACCCCGAAACATCGTTAGTAATAGATGTCGGTGTCTCCTCTCTCTGACTCGACTTCTCTTACATGTGAAATAACACATGAAATTTCAAGAAATAGGTAGCAAGAAAGGTCGTGTGTTTCAATGTTAGGTGCTAAATTATAACACTAGGTCAGTATCTTGCAAATATTGTGAACATAAGAATGTATGCGCAACTTCTAAATTATTCATTCTAGCTTTGGAAAATTCAAGATTACTAATAAGACGCCAACTGACCAAAGCAGTATATATATATATATATTTTAAGATCATATATTTGTATATATTTTAAGATTATGCAGAAATATATAATCTTAAAATATATATATATATTGCTTTGCTCAATTGGACTTTTATTAGTAATGTATGCGCAAGTGTGTCTTCTGAGACATGGTGAAACATGTGTCTTCTGACAGTTACCCAACCTAATTTGTTTATAACATATAAAAATTTAATATATTTATAACAACAATATTAGAATCAAGTTTAGAAAATCCACTTACGTATAAATTTAAACTGTTTAGCGGTGTAAAAGTATGTGGAAGTACTATACCATTTTTTCCACATATTTACTTCCATAGAACATATTGTAAGTAAATATACATTTATGGGTATTCTCTAAATATAATAACATAATGCCGTTCAGAATATACATTTTGAAAAATCATCTGGACATAACAGTAATAATTAACGGTATTAAGAAACGAATTATCCTATGAAATCATAATATACTAATATAATTCAATTTTCTTTGTGATTGTAGAAAAAATTCCGGAATATTACCCATCACTACTTGGGAAACTCTCATATTTTAGATGCAAAAGAAGTACAATACAAAATAAATATCTTCCTATTAGTGCTGTACTTTATATACCAACGCTTGTATTTTTGTGGTGTTTCATATTATATACTTCCATTTCGTGTTTATTCAATTTTTTGCAGATTCCGTAAACATACTCCTTCCAGAAGAGCACATACGTTCATTACACCAATGGAAAATATTTCTCATTTTGGTAAGGTACCTCGTACTAACAAGGAAGTTTACAAAAGAATCTCTCGATCCCTTTTGCCAACACAAGCGTTAATACATACAGCAGAAAATTCTTGTACGTGCCAAGACTGCAAAAAGGAATGTATTAATCGTTCAAATTCGGCTGCACACATGGTAATACATACAGGTGAGAGAACTCACACGTGTAAAGAGAGTGGAAGCAGATTTACTCATCGTGGAAAGTTGGCAAGACACATGTTAATATATACGGGTGAAAAACGCCACATTTGCCAAGAGTGTGGAAAGGGATTTACTCACAGTTCAAGTTTAGCAAGACACATGTTAAGACATACGGGTGAAAAACCCCACAGGTGTCAAGAATGTGGAAAGGGATTTACTGAACGTGGAAATTTGGCAAAACACATGTTAATACATACGGGTGAAAAACCCCACAGGTGCCAAGAATGCGGAAAGGGATTTACTTGTCGCGGAAATTTGGCAACACACATGTTAATACATACGGGTGAAAAACCCCACACGTGCCATGAATGTGGAAAGGGATTTCTTCAATGTGGAAATTTGGCAACACACATGTTAATACATACCGGTGAAAAATCCCACAGATGCCAAGAATGCGGAAAGGGATTTACTAGACACGGATATTTGGCAAAACACATGTTAATACATACGGGTGAAAAACCACACAGATGCCAAGAGTGTGGAAAGGGATTTACTCAATCTGGAAGTTTGAAAGCACACATGTTGATACATACGGGTGAAAAACCCCACACGTGCCAGGAATGTGGAAAGGGATTTACTCATCGTGGAAAGTTGGCAAGACACATGTTAACACATACGGGTGAAAAACCGCACAGATGCCAAGAGTGTGGAAATGGATTTACTCAATCTGGAAGTTTGAAAGCACACATGTTGATACATACGGGTGAAAAACCCTACACGTGCCAGGAATGTGCAAAGGGATTTTCTCAACGTGGAAGTTTGGCGACACACATGTTAACACATACGGGTAAAAAATCCCACACGTGCCAAGAATGTGGAAAGGGATTTCATCAACGTGGACATTTCGCGAGACACATGTTAATACATACAAATGAAAAGCCTCACACGTGCCAAGAGTGTGGAAAGGGATTTTATCATCGTGCACAATTATCAACACACATGTTTATACATACGGGTGAAAAACCCCACAGGTGTCAAGAATGTGGAAAGGGATTTACTGAACGTGGAAATTTGGCAAAACACATGTTAATACATACAAATGAAAAATCTCACACGTGCCAAGAATGCGGAAAGGGATTTACTAGACATGGAAGTTTGGCAACACACATGTTAATACATGCGGGTGTAAAACCCCACACGTGCCAAGAATGTGGAAAGGGATTTTCTCAGCGTGGAAGTTTGGTAGGACATATGTTAATACATACGGGTAAAAAACCCCACACGTGCTATAAATGTGGAAAGAGATTTCTTCAACGTGCGCAATTGGCAACACATATTAATACACACAACTGAAAAATCTCACACGTGCCGAGAATGCGGAAAAAGATTTACTAGACGTGGAAATTTGGCAACGCACATGTTAATACATACGGGTGAAAAACCCTACACCTGCCATTAATGTGGAAAGGCATTTTCTCTACGTGGACATTTGGCGACACACATGTTAACACATACGTGTGAAAAATCCCACACGTGCCATGAATGTGAAAATTTGGCAGGACAAATGTTAATACATACGGGTGAAAAACCCCACAAGTGTCAAAAATGCGGAAAGGGATTTACTAGATGTGGATATTTGGCGACACACATGTTAACGCATAGGGTAAAATACCCCACACGTGCAAGAATGTGGAAGGGATTTTCTCAATGTAGAAACTTGGCAACACATATGTTAATACATACGGGCGAAAACTCCCACACGTGGCAAGAGTGCAGAGAGGGATTTACTGGACGTGGAAATTTAGCAGCACACATGTTAACATATAAGAATGAAAAACCTCACGGTTTCAAGAATGTGCTCAGTGATTTTCTCAACGTGGAAATTGGGCAAGACATCTTTGAATACATACAGGTGCAAAACCCGACATGTGCCAACAGTGTCGCAAGAGGTTTAGTAAAGGTTCAAGTTTGGCAAGTCACATGTTAATACATATCGGTGTAAAACCCCACAGGTGCCAAGAACGCGGAGAAGGAATTTATTGGACGTGGAAATTTGGCAACACAGGTTAATACTCACGGGTGAAAAATCCCATAGGTCCCAAGAATGCGGAAAGGGATTTACTGGACTTGGAAATTTGGCGAGACACATTAACGCATTCGGGTGAAAAATCCGAGAAATGCCAACATTATGGCAAGAGATTTACACTACCTGGAAATTTGGTAACACACATGTTAATACATAGGAACGAAATATCTTAGACGTGCCAAGAATGCAGAAAATAATTTATTCAACGTGGAGATTTGCCAAAATACATGTTAATCTACACGGGGGTAAAACTCCACTTATGCCAGCAATGTGAAAAGACGTTTTCTAGCAGTTCAAGTTTGGCAAGGCACATGTTAATACATTACGGGTGTAAAACCGCACAGGTGCCAAAAGATTTACACAACCTGGAAATTTGGCAGCACATGTTAATACATACTGGTAAAAATTCCCCACACGTCCCAAGAGTGTGGAAAGGGATTTACTCAATCTGGAGGTTTGGCAGCTCTAGGTATTTACACACTGGGTAGATAAATAAAAATTGGATTTTAATTACTTACCCAAATGGGTATTTATTACAAACTGCAAGATTACCTGATAAGAATACATAAAAAATAGAATAAAATCTTCCAGATACAAATGTATTTAAAGAAAGATGCAACCCTGAAACTGGAAACATAATTTATATCTTGTAACATTGCATGGAACAATTCCTTTTCTGATTAAGTTCAGTACTGGTATTGATTTGAGACTTGTTGAGAGTAGACATGCCTCTTATCTTACTTGAATTTCCTAAGATTTCTATTATTCATGAAGAGAGAAAACTGAAAATGGGTAGAAATAAAAGTAATATTTGGAGCGCGTATTATGTACGAAGTGACAAATCAGTAAACTGCAAGTACTGTGGTAAAAACTATACACGCAAATGTAAATGAAATGTCAGATCATGTCAGTAAATGTTTTAAGTGTCCTGAAAGTCTAAAGAAAACAATTTTTAACGGTTTACAAGGGAAAAATTTGTTTGATTGTTGGCAAAATATTGAGACAGAACAAGTGAATGGAAGTGAACAACCTACGTCAGGTTGTAGCAACAATAAAATCATTGAAGACTCTTTAGTAACGAGGGTGGCTGATAAAACTTTGATGCGGTTTCAGATATGAAGAGTTCCCCCATCTATGAAGAATTTCATCTAGTAGCATTACCACTTTTATGGATACAATGAGAGCTGATGAAAACGTAGGTAGCCTATATATGCATACCGTATCATATGTAAATTAATAAGTTAATGAGCTCACACACACATCACATGTCAAGTTACGTTTTGGGTTGAACGATAAGAGAGTAGTTTGCTGGCTTGCAGTATCTATAAGTTGTCTCAAATATCAGATAAAAACTGCAAATGGCAAGGGACAATTAACTACATATGTAATAAATTCAACAATTATTTTCTTATATATGACATTGTATTTACCCTAGTCCAGCGCAAGTGTTTCTATTTTTTTCATATAATTCAAGGACATGCCATATGACGTTGTAAAACAAGTCGAAAAACGATGCCTCAAAAGGGGTTGGTAAAACAAGTTACAAGTATTTTCAAATAGCTTATATTTTGCAAAATAATGGCCACATAGTCAAATAAGTTAAAAATTTAAGGAACAACTTGATACCCAGTTTAATGAAATACAAACACAGCTATGCGTAGAGCTACAAAATTCGAAGTATCTAAATCTTCAATGCGACGGTTGGAGTATGTTTGTAATGAGAGAATAATCAACCTCAATATTACAAACCCCCATCCAATATTTGTTCATTTTACCAACACGAAAGGTAACCGTCACACTGCTGAGTGCACTAGATATCAAACATTTGAGGTGATTGGAAAAGTTCTTTGTTCTCACTGGTGATAATGCAGCAAATATGCAGAAAGCTTTTTCTCTTGCCCAAGAAAAATATCTCCATTTGTAACCATTGTTATGTAAAATACACATGTTGAACCTTGTCTCATTGGTATTTTAAAGTGTTCTTCAATCTCTTGAAAGTCTGAAAGCTGCAAAAGTCACTCTTCAGAACTTAGCTGTTCATGAAACCACTGAAAGATATGCAACAAAGGAAAAAAACGTTATATTTACCCTATTTGGGTAATACCTGGGTATTTACCCAGAGTAAATACCTAAAAAGTATTTACCGGTAAAAGTCTCATCACTAGGCAGCACACATGTAAAAACATTGGAATGAAAAATCTCACACGAGCCAAGAATGCGGAAAGGGATTTAGTGGACGTGGAAATTTGGCGACACATGTTAATACATACAGGTGAAAAGTCCCACAGTTGCCAAGAGTGTGGAAAGAGGTTTACTTAGAGTTCAAGTTTGGCAAGACACATGTTAATACATACCGGTGATAACTCCCAGAGATGCCTAGAATGTGGAAAGGGATTTACTAAGAACGCAGATCTGGCAAAACACACAACACATAACGGTCAAAAATCCTACACGTGCCAAGACTGTGGAAGGGCATTTACTGAACGTGGAAATTTGATAAGATACCTTTTAATACATACAGGGCAAAAACACCACAGGTGCCAACAATGTGAAAAGAGAGTTACTCCTAGTTCAAGTTTAACCAGTCACAAGTTAAATAAGTGTGAAAAAGCTACACGTGCAACGAAAGCGGAAAGAGATTTACTCAACGTTGATATTTGGCAAGACACGTCTTAATACATACAGACGCAAATCACTACATGTGCCAACAGTGTGAAAAGACGTTTACTGATAGTTAAACTTTTGCAATACACGTGTTAATACATACAGGTGAAAAGTCCCACAGATGCCAGGAATGTGGAAAGGGATTTACTCAGAGTTCAAATCTCGCAGCACACATGCTAATACATACGAATGAAGACCACCACTGGGGACAAGAATGTTGAAAGGGATTTCCACATAGTTTAAATTTTGAAAACACATGTTAATATATATAGGTGAAAATCTCACACGTGCCCACAGTGTGGAAAGAGGTTTACTTATAGTTCATGTTTGGCAGCACACATGTTATTAAATACCAGAGAAAAGCCCATAGCTGCCAAGGACGTGGAAAAAATTTACTCCAAGTTCAAATTTGAAAAAACAGACGTTAATACATACAGGTGAAAAAACCTGAACTTTCCACGAATGAGGAGACGGACTTACTCGTCGTGAAAATTTGGTATAACACATGTTAATACATACACATGAAAAACACCACAGGTGCCAAAAATGTGGAAAGAAATTTATTCAAAGTTCAAATTTGGCAACACATGTTAATACATATAGGTGAAAAAAGTCAAAATGTCCCAAGAGTATGGAAGAGGATTTACTGATAGTTATAGTTCGACAAAACACATGTTGACACATAGAAGTGACGAGCTCACGGGCGCAAATAGTGTCAAAAGGGAGTTATTAGAAAATATTCGGTAAAACATATATTCCTACATAGAGATGCCAAAAAGCCGGTTTTTTGAATCGATGGTTTTTTGCACATAAAATGCCAGCTTTTTTGGGAAAAATACGAGAATTTTGGAAATTTTGGATTTTTTTAATTTTCATGATTTTTCTATTTAGATAGCTTTCTTATCGTATACTCTAAAGTTAAATAAGATTTCATGACCTAAATGCTATATTTCGCTCTGGAATTCAGCATCATGATGGATGGAACACATATTTTATAAATTAAAGTAAACATAAAGTACGTAGTATTTGAGGGCAGCTGTAGAAGGTATTTAACTTTATTTTAACTTCTGAGTTATCGACATTTTTTCTTTTCTACGTCATTTCTTTTTAGTCATCTGTGTTTCATTTCCTAGAGATTAGTAGGCCTACTCCAGCTTCTAGCACATAAGTTAAATTTTGTTTTTCAATGTATCCGTCAGAGCGTACGTTTGTCAGTATATCTGTCAAAGCGTACTTCCACATTCTTGTTATACTGTAGCTGTGCAATGATTTAGCAATAATCTTCCGGATACAAACTCGAATACCATTTTATACAAATAATCAGTACCGGATTCAGAAAAGTATTTTGAGAGATGTTTCTCTCCTCAATGTTTTTTTTTTCTAAAATTTCCTAATTTTTATTAGGGAGATTATGAGTACAAGCATAACTAATATTTCGTTTTGTTTGTATATTCAGCAACAAGCTTCCGGATACAAACTTGAAGACAATTTAATACTGATAATCAGTGGGGGATTTAGAAAAGTATTTTGGGAGGGGTTTTTCTTATTAATGTTTAGTTTTTCTAAAAATACCTAATTTTTATTTGAGAAGAGCTTAAAGTTTATGAGTAAAGGCATAATAAATATTTCGTTTGTTTTAGAAATTCTTTAATTTCGGGGTACAAACTTCACCTGTAAAACATCCCCACCCTAACCTCCTTCGCAAATCCGTCACTGCTAGTAATTAGTAATAACAACAATTTAAAAATGATAAGAAAGGAAGTTGGCCAGAACTCACAGTACACGCATTATCTCTACATTCACAGATACAATCAACAAAAACTTTTGTCAAAATCGTCGAATGCAGGGTTGAATCCCGGACTTCTCGGTAGAAGCGCAAAAGCTAACCACTCACTCATGGTTGTGGTGCAGTTGTGCTTAACTTAAATATATTCTCTCTCTCTCTCTATGGCCTATGGAATCCGAAGGTCCATTGCCCCGTTCACAAAAGCTCTCCACTGACTTTAATCCTTAGCCAACTGGATACAGTTTTTACTTTATATTCCTATTTCTGCGAGATCCATTTTAATAGTATCCTCCCATCTGCGCCTAATGGACGTTTTCCGATTGGATTTCCAGTTAAAACTTTGAAAGCGTTCCTACCTTCTTCCATTCTGACTGCATGACCTGCTTACCTGAGCCTCCTATACTTGATGACCGTAACGATGTTTTGTAAACCGTATAAAGTACGCAGTTTTTCGTTATGAAGTTTCCCTCATTCCCGTTCCTCTTGGATCCGAATATTCATCTCAGGATTTTATTTTCAAATACTTTCAGTCTGCGTTCTTCCCTCAAGCGACCATGTTTTATAACCATAAAACACAACAGGCATGATTATCGTTTTATAATTTTAAGCTTTAAATTCCTCAACAGAATTCGCGACGACAAAATACTTTGAACTGAATAATAACACGAATTTCCTGATTTTACTCGACATTTAAGTTCTTTGTGGATATGATTTTGGTCTGGTGATATTGATCCCAGATATTTGAAAGTATCCACTTTGTCGAAAGTATTATTTGATATTTTAACACATCCATAATTTGCCATATTATGATCTCAGTGAACTTCCATGTATTTAGTTTTTCTCTGCATTTATTTCTAAACCTAAGGGTTTAATAAGGACTCTGCATTTCTTTCTATTGTTCTCCTATCATCCCAAATTTACATTATCAGCATACGCCGTAACCTGGTGAATACAATTCAGCTCTAGGGCCTGGTTGCTATCTTTAATTTTCCTTATAGCGTACTCCGGAACAAAGCTGAACAATAATGGTGATAACACATCTTCTTGTTTCAGGACATTCTCGACGTGGAAGCTCATGGACAAGAATTTTTCTGCTCGGACTTTACTTTGGGATTCATTTAAACACATTTTAATTAATCTAACTAGATTTTTCGGTATTCCGAATTCTGTAAGAATGTTGTACAATATTTCCCTCCTATCCGAGTCGAAAGCCTTTTTGAAACCAATAAACAGCTGATGTACTGGGTAAAGATTGCAAATCATTTTAATAAATATTTCTTAACTTTAGAAACATTTAACCCAATCAAAATAGCTCATCAAGAAAATAACTCTAAGCTACAGAGCGGAATAACTAAGTCCCTTTTTCTGAAACCAGCTACACCAGAGGATATCTTACAAATAATAAAAAGCTTAAAAAGCTCCAGCTCTCCAAGTTGGGATGAAATGCCATCCATGATTGTAAAGGAAAGTTCTCTTCTTATTGCACATCAACTCTGTCATATAATAAATCATTCATTTTTGACAGGAATTTTTCCTACGCGGCTTAAGTTAGCTAGAGTTACACCTGTGAATAAAAAGAGAAGTAAATTGGAGTTACATAATTATCGTCCTATTTCAGTTTTGTCGTGTTTTTCTAAAATATTTGAGTTAGCAATGAAATCGCGACTAAATAACTTTTTCCTTTTAAATAATATAATATCCACAAGTCAACACGGGTTTCAAAGCCAAAAGTCAACCAACACTGCAATCTTTAATTTCATCTCTGATGTAGCAATGGATATAAATAAAGGAAAGCATGTAATTGGTATTTTTGTTGATTTATCTAAGGCGTTCGATTCTATAGACCATGGTATTTTGCTAGAAAAATTGTATTCTTATGGCATCAGAGGTGTGGCAAACAATTGGATAAAGTCGTATTTATCTGAACGTAGTCAAACTGTTGGCATCTGTAAAGAGGTAAATGGCAGAAGAACAATGTTTAAATCATCTTTAATGAAAGTAACAAAAGGAGTACCACAAGGATCAATATTGGGACCTCTTTTGTTTGTTGTATATATTAATGATTTGGTTAATAGTCTAGGCTGTGTGAAGTCAACATTGTATGCTGATGACATAAATGTTCTTGTCAGTGGAGACTCAGTAAATGAAGCAGAAAGGCTCACTACAAAGACGCTAACAAAAATTATTAGTTGGTTAAACATAAATAAATTAACTATGAATTTAGGAAAAACTAACATTGTCAAATTTCGATTCCCGGGCCAAAGAAATGAACTTGTACCAATAACTGTAGACACTGTAGAATTATGTCAAACACCATCTATTAAATTTCTAGGAGTATATGTTAATGAAGATTTAACATGTTGAATACTCATGTTGAATACATTAATACTAAACTCAGTTCACTCTGCTTTGCATTCCGTAGGTTGCAAGGTAGTTTGTGCAAGGAAGCTGTCATGTCCTTATACTATAGCAAAGTTTTTTCAATAATAAACTATGGTGTTATATTTTGGGGGAATTCGAGAATAAGTGCTAGTACATTCCGAATACAGAAAAAAATTATTAGAATAATGTTTAGTATGCCTGAACGATCCTCATGTAAAAATATTTAAAAAATATATATATATAAATTATTGACATTACCTAGTTTATATATATATCGCACAATTATGTATGTAATCGAGCACAAGGATTTATTTACTTTAGCTAATACGATTCACTCATACAATACTAGGCAGGATTGTAATATGTATATTATCCAACAGAATTATGCAAATTTTAGCAAAACTGTGTATATGAATTGTATAAAATTATATAACAAATTACCAACAAAGTATAAGGACATTAACGAAAAACGGATATTCAGAAATACTCTGTTAGAATTATTGTTAGAAAAAAGCTATTACTCTGTGGAAACTTATCTTACTGAAAACATATAGAGAATGTAAATCATATCTGACAACTGTAATGCTTAATTGAGGATTGTCCTCATTTGTAAGCTATGAACAGGCAAATAAATATGAATATGAATATGAATATATTCCCATTTCTTTTCGAGCATTTATCGAATAGTAAATATGTGGTCGATAGTTGATCGATTTTCCTAAATCCACACTGATAATCTCCAATAATTACATCTGCATATGGAATCAATCTTGTTAATAGAATGTTAAGAGAAATGCCTCGATAATTATTATATTCAGTTTTGTCGCCTTTCTTGTGAATTGGAAAAGTGATTGATTTTTTCCACTCTTAAATGTATTCCATAGGATTTTTTTTTTTTTTTTTTGTTTCGTAATGATATGTTGTATTCCTGTCGTTAAAAGTTCAGAAACCTTCAGGGCTGGGTAAACCGTGATGGTGGTTATAAGTCTAGGAAACCGCACGATCAGACTAACAGTCTATTACCCATATGATCCATTAACAGAAAATTTGGTACTTTTCCGATTCTGAACAAGCTTAAGGAACAGTTATGAATTATACCTATAGAATTCAGAATTTTACCGATTTTGTAGATTCCAAGCACCTGATAGATGGTAACATTATTAAGTATGTGATCAATGAATGAAAAAATTGTTCGAATATTCATATGGATATGAAATTTAAAACGTAAAAAATTCAAGAATGTACAGGACCACCCGAAACTAAGCTCTTGATGTGCAGCTTTTAAGATTGTCATATAAATGTATTTCTCTCATGTTTTATTTTTTGTTTGAAAACGAGGGTGTGTGATATTTTGAAGTAATAACACTACATGCAATTTAGATAGTTATTTGTGTATCTTTTTTTTTAAAAAAGTACTTATTTTTGTTTGTAAGAAGTTAAAAAATTATATATATATATATATATATATATATATATATATATATATATATATATATATATTGGTTAATCCTTTAGAATTCATAACGTAAATATGTTAAGAATTTCAAAAATCTTTTCTTTTCCAAATTCATGGTTTATTTTAGAGGTTCTATATTATTATCTACATCAACCACTAATCAAATGAGTTCTTGTGCTGTAGAAAAGCGAAACAAAGTCTGTTTTATTAATTTAAAGCAAAATTTTGAAAAATGCCCAAAAAGTTTTTCCCAAGCAAAAAAGCGAAGCAGAAAAATACGAGTCCAGCTCTTGCATCTCTATTCCTACATGCAGCTAAAACCTCATTATTGCCAAGAGTATCGAAAGGTATTCCGGGAAAAACTCTTCTGGTAAACAAGTCACGTATACAGGTGAACAGCCTCACAGATGTGCCAAAATTGTGAAAACGTAATTACTAAGAAGTCAGACTTAGCAGCACATATAGTTGAAAATGAATAGAGTTGAAAGGTCTCACACGTGTCAAAAGTTTGAAAAATTTGGATTTCCATTTTAGTTACACTTAGATTCACACGTACATGTATAAAACTTTAAGTGACCGAAACTGTCCAAACTGATTTATTAAAAATTCACTTGGCAAAAGCTATATGGATATGTACAGACGTAACCCTAGAAATGCATAGTGTATGGAAAAAGATATAGTCTAAGTTCAGATATAGCCAATTTTACACTGAAACATTTTAAACACTTGTGTAACATAACAATAGAATAACTTGAAATCAAGACAGTGCAGTACAATGGCAACATTACAAAGATAGTTCATTTATAGATGATATGAAGCTATGCTCATTTAAAAAAAAACGTCTACAGTTTCTGGTAGCTGATTATACGTGATAACAATTCGGTTAAGAAGGAACCTTTGCACAATATTATTCTCTCAGAGCTCGAGTGTAGAAGAGATCACTAGACCGTGTTGTTCTAGCGCGTACGCGAAAATTGATCTGACTTAATAACTGTTCACACGATATATGGCCATTTACAATTTTATGCAAAAATATTAGGTCAGAAATTTTCTAACTAGGGGAGATTTGATATTGAGAAATGTTAAAACGTCCTTTTTCGAAAGTGTTCGGAGATGAGGTACTCAATACGATACAATAACTAAAAAGATATTAATTACAGAATTTAATTTTTTCAGACGAGTAGGGCAGGCCATAAACCAGATAGGAGAACCGTACTCAATAGTGGGAGCAACATAGGACAAGCTTAAGGAATTAGGATTTTTTATGTCAGTGAAGAGATAAAGGAGTTCTAGTTTCCTCATAACAGTATAAGATATTGTGCTTATATGATCTGCAAAAGTAAGCTTAATGTCAATAGTAACATCACGATCCCTGAAAGAGGTGACAGGACTTGTTGTGATGACCAATTTTGTAGGTTTTTTTTTTAGAGTAATCGTAAGAGAAGCACATTTCTCGATGTTTAAACTGTTTCCAAGAGTTACACCGGTTGAGAAGAATACAAGCATTACGGTGGATAGCAAGATCATCGTACTCTGATTTAACTTTTCTTTAGAGTTTGCAATCATCAACAAATAGAATATTGGTAGAGCTGTTTTAAACGAAGAAGGCAGATCATCCATGTATAATAAAAATAGAAGTGGACCCAGAACACTGCCTTGAGGAACTCCAGAAGTTACTGGAATAAAGTCAGAAAAGTAACCTGAAACTGAAACTCGTCCTATTACTGAGATATGTTTCTAGAAGACTAAGTAATTTACCAGGTATATTGAATCTAGAACTGAGTTTGTATAGAAGAAGATAGTGTGGAATTGAATCGAAAGCCTTAGACAGGTCCAAATACAAAATGTCGAGTTGAGAAGTTTCTGAGATGCTGTCCACAGCATCGGACAGAAGTACTAATAAATTAATAAGACAAGATTTTCCTGGCAAAAAAGATTGTAACATTCATCCTAATTGAATAATATAATGTAACATTCAACCTAAATTAAAAGTTTGCCAACACACATTTTCGAACATACAATTCAAACCCTTTGCACGTAGTAAGATTGAAGTAGAATCCCTTGAATAGTCATATTTAGCAAGATACTTAGTACAGACAGAAGAGAAACCTCGTACCAAGAGAAAAGAGATTTTATTCAAAGGCCAACCTTGGTAACGCACATGTTGAAATGCACAACAGATACGTCATGTACGCCTCATGCTAACATAAAAATAGAAAGCATTCTATTTACCAAGAGTGCAGCAATTTACAGTTCACATGTAGCAGCAAAGGCTAAAACAGTAGAAATATATCTGGCCACAATTGAGGAAAACATACAACCAAAATACAATTCTCTGAGCTATATTAGAGCATCACATGAATTACATCACATGTGCCTACAGCTGGGGAAAGGGCGATCGAAATCAAAATGGGCTGCATAGTGTTAACACATATAGCTTAGAAAGTTTATATAAACTAAGAGTGGAAGGAAGGGATTACTTTAAAATTGAATTATAAAATACATATTTTATCTGATACAAGTTCCCTGTCTTGAGATTATGAATGAAATTTTTGAAAGTCGAAAATTTTGTACATCCGTAACGCATGGAGACAAAAGGCCTTAACTTGTGACGAATGTGGAATACATTTATTGAAATATCACGCTATGAACATCCATGTTAATTCATAACTGTGAGGGTATTTTCAAGTAATAAAAAAAAACAACATTTAACCCCTTGCCCTGAAGTGACAACTCTAGCTCATCAGAACCTCCCGGTGCCAAGTACCACAATGACGAGTAACACTCGTCATAAAATTTAAACTATTGTAGCATCACGTAGGGTTACTATATTGATGTTTTGAAAGTTATATAATGATAAAATATCTACAGTACACTTTTTTTAATTTATACGTCAATTATTAGCATTCAGAAAAAAAAAATCGTAGTGGAAGGGTTTAAGAAAGGAAGTGTTTACAAATACATAAAAAACCGTCTCAATGTTGGGAATAATTTAGTTTCCGGGGGTGGTCTATAATCAGCAACGAAACATATACAGTTTATATATCAATCGATTCAGGTTGACAAAGCAAATTGATCGGTACCAAATTTAACTACATCCAGTTAACCACTTCCGGTTTACTGAGCCTAATTTAGTTTCCGTTAGTGGGGTATAATCAGCAACGAAACATATAGAATCTATATATCAATCGATTCAGGTTGACCAAGCAAATTGATCGGTACCAAATTTAACTACTTCCGGTTAACCACTTCCGGTTTACTGAGCCTAATTTAGTTTCCGTTAGTGGGGTATAATCAGCAACGAAACATATAGAATCTATATATCAATCGATTCAGCTTGACAAAACAAATCGATCGGTACCAAATTTAACTACTTACGGTTAACCACTTCCGGTTTACTGAACCTAATTCAGTTTCCGAGGGTGAGGTATAATCAGCAACGAAACATATACAACCTATATGTCAATCGATTCAGCTTGACAAAACAAATCGATCGATACCAAATTTAACTACTTCCGGTTAACCACTTCCGGTTTACTGAGCCAAATTTAGTTTCTGGGGGTGGGGTATAATCAGCAACGAAATATATACAATCTAAATAACAATCGTTTCAGCTTGACAAAACAAATCGATCGGTACCAATTTAACTACTTCCGGTTAACCACTTCCGGTTTACTGAGCCTAATTTAGTTTCTGGGGGTGGGGTATAATCATCAACGAAACATATACAATCTAAATATCAATCGATTCAGCTTGACAAAACAAATCGATCGGTACAAAATTTAACTACTTCCGGTTAACCACTTCCGGTTTACGGAGCACAATTTAGTTTCTGGGGGTGGGGTATAATCATCAACGAAACATATACAATCTATATATCAATCGATTCAGCTTGACCAAACAAATCGATCGATACCAAATTTAACTACTTCCGGTTTACTGAGGCTAATTTAGTTTCCGGGGTGGGGTATAATCAACAACGAAACATATACAATCTATATATCAATCGATTCAGCTTGAAAAAACAAATCGATCGGTACCAAATTTAACTACTTCCGGTTAACGACTTCCGGTTTACTGAGCCTAATTTAGTTTCCGGGGCTGAGGTATAATCAGCAACGAAACATATACAATCTATATATCAATCGATTCAGCTTGACAAAACGAATCGATCGGTACCAAAATTAACTAATTCGAGATAACGACTTCCGGTTTACTGAGACTAATTTAATTTCCAGGGGTGGGGTATAATCAGCAACGAAACATATACAATCTATATATCAATCGATTCAGCTTGACAAAACGAATCGATCGGTACCAAATTTAACTACTTCCGGTTTACCAGTTCCGGTTTACTGAGCCCAATTTACTTCCCGGGGGTGGGGTATAATAAGCAACGAAACATATACAATCTATATATCAATCGATTCAGCTTGAAAAAACAAATCGATCGGTACAAAATTTAACTACTTCCGGTTAACCACTTCCGGTTTACTGAGCCTAAATTAGTTTCCGGGGGTGGGGTATAATCATCAACGAAACATATACAATCTAAATATCAATCGATTCAGGTTGACAAAAGAAATCAATCGATACCAAATTCAACTACTTCCGGTTAACGACTTCCGGTTTACGGAGCCCAATTTAGTTTTTGGGGGTGGGGTATAATCATCAACGAAACATATACAATCTATATATCAATCGATTCAGCTTGACAAAACAAACCGATCGATACCAAATTTAACTACTTCCGGTTTACTGAGCCCAATTTACTTCCCGCGAGTGGGGTATAATCAGCAAGGAAACATATACAATCTATATATTAATCAATTTAGGTTGAAAAAACAAATCGATCGGTACCAAATTTAACTACTTCCGGTTAACCACTTCCGGTTTACTAAGCCTAATTTAGTTTCCGGGGGTGGGGTATAATCAGCAACGAAACATATACAATCTATAGATCAACCGATTCAGCTTGACAAAACGAATCGATCGGTACATAAATTAAGTACTTCGGGATAACGACTTCCGGTTTACTGAGCCTAATTTAGTTTCCAGGGGTGGAGTATAATCAGCAACGAAACATATACAATCGATCAAACAACGAAACATATACGTATCAATCGATTCAGCATGACAAAACAAATCCATCGGTACCAAATTTAACTACTTCCGGCTAACCACTTCCGGTTTACTGAGCCTAATTTAGTTTCCGGGAGTGGGGTATAATCAGGAACGAAACACATACAATCTATATATCAATCGATTCAGCTTGACAAAACAAATCGATCGATACCAAATTTAACTACTACCGGTTAACCACATCCGGTTTACTGAGCCCAAATTAATTTCTGGGGGTGGGGTATAATCAGCAAGGAAACATATACAATCTAAATATCAATCGTTTCAGCTTGACAAAAGAAATCGATCGGTACCAAATTTAGCTACATTCCGGTCAACCACTTCCGGTTTACTGAGCTTTATTTTGTTTCCGGGGGTGGGGTATAATCAGCAACGAAATATATAAAATCTATATATCAATCGATTCAGCTTGACCAAACAAATCGATCGATACCAAAATTAAGTACTTCGGGATAACGACTTCCGGTTTACTGAGCCCAATTTAGTTTCCGGGGGTGGGGTATAATCAGCAACGAAACATATACAATCTCTATATCAATCGTTTCAGCTTGACAAAACAAATCGATCGGTACCAAATTTAGCTACTTCCGGTTAACCACTTCCGGTTTACTGAGCCTTATTTTGTTTCCGGGGCTGGGGTATAATCAGCAACGAAACATACACAATGTATATATCAATCGATTCAGCTTGACAAAGCAAATCGATCGATACCAAATTTAACTACTTCCGGTTTACTGAGCCTTATTTAGTTTCCGGGGGTGGGGTATAATGAGCAACGAAACATATACAATCTATATATCAATCGATTCAGCTTGACAAAACAAATCGATCGATACGAAATTCAACTACTTCCGGTTAGCCAGTTCTGGTTTACTGAGCCTAATTTAGTTTCCGGGAGTGGGGTATAATCAGCAACGAAATATATACAATCTATATATCAATCGATTCAGCTTGACAAAACAAATAGATCGATACAAAATTTACCTACTACCGGTTAACCACTTCCGGTTTACTGAGCCTAATTTTGTTCCCGGAGTGGGGTATAATCAGCAACGAAACATATACAGTCTATATATCAATCGATTAAGCTTGACAAAACAAATCAATCGATACCAAATTTAACTACTTCCGGTTAACCACTTCCGGTTTACTGAGCCTAATTTATTTTTCACGGGTGGGGTATAATCAACAACGAAACATATATAATCTAAATATCAATCGATTCAGCTTGATAAAACAAATCGATCAATACCAAATTTAACTACTACCGGTTAACCACTTCCGGTTTACTGAGCCCAATTTAGTTTCCGGGGGGTGGGGTATAATCAGCAACGAAACATATACAATCTAAATATCAATCGTTTTAGCTTGACAAAACAAATCGATCGGTACCAAATTTAGCTACTTCCGGTTAACCACTTCCGGTTTACTGAGCCTTATTTTGTTTTCGGGGCTGGGGTATAATCAGCAACGAAACATATACAATGTATATATCAATCGATTCAGCTTGACAAAGCAAATCGATCGATACCAAATTTAACTACTTCCGGTTTACTGAGCCTTATTTAGTTTCCGGAGGTGGGGTATAATGAGCAACGAAACATATACAATCTATATATCAATCGATTCAGCTTGACAAAACAAATCGATCGATACGAAATTCAACTACTTCCGGTTAGCCAGTTCTGGTTTACTGAGCCTAATTTAGTTTCCGGGGGTGGGGTATAATCAGCAACGAAATATATACAATCTATATATCAATCGATTCAGCTTGACAAAGCAAATAGATCGATACAAAATTTAACTACTACCGGTTAACCACTTCCGGTTTACTGAGCTCAATTTAGTTTCCGGGGGTGGGGTATAATCAGCAAGGAAACATATACAATCTAAATATATATCGTTTCAGCTTCACAAAACACATCGATCGATACCAAATTTAGCTACTTCCGGTTTACTGAGCCTTATTTTGTTTCTGAGGGTGGGGTATAATCAGCAACGAAACATATACAATCTATATATCAATCGATTCAGCTTGACAAGGCAAATGGATCGATACCAAATTTAACTACTTCCGTGAACCACTTCCGGTTTACTGATCCCAATTTACTTCCCGGGAGTGGGATATGATCAGCAACGAAACATATACAATCTAAATATCAATCGATTCAGCTTGTCAAAACAAATCGATCGGTACCAAATTTAACTACTTCCGGTTTACTGAGCCCAATTTACTTCCCGGGGGTGGGGTATAATAAGCAACGAAACATATACAATCTATATATCAATCGATTCAGCTTGAAAAAACAAATCGATCGGTACCAAATTTAACTACTTCCGGTTAACCACTTCCGGTTTACTGAGCCTAAATTAGTTTCCGGGGGTGGGGTATAATCATCAACGAAACATATACAATCTAAATATCAATCGATTCAGGTTGACAAAAGAAATCAATCGATACCAAATTCAAATACTTCCGGTTAACGACTTCCGGTTTACGGAGCCCAATTTAGTTTTTGGGGGTGGGGTATAATCATCAACGAAACATATACAATCTATATATCAATCGATTCAGCTTGACAAAACAAACCGATCGATATCAAATTTAACTACTTCCGGTTTACTGAGCCCAATTTACTTCCCGCGAGTGGGGTATAATCAGCAAGGAAACATATACAATCTATATATTAATCAATTTAGGTTGAAAAAACAAATCGATCGGTACCAAATTTAACTACTTCCGGTTAACCACTTCCGGTTTACTAAGCCTAATTTTGTTTCCGGGGTGGGGTATAATCAGCAACGAAACATATACAATCTATAGATCAACCGATTCAGCTTGACAAAACGAATCGATCGGTACCAAAATTAAGTACTTCGGGATAACGACTTCCGGTTTACTGAGCCTAATTTAGTTTCCAGGGGTGGAGTATAATCAGCAACGAAACATATACAATCGATCAAACAACGAAACATATACATATCAATCGACTCAGCATGACAAAACAAATCCATCGGTACCAAATTTAACTACTTCCGGCTAACCACTTCCGGTTTACTGAGCCTAATTTAGTTTCCGGGAGTGGGGTATAATCAGCAACGAAACATATACAATCTATATATCAATCGATTCAGCTTGACCAAACAAATCGATCGATACCAAAATTAAGTACTTCGGGATAACGACTTCCGGTTTACTGAGCCCAATTTAGTTTCCGGGGGTGGGGTATAATCAGCAACGAAACATATACAATCTCTATATCAATCGTTTCAGCTTGACAAAACAAATCGATCGGTACCAAATTTAGCTACTTCCGGTTAACCACTTCCGGTTTACTGAGCCTTATTTTGTTTCCGGGGCTGGGGTATAATCAGCAACGAAACATACACAATGTATATATCAATCGATTCAGCTTGACAAAGCAAATCGATCGATACCAAATTTAACTACTTCCGGTTTACTGAGCCTTATTTAGTTTCCGGGGGTGGGGTATAATGAGCAACGAAACATATACAATCTATATATCAATCGATTCAGCTTGACAAAACAAATCGATCGATACGAAATTCAACTACTTCCGGTTAGCCAGTTCTGGTTTACTGAGCCTAATTTAGTTTCCGGGAGTGGGGTATAATCAGCAACGAAATATATACAATCTATATATCAATCGATTCAGCTTGACAAAACAAATAGATCGATACAAAATTTAACTACTACCGGTTAACCACTTCCGGTTTACTGAGCCTTATTTTGTTCCCGGGGTGGGGTATAATCAGCAACGAAACATATACAGTCTATATATCAATCGATTAAGCTTGACAAAACAAATCAATCGATACCAAATTTAACTACTTCCGGTTAACCACTTCCGGTTTACTGAGCCTAATTTATTTTTCACGGGTGGGGTATAATCAGCAACGAAACATATATAATCTATATATCAATCGATTCAGCTTGATAAAGCAAATCGATCGATACCAAATTTAACTACTACCGGTTAACCACTTCCGGTTTACTGAGCCCAATTTAGTTTCCGGGGGGTGGGGTATAATCAGCAACGAAACATATACAATCTAAATATCAATCGTTTTAGCTTGACAAAACAAATCGATCGGTACCAAATTTAGCTACTTCCGGTTAACCACTTCCGGTTTACTGAGCCTTATTTTGTTTTCGGGGCTGGGGTATAATCAGCAACGAAACATATACAATGTATATATCAATCGATTCAGCTTGACAAAGGAAATCGGTCGATACCAAATTTAACTACTTCCGGTTTACTGAGCCTTATTTAGTTTCCGGAGGTGGGGTATAATGAGCAACGAAACATATACAATCTATATATCAATCGATTCAGCTTGACAAAACAAATCGATCGATACGAAATTCAACTACTTCCGGTTAGCCAGTTCTGGTTTACTGAGCCTAATTTAGTTTCCAGGGGTGGGGTATAATCAGCAACGAAATATATACAATCTATATATCAATCGATTCAGCTTGACAAAGCAAATAGATCGATACAAAATTTAACTACTACCGGTTAACCACTTCCGGTTTACTGAGCTCAATTTAGTTTCCGGGGGTGGGGTATAATCAGCAAGGAAACATATACAATCTAAATATATATCGTTTCAGCTTCACAAAACACATCGATCGATACCAAATTTAGCTACTTCCGGTTTACTGAGCCTTATTTTGTTTCTGAGGGTGGGGTATAATCAGCAACGAAACATATACAATCTATATATCAATCGATTCAGCTTGACAAGGCAAATGGATCGATACCAAATTTAACTACTTCCGTGAACCACTTCCGGTTTACTGATCCCAATTTACTTCCCGGGAGTGGGATATGATCAGCAACGAAACATAT
The DNA here is from genome assembly GCF_964235325.1 of Thermobia domestica. Taxonomy (NCBI): domain Eukaryota; kingdom Metazoa; phylum Arthropoda; class Insecta; order Zygentoma; family Lepismatidae; genus Thermobia; species Thermobia domestica. Next base: position 143,050 of record NC_137463.1, read on the forward strand.
ACAATCTAAATATCAATCGATTCAGCTTGTCAAAACAAATCGATCGGTACCAAATTTAACTACTTCCGGTTAACGACTTCCGATTTACTTAGCCTAATTTAGTTTCTGGGGTAGAGGTATAATCAGCAACGAAACATATACAACCTAAATGTTAATCGGTTCAGCTTGACAAAGCAAATCGATGGATACCAAATTTAACTACTTCCGGTTAACCAGTTCCGGTTTACTGTGCCTTATTTAGTTTCCGCAGGTGGGGTATAATGAGCAACGAAATATATACAATCTATATATCAATCGATTCAGCTTGACAAAACAAATCGATCTTTACAAAATTTAACTACTTCCGGTTAGCCAGTTCCGGTTTACTGAGCCTAATTTAGTTTCCGGGGGTGGGGTATAATCAGCAACGAAACATATACAATCTATATATCAATCGATTCAGCTTGACAAAACAAATCGATCGATACCAAATTTAACTACTTCCGGTTTACCACTTCCGGTTTACTGTGCCTAATTTACTTCCCCGCTGTGTGTTATAACCAGCAACGAATCATATAAAAGCTATATTTCAATCGTTTCAACAGGACGAAACAAATCGTTTTAAACCGATTTCTACTATTTCCGGTTAACTACTTCCGGTTTCCTGAGCCTAATTTACTTCCCGAGGGTGGGTTATAATCAGCAACGAATCATCTACAAACTATATATCAATAGATTTAGCTGGGCGAAACAAATCGGCTGAAGCCGATTTCAACCTCTTCCGGTTAACCACTTCCGGTTTCCTGAGAATAATTTCTTTCCGAGGGTGGGTTATAATCAGAAACGAATCATATAGAAGCTATATATCAATCAATTCAGCTGGACGAAAGAAATCAATTGAAACCGATTTCAACCACTTCCGGTTTATTGAGCCTAATTTACTCCCCGAGCGAGGGTTATGTTCAGCAACGAATCATATACAAACTATATATCTATCGATTCAACCGGACGAAGCAGATAGAATGATATCGATTTTAACTACTTCCGGTTACCTTTATTTTCTCGCCCTTTTTTGTTTTCTTATTTATCTAATTTTTACTTTTTGTCAAAATTCCTTTTAAATAAATATAAATCTGGCAAACAATTATCTAAGTCAAATGCCTTCAAAGAAACATTATTTGTGTGACAAAGATTCATCAATAATATGAGCACGTTCTTGGCAACGTCAACATTTAAAAATTATTTTAGGTATATTTGTTGTTTTATTGAAATTAGAAATTTGAACGAGCAGTGTTAATTGGCCCACTGAATTTTATTTTGTAAATAATCTTTAATGTTTTTGAAATAAACTAATGTTTATGTTTTTTAATGTTCTTTTCTCTTCAAGACAATCAATAAGAAAGAAAAAAATGCTTGCGTTTTGAATCGAAATCTAAAAGTAGAAAAAGCAGTGTGAAGACCAGAGGAAGTTTACCACCAAATGTATCCTCAAATATATCTTTTTTATTTCGAAAAGTGACTTTTTCTCCCTTCAAACAATCAACAACAAACGAGAAGTAAACCACCTTCATCAACTTTCTTTCGTAAATATATACTTATGTTTCTCGAAGCAAATTACTTTTTTCAAAAGAATCAATTAGGTACCCATATTAAACGATTGATTTTAGACTTGATGAGAAGGCCACCATCTAAATTTATTTTGTAAATCTCTCTTTCTATTTCTGAAAGAAAAAGAAAAAAGGTTTTCTCTTCAAAATAACCAATAACAAACAATTAGCTTCTGTTTTGACTCGAAATTTGAAAGTGAGACCAATGTGAAGTTTCATCACCCATTTCTTTTATAAACACTTTTTATGTGTTTCGAAAATAACTATTTTTCTTCAAAATAATCAACAATTGCATATCAAACGATTGATTTTAGTTTTCAATCGAAATTTATTAGTAGGGGGATCTGGATAAATTTGGCCACATCCCAACTTTCTTTTGTAAATATACTTTCTTTTTCATTTTCGAAACAAGCCATTTTTCTTGAAACGAAAAGAAAATGATTGGCTTTACTTTAAAATCAAAATTTGAAATTGTGGGGGAGGACAGTGTGAAGTTGGCAGTTTCCTCCCAACCTTATTGGATAAATATCTGATTACTTTTTTGAAACAAACGAGTTTTACTTTAAAACAATCAATAACAAACCACTGATTTTGGTTTCGAATCGAAATTTGATAGTGGGGGCCAACTTCACACAGGTGACCCTAGTGATCGCAGGTGTAACAACCTAACCGAAGAAAAAACATCGAAATTCTTGCTGTTCTCTGTTCATGTAATTGCTTTTTCATCTAGGTTCTGTTTTGTTCTTTTTTTAAAAAAGGCCTGCTCACTAACTAACTAACTATGTGGCCTATCGAGGCTGGAGGTTCAGTCCTGCGTTCACAAAAACTCTCCATTCACTTCTGTCCTTAGACAACAGGATCCACTTTCTACTTTATATTCCTATTTCTGCTAGAACCATCTGAATATTGTCCTCCCATCTGCCCCTTGGTCTTCCTCCGATTGGATTTCCAGTTAAAACTTTGAAAGCGATCCTACTTACTAGGGATGATACCATACCGGGACCAAGTACCTGGGGAAAACCTATATATCGTCTGAAAGCTCTTGCCATGAGAAGTACGAAACCGTTTTCAAATCACGAGCAAACCCGGAAACTGACCTTATATGGGGCCAGTTTGTTGGTGTTTGTGACCCTATATATGGTATATTCGACAAAAATAAAAATGAATATTACAATGCATCACACGTAAGCCCCTGAGCGCATCATATTTCTGTTTGGCTCACTGCTAGAACGTAACTCAGGTAAGGGTTTGATAATATATCGAGTGCTACAGAAACTATCTGTCACGTTGTATTTAAAATTCGTTGGCAACACTGATGAAATTGGGTGTAAAGTGATATTATCAAACCCTTACCCGAGTCACCGCAAAAAAAAAAAAAAAAAAAAAAAAAAAAAAAAAAAAAAAATTCTGCATCAGGACTATTGGGATAACTTCATCGTATGGCTGAGAGAAGTCTACAGATGAGTCTTCGAAATTGATATTACATTCTTTTGATGGATTGGAAGAACTCTCCCTGTGTCGTTTTAAAAGTGTGTTACTTCATTCACGATATCTTGAGGTAACTGTGGGCTCGTTTGTACTTTTTTCCTTGTCCTATACGTGTATTGTTTATTATTTGCTTTTTCTTTTTCTATTTGTTGTCTGTTGGGCTTCTTTCCTTCTGCTGAAGAGCATTTTTATATGGTGAAGATGTCAAAACTGCAACTGTTTCTGTTTTTCTTCCTCTGCTGCATAACTGCTTTCTAGGATTTCGAACTGGTATTACGTGCTCAGGACTTATCAGACATTTAGTTTTAGACCTCTTCTACCATATTCTTAGCGTTAGTCTTCGTGAATATTTAATATATTCTTTCCATTAGCAATAAATATTTCACTAATTTTAATTAGCGGATTTTCCAACTCTGTAGGTAATACAGTTTTGCGTCCAAGTTTTGTTTTCCCAGCTCCCTGAAGTATAACGTCCGGAATTTTATTTGAAGCCTAAATAGAGTAGATCTGGAACATAATAATATTTCGCCTTTTTAGATTTGTAATTTTCTTAGGCCTGGAAGATGGCTACTTGCCCATTGATTCCGATAAGAATCTTTCTTTTTGGATGTAGGCATCTCTGTATGATACAAAATAAAAAGGAAAACTAGAAGAAAATCGTGAGAGATACATTTATGGATTACTATTCCATGTTTATCACCCCATTGGTATCCCATATATGTATTCGCGCCACCTTCGAATGTCACATGTTGTAGCAACGTACAAAACACTTCAACTCTTTTCTGCTTTGTACGAAAATGATCATCGGCATTTGCCGAAATTCAGAATGCAAAATGACAACAATTGAACTTCATTAAGAATAAAATTCACTCCACTGTAAACTTATCTACAGAAAACTCAGAAACCAGAGAAACAATCGACAGCTGTATCACACTGGTTCTTTCATCTGACACTTTCTACTCAGGTATGGCGTAATATTCGTAGCTCTATAAATCTAAACGGGAAGTGGTTAACCGGAAGTGGCTGAAATCGACTTCATTCGATTTGTTTCGTTCAGCTGAATCGATTGACAGTTGGTATATGTCTCGTTGCTGATTATAACCCACCCCCGGGAAGTAAATTAGGCACAGTAAACCGGAAGTGGTTATGAGGATGTAATTAAATTTGATATCGATCGATTTGTTCTGTCAAGGTGAATCGTTTGATATTTAGATTGTATATGTTTCGTTGCTGATTATACCTCACCCCCGGAAACTAAATTAGGCTCAGTAAACCGGAAGTGGTTAACCGGAAGTAGTTAAATTTGGTATCCATCGATTTGTTTTGTCAAGCTAAGTCGATTGACATATAGATTATATATGTTTTGCTGCTGATTATACCTCACCCTCGGAAACTGAATTAGGCTCAGTAAACCGGAAGTAGTTAAATTTGATACCGATCGATTCATTTTGTCAAGCTGAATCGATTGATATATAGATTGTATATGTTTCGTTGCTGATTATACCCCACCCCCGGAAACTAAATAAGGCCCAGTAAACCGGAAGTAGTAAAGTTTGGTATCGATCGATTTGTTTTGTAAAGCTGAATCGATTTTCACATAGATTGTATATGTTTCGTTGCTGATTATACCCCACCCCGGGAAGTAAATAAGGCTCAGTAAAACGGAAGTGGTTAACCGGAAGTAGTTAAATTTTGTATCGATCGATTTGTTTTTTCAAGCTGAATCGATTGATATATAGATTGTATATGTTTCGTTGCTGATTATGCCCAACCCACGGAAACTAAATAAGGCTCAGTAAACCGGAAGTGGTTAACCGGAAGTAGTTAAATTTGATATCGATCGATTTATTTTGTCAAGCTGAATCGATTGACAAATAGATTGTTTATGTTTCGTTGCTGATTATACCTCACCCTCGGAAACTGAATTGAGCTCAGTAAACCGGAAGTAGTTAAATTTAGTACCGATCGATTTGTTTTGTTAAGCTGAATCGATTGATATATAGATTGTATATGTTTCGTTGCTGATTATACCACATCCCCGGAAATTAAATTATGCTCAGTAAACCGGAAGTGGTTAACCGGAAGTAGTTAAATTGGGTATCGATCGATTTGTTTTGTCAAGCTGAATCGATTGATATTTAGACTGTATATGTTTCCCTGCTGATTATACCACATCCCCGGAAACAGAATTAGGCTCAGTAAACCGGAAGTGGTTAACCGGAAGTAGTTAAATTTGGTACCGATCGATTTTTTTTCAAGCTGAATCGATTGATATACAGATTGTATATGTTTCGTTGCTTATTATACCCCACCCCCGGAAAGTAAATTAGACTCAGTAAACCGGAAGTGGTTTACCGGAAGTAGTTAAATTTGGTATCGATTGATTTGTTTTGTTAAGCTGAATGGATTGACATATATTATGTATGTTTCGTTGCTGATTATACCTCACCACCGGAAACTAAATTAGGCTCAGTAAACCGGAAGTGGTTAACCGGAAGTAGTTAAATTTGGTACCGATCGATTTGTTTTGTCAAGCTGAATCGATACATATTTAGATTGTATATGTTTCGTTGCTGATTATACCGCACCCCCGGAAACTAAATTGGGCTCAGTAAACCGGAAGTGGTTAAACGGAAGTAGTTAAATTTGGTATCGATCGATTGGTTTTGTTTTGTCAAGATGAATCGATTGATTAATAGATTGTATATGTTTCGTTGCTCATTATACCCCACCCTCGGAAACTAAATTGGGCTCGGTAAACCGGAAGTGGTTAACCGGAAGTAGTTAAATTTGGTACCGATCAATTTGTTTTGTCAAGCTGAATCGATTGATATATGAATTGTATATGTTTCGTTGCTGATTATACCCCACTCCCGGAAACTAAATTACGCTCAGTAAACCGGAAGTGGTTAACCGGAAGTAGTTAAATTTGGTACCGATCGATTTGTTTTGTCAAGCTGAATCGATTGATATTTAGATTGTATATGTTTCGTTGCTGATTATACCCCACCCCCGGAAACTAAATTGGGCTCAGTAAACCGGAAGTGGTTAACCGGTAGTAGTTAAATTTGGTATCGATCGATTTGTTTTGTCAAGCTGAATCGATTGATATATGAATTTTATATGTTTCGTTGCTGATTATACCCCACTCCCGGAAACTAAATTACGCTCAGTAAACCGGAAGTGGTTAACCGGAAGTAGTTAAATTTGGTACCGATCGATTTGTTTTGTCAAGCTGAATCGATTGATATTTAGATTGTATATGTTTCGTTGCTGATTATACCCCACCCCCGGAAAGTAACTCTGGCTCAGTAAACCGGAAGTGGTTAACCGGAAATAGTTAAATTTGGTATCGATCAATTGGTTTTGTCAAGCTGAATCGATTGATATATAGATTGTATATGTTTCGTTGCTGATTATACCCCACCCCCGGAAACTAAATTGGGCTCAGTAAACCGGAAGTGGTTAACCGGAAGTAGTTAAATTTGTACCGATCGATTTTATTTGTCAAGCTGAATCGATTGATATATAGATTGTATATGTTTCGTTGCTGATTATACTCCACTCCCGGAAACTAAATTAGGCTCAGTAAACCGGAAGTGGTTAACCGGAAGTAGTTAAATTTGGTACCGATCGATTTGTTTTTTCAAGCTGAATCGATCGATATATGGATTGTATATGTTTCGTTGCTGATTATACCCCACCCCCGGAAACTAAATTGGGCTCAGTGAACCGGAAATGGTTAACCGGAAGTAGTTAAATTTGGTACCGATCAATTTGTTTTGTCAACCTGAATCGATTGATATATGGATTGTATATGTTTCGTTGCTGATTATACCCTACCCCCGGAAACTAAATTGGGCTCAGTGAACCGGAAGTAGTTAAATTTGGTACCGATCGATTTGTTTTGTCAACCTGAATCGATTGATATATGGATTGTATATGTTTCGTTGCTGATTATACCCTACCCCCGGAAACTAAATTGGGCTCAGTGAACCGGAAGTGGTTAACCGGAAGTAGTTAAATTTGGTACCGATCGATTTGTTTTGTCAACCTGAATCGATTGATATATGGATTGTATATGTTTCATTGCTGATTATACCCTACCCCCGGAAACTAATTTGGGCTCAGTGAACCAGAAGTGGTTAACCGGAAGTAGTTAAATTTGGTACCGATCGATTTGTTTTGTCAACCTGAATCGATTGATATATAGATTGTATATGTTTCGTTGCTGATTATACCCTACCCCGGAAACTAAATTGGGCTCAGTGAACCGGAAGTGGTTAACCGGAAGTAGTTAAATTTGGTAGCGATCGATTTGTTTTGTCAACCTGAATCGATTGATATATGGATTGTATATGTTTCGTTGCTGATTATACCCTACCCCCGGAAACTAAATTGGGCTCAGTGAACCGGAAGTGGTTAACCGGAAGTAGTTAAATTTGGTACCGATCGTTTTGTTTTGTCAAGCTGAATCGATTGATATATGGATTGTATATGTTTCGTTGCTGATTATACCCTACCCCCGGAAACTAAATTGGGCTCAGTGAACCGGAAGTGGTTAACCGGAAGTAGTTAAATTTGGTACCGATCGATTTGCTTTGTCAAGCTGAATCGATTGGTATATGGATTGTATATGTTTCGTTGCTGATTATACCCTACCCCCGGAAACTAAATTGGGCTCAGTGAACCGGAAGTGGTTAACCGGAAGTATTTAAATTTGGTATCGATTGATTTGTTTTGTCAAGCTGAATCGATTGATATATGGATTGTATATGTTTCGTTGCTGATTATACCCCACCCCCGGAAACTAAATTGGGCTCAGTGAACCGGAAGTGGTTAACCGGAAGTAGTTAAATTTGATACCGATCGATTTGTTTTGTCAAGCTGAATCGATTGATATATGGATTGTATATGTTTCGTTGCTGATTATACCCTACCACCGGAAACTAAATTGGGCTCAGTGAACCGGAAGTGGTTAACCGGAAGTAGTTAAGTTTGGTACCGATCGATTTGTTTTGTCAAGCTGAATCGATTGATATATGGATTGTATATGTTTCGTTGCTGATTATACCCCACCCCCGGAAACTAAATTGGGCTCAGTGAACCGGAAGTGGTTAACCGGAAGTAGTTAAATTTGGTACCGATCGATTTGTTTTGTCAAGCTGAATCGATTGATATATGGATTGTATATGTTTCGTTGCTGATTATAGCCCACCCCCGGAAACTAAATTGGGCTCAGTGAATCGGAAGTGGTTAACCGGAAGTAGTTAAATTTGGTACCGATCGATTTGTTTTGTCAAGCTGAATCGATTGATATATGGATTGTATATGTTTCGTTGCTGATTATACTCTACTCCCGGAAACTAAATTAGGCTCAGTAAACCGGAAGTGGTTAACCGGATGTAGTTAAATTTAGTGCCGATCGATTTGTTTTGTCAAGCTGAATCGATTGATATATGGATTGTATATGTTTCGTTGCTGATTATACTCCACCCCCGGAAACTGAATTACTCCCATTATGTTAGCAGGAAATTTAATTGAAAGTGATATCTCACAAGAGAGACTTAAAATCGAACGTAACAGAGGGGATTTTATAATTAAGTAAGTTTGAGTAAGCATTTGCAAATAGATATATACAAAATTATCCATATATACCTCATATGTACAATTTACTTTCCGTGGATAAATATAATTACGAAAATCGGTTAAAGGTTACTGTTCGAAATTCTGCTTCCTTGATAACTTCTCATAACCCCGTAAACTGTTTACCTATTTCTTGATTTGAAACGTGTATATATTTTATCCAAGCACATATTAATACATGTATGATTTCGGGCGGGAACGTAAGAAGAGAAGAAAGTCTTCTCTTAATACCCGAAGCAAAGCGATATTGCTCGAAAACATGCATATATGTTAAAAAGTAAAAAATTACTTCAGCGGATTTTGTGTGGTGTACTGATAATTATACAAGCTTAAGTAGAAATAACATTTTTCATTTCCAATGTTTTTATAGATCCAATCCATTCTTACAACTTTATTTTTTTTAAATATAATACTTTAGTAGTTTACAAGTGATAAGAAAGGAAACAATGTGACAAGTAAGAAATGCGAAAAATTTGATAATGCATGCCAGTATCGTACCCAGAAAATCACTATCAGATCTGCTTCATCTGCGTATGGGGTCATTCTTGCTAATACAATGTTTGACAGGATTTTATAGGATGTTGACAGAAGAGACATGCATCGATAATTATTACAGTCAGTTTTGCCGCCTTTATTGTGAATTGGAACAATGATTGATTCTTTCCTCACTTGTGGAAATTCTTCCTTGTTCCAGATAAGGAAAAAGAGTTTATGCATCTTGTTCCACAGTTTTTCGCCTCCAGCTAAAATTAACTCAGCCGAAATTTCGTCTACACCCGGCGATTTGTGTTTCTTTTATTTCTTTACAGTGGTTTCTACTTCTATTCGGTTGGGTTCTGGAATATACTGATCTGTGGTATGTATCTCCTTTTCTCCACGCACATTAGTTGTTTTCTGCGTGTTAAGCAAATCGTCAAGGAAATCTTTCCATCTATTTAAGATGCTATCCATATCAGTGAGAACTGTTCCGTCAGCTTTCTTTAATATATAAGCAGGAGGTTGATAACCTTTCTTAAATTCATTGGTCCCCTTAAACATGTCCCAATTTTTTTATTTTTACTATTATCACCAAGTTCGTTAATTTTAGCTTTCAAACAATCGCGTTTCTTTGTTCTAAAGGTTTTGGAAGTTTCCCGCCTGATATCTGCGAAATTTTGTGTAGTTATTTCATTCGGATTTAGTAGTCACTGTACTTTTGCCTGTTTTCTCTTCTCTGGTAGTTTAATGCATTCCTGGTCGAACTATGGTTTGTTCCTACGTATTTCCGCGTTTCCCAGTTTCTCTTTTGCTGAAATTTTAATGCTGTCTCTTATTTCAATCCAAGTATCCTCAACACTAGTGCACTCCGAATCTTCTAAATTTGAGAATCTATTCGAAGCTTTAATCTGGTATTCCTCTCTTACCTGGCTCTCTTCTAATTTCTTTAAATTAAATCTCTCCGTTTTCGGGCATTGAATATTTCCGTTATTCAACGATAATCTCTCTATTATCGCTGCTACCAGGTAGTGGTCAGTGTCACAATCATCCCCTCTAAATGACCGGACATCAATTATGCTAGATTGCCTTCTTCTCTCTACTAAAACGTGATCAATTTGATAATGTGTTTTTTCCGTCTGGTGAGGTCCAATTGTATTTATGAACGTCGCGATGTGGGAATTTTGTACTATTTAAGATTAGGTTTTTGGATGTTGCAAAATTCACGAGTCTAACACCGATGTCATTACTTTTCTTATGCAGACTTTCGTTCCCTATAACTGGTTTGAAGATATCCTCTCGTCCTACCTTCGCATTGAAATCCCCTAATAGAATTTTCATATGGTATCGCGGGAGTTGGTCAAATATCCGTTCCACTTCTTAGTAAAAACTGTCTTTAATATCGTTATCCTTAGCTTCTGTTAGGGCATGTACATTAAAAACAATAATACTACACCACAAACCCTTAAGAGTAATAAAAGAAAGTCTGTCAGTAACAAATTCAACCTGCTTAATTGCTGGTAATATTCGTTTGTGAATGAAAGACCTTGTTCCTAACTAGTGGTTTTTATTTCCTTCCCCGTAAAAGAACGTAAAATTTCCGGAATTCACAAATCCATTTCCTTTCCACCTAACTTCCTGAACGCCTACTAGGTCCATCCTGTATTTCTCTGACTTGTTACGGATTTTAACGCACCTTACATATAAAGACTTCTAATATTCCATGTTCCAAATCTCCTGTATTTTCTTTTGCTGAGGTCGTACCAAGTTATCAGTCCTTGTCCGATGCTTTTGTGAATGTTTCTGAACAAGTGCTTTTTTTTTTACAGGTTGAAGTTGTTAGCCTTACCCAAACCTCGAAGCTGGAGGACCGCGACTGCTTATTCAGTATATTCGCTGCTTATTCAGTATGTCTAGAGGCCTTGTCCTTGACCCTCAACCTGAGGACGCGCCATGCCGTGGTAACAGGAACCCACGTTACACGCCTGGAAACTGGCGTGGCAGATTCGCTTTCGATTGCCGGTGGGAGCTCATGTGATACGAATTCCACGTTAATCAGTAGGTCTACGTATCATATAGCCTCGCAGCTGAACTGAACGTTAAACTCCAAATCAAAACCAGACGCTAGCCCATACTTTGCCCTCTCCTTCGAAAAATACCGTGAATGTATTTCTCTTTAATCAAGTCAGGAAAACTGAATATATACTAGTGCATACTGATTAGATGGCTGCTTATGAAGGTTTGTCTATTAACTCGAATAATCCAATGGAAAAAATATCATCCTACTCGCATCAGTTCCTTAAGGTTTGTGATCGTCTCATCATCATTTCGTCTGAAGTCCATAACGATTTCAAATTGATTATACCTTTCGTAAGTAGTATCCACGATTTTCTCACTAGCGTGCACTAGGGTCTCCTGACTTGAATTCTTTTCAAAAAAGATACAGCTGTTAAGAACTCTTTCAACCAACGAATTCATATCAATGTGCATTTTATTATGTCTTATAAATATAAACTTATGAAAACATAGACTTGACTATTTATTTGGTAGGATCCATAGTTTTGGTGCTATGGACCTTCAAAGTTCATTTTTTCATGTTTTCGGCAGCCTATAACTCCGAAAAGAACCATTTTTGCACCCAACTTGGTCTATACTTTTACCTTATCTTGGTGTCAGGAATCACCCCCCCAAACGTTGTCGGTATATATATAGGTCCTATAGACCTTGGTTGAAGTTAGTTGTAAACCTGGGGCCCCGAAAAATGTCCCCAATCGTGCCCCGCACTAGCTACGGCCGGCCAAGTATATGTAATAGCATATATTTTTACATTTTCCTTGGCAGTACATTCTTCCAAACAATTACAGAAAAATAATAGGAGTGCTGAAGCTGAAGTGATGAATATATGGACAGAAGTAACGAAGCATTCCTTTCAGTCCAAATTTAACGACTTAGTTGAAGTTTAAGATAAAGTTTCGGAAAACGCAGAAGATTTAACTTTGAGTCCTACTTACGGCAGAGAAGAATCCCTAAAAGGCTTTATACGACACCGATCATGTTCAGCGTCAAAACAATATTAACGTAAGAAATACTTTGAACCTACCACTTGGTATGACCAGAAGAATTGAGGATTACATTTTCTCTGTGCTGTAGGATATTTAACAGTTGCTGATTAGTAATACTGATGGAAAACCTGTTTACATATCCCCAATTTTAATCTGAATGTATTCAAAGGACATAAATTTTGATATTTTAAAAAACAGTTGAAGATGCTTTCCTTGCTTCACCGAAGCAAAACTTATTCTTTAAAAGTCATTGAAGGTGTTCAAGATCTGGCTGTCTAATTGAAATCTGAACCAAAAAGATAACTCATTATTTGTTTTCGGAAGTTAATAAGCTAACAATGCTTTACCTTACTGTTCCTATGACTTCAGAGACACCAGAAAGATTATTTACGACTCTATGAAGAATGAATCTTATCTTCGGAGTACCATGTTCCAACATAGATTAACTACTTGATGATTCCTCATTCCTATAAAGATCTTCTCGAAGAAGTTATGAAATAACCCAGTACCGTTGCTAAGTTCATATTAGTTGAGGTAATTGTGAGTTTAACGTCCTTTCAGCAGCGAGGCTATATGAGACGGGACATACTGATTAATCGTGGAATCCAAACCACATTAGCTCCCGCCAGGAATGGAACCCGGGTCTCACGCTAAAGGCTACTACGCTAACCACTTAGCCACGAAGAAGCTCGAAGCTCATATTAGTGAAAAAGAAAGCGTATTATGGAGATTTCAGTACAGAGAGCTAAGGACGATGACTGGTGAATGAATATTTTTCATCTTGAATATGTTATGATAATGGCCAATCTTATTTGATAATGTTACTTTTTTAAAATAACATTCTCTTTCCTGTAACTCTCTATAGTATACAAGTTAAATTTCACAGTGTGTATTGAAAGAGGGTAGGGATTACAACGTACGATGGGCTTTGCTTCCTACCCGACTAACAAAATCTTTGTTTTTTTTTGAAAATTCAGCCCGGGCAAAAGTTTCCAGCTTCCGCCGCCACTGTCTACAACAAGGTGATTTGATTAACCTATTCTAGCCATAACTAAACCGTTGCAAAGAACCTGTGTGTCTGACTGAAAGATACACAATATATTGACAGAATGAAAGTCTTAATTTTAGTACTGAAGCTGTCATCACGGAAAAAGGTAAGCTGCCCACAGGCGTGGCTTCTACTTGCTTGTGTGCCTTGTAAAATTTTGTTTAAAAAACAGATGCAATGTCAGTGGCTTAATTCTTTATAAAACAACTGATAAGACGTGTTTTATATAAAGTCATATTTACCAAATTGTCGTTTGAAGCCTCTTTATTCAAAATAAAAATAATATATCCAGATTCACGGAAGCCCACAGGAATTGTAGTAGAAAGTTGAAAATATCTTTATCATTCAGGTCCTTTATTATTATTATTATTATTATTATTATTATTATTATTATTATTATTATTATTATTATTATTACTGTTATTACTATTATTGCATATTTTTCGTTAGTCCTCACAACAATTAGTAGGAAATCGATATCAGAGTTAATAGAACAGCTTCTCTTTGTTGATAAAAATCGTAATTTGGCAGTTAGTAAAAGCAATATGGCTGTGTCTAGAGACAGAAGAGAAGGAACCATAGAAGGTACTATTGCCACTGAAAAATGAAACCTGTGTTCAACACTGACTACGTATAAATCAAGGAAACTTTAAATAAACAACAAAATGGTTACACCTTTTCAAAAGTAAAATTAATATACTTACTAAAAAATGCATTCATTGAAAAACTCAGGGGTAGCAAGTGTACCCTCTTAAATCCGCTTAAGAGCGTTCGAGTCGAAATTCAAATAAAGTTAAAGCATGGGAGATCCAGGTTCGATTCTCGGTGGGAGCTCATGTTGTTCGGATTCCACGTTAATTAGTAGGTCTACGTTTCATATAGCCTCGCTGCTGAAAGGGACGTTAAGTTGACAATCAACTCAACTAACCCCATCCGGATCATCCTGCCTACAGTCTGACAATTTGTCCATGCCGACCAGATAACAGAATTAGGGCTTATATTTCCCTCGTATAAAGATTACTCGAAACGTCGGCAGATAGCCGGACGACAACTGCCAAAAGACACTGCCGGAAATTTCTTGAAAAGCGACGTCGGCGAGAGTTTCAACATCACGTACCAGCGGCAACAAGTCGAATTTTAGAAAATGAATAAAGCCTGTATCTTCTTTAATGATGAAGTAAAAATTGAAGCTGTACGAAGGTTTTTCTTGTGGGTGGACACTAACTTCATTAAATATGTCTTTTGGAAACGGAGTCGGCAGAAAGTCGGCATACAGCGGACGGAACGACCGTGGCAAATGACACGTCGCAACGCTGACGGTGTGCCGACCATAAAAAAGGTAAATGTATGAAAAGAAATGTAGTAAAGGGTTTATCAGAAGTAAATATTTAAAATAAAATTACAAGTACGAGAGGATCCTTGACAAACATTTTGTAAGAAGACAGCAAACAGTGGACGGGCCGACTTCGGCAAATGTTGTCGGAAAGACGCCGAAACGCTTGCTGCGTGCCGGCTAGTAAAGGAGCCGAAAGAAGGTCGGCAAACAGTGGACGGTCCGATTTCAGCAAAGATCCTCGGACAGGCTCCGAGCTGCCTTTGCCGCTGAAGAGCCTGATTGGAGAAATTGTCGTCTGGTCGCGCTTACTGTGTTCGTTCGCTTTCTTTGTCACATGGTGATGCAGTGTGGGTGAACTGCTTCAAACAAAGTTCGTTGATTCTTATAGTCAAGTGAAGGTGAGTTTACAAATGGAAAAAAATTGGTTGTGATAAAAACGAAGTTCATTCATTGACAACAGTACCAAATTATGTGTAAGTGCCCCTGGCGAAGAAGACGACGAATAAACTAAATATTAAACGGATAATAGTATTCCATGTACAACATGAGGATTCGTGGTCTTGGTACGAAGTTGAAGAGCAATATACATTTGGTGAGTTAATTTAATATTATGCATATACATTTCAAATTGTCATAAATTTTATATGCTGTGTTACATATGATAATTGTTGCTGCGCAGGAAAAAGATTCGGTTGTAGTACGTTCCCGCGCAGTGGCGTCTCTGGCATGTAAAATTTGGAGGGGACATCAAAGAAAGTGATTTAAATGGTCTACCTAGCCCAACCTGTTTAACTTCGATTCTATTTGTTACCTTTCTGCTTACCTTCACGGAACCCCTAAGGTATATCAAGACCTCGACACCGTGTGCTGTTTCCTCGGGGTTCTACCGTTTCCTTCCACTTTCTTCATTCCATCATTTCATTCATTACTCATCATCACCATCTCCTTTAGCCTGGGCCGGCATACCTGTGGGACGTAAAACTCGAAGATATCATTTCATTTAATTTTTCGATTTCAATCGTTTCACAGCCTGAATATTATATTTCAAATAAATACAACTATTATATTTATATGTTATTCTGTCGTTAGTAAATAAATTAAATTAGAATAAAATATTGAATATTTTGTATTTCAAAATATTGGGGGGACGCGTCCCCTCGCCCCCCTGCCAGAGACGCCCGTGTCCTCGTTAGTGATGGGTAAATTCCCGGGAAGATATTTTTCGGGAATATTCCCTGGGAATATTCCCGGGAAGATTCCCAAAATGGGAATTTATCCGGGAATTTATGTTCAATCAGAAAGAAAATTGCATTCTATTACTATATTATGATTTCAAAGATGAATTAATTTTTATATCACAGCATATTATTACTGTTGTCCACAGAGTATTCTTTAAAATATATATTCTGAACGGTACTATGTTACTTTATTAACACTTTATTATATTTAGAGAGTACGCATAAATGTATATTTATTTACAATATGTTCTATCAATTAATTATGTGTGAAAAAATTAATACTTTTAAACCACTAAACAGTTTAAATTTATATGTAAGTGGATTTGCTCAACTTGACTTTATTACTGATATTATAAACACATTAAATTTATAAATGTTATAAACCAATTAGATTGGGTAAATGCTAGAAGATACATGTCTCATAAATTTATCAACATTTGCGCATACAGATTTATGTTCACAAAATTTTCAAGATACTTTCAACTTATCTTTATATTTTAGCACGTAACGTTGCCATACACGACCTTTCATTCTACCTATTTCTCGAAATTCCATACGTTAATTCACATGTAAAAGAAGTCTGGGTACCTGTTCAGAAATTCGAGTCAGAGAGAGGAGACAGAAAGACGTCTATTACTAATGGTGGTTCAGGGTTTATTAATAGTACTTCATCTCTATTTCTACATAATTCTAAATTA
This sequence comes from Thermobia domestica, assembly GCF_964235325.1. Classification (NCBI taxonomy): domain Eukaryota; kingdom Metazoa; phylum Arthropoda; class Insecta; order Zygentoma; family Lepismatidae; genus Thermobia; species Thermobia domestica. The sequence goes on from NC_137463.1 coordinate 159,626, forward strand.
CTTTACAAAATGGTTCCTTTCCATCATTCGTAAATTAGTACTTTGCTAATTTTGGCTGTTCTTTAGCATTGGGGGCCAGCTTTTGCACCTACTTTTTTGCGATATTCTATTCCGATGCGGTTTTTTTATGGTTTCATACGTTAAATTGCGTTACCAACATTAAATTCAGACAGCATTGCAGAGCGAGCGTTAGCGAATGACGGCGGGTTACAGCCCCGCATGGCACGTTGTTTTCTATCTTCGTTACCATCAATTCACTTTTTTTTTTCACATAAATCACTTCTACTTACCTTTCCGTTTTGTATAAATCCCCTACTGCCCTAAAAAAAATTGTGTTGGATACATTCTTGACTACTTGAACACCACTATCAACTCATTTCTTCCGTAAATCAACCTACTTTTTGCTAGTTTTGGCCTCCCAATACTAAACAATTACCTTACTTTTTAGTGCAAATGGAAATGGAACTTAAAATCTCATATTATTAGTTATATAAAGTACCGTCAAATAATTTAAAATTTTTAACCTCCAAATTCTTGAAAATCTAGAAATAAATCATAATATATTAAGATAAAGTAATTAGTCATATGGTTCTTATAATTTGGAAGATAAAGTAAAGAAATGGAAATAAATTCCTTCCCGGGAATTTATAGGCCAGGGGAAAAAACCCGGGAATATTCCCATTTTTAAATTCCTTCCCACCGGGAATATTCCCACTGCCCATCACTAGTCCTCGTGCGATAGAAAGTTGGGTTACTATTGCATAATCGCTCTCAGTTACGCCCGAACAAGACACGCAATAAGAATAAGTGGGTAAGACTAAGACTCAAGGTACTAGATTTTTGTTAATTGCTGTATCGCCGGACCAATTTTAGGAAATTTATCGGGTCAATTGGAAAATTTGTTTAAGTTTGTGAGGAAGAATGAGTGAAAGTCAGGTAATGGGAATAGTAAAAGTTAAGAAAGTGGTTGTTTTGGACATAAGCTTCACCGTATGTGGAGGCGAATAGACAATTTTGCAGAGAGGTATACTTGTTACGATATAGTGGCGCAAAAACAGTGTGAAAATGGTGCGTGTATGTCAAGGGAATCACATATCATGTATGAGTTATATTAATATGGGGCGCGGTGGCTCAGTGGTATTGCGTTCACTTCTGGTGCTTGGGGTCTCTGGTTCGATCACATTTTCGCCGTGTGGACTTTGCGGTGGACAAACACCGTGCACGTGGGTTTTTTCGTGGTTCTCCCGTTTCCTTCGACTTTCTTCATTCCACTTTTTTATTCATTTCTCATCATTACCGCTCTTTTTAGCCTAACCAGCATAATCGTAGGACGCAAAACTTAAAGATTTCACTTTATTTTTTATTTAATAAAACGAGCGACAGTTATGAATCTGTAGTACACGATTTTATCTTGAAATTGCAAATGTTTACAAGCCCTAGTTTTTAAGGTAAGTGGCTTCTAACTCAACGGCAATGTATTTCTGCACAGTGTACGAAAGCCGTATTTTATGTTTACAACTGAAGCGTTACTAGTATGAAACCATAACAAGTGACATTGAAATATGTATAATTACCAAAGCCCACATGTTTTTACTACTCTCACTTAGCGTATACCCACCGTCGCTGACGCACCTGCACCCTTCGGACACACCCCCGCGCTACAGTGCGGGCCCACCAGCGTCGCCTGCCCTGACTCAGTTATATAGAATTCGTGCTTTTTAGTGACCAACTAGCACCAGGGGCGGATCCAGAGGGCGATCGTCCCCTCCCAAAAGAGGAATCTATTTTATATATAAATAAAACTAGCTCTAAGTAGTAGTATTACAATCCACCACTCCCCAGAAGTCCGTCCTGGATCCGTCCCTGACTAGCACAGGTTAGTTTGTCTTTTTTGGAGTGTAGTTTTTATGCCTCTAACCTAATGTTACGTAATCGAACGTAATTTAACCTAATCCAACCAAATATAACCGATTCGAGTACGTTTTGGTACACTTTTTTCGATTTTCAAATTAGTTCTGCGATACAATAGTAATTTTCTAAATTTAGGTTAGGTTAGTTTGGATAATTTTTAGATAAAGAGCTTGCTGCCAGAGGTGATAACTTGATTTTGTCTTTGTGTGAATAATTGTTGCATAATAGAGTGAGAAAGTGACCGCAACGTTTTATTATGGCAAAAATACTTAATAGAGCGAGGTGTTATATAGGCTGCACCCCCATAATACAATGAAAAGAACGCTATTTCCAAGCAGAAATCCATACTCCAAGGGGAAAACATCAGAGCGGAGAATGGTCGGCCCGGTTTGAATCTCTCCGCCACCACATACCTCTTATTACAATATTTTTATTTATAATTTTTACTTCATTCATTTTTATTTAAATCTTATTTTCCAGGGGGAGTGTGACCTCTGTACTTTAAAAACTTTAGAAAATCATTAACGTTTAAAATTCTTTTCCATACGAAATCCATCCATACGAAACAAAACGTTCCCGTACATTTGACATCCCGCGGCATACATTAACAAAAGCAGCGAAATCCTTCTCTATTTCAGCCGTGATAGCCTGGAATTCATTACCTTCCGATATAATCGAGTGCAAAGGATTCTTGACCTTCAAACGTAGGGTAAAGGATCATCTTTTACATCAACAGAAACTTAGCTTGAACACCTACGCCTTAGCCTGCAGCAAATAAACCAATTTTGTATGCATGCATATTGTAGTATAGAGGACAGTATTAGGCCTATTGTACCTGAACAACTATTATATTCTTACTTCATATTGGTTTTCTTCAATATATATATATATATATATATATATATATATATATATATATATATATATATATATATAATATTAGTTTGTAGTTAACTAAACGTTATATGTTTATTGTCGTTATATATGTACGTGTATAATATTTTTATATATATTCTCATGTGACATTCCTGATTGTAATTTTGTTGAGGTTAGGTGGTAGAGCAGCCTACGGCTGAACCTCGCCTCATGAATAAAGGCATTTTCAATTCAATTCAATTCAATTCTTTTTCAAATAGTTGATGGGAAAACGACAACATGAAAACTCCGTATTCCGACGGATTGCTGCGGCTTTTTTTCTCCGAAGAAAACGTTTGCAACTAGCAAATTTTGAATGCATGAAACAGTGTTGTTCCTAGTGGTCCTGATAGTGAAAAATGTGCTTTCAGTGGGAAAATGTACTGACTGTTATAAGTTTTTCATATTAGGCACACAGACGTGTTAATTGAATTATTCTTAATTGGCATTATTAGATGCTTAGTTATTTTTAGGTCGCTTTCAAGAATTTTTAAGCCATTCCCAGATACTTTCCCTCTATATAGCACTTAAATCGTACTGAGAATTGTAGAAATTACTGCGTATGTACCGAGTGCAACATTACTGGTGGGAATCCGCCATGATTTACATTGCATTGCTATGCACCTTTTCTGCTGTTTGCCGACTGCTCGGAAAGGCTACTTTCCAGCGGTGTCGCCGGCCCATTTTGTGCGCCTTTCTGGCTATTTGCCGACTTCTCGAAAGGACCTCTTTTCGATATCGGCTTCCCAGTTCTCTCACAGGAGGCATCCGACCTCTTGCCGCCATTGAAAAGTGGCCCTTTGCCTGACTGGATATCAACCCTTCAGGAAGGCAAAATTTTCACCAACTTTTACAATAGATTTGCCTGTCTGCCTCAGTGTTATGATTTCTTGGCACAATTGCTAGCTCTGAAAGTATATAACACTTGCATCTCCCATTCAATTTCTTCTTTTTTGGCTTAGAGTGCTGCAAAAAAGCAAAAGGGAAAAATTTTATACTGGGACACACAAAAAAATGCAAATATTATACTTCAAGAACTTGCAAGGGAGAAATCATAGTATGGAGGAAGACTTAGGCAAGACTAATGTAAAAGGTTATGAAAATTTTGCCTTCCTGAAGGGTTGATTTCCAGTCGGCAAAGGGACACTTTTCGACGGCGGCAAGAGGTCGGATGCCGCCTGCGGAAGAATCGGAAAGCCGACGTCGAAAAGAGGTCCTTTCCAGCAGTCGGCAAACAGCAGGAAACGTGCATAAAATGCGCCGGCGCCGCCGCCGAATAGTTGTCTCGCCGAGCAGTCGGCCAACAGCCGTAAAGGCGCAGGGTCGGAAAGAGGCTTTCCCGACTGTGTTGCCGACTCTGACGGTCGGCAACAGTCGGTAAAAGGCATTTTTTTTACGATTCTCGACCGCTTGCCGCCTCGGCAAAAGGTCGGCAATTTTGAACAAGTGGATCGTCGTGCCTCCGCTGATGGGTGCCGGCTGCTAACCGGCGGCCTGCCAACGTCGACGACTGCAATCCCTATTGCCGACCGCGGCATCCTGATGAGGATAGCAGGCATATGCCTATATGTTCCCTCAGGTATGTGCCTTATGTACCTCTGAGAGAGAATTCACATATGGCAAGTGATAGTCACAGTCTATGTCCGCCCCTAGGCACATACCTGACATATACCTAAGGAACGTGTCTAGTGTTTTCCAGGTATTTTCTCCATGCCGTAAGTGTCAACGAACCACAAAATGACTCCCCCAAAATATGTTAAATCATCTATATGTGTAATGTATTTACATTAAGGTGAGTCTAAAAAACACTTTAAACAAGTAAAAATAACGCTCCCCAGGGTGGGCGCGAACCAACAACCTTTGGATTACTAGCTGCGTACTCTTCCGATTTGCCATGCAGGCGATGAAGAGAACTTCGCTTGTAGATGGGTAAATTGTTGAGATCTTTTGAATTTGGCTAATCAGAGTGCTCCTCTAATCTCGTATATTCGACGATAACCGTTTGGGATCAGATAAAATATGCTCGCCATGTAATTTTATAACAAAATGAAGTGTGTCTACTTATGATCGGCAACAATTGCCATCTAATAAAGTTGATGCGTTTGTTGATTCTAGTACACAATCGCTTAGAAAAACAAGCAACAAATGCATCAAATGTGGGAGATGAATTTAGAACACCTAAATGGCGCATGTCTAGCTCATCTTGTGCTGTTAGGGTATCTGAAACAATATGAACCTAAAGGACGTACCTAGAACATGACATATATATATGTCCCAAGTGATGACATAAAAACAAGTGACTGTTAGAATGCGAAACTGAGCCAGGTATATAAATGCTATTTTTGTGGTACATAGTTGCAAATATCAATTAGGTGTAACAAGTATCTAAAACTTTAGGTAGCTGAAGTACATACTTAGCACATGAATATCATATGTGCCAAGTGTCGGGTACCTAAAACGTAGCTGAGACCCTAAATGGCACATGCCTAGCACATCTTGTGCTGTTAGGATAGGAAGAACACGACTGCTAGAGTAATTTTGAAGGTGTTGGTGTGACGCGTACAAAAAGTATGCTTAATGCTTGTCAATGGACAGCAAGCAAGAAGTGATATAACAAAAGGAGAGTAATATCTCTCTCTCTGCAGATCTCTAACATGTGATATTTGTCTCCACGAACAATTAAGCTTTCTACAATTGCAGATTGCAAATTCAGAACATCTGAAAGCAGTAAGGGTGAACATGATTCAAGTTAGAGGTAATTTACTCGATTCGAGTTGCGAGCTAATTCATTGTTTTTGAGGATAAGTTTGGAGTAGAATTGCGTTTAATATTTAACTTGTCAGTGCAGCTCGTTTTCACTGGTTTTGAAATCGTCATCTGATTATTTGGCAAACGAAAACTATGAAAAACGTAAGCAGTAATGTAGGACAATTTTAATGTTATTCACGAGTGGAGACAATTCTAGCCTCTCATCTCATCTCGATAACGAGAGGGGAATACATTTTTACGACAAGATAGCTTCGTCGAATCTTGTGTACATGAATATCAGTATTTACTTACTATCAAGGAATCCCAAGCCGAAATCCAACCCGGACCGAAAAGCTTTGAACGTGTATGGCCGGCGCACGATACTTCCTAGACCATTTTATTATTATTATTATTATTATTATTATTATTATTATTATTATTATTATTATTATTATTATTATTATTATTATTATCATAACAATTGAATTTAGAGCAATGGTCCCATCTTGCATGCGAGGTTCGGAAGTCTGTACGCCACTGGTGTCCCTTATTCTGAGTTTGTCTTTTCTTCCGTTTCATGTGCATGTTTATTTTTATGCTTTTAGGCTTTTATATTAAAAGTGCATATTATGTAACTTTTTCATTTTTAACAAGATTCTTTTTTTTTTTGGAAAAAGGAGAAATGCTTTCCTCTGATATCTATTTCTTACCCTTCGCCTTCTTTGAACTCCTTTAGTAAGATTATTTTGTAATTTTTTTTCATCCATTGCCTAATAAAATCGTCATTCTTAATAATTTATTTCGTTCTCTTATTTGTAGTTTGCAACATTGATATATTTGTAACAAAATTGAGGTTGGTTCAACGACTTTCTAATGCTCAACCACCCCAACGCTCCAGTGTTTCAGGTTGCCTACTACTGCAGGAAAGATAGAATTGCAGGTGGTAATGCACTTTTGGAGTCGTCCATACTAGTTTTGTATCACTTTGATTTTCAATAACCGTAAAATTACTCTAAATTATAAAGTTCAATGCACAATGTTCAATTACGCTAATGCACCGCGAACAAGGAAGGAAATTTAAAAGATAAAGCAATACGAAAGCAATATATTCAAGAGGAATGTAAATGCAAAAGCATGGATATGTTGTAACGCAAACTGCAAGAAACACTGACTGTATAATTTCCTGTGTTTTCGAGAAATGTTTGGTAGAAACACGAGTTGTCAAGAAAATCTTCTTACTTACACATATTGAACAAGCCATGAGGTGACAAACGTCTGATGTTAAAATATTACTAAAATAATCCAATTCAGGACTAAAAACGGAACAATGAAAAGACGGAAGTGTTAAGTCGTATAAAACTTTATGATCAAAAGATTTCGGGGTCTTTCTACTCTATCTTTGCTAGGAATTGGTTAGACGGAATCTTGGTCTTTAGAATTCCAACTTTAACATTCTACTAATCAGGCGTTGGCTGTTCATCGCCACTCAGACGATACAACTCACCTTCTTGTCTTGAAACTGAATCAGATCCAGACCTGTAACCCGATATCAATAGACATTTTTTAATTGGATCGAAAAGACACAGAGTGGGAGACAGAATCATCAGGTTCATCGCCACCGATTTGAGAACATCAGCCCATCTATCCACAGAAGAAGAAGAAAGAAGAGATGCTACTGTACCAGTTGAAAGTTCAAGGTTACTCTTGTTCACGTGTACAGTTGCATTCCTGGGCAAATCGTGTAATCTATTCAGACACTTGAAACACACATATTTCAACAATTTCTGAAGAATTAAAATCACAGTAAATTTCTTAAACCAAAATGCATTTGTGTTTTCATTTATACATTATACAGCAAACCACAAGGGTTAGGCGATTTGAAGTGACTACTCACAACGGAGTGTGGGTGGCATTCCCTCATTCTCATTGGTATTGAAAAATAAGTTGTTTATCTCGCCCCTAATTCATACCCAAGAGAGGTGGGACGAAATGGTGGAGTTGCCGTAAGAGAATAATTTTGGATCCCACGCACAAGCCGAAGGCTTAACTTTTCTAATACCATATCGTACGCAGCGAAAAGGAGGCGTTCGTAGTTCGGCTCAAAAATTATTTCTAATGTCATTTTGCTGAGATGAAAGGATTTTAAAAATTCAGTGCCATTGTGATTGCTAGTTTTGCCATTGTAACAATATTAATGAAGCCATGTAAAATTTGGAATTAATTAAGGGGGACAAATACTTAGTTGGATGTTGTTAATAAATTTCTGTAAAAGCGTTGAATAGATAAATAATATTTAAATTTAATATCATTAAATACAGAAAATCAAGGTGAAATAGGAGAAAAATTGGAAAGTCCCACAAATATCATTTAGAGAAGCTATAAGTAATGAAGGTAAGGATATATTAGGTAAAGCATTAGATAGTATTGTAGGGGAGACCGAGGCTTGTTGTCACAATTTTTGGTTTTTGGAATGTAACTTTGCAAGAAAGAAAGTTATGAAAATATCGATTGTTCTGTGCTAACCTTGGAATCTCTTTCGCACAATACCATGATTTTTATTCATAAATGTTCTTACAAAAGTGGAGTTTTTGAAGTTTCAAAAATATCTTCCATCTGTGACAATCTGCCCTGCCTCTGGGTTGGTTGTCTCACTGAACAGGGTTGATTGTCCCAGCTATTTTAAAATAGAAAATACATTAAATTTTAACTTCAATCAAGATAATTTATTTAAAAAAAAGCAGCAAAGAAAACTCAAAAAATTGTTCATCCGTAACAAATTTTAAACTATAAAACATAATACAAAAGACATATTTTGTGCAAAGACAGTTGTTTCAGGTATTAGAGATCTTAAAATTAAACTTAACCTTTATTAGGACAATTATGCAAAAATTTAATTCAAGAAACCAGCAAATTGTATGGCTACAATAATAATAAATGTGAATTACACATAATACAGTTCGTAGAAGGACAAATAATGCGTATTAGAATTTGTCACAAGACAAAATAACTTGTGTTACCTGATTCATAGGCCTACTAACGTAATTAAAATGTAAGGCTAGTTTTAGACGGAAGCATTTATCGTAGCATTTCTCGTAGCAAAAATCGTATCATCGATATCCTACAGTGTAAAGTAGCAAATGCTATAGCATTTCCCATGCCATGGCATATCCTATGGCATTTCTTGTCGTTAGAACCTGCTCTATTTCGTAGCATTTTCCCCAGCATTTCTGCTCCGATTGCAGCGCCGTGATGTATTAAAAGGAAACGATGTGTGGGAAATTGAATTGTAGTAAAGAAAAATGAGTTGGAGTAGGGATACTATTATTATGTTGATTAAAAAATATGAGGGACATCCTTGTTTGTACAAAGTTAAAAGCGTGCAGTTTCACTATACGGATACACACAGAAATTCATTTTAAAAAATTTTCGTTTCATTTATTGGTGTGCTCTTGCATTCTCCGGAGCAGGTTCACTTTAACAGGTAGTAACGTGTAGTTTTACTATACGGATCCATAGTATAAGTAGTAATAGTAGTAGTAGGAGGAGGAGGAGTAAGTAGTAGTAGGTGTATTCATAGTAGTAGTAGTAGTAGTAAGAGTAATAGTAGTAGAAGTAGTAGTAATAGGAGTACTTAGTAATAGTAACAGTAGCAGTAGGTGTAGTAATAGTAAGAGTAGTAGTAGTAGTAAAAGTAGTAGTAGTAGGAATAGGAGTAGGAGTAGGAACGGGTAGTAGTAGTAGTTAGAATAGGAGTAGTAGTGGTAGCAGTAGTAGTAGTAGTAGCAGCAGCAGTAGTGGGAATGGGTTAGAAGCCCCGAAGGGGATGATTGGGTTCTGTTTTCGATACAAAATGGGGAAATTACAGACTTGCCAAAATTTTATGGCAGCTTATTGAAAATTACGTGCATTTCAGGTTCGACTTTAATTTCTACATTTCCACATATATACGCATCTCAGATGTAAGTGCACACCATATTTCCATTACTTATACACTATATTAAAACATTGAAATTTCTTCTGTAAATTTTAAAATCTATGGATCTGTATAGTATAACTGCACCGTTAAAAGTCCTTTGTGTCATATTAACCATATGCGAAAAAGGGCTTTAGAAGAAATAGTGACTGAAATATCTGTTTTTAGCTTTGGAGCCATAATTGCGCTCTTCTCCAGTGATTTGTTTGCCACGTCACGACAAAATTCTACCGTGTAAAAGCACAATATACTTTTGATGCCATAGAATATTATACGAGATTTTTGGCAGCACATCTGCTACGAGAAATGCTACGATAAATGCTTTCGTCTAAAACTGGCCTAAGTATGAAAGAGGAATAAAAGGCTGTGATTTAGTCCACTAGTGAAATTCTGCGCAAGAGATAGATGGCTCACAGTTATGACAAACATAAGAACTAGATTCTGGATCAGGGATACATTGGTCGTGCCACCATTCTTTACATTCAATACATTGCACCCAACCTTCTTTGGACAGACTATTTGAAAAAAATTCAGAAAACTAAACAATAGCATTCTTCTTCGTAACTTTCAGAGTCAGTGTCATTGTCATGTACGGATTTTGTCCTACTATTCCTACCTCGTGTGCCTCAATTGGCTGCAGATTTATATGAACTTTCATTTTCAGAAAATAACTCTTTTCTTGAAAGTTGTGAATTTTTAAATATTCCCTTTTGGATTTTTGTCCTTGTTCATGGGAAGTGTTGTCTGATTTCAACCTCTTTTTTGTGCTCTCCTTTCTTATGTTCATCTTCCAATATTCTTTCAACTGGAATGTCTGTCAAGATATCGATTTATCTTTTGGAGTGTTTTTTTTTTTACTTGTACTACGCTGTTTTGCTTTCTGTAGTGACATAATCATTCAGGAGAAATTTGTAGTGGTTGGCTTAGTACATCATTGGTTTCATCTTCGGCCAAATTACATAATTCTGTGTAGGCCTATGTATTTCAGAATTGATCGTAGATTGAGGTTGATCGGTAGAATATGTCGTCTAAATGTCAGGGTTGTCATCAGCAGTGATGAAAATTTTCCGATTCATAAAAACATACTCCACATATTTCTACATCGTTGGTAGGACGTAAAATATATTGGTGTTAAATATTGTTTGAAAAAAAGTTTTATGAAGTGAAAATCTAACGAATCTTCATTTCTGCAAAATGTTTCAAACACTTCAATGTGTTCTCCCCTCAGAATTCACCTTTGACCTCACAAAATCATATTTAGTCAGTCTAATACGCGTAAGACGAAGTTTTCTCATAGCTTTACTACTTTTCTGGATTTATATACTTGCAACATATATAAATCAGTAGAAATAATATAAAGTAGCTACTATAAATTTTTGACTATCCAAAATCCCAGTTTACGTAGCTCATGAAAACAAGTATCGAAAATTTACTAAAAAAAACATTCATTTATTCATATATTCATTCAAAAGAGAAAGAAAAATGTAACTAATAAGCAAGCTGACTTCTGTAGTTGTGCTTCCAATAAAATAAAAAAACGTAAAAAGCTGCGCTTTTTAGCGTTGCGTTCCAGTGGAAATTTTCTAGAAGGCATCTCCATGGTTGCTATATTATGTATACATTTTTGTACGCCCATGGTGCGTTCTAACAGCAGCAAGTAATTTCATTTTAATATACAAAATAGAAACTATATTTCTTTTTTGTTATATACGTGGTTGTTCCATCGAATAGTTATTATTTCTAATACATTTTTGTACATAATAATAGTAGATTTGCTTTGAGATATTGCTTATACAAAAGTCCAATATTGAACTTCAAATTTACGAGTGTTAAACACAATAAAAACAAAGCATTTCTTCTTATTTTCTGTTACAGAAATAATCTTTATAACGAACTTTTGTGGAGTTATTTCATTACATTGGCGGGCCTATATGGGAAGATCTAGTGGAATTTTCTGTTTTTGAAATAATTTATAAATTCTCAAAGTTCTTTTTATCGCTTTCTTGTTAGATTTTAGACAATGGAATGGGATATTTCTACTCTACGAACTCGATCTATGTTCCCTGCACTTTACACACCCAAAGTGAGAGAGAGGAACACTATGTAAATTTTTGCTTGCCAACTTGAAATATTAGAACATTTTCCGGATCCGGATTTGGAAAAATATAATTTATTGCTGTCTAACTTTCCTCTACAGAATTCAATTTTATAGCTCAATGTGCAGTTAAATATAGTGGAAAATTTTACACCTAATATCACTATACATAATATTCAAAATCGTTCGGCTTATGAAAAGTTTTTCCCCGTGTTTCTACATCATAATGGAAATTTTCCGATACATGAAAATCCTTTCACTTGTTTCTACAGAGGGATAAAACATTCCGATTTACGAAAAATTGTGAAAATTTTCACTCATAAAAAATCTTTCAGTTTTTCCATACACGACAGATTTCTTTTCGATTCATAAAATAACATTTCACTTGATCCTACATAGTACTGGAAATTTTCCATGAAAATTTTCATATTCTTTAAACGATCTTTCACTTTCTAATATATTCTATACATGGATTCTATACATGGTTAATGAGAAATTGTTACTTCATCACTGATATTTGTTTATAATGAAAATTTTCCACCTCACATCACTGGTCTTCGGTTGAAAATTGAGGATTATATCCAATGTCAGAATCAATTTGCTTGGAAGCATTATGAGATAGCTCCATTTATGATTCTGGTCGATCCATACGATGGAAGGAAGTCGGCTTCAGAAAAAATATGTTCATTGTAAGGGTAAATGCTTGTTAAGTGAAAACCAGATTGAACGTTTGCTGGTGTCATAGCAAGGGGATAAGAGGTAGCCATTGTCTTAGAGATGGCATAAATAGTCATCGTTTTACCAGAATAGTTGAGCATCCAAGAGTCACATGCAGAATTAATGTACTCTTTTAGTGGCCCAAACATATTTCTCTTCAAGGGCTGTAGGCGGTGGGAACAATGTGGCGGGAACAATAACATGATTACACCGTGGTCAAGACCTTCAATGCTTAGGTAAGGAATGTAACAAAACGTGATGCTGTCATCCATTCAGACAGGTTAGCACATTCCTTTAAGCCTGGAGGTCCACGTGCGATATAATGATCCTTGAAGTAAACATGCGGAAAGACGAAGAAGAGTGGTATGTGATTTCCGACTGCCAAAATTGCTGTAGCTAAAGCTACCAAGTTCCCCCTTTCGGCCGAAACCATAGCTCCCACGTGCTTGAATCCTCTTCGAGCGATTACTTTGTCTGGTCTCTGCACTTGTTACTCCTCTTTCATCCATATTCCAAATGTCTTGCGGCAGAAACTTGTGCCTCTTCAAGACTTCAGAAAGGCTGCCAAAAAATCGTTTTATATTTATGTGGTTGAACGCTGAAGTCCTTGTTAAACTAGTTGTCTCTGGTACACGAGGAGCTAGTTTAGGACGCCTCTTTAAAAAAGCAGTCAACCAATCTGCACCAGTCATTTTATTTTCGTGCCAATTTGACGGCGTTTTAAGGTTACTTTCTTCAGCAACTTGAAATGTCAATTTACGAACTTCTCTTGTACTCAATCTAATGTAAATACCGGCAGCATGTAGCAAGTACGCAGTTAATTGTTGTTCTACGGCATCGGGAAAAACTTGGCAGTGTTTATGTATCCAACGAATATTGTTTGTGCCGATACATTTTTATTACTAAGATCACTGTCGGTGATTTTCTGTACGTATTGACCTAAAGATCTATAATTCACATTAAAGTCTCTGACAGCCTGTTGAACTGAACCTCCTTCGAATTTAACACTTCTCGCTGCTCGTAACATAACATCGGTCGGGACTTCTCCTTTGTTGGTTGATATTTTGAAATTCAGAACCATTGTGCTCTGAAAAGAGTCACATGAAACAACCAACGCCATTCAGAACGTGACAACCAAGCCCACTCGTTTAATTCTTGCACGACCTCCATGGAAAACAGAACGAAATCCAAGAAATATAAATTAATAAAAGTATAGCATTATAAACAAACATTTATAATACATTATTGAAACCTCCAAGCTTCCTAGGTAAAATGCAACGTACCGTGTCCGTCACAGATAGTTACAATATGGGTTCATAGTAAATTGATTTACTTCTATTTCTTATATTCAACAATTAAATTACACTCCCATTACTTGTTTATAAAAGTTTTAGGTTGATTGCTAGGTGACTGCAATATTTGCGCTGCGTTATATAATCTAGCTTGTTTCGCTTTTCTTCTGCTGGTTTGCTTTGACCCCGTTGCTTTTCATTGTCTCATCGAGAAGCGAAAATGAGATATTGCTTTTATCCATTGCGATAATTAATGTATTCTCTTAAAGCTAAAGAGTAATAATCTTCAATGAATCTTGTCTTGAATCAGAGAATGGGTCTGCAAATGGCGTTTAGAATGCTGTAGATTCTTAAATGTCTTTCCCTTTTCTTTCCAGGAAGTGGCTGGATGCACGGAAGTTCTTATGTTGACATAACCAGAGCAACAGCACATGACGTCACTTAATGACGTCACTAACCTGGAGCAGTTCATGCGCAGTGTATCCATAAGGAAGGCAGCTCTGTTGACAGCATTACGGCTGAGATAATATGCCAAGGTGGATTATAATTTAGGACATAACTGGAAATTGTTCGTGGGCTGGTGGACATAAAAAAAGTCATTCATATTCATATTCATATTCATATTTATTTGCCTGTTCATAGCTTACAAATGAGGACAATCCTCAATTAAGCATTACAGTTGTCAGATATGATTTACATTCTCTATATGTTTTCAGTAAGATAAGTTTCCACAGAGTAATAGCTTTTTTCTAACAATAATTCTAACAGAGTATTTCTGAATATCCGTTTTTCGTTAATGTCCTTATACTTTGTTGGTAATTTGTTATATAATTTTATACAATTCATATACACAGTTTTGCTAAAATTTGCATAATTCTGTTGGATAATATACATATTACAATCCTGCCTAGTATTGTATGAGTGAATCGTATTAGCTAAAGTAAATAAATCCTTGTGCTCGATTACATACATAATTGTGCGATATATATATAAACTAGGTAATTTCAATAATTTATATATATATATTTTTTAAATATTTTTACATGAGGATCGTTCAGGCATACTAAACATTATTCTAATAATTTTTTTTCTGTATTCGGAATGTACTAGCACTTATTCTCGAATTCCCCCAAAATATAACACCATAGTTTATTATTGAAAAAACTTTGCTATAGTATAAGGACATGACAGCTTCCTTGCACAAACTACCTTGCAACCTACGGAATGCAAAGCAGAGTGAACTAAGTTTAGTATTAATGTATTCAACATGAGTATTCCATGTTAAATCTTCATTAACATATACTCCTAGAAATTTAATAGATGGTGTTTGACATAATTCTACAGTGTCTACAGTTATTGGTACAAGTTCATTTCTTTGGCCCGGGAATCGAAATTTGACAATGTTAGTTTTTCCTAAATACATAGTTAATTTATTTATGTTTAACCAACTAATAATTTTTGTTAGCGTCTTTGTAGTGAGCCTTTCTGCTTCATTTACTGAGTCTCCACTGACAAGAACATTTATGTCATCAGCATACAATGTTGACTTCACACAGCCTAGACTATTAACCAAATCATTAATATATACAACAAACAAAAGAGGTCCCAATATTGATCCTTGTGGTACTCCTTTTGTTACTTTCATTAAAGATGATTTAAACATTGTTCTTCTGCCATTTACCTCTTTACAGATGCCAACAGTTTGACTACGTTCAGATAAATACGACTTTATCCAATTGTTTGCCACACCTCTGATGCCATAAGAATACAATTTTTCTAGCAAAATACCATGGTCTATAGAATCGAACGCCTTAGATAAATCAACAAAAATACCAATTACATGCTTTCCTTTATTTATATCCATTGCTACATCAGAGATGAAATTAAAGATTGCAGTGTTGGTTGACTTCTGGCTTTGAAACCCGTGTTGACTTGTGGATATTATATTATTTAAAAGGAAAAAGTTATTTAGTCGCGATTTCATTGCTAACTCAAATATTTTAGAAAAACACGACAAAACTGAAATAGGACGATAATTATTTAACTCCAATTTACTTCTCTTTTTATACACAGGTGTAACTCTAGCTAACTTAAGCCGCGTAGGAAAAATTCCTGTCAAAAATGAATGATTTATTATATGACAGAGTTGATGTGCAATAAGAAGAGAACTTTCCTTTACAATCATGGATGGCACTTCATCCCAACCTGGAGAGCTGGAGCTTTTTAAGCTTTTTATTATTTGTAAGATTTCCTCTGGTGTAGCTGGTTTCAGGAAAAGCGACTTAGTTATTCCGCTCTGTAGCTTAGAGTTATTTTCTTGATGAGCTATTTTGATTGGGTTAAATATTTCTAAAGTTAAGAAATATTTATTAAAATGATTTGCAATCTTATCTGGGTTACATACTACTTGAGAGTTTATTTTTATTGCATCAATTCCTGTTGTTTTTACCTTATTCATCTTACCATTAATTAACTTCCACATAACTTTACTTTTGTTTCTCGCTGCTAAGATGTAATTTGTACTGTGTAAAAGTTTTGCTGTTCGTATGACTCTTTTGTATGTCTTCCTATAGTATTTTACATATTCAATAAATTGAGGTGTTACATCTTTACACGTTTTTAGTTTTTTTGATAACTCAAGTAGTTTGAGTTTAGAAGTCCTAATTCCTATAGTGACCCATGGTTTCCCCAACCTAACCTTACTGTAGTTCTTTCTGGGAAACGCAATATTGAAGTGAAAGAGAAATGTATCTAGAAAAAAGTTAAATATACCATCCGTATCACCAATTTCATATATTTTGTGCCAGGTTTCTTGTGCTAGCAAGTGTAGAAAGTAATTAATACTAGTTTTTGAGAAACATCTTTTTGTTATAACTTCTGATTGAGTAGGTACGAATATTTGAGATGTATGTATTTGCCCTATTATTGCATCATGGTCAGAAAAGCCTGGCTTAAAGATATTCAAAGAAGTAACTGACTCTGTGTATTGTTTACTTATTATTATTTGATCTAACGCAGTTTTCCCTCTAGTTGGTTCTCTGATAAGAGGCTGCAACCCAAACATATCTAATATATTTTGACATTTTGTTTTTTTCTCTTGATTGAACCAGCCAGTCAATGTTAGTATCACCACAAATTATTACCGTACTATATTTCTTACACAGAGACTCAAGAACAGTTTCAAGACTCCTAAAGAATACATTAATATTTCCTGCTGATGACCTATAGATGCAAATTATACACATGTTTTCAATTGAAATAGCAACTATTTCAAAATGCAATTCAACAACGAATTGACTTACATTTATTTCCTTAAAACGTAAATGGTCACCTACAAATATACATACCCCACCATGTTGCCTACTAGCGCATGAATAGTTTGTAGCCAACTGATAGTTATTTAAGTGTACCATATTCATCTGATTAGCAGATAACCAATGTTCACTAAAGCAAATGACATGCATACCTTTAAGATCCTCTTCAACTAATTCATCAAAAAAATCAAGTTTACTACCTAAACCTTGCACGTTCTGGTAATATACATTTATTACATTGTAGTCACTGTTACCTCTATTGGCTAAGTGCTTGGAATTTTTACTGGGACTTGCATTAAAAAACTATTATCACTATACCTTGTGGGAACCTTTTTTATTCTATTTGATTTTCGCTGAGTTGTACTAGATGGATCGTTTTGTTCTATACCATTTGTGGATACTTGCTGCGATCTGTTAATATCCAGTCCAGGTTCTTTCGTACCGTGATTTGTATTATGTGGACCTTGTATTAGCGATATTCGATCAATTTCTTCACTTTCAGTAGCCAAAAGTACTCCTGGCTCCTTATCATGGCTTACGTGTAAGTTTCCTGTCAATTTTAACACTTCACCCTCATCCCGATTCGCTCCGTTGTAAGTCGAACTGTGTCTCCTTTGTTCAGACGAAATTTGATCACCTTCACAATCGTTTCCATTTCCGTCTATTACCAGTGCTGATGTACTTCCACAATTGATAGGTATTAACGTACTATAAGTTGTGCACTGTGCTTTCAACTTATTTGACATAATGATATTATACAGTGCGTTGCGTAAAAACAATTTCCCCAGACGATTTAAATGGAGGCCGTGATTAATATGATAGTTTCGGGGCACACAACTTACATCAAGAAGTTTGACATTTTTGAAAGTTTTACACAACACGTCAATTTTTTTATTTGTTTCTTTCATTTCATTGTTTACACACGATGAGTCATTTAAATCATGGCGATACGGCAAGTTTACTACCACTACATTTGTGCCTGAAAGTTTCTGTAGAGCCAATTCTAGTATGTTTAGTGCATTTTCAGCTTCATTACAAGCAACGTCATTTGCACCGCCTATTATTACAACTGTGTCATGTTCATTATAATTTTGATTGTGGATGTAAGGAAACACAACGTCTTTTATCTTAGCACCTGGTTTTACCGACCCAGAAACATCCATGTCACTTATTTTATAGTTTAGCCCAGTGGCAATATCGCGACCATGGCTGTCACTAAAAATAATGATTTTCCCTTGTACTTCTTGTTTTTTAGCGTTTGTATTATTCGTGCGGACTTGATTCACAATTTTACATTGTACCGGTAAATTAATATTTTCCCGAGGATTAGTCCTTTTTGGTCTTAAACCAGAAGGGCTAATGCATGAATTTACCCTTGCACTGCTTTTGACGTTGGTCGAAGAACGATTTGATTTGTTGCTACCCACTTGAAAAGCACTCCGAGATGGTGTGATTACATAACTACTTCCTTCTGGTTCGTCTTCTAGAACTGCGAATCTATTTTGCGTTGGTATTTTTCGTACAACACTATGTAGTCTGGATTTATTCATGCATTTGTCGTGAAAGTCAATATCCTTGTGTATAAGCGGGGAGACATTCTCTGATTCTTCTTGGTGCTTCATATATGTTTGTTGTTTGCTGTCACTTGTTTTGTCTTTGCCGGGTACTTGCACTTTTAACTGACGGGCATTTGTAGATTGCTGGACATTTGTTCTGTAACTACTTTGCTTTCTTGAGTCTGCTACCACCTCACTCCATAGCGGACTGCACTCCCTTGTACTTCTGAATACATCTCCACACTTTTCTCGATAATATTGCTTCGATACACATTCACATTTTTCGTTTGCTAGTAATGATATAATTTTACGTAGAGAATGTATTTCTTCAATTAGCTCACTTATTAGTTTATTTTCAGAAGACTCACCCGAACACGGTTGATTGTCATTTGTTTTCCGGTTACAAATTGCTTCTATACAGTACCTACATTTTGTCTGTTGAATATCGTTATCTTTGTTGCTAATATCAGACAGTTTCATATGTCTATCTAAAGCACTGCACTTCAACTCACAATCAGGTAAATTACTATTACTAAATTTACCGACTTCAGCCGAACTTTTACAGTTTTGAGGACGTCCTCTTGCTCCAGCTACAACAGCCGCCGCCATGTAACATTATATTGTTACAGCCGTTGTGTGAGTTGCGCTTTACATTCAGCAAACGAACAAGATTATACACAAACAATGCACTGAATAATGCGTAAATAAATGCAACTTGACCTATCAAAGGCGGGAAGAACGCCGGATTTTTTTAAAATCTCATTTCGTGCTGCGCACTAATACATGTATCAAAATTGAAATTTCAGGTTTCCTCAGTTATATTCTATTTTGTAAGTGTACTGACATTCATGATATATCAATTTCTTTTAGCACCAAATGAACTCGTAGGTTTAATAAGTGTTTTGGAGTGGCAGAAACGGGATTAAGAATATATGGAAATTTTTTCAATTACAATTTACAAGTATAAGGTGTTTATTCAAAACGAAAGACAAATGCTTAAGGAATTAAAGCGCAGAACATGTAAGTCATCTATGAACAAGCAATAAGATGTTGCTTTTATTTGTATGAAACTCTCCATAAGGGGCATTATTGCAGGGCTGCGAACTAATGCACAAGGAACTTGACATATGACTATTTCGCTGCCTGAACCTACCGTAATCTAACCCGAACTACTGTTACTCTTCTACTACTAGTAGTAAATTATTATTACTACTACTACTCAACTACTACCTCTACTGCCTTACTATACTACTACTGCCTATTACTTTACTATTAGGCCCGAAACCAGGTACAAAGGTTTAGGGGGCCGTGAATATGTTAGGAAGGCCAAGTCATTAAATATTATCTTATAAATATCTAAATTGTGTTCTTTGTATTAATAATAAAATTTTGTATTGAAGTCTAGAGGGGCAACAAAAAATTTAGCGGGGCCTGCCCCCCTAATCCCTCTGGTTTCGGCCTGGCTACTACTCAACTACTACCCTACTACTACTACCTTACTACTGCCTTACTACTACTATACTATCATTACTACTACTAAGTGTGCACCCATAAATGTATTTTTAATGTATTTTTTGAACAATTACTAGTATCTCTTGTAGCGCTCCTGAATTTTAGACCTACCTGTTCCTGGTGGATTACTGGCAAACGTCAACACATGTAGTCTAGAAGGCGTGATGCCACTATTTTCATCAAGATATGTGAGTTTCAAAGTAATATGAATTTGTCCACGTATTCTTGATCTGAACTGCGGAAACTACACTATCCCAATTTAAGGATGCACATTAACACTGATGTAATAAAGTAATTATGCAACATGTACCTAAGCTACACAGGTTTACGTTTACGCACCCACTGGCTCAACTTTTGAAGTATTTCGTTTTATTAGCTTAACGACGTCGACCATACCCTAGACGCCGCATGGACAACGTCGCACATAATACCAACTATTCGCAAAATCAAAGTAGTCGAATCACTTATCAACAATTTTCGCATTTACTACTGCCTTAAAATGGGAAGATTATTAAGTGACATGAATTCCCACCTATATCCGTGTTCTGTTGTGGGATTACATGCACAACATTTAATGGATTTATTAAGAAATACTGAACCCACAGGTTCAGCACCCACATAATTGCATTCTTATGAACAGCACACTGAGAAAAATCCGTTATCCGGATAGCGGTATATTGTACAAATGTACGAAATCCTCTTGCTTATTACAGAAATCATTATGAAGCATACGTTATCCATATGCTACATACGCACTGTCCTTAGATGCTACATCATGTCATTGCAGGATGTCTGACACGTAACAGTTTTCCGTATATCACATACATATACACGTTACATTCTTCAGCTATATGTTATTTACGTCCATTTGTATGTGAGATCCTGACCGGCTATATTGTTTCATATGGAAACTAGGTATAGATGGAACACTTATACGGAAAGTATTATAAAATATGCGTTTTCAGTTATACGTCTGTTGTACGTTAAGTCCAAACAATCCAATAATTACGCATGCAACCTACCTTTTTAAGTACGCTACCTACAATTTTTTTCTCAGTGTGTGTTTTGAAAACTAGCCATATGTCGGATTACGGGGAGAAAGCATTTTTTGTTGAAAATCATTGCTGTTTTCTTAAATATTTGTGAGGTTAATCTACCTTAAGCTAAACATACCACTAACTAAAGAGTTTCAGACAGTATTGATGAGCTTGAATAGTCGCTAATGCTCTCGCCTTTGATCCTGGGCTCGATTTCCGGCAGGGTCAGTCGTTCGAAAAGGTGTAACAGCTTTTTCAGGCCAGCTATCCTAAATGATGTTTTTCCGGAGATTTCCTCATTCGCACCAGGTAAATGCCGGGATGTTATCTAATTTACAGGCCCCAGGCCGCTAATTTTCTTATCCATTCCTTATATCCCTCCCTGTACCGTGATTGTGTGCTCGCCGAAGTTGTCATCCCTCCAACGTGCTTAAGGCCATAGATGCCGGTAATGGCCATGACTTGTATCTATAAATAAATAAATAAATCAGTATTGACGAGCGAGCGCTAGCAAGCGAAGTCAGGCTAGAGCGCCGCAATGCACGTTGTATTCGTCCATTATAATTAATTGCAAAATTTTCCATTCCGCACACGGCATTTCCAGTCTACTCAGTTCACAATCAATATCAATTATCTTTCCGTAACTTGAACTCATTCTACCTATACACATTCTTTTTTTTTACTAAGTTTTGGTCCCCCGTAATCCTAGAGAACACGAGAAATATATTACATACTTCTTTCGTAAATTTTGCAAATTCAAACTCATAAAATGAAACAGCACCATCGTTTTCTACATACAGTAAACCAGGCCTGTCCATGAATTGGCTCCCGGAGCCAAAGCGTGAGCGAGCACGAGCGAAGATAAGAACAGGTGAGCACAGGTGCTGCTAGCTTCGCTTCTTCCACTGCATCCGATAAGTGTTGCCAACCACACATGATGGCAAAAAACCTATGGCCAAGCCTGGCCAGAAATTCGCACGATGATAAGCATTGAGCAGACGCAAGCGTGAAATGTGCAGGTGTGATCTCCCCCTCCCCATTTCGAAAGCAGTGACGCGAAAACACTGCAGGAAATAAAATTGGTACGGTTTTTGGTCGAGGAAGACGCATGATAGAGGTTACAGTTAGCGTTGAAGTAACTAACAAATGAACAAGAAAGAAAGAAAGAAAGAAACTAATATTAAACATGTCATCTTACAGACGTAAAAACGACTGCAAAAATCGGAAACGAATTGTTTCAGACCTTTTTAGCTTGCTTACACAATTCGTGACGTATTACATTAGCGCTCGGTCTGTAACTTGTCACTCGCTTCACGTTTGCTAAGTTGTAAACGCCTTTCGTAGCTAGATTGATAGGGGAACGACGGGAGGTTGAAAATAATAATAATAATAATAATAATAATAATAATAATAATAATAATAATAATAATAATGCGTATTATTATTATTATTATTATTATTATTATTATTATTATTATTATTATTATTATTATTATTCGGACCAAAGAGGGATGAAAATGGGGATTGGAGGAAATTCATAACGAGGAATTGCATAGTTTATACCGCTCACCTAACATTAGGGTTGTTAAGTGTAGAAGGCTCAGGTGGGCAGGCCATGTAGCCAGAATGGAAGAAATTAGAAACGCTTTCATAATTTTAACTGAAAACCCAATTGGAAGAAGACCACTAGGAAGACCTAGGCGTAGATGGGAAGACAATATTAAGATGGATCTTGCAGAAATAAGAGTACAGAGTAGAAACTGGATCCAGTTGGCTAAGGACAAAAGTTAGTGGAAATATTTTGTAAACCTTCGGGTTCCATAGGCCATAGAGTTAGTTAGTTATTATTATCTAAAAGAAATGTTCAAATGTTGTTAAGAGACAATTACACAGAAGAACTGAGTTCCGACCAAACACTAATTTGCCGGAAGGAAATTCCAGTGCAGTCCAGCCTACTTTAAGCGTTATCCGTGCAACCCACGTTTCATGTTCAAGACATTGGGAATAATTGTTCGTATCATTCAGTTGGAACGTTTCCTTCCGAATTTACGCTATTACAGTAGACCTACGCTATTACAGTAGGCCTACGCTAATACAGTAGGCCTACAACATTGTGACTTTCAAAATCAGTCAGTAACTATCGAAGAAAGACAAGCGTGTAGCTTCAGTCGTTGAAATGATTTAACATTCTTTTTCACTTTTAACAAGCAACCAGCCAGGGACAATACATTTTTCCTTATTAAAAATACACTCCTTGTAAAAAAAAAAAAAAAAAAAAAAACTAATTGCAGTCACTAACGGTCACTCTTAAAAATGGAAAATCTCTTTGGCTCTCTTAATATTTTGTTTGATTCTTTGCGATCAAAGTAACTTTAAAAGTGGAGTAAGAAATACTATTCTTCCTATTGATAGTGTAATAGTGGCTTCTAATCTCCACAACCAACCCCTTTGCTAAGCCTATTCGTACACACATACATGCATAAGCTAATTTTCTGGAGATAATACTTAGATAATTACAAACAAGTGCTACAGTTTTTTTTTTCGTATCAACAGATTATCTCTTTTCCTAAAAAGAAAAACAACATAATATAACAAACCCACACTCGGATATAACAAACCCACATCCTTCTTTAACAAAAGGAAAGAAAAAAGAAGAAAAGGAACGTACATAGTTTATCATTTGATTGCTGTTACAAGTTTGTATTGTCTATAGTTAACGGTTACCACATTGTAAAAAAACACTTTACACTAAATGACAATCAGTTACCATACATACTTTTTTTTTGGTAAGCTAGTGATTACCGCCAAGGTTGACAACACTTCCGCTCCTCTAAGGACGAAACCCGAAGATCCACGAAGCACGAACAATGGTATTTGCCCGTAGAATGCTCGCGAGCGTTCACGAGGAGAGTTTCCAGTATCTGCTCGCCGTGGGCAGGGCTGCAGTAAACGTTATACAATTTTCAAAAATTAGTAGTACAGTCCTTTTTCACACGCAGTCCTTTATTTTAATCATAAAATTACAGTTTTTGTGCTTATGTATTCTATACCTGCATCCACTTATCCAGCGCCGTAACTTAGATTTTTTTCTTGGGAGGGAAGCATTAATAAGCGTATTTAGTGCTCCTAGAAAAAGTTGTATTTCTAATTCTTAGGCTTCCTATTTGGTCTAGGAATTAATTCGTGCGGGTGGACAAGAGATGGCGCAACGAACGGAGCGTCCCACAGTTCCGTGTATCCACACATGTGTTGCAAACCCCTGTCATCGCGTATCGTTCGTAGTATAGGGCAGTGGATTAAAGCGTCAACAACACCAGTTTGTAGTTAAGTGAACATGGCGCAATTTGTGCCTGATAAAGTGTTTTTGCGGGGTGTCCTGCTGCATTACTTTAACATGCAGAAAAGTGCGACTGAAAGTCATCGTATTTTGGTGGAAGTGTATGGTGACCATGCTCTAGCTGAGCGAACGTGTCAGAAGTGGTTTGCACGGTTTAGAAGTGGTGATTTCGGCTTGGCAGACCAAGAGCGAGCTGGACAGCCAAAAAAATTTCAAGACGAAGAATTGACAGCATTGCTCGAGCAGGATTCGTGTCAAACGCAGGAACAACTTGCAGCAGCATTAGGCGTTGATCAAACAACAGTCTCCAAACGCTTGAAAGCCATGGGAATGATTCAAAAGATGTCACATTGGGTTCCACATGAATTGAAAGACAAAGACGTTGAAAGACGAAAAACCATTTGCGAATTGCTGCTTCAACGACAGAGCAGAAAGGGGTTTCTGCATCGAATTATTACGGGTGATGAGAAGTGGATCCATTACGAGAACCCTAAACGAAAAAAGGCCTGGGTGAAACCAGGTGAACCAGGTCCATCACAACCAAAACGAGATATTAACTGTGCAAAGGTTATGCTGTGCATATGGTGGGATATGAAAGGTGTGGTGTACTATGAGCTGCTGCAACCGGGTGAAACTATGAATGGAGAACGTTATCGACGACAATTAATGCGTTTGAAGCAAGCTCTGGCCAGAACACGACCAGAATGGCAGAACAGACATGATAAACTTATTGTTCAACATGATAACGCTCGCCCACATGTCGCAAAACCGGTCAAAACCTATTTAGAAAATGTCGGATGGGAAGTTTTACCCCACCAGACGTTGCTCCTTCGGACTACTACTTGTTCGATTGCATGAACAACGATTTGATTGGACAACGGTTTACTTCTTCAGAAATATCGAAACATGGGTCTCTGACTGGATCGCTTCCAAGGATGAGGACTTCTTTCGCCACGGAATCCGTACATTGCCTGACAGATGGGCGAAAGTGGTGGCTAGCGATGGACAATATTTTTCTTAAGGTATTTATGTATTTTGTGTTTGTACTACAGCTTCAATGTGTGCGTACCAACCGCACGAATTAATTCCTAGACCAAATATTTCCATCTTTCTCTTACTCTTTATGGGTTCCTCCGGAGTCTGTGAGCCCTCCGCACGGCAAGGTCTACGGGGTCGTTAGTTACACCTCTAGGCCCGTTCCATACTTGAAAAATGACTTAAGGGGACAATATTGACAAATATCAAAGCCATACGAATAAAAATTTTTTAGAGGCCCTAATAGTAGATTTATTTTTACTGAAATGGACGACTCATTTTTGTTTTATTTACCTTTTGTGTGTTGTTTTGTTTATACAATATAGTGGACCTGTTCGATGCTTCGTTTATAATTTCATATTCATATCGTATATGGAGTAAAAAAAATTGTCTTAAAATGGGCCCCTTCGAACGGCGGGGATTCCCTGAGGAAGCAGTTGCCCCCTCCCTTCTCAAGTTACGGTCCTGTCACTTATCACATACCGAACCAGTAGCCAACCCAAAAATGTAGGGGGAGCCCGATAGAAGTTTGAGGGTCCCGATCGAAACGTATTATAGTTAATCATCATATTATAGTTCACTTGCAAACCTACCGTGAAAATTTTAGGAATCCAGTAAAAGCTTAGAGGGGCCCGCCCCCCTGGATACGGGCCTGTCACATACTAATATGATGTAGGCCTATCATTAATTTTTATATCAATTATATGTTGTGGATTCCAAATTATTATTGGCAACAAATCTTTCGCGGAGTACATCATCAAAGTTCGCGTGTGGAGATAAGCTACTATGTTTTCATACAAGTATACAAATATCTCTTTAAGTATAGGCCTATTATTTCATTAATAGATAACCATTTTTTAACACAATTTCTTTACCGGCCTGTTATTCTAGTATAAAATTAATAAGTTGACACCAAATCAGCTGCAAACACTCAACTTACTATCACATTTAGTGACGTCATATTGTGTGGAGCTCTGGTTTTGTCAACCTAAGGTCTCCCCTGGATGCACACCCAAAGAGAGAAACGAGACAAGAAACTATCAAGATGTGTATAGTATTTCGTAGAGGACGTCATCAGTAACTTGAGCCAGTGAAATTTGTTGTACGATAAAAATAAGTTTTAGTGGTTTTAGGTTAGATTAGGTTAGGTTAGGTATGATTTCAGCTGAAAATTTATAATTGCACGCCATTGTTATTGTTTATATAGAGTGTAATTTTAATTTTCAGTTCTTTTTCCGAGAAATTATTTGTTGAGGCTGAGTGGAGCGTGTTGCAAACCACGCTGAGTAGTTTATGTTCAGGTGGAGTTCTAATTTTCTTAGTTATATATATATTTTTCTAAACTTTCCTTGAAATTGTTTATGTGACGCAATCTACCAAGAAACGTGATTAGGGCTCTTAAAAATATGTTTATTATTGTGTAGTGTGTGAAAGTTAATATGCATGTTTTAGGAAAGTAGTAAACTTTTTAACATGATTTGCCTTTTTAATTTTTTAATAAAATCGTTTAAGAATTAAACATTTGTGTCTAGGACACCCGTACAAGTTTATAGACAGCATTAGAAAGAATTGTTGAAAATTTTATGAAAATATTTAACCAATTCCGTACTCTTTTACAAAACATTGTACGGTGTAGTTTTACTATACGAATCCACAGATTGTAAAATGAACAGAAAAGTTTGTACAAGTCTTTAATTTGCCCATTTTATGTCGAGAACAAAACTGATCCAATCCCTGTGAGGCTTCTATCCCTTTGCTATTACGACTACTACTACTTATCAGGCCCGTATCCAGCCCAAAAATGGAGAAGGAGCCCGGTAGAAGTTGGGGGGCGAGCCAACCATATTATAATTCATCTAATAGTAACATCAGCAATTCATCATATCTGCTCTTGAATGTTTTAAGTATTTTGCTTCTACTTAATTCTATTATCCACCTCTACACAGACACATTCTGTAATCTACATGAAAAAAGGTGAATTTTATTTATTTATTTATTTATTTTGCGGTCAAGAGACCACAGTATTGTACATTTGTACATGCGGTATAGAACATGTCAAATTCTATTATTGTCTATATAATAAATTACTACTATACTTCCTTATACATCACATTAGTCTTACAACATGATACATATATATACATAGAAATACCATACCTTATCTATTCATCTACCTGGTTTTATTCATAGTGCGAAAATCTATAGTTTGTTCTTTACATTATGCTATCTTAATTTAGTATTTAGGAAACACGTATTCAAGATATTTGATTATAATAATATATAAATGAATATGACTACTCATGTAATAATAAAATAAAATACCTTACTATTGATTTATACAACTATAAGTTTCTAGCTCGAGCATGTTCATAAAATTGCGAGACAGTATAAAAGCAGTGCTGTTGTAGGTACTTTGTTAGTCTTTGTTTAAAAAGGTGATCGGATTTTGAGTTTCTTATGTTGATGGGAAACTGTTATAAATTTGTATTCCTGTATATTTTGGACCTTTTTGGTAAAGTGCTGTATTATGAATGGGAATTGCAAAATCTCTTATGTTTCTGGTATTGTATGTATGAATGTCACTGTTGCATTTAAGAGACGGTTTCAGGTAGTTTCTTATAAAGATTGCCTTTCGTAATATATAAAGGCAAGGCAGTGGGAGAATTTTAAGCTCAAGGAATATTCTTTTGCATGATACTCTTGATTTTGTACCTTTCATTGTTCTCAGTACCCTTTTTTTGAATCTTAAAAATTGTCTTAATTTATGTTGCGTTTCCCCAGTGTACTATTCCATTAGTATGTAGACTCTCAAACTGACTATGATAAATTACTTTTAATGCTGATAGGTTGAATGATGTCTTCACACTTTTTAAGGCATAGTGCACTTTACAAAGTTTCTTTTGGAGTGCAGATACGTGCCTACCCCACGTTATTGTATCACTTACCCAGAGTCCTAGAAATTTCGTTGCTTTAACGTCATCTATAAATTTATTTTTAATAGATATGATTGAATTATTTACATTTGTGTTTCGAGAGTGATGAAAGTTTATTACTGTAGTTTTATCGGTATTTAATTTTAATTTATTATTTTCAAGCCATGAGTTTAATTCTTCTATTGTTTGTTCGATACTAACTTTCATTTTACTATCAGTGTATTCAGTAATTGCTAGATTTGTATCGTCAGCAAACATGGTTGGTTTGGCTGTTTTTATGAAAGCTGGAAGATCATTGATGAAAATTATAAAGAGAGTATAGCCTAAAATCGAGTCTAGTGGCACCCCGCATTTTATTGGTTTGATTTCAGAGGTATATTTGAAACTTGTATCCCGTTGATCAGTGTAATCAATTTCTACGGCTTGATTTCTATCTTCTAAATAGCTTTGGAACCATTTATTTACAATTCCTCTTACACCGATATTGTTTAATTTTTCGAGGAGTATTTGATGCGAAACAAGGTCGAATGCCTTAGTTAAGTCAAAAAAATGCCAGTACATTTTTTTCCTGTCGTCTAATGCATCCCGAATATAATAGAGATAATTAAATATCGCCGTCTCAGTTGACTTTTTGCGTTGGAAACCATTTTGAGCAATGTCTATTATATTATATTTTTCCAAGAAGCTTACTATACGTTTTTGCATAGTTGATTCAATGATTTTTGAGAAGGGTAAAAGGCAATGGGTCTATAGTTTTCTACCTTATACCTATTATATTTTTTACGAATTGGTTTAATTCGTGCTAATTTTAAATTTTGAGGAAACTGTCCTGATGAAAAGGAAAGATTTATATGTCAAAGGTTCCTCTATATAAGCGGAACTTTGCTTCACTATTGTCATTGGAATGTTATCAAAACCTACTGACCATTTGTCTTTTTGCTTTGAAATTATTTGAGCAACTCCGTTAGGTATTACTGGCTGAAGGAACATCGTTTTTTGTAGCCTATCTTCCGTAGATTTTATTAGTAACCGTTACACTTTAGTACCCGTTACACTTTTATTTCCGATTTCAGTAAAGTAGTTGTTCATAATTGTATTGTATTGTATTGTATTGTATTTATTTTCATCCTTTTTCATACAAATTGTTCACAACGTGAACGTATGAGTTGGACACGTCATAAGAACACTGAATGTGTACATATGTATACATTTATATCTACATGCAATATTAAAATAGTGTGAATTTATGTAAAAAAAAAGTACTATTTTTCATTATTCTAATTTACATACATCGATATAAAACAACATAACAGCCTTACATTATAGATATACAAAATATATATACTTTAAACCTTATTTACTGCAGGCAAGATATTCTTCTACAGAATAGAAACAGTACTCGAGTAGGTAGTACTTGACTGCTTTATTGAAACCGGATGTTTTGTTTTTTAAAGTGGAAGGAAGCTTGTTATAAATATTCACTGTCATAGCAAATGTACTATTCTTATGTACTTTTAAACGTGAGGACTCTACATGAAGATCAGACGCTTGTCTTGTATTATGCATATGAATATCTGAGTTCAACCGGAAGCTGCTTGTACCTATCTGTATATCTTTTCTTACAAATTTTAGAAGTTCATATATATATAAACATGGAAGAGGTAAGATTTCAAGAAATTTAAATAGAGGTTTACAAGAAGTTCGAGGTTTACTTCCGGTCATAAACCTTAAAGCTCTCTTTTTAAAACGAATATGGAATTTAGCAGTGCAGTAGATCCCCAGAATATAATACCATATTTCAATTTAGAATGAAAAAGTCCAAAATAAGTTGTGAGCAGAACATGTTGATTGACACTATTTCGTAAAAGCTTTAACATGTAACTGGTTTGAGCCAATTTACTAGATAATTTTTGAATGTGAATTTTCCAATTAGCAACTAATACTGGGTCAGTTATTTTAGTATCTACATGATTCAATTTAATGTTTCCTATCTCCCTAGAAGATGCTTTACTATTTGTTTCACTTTTTACTATTTTCCAAAGTGTTTTTGATTTATTTTTTGAACGCTCAATTTGTTTGTCATATTCCATTCTTTTAGCCATTTTTATTACACGTCTATATATGCGCTTGTAATTCGCGTAATATCCATTAAGTTCTGGGTTCGATACATCTTGTTTGACTCTTTGTGTCAACTCTCTAATTGTTTTGCTAGATTTCTTTATTCCTGAAGTTATCAACAACTTTGTAGTATGTGTGTAAATTTCATGAGTGGTAGTCGGGAATGCTCTACTGTAGTTTGCTTGTAGATATCCTCCCATGTTTCACCGCTTAAGAGATAGTTGAAGTAAACCACATTGTCTGCGCTAAAATTTCTTTTAGTGATATTTTTCGATATTCTATTAATATTGCTACTGGTTACATTTAGAATAGTAAAAATTTGAGTTTCATGATCGGAAAATCCGGTATTAAATGCGTATTACTAACTACACGAATTAGAATTAAAATATAAATGTTTTAATATTCCCACATATAATACTAACATTAAGATTACAACGGTATGTTGTATTCTTTATTGTATACTTGTATTTTCATAGTTGTATTCTCTTCGAGCAATAGTTGGTTTATAAATATGTACAATCCAGTTTATTTTATAGAGGAAGAAAAAGAAAGAAATAATATAAGATTAATATATTTTTTAATATAAATAATTGAATTTTGAATGTTGATACGTAACTAAGAACGACGAACTAAAGGTTGTCATAGAAACGAAAAAACAAGTTATTATATAATGTAATGTAATGTCATGGACTCGTTGTTGTGTTGTATGTGAGTTAATGTTTTACGAAGCTTCAAAAGATAATAAAAGGTTTAACAAGGTAATTTAAAAGTCGGTAGGGGTGTAGCCAGGGGGGCATCGGGGGCAGGCCCCCCAAATGATTTCCTTCCCCCCCAAATGAGCACCTTTTAAAACATCATAGTGAAATTATCTCGCTTCATACATTTAAAAGTAACAAAGTTTATTGACAATTAATAATTTACGGTAAAATAGTATGGAGAAATAGTGTTTTTCCATACCAATCGAATAATAGTATGGTATATCTTCCTTATATATACACAGCAGATTACAGCAGATTACACAATTTACTGCGATTTATACTTGACATTTTGAAGACAAACGTTTTAACAAGGTACTATAAATACAGCTATAAAACAAAGGTACTAAACTGATTTGTAAGTACAGTATATTTTTATATGCTTTAACAAGTGTTTTAAAAGACATAGAGGATGGAAAATTTGGTGAGAAACAATGTTTTTATTCAGTTTGGATTTCATTCGCTCTCTCTTTTATTTCTACTCAGTGTAATAAAATAATTATGTTTTTTTAGTCACGAATAATAAATAAATATTTTTGTCAGGAAACCGTAAAGAAATTAAGTGAAACTTCAAAGAAAATCAATCTTGTGAAGATAGGTTCTGTATACAAGGTCTTAAATTTAAATATAAAGGTAACCAAGAAAAGTTTTGTTGCTTTTTCACCCACCACCTTCGAACATCGATACGTCACCTAACCTGGAAGATCAAAAATAGTCCCCATCAGCATCGACGACCTTCTGAAAACTTTCTGGAAGGCCGTGGAATTCATCGCGGTAGAACTTGGTGGGCCGTGAAACGAAAAAGGTATCAGGTGCATTTTGGACTTTTACCAAGGATTTGAACTGGCGTCCTCTAAGGTGATTGTCCAAAGAAAAAAAATGAAATGGAATCTTTGAGTTTTACGTCCCACGGATATGACGGTTAGGCTAAAGGAGACGGTGATTATGAGAAATGAATGAAATGGTGGAATGAAGAAAGTGGGAGGAAACGGGAGAACCCCGAGAAAACCCACGCACACGGTGCTTGTCCACCACAAAGTTCACTTGGCGGGAGCAGGGTTTGAACCCGGGAACCCATGCACCAGAGGGGAACGCTCTACCACTGAGCCACCGCGGCCCCCATTGTTCAAAGAATAGACAGGTGATAATCGGACGGAGCAATACTCAGGAAATATAGTGGTTGCAATATTGTTTCCCATCCAAGGAGGAGAATGGTGTCCTGAGTCATCGTAGCCATGTGGGACTTAGCGTTGTCCCGTAAACGAGGACCCATTTGCAATTCAGAAATGATGGCTCCAGAGTTTTGAGTTTTTCTTAAGCACAATTCAACCGCTGACACTACACAGTTGCATTGAGACTCTGATCAGCTGGTAGCAGTTCCCGATGCACGATGCACCAAACACACAGAAGGACCTTCTTCTGGTGCAGTGCTGGTTTCGGCTGTTTTGAAATCGGTTCATGGGATGCTAACCAATGATGATGGCGCCGTGGAGCTTCGTATAGGACCCACTTTTTTTTATCATATGTCAACGCCCTGTCCAGAAATGGCTCCGAAACAGTAAATGAACACAGGCGACTGCCGTGTTGCCTTCTGGTCCAGAGTCAAAATATGTGGGACTCATCGACCCAAATTAGTGCTTCCCAAGTTGATGGATGTGCTGCCGAATGGTTTCTCCACTCCCACTGAATTGTATTTCGAGTACCTCTTTGTACATGTGTTGGTCTTCCGGCACGTGATGTTTCGGGTGTTTCGTCATCATCCTTAAACTTGTTAAACTATCGCTGCACTGTCCGCGTCATCACGACACCCTCACAAACTATCTTCTGTCCAGCTACAGCGACGTTTGACCTCCATTTGAACTCGTTCAGCATACATGCTCCTATGACGCTCTGTGGATGTCCCATGTTCCCTCTGTCTTTATGCAATTTCACGGTGTATCTGAATTGCCACAACCAGGTAGTATGTTGGATATACCTACACCAACAACTGACGTTCGCCTTATCTCCACTCGCATTCAACTCACGGTGTGATGTCCAATTGAACACAGACCTCCACGAAAAGGGACAGAACTTTCTTGGTTACCTTTATAGTTATGCACAAAAGTATAGCGTTTGGTCCCGCGCAGTAGTTCTTGATTAAGCATAATAAAAACTACCTTGAATATAATTTATGGAGAAAATAATAATAATAAGAATAAGCTAAAATAGTATTTTTAGTTTTCCAGAAGGAAACCATAATCTTCCTTTCCTTCAGGCCACAAAAACACTAGCAGCAACACATGTCTTTTTGGCTTTGTACATTGCGGCTGGCCCCCCTCGAAAACGACGGGCCTCTCCTACCCAAACCTGCTGGCTACACCCCCGAAAGTCGGTCAATTTTGTTATTTACGAACCAGTGAGAAATATATATATATTGTTATAAGATCAAGAACGAGAGATGATCTACTGTGAAATAAGGAAATTCAACTTTATTTATGCTCTTGTTTAGGGTTAACTTGCGAAGTTGCCATTCCATTTTCATCAATATTTTGAAAATTTACCTAGAAGAAATTGATAACTAGATGACTTGTGTGCTTGATAACATGTAAGTGAACCGTAATTTATGTGCAATATCTTTTGGTAAGCAGTTATAAAGACAGGACTACTTCGCAAGTACAGGGAACTACTTGTCTCTAGGTTCAGGACGGTTGGATTGTGGATAATATTCGAGTAAACATGCCTGCAAGTGTTCAGGGTCTTTGCGCTGGATGTGAATTGACAGTACTAACATTTGTAAAACATGATGTTGATAATAAGGTTAATCTTTTGAATATTCATGGTTTAATGATTGAAAGAACAAAGACTACCAACAATCGTTCACGAATTTCTGCTTGAGATAGGAGAATTCTACAAACCTAAGTACGTACTAAGGTAAGTGCGAAGTAGACGTAACCTAACCTAAGAAACCTAGTAGTGCGTTATCCCACCTTACTTCGGCTTCTCGCTTCGCTCGTTCTTCCCTCTCAACTCAGCAGTTCCCGTTAACTACCACAACAGTGCTCCGCGCGCTCTTCAGGTTAATAATGGATTTCCATATGTAATTGTGGTTCCTCCCCCGTACTCACACATTCGAGGTAACGTAACAACATAAAAGGAGTAAAGTTTAAGTAGAAATTGATGATTGTAGATTTTATTATGGTTTTGTTGACAATTAGGTAGACGGGTAACTTTGAAGTAATTCCCTTGTTTACAATTACAGTTGTATTTTTTAAATATTTATACTAAGTTCTTGTTTAAAATCTTAAATTAAACTCGTTTTATATAAATGAACCACCTGCACACTATACCAAGAAATCACATATGTGTCTTAAAATACTATAATGTTATTCAAAGTTACACTGAGAAAAAATGTATGCGACATACAAAATATCGTATGTTACATTTGTAAATCTTGTAGTTTTTGGACTTAACGTAAAGCAAGCTTATAAATGAAGACACATGTTTTATAATACTTTCTGTATAAGTGTTCCATCTATACATATTTTCCGTATGAAACAATATAGGCGGTCAGGATCTCACATACAAATGGACGTATATAACATATAGCTGACGAAGGTAACATACATATTTGTATGTAATATAAGGAAGACTGTTAGACATCAGACATCCTACAACGGCATAATGTAACACCTAAGGGCAGTGCCTATGTAGCACACGGATAACGTATGCTCCGTTCTGATTTTTGTAGTAAGCAAGAGGATTCCGTATATTTGTACAATATACCACTGTTCGGAGAACGGATTTTTCTCAATGTAAGTAAAACGCTACACCCATCTTGTATCGAGTAAAAGCATCACTGCTTCTTTCATGTTGAATTACAACATTATTACGCGTACGCGACTAAGAAATAGTTCTAATTTACAACGTTTTCATATGAAAACTAGCTACTTAATTTCTCCTCTAAATCTTGCAAATTTTTACTAGTCCGGGCTCCACACACCAGAATTTAATCCTTAAACTTAAACGTTAAATATGTTCACTTGCTCAGTTACTCATTTTAAGGTAATTACATATGAAAGTCTTTGCAACCATTACTTTTTCGGTGAATGTTCCATCACAGTTCTTGTTTTACATATCACACCACAATAATTTGGACCCGACTAGAATCAATCGCCTTTAACGGAACTCGGAGCTCTTAATTAAATTCACAACTAATTGTTCCACAGTTAATCTAAGGTTTGCTGTTCACGAGGATTTTGCAATGCATGTATGTTCTGCAACTAAGGGCGCCGATTTCTTCGTAAATTTGGGTGGAGGCATTCAGATGCAGAACGTAAATATATGAAGATTTTAAGACAAATTGCATTCAAATTATGCCAAATATTATATATCCATAAATACAATAGGGACCCACATCAGGTTTGGAGGTACACGGGCCACCCGACCCGTAGGAAGCAACTACACAATAGAACAGTGGCGTATTTACGATTTTGTTTCGGGAGGGGCTTTGCAAACTTTCGGTGGGGGCTTTACCTGGAAATGTGAAAATTCTGCAAGATATTTCATTTACTTTACTATACTAAGTAAGATTTCGGGGGGTGCTTAAGCCCGGAAGCCAGCCCCCTAAATACGCCACTGCAATAGAATAACAATAACCTACCGCCGTTGCTGCAATCGACAAAAGATAAACGCTTGGATCCGGTTCCTGTTTTTATGATTTGGCAGCAAGCACTTCACACTTCGTCTCCTACCTCCCAGATAGCTATTACAGCTGTGGCATGAAGTATTATGTACATATTCTTTCTTTTTGTAAAAACTTGCTTAAATATGTATTGTGTCATTTCATATCGAGATTCGAAACTGATAAACTTTACTTTAACTCCTTTAAAATATGTTTAGAAGTGTTCGTCAAATAGTTAAAATGGAAAAAATCATGGAATAATCTCTTTTACATTGCATTTTATTCTTAGTGTTTACACATAGAATTAATCGGGATTTTTTGCAAGCCTTCCATGAAAATTTTGGGGGTGGGCCAAGAAAAATTTGAGGGGCCCGGCCCCCTCTTGCCCCCGGGGATACGGGCCTGCTACTTATACTATAGATCCGTATATTAAAACTGCACGCATTGTGCTTGGAAACATGATATGCAATCAGTGGCGTAACAAGACGGTTCTTGCAGAAGTTATTGGGTGCGCCGAAGGCGCCTAATGATTACTTTGCCTTTTTTAAAGCCAATAAAAGAACGAAAAGTTTATGTACAAAAGCTGTGTTTTTTATGCACTGCCAAATCTTGAACAAAATATAGAGTACAGTGCTTTGTATTATTATAACTAATGGGCACTTTTTTGTTCATTTTTTGTTGATTGTCTAGGGCACCTTTGATACAATAAAATAAAGAAATAAAAATTATCTATATGACAGTCAAGCAGCGATATAAACATTTTCTTAAACATTTGTCGCCCCTCATTATGTACGGGCGACATGCTTCGATAGAATAAAAAAGGGAATAATGTTACAATGACGGAGCATTGTAAATATATTAATTATTCCTTTCGTAGCCCCTGATTGTATAGGGCGCCTTCGATAGAATAAAAAAGAAATAATATTCCACCAATTGGCGCTGTAGATATATTAATTATTCCTTTTGTCGCCCCTCATTGTATAGGGGCGCCTTCCATAGAACAAACAAGGATGGAATATTGCGCCAATTTTGGTGCTGTAGATATATTAATTATTTCTTCTGTCGCCCCTGATTATATACGGGCGCCTTCGATAAAACAAACAAGGATGTAATATTGAACCAAGGGCGCTGATATTAATTATTCCTTTTGTCAACCATGATTGTATAGGGACGACTTCGAGAGAACAAAACAGGATGTAATATTGCACCAAGGACGCTGTAGATATATTAATTATTCCTTTTTCGCCCCTGATTTTATAGGGGCGCCTTCGATAGAATAAAAAAGAAATAATACTGCACCAAGGGGCGCTGTAGATATATTAATTATTCCTCTTGTCGCCCCTCGTTGTTTAGGGCGTCTTGGATATAACAAAAAAGGAAATAATATTTCACCAAGGGCGCTGTAGATAAATTAATTATTCCTTTTGTTGCCCCTGATTGTATAGGGGCGCCTTGAATAGAACAAACAAGGATGTAATATTGCACCAAGGACGCTGTAGATATATTAATTATTCCTTTTGTCGACCATGATTGTATAGGGACGCCTTTGATAGAACAAACAAAGATGTTATATTGCACCAAGGGCGCTGTAGATGTATTAGTTATTCCTTTTGTTGTCCCTGATTGTATAGGGGCGCCTTCGATAGAATAAAAAAGAAATAATATTGCACCAAGGACGCTGTAGATATATTAATTATTCCTTTTTCGCCCCTCATTGTTTAGGGGCGCTTTCGATAGAACAAACAAAGATGTAATATTGCGCCAATTTTGGTGCTGTAGATAAATTAATTATTCCTTTTGTCGCCCTTCATTGTTTATGGGCGCCTTCAATAGAACAAACAAGGATGTAATATTGAACCAAGGGCGCTGATATTAATTATTCCTTTTGTCGACCATGATTGTATAGGGGCGACTTCGAGAGAACAAAACAGGATGTAATATTGCACCAAGGACGCTGTAGATATATTAATTATTCCTTTTTCGCCCCTGATTTTATAGGGGCGCCTTCGATAGAATAAAAAAGAAATAATACTGCACCAAGGGGCGCTGTAGATATATTAATTATTCCTCTTGTCGCCCCTCGTTGTTTAGGGCGTCTTGGATATAACAAAAAAGGAAATAATATTTCACCAAGGGCGCTGTAGATAAATTAATTATTCCTTTTGTTGCCCCTGATTGTATAGGGGCGCCTTCAATAGAACAAACAAGGATGTAATATTGCACCAAGGACGCTGTAGATATATTAATTATTCCTTTTACGACCATGATTGTATAGGGACGCCTTTGATAGAGCAAACAAAGATGTTATATTGCACCAAGGGCGCTGTAGATGTATTAGTTATTCCTTTTGTTTTCCCTGATTGTATAGGGGCGCCTTCGATAGAATAAAAAAGAAATAATATTGCACCAAGGACGCTGTAGATATATTAATTATTCCTTTTGTCGCCCCTCATTGTTTAGGGGCGCTTTCGATAGAACAAACAAAGATGTAATATTGCGCCAATTTTGGTGCTGTAGATAAATTAATTATTCCTTTTGTCGCCCTCCATTGTTTAGGGGCGCCTTCAATAGAACAAACAAGGATGTAATATTGCACCAAGGACGCTGTAGATATATTAATTACCGGCATTTTTTTTTCGACCATGATTGTATAGGGGCGCCTTTGATAGATGAAACAAAGATGTTATATTGCACCAAGGGCGCTGTAGATATAATTATTAGTTATTCGGTTTGTCGCCCCTCATTGTTTAGGGGCGCCTTTGATAAGAAACAAAGATATTATATTGCACCAAGGGCGCTGATATTAATTATTCATTTTGTATAGGGGTACCTTCGATAGAACAAAAAAGAATGTAATATTGCACCAAGGGCGTTGTAGATATATTAATTATTCCTTTTTACGCCCCTGATTTTATAGGGGCGCCTTCGATAGAATAAAAAAGAAATAATATTGCACCAAGGACGCTGTAGATATATTAATTATTCCTTTTGTCGCCCCTCATTGTTTAGGGGCGCTTTCGATAGAACAAACAAAGATGTAATATTGCGCCAATTTTGGTGCTGTAGATAAATTAATTATTCTTTTGTCGCCGCTCATTGTTTAGGGGCGCCTTCAATAGAACAAACAAGGATGTAATATTGCACCAAGGACGCTGTAGATATATTAATTACCGGCATTCCTTTTTCGACCATGATTGTATAGGGGCGCCTTTGATAGAACAAACAAAGATGTTATATTGCACCAAGGGCGCTGTAGATGTACTAGTTATTTTTTGTTGTCCCTGATTGTATAGGGGCGCCTTCGATAGAATAAAAAAGAAATAATATTGCACCAAGGACGCTGTAGATATATTAATTATTCCTTTTGTCGCCCCTCATTGTTTAGGGGCGCTTTCGATAGAACAAACAAAGATGTAATATTGCGCCAATTTTGGTGCTGTAGATAAATTAATTATTCCTTTTGTCGCCCTTCATTGTTTAGGGGCGCCTTCAATAGAACAAACAAGGATGTAATATTGCACCAAGGACACTGTAGATATATTAATTACCGGCATTCTTTTTTCGACCATGATTGTATAGGGGCGCCTTTGATAGAAGAAACAAAGAAGTTATATTGCACCAAGGGCGCTGTAGATATAATTATTAGTTATTCGGTTTTGTCGCCCCTCATTGTTTAGGGGCGCCTTTGATAAGAAACAAAGATATTATATTGCACCAAGGGCGCTGATAATAATTATTCATTTTGTATAGGGGTACCTTCGATAGAACAAAAAAGGATGTAATATTGCACCAAGGACGCTGTAGATATATTAATTACCGGCATTCCTTTTTCGACCATGATTGTACAGGGGCGCCTTTGATAGAACAAACAAAGATGTTATATTGCACCAAGGGCGCTGTAGATGTACTAGTTATTTTTTTTGTTGTCCCTGATTGTATAGGGGCGCCTTCGATAGAATAAAAAAGAAATAATATTGCACCAAGGACGCTGTAGATATATTAATTATTCCTTTTGTCGACCATGATTGTATAGGGACGCCTTTGATAGAACAAACAAAGATGTTATATTGCACCAAGGGCGCTGTAGATATATTAATTATTCCTTTTGTCGCCCCTCATTGTATAGGGGCGCCTTCCATAGAACAAACAAGGATGGAATATTGCGCCAATTTTGGTGCTGTAGATATATTAATTATTTCTTTTGTCGCCCCTGATTATATAGGGGCGCCTTCGATAAAACAAACAAGGATGTAATATTGAACCAAGGGCGCTGATATTAATTATTCCTTTCGTAGCCCCTGATTGTATAGGGCGCCTTTGATAGAATAAAAAAGAAATAATATTGCACCAATTGGCGCTGTAGATATATTAATTATTCTTTTTGTCGCCCCTCATTGTATAGCGGCGCCTTCGATAGAACAAACAAGGATGGAATATTGCGCCAATTTTGGTGCTGTAGATATATTAATTATTTCTTTTGTCGCCCCTGATTATATAGGGGCGCCTTCGATAAAACAAACAAGGATGTAATATTGAACCAAGGGCGCTGATATTAATTATTCCTTTTGTCGAACATGATTGTATAGGGGCGACTTCGAGAGAACAAAACAGGATGTAATATTGCACCAAGGACGCTGTAGATATATTAATTATTCCTTTTTCGCCCCTGATTTTATAGGGGCGCCTTCGATAGAATAAAAAAGAAATAATACTGCACCAAGGGGCGCTGTAGATATATTAATTATTCCTCTTGTCGCCCCTCGTTGTTTAGGGCGTCTTGGATATAACAAAAAAGGAAATAATATTTCACCAAGGGCGCTGTAGATAAATTAATTATTCCTTTTGTTGCCCCTGATTGTATAGGGGCGCCTTCAATAGAACAAACAAGGATGTAATATTGCACCAAGGACGCTGTAGATATATTAATTATTCCTTTTGTCGACCATGATTGTATAGGGACGCCTTTGATAGAACAAACAAAGATGTTATATTGCACCAAGGGCGCTGTAGATGTATTAGTTATTCCTTTTGTTGTCCCTGATTGTATAGGGGCGCCTTCGATAGAATAAAAAAGAAATAATATTGCACCAAGGATGCTGTAGATATATTAATTATTCCTTTTGTCGCCCCTCATTGTTTAGGGGCGCTTTCGATAGAACAAACAAAGATGTAATATTGCGCCAATTTTGGTGTTGTAGATAAATTAATTATTCCTTTTGTCGCCCTTCATTGTTTAGGGGCGCCTTCAATAGAACAAACAAGGATGTAATATTGCACCAAGGATACTGTAGATATATTAATTACCGGCATTCTTTTTTCGACCATGATTGTATAGGGGCGCCTTTGATAGAAGAAACAAAGATGTTATATTGCACCAAGGGCGCTGTAGATATAATTATTAGTTATTCGGTTTGTCGCCCCTCATTGTTTAGGGGCGCCTTTGATAAGAAACAAAGATATTATATTGCACCAAGGGCGCTGATATTAATTATTCATTTTGTATAGGGGTACCTTCGATAGAACAAAAAAGGATGTAATATTGCACCAAGGGCGTTGTAGATATATTAATTATTCCTTTTTACGCCCCTGATTTTATAGGGGCGCCTTCGATAGAATAAAAAAGAAATAATACTGCACCAAGGGGCGCTGTAGATATATTAATTATTCCTTTTGTCGACCATGATTGTATAGGGGCGACTTCGAGAGAACAAAACAGGATGTAATATTGCACCAAGGACGCTGTAGATATATTAATTATTCCTTTTGTCGACCATGATTGTATAGGGGCGACTTCGAGAGAACAAAACAGGATGTAATATTGCACCAAGGACGCTGTAGATATATTAATTATTCCTTTTTCGCCCTTGATTTTATAGGGGCGCCTTCGATAGAATAAAAAAGAAATAATACTGCACCAAGGGGCG
Source organism: Thermobia domestica (assembly GCF_964235325.1). Lineage (NCBI taxonomy): Eukaryota > Metazoa > Arthropoda > Insecta > Zygentoma > Lepismatidae > Thermobia > Thermobia domestica. The sequence continues at coordinate 201,458 of NC_137463.1, forward strand.
CTGTAGATATATTAATTATTCCTTTTGTCGCCCCTCATTGTTTAGGGGCGTCTTGGATAGAACAAAAAAGGAAATAATATTTCACCAAGGGCGCTGTAGATAAATTAATTATTCCTTTTGTTGCCCCTGATTGTATAGGGGCGCCTTCAATAGAACAAACAAGGATGTAATATTGCACCAAGGACGCTGTAGATATATTAATTATTCCTTTTGTCGACCATGATTGTATAGGGACGCCTTTGATAGAACAAACAAAGATGTTATATTGCACCAAGGGCGCTGTAGATGTATTAATTATTCCTTTTGTCGCCCCTCATTGTTTAGGGGCGCTTTCGATAGAACAAACAAAGATGTAATATTGCGCCAAATTTGGTGCTGTAGATAAATTAATTATTCCTTTTGTCGCCCCTCACTGTTTTGGGGCAACTTGGATAGAACAAAAAAAGAAATAATATTTCACCAAGGACGCTGTAATATATTAATTACCGGCATTCCTTTTTCGACCATGATTATATAGGGGCGCCTTTGATAGAAGAAACAAAGATGTTATATTGCACCAAGGGCGCTGTAGATATAATTATTAGTTATTCGGTTTGTCGCCCCTCATTGTTTAGGGGCGCCTTTGATAAGAAACAAAGATATTATATTGCACCAAGGGCGCTGATATTAATTATTCATTTTGTATAGGGGTACCATCGATAGAACAAAAAAGGATGTAATATTGCACCAAGGGCGTTGTAGATATATTAATTATTCCTTTTTACGCCCCTGATTTTATAGGGGCGCCTTCGATAGAATAAAAAAGATATAATACTGCACCAAGGGTGATGTAGATATATTAATTATTCCTTTTGTCGCCCCTCATTGTTTAGGGGCGTCTTGGATAGAACAAAAAAGGAAATAATATTTCACCAAGGGCGCTATAGATCAATTAATTATTCCTTTTGTTGCCCCTGATTGTATAGGGGCGCCTTCAATAGAACAAACAAGGATGTAATATTGCACCAAGGACGCTGTAGATATATTAATTATTCCTTTTGTCGACCATGATTGTATAGGGACGCCTTTGGTAGAAAAAACAAAGATGTTATATTGCACCAAGGGCGCTGTAGATGTACCAGTTATTTTTTTTGTTGTCCCTGATTGTATAGGGGCGCCTTCGATAGAAGAAAAAAAGAAACAATATTGCACCAAGGGGCGCTGTAGATATATTAATTATTCCTTTTGTCGCCCCTCATTGTTTAGGGGCGCCTTCGATAGAAGAAACAAAGATGTATTATTGCGCCAATTTTGGTGCTGTAGATAAATTAATTATTCCTTTTGTCGCCGCTCATTGTTTAGGGGCGCTTTCAATAGAACAAACAAGGATGTAATATTGCACCAAGGACGCTGTAGATATATTAATTATTCCTTTTGTCGACCATGATTGTATAGGGACGCCTTTGATAGAACAAACAAAGATGTTATATTGCACCAAGGGCGCTGTAGATATATTAATTATTCCTTTTGTCGCCCCTCATTGTATAGAGGCGCCTTCCATAGAACAAACAAGGATGGAATATTGCGCCAATTTTAGTGCTGTAGATATATTAATTATTTCTTTTGTCGCCCCTGATTATATACGGGCGCCTTCGATAAAACAAACAAGGATGTAATATTGAACCAAGGGCGCTGATATTAATTATTCCTTTTGTCGACCATGATTGTATAGGGGCGACTTCGAGAGAACAAAACAGGATGTAATATTGCACCAAGGACGCTGTAGATATATTAATTATTCCTTCTTCGCCCCTGATTTTATAGGGGCGCCTTCGATACAATAAAAAAGAAGTAATATTGCACCAAGGGGCGCTGTAGATATATTAATTATTCCTTTTGTCGCCCCTCATTGTTTAGGGGCGCCTTCGATAGAACAAACAAAGATGTATTATTGCGCCAATTTTGGTGCTGTAGATAAATCAATTATTCCTTTTTTCGCCCCTCATTGTTTAGGGGCGCCTTCAATAGAACAAACAAGGATGTAATATTGCACCAAGGACGCTGTAGATATAATTATTAGTTATTCGGTTTGTTGCCCCTCATAGTTTAGGGGCGCCTTCGATAGAACAAACAAAGATGTTATATTGCATTAAGAGCGCTGATATTAATTATTCATTTTGTATAGGGGCACCTTCGATAGAACAAAAAAGGATGTAATATTGAATCAAGGGCGCTTTAGATATATTAATTATTCCTTTTGTCGCCCCTCATTCTTTGGGGCGTCTTGGATAGAACAAAAAAGGAAATAATATTTCACCAAGGGCGCTGTAGATAAATTAATTATTCCTTTTGTTGCCCCTGATTGTATAGGGGCGCCTTCAATAGAACAAACAAGGATGTAATATTGCACCAAGGACGCTGTAGATATATTAATTATTCCTTTTGTCGACCATGATTGTATAGGGACGCCTTTGATAGAACAAACAAAGATGTTATATTGCACCAAGGGCGCTGTAGATGTATTAGTTATTCCTTTTGTTGTCCCTGATTGTATAGGGGCGCCTTCGATAGAATAAAAAAGAAATAATATTGCACCAAGGATGCTGTAGATATATTAATTATTCCTTTTGTCGCCCCTCATTGTTTAGGGGCGCTTTCGATAGAACAAACAAAGATGTAATATTGCGCCAATTTTGGTGTTGTAGATAAATTAATTATTCCTTTTGTCGCCCTTCATTGTTTAGGGGCGCCTTCAATAGAACAAACAAGGATGTAATATTGCACCAAGGATACTGTAGATATATTAATTACCGGCATTCTTTTTTCGACCATGATTGTATAGGGGCGCCTTTGATAGAAGAAACAAAGATGTTATATTGCACCAAGGGCGCTGTAGATATAATTATTAGTTATTCGGTTTGTCGCCCCTCATTGTTTAGGGGCGCCTTTGATAAGAAACAAAGATATTATATTGCACCAAGGGCGCTGATATTAATTATTCATTTTGTATAGGGGTACCTTCGATAGAACAAAAAAGGATGTAATATTGCACCAAGGGCGTTGTAGATATATTAATTATTCCTTTTTACGCCCCTGATTTTATAGGGGCGCCTTCGATAGAATAAAAAAGAAATAATACTGCACCAAGGGGCGCTGTAGATATATTAATTATTCCTTTTGTCGACCATGATTGTATAGGGGCGACTTCGAGAGAACAAAACAGGATGTAATATTGCACCAAGGACGCTGTAGATATATTAATTATTCCTTTTGTCGACCATGATTGTATAGGGGCGACTTCGAGAGAACAAAACAGGATGTAATATTGCACCAAGGACGCTGTAGATATATTAATTATTCCTCTTTCGCCCCTGATTTTATAGGGGCGCCTTCGATAGAATAAAAAAGAAATAATACTGCACCAAGGGGCGCTGTAGATATATTAATTATTCCTTTTGTCGCCCCTCATTGTTTAGGGGCGTCTTGGATAGAACAAAAAAGGAAATAATATTTCACCAAGGGCGCTGTAGATAAATTAATTATTCCTTTTGTTGCCCCTGATTGTATAGGGGCGCCTTCAATAGAACAAACAAGGATGTAATATTGCACCAAGGACGCTGTAGATATATTAATTATTCCTTTTGTCGACCATGATTGTATAGGGACGCCTTTGATAGAACAAACAAAGATGTTATATTGCACCAAGGGCGCTGTAGATGTATTAATTATTCCTTTTGTCGCCCCTCATTGTTTAGGGGCGCTTTCGATAGAACAAACAAAGATGTAATATTGCGCCAAATTTGGTGCTGTAGATAAAAATAATTATTCCTTTTGTCGCCCCTCACTGTTTTGGGGCAACTTGGATAGAACAAAAAAAGAAATAATATTTCACCAAGGACGCTGTAATATATTAATTACCGGCATTCCTTTTTCGACCATGATTGTATAGGGGCGCCTTTGATAGAAGAAACAAAGATGTTATATTGCACCAAGGGCGCTGTAGATATAATTATTAGTTATTCGGTTTGTCGCCCCTCATTGTTTAGGGGCGCCTTTGATAAGAAACAAAGATATTATATTGCACCAAGGGCGCTGATATTAATTATTCATTTTGTATAGGGGTACCATCGATAGAACAAAAAAGGATGTAATATTGCACCAAGGGCGTTGTAGATATATTAATTATTCCTTTTTACGCCCCTGATTTTATAGGGGCGCCTTCGATAGAATAAAAAAGATATAATACTGCACCAAGGGTGATGTAGATATATTAATTATTCCTTTTGTCGCCCCTCATTGTTTAGTGGCGTCTTGGATAGAACAAAAAAGGAAATAATATTTCACCAAGGGCGCTATAGATCAATTAATTATTCCTTTTGTTGCCCCTGATTGTATAGGGGCGCCTTCAATAGAACAAACAAGGATGTAATATTGCACCAAGGACGCTGTAGATATATTAATTATTCCTTTTGTCGACCATGATTGTATAGGGACGCCTTTGGTAGAACAAACAAAGATGTTATATTGCACCAAGGGCGCTGTAGATGTACCAGTTATTTTTTTTTGTTGTCCCTGATTGTATAGGGGCGCCTTCGATAGAATAAAAAAGAAATAATATTGCACCAAGGGGCGCTGTAGATATATTAATTATTCCTTTTGTCGCCCCTCATTGTTTAGGGGCGCCTTCGATAGAAGAAACAAAGATGTATTATTGCGCCAATTTTGGTGCTGTAGATAAATTAATTATTCCTTTTGTCGCCGCTCATTGTTTAGGGGCGCTTTCAATAGAACAAACAAGGATGTAATATTGCACCAAGGACGCTGTAGATATATTAATTACCGGCATTCCTTTTTCGACCATGATTGTATAGGGGCGCCTTTGATAGAAGAAACAAAGATGTTATATTGCACCAAGGGCGCTGTAGATGTATTAATTATTCCTTTTGTCGCCCCTCATTGTTTATGGGCGCTTTCGATAGAACAAACAAAGATGTAATATTGCACCAAATTTGGTGCTGTAGATAAATTAATTATTCCTTTTGTCGCCCCTCACTGTTTAGGGGCGTCTTGGATAGAACAAAAAAGGAAATAATATTTCACCAAGGACGCTGTAGATATATTAATTACCGGCATTTTTTTTCGACCATGATTGTATAGGGGCGCCTTTGATAGAAGAAACAAAGATGTTATATTGCACCAAGGGCGCTGTAGATATAATTATTAGTTATTCGGTTTGTCGCCCCTCATTGTTTAGGGGCGCCTTTGATAAGAAACAAAGATATTATATTGCACCAAGGGCGCTGATATTAATTATTCATTTTGTATAGGGGTACCTTCGATAGAACAAAAAAGGATGTAATATTGCACCAAGGGCGTTGTAGATATATTAATTATTCCTTTTTACGCCCCTGATTTTATAGGGGCGCCTTCGATAGAATAAAAAAGAAATAATACTGCACCAAGGGGCGCTGTAGATATATTAATTATTCCTTTTGTCGCCCCTCATTGTTTAGGGGCGTCTTGGATAGAACAAAAAAGGAAATAATATTTCACCAAGGGCGCTGTAGATAAATTAATTATTCCTTTTCTTGCCCCTGATTGTATAGGGGCGCCTTCAATAGAACAAACAAGGATGTAATATTGCACCAAGGACGCTGTAGATATATTAATTATTCCTTTTGTCGACCATGATTGTATAGGGACGCCTTTGATAGAACAAACAAAGATGTTATATTGCACCAAGGGCGCTGTAGATATATTAATTATTCCTTTTGTCGCCCCTCATTGTATAGGGGCGCCTTCCATAGAACAAACAAGGATGGAATATTGCGCCAATTTTAGTGCTGTAGATATATTAATTATTTCTTTTGTCGCCCCTGATTATATACGGGCGCCTTCGATAAAACAAACAAAGATGTAATATTGAACCAAGGGCGCTGATATTAATTATTCCTTTTGTCGACCATGATTGTATAGGGGCGACTTCGAGGGAACAAAACAGGATGTAATATTGCACCAAGGACGCTGTAGATATATTAATTATTCCTTCTTCGCCCCTGATTTTATAGGGGCACCTTCGATACAATAAAAAAGAAGTAATATTGCACCAAGGGGCGCTGTAGATATATTAATTATTCCTTTTGTCGCCCCTCATTGTTTAGGGGCGCCTTCGATAGAACAAACAAAGAGGTATTATTGCGCCAATTTTGGTGCTGTAGATAAATCAATTATTCCTTTTTTCGCCCCTCATTGTTTAGGGGCGCCTTCAATAGAACAAACAAGGATGTAATATTGCACCAAGGACGCTGTAGATATAATTATTAGTTATTCGGTTTGTTGCCCCTCATAGTTTAGGGGCGCCTTCGATAGAACAAACAAAGATGTTATATTGCATTAAGAGCGCTGATATTAATTATTCATTTTGTATAGGGGCACCTTCGATAGAACAAAAAAGGATGTAATATTGAATCAAGGGCGCTGTAGATATATTAATTATTCCTTTTGTCGCCCCTCATTGTTTAGGGCGTCTTGGATAGAACAAAAAAGGAAATAATATTTCACCAAGGGCGCTGTAGATAAATTAATTATTCCTTTTGTTGCCCCTGATTGTATAGGGGCGCCTTCAATAGAACAAACAAGGATGTAATATTGCACCAAGGACGCTGTAGATATATTAATTATTCCTTTTGTCGACCATGATTGTATAGGGACGCCTTTGATAGAACAAACAAAGATGTTATATTGCACCAAGGGCGCTGTAGATGTATTAGTTATTCCTTTTGTTGTCCCTGATTGTATAGGGGAGCCTTCGATAGAATAAAAAAGAAATAATATTGCACCAAGGACGCTGTAGATATATTAATTATTCCTTTTTCGCCCCTGATTTTATAGGGGCGCCTTCGATAGAATAAAAAAGAAATAATACTGCACCAAGGGGCGCTGTAGATATATTAATTATTCCTTTTGTCGCCCCTCATTGTTTAGGGGCGTCTTGGATAGAACAAAAAATGAAATAATATTTCACCAAGGGCGCTGTAGATATATTAATTATTCCTTTTGTCGACCATGATTGTATAGGGACGCCTTTGATAGAACAAACAAAGATGTTATATTGCACCAAGGGCGCTGTAGATGTACTAGTTATTTTTTTTTGTTGTCCCTGATTGTATAGGGGCGCCTTCGATAGAATAAAAAAGAAATAATATTGCACCAAGGGGCGCTGTAGATATATTAACTATTCCTTTTGTCGCCCCTCATTGTTTAGGGACGCCTTCGATAGAACAAACAAAGATGTATTATTGCGCCAATTTTGGTGCTGTAGATAAATTAATTATTCCTTTTGTCGCCGCTCATTGTTTAGGGGCGCCTTCAATAGAACAAACAAGGATGTAATATTGTACCAAGGACGCTGTAGATATATTAATTACCGGCATTCCTTTTTCGACCATGATTGTATAGGGGCGCCTTTGATAGAAGAAACAAAGATGTTATATTGCACCAAGGGCGCTGTAGATATAATTATTAGTTATTCTGTTTGTCGCCCCTCATTGTTTAGGGGCGCCTTTGATAAGAAACAAAGATATTATATTGCTCCAAGGGCGCTGATATTAATTATTCATTTTGTATAGGGGTACCTTCGATAGAACAAAAAATGATGTAATATTGCACCAAGGGCGTTGTAGATATATTAATTATTCCTTTTTACGCCCCTGATTTTATAGGGGCGCCTTCGATAGAATAAAAAAGAAATAATACTGCACCAAGGGGCGCTGTAGATATATTAATTATTCCTTTTGTCGCCCCTCATTGTTTAGGGGCGTCTTGGATAGAACAAAAAAGGAAATAATATTTCACCAAGGGCGCTGTAGATAAATTAATTATTCCTTTTGTTGCCACTGATTGTATAGGGGCGCCTTCAATAGAACAAACAAGGATGTAATATTGCACCAAGGACGCTGTAGATATATTAATTATTCCTTTTGTCGACCATGATTGTATAGGGACGCCTTTGATAGAACAAACAAAGATGTTATATTGCACCAAGGGCGCTGTAGATATATTAATTATTCCTTTTGTCGCCCCTCATTGTATAGGGGCGCCCTCCATAGAACAAACAAGGATGGAATATTGCGCCAATTTTGGTGCTGTAGATATATTAATTATTTCTTTTGTCGCCCCTGATTATATAGGGGCGCCTTCGATAAAACAAACAAGGATGTAATATTGAACCAAGGGCGCTGATATTAATTATTCCTTTCGGAGCCCCTGATTGTATAGGGCGCCTTCGATAGAATAAAAAAGAAATAATATTGCACCAATTGGCGCTGTAGATATATTAATTATTCCTTTTGTCGCCCCTCATTGTATAGCGGCGCCTTCGATAGAACAAACAAGGATGGAATATTGCGCCAATTTTGGTGCTGTAGATATATTAATTATTTCTTCTGTCGCCCCTGATTATATAGGGGCGCCTTCGATAAAACAAACAAGGATGTAATATTGAACCAAGGGCGCTGATATTAATTATTCTTTTTGTCGACCATGATTGTATAGGGGCGACTTCGAGAGAACAAAACAGGATGTAATATTGCACCAAGGACGATGTAGATATATTAATTATTCCTTTTTCGCCCCTGATTTTATAGGGGCGCCTTCGATAGAATAAAAAAGAAATAATACTGCACCAAGGGGCGCTGTAGATATATTAATTATTCCTCTTGTCGCCCCTCGTTGTTTAGGGCGTCTTGGATATAACAAAAAAGGAAATAATATTTCACCAAGGGCGCTGTAGATAAATTAATTATTCCTTTTGTTGCCCCTGATTGTATAGGGGCGCCTTCAATAGAACAAACAAGGATGTAATATTGCACCAAGGACGCTGTAGATATATTAATTACCGGCATTCCTTTTTCGACCATGATTGTATAGGGGCGCCTTTGATAGAAGAAACAAAGATGTTATATTGCACCAAGGGCGCTGTAGATATAATTATTAGTTATTCGGTTTGTCGCCCCTCATTGTTTAGGGGCGCCTTTGATAAGAAACAAAGATATTATATTGCACCAAGGGCGCAGATATTAATTATTCATTTTGTATAGGGGTACCTTCGATAGAACAAAAAAGGATGTAATATTGCACCAAGGGCGTTGTAGATATATTAATTATTCCTTTTTACGCCCCTGATTTTATAGGGGCGCCTTCGATAGAATAAAAAAGAAATAATACTGCACCAAGGGGCGCTGTAGATATATTAATTATTCCTTTTGTCGCCCCTCATTGTTTAGGGGCGTCTTGGATAGAACAAAAAAGGAAATAATATTTCATCAAGGGCGCTGTAGATAAATTAATTATTCCTTTTGTTGCCACTGATTGTATAGGGGCGCCTTCAATAGAACAAACAAGGATGTAATATTGCACCAAGGACGCTGTAGATATATTAATTATTCCTTTTGTCGACCATGATTGTATAGGGACGCCTTTGATAGAACAAACAAAGATGTTATATTGCACCAAGGGCGCTGTAGATGTATTAGTTATTCCTTTTGTTGTCCCTGATTGTATAGGGGCGCCCTCGATAGAATAAAAAAGAAATAATATTGCACCAAGGACGCTGTAGGTATATTAATTATTCCTTTTTCGCCCCTGATTTTATAGGGGCGCCTTCGATAGAATAAAAAAGAAATAATACTGCACCAAGGGGCGCTGTAGATATTTTAATTATTCCTTTTGTCGCCCCTCATTGTTTAGGGGCGTCTTGGATAGAACAAAAAAGGAAATAATATTTCAGCAAGGGCGCTGTAGATAAATTAATTATTCCTTTTGTTGCCACTGATTGTATAGGGGCGCCTTCAATAGAACAAACAAGGATGTAATATTGCACCAAGGACGCTGTAGATATATTAATTATTCCTTTTGTCGACCATGATTGTATAGGGACGCCTTTGATAGAACAAACAAAGATGTTATATTGCACCAAGGGCGCTGTAGATATATAAATTATTCCTTTTGTCGCCCCTCATTGTATAGGGGCGCCCTCCATAAAGCAAACAAGGATGGAATATTGCGCCAATTTTGGTGCTGTAGATATATTAATTATTTCTTTTGTCGCCCCTGATTATATAGGGGCGCCTTCGATAAAACAAACAAGGATGTAATATTGAACCAAGGGCGCTGATATTAATTATTCCTTTTGTCGACCATGATTGTATAGGGGCGACTTCGAGAGAACAAAACAGGATGTAATATTGCACCAAGGACGCTGTAGATATATTAATTATTCCTTTTTCGCCCCTGATTTTATAGGGGCGCCTTCGATAGAATAAAAAAGAAATAATACTGCACCAAGGGGCGCTGTAGATATATTAATTATTCCTCTTGTCGCCCCTCGTTGTTTAGGGCGTCTTGGATATAACAAAAAAGGAAATAATATTTCACCAAGGGCGCTGTAGATAAATTAATTATTCCTTTTGTTGCCCCTGATTGTATAGGGGCGCCTTCAATAGAACAAACAAGGATGTAATATTGCACCAAGGACGCTGTAGATATATTAATTATTCCTTTTGTCGACCATGATTGTATAGGGACGCCTTTGATGGAACAAACAAAGATGTTATATTGCACCAAGGGCGCTGTAGATGTATTAGTTATTTCTTTTGTTGTCCCTGATTGTATAGGGGCGCCTTCGATAGAATAAAAAAGAAATAATATTGCACCAAGGACGCTGTAGATATATTAATTATTCCTTTTGTCGCCCCTCATTGTTTAGGGGCGCTTTCGATTGAACAAACAAAGATGTAATATTGCGCCAATTTTGGTGCTGTAGATAAATTAATTATTCCTTTTGTCGCCCTTCATTGTTTAGGGGCGCCTTCAATAGAACAAACAAGGATGTTATATTGCACCAAGGACACTGTAGATATATTAATTACCGCCATTCTTTTTTCGACCATGATTGTATAGGGGCGCCTTTGATAGAAGAAACAAAGATGTTATATTGCACCAAGGGCGCTGTAGATATAATTATTAGTTATTCGGTTTGTCGCCCCTCATTGTTTAGAGGCGCCTTTGATAAGAAACAAAGATATTATATTGCACCAAGGGCGCTGATATTAATTATTCATTTTGTATAGGGGTACCTTCGATAGAACGAGAAAGGATGTAATATTGCACCAAGGGCGTTGTAGATATATTAATTATTCCATTTTACGCCCCTGATTTTATAGGGGCGCCTTCGATAGAATAAAAAAGAAATAATACTGCACCAAGGGGCGCTGTAGATATATTAATTATTCCTTTTGTCGCCCCTCATTGCTTTGGGGCGTCTTGGATAGAACAAAAAAGGAAATAATATTTCACCAAGGGCGCTGTAGATAAATTAATTATTCCTTTTGTTGCCACTGATTGTATAGGGGCGCCTTCCATAGAACAAACAAGGATGGAATATTGAACCAAGGGCGCTGATATTAATTATTCCTTTTGTCGACCATGATTGTATAGGGGCGACTTCGAGAGAACAAAACAGGATGTAATATTGCACCAAGGACGCTGTAGATATATTAATTATTCCTTTTTCGCCCCTGATTTTATAGGGGCGCCTTCGATAGAATAAAAAAGAAATAATATTGCACCAAGGGGCGCTGTAGATATATTAATTATTCCTTTTGTCGCCCCTCATTGTTTAGGGGCGCCTTCGATAGAACAAACAAAGATGTATTATTGCGCCAATTTTGGTGCTGTAGATAAATTAATTATTCCTTTTGTCGCAACTCATTGTTTAGGGGCGCCTTCAATAGAACAAACAAAGATGTATTATTGCGCCAATTTTGGTGCTGTAGATAAATTAATTATTCCTTTTGTCGACCATGATTGTATAGGGGCGCCTTTAATAGAACAAACAAGGATGTAATATTGCACCAAGGACACTGTAGATATATTAATTATCGGCATTCTTTTTTCGACCATGATTGTATAGGGGCGCTTTTGATAGAAGAAACAAAGATGTTATATTGCACCAAGGGCGCTGTAGATATAATTATTAGTTATTCGGTTTGTCGCCCCTCATTGTTTAGGGGCGCCTTTGATAAGAAACAAAGATGTTATATTGCACCAAGGGCGCTGATATTAATTATTCATTTTGTATAGGGGTACCTTCGATAGAACAAAAAAGGATAAAATATTGCACCAAGGGCGTTGTAGAAATATTAAGTATTCCTTTTTACGCCCCTGATTTTATAGGGGCGCCTCCGATAGAATAAAAAAGAAATAATACTGCACCAAGGGGCGCTGTAGATATATTAATTATTCCTTTTGTCGCCCCTCATTGTTTAGGGGCGTCTTGGATAGAACAAAAAAGGAAATAATATTTCACCAAGGGCGCTGTAGATAAATTAATTATTCCTTTTGTTGCCCCTGATTGTATAGGGGCGCCTTCGATAGAACAAACAAAGATGTATTCTTGCGCCAATTTTGGTGCTGTAGATAAATTAATTATTCCTTTTGTCGCCGCTCATTGTTTAGGGGCGCCTTCAATAGAACAAACGAGGATGTAATATTGCACCAAGGACGCTGTAGATATATTAATTATTCCTTTTGTCGACCATGATTGTATAGGGACGCCTTTGATAGAACAAACAAGGATGTTATATTGCACCAAGGGCGCTGTAGATGTACTAGTTATTTTTTTTGTTGTCCCTGATTGTATAGGGGCGCCTTCGATAGAATAAAAAAGAAATAATATTGCACCAAGGATGCTGTAGATATATTAATTATTCCTTTTGTCGCCCCTCATTGTTTAGGGGCGCTTTCGATAGAACAAACAAAGATGTATTATTGCGCCAATTTTGGTGCTGTAGATAAATTAATTATTCCTTTTGTCGCCCTTCATTGTTTAGGGGCGCCTTCAATAGAACACACAAGGATGTAATATTGCACCAAGGATACTGTAGATATATTAATTACCGGCATTCTTTTTTCGACCATGATTGTATAGGGGCGCCTTTGATAGAAGAAACAAAGATGTTATATTGCACCAAGGGCGCTGTAGATATAATTATTAGTTATTCGGTTTGTCGCCCCTCATTGTTTAGGGGCGCCTTTGATAAGAAACAAAGATATTATATTGCACCAAGGGCGATGATATTAATTATTCATTTTGTATAGGGGTACCTTCGATAGAACAAAAAAGGATGTAATATTGCACCAAGGGCGTTGTAGATTTATTAATTATTCCTTTTTACGCCCCTGATTTTATAGGGGCGCCTTCGATAGAATAAAAAAGAAATAATACTGCACCAAGGGGCGCTGTAGATATAATAATTATTCCTTTTGTCGACCATGATTGTATAGGGGCGACTTCGAGAGAACTAAACAGGATGTAATATTGCACCAAGGACGCTGTAGATATATTAATTATTCCTTTTGTCGACCATGATTGTATAGGGGCGACTTCGAGAGAACAAAACAGGATGTAATATTGCACCAAGGACGCTGTAGATATATTAATTATTCCTTTTTCGCCCCTGATTTTATAGGGGCGCCTTCGATAGAATAAAAAAGAAATAATACTGCACCAAGGGGCGCTGTAGATATATTAATTATTCCTTTTGTCGCCCCTCATTGTTTAGGGGCGTCTTGGATAGAACAAAAAAGGAAATAATATTTCACCAAGGGCGCTGTAGATAAATTAATTATTCCTTTTGTTGCCCCTGATTGTATAGGGGCGCCTTCAATAGAACAAACAAGGATGTAATATTGCACCAAGGACGCTGTAGATATATTAATTATTCCTTTTGTCGACCATGATTGTATAGGGACGCCTTTGATAGAACAAACAAAGATGTTATATTGCACCAAGGGCGCTGTAGATGTACTAGTTTTTTTTTTTTGTTGTCCCTGATTGTATAGGGGCGCCTTCGATAGAATAAAAAAGAAAAAATATTGCACCAAGGGGCGCTGTAGATATATTAATTATTCCTTTTGTCGCCCCTCATTGTTTAGGGGCGCCTTCGATAGAAGAAACAAAGATGTATTATTGCGCCAATTTTGGTGCTGTAGATAAATTAAATATTCCTTTTGTCGCCGCTCATTGTTTAGGGGCGCCTTCAATAGAACAAACAAGGATGTAATATTGCACCAAGGACGCTGTAGATATATTAATTACCGGCATTCCTTTTTCGACCATGATTGTATAGGGGCGCCTTTGATAGAAGAAACAAAGATGTTATATTGCACCAAGGGCGCTGTAGATGTATTAATTATTCCTTTTGTCGCCCCTCATTTTTTAGGGGCGCTTTCGATAGAACAAACAAAGATGTAATATTGCGCCAAATTTGGTGCTGTAGATAAATTAATTATTCGTTTTGTCGCCCCTCACTGTTTAGGGGCGTCTTGGATAGAACAAAAAAGGAAATAATATTTCACCAAGGACGCTGTAGATATATTAATTACCGGCATTCCTTTTTCGACCATGATTGTATAGGGGCGCCTTTGATAGAAGAAACAAAGATGTTATATTGCACCAAGGGCGCTGTAGATACAATTATTAGTTATTCGGTTTGTCGCCCCTCATTGTTTAGGGGCGCCTTTGATAAGAAACAAAGATATTATATTGCACCAAGGGCGCTGATATTAATTATTCATTTTGTATAGGGGTACCTTCGATAGAACAAAAAAGGATGTAATATTGCACCAAGGGCGTTGTAGATATATTAATTATTCCTTTTTACGCCCCTGATTTTATAGGGGCGCCTTCGATAGAATAAAAAAGAAATAATACTGCACCAAGGGGCGCTGTAGATATATTAATTATTCCTTTTGTCGCCCCTCATTGTTTAGGGGCGTCTTGGATAGAACAAAAAAGGAAATAATATTTCACCAAGGGCGCTGTAGATAAATTAATTATTCCTTTTGTTGCCCCTGATTGTATAGGGGCGCCTTCAATAGAACAAACAAGGATGTAATATTGCACCAAGGACGCTGTAGATATATTAATTATTCCTTTTGTCGACCATGATTGTATAGGGACGCCTTTGATAGAACAAACAAAGATGTTATATTGCACCAAGGGCGCTGTAGATATATTAATTATTCCTTTTGTCGCCCCTCATTGTATAGGGGCGCCTTCCATAGAACAAACAAGGATGGAATATTGCGCCAATTTTGGTGCTGTAGATATATTAATTATTTCTTTTGTCGCCCCTGATTATATAGGGGCGCCTTCGATAAAACAAACAAGGATGTAATATTGAACCAAGGGCGCTGATATTAATTATTCCTTTTGTCGACCATGATTGTATAGGGGCGACTTCTAGAGAACAAAACAGAATGTAATATTGCACCAAGGACGCTGTAGATATATTAATTATTCCTTTTCGCCCCTGATTTTATAGGGGCGCCTTCGATACAATAAAAAAGAAGTAATATTGCACCAAGGGGCGCTGTAGATATATTAATTATTCCTTTTGTCGCCCCTCATTGTTTAGGGGCGCCTTCGATAGAACAAACAAAGATGTATTATTGCGCCAATTTTGGTGCTGTAGATAAATCAATTATTCCTTTTTTCGCCCCTCATTGTTTAGGGGCGCCTTCAATAGAACAAACAAGGATGTAATATTGCACCAAGGACGCTGTAGATATAATTATTAGTTATTCGGTTTTTTGCCCCTCATAGTTTAGGGGCGCCTTCGATAGAACAAACAAAGATGTTATATTGCATTAAGAGCGCTGATATTAATTATTCATTTTGTATAGGGGCACCTTCGATAGAACAAAAAAGGATGTAATATTGAATCAAGGGCGCTGTAGATATATTAATTATTCCTTTTGTCGCCCCTCATTGTTTAGGGCGTCTTGGATAGAACAAAAAAGGAAATAATATTTCACCAAGGGCGCTGTAGATAAATTAATTATTCCTTTTGTTGCCCCTGATTGTATAGGGGCGCCTTCAATAGAACAAACAAGGATGTAATATTGCACCAAGGACGCTGTAGATATATTAATTATTCCTTTTGTCGACCATGATTGTATAGGGACGCCTTTGATAGAACAAACAAAGATGTTATATTGCACCAAGGGCGCTGTAGATGTATTAGTTTTTCCGTTTGTTGTCCCTGATTGTATAGGGGATCCTTCGATAGAATAAAAAAGAAATAATATTGCACCAAGGACGCTGTAGATATATTAATTATTCCTTTTTCGACCCTGATTTTATAGGGGCGCCTTCGATAGAATAAAAAAGAAATAATACTGCACCAAGGGGCGCTATAGATATATTAATTATTCCTTTTGTCGCCCCTCATTGTTTAGGGGCGTCTTGGATAGAACAAAAAATGAAATAATATTTCACCAAGGGCGCTGTAGATAAATTAATTATTCTTTTTGTTGCCCCTGATTGTATAGGGGCGCCTTCAATAGAACAAACAAGGATGTAATATTGCACCAAGGACGCTGTAGATATATTAATTATTCCTTTTGTCGACCATGATTGTATAGGGACGCCTTTGATAGAACAAACAAAGATGTTATATTGCACCAAGGGCGCTGTAGATGTATTAGTTATTCCTTTTGTTGCACTGATTGTATAGGGGCGCCTTCGATAGAATAAAAAAGAAATAATATTGCACCAAGGACGCTATAGATATATTAATTATTCCTTTTTCGCCCCTGATTTTATAGGGGCGCCTTCGATAGAATAAAAAAGAAATAATACTGCACCAAGGGGCGCTGTAGATATATTAATTATTCCTTTTGTCGCCCCTCATTGTTTAGGGGCGTCTTGGATAGAACAAAAAAGGAAATAATATTTCACCAAGGGCGCTGTAGATAAATTAATTATTCCTTTTCTTGCCCCTGATTGTATAGGGGCGCCTTCAATAGAACAAACAAGGATGTAATATTGCACCAAGGACGCTGTAGATATATTAATTATTCCTTTTGTCGACCATGATTGTATAGGGACGCCTTTGATAGAACAAACAAAGATGTTATATTGCACCAAGGGCGCTGTAGATGTATTAGTTATTCCTTTTGTTGTCCCTGATTGTATAGGGGCGCCTTCGATAGAATAAAAAAGAAATAATATTGCACCAAGGACGCTGTAGATATATTAATTATTCCTTTTTCGCCCCTGATTTTATAGGGGCGCCTTCGATTCAATAAAAAAGAAATAATATTGCACCAAGGGGCGCTGTAGATATATTAATTATTCCTTTTGTCGCCCCTCATTGTTTAGGGGCGCCTTCGATAGAACAAACAAAGAAGTATTATTGCGCCAATTTTGGTGCTGTAGATAAATTAATTATTCCTTTTGTCGCCCCTCATTGTTTAGGGGCGCCTTCAATAGATCAAACAAGGATGTAATATTGCACCAAGGACGCTGTAGATATATGAATTACCGGCATTCCTTTTTCGACCATGATTGTATAGGGGCGCCTTTGATAGAAGAAACAAAGATGTTATATTGCACCAAGGGCGCTGTAGATATAATTATTAGTTATTCGGATTGTCGCCCCTCATTGTTTAGGGGCGCCTTTGATAAGAAACAAAGATATATTGCACCAAGGGCGCTGATATTAATTATTCATTTTGTATAGGGGTACCTTCGATAGAACAAAAAAGGATGTAATATTGCACCAAGGGCGTTGTAGATATATTAATTATTCCTTTTTACGCCCCTGATTTTATAGGGGCGCCTTCGATAGAATAAAAAAGAAATAATACTGCACCAAGGGGCGCTGTAGATATATTAATTATTCCTTTTGTCGCCCCTCATTGTTTAGGGGCGTCTTGGATAGAACAAAAAAGGAAATAATATTTCACCAAGGGCGCTGTAGATAAATTAATTATTCCTTTTGTTGCCCCTGATTGTATAGGGACGCCTTCAATAGAACAAACAAGGATGTAATATTGCACCAAGGACGCTGTAGATATATTAATTATTCCTTTTGTCGACCATGATTGTATAGGGACGCCTTTGATAGAACAAACAAAGATGTTATATTGCACCAAGGGCGCTGTAGATGTACTAGTTATTTTTTTTGTTGTCCCTGATTGTATAGGGGCGCCTTCGATAGAATAAAAAAGAAATAATATTGCACCAAGGGGCGCTGTAGATATATTAATTATTCCTTTTGTCGCCCCTCATTATTTAGGGGCGCCTTCGATAGAACAAACAAAGATGTATTATTGCGCCAATTTTGGTGCTGTAGATAAATTAATTATTCCTTTTGTCGCCGCTCATTGTTTAGGGGCGCCTTCAATAGAACAAACAAGGATGTAATATTGCACCAAGGACGCTGTAGATATATTAATTACCGGCATTCCTTTTTCGACCATGATTGTATAGGGGCGCCTTTGATAGATGAAACAAAGATGTTATATTGCACCAAGGGCGCTGTAGATATAATTATTAGTTATTCGGTTTGTTGCCCCTCATTGTTTAGGGGCGCCTTTGATAAGAAACAAAGATGTTATATTGCACCAAGGGCGCTGATAATAATTATTCATTTTGTATAGGGGTACCTTCGATAGAACAAAAAAGGATGTAATATTGCACCAAGGGCGTTTTAGATATATTAATTATTCTTTTTTACGCCCCTGATTTTATAGGGGCGCCTTCGATAGAATAAAAAAGAAGTAATACTGCACCAAGGGGCGCTGTAGATATATTAATTATTCCTTTTGTCGCCCCTCATTGTTTAGGGGCGTCTTGGATAGAACAAAAAGGGAAATAATATTTCACCAAGGGCGCTGTAGATAAATTAATTATTCCTTTTGTTGCCCCTGATTGTATAGGGGCGCCTTCAATAGAACAAACAAGGATGTAATATTGCACCAAGGACGCTGTAGATATATTAATTATTCCTTTTGTCGACCATGATTGTATAGGGACGCCTTTGATAGAACAAACAAAGATGTTATATTGCACCAAGGGCGCTGTAGATGTACTAGTTATTTTTTTTGTTGTCCCTGATTCTATAGGGGCGCCTTCGATAGAATAAAAAAGAAAAAATATTGCACCAAGGGGCGCTGTAGATATATTAACTATTCCTTTTGTCGCCCCTCATTGTTTAGGGGCGCCTTCGATAGAACAAACAAAGATGTATTATTGCGCCAATTTTGGTGCTGTAGATAAATTAATTATTCCTTTTGTCGCCGCTCATTGTTTAGGGGCGCCTTCAATAGAACAAACAAGGATGTAATATTGTACCAAGGACGCTGTAGATATATTAATTACCGGCATTCCTTTTTCGACCATGATTGTATAGGGGCGCCTTTGATAGAAGAAACAAAGATGTTATATTGCACCAAGGGCGCTGTAGATATAATTATTAGTTATTCGGTTTGTCGCCCCTCATTGTTTAGGGGCGCCTTTGATAAGAAACAAAGATATTATATTGCACCAAGGGCGCTGATATTAATTATTCATTTTATATAGGGGTACCTTCGATAGAACAAAAAAGGATGTAATATTGCACCAAGGGCGTTGTAGATATATTAATTATTCCTTTTTGCGCCCCTGATTTTATAGGGGCGCCTTCGATAGAATAAAAAAGAAATAATACTGCACCAAGGGGCGCTGTAGATATATTAATTCCTTTTGTCGCCCCTCATAGTTTAGGGGCGTCTTGGATAGAACAAAAAAGGAAATAATATTTCACCAAGGGCGCTGTAGATAAATTAATTATTCCTTTTGTTGCCACTGATTGTATAGGGGCGCCTTCAATAGAACAAACAAGGATGTAATATTGCACCAAGGACGCTGTAGATATATTAATTATTCCTTTTGTCGACCATGATTGTATAGGGACGCCTTTGATAGAACAAACAAAGATGTTATATTGCACCAAGGGCGCTGTAGATATATTAATTATTCCTTTTGTCGCCCCTCATTGTATAGGGGCGCCCTCCATAGAACAAACAAGGATGGAATATTGCGCCAATTTTGGTGCTGTAGATATATTAATTATTTCTTTTGTCGCCCCTGATTATATAGGGGCGCCTTCGATAAAACAAACAAGGATGTAATATTGAACCAAAGGCGCTGATATTAATTATTCCTTTCGGAGCCCCTGATTGTATAGGGCGCCTTCGATAGAATAAAAAAGAAATAATATTGCACCAATTGGCGCTGTAGATATATTAATTATTCCTTTTGTTGCCCCTGATTGTATAGGGGCGCCTTCGATAGAACAAACAAAGATGTATTATTGCGCCAATTTTGGTGCTGTAGATAAATTAATTATTCCTTTTGTCGCCGCTCATTGTTTAGGGGCGCCTTCAATAGAACAAACGAGGATGTAATATTGCACCAAGGACGCTGTAGATATATTAATTATTCCTTTTGTCGACCATGATTGTATAGGGACGCCTTTGATAGAACAAACAAGGATGTTATATTGCACCAAGGGCGCTGTAGATGTACTAGTTATTTTTTTTGTTGTCCCTGATTGTATAGGGGCGCCTTCGATAGAATAAAAAAGAAATAATATTGCACCAAGGATGCTGTAGATATATTAATTATTCCTTTTGTCGCCCCTCATTGTTTAGGGGCGCTTTCGATAGAACAAACAAAGATGTATTATTGCGCCAATTTTGGTGCTGTAGATAAATTAATTATTCCTTTTGTCGCCCTTCATTGTTTAGGGGCGCCTTCAATAGAACACACAAGGATGTAATATTGCACCAAGGATACTGTAGATATATTAATTACCGGCATTCTTTTTTCGACCATGATTGTATAGGGGCGCCTTTGATAGAAGAAACAAAGATGTTATATTGCACCAAGGGCGCTGTAGATATAATTATTAGTTATTCGGTTTGTCGCCCCTCATTGTTTAGGGGCGCCTTTGATAAGAAACAAAGATATTATATTGCACCAAGGGCGATGATATTAATTATTCATTTTGTATAGGGGTACCTTCGATAGAACAAAAAAGGATGTAATATTGCACCAAGGGCGTTGTAGATTTATTAATTATTCCTTTTTACGCCCCTGATTTTATAGGGGCGCCTTCGATAGAATAAAAAAGAAATAATACTGCACCAAGGGGCGCTGTAGATATAATAATTATTCCTTTTGTCGACCATGATTGTATAGGGGCGACTTCGAGAGAACTAAACAGGATGTAATATTGCACCAAGGACGCTGTAGATATATTAATTATTCCTTTTGTCGACCATGATTGTATAGGGGCGACTTCGAGAGAACAAAACAGGATGTAATATTGCACCAAGGACGCTGTAGATATATTAATTATTCCTTTTTCGCCCCTGATTTTATAGGGGCGCCTTCGATAGAATAAAAAAGAAATAATACTGCACCAAGGGGCGCTGTAGATATATTAATTATTCCTTTTGTCGCCCCTCATTGTTTAGGGTCGTCTTGGATAGAACAAAAAAGGAAATAATATTTCACCAAGGGCGCTGTAGATAAATTAATTATTCCTTTTGTTGCCCCTGATTGTATAGGGGCGCCTTCAATGGAACAAACAAGGATGTAATATTGCACCAAGGACGCTGTAGATATATTAATTATTCCTTTTGTCGACCATGATTGTATAGGGACGCCTTTGATAGAACAAACAAAGATGTTATATTGCACCAAGGGCGCTGTAGATGTACTAGTTTTTTTTTTGTTGTCCCTGATTGTATAGGGGCGCCTTCGATAGAATAAAAAAGAAAAAATATTGCACCAAGGGGCGCTGTAGATATATTAATTATTCCTTTTGTCGCCCCTCATTGTTTAGGGGCGTCTTGGATAGAACAAAAAAGGAAATAATATTTCACCAAGGGCGCTGTAGATAAATTAATTATTCCTTTTGTTGCCCCTGATTGTATAGGGGCGCCTTCAATAGAACAAACAAGGATGTAATATTGCACCAAGGACGCTGTAGATATATTAATTATTCCTTTTGTCGACCATGATTGTATAGGGACGCCTTTGATAGAACAAACAAAGATGTTATATTGCACCAAGGGCGCTGTAGATATATTAATTATTCCTTTTGTCGCCCCTCATTGTATAGGGGCGCCTTCCATAGAACAAACAAGGATGGAATATTGCGCCAATTTTGGTGCTGTAGATATATTAATTATTTCTTTTGTCGCCCCTGAATATATAGGGGCGCCTTCGATAAAACAAACAAGGATGTAATATTGAACCAAGGGCGCTGATATTAATTATTCCTTTTGTCGACCATGATTGTATAGGGGCGACTTCGAGAGAACAAAACAGAATGTAATATTGCACCAAGGACGCTGTAGATATATTAATTATTCCTTTTTCGCCCCTGATTTTATAGGGGCGCCTTCGATACAATAAAAAAGAAGTAATATTGCACCAAGGGGCGCTGTAGATATATTAATTATTCCTTTTGTCGCCCCTCATTGTTTAGGGGCGCCTTCGATAGAACAAACAAAGATGTATTATTGCGCCAATTTTGGTGCTGTAGATAAATCAATTATTCCTTTTTTCGCCCCTCATTGTTTAGGGGCGCCTTCAATAGAACAAACAAGGATGTAATATTGCACCAAGGACGCTGTAGATATAATTATTAGTTATTCGGTTTTTTGCCCCTCATAGTTTAGGGGCGCCTTCGATAGAACAAACAAAGATGTTATATTGCATTAAGAGCGCTGATATTAATTATTCATTTTGTATAGGGGCACCTTCGATAGAACAAAAAAGGATGTAATATTGAATCAAGGGCGCTGTAGATATATTAATTATTCCTTTTGTCGCCCCTCATTGTTTAGGGCGTCTTGGATAGAACAAAAAAGGAAATAATATTTCACCAAGGGCGCTGTAGATAAATTAATTATTCCTTTTGTTGCCCCTGATTGTATAGGGGCGCCTTCAATAGAACAAACAAGGATGTAATATTGCACCAAGGACGCTGTAGATATATTAATTATTCCTTTTGTCGACCATGATTGTATAGGGACGCCTTTGATAGAACAAACAAAGATGTTATATTGCACCAAGGGCGCTGTAGATGTATTAGTTTTTCCGTTTGTTGTCCCTGATTGTATAGGGGAGCCTTCGATAGAATAAAAAAGAAATAATATTGCACCAAGGACGCTGTAGATATATTAATTATTCCTTTTTCGACCCTGATTTTATAGGGGCGCCTTCGATAGAATAAAAAAGAAATAATACTGCACCAAGGGGCGCTATAGATATATTAATTATTCCTTTTGTCGCCCCTCATTGTTTAGGGGCGTCTTGGATAGAACAAAAAATGAAATAATATTTCACCAAGGGCGCTGTAGATAAATTAATTATTCTTTTTGTTGCCCCTGATTGTATAGGGGCGCCTTCAATAGAACAAACAAGGATGTAATATTGCACCAAGGACGCTGTAGATATATTAATTATTCCTTTTGTCGACCATGATTGTATAGGGACGCCTTTGATAGAACAAACAAAGATGTTATATTGCACCAAGGGCGCTGTAGATGTATTAGTTATTCCTTTTGTTGCACTGATTGTATAGGGGCGCCTTCGATAGAATAAAAAAGAAATAATATTGCACCAAGGACGCTATAGATATATTAATTATTCCTTTTTCGCCCCTGATTTTATAGGGGCGCCTTCGATAGAATAAAAAAGAAATAATACTGCACCAAGGGGCGCTGTAGATATATTAATTATTCCTTTTGTCGCCCCTCATTGTTTAGGGGCGTCTTGGATAGAACAAAAAAGGAAATAATATTTCACCAAGGGCGCTGTAGATAAATTAATTATTCCTTTTGTTGCCCCTGATTGTATAGGGACGCCTTCAATAGAACAAACAAGGATGTAATATTGCACCAAGGACGCTGTAGATATATTAATTATTCCTTTTGTCGACCATGATTGTATAGGGACGCCTTTGATAGAACAAACAAAGATGTTATATTGCACCAAGGGCGCTGTAGATGTACTAGTTATTTTTTTTGTTGTCCCTGATTGTATAGGGGCGCCTTCGATAGAATAAAAAAGAAATAATATTGCACCAAGGGGCGCTGTAGATATATTAATTATTCCTTTTGTCGCCCCTCATTATTTAGGGGCGCCTTCGATAGAACAAACAAAGATGTATTATTGCGCCAATTTTGGTGCTGTAGATAAATTAATTATTCCTTTTGTCGCCGCTCATTGTTTAGGGGCGCCTTCAATAGAACAAACAAGGATGTAATATTGCACCAAGGACGCTGTAGATATATTAATTACCGGCATTCCTTTTTCGACCATGATTGTATAGGGGCGCCTTTGATAGATGAAACAAAGATGTTATATTGCACCAAGGGCGCTGTAGATATAATTATTAGTTATTCGGTTTGTTGCCCCTCATTGTTTAGGGGCGCCTTTGATAAGAAACAAAGATGTTATATTGCACCAAGGGCGCTGATAATAATTATTCATTTTGTATAGGGGTACCTTCGATAGAACAAAAAAGGATGTAATATTGCACCAAGGGCGTTTTAGATATATTAATTATTCTTTTTTACGCCCCTGATTTTATAGGGGCGCCTTCGATAGAATAAAAAAGAAGTAATACTGCACCAAGGGGCGCTGTAGATATATTAATTATTCCTTTTGTCGCCCCTCATTGTTTAGGGGCGTCTTGGATAGAACAAAAAGGGAAATAATATTTCACCAAGGGCGCTGTAGATAAATTAATTATTCCTTTTGTTGCCCCTGATTGTATAGGGGCGCCTTCAATAGAACAAACAAGGATGTAATATTGCACCAAGGACGCTGTAGATATATTAATTATTCCTTTTGTCGACCATGATTGTATAGGGACGCCTTTGATAGAACAAACAAAGATGTTATATTGCACCAAGGGCGCTGTAGATGTACTAGTTATTTTTTTTGTTGTCCCTGATTCTATAGGGGCGCCTTCGATAGAATAAAAAAGAAAAAATATTGCACCAAGGGGCGCTGTAGATATATTAACTATTCCTTTTGTCGCCCCTCATTGTTTAGGGGCGCCTTCGATAGAACAAACAAAGATGTATTATTGCGCCAATTTTGGTGCTGTAGATAAATTAATTATTCCTTTTGTCGCCGCTCATTGTTTAGGGGCGCCTTCAATAGAACAAACAAGGATGTAATATTGTACCAAGGACGCTGTAGATATATTAATTACCGGCATTCCTTTTTCGACCATGATTGTATAGGGGCGCCTTTGATAGAAGAAACAAAGATGTTATATTGCACCAAGGGCGCTGTAGATATAATTATTAGTTATTCGGTTTGTCGCCCCTCATTGTTTAGGGGCGCCTTTGATAAGAAACAAAGATATTATATTGCACCAAGGGCGCTGATATTAATTATTCATTTTATATAGGGGTACCTTCGATAGAACAAAAAAGGATGTAATATTGCACCAAGGGCGTTGTAGATATATTAATTATTCCTTTTTACGCCCCTGATTTTATAGGGGCGCCTTCGATAGAATAAAAAAGAAATAATACTGCACCAAGGGGCGCTGTAGATATATTAATTCCTTTTGTCGCCCCTCATAGTTTAGGGGCGTCTTGGATAGAACAAAAAAGGAAATAATATTTCACCAAGGGCGCTGTAGATAAATTAATTATTCCTTTTGTTGCCACTGATTGTATAGGGGCGCCTTCAATAGAACAAACAAGGATGTAATATTGCACCAAGGACGCTGTAGATATATTAATTATTCCTTTTGTCGACCATGATTGTATAGGGACGCCTTTGATAGAACAAACAAAGATGTTATATTGCACCAAGGGCGCTGTAGATATATTAATTATTCCTTTTGTCGCCCCTCATTGTATAGGGGCGCCCTCCATAGAACAAACAAGGATGGAATATTGCGCCAATTTTGGTGCTGTAGATATATTAATTATTTCTTTTGTCGCCCCTGATTATATAGGGGCGCCTTCGATAAAACAAACAAGGATGTAATATTGAACCAAAGGCGCTGATATTAATTATTCCTTTCGGAGCCCCTGATTGTATAGGGCGCCTTCGATAGAATAAAAAAGAAATAATATTGCACCAATTGGCGCTGTAGATATATTAATTATTCCTTTTGTTGCCCCTGATTGTATAGGGGCGCCTTCGATAGAACAAACAAAGATGTATTATTGCGCCAATTTTGGTGCTGTAGATAAATTAATTATTCCTTTTGTCGCCGCTCATTGTTTAGGGGCGCCTTCAATAGAACAAACGAGGATGTAATATTGCACCAAGGACGCTGTAGATATATTAATTATTCTTTTTGTCGACCATGATTGTATAGGGACGCCTTTGATAGAACAAACAAGGATGTTATATTGCACCAAGGGCGCTGTAGATGTACTAGTTATTTTTTTTGTTGTCCCTGATTGTATAGGGGCGCCTTCGATAGAATAAAAAAGAAATAATATTGCACCAAGGATGCTGTAGATATATTAATTATTCCTTTTGTCGCCCCTCATTGTTTAGGGGCGCTTTCGATAGAACAAACAAAGATGTATTATTGCGCCAATTTTGGTGCTGTAGATAAATTAATTATTCCTTTTGTCGCCCTTCATTGTTTAGGGGCGCCTTCAATAGAACACACAAGGATGTAATATTGCACCAAGGATACTGTAGATATATTAATTACCGGCATTCTTTTTTCGACCATGATTGTATAGGGGCGCCTTTGATAGAAGAAACAAAGATGTTATATTGCACCAAGGGCGCTGTAGATATAATTATTAGTTATTCGGTTTGTCGCCCCTCATTGTTTAGGGGCGCCTTTGATAAGAAACAAAGATATTATATTGCACCAAGGGCGATGATATTAATTATTCATTTTGTATAGGGGTACCTTCGATAGAACAAAAAAGGATGTAATATTGCACCAAGGGCGTTGTAGATTTATTAATTATTCCTTTTTACGCCCCTGATTTTATAGGGGCGCCTTCGATAGAATAAAAAAGAAATAATACTGCACCAAGGGGCGCTGTAGATATAATAATTATTCCTTTTGTCGACCATGATTGTATAGGGGCGACTTCGAGAGAACTAAACAGGATGTAATATTGCACCAAGGACGCTGTAGATATATTAATTATTCCTTTTGTCGACCATGATTGTATAGGGGCGACTTCGAGAGAACAAAACAGGATGTAATATTGCACCAAGGACGCTGTAGATATATTAATTATTCCTTTTTCGCCCCTGATTTTATAGGGGCGCCTTCGATAGAATAAAAAAGAAATAATACTGCACCAAGGGGCGCTGTAGATATATTAATTATTCCTTTTGTCGCCCCTCATTGTTTAGGGTCGTCTTGGATAGAACAAAAAAGGAAATAATATTTCACCAAGGGCGCTGTAGATAAATTAATTATTCCTTTTGTTGCCCCTGATTGTATAGGGGCGCCTTCAATAGAACAAACAAGGATGTAATATTGCACCAAGGACGCTGTAGATATATTAATTATTCCTTTTGTCGACCATGATTGTATAGGGACGCCTTTGATAGAACAAACAAAGATGTTATATTGCACCAAGGGCGCTGTAGATGTACTAGTTTTTTTTTTGTTGTCCCTGATTGTATAGGGGCGCCTTCGATAGAATAAAAAAGAAAAAATATTGCACCAAAGGGGCGCTGTAGATATATTAATTATTCCTTTTGTCGCCCCTCATTGTTTAGGGGCGTCTTGGATAGAACAAAAAAGGAAATAATATTTCACCAAGGGCGCTGTAGATAAATTAATTATTCCTTTTGTTGCCCCTGATTGTATAGGGGCGCCTTCAATAGAACAAACAAGGATGTAATATTGCACCAAGGACGCTGTAGATATATTAATTATTCCTTTTGTCGACCATGATTGTATAGGGACGCCTTTGATAGAACAAACAAAGATGTTATATTGCACCAAGGGCGCTGTAGATATATTAATTATTCCTTTTGTCGCCCCTCATTGTATAGGGGCGCCTTCCATAGAACAAACAAGGATGGAATATTGCGCCAATTTTGGTGCTGTAGATATATTAATTATTTCTTTTGTCGCCCCTGAATATATAGGGGCGCCTTCGATAAAACAAACAAGGATGTAATATTGAACCAAGGGCGCTGATATTAATTATTCCTTTTGTCGACCATGATTGTATAGGGGCGACTTCGAGAGAACAAAACAGAATGTAATATTGCACCAAGGACGCTGTAGATATATTAATTATTCCTTTTTCGCCCCTGATTTTATAGGGGCGCCTTCGATACAATAAAAAAGAAGTAATATTGCACCAAGGGGCGCTGTAGATATATTAATTATTCCTTTTGTCGCCCCTCATTGTTTAGGGGCGCCTTCGATAGAACAAACAAAGATGTATTATTGCGCCAATTTTGGTGCTGTAGATAAATCAATTATTCCTTTTTTCGCCCCTCATTGTTTAGGGGCGCCTTCAATAGAACAAACAAGGATGTAATATTGCACCAAGGACGCTGTAGATATAATTATTAGTTATTCGGTTTTTTGCCCCTCATAGTTTAGGGGCGCCTTCGATAGAACAAACAAAGATGTTATATTGCATTAAGAGCGCTGATATTAATTATTCATTTTGTATAGGGGCACCTTCGATAGAACAAAAAAGGATGTAATATTGAATCAAGGGCGCTGTAGATATATTAATTATTCCTTTTGTCGCCCCTCATTGTTTAGGGCGTCTTGGATAGAACAAAAAAGGAAATAATATTTCACCAAGGGCGCTGTAGATAAATTAATTATTCCTTTTGTTGCCCCTGATTGTATAGGGGCGCCTTCAATAGAACAAACAAGGATGTAATATTGCACCAAGGACGCTGTAGATATATTAATTATTCCTTTTGTCGACCATGATTGTATAGGGACGCCTTTGATAGAACAAACAAAGATGTTATATTGCACCAAGGGCGCTGTAGATGTATTAGTTTTTCCGTTTGTTGTCCCTGATTGTATAGGGGAGCCTTCGATAGAATAAAAAAGAAATAATATTGCACCAAGGACGCTGTAGATATATTAATTATTCCTTTTTCGACCCTGATTTTATAGGGGCGCCTTCGATAGAATAAAAAAGAAATAATACTGCACCAAGGGGCGCTATAGATATATTAATTATTCCTTTTGTCGCCCCTCATTGTTTAGGGGCGTCTTGGATAGAACAAAAAATGAAATAATATTTCACCAAGGGCGCTGTAGATAAATTAATTATTCTTTTTGTTGCCCCTGATTGTATAGGGGCGCCTTCAATAGAACAAACAAGGATGTAATATTGCACCAAGGACGCTGTAGATATATTAATTATTCCTTTTGTCGACCATGATTGTATAGGGACGCCTTTGATAGAACAAACAAAGATGTTATATTGCACCAAGGGCGCTGTAGATGTATTAGTTATTCCTTTTGTTGCACTGATTGTATAGGGGCGCCTTCGATAGAATAAAAAAGAAATAATATTGCACCAAGGACGCTATAGATATATTAATTATTCCTTTTTCGCCCCTGATTTTATAGGGGCGCCTTCGATAGAATAAAAAAGAAATAATACTGCACCAAGGGGCGCTGTAGATATATTAATTATTCCTTTTGTCGCCCCTCATTGTTTAGGGGCGTCTTGGATAGAACAAAAAAGGAAATAATATTTCACCAAGGGCGCTGTAGATAAATTAATTATTCCTTTTCTTGCCCCTGATTGTATAGGGGCGCCTTCAATAGAACAAACAAGGATGTAATATTGCACCAAGGACGCTGTAGATATATTAATTATTCCTTTTGTCGACCATGATTGTATAGGGACGCCTTTGATAGAACAAACAAAGATGTTATATTGCACCAAGGGCGCTGTAGATGTATTAGTTATTCCTTTTGTTGTCCCTGATTGTATAGGGGCGCCTTCGATAGAATAAAAAAGAAATAATATTGCACCAAGGACGCTGTAGATATATTAATTATTCCTTTTTCGCCCCTGATTTTATAGGGGCGCCTTCGATACAATAAAAAAGAAATAATATTGCACCAAGGGGCGCTGTAGATATATTAATTATTCCTTTTGTCGCCCCTCATTGTTTAGGGGCGCCTTCGATAGAACAAACAAAGAAGTATTATTGCGCCAATTTTGGTGCTGTAGATAAATTAATTATTCCTTTTGTCGCCCCTCATTGTTTAGGGGCGCCTTCAATAGAACAAACAAGGATGTAATATTGCACCAAGGACGCTGTAGATATATGAATTACCGGCATTCCTTTTTCGACCATGATTGTATAGGGGCGCCTTTGATAGAAGAAACAAAGATGTTATATTGCACCAAGGGCGCTGTAGATATAATTATTAGTTATTCGGATTGTCGCCCCTCATTGTTTAGGGGCGCCTTTGATAAGAAACAAAGATATTATATTGCACCAAGGGCGCTGATATTAATTATTCATTTTGTATAGGGGTACCTTCGATAGAACAAAAAAGGATGTAATATTGCACCAAGGGCGTTGTAGATATATTAATTATTCCTTTTTACGCCCCTGATTTTATAGGGGCGCCTTCGATAGAATAAAAAAGAAATAATACTGCACCAAGGGGCGCTGTAGATATATTAATTATTCCTTTTGTCGCCCCTCATTGTTTAGGGGCGTCTTGGATAGAACAAAAAAGGAAATAATATTTCACCAAGGGCGCTGTAGATAAATTAATTATTCCTTTTGTTGCCCCTGATTGTATAGGGACGCCTTCAATAGAACAAACAAGGATGTAATATTGCACCAAGGACGCTGTAGATATATTAATTATTCCTTTTGTCGACCATGATTGTATAGGGACGCCTTTGATAGAACAAACAAAGATGTTATATTGCACCAAGGGCGCTGTAGATGTACTAGTTATTTTTTTTGTTGTCCCTGATTATATAGGGGCGCCTTCGATAGAATAAAAAAGAAATAATATTGCACCAAGGGGCGCTGTAGATATATTAATTATTCCTTTTGTCGCCCCTCATTATTTAGAGGCGCCTTCGATAGAACAAACAAAGATGTATTATTGCGCCAATTTTGGTGCTGTAGATAAATTAATTATTCCTTTTGTCGCCGCTCATTGTTTAGGGGCGCCTTCAATAGAACAAACAAGGATGTAATATTGCACCAAGGACGCTGTAGATATATTAATTACCGGCATTCCTTTTTCGACCATTATTGTATAGGGGCGCCTTTGATAGATGAAACAAAGATGTTATATTGCACCAAGGGCGCTGTAGATATAATTATTAGTTATTCGGTTTGTTGCCCCTCATTGTTTAGGGGCGCCTTTGATAAGAAACAAAGATGTTATATTGCACCAAAGGCGCTGATAATAATTATTCATTTTGTATAGGGGTACCTTCGATAGAACAAAAAAGGATGTAATATTGCACCAAGGGCGTTTTAGATATATTAATTATTCTTTTTTACGCCCCTGATTTTATAGGGGCGCCTTCGATAGAATAAAAAAGAAGTAATACTGCACCAAGGGGCGCTGTAGATATATTAATTATTCCTTTTGTCGCCCCTCATTGTTTAGGGGCGTCTTGGATAGAACAAAAAGGGAAATAATATTTCACCAAGGGCGCTGTAGATAAATTAATTATTCCTTTTGTTGCCCCTGATTGTATAGGGGCGCCTTCAATAGAACAAACAAGGATGTAATATTGCACCAAGGACGCTGTAGATATATTAATTATTCCTTTTGTCGACCATGATTGTATAGGGACGCCTTTGATAGAACAAACAAAGATGTTATATTGCACCAAGGGCGCTGTAGATGTACTAGTTATTTTTTTTGTTGTCCCTGATTGTATAGGGGCGCCTTCGATAGAATAAAAAAGAAAAAATATTGCACCAAGGGGCGCTGTAGATATATTAACTATTCCTTTTGTCGCCCCTCATTGTTTAGGGGCGCCTTCGATAGAACAAACAAAGATGTATTATTGCGCCAATTTTGGTGCTGTAGATAAATTAATTATTCCTTTTGTCGCCGCTCATTGTTTAGGGGCGCCTTCAATAGAACAAACAAGGATGTAATATTGTACCAAGGACGCTGTAGATATATTAATTACCGGCATTCCTTTTTCGACCATGATTGTATAGGGGCGCCTTTGATAGAAGAAACAAAGATGTTATATTGCACCAAGGGCGCTGTAGATATAATTATTAGTTATTCGGTTTGTCGCCCCTCATTGTTTAGGGGCGCCTTTGATAAGAAACAAAGATATTATATTGCACCAAGGGCGCTGATATTAATTATTCATTTTATATAGGGGTACCTTCGATAGAACAAAAAAGGATGTAATATTGCACCAAGGGCGTTGTAGATATATTAATTATTCCTTTTTACGCCCCTGATTTTATAGGGGCGCCTTCGATAGAATAAAAAAGAAATAATACTGCACCAAGGGGCGCTGTAGATATATTAATTCCTTTTGTCGCCCCTCATTGTTTAGGGGCGTCTTGGATAGAACAAAAAGGGAAATAATATTTCACCAAGGGCGCTGTAGATAAATTAATTATTCCTTTTGTTGCCACTGATTGTATAGGGGCGCCTTCAATAGAACAAACAAGGATGTAATATTGCACCAAGGACGCTGTAGATATATTAATTATTCCTTTTGTCGACCATGATTGTATAGGGACGCCTTTGATAGAACAAACAAAGATGTTATATTGCACCAAGGGCGCTGTAGATATATTAATCATTCCTTTTGTCGCCCCTCATTGTATAGGGGCGCCCTCCATAGAACAAACAAGGATGGAATATTGCGCCAATTTTGGTGCTGTAGATATATTAATTATTTCTTTTGTCGCCCCTGATTATATAGGGGCGCCTTCGATAAAACAAACAAGGATGTAATATTGAACCAAGGGCGCTGATATTAATTATTCCTTTCGGAGCCCCTGATTGTATAGGGCGCCTTCGATAGAATAAAAAAGAAATAATATTGCACCAATTGGCGCTGTAGATATATTAATTATTCCTTTTGTCGCCCCTCATTGTATAGCGGCGCCTTCGATAGAACAAACAAGGATGGAATATTGCGCCAATTTTGGTGCTGTAGATATATTAATTATTTCTTCTGTCGCCCCTGATTATATAGGGGCGCCTTCGATAAAACAAACAAGGATGTAATATTGAACCAAGGGCGCTGATATTAATTATTCGTTTTGTCGACCATGATTGTATAGGGGCGACTTCGAGAGAACAAAACAGGATGTAATATTGCACCAAGGACGCTGTAGATATATTAATTATTCCTTTTTCGCCCCTGATTTTATAGGGGCGCCTTCGATAGAATAAAAAAGAAATAATACTGCACCAAGGGGCGCTGTAGATATATTAATTATTCCTCTTGTCGCCCCTCGTTGTTTAGGGCGTCTTGGATATAACAAAAAAGGAAATAATATTTCACCAAGGGCGCTGTAGATAAATTAATTATTCCTTTTGTTGCCCCTGATTGTATAGGGGCGCCTTCAATAGAACAAACAAGGATGTAATATTGCACCAAGGACGCTGTAGATATATTAATTATTCCTTTTGTCGACCATGATTGTATAGGGACGCCTTTGATAGAACAAACAAAGATGTTATATTGCACCAAGGGCGCTGTAGATGTATTAGTTATTCCTTTTGTTGTCCCTGATTGTATAGGGGCGCCTTCGATAGAATAAAAAAGAAATAATATTGCACCAAGGACGCTGTAGATATATTAATTATTCCTTTTGTCGCCCCTCATTGTTTAGGGGCGATTTCGATTGAACAAACAAAGATGTAATATTGCGCCAATTTTGGTGCTGTAGATAAATTAATTATTCCTTTTGTCGCCCTTCATTGTTTAGGGGCGCCTTCAATAGAACAAACAAGGATGTAATATTGCACCAAGGACACTGTAGATATATTAATTACCGCCATTCTTTTTTCGACCATGATTGTATAGGGGCGCCTTTGATAGAAGAAACAAAGATGTTATATTGCACCAAGGGCGCTGTAGATATAATTATTAGTTATTCGGTTTGTCGCCCCTCATTGTTTAGAGGCGCCTTTGATAAGAAACAAAGATATTATATTGCACCAAGGGCGCTGATATTAATTATTCATTTTGTATAGGGGTACCTTCGATAGAACGAGAAAGGATGTAATATTGCACCAAGGGCGTTGTAGATATATTAATTATTCCTTTTTACGCCCCTGATTTTATAGGGGCGCCTTCGATAGAATAAAAAAGAAATAATACTGCACCAAGGGGCGCTGTAGATAAATTAATTATTCCTTTTGTCGCCCCTCATTGTTTAGGGGCGTCTTGGATAGAACAAAAAAGGAAATAATATTTCACCAAGGGCGCTGTAGATAAATTAATTATTCCTTTTGTTGCCACTGATTGTATAGGGGCGCCGTCCATAGAACAAACAAGGATGGAATATTGAACCAAGGGCGCTGATATTAATTATTCCTTTTGTCGACCATGATTGTATAGGGGCGACTTCGAGAGAACAAAACAGGATGTAATATTGCACCAAGGACGCTGTAGATATATTAATTATTCCTTTTTCGCCCCTGATTTTATAGGGGCGCCTTCGATAGAATAAAAAAGAAATAATATTGCACCAAGGGGCGCTGTAGATATATTAATTATTCCTTTTGTCGCCCCTCATTGTTTAGGGGCGCCTTCGATAGAACAAACAAAGATGTATTATTGCGCCAATTTTGGTGCTGTAGATAAATTAATTATTCCTTTTGTCGCAACTCATTGTTTAGGGGCGCCTTCAATAGAACAAACAAAGATGTATTATTGCGCAATTTTGGTGCTGTAGATAAATTAATTATTCCTTTTGTCGACCATGATTGCATAGGGGCGCCTTTAATAGAACAAACAAGGATGTAATA
The DNA here is from genome assembly GCF_964235325.1 of Thermobia domestica. Lineage (NCBI taxonomy): Eukaryota > Metazoa > Arthropoda > Insecta > Zygentoma > Lepismatidae > Thermobia > Thermobia domestica. The sequence continues at coordinate 236,305 of NC_137463.1, forward strand.
TTGCACCAAGGACACTGTAGATATATTAATTATCGGCATTCTTTTTTCGACCATGATTGTATAGGGGCGCTTTTGATAGAAGAAACAAAGATGTTATATTGCACCAAGGGCGCTGTAGATATAATTATTAGTTATTCGGTTTGTCGCCCCTCATTGTTTAGGGGCGCCTTTGATAAGAAACAAAGATGTTATATTGCACCAAGGGCGCTGATATTAATTATTCATTTTGTATAGGGGTACCTTCGATAGAACAAAAAAGGATGTAATATTGCACCAAGGGCGTTGTAGATATATTAATTATTCCTTTTTACGCCCCTGATTTTATAGGGGCGCCTTCGATAGAATAAAAAAGAAATAATACTGCACCAAGGGGCGCTGTAGATATATTAATTATTCCTTTTGTCGCCCCTCATTGTTTAGGGGCGTCTTGGATAGAACAAAAAAGGAAATAATATTTCACCAAGGGCGCTGTAGATAAATTAATTATTCCTTTTGCTGCCACTGATTGTATAGGGGCGCCTTCCATAGAACAAACAAGGATGGAATATTGAACCAAGGGCGTTGATATTAATTATTCTTTAGTCGACCATGATTGTATAGTAGCGACTTCGAGAGAACAAAACAGGATGTAATATTGCACCAAGGACGCTGTAGATATAATAATTATTCCTTTTCCGCCCCTGATTTTATAGGGGCGCCTTCGATAGAATAAAAAAGAAATAATATTGCACCAAGGGGCGCTGTAGATATATTAATTATTCCTTTTGTCGCCCCTCATTGTTTAGGGGCGCCTTCGATAGAACAAACAAAGATGTATTATTGCGCCAATTTTGGTGCTGTAGATAAATTAATTATTCCTTTTGTCGCCCCTCATTGTTTAGGGGCGCCTTCAATAGAACAAACAAAGATGTATTATTGCGCCAATTTTGGTGCCGTAGATAAATTAATTATTCCTTTTGTCGACCATGATTGTATAGGGGCGCCTTCAATAGAACAAACAAGGATGTAATATTGTACCAAGGACGCTGTAGATATATTAATTACCGGCATTCCTTTTTCGACCATGATTGTATAGGGGCGCCTTTGATAGAAGAAACAAAGATGTTATATTGCACCAAGGGCGCTGTAGATATAATTATTAGTTATTCGGTTTGTTGCCCCTCATTGTTTAGGGGCGCCTTTGATAAGAAACAAAGATATTATATTGCACCAAGGGCGCTGATATTAATTATTCATTTTGTATAGGGGTACCTTCGATAGAACAAAAAAGGATGTAATATTGCACCAAGGGCGTTGTAGATATATTAATTATTCCTTTTTACGCCCCTGATTTTATAGGGGCGCCTTCGATAGAATAAAAAAGAAATAATACTGCACCAAGGGGCGCTGTAGATATATTAATTATTCCTTTTGTCGCCCCTCATTGTTTAGGGGCGTCTTGGATAGAACAAAAAAGGAAATAATATTTCACCAAGGGCGCTGTAGATAAATTAATTATTCCTTTTGTTGCCCCTGATTGTATAGGGGCGCCTTCAATAGAACAAACAAGGATGTAATATTGCACCAAGGACGCTGTAGATATATTAATTATTCCTTTTGTCGACCATGATTGTATAGGGACGCCTTTGATAGAACAAACAAAGATGTTATATTGCACCAAAAGCGCTGTAGATATATTAATTATTCCTTTTGTCGCCCCTCATTGTATAGGGGCACCTTCCATAGAACAAACAAGGATGGAATATTGCGCCAATTTTAGTGCTGTAGATATATTAATTATTTCTTTTGTCGCCCCTGATTATATAGGGGCGCCTTCGATAAAACAAACAAGGATGTAATATTGAACCAAGGGCGCTGATATTAATTATTCCTTTTGTCGACCATGATTGTATAGGGGCGACTTCGAGAGAACAAAACAGGATGTAATATTGCACCAAGGACGCTGTAGATATATTAATTATTCCTTTTTCGCCCCTGATTTTATAGGGGCGCCTTCGATACAATAAAAAAGAAGTAATATTGCACCAAGGGGCGCTGTAGATATATTAATTATTCCTTTTGTCGCCCCTCATTGTTTAGGGGCGCCTTCGATAGAACAAACAAAGATGTATTATTGCGCCAATTTTGGTACTGTAGATAAATCAATTATTCCTTTTTTCGCCCCTCATTGTTTAGGGGCGCCTTCAATAGAACAAACAAGGATGTAATATTGCACCAAGGACGCTGTAGATATAATTATTAGTTATTCGGTTTGTTGCCCCTCATAGTTTAGGGGCGACTTCGATAGAACAAACAAAGATGTTATATTGCATTAAGAGCGCTGATATTAATTATTCATTTTGTATAGGGGCACCTTCGATAGAACAAAAAAGGATGTAATATTGAATCAAGGGCGCTGTAGATATATTAATTATTCCTTTTGTCGCCCCTCATTGTTTAGGGCGTCTTGGATAGAACAAAAAAGGAAATAATATTTCACCAAGGGCGCTGTAGATAAATTAATTATTCCTTTTGTTGCCCCTGATTGTATAGGGGCGCCTTCAATAGAACAAACAAGGATGTAATATTGCACCAAGGACGCTGTAGATATACTAATTATTCCTTTTGTCGACCATGATTGTATAGGGACGCCTTTGATAGAACAAACAAAGATGTTATATTGCACCAAGGGCGCTGTAGATGTATTAGTTATTCCTTTTGTTGTCCCTGATTGTATAGGGGAGCCTTCGATAGAATAAAAATGAAATAATATTGCACCAAGGACGCTGTAGATATATTAATTATTCCTTTTTCGCCCCTGATTTTATAGGGGCGCTTTCGATAGAATAAAAAAGAAATAATACTGCACCAAGGGGCGCTGTAGATATATTAATTATTCCTTTTGTCGCCCCTCATTGTTTAGGGGCGTCTTGGATAGAACAAAAAATGAAATAATATTTCACCAAGGGTGCTGTAGATAAATTAATTATTCTTTTTGTTGCCCCTGATTGTATAGGGGCGCCTTCAATAGAACAAACAAGGATGTAATATTGCACCAAGGACGCTGTAGATATATTAATTATTCCTTTTGTCGACCATGATTGTATAGGGACGCCTTTGATAGAACAAACAAAGATGTTATATTGCACCAAGGGCGCTGTAGATGTATTAGTTATTCCTTTTGTTGTCCCTGATTGTATAGGGGCGCCTTCGATAGAATAAAAAAGAAATAATATTGCACCAAGGACGCTGTAGATATATTAATTATTCCTTTTTCGCCCCTGATTTTATAGGGGCGCCTTCGATACAATAAAAAAGAAATAATATTGCACCAAGGGGCGCTGTAGATATATTAATTATTCCTTTTGTCGCCCCTCATTGTTTAGGGGCGCCTTCGATAGAACAAACAAAGAAGTATTATTGCGCCAATTTTGGTGCTGTAGATAAATTAATTATTCCTTTTGTCGCCCCTCATTGTTTAGGGGCGCCTTCAATAGAACAAACAAGGATGTAATATTGCACCAAGGACGCTGTAGATATATGAATTACCGGCATTCCTTTTTCGACCATGATTGTATAGGGGCGCCTTTGATAGAAGAAACAAAGATGTTATATTGCACCAAGGGCGCTGTAGATATAATTATTAGTTATTCGGTTTGTCGCCCCTCATTGTTTAGGGGCGCCTTTGATAAGAAACAAAGATGTTATATTGCACCAAGGGCGCTGATATTAATTATTCATTTTGTATAGGGGTACCTTCGATAAAACAAAAAAGGATGTAATATTGCACCAAGGGCGTTGTAGATATATTAATTATTCCTTTTTACGCCCCTGATTTTATAGGGGCGCCTTCGATAGAATAAAATGAAATAATACTGCACCAAGGGGCGCTGTAGATATATTAATTATTCCTTTTGTCGCCCCTCATTGTTTAGGGGCGTCTTGGATAGAACAAAAAAGGAAATAATATTTCACCAAGGTCGCTGTAGATAAATTAATTATTCCTTTTGTTGCCCCTGATTGTATAGGGGCGCCATCAATAGAACAAACAAGGATGTAACATTGCACCAAGGACGCTGTAGATATATTAATTATTCCTTTTGTCGACCATGATTGTATAATGACGCCTTTGATAGAACAAACAAAGATGTTATATTGCACCAAGGGCGCTGTAGATGTACTAGATATTTTTTTTGTTGTCCCTGATTGTATAGGGGCGCCTTCGATAGAACAAACAAAGATGTATTATTGCGCCAATTTTGGTGTTGTAGATAAATTTATTATTCCTTTTGTCGCCGCTCATTGTTTAGGGGCGCCTTCAATAGAACAAACAAGGATGTAATATTGCACCAAGGACGCTGTAGATATATGAATTACCGGCATTCCTTTTTCGACCATGATTGTATAGGGGCGCCTTTGATAGAAGAAACAAAGATGTTATATTGCACCAAGGGCGCTGTAGATATAATTATTAGTTATTCGGATTGTCGCCCCTCATTGTTTAGGGGCGCCTTTGATAAGAAACAAACATATTATATTCCACCAAGGGCGCTGATATTAATTATTCATTTTGTATAGGGGTACCTTCGATAGAACAAAAAAGGATGTAATATTGCACCAAGGGCGTCGTAGATATATTAGTTATTCCTTTTTACGCCCCTGATTTTATAGGGGCGCCTTCGATAGAATAAAAAAGAAATAATACTGCACCAAGGGGCGCTGTAGATATATTAATTATTCCTTTTGTCGCCCCTCATTGTTTAGCGGCGTCTTGGATAGAACAAAAAAGGAAATAATATTTCACCAAGGGCGCTGTAGATAAATTAATTATTCCTTTTGTTGCCCCTGATTGTATAGGGGCGCCTTCAATAGAACAAACAAGGATGTAATATTGCACCAAGGACGCTGTAGATATATTAATTATTCCTTTTGTCGACCATGATTGTATAGGGACGCCTTTGATAGAAGAAACAAAGATGTTATATTGCACCAAGGGCGCTGTAGATGTACTAGTTATTTTTTTTTGTTGTCCCTGATTGTATAGGGGCGCCTTCGATAGAATAAAAAAGAAATAATATTGCACCAAGGGGCGCTGTAGATATATTAATTATTCCTTTTGTCGTCCCTCATTGTTTAGGGGCGCCTTCGATAGAACAAACAAAGATGTATTATTGCGCCAATTTTGGTGCTGTACATAAATTAATTATTACTTTTGTCGCCGCTCATTGTTTAGGGGCGCCTTCAATAGAACAAACAAGGATGTAATATTGCACCAAGGACGCTGTAGATATATTAATTACCGGCATTTCTTTTTCGACCATGATTGTATAGGGGCGACTTTGATAGAAGAAACAAAGATGTTATATTGCACCAAGGGCGCTGTAGATATAATTATTAGTTATTCGGTTTGTCGCCCCTCATTGTTTAGGGGCGCCTTTGATAAGAAACAAAGATATTATATTGCACCAAGGGCGCTGATATTAATTATTCATTTTGTATAGGGGTACCTTCGATAGAACAAAAAAGGATGTAATATTGCACCAAGGGCGTTGTAGATATATTAATTATTCCTTTTTACGCCCCTGATTTTATAGGGGCGCCTTCGATAGAATAAAAAAGAAATAATACTGCACCAAGGGGCGCTGTAGATATATTAATTATTCCTTTTGTCGCCCCTCATTGTTTAGGGGCGTCTTGGATAGAACAAAAAGGAAATAATATTTCACCAAGGGCGCTGTAGATAAATTAATTTTTCCTTTTGTCGCCGCTCATTGTTTAGGGGCGCCTTCAATAGAACAAACAAGGATGTAATATTGCACCAAGGACGCTCTAGATATATTAATTACCGGCATTCCTTTTTCGACCATGATTGTATAGGGGCGCCTTTGATAGAAGAAACAAAGATGTTATATTGCACCAAGGGCGCTGTAGTAATAATTATTAGTTATTCGGTTTGTCGCCCCTCATTGTTTAGGGGCGCCTTTGATAAGAAACAAAGATATTATATTGCACCAAGGGCGCTGATATTAATTATTCATTTTGTATAGGGGTACCTTCGATAGAAGAAAAAAGGATGTAATATTGCACCAAGGGCGTTGTAGATATATTAATTATTCCTTTTTACGCCCCTGATTTTATAGGGGCGCCTTCGATAGAATAAAAAAGAAATAATACTGCACCAAGGGGCGCTGTAGATATATTAATTATTCCTTTTGTCGCCCCTCATTGTTTAGGGGCGTCTTGGATAGAACAAAAAAGGAAATAATATTTCACCAAGGGCGCTGTAGATAAATTAATTATTCCTTTTGTTGCCACTGATTGTATAGGGGCGCCTTCAATAGAACAAACAAGGATGTAATATTGCACCAAGGACGCTGTAGATATATTAATTATTCCTTTTGTCGACCATGATTGTATAGGGACGCCTTTGATAGAACAAACAAAGATGTTATATTGCACCAAGGGCGCTGTAGATGTATTAGTTATTCCTTTTGTTGTCCCTGATTGTATAGGGGCTCCCTCGATAGAATAAAAAAGAAGTAATATTGCACCAAGGACGCTGCAGATACATTAATTATTCCTTTTTACGCCCCTGATTTTATAGGGGCGCCTTCGATAGAATAAAAAAGAAATAATACTGCACCAAGGGGCGCTGTAGATATATTAATTATTCCTTTTGTCGCCCCTCATTCTTTAGGGGCGTCTTGGATAGAGCAAAAAAGGAAATAATATTTCAGCAAGGGCGCTGTAGATAAATTAATTATTCCTTTTGTTGCCACTGATTGTATAGGGGCGCCTTCAATAGAACAAACAAGGATGTAATATTGCACCAAGGACGCTGTAGATATATTAATTATTCCTTTTGTCGACCATGATTGTATAGGGACGCCTTTGATAGAAGAAACAAAGATGTTATATTGCACCAACGGCGCTGTAGATATATTAATTATTCCTTTTGTCGCCCCTCATTGTATAGGGGCGCCCTCCATAGAACAAACAAGGATGGAATATTGCGCCATTTTTGGTGCTGTAGATATATTAATTATTTCTTTTGTCGCCCCTGATTATATAGGGGCGCCTTCGATAAGACAAACAAGGATGTAATATTGAACCAAGGGCGCTGATATTAATTATTCCTTTCGGAGCCCCTGATTGTATAGGGCGCCTTCGATAGAATAAAAAAGAAATAATATTGCACCAATTGGCGCTGCAGATATATTAATTATTCCTTTTGTCGCCCCTCATTGTATAGCGGCGCCTTCGATAGAACAAACAAGGATGGAATATTGCGCCAATTTTGGTGCTGTAGATATAATAATTATTTCTTCTGTCGCCCCTGATTATATACGGGCGCCTTCGATGAAACAAACAAGGATGTAATATTGAACCAAGGGCGCTGATATTAATTATTCCTTTTGTCGACCACGATTGTATAGGGGCGACTTCGAGAGAACAAAACAGGATGTAATATTGCACCAAGGACGCTGTAAATATATTAATTATTCCTTTTTCGCCCCTGATTTTATAGGGGCGCCTTCGATAGAATAAAAAAGAAATAATACTGCACCAAGGGGCGCTGTAGATATATTAATTATTCCTCTTGTCGCCCCTCGTTGTTTAGGGCGTCTTGGATATAACAAAAAAGGAAATTATATTTCACCAAGGGCGCTGTAGGTAAATTAATTATTCCTTTTGTTGCCCCTGATTGTATAGGGGCGCCTTCAATAGAACAAACAAGGATGTAATATTGCACCAAGGACGCTGTAGATATATTAATTATTCCTTTTGTCGACCACGATTGTATAGGGACGCCTTTGATAGAACAAACAAAGATGTTATATTGCACCAAGGGCGCTGTAGATGTATTAGTTATTCCTTTTGTTGTCCCTGATTGTATAGGGGCGCCTTCGATAGAATAAAAAAGAAATAATATTGCACCAAGGACGCTGTAGATATATTAATTATTCCTTTTGTCGCCCCTCATTGTTTAGGGGCGCTTTCGATTGAACAAACAAAGATGTAATATTGCGCCAATTTTGGTGCTGTAGATAAATTAATTATTCCTTTTGTCGCCCTTCATAGTTTAGGGGCGCCTTCAATAGAACAAACAAGGATGTAATATTGCACCAAGGACACTATAGATATATTAATTACCGCCATTCTTTTTTCGACCATGATTGTATAGGGGCGCCTTTGATAGAAGAAACAAAGATGTTATATTGCACCAAGGGCGCTGTAGATATAATTATTAGTTATTCGGTTTGTCGCCCCTCATTGTTTAGAGGCGCCTTTGATAAGAAACAAAGATATTATATTGCACCAAGGGCGCTGATATTAATTATTCATTTTGTATAGGGGTACCTTCGATAGAACGAAAAAGGATGTAATATTGCACCAAGGGCGTTGTAGATATATTAATTATTCCTTTTTACGCCCCTGATTTTATAGGGGCGCCTTCGATAGAATAAAAAAGAAATAATACTGCACCAAGGGGCGCTGTAGATATATTAATTATTCCTTTTGTCGCCCCTCATTGTTTAGGGGCGTCTTGGATAGAACAAAAAAGGAAATAATATTTCACCAAGGGCGCTGTAGATAAATTAATTATTCCTTTTGTTGCCACTGATTGTATAGTAGCGCCTTCCATAGAACAAACAAGGATGGAATATTGAACCAAGGGCGCTGATATTAATTATTCCTTTTGTCGACCATGATTGTATAGGGGCGACTTCGAGAGAACAAAACAGGATGTAATATTGCACCAAGGACGCTGTAGATATATTAATTATTCCTTTTTCGCCCCTGATTTTATAGGGGCGCCTTCGATAGAATAAAAAAGAAATAATATTGCACCAAGGGGCGCTGTAGATATATTAATTATTCCTTTTGTCGCCCCTCATTGTTTAGGGGCGCCTTCGATAGAACAAACAAAGATGTATTATTGCGCCAATTTTGGTGCTGTAGATAAATTAATTATTCCTTTTGTCGCAACTCATTGTTTAGGGGCGCCTTCAATAGAACAAACAAAGATGTATTATTGCGCCAATTTTGGTGCTGTAGATAAATTAATTATTCCTTTTGTCGACCATGATTGTATAGGGGCGCCTTTAATAGAACAAACAAGGATGTAATATTGCACCAAGGACACTGTAGATATATTAATTATCGGCATTCTTTTTTCGACCATGATTGTATAGGGGCGCTTTTGATAGAAGAAACAAAGATGTTATATTGCACCAAGGGCGCTGTAGATATAATTATTAGTTATTCGGTTTGTCGCCCCTCATTGTTTAGGGGCGCCTTTGATAAGAAACAAAGATGTTATATTGCACCAAGGGCGCTGATATTAATTATTCATTTTGTATAGGGGTACCTTCGATAGAACAAAAAAGGATGTAATATTGCACCAAGGGCGTTGTAGATATATTAATTATTCCTTTTTACGCCCCTGATTTTATAGGGGCGCCTTCGATAGAATAAAAAAGAAATAATACTGCACCAAGGGGCGCTGTAGATATATTAATTATTCCTTTTGTCGCCCCTCATTGTTTAGGGGCGCCTTCGATAGAACAAACAAAGATGTATTATTGCGCCAATTTTGGTGCTGTAGATAAATTAATTATTCCTTTTGTCGCCCCTCATCGTTTAGGGGTGCCTTCAATAGAACAAACAAAGATGTGTAATTGCGCCAATTTTGGTGCTGTAGATAAATTAATTATTCCTTTTGTCGCCGCTCATTGTTTAGGGGCGCCTTCAATAGAACAAACAAGGATGTAATATTGCACCAAGGACGCTGTAGATATAATTATTAGTTATTCGGTTTGTTGCCCCTCATTGTTTAGGGGCGCCTTTGATAAGAAACAAAGATGTTATATTTCACCAAGGGCGCTGATATTAATTATTCATTTTGTATAGGGGTACCTTCGATAGAACAAAAAAGGATGTAATATTGCACCAAGGGCGTTGTAGATATATTAATTATTCCATTTTACACCCCTGATTTTATAGGGGCGCCTTCGATAGAATAAAAAAGAAATTATACTGCACCAAGGGGCGCTGTAGATATATTAATTATTCCTTTTGTCGCCCCTCATTGTTTAGGGGCGTCTTGGATAGAACAAAAAGGGAAATAATATTTCACCAAGGGGGCTGTAGATAAATTAATTATTCCTTTTGTTGCCCCTGCTTGTATAGGGGCGCCTTCAATAGAACAAACAAGGATGTAATATTGCACCAAGGACGCTGTAGATATATTAATTATTCCTTTTGTCAACCATGATTGTATAGGGACGCCTTTGATAGAACAAACAAAGATGTTATATTGCACCAAGGGCGCTGTAGTAATAATTATTAGTTATTCGGTTTGTCGCCCCTCATTGTTTAGGGGCGCCTTTGATAAGAAACAAAGATATTATATTGTACCAAGGGCGCTGATATTAATTATTCATTTTGTATAGGGGTACCTTCGATAGAAGAAAAAAGGATGTAATATTGCACCAAGGGCGTTGTAGATATATTAATTATTCCTTTTTACGCCCCTGATTTTATAGGGGCGCCTTCGATAGAATAAAAAAGAAATAATACTGCACCAAGGGGCGCTGTAGATATATTAATTATTCCTTTTGTCGCCCCTCATTGTTTAGGGGCGTCTTGGATAGAACAAAAAAGGAAATAATATTTCACCAAGGGCGCTGTAGATAAATTAATTATTCCTTTTGTTGCCACTGATTGTATAGGGGCGCCTTCAATAGAACAAACAAGGATGTAATATTGCACCAAGGACGCTGTAGATATATTAATTATTCCTTTTGTCGACCATGATTGTATAGGGACGCCTTTGATAGAACAAACAAAGATGTTATATTGCACCAAGGGCGCTGTAGATGTATTAGTTATTCCTTTTGTTGTCCCTGATTGTATAGGGGCGCCCTCGATAGAATAAAAAAGAAGTAATATTGCACCAAGGACGCTGCAGATACATTAATTATTCCTTTTTACGCCCCTGATTTTATAGGGCGCCTTCGATAGAATAAAAAAGAAATAATACTGCACCAAGGGGCGCTGTAGATATATTAATTATTCCTTTTGTCGCCCCTCATTCTTTAGGGGCGTCTTGGATAGAGCAAAAAAGGAAATAATATTTCAGCAAGGGCGCTGTAGATAAATTAATTATTCCTTTTGTTGCCACTGATTGTATAGGGGCGCCTTCAATAGAACAAACAAGGATGTAATATTGCACCAAGGACGCTGTAGATATATTAATTATTCCTTTTGTCGACCATGATTGTATAGGGACGCCTTTGATAGAAGAAACAAAGATGTTATATTGCACCAACGGCGCTGTAGATATATTAATTATTCCTTTTGTCGCCCCTCATTGTATAGGGGCGCCCTCCATAGAACAAACAAGGATGGAATATTGCGCCATTTTTGGTGCTGTAGATATATTAATTATTTCTTTTGTCGCCCCTGATTATATAGGGGCGCCTTCGATAAGACAAACAAGGATGTAATATTGAACCAAGGGCGCTGATATTAATTATTCCTTTCGGAGCCCCTGATTGTATAGGGCGCCTTCGATAGAATAAAAAAGAAATAATATTGCACCAATTGGCGCTGCAGATATATTAATTATTCCTTTTGTCGCCCCTCATTGTATAGCGGCGCCTTCGATAGAACAAACAAGGATGGAATATTGCGCCAATTTTGGTGCTGTAGATATAATAATTATTTCTTCTGTCGCCCCTGATTATATACGGGCGCCTTCGATGAAACAAACAAGGATGTAATATTGAACCAAGGGCGCTGATATTAATTATTCCTTTTGTCGAACACGATTGTATAGGGGCGACTTCGAGAGAACAAAACAGGATGTAATATTGCACCAAGGACGCTGTAAATATATTAATTATTCCTTTTTCGCCCCTGATTTTATAGGGGCGCCTTCGATAGAATAAAAAAGAAATAATACTGCACCAAGGGGCGCTGTAGATATATTAATTATTCCTCTTGTCGCCCCTCGTTGTTTAGGGCGTCTTGGATATAACAAAAAAGGAAATAATATTTCACCAAGGGCGCTGTAGGTAAATTAATTATTCCTTTTGTTGCCCCTGATTGTATAGGGGCGCCTTCAATAGAACAAACAAGGATGTAATATTGCACCAAGGACGCTGTAGATATATTAATTATTCCTTTTGTCGACCACGATTGTATAGGGACGCCTTTGATAGAACAAACAAAGATGTTATATTGCACCAAGGGCGCTGTAGATGTATTAGTTATTCCTTTTGTTGTCCCTGATTGTATAGGGGCGCCTTCGATAGAATAAAAAAGAAATAATATTGCACCAAGGACGCTGTAGATATATTAATTATTCCTTTTGTTGCCCCTCATTGTTTAGGGGCGCTTTCGATTGAACAAACAAAGATGTAATATTGCGCCAATTTTTGTGCTGTAGATAAATTAATTATTCCTTTTGTCGCCCTTCATAGTTTAGGGGCGCCTTCAATAGAACAAACAAGGATGTAATATTGCACCAAGGACACTATAGATATATTAATTACCGCCATTCTTTTTTCGACCATGATTGTATAGGGGCGCCTTTGATAGAAGAAACAAAGATGTTATATTGCACCAAGGGCGCTGTAGATATAATTATTAGTTATTCGGTTTGTCGCCCCTCATTGTTTAGAGGCGCCTTTGATAAGAAACAAAGATATTATATTGCACCAAGGGCGCTGATATTAATTATTCATTTTGTATAGGGGTACCTTCGATAGAACGAAAAAGGATGTAATATTGCACCAAGGGCGTTGTAGATATATTAATTATTCCTTTTTACGCCCCTGATTTTATAGGGGCGCCTTCGATAGAATAAAAAAGAAATAATACTGCACCAAGGGGCGCTGTAGATATATTAATTATTCCTTTTGTCGCCCCTCATTGTTTAGGGGCGTCTTGGATAGAACAAAAAAGGAAATAATATTTCACCAAGGGCGCTGTAGATAAATTAATTATTCCTTTTGTTGCCACTGATTGTATAGTAGCGCCTTCCATAGAACAAACAAGGATGGAATATTGAACCAAGGGCGCTGATATTAATTATTCCTTTTGTCGACCATGATTGTATAGGGGCGACTTCGAGAGAACAAAACAGGATGTAATATTGCACCAAGGACGCTGTAGATATATTAATTATTCCTTTTTCGCCCCTGATTTTATAGGGGCGCCTTCGATAGAATAAAAAAGAAATAATATTGCACCAAGGGGCGCTGTAGATATATTAATTATTCCTTTTGTCGCCCCTCATTGTTTAGGGGCGCCTTCGATAGAACAAACAAAGATGTATTATTGCGCCAATTTTGGTGCTGTAGATAAATTAATTATTCCTTTTGTCGCAACTCATTGTTTAGGGGCGCCTTCAATAGAACAAACAAAGATGTATTATTGCGCCAATTTTGGTGCTGTAGATAAATTAATTATTCCTTTTGTCGACCATGATTGTATAGGGGCGCCTTTAATAGAACAAACAAGGATGTAATATTGCACCAAGGACACTGTAGATATATTAATTATCGGCATTCTTTTTTCGACCATGATTGTATAGGGGCGCTTTTGATAGAAGAAACAAAGATGTTATATTGCACCAAGGGCGCTGTAGATATAATTATTAGTTATTCGGTTTGTCGCCCCTCATTGTTTAGGGGCGCCTTTGATAAGAAACAAAGATGTTATATTGCACCAAGGGCGCTGATATTAATTATTCATTTTGTATAGGGGTACCTTCGATAGAACAAAAAAGGATGTAATATTGCACCAAGGGCGTTGTAGATATATTAATTATTCCTTTTTACGCCCCTGATTTTATAGGGGCGCCTTCGATAGAATAAAAGAGAAATAATACTGCACCAAGGGGCGCTGTAGATATATTAATTATTCCTTTTGTCGCCCCTCATTGTTTAGGGGCGCCTTCGATAGAACAAACAAAGATGTATTATTGCGCCAATTTTGGTGCTGTAGATAAATTAATTATTCCTTTTGTCGCCCCTCATTATTTAGGGGTGCCTTCAATAGAACAAACAAAGATGTATTATTGCGCCAATTTTGGTGCTGTAGATAAATTAATTATTCCTTTTGTCGCCGCTCATTGTTTAGGGGCGCCTTCAATAGAACAAACAAGGATGTAATATTGCACCAAGGACGCTGTAGATATAATTATTAGTTATTCGGTTTGTTGCCCCTCATTGTTTAGGGGCGCCTTTGATAAGAAACAAAGATGTTATATTTCACCAAGGGCGCTGATATTAATTATTCATTTTGTATAGGGGTACCTTCGATAGAACAAAAAAGGATGTAATATTGCACCAAGGGCGTTGTAGATATATTAATTATTCCATTTTACGCCCCTGATTTTATAGGGGCGCCTTCGATAGAATAAAAAAGAAATTATACTGCACCAAGGGGCGCTGTAGATATATTAATTATTCCTTTTGTCGCCCCTCATTGTTTAGGGGCGTCTTGGATAGAACAAAAAGGGAAATAATATTTCACCAAGGGGGCTGTAGATAAATTAATTATTCCTTTTGTTGCCCCTGCTTGTATAGGGGCGCCTTCAATAGAACAAACAAGGATGTAATATTGCACCAAGGACGCTGTAGATATATTAATTATTCCTTTTGTCAACCATGATTGTATAGGGACGCCTTTGATAGAACAAACAAAGATGTTATATTGCACCAAGGGCGCTGTAGATGTATTAGTTATTCTTTTTGTTGTCCCTGATTGTATAGGGGCGCCTTCGATAGAATAAAAAAGAAATAATATTGCACCAAGGACGCTGTAGATATATTAATTATTCCTTTTTCGCCCCTGATTTTATAGGGGCGCCTTCGATACAATAAAAAAGAAATAAGATTGCACCAAGGGGCGCTGTAGATATATTAATTATTCCTTTTGTCGCCCCTCATTGTTTAGGGGCGCCTTCGATAGAACAAACAAAGATGTATTATTGCGCCAATTTTGGTGCTGTAGATAAATTAATTATTCCTTTTGTCGCCCCTCATTGTTTAGGGGCGCCTTCAGTAGAACAAACAAAGATGTATTATTGCGCCAATTTTGGTGCTGTAGATAAATTAATTATTCCTTTTTTCGCCCCTCATGGTTTAGGGGCGCCTTCAATAGAACAAACAAGGATGTAATATTGCACCAAGGACACTGTAGATATATTAACTACCGGCATTCTTTTTTCGACCATGATTGTATAGGGGCGCCTTTGATAGAAGAAACAAAGATGTTATATTGCACCAAGGGCGCTGTAGATATAATTATTAGTTATTCGGTTCGTTGCCCCTCATTGTTTAGGGGCGCCTTTGATAAGAAACAAAGATGTTATATTGCACCAAGGGCGCTGATATTAATTATTCATTTTGTATAGGGGTTCCTTCGATAGAACAAAAAAGGATGTAATATTGCACCAAGGGCGTTGTAGATATATTAATTATTCCTTTTTACGCCCCTGATTTTATAGGGGCGCCTTCGATAGAATAAAAAAGAAATAATACTGCACCAAGGGGCGCTGTAGATATATTAATTATTCCTTTTGTCGCCCCTCATTGTTTAGGGGCGTCTTGGATAGAACAAAAAAGGAAATAATATTTCACCAAGGGCGCTGTAGATAAATTAATTATTCCTTTTGTTGCCCCTGATTGTATAGGGGCGCCTTCAATAGAACAAACAAGGATGTAATATTGCACCAAGGACGCTGTAGATATATTAATTATTCCTTTTGTCGACCATGATTGTATAGGGACGCCTTTGATAGAACAAACAAAGATGTTATATTGCACCAAGGGCGCTGTAGATGTACTAGTTATTTTTTTTGTTGTCCCTGATTGTATAGGGGCGCCTTCGATAGAATAAAAAAGAAATAATATTGCACCAAGGGGCGCTGTAGATATATTAATTATTCCTTTTGTCGCCCCTCATTGTTTAGGGGCGCCTTCGATAGAACAAACAAAGATGTATTATTGCGCCAATTTTGGTGCTGTAGATAAATTAATTATTCCTTTTGTCGCCGCTCATTGTTTAGGGGCGCCTTCAATAGAACAAACAAGGATGTAATATTGTACCAAGGACGCTGTAGATATATTAATTACCGGCATTCCTTTTTCGACCATGATTGTATAGGGGCGCCTTTGATAGAAGAAACTAAGATGTTATATTGCACCAAGGGCGCTGTAGATATAATTATTAGTTATTCGGTTTGTCGCCCCTCATTGTTTAGGGGCGCCTTAGATAAGAAACAAAGATATTATATTGCACCAAGGGCGCTGATATTAATTATTCATTTTGTATAGGGGTACCTTCGATAGAACAAAAAAGGATGTAATATTGCACCAAGGGCGTTGTAGATATATTAATTATTCCTTTTTACGCCCCTGATTTTATAGGGGCGCCTTCGATAGAATAAAAAAGAAATAATACTGCACCAAGGGGCGCTGTAGATATATTAATTATTCCTTTTGTCGCCCCTCATTGTTTAGGGGCGTCTTGGATAGAACAAAAAAGGAAATAATATTTCACCAAGGGCGCTGTAGATAAATTAATTATTTCTTTTGTTGCCACTGATTGTATAGGGGCGCCTTCAATAGAACAAACAAGGATGTAATATTGCACCAAGGACGCTGTAGATATATTAATTATTCCTTTTGTCGACCATGATTGTATAGGGACGCCTTTGATAGAACAAACAAAGATGTTATATTGCACCAAGGGCGCTGTAGATATATTAATTATTCCTTTTGTCGCCCCTCATTGTATAGGGACGCCCTCCATAGAACAAACAAGGATGGAATATTGCGCCAATTTTGGTGCTGTAGATATATTAATTATTTCTTTTGTCGCCCCTGATTATATAGGGGCGCCTTCGATAAAACAAACAAGGATGTAATATTGAACCAAGGGCGCTGATATTAATTATTCCTTTCGGAGCCCCTGATTGTATAGGGCGTCTTCGATAGAATAAAAAAGAAATAATATTGGACCAATTGGCGCTGTAGATATATTAATTATTCCTTTTGTCGCCCCTCATTGTATAGCGGCGCCTTCGATAGAACAAAGAAGGATGGAATATTGCGCCAATTTTGGTGCTGTAGATATATTAATTATTCCTTTTGTCGACAATGATTGTATAGGGGCGACTTCGAGAGAACAAAACAGGATGTAATATTGCACCAAGGACGCTGTAGATATATTAATTATTCCTTTTTCGCCCCTGATTTTATAGGGGCGCCTTCGATAGAATAAAAAACAAATAATACTGCACCAAGGGGCGCTGTAGATATATTAATTATTCCTCTTGTCGCCCCTCGTTGTTTAGGGCGTCTTGGATATAACAAAAAAGGAAATAATATTTCACCAAGGGCGCTGTAGATAAATTAATTATTCCTTTTGTTGCCCCTGATTGTATAGGGGCGCCTTCAATAGAACAAACAAGGATGTAATATTGCACCAAGGACGCTGTAGATATATTAATTATTCCTTTTGTCGACCATGATTGTATAGGGACGCCTTTGATAGAACAAACAAAGATGTTATATTGCACCAAGGGCGCTGTAGATGTATTAGTTATTCCTTTTGTTGTCCGTGATTGTATAGGGGCGCCTTCGATAGAATAAAAAAGAAATAATATTGCACCAAGGACGCTGTAGATATATTAATTATTCCTTTTGTCGCCCCTCATTGTTTAGGGGCGCTTTCGATTGAACAAACAAAGATGTAATATTGCGCCAATTTTGGTGCTGTAGATAAATTAATTATTCCTTTTGTCGCCCTTCATTGTTTAGGGGCGCCTTCAATAGAACAAACAAAAATGTAATATTGCACCAAGGACACTAGATATATTAATTACCGCCATTCTTTTTTCGACCATGATTGTATAGGGGCGCCTTTGATAGAAGAAACAAAGATGTTATATTGCACCAAGGGCGCTGTAGATATAATTATTAGTTATTCGGTTTGTCGCCCCTCATTGTTTAGAGGCGCCTTTGATAAGAAACAAAGATATTATATTGCACCAAGGGCGCTGATATTAATTATTCATTTTGTATAGGTGTACCTTCGATAGAACGAAAAAGGATGTAATATTGCACCAAGGGCGTTGTAGATATATTAATTATTCCTTTTTACGCCCCTGATTTTATAAGGGCGCCTTCGATAGAATAAAAAAGAAATAATACTGCACCAAGGGGCGCTGTAGATATATTAATTATTCCTTTTGTCGCCCCTCATTGTTTAGGGGCGTCTTGGATAGAACAAAAAAGGAAATAATATTTCACCAAGGGCGCTGTAGATAAATTAATTATTCCTTTTGTTGCCACTGATTGTATAGGGGCGCCTTCCATAGAACAAACAAGGATGGAATATTGAACCAAGGGCGCTGATATTAATTATTCCTTTTGTCGACCATGATTGTATAGGGGCGACTTCGAGAGAACAAAACAGGATGTAATATTGCACCAAGGACGCTGTAGATATATTAATTATTCCTTTTTCGCCCCTGATTTTATAGGGGCGCCTTCGATAGAATAAAAAAGAAATAATATTGCACCAAGGGGCGCTGTAGATATATTAATTATTCCTTTTGTCGCCCCTCATTGTTTAGGGGCGCCTTCGATAGAACAAACAAAGATGTATTATTGCGCCAATTTTGGTGCTGTAGATAAATTAATTATTCCTTTTGTCGCAACTCATTGTTTAGGGGCGCCTTCAATAGAACAAACAAAGATGTATTATTGCGCCAATTTTGGTGCTGTAGATAAATTAATTATTCCTTTTGTCGACCATGATTGTATAGGGCGCCTTCAATAGAACAAACAAGGATGTAATATTGCACCAGGGACACTGTAGATATATTAATTATCGGCATTCTTTTTTCGACCATGATTGTATAGGGGCGCTTTTGATAGAAGAAACAAAGATGTTATATTGCACCAAGGGCGCTGTAGATATAATTATTAGTTATTCGGTTTGTCGCCCCTCATTGTTTAGGGGCGCCTTTGATAAGAAACAAAGATGTTATATTGCACCAAGGGCGCTGATATTAATTATTCATTTTGTATAGGGGTACCTTCGATAGAACAAAAAAGGATGTAATATTGCACCAAGGGCGTTGTAGATATATTAATTATTCCTTTTTACGCCCCTGATTTTATAGGGGCGCCTTCGATAGAATAAAAAAGAAATAATACTGCACCAAGGGGCGCTGTAGATATATTAATTATTCCTTTTGTCGCCCCTCATTGTTTAGGGGCGTCTTGGATAGAACAAAAAAGGAAATAATATTTCACCAAGGGCGCTGTAGATAAATTAATTATTCCTTTTGTTGCCCCAGATTGTATAGGGGCGCCTTCAATAGAACAAACAAGGATGTAATATTGCACCAAGGACGCTGTAGATATATTAATTATTCCTTTTGTCGACCATGATTGTATAGGGACGCCTTTGATAGAACAAACAAAGATGTTATATTGCACCAACGGCGCTGTAGATGTACTAGTTATTTTATTTGTTGTCCCTGATTGTATAGGGGCGCCTTCGATAGAATAAAAAAGAAATAATATTGCACCAAGGGGCGCTGTAAATATATTAATTATTCCTTTTTTCGCCCCTCATTGTTTAGGGGCGCCTTCGATAGAACAAACAAAGATGTATTATTGCGCCAATTTTGGTGCTGTAGATAAATTAATTATTCCTTTTGTCGCCGCTCATTGTTTAGGGGCGCCTTCAATAGAACAAACAAGGATGTAATATTGCACCAAGGACGCTGTAGATATAATTATTAGTTATTCGGTTTGTTGCCCCTCATTGTTTAGGGGCGCCTTTGATAAGAAACAAAGATGTTATATTTCACCAAGGGCGATGATATTAATTATTCATTTTGTATAGGGGTACCTTCGATAGAACAAGAAAGGATGTAATATTGCACCAAGGGCGTTGTAGATATATTAATTATTCCATTTTACGCCCCTGATTTTATAGGGGCGCCTTCGATAGAATAAAAAAGATATTATACTGCACCAAGGGGCGATGTAGATATATTAATTATTCCTTTTGTCGCCTCTCATTGTTTAGGGGCGTCTTGGATAGAACAAAAAAGGAAATAATATTTCACCAAGGGGGCTGTAGATAAATTAATTATTCCTTTTGTTGCCCCTGCTTGTATAGGGGCGCCTTCAATAGAACAAACAAGGATGTAATATTGCACCAAGGACGCTGTAGATATATTAATTATTCCTTTTGTCGACCATGATTGTATAGGGACGCCTTTGATAGAACAAACAAAGATGTTATATTGCACCAAGGGCGCTGTAGATGTATTAGTTATTCTTTTTGTTGTCCCTGATTGTATAGGGGCGCCTTCGATAGAATAAAAAAGAAATAATATTGCACCAAGGACGCTGTAGATATATTAATTATTCCTTTTTCGCCCCTGATTTTATAGGGGCGCCTCCGATACAATAAAAAAGAAATAAGATTGCACCAAGGGGCGCTGTAGATATATTAATTATTAATTTTGTCGCCCCTCATTGTTTTGGGGCGCCTTCGATAGAACAAACAAAGATGGTTTATTGCGCCAATTTTGGTGCTGTAGATAAATTAATTATTCCTTTTGTCGCCCCTCATTGTTTATGGGCGCCTTCAATAGAACAAACAAAGATGTATTATTGCGCCAATTTTGGTGCTGTAGATAAATTAATTATTCCTTTTTTCGCCCCTCATTGTTTAGGGGCGCCTTCAATAGAACAAACAAGGATGTAATATTGCACCAAGGACACTGTAGATATATTAATTACCGGCATTCTTTTTTCGACCATGATTGTATAGGGGCGCCTTTGATAGAAGAAACAAAGATGTTATATTGCACCAAGGGCGCTGTAGATATAATTATTAGTTATTCGGTTTGTCGCCCCTCATTGTTTAGGGGCGCCTTTGATAAGAAACAAAGATGTTATATTGCACCAAGGGCGCTGATATTAATTATTCATTTTGTATAGGGGTACCTTCGACAGAACAAAAAAGGATGTAATATTGCACCAAGGGCGTTGTAGATATATTAATTATTCCTTTTTACGCCCCTGATTTTATAGGGGCGTCTTCGATAGAATAAAAAAGAAAATACTGCACCAAGGGGCGCTGTAGATATATTAATTATTCCTTTTGTCGCCCCTCATTGTTTAGGGGCGTCTTGGATAGAACAAAAAAGGAAATAATATTTCACCAAGGGCGCTGTAGATAAATTAATTATTCCTTTTGCTGCCACTGATTGTATAGGGGCGCCTTCCATAGAACAAACAAGGATGGAATATTGAACCAAGGGCGCTGATATTAATTATTCCTTTTGTCGACCATGATTGTATAGGGGCGACTTCGAGAGAACAAAACAGGATGTAATATTGCACCAAGGACGCTGTAGATATATTAATTATACCTTTTTCGCCCCTGATTTTATAGGGGCGCCTTCGATAGAATAAAAAAGAAATAATATTGCACCAAGGGGCGCTGTAGATATATTAATTATTCCTTTTGTCGCCCCTCATTGTTTAGGGGCGCCTTCGATAGAACAAACAAAGATGTATTATTGCGCCAATTTTGGTGCTGTAGATAAATTAATTATTCCTTTTGTCGCCCCTCATTGTTTAGGGGCGCCTTCTATAGAACAAACAAAGATGTATTATTGCGCCAATTTTGGTGCTGTAGATAAATTAATTATTCCTTTTGTCGACCATGATTGTATAGGGGCGCCTTCAATAGAACAAACAAGGATGTAATATTGTACCAAGGACGCTGTAGATATATTAATTACCGGCATTCCTTTTTCGACCATGATTGTATAGGGGCGCCTTTGATAGAAGAAACAAAGATGTTATATTGCACCAAGGGCGCTGTAGACATAATTATTAGTTATTCGGTTTGTTGCCCCTCATTGTTTAGGGGCGCCTTTGATAAGAAACAAAGATGTTATATTGCACCAAGGGCGCTGATATTAATTATTCATTTTGTATAGGGGTACATTCGATAGAACAAAAAAGGATGTAATATTGCACCAAGGGCGTTGTAGATATATTAATTATTCCTTTTTACGCCACTGATTTTATAGGGGCGCCTTCGATAGAATAAAAAAGAAATAATGCTGTACCAAGGGGCGCTGTAGATATATTAATTATTCCTTTTGTCGCCCCTCATTGTTTAGGGGCGTCTTGGATAGAACAAAAAATGAAATAATATTTCACCAAGGGCGCTGTAGATAAATTAATTATTCCTTTTGTTGCCCCTGATTGTATAGGGGCGCCTTCAATAGAAAAACAAGGATGTAATATTGCACCAAGGATGCTGTTGATATATTAATTATTCCTTTTGTCGACCATGACTGTATAGGGACGCCTTTGATAGAACAAACAAAGATGTTATATTGCACCAAGGGCGCTGTAGATGTACTAGTTATTTTTTTTGTTGTCCCTGATTGTATAGGGGCGCCTTCGATAGAATAAAAAAGAAATAATATTGCACCAAGGGGCGCTGTAGATATATTAATTATTCCTTTTGTCGCCCTCATTGTTTAGGGGCGCCTTCGATAGAACAAACAAAGATGTATTATTGCGCCAATTTTGGTGCTGTAGATAAATTAATTATTCCTTTTGTCGCCGCTCATTGTTTAGGGGCGCCTTCAATAGAACAAACAAGGATGTAATATTGCACCAAGGACGCTGTAAATATATGAATTACCGGCATTCCTTTTTCGACCATGATTGTATAGGGGCGCCTTTGATAGAAGAAACAAAGATGTTATATTGCACCAAGGGCGCTGTAGATATAATTATTAGTTATTCGGTTTGTTGCCCCTCATTGTTTAGGGGCGCCTTTGATAAGAAACAAAGATGTTATATTTCACCAAGGGCGCTGATATTAATTATTCATTTTGTATAGGGGTACCTTCGATAGAACAAAAAAGGATGTAATATTGCACCAAGGGCGTTGTAGATATATTAATTATTCCTTTTTACGCCACTGATTTTATAGGGGCGCCTTCGATAGAATAAAAAAGAAATAATACTGCACCAAGGGGCGCTGTAGATATATTAATTATTCTTTTTGTCGCCCCTCATTGTTTAGGGGCGTCTTGGATAGAACAAAAAATGAAATAATATTTCACCAAGGGCGCTGTAGATAAATTAATTATTCCTTTTGTTGCCCCTGATTGTATAGGGGCGCCTTCAATAGAACAAACAAGGATGTAATATTGCACCAAGGACGCTGTTGATATATTAATTATTCCTTTTGTCGACCATGATTGTATAGAGACGCCTTTGATAGAACAAAAAAAAAGATGTTATATTGCACCAAGGGCGCTGTAGATGTCCTAGTTATTTTTTTGTTGTCCCTGATTGTATAGGGGCGCCTTCGATAGAATAAAAAAGAAATAATATTGCACCAAGGGGCGCTGTAGATATATTAAATATTCCTTTTGTCGCCCCTCATTGTTTAGGGGCGCCTTCGATAGAACAAACAAAGATGTATTATTGCGCCAATTTTGGTGCTGTAGATAAATTAATTATTCTTTTTTCGCCGCTCATTGTTTAGGGGCGCCTTCAATAGAACAAACAACATGTAATATTGCACCAAGGACGCTGTAGATATAATTATTAGTTATTCGGTTTGTTGCCCCTCATTGTTTAGGGGCGCCTTTGATAAGAAACAAAGATGTTATATTGCACCAAGGGCGCTGATATTAATTATTCATTTTGTATAGGGGTACCTTCGATAGAACAAAAAAGGATGTAATATTGCACCAAGGGCGTTGTAGATATATTAATTATTCCTTTTTACGCCCCTGATTTTATAGGGGCGCCTTCGATAGAATAAAAAAAAATAATACTGCACCAAGGGGCGCTGTAGATATATTAATTATTCCTTTTGTCGCCCCTCATTGTTTAGGGGCGTCTTGGATAGAACAAAAAATAAATAATATTTCACCAAGGGCGCTGTAGATAAATTAATTATTCCTTTTGTTGCCCCTGATTGTATAGGGGCGCCTTCAATAGAACAAACAAGGATGTAATATTGCACCAAGGACGCTGTAGATATATTAATTATTCCTTTTGTCGACCATGATTGTATAGGGACGCCTTTGATAGAACAAACAAAGATGTTATATTGCACCAAGGGCGCTGTAGATGTACTAGTTATTTTTTTTTGTTGTCCCTGATTGTATAGGGGCGCCTTCGATAGAATAAAAAAGAAATAATATTGCACCAAGGGGCGCTGTAGATATATTAATTATTCCTTTTGTCGCCCGTCATTGTTTAGGGGCGCCTTCGATAGAACAAACAAAGATGTATTATTGCGCCAATTTTGGTGCTGTAGATAAATTAATTATTCCTTTTGTCGCCGCTCATTGTTTAGGGGCGCCTTCAATAGAACAAACAAGGATGCAATATTGCACCAAGGACGCTGTAGATATATTAATTACCGGCATTCCTTTTTCGACCATGATTGTATAGGGGCGCCTTTGATAGAAGAAACAAAGATGTTATATTGCACCAAGGGCGCTGTAGATATAATTATTAGTTATTCGGTTTGTTGCCCCTCATTGTTTAGGGGCGCCTTTGATAAGAAACAAAGATGTTATATTGCACCAAGGGCGCTGATATTAATTATTCATTTTGTATAGGGGTACCTTCGATAGAACAAAAAAGGATGTAATATTGCACCAAGGGCGTTGTAGATATATTAATTATTCCTTTTTACGCCCCTGATATATAGGGGCGCCTTCGATAGAATAAAAAAGAAATAATACTGCACCAAGGGGCGCTGTAGATATATTAATTATTCCTTTTGTCGCCCCTCATTGTTTAGGGGCGTCTTGGATAGAACAAAAAATGAAATAATATTTCACCAAGGGCGCTGTAGATAAATTAATTATTCCTTTTGTTGCCCCTGATTGTATAGGGGCGCCTTCAATAGAACAAACAAGGATGTAATATTGCACCAAGGACGCTGTAGATATATTAATTATTCCTTTTGTCGACCATGATTGTATAGGGACGCCTTTGATAGAACAAACAAAGATGTTATATTGCACCAAGGGCGCTGTAGATGTACTAGTTATTTTTTTTGTTGTCCCTGCTTGTATAGGGGCGCCTTCGATAGAATAAAAAAGAAATAATATTGCACCAAGGGGCGCTGTAGATATATTAATTATTCCTTTTGTCGCCCCTCATTGTTTAGGGGCGCCTTCGATAGAACAAACAAAGATGTATTATTGCGCCAATTTTGGTGCTGTAGATAAATTAATTATTCCTCTTGTCGCCGCTCATTGTTTAGGGGCGCTTTCAATAGAACAAACAAGGATGTAATATTGCACCAAGGACGCTGTAGATATATGAATTACCGGCATTCCTTTTTCGACCATGATTGTATAGGGGCGCCTTTGATAGAAGAAACAAAGATGTTATATTGCACCAAGGGCGCTGTAGATATAATTATTAGTTATTCGGTTTGTTGCCCCTCATTGTTTAGGGGCGCCTTCGATAGAACAAACAAAGATGTTATATTGTACCAAGGGCGCTGATATTAATTATTCATTTTGTATAGGGGCACCTTCGATAGAACAAAAGAGGATGTAATATTGCACCAAGGGCGCTGTAGATATACTAATTATTCCTTTTGTCGCCCCTGATTTTATAGGGGCGACTTCGATAGACAAAAAGGATATAATATTGCACCAAGGGCACTGTGGATATATTAATTATTCTTTTTCGCCCCTGATTGTATAGGGGCGCCTTCGATAGAACAAAAAAGGATGTAATATTGCGCCAAGGTCGCTGTAGATGTATTAATTATTTCTTTTCGCTCCTGATTGTATAGAGGCGTCTTCGATAGAACAAAAAAGAAATAATATTTCACCAAGGGCGCTGTAGATATATTAATTATGCCTTTTGTCGCCCCTGATTGTGTAGGGGTTTCTTCGACAGAACAAACAAGGATCTCCTCAGTTACCGCGCAGGAAACAGGCACCGAAAAGATTAGAACACCCGCAGACATTCGCGAAAAATTACCAATTCAACACCCCAGATGAGAAATTACGCGCAACCTATTATGAATGTTTGGACAATATCATTAGCAAAATTTAGTCGATTCCATCAGCCTGAACTGAAGAAGTATCGTGCAATAGAGAATGTAATTCTGGAAAGTAACTTTTCTCACGACATTAGTGACATTTTAGAAGAATACCATGTCAATCCGGACTGACTACAACTACAGATGCAACAGTTACTCACCACTATTCCCACTTCAAAAAATCTGAGTATCCTGCTTGAGAACTTCAAGAAACTCTGTAAAGAAACAAGAGAATTGTTTTCTGAAGTGTTGATAGTCCTTCGTCTCCTGCTTGTCATCCCGGCGACATCTGCAAATACCGAGAGAAGTTTCTCAATGTTGAGCGTCTCAAAACTTATCTGAGGTCCACGATGACCCAGGCAAGACTTAACCATTTTGCAGCTCTTAATGCATACCCATACAGGCTTGACTCACTGGAAGTGAAGAAACTGTGTAGAGAATTCACAAATAGCTCCTACCGTGCAACTGTCTTCGGAAAAGTGTGAATTCTGCTTTTTGAAGTGTGTAGTTTTTTTGTCGAAATGAGCTATAGGATCACAGTGGGTCGTTATTTTTTTTACATTGAACATTTAATCAAATTGAAACTATTATTCCGTTCTTGTTAAATATATTAAAAGTTCGATGTTACGTACGCAAGGGCTCAAAAAACGGCTTTTATAAAAAGTTTTTCTACCGCTTTTATGCCTGTCATTTTTTTTTTTTTTTAATATTTCAACTTTAATGAAAAAAGTACTTTCCACCTTTGTTCCCTATTATAAGAAGAAATAGAGATTTAATTACTGCATTCTGAAGAAAAATAAATATGAGAAATTCAACAACTAAGAATAATCGATCACTCATAAGAAAAGGAAGGGCAATTATATCAACCCTTTGGGGACTTTTAGTACAAATCTAAACCATGGCATCGACCTTAGGAATTGCTTTATAAATCTCTAGTAAAGCTTTTCACACGTGTTTTTTGCATTCATTCAACGGGGAAGCATCAAAGAATGTGTTTCATGGGCATTTTGCAGTCACGCTTGCGATGCCTGGGGGCAGTGACGCCACAAACATGCACGAAGGAAGAAAGAAAAGGTTAAATTTTAGTTTGTATTTTTTAAAATCCTAACACATCGCTATTAATCCTAGCATCATGGTCCATACCTAGTTGTGTTTGTAATAAAGAAATGTTTCCAACTGTACCACTCAAATTTCCCTATTGTGTATCAGAAGCGGGAATATCCCACTCAAAGTGGAAAAAGGGGATTTTTCAGATCTTTTTATTTTTTCGGGAATTCCTCCCCTCAGGGACATGTGAGTGGTACCGTTTAAAACCTACCATCATTCCAAATAAAACAAGGTACAAACCATGATCGTAAGGTAAATAGTGATTTTTTTTAAAAAAATCTGAACTTTTCCCCCTACACATTTTTAGTCAACGTTTTTAGTAAAGTTAGCTCTAGTTTTAGTAAAGTTACATGTCATCTATATTTATCGTAGGATTATGCTCTGTACCTCATTTTGTTCGTTATGATGCAACGTTTCCAACGGTACCGCTACCATTGCGCTGTCATGTACCTGAGGAGATAAGATTCCGAGGAAGTTAATTTTTAAAAATTTGAATTTCACGCTTCTCTTTATACATTTTGGGCGGGAATTTCTCCCCTCAGATACATGATAGGGACATGCAATTGATACGATTTAAAACGCTAGTTCATTACAAACGAAAAGGTACAAACCATAATCCTAGAATAAATAGTCTTGGTGCTAGAGCTGATTTACTAAATTTCCCTCCCTATTTTTGGGTAATAGTTACTAATGTATTGTTATTCAATAAGCTCTAGCGTCAAGAGTGTTTATTGTAGGACCATGGTTCTTATCTCATTTTCTTTGTAATGAAGTAACGTTTCGAACTCTACCACTGCCGTGGCGCTAGCATGTATTTGGGGGAAGAAATCCTCAAAAAGGTTATTTTTTCCTGACAAAAATCTCTTTTTCCCAATTTGAGCGGGACATTTTCACTTTTGGAACATAATGGCGAATTTTGAATGGTACAGTTGGAAACATTTCTTCATTACAAATACAAAGAGTTACAAACTATGCTCCTACGATAAAGAGTCTTGACACTAGAGCTTGTTGAATAACAATAGTAGATATTAGGAAAAAATAGTAAATGAATTTTAGCACCAAGACTATTTACTCCAGTATCATAGTTCATAACTCGTTTTGTTTGGAGTGAAACAAAGTTTTTTTTGTAACATTCGCATGTTCATGTTGTGTACCGGAGGGAAGAAATTCACAGGAAATGGGGACTTTTTTTTTTTAAAAAAAACTGTTTTCCCAATTTGGACAGGAATTTTATATTAAGGAAAATTACAAATTAGGAAAACACTGTTTCATTCCGAATAAAACGGGGTATGAACCATGGTTCTACGATAAATAGTCTCGATGCAATAGCTGTTGACTGAAAGTCTAAAATTTACCTAAAAAAGTGGAAGTCTCAAAAGGGTTAATGTATAGGGTTTTCTAGTTCGAACGAATTGTTTGTACAGTTCTTAGAATAATGTTTAACGACAAAAAAAAAGTTTTAGTGAAAAGTTAGTGGTGGGAACAATAACTGTTCTGAATAGTGGTTTAAGGTCTCGAAAAAACTGCTTAAAAAATCTAATATCTTTTCCATGCTTTTTTGGCTTGGGACTTTTTTTTTCTTTTAATATTTCATATTTAGCGAAGAAACAACAGTGTGTTCCAGCTTTCTTTTCCCATCATAGTCTAACTTTAAAAAAAATACTGTATTCTGAAGATAAACAAAAGATAAGAGCCACCGCACTAAGCTTTGTTGCTCCAGTTCCTTAAACTAAATCATATTATGCTGCTGCTATTACAGTGCCCGAGAATTATCTTGGCAGTGACGTAGACACCGCTATTGCTCAAATGCCATCCCACTGGTTAAGACAGACGGTTCGTTCAATTCAACGTCCAATCCCAGGAAAGAGAAAATGCGCGAACACAAATACCAACTTAAAAGCAAGCTCCGTTCTCTACGACAGGAACGCGAAAGGAAATTAACCGAATATGGGATATTCGTTTTTAACAAATATACTTGTCATCTTTGTATAACGATAACTGGAGTTCGAGGAGACGTAAATGCTACATTTTTTACTATTATATTTATATAACTTTCATGAAGAATATGGTTATTTTATATTTGAATTTTATATTATAAGTATGTGGAAAATAATTTTAAATGATAGCCATTTATGCTTTATTCTGTTCTAACAACATTCAGATTTCAACATGCTACAAACTTTCGTTTTGTTGAAGATAGACACAAACATGCTGTGGACGAAATGGGAAGGGAAGTCCAACGTTTATTTTAAAGAAACCCCCATGTCTTTACCTATCACGGTCCTTGAGTTAGAAGATGATATGTGAACGTGTTTCCTGGTCGCGGAAACAGAGCGTGGGGGTTAGTGAATAGCTTCGAAGAGTATAACATTTACCGATAGGACACAAGAACACCGCTTCCAGGAAACACACGCAGGCACAAACAAACCAGAAAACAAAAGCGAAATGAAATGAACTAAAAAGCACGTCTCTTCTTTGTATAGGGCTATACAGTGTGTGGTGACTTGTGAGAGTTGTCAATCCCTTGTTTGGTTCTCGTTCTCGAAATTTTGTGTATAAGAATGTTTGATAGTACTATAAAGAAGGACAAGCCGTTGCATAGTGATGCAAGAGACATTGTTTTTAATGTTTACAACTTTTTTGCAGCAAACAATAATAGCCTACATCTGACAGTTTTCATAAAACCTCCCGAGCAACATGTGTCAGTGAGAGATCCGTGTGGCGAATTGTGAAAGAGGAGAAAAGTCTAAATACAGGACAACCCGTCGTAACACCCGGTAAAGCAAGACCAAATATATAAAAAAGACAAAGAAATGCAGATTCTAGACCCCCCTAGACCGGCCGGCTGAAGTTAGGGGGAGCGCGATCCAACCATATTATAGTTCATTCGCAATCCTACCGTTAAAATTTTAGGAGGCAGCAAAAATTTAGGGGGCGGTTCCCCTAGACCCTCTGAATACGGGCCTGGGAAGGCTGTTGAAAAGTCGCGTAAATGGGAACAGTTTTACTGGGAAAAGGACTGTCTTATGGCACGACCTTCTCTCTTCCGAAGGTAGTGCTTATGGACGGAGAGGTTGACAATTTATTTGTGATTGTTGGAAGCCATTCAGAACCCGATAGTTCTTTAACAGGTAGTGATCGGGAAAACGGACCTGGATCTTATAGCGACTATTCAGACGATCTCGGGTGCTCACCAATCATATATTAAAGTTAAGAGTAAAATATTTCTACGTTTATTGTTATAATTTCTTGTGTACATTTTAAAATATTCTAATAATTATTAGCGTAATCTTATTTTTTCTTTCTTTGTCATAACAATACACGCATATACTAGTATTATATAAATACAAATACATTGTTATCTAAATTCTCCCTAGTTTGCTACCAGCATTATTTTAAACTGCAGTTACGATGTGACGTGTGAAGAGTTCAGTGTGCCATCTAAGCACTATTTGTGAACAGCATAAGTTGGTAGGCTTGCAACTGAGAGCGCTGACGTCACTGCCAAGATAGATCTCGCCGACTGTAAGCAACCCAAACAACAAACATTTCAAGATGTATAAATTTCAAGAACTTGATATCATGATTAGGCAACCAACGTGGGACTTATGAGATCCTAGTTGTGTGAAAAGAGCGAAAATTTCCTTTTTCTTTCCAAAAGCCGCTTTTTTTTTTAAAAAAAAAAAGAAAATAAAGCACGTCTCAAAAATCCGGCTATTTTGCATCTTTAGTCCGGTATATCAATACAACGTACAGTTCAATCTATGTGCTGAAACATTTGAAGATTAATGTGGTGTGAAAGTAAAATAAGAAAAGTGTGCGTGTAGGTGTATTGTGAGGATCTGTTGATCACTTTAGAATTTTTTTTGTTTGTTTGTTTGTTTGTTTGTGATATGTGTTCAGCTTATGAGTTCTGGAGAGTGAGAAGGTGGCTTTTGTGCCGAACGTATACGGAACAATGATGTCGTATTATGTAGTGATTAATTAGTAGTAAACTGTACTTCATACGTACCCTGACGCAAATCAAATGAGGTCTACTAGTTTTACTAATGTATGACTCTTGTGTTGAATGAATACATTGGGTGGGTGAAAAAGCTGTCTTTACTTCAAGTGTCTAATATTTTAATTTTTCAAATGTATAGCTGTTTTCGTAAATTACAATTATTTTCCCACACATACACGAAAAAAATACATAACAGTAATACTGTAAAGATTAGTGGAAATTACGCTCTGTGATGGGGGGGCGCTGTTGAGAGAGGGGCGCAACAAAAGACTTGCCCCCTCCTATATTCGAAATGTTGTTACGCGGCTGTATGCAATCGACATTACTTGAGCAGACTGTTTTATCAATTTACCTTTTTAGATTTGCTTAGATTAAGACTGAAAAGGTAATAGTATACAACGGGTCCTCATCATCTTCTGTACGCGTGGATACTTCCTACTGTTGCACTTCGTATAAAAATGATTTTTATACATTTACAAGTGGTAATAGAACACGCAAGAAACCCAGATCATGTTGTATTCACACTCCAACATGAAGTGTGAATACACCGTGATCTGCGTTTCTTATGTGTTCCATTACCCCTTCTACATCAAATAAAATCATTTTTATACGTAGTGCAACAGTAAGAAGCATCCACGTGCACGTGACATGCGATATGTGTTTCAAATGCCCCACATATACTCATACACAACGTACAAGGGCACATTATTCTTCTTCGTATACCATATTAAAAAAACAAATTCCTAGAAAAACATCTTTAAGTACAAGGGCCATTTGAAGAATGCAATAAAAATAAGAGAGGGAGTACCAAGCGAAAACGCGCACAGAATAAGTACAAGGGGCATATTATTGTTAATCAAGAAATATAAATCACTGTAAAAGTTAATGCCTACAATGATCTACTCAGCATCATAGAAGTGCTTACCACCCACGTGATGAAATTTTAATAAAATATTAAACAGTCAATCCACAGAAAAGAATGACTCATTAAGTAGAATAAAACATACTACTATTGGGAATGAGAATAATTTAGATGTCTTAGGTTTAAGTGAACATTGGTGCAAAGAGGATGAAATTGTGTTTAATAAATTAGATGACTATGTACTTGTTAATAGTTTCTGTAGGAATCACCGTGGTCACGGTGGGGTAGCTATTTTTGTAAGAGACAAGCTCTCACTTAAGTGTAAGAAGTTAGACCTTGACTTTCTATGTACTGAAATCGATTTCGAAGCCACAGGTATCATTATTAATTGTCTTAAGTTGGTTTTCGTATCACTATACAGATCCCCAAACGGTAATTCAATAGTCTTTCTAGATAGGCTCGAGGAACTGCTAAACTTATTGAGTAGGCCTAGTTTTAGAAATTTTAAGATAGTCATAGGTGGTGATCTAAACTCTGATTTTGACGTAACAACAACAAAGAACAGTGTAGCTGAATTAAAAAATTTGTTAAGGCAATTTAATTATGGTATTACAAATATGAAGCCAACAAGAGGTCTAGCTTGTCTTGATAACATATTTATAAATTTCAATTTATGTCAAATTCATTGTGATGTATCAATATTTCCTTTTTCTGATCATGATTGTGTATGGGTAAAATTGGATAACGCACTATTAAGTAAGGAGGTTGATATCTTGTCCACAGAATGTAAAATAGTTGTCTCTAGGCCAATCACTGAGGGTAAAATATCTGACTTTAAGAGTTCACTCTGCAACATGAATTGGTTTCAATTGCTGTCGAATTACAATGACTCTAATGCACTGTTTGAATGCTTCTTGAATTTGTTTCTCTATAACTTTGACATCTTCATCCCACAAAGAATTTGTAAAGTTAATCGGAGCCTACTTAAAAAGCCACATAAAGAAAATAATTCCATGTGGTATACCCCTCAACTTTACTCAATGAAGTGTGAGGTGATGTTACATTTAAACAAATATAGGAGAGAGAAAAATGATGTAACTAGGTCAGTCTATCTGAAAGCTAGGAATACATATAAGCAAGCTGTTAATGAAGCGAGAAAGCAGTATACTTCGGCAAAAATCGAATCGTCTGTTAATAAGTGTAAACAAGCTTGGAATGGAATTAATTCTACAGTTAAGAGTAATCAGGACTGTCTTTACCCCAATCCAGAAGATTTTAGTAATTATTTCGTAAATTCTGTAGATGAAGTACACAATAATATTGACAAACCTGATGTAACAGCAGTCAATCTAATGGAACAATCTGTAAATCCTATACACGATAGTTTTGTATTCAGAAATATATCTCCCCAAGTAGTTCTCAACATTGTAAATAACTTTAAGTGTTCAAACAGTGTTGATGTTTATGGACTGTCGAGTAATCTAATTAAAAAAGTTATTGATTGCATTGTTCTGCCGCTTACACATTGCATTAACCAATGTCTAACACAGGGAATCTTCCCCGAAGTTTTAAAATTATCACGAGTTGTGCCTGTATATAAAAAGGGACCCGAGAATTGTCCATCTAGTTATCGACCAATTTCTCTGGTACCAGTCTTCTCAAAAATTCTTGAAACTGTGATACATATGCAGTTATGTGATTATCTTGATAAGTATAACCTAATTAGTGATTCACAATTTGGTTTTGTAAAGGGTAGATCTACTGTTGGAGCGATTGATTCGTTGGTAAAGAGGGTTATTAGAGGGTTCGAAAACAAGGATTTTGTTCAGGCAACATTTTGTGATTTAAGCAAAGCCTTTGATTGTGTTGAACACACAATTCTCCTTAAAAAATTAGAGTACTACGGTATCAAGGGTTTAAGTTTTAGATTATTCAAGTCTTACTTAGAAAACCGTAAACAAATTGTTTTTGTAAATAACAATAAATCTGGTATTGCATCAGTTAAATACGGAGTACCCCAAGGTTCAGTACTTGGCCCACTTCTATTTTTACTAATGATAAATGATCTACCTTACTTTTTATCTGCTTACTCTATACTATATGCTGACGATACGACCTTCCT
This sequence comes from Thermobia domestica, assembly GCF_964235325.1. NCBI lineage: Eukaryota > Metazoa > Arthropoda > Insecta > Zygentoma > Lepismatidae > Thermobia > Thermobia domestica. The sequence continues at coordinate 270,553 of NC_137463.1, forward strand.
AAATACTAGTCCTGATCTTAGTAGACTTAATTCTATAACTGAAAATACTTGGGATCAGGTTGTGATTTGGTTTAAAGCTAATGGTTTTTTACTTAACGAGAATAAAACTCAACATATGACTTTTAGTCTAAAAGAAGTGCCTGCTGAGAATAACTCAACATGTGTGAAGTTCCTAGGTATATATATTGACAACAAGTTATCGTGGGAACAGCATATTAATTATATTTCTGGAAGACTCTCAAGAGTAATATATCTGCTAAAACAACTAAAAAATCATGTTCCTGATAACTATGTCAGATCGGCTTACTTTGCTTTTTTTCAAAGTATAATTTTGTATGGTATATTATTTTGGGGTAACAATTATCATGTAAATAGCATTCTTTTAATACAGAAAAAGGCCATCAGAATTATTTCAAACGTAGACAAATTAGCTCATTGCAGACCTTTGTTTATCAATCTTAAAATTATGACAATAATCAATCTATACATTTACATAGTACATTTACATAGTATATAAAAAGTAATCACCAAAATTTACAACTCAGGCAAGACATCCACTCGTATAATACTAGAAGCAGTAAATTCATAAATGTCCCATATCAACGATTGTCCAAATCATTGAACAGTTATGAGACAGTTGGAATAAAACTGTATAACAAGTTGCCTGCATCACTAAAAGATGAACATATAGATAGATTTAAAAGTAAGTTATACAATTGGTTAGTTGCAACGCCCTTTTATTCATTACAGGAGTATTTTAATTGTTCAATAGAAGTGTAACGTATTTTGTAATCTCTGTTGAGCTTGTATTTAAAATGTATATTGTTATTTAATTTATTTTGTAATGTCATTTCATCATTAATTTAGTTATATATCATTATTTATTTATACTTACGTATCAATATTGTATCGCATTTTGACGTTGTCTATTGCTATATATAGCTTAACGACAATAAAATTCTTTATTATTATTATTATTATATTATTAGCAACATTTCAAAGCACCAATATAAAAACAGATAAAAATCGTACACCTTACTTACATGTGCTCCTACAGCCATTTTCTTCGATCCTTTCTCCCAGCGTGCTTCCACCTACATTCAGAAAACAAAGCACAAGCTACGTCAATGTACGCAGAACCATAAAAAAAAATGGCAACAACACGTAGGCGGAACCTCTAGCTAGAACTGCAGGACGTTATACGGCCCGCAAGAAAATTCCCGAAAATGCAAATTACCAGTAAGTGAAACAAACAAAAAAAAAAACTTTGCGTTGTGTTCAGCTCACAGAAACCTCTACGGAATAACCCCTCACACCCGTTTTCTTCACAAAAACCGGTAAGCAATCACGCTACACCTGCTACTACTGCATACAACTCTCAAACAGTTGAAGAGAGTTCGCCGTCGATCAAAACAAATAAAGAGTACGATCACAAAGGTGAAATACGTATCTTGTTTTTTATATTCGTGTCACCAGAAAAGTGAACGGCACTCGCTTCGTTACCCCATTTTTAAGTTCCTAGATGTTCAATGAATAATCTGTAAAAGACTGCATTTCGTGCGTCCTCGGGAAGTGACGAGTACCTTACGTATATTATTAGCACGAAAAATGTTTCGGCATTTGTACTGTATCACCAGACCATACGAAAATCGAAAAATAACAAAGTACCAAATTGTACTACATTTAGTTTCTTTGGTTAGATCATATTACGTTACGTTACCCTGGGTTAGGTTTAATTACCTTCAAATAGATGCGTGGAAGCATTTGCGATTTGTAATAGAATATTATTATTTGCACATAAATACGAGTCCTTTGTTTAGCAACGGGGGGGGGGACAGGTTTTTTACCTACTTTTTTGTGATACTCTACTCAGATTCGGTCGTCTTATGGTTCAATACGTTAAATTAGTTTGTTACCAATATTTAATTCACATAGTATTACCGAGCGAGCGTTAGTGAGTAAAGGCGTGTTAGAATCAGATTCCAAACCGAAATCTGAGATGAATAAATATAAGAACTGTCTTGAAAATGAAAACCTAGAAGCTGGGAAACACTCATTGAAGATTTGGGACAGAAAAACAAAATGTCAGTAAAATGTAATCAACAAGTGACTGAAGTTAGCTCTCAACCATCGCGTAAAAAACATCCTGCCTATATAAATGAACGAGTAAAAGAGTACAGAAGTGAAACATTTTTAAATTTGTCTAGTGCTAAGAAGGGTAATCAATTCTTGAGAAAGACTGCAAGCAGTGTTACTGCAAAAAGAACGATTATAAGTGAAACAGCAGACCGTCCCAAGGTAAATGTCATTGGTGATAGCCATAGTCGTGATTGTGCTCCAGAAATCAAACATATTTTGGGTAATGGCTATGAAGTATGTGGTATAGTAAAGCCGGGTGCAAGAGCGAAAGATATTTTGAGCATAAGTCATTCTTTAGTACAATGTTATTATCTTGTGGTTTGGGCTGGAGCTAATGATGTAGCAAAAAATGAATCGGGTGAGATATTTAAAGAGAGAAAAACCGGCAAAAACACTAGCAGACATGATACAAAACAAAACCAAACTGCAACCAATTCCTCTGCCATGGCATGAAATTAATTCCCCAATCATCTCTGATGGTCAGACCCATATGCCAGTAATGACCGATACAAATATCCAGGTATCAGCAATAAGAAACGATTCAAGTGTAAATGTAAAAAGTAAAGATTCAAGTGCAAAGGTTGTAAGCGACCCAAGTGCAAACTTTGGGAAGGGATAAAAACAACAGAAACCAATGAGAAACAAAAAGCTTCCAAAAAACTTATCAGATGATTTTTAGTGATGATAAGCACAAACAAAACAAACCAAACATAATTCCAATAAAAGTCTATCACCAAAATGTGCAGGGGTGGAACACTCAAAAAAGGCTAATGTTAGAAATAGCGATGCTAGATGATTTATGTGATGTAGATATTATATGTTTAACTGAACACTGGCACAAGGTAAATGAAATAAAGTACCTACATGTAGAAGGTTTCAAATTACTAGCAAATTCATGTAGATGTCACATGAACCGAGGGGGTCGTGCATATTGCTTAAAGCAGGCTTGGATGCAAACAAAAATACGAAATTTGAAAATTTTAATGTAGATAAACATTTTGAAAGTAGCATAGTAGAATTATTGCAATTAAATTTAGCTATGGTATGTTTATATAGAACACCTGACGGTAACTTAGATTTGTTCACAAAGAAACTGGAAACAATTGTTAGATATTACCAAGAAAGAAGGAAAAACAGAAACTGAAAAGATTGATTTTAAATTTAATGCTATGTTAGAAACGTATGGCTTGAAAGCAATCGTACGAACACCTACTAGAATAACCGAAAATAGCAAAACAGCAATAGATCAACTTCTGATAAATGACTTAATATTAAATAGTCATGCTAGGGTAGTAAACACTGGGTTTTCTGACCATCTCGGTCAACTCTTCACTATTAATGTACCAATAAATAAAAGTATGTCTTTAAAACGGGAACAAGAAAAAATACACGCATATAGGCGGAATTTTAATACGAATAATATTATGCACTTTAAAATGCTAATTAAAGATGAAAATTGGGAAGAAGTATTTTTGCACAATGACGTAAATGAAGCCTGGAACGTTTTTCTTGATAACTTTAGTTACTATTTCAATGTAGCTTTTCCCAAAAAGAGTGTTACTTTACGAACAAAAGCTTCCAAACAATGGTGTACTCAGGGTATTAACATTTCCAGTCAAAAAATGAAAACACTAAACTTGTTAAGGAAGGAAGGAAATACTACTGAAGCATTCGAAAAATATTACAAGAAATATAAAAATATATATAAACGTGTAATTATAGCAGCAAAACAAATGCACAAGGAAACTATAGTACAGCATTCGTCTAATAAGACCAAAGCGTTGTGGTCATTAGTAAATAATGAACTAAAAATAAATCAAACAAGAGAAAATATTACTGAAATAAAACACAATGATGAAGTAATTCATAACACACAAATGATTTCAGACACATTCAATTATTACACAAATTTAAGTAGAATATATGACAAACACAAAAATAGCAATCAATTTGGGAAAGTTAACATAAGAAATAATCTAAATTCAATGTACACCGTGTATATATATCCTGTAAATGTGACCGACGTAATAAAAATTATCAATCAAATGAAAAATAAATGGTCAACAGGCATTGATGAAGTACCTCCTGCGCTTATCAAAAAAGTTGTAAACAGTTCTTTAGCTGAGGCTTTATGCTATTTAATAAACCTTTCTTTCCAAACAGGAGCATTTCCTGATAAATTAAAAGTTACCAAAGTCAAACCAATTTATAAAAAGGGAGATAAAATGGATATCAGTAACTATAGACCGATTTCTCTTATTACAAAATTTGCGAAAATATTAGAATTAGCAATGAACAAACAGGTTACACTGTATTTACAAAGTACTGGAACAATTTCAAAAGATCAACATGGATTTATTCAAGGAAAATCAACGGAAACCGCTATTTATCAATATCTGAATTACGTAAGCGAACTACTAGATAAAAGAAATAAGTGCAAGGATTGTTTTTAGACCTTACAAAAGCGTTTGACTTAGTGCCTCATAGAGAAATTTTATATAAAATAAAGAAATGTGGAATAAGAGGAGTAATAAGAAACTGGTTTCGTTCATATTTGACAGATAGAATGCAGGTGGTGGAAATAACTAGAGTAGATGGGAGAAATTCAAAATTAACTACTTTCACATCTACAATGAATAAAATAAAATGCGGCGTACCACAAGGATCAATTCTTGAGCCATTACTGTTTTTGATATATATAAACGATCTCCCGGATAATTTAAACTTTGCAAAAGCGACATTATTCGCGGATGACACAAGTGTAGCAATAACAGGCGAAAACCATCAACGATTAAATACTAGCATAGAAAGCACCGTAAAACAGCTAACGAACTGGTTTGATCATAATAAGTAAATAGTAAATTCAGAAAAAAACCTTGTCAATAAGCTTTAAATTAACAAACAACAATCTAGATAAAGGAAGTATAAAAATAGGAGGAAACGAAATAAAACAAGTTAGTTTTGTAAAATTTTTAGGTGTACATATATTAGCAAATTTAAAATGGGATTATCATATAGAAAAAATTGCGAATAGGTTAAGAAAAATGTGTTTTGCCGTACAAACCATCAAAAATACTATAAACCGAAATACAGCAAAAATATTATGTTACTGCTCATTTGAATCTATATTAAGATATGGATTAATATTTTGGGGAAATACTGTAAAAAGTAGAGATGTTTTTGTTCTTCAAAAAAGAGTTGCACGAATCATAGCTGGTGTAGGACCCCGAGAGTCCTGTAGGAAATATTTTAAAGAACTAGCTATACTACCTTTACCATGTTTGTATATATATTGCTTAATAGAATTTGTAAGATCCAATATAAATGAGTACACAACAAACGGCGACGTGCATGGATACAACACAAGAAAAAAGACTAATTTTCATCCACCAAACTATAAAACAGCAATGTACGAAAAGGGAGTAAAATATGCTGGTATTATGCTATACAATAAGTTACCAAACAAATTAAAGGTAATCAAGTCTAATGTTACATTCAAAAGAAAATTAAAAGAATACCTATTGTCACATTGCTTCTATACAATAGATGAATATAATCAATTAAATAGTCACAATGTAAATAGTATAGCAAAGTAACAAGATAGGTTCATTTATGTATAAAGTATGCTGTAGTATTGGTATAATGATATCTTAAATTACTGTAATGTATAAAAGTATGAATTATGTTTAACAAATGTATGTAATATATGTACTGCATCAATTAACCATGACGAATCCCATGTACTATCGGAAAATTATTTCCAAGTTTGTACAGAATGGAGGATAAATAAAATGAAATGAAATAAAATCCCATCGAGTACGTTGTTTTCTGTCTCCCTTACGAACAGTTCACTTTCTTCTCCCACTTAATTCACTATAAAGTTCAAATTCGGTAATGTGGCACTAAGTTAGTTAAAAATTTCATAACACTTGACTCAAACATCGATTGCCAGTCAACACTTCTGTAAATCATTTTTGTTTCTTTCTTTGTTTGTTTGGAAGTTTTGGCCCCTATCCCTAAATTGTTAAGAAATGTGATGTTCGGATGTATGACATAAAAACTAAGGTGCAAAAAACACAATTCATCCTGTGCAAAATGACCATAAAAAACAAGAATGCTATCTAACTGAGCGGCCAGAGCAGATCGAAGCTGGTGGTTCCGCACGGGGTGCGTCCGAATGGAGTAGGCGCGTTAACGATGATGTGTATGCGCGTGAGCGAGTGTAGTGAAAACATGGGTTTGCAATGAAACGAATTTCAATATTGTTAGGGTTTCATACTACTAGGTCTACACCGTCTTTTTCACACATTTTTGACAACTGACGCTCGAACATCACAGAGCTTGTAACAGCCAAGGTGGGTAATGTTGCCATTACCGTCCCTTCCCAGAAAAACTAAATCTTTGAAAATCAGGAAAGAAAGTTTTACGTTCCCTTCCCTCTACTCAAACAAGTAGCCCCTCCGAGAAGAGTTTCCCGGGCCAGGTATGTGGTTTATAACGCCGCTTAACGCACGTAAAAATGTAAGTTACTGAAAGAGAATGGTATGCTAAAGTTCAACAAATAATAATACGTCTTCACAGGTTGCAGGGACGTATCTCTACTTGATCAACACAAAAAGAGAATTCAGATAGCATTAACAAATTTTATTTTAATAAAACAAAAAAGTATATGTAATGTTGAATAGAACAATGTATTTGTGAAATTCAAAAAAGAGTTTTGTTCGGTCTTGAAAAATATATTTCAACCACTAATAGATTTAAATAAATTTGATTCATGCAAAAAACCTAAGAAATTTATAATTACTGAAAAATTCATCTGGCACATGTTGTATGAAATGAAATTCCAAGATGGCTCCTACCTTATCACAAGTCATTCTCAACGTAAACCACATTTGAAATATAATTATTTTATCACAGAACTTCAATAGTAATATTTGAACTGAAGGTTCAATTAAAATATTTAACAATTTTCTAACTACATGTTTTCTATATACTCACGGAAAAACCCAGAATAGATTTTAAATTCACAAATAAAATATACTATACACAATACTAAATATGGTGTAACACATACCTCGCGAAGAGAACAAGTGACGGGCCCAATCACTTATTTTCAAAGCTCCTTCATCGGAAGGGTAAATAACCAATCAAATTTAAGTATAGCAATCACATGACATTGACAAAAGACTAACCAGATCATTTAAATTAAGAAAACACCAACTTTATATCACAAAAATATACTATAGTGGAATACAGGGAGGAAAAAGGAAGGTGAATAGGTTACCAAAGAAAATCTAGAAGGAAACAGCGCTGTTTCTATTTAAATTAAATCCCTTTTAGTATTCATATATTTCTATAATACCAATAAATACGCAAAGGTAAATATCACTACGGCACAACATCCCCCTCCAAAAAAAATCTTCAGAATATTTTTCATTTTAAACCAAAAGCACATACTTATAATACAATATAGTAATGAGCATGAGATGAAATGATGATGAAAAGGGTTAGTAGCGAATGAATGATGATGAACATGAACAATAAATATACAATTCAAGAAACAATAATTTACCTTACATGGTTCCACCATATACATTTCTGGGCTCTCTATAGAGCTTAGCTAAAGTAATATGCGTCACGACTATTTTATTATCATTTGTTTTGCATTTTAATGTATTAGCCGTAGGTTTAGCAATTACAGTAACAGGACCCCACCAATTAAAGGCTAATGATTTTGTAACCTTTTCCTGTAGAGATGACTTTTGCTGTGATTTGATCAAAACACGATCACCGACAGCAAAGGAACAGGAACAGTGCGCTTATTATATATCCTTCGTCTCTCTTCCCAAGCTTTGTGCATGTTTTCTAAAGCTTGCTCCCATATAGTGGCATTATTAGGGCCATCAATATCTTCAGAGGAAATTTTCCACTTAACCATCAAGGTATCAATAGGATCTCTCCCAAGAAACAATCTAAATGGAGAAAATTTCAACTCTGAATGTTCAGCAGTATTTAGAGAAAACTGCAGTTGGTTTATAAAATATGCCCATTTCTCCTGTTTTCCATTCAAATGGGATTTCAGGCTATTTTTTGCTAATCTCACATGTTTCTCGACTGCATTTCCACCAGGAAAGTAAAGAGAGCTCCTAATATGTTTTATTCCATTTCCAAAGAGGAAATTCTTGAATTCTACGGAAGAAAAACACGGACCCCTATCACTCGTAATAGAACGACAAAATCCGAAACGACAAAAAATATCATTCAGGGCTTTGATAACAAGCTTGCTCGTTGCATTACGTAAAGGAACTAAATGAAGGAATCGAGACGCATTATCGAGACAAAGTAGAATATATCGGTATCCATAACTACACGGGAGAGGCCCAGCCAAATCTACGTAGTTATGGCCATTCACCTCAGAACAATATTCTGAGATCAACTGCCCTTGAGGAAGATAATTTCGAGCCTTCGAGAGTTGGCACTCATGGCACACTCTCACATACTCTCGAACTTCGTCGTACATGTTCTTCCAAGTAAAATACTTGGAAAGTTTCTTGTAACTCTTCAAAATCCCGAGATGAGCCCCATTAGGTAACATCGAATGATAATAACTCAATAACATTGGGACAAGTAAACGGGGAACCAAAACCTTATAAGGTGAATATTTCGCCTTAGTATTTTGATACAAGATATCCTTCACAATCTTATAATCTTGGTATTCCCCACCATGTCCAACCACCTCCCGATAGATATCTTTAGTATCGGCTTCTCTTCGTTGATGTTGCACAATATCTGTATGTGACAATGGTAAACTCCATAGACTAAACATACAATTCTCCGCGGAATTAATGGAGCAAGGATCAACATCTACATCCGTGGGATTGATTTCATAAATCCGCGTCAAAAAATCCACTTGAAAGTTCTTCGCACTCGAAATGTGCACAATTTTGAATTTAAATTCAAATAAATTCTGTACTATATTACCATAACGGCCTAAATTCTTCGGATTACGTAACATGTGAACGAGAGCATTATTATCTGTAAATATAGTAAATTCGTTACTCAAGAATGAACGAAAGCGCATCACCGCATTATATATGGTAAGTAATTCCAATTGATATATTGTTCTATTAAAATCAGCGGGTTTTAAAGTCTTACTGAAAAACCAAACTGGTTTCAACAAGCCCTCGTCCGTTTTCTGAGACAAAATTGCGGCTTGAGATCTCAACGTCGAATCTACATGCAAATAAAATCTTTTATTTAAATTGGGGATGGACAAAATCATCTGTTCTTCAAAAGCTCGCTTTATTTGCTCCAAACAAGAATCCTCTCTGGGACCCCAAACAAATTTCTCACGTGGAGAACGCATTCTCGATAAGGGTTCGATAAGACCCGCGAAGTCATTACAGAAACGAGAATAGAAATTTAAAAAGCTCAAAATCTTCACAAGGCCACGTCGGTTTTGAGGGGGTTTAATATCCCTAATTGCTTGTAGCCTTTTGGGTAACATCTTAATCTCACCGTTCTCGATCAAGAAGCCCAAAAATTCAATTTTTGTCCTCAATATCTTACATTTGTCGGAAGAGAGAGTGAGGTCTCTGTTCGAAAAACGAGAGAGAACTTGTTCAAGCATGGAATTGTGTTCCTCAATAGAACGTCCATATACGACAATGTCGTCAGCGTAGAATTCAACTCCCTTTCCCCTCAAGTCTCCCAATATATCATTAAGAGCCCTCTTAAGGCCTGTGTCCCAATGCAGATTCCCATCGGTACACGCCCGTATTCATATAATTTGTCTTGTACAGCGAAGGCGGTGAGCTGTCTACTCTCAGGGGACAACTGGACCTAGAAGAAAGCTCGACGGGCATCAAATATTGACATAATTTTCGCATCAGAAAGCGAACTAATACACTCGTCGAGGTTCGGACACGGGACCCCATCTCCACAAATGATATTGTTCACCCGAGCGAAATTTACTACTAGCCTGGAAGATGAATCCCTATTCTTAACTAGAAAACAAGGAGATCTAAACTCAGAGAGTGAAGGACGAATAACATTATTTGCAATAATTGTTCAATAATATGGGATAATTCCTTCTGCTGAGTTCTCGAAAAAGGGTACTGTCTCTCACGTATCACTTCATCTGATTTTCTTTGGATATGGTATACAAAATCACTAATGCAGCCTATACGATGAGTGATCACATTATCATATTTACTCAATAACCTATCTACATAAGCCCCTAAACTCTTGTCTTGTTCCAATAACTTTTTACCTATACCATCAATGATTTTCTTTCTCTCTTCTACAGTAATATCCCACTTACTCTCATCACCCGACTGTAACATACATAACAATGGATCGCCCCCTATTTCATTATTATAATTGACATTATTGACATCAAAATTCACACGTTTCCCACAGACGTTATCGTCATTTTCTACATTACAAGTATCAGGTCGCGAAGAAGGCCCAGGCACGGGCTCATTTTCTAACATTGAATTATTATTTTTCTCAAAATTAACATTTGTTTTTCCGAAGTAACATTTGTTTTTCTTTTTAAATTTGATGAAGGCAAATGAAATGTCCTGGATGAAAAATTTTCGCTGCAAGAGTACCTGTAACCATGTAGTCCCACTGCGTCGCTCCCGGTCGACTTAGAAGGCTTACGGCTCCTTATCTGCGGTGACCTGGTCGCATCCAAATCTTCCCTACTAGGATGTTTACTTCCGTTGTCAGAATTTCTCCTACAAGTCCAGGGCCTACGGGAATGAGGCGAAGAATCTCCCAAGAAAAGTTTGGCGGGAGCTTCGCTCACACTTCCCTCCCTGGGAGGATAAAAACCAGCAACAGACTTCTTTTTGTTATAAGTAAGAGGGGAGGGGGGAGAAGATTTTACTAAGGGAACTTCTATTTTTGACTTGGTCCAATATAACATGTTTTTATCAAAGTCAATACATAATCCCTCTCGACGAAAACAATCGAGTCCCAAAAGAATTGTATATTCAAGATTTTTCATCACAAAACTTGCACTGAAACTTATATCCATCTATAACCACGGGTAGCAACACTGAAGGACGTAACGCTAATGCTTCTCTGTTAATAGTTTTTCCACGAAAACAGTCTTTATAAGTAACACGGACTCCATCTAAGTTCTTGATTTTATTAAAATGTTCCAAACTAATTAAATTAGCCGTACATCCACAATCTAGGACAGATACGACTGAAAAATCCCCAACTTTAAGGTTCACCAAGGCAACGCCCCCACTATCTTCTACAGAGCATACTTTCTTTTCATTATTTCCAACAAACGACATGGATGATGACGAATTTTTATTTAAAATACAGTTCCGTTTTAAATGCGGACCGCCACAAAGAAAGCACGCAACCGTTTTTTGTTTTTGTTTATTTGTAAAGTTCTTATTCACAATTGGCAACCCTACTTGAGAGCGCACCTTAAAATCAAATTGTTTAGAATAGAGTTCATGAAAGGTGTAATCGTTAACCAATCGGTGTAATTCACTCATAGTCTTAGGTTTCTGGTTATAAAATAACCTCCCTTTAATTCGAGGCAGAACGCCACTGGTAATGAAACTTATTAATCTCTCATCATCACCACAATTTAATTTAAGCAAGCGGTCCACTGTGACTAAACGTTTGACGAAGTTTTTCAAGTTCTCCGCCTGACCTTGGGTTTTATACATATATTCAACAACGATGGATTGTAAAGCACATTCCGATAATAAATTATGAAAAATATAATCTCGTGTGAGCTCCCAGGTACGAAGCTGACTAGGCAATTCCAGTGATACATTTTTTAAAGGACCTGATACTTTTCCTCTTAAGGAATACAGTAATGCCGGGAAAGGAAAACAGTCTACATTATAAAACTCGTCTATTTGTTTAACAAATTCATATAATACTATAGGGTTAGATCCATCACAACTTGGTAAATTATCAAAGAAAGATCGAAGTACCAAGGCTGCGGAATTCTGTTCTAGTTTTGAAAAACAAGCATTCGAAGAAGAAGTTACGTTACATTGCTGACCTTGCACATTCTTATCGACTAGCGAGCCAGCAAAAGGTGAATGAACACTTGGTACAACAGGCACCGTGTTTGTATTACTCACAGGTGCTACGATAACTATTTCCTGCTTATCAAGGTCAACAGACGACTGTGGGTCAGCTGTTTTATTAGCAAGGAATCTATAGAGTAGTGATTTTGCTTCTCCTTCTGATAACGTTTCTACGACCTGTCTTTGGTCAATTGGATTCATTGTAGCAATTTCTTTCAAAAATATTGATTCGACCTTTCTTTGTTCTACGTGTTCTACATTTTCATTTTCCTTAAAAAGTGGTATCTCATAAAAAAGGAACTATCACCACCAAAAGCCATGATGAATATAAACAAGTAAGCAAAGATATTGACTAACATGTGCCAAGAATTTGGTTCAATCCCGCCTGCTTTATATTACCAATGAAGACTTTAGCTGGCTTTAAACTTTTAAATTATACCATAAAAAAATAAAAGACTTGTTCTCTTCTTTTGTAGCAGCCAAGGTGGGTAATGTTGCCATTACCGTCCCTTCCCAGAAAAACTAAAACTTTGAAAATCAGGAAAAAAAATTTACGTTCCCTTCCCTCTACTCAAACAAGTAGCCCCTCCGAGAAGAGTTTCCCGGGCCAAGTATGTGGTTTATAACGCCGCTTAACGCACGTAAAAATGTAAGTTACTGAAAGAGAATGGTATGCTAAAGTTCAACAAATAATAATACGTCTTCACAGGTTGCAGGGACATATCTCTACTTGATCAACACAAAAAGAGAATTCAGATAGCATTAACAAATTTTATTTTTAATAAAACAAAAAAGTATATGTAATGTTGAATAGAACAACGTATTTGTGAAATTCAAAAAAAAGTTTTGTTCGGTCTTGAAAAATATATTTCAACCACTAATAGATTTAAATAAATTTGATTCATGCAAAAAACCTAAGAAATTTATAATTACTGAAAAATTCATCAGGCACATGTTGTATGAAATGAAATTCCAAGATGGCTCCTACCTTATCACAAGTCATTCTCAACGTAAACCATATTTGAAATATAATTATTTTATCACAGAACTTCAATACTAATATTTGAACTGAAGGTTCAATTAAAATATTTAACTATTTTCTAACTACATGTTTTCTATATACTCACGGAAAAACCCAGAATAGATTTTAAATTCACAAATAAAATATACTATACACAGTATTAAATATGGTGTAACAAATACCTCGCGAAGAGAACAAGTGACGGGCCCAATCACTTATTTTCAAAGCTCCTTCATCGGAAGGGTAAATAACCAATCAAATTTAAGTATAGCAATCACATGACATTGACAAAAGACTAACCAGATCATTTAAATTAAGAAAACACCAACTCTATATCAAAAAAATATACTATAGTGGAATACAGGGAGGAAAAAGGAAGGTGAATAGGTTACCAAAGAAAATCTAGAAGGAAACAGCGCTGTTTCTATTTAAATTAAATCCCTTTTAGTATTCATATTATTCTATAATACCAATAAATACGCAAAGGTAAATATCACTACGGCACAAGCTGATGTATTAGTAAGTTTGTTTTACTAGGTATTCTTGTAGGAAATGTAGTTAGTAACTTTTCATATACTATAGACCCAGCCAAGCGTTGGTAAGTGAGTACTAGAGACAGTTTCAGTACTAGAATAGACACTGTTCGCTGCCTTGGTTGTTACCCTATTAACTAAGGTTACGTATTTAGAAATTCACGGAAGCTTTCATTGATTGAAACAGTCATTCATGCTACTGGTACGGATCTGTACAAAAGGTGGCTCTTGTAGAGCGATACAACATGAGTTTTTAAGGTTCATTTGTCAATTAGTGGAACTGATTAGGAATAGTCCGTCATAAAAATTACGGTAGGCTAATTGTATGGGTAAAATGAATAAGTACATATGTCAAAGGATTGTGTAGGATATTAAATTCTACTATGGGAGGAATTTCTCGAAGTGTACGAAACCAATACTTCATGTTTAGAAGTGTGAAACAATTTCACGGCTAGGCTAGGGTTAAAATCATGATGGCGGATTACGGTAGTGTCGGTGTTTCAGTTAGTGCGGAAATAGTAAATAAAGCTACAACTTTATGTAAAAAATGTAAGAACAATGAAAATATACGCGAGTTATGTGAATCGTGTGTTGTGAGAGTTAGAAATACGTCAGAACATGTTACAAGATCCAAAACAAAGAAACAAAATATCATGGTTAACGACCTCGTCATAGTGGAAGATGAAATAGTAAAGGAAAAGTGTTCTAGCTGCATCCGGACAGAACAAGAAGTTTCGTCCCTAAAAGAAATCACACAGAATTTTTTTAGTAATGTGAAGTCACTAAGCAGTATGGTTGATGATCTTAAACAACAGCAACAAGGCAACGTGATTAATAGCAATGAAGTGCAAGAGCAAGGGGGAAACATGCAGTCAAACATGGTAAGCATAAACCATTGTGATGTTAATGAAAACATTGACAGCGTTTTACAAATAATAAATGTGTTACAGGAGGACATGAGGACACTAAAATCAGAAAATGAAGTATTGCAACAAAAAGTGAAGTCAGTAGAATCGTTTGTTGAAACTCAAAACATCTCCAACCAGTGGACAAAAATAAGTTACAGTAGGCCCAGACCAAATATTCTAATGTGGTATCAGGTAAAACAATTGTATGCGAAAACAGATACAGTGTGTTGGAAAACGTCGAAAGTGAAAGAGACGTAAATTCAAATGAAAAACCGGTAGGAAACTCACAAACGAAGAATAGTGCAAGGATACCCATGTACACCTTGTCTCAAAAAGGTTGAGCGCATTCTTTATTGGTGTTTTGAGGCAAAAATTTTCTAAGTCCAGCTTCGGGTATCTTCGGGAAAAAGTAAGCCAGGTTCGAACCTCCAAGCCAGCCTTTGCAATCGGGAAAAAGTTTGCAGATTTGTTTTTCTTCTTTTAAATATAATAAGACTTGTTACCAAGTGTTTAAAAAAGCAACATTGATTGAAATACTTAATGATACAATATTTCGAAACCTTGCACATGCTTGTTTGTCATTTAGCTCTCTATACGTAATGGAACATTTAAATACGTTAAAGAATCTTTCCATATGTAAAAGAATGCTCAAAGTTAAGAAGTAGAACATAATTATCGCCTGAGTACTAAAATAAAAGTCAAAGTAGAACAGAAACAGCGTTTGTAATGGATATGAATGTCATAATTATCTTGAGATCCGTTATACATCGCTAGAAGCATAGTTCTAGAAGTCCTTGTGTTAGCTCATTGGTAAGCTGTCGGATTTCAAATCTTAAGGTTGAGAGTTCGAATCCCGTCTAGGTTAGTACTTTTTTTAAAATTATATTTTCCGCAATGCATGAAAAATTATATAAAATAATTACATTAGAATACATAAGTTGTGTATATATAACATAATCATTGCAGAATATAGTAATTATTATGTTTAAAATATAACATCTGAGATAATTTTCACAGTAGGTCGGTATTATATATGAGGATGTAAATACAACTTGTTCAATAGCAATAAATAAGTTATGTAGTGTATTTATTTGCATCTATTTGTCATACAGATGTAACTTCTCATTATTCTCATTACAGCATGTCATTTACATTCGTGAAATACAATATATTCCTACGGATATAGAAAGTGTATAAACAGAGTATCCAAAGTCGTATCCTGCTTCAAGACACATAACTTTTCCCGATCCCCTTAACGTCACGGGAAGAAACACAAACTCTCTTTAGAACGGAATGTCGTTACTTAGAGTCTCATTCGAATACGTTGAATATGCTTTTGTATATTCATCTCTCTCTCTCTCTCTCTTTCGCTTTGTTTATTTGTGTGTGTGTGTGTGTGTTGCGGAATATCCCAAGTTGAATACAACATTTGCCAAGTATATGAGCATCATTGTCATCGAATACCAGAAATTGAAAGTCGTGTTTCTTCAGGTTGGGTTTGCGTGTTCATGTTAGCTCACTGGTAGAGTACGGACTTGCCAATAAAGAGGTCTTGAGTTCAAAGCCTACAGCTAATTATCATTCTTTTGTTAGTAGGATTGCACAGAAATCGGATACAAGGAGTGGTTTACTTCTAGAAATATTTTCAGAAGCGTTTAGGTAGCCCTGAAAAGGGCTGTTTTCGGGAGTTAAGGCGGGGACATTAATATTGTGTCCAAGACCCTTCTGAATTTATTACACGCTCCATTCTTCTGGGCATGGAATCTATTACATGGGTGACAAAACTATCTCCTTCCCCTACCTCCAGCCATGCTTCGGAAACAAGATGCCACAGGTCATCCTGAGTTCTTGGTGGATCTGCCTCAGGCCAAATTTCCCTTAGAGTACGCTTCACTTCTGCCCACATATTTTCCATGAGATTGAGGTCTGCTCCACGAGCGGCCAGTCGATTAAATCAATCTCAGGGTGCCCTGCGAACCATTCCTGAATCACACGGGAAGTATGTATTGGCGACTGGTATTGCTGGAACTGAATTACACCATCAGGCTGAAATACTCGTACAGATAGCACCATGATATTACTGATAATGTCTAAGTACTGAGCATTGTCCAGATGTCCTTCAATTCTATGAAGCTGTCCTGCTCCGCGACTGGAAATCCAACCCCAACATAAAATAGATACATGGCCACTGCAATTGCAAGCAGCCACATATCCATGGTCATATCGGGTGTCTCTCGGACGATACACAAAACGGCGTCCCTCCTTTGATGTTGTGAATATGGATTCATCTGAGAAAACTACGTTTTCCCAATTGAGACCCACATTCGCCTGTGCAAACGCGAGACGGTAAATTTTGTGGTCGTCTGAGAGTTTTTCCTTCACGGCAGCAACACGGCCACGTAACCCAGCATGACGAAGCCTTCGCAGAGCTGTATGCTTTCTACCAGGAAAGAGAGAAACTTCCCTTAGCTGTCTAGACGTCCTTGGTGGGTCTAACCGGGCTTCGTTTACTAATCTCGCATCTTGGGCTTCGGTTGACACATGCGGACGACCAGGAGATCGTAAATTATCAGTCTGACCTGTAGCACCATATTTCCGAATCCATCGCCTTCCTGTAGAGGCCGGGACACCTACTCGCCTGCTAGCTGCAGTTGCAGAATAACCTTCCAACTCCCATAAAGTAATTACTGCTGTACGTCTATCCATAGTTACTAATGTTCTGAGCTGTGAGAAGGAAGCAATAGGTAGGTAAAAGCTAGTACCTGACGTGTGATTGGTTACTTGCACGACACGCCTATTGTGGGGAACAGCGTTGCCACATCTAGCATAATGATGCTAGATCTAGCATAATTTGCATGTCTCTAGCATCTGGCATCTTGCTTTTAGCATCCTGCCCAAATCTAGCACAATTTCAGCAAGTTTATCAGAAAGCCGTAAAACCTGGAGATGAGAAAGAAGTTGGTCGTGGGAAGAAAAAGAACGGCAGAAATGTATCCTCTTCCATTGATTCATACAGTCGGTAAACCATACAGGCAGTCTTATTTTCCGAAGTAAGTTCGAAACGTCTTTGGGATTTTTTGTGGCTCCACCCAGGGTTTTCTAATCCTTTAACTCCGAGGCATGGGCGGAGCTATGGGGGCCATTCTCCCCCCAACTTTTTGACAACTTCACCATCTTTATTTCTGACTTCATGATCATATTTATTCCTGAAATAACAGCTCCGAGACCGACCAATAATCTGCCGCCCCCCCCCAGCAGACGATTCCCAACTCCCCTTATGCTGCGAAGTAATTTTCTTTCAAAATATGTAAACAAAAACTTTGCATTCATTTATACGATATATACGCCATTGAGTCTGGCAACGACTGATTAATTTAGCTGAGTTAAAATTTTGGTGCGTGAAGTATTGCATTCTTGCTCTCTGTGTATTTTAAGTTACGTTATCGTATCTCAACTTCGTTTTTTTAAACTCCTGAATTAGTAATTATGAGGATCTAGCATAATTTGACCGAATCTAGCATAAGTTCGATCAGGTTTTGAAATAATTCCGAGCTGTGTGTCTGGCAACGCTGGTGGGGAACGACTTGGTCAACGACTCGCGAAAGAAATCTGAAAATGGTGTGCCGTAATAATAATATCAAAAACAGTTTTTATAAAGGATTATTAATACATACGAAAAGCTGTTTAAAGAATGAGTTGTTATACTGACTTTACACGTATAAAAACATATACCATATACCAAACAGATTGAGCGATATGATGATAGCTGTTTTGAGACAAACTCTTTCGAAGTCCAACTTCGGGTATCTTCGGAAAACAGTAAACTAAAGCTGCTGGTTCGAACCTCCAAAGCCAACCTTAGTAATCGGGAAACGATGTACAGATATGTTTTTCCTTCTGTTAAATATAATAAGACATGTTGAAATGGTATTAAGTGTAGAAAAAAGTAACATTGAAATACTTAATGAAACAATATTTCGAGACTATGTATTCACACTCTCGTTTCGTCATTGTGATTTCCATACGGAAAAGAGCATTTACGTATGAGCTCAGTTATATTTTAGAAGCAGCTTCCGAAAAGCGGTCATGTTAGCTCAGTGGTACACCACCGATCGTTTAAATCGTAAGTTCTATACCCGTTCAGGTGAAATTCTTTTATGATATTCTACTTTCCTCAATGCATGAAAATTATGTAAAATAATTACATTACAATTCATCAGTTGTATATATCAGTTGAATATATATATTCATATCATCAGTTGTATATATCAGTTGAATATATATATTCATATCATTTCACGACATAAGTAATTCTTATCTTTAAAATATAAAATCTGAGGTATTGACAGAACGTCGGTGTGTTATGTGTGAATATTGAATACAAATTTAAAAAATCGTGTAATAGCAATAAATAAGTTATGTAATGTATTTATTTGCAGCTACTTTCATCGCAGATAACTTCTCAATATTCGCATTACAGCATTTAGGTAGAGCATATCGAAAATCGGATCGTGGTCCAAGACAAAAAACTAGCTAGCCCCAAACTGTCACGTAAGAAATTCGCGAATCGCAAAAGTAAAGTGAAGAGATTGAGAGCGGTAATTCCTTAATCGCTCTCTCTCAACTCTCTCTTATCTGCATTTATACACATAAAAGTGTATGTATGTATGTTCCAACATAACTCATGTATGCCTAGGGCAGGGTTTCTCAACCTGGGAGTCGCGGCCCCTAGGGGATCGCGAAGATAGGCGGAAGAGATAAATATAGTTAGAATCAAATACCAGAAATTATTTTTAAATATTATTTTTAATTTTGTTCCGATAGGCATACTTTTGTTTTTTATGCACACTGTAAAGAACAATAAAAAATAAGTCTACTGAACATTTTCAAAGGGTGTAGAATTCGTGTTACTATTCGGTTCAAAGTCTTGTCGTCGCGAATTCTGTCGAGAAATTTAAAGCTTAAAATATACAAAACGATAATCATGCCTGTTGTTCTGTATGGTTGCGAAACATGGTCGCTTACTTTGAGGGAAGAACATAGACTGAAAGTATTTGAGAACAAGATCCTTAGACGAATATTCGGACCCAAGAGGAACGGGAATGGGGAATGGCGGAAACTTCATAACGAGGAACTACATAATTTATACGGTTTACCCAACATTGTTAGGGTCGTCAAGTCTAGAAGGCTTAGGTGGGCAGGTCATGTAGCTAGAATGGAAGAAAGTAGAAACGCTTTCAAAATCTTGACTGGAAGACCAATCGGAAAACGACCATTAGGAAGACCTAGGCGCAGATGGGGGGACAATATTAAGATGGATTTCGCTGAGATACGAATACAAAGTAGAAACTGGATCCAATTGGCTAAGGATAGAAGTCAGTGTAGAGCTTTTGTGAACGCGGCATTGAACCTCCGGGTTCCATAGGCCATAGAGTTAGTTAGTTAGTAGAGTTGTTTAAAAATGAATTTAAATCAAAGAGGTATGATATAAAACTAATGAGAACTGTACATAGAAATACTAGAAAAATACACATGCAACAAAACCTGCACATTGGAATACAATTAAAATTAAAACCTAATGAGACACCTAAGCATGGTGTAATTTCACTAGTTCAGCAATGTCCGGTTCAATCTTCATGACGAACATTATCAAGCCATTTTCAACTGATAAGCGATTTCTTATCTTTGTTTTAATGTTTACCATAAAAAACACACTTTCGCACAAGTACGATATAGCAAATGGAATTATTACTTTTAAAGCAGCAATCCCCAGACCAGGATATTCTTCTCTCCTCATCAGGCAGAACTTGTCCAAGTCTTCGTTACAAAAAACCAGTTGCAAAGACTTGTCGCATGATCATTCTATTATTTGGTCAAGAAGTTGTGGGCTTAGATCGGATACGTTAATGGCCTTTTCAATGAAGGAGTTTAACATCCATCTTGAACCAGCACCTTCGTCGTTGGGAATATAGATATTACAGTTATTGAATCCACTGTCAGTGCCGGGCGCCGAAAAAAGGGGCCACACATTTCGGAGGAAGTGTGTTACTCATGTTAGGAAAGTGCATGTGCACATGTGTAAAATAGAAGGAAAAACGTAATAAAATGTGCTCAAAATTAAGGAAAGGTAGGGTTTATTTTGAAAATGTTATTGAGCTTCGTGCCAACCATGGTGGCGCTTCGTAGCTAGTCTGTCGACGTCACTCATATATACTGTGACATCGTACTATACTCTCGCCCCGGGCGCTGATTTTCCATGGCACTGTTCACTATAAACAAAAAATGGATTCTACTATTATAGAAATAGGTATGTTAAAAATCCCACACAAGCTTATTATAAAACAAATTATAAAAGGGTCGCTGGCAAGAGCGTATGATAAAAGGGGATCGTGATAGGAATTAGATTGAGAACCACTGGCCTAGAGTAATTTTAACCACATTTCTTATAGTTTCGAAAAGAGTGCTGTCGGGTTACCTATGGTGAATGGGAGGGGGATACATATAAAAGATTGGTAGAAAATGATCGATATTAGATTCATAGTTTTCGGGGTCGCTTAGATAAATAGTGAGACTTTCAATTTCGCTTAACTCCGATTAAGCTCTCATTAGTAGGGATGGGCACGAATGACTTTTCTTTGAAACTCGACTCGACTCGAAACAGACATCTTTGAGGTCTACTCTTGGACTCGGCGCGAAAAATATCTTCCAACTCGACTCGGATTAGAGTCAAGTCGAACCAAAACGAGCAAAATCCTGCGTGTAGTCCTACCTGGACAATACATAGACAATAATTATTCTATCATCAATTATACTACTATTACTACAAATAATAATAATAATAATAATAATAATAATAATAATAATAATAATAATAATTATTATTATTATTATTATTATTATTATTATTATTATTATTATTATTATGACAACACCGTGTACAAACGTGAACAATAGATGGTTAGTAAAGGAATACTAAAAGCTAGTTGACTGCCGACGTCGGTAGTCATGAACTCTACAAGGCAAAGACATCGTTCATTACTCTAAGCTGTAAGCGTCGGTGGACTACAGATGGTCAACTATTGACCTCTCGCCAGAAATTGGTGGCCCCGCAGCGACGATCCGTGGTGGCCCAAGTTCCATTTTGAAAACTTTACTACCAGCAGCAGAGACGCGATGAAACGCCAACGAACCACAAAATTACTCTCCCAAAATATGTCAAAATGCCTATGTGTGTGATTTGTTTATATTTAGGTGAATCAAAAAACACAAAACAAATACCCGGGGTGGACACAAACTATCAATATTACGATTACTAGGCACGTGTTCCTCTGACTTCCCCACGGAAACGATCATAAAAAGCTTGGTTGTTGAAGGATAAATCATTGACGTCTTAATTTAGCCAATCAGACAAACCCCTACATCTCGAGTTCTAGAAGGTGATACCGTGAACCGTTTCAGATTTATTGCTTCCTGGTGGAGTACTATCCATGAGCAAAATTTGAGCATAATAGCCGACATGCATCTTCGGTGCCTCTTATCTTTAGTACAATTTTAACCAGAGATGGTGTGGGTCAATGAAAATTTGATCCACGACCCACCATGACCCACTATCACCCACCACCCAAATGCCCCATTGGCCCACTCTGATCCATCAACCATCGTGATCCACTCTTACCCACCACCAACTATGAACCACTCTGAACCATTGTGACCAACTCCGACCCACTAAAACCCATCGACATCAACTCTGACCGATGGCCCACGTCCTACTCTCCATTGGCTAAAGAGGTTACACTTGTAATAAAACAAGACTGTGAAATTATCACTTATCGGAGTTTGAATTTCTACCGTTAATGGCTCAAGCACCTCTCTGTTACAATACTGGTGGGTCTGACCTTTACGATATATAATGGCAAAGTGTTTCTCATCTTCCAAATTAAAATGAATTTAAATTTATCATATATAATAATTTCTTTGTTGCCTTACAGACACATTTCAGTAGAAAATAGGGTGAAATTTGAAAGTTTCAAATCAAGGAAAAGTAGACCAACGTAAGAAAACAGAGAGAGAGAGAGAGAGAGAAACTAATTTTCTATATAATTAAGCATGCCGTACTAATTGAAAATGCCCATGTAATTAAGTTTAGAATACAAATTTTATGGCCATTTTTCTCTAACTTTATAGCTTGATTGCCTTATGCTCGGAACGCTCCATATATTAAACACCAGCTTCAGCAATTATAAATAGAAAGCAGTGGGTATAAAATTCAAAAAGAACTTTAATTTGCATTACTCAATTTGTTTCTCAACTAATATCAATCGTTTTCGATTATTTTTACAAATCAACCCACTACCAATTTCCAATATATAGAAAATGCACCCCCGTCCCCCGCTCATAAAAGATAATTTTAAAAAATGCCAGGACATATTCTCTTTATTTTTAATAAAGAGTTATATGCTGAATTTCAGCTCTCAGTTGAACGGCTTGTGAGATACTCAATTTTTCGCTCATGTGGTTCGGATTCCACGATAATCAGTAGGTCCACGTTTCATATAGCCTCGCTGCTGAAAGGGACGCTAAACTAAACTCAACTCAACTCAATTTTTCGCAAAAATTCGGACTTCTACTCCCCCTAAGGATATGTATTATAATGAAAGTGACACGCGTATGATAACTTCCCAGTTGGGATTGGAGCCTGATTATATACCAAACGTCAATTTATTTGACTTTGCAATTTGACCGTGATGATTACGCAGACATAGTTACTTTCAATTTTTTATGATACATATCCTTATTTCATATGTTACAGATGATTCAAAGATACTTTTTCAAGCAGTTAGCTCCTCTAGAATCTCACAGGCTGCATCCCAAAATCCAACTCCTACTATCCTATGACAATCCAAAAGTGACTGAACTGTTTTTATTAGGAACAAATGACAAAAGAAAAATGGAGATCTTGAAAGTAAAATGTAGAAAAGCTCGGTGCCCCCAATAACTACATATTTCTCCGCCCCTTCATCCCGAACTTAAAAATAAAACTTAATTCGAATATGGTTAATTAGTGAATTTATTACAGTTAAATTCCACTCACTACATGCTACAGCTACAACTATGTAACAAAAAATAACAACTGTGAAACATGTTCTGAATTACTATTAGATTTCTTACGCTATTATTAAACATATTAGAATAGTAAAAGAGGATTTTTCGTGAAATAGTATATTTGCTCTTGATTTATAACTTTTTCATACGGAAAAAAATAAAATATTATTCAAGTTTTAAACTTTGCACTCTGCAAATATGTTGCCCTCTAGGCAATGGGACTAATGTGAAATGTGGACTATTGTGGACTAATGGGAAATGCTGCACTGTTAGCGGCGCTGAAAACTTACGATTCGATTCTAATATCGAATGATTTCGATATCTTTATGTCGCTACGTAACCACGCTGGGTGCTAATGGGAGCTTAGTTGGACTTGAATTGAAAGTAGAACCATTCACCTAAGCGACCACGAAACTATGGATTCGATACTAATATCGACCCGTTTCTAGCATTTTTGATATGTATCCCGACAGTACTCTTTTTCCAGACTGTAAGAAATATAGTTAAAATTGTTCTAGATATATCAGAATTATGTTGAAATACACACATAAATCCACTTTTATATTCTGTATAAATAGAGAGTGAGCGAGCGAGCGAGCGAGAGAGGGCGACTGAAAGCATCACCACTTCCACATTGCAAAAGCATATAGGCCTATCAGGAATTGAATTGAAAATCTATGTAAAGACTTTCTGCTGTGGCATGCCTCATAAGGACAATTCCAGTCTGCTCACGTGACCTTTGGGGTTCATGAATTTTTTTGTGAGCGTTCCGACTTTGGATTCTCTGTTTATACCTTCTGTTTATGCATCGAATAACTTTTCAAGAACATAAATGACATTCTGTATTATGAATGTTGAGAATTACCCTCTATATGACAAATAGCTGCAAATAAATACACTACATGATTTATTTATTGCTATTGAACGAGTTTCTTAAGTTGTATTTACATCCTCATATATAATACCGACCTACTGTGAAAATTATCTCAGATGTTATATTTTAAACATAATAATTACTATGTTCTGCAATGATTATGTTATATATACACAACTTATGTATTTTAATGTAATTATTTTATATAATTTTTCATGCATTGCGGAAAAGATAATTTTAAAAAAAGGACTAACCTAGACGGGATTCGAACTCTCAACCTTAAGATTTGAAATCCGACAGCTTACCAATGAGCTAACACAAGGACTTCTAGAACTATGCTTCTAGCGATGTATAACGGATCTCAAGATAATTATGACATTCACATCCATTACAAACGCTGTTTCTGTTCTACTTTGACTTTTATTTTAGTACTCAGGCGATAATTATGTTCTATTTCTTAACTTTGAGCATTCTTTTACATATGGAAAGATTCTTTAACGTAATTAAATGTTCCATTACGTATGGAGAGCTAAATGACAAACAAGCATGTGCTGACATTAAAAAAAAAAGTTTCGAAATATTGTATCATTAAGTATTTCAATCAATGTTGCTTTTTTAAACACTTGGTAACAAGTCTTATTATATTTAAAAGAAGAAAAACAAATCTGCAAACTTTTTCCCGATTGCAAAGGCTGGCTTGGAGGTTCGAACCTGGCTTAATTTTTCCCGAAGATACCCGAAGCTGGACTTAGAAAATTATTGCCTCAAAACACCAGTAAAGAATGCGCTCAACCTTTTTGAGACAAGGTGTACAAAGGAAAAACTACTATACAACCAAACGTGCCGAAAGTTACAAACAATAAAACTAATACAAGAAGAAAGCCTAAGACAGACGCGCAAGTGTACATATATGGTGATAGTCACGGTCGTGGACTGTCCGAAAAAGTGAATAGTAACTCTAAACACAAGTTGGCAGTGCAAGGAAATATCAAGCCTGTGGCTAAAAGTCTTGATGTGTTGTCTGGTATTTATCCCAACATTGTAAATAAGGAAGGTATTTATGTAGTAATATTAAGTGGAACAAATGATGTGGCCAAGAATGAAGGTAGTGAGGCTATTAGTAGAATTGCAAAACAATTCTGTATGTTGAGTAACTGTAAAACAATTGTAGTAAATGTCCCTTATCGCTATGATCTTACTGAAGACTCGTGTGTTAATAAAGCTGTACAAAGTACTAACTTAAAATTAAAAGCAATGTGCAATCACTTTAAGAATGTTGTAATGGTGGATATCAGTAAGTTAGGTAGAGAAATGTACACTCAGCACGATATGCATCTCAATCAAAAGGGTATGGATGAATTAAGTACTAGGATCTGTGAAATAGTTGATAAGGACGTAGCCAGTAAATTTGAAAGTAAGGAAGCAATAGCGATGCCATGGGTAGCACAGGAAAACCAAATTCACCCGACTCCATGAATAAAATTGCATGGGGCCGGGTGAAAACTTCTAGCCTAACGACGTCTCTTCATTTTA
Source organism: Thermobia domestica (assembly GCF_964235325.1). Classification (NCBI taxonomy): domain Eukaryota; kingdom Metazoa; phylum Arthropoda; class Insecta; order Zygentoma; family Lepismatidae; genus Thermobia; species Thermobia domestica. Next base: position 296,736 of record NC_137463.1, read on the forward strand.
GTAATATAAGGGGCATAATAGAGGCAAGAAATAATAATAGCTTTTATAAGAACTATGGTACTAACACAGCTCTGCAGAATGTAGTAATACTCCATTTAAATTTACAATCGATAAGAAACAAGTTGGCTGAACTTGAAATTTTCTTAGATACATTTCCCTGTGATATCTTATGTATTAATGAACACTGGCTTGCAAATGAAGAAATACATTTGTATGTTCCAACAGGATATAGGTTAGCCGCTATATTCTGTAGAGATTCAATACTCCATAGTGGTGTAGGTATATGTCTCAAAAATACGTTTAATATTGAATACATTGTTTTGAATTTAGAATGTTTTTGTATTGAACAGAGTTTTGAAATAGTTGGGTTATTGCTAAAAAGCATAAAAGTAATAATTGTTTCCATATACCGAACCCCAAACTCAGATATCAATATTTTCATTGCTAATTGGGAAGAGTTAAATATTTATTTTAATAAATACAAAAATTACAAAGTATTCTTTATTGGTGACGTGAACATTGACGTTCTAACTAATTCACCGGTACGAAGTCTATTCTCTGATATCCTCAGATCTCGCAACTATTATTACGTTAATGATCAACAGTAGTATTCATAAAATCAGTTTGGGGCCATTTCCTCAAACTAGGCTTTTTATATATGAAATCCCCCAGCATAGAATCTAATTATACACATCGAAAATTACATCTTCCCCCCCCACATTGACCCCATACAGGATACATCTTCAATCTACTTTTATGATATATAACCATAAAAGAATTTTACATCTAAAACTTATATCTAAACATTTCTTAAACTTTCTATTCTTCGCTTTTCTTTTTCTTGTCTCCCTTTGATATAGCTATCCATTAGTTCTTTTAGCTTTGTTAGTAAATCTTCTTTTCTTAAATCTATCGAATAATGGCCCCAAGCTAGAGTATGTATCCCATCTTCTAATATGTATCTTTTATCGTCGTAAGAGCTTAATGCTAGCTTGTTTTCTTCTACTGAATATACATTATGTCTTTTACTCCTAATAGTATTTTGCATTTTATATAATTCATAATCTTTTAAGACACAATCTTCGTAATCTTTGAAAGTTATTTCTGATTTAACAATATTCGATTTTATTCCTTTTGCCTTTTTACAACATTTGTCTTTATCAAATTTACTTTTAAAGTCTTTATCTTCGAGGTCTATTTGAGGTGCTTGTATTGAATACATCTTTGATTTGAGACCTACGACTTTTCCTATGATTTCACCTTTCAGTTCATCTTTGAATTTTCCTAATACTTTCTTGTTAACTTGTTTTATCCCATATTTGTTATTATCTTTGTAATCAGATGTATCTAGATGCTCATACATAGCTTTCGTATCCTCATATACATCTTCTGTTTCTATATGTGCTATAACCGAGTCTGTGACACTCATTAATAGTTTGACTTTATCTCCATATTTATTCTTCAACACATTGTAATACAAATCATATAGACAAATTTTAGATATATCCAGAACAGACATCCCAACATAGATAGGCTTGTTAAAAGTAATTTTTGTCTTATACATATGAATAGCAGCTAGATCTTCGGAAAATATAGTTCTATCTTTAAAAGTAGGTTTAGCTATTAGTTTCTCTGCTAATTCTACATTATGTGCTAGTCTTATATCTACTCTCTTTCTTATGTTTTCCATAGTCTTTCCAAATACTGCATTATTCGCTAGTTTATAGAACTCTTTTTCAAAATCATTCCTTGCATGCGACCTAAGTTCTGTATTTAATTCTATATATTTCTTTAACCAGCCTGATTGTTTAAATTCTAATATTTTATGTATCTTTTTAATTTTGAGACCTTGTGACACATAGAATTTTAAATTTTGATAATGTAATATATAGTTTTCTTTATCGTAAAGTGTTGTTAATAATTTTGAAAGTTTCTTGTTTATATAATTTTCAGGAGCTAATGGCAAATCTGAATGTTTATTATGAAGTTCTTTTGGATACTCTAAATCGACTTCTAGTATATATCCAGTATTAGACTCATCGTCTGTCTCTAATATTTTATTTATCCAGTATTTATCATTTACACCATTAATAACCTTTTTCCATTTGAATTCTCCATAAGGCATATGATGATTCATAGCCCATCCATATTCGTTATTTGCGTCCATGTACATTATGTAAGAACTTTTCTCTTTAGGATTATAATTTTCTAGATACTTATTATTAGCTACTGCATATCTATTTGAACATTGAGAAATTCCACCTCATACATTTTTCTATAAAGAGCAGTTTATCATAATCAGTTAACAATTCTAATTTTTGTTGTGTCATCTTTAACATTGCATCCCAGAAGAAGCCTGGACTTGTGAAATACCATGCAGGATCTAATTTATATGTATTAAGAGCTGTATCTCTGAAGTTTTCAATAATGTCTGTTAATTGAAGTACATCTGTTTTGTTGTAGAATTGAGTATATTCTCTTAAGGTTTTTAAATTGAATATCTTACAGATTAATAGATGATGGTTATAATCCTCGTCACTTATATCTTCTCCTGTTAATCTATACTTAAACTTGTCTCTAGATAGTGGAACATGTTCATCTAGTTTTTCAGGTGAATCAGCATAATCATATGGATAGATACCTTTTCTTTTTACTAAATCAATTACATTTTTAGGAAAGAATTTTAATGTTTCTCTAAATTGTTCTGGTTTTAAATTTTTTGCTAATTCAGCTAGACTTCTTGATAAAAATCTAAACGAATCTACAAATCTTAATTGGATTGATCGTTCTTTATTTTCTTTATTCTTGTATCTTATCGTTTTTGAGAATGTAATATACTTTTCTTCTGTGTTAGGTTTTATAGTTATCTTTTCTTCTAATTCTCCGCCTCCTAAACTTTTTACAAATAGATGTGTATCGTATCCAGATAAGTTATGAATGAACACAGGAATAAATCTTGGGTTTTATATTTTATGTTACAATAAGAATGAGCAGCTCCTCTAAATTTTCCAGTTAAATGATCATGATCAGCAACTTTGGTTATACATGATTTTAAATTGTTTATAGTCTTTTTCAATTCTTTAGTACATTCATCAAGTATAACTTCTATATCCTCCTTTTGCTCTTTTATATCCATTAATATGTCATCTATATCATCAATATCATCATCATCTTTTTTCATATACAATTCCTCTTCTAGATGTTTATAACCTTCTTCGATTTTCTTTTTTAAATAACTAGTTAAAATATTTAACCTCTCTATTTTCTTTTCTAGTAAGCGTGGAAGTTCAAAAGTTCTTTCACAAATATGACATTTTTCAGATGATTCATATATAAATTTCTTTCTTCTGTAAGGCGATTCATAGGTTTATAAGTATCATAAATCTTTGCAATTTTAATAGCTTCTTCTTTTAATTTTTCTACAAATACATCTGATACATTATCTCCTATATATTTTACTGGTTTGCTTTTATAAGAATCTAAAGTGCTTTTGACATAGTATGAAAAACTATTTGGTTTATGTTCTTGATATGCGTTTGAATAAGATCTTTCTGGATCATGTTGGCATGTAATAATTTCCTTTAATAGTGATTCAAAGTCAGCAATAATTGTAAATGGAATTCTCAAAGATCGTTTATGATTAATAAATTCAAGTACCTTATTCCATTCTTTTGGTAAAACGATTTTTGCAGCTGAATATAATCCACAGTATTTTTCATGCTCTTTTAATAACTCTTCTGATTTAAAATGCTTAGCTAAACATCTTTCACATAGGAATCTTTTATGACCATCTTTAGTTATTTGACTGGCTACAAGCTTCCACAAGTCTTTAATCCAACAATAATGAGTTTTCTTTTCACTTTTAAGATATAACAGATGAATATGTTTTTCTTTCTTTTCTTGTGCGATTCGAAGTGGAAAAATTGAATAGTTATCATCAAAACTAAATACACTAATGGAAATATCAGTTCTCTTTTCAAACTTGGCTATATCAGTAATTTGTACAGGAAATGGGATATCTTTAAAAACATCTTTAAACTTATCTTCATGTCTTTTATATGTAGAGACCCTGTCTCCATGTTGCCCATGTTTAACTGGATATATTGCAGATATGACTGAGTATAGGAAACACTTTTGATCATTATTCTTTATATTAACACATGCTCTTCTCTTCTTAATCATGTATGGAAGTTCTATGTAAGAGGAACCTCTCATTGATACATACTTATTAATTCTTAATTCTAAAAAGTCTATAGAATGTAACATCCATCCAGATCCTTTACTTTGAAACTCTTCCATTTCTCTTATGAGTTTGTATGAAGCTCTTTTACAAAAGTCATCTAAATCTGTAAATTCGAGTATTATTTCATTTGAAGTTTTAAAATTATGTTGTTGTATCGTATTGTCTTTTTTTTAAATTTACAAATAAATGACGTATTAACTTTAAGCGAATTGAAAAGTTTAAAACTGTCCTTGATTTTATTTTTAACAATCCTACTACTTGCATTTAAGAATTTCAAAGGATCTTTATATCCATCAATATTTTCTATTCTAAATGTCTGTAATCTATATTTCAATGATGTTTCTTTCAATTCAACTTTTAGCTTAGGTCTTTTCGGTTTCGGTCTTTCAAATACTTCTTCTTTAAATGGGTATATGTTTTTAATCTGTGATCTGTTTTGTTCATCTTCATGTTGTTTAAGAAGGTCTATCAGTTCTGCTTTTCTTAATCGGGAATATCTTCTGATTCCCCTCTCTTTACATTGTCGTCTTAACTCTATTACGGTATATCTAATATAATTACTCATCTTTTATTATATAGAAAATCTTACTATAACTCAATTTTTATCTTCGTCGGATTATTTCTGTTCATTTTTGTACTATTTTTACTTCCATATATCCTAATACAACGCTTAACATTGTACACTCCTGCCATTGTCTACATATTACGCGTTGATAAAAACTGTTTGAGGATGAACGTTCTGTAAGGGAGGGTAAAACTCCCCCTTGTCCATATTAGTAAAGTTTTGTTTGTCTTCATCGTCTATAGCATTAGAACACGACTTTGATGAGAATAACCCACCAAAGTCACATATACACATATTAAAATTAAATCATTTTTGTAAACTTACTCATCATCATCATAATCATAATCATCACTACAATATTTATATTCATCATCACTACTCAAAGAAAAATATCAAAAAGTATTCAAGGATCTGACAAGAATGGACAAGAATTCAAGAATGGACCCCTTTCAAACATACAACCAACAAAAATGATATAAATTTAAAAAATCTAAGAATAGACGAACAGGTGAACATGACTAGTGCTAAGGAAATATTATCTTACAAACCTATATTTGATTGTGTATGTAAATATTTAGATATTGGTGGTTATAATGATGAAGACAAAATAAATTTTAGCGTGTCCATAGGTATGTTAGATCATTTGTTTAAGAAAGCGGCTAAAGAAAACGACTCATTTCTCATACAAAACATTCTATATGCGAACGTTATGAATTTGTCCGATGAGATATTAGATTCGCTGACTAATGAACAATGGTTATCTATAGGTTATGATGATTATGAGGAGGAATATAATTATAATCACATTACAGAAGATTTCATACGTAAATATCAGGATAAAGTTAATTTGAATGAAATATGTTTATGGAAAAAGTTATCGGAAGAGTTTATAAGAGAATTAGCTGATAAAGTTGATTGGGAGATTATTTCTGGAAGCCAAGACTTATCAGAAGACTTTATAAGAGAATTTGCAGATAGAGTTCATTGGGAAGAAGTATCGTTAAATCAAAACCTATCTGAAGAATTTATTAATGAGTTTATAGACAAAGTTGATTTTGTTGCTATATCTTATGGAAGCAAACTCTCTGAAACCTTTATACGAAAACATGCAGATAGAGTTGATTGGTGGAGCTTATGTAGGACTCAGCAATTATCAGAAAACCTTATAAGAGATTACGCTGACAAAGTAGATTGGGAAATGATTTCGATGTTTCAAAATTTAACAGAAGAATTTATTGCAGAGTTCAAAGACCGCGTTTATTGGGATAACATTTCAATTTATCAAGACCTATCTGTAGACTTTATATATATATTTAGACATTACGTAGATTGGAGAGTTATAATAAGAAAATACCATAATAACCCCGATTTAGGTAGTATATTGAATTTAGCATTCGATGTTATAACAGATGGTTTGTTTAATGTTTAACTAATCAACTTTTATGGCTATTATACCATAAAAGTCGTAACCTTAATTACCAGATAATAACCTATCATACAAGCAATCTATACTGTTAATCAATTCTTCTTCTGATAGGGGTGTTCAAAACTCATTACCCTTATCTCTACAAATTTCTTATATTTAAAAACAAATCAATAACGAACTCATCATCTTCTTCTCCATCTGCATTCTTTAGGTCTACATGACAACCATGCGAAATAACACAATCATATTTTTCTTTTACTTTATTTAGAAGGTTAATCGAGTTTGCATCTTTGGTTTTAGACAATATAGTCATGTCTGGATATTTTTCTTGTAGACATTGTAATCTTGTCTTTATGTTACACTCTTGAATTCTTCCAACCCAATATCTGTAACTCTCATAGCTTTTTACTTGTTCTCTTTTGTCTGTTTCGTACCTTCCTAATATCTTTTGTAGTTGAATAGGGGAGAGATTATTTTTATTAATAACTAGTTTGTGTACTTTCCCTGGATCCTCTGTATGTTCTGCAGCTATTGACTTGAGTTTTGATATTTCTTGTGCTTGTTCTTCGTTTTCCATTTTTAATCTTTCCATTATTTGTTCTATCTCTTCTACTCTTGATTGCAATTCTTCTTGTTTTTTTTCTATATTGTCTAAAGTCTCTAGTGAAATAGTCTTCTATGATTACAGAACATTTTTCATAAAAGTCGTGTGATAACCAAAAAGCAATAGATAGAAAAATTCTTTTGTATACATACGTGCCAGAAATTAAATTTGTCATATCCGATCTTCCACATGGTTCTACATAGTAAAATGGGTTTTGCAGCTCCCCGGAAAACTGGGAAGCTAGGTTTCTCTTATAATAATCCAATAAATCTTTTGAGTGTTTGTTTTCTAACCAATGATCAAATCTTTTTCCGCATTCTTTACACAACTTAGTAGCATTAAAGTATCCTGTACTCTTATCTATAATCAATTTGAAATCGGCAAACAGACCATACCAGTAATCATCTTTAATCTGTTCGTAGCAAATATCATTTAGACTAAGTGAACTATCCATAGTACTCATATTTATTATATAGAAAATGTTAATTTAATCATTTTCAGAGTTTTTACCCACACAAATAAATTCTCATTCACCATCTTATCATATCAAAGTATTAACTCTTTCGAAATCGCTACACCCTTACATAGAAACACCCTGAAATATGTCGATATTTAAACTTGATAATCAAAAGTTAGGTTTGATCACTGGGTAGAAAATAAACAATCAAAAGAATTAATAAGGTACTATGATGAGAAAACCGACTCCCGGAATTCCGGGGGTCGCTTTAGACGTAGAAGGCAATGTATGGTTCAAAGGTAAAGACGTTGTTGACATACTTGGTTATAAGAAGACCGCAAACGCCATTGAAAGACACGTAGATGAAGAAGACAAAGTTACATACAAACAAATACGGGTCCCGGAAACGGGGACCCGCGTTAATCCGCAACAACATACAATCTTCATTAACGAGTCTGGTCTGTATTCCTTAGTGTTATCATGAAAGAAGCCCAAAGCTAAAGAGATTAAGAGATGGATAACAACCGAAGTACTACCATCAATCAGACGAACAGGCCAATACAAACTAGATCAACCAAACGACATGCTCCAGCTAGTGTCAAGTTTTTAAGACCAAGAGCTTCTAACTGTGATCGATGATGGCGGAGCAATATGGTTCAAGGGTAAGGACGTTGGGAACATTCTTGGATATCAAAACCCACAAGAAGCAATCAGAGATCATGTAAGAACAAAATATCAACGGGCATATAGAAATTTTAAAGGTGAGCAAAACGCTCACCTTACGGTTCATCCCCAAACTGTTTTCATTCTTACTAAGATCAAAAAAGCCTAAAGCAGAACCGTTTCAAGATTGGGTGTTCGAAGACGTGTTACCATCAATAAGACAAACGGGGCACTACAAACTGACACAACCCAACGACGTCTTCGAACTAGTAACCAGCTTTCAAAAACAAGTACAGATCAAAGACGAGCAACTCTCACTTCAGTCTCAAACCATCAACACCCTAAGCAGCAACCTATTTAAACTCGAGGCTCTCCTCCAATCAATCGAACCAAGCATAGTCCCTGAAACCAAAGACGAGTCCAAGTGCCATATGTTTGCGTTGATTGAAAAGAACGCTAAACCCAACACAGAAGACCCAACAGACACCTGAGCTCAAGTTACACAAGTTTGTTTTAATCAAGAAGAACTACAAGGACGGAGATGATTCAGACGACGAGACAAACCGACGCAACATTGAGTTTGAATACTACGCCATTAGAGTCCAAGAACAAAACTTACAATCAAGACTCGACTTAGCACGCAAACATGAGAAAACCGACTTCCGGAATTCCGGGGGTCCCTCTAACTATCTAGTAAAGGGTGGAGGAGATATAGAAACAAATGTTATCATCTGTCCCCATCGCCTGTTCTATGTAATCTTAAACCAGCCTTTTATGGAATAATAACCATAAAAGACAAACATTTATATTTACACTACACTACTTTTGTCTATCCAACTATTATGTGAATCATCAAAACCTAGCCATTTAACATATACTTTATCACCTTTCTTTCTCAACACTTTCTCCACCAAGTATTCATCTTTATGTTTCGTCTTTAATAGTTCTGGTTCGTAAAACCTACCTTGTACATCCTCTCCTTCTAAATCTTTAATACTATATGTTGGAGGATTAGATGGAATAACTTCGCTGATAACAAATACTTCTGTTGACCAATTAGGTGTATATCCTTTCTCAAATAACCCTTTCGATTTACTTATACGAACATGATCACCTAATTTGTATTTGGGTTTAACACGCTTATATTCTTTCTTATACACTTTCTCCAATATTGCTCGCTCATTCTTTTTATTAACTTCTACAGGCTTTAAACCAATTGTTCTATGAATTTGATGATTATACTCTTTAACTAGTGTTGGTAATGTATCTATCCATTTATAATTTCCTTGTGTTGTGAACTTCTTCCACATGTTCTGTTTAAGTGTTCTATTGAATCTTTCAACAACAGAAGCTTTTTTACCACTATATGTTGAGTAATGATTGATATTGTTTTTTCTCATCAAATCTTCAAATTCTTTATTGTAAAACTCTTTACCTTGATCAGTTTGTAAGTTACTAAGTTTTCTCATTCTTAATATGGATTCAAATGCTTCTGTAACATTTTTACCACTGTTATCTTTAACAGGAACAGCAAACGCATATTTAGAGAACACATCTATAATCGTTAGCAAATACTTATAACCCTTATTTAATTTTGAAACACCTTTTAATACTCCACTATCCATTTCCACAAGATCAGCTTGCCAAAGATCGTCGATACCTTTTATAACCACACTTAATCTGTCAAAGTTTTTTCTAGATGGTTTGTGAATTTCTTCTATAATGTCTTCTCTAACACCTTTAACTTCTTCTAGTCAATCGGGCTTTTTAACGAATTGAGTTTTAGTAACACCACATACAGGACAAATACCTTTCTTTAGATATCTTCCATTCTTTGTTTGTTCAATTCTAATGGTATCTTTCTCCGTATCTGTCAATTTCTTACACTTAACACAATACATCCTGTTTATTATATAGAAAATCAATAACTATTGCTGTTTAATATTAGGCTATCAACATTCTCATCATCATCATCACTATCTTCATCTTCTCTTTCTACATGCATAATAAGCAATAATAATTTACCATGTTTCAGATCAGAATTTTTAGATGGTCTAACTGTTAATTGATCATTTATATTAAAGTGTAATGGAAAAGTTTCAATTAGAGAACCATTTAAATATATATCTATAAAATACGTATTATAAGGTGATTCTATATACATTATCCTACCTTTATAAAGAAATTTGTATGCGGTAGATTGATTATGTATTAAAAAGAACGGATTTTCAACATTTTCTGATATCAATCGGCTTGGAAGCTCTATAACATAACTCCGTTTGATGAAGTTAAGCTCTTCTTTTAACATGGTAATATCTTTTCTCACAACTTTATTACCTAACTCTGATGTTATTTTAACATTACCAAAGATATCCATATTTATTATATAGCAAACGTCTTTAGGAAAGCTCTCTTTCTATGTACATTACAACAAACAATAATTGACCTTCTTCCATAGCTGAATTTTTAGTTGGTTTAATTGTAATTATATCGTTCTTGTTAAAGTTAAAAGGCATATTTTCAATCAAAGTATCACCCAAATATATCTCTAGAAAGTATTTATCCAAACTTAATTCCATGTGCATTATTTTCCCATTATAGAGAAATTTGTAACCATTAGAGAGATTAAATATTCTAAAGATTGGGTCTTTAACATTCTTAGTTCTCAATCGATATAATAGAGGTATAGTTTCTTTTTGCATAACCAATTTAGTAGTATCCATCCTAATCTTTTCAATATCTTCTTTCTTTATATATATGTCTTGTAATGTTTCTAATGCATCTTCAAATCGTTTTCTATCGTTCTCTAATTGAGCTTCTATTGCCCTAAGTTGACTTACGCTAACAACATCATTTAAGTTCTCCAACAATTTTAATTTTTCTTCACTAATATCAACATCACCTTTTCTATCTTTAACATTACCAAATATATCCATACTCATTTATTATACAGAAAATGTCCATCCTAATTTTTCAAAACATTTCTTTAACATCTCTATTTGTTTAGATGAGTGTTTAAAATCAATATCAACATGAACATCGTGCTTTTTTAACAGATGGTACAAAATACATTTTAAGTTAATAAACAATACTCTTTTAGGATACACTTCTCTAAAGGTTTTGTATAAGTTTTCGAAGTCGTTTATAAGTGTTTCCTCCATATGTTGTAAGTTTAATGGTTTTTGATCGGTAAGGCGATAGTGTATTAAATAGACATCATCATAATATTTTGTGTATTTGTTTTTCTTTAGTACTTCTAGAACATGTTTTGCTGATATTAAATCTTTTGGCGTATCTCTAAATTCATCATTTAACACTTTAAACACCTCTTCAGGAATAATTCTATCCTTATAACGAGATACTTTGTATCGGCTCATAATTACATATATCTTGAGCGGAAAGTGCTTTTACACAAGCACTATACCTGTTATAATGTTACTTAAAAATGAAAAAAGAAGAATGTTCTAATATATAAGAAATATACATTATTGTCTAGTTGGTTGCTATGTAGTTGTTTATAGAGACTCAGTGGACATGTTTGATTGCAAGACAGTTTGTGCGAATATACATTAAAGGGAAAGCAAAGAATAAATTATTTAATATTTATCATGGACTTGTAATTTCAGTAGAAAAGGTGAGCATACTAGCGAATATAACTACAGCAGATATTTTAAGGTGTAAACGATTACTGTCACTAGAGTTATACCTATATTAACTGGAACCAGGGTTAACGACTACCTTTGGTGAGTCGTTGTAAAATTTTTGGTTTACCTCACCCGGGATTCTTGTAAATTCATATTCCGAAGTCTAAAGTAAGGGTGAATTTACCTCAGTAAGAAGGTTCATGAATACGAACTCAACTATTCTTAGAAGTGGCAGAGTAATCACAAGAAAAATCATGATTGGTGAGACAGTAGAGAATGAAACTGTTGACAGTGTTAACAACGAGCAGAATATAGCTCCTATTACACCCGGAATGTTGACCCTAGAGGATAGAATTTTAATAGCATTACAGCGACAGGAACAACGACTGGAACAAAGCCGAAAGGATGATTTAGAAGTCATGAAACAAAATTTGGCTCAGATGTCCAACGAATTAAAACAAACAGTACATCAAAAATCTGAAGAATTGAGTAAACAGTATGTTGAATTGAATGGACGATTAGAAACACAGTATGAAGAATTGGGTAGACGATTAGAACAAATAGACCAAAAGTCAGAAGAAGCTAAACAATCTGTAATCCAAGCTGTGACAGACATCACGTTACAATTTGACGAGAAGCTACAAAGATTATCTGAAGATTGCAAGGTTAATTACAATCATGTAATCCAAGAAATTAATATTGTAAAAAAAGATTTTGCAGTAATCGAATCTTCTGTTCGTCAGCAAAAGATTCAGGTGACAGATAATTCTAACCAAATACGTGCAAATACACAATTGATATCTACCTTACAGGAGGAAATTAGGACGTTACAGATTAAAGACAACGCATACAACAACAACATGGTTAATGATCCATTGGAGTTCCCTCATTCACAAGAGATACCCTCGCATTCACCAGAAGCAGATCGACATGGACTTTGCGTTATCTCTTCCTCAAGTAATCCATCCGATGAGGACATTATTTTGGAAAGAATTCAACCAAGGAATACAGATGGGCGGAAAAGAGATGGTGGAACCACGCATAACGCAGTAGGTAGAAATTGTCACTCAACACGAACACGAAATGGTGAAAGAAATGTAAAGTTAAGTGTAAAAATGAGCGAAATACGTGCTATGAGTAATTTTAGTGGTAGATGTAATGTAAATGCTACTTCTTTCCTAGAAAAATTTCAGGATGAATGCAGTATAATGTGTATAGATAAATCTCAATATATGAAACTAATCCCTCATTTATTACTTCCACCGTGTTCTTTATGGTTTAAAGCAGTACGGGAACACGTCAATACATATGAGGAATTCAAAGCAGCGCTGATTGCAATTTACGAAAACGACTTTTTACTTGCAAACAGAGATGCTACGATTAGAAACCAACCTTTTAATCCTCGCTTGCACAAATCTGTTGTTGATTTTGTTGTGAATACGTATAATGAATTAAAAATCGTAAATCCACTGCAATCTGAATCTAGAGTGATTGCATCTATTCGAAATCTACTACCGTTTAAATTACAACAAATCCTGTTTTCTACGCAATGCATGAGTTTTAATCATCTATTGATGCTTGTTCAATGTTATGAAAATCAATACCAGGCACAGAATCATCAAACGGGAGTAGGTAAAATTAAAAACAATTCAGATCACTTTGTACCTGTCCGAAATCTAAATATCCGTAATGCAGACGATACGGAACATAACCTAAATCGAGTAAATTTAAGCAATCAGAACAATCAAAATAGGCCAAGATATGATGGGAATCCACCTAACCTAACTAATCGTGACAATCATTATGTCAGACCATTTAACCAAAGTAGATTCAAAAATAGACGAAATACATGGCGAAATTCTAGAAATACTGTAAACTACATTGATAGACGTAACCGTAATTCAAGAGATGGCACTTCGTATCAAAATCAAAATAATGACACAATTCCTGTACAGAATAACAATGCGGGACATAACCATGATTGTGCGGTACAATGTACTTTATTGGAACCATATACGAGTATGAATTTAAACTGACTACAGCTGATGTGGTAGGGGTTAAACCCATATCAGCTATAGATTCTCATGAACATTTATCTTCAAATTTATGTATTGATTCTTATGAATATTTATCTTCTCGATTCATTATTGATTAAAAACAAGGGTTATTTATATTATATTGATTTGTGTTGAAACTTTATTGTCAAGGATTATATTAAGTATAAGGCTCATTCTATTAAGCTAATTATCCGACGACTGTACCCATGCGTCACCTTATATGATACTCAGATAAGATTCTTTTGTATCCTAACACCTTATTGATATGATGTATACATTAAAATACCATCTAACGTAATTGTTATATAATGCGCCTTGGAAAGATCAAACATTTTTAACATGACCGCTTTTAATGATCAATGAAACCGCTGATCATTGCAATTTGTGTTTTAAAATGTAATTATCTCTTACGCTTTTGATTTCGCATCCTTAGTTGATTGTATTAGTAAGCGACGACATTTTTATGATAAAAGATAAATATTAATGGAATAAAAGTTTTCTTATAAATGTATTTATATGAAGGAAACTTAATGAAGATATATATGAAGGGCGATCAAAATGTAAAGAACAGCACTATTCTTATGTCATTATTATAAACAGACCAGTGGTTCTTAAATATAAAAGTCAAGCTCTCATGTAACTTTTATATTTAGTCCCTTTATCGGGCGACATTTTATATAACGAGATACTTTGTATCGGCTCATAATTACATATATCTTGGGCGGAAAGTGCTTTTACACAAGCACTATACCTGTTATAATGTTACTTAAAAATGAAAAAAGAAGAATGTTCTAATATATAAGAAATATACATTATTGTCTAGTTGGTTGCTATGTAGTTGTTTATAGAGACTCAGTGGACATGTTTGATTGCAAGACAGTTTGTGCGAATATACATTAAAGGGAAAGCAAAGAATAAATTATTTAATATTTATCATGGACTTGTAATTTCAGTAGAAAAGGTGAGCATACTAGCGAATATAACTACAGCAGATATTTTAAGGTGTAAACGATTACTGTCACTAGAGTTATACCTATATTAACTGGAACCAGGGTTAACGACTACCTTTCGTGAGTCGTTGTATCCTGTAAAGCTTGCAAACGAGATAGCTGTAACTTAAATCTTTTTGTAGTATCATACCACGGTTTTCTTGCACAACCAGCTCTCATTTCTTCATTAGTACTGTAAACCTGACCACTCTCTATAGAACAATCATCACAAATGTATCTACTCATACCTTTTGTTAATGACTTACTACCGCAATCACTGCATTTTAATGGTCTAGAGCTATAATTTGAGAACAACTCCTTTAAGGTAATTATTGGACGTAACTTTTCCAACTCTTCTTCCGTGTACAAAAATTTAGGTATTAGCATTCTCCAAAAATCAATAACATCATATACATTGTTTCTATCTTTTAAGTCTATCTCACTAACATACTCAAAATACTGATAAAAATTATATCTAACTAGATCATTTAGTTCATCCTGATGCTTCTGAAAATAATCTAAAAATCTATTGTGTATAACTTCCATATTTATATTAAAACAAAACTTTTGTGGATATACCATAAAAGCACCTAAACCTAATCATTTTTAATCATATACATAACATCACTAAAAGAATACCCTTGATTTAGAAGATTTAAAACCTTAACACAAAGATGACCACATATAACTGAATTAAAGTCTTGTATTCGTTCGTCATTATAAAATAAGTTTTCAGTACCAAGATATTGTACTAGTTGTTTAGGAGGAACACCACCATAAGAATCGAACACGTACTTTATGTTGTTATCTTTCCAATAGCATATCCAATGAGTACCAATGTTTTCTGATTTATCGAGGTTAACTACACCACACTCATTTACATAGGGTTTTTGCGGAAGTTCGTCACTCATAAATACACCTCTAAATCGTTTTATCTTTATTTCTTTAACCAACCTCTCTATATCGAAGTTGGTCAATGGTTTTAGTTTTTTGACTTCTTTGGTTTACCTGCTCCCTGCTTTTCTTCCATAGCCATATTGTGCCTTTTTTGTTCTTCTAGTTCTTGTTTATTCTTCTTAGCATCAAGTATAGTTTTAGTAAACGCTGCTGCACCACCTGCTAATGAACCAACTGCTCCTAAAGCTGCTAGAATGGCTGGAATTGTAAAGATAAAACCACCCATATGCTCTTTCTTAATCTTTTTCATTTGTGTAGTAGTTAAAGTTAAATCCATTCCTTTACCTTCTTTAATTTTCTTAGATTTATCGTTAAGTTGTTTCTTTGTTAATACATGATCAATATTTAAAACCTTTAGTTCACTGTAAGGAACACTAAACATACAACCTTTAATAGAACACATCTTCCTATTTATTTAAGAGAAGATCTTAGTTTGTAAAAATACAGTTGTTGTAGCTCCACCAAAATCAATTAAGGAATCATTCTCATCTGTTATCCTTATCTCAAAATTGTCAACCTTGTCTTTGGATATAGGGAAAAATAATGGATAAGTAGGCTCATAAATAATACTATGTTTAAACTTGGCATCTGTTTTAAATGACGCTATGATCCCTGTTTCTCTATGTGTGTATTCTGTATCTTTAACAAACATACCATCTGCTATATTACAGTGAACATTAATTGTATCGAATAGGTGAAACTTTGGCAACTTACTTCCAATATGTGTTTTGTTTTTTTC
Organism: Thermobia domestica; assembly: GCF_964235325.1. NCBI lineage: Eukaryota > Metazoa > Arthropoda > Insecta > Zygentoma > Lepismatidae > Thermobia > Thermobia domestica. The sequence continues at coordinate 313,080 of NC_137463.1, forward strand.
TAAAACTTCAAGAACATTAAACCCGAGGACAGTACCTATACTCCCAATTGTAACATCATTACTATCAGTTTCTATTTTAACTATATTTCTTAAATGATCTTCTGATAATGTTATGTTGATGGATTGAGATTTTATATATTCATTAAGACTGTTTAAGCTGTATTGCCCTTCTGGTATAAAAACTTGTCTATTACCATATGAGAAACTGTTTTTTTCTGTTGTTATGTTTGGAGTTAGATATGTACTGTAAAACCCAACTAGTCCTATACTTAAATAGTTGCTACTGTTGTCTAATTCGTAATAGAGTTTCTTCTTTAAAACAGAAGTATCACTCGTTAACTTAAATACCTTAGCCATTTATTATATAATAAATGAATGAGTTCGATTTACCTAGAGATATTCCAAGAGAGAAAGTAATCAAGTTAATAGAAGATATCATTCAAAAGTTAGAATACAGTTTAAAGAAGAAAAAGATAAAACTACGAATTGTTAAATATGCATACTACACTTTGATCACGTTATCAGTTATACTTTCTGCAACAACTGGGTTTATTAATATTTTTATACCTGTAACAATTTACTCAATACTAACAACATCTCTTGCAACTGGAAGTGCTATAATAACAGGTTTGTCTTCTAAGTTAAACATAAGCAAAAGAAAAGATGAATATAAAACCATTGTCGCTTGTATTAATTCATTTAAAGAACAGTTAGAGATGATAATAACATTAAATGGTGAAATGGATAACGAATATATAAAAGATACGTTGCTTAAGATCAGAGAACAACTTAAAGATATAAGATAATAAAAGAGATGATTTTCTCTATAAAAAAATGAGTAAGAAAACTATTAATTGGGATGTAGAAGAGATGATAAAAGAAACAACAGTTAAGAAAAGAAATGGAGAACTTATACCTGATGATATTCGATGTCTTATAGTAGGTCAATCTGGGTGTGGTAAAAACTTTTTTGTTATTTAACTTCTTATTACAGCCAGGTTGGTTAAACAATAATTACTTCTACATATATTCTAAAAGCATGAATCAGCCAAAGTATGACCAATTAAAAGATCGATTTGAAAAAGCAGAACTAAAGTTTAAGAAGCAAATAGCAACGTTCTTAAGCAGTAATGATTGTATTGTACCTATTCATGAATGTGAAAAATACTCTGTAGTTGTGTTTGACGATTACATTTTAGAGAATCAAGATACTGTTAGAAATTACTTTACAAGACGTAGGCATAGACATTTAGACTTTCTATCTTGCATAAAGATATTCAAAAGTTCCTAAACAGCTTATAAGAGATAACGTTAACTTTCTATGCATATTCAGACAAGATGATACTAATCTTAAGCATGTGTATAACGAGTTTGTTGGAGGAGATATGTCTTATGACAAATTTAAAGAAATATGTTCAAAATGTTGGCAAGAAGATTATGGTTTTATAGTAATCGATATGACAAGGAAGGTAAACAATGGTAAGTATAGGAACAAGATAAAACACTTCATAAACATTTAACATTTTTTCACGTTTATTAACGTTTTTCACGTTTTAACGTTTGTTTTTTGACGTTTTTTCAAGTTTATTGACGTTTTTTCATGTTTATTGACGTTTTTGCCGTTTGTTCGTTTTCTATACGATAAATGGATGAGATAGAAATTGATAAGAATATTAAGTTGAAGGCGTTCTTGATAAAGGGTTTCAAATCTTGGAAGAAAGAAAAAACAGGTATATACGATAAATTTAAGGCACAAGAACAACCTGTAATTGATTCTATTCAAAACTTGGGAAGTGAGATCAAAGAAGTAGCAGAACAAAATAAAAATCTAATAACTGAACTTGTTCCAGCTGTACATAAGACGGCTTCAATAGATCCTAGTCTACTAGAAACACCTAAAAAGATAAATTATGATAGTTCCCCAAGCAGTAGTGATACGCCTATAACAAGAGAAATAAAACAAATGAGAAAACAAATTAAAGACAAAGTTGAAGGAGTAGAACCTTTAACAACAGCACAATCATTTGGTAAGATTGCAACGAAATATTATAGTAAAAGAAATGATAGTGTATTTGGAATAAGAACTGTAGAAGAAGATGGAAAAATAATAAATAAGATAGGAAATTCTGAAGTTAAAGTGAGTGGCGATGATTTGATAATTAATGGTAAAACTTATAAAGGAACAGAAGGTCTATGGGAATTCTTAACGACGAATACTAATAAAACCATTGAAGATTATGATGATGACGATTTTGAACAGTACAAGGAAATAATAATATAATCAGATGCTGCGTTCCAAAAATATAATCGAGATAAAAAAGTAGCATCTAATAGAGGTTCTAAGTACATTAATATTATAAAGTCTTTTTGGGATAATTATATTAAACCAACTTTACCTCCAACACCAACAAAAAAGAACACGACTCCTAAAAGGACTGGTGAAGGAATTAAACAATATACAGAGATACCTAAAGAATATATATGGATGGATGATGTGAGAAAGTTAATTTATCGGTTAATAGTTATAGATGGAGAAGAAAGGGCTGGTAATAATAACTTTTATAATGAGAAAGTAGGTATAGTGAGTATGATCAATAACAAGCTTTCACAATTTATTCCTAATGATCCAAAAGGTATAGGTTATTTGATTAAGATTTTAAATACGTTACCGCCACGATTCTGGAATGATGAGAAGCTTGGGAAAGGACTAATGAATAAGATTTTAAACATGAAGGGAATGCCGGAGTTACATATACCAGGCTTCAGATTTTGCGGGCCTTTTACGAAGCTTCAAGAAAGGTTAGAAAGAGGTGATTAAGGTGTTAACCCATTAGATGAGGCTTGTAAAGAACACGATATATACTATAGAGATAATAAAGACACAGAGTCAAGACATATTGCAGATAAGGAACTAGAAACTAAAGCATGGAAAAGAGCATTTAGTAGTGATGCGTCAATTGGTGAACGATTAGCTGCTTTTTGGGGTTGGTACTGCTATGAATGCTAAGGTTAGGTTAGGATGGGGGTTATAAGTTTTTAATTGTTATTATGTATGATTCTTTTATGGGTATATCCCATAAAAGCGTTGTTTCAAGATTTTCTTTATAATAAATGGATAGTGTTGAGAGTTATGAGTTACAGAGTTTTAAAGCTAACACAAGAACATTTAATAATTTGAATGAAGCTAACAAAGATATTGAGTTTGATTTCGATGTGGGTGATGGGTTTATACATCCACACAAAGCAGATTGTCATATGACTTTTGAAGTTGTTGGTGCATCAATTGGAGGAACATTTGGTGCAAATGATACTATAAAACTTGTAGATAACTTCTTACCATTCTTCTTTTCTCAAATATAGGTTAGAAAGCATGGAGTTGTTATAGATAAGATTGAATTACCAGGAATAACATCTACAGCTATTGGAACATTAAAGATTTCCAAACCAGAAGTTGAATATCTAAAACAGGCTGGATTCGAAACAGATGATAAACTTGGTCTAAGAAAGGACTTCAGCGTTTTGTGTCCATTAAGATTAATTCCAGGCTTTTTAAGTGATTATAAAGAAGTTATGTGGAAAGGTGGATTGAGAATAACATTTACAAAAGCTAACAACAATAACGATGTCTTGTACAAATGGACTGGATCAGGAGCAGGTGCAGCAGCTCCTCATGATGGAAAAATAACAATAAAAAGTATGGAGATAAGAATGCCTATTGTTGAATACGAATCTAATTATGAAAACAAGTTAAAGTTGAATATTCTTAAAGAACCTAAAATCATGTTTTTATTCCATACTTATCAATGTGTTCAGAAGACTGTTGCAGGTTCTTTCTTGGAGTTTGATGTTACTACTCAATTTAATTTTAGGCAATTTGATATGCCTGATTTTGTAGTTGTAATGTTCCAAACTGATAGAAATGGCAAACAAACAGCAGATGCAAGTAAGTTCGATCATTGTAAGGTAAAGAATATCTATCTTAAGAATGGGAGGAATGAGGTATTTCCAAAAGAATCAAGAAACTTAGATATTGCTAACATGGATTATTTTAAGATGTATGAAGATTATACTGCATTTAAGAGAATAACATGTGGCAATACGGAAATGTACTATGATCCTAAAGAGTTTATAGATAACAGACCAATGTATGTGATTAATTGTAGTAAGAGGAAGAATGTATCGGTAAATGAGAGAACAAACATGAGGATTGTAGTAGACTTTGCAGAAGCTGTGGCTGCTGATACTATATGCTATGCGATTTTAATTGGACGAAAGAACTTCACATATGATCCTAAGAATGAGAAAGTAGTAGAGGAGTTTTAGATAGTTACATGTATTTTTGTAATGTTTATGGAAGTTTTCCATAAACGAAATTAACAAAAATGATTAAAATATTTTGGTGAAGATAAAAATTGAAGAGTGTTCATTAATTTTCTATATAATAAATACGATGGCAAGTCATATTGAACTTTTAAATAAGCTTGGAAGTCTTGAGCAAAAACAAGTTGTTGGATTAAGCGAATTAGAATTAAATACATAATATAAAATTGTGAAAATGGAAAAGATTAACACTAAGTTTGGAAAGAGAATTTTAGTTGAGTGTGAGGAGTTTAAGGTATTTCTTCCACCTAGATTTACAAAACACTTAACAGATAAAATGATTGATGAGATCGTTAAATATGGAATAAAAATCAAATACACTGGTTTAAAAGATAATTATCCAACTGTTGAGTTCTGTATGTAAATTTCAAATGATGATCGGTTTTTTGAATCCAAACATGAACAAAAATGAATAACAAAATGAACAAAAATATGTCGTCAGAAGTAAAAAATGGAGTGGATAGAATGGATCCTCAAAAGAAATTGATACTTACTAATAATTTCAATGTAATTGTAAAAAATGTGCAAACCAAAGTTGAAATAGTTTTTGACATTAACGGCTGTCTATTCAGCTTGAATTATGATCAGTGGACAGAGTTTAAGAAGTCATTGTTTCCTATTGAGAACGAGGTTAGCAGAAGATTCCATTATCAGTATCCGAACTTGTAATTTTAAGTATGTTTTAAGTGTATAAGTGTTTTTATAGTATCAAGACTATAAAAACTAAGACCTTTGGATATACAGAACATAATGTCATTTAAATTTTAAAGATACATGTATAAATAAGGGATTTATTTGAGTTTTTTAAATCATATCCTTAGAGTTATGCAATTTATAAGACATTCGGTAGATAGGAAATTTATTTGTCTATTGACTGCCGCTTGAATTTTGAAAATCGGTTAATATTTGATGAAATGATAGCCAATTCGAAATTTCGAGAATTTTTTACGGGTTTATTTTTGAGTTCTCTGGAAAATGTTATTCTTTAAAAAAGTGTTAGAATTTTATTGCAATTATGGTAGTATTTTTCATTTTTCGATTTGATGAAATTTTGTAGAAATACTGAAAAAGGGTAACATATCCTGAAAGTTATGCAACCATTTATGCATTTTATAAAATTGGTTTTGTTATTAATATTCATTTGCCGTTTCAATTTTTGAAATCGGTTAATTAAGGGCCGAGCTATTGAATTTTAACGTTTTTTGGGGGTGAGACTGTCAGTGTTGCCAACTCACTTTTAACAATTATCATATTTATTAGTAATGGTGTGAATTCATCCCTATATGTTTTAAAGCGATATCTTGAAAAATTAAAATCCTGGAACGTTCCGAAAAAAATATTGAGTTGGAGACATTAACTTTTTTCTTTTTTGTCTTGCAACTTAGGATTTAGTTCTAATATTCTGGTATTGCTGAGTGTTGATGGGAAGGAAAGAGAGAAAGAGAACCAAGAGATATTTCGTCACGGATTCAATGACGTCATGTATGATGTAGTCTCCCCGAAGGAGACTACGTCACGGATTCAATGACATCATGTATGATGTATTCTCCCCAAAGAAGACTACGTCATTGTACAGCGCCCTCTGTCCACTGCTAGCTAGAAGCTGTGTTGAAGGAAGAGAGTTACTAATGTATATATGTATGTTGGCGTGAACAGAAGGAAAGAGAATCGGATTAGACGGTCCTGTGCTGGTACTGGAATCGTTCAAATGAGTCAGTGACAGATCACCTATTCCAGTAAATGCTATATTATTATACATTCCTTCTCATCGACTTTTTAAAGTTAATTTTTGACGGATTTTAATGATTCAAGTGTCAAATGAAAGCTTAGAAACTGGAGAGTAAGATGCAGTAAATATATTTTGTGTAGGATTCCATTGTAATATTTTAGATATAAGTTTTTATGAATAATTTCATAAAACAGTAGTTTATTTATCTTTCCTCCCAATTTGAATAAGGCATCATCCTTAACCTCCATTTCAAAAATGCATTTATATAATCAATCCACTTCTTATTATTAATATGATTAATAAAGATATGATGGTTCTTAAAACTGAAATAGTAGTCTAAATTCTTATAGGGTAATGCATTATTCCACAGCTCGTGTATTTTATTAAGATGATTAAGTCTCTTTCATCAAGTTGAACTTTTCCATTCTTATAGTCGATGTAAAATTCTAAAAACATTAGTTTGACATCATTCAATTCGTTTTGTAAGTCTCTAAATTCTTTTTCAGATAATTGTTCAGGATTTACAACATGATAAGCAAACGTGCCCATTTTTTCTGTTTCATCATTTTGTTTGCTCATTTTATTCCGGCCTGCTTTACACTCATCTCGTGTTGTATTACCATTTCTAGAGAACTCTTGGTATTGTTTTAATTCTCCACAAATTACACACTTCTTCATGATTTATTAAATATAAAATATTCAAAATACTTAGTTCATTTTTGTTTGGTTTTTAAATGTCATAAAAGCCTATATGCAGTGCAATTATCCAATTTACTTTGTGCATTCTTCTTTGTTAAAGTACTATGGCTAGTGGTGGATTTGTAATTTTTGATGTGTATAATTAGATTCTTTGCTGGGGGATTTCAAATATAAAAAAGCCTAATTTGAGGAAGTGGCCCCAAACTGGTTTTATGAATACTACTATTAACCAACTAGAAAATCTGCATGCCTAGATAATGTACTTACTAACGAAAATAAGACCAGAATGACGTGTGGTGTCATACAGCCTTTGCTATCTGATCATGAAGGTTTGTGGCTTTTGATTCCTGTGACAGTATGCATGGATTCTAACTATGTTATAACTAAAAGGTTTAGAATAATGGGTGAAGCTAACATACAAACATTACGAAGTAATCTAAGGGGAACTACCTGGGAAAACGTAGTTTTAAACGGTAAAAATATTTCTGAAGTCTTTTATAATTTCATGTGGACTTTGACTAAATATCTAGATGAATGTTGTCCTGTAAAAGAAAGAACTACTTCCTACAAGCGCGTTAACAAATTGACCAGAGGAAATCCCAAATGGTTTACACCTCGCCTTCAACTGCTCCGAAATAAAGTAATGGCTCTTTATATCATAGCTAATGCGATAGAGTCAGCCAGTGACAAAGAGAAATATAAAATATCAAGAAAATTGTACAGAAAAGAAATTAAAATGGCGAAAATTGCTGCGAATGAGAATTTCATAAATAATTCAAAAAATAAGTGCTCTGCGGCCTGGTCTATTATTAGGGAGCTAGGGAAACAGGTTGTTGAAGACTCGATAAAGATATCCCCAAATAAATTCAATGAATATTTTGTAAATAGTGCTAACAAACTAACTGGTAGGTACAAAAATGGCATTAGTTCACAAGTAGATTTTGCTTGCTTATTGACACAGACAAATATTATTCAACATAGTACTCATTTTCTCTGGACCCCTATAAATATTAGAACTGTACTGTCAGTGGCCGACAAATTGAAAGGTTCGAATAGTGAGGATATATGGGTTTTCTAACAACATGCTATAGAAGATAATAGACATAATAGTTGAACCTTTGACCTAATTATTCAATTGCGTACTTCTCGAAGGTGAATTTCCAGAGTGCCTTAAATTCACTGTTACAGTTTCGATTTACAAGAAAAATGATAGAACGGTGCTTAATAACTATCGCCCAATATCTTTGGTACCAATAATATCTAAGGTTTTTGAGCAATGTATTAAGAATCAATTTTTTGTCAAGATATTTTGAGGAAAATAAATTATTTCATAATATGCAATTTCGATTTAGACCTGGGTGTTCCACGACTAAAGCCGTGGACAATATAGTATCAGAAGTGTTTGATAATTTGGATAACAATCTTCATGTTGGGGTTACATTATTAGATTTGAGTAAGGCATTCGATACCGTGTTCCATAATATATTAATTGCGAAGTTACACTATTATGGTATTACTGGCTTGCAATTATCTTTAATTGCATCGTATCTTAGTAATAGAAAACAAGCTGGTCGCATTGGAAATGAAAAGTCAAGTTTCATGTGTGTAACAAATGGTGTTCCAAGTGGTAGTGTATTGGGCCCCTTTCTTTTTCTTGTATATATAAACGATTTTCCAAGTTTTTTGCCCAATAGTTGTGTTTTATATGCTGACGATATTACTGTTGTAAATTCAGACAAAAATATAATTGATATTCAAAGTAGGAATAGCGAAATGTTAGCGTTGTCTTATATAAAAGGTGTCGAAAAAATTGCGCAGAAACGTTGATAATATTCCTAGTTTGTGTGATACCTGTGTTATAAAGATTAACAACAAAACAGAGACAGTAACAAGGTCAAAAACGAATCGAGGGATGGATACAAATATCCCAGTAGAAAATGCTATAGCAGAACGATCTTGCGCAAGATGTGTACAAACAAAACAGGAAGTTTCTTCTCTACAAGAAATAATAAATATTTTGATGAATGATGTAGAGTCGTTGAAAGGCAAATTAAACGAACTTCAAAAACAACCAGATGATAAGAGTGCTGAAGTGCAAGGTCAAATTTATAGAAATGGCCAGTGGTCAGAAGTAGTAAGAAATAATCGACTTTCTGCATGTGTATCAAATGTAGAAACTAGAAATAGGTTTGCTGCTCTCGATGAAGAACAATGCACAAATAGTAACAATGACGTAATTGAAACAGTGAATTATGGCAAGTGTGAACATTCAAAGAAGTGCAAGTGTTATCAGCAGTCTAACTTACATACAAATTGTAAAACAGCAGTAGCCCCACTAAGTTCATCACCAAAGAACATACAGTGTAAAGTAAAGAAAAACAGTGAAAGGAAGTTTAACTCAGTTACAAGGGTACAGGAGAACATTAAGGGAGCACATGCGAATTCCGTTAGCAATATTAGTGCATCCAATAAAACAAAACAGAACATTCTTTCACAGAATGACAGTCAAGAACAATGTACCGGTACTAGAAGTTTCAAGAAATCAACTGGAATCACTTCTCGACCGGAAGAAAAGAGCAGGCGAAAAATGCTACTATTGGGGGATAGTCATTTAAGAAACTGTGCATCTATTATCCAAGATTGTGCAAATACTGGCCTTAGTGTGAGCAGTATTGTGAAACCAAGTGCACCCTACGAATCTATCGTTGAGAACGTTCACAAACTAACTAGTAATCTCAATGAAAACGATTGTGTTGTGTTGGCTGGTGGAACTAATAATAACCTAAGTCATCCACTAGAAACCCAGAATGTGTTAGTATCTTTAGAAAGAGCACTTGAAAGCACAGGTAAAAGAAATATTAGAACAGTAGTATTGTCAACACCCTATAGGTATGATTTTCCGCACAAGCCGAACGGTAGTGTAAACAGATCAATATTTGAATTTAATATGCAGGTGAAAGAAATAATCTATACAAAGTACAGCCATGTTAGATTTGTTAGTTTAGGTGCATTACGTAGACAGGATTACACTAGTCACGGCTTACATCTAAATGCAAAAGGAAAGAGAAGGGTCTGTGATTGGATTATTGAGGCAGCAAATGCTTTTTTATAGGTTACGAGTTCTGCAGAAAAACGAAATTTATGACGTGTACTTCAGTTCCGCAAAATAAACATAGAGAAGTTTCCTGTAATTGTTATGACAAAAAAAGTAATATAGGCTATGTGTGTTGTGGTATGCCGTCTTGTATCTCGGATCTAAATGTTGTAGATAATGTAAGTTGCCTAAGTAATACTCCCCTACTAAAAGCAGTAGATATAACTACCGGTAATGTTCCTAATCAAAAAGTAGAAGACGTAAGTGAGTCAAAAAATAGCAGTCTCCAAATCCTACATCACAACGTCCAAGGATTAGGAAATAAAATAATCGAATTAAAAATTATTTTGGAAAATGAATTAAGTAAAACTGATGTCTTGTGTATATCGGAGCACTGGCTGAATAAAGAAGAAATAGAAACAATTTCACTCACAGGTTTTAAACTATCTGCATACTATTGTAGGGAAAATATATCCCATGGCGGTATTGCCATATTTGTCAAAGAGGACTTTCGTATCAAAATTCTAAGGAATACCCTTACATTGAACGTTGAGAAAACTTTCGAATCTGTAGCACTTGAATTTTGCGATCATAATTTAATACTTATCTGTCTCTATCGCACGCCAGACAGTAATGTCAATGACTTTTTGAATAAATTAGAAAGGCTTATATCGGAATTCTCGTCCTCTAAAAAGTCGTTAGTAATTTGTGGTGATATTAATATTGATTTTTTTACTAAATAATAGCAAAGAAAAAGAAGATATCATTTCGCTCTGCACATCATTTAATCTGAAACCTATCGTAAATACTCCTACCAGAATAGGCAAAACAAGAATCTCTGCTCTTGACCAAATTATAATTCCACGTCATGATTTCGTATCTCATGTTGATGTACTAAACCTAGGCTATTCTGATCATAATGCTCAACTTCTCTATTTTTACACAGAAATAATTAATAAGAATACAAATGTGGGCGTGGAATGGTCCGAACGGCGTTCATTTACACCCACTAACGTGGCATATTTCAGATACTTGTTGAAAACTGAGTCGTGGGAAGATTTTTATATTGAATGTAATGTTAACGACCAATTTAATTCCTTTTTATGTATATTTACTCATTATTTTAATATTGCGTTTCCTAAACAAAAATTTAAGATAAATAGATCAGTAAATGTCAGTTCGAAGTGGAAGACTTCTGGAATAAAGGTTTCTCTAGAAAAAATGCGCTATTTACATCAACTATCCCGACGGTGCCGTACTTAAACGTGTTTAAACGATACCGTGTTTAAACGATACCACAAAATGTACAGACGAGTTTTACATAAGGTCATAAAACAGGCAAAAATGTCAGAGAATGATACTTACATTGGGAAAGCTTCCAATAATATGAAAGCTACATGGCAAATTATTCGGAAAGAATCTGGGGAACGAAAACCCTCCTCTAAGATAACTAGCGTTTCTTGTCAAAATAAAATTATTAAAAATCCGACTGAAATTGCAAATGCTTTTAACGATTACTTCACGAATGAAGTGGAAAAGCTTATCACTAAGAACGTGAACAATAAACTATCTAGCAAACAATACGTCAGTAGACATAACGATATTTTCGAAAAATCATTGTTCTTGCACCCAGTAACTAGTCAGGAAATCTTAAATACTACACTGAAAATGGCAAATAAGAGTTCTTCAGGATATGATGAAGTTCCTGATAAAATTCTAAAGCAATGCTCTTATGAAATTGCTGATATCTTATGCTTCATAGTAAATAACTCATTTAGTAGTGGCGTTTTTCCTGAGGCATTGAAGCTAGCAGTTAATAAGCCCTTATATAAAAGTGGCAAGAAAGATCTTACATCCAACTATAGACCAATATGATGACTATCTACCTTCTCTAAACTTTTTGAAAAACTTACGTATATAAGACTAGTTAGCTTTCTAAATAAATTTAACTTAATATCTCCTGCTCAAAATGGCTTTAGATCAAATAAGTCTACTGAAACTGCTCTTTACTCCTTTCTCTATTATGCTTTAAATTCAATAAACGCTAAGAAATATACAACCGGCATATTTCTTGATCTTAGCAAAGCTTTCGATACAATTGATCATCAAATTTTACTTAAAAAATTGCAGGATTATGGTATTAGGGGAAATGCTTATGAGTGGCTTAAATCGTATATATCCAACAGAAGGCAAACTGTTGAAATTAACTGTCAAACTCGAGACACTCAGGGAGTAAGCAAATATTATTCAGATACCAAAGAGTTAAAATTTGGAGTTCCTCAAGGTTCCATCTTAGGCCCTATTCTATTCTTAATATATATAAATGATTTGCCACAATGTTTAGACTCTGCTAAAATTGTTCTGTATGCTGACGATACAAATATATTAGTAACTGGAGAAACTTACGTTGAGTTATGTAATGCAGTAGATTCCACCATGTCTGCCGTCAGTGACTGGATGGATAGAAATAAACTAATACTAAACACAACAAAGTCTTCGTGCATGTGCTTTCACGTAGCAAAAAATGAGATAAGAAAACGCCCTTGTGTAACAATTAACGGCAAAACGTTGAATTACGTCTCGGATATCGAATTTCTTGGTCTTTGGGTGTCAGATACATTAGATTGGAAAATTCACATTCAAAAATTATCTAGTAAATTGGCTCAAACCTGTTACATGTTAAAGCTTTTACGAAATAGTGTCAGTCAACATGTTCTGCTCACAACTTATTTTGGACTTTTTCATTCTAAATTGAAATATGGTATTATATTCTGGGGATCTACTGCACTGCTATATTTCATATTCGTTTTAAAAAGAGAGCTTTAAGGTTTATGACCGGAAGTAAACCTCGAACTTCTTGTAAACCTCTATTTAAATTTCTTGAAATCTTACCTCTTCCATGTTATATATATATATATATATATATATATATATATATATATATATATATATGAACTTCTAAAATTTGTAAGAAAAGATATACAGATAGATACAAGCAGCTTCCGGTTGAACTCAGATATTCATATGCATAATATAAGACAAGCGTCTGATCTTCATGTAGAGTCCTCACGTTTAAAAGTACATAAGAATAGTACATTTCCTATGGCAGTGAATATTTATAACAAGCTTCCTTCCACTTTGAAAACCAAAACATCTGGTTTCAATAAAGCAGTCAAGTACTACCTACTCGAGTACTGTTTCTATTCTGTAGAAGAATATCTTGCCTGTAGTAAATAAGGTTTAAAGTATATATATTTTGTATATCTATAATGTAAGGGTTTATTAACTGTTATGTTGTTTTATATCGTTGTATGTAAATTAGAATAATGAAAAATTGTACTTTTTTCTCATAAATTCACACTATTTTAATATTGCATGTAGATTTAAATGTATACATATGTACACATTCAGTGTTCTTATGACGTGTCCAACTCATACGTTCACGTTGTGAACAATTTGTATGAAAAAGGATGAAAATAAATACAATACAATACAATATATGGTTTAAATGTAACGGACTTACAGTAAATCAGGATAAAACGGAAACTATGTACATTAATCTTAGTAATTCTACGAGTCATTCAGATACACGCAAATCTGTAAAACTGTTAGGAATGTACGTCGATTCAAAGTTAAATTGGAATGAATATACAGAAAATTTATGTAGAAAGTTATCCAGAGTATTGTTTTTATTGCGTAAATTAAAAACTGTAATTAGTGAGAAATCTCTTATAACATCGTACAATGCTTTTTTTCATTCACATTTGGAGTATGGAATAATATTCTGGGGTAATACTTCTGGTGCACAGAATGTCTTCAAATGGCAAAAAAAAGCAGTAAGAATAATTAAGGAATTGCCTAAAACAGCATCATGCAAGGAAGTGTTTAAGGAAATTCAAATTATGACAGTGCCTTCTTTATTTATTTATCGATGTCTCATGTATATAAAAGAAAATTTAGATAATTTTAATCACCGAAGTGATGTTCGTTCCTACAATACTAGGCATAAAGGCGACCTTAATATGTCACAAGTTAGGTTAACCACTACTCAAAAGAGTTATAAGTATACAGGTATGAAATTATTTAATGTATTACCACAACATGTACGCACAATGCCTCACGACAACTTGAAAAACTTTTGTAAATCCTTCCTTATAAGCAATTCTGTATATAGAATCTCTGAATTTGAAAAAATCTGTTATCAAGAGTTGAAAGCAAGAACAATGATACATAGATAAAACTTGCCTGATAGTGTGATATATATGACAATAAAGCATATCTTATCTTATCTTAAATGAATACGTGCATATCAAAGACGACTCCATAACAAACTAATACCACCTGCGAAGTGTTTCTGTAACCTGTAGTTTTTTTTCTATAGGCTACAACTATAGATTTACTAGTGTGAAACCAGTACAGTATTCTATGCGATATCAAATGTTTTTTTGCGCTGTCTTTATGTGCATAACCCGTCGTTGGCGCGCCTGCTTCCTGCAGATGCACTTTGACGTTACACCGCAGGGGCCCTAGCTCTGCCGATAGATGGCATTTTCTTTCTAGTGGCCACGTAGCACAAGTTGGTTTGTGCTTTTTGCGCGATTGATTTTATAGCATACTTCCGAACGCGTGTTTGTACCCAGAAGGGGAAATCCTCCTAAAGCGAATCTTCACCCATGAATGCAACTCCTACCTAAGAAACAATTTTTAAGATGCTATAGTGAATTTCATGATGTAATAATTAAATACGTGTATAGTAAGATGGCAGATACTACGATAGCGCTTAGTCATTTCCAGGGCACATTAGTTTGCACACGCATATTAAGTTTTGCATTTATACACGGAAATGAAAGTTCTAATTTCACGTCCCATCTTTATGCCCTTTGGGCTAAAGGAGGCGTATAATTAGGGAACAATGTGTGGAATGACAATATGGGAGTAACCACAATAACCCACAGACACAGTGCTGTCCACAACAAACAAATTTAAAGTATTTTCAGCTTCCGTCTGACTTCACGTACTTTCTTTTTATATTGCCGGTGCCTTTTGCCACATTGAACCTGTAAATTATACTTCCTTGCCCTTTGACAAACAACATTTCGTAATCTATTAAAATATTCTTGACAGGTTTTCAATTTCTCTTCCCACGTTACTAAGTTATGGTCATTACCATTAGGCCTACCTGGCGTAAAACCGTTTGTACTATCTTCTAAATACACAATTTGAATGCAAGTGACAATGCAAAACATGACACAATTCATTTGTTCTATCTGTGTGTTATTAACTTTCAACTCACAGCTTAACGAACTACTTTTCTCTTGACAAATCTCTACAACCCTAACAGACACAAAAAATAAACAAGTTTTGTGAAACGGAACGCATTCTAATCTACTGGTTAGCAAGGTGCCAGAAAAACAATTTTTCTTTAACAAATTTAATACACTACAAAGCTGCGTGAATGGGCTACTCTCATTCCCCTTTTCAACGCAATTTATTACCACTTTAGTAAACCTTTCTGTAGTGACGCACGCATTGCATCCATGAATGCCTTTTGTTCCTTTACAAAACAAACAAACAACAGCTGGAACAGCTGACCGCTGATTCACACACAGAGCTACACTGGACGTGACCAACTCGATGGTTGGTGGAGGTTGCAAAGAGTTGGAGGTTGCAAAGAGTGGAGGTTGCAAAGACAGCTGGGTTGAGCTTGTTATTCTTTTTTCTTTCTAGGGTGCTATTCGAGAGAGACAAAAGAAATTCTTTGGCTTGGCCTAGTTTAACGTTAACGTGACTAACAACAGGAATGATTTCTTTTTCTACTTTTAAGTCACACTCAGATATTTCTTCAACCTGTTCAAATTTGTTGTCAAGAAATTCAACATTGGCTTGATTTAAAACAATAGGTGGTGACTGAGACCTGACACATGGCAAAATAGTACAACGTTTAACACATTCATTTCTCACTGTTTGTGCGTATATTTTTCGAGCTACGGGGGCAATATCCCACAAAGTACCTGCAGACTCATATTCAACAAATTCTAAGCTATTTTTAGCAAATTTTCTTTCTAATGGTACTGTTTTCATTTTACGACTCTCGCAATTTTGAACATTTTCTGACATATTAACACTTACAGAAGAATCAGCAAAAACCTAACCCGTTTTGGTGGTACTGTTTTACAATTTACCTTCTGTTCATCGCTGGAATCCTTATTACAACTAATCTCGAGATGTTTTAAATACTTTTTATATATCCTTTCGGCTAACCTTTCTTTCGCAATACGTACTATCTCTGAAATTTCAAAGTCGATCTTTAACTTACGTTTAATGTCTGACAAAGAAACAGATTTTGATTTAAAAATACATTCATCTTTGACTTTTTGGTAGAGATCAGATTTGCGTATTTCATGCATTTTAGCCACAATTTTTATCTTCAACTCCTGCTCTATGTTCTATATTGCTTTCTAAAAGAAATTTTGCAGCTTCCTGTTTAGCTCTTTTACGAATTTTAGATACTTCCTGATCTACGTTCAAAGCATTTTCAACTTCTCGCAATGTAAATGGTTCTATTCTATATCTAAATTGCCTTTCTACCATTACATATTCTGTTTCTTTTAAAATTTTTCGCATTTCCTGCATAACAGGTACCATTTTTCCATTCACATACATGATGACTGATTTACGAATACCAAAACAACAAAATTAAAAGGCACTGAAAAGGCACTACGATTTACCTTAATCAGAAATACAATTAGCGTCGCTTTTATGTGGTTTTATTAAACGTTCCAGTACGTAAATTACTGATTTCAATTTAGCGGTTCAGGAATTCTGTCTTAGTTCGGAGCGCCATAATTTGTGACCCGATTGGGTTCGTATCTTGTTCGGTACGCCTTATTTGTAATAGTACTAGGTTCGATCCTTATATGTCCGCTATCGGAGTGAAGCCTTTAATAACATTTCGTAATTCTGATTCTACAGATTCCTAGATGGGCTCGGACATCTACAATGGTCCGGGATTCGATCCTCTAAAGCTTACTTGTCTCCCTTAGTATTCAACAACAATTCGAAGCATTCATTTAAGCCTACTATATAGCTACTGGACACATAATACGGAGTTCGAACCAGAACGTTTTAGAGAACCAACATAAAAGTAGATCCCAATTGCATTTTCAGCGCTGATGCAATTTATTAATGTACGTATTACTAAGTTGCATAGGCGCTAATCACTCGTGCTGCAAAAAAAGTAAATTAGATTACTTCTTAAAATTAACACATATAAATTTAAACTATGATTATTATTTTGAAAGGATACTCAGATTTTGATTTTTGATTTAATTAACACTTGAACTTCACGAGCAAATATTACATTGTAGCACTTCAATTTACAGCTGTAGCACTTCAATTTAGATAACCAATAATAATAATAATATTTTAATGTAGGCCCATTTAATATGAAAGACGCGGTTGCCACGAATTATTCGTTATATTTCATCACATTCTTGATTTTTATTATTCACTAGCACTGTTTACTCACTGTGACAATTGAAGAGAAACTGTTTTTTTGGGGGGGGGTTCCAAGAGGTGGCTGTCCAGAAGGTTGCGGGTTGGTTTCCTCTCATCTTCTTCCGATGAACAGGTGGTCTTTGCTGCTTGCTACTCCACGTCGCTGCAATGACTTTTATATTTACACTTCTAAATGAACATTGTAAAATTGTTGCTTATCTTCATTATCATGGCATTTGTTCAATATTACGATGTTTAATGTTACTATATTTCGTACTTAACAAAAATTAAATATTATTTCAAATTATTTGTTCATTTCAGTTATTCGCACCAAATTCTCGTGGTAACTTCAGTGAGTGTTATCGTCAGACTAAAGCACCTTTTCTCTCCGTCTCGTCGCGTTGCTAGGCAACAGTTCAGTTTGCTACGCAGTTAGGTGATGTAAGAATTTAAAAATAGCTATGACAGCTTATAGATAGGAATGTTTTGAGACGACAATTGTTCTTTGTACTGAATTTTAGTTCCTTATTTGGGAAGGAGAGAGGAACTCTACGATCTCCGTCGCAGACGAGACGCACATACATATATGCACATTCGTTTGTTGGCTGAGAGAAAAATTCTTGAGAGCACTATTATGCGAGGTTCATTTAAAAAGTTAAAAATTTCCTCTTAAAAATTGACTGAGCTGAACCGTATGGTTACAATATTAGCAATATTTTTTTCTTACCACAGCCATACTAAAAAAATAGGTGTTGTATAAATAACAAATCAGTATTTATACATCAACTATACTATAGTCAATATTAATTTACCAATTAGCAATACTCATCAACAATGCTTTTATTGTCAATTCAGCTATACCATTTTTTAGAGTGTATGATGAAAGTAGGAGAAACACGACAAAACCTACGCACACGGTGTTTGACTGTCACAAAGCCCACTTGACGCGAGCTGGGATCGAACCAAGCACCCACGCACGAGAAGTGATCACTCTGGTATACATTGATTAACTTGCATTGGTTCGTTTGCATGTGCAATGATATATAATCCCTTACATAATAATAACAACGTCAATCCATAATCACAATTCTCTTTAGGATTCAGTAATCTGTTACAGATCTAGTTCAACTATAAACGGTCTTACCTTGTATCCCGAGTGTTTCGAGACTTTCGATGTTTGAGTTTGTTTACTATATATCGTAAAGCATCGATCAACAATTATTTCATTCTACTTTACTTCCAGATTATTTGCATATACTGTTCTACTTTGTGCGCTCGATCGTTTGAAAGGAGCTCTCAGTAATGCACGCGTTACTAAACAATTCATCCGTATCTCACGGAATGGGTATTTTAACTGCACGAAGCTAAATTGAGTCAATACGTATAGGTGAATTGTAGGAAATCTGTCAAGTCCTTGCACGGAAACTAAGCTTTGTTATAATTTAGCTCCAGCCCAAAATTTTAGGGGCTACGGTGGCTTAGTGGTAGAGCCCTTACCTACGGTGCGTGGGGCTCTGGTACGATTCCACCTCGGGACAAGGTGGGGTAAGTTTCCTCAGTATTAGCAACAAAGCTTTTAATATATTACATTGGGCTAGAAACCTGTTGTATTACTCCATACCTTGAAGTTTCCCATCGACGCACAAGGAGAGAAAATATGGCTCACAAAACGTATTGCTTTGTTTGTGAAAGGTCAACGACTGTTATCCCTTTTTGTATCTACCTTTTTCCACAATGTGGATCTACAGAACTTTACCAATACGTGTTCATCTTTCATTCCTGTGTAGAAATCAGTCGTACATGAATTTCGCCTGCAGGTTTATAAACGATCGTTTATAGTAAAGTGTAGCTCAGTTAAAGTAAACCTACATCTGTATTTTTTCTTCTTTCTTTTTTGTGAAGAAATTGGCCATAGAAAATATTCTGCCATTCACTTCAGTTATTGCTGTTCCGACTTTAAAAGCGGAATGACTACATAAGTTATGCACCATTATAAAGCAGTTGGAAACTTCTTATTGTGCCGTTAATGATAACGAAAAAAATATTATTTAATTCGATCTAAATTGAAGATTAATAAATCATAATTGCTCTAATCTTCAAGCAACACCGCTTATACAGTTCCATAGTACACACACACACTTTCTTTTTCGACATTTATAATTTGATTATGTACTAATGAACATTAATGGGATGTGTATTCTAGGGAAGTTTGTAGTTTAGAACTTCCATTTTAAATGTTAGGCACGAGTCGCCTTATGCAGAGTCGTTTCGAAGTATGATTAGCGTTATACTAAACTACTGACTACTGCAGGAGACTTATGTTAGTCGAACTCTTTAGTATGGCTCTAATCGCGCCTCAAAACGACTCTGCATAAGGCCCGAGGTGTTTTAGTTGTAAGTTATAAAAACTGATTCACGTGAGCGCGAAATTACATTTCGTCGTAAGATTCATTAAATGCTAATATGATTTCAGTTATGGTAAGTTGTTATTTTTATTTATTCTTTTTTTTTCAGCAATAACATACTGTACCTTCATACACGTCGGTCTGGTTAGACTAGGTAATATCCGTATTCATGTATATAGTTTGATCATTTTGCATGTTATTATTATAAGATATATCTAATCTACTCCGAACTCGGATGGAAAATAAATTTTCACTTGTATGACAGAAGGCATTTGTTTCAAAGTACAAGGGCAGAATATGTAAGTAGATTGGACATATTTTTCGATAATATAAGATTTTAATTTCACTATATAAGTTTATGCAGGTCAGATGTTCGTAATGCACGATCATACACATTTATCTTGTATATTTGGAAAACGTAATCAGAATAGGTTAGTTTAATTCCTTTTTTTTAGTAATTTTCTGCTTTAAGTTTTCAAGTATAAAAATGGGTAGTTGCTCTTCCCGCTGGTATAGCGGTTAGCGCTCGCGCATTTGCATAAACGAGGTCGGGCTCTATTTGCATCGAGAGTACTGAACGCATTACAAAAGGTTAATCTTTAAAATCGCGTACCATTGGTTTCATTTGTGTTGCTTCTCATCTGAAAAGAAGTGTAATCTCGTCAGCTAACTGGGACGGGGGAGGGTGCACGGTGCCTCAGTGTTTGGCTTGTGGAAAGACATATCCGTAGGTTTTCTTGGGTACACCAGTTTCCTCGCACGTTCTCGTTCCACCAATTTTTCCATTCATTATTAACTTGCGTTAATTATCCGTTTCCTTTAGCTTCAAGAGCATAATCGTGAAAAATTAAACTGAAAGATTTTCGTGAACTGAAATCAATAACCAGCTGATTCTCACCTCAGCAGGTGACCCCAATAGATAATTGAATATATTTTTTAATTATTTATTTATTTTTGTTTCATTTTTACTGAAAACTGGTCATTGATGGTACCTTGGAGAAGTGAAGAAAATTACCCTTCGACATTTTTAACAGCCGTGTGCACCAACGAAGTTTAAACGAGCGTTCACTTAAACGCGTTCAACATTAAACTTTCAAGTTTAAACGTGGTTCCCGGACTTTCGTTGCACCATTGAAAATCGAAGTTCAGTAAACCTCGTTTAGGGCGATTCCACGCGAAAGTGAGCCTGTACCCAAATTTTCGAAACCTGTCAAAACCAATGTATTTTTACATATATATGAAGTAAATAGAACGATATTTACTTTTTCACAAAGAAAAACTTATTTATGCTTAGAATTAACGTAAAATTTTAAATCTAAGTTGTGAATTTGTAACATGTCAGCTGCGAGAAATTTTTTTATTCTTGTTATCGGCAACATTTTACGGCAATTTGTGCATGTTTGGCTGAAGTAACTTCGAGCTATTCAAGATGTTTCTTTTTGCTACAAGCTGCAGTTGAAAAGTGTTTACAGGATAAAAATTATTTATAATATCATTAAAGATATAAACGTCAACTTGAGTGTCCTGCCCGTGACAGAAAACTACCAAAAGTTATTGTACTGAAGTACTAAATTTGAGAATGTGGTTCGTACTTAGTAGAAGTAACAATTTGCATGTGTACTTCAAATTTACCAGATTTTGGACTAACTTAATGCTATTAATATATTTCGATTTATTTCAATTTGAAAACTTCTCCTGCCCGTGACAGTGAGCATGCCATTGGATATTCATGATAGACAATGATTCCATGTGTACTAAAATAAAGTTTTCTAAGCATCAACATTATTTACTTAAATAGAGGATTATCTATTACTGTCAGTATGATGTTTTAACCTAAAAAAAGTGTCATATAAATATTATCATTAGCGTCACCTTTTTGTTCGTTTCAAGGGAGAAGTGGATGGTATTGCAGTACGTACAAGAAGGCCAATATGGAACTTTGTGAAACAAAAGAAAGTAATTGTAGAATGTGCTGCTGATTTTGTAGCAGCTTTAAGCTCTTCATATTCATATTCATATTCATATTTATTTGCCTGTTCATAGCTTACAAATGAGGACAATCCTCAATTAAGCATTACAGTTGTCAGATATTTACATTCTCTATATATTATCAGTAAGATAACTTTCCACAGAGTAATAGCTTTTTTCTAACAATAATTCTAACAGAGTATTTCTGAATATCCGTTTTTCGTTAATGTCCTTATACTTTGCTGGTAATTTGTTATATAATTTTATACAATTCATATACACAGTTTTGCTAAAATTTGCATAATTCTGTTGGATAATATACATATTATAATTCTGCCTAGTATTGTATGAGTGAATCGTATTAGCTAAAATAAATAAATCCTTGTGCTCGATTACATACATAATTGTGCGATATATATATAAACTAGGTAATTTCAATAATTTATATTTTTTAAAAATATTTTTACATGAGGATCGTTCAGGCAAACTAAACATTATTCTAATATTTTTTTCTGTATTCGGAATGTACTAGCATTTATTCTCGAATTCCCCCAAAATATAACACCATAGTTTATTATTGAAAAAACTTTGCTATAGTATAAGGACATGACAGCTTCCTTGCACAAACTACCTTGCAACCTACGGAATGCAAAGCAGAGTGAACTGAGTTTAGTATTAATGTATTCAACATAAGTATTCCATGTTAAATCTTCATTAACATATACTCCTAGAAATTTAATAGATGGTGTTTGACATAATTCTACAGTGTCTACAGTTATTGGTACAAGTTCATTTCTTTGGCCCGGGAATCGAAATTAGACAATGTTAGTTTTTCCTAAATTCATAGTTAATTTATTTAAGTTTAACCAACTAATAATTTTTGTTAGCGTCTTTGTAGTGAGCCTTTCTGCTTCATTTACTGAGTCTCCACTGACAAGAACATTTATATCATCAGCATACAATGTTGACTTCACACAGCCTAGACTATTAACCAAATCATTAATATATACAACAAACAAAAGAGGTCCCAATATTGATCCTTGTGGTACTCCTTTTGTTACTTTCATTAAAGATGATTTAAACATTGTTCTTCTGCCATTTACCTCTTTACAGATGACAACAGTTTGACTACGTTCAGATAAATACGACTTTATCCAATTGTTTGCCACACCTCTGATGTCATAAGAATACAATTTTTCTAGCAAAATACCATGGTCTATAGAATCGAACGCCTTAGATAAATCAACAAAAATGCCAATTACATGCTTTCCTTTATTTATATCCATTGCTACATCAGAGATGAAATTAAAGATTGCAGTGTTGGTTGACTTCTGACTTTGAAACCCGTGTTGACTTGTGGATATTATATTATTTAAAAGGAAAAAGTTATTTAGTCGCGCTTTCATTGCTAATTCAAATATTTTAGAAAAGCACGACAAAACTGAAATAGGACGATAATTATTTAACTCCAATTTACTTCCCTTTTTATACACAGGTGTAACTCTAGCTAACTTAAGCCGCGTAGGAAAAATTCCTGTCAAAAATGAATGATTTATTATATGACAGAGTTGATGTGCAATAAGAAGAGAACTTTCCTTTACAATCATGGATGGCACTTCATCCCAACCTGGAGAGCTGGAGCTTTTTAAGCTTTTTATTATTTGTAAGATTTCCTCTGGTGTAGCTGGTTTCAGGAAAAGCGACTTAGTTATTCCGCTCTGTAGCTTAGAGTTATTTTCTTGATGAGCTATTTTGATTGGGTTAAATGTTTCTAAAGTTAAGAAATATTTATTAAAATGATTTGCAATCTTATCTGGGTTACATACTACTTGAGAGTTTATTTTTATTGCATCAATTCCTGTTGTTTTTACCTTATTCATTTTACCATTAATTAACTTCCACATAGCTTTACTTTTGTTTCTCGCTGCTAAGATGTAATTTGTACTGTGTAAAAGTTTTGCTGTTCGTATGACTCTTTTGTATGTCTTTCTATAGTATTTTACATATTCAATAAATTGAGGTGTTACATCTTTACACGTTTTTAGTTTTTTTGATAACTCAAGTAGTTTGAGTTTAGAAGTCCTAATTCCTATAGTGACCCATGGTTTCCCCAACCTAACCTTACTGTAGTTCTTTCTGGGAAACGCAATATTGAAGTGAAAGAGAAATGTATCTAGAAAAAAGTTAAATTTACCATCCGTATCACCAATTTCATATATTTTGTGCCAGGTTTCTTGTGCTAGCAAGTGTAGAAAGTAATTAATACTAGTTTTTGAGAAACACCTTTTTGTTATAATTTTTGATTGAGTAGGTACGAATATTTGAGATGTATGTATTTGCCCTATTATTGCATCATGGTCAGAAAAGCCTGGCTTAAAGATATTCAAAGAAGTAACTGACTCTGTGTATTGTTTACTTATTATTATTTGATCTAACGCAGTTTTCCCTCTAGTTGGTTCTCTGATAAGAGGCTGCAACCCAAACATATCTAATATATTTTGACATTTTGTTTTTTCTCTTGATTGAACCAGCCAGTCAATGTTAGTATCACCACAAATTATTACCGTACTATATTTCTTACTCAGAGACTCAAGAGCAGTTTCAAGACTCCTAAAGAATACATTAATATTTCCTGCTGATGACCTATAGATGCAAATTATACACATGTTTTCAATTGAAATAGCAACTATTTCAAAATGCAATTCAACAACGAATTGACTTACATTTATTTCCTTAAAACGTAAATGGTCACCTACAAATATACATACCTCACCATGTTGCCTACTAGCGCGTGAATAGTTTGTAGCTAACTGATAGTTATTTAAGTGTACCATATTCATCTGATTAGCAGATAACCAATGTTCACTAAAGCAAATGACATGCATACCTTTAAGATCCTCTTCAACTAATACATCAAAAAAATCAGGTTTACTAGCTAAACCTTGCACGTTCTGGTAATATACATTTATTACATTGTAGTCACTGTTACCTCTATTGGCTAAGTGCTTGGAATTTTTATTGGGACTTGCATTAAAAAACTATTATCATTATACCTTGTAGGAACCTTTTTTATTCTATTTGATTTTCGCTGAGTTGTACTAGATGGATCGTTTTGTTCTATACCATTTGTGGATACTTGCTGCGATCTGTTAATATCCAGTCCAGGTTCTTTCGTACCGTGATTTGTATTATGTGGACCTTGTATTAGCGATATTCGATCAATTTCTTCACTTTCAGTAGCCAAAAGTACTCCTGGCTCCTTATCATGGCTTACGTGTAAGTTTCCTGTCAATTTTAACACTTCACCCTCATCCCGATTCGCTCCGTTGTAAGTCGAACTGTGTCTCCTTTGTTCAGACGAAATTTGATCACCTTCACAATCGTTTCCATTTCCGTCTATTACCAGTGCTGATGTACTTCCACAATTGATAGGTATTAACGTACTATAAGTTGTGCACTGTGCTTTCAACTTATTTGACATAATGATATTATACAGTGCGTTGCGTAAAAACAATTTCCCCAGACGATTTAAATGGAGGCCGTGATTAGTATGATAGTTTCGGGGCACACAACTTACATCAAGAAGTTTGACATTTTTGAAACTTTTACACAACACGTCAATTTTTTTATTTGTTTCTTTCATTTCATTGTTTACACACGATGAGTCATTTAAATCATGGCGATATGGCAAGTTTACTACCACTACATTTGTGCCTGAAAGTTTCTGTAGAGCCAATTCTAGTATGTTTAGTGCATTTTCAGCTTCATTACAAGCAACGTCATTTGCACCGCCTATTATTACAACTGTGTCATGTTCATTATAATTTTGATTGTGGATGTAAGGAAACACAACGTCTTTTATCTTAGCACCTGGTTTTACCGACCCAGAAACATCCATGTCACTTATTTTATAGTTTAGCCCAGTGGCAATATCGCGACCATGGCTGTCACTAAAAATAATGATTTTCCCTTGTACTTCTTGTTTTTTAGCGTTTGTATTATTCGTGCGGACTTGATTCACAATTTTACATTGTACCGGTAAATTAATATTTTCCCGAGGATTAGTCCTTTTTGGTCTTAAACCAGAAGGGCTAATGCATGAATTTACCCTTGCACTGCTTTTGACGTTGGTCGAAGAACGATTTGATTTGTTGCTACCCACTTGAAAAGCACTCCGAGATGGTGTGATTACATAACTACTTCCTTCTGGTTCGTCTTCTAGAACTGCGAATCTATTTTGCGTTGGTATTTTTCGTACAACACTATGTAGTCTGGATTTATTCATGCATTTGTTGTGAAAGTCAATATCCTTGTGTATAAGCGGGGGGACATTCTCTGATTCTTCTTGGTGCTTCATATATGTTTGTTGTTTGCTGTCACTTGTTTTGTCTTTGCCGGGTACTTGCACTTTTAACTGACGGGCATTTGTAGATTGCTGGACATTTGTTCTGTAACTACTTTGCTTTCTTGAGTCTGCTACCACCTCACTCCATAGCGGACTGCACTCCCTTGTACTTCTGAATACATCTCCACACTTTTCTCGATAATATTGCTTCGATACACATTCACATTTTTCGTTTGCTAGTAATGATATAATTTTACGTAGAGAATGTATTTCTTCAATTAGCTCACTTATTAGTTTATTTTCAGAAGACTCACCCGAACACGGTTGATTGTCATTTGTTTTCCGGTTACAAATTGCTTCTATACAGTACCTACATTTTGTCTGTTGAATATCGTTATCTTTGTTGCTAATATCAGACAGTTTCATATGTCTATCTAAAGCACTGCACTTCAACTCACAATCAGGTAAATTACTATTACTAAATTTACCGACTTCAGCCGAACTTTTACAGTTTTGAGGACGTCCTCTTGCTCCAGCTACAACAGCCGCCGCCATGTTCTGTTACTCTAGTTGATAGTAAACTAGAGTAACGATTCGTTTCAAACGATTCGTTTCAAAATATATCTGTTTTACTACGCAGAAATTGAAAAAAAAAGACGCTTTGAATAAAAGACGGGAAAATGCTCTTATCAATTGAATGTCTCCAATCAAAACAATTTTTTCCTGCAATTTGACAGCGAAAAATGAGTAGTTCGTCGAACTTTTTAATCAGAGCTTCATCCGTGTAAAATCTCTAAATTCCTAACAGACTTTTATTCAGATTCTGAAAATGATGATTCCGAAAGCCATGAAGCTATCCTGAGCGACGACTTAGGTTTGCATGTTAACAAGGCTTGTGTTAGGCCAGCTGTTAAAGATATAACACAAGGATCATTTTTGTTGATGGAATTTTTCTCTAGTGAACAGAAAAAGAAAGCATAGACATGCAACTATCGCACATAGCCCACTGGAAGAGGACAAGGAAGTCCAGGAAATTCGTATGAAGACCGTAAGCGATTGCGATAAAATTTTCAAGACTGTTGAAGATGTCTTACATGCATTTCAATCAAATAATACCTGTGATACCAACAGTGCCGTGGCGTTGGGGGAAGGGGCGACGGCCCCGGGCGCCAAAGTATGGGGCCGCAAAATTCATGAAAAAAATAAAAGATATATAAAAATGGAAGGAAAAGTATTAAATAGTGCTCAAAATCAAGGAAAAGCAGGGTTTATTTTTGAACATTTTCTTACGCATGGCGCCAACCATGTGATGCTTTGCGGTTGTTCTGTCGACCTCACTCATATTTACGAGGGCGCCGTCGTATACTCTCGGCCCAGGCGCTGATTTTCCACGGCACTGGATACCAGCACCTATTTTATATACTGTTAGACAGTGTTTTGTACGAAGTTCCCTACAAGGTGGGTGTAAATGGGTAATAAACCATTTCCTAAAGTGTAGGTGGTGGGAAACAAGTGTACTATATATTTTTATTTTGTTGTAAAAGGGAGCCCCAATATAGGAAATAGAATTATTTGTGTACAATGATATAACAAAACAGCAAAAATTGATTTATTTTCGATTTTATTTCAGTTTTCAAATCATTCTTAATGAGATTTTGTGTGTTGATTCACACGGTGTAATGCCCGTGACAGCCATGTGTCCTGCCCGTGACACAGTAAAGTTGGGTTTTTTTATTAATATAAATATTTGGCAAATTTCTCTAAAGTGAAGTTTGGTAAAAAAAAAAAATCATCATTTATACATTTCCGTTTAAATAAAAACATTTTGAGCTAAGAATTCACAGTTTTGTAACATTCACTTGTTGTGTCGAAAGCCACTTCTCTTTTTTGTCCCCGGCCGTGACAGACGTTTAGGGATTAATATTTTCTACTCTAAACAGAAAAAAATACTGAGAACATCAGCTACATATACTACAAGTCTGTACTGCTCATGTATCATACAATTAGCAGAATTTATGTTGTATTTTTAGAAATATCATCAAAAATGTAGTGTAAATGTCCTGCCCGTGACGATGGAATGGCCCTTTAAGTAAACTTCGGTCAATTTGTAAAATCGACTCTGATTGGTTGTCATCTTTTGTCTCTAACCTTCGTTTAACAAACTAACAAATGAAGAAAGCATACCGCGTGCCAGGGTTCTCGACTCTTGAGATTGTGTGCATCCCAACTCAATACATCATTAAAGAATGGACTAATCAATTATACCTGTAATAAAATAAACGAGTAATACTTGGTGTTGCAATATTGGTAGTAGACTTTAGATTAGATTGTAGCGTGTAGTTTTACTATACGAACCCATAGTATAAGTAGTAGTACTAGTAGTAATTGGAAAGGATTAGAGGTCCCACAGAGGTTTGTTGGGTTCTGTTTTCGGTGCAGTTTTACTATACGGATACACAGATTGCAAACTGTATAGAGAAATATGGACAAGTCTTTAATTTTTCCATTTTATGTCGAGGACACAGCCCAACTAAACCCTGTGCAAGGTGACCAGACGTCCCGTTTTAGCCGGGACAGTCCCTTTTTTCCAATCGTTGTCCCGTTTTTTCTGATTCTCCAACGGGACGCGTTAATGTCCCGTTTTTAAGTAAAAATGGCCTAGGTGTCCCGTAATTATTATTCAAAATATAAATTGTCAATGCAAATTCTACTCTCTTCCGTACCAACATTCGTTGCCAAGGTTCAGCCGTGTCTAGAACTTCTGAATTTTCAAATGGGAATTGAGAGTTCGTGGTTCAAGTGGGAATTGAGTGGGAATTCTGAGTGTTCAACTAGTTAAAATAATTGTTGGGTAGAACTTGCAATCGGGAACCATTATTTGTTGTGTGGTACACGTAAAGTTAGAAACGGTGTATTATCACTCTTACTTGTGTATTTTGTAAATTGAGAACACTGCTGAGTCCCAAAATGCAATCTGAAAGTCAGATACCCCCCCTCCTGTAGCCGATTCGTATGCGTCCCGTTTTCGTAAGTGAAAATTCTGGTCACCTTGCCCCTGCGGGGCTTCTGACTCGTTCCTACTGCTACTTATACTATGAATACGTATAGTAAAACTGCACATTGTTTAGGCATAAAATGGACAAATTAAAGGCGTCTGCAATTTTTTCCATATATTTTACAATCTGGATCCGTAGCCCCTATACTAAAACTGCCCCTAAATTAAAACAAACTATGGAGCGTTTGATAAAATGGACATCTCAGAATCAACTGCTGATAAATGCAAAGAAAACAAAAGCACTAAATTTTCATTACTCATGTACATCTCGAACAGTACCACCCATTGTGATAAATTCAACTGATGTAGACTATTTAAAATCCACTAAATTTTTAAGTGTAACAATAAGCAATAGGCTTACATGGGATGCACATATTACTGAGCTAAACAGCAAATTAAGCCGTATCTGTTTTGTCATTTATAGACTACGTGGTTCAGTGTCAAAAGAAACTTTGCTGTTATTGTACTATGGTAATTTTCAATCCTTGTTAAATTACGGAATAATTTTCTGGGGAGCCTCCTATTCCAGTGTTGCTACTTTTCGTCTACAAAAAAAAAAAAAAAAAAGGCAATAAGATCTATTTTTAATCTATCACCAAGGTCCTCATGCAAAAGGGTCTTTCAGTCAAATAAAATTTTAACTGTGCCTTGTCTGTACATATACAAATGTATCATATATGTAAAGAGAAATGAAAGTAGTTCTCTTCATGTTGACGATGTACATTCATACAACACACGACAAAAGAATAACATATTCACAGCATACCAAAACTATGCGTGCACCAAAAGAAGTGTTCTTCCTATGTCCGCTAAGTTGTTTAATAAGCTCCCAAGTTATTTGAAGGATATCAAAAACATACGAAATTTCAAAAATGAACTATTTAATTTTTTGTGTAACAAAATGTATTATCATATTAATGAATACTTGGGTGATAGTTTGTAAAATAATGTTAATCGGCTTGGCTTGTGCGAGGATCAGTCAGTCGTCACTCAGACCTTTAAATTTTAGGCGCTGGTTAATTTTTTGCGCTCCACATTTTGGAAGATATACAAGTAAAATTCAAAACTATGCATGAAAAGACACATTTATAAAAAATAAATTTCTACCGGCAATAGAATTAAATTCAATGTAATATACATGTATTTTAGGTTTATAAGTGAACCGTTACAAGTGTAAAATAATTACAAATGCTTTACGACGGATAAAATACGTAAGTGCATATGAAAGACAACTGTATAAGCTACTATTTTCCACCGGCGCCGTATTTCTACACAGTGTACAGAAACTGTATTTTATATTTACAAGTGAAGAACTACTAGTATGACTTTTGGTTGGTTTTTATTCTTGGCACTCTAGTTCTTTTTGAACTTCTTTTAAACCTCTATTTAAATTTCTTGAAATCTTATCTCTTCCATGCTTATATATGAACTTGTAAAATTTGTATGAAAAGATATATAGATAGGTACAAGCAATTTCCGGTTGAACTCAGATATTCATATGCATAATACAAGACAAGCGTCGGATCTTCATGGAGTCTTCACGTTTAAAAGTGCATATATATACGCAAATCGCAAAAGATTAATTGTAATTTTTCGGCAAATCTAGTCTGGTGGCCCCCTTGAATTTTATATGTGGCAGGTGAAATATCGCCTGCCGCAAATCATTTAAGAGACAATAAGAAAATTAGCGTAAGAATTATAATTTTTCTACAATTATTTCGAGCGGCACGCCAATAGTAAACCTGCACACAGAATTAGGCAATACTCGAGCAGACTGTTTTACCAAATTTTGACGAATTTCTTGTATCTTTCGGTTCCTTTTTGCAGAACATGCACTAAACGAAAAGAAATCCTTAAGTTTAACGTCCCACGATTATGCTGATTAGGCTAAAGGAGACGGTGATAATGAGAAATGAGTGAAATGATGGAATGAAGAAAGTGGGAGGAAATGGGAGAACCCCGAGAAAAACCACCAGAAAGTCCACACGGCACTAGCTGAGATCGAACCAGTGACCCCAAACACCGGAGGTGAACGCTCTACCACTGAGCAGCGGCGGCCCCCTATGCACTAAATGAGGAGCACCAAAAGAAAAAGCGAAACAACTTCTGCTAGGTTGCCAGTAAAAAAGAACGAATGCTATCTAACTGAGTCAGCGCAGAACCACAGCAGGGAGGCTGGAGCGATAGCGTAGCGAGCAGGCACGTCAGCGACAAGGGAGGGGGGTACGCTAAACGAGGATGGTGGAAAAACATTAGTAGTGTCATTGATACCAGTTCTGAAGCACTTTCCCCATCCAACCCCAAACCCGCCACTGTCCATAGTATTTAAACAAAGTTACAGAGCGCAAAGTAGATTGGGTTCTGTATACTGTGCATTAGCTTTTATCACATTTAGAATCAAATCGTGGAAATCAATGTAATTATAACAAAGAATGAACTAAGTATTTTGAATATTTTATATTTAATAAATCATGAAAATGTGTGTAATTTGTAGAGAATTAAAACAATATCAAGAATTTGCTCGAAATGGAAATATAAGACGAGATGAGTGTAAAGCATGCTGGAATAAAATGAGCAAACAAAATGATGAAACAGAAAAAATAGGTGCGTTTGCTTATCATGTTGTAAATCCTGAACAATTATCTGAAAAAGAATTTAGAGACTTACAAAACGAATTGAATGATATTAAATTAATGTTCTTAGAATTTTACATCGACTACAAGAATGGGAAAGCTCAACTTGATGAAAGAGCAAAATATCATCTTAATAAAATACACGAGCTGTGGAATAATGCATTACCCTATAAGAATTTAGACTACTATTTTAGTTTTAAGAACCATCATATCTTTATTAATCATATCAATAATAAGAAGTGGAATGATTATATAAGTGCATTTTTGAAATGGAGGGTAAGGATGATGCCTTATTCAAATTGGGAGTAAAGCTAAATAAACATTTGTTTTATGACATTTAAAATCATAAAAACTTACATCTAAAAACTTATAACTTATAGTGCTGTTTTTGATTGAAAAAGTGTTTTTGTTTGATCGAAATCGGTCCACAGATGGCTGAATGATGATAAGTTAAAGTTAAGTATGTTGATTCGCTGGCTACATACATATATACACTTACACCAGACGCACAAACCAGTTTCAGTTCAGAGAAGCAAAGAGTATAACAGCCTCTCTCTTTCCTTCTTCTCCTCACACTAACATACATATATATACATTAGCCTCCTCATGCCAACAGAACTTCTAGCTGCAGTAGACACCAGATGGCGCTGTTATGACGTAATCCCACGAGATGAGACTACGCAATAACTATGACATAATCCCACGAGATGGGACTACGCAATAACTATGACATAATTCCACGGGATGGGACTACGTAATAACTATGATGTAAGTTGATACACGTCATTATATGCTTCCACCTTCAACAAGAAAGAGAGAGAATGACTTACATATAGCTCAACATGATTTCCTCAACATCATTTCCTCAAATAAAAGAAAGAAATTCACAACTCACAAATTGTACATGCTGTTCTCACTAGATCTTTTTACCATGCAGTGTCTCCAACTCAATATTTTTTCGGAACGTTCCAGGATTTTAATTTTTCAAGATATCGCTTTAAAACATATAGGGTTGAATTCATTCCATTACTAATAAATATGATAATTGTTAAAAATGAGTTGGCAACACTGACAGTTTTACCCCCAAATAACGTTATTATTTAATACCTCAGCCCCTAATTAACCGATTTTCAAAATTCAAACGACATTCGACAGAGAAATAAATTTGCCATCTTCTGAATGTATTGTGGGTTGCATACCTCTAAGGATACTATTCCGAATTTGTTATATCTCCGTTGTTTATTAACCGATTTTCAAAATTCAAACGACATTCTACAGAGAAGTAAATTTACCATCTTCTGAATGTATTGCGGGTTGCATACCTCTAAGGATACTATTCCGAATTTGTTATATCTCCGTTGTTTATTAATCGATTTTCAAAATTCAAACGGCAATCAATAGACAAGTAAATTTACTATCTATTGAATGTCTTATAAATTGCATAACTCTAAGGATATAATTACAAAAAACTCAAATAAATCCCTTATTTACACATGTATCTTTAAAATTCAAATGACATTATTTTCTGTATATCCAAAGGTCTTAGTTTTTTATAGTCTTGATACTATAAAAACACTTATACACTTAAAATTACAAGTTCAGATATTGATAATGAAATCATAAAAACACATACACTTAAAACATATTTAAAATTACAAGTTCGGATATTGATAATGGAATCTTCTGCTAACCTCGTTCTCTATAGGAAACAATGACTTCTTAAACTCTGTCCACTGATCATAATTCAAGCTGAATAGACAGCCGTTAATATCAAAAACTACTTGAACTTCGGTTTGCACATTTTTAACAATTACATTGAAATTATTAGTAAGTATAAATTTCTTTTGAGGATCATTCTATTCACTCCATTTTTTATTTCTGACGACATATTTTTGATCATTTTTTGGATTTACATACAGAACTCAACAGTTGGATAATTATCTTTTAAACCGGTGTATTTGATTTTTATTCCATCTTTAACGATCTCATCAATCATTTTATCTGTTAAGTGTTTTGTAAATCTAGGTGGAAGAAATACCTTAAACTCCTCACACTCTACTAAAATGCTCTTTCCAAACTTAGTTTTAATCTTTTCAATTTTCACAATTTTATATTCTGTATCTAATTCTAATTCTCTTAATCCAATAACTTGTTTTTGTTCAAGACTTCCAAGTTTATTTAAAAAATCAACGTGTTTTGCCATATTTATTATATAGAATTTTTTTCTAATAGTCTCGAATTTCGTTAAGTATGTCATTGATTCTGTTAACAATATCTCTTACATTTTCATCTGTTAATTCTCCATTCATGAGCTTAATTACATTAAGCTCATCTTTAAACAGCCCAATTCGATTCACCATATTTTTATAATATTCTTTCTTTGAAGCTATATTAAACCGTGTTGATAGACCAGTGATAACAGCAGAAGCTGAAGCAAATGCAGTTGTAATAATTGAATACACTGTAACAGGAATAAATACATTGATGAACCCTGTAGAAGCTGATAATAGAATTGATAACGTAATAAGAGTAGTATAAACACATTTTATTCTCTTGAACTTCCTTTTGTTTTTCATTAATAACTTCTCAAGATTTAATATAGTATCTTCAATTAACGCAATTAAATTCTCACGTGGAATGTTATCTGGAATAGTCATTTTATTAAATAAGTTTTTATGATATTGTCATAAAAACACTTACAAACTAAACAAATCTAATAAACATATAATTGATTTATATCTTCTCAATTATTTTTTCTTTCTCAACATCGTACTCTAAATTTTTCTTACCAATCATAATAACATAGCAAATTGTTTTATCTGGTACATCGCTTTCAAAATTAACAGTCAGTTTGAAATTAGTTCTATCACTTACAGTTACTGATTTATGTTTGCTTGTGTTAATTACGAACATCGGTCTATTTTCTAAAAACTCTTTAGGATAATATAACATCTCAGTATTTCCAATTGTAGCTCGCTTATATACCGTATACATTTCATAAACTTTCAAATACTTATGTTTTGCAAAATCTAAGTTTAAAGATTCTAATGGGAAAGACTCATTTCTAGAATTACGAAAATGGATATTCTGAACTTTACAATGATCAAAATAGCTTGAATCTCTTTCTTGATTATCATTTCTATCAGTTTGGAAAAAGGCAATCACAAAATTAGGCATATCAAATTCACTTGAGTTAAATTGTGTGGTTAAATCGAATTCTAAATACTTCCCACTAACAGTCTTCTGCAAACATTGATACGTGTTGAATGAAATAGGAATCTTACCTTCTTTTAACATATTAGATCTTAACAAGGTGGCATAGTTAGGTTCATAATTAACAATAGGCATTCTTAACTCCATATTTGTAATCTTAATTTTACCTGGATGTGGTTGATCATTCTCATATGTTCCATCATGCTTTTTTGTTTTCCAAATAGCAAATGCGTTATCATCAGAACCACTTCTTTTAAATGTATATTTCAATCCTCCTTTCCACATAATATCTTTAAAATCTGAACAAAATCCTGGCAAAAGTCTTAGCAAAAACACTATTTCTTCATCTGTTCTTGCCCACGTAATTCTTTCCCATCCACATTCATCATAGTGATTTGCCTCTGGTTTTGAAATCGTACATGTGTTTACAGCTGTTGAAGTTAAACCAGGATAATCTATAATATCTAATATCTGTCCATGCTTACTAACTTGAATTTGAGAAAACAAATGTGGGAAGAAATTATTAATAAGTCTAATATTTTGACCAGCAGTATATTCTCCATCAGCGTCTCTACCTCTAATTTCAAAAGTTACATAAATATCAGCATAATAAGATGTATGAAGCCATCACCCACGTCAATATCAAATTCAATAGACCTGTTTGGCTTATTTAAATTCTCGATTGTTTTTTGATTAGATTTAAAGGATTGTAATTCATATGATTCTATCTTATCCATATTTATTATAAAAAATATTTGTAATCGTTTTATGAATTAAACCCATAAAAACTTAAATATAACTTCTCCAAATATCCTTATTCCTATTCACCTGACTAATAATTTCTGAAAAACTATACCCATCTGTAAACATTTTTAACACTGTAATGCATAAATGTCCACAAATTACCTCGTTAAAATGTTGTATACGGCTGCTATTGTACTCTATATTATGACCAAGATATTTTACGAGTGTTTTTGGTGGATTACCTCCAAATGAATCAAACACGTACTTTCTATTTCCTTTTTTCCAATAACAAATCCAATGCGTTCCTATATTTTTAGACGTATCAAAATTAACAATACCACACTCATTCTTGCTTGGTTGTTTAGGCAATTCATCACTCTTAAATACACCTCTAAAGTTTCTTATCTCAAGTTTTTTAACAAGTTGTATTAGGTCTAAATTACTTAAAGGTTTAATTTCTACTTTTTCTTTACTGTTTTGGAGTTTACGTTTTTTGAAAGCTTACCACCTTGTTTTTCTTCCATTGCTAAGTTATATCGCTTTTGTTCCTCTAATTCCATTTTATTCTTTTTTGCATCATCTACAGTCTTAGCAATAGCAGCCGCACCTCCAGCAACAGAACCTAGAGCACCTATTAAAGCTAAAATCGTTGGAATAGTAAATATAAAACCACCATAATGAACTTTATTATCATTTGCCTTCATTTCTTTGTTTATTTTCTTAAGTTGTGGTATAGAGAGAGATAGAGACATACATTGTCCTTTACTTAGTTTTGCTTCCTTTTGTTTGAGTGTTTTGTTAGTTAAAATGTGATCTATATTTAATTGTTTAAGTTCCTGATTAGGAATTGTAAATGTAAAACCTTTTAACTGCATATTTATTATATAATTAAAAGCTTTTTATGAAAAATTTCCATAAAAAGTGCATATAAACCTAAATCTAAAAATATTTATAAACCTAAACCAAATCTTACTTTTGTTACTTATAAACCTAAACCAAATCTTACTTTTGTATTCATCACTAAAGCAGTTCCAAGAGCAGGTAGTTTTTCAGTTATTAAATTAGCATCTTTATCAAAAACTCTTTCCCAAGCTTTATTTTCTAATTCCTTATCTGCAATATGTCTTGATTCTGTATCTTTATTATCCCTATAGTATATATCATGTTCTTTACAAGCCTCATCTAATGGATTAATACCTTTATCACCTCTTTCTAATCTTTCTTGAAGTTTTGTACCCGGACCACAATATTGAAATCCTGGAATATGCAACTCAAATGGAAGTTTATTAATCAAATCATTTACTAATCCTTTTCCATACTTTTCACTATTCCAAAATTTTGGTGGCAGCGTATTCAATATCTTTATCAACCTATACCTTTTGGATCATTAGGTATAAATTGTATGAGTTTAGAATTAATCATATCCATAATACCTACTTTCTCATTATAAAAGTTATCATTTCCAGATTTTTCTTCCCCATCAATAACAATCAAGCGATCAATCAGTTTTCTCACATCATCCATCCATATGTATTCTTTTGATAATTCGTTATATACCTTTATTCCTTCTTCAGATTTTGGTGTCTTTTTTGAAGGTGTTGTTGGTTTTATATATTCATCCCAAATAGGTTTGATAATTTCTTTATATTTTTTACTTTTACTAGATTTTTGTTTTCTTGTACTTGGATCATTATTATGAAATGCAACACTAGAATCAATTACTATTTGTTTATATTTTTCTAGATCATCATCATTAAAATTTGTTGGATTATGTTTTGTCAATAATTCCCATAAACCTTCTGTTCCTGTATAATGTCGATTATTAATAACTAAATCGTCACCATGAATTTTAACTTCTGCATTTCCTATCATATGTATAATTTTCCCATCTTCATCATATGGTTGTATTCCAAAACTTTTATCATCTCTAGTTGCATAATATCTTGAGGCAATCTTACCAAAATGAGTTGTTGCTAAAGATTCTTTTCTTCTACTTTATATTTAATTTGTTTTTAATGTGTTTTATTTCTTCTGTTATAGGCGTATCACTTTCATTTATAGGACTATCATACATAGGTGGTGTTTCTAATAAGCTTGAATCCACTCTCGCACTTTTATGTACAACTGGAACTAACTCTTGAATTAGATTTTTATTTTCTTCTGCTACTTTTGATATATCTTGCCCTAAATCTTTAATTGCATCAATAACAGGCTGATCTTGTTCTTTAAATTTTTCATACTTACTTCGATTACTTTGTTTAATTTCCTTAAATCTTTTAGTAAGTTCTTCTTTTAACTTAATATACTTCTTAGCTTTATTAACATTCATTTATTATATAAAGAAAAAATAAAAAACATAACATAACATAACATATACGTTCACCTACATTCATATACGTTTAGTTTACATTTTTAGAAATTCTTTAATTTTATTTCTATATTTACCATTATTCACCTTCCTAGTCATATCTATTGTTAAGAAACCATGTTCTTCACTCCAACACTTGCTACATAATAATTGTAATTTTTCAAACGACATATCAGATGGAACAAATTCATCATATATATGTTTTAAATTTACATTGTCCTGTCTAAATATATAAAGAAAGTTTAAGTTGTCCCTAATTAATTGTTTTGGAACTTTAGAATACGTTTGTCCAAGATAGAAACAGTTCAAACCCTTATGACGACCTCGAGTAAAATATTCTCTAACGTGGTTTTGTTCTTCTAATATGAAATCATCAAATACTACCACAGAATAGTCCTCACATTCATCTAATGGAATAATCTCTTCATTGTTTCCTTTTATTATTGCTATTGTGTCTTTAATATTACGTTCAATATCTCAAAAAAGTTGTATTAAGTGTTGGTATTTAGGTTGATTTAAACTTTTAGAATAGATATAAACATTTGCATATTTTAACCATTTAGGTGCCAACAAAAAATTATCAATCATTAACGTCGTTTTACCACAACCACTAGGCCCAACTATTAAACATCTTATATCATCAGGTAACAATTCACCATTCCTCTTCCTCTTCGCCGTTTCTTCTGTTAACCTTACTTTAATATCCCAATTATCCATATTAGTTATTTATTATATAATAAATGAAGGTATTTAATTTAAATGGTTATTCATCTGTATTAAACATGTCATTGCATTACCCATTTGAAAACGATTTAGAAGTAGCTGTTGCAGGATTTTACACAACATACTTAACTCCAAACATTACAGAAAAGAACAACAAATTAACATTTTGTAATAGTAACTCAAAATTTACAAAACAACTCATAATTCAACCTGGTCAATATAGTTTACAAGAATTAGAAGAATATATTAAATCAAACCTTCCATATACCAACGATCCTTTTAAAAATATTCAATTTACTGAGGATAGAAGGAAAAATAGAGTTAAAATATTTAGCCAGCCAGCAATGTGATATAACCTTAGATACCATTAATACTGTATTAGGTTTTAGTGAAAAGAACTTGGTTAGAAACACAGAACATGTTGGAGATAAGCCACCAAGGTTTCATCCGTTTGATACTATAAATATTCACTGTGATTTAGCAGAAGGTATGATTTTAAAACACAATGATACAACACACAACGAAACAGACTTAATTGCAACATTTAGAACAAATACAAAGTTTAGAGAACCAATTATATATGAACCTAATGAAAAGATATTTTTCGCAATACATCACAATAAATTTAATAATTTCAAAGTTTCAATTAAAGATGAGAATGGTGATTTGATTGATTTTGGTGGAGTTCGTATAACTGTTTTACTTGCTGTTAA
Source organism: Thermobia domestica (assembly GCF_964235325.1). NCBI lineage: Eukaryota > Metazoa > Arthropoda > Insecta > Zygentoma > Lepismatidae > Thermobia > Thermobia domestica. The sequence goes on from NC_137463.1 coordinate 352,646, forward strand.
ATAAGTTGTATTGTTATATAATAAATATGGATATCTTTGGTAATACTAAAAGGAGGACTACAAACCTCAATCATGTAAGTGAAGTTTTTACATCAAATAATATAACATGGGTTGATTTCAAAAACAAAAGACTTGTTAATGTAAGTGATGCAATTGACCAACATGATGGAGTAACTTTACAACAGCTAGATTTAATAAATAGTAATGTTAATAGTCAATTGGAAGGTGATAGAAACAAATTTGAAGATGTATTAAAAACATTACAAGACACATATATAAAGAAAGATGATTTTCAAAAGATTATAATGGATACTACTAAATTGGTTATGCAGAAAGAAACCATGCCTCTATTATATCGATTAAGAGCTAAAAACGTTAGAGAGCCAATTTTTAGAACATTTAATCTCTCTAACGGTTACAAATTTCTCTATAATGGGAAAATAATGCACATGGAATTAAGTTTGGATAAATACTTTCTAGAGATATATTTGGGTGATACTTTGATTGAAAATATACCTTTTAACTTTAACAAGAACGATATAATTACGATTAAACCAACTAGAAATTCTGCTATGGAAGAGGGACAATTATTGTTTGTTGTAATGTACATAGAAAGAGAGCTTTCATAAAAACATTTGCTATACAATAAATATGGATATCTTTGGTAATGTTAAAATAACATCAGAGTTAGATAATACAGTTGTGAGAAAAGATATTGCTATGTTAAAAGAAGAGCTTAACTTCATCAAACGGAGTCATGTTATAGAGCTTCCAAGTCGATTGATATCAGAAAATGTTGAAAATCCGTTCTTTTTAATACATAATCAATCTACCGCATACAAATTTCTTTATAAAGGTAGGGTAATGCATATAGAATCATCTTATAATACGTATTTTATAGATGTATATTTAAATGGTTCTCTAGTTGAAACTTTTCCATTACACTTTAATGTAAATGTTCTATTAGCAGTTAGGCCATCTAAAGATTCTGATCTGAAACATGGTAAATTACTATTGCTTCTTATGCATGTAGAAAGAGAAGACGAAAATAGTGATGATGATGATGAGAATGTTGATAGCCTAATATTAAACAGCAATAGTTATTGATTTTCTATATAATATACAGGATGTATTGTGTTAAGTGTAAAAAAACAACAGATACAAAAATAGATAATATTAGAGTAGAACAGACAAAGAATGGAAGATATGTTAAGAAAGGTATATGTGTTGTATGTGGTACTAATAAATCCCAATTCATTAAAAAGCCCGATTGACTATATGAAGGTGAAGGTATTAGAGAAGATATTATAGAAGAAATTCATAAACCATCTAGAAAAAATTATCCTAGGTTAAGTGTTATTGTTAAAGGTATAGATGATTTATGGCAAGCAGATCTTGTGGAAATGGATAGTGGTGTGTTAAAAGGTATTTCCAAAATCAATAAAGGGTATAAGTATTTGCTAACGATTATAGATGTGTTTTCAAAATATGCATTTGCTGTTCCTGTTAAAGATAACAGTGGGAAGAATGTTACAAAAGCGTTTGAGTCAATATTAAAAATGAGAAAACCTAATAACTTACAAACAGATCAAGGGAAAGAGTTTTACAATAAAGAATTTGAAGATTTGATGGGAAAAAACAATATCAATCATTACTCAACATATATTGGTAAACAAGCTTCTGTTGTTGAAAGATTCAATAGAACACTTAAACAGAACATGTGGAAGAAGTTCACAACACAAGGAAATTATAAATGGATATATATTACCAACACTAGTTAAAGAGTATAATCATCAAATTCATAGAACAATTGGTTTAAAGCCTGTAGAAGTTAATAAGAAGAATGAGCGAACAATATTGGAGAAAGTGTATAAGAAAGAATATAAACGTGTTAAACCCAAATACAAGTTAGGTGATCATGTTCGTATAAGTAAATCGAAAGGGTTATTTGAGAAAGGATATACACCTAATTGGTCAACAGAAGTATTTGTTATTAGTGAAGTTATTCCATCTAGTCCACCAACATATAGAATTAAAGATTTAAAAGAAGAGGGTGTACAAGGAAGATTTTATGAACCAGAATTATTGAAAACTAAATATAAGGATGAGTATTTGGTTGAAAAAATATTGAGAAAGAAAGGTAATAAAGTGTTTGTTAAATGGTTAGGGTTTGATGATTCACATAATAGTTGGATAGATAAGAGTAATGTTGTAGTGTAAATATATAATGTCTTTTATGGTTATTATTACATAAAAGGTTAGTATGAATAGCGAATCATTCTATTTGTGTTTAAGCTAAGATGAATGATGATTGTTTTAGTTGTAAGGGAGTACCCAAACTCAATCAACCTTCTAAATAAAGTAAAAGAAAAAGTATGATTGTAATGTGAATGGAGAAGAAGATGATGAGATATTTATAAAGATAAGGGTTATGTAAATATAACTTTTATGATTATTGATCATAAAAGTTTAACATTAATCTACAGTAACCTAATTCTTGATAAAAACGTGCTATCAATATCTAGAATAAACCGGGTTATAAATTGTTATTATTATATATAACTGTTCTACACAAAGGACAAGTGTTATTATTTCCTAACCAGGTAACCATACATTCAACACAGAACACATGTTCGCATGCTGTTTTACACAATTCAGTTTTTGTTTCTTTGCATATTGGACATTCTTCTGAGTTTTCTATTAAGCGTAAACCTGATGAAAGTAACATTAGTTTGTTTCTAAGGTTATCGCTAACATATTTATTTAATCTTAAGAATTGAACTATATTGATCTTGTCTTTGATTCTCATTATAAAGCTTTCAGAAAAACTCCTATTCCAGCAAGTATATACTATCTCACTTAAATTTAAACCCTTGCTTTCAAACTCGAGAATGAATTTTTCGCTTTTATCATTTAAGCTAACATTTGGCCAATAAACTCTATTTTGGTATTTTCTCACATGTGTTTCATCTAGTTGTGGTGTAATAGCTCGCCAATTGATAAGAGAATTAAATTCGCTCAAGAAGGTTGTTTGTTCTTTTCTTTCAATATGACACTTTTTAGAAACTGCATCCCAACAGAGTTTATCTTTAAATGTTCTTAGGAACTCAAGTGTGAGCAAATTTGTAAGATAAGAGATTATATCCCATTGCAAGTATTCTCTGAATTGTGTACAAAAATTAATAGCTTGTTTCTCTGTATACTTTCTACAATTATTTCTTTCAGTGAATGCAGTCCAATCAATCTCTTCTTTAAACTCATTAAGAAAATCTTCTGTCATTTGTCGAGCATATTCATCAGTGTAGTAATACCATTTTATATGTTGTCTTACATGTTCTTTATGTTTTAATACGAATTCTGGTTTTAGATGAGGATAAGACTTTGATCCATACTTTGGCTCACACAATTTATCCCAGAAAATCATATCGCCATACTTATTAATAATGCTTTCGTGTTTAGTCAGATCTTTTCTTCTTGATAATCTAACCCAATCAATGTGTTCTTTGTGATTTTCAATAAAAGAAAGTGATAGATTATGTTTAAATGTAACTGAATACCAATTTATCTTGTTTCTGAAAGCATGTAGAAAGTTATCGGATAAATCCTTTATTTCTGAAATTTGTCTCCATTCTTCGACATTTCGATTATTAAGTACATCTATAACTATATTTTTACAAAGTGGATTTTCAAAGTAGTTTACGATATGTTCAGGATTTAATTTTTGAGCCATGTCTTTTATAAGTTCAGTTAGTTGTTGTGAACTTGTGGTAGTTGTTCTGTGTTCGTTGATTAAGGTTATTAGTTCTGCTTTTGTAAGCTTTGAATAACCTCGTATTCCCTTTTCTTTACATAAGTTTTTCAATTCAGCAACAGTATGTTTAATTAAACTCATAATTACTCTATCGTATATATATAAATTTTAAAAAATAATGATCATTTTTGCTAATTTTCTATATAATAAATATGAAGACACATTTTGATTTATTACATGATAGACTTAAACTAATTCATCATGATCTTAAACTCATAACAGCACAACTAGAGAAGCAAATACTGTTAAAGGAAAAAGAATTATTAATAATACAACAAAAAACATCTGATTTGGATAGTGATGATGAATATAAATATGATAGTGATGATTATGACGATGATGAATAAGTTTACAAAAATGATTTAATTTTAATATGTGTATATGTAACTTTGATGGGTTATTCCCATAAAAGTCGTGTTCTAATACAACGCGTAATATGTAGACAATGGCAGGAGTGTACAATGTTAAATGTTGTATTAGGATATATGGAAGTAAAATAATACAAAAATGACTAGAAATAATCCGGCGAAGATAAAAATTGAGTAATAGTAAGATTTTCTATATAAAACGATAGAGTAATTATGAGTTTAATTAAACATACTGTTGTTGAATTAAAAAACTTATGTAAAGAAAAGGGAATCAAAAGATATTCCCGATTAAGAAAAGCAGAACTAATAAACCTTCTTAAACAATATGAAGATGAGCAAAGCAGAAGACAGATTAGAGATATATTCCCATTTAATAAAGAAGTATTTGAAGAAACTAAACTAGCACGTATACCCATCAAAGTAGAATTAGAAGAAACAGCATTTAAATATAGATTACATACTTTCAAAATAAAAAACACCGGTGAATATAAAGATCCTTCCAAATTCCTACATTCAATTAGCAAACCAGTTAAAAGTATGATTAAAAATGGATTTAAATATTTTAATTCACTTAAGGTAAATATGTCATTCACATGTAACTTCATAAAAGATAGGCAGATTCGAGAACATAATTTTAAAACATCAAATGAAATTATACTTCAATTCACTGATCTAAATGAGTATTATAAAAATGCAACTAGAAAAATTAGAGCAGAGATGGAAGAGTTTCAAGGAAAAGGTTCAGGTTGGACTTTGCATTCTGTTAATTATCTTGAGTTAAGAATTAATAAATACGTAGCAATGAATGGATCATCATATATAGAACTTCCAGAAACAATTAAAAGAAGAAAAGCATGCATTAATATTAAAAACAAAGATCAAAAATGTTTCTTATGGTCTGTTCTAAGAGCATTACAACCTGTCAATAAAGATCCACAAAGAGTTCCTAGACAATATGAGCATGAATTAGATAAATATTTTAAAGATATCCCCTTTCCTGTACAAATTACAGATATACCAAAATTTTAAAATAGAGCTAATATATCTATCAGTGTCTTTGCCCTAGATGATAATGAAAACATATACCCACTTAAAATACCTAAAGAAAGAAAACAAAATCATTTTCGTCTTTTATATCTAAAGAAAAAAGATAAAACACATTACTGCTTGATTAAAGATTTATGGAAGCTTGTTGGAAGTCAAATAACAAAAGATGGACATAAGAGATTTTTATGTGAGGGATGTCTAGCTAAACATTTTGAATCAGAAGAATTATTGAAACAACATGAAGAATACTGTGGTTTACATTCTGCTGCTAAAATCATTTTGCCTAGAGAGTGGAATAAGATATTAGAATTTGTAAATGATAGGCGCTCTTTAAGAATACCATTCACAATAATAGCAGACTTAGAATCGTTACTAAGAGGAATAAGTACATGCCAACCTGATCCTGAAAGATCCTACTCAAATGCTTATCAACTACATGAACCTAATAGTTTTATTTACTATGTAAAAAGCACTTTGGAATCCTATAAAAGTGAGCCAGTAGAATACATAGGGGATAATGTAGCAGAAGAACTTATAAAATGGTTAACAGAAGAAGCAATCAAAATAGCAAAAATATATGATACTTATACACCTATGATTCCATTATCTAAGGAGGAAGAAGAAATATATGAATCAGCCACAATATGTTATATTTGTGAAGGAAGTCTTGAAGATCTACCACGTTTATTAGTAAAGAAAATAGAAGGTTTAAAGATTAAAATTGAGTATTTAAAGAAGAAAATAAAAGAAGGAGCTAAACACTTGGAAGAAGAACATCATTTCAAAATAGAAGATGAGGAGGATGACAGCATAACAGAGATAAAAGAGCAGAGAAAAGAGATAAAAGAAGTCCTAGTAAATTGTGAGAATGAATATAAAAAGCTTAAAAATAGTAGAGAGTCATGTAAAACAAAAGTGCATGATCATGATCATTTAACAGGTAAATTTAGAGGTGCTGCTCATTCTTATTGTAATATAAAATATACAAATCCAAGATTTATTCTTGTATATTTCCACAATCTCTCTAGGTATGAGGCACATTTATTTATAAAAAGCTTAGGAGGTGGAGATGAGAAAGAAAAAATAGATGTAATAGCTAACACTGAAGAAAACTACATTACATTTTCAAAAACCATTCGATATAAGGATGCAAAAGGAAAAGATAAATCTATCAAGTTAAGATTCATTGATTCATTCAGATTTTTACTAAAAAGCTTAGCAGAGTTAGCAAAGAATTTAAATCCAGAGCAATTTCGAGAAACATTAAAGTTTTTTCCAATTGATAAGCTTGATCTAGTTACTACAAAAGGTGATTATCCATATGATTATGTTGATTCTAAGGAAAAGTTAAAGGAGCCTGTTTCATTATCTCCAGACAAATTTACAAACAGATTAACAGGAGAAAAAATTAGTCCTGAGCGTCATAACCTTCATGTACGAGTTTGTAAAGAATTCGATCTGAAGTTAATAGATGACTTTACTGTTCATTACAACAAAACAGATGTTCTTCAACTAACAGATATTATTGAAAATTTCAGAGATACAGCTCTTAAAACATATAAATTAGATCCAGCGTGGTATCTTACCGGTCCTGGGTTTTTCTGGGATGCAATGTTAAAGATGACAAAACAAAAATTAGAATTATTAACTGACTATGACAAATTACTATTTATAGAGAAGGGTATAAGAGGTGGAATCTCTCAGTGTTCAAATCGATATGCAGTTGCTAATAATAAATACTTAGATAATTTGATAAGAAGAAAAAGAATTCTTATATAACTTACACGGATGTAAATAACGAGTATGGTTGGGCGATGAATCATCACATGCCGTATGGTGGTTTTCAATGGATATATGTTAATAAGTATAATGAGAAACATTTAGCAAAAACAATACTAGAAACAAAAGATGATTCTGAAGATGGTTATATTTTAGAAGTTGACTTAGAATATCCAAAGGAACTCCATAATAAACATTCAGATTTTCCCTTAGCTCCAGAAAATTATTAATAACAAAAAACTTCCAAAGCTATTGACAACTCTATATGATAAAGAACATTATATACTACACTATCAAAACCTTAAATTCTACTTGTCACAAGGAATGAAACTTAAGAAAATACATAAGGTAATAACTTTCAAACAATCAGCCTGGTTAAAGAAATATATAGATCTAAATACTAATATACGTTCACAAGCAAAGAATGAATTTGAGAAGGATTTTTACAAGTTGGCTAATAATGCTGTTTTTGGTAAAACTATGGAAAATATAAGAAAAAGAATAAATGTAAGATTAGTACATAATGAAAATTTGTTAGAGGATTTAGTAGCTAAACCTAACTTTAAAGATAGAACGATATTCTCTGAGAATTTAGCTGCTATTCATATGTATAAAACTAAAATTGTATTTAACAAGCCTATCTATGTAGGAATGACAGTACTAGATATCTCTAAAAATGTTTGTATGATTTTTACTACAATGTTTTGAAAAAGAGATATGAAGACAATGTAAAATTGTTAATGACTGATACTGATTCTGTTATAGCACATATAGAAACAGAAGACCTTTACGAAGATATGAAAGATATGTATGAATATTTAGATACTTCTGATTATAAAGAAAACAATGAATATGGATTGAAATTAGTTAATAAAAAGGTATTAGGAAATTTTAAAGATGAATTGAAAGGTGTTGTAATAGAAAAGTTTGTCGGTCTGAAATCAAAAATGTATGCTATTAAAAAGAAAGGAGATCAGGATGAACCGATTAGAAAAGCAAAGGGCATAAAGAAAAGTGTAGTTATAAAACATATATCATTTGAGGATTATGAGAACTGTGTTTTAGAAAAGAAAGAGTTATATAGAATACAAAATCATATTCGTAGTAAAAAGCATAATGTATACTCGGTAGAAGAAAACAAGTTAGCTTTAAGTGCTTATGATGATAAGAGATATATATTGAATGATGGTATACATACTCTAGCTTGGGGTCATTATAATATAGAATTAAGGAAAGAAGATTTGATTCCCAAGTTAAAAGAGTTATATGATCAATATGCTAAGAGTAGACAACAAAGAGAAATACAACGAATAGAAGAATTAAATTAGATGTAAGTAATTTTAGATGTAAGTTTTAGATGTAAGCTTTTATCATTTGAAATGTGATAAAAGCCAGTGCATAAGGTACAATACTCAATCTACTTTGCGCTCTGTAACTTTGTTTAAATACTATGGACAGTGGCGGGTTTGGGGTTGGATGGGGAAAGTGCGTCAGAACTGGTATCAATGACACTACTAACATTTACAAGATTTGTAATTATTATCTTCCAAAACACTTAATTTCGACCCTGAAAAAAAACCTTTCACAGCTAATACACGAGTGTTACACCGCCTTTCTTTCTTACCTTTACGACAGAAAATAGTGTATATAGGAAAGGGGGGCAAGAGTACGCAAATTTCAATTAAACTTATATATTTTGGTAAAAAGTAGTTACAGCGGAAAACTTTTACATGGAATACAAAACCTAAACTCTTTTTTACGAAATATGAACGCAACTTTTAAACACCTCTGTCCTTGAAGGAACTATAATTCGTAAAATGAAACCATTCAAATTCGTACTCTTACCCCGATATGTGGGGCAAGAGTACGAAATCAAAGGGGCAAGAGCACGCACTCAAAAGAGCATTAACAATTATCACAGATGAAGGTGCCTACTCCTTCATATGATGTGCATTGTTCATGCCACCATTCATGGGATCTTGCGCACTTGATCCAGTCTTCTATTGGTGGATCACTGTAGATGATATTGCATAATGGACACTCGTACACTACTTCCTCACTGACCTGAGGAGTTACCTTCGGTTGTAGCTTTCTTGGTACAAGTTGATGTTTGCCTTTGTTCTTTGGAGGGCGCCGTTTCAGAAGTAAGTTCTGCTTGAAAGGAGAGGATGACAGAATCTCTGATTAACCTCTGGAAGATCAAGATTTTTTTGTTTGAGGGTTTGGTGGCAGTCGGAGGAGGACTGACAACCACCAAAGGAGTGCATGATGTGGACGGTCCACATGGGCCCCTGCTTACTTCCAGTGAAGATCCAGCTTTACTGGTTGGAGGTTTGGTAACCGATGAACGAGCAGCCGGCAGAGGGGTGTTGGATATGGACAATCTGCATGACTTCCTGCTTGCTTCTAGTGAGAATCCAGCGTTACTGATTGAAGATTTGGTAACAGATGAAAGAGAACGAGCAACCGGCAGAAGACTATTTGAAGTGGACAGTCCGCATGAGCTCTTGCTTGCTTCTAGTGAGGATCTAGCGTTACTGGTTGAAGATCTCGTAACAGATGAATGAGAACGAGCAACCGGCAGAAGACTGTTTGAAGTGGGCAGTCCGCATGAGCTCTTGCTTGCTTCTAGTGGGGATCTAGCGTTACTGTTTGAAGGTTTGGCAACAGATGGAGGAGAACGAGCAACTGGCAAAGGAGGGTTGATCTGGATACGCCGCATGGGCCCATTTTTACTTCCAGTGTATCATCCAATGAACGATTTTGGGCTCTATTCAGGTCTGATGCTTGATTTTTTGCTTCAGGAATTCTTTCATTCAGAGCTGGCTTCTACATTTAAGTCTACCACATCCACAATAGAAGGAAGAAAATCTTCATTGAACACGTCTGGATTCAGTGGGACAACTCCAGATTCTTGAAGGCTAGATACCAAGCCTCAGTAGACAAACTCGCAACTTGGAATTAGGCGGGATGAATGATTCCTCATCCATTTATCACACACTGTTGAATACCAGGATTTCAGTGGGTCAAAAAAGGGGCGATCTAATGGTTGCAAATTATGGCTAGTATGGGGTGGTATACTCAACATCACTATCACATTTTGCCTGCAGAAATCAATCGCCTCGATTCAAATGCGAGAGGTTTGATTGTCAAAAAGTAACAATACCCTTTTTCGTAACCGAATTTGATCGCACATGTTAGTGTAAATAATATAACCATTCTACGAAAAGTTGTGAGTTGATGAACCGGAATCAGATATCATTCCCACAGAACCCAGCGGCGAGCCATCGAATAATTCTTGTTTCATTCGTTTTCTGGAAAATATCTGGGGAATAAAGGAACCAGATGCACTCACCAGGAAACAGCTGTAATGTTAACTCCAAAATCACTAGATACAGTTTTATTCACAACTGATTTTTAGTCGACTTTTGAAACTTTATGAGGAACCGTATTTATGCCAGTTTCGTGCATGTTGTAGATATCCCGTGGAGGAAAGCCGTTTTCTCTTACAAGATCTTTTAGACAATTAAAAAAGCGTTAAACTTGTGGCTTGCTAAAACCACGAGCTCCCCCCAGACCAATCTTTGATGGCTGTCGCAAAGCAATAGTTAAATGTCTACGACGGAAAGACTCTGTCCAATCTCTTCCTACCGTTCGATTTACATGGCTAGAGGATATTGGGCAACTAGTTACGTTCAGCAAAATTGTATGCCATTCTTCTTAGTTCTTTTAAAGTTAAGTCATAGAAGAATTGATCCAGTAATGTGATATATTCCCCTAATTCGTTCTCCATTTCTTCGGTAAATAGGCCTAATGGCTTTATTGTGCTTAAAGACGTTGCAGATTCTCATTTAAAAAAAGGAAAGAAAAATTCTTAATTCTCCTTATATCAGTAATGGGAATACATAGGATACAAAAAAAAATCAGATAATATTTAGACCCTTTATAAAAATATATTTCCAAATTCAGCTTATTCCATCAGTTACAGAATGCTTGTCACCTACGAGGGTAACTTGAAAACTTCTCGAGCTATCCTTGATGAAGCTACATATTGTCAAATGTTAGGTTAGGTTAGCTTCGTATATCTTTATAAGATTCCATACCAATCATTGGACTGATACCGCCTTATGCAGAGTCGTTTTAACGTATAATTACTAAAGGACTGGCTACTACAGGAAACATACGGTAGTCGAACTTTTTAGTATTGTGCTAATCACGCGTCAGAACGACTCTGCAGAAGGCCCATTGAAATTTATTACTGAAGACTACTGACATTTAAGATAAAAGAGGACAAAGCGTAGCATTTCTGAAACCTGAATAAAATAAGCAAGAGTAATGTTATTCAATAACTGCAGATTTAACTATCTCACATGTTTATCTGTTTCGAAAACTCAAACACCACCTTAGATACTGTTATGTAAGGAGTGGTATTTAGAATAACAATTTATCCCTCGTACATAAGAAAATATCAGAATTCTTTAGGATTCTTAACGTTAGAAACTACATATGGGAACCAGTATTAGTAAAGTTTGCCGTCACTCTCTATTACAACGGAATCTACATTCTTTTTTGATTGTTAAATCTAAATAAAATTGGGTTGTTTTTTCATAAAACAGAAGGGGCAAGAGTACGCACGCGTACACTTGCCCCGTCGGTATCTGCGTACCCTTGCCCCCTCACTACACAATTGACTTTCCCGTGATGTTGTACAGCCAACTGTTGGAAGAAAGTCAATTTACTCCATCCTATCAAACAATGGATATGTTAGAAACTAACGCTTTATAGTACTTTGAAATCGTTAAAATATTGAGTAAGTTATTCCTTAAGTACTTATGTCCCAATATTATATCAAACTATCAGAAAAACATAAATATTTACCTAGATAGCTTGTAGTTTTCCGCAGCACACTCAAACTTGTTTATTTTCTAGACGCCGTTAACATCAAACTCCACATGACGCATTATTGCGATACGCGAATATATTCACCTGATTTTAGAGAATCGTATTCTTACCCTCCACGTACTCTTGCCCCCCTCTACTCTATAGGGCTATTGCCTCTGTTCTGAATTTTTCTTCTTGAATAAATCTTTTTCCACACTTTGCGCAGTTGATTTTACGCGCTTCACCATACCATGACTCTGCACAAACTTTATAATCCTTCTCGCTTTATTCCACAATTCTTTAAAAAAAAGTTCACATTACGACAATCACAGATGTCCACAACTGACGTAAGAACCACATATTCCCGCCGCTTACTTGTACCCTATTTGCATTCAAAATCCATTTCAATAAGCTGTGCAATGACAGAAATAACCAACATTCACACTCTCACTCCTTCACGAAAAATATTTCACATACATTTTAACTATAAAATTTGTTCTCGGTGGTAAACGTCTGCTCGAGTGAACCCCAGCATTATTATAACCCAGTGGTGTATTTAAGGGGGGCTTCCGGGCTTAAGCCCCTTGAAATTGTACTTACTACATTAAAGTAAATGAATTACCTTGCAGAATAAAGTTAGCCAAGCCCCTCTACCCTGAAAAAAAATCGTAAATATATCATTAAAATTGTAATATACGCGCAATTAACTCGTCATCAAAACAGAAATACACGCGCCTGCTCCCTTCGGAAGCACACCCTCGGGCCACCAGCCTTCACTTTCCCTGACTCGGTTAGATGGCATTCGTGTTTTTTAGTAGCCCGCTAACACAGATTGGTTTGTATTTTTTGTACTGTACTTCTTATCCACAGGAATCAGTATAAATACGCCAATCGTAAAGGAATTGTAATTTTTCGAGAATTAATTCTGATGGTCCCCTTGAATTTTATCTATGCCAAGTGAAAAATTTATACGTCGCCTGGCGAAAATCATTAAATAGACAACAAGAAGGAAAGTAGCGAAAGAATTATATTTCACTAAGTATTTCGAGCAGTATAAAAACAATACGTTTATAATAATAATTAAAGTAGCATGAGCAATGCCCCCCGGAACATTACATCTGAAAGAAACACTGATTTCGAGTGGCACGCCAGAAGTAAAACGGCACGCAGAATTATTATAACCGGTCATAAAAATGGTAATGTACGCATCTTTGGTAACTCTTTACTTTGGGCAAGGCAGTGATATTATGTCAGTACATAGTATTGCGGAGCGAGCGTCAACAAGTGAAGGCGGATTAGAGCCCTGCAGGGCACGTTGTTTTCTGTCTTTCCTTCTTCGCAACTGTAACTGCAGTAACCGGTTCAGATGAATTGGTTATTATCACTGCCTTGCCTAAAGTAAAGACTTGCCTGCATCATTTTCCCTTTGGAAGCATCCCCTCGCATGCTCTGACTCAGATAGTATTGTGCGAGAAGGTTCTAGAACACAGGTCCCCCATATAAGTTAATAGATGCTTTTTTTCGGTACCTAAGTAAAATATTTAATTCACATAGTATTGCAGAGCGAGCGTTAGCAAGTGAAGGCGGGTATCAGCCCCGCAGGGCACGTTGATTTTTGTCTTTATTACAGATATTCTGAAAATGTAAAAATGTTTCTATAATAGACCTATATCAGAAACTGTTGTTCACTAAAGACACAAAATATCTTCCAAAACACAATTGAATACATTTTCTATTCATTTTTAATGTTTTCTTAGATAATTAATTTTAAAATATTCTAAATGTTTGAAAATATATATTTAATACGTTTTCTCGTAAAAATAGAAAATATTACGAATAACGTATTAGAAAACATTTTTTAAATATGTGAAATATATTTCCTTTCATTGTTTTCCGTGTGATATATGGAAAACATTTTTAGTATCATTTCAAAAATATTTCCCTTCTCAACTGTGAAAACATATTAAATTAGATCCAAACAATATTTGTAATAAATTTTGTGAATATTTTCCTGGATTTACTTTGCGGCAAGCATTCTCAAAATGTACTCCCGGTAATTTCTGAAATGTTTTACAAACATTTTTGGGAAAATATTTTCGGGAAATGTTCGGAATACATTGGGGGAACCAGGATGGAAATCTCCAGAGAAGGAAAACCTTTTGGAAACCAAGGAAAATATTTTCTTTTGATTGAGGAAATATTCCTTGCTGTGTGGGAAGGGGGATGAAGAGATTCCCATATTATTTAAACGGACGTTTTCTTGGGATACAAAATCTCATCATTTAGATAGTTGAAATAGGAAAAGAAACGATACAATTATGCGTTTAAGAGTTGCGAGGCCGTAGGCCGAGCAAAGACAGTGTGTGGGGGCGAAGCCCCCAGATGGTCAGATTCAGAAAATACGAAAAGCAAGTTCACGAAATTCATTGTTGATGCAAAGCCCGATAGACAAGAAATGCGAAGCCGTAGGCCGAGCAGACCTGGGAGACTGGGGGCAGAGCTCCAGCTAGCCAAAGGCTAGTTTTGTTATATAAAATTAATGATAAGTAATTGTCATTCTGACGACTGCTGAGTGTTCCTTATAGTCTGTTCTACGATATCCTTTATTATTGAGAATTAAGAAAGGTGTACCGGTACGTAATTAGTCATTCTTGGTTTTGATGACGTTTCATACAGGAATGACGTAGTGAATACGATGTTTATTTCCTTATCTTTTCTAAATCACGAATTGACAGGTGTGTAGCAAGTGAAAGCATGTTAGTAAAATTAAAATCAGTAATGTTATTTAGCCATCACAAATGCACGACTTTTTCTTCTGTTCGATTAGATCAGTTGTGGTTCACAAACTTTCCGATAGCGCGGAACCCTGTTAATTCGTAGAGTGATCTGCGGACTCCTTGCAATGCTATCTGAAATTTCACATTGTACTAAAAATATACTAATTAGAATCACTACCGACAACAAAAAGATCAAGAAATATAATGCAATAAGTAATTTATTCTAAAAATACGAGTACATGATTGTTTCCTAGTGAAGGAAATTTCAATTGAAAAGACTGGAATTGATTTTTTTTAAAGGAAATCCACTTGAGAAACAACGTTTTCAAATTAGGGGGTCACTAATGTGAGTAATGAAATTCTTTGTGTTTTTCCAGAACTGCATTGAACTCGGGAATAATTTTTGTCAACATCAATCGTAGGTCCGATTCCACATTAAGACAATTCCGCATTAAAGTTTCAATACTGCTGTTCACATAAGTGCTAAACAAAAGAATAAAATGTTGCAATGTCTTTTTAGACAATTCTTCATACTCACAGCGCATACGCAAACCAATTTGAGTCAAACGTTACTTGCAGTGGCCAGTGGCGTATGTAGGAACATATTTTGAGAAGGGTTTCTCTTCTTTTTTTTAAGACTAAGGGAGACGATGATTAAAGCGAATTAATTATTATGGAAGAATTAGTGGAATGAGAAAGTGGAAGAAAATGGAAATTGGAAATACCCCGAGAAAATCCACGGACACTATGTTGTCCACCACAACCTCACTTGGACGAGGATCGAACCAAGGACCCCACGCACTGGGTAAGCGCTCTATCATTTTTTTAAAAGTTAACTGGTCACCGAACAAGCAGCAGTAACTTAATTTCCTTATTATACTATATTTTTACTTCACTGTACAGTCTACAGTTTTTCCAGTAACTTCCTTAACGACAGAGACACCAACACAGAAACATCGAGGACAGTTAAAATTTCAAAAGCTCTCCAGTAATCGAACCCGAGACCACGTACACCAAAAGGCGCACGTGCTAGCCACTAGACCAGCGGGGAGGGCACCACTGAGGCACCGTGTCCCTATCTCATGTAACGGTGGTTTGAGTTTCCGCGGATTTTGAAAAAGAAATGGCTATCTCGGTTTTCCGAAACGGGAATCAGTTTTAAAATAAGCAGAAAAAATTCGATTAGCTCACAAATTATAAGAAATAGACAAAAGAATGATCAAGTGCATTCTTGTTCCTCATAAAAGGTTACATAATCACACACAGCGAGTATTTGAGCGTACATGTTGAAATCGGAAGTGGAAAGGGCACCAGTGACCCTAAAACATAGGTGTCCAAACTCGCGAGCCCGACGCTCGTGAGCTCGGCACTCACGCTCAACCGGGTTCGGGCTCAATAATTGAGCACGAGCCCGAGTGAGCGCGAGCCCAGTTAACAGAAGTGAGCGCGAGCCCAGTTGGGAGAAATGATCGCGAGTTCAAGTGAGCGCGAGTCCAGTTGAGGGAAGTGAGCGCGAGGCCGAGTGAGTACAAGCTCAGTTGAGAGAAGTGAACGTGAGCCCGAGCGAGCGCGAGTTAAATTGAGTGCGAGCCCACACTCACGTGGACTCATTTGCTTTAGAGTTAAAAAAAACAAAACAAAAAAAAAAAAAAAACAGGAAACTCATTCCATGTGCAGAATTGTAAAGGAAGAATGAAACAACTTTACAAAAAGAAAAAGCATATTCTTGATGTCTGAGCTGTCATTTTATTGTCCAGCGGACTTGAAACATCTTTCGATAGAGAACCGACTTTTTCATGGTTATTATGGGAGGATGGTATTTGTGTGAGGCAGATATTTGTTTTTGTTGTTTTAGTATAACCTGACCAGGATATTAGTGCGGTTTTTCGAGGAGGTCGCTGCTGTTGTGTTTACATCAGTTTCTAGGTAAGCGCGGTGGGACAGGGGAGAGGAGAGCGTCACTCTGCAGTGTATCCAACGATTTCTAAAAGTTGCAGTTTACATGTTATAAGCAGCCTAATCTGTTTCGCTTAATAAGAACGCTATAAATTATATAGTTGTTATTGAATGCAGGAATGGTTATTCCTGCAGTAATGCAGATGTATTGTGGATAATGACATATGCATGGAAATTAACAATTTAAGAACAACATAGCACGCAATTGAGTTTCTACCATGTATTAGGCAGATTGTATAAAAATTGCGTTTTATTTGATTTCATTATAAGACAGGAGCAACCTGTAAAACACAGGAATAACAATGCCAATGACTAAAAGACTAATTAGGGTGGATAGCTTAGAGACTTGCGCAGTACCTTGTAACTGTAAGTTTAAATAAAGTTAAGACTCCCGATGCTTGTATTTGTTTTAAATGTATGTTTATCGGTTGGTATATTATTTTCTCGAGTTTTAGTCAAGGAAGAATTCCAATATTTTTCCACTCGAGAACTGTGGAAGTCCTCTCCGTTGGTCTATTGACTAGCGCATGTGCCTTTGTTGTACGTGGTTCTAGGTTGAAATCCGAGTGAGCTCAAAAATTAATTTTACAATCTTTCACTTTCATTAATCATCTGTCTTCTCTAGCATAAAGAGTATAATAATGGGACGTTAAACTAAAGAAATTTCATTTAATTTTTTTTTCGATGAATGTGAACCCTTTGGGAGAAAAAGGAGGTGAAGAAGAAATATTTCCTTCATTTTTTAAAGGGCTATGGGATTGGATAACTTGCGTTTCGGCATTGGCATGTAAAATCTGATTACAATTCATCTTTCTTTTAGAATTATTATCGTAATCGAGCCTTTTGGTAAATGTGGAATAAAAGTATTGATAAAACATCAGTGTATGAATAATATATGCGTATCATTGCTTCAACACATGATAAACTCACAATTTTTATTTATGAGTACAGAAATTCCCCTTGAACTCACTCTAAATTTCTTTCAGACTCTAGGTCTCAGGTGACAAAGAATTAATTCTACTGTCTGTTTTCACACACAATATAATTTTAAAACTTGGGAGCCTAGTGTTATCTTTGTGTCTGCAATACATAATCATTTGTCGATTAACTTCAGAGGACTGAGTTTAGCTCGTAAGCACAAGTTGCATATAGTTCAAACATATCAGATGTACGGTCTTGTTTAACAAAACCTGCCCCTCTCCCTCCTCTATCTGAAAAGCCCTATATTGTTGTCCACATATGAAATTCAAAGACAAAGGCAATCATCTTTAAACAGCTGTATTTTTATTTCAAGTCTAAGTATTAAAATGTGCTAAGTATGGTTGCAAGAGGTTTTTTTTTTTTTTTTTTTTTTTTTTTTTTTTTTTTTTTGCTAATAATGAACTTAAGTACCTAATATTGGCACTCATCTTTTTCATGAATTGATGAAAGAAGCGGCCGCGTGATTTCCTGGCAATTGTGTCATCACCGGTATCTTTGTGCAATGAGATAACAATGAAAGACAAACTTTGTTTTTCAAACTTGATACTTTGAGAAACTTATGCAAGTGGTTTTGTTATTCAAATATTCATCTATTTACTCTAATCAGTTTGAGAAGCAGCGTTGCCACACTTGGTACAATTGTACCAAATTCAGCCCTTCTTGTCATTCATCGGCCCGTTGGTACCACGCTGACATTTTCAGCCCCTTTTGTGAAAAAGTTGGTACAATTCTACTCAATTCAGCACCATTTAACAAATACTTGTCACATTTTTAAAAGTTGCGTTTTCGTATGTGTATATTGCGTATATGTGCTGCACTAGTTAAAAATAATAGATATCATTGTGTCTTAAAATTATTAATAATGTGTTATTTCTTCCAGGGAAGGTTCTAGGACCCTGGGCCGGTTCTACATTTTTACAAATATCAGTATATTTTTTTTTACATTCTTCTTACAGTCTTTTTTCTCTTTGGGCATTGAAATAAGCGAGAATAAGGTCCAATAATTTATATCTTAATTTTTTATTATAACGTACTGTATACACACGGACTCGAAGATGATTGATTTGTTCCTCGTTTTATATATTTCTTCATATATGGCCATAATACCGTTTCGGTTTATTGGTCACTTTGAAATAGAGGTGCGTTGGGTTTCCGTACAATACATACCGAAGATGATAACTGTTTTCCCTTTTAATTTGCGGTTTCTGTTATACTTCCTACGTGCGAGAGAAGTTTCATCTACTTCCACGGTTGTTCGGGACCCTCCTATTTGGATGGTTTTAAAAAGTAATTTTTAAAGAGAATACTTTCTTGATTTGGACTCTTAAAGTGGGGGGAAGTGTTCTAGGACCTTACCTCTTTTAGTTTGGTGTTATAGAGTCATGTACTACTTGGTATAAAACAATGAATTCAGCCCTTTTTGTTTCAATTTGGTACTATTTTTCAGCCCGCTTCACAACTACGACTGTGGCAACACTGTTGAGAAGTATCATTAATTTTATAATAACATAATGCCTGTAAGAGTTACCCTGAAAATGTATTTTGTATTTCTTTTTTAATACATAATTAATTTTTTCCTGAATTTCACTGGAGTTCAATTCCTTGGAAGGACATTGTCAGGCATCCCACTTTAAACTTCAATCGCTCCCCTATCGCCTCCAATGTAACACTGGTATATTTCTTTTAAATAAAGTTTTCAAAATGTGGCAGAAATACTGGATTTTTTCAAATTGCCAAACCATGCTAAATAATGGCCGGTTAGACATCAGAGAGAGTTATCTTTATCTACCATCTCAATCAGGGGCGGATTCAAGTCTCCTTCGGAGGTAGTTAGAGTATGGCGGTGAAAGATTATCAGTTTCTCTCTCACCGGATTTTTGCAGCACATCCGAAAATGATCTCAATGTAAAAGAATTTTGTTACTCAAGACACTGCTTAGACAGTCGATCGGAGATTACATGGCCCAACTTGATCGCAATTCCGAAAATGTCTTATCTCAAAATTACACAATAGAACTTGCTTTAAACAACGAAAACGCAGTTACCAAAGTGTAACTTAGATCCATATAGCTGAACTTCGAGGTTTTGTTAATAGAAGAAGTAAGAATTCCTTACACTCTAATGCTACGAAGTTCGTAGTGTTTCTTTGTACAACACTGAGGTTTATTCGCAAGTTATTGCCAAATTAATATAGAGGGTGTATGCACTTTTTTTGCACTCCCTGAAAGTGTACTGGAAATAACTTCTATAACTTTTGAAACCACTGGCGTCTCTACCATGTAAAATTTGGGGGGCATCAACGAAAGTGATTAAAATGGCACTACCTAGCCGAACCTGTGTATAATATTTGATTCTATTTCTCACCTTTCTGCTTATCTTCACAGACTCCTTTAGGTGTATCAAGAACTGTGTTATAATCGTTTCACAACCTGAATATTATATTCCAAATAAATATAATAGTATTTATATGTTATTCTGTCGTTAATATATAAATTAAATTAGAATAAAATATATAATATTTTGTACTTCAAAATATTGGGGAGAACGCGTCCCCCTCGTCCCCCGCCAGAGACTCCCGTGTTTGAAACTGTGTTTGTCTTAACTTGAACATATGCGTGAAGTGGTTTATTACGAACAGGACAAAAATAACTGTGATAGATTAATTACAAGTAATCCGGTTAGAAACACTGTTGTTTGTATTTTAGTTCCAAAACCGGCCGCCCGCACTCGTTCGCTGGTCAGGTAATAACAACTTCCATGACCCAAGCTTTTTTTTGTGAAATCATAGAGTAAGGAAACTACTTGACCTTTATTTACCGAAGTAGGAAATTTATTTACTAGCAACTAATGAAGATGTGCGTTCATAGAAAAGTCGAGCGAAATAATTATGTATTATTTAATTGTAGCTTCTTTAATTCCCAATAAACAAGAGTAGCTCTTAAGAATGTTGATAACTTGCACCAAAATGGTTATTCAGCCCAGGGGTGCCCATCCCCCACTCCCCCCCAAAACTAATAATCTCTTCCCTCCTCAAAACTCAAGTCCTCTAAAAACAATTGCCCAGTGTAGCAGTAGTTTTTATAGTACTAGTAATTGTTATTTTTGTTGTTGTTTTTATTTCCTGTAGTAGTGTTATAGAATGCTTGTAGTAGTAGTAGGGGCAGTAGTAATTATAAAAATGGCATTACTTTTATTAGTAGTCTTGGTAGTGTACAATACGAAATATGTTCTATAAGGATATTGAAGGGTATAAAAACTTCTACACACTGTGTATGGCACAGGTATTCTTTTTATTACAATTATTAGTATTATTTTTTGCTTTACAAAATATTGATATAATTCCCTTGTACATGAAAAGTAAGACGCAAGTTACAAGTTATTGAGTTTGATACCAAAAGTAAATGTTATCCTCGAAATTAGCCTACAAAAAGAAGTGATATCCAACAAAAAACATTTCTGTAAAACAGCCAAGTACGAGTGGCCTTAAAAAGAATTGAAATCACAAAAATAGGCGCCAAGTTCTGGTGGACAAGAGTTACAAACACTCACTGGCTCACTTCAAATTTAGATTTGAAACTTGGCTGTCTGTGTGGTTACCACTAGCTCACAATTATGTCAAACTACTTTATAATTTTCAACAGACAACATAGGCAAGTTTCAAATCTAAATTTTAAAGTGATTCCTTGAGTGTTTGTAACTGTTGTTCACCAGAACTTGGCGCTCATTTTTGTGATTTCAATTCTTGGCGCTATTTTAACCGACCTGTTGTTCGGTTACGTTTACATTTATTTATTTATGTATTTATTATGGACGACATATAATACGTAACAATATTCTGTTACTACTTGATGTATGATGATCATATTTTCTATAGTTTTCTATGTGTGTGAATGTGTGATTACATTTTCAGGATCTGCGAAAAACGAACAACTGCCTAGCTGCCTTTACTCTGTACAATACATGGAGCTGAATATATAGAATACTACTGGAGCGACCTCTCACGGAAAGTCTCTATTGTACACAGTGATGCCACTTTTGACCTGATTTTCAATTTACCGCAGGCCCTGGAAAATGTAATCGCACAAACAGAAAACTATACAAAATATTATCATTAATTCATTTATTATACATCATGTAGCAATTGAACAGCATTACTTATTAACGGGATGATCTACCTTTCCTCGGCACAAAACATTTTATATTGGACCTTATGGGGAGAACATGACTACCGAATTTCCTCAGTTTCTAAGGAACTAGGTATCTCTAATGGGAAAGAAAAATTTTGCAGCATTCTACAGAAGTTTATTAACGGGTTGAAATACTTAAATTGTATATTTGTCTGTTAGTTTAGCAGAAATAAATTATTAAAAAATAAATAAATTAGTTTCTTTTTATACAAATTATAATATGTCTAACTTTGGAACCAATTATGGTAGAAAGATCAACTTTTTTTTTTGTTTTATTCCTTGAGAAGAAACGACTCTAATAGTTTTAATCACAACCATATCTGATACGCCAATTAAAAAATAGTATTTTAATATAGGTATTAATCCACCTGTCAAAGTTTGACGAGGGTAAGTCACGCCCCACTCTAAGCTTGGCCGCGGAAAGGGCGGGGGTTGGTGAAATGGAGCGGGAAGGGGGTGGATGTCTGAATGAAACAGGTTCTCGACCAGTTCCTGAAATTACCTGTCAGCTGCCAAATACTGTTAGCTTTATAGAGTTTGTCTCCCTCAATGGTTCCATACTAAGAGACTGGACGATATGGTGTGAAGTATAGTCTTTTCCTAGTTACCTCTGGAAGTTCATCAAGATGCATTCTAGAGTGCGCGGGAAGAACAGTATAAATCAGAAATCGCTGTTACTTTGGAAAATTTTTCCCCTTCCGGACATATATTATAGCATACAGTAGTGGCGAAGGGAAGGGGGGCAGAGGGGTGCCCCCACAGGATTCCGACAATGTAAAGTCCTGGCCCCCATATATAGGTGTCCGTAGAAAAATGACCCCTAAGTTTTTTTTATAATATCTTGGGAATATATTTCAAATTTGAGGTGTTTTCCTGGTAGCCGTCATTTTCCAATATGGCCGCCGCCCTATGTAAATCTCTCTCTCTCTCTCTCTCTCTCTCTCTCTCTATATATATATATATATATATATATATATATATATATATATAAAGAGAGAGATCGTGAACCATGGCACTTAGAAGGATAATTTTGGTGTCAAAGTATAGGTTTCGGAGGTCGATGAATTTAAATATGGCATTGTTCATTGCCACTTAGAAACGTTACAACCTGGCAACACTCTTGTCTAACGATTAAATGTGCAAAGTTACAAATGCGTATATGCACGCATTACTCTAGGATGTAGCGTACTTCCTCAGGACTAAACGAAACCTACTTTTTCTGGTAGCTTTCATCACGACAAGACATATTTTACATGGTAACATGAGAGAACATTTGTCTAAATTCAATATGGCAGCCAATATGATGGCTAATTACTAGGCAACCAAGTAATGGACTTATTCAAATGCCTGTCAGTCCTAATTGGCCTAGAGCCTAGAGAATGGGAGAAGGAGGCAGGATACGGTCTCATTGAAGAAGCGTCTCCTGAGGGGGCGAGGGAAATTTAAAATACTCCATTTGTTAATGAAAAACACGGTTTTGCCTCCTTGTCCGCAGACAACACTGCACACCAAATGCTCTATAAGACGTCCTCTAAATAGCCCTGTTAGATCCAATCTATTGTGTGTAAACCGAGCATTTTCACGGGGGAACAGCGGAGCAAAAGCCCTGTGTTTTGTGATATTTCTGGTTTCTCGTGCTTACTTCGCTAAGACTAAGCACTGTAAGCCAATCTATAATTATCCTATAGCAGTGGTAATTTCAGATCATTTCCTCCGTCGGCACCACGCACAGAGGGAAAAAGCGACTAAAAATTGCGTGCTCCACAGAAATTTCTGCGAAGATCTCAAGCACCCGAGGATGAATTTCGTAGCTCTTGGGAGAATTCCCCCCCCAGAATCACCCCTGAAATCATCACTATCCTAGGGAGTTGAAAGAAGTAGCAGGATACGCAAAAAAGAAACAAACTTTCAAAGCATTTAAAGTTTAGGCTCGTTGCGCTAAGCGCCTTCTTAGGACGAGGATATGGGAATTGAAAAATGCACGTTTTCTTTTATTTATTTATTTATTTATTTATTGAAAAACATGTTTGCCCTTTTTTGTCCCCAGACCACCATGCAGACAACACATACCAATTGTCTTATACAAAAATGTTGCCATGATAGCTCCTATAAGATCCATTTGGAACGGTGTCCATATTGTGCATTGTTATATGGGGACAAGGGAGCAAAGCCCTGTTTTCTTTGACTTTTTCGTTTTCCGCGCTTACCCCACTAAGACTACGCACTGTCAGTTAGTCTCGATTTATCCTAAAGAGTTGAAACAAGAAGCAGGATACGCAGAAAAGAACATACTTTCAGAATGATGACGTCCTATGGGTGGGACCTACAGCTTAACGTAGGATCCGAACCACTTGTGTCTCTATCCGGAATCAAACAAGGACTCCTTGATTATAAGGGATGAAAGAAACCAACTTGGTACACAAACTGATTTGTACAATGATCTTGGATGAGTTCGTTAACCTGAATGACCAAATTGAAAATTTGAAAAGACGCCGTTTGAATCTGTCAAAAATTCTTAATTCCTACAACTGAATCGTTTCATGCTAAAAGAGTGTTAGTCCATAATCAATGTTTATTTTAGTTTATCAAGCCTGGGAGGCATGCAACTATAGTGGTCCTTATGTAAGTTGAATGGCATAACTTCTAGCTACCCTATGGCCACATACCATAAGTAATACATTTAGAGTAGAGGGCGGACGGCACTTGAACAATAAATTTCCCGAAATTCTTATTTTCTCCTTCACACTCAGTAAATTGTCTTATACAAGTGCATCAATGTGCTGAATATGATATACCATTGTGACCAGAGAATGGAGAACTTTTTTGAATTTTCGATGAGACGTAAGCCCATAGGGGATATCGTTCAAATATACTCCCTTGGGACGTAGATTTAAACAAGGGTAGGGAAGGTTTGAACAAACAATAATATGAGCCAAAGGATAATTATGGTGGTCCGCTTCAGAGGGCTACTTTTTACGGTAGAAAACTAATTGCTAATATATATATATATCACTCAATGTGGTTGAAAACAATATGCTATCAAGTCTGAATTATTAGAATTGGATTTTTAGTTTGGTTTGCCCGGAAACTGCCTGAAGTTAATGTTCTGGAGTCGGTCTGAAGGACCCTCAAATCTCAATAAATAGACCAAATAGCATTCCGTTCGCTAATTTTGATTCAGTTCATCTTATAGACACCGATTTAACCAATTTAAGCCTTGCTTAAAATGTGTCCCGCACTCTTCATTCAAAACTGTCCCAATACGTATGACACACACACACACACACACACACAAATTCAGAAATGAAACCAAATTTGGTTCAAAATTGCCTTACTTCAATGTGAACGCCCCGCCAAGTGAACTTTGTGGTGGACAAACACCGTGTGGTGGGTTTTCTAGGGGTTCTCCCGTTTCCTCCCACTTTCTTCATTCCACCATTTCATTCATTTCTCATAATCACCGTCTCCTTTAGCCTAACCGGCATAACCGTGGGACGTAAAACTCAAAGATTTCATTTCATTTTTCAATGTGAACGCCAGCATGATCCAGAAAAAAGTACAAACGACAGCCGTTTCAATGTTTCAAGGAAAGCTGTCTCTTGTTGCCCTGTGCCACAAGTTTTTTTTTTTTTTTTTTTTTTTTTTTTAACTCTGATTTACTAATGTACTCTCGAAAATATTCATCCTTTCTTTACATACAACATATTTTCTGAGGCAGAACTAGAAATATTTCCTGAGATGACATAAAAACAAACAGTAATGAGAAATATTTTCTTTGAAATGTCAAACGAAGTGATACAGGGGAGCGAGGTGGGGGGAGTCTCAATTGAAGTCTCATCAGATCACACAAGAACTAACTCGTTAAATTTCATTACAAAAGATTCTTTTGCAAGTCAAAATAATTTTGCACAATGTACATAAACTTTTTAATTGTCGTTAGAAATAAACAAAATAATAATGTCCTAAATAATTTCATTTCCCCACTACAGCTGTAAAAATTGTTCAGAACTTTGATACTTTTGAGACATCTTTTTGGAATATTATCCTGTTGCTGTTCTTGAGATACCGGCCTGGCTCCAAAATGAAGTAGACTAAGTGCATTAACTCGAACTTTTTGAGTAACAAATTATTTGTATGCAAAATTAATCACTAATAGAACAAATGACTAAAGAAGTTTCTGGCAATATCCAGTTTGTTGTCCAGTACTGCCACGAAAGTGAATGGGCAAAGTTTTATGTTTGCGCCCCCGCCAGTCTGAAAAGTTCTTTTCCCATGGCCTAGGCATCTATAGTCTTACTTTTATTAATATCTAGTACAGTAGAACCTCGATAACCCGGACCAATTGGGACCGGAGCCGGTCCGAGTTAACGAATATCCGGGTTAACCGGAGAATGGAGGAAAAACATACAAGAAGTGAACGTACTTACCCAAAAACATCTAAGTCTTCTTTGTATTACAACGCACAATACTTTTACACTTACAAAAAGATGATATTGGAGCCATTTGTATCTTCGTGGCTTTGCACTCTAACTCCAAACAATAATAATAATAATAACAATAATAATAATAATAATAATAATAATAATAATAATAATAATAATAAAACTTTTGCCTCCTGAAAATAACCAGATGGTAAAGTTATGGTCGATACATTTTTGGAATTCGAAGACATTTTAGAATGCTTGTCTATCATCTGGCTATGAGAAATAATTGATCACCATTTTCTCTATATAACTATAATTTTCTTACAGGGTAGAAACACCTCCTCGGAAGAGAGAGAAAAAAAGAGAGAAAGAGAGAGAGAGAAAGTGGCCGAACTTGGGCTATTGAACGTGAGGACAGAACGTTTACATTCGCATTAACACCTGCTGTGAAAACGGTCTGTGTACATAGCTGCAAGGGATTTGTGAAGACCCTTCCCTTCAAATCTCTCGGAACGAAAACAAAAGAAAAGGGTGGGCGCGGATGCATTACCCTCGTCAAACTTCTTGACAGGTGGACTTTAATACTTATATTAAAATACTATTTTTTAATTGGCGTATCAGATATGGTTGTGATTAAAACTATTAGAGTCGTTTCTTCTCAAGGAATAAAACAAAAAAAAGTTGATCTTTCTACCATAATTGGTTCCAAAGTTAGACATATTATAATTTGTATAAAAAGAAACTAATTTATTTATTTTTTTAATAATTTATTTCTGCTAAACTAACAGACAAATATACAATTTAAGTATTTCAACCCGTTAATAAACTTCTGTAGAATGCTGCAAAATTTTTCTTTCCCATTAGAGATACCTAGTTCCTTAGAAACTGAGGACATTCGGTAACCATGTTCTCCCCATAAGATCCAATATAAATTTTTTTGTGCCGAGAAAAGGTAGATCATCCCGTTAAGTGTCGTACATGGTATAAATAAGAAATAAATAAATGCTCCCAGCAGAAAATTGGTAAATTACCTACACAAAGCGATAAACCGACCATCCCATCCTTTCATATAGCAACTTGCGCGGTACTTCATTCATAAAGTTTCTAAGCAGGGGGTAGGGGGATTCATTCTCGAGATTAAAAAAAATCGCATCGTGTTCCAATGTTATTTTGACGACAGCAAAATTACTTATTCGACATTAGAGTAAAATTCTTCCCCAATTTCTTAATTCCCCCCATTTTTTTTTCTCGATGGCACAACTTGCGCCATTCATCCCTGCTGTGGGCGGCCCTTCTCTCTTGAAACGAACCAACCTTTCCTTTCATACGGCTACTTGCGCGGTACTTCATTCATCGAGTATCGAAGCAGGGGGTACGGGGGTTCACCCCGGAAAATTTTTGAAAATTAGCTTCTCAAAATCGTGTTTTATTGCTATTCCGACAGTAAAATTGCTAGTTCGAAAGTAAAGTAAAATCCCCCCAAAATTTTTCTCAATGGCGCAACTTGCGCCATACATCCCCCCTGTGGGCGGCCCTGATTCAGCCCATTAATTTATATGAGGAAACAGTTTTAATTTTTTGAAATAAAAGAGTTTTAGCCTGTTAATTTTACTGACTTCTTCTTCTTGAGATCTTTAAAGTATTCTATGCGAAATTTAACTACTGTATTATGTAATTTTAATATATACCGGTATAAATAAAAACTAAAACAATATTACATTGAATATTTTTAAAGCAAGGAACTCTTAAATAGGCCAGAAGAAGAAATTAGTAAAATTGAATGATTAAAATCTCGTCTATTTAAAAGAAAAATACTTCCTCATATAAGTCAATGGGCTATTAAAAAAAGAAAGATAGCAATTCAACATCCAAAAAAATAAGACACACACACCTCCTTTCATTAAAGTCCTTTTTCGAAAGCTACCCTGAAACGATGGCGTGTTGTTTGTTACAACCAGAGTTAAAAGTGAGGGAAAACTCGGGGGATGTCATCCCCCTCTTCCAAAAATATCTATGGCGTCCCTCCACTTCCTAAAAAAATATAGTGGGCAAAGATAGACACAGGGTACGGCATGACGTCATGCGTTCCCCAACCTTTTCAGATTCATTTTTACCCCTGGTTACAACTCGATTTTGATGTTGTTTGACTCAATATTTTCATTGCGGATTTATCAAATCTTATTACCGTGAAGATTAGCACATACCTGACAAAATAGCTAAGGGTTGCCAGTACTTATTCATATTGATTCACTGTTAATAAGTGGTAAGTATTCTCATCTTCCAGACGAGTGAGATCTCATATAACCTCACTGATGAAAAAGAATATTAAGCTCCAAACAAACAAACATTCTAAATTTCACGATAGCTTCGTAAATTGACATAATTACATTTTCTCTTTTGACGTAGTCCTTAATATGAGCTTTCATTAACTTCTAATTTTCTTTGATGCTGTTTTAACAAAATACAGGCTATAATCAAAGCATACTTTCAAATTTTGAGTTTTAATATTCTTAAACTTGGTCCAAATTAAGAAATATTCATATTTAATGTATTTTAGCAGGACAATATGCTTTCAAATACATAATTAAAAGTAGAGGTTGCTCCTGAGGTGAGTCACAAAGTTAAACAAATTAAGAGGCCTTATCACAGCGAAATTAAAATACCGCTAATTTTACAGTAATTATGTGATATCTTCAAATAGATAAAAGATAATCGAAATGTGGAACAAGAGCGCCCTAGACAATATCATTTTACATGAGATAGCCTACCGTTATCACGACTCACTTGTCTGCTTTCGATTTCCAGCCATTTTGAAAATCGGCATTTATTTTCGCGTTTCTAAATGGCTGTAAACAAAAAGCTACTATGTGACTCGTGATAACGATACCTCATGCAAAATAATATTATCTAGGGTGATCTTGTTCCACATTTCGATTATCTTTTATCTATTTCAAGATATCCCATAATTACTGTAACATTAGCGGTATTTTAATTTCGCAGTGATTAGGCCTCTTAAAGTTTTCTTGCTTCAAAGTAAGGGGAAAAAGTAAATGGACTTAGAAGATGCAGGCCAGAGATGGAGTGGGTCAAGTGGGTCAAGTTTTCTGAGTGGGTCAGTGGGTCGTGGGTCAACAGCATGTGACCCACTGTGACCCACCACCCACCATGACCCACCACCCACCGTGACCCACTGCGACCCACCGACTCAGTATGATCTACCGACCCTCTCTGCTCACTGCATTGTAGATAGTATCTTCTGAAGACTGGTAAATTTGTCTCCGTTTTACTTTCAAGACCTTCATTTCCTTTTCTTTTCCACTTGTGTCTGTCTACTTACCTGAGGTGAGTATATCTAACCAAGTGAAAAAAAAAAAACTTCGGGCACTTTTGGATATTGATATTTTTAATAGTAATAATAGCAATAGAAATTACACTACAACTTGGCTTTCGAGACCTGTGGGCTTTTAGAGCTAACTACTGGAAAAAAATACATTTTTTAATTACTGTAATATATAAATTATTTATAAAAAATTGAATGTAACTATGTGTGCCTGATCATCACGGTCAAATTGCAAAGTCAAGAAATTACTTTTGGTATATAGTTAGGCCTTAATCCAAATTGGGATGTTATATTGCTTTTATTATAATGCATAATATCCTAAGGAGGTAGTGAGGATCCGAATTTTTGCGAAAAAAATGAGTATCTCGCAAGCCGTTAAACTTACGGAGCTGAAATTCAATGTATTAACTCTTTATTGAAAATAAACAGAATGCGTCCTAGCATTTTTTAAAATTCTCCTTTATTTGGGGGGGGGGGGGGGCACTTTCTATATATGGAAAATTGGTAGTGAGTTGGTTTGTAAAAATGATCGAAAACGATCGATGTTATTTCAGGGGGGAAAAAATCAGAAACAAAATATACAGTGCTTGGCTTAATATATCCATTGCTTTCTGCTATAATAATTGCTGAAGCTTATGTTTATTATATAGAGAGCTCACAGCAAAGGGCAATCAACCCATAAAGTTGTGAGAAAAATAGGCATAAAATTTATACTGTAAGCTTAATTACACGGAAATTTGAAGTTTGGATTGTACACATAATTGTATGGAAAATTTTACACTTTTTTCCCTTTACGCTGGTTTACTTACTTTGATTTGGAACTTTGAAATTTCATCCTTTTTTCCACTGAAAAGTATTGATAATTCAACAAGGAAATAATTATACTATGATAATTTAATTGAAATACATCGTAATTTGGCACATGGCAAACGGCAGTGTGATAATTGAAGTTGAAGAAGGAGGGAAATTCCCATTCACCTCTGAATACTTTTCAGAAACCTCATTCCCTTTTCTTTCTAGACGGGGGAGGGAACTTGGTAATGGTATCAAACCTTCATGTGTAATTACAAAAATTAAATTTATAAACAAATAAGAAATCATCAGTTTATCAGGCTTTAATTGATAATTTATTCACAAGATTCCCTATCAAAGGCGTGGTAGATGAAGTTTCTGTTCTACATGGGTCGACATTGCCAACTGACATGGTCGATATGGAAAAGATGTTGTATGGTGATAGAGAGATGATGCTTCTTGCTGAGTATTTCAAAACTGACCGAGAAAAATCGTTATCAGACTTAAGTCTAACAAGTAGATTGTCGATGAGAAGTTGCAGAAATCGGGTAGAAGTATTATCAATTCCCACGACAGAGTGCGAACGGGAATTTTCCCTTATGAATTTACAGATGACTGATATTAGAAATAGATTAAGTGCTCAAACATTGTCTAACTTGTTGCTCATCAATGTTAATGGCCCACCGCTAGACAACCTCAAAGTAGACGAGCTAGTTATTTCTTGGCTGAAGTATGGACATCATTCCGCTGTGGATGATTTACCGCCAAAAAGTTACCAACAAGAAATAAATCCGATTTCAAATTTGTTTTAAGGTGGAAAATTACGAGTTACGGAAAATGTACTTGTATTACTAATGGCTTGTTTGTGTTATTCAACTTTTAGTATTAGTCCAGTCTAGTTGGCATAATTTTAGGTCAAACCCGGACATAATTGTTGAATTCCTGAAACTTCGCCCACAAAGTCCTTGATGTGAATGTAATAACATATTAAAAGTCCCCGCCCCTCCCATGCCTGCGTCATCCAATATGGCAGCTAATCCAATATGGCCGCCAAGGAGTATGTTAGGTACATAGGGTTTGAAACAAAGACACCCTGCTCCTAAACTACATAACATATTAACATCCGGTAAACACCATATTAAACAGCATACATGTAGCTATTATAAACTACATTTTCATATTCATATGATAATTATTTTCTATGTAAGAAAACTTTAAAGCTAAAATTACCTGATATATTTTGCTATTCAACATAGTTTGTGCTTTCATACAGACACAACTAAAGTGATTTATGACTTTTCTTTAATATTGTTGAGTAGAGCACTTAGTTTGCAAATATTATAATTTTGTTTCATGCTGATAGGCCCATTAGTAGCTGAATTAGAACGTTTTTCATAACATGTTACAAATAAGCAATTCACATTCAAAAAAAGTTAGCGGTCGTCGACATGCCCAGTCTAGCTAACAGTTTACTTTGCACATAACTGTAAAAGTCCTCATCTCTGCGATGATCACTATGCTATTAACAATAACAAATACTGTCTGTGATTTCTGAACACTAATGATTAGTCAGCTTAAATCGTTTAACGTTTGGTTCTTTCTGAGAACGCACATTTGTTTCATCATTAAGCTCATCATCTGAATTGTCTGTACCAGAATCAGTAATATATGAATTTTCACATTGCAGGCCATGGCAGTAGGTACAAATACTTGTGCATCGAAGACCAACACTCCTACATTTGCAGCGCGTACATTCAGCAGTTTTGCATGCACATGAAATTAATTTCAGGAGGAAGTCTGGTGCTGGAGGTTGAAGACACGGAATAGGAAGAAGCTGTCCATTCAAAGTCTTCCATCCCCATTCATTTGGATTCAGATTGTATCCTAACCAGGACTGCACCTGGTGATACACACGCATGAAGTGTAATCTACTTGCATCTGATGTTGGAGGAAGTGTGGAAAGTTTTAATTGTGATGTCAAACGTTGATTTGCTACACATTTCACGTGCATCAAATAACGAAGAGAGTTCAATGTTCCGTCAGAAGAACCACCATATAGATGCAATAGAAATTTCTCCCCTGCAGCTGCTACTTCCTCTTGTGTTTTATCTGGCTGTGTGAATACTGAAACAAGTTGGCGAAGAGATTCACTTCTCTCTAACAACAAAAGGAAGGAATTTTTTCCTTTTCCGAATGGTGCTGATGTGGTGTAACAGCCTGAAGCAGCATGCAGGAATAAGAGACTGTTCTGCACATCACACAATTAATTCTGAATTTTGTTTATGTTGTATACTTTCACAGACCGCACAGTACTGCCTGGTTTTACAAACATTATATTTGAGTTTGCTGGTGCCTTGGAAAGTAACAACATTAACAAGTCTGTATCTTCCCCAACTACTCCTACACAGTCATTTGTTGTAGACAGACCTATAGCAGTGTCAATAATTAGACGATCAGCATCTGAATCTGCTTGTTTCACATGAATGCCACTTGATACTAGGATATCTGTGAGGCCGGAAATGAATCTTGTTTTATTGTGTTCATTGGCAAGGAATTGCGATTGGTTTGTGGTTACCATCAGATTGCTATGAAACACGATATCAGCAGACTTCTTACCCAGCTGTCGTCTTCTTCGCTCTTCCCTTTTTGTTGTCAGGCTGTCTAAATAACCATCAAAAATTACTATTATATTGTCTCCATATTTATTTTGGAAATACTGAACATAAATATTGTACAAACCAATGTAACAACATCCTGATGGCCAGACTTTATGAAGTAAATAACCACCATCACAGACATAAGCAGAGCAAGGCACTGAAGTCTCACAAGGCACCTTGTTTTCAAGAACTGGTATGATGCTAGCCTTGTTGGCTTTCCTCATGCAGCCATTAACAAACAGAGATGAAGGAGTTTGTGAAAGCTCATGTGAAAAACATTGACGTAATTCCTCTTCACTCCTTACAACACACAACATTCGGAGGAAGAGCTGCAAGTGATTAATTGGAGATTCTTCTCCTCGGATATTGACAACCTGGTTTGTAACTGATGATAATGGTCTCACTTTAAATTTCACAGTAAATTTCAACCCCTCCTACAAATCCAGTAAAAATAGATAAAAGTTTATTTCCTGTGGTCTGAAAAGGATAATGTTCCAATAGCCAATTCTGAAACATGTTAAGAGTCTTTTCGTCATGTCCTATGCGAGAATATCTTAATTCTACATGTTGATCTGATGTGATGTTGGGCACACTACTGAAATCTTCAAGGACAGCAGAAACTTGAGAACACGTTGGTGCTGACAAAGTCCATTTAGCAAGTGTGCTATTTTTAAAACCACGGCCGTGCGTCAGACCTCCAGAAGTCTTCATGGATTTCATCAGAGCTTGCTCTATAATCATGTCAGTCCACACACCTGCCCATGGCTTCTGTGATCGGCGCACTGTAAAGTAACCATTTGAGTAACCTGAAATTCCTCTGGAGGTAGATTTTCTCTGAGTTGAAGCATTTCTTGCAAATACAGCTGAGCACATTTGACATAGTGTATGTGGCCTGCAGCATGGAAATGTGGTAACATTTTTTGTACACAATACAAATGCAAATCCCAGTCTCCAGTTCGTTCTGCCCTGACATACAAGCGCATGAGATCCACCTGATGTATGTACTGAAGTCAGAGTTTGCTAATACGACTATTGGCAGCCAGTAAGTACAACTTGTCCTCTAATTGTGACATTACCTGCTTCAATATGTCTGATGATACGGCTGAAGATGGTAGTTGTTTTCCTTGGAATACTTCCACATCAAGATTTTGTAGTGCAGATGTCAAACCTTCATCAATCTCGAAATGGTGAGCTGCTACTTTCACAATTGCTGTTTGAGTTAACATATGTGCACGAAGAGCTCTGGCATACGACTGACCTGACAACATTTTGATAATAGATGATTGTGCATACACTACGCTCCACAATTCCTCAATTCCACTGCCAGACATTATGTATCCTACCGCTCCCAAATATGACATGAAAAGATGAAATTCTCCTAAGTGAATTACAATATTATGTAATTCATCATTTTTCTTAGAAACTTCAACAATTTCCCGAGATTTAATATATAACGGTTGGTCGAATGTTACAAAACACTTGCGTCCTTGCTTTTCACATATATGAGATGCAAAGCTCAATGCACTATACAATGAACTGGGATTGGAGGGAGACAGGTTAATAAATGGCAAGATGAAAATGCTGGAAGGGGAATATTCCTTGTTGCTTTGTTCTATACACTGCATGTATCCACTCCATCCAGGAAGCTTTTGTGGTCCTGTTGAAAAATTCCAAATCCACAAGAAGTCAAGAGCCATTCCAATAGATACAGTAGGCGGTTCAAGTATCTCCAAAGTAGATATATCTTCAATTTTGATGACTGGTTTCTGCGAGACACTTTTGTATTTCAAGATGGGAATAGCACCAAATTGACCAAAGCTGGTTCCAAGTGTTACCTTTCTTGGGCGCTCAACAATACTAGAAAACTTGACCGCACCAGCTGGCGTCACACACTGCACACCACCAAGGCTGTGAAATGTTCCATGACCATCCATGGTTCTCACGTTGAAATCCGCATTATCGAACACAAACTGCATAAATGCTTTTGGTTCCACAGTGATTTCTGCAGGAATTGAAAGAGCAGATGTTTCATAACGTTGAATTTCACTGTAATCTTCACTGAAACCAATGCTGTAAAGAAGATCTACCAGCTGTTAGGATGCGTACCGACGATGAACATGAATTCCTACAGCCAGAAGTAATGGTGATATAAATGAACGAGGCCTGGTTGCTTTTACTATGCAGTTCGCTATAGATACGTATTTTCTTTCCCATGTATCTTTTTCTTTCTTCATCTTTATTATTTCCTGAAGGAATATTTGAAGAGAGTCTGGAATGTAAGAAACTCCTCCTTTTTTCATGTCTTCAATAGTTGGATATGTATCCACTGTGTATGTGCCAGGGGCGGATCCAGGGGGCGATCGGGGCGATCGCCCCCCCAGAAGAGGAAACTTTCTTATTTTATATATATAAATAAAACCCATCCCAAAGTTTGAAGCCCTTAAAATAGCAGTATGACAACCCACCGCCCCCCCCCAGAAGTCGGTCCTGGATCCGCCCCTGGTATGTGCGCTGTCGAATAAGATTTGCTGCAGTTCTAATAATGCGCTCCTTCTCCTTTTCTGGATCTTTGTTGCGTTCACAGTACCAAGATTTGATGCTACATCTTTTAGAGTAACAATACTTCTTCTACCTGGAATATCTGTGATTATTACACGATCCCGAAAGTAATCCTTCAATTTTCGTTTCAACTGTTTGTCACTGTAAGTCACACCTTCTTGTCCAAATTCATTTAATTTTTCTACCAACTCCTCCATAGAATACTGACATTCATCTTCACGTTCCATAAAACGGCACAATTTTACAAAATTTTTATGTTTCTCTGTGAGCAATGGTCTCCCAGGATTATGCAAGGAATCACTTGTTTCTCGAAACGGTGGTGGAGGCACTGATCTAGGATTGCAGAATGACTTATAGCATTGCTGGTGGTATCTTCCTTCTGCTGCAACTTTCAAGAGGGTTACTTTACTGAAGCACTTTCTCTCTTGCTTAGCTTTCTTGCTTTCTTTCTCTATATCTGCTTCTTCACCACAGAAGAGACAATGAATTTTGAAGTCAAACTGAGAGGATGTGGAACGAGTGGACAGTCCAGGAAAAACTGTGTCTGGATTATCACAATCACTATTTCTCAAGTCAGATTTGATTGATGTTTGCCGAGTATATCGTTTTTGACAGTCACTGTGCTCTACTATAGATGTATATTTGGATAATTCTTCACGCAAGCCATCACTCCTCTGCTCACTTGATGCAATTAGAGTTGACAGACTTCTCTTTACTACAACAGTAAGCGACTCTGTAAGGGCTCTCCCACACAAAATACATGTACTTCCTGTATATGCTGACATCTTCAATCTAACTTCCTACTTGCAAATAGTTTTCATGTAAACCTGATGTCCATTAATACCTGCAAAAGATAAAATTAAAATAAATGTAGCCTGCTACTAAATATATATGTACAATAATAAAAATATATTATATGAAATATACAATAAAAATATGCAGTACATAATATAAAATGCAAAATGTGCAAAAAAAAAAACACACACACACACCCAAAACTACACAATTTCTTCAGTTTAGATAGAAATGAACCCAGTTACAATATTGCAGCTTGGGAAAATGATAAAAAAGATCGGATAACACAGTTTTACTGGCTGCCATATTATATAAAGTAAACATCGCAGAGATGAGGACTTTTTATTACGTTATTAAATTTATACTAAAGACTCGGTGTGCAAGATTTCGTGACTTCAACAGTTATGTGCAAAGTAAACTGTTAGCTAGCATGTCGACGACCGCTAACGTTTTTTGAATGTGAATTGCTTATTGTAACATGTTATGAAAAAGTTCTAATTCAGCTACTAATGGACCTATCAGCATGAAACAAAATTATAATCTTTGCAAACTAAGTGCTCTACTCAACAATATTAAAGAAAAGTCATAAATCACTTTAGTTGTGTCTGTATGAAAGCACAAACTATGTTGAATAGCAAAATATATCAGGTAATTTTAGCTTTAAAGTTTTCTTACATAGAAAATAATTATCATATGAATATGAAAATGTAGTTTATAATAGCAACATGTATGCTGTTTAATATGGTGTTTACCAGATGTTAATATGTTATGTAGTTTAGGAGCAGGGTGTCTTTATTTCAAACCCTATGTACCTAACATACTCCTTGGCGGCCATATTGAATTAGCCGCCATATTGGATGACGCAGGCATGGGAAGGGCGGGGACTTTTAATATGTTATTACATTCACATCAAGGACTTTGTGGGCGAAGTTTCAGAAATTCAACAATTATGTCCGGGTTCAGCTCCTAGCTAGCCTGGGCTATATAGGAAAATTAGTTCGAAGTGCGGAAAAATAGTATAACAAGCTGAAAATTGGTGGATGTGTTCTTTGTATACCCCTGATTAACATACTCAAAATCCCAAAAAATCCCACCTGGGCAACATGCCGCCATCTTGGAAAATGGCCGCCATTGAATTTTTTTTTACTTAGGTTCCTTTTGAAGGCCATAACATCAGAGACAAGAGAGATATTGATGTGCGGTTTGCGCGAGGTTATCGCAGACACTCCTGACTATTCACTGAAAACAACATTTAAAACTTTAATTGCAAATCTATGTAAACAAAGTATATAAAAATTACAACTGCGAAAATTTTTCGATACATATTTTCAATACAACTCGATTTTCGCTCTTTTCCGTCCGTGTTATCAAAAAAAGCAATGAAGCAAATGTTGTAGAGCACTCAAAAATACACAAGACTATATCCTAGTTTTGTCCAAAAACTCAAGTCTGAATGGTTTAATAGAGCGCGCAGTAAACGCGGCACCATGTGTAGTGCAGTATTTTTTTCTCCGGTAGTTATGTGCATTTTTCATTTATATGAAAAGCAATCAAAATATTTGCACTTGAAAGTACAAAACTATATCTTCACAAATTATAGAAGTTCGTTAGTTTCTTACGTACGAGAAAACCAAGTATGTGAGTATATTTATTTTCCCAAATATGGGAAAGAAAATTTGATAAGCTAGGTTCTTTAATACTGCATACCTGGCAACGCGTAAATTTGGCAACAGCGTTAACACATGTTAGCGTTGTTGTATCTACAACGGTTCGAAGTTTTTGTTTGTAACTCTGTCTTTATATGCAGTTTCGACAGCGTTAAAAAAAAAAAAAAAACTTGACTAGTGAACAGTGTTTGGTGGGATCAGTGGTTTTGGCTTGAAAAGGAGTACCAAAGTGTGCTAATTATCGTGTTGAATAGGGTTTATAATTGGATATGATGGAGAGTGTTGTATGTGTGATATGCAAAGACCCGATATCCGAAAATGAGGCTGTGATCGTGACTAGAGGGTTAGAAACTATTCGCTCCATAAGCTTAATTCGAGGAGATGACTTGCATAAGAGTTTAATGGACGAAGAAAAAGTGACAGTGCATAATAAATGTAGGAAAGACTATACACGTCGAATTAAGAAAGTTACAGATAAGGGACAAGATTTTAGCATAAACCTATGTAAAAGTGTTGATGCGTTTGATTTCAAGGCACACTGCTTGCTGTGTGGAAAACCAACCCAGTTTGCCGAATCAAGAAAACATCCCGAACGTTTTCCCGCAGTTAGTTGTGTTACTACATTGCCATTTAAAGAAACTATCATCGCACAGGCAAAAAGAAGAAATGACGAATGGGGAAGCGAAGTTCTTCTACGGGTCTGCTCTTAATTGACCTTGTT
The DNA here is from genome assembly GCF_964235325.1 of Thermobia domestica. NCBI lineage: Eukaryota > Metazoa > Arthropoda > Insecta > Zygentoma > Lepismatidae > Thermobia > Thermobia domestica. The sequence continues at coordinate 391,387 of NC_137463.1, forward strand.
GCAGTTGAAGCTAAGTATCACCGAAAATGTTTTTCTACGTTTGCAGCGAAAAATCAAGGTCGTCCATCTGTGGGTTATCACAGCAGGGAGCCTGAGTTGGAAAAGGATACAGCGTTTGCAAAACTGTGTGAATTCATGGAAAATGATGATGAGTGCCAATATCGTTTAGCCGATCTTCATCGGGTAATGAGTGAGTTGTCTCCTGGTGTAGAACTGTACAGTGAAAGGCGCCTTAAAGAAAGACTGCAGCAACATTTTGGCCCAAGAGTAATTTTCACACACATCAAAGGCAAATCGGGTATCGTAGTGTCATTTAGAAGTGTAGTGAGCCGTGTACTAACGGACGAATGGTTTAAAAGAGTGGAAATCAATCTTTTGAATGAAAAGAAGAGAATAGTGCAAATGGCAGCAGAGATTATCAAAGAAGATATTTGTTCTGTTGTATACACGACTGATACATATCCATCAGCTGAAGACATTCGAAAAGGGGGTGCTGACATGGTTCCAGAAAATTTAAAACTGTTTTTGGAAACAGTAACAAAGAAGAAACATTACTGCAAATCACAAACAACACTGACCATAGCCCATGCAATTATATCAGGAGTACGGCCGAGATCATTCGTGTCACCAATTCAATTGGGTGTACCAGTTTATTTGCATAGAAGGTTTCGGTGCCACTCAATTATCGACCTTTTCCATGCCATGGGATTGTGTTCATGTTACAGTGAAGCGATTAAGTATGAATCTTCAGTAACGGAACATGCCCCGACATTAATAGACGACAGAGCTTTCGTTCAGTATGTGTTCGATAACCCGTGTAACGTGGGTTCCTGTCACCACGGCATGGCGCGTCCTCAGGTTGCGGATCGAGGAGAAGGCCTCTAGATATAGAGGTTAGCTGCGAATATACTGAATAAGCAGTCGCGGACAGACGACTAGGAGTGGTCCTCCAGCTTGGGGGTTTGGGTAAGGCTAACACCCTCATCCTGTAAAAAAAGGTACTTGTTCAGAAACATTCACAAAAGCCTCGGACAAGGACTGATAACTTGGCACGACATCAGCAAAAGAAAATGGACATGAGATTTGGAACATGGAATATTAGAAGTCTTTATAGGGCAGGCGCGTTAAAATCTGTAACGAGTGAGTTAGAGAAATACAGGATGGACCTAGTAGGAGTTCAGGAAGTTAGGTGGGAAGGAAATGGATCTGTGAATTCCGGAAATTTTACGTTCTTTCACGGGGAAGGAAATAAAAATCACCAGTTAGGAACAGGGTTTTTCGTTCACAAACGAATATTACCAGCAATTAAACGGGTTGAATTTGTTACTGACAGACTTTCTTTTATTACTCTTAAGGGACGGTGGTGTGATATTATTGTTTTAAATGTACATGCTCCAACTGAAGATAAGGGTGACGATATAAAAGATAGTTTTTACGAAGAAGTGGAACGGATATTTGACCAACTCCCGCGATACCATATGAAGATTTTATTAGGGGATTTCAATGCGAAGGTAGGACGAGAGGATATTTTCAAACCGATTATAGGGAACGAAAGTTTGCATAAGGAAAGTAATGACAACGGTGTTAGACTCGTGAACTATGCAACATCCAAAAACCTAATCGTGAAGAGTACAAAATTCCCACATCGCGACGTTCATAAATACACTTGGACATCACCAGACGGAAAAACGCATAATCAAATTGATCACGTTTTAGTAGATAGAAGAAGGCAATCTAGCATAATTGACGTCCGGTCGTTTAGAGGGGCTGATTGTGACACTGATCCCTACCTGGTAGTAGCAATAATACGGGAGAGATTATCGTTCAATAAAGGTAATATTCAATGTCCGAAAACGAAGAGATTTAATTTAAAGAAATTAGAAGATATCCAGATAAGAGAGGAATACCAGATTGAAGTTTCGAATAGATTCTCGGTTTTAGAAGACTCGGAGTGCACTAGTGTTGAGGATACTTGGATTGAAATTAGAGATAGCATTAAAAGTATAGCAATAGAAAAATTGGGACACGCGGAAATACGTAGGAACAAACCATGGTTCGACCAAGAATGCATTAAACTAGCAGAGAAGAGAAAACAGGCAAAATTACGGTGGCTACAAAATCCTAATGAAATAACTACGCAAATTTTCGCAGATATCAGGCGGGAAACTTCCAAAACTTTTAGAACAAAGAAACGCGATTTTTTGAAAGCTAAAATTAAGGAACTTGAAGATAATAGTAAAAATAAAAACATTCGGGACATGTATAAGGGGATCAGCGAATTTAAAAAAGGCTATCAACCTCGTGCTTATATATTAAAGAAAGCTGACGGAACAGTTCTTACTGATACGGATAGCCTCTTAAATAGATGGAAAGATTTCTTTGACGATTTGCTGAACACGCAGCCAAAAACTAATGTGCGTGGAGAAAAGGAGATACACACCGCAGAACCGTATATTCCAGAACCCAATCGAATAGAAGTAGAAGCCGCTATAAAGAAATTAAAGAAACACAAATCTCCGGGTGTAGATGAAATTCCGGCTGAGTTAATTTTAGCTGGAGGCGAAAAATTGTGGAACAAGATACACAAACTCATTCTTCTTATCTGGAACAAGGAAGAATTGCCACAAGAGTGGAAAGAATCAATCATTGTTCCAATTCACAAGAAAGGCGACAAAACTGACTGTAATAATTATCGAGGCATTTCTCTTCTGTCAACATCCTATAAAATCCTTTCAAATATTCTATTAGCAAGATTGACCCCATACGCAGATGAAATTATTGGAGATTATCAGTGCGGATTTAGACGAAATCGATCAACTATCGACCAAATATTTACCATTCGCCAAATACTCGAAAAGAAGTGGGAATACAATACCCCGGTACATCAACTATTTATTGATTTTAGAAAGGCTTACGACTCGGTTAGGAGAGAAACATTATACAACGTTCTTACAGAACTTGGAATACCGAGAAAGCTAATTAGATTAATTAAGATATGTTTAAGTGAATCCCAAAGTAAAGTCCGGGTAGGAAAATTTTTGTCCACGAGCTTTCACGTCCAAAATGGTCTGAAACAAGGAGATGCGTTGTCGCCATTATTATTTAACTTTGTGCTGGAATATGCCATAAGGAAAATCAAAGATAGCAACCAGGGCCTAGAGTTGAACGGAATTCACCAGGTTATGGCATACGCTGATGATGTAAATTTAATAGGGGATGATAGGAGAACAGTAGAAATAAATGCAGAGATTTTATTAAACGCTTGCAGGGACATGGGTTTGGAAGTAAATGCAGAGAAAACTAAATACTTGGAAGTGCGTCGGGACCGTAACACGGCAAATCGTGGAGGCGTTAAAATATTAAATAATACTTTTGATAAAGTGGATACTTTCAAATATTTAGGATCAATATTAACAGACGAAAATCGTATTCACGAAGGAATTAAATGTCGACTAAAAGCAGGGAATTCGTGTTACTATTCGGTTCAAAATCTCTTGTCGTCGCGAATCCTGTCGAAGAATTTGAAGCTTAAAATATATAAAACGATAATCATGCCTGTTGTTCTGTATGGTTGCGAAACATGGTCTCTTACTCTGAGGGAAGAACATAGACTGAAAGTATTTGAGAATAGGATCCTGAGACGAATATTCGGACCCAAGAGAAACGAGAATGGGGAATGGCGGAAACTCCATAACGAGGAACTACATAGTTTATACGGTTTACCCAACATTGTTAGGGTCGTCAAGTCTAGGAGGCTTAGGTGGGCAGGTCATGTAGCTAGAATGGAAGAAAGTAGAAACGCTTTCAAAGTCTTGACTGGAAGACCCATAGGAAAACGACCATTAGGAAGACCTAGGCGCAGATGGGAGGACAATATTAAGATGGATCTCGCAGAGATTGGAATACAAAGTAGGAACTGGATGCAATTAGCTAAGGATAGGAGTCAGTGGAGAGCTTTTGTGAACGCGGCACTGAATTTCCGGGTTCCATAGGCCATAGAGTTAGTTTAGTTAGTTAGTTAGTTATGTGTTCGATAACATAGATCACAACGTTAGCAGTGTTGACGGATATGGTAATTTTCATGTAATGGGTGGAATCGTCTGTGCAACGCCAGCTTCTTTCGTGGAAGTTGAAAATGAGGTTTTTCGTCCAGCGTCAGTGCCTTCTTCCAACAATATCGGGAGGTTTGGTTACACAAAGATCAGGACGTATAACAAGCACTACAAAAGTGGACTCAAGCATTTTTCTATGGAGGATGTTAGCATACTTAACATTAAGCCACAGAATGCTGAATTCGCTAGAAATATCGACTTGTTATATCGACTGGACCAAGTTGTAAAGTGTCAAATTTTGTAGGATGGAGCGGATTCATGTAAACAATAATGCAATCCGAGGAGTGTGTGGAAATATCTGATGTACTACCAGTTCCAATTGTGAACCTCGAACCCAGTAACATGTCGACTATATACTCCTGTTTGGAGTTTGCATCGGAGCAGTGCAAGAAACAAAATCAGTCATCATGTATCGTAACATTTGACCAGCCACTTTACGTTAAAGCTATGGACATCGTTTTAGCAGCAAATGTTGACAGCCCGCTCTCAAAAGTGATTGTACGTCTTGGAGGATCCCATTTGTTAATGTCGTTCATGGATGCCGTTGGAAAAATTATGGAAGGCAGTGGCTTACAAGAGCTTTGGCAGCAACTATTTGCGAAAAACTCTGTAGTACATATGTTGACAGAACATTCTTCCGCTAGAGCACTACGAGCTCACTCCTTAACTCAAAATGCTCTCTGCTTATTGCTTGTGACCAAAATCATTAACGATGAAGTGCTGTGTGAAGAAAGACTGAAAGAAGTTAAAGAAGATTATGAACTTTTATTCCAGGGGAAGAAGAAAGTAGATGTTCTACGCACCGATGCAGTGAGAAAGCTTATTTCATCGATTAAAACAGCTTTAGAAGTAGAAGCTCTGAAAAGCAGGACAGGCAAACTATGGGTCGAGTACTTTGAACAGGTAGAAATCATGCGTAATTTTGTTAGAGCAGAACGCACAGGGGATTGGGCACTGTACTTATTCAGCGTACAAAAAACGCTTCCCTATTTGCATGCCGGTGGCCATATTAATTATGCGAAATCTGCTCACATGTATTTGCAGCAGATGAAAAAGCCGAAATCATATTTGTCATCTTCCGACTATGAAGAATTCGTGAAGAAGGGATTTTTCCCTGTACGACGGAAATCGAAATTCTGGAGCGGAGTTTGGTCAGACTTGACCATTGAGCAGGTTTTGATGAAGAATATAAAGACGACCGGAGGTTTAACTCGTGGTCGTGATATATCCGACTCTGTTCTCGCACGCTAGATACATTCTATGCGGGCATCAATGAAGGTACTGGATGCTTTGGATGATTTCGCAGGTGTAGCTATCGCAATATCACAACAGCATGTAGAACTTGGACAAGCCTGCCAAAAAAAGGGGCAAGGCACATAGAAATATTCGCAATGTGGTTACGAACGCATTCTCCTTTTGAGAAACCTCCCGATCTTCTAGTTTCTTTGCACAGTGGTGTTATAGCAGACGAAACAGTGAACAGTGATTCAGCTTACGAGCAGGGAATTAAGACCTTAAAGAAGCTTGATGGGAAATCTTTTGCGGACATCAAGCTTCAACGGAAGGACAAGGTAGTCACTCTTGCAGCAATGACGAATGCCATGGTTGTTCGGGGTGAATTGATTCCTGTGAATCCTAACCAGCTGTTCCATCGAATGGCATGCATTGTTCGAAGTGAACAGGAACTGGAAGGTTGTATGAACTACGAACTGGCATCGATGCCACCAACACTCTTCGACGCAACTATGCTTAGGAAAGGCACAAAGTCAAGTTTAAGAGGTGTTATGGAGAAAATATGCCCCCCATCTGAAACCTTCCTGAAGCTTTGTTCCAGACGGATGAGATTTACTGCATCGAGTTCACTGGCCAAGACCAGGGACTTTCAGTGATGTATGTCAGAGCTATGTTTCATTCATCAAAGCAAATTATAAAGGACAGGTTACGATAGTTTTTGATGGTTATACGGAATGTACAACAAAAGCCACAGAGCGCATGCAACGAAGATCACAACTTTCGTCTTCAGAAGTGCTGGTAGAGTTGCAAACTGAAGCAAGTACTTTACAGAATCAATTTTTAGGAAATGAGGCGAACAAGGCAAGCTTCATAGCGCTTCTAGGATCACAATTAAAAGAAAATGGAATTACTGTGATCAACGCTTCGGGTGATGCTGACTGTCTCATAGTAGTTACTGCTATCGAACTGGGAAAAAGTGAGGAAAACCCTGTCATTGTAGGCACAGACACCGACTTGCTAGTACTTCTTACGGCACTTGCACCAACAAATAATAACATTCGGTTGCTTATACCGGGCTCGAAGTCGCACCCCCCAAAATTGTTCGAATCTATGAAATTGCAGCTGGCCCTGGGTGACATGTATAATCATATACTTTTCCTTCACGCAATATCTGGCTGTGACACCACATCGGCACCTTTCAAAAGAGGAAAAATACTCGCCTTTAAGACACTGGAAGCATCTCCAAACCTTCGCAAGAACGTGGACATTTTTAATAAGGAGAATGCAGCAGTTGATGAGATCGTGACGGCTGGTGAAGAATTTCTTGTTGCTATGTACGGTGGAAAAATTTCCGATGGGCTTAACAAAACTCGATATAAGTGCTACGTCAGGACTGTTGCTAAACAGAAAATAGGTGCAACATTCGATTTAGCAACCCTTCCTCCAACATCAGCAGCAGCGAAGCAACATTGCTTAAGAGTGTATCATCAGGTTCAGGAATGGCGTAGTGTGTCCCTTCCTCCAGTCGAATGGGGCTGGAAGAAAAACAGTAATGGAGAGTTAATACCTGTCCCTAGCACTCAACCTCCAGCTCCAGTTATGCTGATGAACCTTGTAAGCTGCAATTGCCACGTAGGGTGTGAAAAATATTGTGGTTGTCGGAAAGATGGACTTCGATGCTCACCATTTTGCACCAACTGTGCAATTGAGGGATGTACAAATCAAGAGGATACTGCAGATTCAATGATCTATGAAGAAGAACATGAAGACCTGACCGATAACGAAATGCCGAACCTGATATCAACCGCAAGCAAGCGACGTGGATGCTCTAAATCCGTAGGTTCTTTCAAAAGAAAATGCTCGAAGTAAAATATTTGGAAGTATTGCCCATCTGGAAGTTGTTTTGTTACATTCTTGTGCAGCAACTAACTAAGGCTAAGCAAGTGACACTGCGTTTACTGCGCGCTCTATTAAACCATTCAGACTTGAGTTTTTGGACAAAACTAGGATATATTCTTGTGTATTTTTGTGTGCTCTACAATATTTGCTTCATTACTTTTTTTTGATAACACGGACGGAGAAGAGAGAAAATCGAGTTGTATTGAAAATATGTATCGAAAAATGTTCGCAGTTGTAATTTTTATATACTTTGTTTACATAGATTTGCAATTAAAGGTTTAAATGTTGTTTTCAGTGAATAGTCAGGAGTGTCTGCGAAGACCTCGCGCAAACCGCACATCAATATCTCTCTTGTGTCCGATGTTATGGCCTTCAAAAGGAACCTAAGTAAAAAAAATTTCAATGGCGGCCATTTTCCAAGATGGCGGCATGTTGCCCAGGTGGGATTTTTTGGGATTTTGAGTATGTTAATCAGGGGTATCCAAAGAACACATCCACCAATTTTCAGCTTGTTATACTATTTTTCCGCACTTTGCCCAATTTGGGCCTAATTTTCCTATATTATTTGTACCTACTTTTTAGCAACTCTCTTTTTTGCTTTAGGTAAACTACTTTTGAATGAATATTCATAATAATTGCAATTATGCATATTTGTAACTTAAATTTAACGTGGTGTTTTAGTAATTACACAAATTACAATTATGAGCAGACTTTATGTAGATGCTCTTACATAGGGTACCCGAGCACCTTTATACCCTATGAACAACTGATTTTTCAATTCTTTTGTGAGAAAAATACTGTGAACTGAGAAACTATAACCTTTTCCATATTGTACAGGGGTATTTTCCTCTGAATAGAAGTTTCTTTTGGAATGTGTTAAGAAATTAACACTTGCAAGAATACAGGTACTCTCTTAGTACAAGTATATTTTAGGCACACACTAATTTCCCCCACCTCGAACTGTTTCAATTTCCTCACTGACAAACACTTTACCATTTTATATCGTAAAGGTCAGATCCACCGTTATTGTAACAGAGTGGTGCTTGAGCGATTGACTAGAAATTCAAACTCCGATTAGTGGCAATTTCAGTCTTGTTTTATTACAAGTGTAAACTCTTTAGTCAGTTCAGAAGAGGCCGTGGATCGTGTTCAGAGTTGATGACGATGGATTTTGGTGAGTCAGAGTAGGTCAAAGTGGATGAGGGTGGTTCATGGTGGGTGGTGGGTCAGAGTGGGTCACCGTGGGTGGTGGGTCATGGTGGGTGGTAGGTCAGAGTGAGTCACGGCGGGTCGTGGGTGATTGTGGGTCGTGGGTCACGGTGGGTCGTGAGTCAGAGTGGGTCGTGAGTCAGAGTGGGTCGTGGGTCACGGTGGGTGGTGGGTCAGTGGGTCGTGGGTCAAGTTTTCATTGACCCACGCCAACTCTGATGCAGGCCCGAATGGGAACACTATTGTGGAGCTCAAGATTCCAGAAAAACATGTAAAGAAATCGCATTAAGACTATATCATCCCGGTATTCATGGAGGTGTCATATCACTTAATAGGCCTATTTTTTCATACCTGGGATTTACTAATTTTGTTGTACTTACTAAATCATGCAGTTCCTGAGCACAAAATTATCATCGGCCAAGGTCGATTTCCGCTTCACTGACTCGGGGTTGGATAGTTGGTTTCACGATTCTCCACGACTTCAATAAATAAATAAATAAATATGTATCAGATATATCATACCTAAAGACTAGCTATTTATACAAGAGGTATATCACTATGAATTTAAAGAGGGGCGCGGTGGCTCAGTGGTTGAACGTTCACCTCCGGTGCTTGGGGTCCCTGGTTCGATCCCAGCTCACGCCGTGTGGACTTTGTGGTGGACAAACACTGTTCTCATGGGTTTCCTCGGGGTTCTCCCGTTTCTTCCCACTTTCTTCATTCCACCATTTCACTCATCTCTCATCATCACCGTCTCCTTTAGCCTACCCGGCATAACCGTCGACGTAAAACTTAAAGATTTCATTTCATTTTCTATGAATTAAAAGATATATTCAGGAAGTAGTAAAGATTTGAAAATTATAAGGAGGAACGTTCGAAAAAAAAAGTTGTAGTTAAACTGTACTCCTACATCCATATATACACATAATGGGAATTAAAAGAACTATCCGTACTATCTCCCAATTGTCAATTAGAAGTGATAGCAAAATAGTCAGCTCTATCTGACGAAATTTCAAGCAACCACTAATAATGAATTATAATTTTAGAAAATCTTACCTTGTGCACCTAACTTCCATTCGTATATAAGTCGTTATCCTCACAATATTTCGATCTTCTCTGGAATCATTCTTCAAACTGAGTCGTAATATTAGCAGAAATCTCCTTTTTGATTACATTGTTATATCACTTCAAAAGCTGTAAATAGAAAAATCGGTAGACCCTACAGATTGTTCTACAGTACACTTCTGTAAATTATATTCACCACTCCTGAGCTTTTGTACAAACTGTTGCCTTGACTTTTGGAGCTTCTTAGTGTCCAACGCTGTTGTTGGTTAAACCTGCTCGCAGGTTTGCAAAATAATAGAGTAAATGTTACTTTTTGTGCACTCAGAGCGCTCTAAACATCATTTGAGTAACTTTATGTTTGAAACCGTTTATGTACAGTAGTAACACTTGATTACTTACTCCTTCGTTCCTGTAATTCAGAAATTTCTCTGTAAATTTCAACATGTATACTATTAGTTTTTGTTTTAATTTTGTAATTCAGTTTGAAAGTCGCACTAACTCTTTTCCTTTTCCATTTTCTTCCCAAATTATGGCTTCCGTAGTGATTATGAAGATCAATGTTGCACATCAATATTATTTGTTTCCTGTATGAGAAAACTGTGTTCATTACTGTGTTCAAAACTTCTATGTACATTATTTACAGTTGAGAAAATGACAATAAGGAAATAAAAATTTCTTGTATTCAGTTATAGCTAAGTAGTGTATTACATTGTTCTACCGATGATCTAGGTTTCCGCAATCAAAGTTATTTGAGCGAGAGTGGAAGACTTCGAGGCATTCTGCTTCATGGTCCCTTTTTCAAGACGGCTAACACTCCTGATGAGGGAGCTCTTCAATTCTCGAGTCTCTTACGTGCTTTCTCATTCTTGTCGTGATATTCGTTTTGATCATTCCTATGTAGTATTTTTCGCTAGTGCAAAATCCTGCGTAATCCTTGCTGAATATAACTGATTTACATAATAACTTTTGCAATCAAAAGACAAACTTTCAAAACTAGCCCTTTATTTGAGTGAAAATTTGATGAATTATTTCCTCACCCTTTTTGAAACTCCCGATAAAGAGGTAAGGAGACCCACTTATATGCTCTTTTACTGTTGCTCTCCTGTCTTTTATATTATCCCAAAGCCGCAGTCTTTATCTATTGAGAGAGTAATTATGGAATCCTTTTTTCTTTGCCATATGAAGTAATTGCTGTAAATAGGTTTCTGAATCCCTTTCATTTGTGGAGTATCTAAGCGCCTGTAGAAAGAAATTATTCCAAACGTTCGCTTTAGAGAGGTTGGATTATTGCAATTCTTTGAAAAAAAAACTTTCCTATAAACAGATGTGCAGAACCGTCGAACACTTCATGCCGACTTTTTCCTGCACAGGTTTTCAAGTGATATAGTAATGTACTCAGAAAGTAGATTCAGGCTAGAATCACCCTTGCATTTGAGGATGGTTCCAGTGAGGATCGAAATATTGTGAGAATAATGAATTCAATATGAGTAAAAGTTACGCGTACAAAGTAAGATGTTGAGTTTTAAACCATGTACCCAAGAGCACAGCTTAGTAACTAAAGCTAATTTAAGTATTATTATGTCAAAAGGTTTCAGTGCCGTGCCTAGTTTTGGGAAGCAGGTAAATAATACGTCTTACTCCTCGTCGAAAACAGAAAAAATTCAAAATCAAGACTACATTTTTCAAAGATGTAGATAATTTACGTGTGATTTGCAATATTACAAATATATAGTGCTGACAACTATAAATCGTATTTTGCTCTCTTCCTGGTGTAGTAGCAACACGCGTGTCTTTGGTGAAAATCTTTGAGTTTTACGTCCCAAAGGAGACGGTGATGATGAGTAATGAATGAAAATGGTGGAATGAAGAAAGTGGGAGGAAACGGGAGAACCCCGAGAAAACCCACGCACACGGTGTTTGTTCACCACAAAGTTCACTTGGCGGGGCTGGGATCGAACCCGGGACCCCAAGCACAGAGGTGAACGCTCTACCACTGAGCCACCGCAGCCCCCGTGTCTTTGGTGAGGGAGGTATCGAATCGTAGGAGAGATCAAACACACTGCAGTGGTTCCAGATTATACTTTAAACTGTAGGTCTCGTCTGTATAGTCTAGCTGCTGATAAAAGCCATAAATACAAATCAACTAACCAATCAATTTAGATTGTTTAGGTTCTTCCGGAGAAAGAAACAACACACAATAGTACTGTTTTTAAAAAGTACAAAATTAAGTGCTTATAATTATAAAATTACTTTGAATTTTAATGTGGTCTTCCCCTTCATTATGATGCATGGAAATACGTCCCTTTCTTTCTTTCTGTTCTTAACAAATGTTTTCCAAAAATATCTAGCTCCGTTGCAACCTAAATGAGTTTCATATCTTAGTTTAAATGTGTCTCTGTTATGTGAGTTAGATGGGCTATTTATAGTCAAGGTAAAAATTTACTCTCTGCTTGAGTTTGGAAAAATATCAGATTGTGATTTCTTTAGTGGCATCAAAGAAGCGAAACATATATATAACAATACAATCCACACTACTACTTAGATTTGTGTTCAAGACTTCACTATACTGGTTTTTAATGTGTATCCTGACGCTATATCTAGAAGTGTTATTGTTTTCCAGATGTAACGTGTTTTTCTGTGTAATGAGTGTGAAGCGTACGGATTTCGAACGCAGTAACTTCTGGTTTTCTACATGATAACTCCCTGTGTTTTAATGCAAATTGTTTCTTTTTGTTCAATGATGTAGGCTAACGCTGAGAATTGCCCCATTATCGGGGACTGAACCTGGGTATTCTAATTATGTGGGTACCTGAAGGATTAATATAGCATATCGGGTTTAGACAAGTACTTAACTAGTTTCCCTCTTCATATAATGGAGATTATATTTTATTTTCCAGTGATTACTGTGTCTGTGTTCTGATCTTCATCTGGAAAACATCCGTTAGGTTTTGATGAAAAGCAATTTTATTACAAATTCTTGGGATTTAACGCACTTTATCACTAAATTCTCAGAGTTTTGATTATAGTAATAATATGTATAAAATGTCACTTGTACTACATTTCCTTTTCTTTCTTTCTTTTGTGGATGAACTAACTTCAAGTTTCTACTTAAAATTGAGAGTGGTGCCGCCTCATGATGGAATGGCTAACACACCTTGTTCCAGCTTAAATTACAAGTGAGTGTACTTGCTCCGGATACAACTCTGATCAGTGGTTGTAATCGTATACCTTACACAGTAGAACCCGTCTGGTATAGCCTTGCTGCTGAAAAGAAACTTTAAACTTCAACAAACTAACAAATTAAGAAAGAATCTATACATGGTATTGTTTTATTTGAGAGTAGATAATTTCTGCATGTATTACTAAGTAAAACCAAAAATTAATATTTTTTACAGATGTAAGAAGGTATTTACAAAGATGTAAGAACATATTTACAAAGGAGGTAGCAAATCATCTTGTGCATAGATAACTGCTTCGAAGAATATTAATATATGGTACTTTATGGATATTAATTTTCAGTACTAATCAGTACTCAGTGCTTTTAGTGGTAAAGGCTCTTCAACTCCAAGAGTAGATGCTGTTCCCTCTTCCATTAAAACTTCTCCTCCTTATGTGGATCATATCGAAATTGTCGGAGAATAAAAGCGTCTAGGATCCATAAAATGTGTTCCTTGACTTTATCTCAAATATATTTGTTTTTGTTTTATCTGATCGATGGATGACTAATCTGCGTGTCAAAATACAAATTATTTTCTATGTAGTAGTTCTATTGATCATTGAGTGTTAACTATTTCTTTGTTTACCTCTCCGTGAATACGTTACTAATTTTTCTTTCCACATTTTAACATTTTCATATACCATTATTTTCTGATTAGATTATGGATTGTTTTAATTGTTTGCAATGTTTTGTAGGTGAATCGCAGAGCAAAAATTGTCACGTTCTTAACGCGTTGTAAGAAGCAGAAAATGGAGACCGTTTCAGCTGTTGTTCGAAGAAGTGCTTTTGTACAAGTAAATGGGATATTTAATAAACTATATGGTAAACTACATTTTCAAGCAAGACATAAATATTATAAATTTAAATTAGTTAATATATATGATGGACAGATATCCGTTAAACTATTTTTTTTATAATAATTATGTCGGTGTCAGGATTAGGAATTTATTAATAAATTTTTAATTTGGGAAGTTTCCACCTCATCCTAGCATTTGCACTAACTGGTATCAAATTTCTCAAGTATCTCACAATGACTAGGCTAAAAGACTTCTTTTGACAACAAACTTCAACCTGGCAGAAGATATTGCAGTACCAGTTCTTTTTCTTCCTTTTGTAAGAGCTTTCTTAGATTAAGTGATAAAAATTATTGCTCATTTGATGTCATCTGTTTATGGTTTATTGCAGTTTATTTATGTTTAGGTAAATAACTAAACAAGTAGCTTCCGTTGTATGTGATTTTCAAAATTTTTTAAAAAAAGAGAAAAAACCTTAATTATTAGAAACTCTAGGTATGTTCTGAGTTTAGAAATAAGAAATCAGTCATATTGAGATTATACGTCTGAAATGATAAAAATAGTTTTCTATGATGCAAAATATATAACAAACTTCCTGTGGTTGGTTAAATGGAAAACAATGAATTTGGTAAATGTACAAGTTAAAAGTGTTATTCTTCGAAATAAAAAGAAAACGTGTGCTTTACTTGGCTAATGTTTGTGAACTCGTTTTATTTCTTCGTTTATTTATTTTTGTATGTTACGTTGTCATCTGGTTCTTCTAGAATATTTTGTTTGGAAGGAGTTTCAGACGTCACACTGTCCTTGAGAAACCGATGAATGATGCTCACTGAGATGTCTCAAAATTTTGTACGTGTGAGTGTGTCAGAATAACTGGAATTGTTAGAAATGTATGATCTGCTCACGCTTCGCAGAGAAAATGGAGGCAGTTGGATATCATTGTGTGGTGCTTGCGATCAGTTTTTTCATCCATTTTGATATCTTGCTGCAGTCTATTGATATCGTCGAACTTTGGATGCTGAATTAGAAGTTTGTTAATCAATTCATATATTTTTCTTGTAGTTAATTGCTTTCTACGTAAATGAATATTACAAACATTAAATATGTATTTATATCTTTTGGAGCACTGTGTGTCAGGTATGTATAGAGTCAACAGAGGTCTCATCATGTATTGAAAAAAAAATAACGTAATATCGTCATATAAACCACCTAACTTGTCTTATATACATTCAGCTGAAATTTGAAATGCAAATGTAATTGAACTACAGTAAATTGTAAATTAAAATAAATTATTTATATTCTTAGGTGAATAACAAGTAAGTCTAATAGACTATAATAGGAGAACAATAGGAATAAATGTGGAGCTTTTAATAAACGCTTGCAGGAACATGAATTTAAAAGTATATGCAGAGAAAACTAAATACCTGGAAATTCGTCATTCCTGGAAGTTGGTCATCACTTATATATACTTTCCGGAGATCAACTTTTAATTACGCTCCTCCCCTTCATTAAAAAGTAACACTTGTGTGGCTTTCACTTTCACTTGTTTAGCTGCACACGTGTCCAATTATAGTTTACTTTTTTTCGCTTACTTTTTTTCTTTCTTTCTTCTTCCTTTTCGTTTCTTCTTCTTTAAGCAGAATCTTCTCCAACTCTTTACTTATCGAGAATCCTGCATTCCAATTCATCACCTTGTCTCCTGCCTTCATAATCTCCCTGGCTTCCTTCCTGGCTTCCAGTGAAAGTGAAAGCCACACAAGTGTTACTTTTTAATCAAGGGGCGGAGCCTGATTAAAAGTTGATCTCCGGAAAGTATATGTAAGTGATGACCAAATCCCAAGCAGCCAGAAGAAGTGGAAGTCTGATGAAGACACAGTTATTGTGTTGAAACTTACGTGATACTGTTTTTTTTTTACATATCATCACATAGCCTTCCTCAGTGTGTTATTGTGTATTAATGGAAATTCGCCGGGATCGTAATACTACAAATTATGGATATGTCAATATATCAAATACTACTGAAGACAAAGTGATACTTTCAAATATCTAGGATTGATATTAAGGGACCAAAAACATATCCACGAAGAAATAAAAATTTCGAATGAAAGCGGAGAATTCGTATTTTATTGAGTTAAAAATATTTTGTCTCAGCTACTTTTGGAGGTTAAAATATATAAAATGATAATGATACCTGTTGGACTGTATGGTTTCAAAACATAGTCACTAACTCTGGAAGAACGCAAACTGAAAGTACTTGAGTACGAAATCGTGAGGCGAATATTCGGACACAAGAGGAACGGAAATGCGAAAACTTCAGAACGAGGAACTTCGTAATCTATCCCGTTTGCCAACCTTGTTAGTCAACAAGTCTAAGCTCAAGTGATGTAGCAAGAAAGTAGAAATGATCTCAAAATTTGACAGGAAATCCAGAAGGAAGATCTAGAGGCAGATAGAAGGACAATATTAAGATGGATCTCAAAAATAGGAGTACAAAATAGAAACTGAATCCAGTTTGCTTAAGAACAGAAGTTAGTGGAGAGCTTTTGTGAATGCGGTAATGAACCTCCGGGTTCCGTAGGCTGTAGAGATAGTTGAAGTGAATATTAATGGTAAAAATTCAAGTGTTGAGCCTTTATTTATGAATATGTTACGCAAGTTAAATGATTTTTATGTTTCTCTCAAGAATATTCTAACATACATACTACCATATCTGTTTAGAAAAAAGAAAAAAAATAATGGGATATACAAACTCTACATGTTTTTTCGACAAAAACTTTCAAACTGTTTGGAATGTAGTTTTTAGTACCATAAGCTGAAATATGACTGTATACGTCATCCACGTACTTTTGTTAAGTGCATTTACATCATGTAATTTCTACTTATGTCAAAAAATTTTTTTTTATAAAGTTCAGAATGCTCCGGTTTAGAATAACTTTTAAAAAAAATAGAGAGATGGAGCGAGAAAGATAATTATAATTGTTCCTACATGTAAAAGTAAATTTTTTATCCGCACCTTCTTCTGTTTCTCGCAAAAATTCGCAAAATATCATCTCTATGACTTACGGTTCCCGAGATATGGCTTCTTAAAGTTCCGAAATTCGAACTTTTTTGGCCAATATCTGGGGAACGGTAACCAGTTGACCTGTGATCACCGGTTACTATTTGGTACCAAAATGTTCACCATCCTCACGCTCATGGTGACTGCATTGATCAACACCAATATATCTCTATGACTTACGTTGCCCGAGATATGGCTCCTTAAATCTCCCAAAATTGGAACTATTTTTTGGCCAATATCTCGGTAACGGAAAGTCATAGAGAGATGATAATTGCGTAACCAAAACCTATGAGGATGGATATTTTTCTACGGATGTTAACTGGTGGCCACTGTTCAAACCAGTGTCCAGTTGGACAGTGACCACCGGTTACTATTTGGTACTCACCATCTCTTAGGTATTGATCGTTACCAATATTATATCTCTATAACCCATGGTTCCCAAGATATGGCTCCTTAAATTTCCGATCGGCCATTTTTTTGGTCAATATCTCGTGTATTTTTGGCCAATAATATTTTTTTTGGTAAGATTGACGCGAGAAATTCTATTACTTTCTTGGATAGTTTTTGATGCTCTATCGAATGGCGGGCTAAAAATTGGAAAAATCGCAAATAACAGACACGCACACACAAAGAAATAGGGAATTCAGTAACGAATTTTTTAAGTTCGTTGAAAAATATAATAATCAACTCATTCTCTGATGTTATTGATAAAGTAACATTTAACTCGTACCCATTTTTGGCTGGTAGCTGTATTACAGTGCTTTTATTATCCACTTCAATATTTGTGTTCTTTAATTGCATTGCTTAATTGAAGTACAGATTCGTGGGAAACAAGCAAAATACTGTAATGGTTTTAGATTTTTTTCTCCCACCCTACGTTTTGAGTCTCGGATATACTTTCCAGTTAAGCCCATGTAGCCTTGTAGCACACCGATGAATATGCAACATTTTCTGCCAATAGACTTTCCTCCGTCTGAAAGTTGGGCTTTAAAACTATCTTCGGTTCTTTTCTTTTTAGCATGGTATTTTGCCTATGTTACTCTACTTGAGAGATAACACATTGTATCTAGTAATTATTATTAAAAATACTGAAAGTCCTATTGAGTTGATTTTTCTCGTAATTAACATCCGTATTTGTATTAGTATTTTACATTTAGTTAGTTTATTTTGTGAATGATCAGTAACACGAAATCATATGTACTCCACAACTTAATTTAACATGTTTTGCTAATCACCGAGTTGTGTAAAATGTAGTGAGGCTTTGAGGTAAAATTGAGAAAATATTTATTGAGAGTTGAAATAACATTATGCTCGATTTTGTACGATGACCTTTTGCCACTTTTCTAGCAACTCAACATAATCCCGGCGCTACATAGCTATGGTTCTGGTCAAAATATTTTAGCAATTGATTTTGACACACCTTTGAAACTAACGTATCGCCATTGAGGGAGTTCTGCAGAGACGAAGAGAAATGTTAATGTGACGGCGCTAGGTCCAGAATATAATATGGATGCATTAGATTTAGTCATATTAATAGGTGGAACGAATGATATTTCAAAAAACAATGCAAATAGCGCTCTTAAGTCTCTACAAACGACACTAGGTAACCTTGTGCACACGAACATTGTTGTAGTTAATTTGCCTCATCGACACGATCTACCAAGCTTCTCATGCGTAAATAAAAAAGTAGAAAAAACGAATGCCAAATTTGCATGTTTCTGCAAACATTTCCGTAATGTTCGCATCTCTTCCTAAGAAATATCATACTCGCCACGACCTTCACTTACACGTGCTGGGTAAGCGATATGTCTGTTCTAAACTTGAGATTATAATGGCGATCAATTCAAACCGTACTACCTCTCCACCCCCCTGCCTTATTTATTTCTTTGTTTGGTCAAGTGCTATATATGGAGCATTGGACTGTATGGTTCAGAGACTTGGAGATTACGAAAGTTAGAGAAGAAATAACGTGCAAGGTTTAACTCCTGACAAAATAAATATGCTGGACGTTTTACCTTCCGAGTTCACAAATGAGGTCAGCGTTCTATGCATAACTGAACATTGGATGAAACAACACGAGATTATGGTATTTATTTGTGTACATTAGCAACTGCATATCGTAGATCAAGTGGTAAGGGGTGGGACTAGTGTTCATTACAGAAAAGGTATTGAAGCCAAAATAATAATAAAATTTGATTATTTAAATAGAAAACATTTTGAATCATGCATAGTTGAATTACTAGCTCATAACCTGGTTGTAAGCTGTGTCTATAGAACTCCTGACAGCGGTCTGAACATTTTTATCCAAAACCTTTATGGACTATTTTGCTCAGTGTAATAAACATGCCGTTATAACAGACGATCTGAATGTAAACTTTCTTGTAACTGATATCGATAATCAACTCAGGTTATTCCTAAACACGTATGACTTAACACCAATGGTCAATGTACCTATAATAATAACATACAGTCTCAGCGCAGTCGATCAATTACTTTATAACAAAAAATATATAAACGGCACAGTTACAGTTGTACAGTAAATAGTGGCTTCTCGGATCATGATCAATTATTTCATTTAAATATTCTCATTGTACAAAAAGAAAAATCAAACACACACTAAAATCAAATCTCCATACACAAGGATCTTTAATGAAACAAATATCACACTTTTCAATTTTATACCTTGTAATGAAACCTGAGAGGAAATATACTCCAAACAAATCGATAAATGAAGCTTGGAATATTTTCCATGACTCATATACTAGTTACTTTAATGAAGCATTTCCTAGAAAACTTCACCCTATTCCAATAAAAATAAGTAAATCTTGGATAACTTCTGCAATTAAGTTAAAATTTTTAGTTAAAGTAAGAAGTTAAAATCTTTAAATTTAACATATAAGGGAGGCGAGCTAACAAACAACATGATGGAGTATTATAAAATGTATAAAAAGACTTAAAAATATCTTAAAATTGGCAAAACACAATGTGACTCAACACGCATAATAAAATCTGAAAATAAACCGCCACATTATGGAGTATAGTAAAATATAAACTAATTCTAAAGAAGGATTAATTGAAGAAAACAGAAATCGTATCAGACGGCAAACTTACTAGTGATCCATTTATTATTGCCAATATTTTCAACAATAACTATGATTATTCAGAAAACTATGTATCAAAAAAAAAAATCAGCCCCCTTCAGAGCAGATATTGTTTAATAAAAAACTCAATGTTTCTCCACCCAGTTTCGGAAAATGAAATTTTAACAATTATTAAACAATCTAAAAATAAATGGTCCACGGGTCTAAATGAAATACCAATGTCCATAGTTAATAGAAGTAGTATTCATTTAGCAAAACTGTTACATTACTTAATAAATTCGTCTCTTCAACTCGGTAAATTTCCCGACATTAAAACATGCAAAAATTAAACCTCTTCATAAGAAAGGCGCAAAAACAATTGCAGATAATTTGACCAATCTAAATTCTTTCTCAAAGATATTATAATCTGCAACACTCAACCAAATTGTTGCTTTTCCCTCCAAGCACAGTATTATTTCTACATCGCAGCATGGATTTCAAAAGAACAAATCAACAACTACAGCAATGTACAATTATATTGAACAGGTACGGGAAGCATTGGATAATGGGAAGAAATGTTTAGGTATTTTTCTGGACTTGTCAAAGGCTTTTAATTTAGTACCCCATTATATGCTAATTGAGAAAATAAAAGCCTATGGCTTACGCGGAGTAGTAAATAACTGGTTAAAATCTTATCTGAAAAACCGAACTCAATCGGTCCAAATAATATACACGGATAAAGAAAGGTTATCCCTATGCATTTCTTGTCGCATTCCAAACCAATTTTAAGCGGTATTCCACAGAGCTCGGTTTTGGGACCTTTCCTTTTCCTGCTATATGTTAATGATCTTCCTAACTACATTCACTCAGTAGAGTCAACCCTATATGCAGATGATACAAATATTCTCATTACAGGCGAAAATTACGACACATTGGAACAGGAAATAAAAAACAAACAATCTATTACAAAAATGGTTCATTTTATACGATTTGAAAGTACATACAGAAAAGTCGGTGGCTTTGAACTTTCACCATTTACAAAACAAACATACTCATGACAAATTTATCAATCATGAATTCTGACTTAAAGTAGGTAACTTCAACACATTTCTAAGGTCTTCATATAAGTAACACCCCTACTTGGGATACTCACAGCATGTTGTTAGCAGAAAACTCAATAATGTTTTCTATGCCTTGAAAGTTGTTAAAAATATTTTGTGTATATATAGCCGTAGAGCATTTATTTTGATATCTTTCAATCTTTGTTAATGTACCGCATCATCTTCTGGGGAAATTATTCAAGAAGTAAGTTAATCTTCCGTATTAAAAGAAAATTTTTCAGGGTATTAGCCGATGAGAGAGTAAACGAACCATGTAAAAAGCTTTTTATAAGACTACAAACACTACCACTGCCGTGTCGTTATGTGTTACAGTTATTAATTTTCACGCGCCAGAATCTAAATACATTCTTTGCAAATAAAGGAAACTATCATTCTCATAATACTAGATATAGGGACAATCTCCATATTCAAAATCACCTTACAGCATTGTTTCAAAACGGTCCCATAAACTTAGGTCCAACATTATATAATAACCTCCCTAAAGAAATTCATAAAATTGAATCAATGAATTTATGTAAATCAGTTACAAAGAAGTATCTATTGGACAATTGTTTTTATTCATTAGATGAATATCTGTCTGCCAAATACGGCTTGTAGATTGTATAGTGTAATTTTGTCTCACATAACACCATAGCGTATTGTTTCTTAGTATGTAATAACTATTTATTTGTATCTCATTTATTGACGTGTCTGATTCATACGCTCGTCTTCCTTCGAGCTTCATGTATGACTTATGGATAAAAATAAAATGACAATTATATCATTCCAGCCAAGTTCTCTCTATTTCTAACGAGTCATTAGAAATATCTAGGGTCTAACATTATCAGCATGTCTTTCCCCATTCTTTTGACCACTTCCGGTCGTTTCTTTTGAATTGCTAGGTGCACTTAAGCTACTTGTCCACAATATAAGCCAAAGTTTGTCGTTCTTCCTGACGGTAGCAGCTCATGATAACCTTCCAATCCCACCAAACGCACGCCATATCCTTCCTGAATGTCGTTACAGACTGTGGTGCTTCTTACTTCAACCACGATCTCTTTCGCACATAGTTGTCGATTACCCACTTTCCATCACTCGTAATCAATCGCTTCACGAATGGCTGAGTTTTGTATATTTCAGTAGAGGTTCATAGGTAGAAATTCGATCGAGTAAATGTTCTACTATTTAGATCACATGTCTCCCAAACGTCGATTTTTTGTAGCCAGCTTTCTCCAAATGGTTTAACACTGTTAGCGATGGATGTTTAGGTCATTGACAGTTTCATGACTAATTACCAGTCTTGCTCGATTTTTGCTAAAATATCATCCATCCATTTTTGCAGTGATTGGTCACCCACTGCGAGCATCATCTTGGACATCGACATTTCCGAAGGGAAATCTAGGGAACGATTTCTTGGCTATTCCTTTGGACAATGTTTATTTCTTAATGTTGTCCATGTATATTATTTAGTATGTTTATGTATTTTTATGTATATGCTTTAATTCTATTTATTTATATTCTATTGTATTTCCGAACAAATATACATAGGAAAATGAAATTCACAATACACGTACCTTGTTTCATGCTGAATACAAGACCGTCACAGCAAGTGCAGAAAGTGTCCTCCCTGGACGTCAAGACATGTTTGTACACGGCGTTCCATATTGTGAAAAGTCCGATGTAGAGTCTCCGGTATGATCACATAAATCGCATTCTCAATGTTGTTTCGCAACTCTTGCAGTCATCGTGGTTTGTTTCTGCAGACACAACCTTTAAGAAAACCCCATAAGAAGAAATCAGGTGGTGTCAATTCCGGGGATCTTGGCGGCCACAATCCTTTGGAGATTATCCTGTCACCAAGAATGGACTCAATTTCTGCCATGGCCACGTTGGAAATATGGCATGTTGCTCCGTCTTGTTGGAAATAACCGCGACGCAGTTCTTGATCGTCCAGCTGATCCACAAATTCACTGAAGATATGTAAGTAACCTTGTGTGTTTACTGTATCTTCAAAGAAGATGGGTCCAATGATACGCTGTCGGGAAATTGCACACCAAACTCCCACCTTCAAGGGATAAAGTGGAATCTCATGGTACACATGCGGATTTGCGGCGGCCCACACCCGAGTATTTTGCGAGTTCACATAACCGGAGAGATGGAACCAAGCTTCATCTGTGAACCAAGTATAGTCTAGGATTCCTGGTTTGTCATGCAACAAAGCTTCCAATCAACGACAATACATCACGCGCTTTTCCCAATCTGTAGTCTTCAACTCCTGGACGACTGTAACGCGATATGGAAACAGCTTGGCTCTTTTGGCGGCTCTTTGCACAGCTTACTTTGACATCCCTACCTCTTGTGATAATCGACGCAGGCTCTTCTTAGAGGACTGCAAAAGACGTTCCCGCACATTCTGTACTATCTCCTCGGACATCCGTGGACGCGCGCCTCCATGTCCCGTAAGCAACGTTTCTGTTGTTTCGAACTTGTTCACTAAATGATGTATTGATGATTTCGATGGTCCTTTACGGCATCCAAATTCACGGCAAAATTCACGTTGAACGGTCTGATACGATCCCGATATCCAATATTTTTAACAATGAACACGCGTTCCTGTACGGTTTACAGACCCATCCTCGCGATGCAGCGACTCGAGTCACACTAACGCACGCGCACCACGCCAAGCAGCACTTCCCCTGGCGCCACCTATCGTCTTTGTTTTAACGTGTGCGCTCCTGTTCAACCCTTTCTCGTGTTTAGCATGAAACAAGGTACGCGTATTGTGAATTTCATTTTCTTACGTACATTTGTTCGGAAATTATAACGTTTTTTTTCGGGTTGGAAAGCTAGTGGGACGCACTGTATTTAATCAGTGTTCAAGGGAGACGTTTATGCTTATTGTGTCACATTGCTCAGTTTCCAGGAAAATGTTTTCTTTATCTGAGTTACGGGAAAGTAAAAGAAAAGTGGTTGTGAGTTAAAAAAATGGCCGAAAGAAAGGGAAAATACTCACTGACCATCCCTTTGACAATTTGAAAAGACATAAGACAACGTCGTACAAGCATTGATGGATCGGTTTTGCCAGCGGGAGAGTTGTCCGCTGACGTTATTTGAGTGCTATTTTGTGGTTTTGGGGGGAAAGGGACCATGCCTTTGAGTTTCTGAAACTGTACAAGAGGATAGTGAACAGAGTATACAATAAAATGTTTTTTGTGTCCCAAGATTGTTTCATGCACGAAAAATCAACTCAATCAAAAGTCAACGTTGAGCTGACTGTTTTGGTTACTTGGGAAATGGATAAGGTAGGATTCCCCAGACCAATTCCCGTACAGCTTTTGCTATACACTTCTTGAGAAGTGTGATTTTATGAGATTTTCTTCGACGGATCTTCCAATACGCAGTGCGTAAAGATAGTGCTGAAAAAATAATTGTAATGCACGTTGAACTCGATCAGAGATATGCCCTGGACAATTTCGTATCTCTGGGGAGGGGGGAATTTTCCTAAGCCACCCTCTGATATCACTATTATTGCTGAGTCATGCAGGCGTACACTATATTACAGCAATAGAACCTTTTCTTTTGGCCTGTGAAGGCAACGTAACAGCAATTTTCACTTGTAAACTTAGTAGCCTTCGCAGTTTGTCTCTTTCAAGGTTTAGAATCACGTACTGCATTGCACACTATACTTCCCAATCAGAAATCGGACTTCATGGTTTCTATTTGACATGTCAGCGGGCACTCTTTTTTAAAAAAAATCGTTGTAATAAACTGTAAATATCAAAACTGGATCAATTGAAATAAATATATTAGTAAATCTCTGTTTTCACTCATAGTTCTACTCCAATTACACGACAATCTCCTCATTCCAACATCTCTTTAGTTCCCCACAGAAGTAATCTTGCTTATCACACTGAAGAAATTGAAATTCAAGCATGTTAACAAGTTAGAACCTTCTGTAATTCAAACTCGGAATCCTGCTTGTAAACCCCATGTGTTAACTACTAACCTACGCTAATCAGTTCATTGAGCATACACAAAAACTGTTAGCTACTTAAAATCCTTTCATGTACGTGAGACGAGTCACTAGAGCCTTATAAAGAGGTTATCATCAGTTGAGTTAATTTTCATCAAATGTTATTGTTTAGGTAATTGTTATTGCAATTATGTTATTGCTTTATTGCTATTAACGATCATTGCAGCCGTTATCATTTCACAGATTCAACCTGTTTTACATCAGATATTACGATGTAAAAGAAAATTTAACTTATGCGAAAGATACGTTTACACATTGAAAGAGATGCAATTTCCAATTATTTGCCGCAAATTCAGTCCTATCGGACTAATCAAATTCTCGTGTCAAACAGAAAAACACTGTACACAAGAAGACTTGAGGTAGCGAATGACCCGACAGAAGACTAGAAAATATAGAAAATACAAGCCATTAACATTTCGACCTCCTTGTTTTCTTAATGCCAAAACTACCCTTTTCTCGATTGTATTGTTACAAGTGGTGGAAAGCATCTGTCATATCACAATCCCAAGCTTAAAAAGCAACAGTTAGTGCCCACCGACATGTCAAATAGAAACATTAACTCCGATTTCTGATTGCGAAGTACGAAATGCAATGCAATTGAGATTCTAAACCTTGGAGAGGCATCTTCTGAACGAAACCAAGTTTACAAATGAAAATTGCTGTTACGCTGCCTGCACAGAAAAGGATTCTGTTGATGCAAAATAGCACACTCCCACATAGCTCACGAATTTTGATTTTAGAGAGTGACTCATGGAAAATTTTCATCCGGATATACGAAATTGTCCAAAGCTTATCTCCGATCATGCTCAATGCGAATTTCCATCAATTTTGCAGCACTGTCTTTACACATCGTATATTGGAAGTCTCTTAGGAGGACACTCCTAAAATCACACTGGTCAAGAGTATATAACAAAAAATAATCAATTTGGAGTGTTCCACCTCACCTTCCCAAGTAACCAAAATGGTCGGCAAAACGTTGATTTAAGGCTGAGTTCACTTTTTTTGCGTAAATAACTTTGGGTCACAAAACATTCTGATAGTAAAAATCGTTAATTTTAACAAACGGATTTTAATTTGTTAAACTATAATCTATGGTTGCTTATTTCGTAGAATACAATCAACCAATATTCACCTATGACCAACGATTATTTTTAGTAGTTAAAAATTATAAACTTGGTTCCTTTTCAGCTGAAAATTGGTTGGTTGAAAACAACAGTAGTAGAAAAATGGGGCTTTTGCGCCACTGACCCTCTACCCACTTTCTCAGTCCCACCTGAAGCAGACAATAAATTTCCCAGTGCCGCCTGACACACTATGCCGGGGGACACAGGGGGGATATGAGAAATTGTCCTCTGTAATAGGGGTGTATTCGTTCCCTTTTATGAGTAATTTTACGGGGTGTATTCCTTCCCTTTTATGAGCACATTTTAGGGTTCAACCCTTATTCTAACATAACGAACACAGCAGAGCTAATGCCAAACCACTATTTAACATAGCAAAGAACACATAGCAGACATGGGGGTGTATTCGTTCTCTTTTCCAACCCCTATTTTAACATAACTCGCTCCCTTTTATGAGCATATTTTTCCAACCCCTATTTTAACATAACAGATTCGTTCCACCCCTAATTAGACACATAAGACTACGTAACATAGCAGAGGTGTACTCGTTCTCTTTTCCAACCCTTATTTTAACATAGCAAATTTTTCCACCCCTATTTGAACATAGTCAATTTTAGGGGTGGACTCGTTCTCTTTTATGAGCATATTTTCCATCTCCCTATTTTAACATAACGAACATAGCATCGTTTCCTTTTATGAGCATATTTTCCAAACCCTATTCGAACTTAGCAGAGAATACATAAGACTACGAACACATAATTATGTAACATAGCAAAAACTACTAACATAACAGAATAATGGGGATGTACTTGTTCCCTTTTTAACCCCTATTTAATACATCAGAGAATATTCGTTGGGTAACATTTGGCTTAGCAGACTGTGGACACATACACCCCCATTTCCCACAGAGGCTAAGGACATAGCAGATTTTCCAACACCTCTAGCAGAGACACATAGCAAGTGTATTTGTTCCACCCCTATTTTAACATAGCAAAACGTGGTGTACTCGTTCCAACCCCTGCTTTAACTTAACATAGCAGAGAACGAACACATTATCCAACAACTATGTAACATAGCAAAGAATTCATTCCACCCCTATTTAAACATAGCAAAAGGGGTGTACCCCCAACCCTCCTCCTTGGAACCAGCAATGGCGGAGTTAAAAGGTTTTTAGCAGAGATTAAAAAAATAACAACACCATTTAACAAGTCTGGTTATTCACACACACACACACTTAATCTCGCTCCAGTAACCATCATCATACTCCCATAAATGAATAAAGCATAATATCATTAGCATCAATAGTGGTTAGTGAGAATTTGTATAAGAAATCCCATAGTGAATAACCAGATGCACGACATGCTAGATATAGAAAACAGTAATGTCCACAAAATTGAGATAAATCACCTTGAATACGTCTATTATTCCAAGTATAATACAAACAGTTTCGTTTTAAAAACCTTATTTGATGCTGTATATAGGGAGGTATACCATAACTATCGAAATACTCTCCCACACTCATATTAGATATATAAACAGCAACCCAATGTTCACCAGGCCTATCACTAGAATCAGTGTTTATAATTATAGCTGCTGGAAATGTATGAATAAACAGAGGTAACTCGTCTGCAGCATATACACCAATAAAATGATATTTAGGCACATTTTGTTGTAGTGCCCCATAAAGTTAATTGTATTTAACATTTTTAATTAATATATATTTTTCTCTGGAAATCAATTTCTAATTCTGAGGAGAATTCACCATAAATAATTGTTGTTACAGGAGATGGCAGTGCTTCTTTAAAATGAACCTCTAAACGTACATTTCCTTGCCGTTGTGGACTAGTATGAAAAGCAGCACTAGCGCTAGAATCGGGAGTTAAATCAAACACCAGTAGAGTATAACCATTAGGATATTCGGCAAGTGAAATATCATTACCTTGATTAGAATAATAAATACCTGAACCTGTAAATAACGTAGAATATGGTTGTATATATAGCTTATTATCAAAATCAGGTTGTAGTGGTTTGGATGGTACAGGCGCTCCATCAACATACAGTGTAAATCCGACATACTAAAATGTTGAAAATGGAATGGATTTGTTTGATAAGTACCACTGAAAGCAGTATTAGTAACAAAACCAATAATAATACGTTTAGGCACTATGCCTGAAAACAGATCTGGAAGTGTACTATCCATAATTCATTGTGGCAGAGTTTCTGTCTTCACCTGCACTTTTGTTATAGGAGATTTTATTCTAAATTTAGGATTTTGTAATACTTTATTTTGTGCTATTTTAACTGCTGGTGGTACATCAACCTTTTTCACAAGCAATGTTGCATCTGTAATTACAACTTTTCCATCAGCATCTCTGTCACCCATTAGACAAAATGTAGGTTTAGCTAGAATTAGTTTAATACGCAGTTGTACATCATTCAGTAAAAATTTCTCCTGATTAAATATATCAGCATGAATATAACCCAATAATTCAAATGACTGACTTAAAGTAGTGAGAAGAAAACGTTGTTTAAATCCTAAATTACCATCGGCCACACTGTCCATATGCCCTGCAGTATTTTTAAACCACATTGATGTTTGAAGATGCGTTGTTTTAGCATTAGCATTATAATTTAGTAGTTTTTCAATATACAATCGATATGGATATGTATGTGAAGAGTAGGAAATAAGTTGATTATTCAGATATATTTGCACCTCGCTGAACATTGCATTGAGAAAATCATTTACAGGACCAATTTTCTTATCGGCAGAAGTTAAATTAGAACCATCTGACTTAATAATTTTACCTTTAATATATAACGTTGTATGACTTAGATCCATATAGTCATCTCCATGACCAGGGACTACAAACTCTATTGGTGCATTATCAGTTATTGAAGCCACAGGCTTATATGGTACTATTTTATTACCTGTAATACTTGCTTGCGTGGGTAAACCAGCAAATAAATCTAATTCTGATTTTGTACACTCACACTGCATTTTTGTCTTTTTTCTTACTATTAATATTCACACAAGTTAAGATTTACAATACCGTATTACGTCTACGAAAATGTAATTTTACACATACACAGACATATTGGAAAGGAAGTGGATTACCTGTACTATCTCTTAAATCAATAATAACACTGGCTTACAGTGGTTTTGGTGCCGGGTGTTTCTTAGCTGATTTGAAGTAGAATTGGGACGCTGAATCCAAATATGGCGTTAGTTTTCCCCTAACAGCTTTAGTTTTTGCGATATAGGAATTGCAAGACTGACCTGCTACAACGTTGAAAATTGCATAGGTGCTGTTTTACTGTAAGTGAAAAGAAAACTATGACATTTAAATCTGTTATTTGGAACACTTTGAAAATAATGAAAACCATATAAACACAAACATCAAGTACATAATAACTCTGTAACTACATTTTATAATAGTTTTTATGAATAAAAAATCAAATAATTTGTTCAAAACGATCTATTCAACACTTCGGAAGCTTCGTTTTCGTGACATCCTTGAATGTTTCTTTGCACAGTCTCTTTTTAGGTTGTAGCAGTAATCTGCCATCATATGGGCATCCCATCTTCCTTGGTAGCGGTCCTCCATTGTTTTAATATCTTGGTGAAATCTTTCACCTTGTTGTTCACTCAGACTGCCTACGTTGTCTGGGAAACGGTCCAAATGGCTGTGCAGGTAATGAATTTCGATACTCATATTACATCCAAGTTTTTGGAATGCATTAAGCATCTGGTTCACTAGCTCAACATAGTTATCAGCTTTATTATTGCCAAGGAAATTCTTGATAACTTCTACAAATGAGGTCCAAGCTCTACGTTCAGTCTCATTCATGGACTCCACGAAAGCCGGATCTTTCATGAGTTGTCTTATTTGGGGACCATCAAATATTCCAGCTTTTAATTTTTCTGTGCTGATCTGAGGTAGCTTGTTTCCCATGTAAGCAAAGCACGGCCCGTCCTTATTTAGCGCCTTTACAAACTGCTTCATCAAACCGAGCTTGAGACTTAGAGGTGGCAAAATGATTTTGTCACACTCAACAATAGGCATGTTAATAATATTTTTCTTACCAACAACCATGTCGTCTCTCTGCGGCCACTCTTTTTTTGACCAATGGTTTGCTTTGTCTCTGCTATCCCACAGACATAGAAAACAAGGATATTTTGTGTAGCCACTTTGCTGTCCAAGAAGAAAGTTCACCATCTTTAAATCCACACAAATCACCCACTGATGGTCCTGATATTTAATTTTTTCCATAACCAAAGCAATTGCTTCATATTCTTCTTTCAGTCGTGTTGAATGAGCGATTGGAATTGAGCCATATTTATTGCCATTGTGTAAAAGGACGCATTTTAAACTTCGCTTGGAGCTATCAATAAACAGGCGCCAATCATCTGGATTGTATTCTGGAAGACCCATGTGTTCTAGGAGACCTCTAACATCGTGACAGAATACGAGATTTGTGTCTTCAGTGAAAAATGGTAAAAACTCCTTTTCCCTTGTTCGGTAGAATGTGATTTTAGTTCCTTGTTCTAGTACGTTTTTCTCCTTCAATCTGGAAGCAAGTAATTCAGACGATTCTTTTGAAAGATTAAGGTCCCTAACTAGATCATTTAGCTCATTTTGATTAAACTGTTGAGGAATTGTTGACATTCCCTCATAATCACTGTCACTTCCATCATCCATGTCACAAGAATGTTCACTACGTTCGTTTTCAGTCTCACAAAGCTCTGGCAAGTGGTGAAACGTTGGGATTGGTATTTCATCGGAATGAACAACTGGACGTCTTGCTGAAGGCAGATCAGGATATGTCCACTTGTTCCGGTTATTTCTATTCATACCCGTAACATTTACCAGGCAGAAATAACAGTCATCAACATGGTTTGTGGGTTCCCTCCAAACCATTTGAACACCAAACTTAAGACTTTTTCTTTTTCCAGTTGTCCACTGTCGCAAGTGTTCAGTACACATTTTACACACAATATGTGGAGCCCACGTTTTATCTTGGTCCCCTAGGCGTACACCAAAATATGCATGATATGCTTTTTTTACAAAGTCACTGATATGTTTTCTATTGTCTTTAAATGTGTACTCACCACATATGTAGCAAAACACATCAGGATGGTTAACACAACTTCTTCGACTTGAACTCATTTTATGTTCAGGCCACTAACACGGATGTTAAATATAAAGCCTTAGTATACGCGATACAAGTTATGATTTCAGAAAACTCACATGTTCCAACATGTCACTCCACCTGCAAGACAACAACTACGATCCACTAGCCAAGTAGAATACCAATGCAATCTAGTGGACGTTCCTGGAACTACTATATGACTAGTTTCCGTTTAGTACCGACAGATAGCAGCACTAATGAGAAAAGAGCGCCGTTCTTCCAAATAGAAATCTCTATAGAGCACAGTAGGATTTATTTGAGTTGCAGAGTTTATAAGATCATATTCAAACTTGTTATTACGAGAATATTTGTATTTCTTTTGCTTATTTTGTATACTATTGCAAGAAGCATGCAGAAATAGTGGTTACATCATTTATAATTTACATATTTATTTTGGATTGTAATATTTCTTCCACATACATTGTAACGTAAATAACACTACTGGTACAGTAGCCTGTATCTACCAAAGTAGAGCTGATAGAAGAAAACTGCTTACATTATTGGATTCAGCGCCCCACACATAGTTAAAATCAGCTCTAAAATTTTAGGCACCAAGAAAATTTTTTTCTGTAGGCCTGTGTAATTTGATCAAATTGTTTACGTTGCATGGGCACATACTGAGGATTATCAAAAATATGTACATTATTAATACCATACTCTGTAATATTTGTATTTATAATACGTGACAATGGAGCTATGGTGTCACCTACCATTTGTGGTTCTACTATATCACTGTAAATATACATAAGTGTAGGTAGCGATTTTTGTAAATCTGGTGGATAACGAGCATGATGCACAACTGCAATATCTTCCTGTTGTATATGATCAAACCCTAGTATTCTGGCTAGTTCAGGAGATAGGCGTACTTCTATATGCTTCTCTTGATCTTTTATTACTCTACTAACCTCAATTCGTTTTACTGATGCTTTAACTTTTAATTGTAAATTTAATATATCACTTTTATAATTAATTTGAGATAGAATATCATCAACATGATAATAGTGGCCTGGTAAGATTTTAGTTATGTTCCAGATTTTTGTATTTATGATACGGTAATAAATATTATTTGTATATTTGCAAACATTCTGAAATGAACTTGTATAATGTACTTCAACAACAGCTGTTTCCCACACTCCCTTCTCCAGTACAATAGGATGATATAAATTAGTAGTTTAACAAGCAAGGAGTATTTTGAGGAAAATATTCCATAGAACTATTGCTAGGAAGTGTGAGATAAAAACTATCACTTTGCTCCATAATCAATCAAAAATATCTTTGGATCCTTTTATCCGCTTCACACCACAACCTGTTGATGTAAAATGAACTTTCTTTTTTTTTCTTCCAGATCCTACCAACACCTGATTTAATTTATTTTTGGCTTTATTTCAAATTTGTTTTAGCTTCTTGCCACCGATTTTGTAAAGACTCTTCAATAGGTCTATTATTATCTAGTATATCTCCTGCTACATTAATTCCTGTACGAATCAACTCTTTACCAACAGTTTTTGCACCTTGTTTTAATAAAGGAAATACAGTGCGGAATAAACCTCCTAGAAAACTACCAATGCCATAACCTTCTTGATATGCTGTACATTTGTATACATTGTAACCACTCCCTGCTTGATTAGTGTAATAATGAAAGTAAGGGTCATTCATCTTTCTTTCTATATACTCAAAAATATCAATAGATTACAATATTATATTAGTATTATTGCTTATAAGTATGCCATGTGATTGCTTTACGTTTACGGGGTGGAGGACCGTCCTCTTCCCCACCTTCTACTTGTGTGAGTTTTCTAATATATTCTATTCGTTGAGGGCTACCAATGTACTCTAAGGGTATATTAGCTTTAGCTAATAGTGTAGCAAAAGGTTTCCAATTGGCAACTGAAATATTTTTCTTACGACATCTAACAAAGTCGGATACCAAATTTACTATATTTGCACCTGGAATTAATTTATTATTAATATTCACATTTCCATTATCATCCCATTGAATATTAGGATTTTGTTTCAATTTACGTAATAAAGGTCTTGCTTTACGTTTACAAATTTCAGGGAGAGTAGATATTATTTCATAATCACCTTCCTCCTCTTCTTCTTCCTCCTCCTCTTTATCAATAGTAGTAGTAGTTGTTGTTGCTGCCGGTTTTTGAATTATATTTAAATATTTTTGTAAAACCTCTCTATATCGTACCCATTTTTCTTCTGCATTTAAACTTTTATTATTTAAAATTTCTTTTATTTCATCATCAAGATTAGATATCGTTTGATAATGATGTAATTTTTCTGGTGAGATTAAAATAAGTTTTAGTGCGTTTTGCATAATTACTTAATTAAACTTGATAATATACCTCCTAAAATAGGTGCAAGCAACGCAGTAAGAAAACCACCTTTTTGTATAATTATTCGTTTTTCTTTTGTTTTAATGACGGACCTTTTTCACCAAATATCTCAGTTCCTTTTTATATTTTTTTAAATTTATTTATCTCTGTTTTATTTAATGGAACATTTCCCTGTAATATGTTATAGGAACATTCGCAAATAGAGCGAATTAAATCAGGATCTGCATTTTGTAAAATTTCCTTACGTGCTTTCGGTTTTGACTTTGCTAAAAGTTTTAACAAATGTGCATTTTCCTTACTAATCATTTTTACGGCTATTATAGCACAAATAGTTGTTAGAATATAAGCCATATTGCTATTATTTTACAGGCACATAAACATAATTAAAAGAATCTGTTAGAAAGATATTTGTTCGAACTCGCTGCTCATCAGGAGTACTTTGTTTTAAATCAAAAAGTAAATAACCATGTGCAATTCGAGTTGCATCTTGATATGCTTCTTGAATAAATTTTGTATTACCTGGATACAATTGTCGTGCGAGATAATTAATTTGAGCTTGGTCTCTAGGGTTTTTAAAACAAACAATATGACAATTTAACGAAATATCCCGCATTCCCTTTTGTTGATAAAAAAATATTATGTTATAAATATTACACTAATATTTTTATGATGGCTACCCTTAGTAAAAATATCTACAATCCGATAGTCACACTCACGCATTAAATCATCAATAATTACAAGATATGGACCCTCGTGTAAACCTTTAAACGTGCAGCCTGAAAGAGTATCATACAACGGCTGCCATTCACCATAACACCAAATAATATTTATAAATAACTTACTGTAATGTTCAAGAAATGTTTTAACAAAATATGATTTTCCACAGCCTGTAGGACCTGCTACCATACATGTAAAAGGAATTTTCCATTCCATGTTTTTTTCTCTATTACAGATATATCACACTTATTTTAAATAACGTTTTTAACCATTTTGCTTTATTTTCTCCTTGACATAAAAAGACAGCGTTTGTTGAAGAACAAATTTGATTTAATATACCTTTTACTTGTGATACTGATAAACCTCGTGATGATGATGACAATTTAACTAAGCAACGAAAATTTACAGTGTTGTTAAATTTAAAATATAAAATTCAACTTTTGAAATTTTAAAATCTACAAGAAATATTTGTGACGACATGATTCACCTATAAAGGCTTCGAATTTTCTTTTTTTTACAATAGAGTATGCTTTAAATCAATCCAAGAATTTTCGCTTTTTGGAAAATCTAACCATTTTACATAGGCTTTATTATTTTTCTTCCGCAAAACTTTTTCAATCAAATACGTATGAGGATATTTGGTTTTCATTAATTCCTGTTCATAGAAACGTCTCTGTATAGGTTGGGGCTTGCTATCTTTTAAGTGGTAGGTCGGTGGATTTGTAAGGAATACTTTAGCTATTTGAAAGATTTCAGTCGTCCAATTACGAGTAAATCCTCTTTGAAATTGCTTCTTCGCCTTACTTATTCTAACATAATCATTCACTTTAAATTTGGGTTTTCCTTTAAAGGAAGCAAATTTTTTACAATACACAGTTAATAATAAAATCTGTTCATGTTTTTTGGTTACATCTGCAGGTCTCATTTTGATAGTACTAGTTTTAGTATGATTATATTGTTTCAGTAATTCTGGTAATATATCGACCCATTTATAATTACCTTGTAAAGCGTTTCCGCATTAAATTACGCAAAATTCGACAATACTAGCTTTTATTTCAGTATATGTAGAATAATGCTTAATATTATATTTCTTCATTAATTGAGAAAAGTATGTGTTGTAGAATTCTTTGCCTCTATCCGTCTGAAGATAATTAGGACTTATTTGATTTTGCTTTAAAATCGACTCAAAACCTTTGGCAACATGTTCACCAGTTTTTTTGTTTCACAAGCAGCGCCCATGCTTTTTTATTAAATGTATCTATGACAGTTAATAAATATTTTTAATTTTTATTAATTTTTGCTAGACCTTTTCATTTCCCACTATTCATTTCTACAAGATCTGCCTGCCATAAATCGTAAATACCGTTGGTAATAACAGGAATTCTAGCATCATGTTTTCTAGCAGATTTATGTAATTCATTTACAATATTTTTTCTTTCATCCTGATAAGACATCACTTCCATGTATTTCTCCTAAAATATTATTTACATATTTTACATTGATTATCATTATGCTGTTTCGATTGAAAAGTGAATTTTTTGTATAACTTCTTTATAAAAAAACGAGATTTGATTTTTGACCCTTCATACGTTTTATATTCAGACACCATTTGCTCTCTATAAAGTTCAGGAAAAAAATTTTAAAGAAATTATTTTACACTTATCACAATATTTCAGAGGTAACTGATAATGACCCCATGGCAATGTATGAATGTTACAACTAAGAATACCTCGCTTGTCATCATGAGGATCTAAAGCAATTTTATTAATAGATACTGTAAAGATTTCATGTTCTTTAGATTGAAACTGTGCCTGTTTCTTTCTAATAGTTCGATTATTGTTTAAGCAATCCTTAAAATCTTCGATAGAAATCATACGTGTTACATTTTTTCTTATAACCTTAATCTTTTTATTTCTTTATCAGATTTAGTGCGAATTGCATATACTTTAGCACGTAATCCAACATATTCAATAATCAGGAGTCCACATACTTCATCTCTCATTTTACCTAAAACTTGCTTATTTTTGTGCTATATAAAGCATGATTTTCCGGATAATTAGAAGTATCAAAATAATCAGACATTTCTTTTATATCATTGTATAAATTATCTGTAAATATCTGGTAAATGAAACTGTCTGTATCTGTGTACATAATTTTGATGTTATAACCATATTTTGCTTTCATTACATTATAATGAAAGTTATACATTGCAAGTTTCGATCATTCTAAAATTGCAACACCAATATAAATAGGTTTGTTTAATTTTCGAACGCTCCATGTTAAACATTACCAAATCCTCGTTATAAATAACTCTAGATTTTAAAAGAGGTGATGCTAAAAGTTTATGAGCTTTCAGTCGATCGGATACCAATTGAATGTCAACCCTATTTCTTACATTTTCCATACTTTTACCGTAGGGTGAGTTATTCATAAGTTTATAAAAGTCTTTACCAAAGGATGTAGTGGCTTGTGCTCGAAATTTTGTGTTATGTTCAATATATGATTTTAACCATTGAGCCTGTTTAAACCATAAAATTTTATGAATTTTTGTAAGTTTAAGACCTTGTAAAATGTAAAATTGTAAAAGTCGGTAGTGACTTTGGGGTTTTATAATGGGATTTATTATCTATGGTTAACATTAACTTTTTATTTTTCTTTTCGGGCGCCATCGGAGAATCACTATGTATCTCATGTAAATGTTTTGGATATATCAAATCTACTTCAAGAAAACACCCTTCTTCCTTATCTATACACCAACTTAAGATATCTCTTACAGTATATTGTTCAGGATATGTATCCCAATGAAATCCTCCATATGGTAAATAGTCCGCCATTGCAAATCCATACAAATTATGTACGTCAAAATACGCAATCCAAGAATCATTTTCAATACTATTTGCATATCTTTGGCAACACTGTGATTCCCCCACGAATATTCAAATCTAAAAACATATACATATCTATGTCTGAAAGCTATTCAAGTTCAATATTAGTTAATTTTAACATAGCACTCCATGCTAATCCTGGTGTTGTAAACATTGTGTGCTGGATCGATCTGATACGTTAGCATACACTCATCTCGAAAATTATTGAAAATATCAGCAGTAAGTAATACATCTCTTAATAAATAGTGGCCATGATAATCACCCAGTGTTTTGCAATCAAATCTATACCATACTGCAAGAGCGTACGTATAATCTTCATTACTTATTACACCAGTTAAATTATTATGAAACGCTTCCTTCCGGGGTAATTCCTCTTCTTCAAATTTATTAAGTGATGTAATATATGCGTAAGGAAATACCCCCTTTCGAGTGATTAAATCAATTTTATCAACCCCAAAGAAAGATGTAGTAAATTTCATTTGATCTGCTACCAATTTCGATGAGAGAGCCTCCAGACTATACGGCAGAAATCGATACACATCTAAAAAGCGAAGCTCTACAGTTTGATTGCCAAAAGTGAAATATTTTGAAAATGATATATATCGTTCTTCAGTTTGTTGTATTGCATTGATCTTTCCAGGCATACACCCTATTTTTTTACAAATAAATGACCGTCATATCCTGATAAATTGTGAAAGAATATAGGCACGAAATTATGTTGCCGTTTTACTTGTAAGTTGCAATTATTACATAAAGGACTAATATATTTACCTGTCAGGTGGCTGTGGTGTTTAACATTGTAATTTTCATATGTAAATTCCTTACAACATAGAGGACATTCAGTGGTTTTCTTATACATTTCCTCTTTCTCAAATGTCAATACATCCATTTGTTTCTTATCGTGAATCCGTTGAATAATATTATATAATTCATTTTCTATGCGAAACAATAAATTAATCGGATGCAGATTGATCATCGTCTTTATTTTGTCTGTAAAGTACAGGTTTCGTTGGTGTATTATCACTCCAGCACACTTTGTAAGCAAAACTGTAAGGCTCATGATGCTGAATAGGACGTCTATACGATATATCAGGATTATTATCAAAACCGCTAATTGGTTTCAAAATCTGCTATAATTATTGCATCCAATTTTAAAGTAGTCACAAGTTTATTAAATTTAAGTATTTCACGAAAATTAGGCATTTCGATTCGTGATACTTTATGCTTTGTACATAGGTACAAATGATTATCTAATTTCATTTGTGTATTGAAGAATTGAAAACATCGTCGACAGATATTTGATTTACACTTATGACTCGTTAATTGACTATGAACTAAACGTGAAAAATCTCGAATTAAACAATAATGTTTTCGACCATCTTCGTGAGTCAAGTATAACAGCTCAACATGTAAATCACATTGCTCGCTAACATCACTTACACGTAATGGATAAATATTATTGTCACATCCATATACGTTTACCGAAATAGTCTTTTCAGTATGCTCATAATATTGTTTCACAAACTTATCAATATCTTTTAATGCAATAGAAAATTCTATACCTTCAAATATACCTTTGAGTTCATTTTGATATTGAACATAGCAAAGACACACGATCAGGATGATTTTGTCGTGAAATTGGATGTAACGTTGTAATACACACCGTACAAAACAATGATTATCATTATTTTTATATTAAGTACGCATTTTTTAGCTTTAATCCAATCTGGCTAACCTATATAACTTAATGCTCTCAATGGAATATATTTATCAACATCAATTTTTAATTTATGTTGCGGCTCAGAACATAGACTCCAGCCTGATTTCTGAATACATCTTTCCTCTTGAAAGTCCTGGAATACTTCATCCAGTTTTTTGCTGATATCATCAATCGGTTGGATTACTTGATATCCTGATACAGCAGGAAAACTTGTTATAACATCTGGTGATGAAGGTTGTATAAATCTTGTTGTTAAACTGCAATTGACTTTAACTAAATGATTATTACTCAAAGCTTCTTTTATAATTGATTCACATTGCGACTTAATACGCTTTAAAAACGTTGGTGTGTCACATAAATAGTATTCAGTATTTTCACCTGGTAAAATATAAGTTCTAAGGGTACACTCGAATGCAGTCTTTACAACCTGATTAGCTTTTTGTCTTTTCACAATATTACTTGATGATGATAATGAATGAATACGTTTCATATGTCTGCCATAATGTTTCTTTGTAATCCAATTGTTACACATACCACATTGTTGCTTTGAATCCATATTTTATCGTTAATGTTTGCTGTTTTATCTTGATTGGAACTCTTCCAACTGTAGAATACCAAATAGTGTTTTTAATAACGTATTATTCTTAACGCTCGCTGTTTTTTTTTACAACGATCAACAATCATTCGCTGTAGATCACCAAGTAATGTTTGCTTTTTTATCTTAATTGGGGCTTCCAACTACAGAACGCCAAGTAGTGTTTTTTTAACGCTCCGTTTTATAATGATCAACAATCATTCACTGTAGATCACTAAGAAATCCAAATAGTGTCTTCTGTAATAACGTTTACGTTATATTGAAAGCAATGTTTATAGCATTTCTACTGAATCAAAGCCGCTCTCTCTGTCCCGTATTTTTTGTAAATGGATTTTCTAACTATACTATAATAAAATGTCTTTTTTCCTAATAACTTATAATAATAATTATTTATTGTAAATTTTTGCAAAACTCCTCTCGGAGAAACGCTATCTCTCATAACTGGGAAATGATTGCCTGGGGGCCAGGTTGCAACTATGAAATTGAAACCCCCTGCCATGGCACGGCATTGGAGCTCTTCATCTCCCAATTGAGAGATAGAGTTTTCTATTCAACAATCTATGGAGATGTAATCTTTTATAACCCGGCCAAAGTTATAAAATATTACGGCTCCGAACAGGATTCGAACCTACGTTATCAGCCAAATCTCTGCTCTTTAGATTGCTGCCTTTACCAATTGCGCCACAATTGGAAAAAAATCTCTGAATAAAAAGATATGTAGCAGAATTATTAATCATTCTTTTCTCCTATCTGCCGGCAATGCCATCTATTAGCAAAACCATCAACCATTATTTTCTGTCTGTAATTTACTCCCATCTGTTGGGCTGATTTATAATTACCAACAGCGCTAGTAGCTTCGGAACCCTGGGTCCCAACATAAGACAATATCACTCCTGGATTTCGACGTCGAAAAATTTAACATTGCCACTACAGGGGTGGACCATTTTTTGCCAAAAATTTCAAATAATTGACAATTGTTCGCTCACTGGTACAGCTAGGGGTATACGGTTTTCAAACCCCAAAAGTACTGACCATCGAAGTCACAGGTCAAACTCGAAAACGGAGCCACATATTGAGTAGCTGTTTCCACATTTAGTCATTGGTCATCAAATACTACATGTTCCAAAAGTACTGACCACCGAGGTCAAAGGTCAAATACTTAAAACCCGATCACTCGTAAATGAAGCAACTTATTGAGGTGGAGTTTCCACATTTAGTGATTGGTCATCAACTACTGACTAAATGTGGAAACAGCACCTCAATTTGTGGCTCCGTTTTCGATTTATTAGGTTTTAAGTATTTGACCTTTGACATAGGGGTTGGAACGAGGCCACCCCTTAAAATGGAGGTCGTAAAAGGGAACGAGTGCACGCCTGCTATGTTCAAATAGGGGTTGTATGGAGGTCGTAAAAGGGAACGAGTGCACCCCCTGCTATGTTCAAATAGGGGTTGTAATCTATGCTATGTTCGTAGTTAAAATAGGGTTGAACGGGTCCACCCCTGTATTATCTGTTCTGCTAGGGGTGGAAAAAGGTGGTCATCAAAGAGAACGAGTCCACACCTAAAAGGGAATGAATACACTCCTAAAATGGACTATATTCAAATAGGGGTGGAAAATTTTGCTATGTTAAAATAAGGGCTGGAAAGGGGTTGGAAAAGAGAACGAGTACACCTCTGCTATGTTACGTAGTCTTATGTGTTCAATTAGGGGTGGAACGAATCTGTTATGTTAAAATAGGGGTTGGAAAAATATGCTCATAAAAGAGAACGAATACACCCCCACGTCTGCTATGTGTTCTGTGCTATGTTAAATATTGGTTATTAGCTCTTCTATGTTCGTTATGTTAAAATATGGGTTGAATCCTAAAATGTGCTCATAAAAGGGAATGAATACACCCCCTAAAAATTACTCATAAAAGGGAACGAATACACCCCTATCACAGAGGACTCAATTTCTCATATCCCCCCCCTGTCCCCCGGCATAGTGTGTCAGGCGGCACTGGGAAATTCATTGTCTGCTTCAGGCGGGACTGAGAAAGTGGGTAGAGGGTCAGTGGCGCAGAAGCCCCATTTTTCTACTACTAACAACTGTGGCGAATCGGTCATCATCAATGTCGGAGAACCGCTGAAAAACAGATCACAAGTAGAAGCCAACCGTTGGCCAACACTCAGGTTTATAGTCCAGATATAGCGCTATCCGATTACAGTTTGTCTCGAACCTTATAGTTGTTTGTAGAATCTTACTACTTCTGAACATGCGAGTTCTTTAACACGGTACTCAACAGTATTTGACATCCAAGCCTTCGCGCATTTTCAACATGGTATCGAAGTATGATGATTTTCATATGGAAAATGTGATAGTGACTATATTGCTAGTGTTCTACATGTGGTGTGATTTAAAAGTGTGCCTATGCACTCTCGAAATGAACAAATACTTAGTTCGCGTAAAATTGGATTACGTCGTCAGTTGATGTGGTTTGGATAAGCCAAGTTCGTGCGGGCAATTTGTACCCATTACTCGCTTGGTTACCATTATTTGCCGTGTAAGGGAAGTGAGGTGATTTTGAGTTTGTCACGTTCAGCAGCGAGGCTATATTAGACGTGGACCTACTGATTAACGTGGAATCCAAACCACATGAACTCCCGCCGAGAATTGAACCCAGGTCTCCCACACCAATGAACAGAAGTAGAATGCACCAATTGCATGCTGTTTGCTTTTAATGTGACTGCCGGCTAATGTGTTTATTCTTCTATCGAAAGTATAGATTTATGGAAAATATTGAGTAACTCTTTAGGATACGCATTTCAATGAAAGTGTGAAAAAATCCACAAGATACTCTACTTTTGACATAAATTTGAAACACTCTATCTCTTAGTAAAATGCTTTAATCAAATTGATAATAATCCAGCTTGAGGTGTATAAGTGTTTTCTAAAAGCAATTTCAAATGGGTCAGTCATGTTTTCGATCCAAAAACTATGGATTTGACACTAATCTCACATTATCACTCTTCACTTATAAATTGATGTGTGTGAACTTGAACTTAAACAATATCGTGAATATCATTATTCATCTCGGCGATCCAGAAAACTGGATTCGACACTAATGTTAGTAATTTTCATCCCTTCTCACCTCCTTACCGATGGGAGTAAACTTAAACGGCATCTCGAGTATCACTATTCGCATCAGCGACCCAGAAAATTCTGGATTCGACACGAATATAGGCAGTTTTGGATTATTTTTATGCCACCTCTTCCCTCCTAGGATCCTAGCCTCTCAATATTCATTTGCAGATTGCAAATTTATATCCAAGTTTGGTTTAAATTGCTACAGGCGTTCATGAGTTATGCTGTAATATATATACAGAGTGTTAATGAACTATACCGCCAAACTGTAAGAGATGATTCCCCACATCAAAATAAAAGTTCAAATTGACCTATGGCGAAAAGTGCTTAATTTCAGAGCTAGGGCTGCCCAAAATCAGGAAAAAGCTAAATTTCAACAGGCCCTATTTCAAATTCCAGAAACTGTTTATGGTAGTTCTTATCAGCGTAAAGAAAGCCACGCATATACAATCCAAAAGTGCATATTTCATCAATTTTCAATAGTTATATAGAGTATTCCCTACAGGGTGTAATTCTCAGATATGCTCTCAATAGAGTTTTGAAATATACTATGATTTCTTGGAGGGTCCAAAGTAGACAAGAGGTAAGCCTTGACAACAATGGACACCCAATATTTGGAGGGAAGTCAGAAGTGTTAGGAACCGGTACCTTCATGTTCTTTTGTCTTCGGAATAACGTGTGCTGCGATGTATTTCGTCATGGTATTCTCTTTTCTTCCCTTATAAGCGTGAAACAAAACACCGCAGCATGCGTTTTCCCGAGTACGAGAGACTATGCTGCTGACGATCCTTAACATTTCCAACATCGCACCAAAGGATTCCGTGTTCACTTCTATCAAGTCTTATCGTTTGCCTACTTTGGACCAATCATAAAGTCAGAGCATATCTCAAAATTTGGTTGATGGCATGTTTGGGAATTTCACCCTGCAGGGATACTCTGTACATACATTGAACATTAATGAAATGTGCATTTTTATACTGCGTATGCCTGACTTTCTTTACGCTGATAAGGACCACCATCCTTAGTTTTTCGAATTGGAAATAGGGCATCTTAAAATTTCCCTTTTTTCGTAATTTTGGACAGCCTTAGCTCTGAAACTGCACTTTTCCCTATAGATCCATATAAAGTTTTTCTCTTATTTTGATGTGAGGAATCACCTCTTACAGTTTGTCGGTATGGTTCATTAACACCCTGTATATATATTACAACGCTTCGCGTTTAGCCTGTCAAAGAAACTACGTAGAATAAATAACGACGAATAACGCCTTCGAAGTTGCCTTTGTTAATTCCTGGGCTGAGATGCCCATGTTGACTAAACTTGGGCTTAAACTCATCGGGTCTGTCCCCAGTCATGTTAGCGAGCCCGAAAAGTACACAAGCCAACAAATTTAAACTTTTTGTGTCACATACACGAAAGTAGGTTACTTGAACTAAATTGACCCTCGTGAAAAGGAAAATGACAATAAAAAGTTCGTAACACGTAAGGTTTTCGTGTGACAGAAGTGAGTTGGAATTCGGCGGAAAATTATAAATTAATTTTGTTACTAATGTTATTTAACTATAGGATCTTATTTGGAAATGCATTCATATTGCATATAAGACAATGCAGAATGTAATAAACTAGAGATACATTCTCAGAATGTTAAAGTTTGAATATAAATCGATAAATATCTTGATTTTCGACAGTTAGTTAAACTGGTTTCCTGTACTAAATAGAAATTTAAATGATATTCTAAATTATAATTTTGATCAATATTTCAATGTCAATTAGTCCATTAAGCTGCGCTATTTTAAAAGACATTTTTACAATAAAAGTCTCAGAATGAATGTTTTCATGTGTCTGTGTTGGTACTAAACCAAAATGTGCACCTAATATACAACCTTAACATTGTAAACTTAACAAATGTTTTTAAAATTTATTGTTTTTCTCTACTGTAGTGCGTTTCATTTTCTCTACCAGCAGTAGTCTCACACCATGTGATCCTATATACCTTGATAACATATTTTTTTGTATATTATGATGAATTTACCATCATTTCTGTACATCAAAGATCCCAGCTTTTCAGTTAAAGTCTAGTTGCGAATGTACCCTCATGTCCAAAATTATTGTCGCATATCTATAAATATGATGTAGGAATATAATTTGATAACAAATTCGCCCGGTATTTCTTATAATGTGAGTATGTGTATAATCGGCAAATACATGTATGTGGCAAATTTCATGTCAAAAGAGCAGTAAATAAGAACACTAAAACGAAAATTAAACTTTCTTGTCCATTTAGCAACATTTTGTTTTACTCATTCTAATTTTCGTATTTATAATTCTTTTCCTATGTAATTTACCTCAGATATACATTTCCCAATTATACATATAGTACAAGTATTAAAAATACCCTCCAAAATTATTATTAAATTATAATCTTACAAGAAGACAGTTATAGATA
Organism: Thermobia domestica; assembly: GCF_964235325.1. Lineage (NCBI taxonomy): Eukaryota > Metazoa > Arthropoda > Insecta > Zygentoma > Lepismatidae > Thermobia > Thermobia domestica. Next base: position 436,328 of record NC_137463.1, read on the forward strand.
TGCGACAATCGTTTTGGACATGAGTGTAGGAATTGAATTTTCAGCCAAACTGCCCATGGCTCTAAATTTTTCGTTCGGCCCTTTTTATATGTAGAAATAGTATGCACTACTTTATGTGAATTTACTAATTGACCGTACGAAACATTATTATGTTGTGATGTGTAAGTATTCTCAAAGGCTAATCTTTCACAGTTAGGTGTGACTCATTCGCCCTAATCCCCTAGAAGCAAAGCAAACAACAAATTATTCCCGTATTCCTAGCAATATAATCTTCGAATCTCCACCAATTTTCCAGTAGTAATTGTAATACACAGACATTGTGTTTGCATTATATCTACAGAATATGACACTGGTATTAGTAGTTTATCTTCCCATTGTATAAAATAGTGCTTTGAAGTTTAGTTTAGAATAATCGTTCTGTTAACAGACAGACAATTAAGTAGAAATAGCTCATTTACATAAAAGATCCCAGTATCAAATGTATTTTAAAATGGACTATAAAATTTAGACTATTGTAATCTTTGTATATGCTAGTCTGTAGGATGTAAAACTGATACTTCCGCCTATTTTCAGACATGTTGCAAAAACCCTGTCTAGTCTATGGATTCGATACTAATCCCAGCCATTTTAGACATCTTATTTTTCACCCCTTCTCCTCCCTGTTGATGGGAACTGAACTTGGACCTAAATAGAATCGAAAGTGTCACTATTTATCTCAGCGGCCCCGGAAGCTATGGATTTGACACTAATAAGAATTGTTTAGATTACTTTTACGTGTCATCCTTCAGCCCTCTCTGGGGAAAATAGGGGACTTACCACCAAAGCACTTTTTCCAGAAGAGAAGGTATATTTAGTTGGAATTGCTCAAGGAGTTTCAGAGTTATGCTGGAACATACGAAGGTTAGTCAATAATATTTTGTCCTCGTATAGAATATTGTAGCTGTTTACATGAAAGTTATGAACGAAATGACCCGATATATCATGAGACTAATTACGAACTATCATTTTAGGTTAAAAACTTCTTAAAATATGACGTCTGAATGTAGTGAAAATGTCGAAATGTCAAAAGTGGAATATCGAGTAGTCATAAAGTTCCTAGAAATGGAGAGAATGAAAGCGAAGATCTATGAAGAAATGGAAACGTTTTATGATGACGGCCAGAATTATCGTGTGACTACAGCATGTCACGGAGGAATTCAAGCAGCACCTCGCACAGCCTGTGTCGACAATCATAGTCCGCCGCGACTTCCGACATGGACATATTACATGGTTGGATGGCAGGAGCAAAATCGCTGATACGGGACAATAAGACTTTACCACGATGTCAATGGTGTAACGAAGACACAATATGGACCGCTGGGGACTAGAAACGTGTGATGTAGACAGACGAGGCATCATTCAAATTACGGGCTGTGTTTATGTATAGCGGACGCCCAAAGAAAGGTATGATCCGCGGTTTTCAGTGGGTCCTCTACTAACATTACCGGTCGTGTCACTGCCCATGGTTACATCATCATTTTAGGGGATCATGTAGATTGTATGGCCCAGAAGTTTCCGTGCAATGGCGCATTATTCCAGGAGATAATGTGCTCAGCCACACAGTTAGTTGGAGTTGTTGTGGCGTGTCATGAAAAACTTCGGTCTCAATAGCTCCTCTGGCCCGAACCTGAACATTATTTAAAATCTGTGGTTATTCTCCTCTCATAAATGAAAGAGAATACCGGTTAAAAATTGAAAAAAAAGAGGTAGATGGAACATAATCTAATAACAGAACCAGAATTTAAGTACGTACAGGGACATCAGAAATTCAAACAATTGTTTAGAATAGGCCTTAGACCCAGTCCTAACCCCAACAAACCTTCGATGAAATTTATTTTATCTGGAAAAACGGTTGTTGAAATGTTAGACCACAATGAAAAATTAAATTCAATCTTTCAGTTCAACGTCCCATGAGTATGCCCTTTAGGCCAAGAGAAACAGATGATTAAGGCAAGTGAATCATAATGGAAGAATCGGTGCAATGATATTGTGGGAAAAAACTGGAATACCCCGAGAAAACTCATGGACACGATGTCATCACAAACTTACTTTGCGAGGGATCGAACCAGGAACCCTACGCACCAGAGGAAAGTGCTCTAGCACTGAGCCACCTTGCCTCCTTAGACCAAAATGAGAGAGAAAAGTTTGGATATGATTGTATTGCCGCAATACATACTTGTTTAAGTATTCTCTACGTAACGACAGAAGACAAAAAATAAATAAATAAAAGCTTTTACTCTAGGCTTATGACTGACTTTAGGAAATGGTTAACACAACATAACAATAGGTGTATAAAGGGTGACAAAGATAACATATGTAATTATACCAAGATAAATGTACAAGAGGAAGGTTTTAGATAAAGTGCAAGGTAGTTTGTGTATCAGATAAGAGTCTAACCCTTTACAAAAGTAATGGTTAATAATAATACGAGGTTATCATTGTTTGGTTAGATATTTTAGATGATGCAACAGGTAAACCTCTAAAAATTTCTAACCTTAGATTACCCATCATTTATAGCCTACCAGAAATTCACGAAGGTGGTATTCTTCTCAGACCTATTAAATCAGGACAACTTCATACCATGTACAAAGTAGCACAATGGTTAGTTTAATATTTCAAAAGATCTGATTATTCCTCTTATACACTGCGCGAAGAATGACTATGAATTGAAACAACAAATTTATAATCTAGTTAATGCCAACCATATCGAAAATGACATCAATTGATGCTAGTCAAAATGCACCCAGTGGCGTGTGATGAAATTTTATTTGGGAGGAGTTTGAGGAAAAGTTATATTCCACCTTATGCAGAGTCATTTTGAAGTATGATTAGAGCCATGCTAAAGGCCTGACTACAGCAGCAAACATATGTTAATCGAACTCTTTAGTATGGCACTAGTCATCCTTCAAAACGTCTCTGCATAAGGCCCATAGTATTTAGGCAGTGACTTGCTCCTATATGACTTAGGTTGGGTATTACAATGATTGTGAATTTTCAATAGAATATATATTCCTTACTTCCATAATCCCTAAATTAAACAATGTGTTGGCAAAATTAAATAGAACATTTTATACAGATTGACTAAATACTTAAAATATTCTGATTACTTTTGTCACATATTTTACATAAATATATGGAATTTTAATTTTTAATTACGAAAATATAGCATTTGAGTCTTACTGAAGTAAGTTTACTATTGAAACAAAAGAGAGCGAAAGTTGTATGACTCATATATTATTGCGTTTGTCTTAACACATAGAATAATTAAATCACGCCGTGGACTTTTGGAATACTGTGAAACTACACCACGATTGATAGAAATTTTCGAAAGAATACTTAGAAAAGCTAGGACAATATTTTCTAGTGTCAACCGGGTCATGCGTCATTCAAATTATTATGCCTAAAACAATTATAAAAGACCAAGAATTCTACTTAGGTAGTGTCTATGATTACAATAAATAAATAAATCTGATGAACGATACCAAGGTATAATCGATTTTTGAATTGAATACAAAATACACACATGAGTATGATTATATTTTATTAGAAACTGTAATGATCAATAATTAACTTGCCCTTAACATAAGAAAGGAATAACATGGTTTATTGTACTCAAATCATAATAAATCATAATCCCCTCTTTAAGAAATTCTAAAATATTTCGGCCAAGGTTTCGAACTCCACAACCTCGCTATACCGTACGCCCATCCATTTCTTTGAAATCTGTAACAGCCATTTTGTATAACAAGATCGCAGTTCCTTTGAGTTGAAGGAAATGCTCAAGCTCCTTGAAAGTTGTTTAATACATAATATTTTCTCCTTTGAAGGTCTTATTTACCAATAGGTCAAAGGTTCAGCTATGGGGAATCCACTATCATTTTTGTTCGCCAATTTGGCACGCCATACTTTGAAAGAAACATGTTGAAACAATGGGTATTTGTGGTATTGGTACGGTACGCTATTACAGATACGTCGACTACACATAGTTTTCTTCTACAAATACACAGGTTAATTTTTCACTGCAAAAATGAATAGTGTACATAGTAATTTAAATATACTCTATGGTTCTGGATAATCACAATAACATTATAAAACACATTTTTCTGACCAGAACAAAATGAATTATTTAATAACTATACTATTTTTGTTACAGTTTCAAGGACCTAACGTCCTCTTCATCAGACATTGGGAAAAGACAGATGACAACAAATCTTATATCTTCCTCAGCCGTTAGTTAGCATTTTCATTTATATAATTTTAATTGTTGTTTTTATATATATAATGATATAATAATAATAATGAGAAGGAGGTATTAAGACATATAGAAAAGGAGGAGAAATGTTGTTGAGGTGTATAAGGAAGAAAAAGAAAAGGAGGGAAAGGAATATAGAGAAGGAAGAAGGAGGAGTTATCTATGAAGTGAAATGTAGTGTGTGTGACATGAAATACATAGGGGAGACGGGAAAAAGGCTCATGGGCAGATTGAAACAACATAAAGATGATGTTCGAATGAAAAGAGAAAATAATGCTATTTACAAACATGTGAAAGAAACGGGACATAGGATAGATTGGGAAGGGGCTAGAGGTTTAGAAAGAGAAAAAAGAAAGATTATTAGGAAGTGGAAGGAAGCGAGAAGAATAAAGAAAGAACAAGAACTGGACAAGTGATATAAATATACATAAACAATGGGAGAAATTATTAGAAGTGATAGAAAAGAAAAATGCATAAGACTATTAGTGCAATTTGAATATTTCCAAATTTCTGTTATTTTATTTTATTTTATATAAAGATCAATAGAATTGTAAAATTGCATTGACAAAACATGTATTAACAATGTAATTATATGATATTGTTACATATTACAAATTTAAATTTTATATATATAAAAACAATTAAAATTATATAAATGAAAATGCTAACTAACGTCTGAGGAAGATATAAGATTTGCTGTCATCTGTCTTTTCCCAATGTCTGATGAAGAGGATGTTAGGTCCTTGAAACTGTAACAAAAATCGTATAGTTATTAAATAATTCATTTTGTTCTGGTCAGAAAAATGTGTTTTATAAAGTAATTTAAAATAGTATAAAATGGAAAGGCAAACTTACTTATTCAAATCTCAAAGTAAGGAGACACAAGAATAAGTTCGTTACTAATGTTCATCATAAGCCTACACTCAATATATTCATTATAAATCTATTTATTCTGCAATCACTAAAGCAAATATTTGGAAATTTTTACTAACTTGCCAATCGACTAACCTCTTTGGAATCTTATTACAGATACAAACTGATCATTTGTTGAAGCTTGGTAGTATGAATCAGTATTCAGTTCCGTCTTTAAAATAATGTGTGATCTCAGTTTTCGCATAGAGAGGAGTGACTTGGAGCACCAAATTTTTGTACACAGACATTCCTTCAGCAGATCTAATTACCTGTGAAGCCCCTTTTATCAAATTTCGTCACTGGGAAATCTGAACAAAAGATTATAATGAATGGGATAAAGAATATTATTGTCAAATTAGTACTTTCTGCCGTCGCTGAGATCAATAGTAACACTCCGGATGTCATTCAAATCAAACTTCAGCACCCATCATCATAGAGGGTTGGGGACTCTGAAAAGTCACGTCCAAAATGACCGATTTGAATCCATAGTTTTTAAGATTGCTAAGCTGAATGACAACAGTCCTTACGACATTTGAACTTAAGTTTAGGCAAAAAGGGATAAAGCAATTAGTTCGGGAACTGACAAGAGCAACAGTGTATTTCTTTCGTATCGAGAGGGGCGACTCTTCCTTATCTATTTGACTCATTTGTTTGCCTTCAAAAATAATATATTGTATATACCTTATCCCCAACCCCCCTCAGTGCGAAAAACAGTATTTTAGCTAGTTATTAAGAAGTTCGAACAACTAAGTTGGAAGGAGTCCACGTTTCAATAAACCTGAAACTGGAATCAATTACAAGTGGGATTATCTATTTTTTATGCATTGGCAACAGTGCTAAGAAAGAGTTTTACATAGCACGGTTTCTATATAGTTTTGAAGCACTCCCAAATCTTAGAGAAGACCATCACTCAATTTAAGAGCTATTAACATATCCCAACGATAAATGACGTATATACGAAATAAAATGCAGTTACCATGAGCGTTAGATTAACAAGACTAAAAGAGTGCTGAAAGTCCGTGTGAAGAAGCACATTAGAGATGCCAAACCGGAAACTCCGGTGTCACGTCTGTCGAAACATTTAAAACAAATTCAACACACGACAGTAGATTCAAACATTTAATTGGGGGCTAAAAATAAAGGAGAAATATTATTTTTAACATTTATTTATTCATTTAACAAAAACAAAATTAAATTTAGAAAGGGTATGGTTATGTAACGACTGGGAAGCAGTAATTACAAAATTTGTACAGCGTTGCATAACAATGAAAAGACTAACATGAATTGGTGACCTTCTATTAACGAACAAAAATATTGCAATGCGCGTTTCCATCATTTGACATGTCATTTTTGGTTTTGGCAAAGTGTCGCTACCACTGCTCTACTGTAGTTGTGTGTTCCTTTTTTTTCCATCTAACGTTTACATGTTTTTCATCTCTTGCTTTTATCCTCTCTGACCAAAACACCAAAGAGGAATCAAAAGCTCTGAAGTATAAAGGAATTGCACAAACCTGTAAGCAGAATGATTATTCAACAAGAATTAGAACAAAGAATATAAAATCCATTTAAAATTGAAAACTGAATGAGTCTTATCATTACTCTTTGAGCCTAAGCAACATCAAGTGCTGTCAAATATAGCAAAACATTAATTTAAGCACAGCATGTTAAATTAAGACACGTAATACCTATGATTTCCTCTTACTGATCATATACAGAATGAACTAACCAAGTGTAAAATACTTAAACAAACACTAGTGTGAGTTTTGTGAAAACTGAATTCACTAGACCTTTTAACATATTTAATAATTATTATAAGATACAACGTGATATCTCTCAAGTAAAGAAAAACATGGAACTCACATTGAACTTTTTTCAGCTGTCAGTATGGCTAACCCCACTACGGTTATCGTAGTAGCATTGTACTGCGGTTCCTCCGTCTAGCATCCGTAGCTTTTACTAGGCTTTGCAATCAGCCCACGTCATATGAAATAGATTAAAGCTATTTTATTCTACTTGTTTAGCTTAAAATACAAATTACTTTGATGTAAACTATGTCGGGAAGCATGTAAATATTACCGAATAGAGCAAAACTTCTCTACTCCCGATCTAAGCCTTTGCATTATGTTTCCTCCATAAGTGACGTAAAGGCAATGATCTAAATAGAAGAGGGGGGGGTATGCATAATATACTTCTTTAGATCTCCCACTTCGAGCACTTCGTAAAGAAATAGCAACACAGTTTAAAAGCCGATATCTTCCTATCTCGAATATTTTCAGTGTGTGGCCGATGGTTGTTGTTGAGTTGAGTTGAGTTGATTTTGAGTTTTTTGTCCCGTTCAGCAGCGAGGCTATATGAGACGTGGACCTACTGATTAACGTGAAATCCGAACCACATGAGCTCCCGCCGGGAATCGAACCCGGGTCTCCCACGCCAAAGCCGCGTACGCTAGCCGCTTAGCCACGGAGGAGCTCTCGATGGTTATTGCAACGCGCCATTGGTTAGGCACAATCCGTCATGAACCGTAGCTCCAGGGAGTCAGTTTAGCACTTCCTTATATTTCCTTGCAAATTTCCTCACTATTTCAATATGCATTTATTATTTTACTACTAACGCCCTACCTACACTGGAATATCCCTACCCGTGAGATCAGCGAAGTTAAGCAGTGCCGGGTCTGGTCAGAGGAAAGATAAGTGTGACCATTCGTAGTCACCAGATTGTGTTGGCGTTGCAGCGTTCACCCAGCCTCGTGAGGACAATTCAGGGGAATAGAAGCAAACCCTGTTAAATCCATATTTTCAATTTTGTTAGGGAACGAAGACAAAGTGATGCCCTTATGTTTCAGAATTATTGATTTTTTTTTTTTTTAGTGGTAGATTTGACTCATCTGTTGACCATTAAAAAAAATCAACAATTCTGAAACATACAGGCGTCATTTTTTCTTCGTTTCCTGACAAAAATGAAAAATTGATTTAGCAGATTTTGCTTCTATACCCCTGAATTTGGAAGCCACTTGAAAGAAAAAAGTAGCGAACTGCAGTCTATGAAGCTAGCATTAAAGGCGAGGATAGCCGATGTGCTGACAATACATCATCCCACAGTCATCAGTGCCATAAGTCCAGGCCTCCTAAGGGCTGTTGCGCAAGGAATTTAGTTATTATTATTGCTAATAATAATATTAGCAGTAGGCTTAATAAAGATTCTGAGTGTTTGTTTGCTCTGCTCATAAGAACATTATTTATCACTTTATGATATAGTTAGGCAGGTGAACAATTGATCAGTTTCATTCTAATGTGATGCATCACGTGTATAAAAACTGGACAAACTGCGAAGTAGGATAGTACACACAGGAAATTAGTAATGATAGCTTTATTATTCAGATCCCGCATACATTAATAAATATGAGGAACTTTATACTTAATAGAATGCTTTTTACGCCATTTCTTTTTTTTTTAAAAATAAGTTTAAATTGTCATTATAGTATTATTCACGGGCCTGTCAAATAATAATAATAATAATAATAATAATAATAATAATAATAATAATAATAATAATAATGATAAGTTAACCCAGAATACGTCACTGGTATAGTTATTAGTTAAACTAATTAAACTAATATCAACGTAATTGTGAAAGTTTTGTTTTCATGGATATATATATATACAGTGGCGGATCCAGGATATGATCAAGGGAGGGGCTAAACCATAATTTGCCGTTTTATCCAGTGCAAAGCAGAATTGAAGCCCATTTTATCCAGTGTAAACCTGAGCGTCAAGGGGGGCTATAGCCCCTTATCTCCCCCTTGGATCCGCATATATATAATGATTACCTAGGTAGATGTAACTTCAGTGTATAATCAAGTGTTCCAGTTGGAAACAAAATACAGTACTTTTAACTTGATGTTTTAAAGAATGGAGTTGGGAATATGAACACAGTAATATAGTTTTCCCGCTTCTTCAAAGACTACACAGATGCACAGATGTCAATTTAGGTATGTCGTCTCGTGGGAATATTAGAGAACCCCTGAGGCGTGTCCCTACTTTGGCATGAAGGGCATAAACAAGAAATAATAATAATAATAATAATAATAATAATAATAATAATAATAATAATAATAATAATAATAATAATAATAATCCTATTTATAAAAGACTAACATTAGTGCATTACGCTAACTCCTAATAGTAAATCACGTTCATGCTCATTGCAATAATATAATGCAATAATTTAGATTTGAGCATTTATATTTATGTGTCCGAAAATTCGTTGGTCGGCAAATTAAAAAAAGAAAAAAAAAGAAAAAGTGAATGCAAACAATTAGAGCTCTTAAGTACGATTTTAACCTATAATTAGTGCTTGAACTTTTCGGGTAAACAGTACCCGCACGATACCCCTTGTGTTTGGTTTACTCGATCTTTAGACCTGATAAACCCGTTTGGCCTGTTTGGACCGTTTGACCCGATAGACTCGTTATGAGTTCGTGCATGATAGTAAGAACAATTTATGTTACGATAATAAAGTGAAACAACACATCATTTATAATCTTGACAGAATAAGTTTGTTTTAATAAAAACGGGGTTATCAGGCCAACCCCATTCAAGTACGGTTCAATCGGGCAAACCCGATTCATACGGGTCCCGGGTTCGATTCCTGGTGGGGGCCCTCGGTCGATAAAGTGTAAAACGCTTTTTCAGGCCAGCCACCGTGAATGAGGTTTTCCTGGGTTTTCCTCATTCACACCAGGCAAATGCCGGGGTGGTACCTAACTTACAGGTCCCAGGCCGCTTCCTTCCTTCCCTCATCCTTCTTCCTTTTCTTTCCCCGGATTGTATGCTCGCCGAGGGACGTCATCCCTCAAACGTGAAGGGCTAAATGGTCTTAGATGCTGAAAGCTTAGAAATCTAAATCCTAATCCTAATCCGATTCATACGGATAAAAATACAATATCGGTCCAACAGGCGGTCCAGAATCGATTCTATTTTCCGAGCATTACCGAAAATGCACAGTAGCCCGAAACGGCTCGGGCGTAAAAACTACTATATTATTATTATTATTATTATTATTATTATTATTATTATTATTATTATTATTATTATTATTATTGTGGTGTCTGGTTCGGTGTTAATGATTTATGATCGTAATTAATCATTCGATGCTGACATTACCGTAATTCGGTCAATCTGGGTTCGATGATAGCGAACCAGACAACCAGCTAAATAAATACACTTAACATACAGTATATCATTAAATAATTTATTCTTGAATAATTAGACAACAACAACAATAACAATAACAATTAAATTAAAAAACGGCTTAGGGCTTCGCATGGGCAGTGTGGCTGCTATCTATTTTCCTATTTCATTCGTAAAGTGTTGGGTTTATAGTTTAAGCTTAAGTTAATTTAATTGACTTTAGTTGAAGCTAAAGATCGTTCGGTTTTGTTATTAATTGCTTAATTTAGACATCTTAAGAGAAACTACTAACCTGATTGCCTTTGAAGTACTTCGGTCTTGGTATGGAAGTGTCCAGATTATAATCACTAAGAATATACAGACTTGGATGTCAAATCGCGGGATCTTTCCGAAACGGGAGTTTAGTCGAGACTGTCCTTCTCGAGCTCTATCTGCAGGTCGAAAACTACCTTCCGTATTTCTTGCAATCCTCTGAATTCCTATCAATGCAATTACCTCGTAGGTGACTTCCTTGTAGCAAGACTTCCTTGTATCTGACTCTGAAGTTTTACCATATTTCCTGGTTGCGACGTCTATAGAGCAATGTGCGTATGTATACACGGAAGTCTGGTTTTTAAGCAACTCAAGAGATTCTTAAGTCGATGCCCTTATACACTTATACTATCTAACCTGCCAATTATTAATGTATTCACCACACTGCCTGCCCTTTAGAAAATAAATCGGATGATAATCCGGTTTATTTACAAAACATAGAACTACAATTATGGATCACCCTGTAACAGAAATAATTAATCACAACATAATAAAATATACAAAAAAAATACAAATGCAATGTGTATACGAAAACATAATAGTAAAGTTGATTATTGATCATGAATAGTTTTCGGTTCTTTATTAAAGTGTATCTAGTTTTATGTCTTTTTTTTTTTTTAATATATGGAAAAGTTACCATTAAAATCATAATGATGTAGGTAAGCCATGAAGACTACCTAAAATGTGTCAGTAAGAACACAGAAAAAAAAATCTAAACGAAGCAGTATTACTTTTTTTTTTTTAACAGATGTCGGTTGCAACTGTAAACTTCTTACGTTTGCATATTTAGTAAGTACTGGGAACTCGTGTAGCGAGTAGATAACGATATATATGTATCGACTTTATTAAAACACAAACTGAAATTTATGCACCTCATCAGATTCACTCTTCGCTGCTTACGTAACGATAACTCGATGTAGAGAATCACTAAGGATGTACGCATCCGTAATTAAACACTTTGAGAAAAAAAGAAAAACACTGAATCAGCACTAACACAAACTAGCAGTCGTAACGCTGAAAGATTTCTTCTCACAGTTTGATGAAGGATGGCTTCCGGACGTCGTATCGAAAGTATATTGAGGGGCGGTACTCCGTTGTTGAGCCCCCCTTGAATGCAATCACAAAAAGAATGGATATAGTTTGTTTTGAATATAGTGAAGTTCCATAAATTGATCATGAAATAATTGATAAAACTCCGGGTAGATAGTCTAAATCCTATTGCCGTGTTGAAGTGTTCAAAAGGATGGTTAGGCGATTTTGAGTGATTAATGGATGGGCATCACAATAACAAATTGGCTTCTTCTTCTGGAAGGATATAATAGGTCTGTGCCATGGACGTAAAAACAATTATCCAAGATTAAGATGGTAAGTTTATATTATCGGGTAATAAATGTCATTAGTGTTCCTTTATTATTTCTAGAAAGTCACTGGTTCGATAATTTTCGAATGTATTCACTAGGCATAGATTGCGTATTTACATTGTTCTGTAAAGTTGCACATATGTATTGTTCAAAGTATTTTTGCAACTATGATTTTCGTCTGTATGGCACTGGCAACACAGGATCGAGAGTTGCTTGGACGTGAACAGTGACGGTGAATCGTTGTGATTCGTGTTATTTGTGTGTTTTTGTTCTTGCAATGGTGTAGTGTTATTTAAAATTCATAGTGTTCAAAACGAAAAATAAAACGGTAATGTAGATAATTACTATTACTGTAGAGCCCAGACGACGATCACTGGTTAAAACTCTGCGTAGATATGCCAAGATGGCGTTGAATTCCGTATATGCAACTTGGTTCATTAATCATTGTAGAATACGCACTTCATATACACTTATTTGATTTAGTTTCTTAGTATGTTTAATAATAAATATGATAGTAGTTCATTTGTAGAAATAAAACTAGTTCAAAATCATTGACACAAACACAGAACATCCACACACACTAACGGTCAGTATTAGTAGTCTATCTTGAAATGTCATAGACAAAACCATGATAATTAGCTTCAACTTTTAATAATTTAAAATACCATAGGAAAATAACAATAAGTAAACTCAGTAAATTCAGTAATAACAATCAGTAAGTTCATTAAATATACGCTTTAAATTTATTAAATATATGAATAATATCGTACAAATCTAAAGTATAAAATACGCCGTGCATTATATAATTTACCCTTGCACTAAAAGTTAAATGTCGATTATAGTATATTTACAAAAGATATTTACTGGTTTAATTAACATTATTAGTCATACAATAAATACTAAAAGTTACTTTCTTTTTCATAAAAATGTTTTTAAATAACTCTTTACGACCTATTTTCATTTAGACTATACGTAAATCGAGACATATTTGTTCGCATGTATTGGTATCGTCGAGAAAATGTTTAGTATTATTCGTGCGAGCTTCAAATGAATGTTTTTCCCGCATGACCGATGTTGGTACACACTCGCGTTTCTTCCTTGCACTATCTTGGTGTATGCCAATGATGTTCGCATTCGTTACTGAGGAACTTGTCACTTGTGTATTTGAATTAATTTTAGGAACAGTCTGTGTACTTTTGTGAACTTTTTGGCCATTATTTGATATCGTTGTTGCAGACAGTTCATATTCAGGTGTTTCGGCTGTAACTCGCTGATTATTACTGAGCTTGTTTTTCTCACTTTTCTTGCATGCCTTGTAAATGATATAAATAGACGTAATAAGAAGAATAAAAAGTAACGTAGTTATACAACTAATCACTGCTGTTTCGAAGTTGTTCATGATATCTGAAAATAAATAAATCGCGTCTTAATATCTTCGCTTTGTACGTAAATATGTAAATAAATTTACAAAGCCATAAAAATGTCTTAGCAACTATTTTATAATAATCTCGTATAAAATTCAAATGTATCCTGAATATTACAAGCTCTGCTCATAAATGATCAAGATGCATATAAGAATTCTTAAACACTTATGGTAGTCTTTGACTGCCGTGCGTAAAGTTTCAATGTTGTATATGGATCGTAATTCCATCAGAAAAACCGGCTTCCAACAGGTAAGTCTGCAATGGAATGACCCCATTAATAAATATGTACTTGGGATTTGATATGACATCTGTAATATAGGTCGCACCTATATCAGGTTGTCTATTGAATTCTAAATATATATTTTATTAAGGCTGGTTCCAAGGCCAAACTGAGATTCAAAGGAAAGAAAAATTGTTTACAACTTTTTCACTTTTAATCTCAGAATGCAGAGGACATTGCATTTTCTTCTAATTATTCATCTTCTATTTCTATTCGTTTCTTGTCTATGAAGTAAATAATTCATTGTTGTTTACATTTAATTTTTACAATACTTGGTTCTTTAAACAAGGCATTAGAAGTCTCCTATACATATATAAATATAAATTCTTTGAAATAGCTTAATGTATAAAGCTTATTTACTAACAGTTTCTGTCTTTCTATACTAATATAAGCCATTTATTAAGCCACAAAAGTACTAATATAATGTATTCTTTTTCTTTTTCTCTTCTAGGTAAGTTACGTGATTCATCAAGTGACATCTGTTTATGCTGTAAGATTTGTAGCACTGGGTAATATTGAGGCGTGTTAAATATGTGTGCGTTGTACTGTAAGTAACCAGTTTCTTGTGTAATCATAAACTTATTCCGATTATGTCGATTCTGTTTCTAGCTAAAGGAGTATGAAAGACAGTAAAGTAACCCAATGTTAGTTCTGCATTTACCTAAGGCATACTTTTGAGAAAAAAATAGATCGGGTTTTAAGTCGACCTGTTTTAATACTGTTATATTATACAGCCGCAGTAAACTCGGCTGTTCAAAGTCTGCCTTATGTAAATACCCCTTCACCAATAGATATATCATTGTGGAAGGCCTCTCTAACCGTAGTCGGATAATAAATAATTTCGATAATTAAGTTATATAGTTACGGGGTTGTTAGTATAGGGCGTACATATATGAACTCTAATAGACATAGTAATTATATACTAAAGCCATGCTTTTTTTTTTTTTTTCAACTATCTCGTACGTCAGACGCTTGTGTAGTTTGTATCAGAGCAATTTGCTTAGAAAGTTTACGTATTTGATACCATGCGAATATCACTAAAAGTGTTAATATCAGTAGTATAGACACTAGTATCACTAGTGCAATAACTGATGGTTTATGGGAAGAAATCATATGATATACGTTGCTATCCTTAAGCTTCAAAACATCTAGTTGAGATACATATTTATCCAATTCCTGGGTAAAATTATCTGGCATTGATTCTTTTAATATCGTAAAGTTAACGGTGAGTAACTTATAATGAATATTAAGCGTCTTTCTTGATTGTAATAGAACTGAATCCGTAATGATAGTCGTAAAGTCTTGATAAGCAATGAAATGTGAACGATTCATAGCGGGAGTAATCTTAGTTTTGCTTAATTTATTTTTCTCACCCTTTGATAAAATAGTTCCTGTTTGGAGTGAACTATATAATAAACCTGACTCAGTATATTCATAAATAAATTCATTTTTCGTTAAAGATATCAACATTTCGCAGCTATTAGTAGTTTTGTTAGATATTATGTCTGATAAACATCGGGATAATTTATAATCATTTTGCTTAGTATTATCACATAGAAATAGCATTGACTTCCATTGACATTTGGAATCCACTAGTTCGTAGATTTTGTCATTAAACCTAAACACTTGTTGTGGAATCGTATATTTAAGAATTTTGTTATTTGAAAGAAATCCTAAATTTGAAATAAAATATAACTTATGCAAATTTTCAACAGAAAGAATTGGAATTTTCAAAATTACAGCCAATAAATCAAACTTAGCATTATATTGAATTATATGCGCTTCAGTAGTTGTAAATAGTAACCCAAGATCGTGTTTAAATGCTGATTCTTTTAGCTGATCAGTTTCTTGAATTAATTTCTCGGCATCTCCTATTGATAAAATGTGATTATTGATTTCGTTTCTAAATAGTGCGTGTAGCAATTCTCGTACTTGTAAGTTATGAACACTATGTACTATATCCATTGACATTGATATTAGTTCAGCTTTCATTTTACACATGTCTAGCGTTAATTTGTTCTTAAGTGTATGTAAAGCCGAAGAAACTTTCATAACAATACCCTTTGTTATTTGAATTTGTTGATTGAATTTTAAAACCATTTCGTGCGATAAATTAATTAAATGTCTCTGATTACTGGCTAAGTGATCAAGTACACCATTAATTTTATGAATTTCATAAGAATTATAAGCTGACCACGCAATTCCTCCTAGTGAGAATATAGCTGAAAGTATATTTCTCTTTGTTCGTGCCGGACAATGATTATTCTCTGCATTTATTATTAAATGGCAGGGAATTGACGCTTCTATTTCCGTTCTTAGTTGTCTATCCTGTTCGTATAGTCCTGAAGTTGCGTAATGGTCCGCATGGACTTCACATGCATTTGAATGAAGACTAGAATGAAAGTAATCAATATGTATTACCATTGGTTGGTACAAATATTCATTAGCCATAGCCACTAGTCCACGTTCCGACATCGAAATTCCTAGTTCTTCAAATATAAGATGAGGAACTTGTATGTCATCCTCGGCGTGTATTGCTGAGATCGAAATTAGTATAATAATGTGGATCAATCGTGCCATAGTCTGAAACGAAATATAGGTCTATATCAGTGTACGAAGCTCGTATTCGTACGTTAATTTGCTAATCTTATCTATTGTAGTATACTATCTTATCTATTTAGTAATACTTAAATATCTGATAATTAATCCAGTTATGAGTTTTTTTTTTTTTTCATGTTGAAATTTTACGTACTTTCGTACGGTCGCCAGCAATTATTTCACATCCATTGCCATAAGCAGCCTACATTTGGTTAGCGAAGTCCAAGTCCACAGCCTCAAACAGCGGATAGAAATAATTGTAAAATTTCAAGCTTTTTTTTTTTTTTTAATTAATTAATTAGTATTGGGCATTACTTTGATTCGTCGAACGTCGATGCAGTCGGTTTTCCCTTTCTTTTGACCATCCAAAAATTCAACTTCAACAACGTTGGGATTCTTAAATGACAAAACTCTCCCCTTCTGATTGTACTTGTGCGCAAAAACGTCGGGTTGATTGAACTTTCTGTGAACGTCGAGTATTCTTACTATACTCCCAACTTTAATATGGTCATGTTGATCTTTCCCATGTTTAGCTTTACGTTTTTCAAAATCTTTCAATAATCGTCCCTTCACAAGATCTCTGATTATTTTCATATGCTCAATACGGCTTTCGTTTTCAAGATATTCAATTCGAGTGTGAAATTCAACATCCTGTGCTTGTTTCGGTTGATATCCATGAAGAAGTTCAAAAGCTGAATACTTTGTTCGTGAATGTTTCGAACAATTTATAGCCATGGCGATGGTTGGAAGGATTTTAGTCCAATTAGAGCCTTCATCGTCCAAATAGCATCGCATTATATCCTGAGCAGTTTTTGAAAATTTTTCTGCTAAACTTTGACTTTCGTGGTATGCTGTCGGGCCAAATACCAATTTGAACCCTAAACGATTTGACAATTCTTCTAGAATCTTGCTTGTATGGCCACGAAGGCGGTCTAGGTTAACCGTATCCGATATGCCGTATCTTAAAATTACATGCTGGTAAAGTGCTTCAGCAATTTCGTTACCCGTAATATCTTTAATAGGTATAAGAATAAGGAACCTCGTTGCAACATCTACTACAACTAACACATGGCGAAATTTATGGTCGGTCTTTAGTGGTCCGAACTCGTCTAGATGTATATGACTAAAAGGATTTGTAGATACTCTAACGCCTGGAATTAACTTAGGTTTTCTATGTATCCTCGTCGCCATAAGTGCCTTTACATCGCAGTGACGGGTATGTGACCGCGCAGTACTCCAAGGAAGGGATGGTTGTATAAGAATTTGTGATTAATTTTGAAGAGTTTTTATTTTGACTAGTGAATTAACATAGGTGAAGGGAGTAAAAACACAGATTTGAAGCATCAGTTCACTGTTATTGAAGCATCAGTGCACGAAAAGATTCGTATTCTCAGTTTTTCTATTTATTGTTTTATATGTTAAGTTAAACACCACAATATGTATCACTGATATCGCAGATCGTATTAATTTTTAAAATCGTGTTTGTAACCTATTGTCAAAACATTCATCTCCAGACATGATGTAGAGAGAAGAGAAAGAGATACGTCATCTGTAATATATGTATATGTGATTCACTAAGTAACTGTAGAAATTAGTTAAAGGACACATAAGAGAGCGAAAAGGAGGTCTAGAAGTCTGAACTTTTTAGAGACGTTCTAGATAGGTGAAAATATAGTTAAAAATTGCAAAGGGTATCATGTAATTTACCTTTCTTTTCTTATATTCTAGTATACTTTTTCTTTCACATCCAAACATCTCTATTCAGAATTATGAGATAAAGGTGAAGAGAGAAACATTTCCATTTCAAGAATTATATCAGGAAAAAAAATCGTTTGACTCAGACTAGACTCGAACTCGCAAACCTTGAATCCATGGCTCAGCGCTCTACCGATTGAGCTAACAACTTCTGTTGGAAAAGCCTGATTTCTACAACTACCGGTTGCTGAATGGTGTGTATTAACCAAGTTTGCTGATATAATTGCTTCATATAGCTATTACAATAATAATAATAATAATAATAATAATAATAATAATAATAATAATAATAATAATAAAGCAGAAGAAGAAGAAGAAGAAGAACAGAATTTAAAAAGTCGCATATGTTAAAAGTTTGACGTGCAGAGTAAGTCCTAATGTGAGATTTTATTATTTATATATAATAAATGTAAGCGTGGTTTGTTCGTGCGTGCTACTCAAACTGCGCAACTCACTACCTAGTCCCATAAGGGTAGGTACAGTAGCCTTGCGTCCTCCAACCGTGAAGAATATTTGGGTTTGAGCCTATGCGTGTCCTAAGAGGAAGGAAGAGATTGAAAGAAAGAAAAGTGGTTTAGAAATTATGCAAACGTAGAATATCTCACGAGGTGAGGTGATATAGAGTTCAGCGTGTCTTTCAGCTACTACTCTATACAAGACGTGCATCTACGACTTAACGTGGAACCAGAACCACACGACTCCTGACGGGAATCGAAACCCGTATCACCTCTAGTTCTATTATGGGAGACACAGGAACATGTAAAAATACTCGAAAATGAACGATATTAATGTTAAATCCATAGCTTTTGAGTACATGAATTATGTATGATACCCTCTATATCGTTCACATCAAAGTTTAGCATTATCGGCATGGAGGTTTAATGGGAGGGGTGAAAATTAAAAATTCCTAATTGAAAGATATGAGTGTCTATTCAATAGCTTTTGGGGTCGCTGAAATGAATAATTACACTCCCGATACTATTAAAGCCCAAAGCTTTACTCTTTCGTTAGCAGGAAGTTTATTCATTTACTTAACTCAGGACACCTTAAAGTTAAGGATATGAAACTCGATGCATATATTTCTAATTCAAAATTATTATATACGTATTGTAGCTTAGACTTCTAAGGAGGGGAAGGGACAATTTACGCAATGATTTCCTTCACATTCGAATAAACTACTGCCCCATGATATTGCGAAAACTCATTTCAAGTGGTGTCATTGCTAATAGTTTTCCGTATTTGTTTATATCCCTACTCATTTATAACAGTACGGTATCTCATTTTTCCTGTGACGGGAGCAACACCTAAGCGAGCATTCAGTAAAGTAAATGCCATTAAAATCTATATTCATAGCACAGTGGTGCAAATAAAGTTGAGCTCTTTGGCAATCTTTTGCATGGGAAGCGAATAAAGCCACCACTTTGGAAAAGTAGCTAATGAATTTCTCTCCGAAAAATCTCACCCGCACATTTATTTTACAGGTGGTGGTTTATAGCTATACTTAAGTTTGTTGAAATTGCTCCAGTGAGGCGAGACACTGAAGTCATTCGTAATAAGGGGGGAAGGGACATGTAAAAGTAGTCAAATATGAACAATATTAGTATCGAAATCATAGTTTTCGTGGTCGCAGATGAATAGTGACGCTGTCGATGTTGCTTAGGTACACCTTGTCTCAAAAAGGTTGAGCGCATTCTTTATTGCTGTTTCGAGGCAAAAATTTTCTAAGTCCAACTTCGGGTATCTTCGGGAAAAAGTAAACCAGGTTCGAACCTCGAAGCCAACCTTTGCAATCGGGAAAAATCTTGCAGATGTGTTTTTCTTCTTTTAAATATAATAAGACTTGTTACCAATTATATATAAAAAAGCAACATTGATTGAAATACTTAATGATACAATATTTCGAAACTGTATTAATGCCAGCACATGCTTGTTTGTCATTTTGCTCTCCATACTTAATGGAATATTTAGATACGTAAACGAATCTTTCCATTTGTAAAAGAATGGTGAAAGTTAAGACATAAAACATTATTCTCTCCTGAGTACTAAAATAAGAGTCAAAGTAGAACAAAAACAGCGTTTGCAGTGGATATGAATGTAATTATTATCTTAAATACCGTTATATATCGCTAGAAGTACTAATCGTGGAGCGCTTGTGTTAGCTCAGTGATACGCCGCTGGATTTCAAATCGTAAGGTCGAGGGTTCGCTTCCGATCTGAGTCAATGTTTTTTTTATGAAATTCTATGTTCTGCAATGCATGAAAAATTATATAAAATAATTACATTAAAATACGTTAGTTGTATATATATAACATATAATCATTGCAGAACATAGTGATTATTATGTTTAAAATATAACAGGTGTTCACAGTACGTTGGCATTCTATGATAAATGTGAATGTTAAATACAAATTAAGAAAATAATATCATCTCAATAAATAAATTATGTAGTGTATTTATTTGCAGCTATTTGTCATATAGGGGTTACTTCTGAACATTCGTATTGCAGCATGTCATTGATATTCTTGAAAAATTATCCGAGGCATAAAAAGAGGGTATAAACAGAGAATCCAAAGTCGGAACGCTCGCAAGAAATTCATGAACCCCAAAGGTCACGTGAGCAGACTGGAATTGTCCTTATGAAGCATGCCACAGCAGAAGGTCTTTACATAGATTTTCAATTCAATACCTGATATATGCTTTTGCAATGTGGAAGTGGTGATGCCTTTGGTCGCTCTCTCTCACTTTCTCGCTCGCTCACTCTATATTTATATATATGAAAGTGGATGTATGTGTGTGTTTCGACATAATTCTGATATGTCTAGAGCAATTTTAACCATATTTCTTACAATCTGGAAAAGAGTACTGTCGGGATATATACCAAAAATGCTAGAAAAGGATCGATATTAGTATCGAATCCATAGTTTCGTGGTCGCTTAGGTAAACAGTTCTACTTTCAATTCAAGTCCAATTAAGCTCCCATTAGCACCCAGGGTGGTTACATAGCGACAAAAAATATCGAAATCAACCAATATTAGAGTCGAAGCGTAAGTTTTCAGTGCCGCATTTCCCATTAGTCCAACTAGGCCCGTAACATATTTGAAGAGTGCAAAGTTTAAAATTTTAATTTTTTCGTATGAAAAAGTTAAAAAAATCGAGAGCAAATATACTATTTCATGAGCAGTCCTCTTTTACTATTCTAATATATTTAATGATAGCGTAAGAAATCTGAAAATAATTCAGAACATGTTTACCATTTATTTTTTGTTACGTAATTGTAGCTGTAGCATCTAGTGAGTGGTATTTAACTGCAATAAATTCACTAATTAAGCATATTCGAATTAAGTTTTATTTGTAAGTTAGGGATCAAGGGACGGAGAAATGTGTAGTTATTGGGGGCGCCGAGAGCAAAAGTGCGTAGGGACGCCGAGCTTCTAAATGCAGCACTGTTCGCTGAATTAATTGGTAGAAATTTTAATGCCATTTAAGACCAAATTTAGTCCTAGCAGTGGCAGTATCCGTTTGCTGTCCTAGGAGGAATGAAAGGGACTGACATCAAAATTATAAAAAAAGACCTACATTAGTGTCGAATCTATAATTTTGGGGGTCTCTTAGGTAAAGATTGGAACTTCAGATGCCATGTAAGTTAAGCCCTCATTAACACAATGAAGGAGTTTGTGAAATTTGACATGTAGAAATAATTGAAAATAACCAATGTTAGTATACAACCCATATCTTTCGTGGTCGCCAAGTTCATTGGGAGCAGTTCTGATGACCTTTAAGTTTAAGTTCAACTTCCAGTAAGAGTAAGATCCCCCAGCACATCTAATAAGGAGAGCGTAGTTCTGGAATGTCTGGGACAACCTTTACCAAACTTGGGGGACATATTACTTTCAATCAAAGAAGAAAATATTGTAGTAGTATGAAGTTATGGAAGTTGGGAGGTGTGACATGTAAAAATAATGTAAAACGACTGATCTTAGTGTTTTATCCATAATTTGCTCGGTCGTTGAGATGGATAGTGATGCTCCAAATGGAGGTTACATCCAAATTCATCCCCATCTTCACAGGATGATGGCCTGGGAGAGCTAAAAATAAAATCTCAAAAATTACTTAAATATTTGTCGAATTCATAGTTTTCGGGGTGAGAAAGCGTTTCTAATAACTTTGGAAGGTAATTTGTACCCACGTCTAGATGGGCTTTTTAATCATATCAATTTCTCACCTTAAGAACAAATTACCATTACAATTATGATATTAAGCCAACCTTCGCAATCGATGAAAAAATTATGTGGATGTATGTTTCGTCTTTTAAATGAAACAAGACATGTTAAAATCAAAGATGGAGTGGGTCAGTGGGTCGGTTGGTAAGTGGGTGAAATGGGTCAAGATTTGTGAGTGGATCAGTGGATCGTGGGTCAAAAGGACGTGACCTACTGCGAAACACCACTCACCGTGACTCACACTGGCCCACCCGGTGGCCACCCTTTTAGTCCAAAGATATTTCGTCCAAAGAACATTTCGTCCAGAGACATTTAATCCAAAGACATTTGGTCCAAAGGACAATTCGTCCAAATGACATTTCGTCTAAAATACAATTGGTCCAAAGGACATTTCGTCCAAAGGAGAATTGGTCCAAAGGACATTTCGTCCAGGGATGTTTAGTTCAAAGCACATTTCGTCCAAAGAACATTTGGTCCGGTAACGCTTGGGGGTCAAGGGTTTGTTTCTATTAGAAGAGTAAAAGTGATTCATATAACATTATGACTCAGTAGCTTCTTATTTCTAAAGGAAATTTGAAATAGAGATTTATTCCGCAATTTTCATTTTGATAGAACAAATAATGCTGAGATATTCAGAAAAACGTAAACGCCTGAAAACAACATGGCCGAACAACAGGAGTAAGGGAAAGGTTGTAGTGTGAAGTATGTTGCTGTAATAACTGCTAACATGACATCTAAAATTTTCATGTTGTGAATGAAAATTTTCATGTGTTTTCATTTTATTAATCATATCTTCAAGCCCCTCATCCTGTAAAGATGAGGATGAATTTGGATATAATGCCATTGAGTGCCTCACTACTCATCTCAACGACCGAGAAAACAATGGATAACACTCTACAATCAGTCATTTTACACTATTTTTACATGCCACTCTTCCCAACTTCAATCCCTTGAGGTATCTGAATTCCACAATATTTTTTTCCTTAGATTGAAAGTAATATGTCTCCCATGTTAGGTAAAAGTTGCTCCAGACATTCCGGAGTTTCGCTGGAATATACACGTATACATACATCAAAACATTTAGAGCTGTGTGAGCAATGCTTTTGATGTTGCTCCTGTAAATTCAAAATCCAGGAGGCATAGTCGCTCATACCAAAACGTGGCATTAAATGATATTGTGTTTGTAACAGTGTCACGAACTCAAACTATGGATTTCACACTAATCTCAATCACTTGAGACATTTTATTTTTCATCCTTTATCGCCCGCCATAATAATGGGTTTTGAACCAATTGAATTGATTTTGAGTTTAACGTCCCGTCAGCAGTGAGGCTATATGAGACGTAGACCTACTAATTAACGCGAACTACATGAGCTCTCGCTGGGGGCCGAATCTGGGTCTCCCACACCGAAAGCGTGTACGCTATACGCTTAACCACAAAGGAGCTTTACGATGAGAGTTAAATTTGGACTTTAACGCTTTCGGAGTTGTAATTATTAATTTCTGCAACAACGAGAACTATGGATTCGACACTAATATCGATCGCTTTTACTTTATATATATTGGCGGAGAGAAAGGGACCACATCCATATACAAAAGCCTTGCAGATTATTGAACTGAAATCCTTTGGAAAGAAATCCTATTCTGCTTTCTTTCTCGAGTATAAATAAGTCTCTTAGACATGACTTCGTGTTCGTAAATTTCCTGTTTACATAGTTTTGGGGATCGGGAGTTTTGTGTCTGTAACGAAGATTGGAGTTTGTATAATAATTTATGTTTATACCTGAATGGTCTCTTTACCCTTCAGAAAGCGTAAATCACTTGCTGTAATGAGAAAATTCAGAAGTAACTTCCGATGACAAATAGCTCCAAATAAATACACTACATAATTTATTCATTGCAATGATATTATTTTCTTAATTTGTATTTAACATTCACATATAGCATAGAATACCAACGTACTGTGATCACCTGTTATATTTTAAACATAATAATCACTTTGTTCTGCAATGATTGTATGTTATATATATACAGCTGACGTATTTTAATGTAATTATTTTATATAATTTTTCACGCATTGCGGAAAAAAGAATTTCATAAAAAAAACATTGACTCAGATCGGAAGCGAACCCTCGACCTTACGATTTGAAATCCAGCGGCGTTTTGAAATCCAGTCCCTTTCATTCCTCCTAGGACAGCAAACGGATACTGCCACTGCTAGGACTAAATTTGGTCTTAAATGGCATTAAAATTTCTACTAATTAATTCAGCGAACAGTGCTGCATTTAGAAGCTCGGCGTCCCTACGCACTTTTGCTCTCGGCGACCCCAATAACTACACATTTCTCCGTCCCTTGATCCCTAACTTACAAATAAAACTTAATTCGAATATGCTTAATTAGTGAATTTATTGCAGTTAAATACCACTCACTAGATGCTACAGCTACAATTACGTAACAAAAAATAAATGGTAAACATGTTCTGAATTATTTTCAGATTTCTTACGCTATCATTAAATATATTAGAATAGTAAAAGAGGACTGCTCATGAAATAGTATATTTGCTCTCGATTTTTTTAACTTTTTCATACGAAAAAATTAAAATTTTAAACTTTGCACTCTTCAAATATGTTACGGGCCTAGTTGGACTAATGGGAAATGCGGCACTGAAAACTTACGCTTCGACTCTAATATTGGTTGATTTCGATATTTTTTGTCGCTATGTAACCACCCTGGGTGCTAATGGGAGCTTAATTGGACTTGAATTGAAAGTAGAACTGTTTACCTAAGCGACCACGAAACTATGGATTCGATACTAATATCGATCCTTTTCTAGCATTTTTGGTATATATCCCGACAGTACTCTTTTCCAGATTGTAAGAAATATGGTTAAAATTGCTCTAGACATATCAGAATTATGTCGAAACACACACATACATCCACTTTCATATATATAAATACAGAGTGAGCGAGCGAGAAAGTGAGAGAGAGCGACCAAAGGCATCACCACTTCCACATTGCAAAAGCATATATCAGGTATTGAATTGAAAATCTATGTAAAGACCTTCTGCTGTGGCATGCTTCATAAGGACAATTCCAGTCTGCTCACGTGACCTTTGGGGTTCATGAATTTCTTGGGAGCGTTCCGACTTTGGATTCTCTGTTTATACCCTCTTTTTATGCCTCGGATAATTTTTCAAGAATATCAATGACATGCTGCAATACGAATGTTCAGAAGTAACCCCTATATGACAAATAGCTGCAAATAAATACACTACATAATTTATTTATTGAGATGATATTATTTTCTTAATTTGTATTTAACATTCACATTTATCATAGAATACCAACGTACTGTGAACACCTGTTATATTTTAAACATAATAATCACTATGTTCTGCAATGATTATATGTTATATATATACAACTAACGTATTTTAATGTAATTATTTTATATAATTTTTCATGCATTGCAGAACATAGAATTTCATAAAAAAACATTGACTCAGATCGGAAGCGAACCCTCGACCTTACGATTTGAAATCCAGCGGCGTATCACTGAGCTAACACAAGCGCTCCACGATTAGTACTTCTAGCGATATATAACGGTATTTAAGATAATAATTACATTCATATCCACTGCAAACGCTGTTTTTGTTCTACTTTGACTCTTATTTTAGTACTCAGGAGAGAATAATGTTTTATGTCTTAACTTTCACCATTCTTTTACAAATGGAAAGATTCGTTTACGTATCTAAATATTCCATTAAGTATGGAGAGCAAAATGACAAACAAGCATGTGCTGGCATTAATACAGTTTCGAAATATTGTATCATTAAGTATTTCAATCAATGTTGCTTTTTTATATATAATTGGTAACAAGTCTTATTATATTTAAAAGAAGAAAAACACATCTGCAAGATTTTTCCCGATTGCAAAGGTTGGCTTCGAGGTTCGAACCTGGTTTACTTTTTCCCGAAGATACCCGAAGTTGGACTTAGAAAATTTTTGCCTCGAAACAGCAATAAAGAATGCGCTCAACCTTTTTGAGACAAGGTGTACCTAAGCAACATCGACAGCGTCACTATTCATCTGCGACCACGAAAACTATGATTTCGATACTAATATTGTTCATATTTGACTACTTTTACATGTCCCTTCCCCCCTTATTACGAATGACTTCAGTGTCTCGCCTCACTGGAGCAATTTCAACAAACTTAAGTATAGCTATAAACCACCACCTGTAAAATAAATGTGCGGGTGAGATTTTTCGGAGAGAAATTCATTAGCTACTTTTCCAAAGTGGTGGCTTTATTCGCTTCCCATGCAAAAGATTGCCAAAGAGCTCAACTTTATTTGCACCACTGTGCTATGAATATAGATTTTAATGGCATTTACTTTACTGAATGCTCGCTTAGGTGTTGCTCCCGTCACAGGAAAAATGAGATACCGTACTGTTATTTAGGGATATAAACAAATACGGAAAACTATTAGCAATGACACCACTTGAAATGAGTTTTCGCAATATCATGGGGCAGTAGTTTATTCGAATGTGAAGGAAATCATTGCGTAAATTGTCCCTTCCCCTCCTTAGAAGTCTAAGCTACAATACGTATATAATAATTTTGAATTAGAAATATATGCATCGAGTTTCATATCCTTAACTTTAAGGTGTCCTGAGTTAAGTAAATGAATAAACTTCCTGCTAACGAAAGAGTAAAGCTTTGGGCTTTAATAGTATCGGGAGTGTAATTATTCATTTCAGCGACCCCAAAAGCTATTGAATAGACACTCATATCTTTCAATTAGGAATTTTTAATTTTCACCCCTCCCATTAAACCTCCATGCCGATAATGCTAAACTTTGATGTGAACGATATAGAGGGTATCATACATAATTCATGTATTCAAAAGCTATGGATTTAACATTAATATCGTTCATTTTCGAGTATTTTTACATGTTCCTGTGTCTCCCATAATAGAACTAGAGGTGATACGGGTTTCGATTCCCGTCAGGAGTCGTGTGGTTCTGGTTCCACGTTAAGTCGTAGATGCACGTCTTGTATAGAGTAGTAGCTGAAAGACACGCTGAACTCTATATCACCTCACCTCGTGAGATATTCTACGTTTGCATAATTTCTAAACCACTTTTCTTTCTTTCAATCTCTTCCTTCCTCTTAGGACACGCATAGGCTCAAACCCAAATATTCTTCACGGTTGGAGGACGCAAGGCTACTGTACCTACCCTTATGGGACTAGGTAGTGAGTTGCGCAGTTTGAGTAGCACGCACGAACAAACCACGCTTACATTTATTATATATAAATAATAAAATCTCACATTAGGACTTACTCTGCACGTCAAACTTTTAACATATGCGACTTTTTAAATTCTGTTCTTCTTCTTCTTCTTCTTCTTCTTCTGCTTTATTATTATTATTATTATTATTATTATTATTATTATTATTATTATTATTATTATTATTGCAATAGCTATATGAAGCAATTATATCGGCAAACTTGGTTAATACACACCATTCAGCAACCGGTAGTTGTAGAAATCAGGCTTTTCCAACAGAAGTTGTTAGCTCAATCGGTAGAGCGCTGAGCCATGGATTCAAGGTTTGCGAGTTCGAGTCTAGTCTGAGTCAAACGATTTTTTTTCCTGATATAATTCTTGAAATGGAAATGTTTCTCTCTTCACCTTTATCTCATAATTCTGAATAGAGATGTTTGGATGTGAAAGAAAAAGTATACTAGAATATAAGAAAAGAAATGTAAATTACATGATACCCTTTGCAATTTTTAACTATATTTTCACCTATCTAGGACGTCTCTAAAAAGTTCAGACTTCTAGACCTCCTTTTCGCTCTCTTATGTGTCCTTTAACTAATTTCTACAGTTACTTAGTGAATCACATATACATATATTACAGATGACGTATCTCTTTCTCTTCTCTCTACATCATGTCTGGAGATGAATGTTTTGACAATAGGTTACAAACACGATTTTAAAAATTAATACGATCTGCGATATCAGTGATACATATTGTGGTGTTTAACTTAACATATAAAACAATAAATAGAAAAACTGAGAATACGAATCTTTTCGTGCACTGATGCTTCAATAACAGTGAACTGATGCTTCAAATCTGTGTTTTTACTCCCTTCACCTATGTTAATTCCCTAGTCAAAATAAAAACTCTTCAAAATTAATCACAAATTCTTATACAACCATCCCTTCCTTGGAGTACTGCGCGGTCACATACCCGTCACTGCGATGTAAAGGCACTTATGGCGACGAGGATACCTTCTTATTTAATGCACATTCCTCACAGTTTCCAATCATTTTAGCTAATATTTTCCGCATCTTGGGAAAATATATTTTTGCAACAACTCTTGGATAGATCTTGGTTAACGAGAAGTGCGCGCCAGATTCAGGGTTTACATGGTAGTATTGAAAAACTTTTGGATATAGTTTCTCTGGTATGCATGTTAACAATTTCGTGATATTTGCATACTTCGCTTGCCTATACAAAATTCCATTTTCAAGTTTATATGCTAAGCACTCCCTCGTAATTTCAACTTCTTCCGGATTGTCTTGATGGTCCTTAAGCTTCTTATATATGGGTCCACACCACGGGTCCTCCTTTTGCAATGTTGCCAAATCTAATTCCGGTTCCAGTGAAAATAAACACATGTCATAATCGTCATCTTTCCCTACATTAAAATCTCCCTTGTGGGGTTTTGTTCTTGTTTCCCTGGATAGGTAATCGCTTTCATTCTGATGACTTTTTACAAGAATAGGAGTAAACTCATATTCTGAAATATACATATTCCACCTAGCTAGTTTTGCTGTTAAATTTTTCGCTTGTTTAATGAAAAATAGCGCCCTGCTATCCAATTTTACATAAAAATGTCTACCCAAAAGATGATAACGAAAAGCTTTGAGACAAGAGATGAGACTAAGCGCTTCAATTTCCAAAATGGTAAGATTACGTTCTGCTTTCGTTAATGTTCTTGAAAAATATGACAATACACTAAGCTCCTTCAATGTCTCATCTTCTGCAATATAAAGAATTCCTCCTATTCCGGACATTGAACCGTCGGTCACTAATAACAATGGCTTTTCAGGGTCGTATGGTGCTAGTGTTGGTGCATTCGCTATTGCCCTTTTCAGGGTCTCAAAAGCCTGTTGTCTCTCATCATTCCAATAAAATTTCGCTCCTCTCTTAAGCAATGGCTGGAAAGGTTGCACAATTTTCGCGTAGTCTTTTACATATTTTCTACAATAGCTAGTCAATCCTAACCATGAGCGTAACTTTTTAATGGTGTTTGGAGGTGCACATTCTTCCACTGATTTCTTAATCCTGTCACAAATGGCGTAACCATGCTGGTCAATTTTATAGCCTAACGCTACTATGCTTCTTTGCAAGAAGGCACACTTGTCTAAAGATAACCTAATTCTCATGCACTGTAAACGCTGGAAAATTTCACGTAGAACTTCCACCATTCTTTGTTGATCGTCAGTGTAAGCCAATATATCGTCCATATAATGAGTCATTACATCTTCTGACATACCCTGGAAGGTTATAAACATCAATCTAGCATATATTTGAGGACTGAGTCGATAGCCCTGTGGTATCTTGCAATACTGAAATGATCCTAAGTGTGGAATGTGGAATGCTGTACATGGTCTAGACTCTTTAGCAAGAGACACGTGGAAATAAGCAGATTTTACGTCACACTGTGAATAGAATTTATGACCGGATGCTTTTGCTACTATTTGAGGAATAGGTTGCAGATTTATAGATGAAAAAATAACGCGTTCATTCAATCGACGAAGATCCGTAACTAGTCGCCATTGATTACTGTCCTTCTTCTTCAAAAATAACGTTGGAGAGTTGTATAAACTCTGGGAAGGTTCCAGTACTCCCTGTTTTAATAATTGTTCAATCTGTTCAGTTACTTGTTGTTTCGCAGCCTCCGGAATAGCGTATTGACGTATACAAAAAGGTTCGTCTGACTGCAATGGTATTTTGTGTTCATAGTTCGGTATGGTCCCAATTCTGTCTGGATTCCAATTAAAAACATTAGCATATTCATAACAAAGATCCAAAATTTGTTTTCTAATCTCCTTTTTGGCTACACTTCCAATTTTAATTCTTTTTGGGTCAAATAATTTCCTGTCTTCTTCCAAATACTCCTTCGAGGGGTCTTCTTCTTCTTCTTCTTTCTTCTCCTGTAGTAGGTGAATGGATTGCACAGCTCCAATCTTGAAATTTTTCTTTAATTTTACACTCTCAGGGGTTGGATTCACAATTTCCACACATGGATGCTTCCTAGACACTAAACACACTGGTATCTCTATACCCTTCTCTTTCAAAACATCATCTTCGGGTTCCAACAAGAGATCTTGATTTTCCCTGGTGTACATTGGTTTCAGTGGAATTAAAATCTTCGACCTTGGTGGGATCCAAATTCTTCTAGGTGTTAGTAGCTGTGGCTCCAACTTCATGTTTAAATGTTCTCCTACGGTTGTAGACACTAAATGTAGCGTTCGTTCTTGTTGTTGTGCCAATTTGATGGACCTCCTGGGTTGTACCATTAAGTGTACTATTTTATCTTGAAAATTTATATTCGCATTTGCCGCCATTAGAAAATCTACACCCAACAACATGTCAAAACCGACTCCTTCGACTACTCGAAAACAGTGATAAAACTCATTTGAACCAATTTTAAACTTTAAATTCACAGCATTAGATAGGTTAAGAACTGTATCTCCAATTCCTTTAATTTGAGTTTCCAAAGGCCTTAATACCACATTCTTTGGCAAAATTTTCTTATCAACTAAAGATAATGTTGACGCACTGTCTAAAATACTATTAGTATTTAAGGTATCAATCTGAACTTGTAATCTAACTATATTGCCTGTGATATATATAGGTACTTGAATTTGTTTTCGTTTGTTTAATTTATATCTATTTGTCGCCATTCTATTTTTATCTTTATTTTGTTGGACTAATCCTATCTTATTTACTTGGTTGTGTGCTTCTGGTATTGTCTCTGAACATGTAGGAACCTGTGTTCGTTTCCCATTAGTATGGCGGTTAACATATTGTCCACCTGGAAGATCACCGCCACGACATCCAGTATTATTCAGTTTAAATTTGGCTGTAAACAGTTCTCCGCCAAATGATTAGGCATAAAACATTTTGAACATACTTGCCCTACATTCGGAACAAAGTTAGGAGCATTGGGGTTAAGTAACGCCTGTTGTTGTTGTTGAGGGTAAAAGTTTGGTATGCGCTGCGTCTGTTGTTGTAATTGTCCTGTACCATATGCTTGCCTACCATTAAAATTATTCGGTCTTCTGTTCCAATTAGACGGTTGTCTTCCATTCCAGTTCCCATTGTAATTTCCTCTTCCATTAAAATTTCTCATAGCGTTATTGCGTCCACCGAAATTTCCTCTTCCTCTCGGGGTCGAGTTCTGAAATTGTTGTTGACCATCAAATTTACTAGCATTACCACCACGACCTCTGAAATTTCCACCTCTTCCTCGAAAGGTAGATTTTTGCTGCTGTCCCCTCGCACTGAATGCTGGTTGGTTACCTTGATGAACTTGGCGGGAAGTGTCCTCTTTCGGCACCTGAGTATCATGTGACATACTCAACGTAAGTTGTTCTAACTTCTTAGATAGGTCACGAAGTTCATCCCTCTTGTTCCTTTTCTTAGGGGTGTCCTCTTTCCCTGGCTTCATCGTTGGTCTGGTCATGGACTTTTCTCTTCCTGTCTGTTTCTTCTGTTTCTTCATTTTAAGTTTCCACCTCCTTTCAATTTCAGATGTCTCCGACTCAGAATCCGTAGTGGAACTGAATGTAGATTCGTTTCTATCAGTACTATCATCATCCTCAGAGCTGTCCTCTGACGAACTTGATGTTGAAGAATCCCTCATTATCTTCTTTCTATTGTTTTTCTTGCTATTCTTCACGGTTGACCTCTTCTTCTCCATCTTTCTCGCCATCTTCACCTTTACAAGCGCGTTCTCTATGTCTGTAACCGCATCAATAAGTTGTTCTGGGGACCTAAACTTCTTATTCCCTAACTTTTCTACTATTTTGGCCCTTAAGCCACATGCTAACATTGACACTGCCGTTTGGGGAGATATATGCCTAGCATATTTATCTATTAACGCTAATTTGTCATATAAGTAAAACTTCGCACTTTCGTGTTTCCCCTGTGTCCTATTAGTAATTTTGATAATAGGATCCGCACTCGTCTTAGGATCAAGAAAAAACTTTATAATTTCTCTCTTAAAGTTCTTATACGGTAGTGCATTTAAATTATTGCGCTTAATTAAATTCTTTACCCAACCTTGCGCTTTACCTACAAAACAGGCAGGTAACATGTGTTTAGCCTTGCGTTCCGAATAATCGTTTTCCCGTATAAAGTCCTCGAATGTTACGAAAAACTTTTCAATACAATCCTGTTTTATGTCAAATTTAGGTGTATTATTGGTGTGTACATGAATTACCGTCGTCCTATTCTCCCTCCTTGGACTATGATCTCTTCCACGCTGCTGATTTTCTCCTGTTCCATCATTCTCGCCATCATTTTGTGCTCCTTGGTCCTGTCGTCTGTTTTCATTCTGCGGGTCATCCTGTCGTCTGTTCTCATTCTGCGGGTCATCCTGTCGTCTGTTTTCATTCTGTGGGTCACGTTGTCGCCTACTGCGCCGCCGCTCAAAATCTCTCTCTGGGCTGTCTTGGTCGGATGACGAACGTCCCTGATCGCTGCTAACGGACGGGTGGCGTCTACATCTCATCTGATCGTCGGTATCGTCTGTACTAAGAAAACTCATCTCTCCTCGTTGCGCTCTGGATCTTAGATTATAGGGGCTTCTATCAGAAGTTTGTGACCTCACGTGTTGTTGTTGACGCTGCTGTCGAACTAGGACCGGTGTTGCACGTCGCCCAATTTCGTCCAATAAATTACCCAATTCGTCCCCTAATTGCCTTAAATTCAGGCTGCTCATAGATTATAACTAATATATATATATATTTGTTTTTTTTTTTTTTTTTTTTAACGTACTGTGTAAATAATTTTGGCCTGGCTATACTTTAAGTCTTAATTACGCAAACATTTCTAAAATTCACACAACGTTATTCTTTTTTCTCCATTTTTTTTTCAAATAAGAGTAATGTCACAAACGGACGTTAACATTATGCAGCATTCGAACTGCAAGGTCATTTCATTTCCTGTTAACAAGCTGAACTACGCCAAAAATGCTGACTTATAAATATGTCGCACAGACTAACCTGAGTAAAACATTGCGCTTTCATGTAAAATAATAATGAATAATGTCGCATACCTTAGCATTATGGTTATATTCTTTCCGTCAATAAAATTGCTTATAATTAAAAGAAAATAGAAAGTAGCTTTTGCCCATATTAAATTGTATGATTATTTAGTTTTAACTTGTGTAATTACTTTTTTTTTTTCGTACTACAAAAAACCTTTAAAACTTATATTGGCCATTATATTATGTGTCTCTGACAGGGAATCGAGCCCCGTTCTCTCACTTAACAAGCAGGGTTACTACCCACTATACTGTAATTAAACACATTCTGCCACCTTCAAAGAAAAGAACCTTACTGGCCATCATGTGGTCCTAAACCCGTTTAACAAAAAACACTCACTGGCCACCATGTGGTGTCTGGTTCGGTGTTAATGATTTATGATCGTAATTAATCATTCGATGCTGACATTACCGTAATTCGGTCAATCTGGGTTCGATGATAGCGAACCAGACAACCAGCTAAATAAATACACTTAACATACAGTATATCATTAAATAATTTATTCTTGAATAATTAGACAACAACAACAATAACAATAACAATTAAATTAAAAAACGGCTTAGGGCTTCGCATGGGCAGTGTGGCTGCTATCTATTTTCCTATTTCATTCGTAAAGTGTTGGGTTTATAGTTTAAGCTTAAGTTAATTTAATTGACTTTAGTTGAAGCTAAAGATCGTTCGGTTTTGTTATTAATTGCTTAATTTAGACATCTTAAGAGAAACTACTAACCTGATTGCCTTTGAAGTACTTCGGTCTTGGTATGGAAGTGTCCAGATTATAATCACTAAGAATATACAGACTTGGATGTCAAATCGCGGGATCTTTCCGAAACGGGAGTTTAGTCGAGACTGTCCTCCTCGAGCTCTATCTGCAGGTCGAAAACTACCTTCCGTATTTCTTGCAATCCTCTGAATTCCTATCAATGCAATTACCTCGTAGGTGACTTCCTTGTAGCAAGACTTCCTTGTATCTGACTCTGAAGTTTTACCATATTTCCTGGTTGCGACGTCTATAGAGCAATGTGCGTATGTATACACGGAAGTCTGGTTTTTAAGCAACTCAAGAGATTCTTAAGTCGATGCCCTTATACACTTATACTATCTAACCTGCCAATTATTAATGTATTCACCACATTATTATTATTATTATTATTATTATTATAGGAGAGCAAATTACTTGTTGAATGACCTGTACGTATTTTATCCCTATTTTAAATGGTTATTCTGGTTTTATGTATCTGCTTATTGATTTGCAACACTCAGAGAAAGAATAGTTCGAGACTTCATTGTTTGCCCTGGCGACAGGGATAGCGGCTAAGCTTTTGTAATACCGGCAACATCCAACTGGTTGACAAACGGCACGTGGCCGCTAACAATCATATGACAGTTTTACTGCTGATAAGAAAAGTTGGTTTAGCTTTGAATCTCACCATATTTGAAAGTATCACTTCGTCTTCAGTATTATTTGATATATTGACGTATCCATAATTTGTAGTATTACGATCCCGGCGAATTTCCACGTATTTAGTTTTCTTTGCATTTATTTTTAAATTCATGTTCCTGAAAGCGTTTATTAAAAGCTCCACATTTATTCCTATTGTTCTCCTATCATAGTCTATTAGACTTACTTGTTATTCACCTAACAATGCAAATAATTTATTTTAATTTACAATTTACTGTAGTTCAATTACATTTGCATTTCAAATTTCAGCTAAATGAATATAAGACAAGTTAGTAGTTTTGTGTTGTCACTACACTTTTCCCTGATGTGCACCCACGCTAAGAAATATTAGACATCTATAATTTTACCTTGTTCACCTCAAACAAAATGGTCATTTCAGTATATGCAAAAATAGTTTTGATAATATTCTAAAATAAGTTTAACATCAAATATTTGGCATTTTACCTATCCTTTTCGTTGATCATTGTGTCTCTGAGGAAATTCACATATACCAGTTCGCCACTTATATGAGGATGTTACGTTATTATTTACAATACACGATGAGACCTCTGTTGACTCTATACATACGTGACACACAGTGCTCCAAAAGATGTAAATACATATTTACTGATGGTAATATTCATTTACATACAAACCAATTAACTAGGAAGAAAAAATAGATGAATTGATTAACAAACTTCCAAATCAGCTTGGAAAAATTCGACGATATCAACAGACCGCAGCAAGATATCAAAATGGATGAAAGAACTGATTGCAAGCACCACACAATGATATCCAACTGCCTCCATTTTCTCTGCGAAGCGTGTGCAAATCATACATTTCTAACAATTCCAGTTATTCTAACACACACGCACACACAATTTTAAGAGATCTTCTCGGTGAGCATCATTCATCGGTTTCTTAAGAATACTGTAACGTTTCAATCTCCTTCCAAGAAAAATATCCTAGAAGAACCAGATGAAAAAGTAACATATACACAAAAATAAATAAATGAAGAAATAAAATGAGTTCACACACATTAGCCAGGTAAAGCAGCCGTTTTCTTTTTCTTTTTAAGAATAACACTTTTAACTAGTGCATTTACCAAATTCATTGCTTTCCATTTAACCAACCACAGGATGTTTGATATATATTTTACATCATAGAAAACTATTTATGTCATTTCAGACGTATAATCTCAATATGACTGATTTCTTATTTCTAAACTCAGAACATACCTAGAGTTTCTAATAATTAAGGTTTTTTCTCTTTTTTAAAAAAAATTTGAAAATCACATACAACGGAAGCTACTTGTTTAGTTATTTACCTAAACATAAACAAACTGCAATAAACCATAAACAGATGACATCAAATGAGCAATAATTTTTATCACTTAATCTAAGAAAGCTCTTACAAAAGGAAGAAAAAGAACTGGTACTGCAATATCTTCTGCCAGGTTGAAGTTTGTTGTCAAAAGAAGTCTTTTAGCCTAGTCATTGTGAGATACTTGAGAAATTTGATACCAGTTAGTGCAAATGCTAGGATGAGGTGGAAACTTCCCCAGTTAAAAATTTATTAATAAATTC
The DNA here is from genome assembly GCF_964235325.1 of Thermobia domestica. Lineage (NCBI taxonomy): Eukaryota > Metazoa > Arthropoda > Insecta > Zygentoma > Lepismatidae > Thermobia > Thermobia domestica. The sequence continues at coordinate 473,053 of NC_137463.1, forward strand.
CTAATCCTGACACCGACATAATTATTATAAAAAAAATAGTTTAACGGATATCTGTCCATCATATATATTAACTAATTTAAATTTATAATATTTATGTCTTGCTTGAAAATGTAGTTTACCATATTGTTTATTAAATATCCCATTTACTTGCACAAAAGCACTTCTTCGAACAACAGCTGAAACGGTCTCCATTTTCTGCTTCTTACAACGCGTTAAGAACGTGACAATTTTTGCTCTGCGATTCACCTACAAAACATTGCAAACAATTAAAACAATCCATAATCTAATCAGAAAATAATGGTATATGAAAATGTTAAAATGTGGAAAGAAAAATTAGTAACGTATTCACGGAGAGGTAAACAAAGAAATAGTTAACACTCAATGATCAATAGAACTACTGCATAGAAAATAATTTGTATTTTGACACGCAGATTAGTCATCCAACGATCAGATAAAACAAAAACAAATATATTTGAGATAAAGTCAAGGAACACATTTTATGGATCCTAGACGCTTTTATTCTCCGACAATTTCGATATGATCCACATAAGGACGAGAAGTTTTAATGGAAGAGGGAACAGCATCTACTCTTGGAGTTGAAGAGCCTTTATCACTAAAACCACTGAGTACTGATTAGTACTGAAAATTAATATCCATAAAGTACCACGTATTAATATTCTTCGAAGCAGTTATCTATGCACAAGATGATTTGCTAGCTCCTTTGTAAATATGTTTCTCTTCTTACATCTGTAAAAAATATTAATTTTTAGTTTTACTTAGTAATACATGCAGAAATTCTCTACTCTCAAATAAAACAATACCATGTATAGATTCTTTCTTAATTTGTTAGTTTGTAGAAGTTTAACATTTCTTTTCAGCAGCAAGGCTATACCAGACGGGTTCTACTGTGTAAGGTATACGATTACAACCACTGATCAGAGTTGTGTCCGGAGCAAGTACACTCACTTGTAATTTAAGCAAGGTGTGTTAGCCATTCCATCATGAGGCGGCACCACTCTCAATTTTAAGTAGAAACTGTAAGTTAGTTCATCCACAAATGGCGGCTTCAAAACAAAGAAGGAAAAGAAAATGTATTACAAGTGAAATTTTATAAATTTTAGGTTTATGTACGTACATACAGTATGTTATAATGTATTCCAACACTAGTGCCCGATGTTTGAGCACTAAAATATGAAAAAAGCACATAATTTCGAAAAATTTTCACAATTTTGCATAAACTAAAGGTAACATCTTGAACACAATTTCTGCACATCATGTACAACTTGCCTCTACCACTTGAAAAGAATGAAAAGAAACTGCAGCAGACTCTCGACTATCTGGGTCGCGGGGATCTGGTCTCCGTAATTATGCGGCTTAGTTTTGAAAGAATGTCTTTTTTTAATAAATTAACACATATGTAATAAAGACATGTAATTTATTGAAAAAAAAGGATGTTTTTCTTTAATGTTTAGTTATTTTAAAGGTATCACTATACATTCATACTACACCCTGTACTTGATTTTTTGAGTTAGACATAAAACTCGTCTTAAAATAGATACAATACTGTACATATTTTCATTTTTGCATTTTCTTTCTCTATAACAAGTTATTAAAACGCATGTTTAAAACATAAGAAATGTTTATTAAATACTGGCCTGTACAAAGATGTCATAAGTTACGAATAAGAGAGCATGATTCTGGAAGTGAGTATTTATTGAATGTTTTTTTGTTATTCGATCTGCCCATTAGGCTTCATAGTTGGGACTCTAGTGTATCAATAGAAAGTTATTTCAGATTTCATAAAAATAGGCACTAACTATACATTGAAATAGGAAGAACAGTCCATATAAAACTTACTATCGCACAACCATTCTGTAATCGTCTTGCATCCATTTTAAGAAGCTTTATTTCATAGAAGGATTGGAATACAATGGAAGAATAACGTGTATTTGCATGATATGACATATTTTGTAACAAACTAGAAATAAATAAATAAAAACACTTAAGTGCTGCGATTCTTACCCTCCGATCCAAGTATAATGTAGGTAAATGGATTCTAAAAGGATGGCTTAGAAAATTTTGTCACTTAGGAAGAATATATACCATCAGATCGGAAAAATGAAATGAAATCTTTGTTTTACGTCCCACGTTTATGCCGCCTCGGCTAAAGGAGACGGTGATAATGAAAAATGAATGAAATGGTGGAATGAAGTTGGAGGAAAGGAGAGAACCCCGAGGAAAGGAGAGAACCCCGAGGAAACCCATGCACACGGTGTTTATCCACAACAAAGTTCACTTGGCGGGAGTCGGGATCGAAGCCGGGTGAACGCTCTACCACTGAGCCACCGCGGCCCCATATCAGATCGGAGATGAATGCCTTTTTACCACAGCTTTTTAATTACAACTTTTTAAACCACGCAGTCCGATAACCGTTTTGAGGCTAGAACTTTATACTGAAAATAATTTCTGCAGGTCATGGTCTCCGATTTTCCTTAAATTAAAACATACCTTTCCAGAAAAAAAACAATTAGACCCGTATTCTTTTCTTTCTGGATTATACAAAAACTTACTAAAACTCAACCAAGCATTTGGTGCAACTAAGACATTTAGCGAATTTAACGTAGGGATTTATAACGTAACGAAAATTTAAGAGTTTTTGAAGATGGCTTTTTAAAGAAAACTGGGGTCAAATTTCACCTTTCTGACTTTTTAAATTTGTTCAGCTTGTTTTTTTCCTTAGCGACAGTTTTTTGATATTAGTGCCTATTTTCAAGGCTATTAGTGCGTAAATATCCGAGTTCTAGTTATGAAATGCATTATAACCCATTTAAGTACCCTAAGCTATTTACTTAATCTCGCTCCCAAATGGGTTCTGCTCCGGGAAAAAGTCAAGTACTAGGTATATATGGAACATTGGACTGCATTGTTCAGAGACTTGGACATTACGGAATTTCGACAACAAATGTTTAGAGTGCTTCGAAGTGTAGTGTTGGAGGACGATGGAGAATATAAAATGGATAAAAGAATAACAAACGAAGATTTTTCAAAACGGATAGAAGAGAACGCTTCTAGCCAGCATTCTTCGAAGGAAGGCCAAATGGATTCTACATATATTGCGAACAAATTTCCTTCTTCATTCCGCCATAGAAGCAAAGATGGAAGCAAACCGAGAGATAGGAAGAAGAATAGAGCTGATCCATGGTTTGAGAGATAGAAGAAAATATTTGGAGTTGAAAGAGGAAGCAGAAGATTGAGAAACGCGGAAGAAACATTTACAGGCCCAAATATAAAATTAAAATAAAAGAAAAATCGTTGGTCCCACGATCTGCGAAAAGACAGGATACTTAATAATAATACTATGGGTAAATAATAATTAAAAAGAACCTGATGTTGAATCCGACCGCGTTATCAGGAACGCTTCATATACACATCTTTCTTTCTCGAAGTTTAGTGTGCTCTTTTAGGAGTGAGACCTAAGACGTGAATCTACAGATCAAGATGGAGACTAAACTATTATAATGCATTGAATGCTCTCCCGCTGAGAATCGGATCCTGTACAATGTTCAAAAAATTTGCATGCTCTAGCCATTACTACGGATCCTGAGCAAAAATTATACGAAAAAATTAATGTCTAAGGGACTTTTCCATATAAGCTACAAACCGCAAAATCGATGCGGGATAAGTAACAATGTAACCATTATCACTTGATACTCTCACAACTATACATGCAGCATGTTGTCTTTGACTAGAAATACAGGTTAAATTTCCGGTGACAATTCAAATCAAGTAGTTCCGTTTTCTCGTTAAGCTGTAGAGCCACGTTTTATATCGCTTTAATATTAAGGATACTCAAAATGCAAAATCAACCAACTAACCGTGTACTCCATAAAGCGGTGCAACCCACAGAGACTGCTAGAAAAAGTTATACTCTTTGTCATCCTGTATCAGGATACTGATATTGACAATTGTTCTGAAATTTAAGTATGTCGTAGTATGGTTTTTACGTACATTAATTCTACCAAGTGCGTGGGCTTCATGAGATGAGGTCTTCTACCAACACGACAGGACCCCACCCAACTACAACCTAGAAATACGTGCTTTCCTGGATGACAATCTGCAGGGACATTGGATTGGACGAAGAGAGCCTATTGTGTTCCCTCCCGTTCGCCAGATCCTATGGACTTATTGTGGGGAACTGTGAAAGATGAAGTGTATCGAAGTAAGCCACGCAAGTTCGAGACTCTTCGCCAGGAGATTACAGAGGCATGTGCATCGATCTCCATTGATACATTGACCACTCGTTCTATTAGGTTGTCTGGCTGTCAACATCCAACATTTTGAACACCTACTGTAAACATATGCTTACCTGAAGGTTTGTAACACATATTTGAATAATTAAATGTAATTAAGATTTTTTTAAACAGTGCATACATTTTTCTGTTGGGCTCTGTATAATATAAAGCCCAGAACCTTATATCCATTTCCCCAATCGGGGCACGGTGGCTCAGTGGTAGAGCGTTCTCCTCCGGTGCTTGGAGTTCCTGGTTCGATCCCAGCTCGCGTCGTGTGGACTTTGTGGTGGACAAACACCGTGTCCGTGGGTTTTCTCGGGTTCTCCCGTTTCCTCCCACTTTCTTCATTCCTGATTTCACTCATTTCTCACTATCACCGTCTCCTTTAGCCTAACCGGCATAACCGTAGGACGTTAAACTTAAAGATTTCACTTCATTTTCCATTTTCCCGATGTATTTCAAGCCACAGAAACTAAAGATAGTACTTGACCTCCTGTTTGCATAAGCCCAGTCCGTCTTTTCGCTTCCCACTGTGTTACGAAACAAATCGTCCCAACGCATATCTATAGAATAGAATAGAATAGAATAGAATATTTTTATTGTCGTTAAACAACATTTGTTGCAATAGACAACGTCAAGAGATTATACAAAATATATATATTGAATATATAAGCACATAACTAGTCACTTTTTATTTTTTAACTCTTTCTCAAATTCTAAAACGCTATACACAGCTGTTTCAATGAGCCAAGATTTACAGTGTTTCTCGAAGTTTCTATTACACATACCACGAATTTCTGTAGGTAGAAGATTATAAATCTTCATCGCAGTGTATTTATAACTCTTTTGTGTTTTATTTAACCTGAAATATGGTGTATCGAGGTCGTCTCCGTATCTTGTGTCATAGCAATGAATTTTATTTCGGGTACTGATATTTTCCAAGTTTTCTTTAATATACATGAGACAGCTATAGATATACATTGAGGGCACTGTCATGATTTGCATCTCTTTAAAGAAAGGTCTGCAAGAGTCATTATCACGTAGTCCCTTTAACACCCTTATTGCCTTTTTTTGCCATTTAAAAACGGTTTGAGCACCAGTTGAATTACCCCATAATAATATACCGTAGAGCAATAGAGAATGAAAGAAAGCATAATAAGCTGGCAGAAGTATTTTTTCACTAACAACAGTTTTTAGTTTACGTAATAAATATATAACTCTAGATAGTCTTCTACATAGATTTTCAGTATGTATGTTCCAGTTTAACTTTGGATCCAAGTGGATTCCTAACAATTTTACAGAATGACACTCATTCAAATCATGTATGTTCTTATTAAGATGAAAATACAAAACATCCGTCTTTGATTCATTTAATAGCAGCCTATTACAATTTAGCCATACTGAACACGCTTCTAACATTTGAGTGTTTTTAGCTTGAATATTTTTTAAATTTTTATCCATGGTTAAGACAGTTGTATCATCAGCATACAAAACACTGCTAAAAAGAAGAAAACTTGGAAAATCATTAACGTAAACTAGAAAAAGAAATGGCCCCAGGACACTTCCCTGTGGTACACCAGTTGTTACGTGCAAAAATTCTGAAATTGAATTACCAACGCGAACAGCCTGTTTTCTGTTACTGAGATAAGATTTAATCAGAGACAGTTCTTTTTCTCTAACCCCATAATAATGCAATTTTGAAAGGAGTATATCATGTGACACTGTATCGAAAGCTTTAGTTAAATCTAATACTGTTGCACAAACATTCATATTATTTTCAAAACAGTCTAATACTTGTGATACTATATTTTCAACAGCTTTAACTGTGGAACGACCTTTTCTAAATCCAAATTGCGAGGAATGAAAAAGCTCATTCTCTTCAAAGAAGGTTGATAGTTGATCTTTGATGCATTGTTCAAAAACTTTCGAAACTATCGGTACTAAAGAGATTGGACGATAGTTTTTAACCTCATTTTTATCACCCTTTTTATGTACTGGTACAGTTATAGTATATTTTAGGCAATCTGGAAAAATTCCCTCAAAGAGCATCCAATTTAGTAGTTAAACCAAAGGTTCTATTATTAAGTCAAAATTTTTTTTCAATAAGTTATTAGAAAGTCCATACCAGTCTTCGCTACTGGATACTTTCAATTTATTGACAATTGAGTAAACAGTTCTGGCATTTGCGAAGTTCCACTGAAAGTGAGACCTAATTTTATTTTCACATTGTAATGGTAGCATACTACTAAAATCTATTTTGTTACCCGTATTTTCCGTGGAATCGTCATTAATCTCAAAGTTACTCATATTTATAAAGTATTTATTAAATTCACTTGGAGGTATAGATGTTCTATCTTTTGTAACATTGTTTCCAATTTCTTTGTTTATTATTGACCAAGCTGCAGAGCATTTATTTTTTGAACTATTAATCCATTTCTCATTTGCTGCAATCTTTGCAACCTTGATTTCTTTTCTGTACATTCTTTTAGCAGCTTTAAACTTTTCTTGATCTCTTGTTGATTTCGTCGTCTTAGCTATGTCATATAAAGTAATTACTCTATTCCTATGTGTTTCAAGCTCTCGCGTATACCACTTTGGAGTTCTCTTAGTAGGTTTATTTAAACAAACATTAATATTTTTTGTCTTTTCTGGACAGCACTCATTTAAATATTCTTTTAATGTAGCCAGGGAGTTTTTAAAGGCTTCTGTGATGCCACTACTTTCTACAAGAAGATTATTCCAGTCAGTTTCTCTTAACCTAGACCTTAGATTTTTTACATTAGTCTCACCTAATAATCTAATTTTCTTGGTAACGCAGTAGTTTCGAGTCTTTTGTGATTTCACTGGAAACAAAAGCCATACTCCTTCATGGTCAGACAGTAAAGGCTGTACAGTGCCACATGATACGCTATTCTTTTTTTCATTGGTGATAATATTATCTAAGCATGCTAATTCCCTTGTAGGTTCGTCATTAATATAGTAGAAATTATGAGACCGAAGGACATTACAAAGCATTGCTTTTGCATGTGTATTTTGTAAAATATTAATATTTATATCCCCTACATAAAATAATTTGTAATTTTTGTACTTACTGAGATAGTTATCTAATTTTTCCCAGGCATTGAGGAAAACATCCACATCTGATTTAGGAGTTCGGTATACAGACACAATTATTATTCCTATACTTTTAAATAAAATACCAACTACTTCAAAATTTTGATTGATGCAAAATTGGTGTAGATTAAGAACAGTATATTCAATTAATAATTCCTTTTTAACATAAATACTTACACCACCATGTATTGATGTTTCACTACAGAAAATGGTTGTTACCTCATATCCCGTTGGTAGGTACATATACTTCTCATCAGGCGTGAGCCAGTGTTCATTCACACAGAGTATTTCACAAGGAAAGAGGTCTAAAAATGTTTCAAGTTCAGCAAGCTTATTCCTTATGGATTGTATGTTTAAGTGCAATAGGAGTAGAGCTTGCATACCTATATCCGTGCTGCAGTTTTGAATCCAGCTACCGTTAGTTTTAACTTTTATTAAACCATTTATATCAGTAAAATCAACAGGCTTTGTTATATTTGAGGTTTTCACCCGGCCCCAGGTAGTATTACTCATACTCACGGGGTCGGGGAAAGTCAGTTTCCCTGTATTTTCCATGGCATTGAAATTGGTGCTTTAAATTTAGACTTTGTATGTAAATCATCGCCAATTATTTTACAAATTTTTTGACAGATGTAATTTTTACCCCTTTGATTAAAGTGCATGCCATGTTTTGTGTACATTTCTCTTTTAAAGTTACTTACATCTAGTAGTACAACATTTCTAAAATGATCACAGAGATATTTTAGCTTTGTATTTACGTCTTTGACGGCTACATTAACACACGATTCTTTTATGAGGTCAAACCTATGAGGTACATTAACTACTATGACTTTAGAATATTTTACTTTTGAGAGTTTACTTCTAATTTTCTTAATTACTTTATCTCCTTCATTGTATGCTACATCATTAGTACCACTAAACAATATTACATAGTTTTCCATCTTATCTACAGTTTCACAATTAACACCAGATAACACATCACTAGTTTTTGCTCCTGGTTTAATGAACCCTTGCACTGCTATTTTGTGCTGTAAAATTTCCCGCACCTTACTAGCCAACCTTCTTCCGTGACTATCAGCATATATTAAGACTTGGGGAGGACCATTCTGTTTATCCCTTATACAGTTTTTCTTTATTGTGGTCGTATCAAAACACCTTAGGGGTTTCATTGCCTGGTTATTTTCCGTTTCCATTTCAGATACCGTGTTACACATATTGTCTGTTTCAAGTGATGCTAGAACAATAAATCTATTTGTACATAACACAGATGAATCTATTAGTGTGTCACTACTACTGTTTATTTTATGTGCCTTTGTTTGTCTAGGCATTTTCACTTTATTAGCGGAAGGATGAGATTGATTTTTTGCAACACATCACTAGAGTTTAAATAACTTGTTTCCCTTATACAATCTTTCTGTTGATCACTTTTTCCGGGATTGCCTTTTACACTATTTGACCTATTTTGTCTACTTACGCTTGGTGACCAGTAGGTATTACTTCTTGTCGTCGGAGAAATACTCGCTCGATCAGCTCTGCCCTTAACCACTTCACTATACATGTATTGCGATTGAGTCGAAACTAAGGTAGGTCTACCGGTATCGTCAAAATAATGGTACTTTGCACTTTCACTGCTATTATAGGGATTGCTATTTATACCTGATTTATTTTGTCGCAGAATGTGAATATCATCTTGTAGACACTTTACTATTGCTCTTAGTGACTGTACTTCATTGTTAAGTTTGGAAATATAATGTATTCGATCAGAATATAGTGAATTATTACTCTGATTTTCATTTGTTTCACTACTGTTCCTACACTTTTCACATGCCCAGATTTCAGGACAGTTTCCTTTTTGTAGTCCGCTACACTTACCAAAATGAGCCATTCCTTCACATATTACGCATTGTTTTCCATTTTTAACCACTCGCTGGCATTTAAAGCATTTTTGCAGACCTTTTTTGTCTAAACATTGTCCCGCGCGTGTTGTGTTTTCGTTGTTTAGACACTTTGGACACTGCCACTCGCTATTTTCATCAGGAATTTCGCCTTCTTGTATGTCTACACACCTAAAGTGATTCCATCGATCACATATATCACATAAAATACCATTTCTTACTATTCTTTTACACTTTGCACACAAAACATCTTGCAAAACAGAATTTTTCGATTTAGCTGATCCAGACACAATATCATACCCTAGTAGAAAGAAGGAAATCCTTTGTAAAATTACGAATAATTTTTTTTCTGTATTGCTATAAGATTTGTAACTCTATTTCCGACTTCATACTCCTAATAAGAAAGTTTACACAAGGAATTAGTTTCGTTGGAACGGATTGTATTAGATTTAAGTTTAGCGTCCCGTTCAACAGCCAGGCTGTATGAAACGCGGAACTACGACTGAACGTGGCATTCGAACCACAAGAGTTCTCGTTGAGACTCAAAACCCGGGTTCTCCATGCCAAAGAAGCGAAATTCGTTTCGTACTTAGTGGGAAGTGGGCCCTGCTCCTCTCAAGGAATACATGGTAATGATGTATTATGTTAATTTTTATCTAATGGTTTTAACATATATCACTGTTATATGAGTTCCTAAGACAGCAGCCATTTCTTCTGAATAAATTTTGTCCAAAAAATTTCCCAGCTGGAACCTTATTCTTAATCGACAAAAACTCACTTATAAAATATGTTTTTAAGGCACCACGAGCTGATTTCATGCAAAAGGCAACATTTACAGCCGTCATACAATACAACTTTACGAGATGCCTACAAAACGACACTTTTGTGGTAAAAATGAGTGATTGTATATGTGTACACGAAAGAGGAATGCATTAGATATTAATATCAACTGACACTGTATTTCCGTACAACATAGGGAAGTTCTATTTATATTTAGAAGACTATAGTTACACTTATGAATCTATTATTATCACTTCAACAAGTCCCATTATATTTCATATGTATGAATACTCACATGAATTTCTCTTACACAAAATATCTTATTACCAAGAAATTATCGTACAGCCAGTGCCCGATACACAGTGTTAAAACTACCTGTATATGTGTCGGAACTTGCGAATTGGTCAATACTGTTCGGAGAAAAAGTAGCATTTCTCCAACAAGGTAACTCTCCATAGTGAAACGGAAAGATATTATCCGTAATTTTAAATTTTAAGTAGTTCTGGCTTATATTTGCGGAAACTAGCAAGCTACTTTCTGCACGAATACCGGTAATTGAGGTTAAGTGCCGGAGAGTAGTACAACAATATTGAAATTAAACCTAGCATAATTACCTAAGTTTAGCTGCAATATCTTGGACCTAACCTGTACCAGAAAGGCCATAGTTACTTATTAAGAACAGTCCATCATAAAAAGTGGTAACTTTACGGTTAAAATGAACGAATGCATATGAAATAAGACTGTGTAGGATATTACATTTTTTTTTTTAATTTAGAAAGTCTGTATACCTTATATTTACAAGTAAAGTTACAAGCGTTCTCACCTAGCCTATGTGATTTTGTGGGGGTCAATGTTTAGCAGAAGGGGTCCAGAAATACGTAAAAAATACAAAATTTACAGGAGAAATGGTAGATGCAAGTACTTAAAATTAACATAACCTAACCAAATCTAACCTAAAATAACTTGAATTAACTTAATATTGATATAAATAATGGAAGTTGTGTAATATTTTCGAAAACTATTTTGGACCCTACATTATCATCTTACATAAAGTAACCACACATAACCAAAATTAACCTAACATAAACTGACCTAAACTAACGTAATGTGAACACAAATTACCAAAATTGTTACGTTTTTTAGAAAAATGGCTGGACCCCTTCTGCTAAACATTGTCCTTTTTTTGCACTCCTAGCTTTTGCAAGTATCCTCCATCGCTGACGCGCCTGTAAGCCTGCGTGGGCCTCCTACTGTATTACTGCCCTGATTCAGTTAGATAGTTTCCTACCTTTTAGTGGCCAATTAGCACAATTTATTTGTGTATTTGGCACAGTCAATTTTATGGCATACGTCAGAATGTGTTGTTGTACGTGTAAGAAAAGTTCTCGTAAATTAAATCTCCACTTACAAACTGCAAATGTTACCCTTTGAAACAATTTCTACGACAATGCAAGTGAATTTCGCAATGAAATAATTACATATAATCAGTGGCGTCGGAAGTATTTTTCAGCTGGGGGGGCAAACTACTGTTTTGAAAATAGACACGGGAATGTAACATAGGTAAGATAATACGAATATATGTTTGTAATGTAACAATAATTTGATTGGTTAATAATAATAATAATAATAATATAATGAAGCCGTAAACAGTTTCGTGAGAGTGAAATTTCCATCTATTAGAGGCATCTTAGTTTACATCTTTAGATTAATTAATCCCGTGTCAGTTTTGTGCTGGATTTTGGTCTGGTGGTTTTGTGCAGAAATTTTCAACCGCTGAAATCAGAATTAAAAACATATAAAATTGTAAAATTTGTACTGTTCACAATGACTATTTGTAAGTACATTTTTTTTTTTACCATTTTATATACTGGTGCATATGTTTAACTGTAATGGATGTGGTCACACGGACACTATTAAAGAATCTTAAAGCTACTTAAATCACTTGGAAACGAGGAAATTAAAATTATATATTTAAAAAGCCAGTTTTGATGTTGCAGTACACTGTAATATTAGAAATTGCTATTTAGAACTACAAACTTTGTAGCACTTTGTAGTAGAAAGTAACTTGTACATTATAAAACAGGCTACATAATTAAGTAAAAAATAAGAAAATATATTTTTTCTATTTACTTGACTTCGTACCAGAAATGAAAAAATTGAATTTTTACTAAAGACTTCATAAAATTTATATAGAAAATTCAATTACACTAATTATCCAGAGTTATTTGTATTTTACTACACTTACTTCAGTATATCCAGCTTGTTATTACATTCACCTCTCTTACTAATTTCATTATATTCACTTTACACTAATAAGGTACGACACAATTAATAAGAAATAATTCAAGTTTATATTGAATTTTAAGTGCTGTTTTGTAATTTAAATAATATGTTATAATACGCATAATATTTTCACTTATGTAATTCTACATTTATTTCTACATTTACAAAATTGACCAATAGTATCTTTTCTTTCGCTTGTCTTTGATATGAATTCAGTTACAATGTCGTTTAAGTCTGGTCGCTACACATATGCAATAACAGCAGATGAGCCAATCTTTCCTGCGTCATGGACGTCCTCAAATATCCCACACAGGAATGAAATATTTTCAAAACGTTTCTAAAACGTACCATCATTTTCCTTCAAAAAATGTATCCTACTTCCCTTAAGGAAATATATTCCATATGTTGTTGAAAACATTTTCCAAATAATACTGAAAATATTTTCGCAATATACTTAAAAACGTTGTAGAAATATTTTATACGCCGTTAGAAAAGTTTTCCAAAGAATGTTTTCTGTACCATTTCCACACATTACTGAAAATGTATTTGAAACGTTTTATACAATGTTAACGGGATGGTTTTTAAAATGTTTCACATGGAATATTTTAAAATCATTTGCCAATAACACTGAAAATCATTTGTCTAAAATAAAGAAATGTTTTCTAAATATTTTTACAATGTATTGGGTACTTAGTTCAAATGTTTTCTGAAGATTTCTAATCCATTTTTAACAAAAATTAATGTTCTGTAAAATAATAATTTTAAAATATTTTCCACTCATACCAAAAAATATTTTCTATACACGACAAAAAATATTTAGTGAATATTTTCGGTACATCACAGAAAATATTTAGAGAAAATCAACCAGACCGCATTGACTATACCGCAACTTGTGAAGTACTTGGGCAACCAGTGTCTATACTACAGAACCCCACTGGTGGTAAGATTTATAGATGATAAATGGGGAAAATAACTTAGTTTATATCATGTAAATATTTGATGCGATATACAATCGATTATTTCCTTGAGTTATCGTATATAATAGAGAAATTATCCTTAAAATGATCTAAATTCCACCATCCTACATTACTTATGATTACATAACAAACCGAAAGCCAAATAAAGGAATGAACCTTTAAAAGAGAATACATAAAATAAAATCCTGTAGATTTATTGAGAATAATTACAGTAATAATTACTTAATTTTACATTAAGTATACATTTGTAGTACACAATATATTTAATGTGAATACATAAACAAAAAGTCTATATTAATTTAAGTATACTAATTGCATACCGTACATTATAATAGTTTGAAAAGTATATACACCTCATCAGTATATCAATTTTAACAAGTGTTATATAACATTTAAAAAAAAACTCTTACTTTGTAAGAAAAGCTCGAACAGAGTTGCACCTTACAAACTCTTCCCCACACCCTAGTATTGTAGTTCAGAAGATGACTGTACCAATCACCGAAAACCAAGCAGCAGAATCATGCGTTTACTTACGTCCCCCTTCCCCTCAACACATACAAAATAAATTAAACTATTTCTTGAAAAGTTCTCTGTCACCTTCATCTAAGAATATATTTAACGATACGAAGTACGTATATTATACATTACTTTAGAGTCTGAAGTGTAATTTAACTGCCATAAATTAAAACTAAACATAATATGCACGCAAATTAACTTAAATGAGTACCATACGCATCACACGAAGCGAGCTACGCCAATAAAAAAAATCACAGTCAATAAGAATTAATTACACCTTCAGTCTAGACTTTTAAATTGGTGTTATGTTGACGCTATGAATTTTGGGCTTCCTACACTAAATGTCTCTATGCCAAACTCTCTCTATATAAAACGTTTTTCGTCGAATCTGCAAATTGAGCAAGCCGCGCGCTAATAATGGAAGGCTGATGATAGTTCATCACATAGGAAGACACTTTGAAATGCTAGGTGAGTCACAACACTTTCTTCCTTTTTCTGGGATTCATCCTTACTTACAGTCAAATTTGGTACCGTCTATGTAGTACCTGTGTGTGGCGTATCTTGAAATCATCTCGGTTGATAGCCTCCAAACGAAGTGGACTCCTAAAATAAAGCAATTGTTGTAAAATTACTATTTGTAGCATGTGTGGCAAAATTTAAAAACGAAAGATATCTCAGAATCAAGGTTAAGTCAAACGAAGCGTTTTATGCGTTTTTTAAATATATATATATATCTTACCTCAGGCTATCCAAAATACTAAAACATTGTTTCCTATACTTTTGGAAGTTATATACTAAATATCTTAATAACTGTCACTCAAATTTGGTACGCTGAATAAAGTTATATTGTAGATATAGAATTGAAACTATGATCCAAACTTAAAATAATGATATTACAGAACACAATAAACTTAACTTAGGATGAAAATGGAAACTGTAGATGCATGAGTATTACTGAGCGAAGGAAGGAAAGTAACTCAGCTAGGTTACGAGTTTGACAGAGTTCATACACAGAAATCATTCGGTGGTTTATATTTCCAGCTTCGACTTAAGAGATAAAGAAGATAAGCTCACTTTAAACAGTTAAAAAGAAAAAAAACTTTTAAAAGACTTAATTTATTCTGAATTTTTGTTCAGTATTTGTAAATAAATAATGTAGAAAACCGACACAGAGCTTGCCCGCTGGACTCTGGCGCCCTAATCCCAACTCTGCTATTTGCATGCCTGCCATAAAATAATAGAGATAAGTGCAGATTAAGGGTAGCTTAATATTTACATTTTTTTAACGATACTTACAGTATGGCGCTAAATTCGTCGTACAAAAGCAGAGGAGTGTTTCCTGAGAGTAAAACAAACAAAAAAGTTCCAATAAACTTAGGGTGAAAAGCCCATCGTTCACGTGTTATAGGCTGCCGAAAACGTGAAAAAAAAATCAATTCTAAAGGTCCACAGCTCCAAAACTATGGGACCTACCAAAGTCGGGTCAAGACTTCACTTAGGAACTAGTATGTGCTCTATCTAAAAATACATGTTTTAGAATCCTAAGGAATCACCCCTCTGCTTTTGTACACCGAATTTAGCACCATACTGTATAAATTAATAAGGTAGAACTATATGTGGTCTTTCTCACTATGCTCACTTATATATATCTTAAAGACTAGTGATAAATAACACCAGCCCTCTGCTCCTATACCACCTTGTGATACCGGAGCAGGACGTTTGGACGCAAAGCCGTATATCTAAATAGGTTAATCTACTTAAATGGGTTATAATGCATTTCAAAAATAGAAACCGGATGATTACGTACTAAAAGCCTTAAAAATAGGCACTAATATCACTAAAACTCTTTAAAAAAAAACTGCACAACCTAAAATTAAGAAGTTCGGAAAGGTTAAATTTGATGCAAATTTTCTTTAAAATGTCATCTTCAAAACTCTAAATTTTCCTTACGTTATAGTCCTATGGCAGTCATTAAAAATCTCAGTTGCAACAAATGCTTAATTTAGTTCTATTTTTTGTATAATGCAGAAAAACGGGTCTAATTATTTTGTTTTTAGAATGATATATCCTAATTTCAGGAAAATCGGAGATAATGGACTGCAGAACTTTTTTTCAGCATTAATCTGTATTGGGCTAAAATAAAATTTGCTGTAGGCATCCTGCAACACCCCAAAGTAAACTTCTGTGAAGTTATCTTTACAATATCTCTAACGTAAAGGATATTCATAACTTCATAGCAATTCATAACACTGCATTACTGCTTATTACTACGTATTTGCAACACAGATAATTGGAAAGGAAACAACAGTGAAACAAGAAGTAAACAGTGAAATCTAATATACCTATTGAATAATTTACTTCTCTTATGTTACAATTACCATGACGGAATTATGGGCCAAATCCAGCATTATTCTGCAATGTCAACAGTTTCAAAATTCTGCACGGCGAATTCTTTCATCAGCTTGAATATATTTTCTTCTTTCAGTTCAGTTGATTTTGAGTTTAACGTTCCGTAAACAGCGAGGCTATACAAAACGTGAACCTACTGATTAACGGGGAATCCGAACCACGACGTGAGCTCTAGTCGGGAATTTTCTCCTTTTCTTGGGCGGATCGTCTTCTCGAAGCATTGCCTCGTGCCCTGCTTCTCTTTTTTCCTTCGAAATGCATCAATAAAGCGCCAAATCAACCAATGTCGTTCCTTCACGTTCGATATATTATAAAGAACAAAAGTTTGTTTATTTTGGGGTGTCATTGGCTGCCTACAGTAAATTTTATTTGACCCATTCTTCCTATTTAAATGTATAGTTAGTGCCTATTTCTATGAAAGTTTATTAATATTATAGTCTCAACTTTCTATTAATACAATAGTCTCAACTATATGGTTTAATGGGCATATCGAATAATAATAATAATAATAAAACATTCAATAAATACTCACTTCCTAAACTATCCAATACATAGCATAAAAAACACCATTTTCATTCCAAAACCAGCTCGTATTCATTTTTTCTGATCTCTCGGAACAGGTCAATACTTAATAAACATTTCTTATGTTTTGTACCATGTGTTTTAATAATCTATTATAGAAAAAGAAAATGAAAAAATTAAAATATGTACAGTATTTTACAAATTTTAAGTCACATCTTTATAGTAAGTAAAAATTAATGAGAAACTTCAGTTGTTTTTAACTTAAATTAGATGTTCTTATTAGATATCTGGTGCCTTCCATTTCAATTCAGGCAAAAAAAAAAATAAATAAATAAATAAAAAATAAAATTGTACCATCACCATCTCAGATATTGTTCAAACTTTTATTTATAGGAACTAAACATGTTTTAATTTTGGGACCTTTTTTTTGTCGGAAAAAAAATTCCCGCCAAGTAATGGGCCATCAAGGACGGGAAGTACAATTCATGAATTGTAGAAAACATGGAAAATGGTCAAATTCGGAGCCCCACAATTCAGCTATGGAGACATGTAGAGTTATAATTCTTGTTGTGGTATGTACATAGGGATATGAATAAACTATAGTTTATTTCAGCTTGTTTTGCGCATGCGTATCTATTTGTACATAAAGTAACAAATGAACGTAAGTTTATGTGAAAAGTCGAAGTTTGTGCTTTTTTTTAAGCACTTCCGGTTCGAATTTTAAATTCCGTTTTCACGGTTGGTAAGACGTAGTTACCCGCTTCCCCCCCCCCAAAAAAAGTATCGCTTCTGTGTGCAACCGTTTTATCGCAAAAAATTCGAGAAATCGGCAAATTTTCAAAAATCGCCATTTTCTCAAAAACATCAAAATTTAAAATTCTTAAATTTTGTCAGATGGTTCAACTGTACATGAATAATAAACACACCAAATAGCATTCTCGACCAATGCTTCATGAACGAACTACTGCCATTTGAAGTTAGCGAACTTTCGTTAACTTTGAAGTCACAGTTGGCAATAGTGAAAACAATGAAAGTGCAACAAAGAAAGTGTAAAAAAATGCTACCGCAAAGCATCGTGTAAAATTTCAAGATACAAATTCTATTTTACTGCATGTGGACTTCGCTTAAACTGGACTGTTATTTTGCAAAGGGAAGTTCAGAGTGATCACTGGAGAAACGAGCAAATCTCTTTCTTTACGGGAGTGATATATTATTATGAAACAACTGAGAATTTGCTGTAATAAGCGACGACAAAACACACGATTCGGCCCGTACTCATAGCCATGAATAAGATTCTAGAAATAGTCGAAGAAAAGCGAAAATATAAGTTATAGAAAAAGGTTCGAATACGTGAAAATAAGTGTCTACAATTTACCAAACCGTTTCAGTGATTTCTGATGGTGCTGCATTCCAATTTAAAAATTGCTTTCAAATGTCCAAAACGCAGACAGGTCCGATAAAGCAGTGGCTTTTCAGTGAAACCGGCCGTGGTAAGGGTCTCTGCGACATATTGGGGAGAGGGGGGATAAGGATATGGCAACATGGCAAAACGAAAAACACATTCACAGTATTAAACCTGCAGAAGAGAAATGAAAATGAAATGAAATCTTGTCGATAGTCAAAAAACATTTATATTCACTTCTCTTATTCTCTTCTGGAAACCTGTACCCTGTTGAAGAACCATGTGAAAACAAAGAAAAAAAAAATGAAATGAAATATTGGAGTTTTACGTCCCACTTTTATGCCGGTTAGGCTAAAGGAGACGGTGATGATGACTAATGAATGAAATGGTGGAATGAAGAAAGTGGGAGGAAACGGGAGAACCCCGAAAAAACCCACGCACACGGTGTTTGTCCACCACAAAGTTAACTTGGCGGGGGCTGGGATCGAACCCAGGACCCCAAGCACCAGAGGTGAACGCTCTACCACTGAGCCACCGCGGCCCATAAACCTGCAGAAGAATTCGTGAGTATCGTGCAAGTACCAACTCCGGGTATTACTCTCGTCTTGTTGTCAAGAACCGAATTCGACAATTAACCCCCCCCCCAAAAAAAAGTGGGAAAGTGTGCGACCGGTAACTGGTATTTACCGAAGTCATCTTTGGCTTTTATTGCAGTAACGGGTCATCATGGACTAACTTCAAGCTTTTCCCAAAATCGAGCTTCTGCAATTCAAAGTGTAGATTTAAGAAATCTGCAAAAATGAACTTTTGTTACATACATATATGATAACCAGTGATGGATAGCAGAAATATTATCAATAAGTCATAAATTACATGAAATTGAAGTGTTCTTTGTGTTTCCAGGAGGCGCGGTGGCTCAGTGGTAGAGCGTTCACCTCCGGTGCTTGGGGTCCTTGGTTTGATCCCAGCTCGCGCCGTGTGGACTTTGTGGTGGACAAACACCGTGCTCATGGGTTTTCTAGGGTGTCTCCCGTTTCCTCCCACTTTCTTCATTCCACTATTTCACTCATTTCTCATAATCACTCATTTGTCATTTCTCATAACCACAGGAGTGAAGTAAAGCTATATTAGATGTAAGGCATAGTTGTATGGGATATAAAATCTTTGCACTACCCACGGTTACGTGCATATCCACCGTCGCTGACATGCCCGCTCCATACGGAATGACAGTGTGAATATAAGTAATTACTGTCAGTGCACACTGCACAGTATATTGAAATGAATCTTGAGTAACAGTGAAAGCATTGTATGTGTTAGTGGGGTTAAGTTCCAAAGTTGGTCGTCCGTATCTAGTAAAATTTTGAAAATTTACCGGCAAGAAATATATTTGCTTGTTCGTGTGCTTCATAATGTATAAGGAAAGCGAAAGTTGTGTTTATTTTCTTATATAAACGGTTTTAAGCATGGAACTATTTGTCAAGCGGAGGGAACTACTTGGCACAAGGTTACTTCATGGTAGGATTATGGGAAAGTAATGAGCATTTGTTTTTGAAAACATTGTTGGTGATAATCAGGAAAAGCCATTAAAAGTAAGTAAGTCATGGCTCAATAAACCTAAAAATAAATTGTAGAGAATGTGGTAAGCAAATAACTATAAAGAAACGTGGAGAAAGATATATTGTTTACTGTAACGGTAAGTGACATAACGAACAAGGCAGCAATTTTCTAGAACACAGGTCCCTCTTCCCATTTAACTGTAATAAAAACAGAAAACAACGTGCCCTGCGGGGCACTACTCCATCTCCACTCGCTAACGGTCACTCGGCATTATTATGTGAATTAAATGTAAAACTTTGGTAAAGAAAGGAACCAATTATTACACTTTTAGCCAAAACCTAGGCGGGCGACCAACTTCGGAATAACTGCCTGTTAGTGTGTTATTCCACTATCATCGTTTATGCGCATAACCCCCGTCGCTGACGCGCCTGCTCCCTACGAACGCACTCTTGTCACTCGGGTTTTCGTGCTGCACTCCTGCCCTGTCTCAGTTAGATAGCACTTGTGCTTTTCAGTGGCCACCTAGCACAAACTGGTTTGTATTTTATGCACGGGTTAATTTACAACGCCCGCTCCAGCAGGTATACTCACTCAGAAAGGAGAAATTACACATTAATAATTTTATGAAAATGGATCAAAACTTACCTAACCTTAAGCTAACCTCTACCCTACCCTACTTATTTATATCTTACTCTACTTTATCTTACGCTACTCTACTATATTTTTTCAAAGGGCCCTACTGATCGATGCACAGTTGGAGCGTGTCTTGTAGTGCTTTCGTGGTAACCGCTACTATTTTCACTTTAAAATAAATTAACTAAATAAAATTAGAGGTAATAGTTAAGAACAGCTACTTCTCATCTCCCGTGCACGAGGATACATCTTACTGTTGCACTACCTAAACACCCTAAGTACAAGGGCAAGAACTCAGTCTATTACCTACTTTTTAACATCCTAGATAGTCAATGAATAATTCCTGAAAGTATGACGTTTCTCGTCCTCCCCTAAATGGGAAGTACGGCTCCTTAACTATAACCTAATTAATTAGAGATTACAGAATCAATCAACTTTCTAAGAAACTTTTCTCCATGAGTAAAAGAAACCCGTTTTTGCTATTTCAAACATATTTGTCAATAATTACGTATATTCCTGAAATCATCACTTGAGGTACAAAAAGGAAATATAAATTGAAAAAAAAGTTGGGGTTCATGTATTAATTAAATCTTCATATTTTAAAGACAAAACAAAGAAATATATACATACCTTCCACGCCAAGTTCCTTGCTTATATCTGCCCATAATTTGTTCGCGACCTGTCGTTTGTCTGGATAAGCTTGATTCCACAACTTTATCAAAAGCACAATTCATTAAAGCATGAACAAGCATCTACTTCCATCTTCATTTTTATTTTATCTCCGCACTAGTGTTGTGTCGATCATGAACGATTCGATCATTATGAACGAATCATGGCGTGAATCAAATGAATTATGATTCTTTTCACAAATGAATCGACTCTTCTAATGAATCATTTGTACTTCTCACTGAATTGTTTGCTGTGATCGAAATGAATTGAGAATCACAAGCTGCCAGCTTGTGTGAGACAATTGGTGAGGTTGCTTCTGCAAATGCGCTTGCAGTTCACGGGGAGTGAAAAAGAAAGAAAACCATACGCGCGTCTTTTCTTCCTGCTTTTGTAGATGTGTGCGACTTTTTTTTTTTTTCTATCTGCGTGGTAGGGTTGTTTCCTAGGTAGAAAGGAAGCCGCGTTGTTAGATTACTTTCAGAATAAACTTTCTTGTTGCTTGCTTCTTGTCGTGAAGTACTGGCAGTGTTGCTCAATTAGATATAATACGATCTCGTAGTTAATTTGAACATACTCTTGATGAGCATTTATCCATTTTATTAAGATACTGCATGTGCATTGAATAAAATTATTTTCATTACTTTGAACTCCAGTAGCCAAAAAGGTCAATTTTAATGTTTTATAGTCAACTCGAAGTACTATATTATATTCAACGTATATACAGTACTTACACAGAAAAAGTGCACTGTAAATTATTTGTACTGTACAAAATTGACTTTAAAAATGTAGTAAGACGAATAAAGATTCTTTCTGGGAAGACAGTGTATTGCATCTTTCAGTAAAAACACTTGTCCACATGGAACGAAGCTTAGTGGTACCTACTTTTCACTTTACTTCTATTGAAACATACAGGAAGACACAAATAGTTTTTTGAGCTTCCATGTAAACAAGATGTGGGAGACACGGGATCGATTCCCGGCGGAAGCTAATGTGGTTCGGATTTCATGTTAATCAGTAGGTCCACGCCTCATATAGCCTCGCTGCTGAACTGGACGTTAAACTGAAAATCAACTCAACTGAAATTTAACAAACTGACGATTTTCTCTTAGAAATGTAGACAAACACTGATGATAACAGGGGTGGCCGGGGAGAAAATTCGCCAGGCCAAGAAGTTTCTCCCGGGGCATTTCTCAGATTGGGTTCAATTGGGGTTAACAGTATTTTCGCAAATATATGTTCATCTCTTGCTTATTGAAGTAGTAGTGGCTCAGTGGTAATGCGTTCACTTCTGATGGATGGGGTCCCTGGTTTTCTATTTGCGCCAAATGGGATTTATGGTGGACAAACACCATATGTGTGGCTTTTCTCGGGGTTCTCTTGTTTTCGCTCACTTCCTTCATTTCACCATTTCATTCATTCTCATCATTATCGTTTCCTTTAGTCTACACGATAATCATGGAACGTAAAACTTTAAAATTTCATTTCATTTTGCGTTTATTCAATGTCTCCCCGAGCTAAATCTTTTGAAATTATCACAATAGTATTAAATATATGTTCATGTGTAAACTCCCTCCTTTTCTCTATCTCGAAGATCAGTATCTTTTCCAGTCAAGAATAAAAATAGAACATATTTTAGAATATAATAGAATAAAGTAGAAATATTGCAGTTTAACGTTCCTTGTTTATGTCCATTAGCCTAAGGAAAACGAATGATTAAGGCAAGTAAACGATGATGGAAGAATAGTTGGAATGAGAGTGTGGAAGGAAAGGGGAGTACCCGATAAAACCCACGGACATGATGATGTACACCACAAACTTACTTAGCAGTATATCAAACCAGGGACCCCGCGCAAAGGAGGCAAGAGTTTTATCAGTGAGCCACGGTGATCCCTGGGATAGAATAGAATGGACTGCGAGATAACAATTTACTTTAATTAATAATCCGCATTTTCTTTACGCTACATGGTATAACTCTGACTTACAACAACAAAAGAAATCCATTAACATGATGTGTACTTTACAAAGTTTATGACCTGGGCAAATAATACCCACTTGAAATGAATATAAAACTACAGACTCCTTGTATAATGTTTTCTGTATTGAAAACCAAAAGCATGAATGTCGCCTATACAGAGCTCTATATTTTTCCCCATACTAATATGTACGACAATAAGAAGTTGAAAATAAATTGTTATAATTGCTCATATCCCGCGAAAATCTTACGGAGTATATTTCAACAAAATATTTCCTCGAAAAACTGAAGTTGGTAGAAAAAACGTGGAGATTGCAACACTTTTAGTGTTTGTCTCAAGCTCTAATATAAAAGCAGGATGCAAAAATAACAACAATGGGAATAAAGCAACAGCATATTATTAAAACTTCATAACTACACTGAAGCTTAAGAGTTCCCGAGCCACTCTACTCACCCCAATGCAACGCTGTCCGTGTCATGTGGCAAAGATGATTTCACGAGATGGCATTTTCTCACAAGGAATTTATGAAGTTGCGCAGAAAAGAAGTGCAGTAGCCCAAGCGATTCATATGATCGAATAACTCCCACTCAATTCATATGATCGAATAATTCATTTGCGCAAAAGAGATGCGCGGAAAACCTAACTGATTCAATGAGCGAATCATCCCAACCAATTCACTTGCGCAAAAGGAATGCGCGGACGACCAATTCATATGAACGAATTAAATGATCGAATCATTTTAGTGAATCAAAGTAAATGAATCGATTCTCCGAAATGAATCGTTTTGCCCATCACTACTCCGCACCTTGCAACGTCGTCTGCTTTCACGCAAAACAAAATTGATTTCTCTCGTAGCGCTCAATTCCTCTACCAGCGTTGCCAGATCAGCTCGGAATTATTCCAAAACCTGATCGAAATTATGCTTGATTCGGTCAAATTATGCTAGATCCTCATAATTACTAATTCAGGAGTTAAAAAAAAAACGAAGCTGAGATACGATAACGTAACTTAAAACATGCAGTGCGCAAGAATGCGTGGATAGAACTCAATACTTCACGCACCAAAGCTTTAACTCAACTAAACTAGTGCAGTCGTTGCCAGACTCAATGGCGTATATATCGTATAAATGAATGCAAAATGTTTTTTTTTATTATACATATTTTGAAAGAAAATTACCTCGCAGCATAAGCGGAGTTTGGAATTGTCTGCCTGGGGGGGCAGATTTTTGGTCGGTCTCGGACCTTTAATTTCAGGAATAAAGATGGTAATGAAGTCAGAAATAAAGATGGTGAAGTTGTCAAAAAAATTGAGGGGAGAATGGCCCCCATAGCTCCGCCCATGCCTCGCAGTTAAAGGATTAGAAAACCCTGGGTGGAGCCACAAAAAAAAAAAAAAAAAAAGTTTCTAACTTACTTCGGAAAATAAGACTGCCTGTATGGTTTACCGACTATATGAATCAATGGAAGAAGATACATTTCTGCCGTTCTTTTTCTCCCCACGACCAACTTCTTTCTCATCTCCAGGTTTTACGGTTTTTTGATAAACTTGCTGAAATTATGCTAGATTTGGGCAGGATGCTAAAAGCAAGATGCTAGATGCTAAAGACATACAAATTATGCTAGGTCTAGCATCATTATGCTAGATCTGGCAACGCTGTCCTCTACGGACAACTCTCCTTCGCACGTATTCGGACGAACAATCCCAAGGTTGGGATCATTCGAATCTTTTCGTCGGTTTTCGCGATTTGCTGTTCGGAACTAGTCGAGGCCTCTCTAATTTATTTACACGTGCTGGGAAATTCGCATTCGCAATCGCATTCGGAAGTAATAGAGGCGCGGCCTAAAAGACGTCCACATGTCGTATCTCCGTTATATTTGTTACCATTATTTAACGTAACAAATGACGCCATATTTCTTCGCTTGACGTCTTTTGGAATTTAAGGACCAACATTTGACGTTGTTATGACATAAGTGTGCTACTTGGGCCGGGTTCGATTCCCAGCGGGAGCTCATTTAGTTCGGATTCCACGTTAATCAGTAGGTCCACGCCTCGCTGCTAAAAGGGACGATAAACTCAATATCAACTCAACAATAAATATATATATATATATATATATATATATATGTGTGTGTGTGTGTGTGTGTGTGTGTGTTTGTGAATTTGTTCACGTTTGTATGGTTAGCATATACGCCTTGAGCACAGGACCCCATGGTTTGATTTCCGCTGGGAGCTCATGTAGTTGTTATACCACTTTAAACTGTAGACCCATGTCTCAAATGCGCACACATATAAAGGCTTTTCAGGCTATGCGTTTGGTACACTTATGTTCTTACTTGGGAGCCGTCGAAAATTTCGGAATACAGAGTCCCGTAGACCGAAAAGTAAGAAGCATGGGTACAGTATAAAACTGCCATGGAAAAAGCTTTTTAGGTTATGTTAATCAGGCACGTAGCCAGGATTTCGTGAAGGGGGGGGTCCGTGACATGAAATACTGTGGTCATCCCAAAAGCGGCTCGATCATTCTAAACTATTTTACTGGAACATATATTGGTTCGTTTAGCTAGGATTTCGTAACGGGGGGGGGGGGGGGCAGAGTGACATGAAATTATGAAGGCCCAGGAGCACGATCAATCTAAACTACTTTACTATCAACATATATTTGGTTGTTAGGACAATAAAATGAGGATATGTTGGCAAGTATTTTAATAACAAACTATGAAGAAATTTCTAGCAAAATAATAAAAAAAAAAGTATTGAAAAAGATTTTACAATATTTACGTCCTTCTCCTGTTTATTCAAATATAACAATTTTCCTTTCGTTATGACCTCAATTATTATAAAAAGTACTTACTCAATACTGTCTTGTAAACTATCTTCTAATATAAATAAAATAAAGAGTTTGTTTGTGTGTTTGTCTGTCTGTGTGCGGCCTGGGGACCAGATGAGTGGACCGAGAGTTACCAAATTTTGGTCAAGGGTACCTTGGCTCAGGCCCCAGATCAAGACGAAGCGTTTTTTTAAATTTCTAAACAGGGGGTCTCAGAGAGCGTTTACCGGAACCGGTTTGGGAACCAGACAAATTGACCGAGAGTTACCAAATTTTAGTCACGAATACCTTGGTCCAGGCTCCAGACCAGATTTAAATGTTTTTGTCGAAATTCTAACCAGGGGGGTCTCAGCGGGGCGTTTACCGGAACATGTAAAAGTAGTAGAAAATGACCGATATTTATTTATTTATTTAACAATCACCAGATACAGCTCAGAGGCCATTTACACTGGTTATCCAACAACATTAACAACGGAAAGGATTTGGGAAGGTATCGGCCAGGGCCTGTTTAGTAGGTACGTCAACGCTCTACCACTTGAGCTATTAGTGTCGAATTCATATTTTCGCGGTCGTTGAAATCAATGGTGAAACTCGGATCGCATTAACTTCCAAATTCACGCTATTCGGCTCCGGGCCGGGGGTCGCCGGAGGGGAAAGACATAAAAGTAATCCAAAATGATCGACATTAGTGTCAAATCCATAGTTTTCGCGGTCGCTGAAATCAATGGTGACATTTCCATTAGCGATGACGTGCAAATTTAGTTACAATTGTATACGGGCTGGGAGTCAGCGGGGGGTGGATACCGAGACATGTAAAAAAAAATAGCCCAAAATGACCCAAAATAGCCCAAAATATTAGTATCAAATCCATAGTTTTTGCCGTCGCTGAGATTCATGGTGATACTCCCACAGGCGTTGACTTCCAAATACAGCCCCTGTGGCGAAGCATGTTTATGTTCAACTAGTTTTACAATATATACGTTCCTTTCTTTGTTGAATCAAATGCTAAGAGAACTTTCTTTCAACATAAATTATTGTTTTTATTATTCCGTCAACTATTGTCGGTTCCAAATGACAGGTTAAAGGAGCAATAGAAAATTGTCCTTGAAATAACATGTTGGATACTACAAGGATGCGATGACAAAAAATTATGATTTAAAATGTCCACGCTGTTACACAACGGCACTATGCTTTCGAAAGCTTGAAATCTCCCTGACTAGTAGCAGAAATTCTGAGAATTCCATAACTTTTCTTGAAATTTCAAATTCCCTGACTCTTCCAGAATATCTCGCTTACCTCGCCACCATATTGGAAGTAATACAAATTTCCTCATAAGAAAGAGTAAGCAAAAGCTTCCTGTAGTTTTCTTTTTAATTTTTAACGGTGATCCTTCATTTCATTTTGTCATTTCGTCATTTCATTTTGTTTTATCCTTCCTTAATTTTTTAATTTCTGGTCTCGAAGGGGGGGGGTCCGGACCCCCCGGACCCCCCCTTGGCTACGTGCTACTTGGGCCGGGTTCGATTCCCAGCGGGAGCTCATTTAGTTCGGATTCCACGTTAATCAGTAGGTCCACGCCTCGCTGCTAAAAGGGACGATAAACTCAATATCAACTCAACAATATATATATATATATATATATATATGTGTGTGTGTGTGTGTGTGTGTGTGTTTGTGAATTTGTTCACGTTTGTATGGTTAGCATATACGCCTTGAGCACAGGACCCCATGGTTTGATTTCCGCTGGGAGCTCATGTAGTTGTTATACCACTTTAAACTGTAGACCCATGTCTCAAATGCGCACACATATAAAGGCTTTTCAGGCTATGCGTTTGGTACACTTATGTTCTTACTTGGGAGCCGTCGAAAATTTCGGAATACAGAGTCCCGTAGACCGAAAAGTAAGAAGCATGGGTACAGTATAAAACTGCCATGGAAAAAGCTTTTTAGGTTATGTTAATCCTTATATATAATGTAAGTTACCTAGCTTGGCCAAGTTAGAATGGAGGAAATGTAATCACCTTCAATACTCTGATAATAGAAAATATTCTCCAGTATCATTATCCTCCTCTCCTGCAGAATGAAAGCCCTGACGAAAACGCAATATCATTTACATATCACCACAACCATATTTTGTGAAATATAACAAACAGTGGCAGTTAGAATCCAGTGTTTTTTTGTTTTTTTTAGAAATCCTTCCGAGGGTTAGATTCCATCTCCCCCTCCCCCCAAGGACTAAAATAAATAAACATTGGGATTACTTGTTATTTTTGTACAAGGGACGCAATTAAAGTTCCAGTTCAGCACATTCACACTTAGACTTTGATCCTGGAAGAAAACCTGTTAGTATTGTTTCTTGGTTTCTCATGTGGTCTCACATACATAAAGTACAAGAGTGTAGAACTTCATATGACATCGTTAAACATTGGGATTACTTGTTATTTTTGTACAAGGGACGCAATTAAAGTCCCAGTTCAGCACATTCACATTTAGACTTTGATCGTGGAAGAAAACCTGTTAGTATTGTCTCTTGGTTTCTCATGTGGTCTCACATACATAAAGTACAAGAGTGTAGAACTTCATATGACATCGTTAACGGAATTTTTCCTGAAATCAGGGATTGTTATACGGATAAAATTAAAGAATGGAACATGTTTAGAGGACTTGCACGTGACATCCAATTATAGTTCTCAACAAATGTGTTACAGATGAAAATGTCTGTATTGACTCTATTTTCTGGTACTTACGTTTTATTTATTTATGTTCCTCAAATTCATTGGGAAGCAAGTAAAGACTGTGCCTGTGTGTGCGTAAATGTACCGTATAATTAAGGGATTTTTTTACTTTCTTAAAATAAAAACTACAATTTTAGTCCATCCCATATCTGCTAACAAAAGGAGGTAGCGGACCAAAGATAGCTGCTGTTTATTAAAGGTCGTTAAGAGCAGGGGTTTCATTCAGTCAGAGGGGAAAAAAAAAGAATAATTGGAAGTTTCTATATTCGTTCGAACTGCGATATACTTCCTCCTATTATTATTTCAAGAACCATTTCCTTGCCATTTGTCTGCATCAGAAAGGAAACGCCAAAAATCACTAGAATGTGCAGATTTACCCGAAGTACGTACTAGATCACTAGTTCAAAAGCAAATCACAAAATCTGTTTCGAACATAACAGATAATACATTCGAACCCTATAGCAAAGATTCTTTTAAGGAGTGAACTTGTTCTAACCTATATTTGAACATAGCAGAGATTATTTAAATATTGTAGAGGAATGCGAAACTTCCGTGTTTTGTTATCAGTTACATAATAACTTCCGCCATATGTAGATAATTCTCATTACGTCATTCATCCGGATTTTAAAAAACATTGAGCTAGTTTTCTCTTTAACAGACAATAACTTGTCATTCAACGATAGGAATCCCTGAACGTAATGCAATCAATTAGAAAGGTATAAAAAAAGAGGGGAATCCCCGAGCATGAACACAGCAGGGGAATCATACTTATTGCGCAATATTACGCAATGCGGTCAGACAGGTATAAAAGACTGACCGACATGTTTTTTGTAATCATTTCCTGTTTGCTATTTGAAGCGTAAAGTTCAGATATTTTTTGTGTGTGTGGTTTATTATTAGTGTGGTTTATTAATAGTGTGGTTTTGTTTTCTTTTGTAAGTAAGACATTTTGTAATAATAATAATAATATTATATTATAAAAACTCAGTTCAAAAGTATTATAGTAACTTTGAGTTAGTTTTAAAAAATGGCAACAAAAAAGGTTAAATCAAATACTATCAACTCTGATACTCTATTTAATAAGAATTTTAAAAAAATATTTTAAAATGTGATACTGATTTAAATGAGGATAGTGGATGTTTTTTAAAGAATAAAAGAAAAGACTGTTTAGATATATTAAAACAGGAACAAGATAATTCATCTTTTAAATAAAATTTTTCTTTGGCTACAACTTTTGTAAAACCAGTAGATTTAGAAACATGTCGATTCTTTGTAAATAGTGGTAATGAAATTATTTTACCGAGTACAGATGTGAATTCTATAATAGAAAAATTATTTAATAAAATTTTAGTTGAACAAGAAAATAGAGCAATTAAGAAATCAGGGTGGTCTTTATGTTCTGAACCAAACCATCACTTAGAAATTAAAATCAGTAAATATGATCCTCTTTCCGCTTATTCTTTTATAAAATTACCTCAATGGATTTTATCCAAAAAGAAATGTGTTATAAATATTCAAAATAATGATAATAGATGTTTTATGTATAGTATTCTAGCTGCGTTGCATCCCGCAAAAGATAATCCACATCGTGTAAATAATTACATACAATATATTAATACTTTATTACCATTATTTGAAAAAACGAATATAAAATTTCCCGTCGAAATAGAACACATAAGCAAATTTGAACATATGTATAATTCTGTATTTCCTAAGGAACAAATTTCCGTTAATATATATGGCATTGATTATGATCATGAAACTATTTTCCCGTTACGTATAAGCGAAAACACATGTGTAGATAATCGTATAGATTTACTGTATTGTGAAGAAAATTGCAACACTCATTATTGTTTAATAAAAAATCTCAATGCGTTATTGAAGAGTCATAAAGAGAAAACTTATGTAAAATTGCCTCAATGGATTTTATCCACAAAATGTGTTTTAAATATTCAAAATAACGATAATAGAAGTTTTATGTATAGTATTCTAGCTGCGTTGCATCCCACAAAAGATAATTCATATCGTGTGAATAATTACTTACAATATATTAATACTTTATTACCGTTATTTGAAAAAACGAATATAAAATTTCCCGTCGAAATAGAACACATAAGCAAATTTGAACATATGTATAATTCTGTATTTCCTAAGGAACAAATTTCTATTAATATATATGGCATTAATTATGATCATGAAACTATTTTTCCGTTACGTATAAGCGAAGACACAGCTGTAGGTAAACATATTGATTTATTATATTTAAACTCTCATTATTGTTTAATTACAAATTTAAATGGTTTAGTCAGACATCAGTTAGGTAGTCATCAAACATTTATTTGTAGACGATGTTTAATATCTTTTTATAACAAATCAAAATTAGATGAACATGACAAACTATGTAAAGAACACACTCCAACCAAAATTAACATGCCGAAACAAGGAGAAGTTTTAAAATTTCGAAATTTGAAATTGTTATTACAGAATGATGTGATAATAATTGCAGATATGGAAAGTTTATTAAAACTTATAAATAAACAAAGTGGATTTCATACAATACAAATTCACCAACATATATCATGCAGTTTTGGTTATATTGTATGTTGGAGTAACAACTATATGAAATCAGAATGAATTAAGAAAAATCATAAACATATTAGATCAACAAAAACCATTAATACCATTAAAAAATTCTCAGTTACAGGAGTTTAACGTATCCACTGAATGCTCGGTTTGCGATAGTAAATATACGAGTAACAATAGAAAAGTTAAACATCATAACCATTTAACTGGTCAGTATATTGCCACGGTGTGCAACAATTGTAATTTACAAATTAAACGTCAAAGTAATTTTATCCCTGTCTTCTTCCATAATTTGTCTGGGTATGATGCACATTTATTTGTGAAAGAATTAGGTTGCACCCCTGGAAATATTTCGGTAATTGCTGAAAGCACTGAGAAATACATAACATTCTCTAAGCACTTTAATTTTAATGGTAGACCTATCGAGTTACGTTTTGTAGACTTATTTAAATTCCTGCCGTATAGTCTCGAAAATTTGGTGTCAAAATTAAAACCTGAGCAATTTGTCTATACAAAGCAATATTTTTCCGATGAAAAGTTTCCTTTAATTCTCCGTAAGGGAATTTATTTTTATGAATACATAACAAATTTAGATACATTTAAAGAAACTGAATTTCCTGGAAGAGAGGCGTTTAGTAGCAAATTGAATGGAACACAAATTTCCGAGACTGATTATCAATATGCAAAACTGATTTGGCGTGTGTTTAAATGTGAAAATTTAGGGGACTACCACGATCTATATTTAAAATGTGATGTACTTCTCACAGCAGATGTGTTGGAGAATTTTAGAAAGACATGTTTAAATGTTTTTGTATTGATCCGATTAATTGTTTTACTGCACCTGGGTTGGCATGGCAAGCCATGTTATATAGAACAAAAATTGAACTTGAACTTTTATCAGATATCAATATGTATATGTTTGTAGAAAAATCGATTCGCGGAGGTATTACTCAAGCTGTGTTAAGGTATGCCAAAGCTAATAATCCTTACGTACATGATTTTGATGCGGAAAAAGAAAAATCTTATTTACTGTATATTGACATGAACAATCTGTACGGACTATCAATGATTGACTATTTACCATATGGTGGTTTTCGGTGGGAGGATAAAATTGACAATTGGCAAGACAAAAATACAATTATCAATTGGCCCACGGATAGTGAATGGGGATTTTTTCTAGAAGTGGACTTAGAGTATCCAAATTATTTACACGAATACCATTCTGATTTTCCGTGTGCTCCCACTAATGAAGTTCCACCGAATGGTAAATATTCAAAATTACTATTGACACTTAAATCGAAATCGAATTATATCTTGCATTATAGAGTATTACAATTTTATCTAAAACAAGGTTTCATATTGGTAAAAGTATCCTCATCGCCAAAAGTGCCTTTACATCGCTGTGACGGGTATGTGATCGCGCAGTACTGCAAGGAAGGGATGGTTGCATAAGAAATTGTGATTAATTTTGAAGAGTTTTTATTTTGACTAGGGAATTAACATAGGTGAAGGGAGAAAAGACACAGATTTGAAGCATCAGTGCACTGTTATTGAAGCATCAGTGCACGAAAAGATTCGTATTCTCAGTTTTTCTATTTATTGTTTTATATGTTAAGTTAAACACCACAATATGTATCACTGATATCGCAGATCGTATCATTTTTAAAATCGTGTTTGTAACCTATTGTCAAAACATTCATCTCCAGACATGATGTAGAGAGAAGAGAAAGAGATACGACATCTGTAATATATGTATATGTGATTCACTAAGTAACTGTAGAAATTAGTTAAAGGACACATAAGAGAGCGAAAAGCAGGTCTAGAAGTCTGAACTTTTTAGAAACGTCCTAGATAGGTGAAAATATAGTTAAAAATTGCGAAAGGTATCATGCAATTTACCTTTCTTTCTTAGATTCTAGTATACTTTATCTTTCACATCCAAACATCTCTATTCAGAATTACGAGATAAAGGTGAAGAGAGAAACATTTCCATTTCAAGAATTATATCAGGAAAAAAATCTATTGACTTAGACTAGTTTCGAACTCGCAACCCTTGAATCCATAGATCAGCGCTCTACCGATTGAGCTAACAACTTCTGCAGGAAAAGAATGATT
This sequence comes from Thermobia domestica, assembly GCF_964235325.1. Classification (NCBI taxonomy): domain Eukaryota; kingdom Metazoa; phylum Arthropoda; class Insecta; order Zygentoma; family Lepismatidae; genus Thermobia; species Thermobia domestica. The sequence goes on from NC_137463.1 coordinate 506,335, forward strand.
TCTACAACTACCGATTGCTGAATGGTGTGTATTAACCAAGTTGGCCGAGATAATTGCTTCATATAGCTATTGCAATAATAATAATAATAATAATAATAATAATAATAATAATAATAATAATAATAATAATAATAATAATAATAATAATAATAATAATAATAAAGCAGAAGAAGAAGAACAGAATTTAAAAAGTTGCATATGTTAAAAGTTTGACGTGCAGAGTAAGTCCTAATATGAGATTTATTAATTATATTAAATATATAATAAATGTAAGAGTGGTTTATTCGTGCGTGCTACTCAAACTGCGCAACTCACTACCGTAGTCCCATAAGGGTTGTATTATACAGTAGCCTTGCGTCCTCCAACCGTGAAGAATGTTTCGGTTTGAACCTATGCGTGTCCTAAGAGGAAGGAGGAGATTCAAAGAAAGAAAAGTGGTTTAGAAATTATGCAAACGTAGAATATCTCACGAGGTGAGGTGATATAGAGTTCAACGTGTCTTTCAGCTACTACTCTATACAAGACGTGCATCTACGACTTAACGTGAAACCCGAACCACACGACTCCTGACGAGAATCGAAACCCGTATCACCTCTAGTTCTATTATGGGAGAGACAGGAACATGTAAAAATAACCGAAAATGAACGATATTAATGTTAAATCCGTACCAAATTTCTCAAAAGTAAATCCCCACGTTAAGCGGGTTTGCATATCTAGGCTACTAACTATGAAAACATTTACGATCACTCTAACCCCAATCATTTCACAGATTCAACCTGTTGTATATAAATTATTAATACGTAAAATTGAACATAATTTATACGAAAAAGACTTTTATGCATTGCAAGACCTGTAACTGCCAAATATTCAGCACAAACTTATAGTCGTATCGACATAAACAAAAAGAAATGTGAAGCAGGAAACTACTTTACCCAAAAGTCAAAAGAGACGCACTGAAAACATACGAACTGGTCGAGCGGTTTGGGTCATTCGTCTTTCAATTAGAAGTTTATGGGTTTAAACCCTGAAGGAAGTATTAGTTTTTTTGTTTTTTAAAAAGTGTGTTCCTATTTTCATCAGAGGACTGAGAACATTTCTTTAAATAAAACTTTGGCAACTACTTTTCTCTCAAATTCCATTAGAAGGGATCATTATATGAATTGCAAATCTAAAATCCACAGCTGAGAACAAAATATTATGTTCAATATTTCATTATTATCCTTTGATTTGTAATGAAAAACTAATTATAAGCATTGACGATTTCAGAAGATTCTCCCCCAGTAATGGTCAATATATGAATGAGAGAAAACTGATAAAACATTATTAGTCCACTTTGAGCATGATCGAAGATAACTTATGGCCACGAAGGGGGAAATTTATGTCGACAGAGTCTCAAATTCTCCCACAGGTCATGCCCTGAAATCATCACTGTTTGAAAGGTTTCCTTAACAAATAGAAAATTACATTTATTTCTCGTTCTACGTTTTGAAACGGAAAAATCATAATTTTAAAGTGAATTATAATACGATAAACATAAAGATTTATAGAACTAATGAAGTAAATATTCTTGTGTAAGTTATCGATTTCTAATCAGATTAAAACTCGAAAATTCGTTTGCATCGCACTTTAAAGTAAATCCTCTCTCTATATAATTCTTACTGGAAAGTATGTTTAACTCCAATTACTTAATCAATATTTTAATAATATATTTTTATTGTAATACTTTTACTATTCAATGTCGTATACACTACATTTCCCAAAGCAAAACCTCGCAAATGGATAGTGGACTAGTGAATACTATCAAATAAATTATCATTTTGTTTACGTAAATACTGCATCGCCTCATTTGAAACTTCGTACTTTAAATAATAATAATAATAATAATAAAATCATAGCCATACCTTTATCAGAATTTCAGGCTTAGTCAATCAATGAATTCAACGTGGTCTCTATTCGAAGTTCTATTTAATCGAATCCGATAGAAATACAGATAGAAACTTCGAGAACAAGTAAAAGAAAAATGTTACTTTGGTGGGATTGGAAGTAACTTTTAGGAGTTCTTTACAATTTACAAACAAATGCCTTAGACAGTTTTTTCTTTTCTTTAAGTTAACTGATTCACCGAACGTATCTGAGTAACTTGTCTCTATTTTCTACTCGGTTATATATGTTTTACAATCATTTCCGTTAATCTTGAACGACAGGAACATGTATACAAAACTATCTAAGAGAATTAAAATTCCACCTCCGGGAATCGAACCCGGGACCCCAAACACCTAAGGCACACATGCTAGCCACTAGACCAGCGGGGAAAGCAAGTGAAATGCATTTTGTAGTATCTGAAGTTTACACCTATTTCATCCTGCTGTAATAATGTTTACCGTATTCGTTACTTTGAGGAATGATATATGTCATATTTTTGTTTATTGTTTCTAACTTTTAGTGTTTGTGAGGGTAGTTTGGGTCTATCAATTTTGGTATCTATTGTGCGAACTCATGGAGGTGATTATTTGAATTCTTTAGTTGTGTTACGATGCTAAAATATTTAATATTTATATTGTTTTTGATACCTTTAGGTTTTAATTTTAAATTATGGTGAGTTGTTCAGTTTTGTCTTATTGGAGTTTGTTTTTTATTTATAATAAGAAATAGTATAGGATTAGTTCCTTGGGAGGTGGGCTATTATTTGTGAAGTGATAGTTTGAGCTATTCATTGATTTTATTAAGTATTTGAATCGTTATTCTTATAATTATGGCTAGAGAAGGTGTCTTGAGAAGTTCATTTTATAGTGCAAGCTTTATTAGTTTAGTTTTATTACTACTTATTTTACTTTACTTGAGATTTTCTTCTTCTAGATTGTTTATATTTTATTTTTTTTGAGGGTTCTTTAATTCCTACATTATTTTTAATTTTGGGCTGAGGTTATCAGCCCGAACGAGTACAGGCAGGCATATATTTATTATTTTATACCCTGTTTGCTTCACTTCCACTTTTGATTGGTATTTTCTATTTAGAATATATTAAGGGTAGTTTATTAATAATTAATATGAGAAGTGTAATAGATTTAGGAATTACATATTATATGTGATATTTTGCTTTAGTTATTGCTTTTTTAATTAAGATGCCTATATTTTTAGTTCATCTTTGGCTACCTAAAGCACATGTTGAAGCACCTGTAAGTGGTTCAATAATTTTGGCTGGGGTTTTATTGAAGCTAGGAGGGTACGGATTATTGCGTATTATGTATTTTATGGAAAATGTAGCTGTAAGCATAAATTTAATTTGATTTGGTATTAGAGTTGTGGGTATTTGATCAGTTAGATTAGTATGTTTACGACAAGTTGATGTAAAGTCTTTAATTGCTTATTCTTCTGTTGCCCATATAGGCTTAGTGTTGATAGGCTTACTAACGATGGGACTATGAGGATTTAGAGGTGCTCTTACATTAATAATTGCTCACGGCCTGTGTTCTTCAGGATTATTTTGTCTTGCTAATATTTCTTATGAACGTTTAGGAAGTCGAAGACTGTTAATTAATCGCGGAATACTATCTTTTATACCGAGTTTAGGGTTGTGATGATTTTTATTAAGAATTGCTAATATAGCTGCACCACCAACATTAAATTTATTAGGAGAAATTAGTTTGTTAAATAGAATTGTTGGTTGATCTTGATTGAGTATGTTAGGATTAGCTTTGCTTTCTTTTTTTAGAGCTGCTTATAGACTATATTTATATTCATATACCCAACATGGAATACCTTATTCTAATTTATATTCTTGTTGAGGAGGGAGTGTGCGAGAATATTTATTATTGATATTACATTGGTTGCCTTTAAATTTATTAATTTTTTTGCAGGACCAAGATTCTTATGACTGTAACTGCTTGAGTAGTTTAGAATAAAATTTTAGTTTGTGGAACTAAAGAAGGTTTAGTTGCCCTTAGGCCATGGTTTGACCTTTTTCAATTTGTATGACTAGATTTGTCTTTTTAAATAGAATAAGTATTCTTTTATTCATAATGGGCTTGAGTTTTTTAATTAATAGATATAGTGTATTTATTGAATGAGAAGTTATTTCTTTTAATAGAAATAAAATTATTATAACTTTTCTATTTGACTGAATGTCATTTATATTTATAAGATTTGTACTTTATATTTCTAGAATAGTAATTTATTACAGTGAACAGTATATGGCATCCGAGCGATATCTTAATCGGTTTATTATGCTCGTATTAATATTTGTTCTTTCAATAGTTTTATTAATTGTTTCCCCTAATCTAATTAGAATCCTACTTGGTTGGGACGGGCTAGGGTTAGTATCATACTGTTTAGTAATTTATTATGAAAATGTGCGGTCTTATAATGCAGGTATGTTGACTGCCCTTTCTAATCGTATTGGAGACGTAGCAATTTTATTAGCTATTGCTTGAATATTAAATTATGGAAGTTGAAATTATGTTTTTTATTTGCATAGAGTTTTAAATAAAAATGAGATAGTAATTATTTCTAGTTTGATTATTTTGGCAGCAATAACGAAAAGTGCACAAATCCCTTTTTCTGCGTGATTACCAGCAGCAATAGCTGCTCCTACACCAGTATCAGCATTAGTTCACTCTTCCACACTTGTAACTGCTGGAGTTTATTTGTTAATTCGTTTTAGAGATGTTTTATTGAGTGTTTATATAGGAGATGTATTGCTTTTATTATCAGGATTGACAATGTTTATGGCCGGCATTGGTGCTAATTACGAGTATGACTTAAAGAAGATTATTGCTTTATCTACTTTAAGCCAGCTTGGTCTTATAATAATAATTTTGTCTATGGGATTTCCTGTATTAGCTTTTTTTCACTTATTGACACATGCCTTATTTAAGGCGTTACTTTTTTTATGTGCGGGAGCAATTATTCATGGTGTGGGTGATACACAAGATATTCGTAGAATAGGAGCACTTGTAAGTCAGATACCACTCACTTTATCTTGTTTAAATGTAGCTAATTTAGCTTTATGTGGTATACCATTTTTAGCTGGATTTTATTCTAAGGACTTAATTTTGGAAATTTCTTCTTTGTCTTTAATTAATGTAGTCAGCTTTTTCTTATTATTTTTTTCTACAGGCCTAACTGTATGTTATTCAGTACGTTTAAGATTTTATTTAACGGGAAAGGGCTTTGGAGGTGCTAATATTCATTCTATTAGTGATAATGAAGGTTGAGTGATATGTAAGGGAATATTAGGATTGGTAGTAATAGCAATTTTAGGAGGTGCGACATTAAGTTGACTAATTTTTCCTGGTGTTAATTGTGTTGTTCTACCTTTACATCTAAAAATGGGTGCTCTACTTGTGAGTGTAGTAGGTTTGTGGGTTGGTATTTTATTATCAAGCTATTCTATCGGGCAGTCTTTAGTGTGTATGAAATTTTATCTTAGTTCTACGATAATAGGAAGCATGTGATTTTTACCTTATTTATCAACAAATTATATTATTAAATTACCTTTATATATAGGGGGTGCATATTATAATAATATTGATCAAGGGTGGAGAGAATGTCTTGGTGCTCAAGGAATGTATAGTAGTTTTAAGGACGGTTCAATATTAATTCAACATTCACAAGATAATTTATTTAAAATGTATTTATTAATTTTTTTAATCTTTACAATTTTCCTTTGTTTCTTTATATTTGTGTATTTGGGTAGCTTATACTGAAAGCATAGTATTGAAGATACTAAGAAGAATTATATTCCCTAAATATACTCCCTGAGAAGAGCACTCTCTTTTTTACCCCGAAAAGGTAATGTAATATTTATACTAAGGGGGCTATAATTATTTATATTAAGAGATGTTAACGGTACAATCCGCTAAAGATAAAGTTAGCAGCTTCTTCTTGATTATTCACATCTCCTTAGTTGGGGTGATAGAAATACCCAATAGTATCATTAACAGTGAAATGCCTCTTTTTGGCTTCAACTAACAAGCAGGGGTCAAGAGACCAAAGGTTCAGGTCGAAACTGAGTGCAATTGTTTGCTTCCTACTTATGAGATAAGTTGACAGCAACACCTTTTGGATGCAAACCAAATATTATATTTAACTATTATCCCATTTTATTAATCGGCTCATGTTAGAGATCCTTGATTTCATTCATGATAAAGGCCCACTAAGAGAATTACTAGGAATGTTAATCTAACGAGAGATCAAGATAATGTATTAGTATTGTTAATAGTAATTGTTATTGGGAGTAGAAGGGCAATTTCTACATCAAAGATGAGGAAGATTACAGCAATAAGGAAGAATCGTAATGAGAAAGGAATTCGGGCCGATGATTTAGGGTCGAATCCACATTCAAAAGGGGAATTTTTTTCTCGGTCATTAATAACTTTTTTGGAAAGGAGAGTTGAAATAGTTATAACGATTAGGGAAATAATGATAGTTAATAGACCAGTTGTTAGAACTGTATTAATTGCCTATTTCATTTAAATGATCTTTTTGATTGGAAGTCAAATATACTATATATATTAAATAGGCTAACCTCCTCATCAATAAATAGAAATATAAAGGAATAGTCACACTACATCTACAAAATGTCAGTATCAGGCAGCAGCTTCAAATCCAAAATGGTGCGTAGGAGAAAAATGTGATAAGAGGTGACGTAATAAACAAGTGGCTAGGAATGTAGAACCAATGATAACGTGAAGACCGTGGAAGCCTGTTGCTATAAAGAATGTTGAGCCGTAAACAGCGTCTGCAATAGTGAATGGGGCTTCATAATATTCGTATGCTTGTAGTGCAGTAAAATATAGGCCAAGGAGGATTGTGAGTAGTAGACCTTGAGTGGCTTGAGTGTGATTACCTTCTATTAATCTGTGATGAGCTCATGTTACAGTAACTCCTGAGGCGAGTAGGATTGCCGTATTGAGTAAGGGAATATGTATTGGGTTGAATGGGACGATGCCTGCTGGAGGTCAGAAAGATCCAATTTCTACTGTTGGTGCTAATCTACTATGAAAGAAGGCCCAAAAAAATGAAACGAAAAAGAATACCTCAGAAATAATAAATAGGATTATGCCTCACCGAAGTCCTAATGTGACTTGCATAGTGTGTAATCCTTGATATGTTCCTTCTCGAGTCACATCCCGTCATCATTGAATTATGGTTAATAGTGTAATTAGTATACCTAGGAAAAATAGGGAAGGGTCATATTGATGAAATCACTTAGTGAGACCTGTGGTTGTAATTAAGGCCCCTAGAGCTCCAGTAAGTGGTCAGGGGCTTTGATCAACAAGGTGGTAAGGGTGATTTTGTGGTGCTGACATAAGTAACTTCTCTTGAATATAGTGTGACTAGAACGGCGAATACATATGATTGGATTACTGCGACAGCAGATTCTAGTATTAGAAGAGTAATTTGTCCGATTATTAGTAATGAAAGTATGGAAAGAGATAAAGAAGGGCCTGTATTACCTAGTAAGGTTAAGAGGAGATGTCCCGCAATTATATTTGCTATTAATCGAACAGCTAGGGTGCCAGGTCGAATGATGTTACTAATCATTTCAATGCATACTATAAAGGGTATGAGAGGGGCCGGAGTCCCAGAAGGGACGAGATGTGCAAATATATGTTGAGTGTGGTTAATTCAGCCATAGATTATGAAACTTATTCAAAGAGGCAGGGCGAGAGTTAACGTAAAAGTTAAATGTCTAGAGCTGGTAAATACATAAGGGAATAGACCTATAAAATTATTAAATAGGATGAAGGAGAATAAAGAAATGAATAGGAAGGTTCTTCCCTGATGACTAGTAGGACCAAGAATAGTCTTGAATTCCTTATGAAGGGTTAGGGTAATTTTATTTCATAAAATGTTTGGACGTCCTGGTAGAAATCAAAATGGGATTGGAATAATTAGAAGTCCAATTACTGTTCTAAGTCAATTAAATGACATATTTATAATTGAAGTAGAGGGATCAAATGTTGAAAAAAGATTTGTTATCACTTTCAGTTTATAGTTGTTTTTTTAATGTTAGTGCTATCTAAGGAAGGGTGAGGCGTGTTTGAATTAAAATATATAATAGATGCAAATAAGAGGTAGCACAAGGAAAATATAATAAATAAGATGAGCCATTTTAGGGGAGATATTTGTGGAATAGAAAAATACTATTAAGTAGTAATTTAAGCTTGACATGCTTATGTTATAATTTAACTAATTTTTCCATTAGGAGTAATTGTTACTTTACTATTTTTTGGTTTAAGAGACCATTGCTTACTTTCAGCCACCTAATGAAAGTTCTTGTATTATTTTTGTTATTCAGTTAATAAATACTGAATGAGGGCAGGCCTCAACAACAATTGGTATGAAACTATGATTTGCACCACAAATTTCTGAACATTGACCGAAAAATAAGCCTGTGCGTGTAATATTAGCTGCTACTTGATTTAAACGTCCTGGGGTGGCATCTGCTTTAATGCCAAAGGCAGGCATAGCTCATGAGTGAAGAACATCAGCAGCGGTAATTAGAATACGAATGTCAATATTAATAGGTAATACGATGCGATTGTCTACATCTAGAAGACGAAATGAATTAGGATTTATTTCATTGATGGGTACCATGTAAGAATCAAATTCTGTTAAGGAGAAGTCGGAATATTCATAACTTCAGTATCATTGGTGTCCAATTGTTTTAAGGGTAATTGCTGGCTGGTGAATTTCGTCTAGTAAGTATAAGAGTCGTAAAGATGGGAGGGCGATAAAGATTAGTGTAATAGCAGGCAAAATTGTTCAAATAGTTTCTAGGGTTTGGCCTTCTAATAAATTACGGTTAATATATGTATTTGGTAGGAGAGAGGCTAGTAGATAGCCTACGAGGACTGTAATTATAGTTACAATGAGTATTGTATGATCATGAAAAAATACTATTTGTTCTATTACAGGGGACGCTGCATCTTGAAGTCCTAGTTGATTTCAAATGGCCATTTCTAAAGAAGATGTTTATTCTTATGTTTGGGGCTTAGGCCCAATGCACTTATCTGCCACCTTAGAAGTTTGTTAATAAGGGAAGTTCTGCATAACTATGCTCTGCTGGCGGCAAGTTCTGGAATCATTCTAAGGATGTTGTTTGTTGGTCCGAGAAGACTACTGGTCGAGCTCTCGCAAAGGCTTCTCACATAATAATTACAAGTACTAATACGGCGACGAAGGAAAGGAATGAGCCAATACTTGATACTATATTTCATGTAGTGTAGGCATCTGGATAATCTGAGTACCGGCGAGGTATCCCACTTAAACCTAAGAAATGTTGAGGAAAGAATGTGATGTTTACTCCTATGAATATTACTAAAAATTGAATTTTTAGTCATGTAGGATTTATTGTTGTTCCTCTGAATAGGGGGAATCAATGGATAAGTTCTGCTATGATAGCAAATACAGCACCCATAGATAGTACATAATGAAAGTGTGCTACTACATAATAAGTGTCATGGAGAACAATGTCTAAGGATGAATTTGCCAATACAACTCCCGTGAGGCCTCCAACAGTAAATAGGAAAATAAAACCTAAAGTTCATAAGATTGAAGGTGAGTAAGTTATTTGTGCTCCATGAAGTGTGGCAATTCATCTGAATACCTTAATTCCTGTAGGAACAGCAATGATTATTGTGGCAGCAGTAAAGTAGGCGCGAGTATCAACGTCTATACCAACAGTGAATATATGATGAGCCCAGACAATAAATCCTAGGAATCCAATTGCCAGTATTGCATAAATTATTCCTAAAACGCCAAATGTTTCCTTTTTACCACTTTCTTGGGTTACAATATGTGAAATTATACCAAATCCCGGAAGAATTAAAATGTAAACTTCAGGATGACCAAAGAATCAAAATAGGTGTTGATATAAAATTGGATCTCCTCCTCCTGAAGGGTCAAAAAAGGAAGTATTAAGATTCCGGTCAGTTAGAAGTATTGTAATAGCTCCTGCTAATACAGGAAGAGATAGAAGAAGTAGCACAGCAGTGATTACTACAGATCAAACGAATAATGGTATTCGCTCTAAAGTTATTCCAGGAGTTCGTATGTTAATTACGGTTGTAATAAAATTTACGGCCCCTAGAATTGAGGATACACCAGCTAAATGGAGGGAGAAAATAGAAAGGTCAACGGAGGCTCCGGCGTGGGCAATGGCACTGGAAAGAGGGGGATATACAGTTCATCCGGTTCCAGCACCACTCTCTACAATTCTTCCTGTTAATAGTAGAGTTAATGAAGGTGGTAATAATCAGAATCTTATGTTGTTTAGGCGAGGAAATGCCATATCGGGTGCTCCTAATATTAAAGGGACTAATCAATTACCAAAGCCTCCAATTATAATTGGCATAACTATGAAGAAAATTATAATGAAAGCATGAGCGGTGACAATTACGTTATAAATTTGGTCGTCACCAATTAAGCTACCTGGTCGGCCAAGTTCTGCTCGAATGAGAAGACTTAATGATGTTCCTACTATTCCTGCTCAAGCCCCAAAGATCAAATATATTGTACCAATATCTTTATGATTTGTAGAAAATAATCATCGTTGCAAGTAAAATTAAATAGGATGGCCGAAGTATTAGGTGGTAGATTGTAAATCTATTTATGGTTAATAAACCTCCTATTAGGTTTTATAGTCAATATTTATGATGTCGGACTGCAATTCCGGAGTAGTAGTTAATATATACTAAGACCTAAAAGGTTGCCTTTTATTTATAGCTTTGAAGGCCATTAGTTTTTTTAACTTAAAGTCTTTGTTTAAAGGATGTTGACAGTTAGAGGTAAAATAATTATGCCTCTTAATGAGATAATAATAAATATTGATCTAATTGATGTTTCTAGGCTTTTTTTCATTAAAGATGTTCATGTTTGATTATAGTGATTAATGATGAAAGCAGCATAGGCAATTCGTATATAGTAGAAAAGAGTAATTAGTGCTGTTATTACTATTAGGGTGAGAATAATAAATGATATTTGCTCAGCAGTTTTTATAATGATGATTCACTTAGGCAAGAATCCTAAAAATGGCGGAAGACCTCCCAAAGATAAAAGGCTAGTAAAGATAGCTAATTTTGTTGTTACAATGATTTTATTAGAGAAAGTTTGATTAATATGGAATATTTTGTTTATTGCAAAAAGGGTGACTGCTATTATTGAAAGTAAAGCGTAGAATAAGAAGTAGAGAGATCATGCTATGTCACTTAGTAGAAGGGCCATGAGTATTCATCCAGTGTGGTTAATAGATGAAAATGCTATAATTTTGCGTAGTGATGTTTGATTTAAGCCTCCGATTGAGCCTACTACTAGAGATAAGATTAAGGTTAGATAGATTAGATTTGTAGGATTTAAGCTGTAGGATAATAGACCGAGGGGTGCTAGTTTTTGTCATGTTATTAAAATAATGCAGTCTATTCAGAGTATAGCCTCTATTACTTCGGGCATTCAGAAGTGAAGAGGGGCTGCTCCTATTTTAAAAAGTAAGGAAATAGTGATTAAATAATATGTAGTTTGGAGTCCTATATAGAGTAAGATAATTGCTATTAAAAGTAAGGATCTTGCAATGGCTTGTACTAAAAAGTATTTTAAAGCAGATTCGGTGTGACGTTGATTGTTGGTCTTTGAAATTAGGGGGATGAATGATAGAAGATTAATTTCGAGACCAATTCAAGTACCAAATCATGATGAGGAAGTTAAGGAAATAAGGGTTCCTAACACAAGTGTTGTAGAGAATAAAAGAGTTTTAGGGTTAGTGAGCATTAGAAAAAGAAGAGTAATCTTCATATGCGGGGTATGAGCCCACTAGCTTATCTTAGCTTATCTTTCTACGCTTTAGTGTATGATGCACGTTGATTTTTGATATCGAAGGTGAAAGTTTAATTCTTTTAGGTGTAATAAGAGTATATTGAAATACTTGATTTATCCTATCACGATAATCCTTTAATCAGGCATCTTATTATTTAATAATTATTTATAAAAGTATTTGAGAATTTAAATAGATGAGTATTGTGTTATAATAATTAAATTTAGAAATATTATATATTAATAATAATTAAAACTTGAAAATCTATTAGATCCTCTTAATTAGCCTGAGATACCGGCTAAAGGTATATTAATAAGCTTAACGTATCCAGAATATGCTAGTTTTTACAGCATATGTGTAAGGAGAAAATAAATATACTTGTATAGGATACAATTTTGTTTGAGGGGGGAAAAAAACAAAATTGTATCCTAGACAAGGGGGAGACAGGTTTTAATTAATACTAATTTTTATCAATTGGATTAAATACATAACTAATAATTATTTATTTTAGCGTTATAAGTTAATAATAAAGTATTATCCTGGCTTTTCTTCTCTTGTTTATCTAGTTGTACATGTAATCTTTTGAATAAGAAGTAAGTATTATTTATCTTAAAGGTAAATAATGAGGTATAATTGGTCGCAGTACTTGGTTTTGTTTATTAATTAGTGTTTGAAACAGTTAAGGTTTAGTAAGACCCGGCGAAATTCGTGCCAGCTGCCGCGGTGAGACGAGGGGGCCGAAGGGAAGAGTATTGACGGTTAAGGTGTAGTTATAAGTTTGAGCTATAGGATTTTGTCTTTTTATTTTTAGGTGAAATTATTATTTAATAATAATGAATTCTATGTTTGAAGCTATGAAATTATTTGTTAAACTAGGATTAGATACCCTATTATTTTTAATGTAAAATGTAATACCTGGGTAATAGTAGTTATGTTCTTGAAACTCAAAGGATTTGACGGTATTTTAGACTGTTCAGAGGAATCTGTCCCGTAATCGACAATCCACGATATATTTTACTTACTATTGTTGGCAGTTTGTATACCGCCGTAGTTGAAGGTATTAAGGAGAGGTCATAAACCTTCATTATCTTTATTGAGAAAGACTTCAGGTCAAGGTGCAGCTTATTGGTAAGAGGAGATGGGTTACAATAGAATGTTTATACGAATTTTATTATGAAATGATTTAAATGAAGGTGGATTTGAATGTAATATTGGTTATATTGCTATTATGAGTAGGGCTCTAGGATATGTACACATCGCCCGTCGCTCTCATTTGTTTAGGTGAGATAAGTCGTAACATAGTGGGTGTACCGGAAGGTGTGCCTAGATTGAATTGATAGCAAAATAGAGCTTGTTAGTTGAGCTATTCGTTTACATCGAGGAGGTTTCTGTGCAATTCAGATTATTTTGATTGAAGGATATACTTATTTATATAAATTTAATTTTTATTGGAATTAAGTGAATCAACTTTAATTGATGTTATTGTATAGGGTATAGAGTTAATATGTTGATATTATAGTTAATTAGTACCGTAAGGGAATGTTTAAATAAGTGAAATTTTATTTGAGGAGAAGAAGATATGGAATGTTGTACCTTTTGTATCAGGGAACACTAAATAATATTATTATATAATTATTTCCCGAAATGGAAAGAGCTAAAATATTATGGTATTATAGGTAGTATACTATTTGTAAATTTTATTTTAGCGGTGAGATGCCTTTCGGTTTCCATTATATCTGGTTGTACAGGAATTGAATTTAATTCAGCCGCGGCTAGACTTGTTGTAGACTTAATTTTTGTAGTTTTGCCGTGAGTAATAGTAAGGGGGATTTGCTCTTTACTTGTACTATTTATAATGTGGTTTTATATTAAATGAAAGATGTGGGCTTAGAAGTAGCCATCATTTGTAATTTTGTTATAACTTATTTGAGTTATTTATCATATTTTACTACATTTAATTTATTACTGTACTTTTGCTTTGAATTAGTTAAGGCGATTTATAATGGTGTTATTAGTATATTAGAGAGGATGATTAAAGGAATTCGGCAAAGATTTCCTCCGCCTGTTTATCAAAAACATGTCCTTTTGTTAAAATAAAAGGTCTGACCTGCCCAGTGAGGTTTTAAACGGCCGCGGTATCTTGACCGTGCGAAGGTAGCATAATCATTAGTCCTTTAATTGTGGGCTTGTATGAAAGGTTGGACGAGTGGAAGACTGTCTTTATTCGTAATATTGAATTTTACTTTTGAGTGAAAAGGCTTAAATAATTTAAAAGGACGATAAGACCCTGTAGATCTTTATATTTAGGTAGTAATTTTTGTAGTTGACAATGAATGAATTTGCTATTTAATTGTTGCGTTGGGGCGACGAGAAGATAAAATAAACTCTTTTTTATATAATTACTTTTAAGTATTTTTATGATCCTTTATTAATGATTGTTAGACTAAGTTACCTCAGGGATAACAGCGTAATTTTTTTTGAGAGTTCATATCGACAAGAGAGATTGCGACCTCGATGTTGGATTAAGATTTTATCTAGGTGCAGAAGCTTGGTGTATAGGTCTGTTCGACCTTTGAAATCTTACATGATCTGAGTTCAGATCGGCGTGAGCCAGATCGGTTTCTATCCTTTATTAACAATAGTATTTTAGTACGAAAGGACCAAGTACTAGTAATATTTATTTTTAGGGAATAAAAGTAAATGAGGATTACTTTGGCAGATAAGTGCATTAGATTTAGGATCTAATAATGGATGAATTGAGTCCAGGTAATAATGTATTATGATTATATTATAGGTGTGGTTTCTTATTTGATTTTGATTATTTGTGTTTTAATTGGTGTCGCATTTCTAACTTTATTAGAACGAAAGGTTTTAGGATATATTCAAATTCGCCGGGGACCTAATAAGGTGGGTATTTGTGGCTTGCCTCAGCCTTTTGCAGATGCAATTAAGCTGTTTACTAAGGAGCAGGTTTTCCCTACTATATCTAATTATTATCCTTATTATCTAGCTCCTGTTTTTAGTTTGTTTTTATCCTTGTTAGTATGATTAAGAATTCCTTATTTAAGTGTTATATTGACTTTTTCTTTAGGTTTATTATTTTTTTTATGTTGTACGAGTATGGGTGTGTATACTGTAATAATTGCTGGTTGATCTTCCAATTCTTCATATTCTTTGTTAGGAGGTCTCCGAGCAGTAGCACAAACTATTTCTTATGAGGTTAGTTTGGCTTTAATTTTGTTATCTTTTGTATTTTTAGCTGAGAGATATAAATTGCTGAATTTTGGTTATTATCAAGAAGAGTTATGGTTTTTATGAATCACGTTTCCTTTGGCATTAGTTTGATTTGCTTCTTGTTTAGCTGAAACTAATCGTACTCCCTTTGATTTTGCAGAAGGTGAGTCAGAACTTGTCTCTGGGTTTAATATTGAGTATAGAGCAGGGGGATTTGCTCTTATTTTTATAGCTGAATATGCTAGTATTTTGTTTATGAGAGCCTTATTTAGCGTTTTGTTTTTAGGGTATGATATTTTTTCTGTTTTATTTTTTTGTAAGGTAGTATTTATTTCTTTTGGGTTTATTTGGGTACGAGGGACGTTACCACGGTTTCGGTATGACAAATTAATATACCTTGCTTGAAAGTGTTTTTTGCCCTTGTCCCTTAATTATCTTTTATTTCTAGGGGGCATAAAGCTTCTTTTTATTTCTCTTTTAATTTAAGTGTATTAAATTGAGAATAAGTTCTTAGAGCTTTGCTCTGTTGTATGTTTTCAAAACATATGCTTATTCTCAGCCAAAGAACTAAGTTTTATTTAGTAAGAAATCTCATAAGGAGGAGAGATATGGAACAAATAAGAAGTAAGCGAAGTAGATAACTGTAAGAATTTGACCTGTTAGAATGTAAGGATCTTCGACTGGTCGAGCCCCAATTCAAGTTAAAAGGATTACAGTGCTAACTATAATTCAGAATATAATTTGGTTAATAGGATAAAATTGTAGTCCTCGTATTTTTCTAGTATGAAAAAATGGCATAATTATTAGAATGAGGATTGATATTACTAAGGCAATAACCCCCCCAAGCTTATTAGGAATGGAACGAAGAATGGCATAAGCAAATAGGAAGTATCATTCTGGTTGAATATGTACTGGTGTGACTAATGGATTTGCGGGGGTGAAATTTTCAGGATCTCCTAGTATATAAGGATTTCAAAGGGTAAGTAATATTAAGGCTGTTATTATTGTTAAAAATCCAATAGTGTCCTTAGTCGAAAAATAGGGGTGGAAGGGAATTTTATCTTGGTTTCTGTTAAGGCCAAGAGGGTTGTTAGATCCTGTTTGGTGGAGAAATAGGAGGTGTACCATGGACATGGCAGCTACAATAAAAGGTAAGAGAAAATGGAAGGCAAAGAATCGATTTAAAGTGGCATTATCTACAGCAAACCCCCCTCAAATTCATTGTACTAACATTGTTCCTAAGTAGGGAATAGCTGATAATAGATTCGTAATAACTGTTGCTCCTCAAAAAGATATTTGACCTCAAGGTAGGACATAACCCACAAAAGCAGTTGCTATTACTAGCAGTAAAATGGCAACCCCTACTCTTCAAGTATGAAGGTAAAGGTAAGAGCCATAGTATATTCCTCGACCAACATGTAAGTAAAGACAAATGAAAAAAAAAGATGCTCCATTAGCATGCAAAGTACGTAAAAGCCACCCAAAGTTTACATCTCGACAGATGTGAATTACTCTGTTGAAAGCTAATTCAATACTTGATACATAATGTATTGCTAGAAATAGTCCAGTAGCAATTTGAATAATTAAGCATAAGCCGAGAAGAGAACCAAAATTTCATCAATATGAAATGTTGATAGGAGCTGGAAGGTCTACCAAAGCGTTATTAGCAATTTTAAAAAGAGGGTGATGTAAGCGAATTGGTGTTGACATATGACTTAGAGGGCCGAAGAGGGCCTTGGTATAGTGAAGTGATCTTTACTACTGCAATTAGTGTAATAAATAGATATGTTGCTAATATAATAGTATTTATTAAGATTGATGTTATATAAAATTTTATGCCGGGAATTTCTTGATAATTAGTTGTGTAGTGCTGTGGGTCTGGTAATGAAATTATATTTGGAAGTATAAGAGGGTCAATGATTATTATAAGGATTAGGAGGAGAGGAGCTAAAGAAATTAGTAAGAAAAGGCTAGGTGTTAGAGTAAATATTTCATTTGATGCTAGTCTTGTAACATAAATAAATAAAACCAATATACCTCCTAAAAACACTAGAAATAGGATGTAAGAAAATCAAGGGGATTCTCTTATGGTTGAAATAATTAAGCAAGTAGTAATGGTGTTAATAATAAGCATTAGTCCTATTGAGAGGGGGTGAGATATTTGAATTAGAATGAATCTTAAAACTACTAAAATTATTAGTAATATTCAGGTTATTTTAATTTCAAGAGGTAGTTTATTAAAATATTAGTTTTGGGGACTAAAGATAGGTTTGTACTTTCTCTTGATGCTTTTAGAATTTTGTTCATTAATGGTTTACAAGACCAACGTTTTAATTAAACTATAAAAGCTTATGAAAATATTATTTATTTTATTTTCTTGTTTTCTAGTTATTTTAGGAATAGCTTGTTTTGTTATTCAACGTAAGCATTTATTGATGGTTTTATTAAGACTTGAATTTATTGTGTTGATAAGTTTTTTACTTCTATCTTATTCTTTAGGTAGCCTGTATGTTGAAAATTATTTTTGTTTATTGTTTCTAACTTTTAGTGTTTGTGAGGGTAGTTTGGGTCTATCAATTTTGGTATCTATTGTGCGAACTCATGGAGGTGATTATTTGAATTCTTTAGTTGTGTTACGATGCTAAAATATTTAATATTTATATTGTTTTTGATACCTTTAGGTTTTAATTTTAAATTATGGTGAGTTGTTCAGTTTTGTCTTATTGGAGTTTGTTTTTTATTTATAATAAGAAATAGTATAGGATTAGTTCCTTGGGAGGTGGGCTATTATTTGTGAAGTGATAGTTTGAGCTATTCATTGATTTTATTAAGTATTTGAATCGTTATTCTTATAATTATGGCTAGAGAAGGTGTCTTGAGAAGTTCATTTTATAGTGCAAGCTTTATTAGTTTAGTTTTATTACTACTTATTTTACTTTACTTGAGATTTTCTTCTTCTAGATTGTTTATATTTTATTTTTTTTGAGGGTTCTTTAATTCCTACATTATTTTTAATTTTGGGCTGAGGTTATCAGCCCGAACGAGTACAGGCAGGCATATATTTATTATTTTATACCCTGTTTGCTTCACTTCCACTTTTGATTGGTATTTTCTATTTAGAATATATTAAGGGTAGTTTATTAATAATTAATATGAGAAGTGTAATAGATTTAGGAATTACATATTATATGTGATATTTTGCTTTAGTTATTGCTTTTTTAATTAAGATGCCTATATTTTTAGTTCATCTTTGGCTACCTAAAGCACATGTTGAAGCACCTGTAAGTGGTTCAATAATTTTGGCTGGGGTTTTATTGAAGCTAGGAGGGTACGGATTATTGCGTATTATGTATTTTATGGAAAATGTAGCTGTAAGCATAAATTTAATTAAATTTGGTATTAGAGTTGTGGGTATTTGATCAGTTAGATTAGTATGTTTACGACAAGTTGATGTAAAGTCTTTAATTGCTTATTCTTCTGTTGCCCATATAGGCTTAGTGTTGATAGGCTTACTAACGATGGGACTATGAGGATTTAGAGGTGCTCTTACATTAATAATTGCTCACGGCCTGTGTTCTTCAGGATTATTTTGTCTTGCTAATATTTCTTATGAACGTTTAGGAAGTCGAAGACTGTTAATTAATCGCGGAATACTATCTTTTATACCGAGTTTAGGGTTGTGATGATTTTTATTAAGAATTGCTAATATAGCTGCACCACCAACATTAAATTTATTAGGAGAAATTAGTTTGTTAAATAGAATTGTTGGTTGATCTTGATTGAGTATGTTAGGATTAGCTTTGCTTTCTTTTTTTAGAGCTGCTTATAGACTATATTTATATTCATATACCCAACATGGAATACCTTATTCTAATTTATATTCTTGTTGAGGAGGGAGTGTGCGAGAATATTTATTATTGATATTACATTGGTTGCCTTTAAATTTATTAATTTTTTTTGCAGGACCAAGATTCTTATGACTGTAACTGCTTGAGTAGTTTAGAATAAAATTTTAGTTTGTGGAACTAAAGAAGGTTTAGTTGCCCTTAGGCCATGGTTTGACCTTTTTCAATTTGTATGACTAGATTTGTCTTTTTAAATAGAATAAGTATTCTTTTATTCATAATGGGCTTGAGTTTTTTAATTAATAGATATAGTGTATTTATTGAATGAGAAGTTATTTCTTTTAATAGAAATAAAATTATTATAACTTTTCTATTTGACTGAATGTCATTTATATTTATAAGATTTGTACTTTATATTTCTAGAATAGTAATTTATTACAGTGAACAGTATATGGCATCCGAGCGATATCTTAATCGGTTTATTATGCTCGTATTAATATTTGTTCTTTCAATAGTTTTATTAATTGTTTCCCCTAATCTAATTAGAATCCTACTTGGTTGGGACGGGCTAGGGTTAGTATCATACTGTTTAGTAATTTATTATGAAAATGTGCGGTCTTATAATGCAGGTATGTTGACTGCCCTTTCTAATCGTATTGGAGACGTAGCAATTTTATTAGCTATTGCTTGAATATTAAATTATGGAAGTTGAAATTATGTTTTTTATTTGCATAGAGTTTTAAATAAAAATGAGATAGTAATTATTTCTAGTTTGATTATTTTGGCAGCAATAACGAAAAGTGCACAAATCCCTTTTTCTGCGTGATTACCAGCAGCAATAGCTGCTCCTACACCAGTATCAGCATTAGTTCACTCTTCCACACTTGTAACTGCTGGAGTTTATTTGTTAATTCGTTTTAGAGATGTTTTATTGAGTGTTTATATAGGAGATGTATTGCTTTTATTATCAGGATTGACAATGTTTATGGCCGGCATTGGTGCTAATTACGAGTATGACTTAAAGAAGATTATTGCTTTATCTACTTTAAGCCAGCTTGGTCTTATAATAATAATTTTGTCTATGGGATTTCCTGTATTAGCTTTTTTTCACTTATTGACACATGCCTTATTTAAGGCGTTACTTTTTTTATGTGCGGGAGCAATTATTCATGGTGTGGGTGATACACAAGATATTCGTAGAATAGGAGCACTTGTAAGTCAGATACCACTCACTTTATCTTGTTTAAATGTAGCTAATTTAGCTTTATGTGGTATACCATTTTTAGCTGGATTTTATTCTAAGGACTTAATTTTGGAAATTTCTTCTTTGTCTTTAATTAATGTAGTCAGCTTTTTCTTATTATTTTTTTCTACAGGCCTAACTGTATGTTATTCAGTACGTTTAAGATTTTATTTAACGGGAAAGGGCTTTGGAGGTGCTAATATTCATTCTATTAGTGATAATGAAGGTTGAGTGATATGTAAGGGAATATTAGGATTGGTAGTAATAGCAATTTTAGGAGGTGCGACATTAAGTTGACTAATTTTTCCTGGTGTTAATTGTGTTGTTCTACCTTTACATCTAAAAATGGGTGCTCTACTTGTGAGTGTAGTAGGTTTGTGGGTTGGTATTTTATTATCAAGCTATTCTATCGGGCAGTCTTTAGTGTGTATGAAATTTTATCTTAGTTCTACGATAATAGGAAGCATGTGATTTTTACCTTATTTATCAACAAATTATATTATTAAATTACCTTTATATATAGGGGGTGCATATTATAATAATATTGATCAAGGGTGGAGAGAATGTCTTGGTGCTCAAGGAATGTATAGTAGTTTTAAGGACGGTTCAATATTAATTCAACATTCACAAGATAATTTATTTAAAATGTATTTATTAATTTTTTTAATCTTTACAATTTTCCTTTGTTTCTTTATATTTGCGTATTTGGGTAGCTTATACTGAAAGCATAGTATTGAAGATACTAAGAAGAATTATATTCCCTAAATATAATCCCTGAGAAGAGCACTCTCTTTTTTACCCCGAAAAGGTAATGTAATATTTATACTAAGGGGGCTATAATTATTTATATTAAGAGATGTTAACGGTACAATCCGCTAAAGATAAAGTTAGCAGCTTCTTCTTGATTATTCACATCTCCTTAGTTGGGGTGATAGAAATACCCAATAGTATCATTAACAGTGAAATGCCTCTTTTTGGCTTCAACTAACAAGCAGGGGTCAAGAGACCAAAGGTTCAGGTCGAAACTGAGTGCAATTGTTTGCTTCCTACTTATGAGATAAGTTGACAGCAACACCTTTTGGATGCAAACCAAATATTATATTTAACTATTATCCCATTTTATTAATCGGCTCATGTTAGAGATCCTTGATTTCATTCATGATAAAGGCCCACTAAGAGAATTACTAGGAATGTTAATCTAACGAGAGATCAAGATAATGTATTAGTATTGTTAATAGTAATTGTTATTGGGAGTAGAAGGGCAATTTCTACATCAAAGATGAGGAAGATTACAGCAATAAGGAAGAATCGTAATGAGAAAGGAATTCGGGCCGATGATTTAGGGTCGAATCCACATTCAAAAGGGGAATTTTTTTCTCGGTCATTAATAACTTTTTTGGAAAGGAGAGTTGAAATAGTTATAACGATTAGGGAAATAATGATAGTTAATAGACCAGTTGTTAGAACTGTATTAATTGCCTATTTCATTTAAATGATCTTTTTGATTGGAAGTCAAATATACTATATATATTAAATAGGCTAACCTCCTCATCAATAAATAGAAATATAAAGGAATAGTCACACTACATCTACAAAATGTCAGTATCAGGCAGCAGCTTCAAATCCAAAATGGTGCGTAGGAGAAAAATGTGATAAGAGGTGACGTAATAAACAAGTGGCTAGGAATGTAGAACCAATGATAACGTGAAGACCGTGGAAGCCTGTTGCTATAAAGAATGTTGAGCCGTAAACAGCGTCTGCAATAGTGAATGGGGCTTCATAATATTCGTATGCTTGTAGTGCAGTAAAATATAGGCCAAGGAGGATTGTGAGTAGTAGACCTTGAGTGGCTTGAGTGTGATTACCTTCTATTAATCTGTGATGAGCTCATGTTACAGTAACTCCTGAGGCGAGTAGGATTGCCGTATTGAGTAAGGGAATATGTATTGGGTTGAATGGGACGATGCCTGCTGGAGGTCAGAAAGATCCAATTTCTACTGTTGGTGCTAATCTACTATGAAAGAAGGCCCAAAAAAATGAAACGAAAAAGAATACCTCAGAAATAATAAATAGGATTATGCCTCACCGAAGTCCTAATGTGACTTGCATAGTGTGTAATCCTTGATATGTTCCTTCTCGAGTCACATCCCGTCATCATTGAATTATGGTTAATAGTGTAATTAGTATACCTAGGAAAAATAGGGAAGGGTCATATTGATGAAATCACTTAGTGAGACCTGTGGTTGTAATTAAGGCCCCTAGAGCTCCAGTAAGTGGTCAGGGGCTTTGATCAACAAGGTGGTAAGGGTGATTTTGTGGTGCTGACATAAGTAACTTCTCTTGAATATAGTGTGACTAGAACGGCGAATACATATGATTGGATTACTGCGACAGCAGATTCTAGTATTAGAAGAGTAATTTGTCCGATTATTAGTAATGAAAGTATGGAAAGAGATAAAGAAGGGCCTGTATTACCTAGTAAGGTTAAGAGGAGATGTCCCGCAATTATATTTGCTATTAATCGAACAGCTAGGGTGCCAGGTCGAATGATGTTACTAATCATTTCAATGCATACTATAAAGGGTATGAGAGGGGCCGGAGTCCCAGAAGGGACGAGATGTGCAAATATATGTTGAGTGTGGTTAATTCAGCCATAGATTATGAAACTTATTCAAAGAGGCAGGGCGAGAGTTAACGTAAAAGTTAAATGTCTAGAGCTGGTAAATACATAAGGGAATAGACCTATAAAATTATTAAATAGGATGAAGGAGAATAAAGAAATGAATAGGAAGGTTCTTCCCTGATGACTAGTAGGACCAAGAATAGTCTTGAATTCCTTATGAAGGGTTAGGGTAATTTTATTTCATAAAATGTTTGGACGTCCTGGTAGAAATCAAAATGGGATTGGAATAATTAGAAGTCCAATTACTGTTCTAAGTCAATTAAATGACATATTTATAATTGAAGTAGAGGGATCAAATGTTGAAAAAAGATTTGTTATCACTTTCAGTTTATAGTTGTTTTTTTAATGTTAGTGCTATCTAAGGAAGGGTGAGGCGTGTTTGAATTAAAATATATAATAGATGCAAATAAGAGGTAGCACAAGGAAAATATAATAAATAAGATGAGTCATTTTAGGGGAGATATTTGTGGAATAGAAAAATACTATTAAGTAGTAATTTAAGCTTGACATGCTTATGTTATAATTTAACTAATTTTTCCATTAGGAGTAATTGTTACTTTACTATTTTTTGGTTTAAGAGACCATTGCTTACTTTCAGCCACCTAATGAAAGTTCTTGTATTATTTTTGTTATTCAGTTAATAAATACTGAATGAGGGCAGGCCTCAACAACAATTGGTATGAAACTATGATTTGCACCACAAATTTCTGAACATTGACCGAAAAATAAGCCTGTGCGTGTAATATTAGCTGCTACTTGATTTAAACGTCCTGGGGTGGCATCTGCTTTAATGCCAAAGGCAGGCATAGCTCATGAGTGAAGAACATCAGCAGCGGTAATTAGAATACGAATGTCAATATTAATAGGTAATACGATGCGATTGTCTACATCTAGAAGACGAAATGAATTAGGATTTATTTCATTGATGGGTACCATGTAAGAATCAAATTCTGTTAAGGAGAAGTCGGAATATTCATAACTTCAGTATCATTGGTGTCCAATTGTTTTAAGGGTAATTGCTGGCTGGTGAATTTCGTCTAGTAAGTATAAGAGTCGTAAAGATGGGAGGGCGATAAAGATTAGTGTAATAGCAGGCAAAATTGTTCAAATAGTTTCTAGGGTTTGGCCTTCTAATAAATTACGGTTAATATATGTATTTGGTAGGAGAGAGGCTAGTAGATAGCCTACGAGGACTGTAATTATAGTTACAATGAGTATTGTATGATCATGAAAAAATACTATTTGTTCTATTACAGGGGACGCTGCATCTTGAAGTCCTAGTTGATTTCAAATGGCCATTTCTAAAGAAGATGTTTATTCTTATGTTTGGGGCTTAGGCCCAATGCACTTATCTGCCACCTTAGAAGTTTGTTAATAAGGGAAGTTCTGCATAACTATGCTCTGCTGGCGGCAAGTTCTGGAATCATTCTAAGGATGTTGTTTGTTGGTCCGAGAAGACTACTGGTCGAGCTCTCGCAAAGGCTTCTCACATAATAATTACAAGTACTAATACGGCGACGAAGGAAAGGAATGAGCCAATACTTGATACTATATTTCATGTAGTGTAGGCATCTGGATAATCTGAGTACCGGCGAGGTATCCCACTTAAACCTAAGAAATGTTGAGGAAAGAATGTGATGTTTACTCCTATGAATATTACTAAAAATTGAATTTTTAGTCATGTAGGATTTATTGTTGTTCCTCTGAATAGGGGGAATCAATGGATAAGTTCTGCTATGATAGCAAATACAGCACCCATAGATAGTACATAATGAAAGTGTGCTACTACATAATAAGTGTCATGGAGAACAATGTCTAAGGATGAATTTGCCAATACAACTCCCGTGAGGCCTCCAACAGTAAATAGGAAAATAAAACCTAAAGTTCATAAGATTGAAGGTGAGTAAGTTATTTGTGCTCCATGAAGTGTGGCAATTCATCTGAATACCTTAATTCCTGTAGGAACAGCAATGATTATTGTGGCAGCAGTAAAGTAGGCGCGAGTATCAACGTCTATACCAACAGTGAATATATGATGAGCCCAGACAATAAATCCTAGGAATCCAATTGCCAGTATTGCATAAATTATTCCTAAAACGCCAAATGTTTCCTTTTTACCACTTTCTTGGGTTACAATATGTGAAATTATACCAAATCCCGGAAGAATTAAAATGTAAACTTCAGGATGACCAAAGAATCAAAATAGGTGTTGATATAAAATTGGATCTCCTCCTCCTGAAGGGTCAAAAAAGGAAGTATTAAGATTCCGGTCAGTTAGAAGTATTGTAATAGCTCCTGCTAATACAGGAAGAGATAGAAGAAGTAGCACAGCAGTGATTACTACAGATCAAACGAATAATGGTATTCGCTCTAAAGTTATTCCAGGGGTTCGTATGTTAATTACGGTTGTAATAAAATTTACGGCCCCTAGAATTGAGGATACACCAGCTAAATGGAGGGAGAAAATAGAAAGGTCAACGGAGGCTCCGGCGTGGGCAATGGCACTGGAAAGAGGGGGATATACAGTTCATCCGGTTCCAGCACCACTCTCTACAATTCTTCCTGTTAATAGTAGAGTTAATGAAGGTGGTAATAATCAGAATCTTATGTTGTTTAGGCGAGGAAATGCCATATCGGGTGCTCCTAATATTAAAGGGACTAATCAATTACCAAAGCCTCCAATTATAATTGGCATAACTATGAAGAAAATTATAATGAAAGCATGAGCGGTGACAATTACGTTATAAATTTGGTCGTCACCAATTAAGCTACCTGGTCGGCCAAGTTCTGCTCGAATGAGAAGACTTAATGATGTTCCTACTATTCCTGCTCAAGCCCCAAAGATCAAATATATTGTACCAATATCTTTATGATTTGTAGAAAATAATCATCGTTGCAAGTAAAATTAAATAGGATGGCCGAAGTATTAGGTGGTAGATTGTAAATCTATTTATGGTTAATAAACCTCCTATTAGGTTTTATAGTCAATATTTATGATGTCGGACTGCAATTCCGGAGTAGTAGTTAATATATACTAAGACCTAAAAGGTTGCCTTTTATTTATAGCTTTGAAGGCCATTAGTTTTTTTAACTTAAAGTCTTTGTTTAAAGGATGTTGACAGTTAGAGGTAAAATAATTATGCCTCTTAATGAGATAATAATAAATATTGATCTAATTGATGTTTCTAGGCTTTTTTTCATTAAAGATGTTCATGTTTGATTATAGTGATTAATGATGAAAGCAGCATAGGCAATTCGTATATAGTAGAAAAGAGTAATTAGTGCTGTTATTACTATTAGGGTGAGAATAATAAATGATATTTGCTCAGCAGTTTTTATAATGATGATTCACTTAGGCAAGAATCCTAAAAATGGCGGAAGACCTCCCAAAGATAAAAGGCTAGTAAAGATAGCTAATTTTGTTGTTACAATGATTTTATTAGAGAAAGTTTGATTAATATGGAATATTTTGTTTATTGCAAAAAGGGTGACTGCTATTATTGAAAGTAAAGCGTAGAATAAGAAGTAGAGAGATCATGCTATGTCACTTAGTAGAAGGGCCATGAGTATTCATCCAGTGTGGTTAATAGATGAAAATGCTATAATTTTGCGTAGTGATGTTTGATTTAAGCCTCCGATTGAGCCTACTACTAGAGATAAGATTAAGGTTAGATAGATTAGATTTGTAGGATTTAAGCTGTAGGATAATAGACCGAGGGGTGCTAGTTTTTGTCATGTTATTAAAATAATGCAGTCTATTCAGAGTATAGCCTCTATTACTTCGGGCATTCAGAAGTGAAGAGGGGCTGCTCCTATTTTAAAAAGTAAGGAAATAGTGATTAAATAATATGTAGTTTGGAGTCCTATATAGAGTAAGATAATTGCTATTAAAAGTAAGGATCTTGCAATGGCTTGTACTAAAAAGTATTTTAAAGCAGATTCGGTGTGACGTTGATTGTTGGTCTTTGAAATTAGGGGGATGAATGATAGAAGATTAATTTCGAGACCAATTCAAGTACCAAATCATGATGAGGAAGTTAAGGAAATAAGGGTTCCTAACACAAGTGTTGTAGAGAATAAAAGAGTTTTAGGGTTAGTGAGCATTAGAAAAAGAAGAGTAATCTTCATATGCGGGGTATGAGCCCACTAGCTTATCTTAGCTTATCTTTCTACGCTTTAGTGTATGATGCACGTTGATTTTTGATATCGAAGGTGAAAGTTTAATTCTTTTAGGTGTAATAAGAGTATATTGAAATACTTGATTTATCCTATCACGATAATCCTTTAATCAGGCATCTTATTATTTAATAATTATTTATAAAAGTATTTGAGAATTTAAATAGATGAGTATTGTGTTATAATAATTAAATTTAGAAATATTATATATTAATAATAATTAAAACTTGAAAATCTATTAGATCCTCTTAATTAGCCTGAGATACCGGCTAAAGGTATATTAATAAGCTTAACGTATCCAGAATATGCTAGTTTTTACAGCATATGTGTAAGGAGAAAATAAATATACTTGTATAGGATACAATTTTGTTTGAGGGGGGAAAAAAACAAAATTGTATCCTAGACAAGGGGGAGACAGGTTTTAATTAATACTAATTTTTATCAATTGGATTAAATACATAACTAATAATTATTTATTTTAGCGTTATAAGTTAATAATAAAGTATTATCCTGGCTTTTCTTCTCTTGTTTATCTAGTTGTACATGTAATCTTTTGAATAAGAAGTAAGTATTATTTATCTTAAAGGTAAATAATGAGGTATAATTGGTCGCAGTACTTGGTTTTGTTTATTAATTAGTGTTTGAAACAGTTAAGGTTTAGTAAGACCCGGCGAAATTCGTGCCAGCTGCCGCGGTGAGACGAGGGGGCCGAAGGGAAGAGTATTGACGGTTAAGGTGTAGTTATAAGTTTGAGCTATAGGATTTTGTCTTTTTATTTTTAGGTGAAATTATTATTTAATAATAATGAATTCTATGTTTGAAGCTATGAAATTATTTGTTAAACTAGGATTAGATACCCTATTATTTTTAATGTAAAATGTAATACCTGGGTAATAGTAGTTATGTTCTTGAAACTCAAAGGATTTGACGGTATTTTAGACTGTTCAGAGGAATCTGTCCCGTAATCGACAATCCACGATATATTTTACTTACTATTGTTGGCAGTTTGTATACCGCCGTAGTTGAAGGTATTAAGGAGAGGTCATAAACCTTCATTATCTTTATTGAGAAAGACTTCAGGTCAAGGTGCAGCTTATTGGTAAGAGGAGATGGGTTACAATAGAATGTTTATACGAATTTTATTATGAAATGATTTAAATGAAGGTGGATTTGAATGTAATATTGGTTATATTGCTATTATGAGTAGGGCTCTAGGATATGTACACATCGCCCGTCGCTCTCATTTGTTTAGGTGAGATAAGTCGTAACATAGTGGGTGTACCGGAAGGTGTGCCTAGATTGAATTGATAGCAAAATAGAGCTTGTTAGTTGAGCTATTCGTTTACATCGAGGAGGTTTCTGTGCAATTCAGATTATTTTGATTGAAGGATATACTTATTTATATAAATTTAATTTTTATTGGAATTAAGTGAATCAACTTTAATTGATGTTATTGTATAGGGTATAGAGTTAATATGTTGATATTATAGTTAATTAGTACCGTAAGGGAATGTTTAAATAAGTGAAATTTTATTTGAGGAGAAGAAGATATGGAATGTTGTACCTTTTGTATCAGGGAACACTAAATAATATTATTATATAATTATTTCCCGAAATGGAAAGAGCTAAAATATTATGGTATTATAGGTAGTATACTATTTGTAAATTTTATTTTAGCGGTGAGATGCCTTTCGGTTTCCATTATATCTGGTTGTACAGGAATTGAATTTAATTCAGCCGCGGCTAGACTTGTTGTAGACTTAATTTTTGTAGTTTTGCCGTGAGTAATAGTAAGGGGGATTTGCTCTTTACTTGTACTATTTATAATGTGGTTTTATATTAAATGAAAGATGTGGGCTTAGAAGTAGCCATCATTTGTAATTTTGTTATAACTTATTTGAGTTATTTATCATATTTTACTACATTTAATTTATTACTGTACTTTTGCTTTGAATTAGTTAAGGCGATTTATAATGGTGTTATTAGTATATTAGAGAGGATGATTAAAGGAATTCGGCAAAGATTTCCTCCGCCTGTTTATCAAAAACATGTCCTTTTGTTAAAATAAAAGGTCTGACCTGCCCAGTGAGGTTTTAAACGGCCGCGGTATCTTGACCGTGCGAAGGTAGCATAATCATTAGTCCTTTAATTGTGGGCTTGTATGAAAGGTTGGACGAGTGGAAGACTGTCTTTATTCGTAATATTGAATTTTACTTTTGAGTGAAAAGGCTTAAATAATTTAAAAGGACGATAAGACCCTGTAGATCTTTATATTTAGGTAGTAATTTTTGTAGTTGACAATGAATGAATTTGCTATTTAATTGTTGCGTTGGGGCGACGAGAAGATAAAATAAACTCTTTTTTATATAATTACTTTTAAGTATTTTTATGATCCTTTATTAATGATTGTTAGACTAAGTTACCTCAGGGATAACAGCGTAATTTTTTTTGAGAGTTCATATCGACAAGAGAGATTGCGACCTCGATGTTGGATTAAGATTTTATCTAGGTGCAGAAGCTTGGTGTATAGGTCTGTTCGACCTTTGAAATCTTACATGATCTGAGTTCAGATCGGCGTGAGCCAGATCGGTTTCTATCCTTTATTAACAATAGTATTTTAGTACGAAAGGACCAAGTACTAGTAATATTTATTTTTAGGGAATAAAAGTAAATGAGGATTACTTTGGCAGATAAGTGCATTAGATTTAGGATCTAATAATGGATGAATTGAGTCCAGGTAATAATGTATTATGATTATATTATAGGTGTGGTTTCTTATTTGATTTTGATTATTTGTGTTTTAATTGGTGTCGCATTTCTAACTTTATTAGAACGAAAGGTTTTAGGATATATTCAAATTCGCCGGGGACCTAATAAGGTGGGTATTTGTGGCTTGCCTCAGCCTTTTGCAGATGCAATTAAGCTGTTTACTAAGGAGCAGGTTTTCCCTACTATATCTAATTATTATCCTTATTATCTAGCTCCTGTTTTTAGTTTGTTTTTATCCTTGTTAGTATGATTAAGAATTCCTTATTTAAGTGTTATATTGACTTTTTCTTTAGGTTTATTATTTTTTTTATGTTGTACGAGTATGGGTGTGTATACTGTAATAATTGCTGGTTGATCTTCCAATTCTTCATATTCTTTGTTAGGAGGTCTCCGAGCAGTAGCACAAACTATTTCTTATGAGGTTAGTTTGGCTTTAATTTTGTTATCTTTTGTATTTTTAGCTGAGAGATATAGATTGCTGAATTTTGGTTATTATCAAGAAGAGTTATGGTTTTTATGAATCACGTTTCCTTTGGCATTAGTTTGATTTGCTTCTTGTTTAGCTGAAACTAATCGTACTCCCTTTGATTTTGCAGAAGGTGAGTCAGAACTTGTCTCTGGGTTTAATATTGAGTATAGAGCAGGGGGATTTGCTCTTATTTTTATAGCTGAATATGCTAGTATTTTGTTTATGAGAGCCTTATTTAGCGTTTTGTTTTTAGGGTATGATATTTTTTCTGTTTTATTTTTTTGTAAGGTAGTATTTATTTCTTTTGGGTTTATTTGGGTACGAGGGACGTTACCACGGTTTCGGTATGACAAATTAATATACCTTGCTTGAAAGTGTTTTTTGCCCTTGTCCCTTAATTATCTTTTATTTCTAGGGGGCATAAAGCTTCTTTTTATTTCTCTTTTAATTTAAGTGTATTAAATTGAGAATAAGTTCTTAGAGCTTTGCTCTGTTGTATGTTTTCAAAACATATGCTTATTCTCAGCCAAAGAACTAAGTTTTATTTAGTAAGAAATCTCATAAGGAGGAGAGATATGGAACAAATAAGAAGTAAGCGAAGTAGATAACTGTAAGAATTTGACCTGTTAGAATGTAAGGATCTTCGACTGGTCGAGCCCCAATTCAAGTTAAAAGGATTACAGTGCTAACTATAATTCAGAATATAATTTGGTTAATAGGATAAAATTGTAGTCCTCGTATTTTTCTAGTATGAAAAAATGGCATAATTATTAGAATGAGGATTGATATTACTAAGGCAATAACCCCCCCAAGCTTATTAGGAATGGAACGAAGAATGGCATAAGCAAATAGGAAGTATCATTCTGGTTGAATATGTACTGGTGTGACTAATGGATTTGCGGGGGTGAAATTTTCAGGATCTCCTAGTATATAAGGATTTCAAAGGGTAAGTAATATTAAGGCTGTTATTATTGTTAAAAATCCAATAGTGTCCTTAGTCGAAAAATAGGGGTGGAAGGGAATTTTATCTTGGTTTCTGTTAAGGCCAAGAGGGTTGTTAGATCCTGTTTGGTGGAGAAATAGGAGGTGTACCATGGACATGGCAGCTACAATAAAAGGTAAGAGAAAATGGAAGGCAAAGAATCGATTTAAAGTGGCATTATCTACAGCAAACCCCCCTCAAATTCATTGTACTAACATTGTTCCTAAGTAGGGAATAGCTGATAATAGATTCGTAATAACTGTTGCTCCTCAAAAAGATATTTGACCTCAAGGTAGGACATAACCCACAAAAGCAGTTGCTATTACTAGCAGTAAAATGGCAACCCCTACTCTTCAAGTATGAAGGTAAAGGTAAGAGCCATAGTATATTCCTCGACCAACATGTAAGTAAAGACAAATGAAAAAAAAAGATGCTCCATTAGCATGCAAAGTACGTAAAAGCCACCCAAAGTTTACATCTCGACAGATGTGAATTACTCTGTTGAAAGCTAATTCAATACTTGATACATAATGTATTGCTAGAAATAGTCCAGTAGCAATTTGAATAATTAAGCATAAGCCGAGAAGAGAACCAAAATTTCATCAATATGAAATGTTGATAGGAGCTGGAAGGTCTACCAAAGCGTTATTAGCAATTTTAAAAAGAGGGTGATGTAAGCGAATTGGTGTTGACATATGACTTAGAGGGCCGAAGAGGGCCTTGGTATAGTGAAGTGATCTTTACTACTGCAATTAGTGTAATAAATAGATATGTTGCTAATATAATAGTATTTATTAAGATTGATGTTATATAAAATTTTATGCCGGGAATTTCTTGATAATTAGTTGTGTAGTGCTGTGGGTCTGGTAATGAAATTATATTTGGAAGTATAAGAGGGTCAATGATTATTATAAGGATTAGGAGGAGAGGAGCTAAAGAAATTAGTAAGAAAAGGCTAGGTGTTAGAGTAAATATTTCATTTGATGCTAGTCTTGTAACATAAATAAATAAAACCAATATACCTCCTAAAAACACTAGAAATAGGATGTAAGAAAATCAAGGGGATTCTCTTATGGTTGAAATAATTAAGCAAGTAGTAATGGTGTTAATAATAAGCATTAGTCCTATTGAGAGGGGGTGAGATATTTGAATTAGAATGAATCTTAAAACTACTAAAATTATTAGTAATATTCAGGTTATTTTAATTTCAAGAGGTAGTTTATTAAAATATTAGTTTTGGGGACTAAAGATAGGTTTGTACTTTCTCTTGATGCTTTTAGAATTTTGTTCATTAATGGTTTACAAGACCAACGTTTTAATTAAACTATAAAAGCTTATGAAAATATTATTTATTTTATTTTCTTGTTTTCTAGTTATTTTAGGAATAGCTTGTTTTGTTATTCAACGTAAGCATTTATTGATGGTTTTATTAAGACTTGAATTTATTGTGTTGATAAGTTTTTTACTTCTATCTTATTCTTTAGGTAGCCTGTATGTTGAAAATTATTTTTGTTTATTGTTTCTAACTTTTAGTGTTTGTGAGGGTAGTTTGGGTCTATCAATTTTGGTATCTATTGTGCGAACTCATGGAGGTGATTATTTGAATTCTTTAGTTGTGTTACGATGCTAAAATATTTAATATTTATATTGTTTTTGATACCTTTAGGTTTTAATTTTAAATTATGGTGAGTTGTTCAGTTTTGTCTTATTGGAGTTTGTTTTTTATTTATAATAAGAAATAGTATAGGATTAGTTCCTTGGGAGGTGGGCTATTATTTGTGAAGTGATAGTTTGAGCTATTCATTGATTTTATTAAGTATTTGAATCGTTATTCTTATAATTATGGCTAGAGAAGGTGTCTTGAGAAGTTCATTTTATAGTGCAAGCTTTATTAGTTTAGTTTTATTACTACTTATTTTACTTTACTTGAGATTTTCTTCTTCTAGATTGTTTATATTTTATTTTTTTTGAGGGTTCTTTAATTCCTACATTATTTTTAATTTTGGGCTGAGGTTATCAGCCCGAACGAGTACAGGCAGGCATATATTTATTATTTTATACCCTGTTTGCTTCACTTCCACTTTTGATTGGTATTTTCTATTTAGAATATATTAAGGGTAGTTTATTAATAATTAATATGAGAAGTGTAATAGATTTAGGAATTACATATTATATGTGATATTTTGCTTTAGTTATTGCTTTTTTAATTAAGATGCCTATATTTTTAGTTCATCTTTGGCTACCTAAAGCACATGTTGAAGCACCTGTAAGTGGTTCAATAATTTTGGCTGGGGTTTTATTGAAGCTAGGAGGGTACGGATTATTGCGTATTATGTATTTTATGGAAAATGTAGCTGTAAGCATAAATTTAATTTGATTTGGTATTAGAGTTGTGGGTATTTGATCAGTTAGATTAGTATGTTTACGACAAGTTGATGTAAAGTCTTTAATTGCTTATTCTTCTGTTGCCCATATAGGCTTAGTGTTGATAGGCTTACTAACGATGGGACTATGAGGATTTAGAGGTGCTCTTACATTAATAATTGCTCACGGCCTGTGTTCTTCAGGATTATTTTGTCTTGCTAATATTTCTTATGAACGTTTAGGAAGTCGAAGACTGTTAATTAATCGCGGAATACTATCTTTTATACCGAGTTTAGGGTTGTGATGATTTTTATTAAGAATTGCTAATATAGCTGCACCACCAACATTAAATTTATTAGGAGAAATTAGTTTGTTAAATAGAATTGTTGGTTGATCTTGATTGAGTATGTTAGGATTAGCTTTGCTTTCTTTTTTTAGAGCTGCTTATAGACTATATTTATATTCATATACCCAACATGGAATACCTTATTCTAATTTATATTCTTGTTGAGGAGGGAGTGTGCGAGAATATTTATTATTGATATTACATTGGTTGCCTTTAAATTTATTAATTTTTTTTGCAGGACCAAGATTCTTATGACTGTAACTGCTTGAGTAGTTTAGAATAAAATTTTAGTTTGTGGAACTAAAGAAGGTTTAGTTGCCCTTAGGCCATGGTTTGACCTTTTTCAATTTGTATGACTAGATTTGTCTTTTTAAATAGAATAAGTATTCTTTTATTCATAATGGGCTTGAGTTTTTTAATTAATAGATATAGTGTATTTATTGAATGAGAAGTTATTTCTTTTAATAGAAATAAAATTATTATAACTTTTCTATTTGACTGAATGTCATTTATATTTATAAGATTTGTACTTTATATTTCTAGAATAGTAATTTATTACAGTGAACAGTATATGGCATCCGAGCGATATCTTAATCGGTTTATTATGCTCGTATTAATATTTGTTCTTTCAATAGTTTTATTAATTGTTTCCCCTAATCTAATTAGAATCCTACTTGGTTGGGACGGGCTAGGGTTAGTATCATACTGTTTAGTAATTTATTATGAAAATGTGCGGTCTTATAATGCAGGTATGTTGACTGCCCTTTCTAATCGTATTGGAGACGTAGCAATTTTATTAGCTATTGCTTGAATATTAAATTATGGAAGTTGAAATTATGTTTTTTATTTGCATAGAGTTTTAAATAAAAATGAGATAGTAATTATTTCTAGTTTGATTATTTTGGCAGCAATAACGAAAAGTGCACAAATCCCTTTTTCTGCGTGATTACCAGCAGCAATAGCTGCTCCTACACCAGTATCAGCATTAGTTCACTCTTCCACACTTGTAACTGCTGGAGTTTATTTGTTAATTCGTTTTAGAGATGTTTTATTGAGTGTTTATATAGGAGATGTATTGCTTTTATTATCAGGATTGACAATGTTTATGGCCGGCATTGGTGCTAATTACGAGTATGACTTAAAGAAGATTATTGCTTTATCTACTTTAAGCCAGCTTGGTCTTATAATAATAATTTTGTCTATGGGATTTCCTGTATTAGCTTTTTTTCACTTATTGACACATGCCTTATTTAAGGCGTTACTTTTTTTATGTGCGGGAGCAATTATTCATGGTGTGGGTGATACACAAGATATTCGTAGAATAGGAGCACTTGTAAGTCAGATACCACTCACTTTATCTTGTTTAAATGTAGCTAATTTAGCTTTATGTGGTATACCATTTTTAGCTGGATTTTATTCTAAGGACTTAATTTTGGAAATTTCTTCTTTGTCTTTAATTAATGTAGTCAGCTTTTTCTTATTATTTTTTTCTACAGGCCTAACTGTATGTTATTCAGTACGTTTAAGATTTTATTTAACGGGAAAGGGCTTTGGAGGTGCTAATATTCATTCTATTAGTGATAATGAAGGTTGAGTGATATGTAAGGGAATATTAGGATTGGTAGTAATAGCAATTTTAGGAGGTGCGACATTAAGTTGACTAATTTTTCCTGGTGTTAATTGTGTTGTTCTACCTTTACATCTAAAAATGGGTGCTCTACTTGTGAGTGTAGTAGGTTTGTGGGTTGGTATTTTATTATCAAGCTATTCTATCGGGCAGTCTTTAGTGTGTATGAAATTTTATCTTAGTTCTACGATAATAGGAAGCATGTGATTTTTACCTTATTTATCAACAAATTATATTATTAAATTACCTTTATATATAGGGGGTGCATATTATAATAATATTGATCAAGGGTGGAGAGAATGTCTTGGTGCTCAAGGAATGTATAGTAGTTTTAAGGACGGTTCAATATTAATTCAACATTCACAAGATAATTTATTTAAAATGTATTTATTAATTTTTTTAATCTTTACAATTTTCCTTTGTTTCTTTATATTTGTGTATTTGGGTAGCTTATACTGAAAGCATAGTATTGAAGATACTAAGAAGAATTATATTCCCTAAATATAATCCCTGAGAAGAGCACTCTCTTTTTTACCCCGAAAAGGTAATGTAATATTTATACTAAGGGGGCTATAATTATTTATATTAAGAGATGTTAACGGTACAATCCGCTAAAGATAAAGTTAGCAGCTTCTTCTTGATTATTCACATCTCCTTAGTTGGGGTGATAGAAATACCCAATAGTATCATTAACAGTGAAATGCCTCTTTTTGGCTTCAACTAACAAGCAGGGGTCAAGAGACCAAAGGTTCAGGTCGAAACTGAGTGCAATTGTTTGCTTCCTACTTATGAGATAAGTTGACAGCAACACCTTTTGGATGCAAACCAAATATTATATTTAACTATTATCCCATTTTATTAATCGGCTCATGTTAGAGATCCTTGATTTCATTCATGATAAAGGCCCACTAAGAGAATTACTAGGAATGTTAATCTAACGAGAGATCAAGATAATGTATTAGTATTGTTAATAGTAATTGTTATTGGGAGTAGAAGGGCAATTTCTACATCAAAGATGAGGAAGATTACAGCAATAAGGAAGAATCGTAATGAGAAAGGAATTCGGGCCGATGATTTAGGGTCGAATCCACATTCAAAAGGGGAATTTTTTTCTCGGTCATTAATAACTTTTTTGGAAAGGAGAGTTGAAATAGTTATAACGATTAGGGAAATAATGATAGTAAATAGACCAGTTGTTAGAACTGTATTAATTGCCTATTTCATTTAAATGATCTTTTTGATTGGAAGTCAAATATACTATATATATTAAATAGGCTAACCTCCTCATCAATAAATAGAAATATAAAGGAATAGTCACACTACATCTACAAAATGTCAGTATCAGGCAGCAGCTTCAAATCCAAAATGGTGCGTAGGAGAAAAATGTGATAAGAGGTGACGTAATAAACAAGTGGCTAGGAATGTAGAACCAATGATAACGTGAAGACCGTGGAAGCCTGTTGCTATAAAGAATGTTGAGCCGTAAACAGCGTCTGCAATAGTGAATGGGGCTTCATAATATTCGTATGCTTGTAGTGCAGTAAAATATAGGCCAAGGAGGATTGTGAGTAGTAGACCTTGAGTGGCTTGAGTGTGATTACCTTCTATTAATCTGTGATGAGCTCATGTTACAGTAACTCCTGAGGCGAGTAGGATTGCCGTATTGAGTAAGGGAATATGTATTGGGTTGAATGGGACGATGCCTGCTGGAGGTCAGAAAGATCCAATTTCTACTGTTGGTGCTAATCTACTATGAAAGAAGGCCCAAAAAAATGAAACGAAAAAGAATACCTCAGAAATAATAAATAGGATTATGCCTCACCGAAGTCCTAATGTGACTTGCATAGTGTGTAATCCTTGATATGTTCCTTCTCGAGTCACATCCCGTCATCATTGAATTATGGTTAATAGTGTAATTAGTATACCTAGGAAAAATAGGGAAGGGTCATATTGATGAAATCACTTAGTGAGACCTGTGGTTGTAATTAAGGCCCCTAGAGCTCCAGTAAGTGGTCAGGGGCTTTGATCAACAAGGTGGTAAGGGTGATTTTGTGGTGCTGACATAAGTAACTTCTCTTGAATATAGTGTGACTAGAACGGCGAATACATATGATTGGATTACTGCGACAGCAGATTCTAGTATTAGAAGAGTAATTTGTCCGATTATTAGTAATGAAAGTATGGAAAGAGATAAAGAAGGGCCTGTATTACCTAGTAAGGTTAAGAGGAGATGTCCCGCAATTATATTTGCTATTAATCGAACAGCTAGGGTGCCAGGTCGAATGATGTTACTAATCATTTCAATGCATACTATAAAGGGTATGAGAGGGGCCGGAGTCCCAGAAGGGACGAGATGTGCAAATATATGTTGAGTGTGGTTAATTCAGCCATAGATTATGAAACTTATTCAAAGAGGCAGGGCGAGAGTTAACGTAAAAGTTAAATGTCTAGAGCTGGTAAATACATAAGGGAATAGACCTATAAAATTATTAAATAGGATGAAGGAGAATAAAGAAATGAATAGGAAGGTTCTTCCCTGATGACTAGTAGGACCAAGAATAGTCTTGAATTCCTTATGAAGGGTTAGGGTAATTTTATTTCATAAAATGTTTGGACGTCCTGGTAGAAATCAAAATGGGATTGGAATAATTAGAAGTCCAATTACTGTTCTAAGTCAATTAAATGACATATTTATAATTGAAGTAGAGGGATCAAATGTTGAAAAAAGATTTGTTATCACTTTCAGTTTATAGTTGTTTTTTTAATGTTAGTGCTATCTAAGGAAGGGTGAGGCGTGTTTGAATTAAAATATATAATAGATGCAAATAAGAGGTAGCACAAGGAAAATATAATAAATAAGATGAGTCATTTTAGGGGAGATATTTGTGGAATAGAAAAATACTATTAAGTAGTAATTTAAGCTTGACATGCTTATGTTATAATTTAACTAATTTTTCCATTAGGAGTAATTGTTACTTTACTATTTTTTGGTTTAAGAGACCATTGCTTACTTTCAGCCACCTAATGAAAGTTCTTGTATTATTTTTGTTATTCAGTTAATAAATACTGAATGAGGGCAGGCCTCAACAACAATTGGTATGAAACTATGATTTGCACCACAAATTTCTGAACATTGACCGAAAAATAAGCCTGTGCGTGTAATATTAGCTGCTACTTGATTTAAACGTCCTGGGGTGGCATCTGCTTTAATGCCAAAGGCAGGCATAGCTCATGAGTGAAGAACATCAGCAGCGGTAATTAGAATACGAATGTCAATATTAATAGGTAATACGATGCGATTGTCTACATCTAGAAGACGAAATGAATTAGGATTTATTTCATTGATGGGTACCATGTAAGAATCAAATTCTGTTAAGGAGAAGTCGGAATATTCATAACTTCAGTATCATTGGTGTCCAATTGTTTTAAGGGTAATTGCTGGCTGGTGAATTTCGTCTAGTAAGTATAAGAGTCGTAAAGATGGGAGGGCGATAAAGATTAGTGTAATAGCAGGCAAAATTGTTCAAATAGTTTCTAGGGTTTGGCCTTCTAATAAATTACGGTTAATATATGTATTTGGTAGGAGAGAGGCTAGTAGATAGCCTACGAGGACTGTAATTATAGTTACAATGAGTATTGTATGATCATGAAAAAATACTATTTGTTCTATTACAGGGGACGCTGCATCTTGAAGTCCTAGTTGATTTCAAATGGCCATTTCTAAAGAAGATGTTTATTCTTATGTTTGGGGCTTAGGCCCAACGCACTTATCTGCCACCTTAGAAGTTTGTTAATAAGGGAAGTTCTGCATAACTATGCTCTGCTGGCGGCAAGTTCTGGAATCATTCTAAGGATGTTGTTTGTTGGTCCGAGAAGACTACTGGTCGAGCTCTCGCAAAGGCTTCTCACATAATAATTACAAGTACTAATACGGCGACGAAGGAAAGGAATGAGCCAATACTTGATACTATATTTCATGTAGTGTAGGCATCTGGATAATCTGAGTACCGGCGAGGTATCCCACTTAAACCTAAGAAATGTTGAGGAAAGAATGTGATGTTTACTCCTATGAATATTACTAAAAATTGAATTTTTAGTCATGTAGGATTTATTGTTGTTCCTCTGAATAGGGGGAATCAATGGATAAGTCCTGCTATGATAGCAAATACAGCACCCATAGATAGTACATAATGAAAGTGTGCTACTACATAATAAGTGTCATGGAGAACAATGTCTAAGGATGAATTTGCCAATACAACTCCCGTGAGGCCTCCAACAGTAAATAGGAAAATAAAACCTAAAGTTCATAAGATTGAAGGTGAGTAAGTTATTTGTGCTCCATGAAGTGTGGCAATTCATCTGAATACCTTAATTCCTGTAGGAACAGCAATGATTATTGTGGCAGCAGTAAAGTAGGCGCGAGTATCAACGTCTATACCAACAGTGAATATATGATGAGCCCAGACAATAAATCCTAGGAATCCAATTGCCAGTATTGCATAAATTATTCCTAAAACGCCAAATGTTTCCTTTTTACCACTTTCTTGGGTTACAATATGTGAAATTATACCAAATCCCGGAAGAATTAAAATGTAAACTTCAGGATGACCAAAGAATCAAAATAGGTGTTGATATAAAATTGGATCTCCTCCTCCTGAAGGGTCAAAAAAGGAAGTATTAAGATTCCGGTCAGTTAGAAGTATTGTAATAGCTCCTGCTAATACAGGAAGAGATAGAAGAAGTAGCACAGCAGTGATTACTACAGATCAAACGAATAATGGTATTCGCTCTAAAGTTATTCCAGGAGTTCGTATGTTAATTACGGTTGTAATAAAATTTACGGCCCCTAGAATTGAGGATACACCAGCTAAATGGAGGGAGAAAATAGAAAGGTCAACGGAGGCTCCGGCGTGGGCAATGGCACTGGAAAGAGGGGGATATACAGTTCATCCGGTTCCAGCACCACTCTCTACAATTCTTCCTGTTAATAGTAGAGTTAATGAAGGTGGTAATAATCAGAATCTTATGTTGTTTAGGCGAGGAAATGCCATATCGGGTGCTCCTAATATTAAAGGGACTAATCAATTACCAAAGCCTCCAATTATAATTGGCATAACTATGAAGAAAATTATAATGAAAGCATGAGCGGTGACAATTACGTTATAAATTTGGTCGTCACCAATTAAGCTACCTGGTCGGCCAAGTTCTGCTCGAATGAGAAGACTTAATGATGTTCCTACTATTCCTGCTCAAGCCCCAAAGATCAAATATATTGTACCAATATCTTTATGATTTGTAGAAAATAATCATCGTTGCAAGTAAAATTAAATAGGATGGCCGAAGTATTAGGTGGTAGATTGTAAATCTATTTATGGTTAATAAACCTCCTATTAGGTTTTATAGTCAATATTTATGATGTCGGACTGCAATTCCGGAGTAGTAGTTAATATATACTAAGACCTAAAAGGTTGCCTTTTATTTATAGCTTTGAAGGCCATTAGTTTTTTTAACTTAAAGTCTTTGTTTAAAGGATGTTGACAGTTAGAGGTAAAATAATTATGCCTCTTAATGAGATAATAATAAATATTGATCTAATTGATGTTTCTAGGCTTTTTTTCATTAAAGATGTTCATGTTTGATTATAGTGATTAATGATGAAAGCAGCATAGGCAATTCGTATATAGTAGAAAAGAGAAATTAGTGCTGTTATTACTATTAGGGTGAGAATAATAAATGATATTTGCTCAGCAGTTTTTATAATGATGATTCACTTAGGCAAGAATCCTAAAAATGGCGGAAGACCTCCCAAAGATAAAAGGCTAGTAAAGATAGCTAATTTTGTTGTTACAATGATTTTATTAGAGAAAGTTTGATTAATATGGAATATTTTGTTTATTGCAAAAAGGGTGACTGCTATTATTGAAAGTAAAGCGTAGAATAAGAAGTAGAGAGATCATGCTATGTCACTTAGTAGAAGGGCCATGAGTATTCATCCAGTGTGGTTAATAGATGAAAATGCTATAATTTTGCGTAGTGATGTTTGATTTAAGCCTCCGATTGAGCCTACTACTAGAGATAAGATTAAGGTTAGATAGATTAGATTTGTAGGATTTAAGCTGTAGGATAATAGACCGAGGGGTGCTAGTTTTTGTCATGTTATTAAAATAATGCAGTCTATTCAGAGTATAGCCTCTATTACTTCGGGCATTCAGAAGTGAAGAGGGGCTGCTCCTATTTTAAAAAGTAAGGAAATAGTGATTAAATAATATGTAGTTTGGAGTCCTATATAGAGTAAGATAATTGCTATTAAAAGTAAGGATCTTGCAATGGCTTGTACTAAAAAGTATTTTAAAGCAGATTCGGTGTGACGTTGATTGTTGGTCTTTGAAATTAGGGGGATGAATGATAGAAGATTAATTTCGAGACCAATTCAAGTACCAAATCATGATGAGGAAGTTAAGGAAATAAGGGTTCCTAACACAAGTGTTGTAGAGAATAAAAGAGTTTTAGGGTTAGTGAGCATTAGAAAAAGAAGAGTAATCTTCATATGCGGGGTATGAGCCCACTAGCTTATCTTAGCTTATCTTTCTACGCTTTAGTGTATGATGCACGTTGATTTTTGATATCGAAGGTGAAAGTTTAATTCTTTTAGGTGTAATAAGAGTATATTGAAATACTTGATTTATCCTATCACGATAATCCTTTAATCAGGCATCTTATTATTTAATAATTATTTATAAAAGTATTTGAGAATTTAAATAGATGAGTATTGTGTTATAATAATTAAATTTAGAAATATTATATATTAATAATAATTAAAACTTGAAAATCTATTAGATCCTCTTAATTAGCCTGAGATACCGGCTAAAGGTATATTAATAAGCTTAACGTATCCAGAATATGCTAGTTTTTACAGCATATGTGTAAGGAGAAAATAAATATACTTGTATAGGATACAATTTTGTTTGAGGGGGGAAAAAAACAAAATTGTATCCTAGACAAGGGGGAGACAGGTTTTAATTAATACTAATTTTTATCAATTGGATTA
The DNA here is from genome assembly GCF_964235325.1 of Thermobia domestica. Classification (NCBI taxonomy): domain Eukaryota; kingdom Metazoa; phylum Arthropoda; class Insecta; order Zygentoma; family Lepismatidae; genus Thermobia; species Thermobia domestica. The sequence continues at coordinate 548,933 of NC_137463.1, forward strand.
AATACATAACTAATAATTATTTATTTTAGCGTTATAAGTTAATAATAAAGTATTATCCTGGCTTTTCTTCTCTTGTTTATCTAGTTGTACATGTAATCTTTTGAATAAGAAGTAAGTATTATTTATCTTAAAGGTAAATAATGAGGTATAATTGGTCGCAGTACTTGGTTTTGTTTATTAATTAGTGTTTGAAACAGTTAAGGTTTAGTAAGACCCGGCGAAATTCGTGCCAGCTGCCGCGGTGAGACGAGGGGGCCGAAGGGAAGAGTATTGACGGTTAAGGTGTAGTTATAAGTTTGAGCTATAGGATTTTGTCTTTTTATTTTTAGGTGAAATTATTATTTAATAATAATGAATTCTATGTTTGAAGCTATGAAATTATTTGTTAAACTAGGATTAGATACCCTATTATTTTTAATGTAAAATGTAATACCTGGGTAATAGTAGTTATGTTCTTGAAACTCAAAGGATTTGACGGTATTTTAGACTGTTCAGAGGAATCTGTCCCGTAATCGACAATCCACGATATATTTTACTTACTATTGTTGGCAGTTTGTATACCGCCGTAGTTGAAGGTATTAAGGAGAGGTCATAAACCTTCATTATCTTTATTGAGAAAGACTTCAGGTCAAGGTGCAGCTTATTGGTAAGAGGAGATGGGTTACAATAGAATGTTTATACGAATTTTATTATGAAATGATTTAAATGAAGGTGGATTTGAATGTAATATTGGTTATATTGCTATTATGAGTAGGGCTCTAGGATATGTACACATCGCCCGTCGCTCTCATTTGTTTAGGTGAGATAAGTCGTAACATAGTGGGTGTACCGGAAGGTGTGCCTAGATTGAATTGATAGCAAAATAGAGCTTGTTAGTTGAGCTATTCGTTTACATCGAGGAGGTTTCTGTGCAATTCAGATTATTTTGATTGAAGGATATACTTATTTATATAAATTTAATTTTTATTGGAATTAAGTGAATCAACTTTAATTGATGTTATTGTATAGGGTATAGAGTTAATATGTTGATATTATAGTTAATTAGTACCGTAAGGGAATGTTTAAATAAGTGAAATTTTATTTGAGGAGAAGAAGATATGGAATGTTGTACCTTTTGTATCAGGGAACACTAAATAATATTATTATATAATTATTTCCCGAAATGGAAAGAGCTAAAATATTATGGTATTATAGGTAGTATACTATTTGTAAATTTTATTTTAGCGGTGAGATGCCTTTCGGTTTCCATTATATCTGGTTGTACAGGAATTGAATTTAATTCAGCCGCGGCTAGACTTGTTGTAGACTTAATTTTTGTAGTTTTGCCGTGAGTAATAGTAAGGGGGATTTGCTCTTTACTTGTACTATTTATAATGTGGTTTTATATTAAATGAAAGATGTGGGCTTAGAAGTAGCCATCATTTGTAATTTTGTTATAACTTATTTGAGTTATTTATCATATTTTACTACATTTAATTTATTACTGTACTTTTGCTTTGAATTAGTTAAGGCGATTTATAATGGTGTTATTAGTATATTAGAGAGGATGATTAAAGGAATTCGGCAAAGATTTCCTCCGCCTGTTTATCAAAAACATGTCCTTTTGTTAAAATAAAAGGTCTGACCTGCCCAGTGAGGTTTTAAACGGCCGCGGTATCTTGACCGTGCGAAGGTAGCATAATCATTAGTCCTTTAATTGTGGGCTTGTATGAAAGGTTGGACGAGTGGAAGACTGTCTTTATTCGTAATATTGAATTTTACTTTTGAGTGAAAAGGCTTAAATAATTTAAAAGGACGATAAGACCCTGTAGATCTTTATATTTAGGTAGTAATTTTTGTAGTTGACAATGAATGAATTTGCTATTTAATTGTTGCGTTGGGGCGACGAGAAGATAAAATAAACTCTTTTTTATATAATTACTTTTAAGTATTTTTATGATCCTTTATTAATGATTGTTAGACTAAGTTACCTCAGGGATAACAGCGTAATTTTTTTTGAGAGTTCATATCGACAAGAGAGATTGCGACCTCGATGTTGGATTAAGATTTTATCTAGGTGCAGAAGCTTGGTGTATAGGTCTGTTCGACCTTTGAAATCTTACATGATCTGAGTTCAGATCGACGTGAGCCAGATCGGTTTCTATCCTTTATTAACAATAGTATTTTAGTACGAAAGGACCAAGTACTAGTAATATTTATTTTTAGGGAATAAAAGTAAATGAGGATTACTTTGGCAGATAAGTGCATTAGATTTAGGATCTAATAATGGATGAATTGAGTCCAGGTAATAATGTATTATGATTATATTATAGGTGTGGTTTCTTATTTGATTTTGATTATTTGTGTTTTAATTGGTGTCGCATTTCTAACTTTATTAGAACGAAAGGTTTTAGGATATATTCAAAATCGCCGGGGACCTAATAAGGTGGGTATTTGTGGCTTGCCTCAGCCTTTTGCAGATGCAATTAAGCTGTTTACTAAGGAGCAGGTTTTCCCTACTATATCTAATTATTATCCTTATTATCTAGCTCCTGTTTTTAGTTTGTTTTTATCCTTGTTAGTATGATTAAGAATTCCTTATTTAAGTGTTATATTGACTTTTTCTTTAGGTTTATTATTTTTTTTATGTTGTACGAGTATGGGTGTGTATACTGTAATAATTGCTGGTTGATCTTCTAATTCTTCATATTCTTTGTTAGGAGGTCTCCGAGCAGTAGCACAAACTATTTCTTATGAGGTTAGTTTGGCTTTAATTTTGTTATCTTTTGTATTTTTAGCTGAGAGATATAGATTGCTGAATTTTGGTTATTATCAAGAAGAGTTATGGTTTTTATGAATCACGTTTCCTTTGGCATTAGTTTGATTTGCTTCTTGTTTAGCTGAAACTAATCGTACTCCCTTTGATTTTGCAGAAGGTGAGTCAGAACTTGTCTCTGGGTTTAATATTGAGTATAGAGCAGGGGGATTTGCTCTTATTTTTATAGCTGAATATGCTAGTATTTTGTTTATGAGAGCCTTATTTAGCGTTTTGTTTTTAGGGTATGATATTTTTTCTGTTTTATTTTTTTGTAAGGTAGTATTTATTTCTTTTGGGTTTATTTGGGTACGAGGGACGTTACCACGGTTTCGGTATGACAAATTAATATACCTTGCTTGAAAGTGTTTTTTGCCCTTGTCCCTTAATTATCTTTTATTTCTAGGGGGCATAAAGCTTCTTTTTATTTCTCTTTTAATTTAAGTGTATTAAATTGAGAATAAGTTCTTAGAGCTTTGCTCTGTTGTATGTTTTCAAAACATATGCTTATTCTCAGCCAAAGAACTAAGTTTTATTTAGTAAGAAATCTCATAAGGAGGAGAGATATGGAACAAATAAGAAGTAAGCGAAGTATGTTGTGATTTGTTTGAAACAGATTTCTTACTTTTTAAATTCTGTTCTTCTTCTTCTGCATTATTATTATTATTATTATTATTATTATTATTATTATTATTATTATTATTATTATTATTATTATTATTGCAATAGCTATATGAAGCAATTATCTCGGCCAACTTGGTTAATACACACCATTCAGCAATCGATAGTTGTAGAAATCATTCTTTTCCTGCAGAAGTTGTTAGCTCAATCGGTAGAGCGCTGATCTATGGATTCAAGGGTTGCGAGTTCGAAACTAGTCTAAGTCAATAGATTTTTTTCCTGATATAATTCTTGAAATGGAAATGTTTCTCTCTTCACCTATATCTCGTAATTCTGAATAGAGATGTTTGGATGTGAAAGATAAAGTATACTAGAATATAAGAAAGAAAGTTACTTAGTGAATCACATATACATATATTACAGATGTCGTATCTCTTTCTCTTCTCTCTACATCATGTCTGGAGATGAATGTTTTGACAATAGGTTACAAACACGATTTTAAAAATAATACGATCTGCGATATCAGTGATACATATTGTGGTGTTTAACTTAACATATAAAACAATAAATAGAAAAACTGAGAATACGAATCTTTTCGTGCACTGATGCTTCAATAACAGTGCACTGATGCTTCAAATCTGTGTCTTTTCTCCCTTCACCTATGTTAATTCCCTAGTCAAAATAAAAACTCTTCAAAATTAATCACAATTTCTTATGCAACTATCCCTTCCTTGCAGTACTGCGCGTTCACATACCCGTCACAGCGATGTAAAGGCACTTTTGGCGACGAGGATACATAAAATATTATGGTTTCGTCAATCTAAATGGCTTGCATCTTATATTCAAGAAAATACTCAACGCCGTGCAAATGCTACAATTGAATTTGAAAAAGATTTCTATAAGTTATTAAATAATTCTGTATACGGAAAGACAATGAAGAATGTACGAAAACGAATTGATATAAAATTAATTAACAATGAAAAAAGTGTAAAAAATTAGTAGCGCAAAATCAGTTTCAAAATTGGGTAAAATTGGCTGATAATTTGGCATTGTTTCATATGGTAAAAAAATCTGTAACCCTAAATAAACCAATTTACGTAGGAGCGACAGTTTTAGAATTATCCAAATTAGCAATATATAACTTCCATTATAATATAATGAAACCTCAATATGGAGATAAAATTAGAATTGCGTATATGGATACTGACTCTTTCATTTACTATATTAAAACTAACAATATTTATAACGATATAAAAAATATGAATGAATATTTTGATACCTCAAATTATCCTGAAAATAATTCTTTATATAGCACAAAAAATAAACACGTTTTGGGTAAAATGAAAGACGAATTAGGTGGAGTTCCTATGATTGAATATGTGGGGTTACGAGCAAAAAATTATGCAATAAAAACTGGTGAAAATAAAGAATTGAAAAAATGTAAAGGGATCAAGAAAAATGTAGTTAAAGAACAAATTACGTTTAACGATTATAAATCATGTCTATTTGATAACGAAACGATCCACAAAACACAATTTGAAATTAAAAGCAAATACCATAATTTAACAACAAATCAGGTGACAAAATTAGCGTTAGATCCGTATGATGACAAGCGATGTATTCTTAATTGTAACATTCATACATTGCCATGGGGACATTATCAGTTACCATTGAAATATTGTAATAAGTGTAAAATGTAAAATAATTCTTTATTTTTAAAGAAAGTTTTTCAATCGAAAACAGCATAATGATAATCAATGTAAAATATGTAAATAATATTTTAGGAGAAATATATATAAATGATGTCACAATCAGTTCGAGAACAAATAGTTGCAGAATTACATAAAAGTGCAAAACGAAACTATCCTCGAATACCCGTTATAACGAAAGGGATTCGTGATTTATGGCAAGCTGATTTAGTTGAAATGAATAGTGGAAAATTGAAAGGTCTAGCAAAAATTAATCGAAATTACAAATATTTATTAACTGTGATAGATACATTCTCTAAATATGCTTGGGCTATTCCTGTGAAAAATAAAACTGGGAAAGAAATTACACAAGCATTTATAACAGTACTGAGAAAAGCAAACAAAAGCCCTAAATTTTTACAAACTGACAGGGGTCGAGAATTTTATAATTCAGAGTTTCAGAAGGCGATGAACCAAAATAACATTAAACATTATTCCACGTACAGTGATGTGAAAGCAAGTATTATTGAAAGATTTAATAGATCATTACGTAATTTAATGTGGAGAAAATTTACACTGCAGGGAAATTATAAATGGATTGGCATTCTGCCGGAATTACTATATAAATATAATAATACTATTCATTCCACTATTAAAATGAAACCTATCGACGCTATTAAAAAAGAAAATGAAAAACATCTATTGACAAACATCTATTGCAAAAAGTTTTCTGTGATAAAAAGAAAAAGTAAATTTAAGATAGGTGAATATATAAGAATTAGTAAACTTAAGCGTCCTGGTTTTGATAGAGGTTTTACACGCAATTGGAGTACAGAAATTTTTCGAATTGCTAAAGTTTTCTTCACTAATCCTTCGACATATCACTTAGTAGGCTCAAATAATAAACCTATTGAAGGAAGATTTTACGGACACGAATTACAATTAACGAAATTCCCAAAAACATATTTAATTGAAAAAGTTTTGCGAAAGAAAAATAATAAGGCCTATGTGAAATGGTTAGGTCTGCCAAAAAGTGAAAATTCTTGGATTGATTTAAAACAAACTATATTGTAAAAAAAAGAAAAGTCAAGAATTTATAGGTGAAGCATGTCGTCACAAGTATTTCTAGTAGATTTTATAATTTCAAAAGGTGAATTTTATATTTTAAATTCTAGCAAAACTGTAAATTTTCGTTGCTTAATTAAATTGTCATCATCATCACGAGGTTTATCAGTATCACAAGTAAAAAGTATATTAAATCAAATTTGTTCTTCCACAAACGCTGTTTTTTTATGTAAAGGAGAAAAGAAAGCAAAATATTTAAAAACGCTATTTAAAATAAATGCAATATATCTGTAATAGAGATGGAATGGAAAATTCCTTTTACATGTATGGTAGCAGGTCCTACAGGTTGTGGAAAATCATATTTTATTAAAACATTTCTTGACCATTATAGTAAGTTATTTAAAAATATTGTATGGTGTTATGGTGAATGGCAACCGTTGTATGATACTCTTTCAAACTGTACGTTTAAAGAAGGTTTACCTCAAAATAATGAATTTCATGCACACGAAGGTCCACATCTTGTCATTATTGATGATTTAATGCGTGAGTGTGACCATCGGATTGTAGATATTTTTACTAAGGGTAGCCATCGTAGAAATATAAGTGTAATATTTATAACACAGAATATTTTCCATCAACAAAAAGGAATGCGGGATATTTCGTTAAATTGTCATTATATTGTTTGTTTTAAAAATCCTAGAGACCAAGCTCAAATTAATTATCTCGCACGACAATTGTATCCAGGTAATACAAAATTTATTCAAGAAGCATATCAAGATGCAACTCGGATTGCACATGGTTATTTACTCTTTGATTTAAAACAAAATACTCCTGATGAGCAGCGAGTTCGAACAAATATCTTTCCAACAGATTCTTTTAATTATGTTTATGTACCTGTAAAAAATAATAATTGTAATATGGTTTATATTCTAACAACTATTTGTGCTTTAATAGCCGTAAAAATGATTAGTAAGGAAAATGCACATTTGTTAAAACTTTTAGCAAAGTCAAAACCGAAAGCACGTAAGGCAATTTTACAAAATGCAGATCCTGATTTAATTCGCTCTATTTTTGAATGTTCCTATAACGTATTACAGGGAAATGTTCCATTAAATAAAACAGAGATAAATAAGCTAAAAAATATAAAAAGGAACTGAGATATTTGGTGAAAAAAGGTCCGTCATTAAAACAAAAGAAAAAACGAATAATTATACAAAAAGGTGGTTTTCTTACTGCTTTGCTTGCACCTATTATTGGAGGTATACTATCTAGTTTAATTAAATAATTATGCAAAACGCACAAAAACTTATTTTAATCTCACCAGAAAAATTACATCATTATCAAACGATATCTAATCTTGATGATGAAATGAAAGAAATTTTAAATAATAAAAGTTTAAATGCAGAAGAAAAATGGACAAAATATAGAGAAGTCTTACAAAAATATTTAAATATAATTCAAAAACCGGCAGCAGTTACAACAACAGCAACAACTACTACTACGGAGGAAGAAGAAGAAGAGGAGGATGAGGAGTAGGAGGAGGATGATGGAATAATATTTACTCTCCCTGAAATTTGTAAACGTAAAGCAAGACCTTTATTACGTAAATTGAAACAAAATCCAAATATTCAATGGGACGATAATGGAAATGTGAATATTAATAATAAATTAATTCCAGGTGCAAATATAGTGGATTTGATATCCGATTTTGTTAGATGTCGTAAGAAAAATATTTCAGTTGCCGGCTGGAAACCTTTTGCTACATTATTAGCAAAAGCCAATATACCCTTAGAGTACATTGGTAATCCTCAACGAATAGATTATATTAGAAAACTAACAGAAGGCGAAAAAGACGAAGAAGATGGTCCTCCACCCCGTAAACGCAAATGGTGTACTTATAAGCAATAATAATAATATTCTATTGTAATCTATTGATATTTTTAAGTATATAGAAAGAAAGAAAGAAAGATGAATGAGCCCTACCTTAATTATTACATACATCAAGCAGGAGGTAATTATAACGTGTATAGAGGTACAGCATATCAAGAAGGTTATGGCATTGGTAGTTTTCTAGGAGGTTTATTTCGTACTGTATTTCCTTTATTAAAACAAGGTGCTAAAACTGTTGGTAAAGAATTGATACGTACAGGAATTAATGTAGCAGGAGATGTACTAGACAATAATATACCTATTGAAGAGTCTTTGCATGATCGATGGCAAGAAGCTAAAACAAATTTAAAAAATAAAGCTCAAAATAAATTAAATCAGGTGTTGGAAGGATCTGGAAGAAGAAAAAGAAAGAAAGTTCATTTTAGTGGTGGTGGTGGTGGTCTGAAACGGTTAAAAAGATCCAAAGATATCTTTGATTGATTGATTAATTATGGAGCAAAGTGATAGTTTTTATCTCACACTTCCTAGCAATAGTTCTATGGAATATTTTCCTCAAAATACTCTTGCTTGTTATACTACTAAATTATATCAACCTATTGTACTGGAGAAGGGAGTGTGGGAAACAGCTGTTGTTGAAGTACATTATACAAGTTCATTTCAGAATGTTTCCAAATATACAAATAATATTTATTATCGTCTCATGAATACAAAAAACTGGAACATAACTCAAATCTTACCAGGCCACTATTATCATGTTGATGATATTCTATCTCAAATTAATCATAAAAGTGATATATTAAATTTACAATTAAAAGTCAAAGCATCAGTGAAACGAATTGAAGGTAATAGAGTAATAAAAGATCAAGAGAAGCATATACATGTACGCCTATCTCCTGAACTAGCCAGAATACTAGGTTTTGATCATATTCAACAAGAAGATATTGCAGTTGTTCATCATGCTCGTTATCCACCTGATTTACAAAAAGCGCTACCTACACTTATGTATATTTACAGTGATATTGTAGAACCACAAATGGTGGGTGACACTGTAGCTCCATTGTTACGTATTATAAATACAAATATTACAGAGCATGGTATTAATAATATACATATTTTTGATAATCCTCATTATGTCACTGTGCAACGTAAACAATTTGATCAAATTATTATTGATTTAAGAGATAGTACAGGTAATCCACTTCCTTTCCAATATGGCAGTGTATGTGTAAAATTACATTTTCGTAGACGTAATATGGTATTGTAAATTTTACCATGTGTGAATATTAATAGTAAGAAAAGAGAAAAATGCAGTGTGAGTGTATGAAATCAGAATTAGATTTATTTGCTGGTTTACCCACTCAAACCAGTATTATAGGTAATAAAATAGTTCCATATAAACCTGTGGCTTCAATAGCTGATAATGCACCAATAGAATTTGTAGTCCCCGGTCATGGGGATGACTATATTGACTTACCGCACACAATGTTATATGTTAAAGTAAAATTACTAAATCAGATGGTTCTAATTTAACTTCTGCCGATAAGAAAATCGGCCCTGTAAATGATTTTCTCAATTCAATGTTCAGTGAAGTGCAATTATATTTAAATAATCAAATTATTTCCTACTCTTCACATACATATCCATATCGATCGTATATTGAAAAACTACTAAATTATAATGCTGAAGCTAAAACAACGCATCTTCAAACATCAATGTGGTATAAAGATACTGCAGGGCATATGGACAGTGTGGCCGATGCTAATGTAGGATTTAAACAACGTTTTCTTCTCACTGCTTTAAGCCAGTCATTTGAATTATTGGGTTATATTCATGCTGATATTTTCAATCAGGAGAAATTTTTACTGAATGGTGTACAATTGCGTATTAAACTAATTCCAGCCAAACCTACATTTTGTCTAATGGGTGACAGAGATGCTGATGGAAAAGTTGTAATTACAGATGCAACATTGCTTGTGAAAAAGGTTGATGTACCACCAGCAGTTAAAATAGCACAAAATAAAGTATTACAAAATCCTAAATTTAGAATAAAATATCCTATAACAAAAGTGCAGGTGAAGACAGAAACTCTGCCACAAGAAATTATGGATAGTACACTTCCAGATCTGTTTTCAGGCATAGTGCCTAAACGTATTATTATTGGTTTTGTTACTAATACTGCTTTCAATGGTACTTATCAAACAAATCCATTCAATTTTCAACATTTTAGTATGTCATTTTTTACATTGTATGTTGATGGAAATCCAATGCTTTTCAAACCTTTACAACCAGATTTTGATAATAAGCTATATGTACAAGCATATTCTACGTTATTTACAGGTTCAGGTATCTATTATTCTAATCAAGGTAATAATATTTCACTCGCTGGATATCCTAATGGTTATACTCTACTGGTGTTTGATTTAACTCCTGATTCAACTCCAAGTGCTGCATTTCATACCAGTCCACAACGGCAAGGAAGTGTACGTTTAGAGGTTCATTTTAAAGAAGCACTGTCTCCTGTAACAACAATTATTTATGGTGAATTCTCTTCAGAATTAGAAATTGATTTCCAGAGAAAAATATATATTAATTAAAGAAAAAAATGTTAAATACAATTGAGCTTTATGAAGCATTACAACAAAATTTGCCTAAAGATCATTTTATTGGTGTGTATGCTGCTGATGAGTTACCTTTGTTTATTCATACATTTCCATAATTATAAACACTGATTCTAGTGATAAGCCTGGTGAACATTGGGTTGCTGTTTATATATCTAATATGTGTGTGGGAGAGTATTTCGATAGCTATGGTACAACATCATATAAGGTTTTTAAAACGAAACTGTCTGTATTATACATGGAATAATAGACGTATTCAAGGTGATTTATCTCAATTTTGTGGACATTACTATTTCCTATATTTAGCATGTCGTGCATCTGGTTATTCGTTGCACGATTTTTTAAACAAATTCTCACTCACTACTATTGATGCTAATGATATTATGCTTTATTCATTTATGAGAGTATGATGATGTTATTTTTTTAAACTCCGCCATTGCCGGTCCCAAGCCCTGGATGAGAAAGGAGGAGGGTTGGGGTATTGCTACCCCCCGTAAAAGAAAATAATCTCTGCTATGTGTTTGTAGGGGTTGAAAACGAGTACACCCCTTAAAAGGGAATGAATCTTACGTATTCTCTGGTCTGCTGTGTGTTCATTGTCTCAGTGTAATTTCTGCTATGTTAAAATAAGGGTTGGAAAAGGGAACGAGTACACCCCCCTAAAAGACCATGGGTTCAAATAGGGGTTGGAAGGGTGGAACGAGTCTTATGTATCTGCTGTGTGTTCGTAAAAACGAGTACACCCCCGCTATGTTACGTAGTCTCTGTCTGATGCGCTATGTTGAAATAGGGGTTGGAAAACGAGTACACCCCTAAAATGGAGGATGTTGTGTGTTACGTAGTCTCAGTGTAATTTCTGCTATGTTAAAATAAGGGGTGGAAAATAAACCATGCTCTGTTCTGTGTTCATAATCTCAGTGTAATTTCTGCTATGTTAAAATAAGGGTTGAAAAATAATATGCTCATAAAAGGGAACGAGTTCACCCTCTAAAAAGTGGTCATAAAAGGGAACGAGTCTTACGTATTATCTGTTGGCTGGTGCTCGTAGTCTCTGTCTGATGCGCTATGTTGAAATAGGGGTGGAAAATATGCTCATAAAAGGGAATAAATTCACCCCTAAAATGGTCTCAGTGTAATTTCTGCTATGTTGGGAAATAAACCATGTTCTTTTATTAGCTGTGCTATGTAATTTCTGCTATGTTAAAATAGGGGTTGAAAAATATGCTCATAAAAGGGAACGAGTTCACCCCTTAAAATGTGCTCATAAAAGAGAACGAGTTCACCCTTGAAAGAGTGTTCATAAATGGGAACGAATCTGTTCTGTTGTATGTTCATATTCTGCTATGTTCAAATAGGGGTTGGAAAACGAGTACACCCCCTAAAAAGTGCTCATAAAAGGGGACGAGTCTGTTCTGCTGTATGTTCATAATTTCTGCTATGTTAAAATAAGGGTTGGAAAATATGCTCATAAAAGGGAACGAGTACACCCCTAAAAATGTGCTCGTAAAAGAGAACGAATACACCCCCTAAAAAGTGCTCATAAAAGGGAATAAATTCACCCCTAAAATGGAGGTCGTAAAAGACCGTGGGCTCACGGTGTACAATGGTCATTTTCCCAGGGGCTTGTGAGTTGTTCTCTTATGCCCTATTATGAGCCAGATCGATCCATTTTCTACTACTGTTATGCGATTTTAATTGGACAAAAGAACTTCACATATGACCCTAAGAATGAGAAAGTAGTAGAATAGTTTTAGATAGTTAAATGTATTTTTTGTTTATGAGAGTTTTCCATATACGAAAGTGACAAAAATGATTAAAATATTTTGGTGAAAATAAAAATTGAAGAGTGATCGTTGATTTTCTATATAATAAATACGATGGCAAGTCATATTGAGATTTTAAATAAACTTGGAAGTCTTGAACAAAAACAAGTTATTGGATTAAGAGAATTAGAATTAAATACAGAATATAAGATTGTGAAAATGGAAAAGATTAAAACTAAGTTTGGAAAGAGCATTTTAGTTGAGTGTGAGGAGTTTAAGGTCTTTCTTCCACCTAGATTTACAAAACACTTAACAGATAAAATGATTGATGAGATCGTAAAAGATGGAATAAAAATCAAACACACTAGACTAAAAGATAATTATCCAACTGTTGAGTTTTGTATGTAAATTTTATGTAAAATTTCTGTATGTAAATGAGGATTGATTTTATGAATATTTTCATAAAACGAACATTTTCCTTATAACAAATAAGCTATGGCTAATTATTTGAATAAAAAAATGACGTTAAAGCATTGAGATTCCTTCGCATAGATGAGTTAGGAAAAGGTAATGCGTACGAGATAACATTATGGAAATTGATTCAAACACAACGTTATGGTCAAAGAGTTTTAGTACATTTAGATGAGAAATATAAGACGTTATTACCACAAAGAGATAATGATGAAACTGAGCAAGTATTGAAAGATTTAAAAAAGTATAAGCTGTTTGTTAAGTATGAGGGTTTGAAAGATTTAGATAATGGCTATAAAATACATCAGTTTTACTTTAGAAATGAATCCAAAAAATAACAAAAATAAAACTTGTAATTTTAAGTTTGTTTTAAGTGTATAAGTGTTTTTATGGTTTCATTATCAATATCCGAACTTGTAATTTTAAGTATGTTTTAAGTGTATAAGTGTTTTTATAGTATCAAGACTATAAAAACTAAGACCTTTGGATATACAGAATTCGGTTCAAAATCTCTTGTTGTCGCGAATTCTGTCGAGGAATTTGAAGCTTAAAATATAAAAAACGATAATCATGCCTGTTGTTCTGTATGGCTGCGAAACATGGTCACTTACTCTGAGGGAAGAACATAGACTGAAAGTACTTGAGAACAAGATCCTGAGACGAATATTCGGACCCAAGAGGAACGGGAATGGGGAATGGCGGAAACTTCATAACGAGGAACTACATAATTTATATGGTTTACCCAACATTGTTAGGGTCGTCAAGTCTAGGAGGCTTAGGTGGGCAGGTCATGTAGCTAGAATGGAAGAAAGTAGAAACGCTTTCAAAGTCTTGACTGGAAGACCAATCGGAAAACGACCATTAGGAAGACCTAGGCGCAGATGGGAGGACAATATTAAGATGGATCTCGCAGAGATTGGAATACAAAGTAGAAACTGGATTCAGTTAGCTAAGGATAGAAGTCAATGGAGAGCTTTTGTGAACGCGGCATTGAACCTCCGGGTTCCATAGGCCATAGAGTTAGTTAGTTTAGTTAGTTAGTTAGCATATCATTTAGTTTATCATTGATTGCTGATGGGAAGGAAAGAGAGAAAGAGGCTCGAGAGATATTTGTTCACGGATTCAATGACGTCATGTATTGCGTTATCTCCCCGAAGGAGACTACGTCAGATAGAGCGCCATCTCTCTCTCCACTGCTAGCTAGAAGTTCTGTTGAAGGAAGAGGCTAATGTGTATATATGTATGTTGATGTGAGGAGAAGGAAAGAGAATCGGATTTGACGGTCCTGTGCTGGTACTGGAATCGTTCAAATGAATCAGTGACAGATCACCTATTCCAGTAAATGCTATTTTATTATACATTCTTTCTCATCGGCTTTTTAAAGTTAATTTTTGACGGATTTTAATGATTCAAGTGTCAAATGAAAGCTTAGAAACTGGAGATTAAGATGCAGTAAATATATTTTGTGTAGGATTCCATTGTAATATTTTAGATGTAAGTTTTTTATGATTTTATATGTCATAAAAGCCTATGCGATCTCACTTTAACATTGTAGTTATGGGAATACTTTGCGCATAGTACAACTTCATTAATTTTTATGCCTAAATAATCTGGTCAAAGAAAAGGGCCAAAATTGCGCTCGTAGTAACCATATCTAACTACTCACAGATACTGCTTGCCACCATGTTCGCAGCAACTGCTGCGCATGTGCCAAATACAAGTTTTTTTTGTTATTTTTTGGATTCATTTCTAAAGTAAAACTGATGTATTTTATAGCCATTATCTAAATCTTTCAAACCCTCATACTTAACAAACAGCTTATACTTTTTTAAATCTTTCAATACTTGCTCAGTTTCATCATTATCTCTTTGTGGTAATAACGTCTTATATTTCTCATCTAAATGTACTAAAACTCTTTGACCATAACGTTGTGTTTGAATCAATTTCCATAATGTTATCTCGTACGCATTACCTTTTCCTAACTCATCTATGCGAAGGAATCTCAATGCTTTAACGTCATTTTTTTATTCAAATAATTAGCCATAGCTTATTTGTTATAAGGAAAATGTTCGTTTTATGAAAATATTCATAAAATCAATCCTCATTTACATACAGAAATTTTACATAAAATTTACATACAAAACTCAACAGTTGGATAATTATCTTTTAGTCTAGTGTGTTTGATTTTTATTCCATCTTTTACGATCTCATCAATCATTTTATCTGTTAAGTGTTTTGTAAATCTAGGTGGAAGAAAGACCTTAAACTCCTCACACTCAACTAAAATGCTCTTTCCAAACTTAGTTTTAATCTTTTCCATTTTCACAATCTTATATTCTGTATTTAATTCTAATTCTCTTAATCCAATAACTTGTTTTTGTTCAAGACTTCCAAGTTTATTTAAAATCTCAATATGACTTGCCATCGTATTTATTATATAGAAAATCAACGATCACTCTTCAATTTTTATTTTCACCAAAATATTTTAATCATTTTTGTCACTTTCGTATATGGAAAACTCTCATAAACAAAAAATACATTTAACTATCTAAAACTATTCTACTACTTTCTCATTCTTAGGGTCATATGTGAAGTTCTTTTGTCCAATTAAAATCGCATAACAGTAGTAGAAAATGGATCGATCTGGCTCATAATAGGGCATAAGAGAACAACTCACAAGCCCCTGGGAAAATGACCATTGTACACCGTGAGCCCACGGTCTTTTACGACCTCCATTTTAGGGGTGAATTTATTCCCTTTTATGAGCACTTTTTAGGGGGTGTATTCGTTCTCTTTTACGAGCACATTTTTAGGGGTGTACTCGTTCCCTTTTATGAGCATATTTTCCAACCCTTATTTTAACATAGCAGAAATTATGAACATACAGCAGAACAGACTCGTCCCCTTTTATGAGCACTTTTTAGGGGGTGTACTCGTTTTCCAACCCCTATTTGAACATAGCAGAATATGAACATACAACAGAACAGATTCGTTCCCATTTATGAACACTCTTTCAAGGGTGAACTCGTTCTCTTTTATGAGCACATTTTAAGGGGTGAACTCGTTCCCTTTTATGAGCATATTTTTCAACCCCTATTTTAACATAGCAGAAATTACATAGCACAGCTAATAAAAGAACATGGTTTATTTCCCAACATAGCAGAAATTACACTGAGACCATTTTAGGGGTGAATTTATTCCCTTTTATGAGCATATTTTCCACCCCTATTTCAACATAGCGCATCAGACAGAGACTACGAGCACCAGCCAACAGATAATACGTAAGACTCGTTCCCTTTTATGACCACTTTTTAGAGGGTGAACTCGTTCCCTTTTATGAGCATATTATTTTTCAACCCTTATTTTAACATAGCAGAAATTACACTGAGATTATGAACACAGAACAGAGCATGGTTTATTTTCCACCCCTTATTTTAACATAGCAGAAATTACACTGAGACTACGTAACACACAACATCCTCCATTTTAGGGGTGTACTCGTTTTCCAACCCCTATTTCAACATAGCGCATCAGACAGAGACTACGTAACATAGCGGGGGTGTACTCGTTTTTACGAACACACAGCAGATACATAAGACTCGTTCCACCCTTCCAACCCCTATTTGAACCCATGGTCTTTTAGGGGGGTGTACTCGTTCCCTTTTCCAACCCTTATTTTAACATAGCAGAAATTACACTGAGACAATGAACACACAGCAGACCAGAGAATACGTAAGATTCATTCCCTTTTAAGGGGTGTACTCGTTTTCAACCCCTACAAACACATAGCAGAGATTATTTTCTTTTACGGGGGGTAGCAATACCCCAACCCTCCTCCTTTCTCATCCAGGGCTTGGGACCGGCAATGGCGGAGTTTAAAAAAATAACATCATCATACTCTCATAAATGAATAAAGCATAATATCATTAGCATCAATAGTAGTGAGTGAGAATTTGTTTAAAAAATCGTGCAACGAATAACCAGATGCACGACATGCTAAATATAGGAAATAGTAATGTCCACAAAATTGAGATAAATCACCTTGAATACGTCTATTATTCCATGTATAATACAGACAGTTTCGTTTTAAAAACCTTATATGATGTTGTACCATAGCTATCGAAATACTCTCCCACACACATATTAGATATATAAACAGCAACCCAATGTTCACCAGGCTTATCACTAGAATCAGTGTTTATAATTATGGAAATGTATGAATAAACAAAGGTAACTCATCAGCAGCATACACACCAATAAAATGATCTTTAGGCAAATTTTGTTGTAATGCTTCATAAAGCTCAATTGTATTTAACATTTTTTTCTTTAATTAATATATATTTTTCTCTGGAAATCAATTTCTAATTCTGAAGAGAATTCACCATAAATAATTGTTGTTACAGGAGACAGTGCTTCTTTAAAATGAACCTCTAAACGTACACTTCCTTGCCGTTGTGGACTGGTATGAAATGCAGCACTTGGAGTTGAATCAGGAGTTAAATCAAACACCAGTAGAGTATAACCATTAGGATATCCAGCGAGTGAAATATTATTACCTTGATTAGAATAATAGATACCTGAACCTGTAAATAACGTAGAATATGCTTGTACATATAGCTTATTATCAAAATCTGGTTGTAAAGGTTTGAAAAGCATTGGATTTCCATCAACATACAATGTAAAAAATGACATACTAAAATGTTGAAAATTGAATGGGTTTGTTTGATAAGTACCATTGAAAGCAGTATTAGTAACAAAACCAATAATAATACGTTTAGGCACTATGCCTGAAAACAGATCTGGAAGTGTACTATCCATAATTTCTTGTGGCAGAGTTTCTGTCTTCACCTGCACTTTTGTTATAGGATATTTTATTCTAAATTTAGGATTTTGTAATACTTTATTTTGTGCTATTTTAACTGCTGGTGGTACATCAACCTTTTTCACAAGCAATGTTGCATCTGTAATTACAACTTTTCCATCAGCATCTCTGTCACCCATTAGACAAAATGTAGGTTTGGCTGGAATTAGTTTAATACGCAATTGTACACCATTCAGTAAAAATTTCTCCTGATTGAAAATATCAGCATGAATATAACCCAATAATTCAAATGACTGGCTTAAAGCAGTGAGAAGAAAACGTTGTTTAAATCCTACATTAGCATCGGCCACACTGTCCATATGCCCTGCAGTATCTTTATACCACATTGATGTTTGAAGATGCGTTGTTTTAGCTTCAGCATTATAATTTAGTAGTTTTTCAATATACGATCGATATGGATATGTATGTGAAGAGTAGGAAATAATTTGATTATTTAAATATAATTGCACTTCACTGAACATTGAATTGAGAAAATCATTTACAGGGCCGATTTTCTTATCGGCAGAAGTTAAATTAGAACCATCTGATTTAGTAATTTTACTTTAACATATAACATTGTGTGCGGTAAGTCAATATAGTCATCCCCATGACCGGGGACTACAAATTCTATTGGTGCATTATCAGCTATTGAAGCCACAGGTTTATATGGAACTATTTTATTACCTATAATACTGGTTTGAGTGGGTAAACCAGCAAATAAATCTAATTCTGATTTCATACACTCACACTGCATTTTTCTCTTTTCTTACTATTAATATTCACACATGGTAAAATTTACAATACCATATTACGTCTACGAAAATGTAATTTTACACATACACTGCCATATTGGAAAGGAAGTGGATTACCTGTACTATCTCTTAAATCAATAATAATTTGATCAAATTGTTTACGTTGCACAGTGACATAATGAGGATTATCAAAAATATGTATATTATTAATACCATGCTCTGTAATATTTGTATTTATAATACGTAACAATGGAGCTACAGTGTCACCCACCATTTGTGGTTCTACAATATCACTGTAAATATACATAAGTGTAGGTAGCGCTTTTTGTAAATCAGGTGGATAACGAGCATGATGAACAACTGCAATATCTTCTTGTTGAATATGATCAAAACCTAGTATTCTGGCTAGTTCAGGAGATAGGCGTACATGTATATGCTTCTCTTGATCTTTTATTACTCTATTACCTTCAATTCGTTTCACTGATGCTTTGACTTTTAATTGTAAATTTAATATATCACTTTTATGATTAATTTGAGATAGAATATCATCAACATGATAATAGTGGCCTGGTAAGATTTGAGTTATGTTCCAGTTTTTTGTATTCATGAGACGATAATAAATATTATTTGTATATTTGGAAACATTCTGAAATGAACTTGTATAATGTACTTCAACAACAGCTGTTTCCCACACTCCCTTCTCCAGTACAATAGGTTGATATAATTTAGTAGTATAACAAGCAAGAGTATTTTGAGGAAAATATTCCATAGAACTATTGCTAGGAAGTGTGAGATAAAAACTATCACTTTGCTCTATAATTAATCAATCAATCAAAGATATCTTTGGATCTTTTTAACCGTTTCAGACCACCACCACCACCACTAAAATGAACTTTCTTTCTTTTTCTTCTTCCAGATCCTTCCAACACCTGATTTAATTTATTTTGAGCTTTATTTTTTAAATTTGTTTTAGCTTCTTGCCATCGATCATGCAAAGACTCTTCAATAGGTATATTATTGTCTAGTACATCTCCTGCTACATTAATTCCTGTACGTATCAATTCTTTACCAACAGTTTTTGCACCTTGTTTTAATAAAGGAAATACAGTACGAAATAAATCTCCTAGAAAACTACCAATGCCATAACCTTCTTGATATGCTGTACCTCTATACACGTTATAATTACCTCCTGCTTGATGTATGTAATAATTAAGGTAGGGCTCATTCATCTTTCTTTCTTTCTTTCTATATACTTAAAAATATCAATAGATTACAATAGAATATTATTATTATTGCTTATAAGTACACCATTTGCGTTTACGGGGTGGAGGACCATCTTCTTCGTCTTTTTCGCCTTCTGTTAGTTTTCTAATATAATCTATTCGTTGAGGATTACCAATGTACTCTAAGGGTATATTGGCTTTTGCTAATAATGTAGCAAAAGGTTTCCAGCCGGCAACTGAAATATTTTTCTTACGACATCTAACAAAATCGGATATCAAATCCACTATATTTGCACCTGGAATTAATTTATTATTAATATTCACATTTCCATTATCGTCCCATTGAATATTTGGATTTTGTTTCAATTTACGTAATAAAGGTCTTGCTTTACGTTTACAAATTTCAGGGAGAGTAAATATTATTCCATCATCCTCCTCCTACTCCTCATCCTCCTCTTCTTCTTCTTCCTCCGTAGTAGTAGTTGTTGCTGTTGTTGTAACTGCTGCCGGTTTTTGAATTATATTTAAATATTTTTGTAAGACTTCTCTATATTTTGTCCATTTTTCTTCTGCATTTAAACTTTTATTATTTAAAATTTCTTTCATTTCATCATCAAGATTAGATATCGTTTGATAATGATGTAATTTTTCTGGTGAGATTAAAATAAGTTTTTGTGCGTTTTGCATAATTATTTAATTAAACTAGATAGTATACCTCCAATAATAGGTGCAAGCAAAGCAGTAAGAAAACCACCTTTTTGTATAATTATTCGTTTTTTCTTTTGTTTTAATGACGGACCTTTTTTCACCAAATATCTCAGTTCCTTTTTATATTTTTTAGCTTATTTATCTCTGTTTTATTTAATGGAACATTTCCCTGTAATACGTTATAGGAACATTCACAAATAGAGCGAATTAAATCAGGATCTGCATTTTGTAAAATTGCCTTACGTGCTTTAGGTTTTGACTGCTAAAAGTTTTAACAAATGTGCATTTTCCTTACTAATCATTTTTACGGCTATTAAAGCACAAATAGTTGTTAGAATATAAACCATATTACAATTATTATTTTTTACAGGTACATAAACATAATTAAAAGAATCTGTTGGAAAGATATTTGTTCGAACTCGCTGCTCATCAGGAGTATTTTGTTTTAAATCAAAGAGTAAATAACCATGTGCAATCCGAGTTGCATCTTGATATGCTTCTTGAATAAATTTTGTATTACCTGGATACAATTGTCGTGC
The DNA here is from genome assembly GCF_964235325.1 of Thermobia domestica. Lineage (NCBI taxonomy): Eukaryota > Metazoa > Arthropoda > Insecta > Zygentoma > Lepismatidae > Thermobia > Thermobia domestica. The sequence goes on from NC_137463.1 coordinate 569,926, forward strand.
GAGATAATTAATTTGAGCTTGGTCTCTAGGATTTTTAAAACAAACAATATAATGACAATTTAACGAAATATCCCGCATTCCTTTTTGTTGATGGAAAATATTCTGTGTTATAAATATTACACTTATATTTCTACGATGGCTACCCTTAGTAAAAATATCTACAATCCGATGGTCACACTCACGCATTAAATCATCAATAATGACAAGATGTGGACCTTCGTGTGCTTAAAATTCATTATTTTGAGGTAAACCTTCTTTAAACGTACAGTTTGAAAGAGTATCATACAACGGTTGCCATTCACCATAACACCATACAATATTTTTAAATAACTTACTATAATGGTCAAGAAATGTTTTAATAAAATATGATTTTCCACAACCTGTAGGACCTGCTACCATACATGTAAAAGGAATTTTCCATTCCATCTCTATTACAGATATATTGCATTTATTTTAAATAGCGTTTTTAAATATTTTGCTTTCTTTTCTCCTTTACATAAAAAAACAGCGTTTGTGGAAGAACAAATTTGATTTAATATACTTTTTACTTGTGATACTGATAAACCTCGTGATGATGATGACAATTTAATTAAGCAACGAAAATTTACAGTTTTGCTAGAATTTAAAATATAAAATTCACCTTTTGAAATTATAAAATCTACTAGAAATACTTGTGACGACATGCTTCACCTATAAATTCTTGACTTTTCTTTTTTTTTACAATATAGTTTGTTTTAAATCAATCCAAGAATTTTCACTTTTTGGCAGACCTAACCATTTCACATAGGCCTTATTATTTTTCTTTCGCAAAACTTTTTCAATTAAATATGTTTTTGGGAATTTCGTTAATTGTAATTCGTGTCCGTAAAATCTTCCTTCAATAGGTTTATTATTTAAGCCTACTAAGTGATATGTCGAAGGATTAGTGAAGAAAACTTTAGCAATTCGAAAAATTTCTGTACTCCAATTGCGTGTAAAACCTCTATCAAAACCAGGACGCTTAAGTTTACTAATTCTTATATATTCACCTATCTTAAATTTACTTTTTCTTTTTATCACAGAAAACTTTTTGCAATAGATGTTTGTCAATAGATGTTTTTCATTTTCTTTTTTAATAGCGTCGATAGGTTTCATTTTAATAGTGGAATGAATAGTATTATTATATTTATATAGTAATTCCGGCAGAATGCCAATCCATTTATAATTTCCCTGCAGTGTAAATTTTCTCCACATTAAATTACGTAATGATCTATTAAATCTTTCAATAATACTTGCTTTCACATCACTGTACGTGGAATAATGTTTAATGTTATTTTGGTTCATCGCCTTCTGAAACTCTGAATTATAAAATTCTCGACCCCTGTCAGTTTGTAAAAATTTAGGGCTTTTGTTTGCTTTTCTCAGTACTGTTATAAATGCTTGTGTAATTTCTTTCCCAGTTTTATTTTTCACAGGAATAGCCCAAGCATATTTAGAGAATGTATCTATCACAGTTAATAAATATTTGTAATTTCGATTAATTTTTGCTAGACCTTTCAATTTTCCACTATTCATTTCAACTAAATCAGCTTGCCATAAATCACGAATCCCTTTCGTTATAACGGGTATTCGAGGATAGTTTCGTTTTGCACTTTTATGTAATTCTGCAACTATTTGTTCTCGAACTGATTGTGACATCATTTATATATATTTCTCCTAAAATATTATTTACATATTTTACATTGATTATCATTATGCTGTTTTCGATTGAAAAACTTTCTTTAAAAATAAAGAATTATTTTACATTTTACACTTATTACAATATTTCAATGGTAACTGATAATGTCCCCATGGCAATGTATGAATGTTACAATTAAGAATACATCGCTTGTCATCATACGGATCTAACGCTAATTTTGTCACCTGATTTGTTGTTAAATTATGGTATTTGCTTTTAATTTCAAATTGTGTTTTGTGGATCGTTTCGTTATCAAATAGACATGATTTATAATCGTTAAACGTAATTTGTTCTTTAACTACATTTTTCTTGATCCCTTTACATTTTTTCAATTCTTTATTTTCACCAGTTTTTATTGCATAATTTTTTGCTCGTAACCCCACATATTCAATCATAGGAACTCCACCTAATTCGTCTTTCATTTTACCCAAAACGTGTTTATTTTTTGTGCTATATAAAGAATTATTTTCAGGATAATTTGAGGTATCAAAATATTCATTCATATTTTTTATATCGTTATAAATATTGTTAGTTTTAATATAGTAAATGAAAGAGTCAGTATCCATATACGCAATTCTAATTTTATCTCCATATTGAGGTTTCATTATATTATAATGGAAGTTATATATTGCTAATTTGGATAATTCTAAAACTGTCGCTCCTACGTAAATTGGTTTATTTAGGGTTACAGATTTTTTTACCATATGAAACAATGCCAAATTATCAGCCAATTTTACCCAATTTTGAAACTGATTTTGCGCTACTAATTTTTTACACTTTTTTCATTGTTAATTAATTTTATATCAATTCGTTTTCGTACATTCTTCATTGTCTTTCCGTATACAGAATTATTTAATAACTTATAGAAATCTTTTTCAAATTCAATTGTAGCATTTGCACGGCGTTGAGTATTTTCTTGAATATAAGATGCAAGCCATTTAGATTGACGAAACCATAATATTTTATGTATCCTCGTCGCCAAAAGTGCCTTTACATCGCTGTGACGGGTATGTGATCGCGCAGTACTGCAAGGAAGGGATAGTTGCATAAGAAATTGTGATTAATTTTGAAGAGTTTTTATTTTGACTAGGGAATTAACATAGGTGAAGGGAGAAAAGACACAGATTTGAAGCATCAGTGCACTGTTATTGAAGCATCAGTGCACGAAAAGATTCGTATTCTCAGTTTTTCTATTTATTGTTTTATATGTTAAGTTAAACACCACAATATGTATCACTGATATCGCAGATCGTATTATTTTTAAAATCGTGTTTGTAACCTATTGTCAAAACATTCATCTCCAGACATGATGTAGAGAGAAGAGAAAGAGATACGACATCTGTAATATATGTATATGTGATTCACTAAGTAACTTCCTTTCTTATATTCTAGTATACTTTATCTTTCACATCCAAACATCTCTATTCAGAATTACGAGATATAGGTGAAGAGAGAAACATTTCCATTTCAAGAATTATATCAGGAAAAAAATCTATTGACTTAGACTAGTTTCGAACTCGCAACCCTTGAATCCATAGATCAGCGCTCTACCGATTGAGCTAACAACTTCTGCAGGAAAAGAATGATTTCTACAACTATCGATTGCTGAATGGTGTGTATTAACCAAGTTGGCCGAGATAATTGCTTCATATAGCTATTGCAATAATAATAATAATAATAATAATAATAATAATAATAAAGCAGAAGAAGAAGAACAGAATTTAAAAAGTTGCATATGTTAAAAGTTTGACGTGCAGAGTAAGTCCTAATATGAGATTTATTAATTATATTAAATATATAATAAATGTAAGAGTGGTTTATTCGTGCGTGCTACTCAAACTGCGCAACTCACTACCGTAGTCCCATAAGGGTTGTATTATACAGTAGCCTTGCGTCCTCCAACCGTGAAGAATGTTTCGGTTTGAACCTATGCGTGTCCTAAGAGGAAGGAGGAGATTCAAAGAAAGAAAAGTGGTTTAGAAATTATGCAAACGTAGAATATCTCACGAGGTGAGGTGATATAGAGTTCAGCGTGTCTTTCAGCTACTACTCTATACAAGACGTGCATCTACGACTTAACGTGAAACCCGAACCACACGACTCCTGACGAGAATCGAAACCCGTATCACCTCTAGTTCTATTATGGGAGAGACAGGAACATGTAAAAATAACCGAAAATGAACGATATTAATGTTAAATCCGTACCAAATTTCTCAAAAGTAAATCCCCACGTTAAGCGGGTTTGCATATCTAGGCTACTAACTATGAAAACATTTACGATCACTCTAACCCCAATCATTTCACAGATTCAACCTGTTGTATATAAATTATTAATACGTAAAATTGAACATAATTTATACGAAAAAGACTTTTATGCATTGCAAGACCTGTAACTGCCAAATATTCAGCACAAACTTATAGTCGTATCGACATAAACAAAAAGAAATGTGAAGCAGGAAACTACTTTACCCAAAAGTCAAAAGAGACGCACTGAAAACATACGAACTGGTCGAGCGGTTTGGGTCATTCGTCTTTCAATTAGAAGTTTATGGGTTTAAACCCTGAAGGAAGTATTAGTTTTTTTGTTTTTTAAAAAGTGTGTTCCTATTTTCATCAGAGGACTGAGAACATTTCTTTAAATAAAACTTTGGCAACTACTTTTCTCTCAAATTCCATTAGAAGGGATCATTATATGAATTGCAAATCTAAAATCCACAGCTGAGAACAAAATATTATGTTCAATATTTCATTATTATCCTTTGATTTGTAATGAAAAACTAATTATAAGCATTGACGATTTCAGAAGATTCTCCCCCAGTAATGGTCAATATATGAATGAGAGAAAACTGATAAAACATTATTAGTCCACTTTGAGCATGATCGAAGATAACTTATGGCCACGAAGGGGGAAATTTATGTCGACAGAGTCTCAAATTCTCCCACAGGTCATGCCCTGAAATCATCACTGTTTGAAAGGTTTCCTTAACAAATAGAAAATTACATTTATTTCTCGTTCTACGTTTTGAAACGGAAAAATCATAATTTTAAAGTGAATTATAATACGATAAACATAAAGATTTATAGAACTAATGAAGTAAATATTCTTGTGTAAGTTATCGATTTCTAATCAGATTAAAACTCGAAAATTCGTTTGCATCGCACTTTAAAGTAAATCCTCTCTCTATATAATTCTTACTGGAAAGTATGTTTAACTCCAATTACTTAATCAATATTTTAATAATATATTTTTATTGTAATACTTTTACTATTCAATGTCGTATACACTACATTTCCCAAAGCAAAACCTCGCAAATGGATAGTGGACTAGTGAATACTATCAAATAAATTATCATTTTGTTTACGTAAATACTGCATCGCCTCATTTGAAACTTCGTACTTTAAATAATAATAATAATAATAATAATAATAAAATCATAGCCATACCTTTATCAGAATTTCAGGCTTAGTCAATCAATGAATTCAACGTGGTCTCTATTCGAAGTTCTATTTAATCGAATCCGATAGAAATACAGATAGAAACTTCGAGAACAAGTAAAAGAAAAATGTTACTTTGGTGGGATTGGAAGTAACTTTTAGGAGTTCTTTACAATTTACAAACAAATGCCTTAGACAGTTTTTTCTTTTCTTTAAGTTAACTGATTCACCGAACGTATCTGAGTAACTTGTCTCTATTTTCTACTCGGTTATATATGTTTTACAATCATTTCCGTTAATCTTGAACGACAGGAACATGTATACAAAACTATCTAAGAGAATTAAAATTCCACCTCCGGGAATCGAACCCGGGACCCCATACACCTAAGGCACACATGCTAGCCACTAGACCAGCGGGGAAAGCAAGTGAAATGCATTTTGTAGTATCTGAAGTTTACACCTATTTCATCCTGCTGTAATAATGTTTACCGTATTCGTTACTTTGAGGAATGATATATGTTATTCATATAGGTTCTCTTACGTATTCGTTCATAAATATTATATAAATTATCAGAATTATTCATGATCTTCCATGGAAATTCACTGGCGCATGCACAGTAGAAACAGAAGAATGCAGTTTATTGATATTAGTCAGAATGCAAATTTCTAAAAGGCTATCAGAATTTCTTATTGGATAGTAGTGGTTCCCAACCTGGGGACGCGCAGTTTCCTCCTGAGTAAGCATGAAGTGGGAGTAAGGGGGCGAAAGCTACTGGCAGAAATTAATTGTGAAATAAATTATTATTATTATTATTATTATTATTATTATTATTATTATTATTATTATTATTATTATTATTATTATTATTATTATTATTATTATTATTATTATTCATACCACTGAATCAATTTCTTCACTGCTTTTCGTCGCAGCCCAAAACCCAAGCGATCTGAATGAGTGTTTGTTTTACTCGACTATAATTTCTCCTCGCAGACTAACAGATAGTTCTCCACAGCCTTTAGAGCTAGGCATTTTGACAACTTGTAGAAATTTGCATTGTGATTCGTATTAGCAATGACAGTAAAGTTGATCTTTCTGTTTCTTCTGTGCATCATCAGCATCATTATATCAGTAGTATTCCGCCATTACCAGCGGTCACTTACCGCAGCTGAGAAGCTGCCATGCTCCACAATCTTCTGTTAACCTCTCCATCTTCACATACGATTTTTCTGTTTCGATATCGCCAATAGCCTAATTATGTTTCTATGTAGTCTAATTCGTCCCCTCCCTCTCTTTCCTGCCACCATACCCGCTAGCACATCCCTCATGATACAGTTCCTTCCTAACCAATATTCCAACCAGTTTCTCTTTCTCTTCTTAATAATATTTTTCTCCTTCCATTTCCAACCCTCTCATTCGTTTTCCTCTCGACCGAGCTATTTCTCTCCATTCTTCTCCACGCACATATTTCGAAAGCCTCCAATTGTTTCTCATCATTTCTGCGTAATGTCCATGTTTCTGTCCTATAAATACAGTAAAATACAGTACACGAAGCATTTTATGAGTCTTTTTTTTTCAACTCTAAGGCCCCACAAAATAGTATTTTCTTCATCCTAAAGGCTTCTTTCGCCATTTCTATCCTTGCTTTTATTTCACGTTTGCATGTCATATCACTAATAATACTATTCAGACATCAAAAACTAGTCACCTGTTTTTTTCCGCTTCTACTTCTATATTTGACACCGATCGCTTCGTTTCAATTACTATGGATTTTGTCTTTCTAACATTTATTTTCATCCCATATTCTTCAGAAGCCTTTCTCAAGTTTTCTACATCTTATTAATTTTCTTTTTAGATTCTGCAACAACTATCATATCAACCCCAAACCGTATACACCTCATCATTCTATCTCCTAACGAAATTCCATCTTCATTATGAAAACTCATTTTTTGCTATCTCTTCTACATAGCTATTAAATAATGTTGGCGAAATATATAATATCTGTTGAACTCACCTTTCAATTACACTGTCTCTCTACTGTGCATGCGCCAGTGAATTTCCATGGAAGATCATGAATAATTCTGATAATTTATATAATATTTATGAACGAATACGTAAGAGAACCTATATGAATAACATATATCATTCCTCAAAGTAACGAATACGGTAAACATTATTACAGCAGGATGAAATAGGTGTAAACTTCAGATACTACAAAATGCATTTCACTTGCTTTCCCCGCTGGTCTAGTGGCTAGCATGTGTGCCTTAGGTGTATGGGGTCCCGGGTTCGATTCCCGGAGGTGGAATTTTAATTCTCTTAGATAGTTTTGTATACATGTTCCTGTCGTTCAAGATTAACGGAAATGATTGTAAAACATATATAACCGAGTAGAAAATAGAGACAAGTTACTCAGATACGTTCGGTGAATCAGTTAACTTAAAGAAAAGAAAAAACTGTCTAAGGCATTTGTTTGTAAATTGTAAAGAACTCCTAAAAGTTACTTCCAATCCCACCAAAGTAACATTTTTCTTTTACTTGTTCTCGAAGTTTCTATCTGTATTTCTATCGGATTCGATTAAATAGAACTTCGAATAGAGACCACGTTGAATTCATTGATTGACTAAGCCTGAAATTCTGATAAAGGTATGGCTATGATTTTTTTATTATTATTATTATTATTTAAAGTACGAAGTTTCAAATGAGGCGATGCAGTATTTACGTAAACAAAATGATAATTTATTTGATAGTATTCACTAGTCCACTATCCATTTGCGAGGTTTTGCTTTGGGAAATGTAGTGTATACGACATTGAATAGTAAAAGTATTACAATAAAAATATATTATTAAAATATTGATTAAGTAATTGGAGTTAAACATACTTTCCAGTAAGAATTATATAGAGAGAGGATTTACTTTAAAGTGCGATGCAAACGAATTTTCGAGTTTTAATCTGATTAGAAATCGATAACTTACACAAGAATATTTACTTCATTAGTTCTATAAATCTTTATGTTTATCGTATTATAATTCACTTTAAAATTATGATTTTTCCATTTCAAAACGTAGAACGAGAAATAAATGTAATATTCTATTTGTTAAGGAAACCTTTCAAACAGTGATGATTTCAGGGCATGACCTGTGGGAGAATTTGAGACTCTGTCGACATAAATTTCCCCCTTCGTGGCCATAAGTTATCTTCGATCATGCTCAAAGTGGACTAATAATGTTTTATCAGTTTTCTCTCATTCATATATTGACCATTACTGGGGGAGAATCTTCTGAAATCGTCAATGCTTATAATTAGTTTTTCATTACAAATCAAAGGATAATAATGAAATATTGAACATAATATTTTGTTCTCAGCTGTGGATTTTAGATTTGCAATTCATATAATGATCCCTTCTAATGGAATTTGAGAGAAAAGTAGTTGCCAAAGTTTTATTTAAAGAAATGTTCTCAGTCCTCTGATGAAAATAGGAACACACTTTTTAAAAAACAAAAAAACTAATACTTCCTTCAGGGTTTAAACCCATAAATTTCTAATTGAAAGACGAATGACCCAAACCGCTCGACCAGTTCGTATGTTTTCAGTGCGTCTCTTTTGACTTTTGGGTAAAGTAGTTTCCTGCTTCACATTTCTTTTTGTTTATGTCGATACGACTATAAGTTTGTGCTGAATATTTGGCAGTTACAGGTCTTGCAATGCATAAAAGTCTTTTTCGTATAAATTATGTTCAATTTTACGTATTAATAATTTATATACAACAGGTTGAATCTGTGAAATGATTGGGGTTAGAGTGATCGTAAATGTTTTCATAGTTAGTAGCCTAGATATGCAAACCCGCTTAACGTGGGGATTTACTTTTGAGAAATTTGGTACGGATTTAACATTAATATCGTTCATTTTCGGTTATTTTTACATGTTCCTGTCTCTCCCATAATAGAACTAGAGGTGATACGGGTTTCGATTCTCGTCAGGAGTCGTGTGGTTCGGGTTTCACGTTAAGTCGTAGATGCACGTCTTGTATAGAGTAGTAGCTGAAAGACACGCTGAACTCTATATCACCTCACCTCGTGAGATATTCTACGTTTGCATAATTTCTAAACCACTTTTCTTTCTTTGAATCTCCTCCTTCCTCTTAGGACACGCATAGGTTCAAACCGAAACATTCTTCACGGTTGGAGGACGCAAGGCTACTGTATAATACAACCCTTATGGGACTACGGTAGTGAGTTGCGCAGTTTGAGTAGCACGCACGAATAAACCACTCTTACATTTATTATATATTTAATATAATTAATAAATCTCATATTAGGACTTACTCTGCACGTCAAACTTTTAACATATGCAACTTTTTAAATTCTGTTCTTCTTCTTCTGCTTTATTATTATTATTATTATTATTATTATTATTATTATTATTATTATTATTATTATTATTATTATTATTATTATTATTATTATTATTATTATTATTATTATTATTATTATTATTGCAATAGCTATATGAAGCAATTATATCGGCCAACTTGGTTAATACACACCATTCAGCAATCGGTAGTTGTAGAAATCATTCTTTTCCTGCAGAAGTTGTTAGCTCAATCGGTAGAGCGCTGATCTATGGATTCAAGGGTTGCGAGTTCGAAACTAGTCTAAGTCAATAGATTTTTTTCCTGATATAATTCTTGAAATGGAAATGTTTCTCTCTTCACCTTTATCTCGTAATTCTGAATAGAGATGTTTGGATGTGAAAGATAACGTATACTAGAATCTAAGAAAGAAAGGTAAATTGCATGATACCTTTCGCAATTTTTAACTATATTTTCACCTATCTAGGACGTTTCTAAAAAGTTCAGACTTCTAGACCTGCTTTTCGCTCTCTTATGTGTCCTTTAACTAATTTCTACAGTTACTTAGTGAATCACATATACATATATTACAGATGTCGTATCTCTTTCTCTTCTCTCTACATCATGTCTGGAGATGAATGTTTTGACAATAGGTTACAAACACGATTTTAAAAATAATACGATCTGCGATATCAGTGATACATATTGTGGTGTTTAACTTAACATATAAAACAATAAATAGAAAAACTGAGAATACGAATCTTTTCGTGCACTGATGCTTCAATAACAGTGCACTGATGCTTCAAATCTGTGTCTTTTCTCCCTTCACCTATGTTAATTCCCTAGTCAAAATAAAAACTCTTCAAAATTAATCACAATTTCTTATGCAACCATCCCTTCCTTGCAGTACTGCGCGATCACATACCCGTCACAGCGATGTAAAGGCACTTTTGGCGATGAGGATACTTTTACCAATATGAAACCTTGTTTTAGATAAAATTGTAATACTCTATAATGCAAGATATAATTCGATTTCGATTTAAGTGTCAATAGTAATTTTGAATATTTACCATTCGGTGGAACTTCATTAGTGGGAGCACACGGAAAATCAGAATGGTATTCGTGTAAATAATTTGGATACTCTAAGTCCACTTCTAGAAAAAATCCCCATTCACTATCCGTGGGCCAATTGATAATTGTATTTTTGTCTTGCCAATTGTCAATTTTATCCTCCCACCGAAAACCACCATATGGTAAATAGTCAATCATTGATAGTCCGTACAGATTGTTCATGTCAATATACAGTAAATAAGATTTTTCTTTTTCCGCATCAAAATCATGTACGTAAGGATTATTAGCTTTGGCATACCTTAACACAGCTTGAGTAATACCTCCGCGAATCGATTTTTCTACAAACATATACATATTGATATCTGATAAAAGTTCAAGTTCAATTTTTGTTCTATATAACATGGCTTGCCATGTCAACCCAGGTGCAGTAAAACAATTAATCGGATCAATACAAAAACATTTAAACATGTCTTTCTAAAATTCTCCAACACATCTGCTGTGAGAAGTACATCACATTTTAAATATAGATCGTGGTAGTCCCCTAAATTTTCACATTTAAACACACGCCAAATCAGTTTTGCATATTGATAATCAGTCTCGGAAATTTGTGTTCCATTCAATTTGCTACTAAACGCCTCTCTTCCAGGAAATTCAGTTTCTTTAAATGTATCTAAATTTGTTATGTATTCATAAAAATAAATTCCCTTACGGAGAATTAAAGGAAACTTTTCATCGGAAAAATATTGCTTTGTATAGACAAATTGCTCAGGTTTTAATTTTGACACCAAATTTTCGAGACTATACGGCAGGAATTTAAATAAGTCTACAAAACGTAACTCGATAGGTCTACCATTAAAATTAAAGTGCTTAGAGAATGTTATGTATTTCTCAGTGCTTTCAGCAATTACCGAAATATTTCCAGGGGTGCAACCTAATTCTTTCACAAATAAATGTGCATCATACCCAGACAAATTATGGAAGAAGACAGGGATAAAATTACTTTGACGTTTAATTTGTAAATTACAATTGTTGCACACCGTGGCAATATACTGACTAGTTAAATGGTTATGATGTTTAACTTTTCTATTGTTACTCGTATATTTACTATCGCAAACCGAGCATTCAGTGGATACGTTAAACTCCTGTAACTGAGAATTTTTTAATGGTATTAATGGTTTTTGTTGATCTAATATGTTTATGATTTTTCTTAATTCATTCTGATTTCATATAGTTGTTACTCCAACATACAATATAACCAAAACTGCATGATATATGTTGGTGAATTTGTATTGTATGAAATCCACTTTGTTTATTTATAAGTTTTAATAAACTTTCCATATCTGCAATTATTATCACATCATTCTGTAATAACAATTTCAAATTTCGAAATTTTAAAACTTCTCCTTGTTTCGGCATGTTAATTTTGGTTGGAGTGTGTTCTTTACATAGTTTGTCATGTTCATCTAACTTTGATTTGTTATAAAAAGATATTAAACATCGTCTACAAATAAATGTTTGATGACTACCTAACTGATGTCTGACTAAACCATTTAAATTTGTAATTAAACAATAATGAGAGTTTAAATATAATAAATCAATATGTTTACCTACAGCTGTGTCTTCGCTTATACGTAACGGAAAAATAGTTTCATGATCATAATTAATGCCATATATATTAATAGAAATTTGTTCCTTAGGAAATACAGAATTATACATATGTTCAAATTTGCTTATGTGTTCTATTTCGACGGGAAATTTTATATTCGTTTTTTCAAATAACGGTAATAAAGTATTAATATATTGTAAGTAATTATTCACACGATATGAATTATCTTTTGTGGGATGCAACGCAGCTAGAATACTATACATAAAACTTCTATTATCGTTATTTTGAATATTTAAAACACATTTTGTGGATAAAATCCATTGAGGCAATTTTACATAAGTTTTCTCTTTATGACTCTTCAATAACGCATTGAGATTTTTTATTAAACAATAATGAGTGTTGCAATTTTCTTCACAATACAGTAAATCTATACGATTATCTACACATGTGTTTTCGCTTATACGTAACGGGAAAATAGTTTCATGATCATAATCAATGCCATATATATTAACGGAAATTTGTTCCTTAGGAAATACAGAATTATACATATGTTCAAATTTGCTTATGTGTTCTATTTCGACGGGAAATTTTATATTCGTTTTTTCAAATAATGGTAATAAAGTATTAATATATTGTATGTAATTATTTACACGATGTGGATTATCTTTTGCGGGATGCAACGCAGCTAGAATACTATACATAAAACATCTATTATCATTATTTTGAATATTTATAACACATTTCTTTTTGGATAAAATCCATTGAGGTAATTTTATAAAAGAATAAGCGGAAAGAGGATCATATTTACTGATTTTAATTTCTAAGTGATGGTTTGGTTCAGAACATAAAGACCACCCTGATTTCTTAATTGCTCTATTTTCTTGTTCAACTAAAATTTTATTAAATAATTTTTCTATTATAGAATTCACATCTGTACTCGGTAAAATAATTTCATTACCACTATTTACAAAGAATCGACATGTTTCTAAATCTACTGGTTTTACAAAAGTTGTAGCCAAAGAAAAATTTTATTTAAAAGATGAATTATCTTGTTCCTGTTTTAATATATCTAAACAGTCTTTTCTTTTATTCTTTAAAAAACATCCACTATCCTCATTTAAATCAGTATCACATTTTAAAATATTTTTTTAAAATTCTTATTAAATAGAGTATCAGAGTTGATAGTATTTGATTTAACCTTTTTTGTTGCCATTTTTTAAAACTAACTCAAAGTTACTATAATACTTTTGAACTGAGTTTTTATAATATAATATTATTATTATTATTACAAAATGTCTTACTTACAAAAGAAAACAAAACCACACTATTAATAAACCACACTAATAATAAACCACACACACAAAAAATATCTGAACTTTACGCTTCAAATAGCAAACAGGAAATGATTACAAAAAACATGTCGGTCAGTCTTTTATACCTGTCTGACCGCATTGCGTAATATTGCGCAATAAGTATGATTCCCCTGCTGTGTTCATGCTCGGGGATTCCCCTCTTTTTTTATACCTTTCTAATTGATTGCATTACGTTCAGGGATTCCTATCGTTGAATGACAAGTTATTGTCTGTTAAAGAGAAAACTAGCTCAATGTTTTTTAAAATCCGGATGAATGACGTAATGAGAATTATCTACATATGGCGGAAGTTATTATGTAACTGATAACAAAACACGGAAGTTTCGCATTCCTCTACAATATTTAAATAATCTCTGCTATGTTCAAATATAGGTTAGAACAAGTTCACTCCTTAAAAGAATCTTTGCTATAGGGTTCGAATGTATTATCTGTTATGTTCAAATAAGGGTTGAAAAATGAGAACGAGTACACTCCCCGTAGTCTTATGTCTGCTATGTTTTGTTGGAAAATAAGCCATGTTCTTTTATTAGCTGCGCTATGTATTATCTGTTGTGCTGTGTGTTCATAGTCTCAGTGTATTCTATGCTATGTTAAAATAGGGGTTGGAGAACGAGATCACCCTTTAAAATGGACTATGTTTAATCTTCCATGGAACGAATACAACCTCATTATTGTCTTAGTTTTATGTAATTTCTACTATGTTCAAATAGGGGTTGGAAAAGAGAACGAGTACACCCCTTAAAAAGTGGTCATAAAAGGGAATGAATACAAATTTGTGTGTTATGTATTCTTATGTATTATCTGTTCTGCTGTATGTTCATAGTCTCAGTGTAATTTCTACTATGTTCAAATAGGGGTTGAAAAATGTGCTCATAAAAGAGAATGAATACACCCCTAAAATGGAGGATGTTGTGTTTATTATCTGCTCTGCTATGTGTTCGTAGGGGTTGGAAACGAGTACACTTCTATTCACTGCTATGTTAAAATAAGGGTTGAAAAATATGCTCATAAAAGGGAACGAGTACACCCCTAAAAATGTGCTCGTAAAAGAGAACGAATACACCCCCTAAAAAGTGCTCATAAAAGGGAATAAATTCACCCCTAAAACGGAGGTCGTAAAAGACCGTGGGCTCATGGTGTACAATGGTCATTTTCCCAGGGGCTTGTGAGTTGTTCTCTTATGTCCTATTATGAGCCAGATCGATCCATTTTCTACTACTCATAACATATAGTATTAGCAGCCACAGCTTCTGCAAAGTCTACTACAATCTTTATGTTTGTTCTCTCATTTACCGATACATTCTTCCTCTTACTACAATTAATCACATACATTGGTCTGTTATCTATAAACTCTTTAGGGTCATAGTGAATTTCGGTATTGCCACATGTTATTCTCTTAAATGCAGTATAATCTTCGTACATCTTAAAATAATCCCTGTTAGCAATATCTAAGTTTCTTGATTCTTTCGGAAATACCTCATTCCTTCCATTCTTAAGATAGATATTCTTAACCTTACAATGATCGAACTTACTTGTATCTGCTGTTTGTTTACCACTTCTATCAGTTTGGAACATTAAAACTACAAAATCAGGCATATCAAATTGTCTAGAATTAAATTGAGTAGTAACATCAAACTCCAAGAAAGAACCTACAACAGTCTTCTTAACACATTGATAAGTATGGAATGAAAACATGATTTTAGGTTCTTTAAGAATATTCAACTTTAACTTGTTTTCATAATTAGATTCATATCCAACAATAGGCATTCTTATCTCCATATTTTTATTGTTATTTTTCCATCATGAGGAGCTGCTGCACCTGCTCCTGATCCAGTCCATTTGTACAAGACATCGTTATTGTTGTTAGCTTTTGTAAATGTTATTCTCAATCCGCCTTTCCACATAACCTCTTTATAATTACTTAAAAAGCCTGGAATTAATCTTAATGGGTACAAAACGCTAAAGTCCTTTCTTAGACCAAGTTTATCATCTGTTTCAAATCCAGCCTGTTTTAGATATTCAACTTCTGGATTGGAAATCTTTAATGTTCCGATAGCTGTAGATGTTATTCCAGGTAGTTCAATCTTATCTATAACAACTCCATGCTTTCTAACTTCAATTTGAGAAAAGAAGAATGGTAAGAAGTTATCTACAAGTTTTATAGTATCATTTGCACCAAATGTTCCTCCAACTGATGCACCAACAACTTCAAAAGTCATATGACAATCTGCTTTGTGTGGATGTATGAACCCATCACCCACATCGAAATCAAACTCAATATCTTTGTTAGCTTCATTCGAATTATTAAATTTTCTTGTGTTAGCTTTAAAACTCTGTAATTCGTAACTCTCAATACTATCCATTTATTATAAAGAAAATATTGAAACAACACTTTTATGGAATGTATCCATAAATGAATCATGCATAATAAACATTTAAAAACTTATAATCCCCATCCTAACTTATAATCCCCATCCTAACTTAACCTTAGCATTCATAGCAGTACCAACCCCAAAAGCAGCTAATCGTTCACCAATTGACGCTTCACTACTAAATGCTCTTTTCCATGCTTCAGTTTCTAGTTCCTTATCTGCAATATGTCTTGACTCTGTATCTTTATTGTCTCTGTAGTATATATCGTGTTCTTTACAAGCCTCATCTAATGGGTTAATGCCTTTATCACCTCTTTCTAATCTTTCTTGTAGCTTAGTTCCCGGACCGCAGTACGAAAATCCTGGAATATGTAGCTCAAACGGTAATTTATTAATCAAATCATTTACTAATCCTTTTCCAAGCTTCTCATCATTTCAGAATCGTGGTGGTAATGTATTTAAAATCTTAATCAAATAACCTATAATTTTCGGATCATTAGGAATAAATTGTGAAAGCTTATTATTAATCATACTCACTATACCTACTTTCTCATTATAAAAGTTATTATTACCAGCCTTTTCTTCTCCATCTATAACTATTAACCGATCAATTAACTTTCTCACATCATCCATCCATATATATTCTTTAAGTATCTCTGTATATTGTTTAATTCCTTCATCAGTCCTTTTAGGTGTCGTGTTCTTTTTTGTTGGTGTTGGAGGTAAAGATGGTTTAATATAATCATCCCAAATAGGCTTGATAATATTAATGTATTTAGAACCTCTATTAGATGCTACATTTTTATCTCGATTATATTTTTGGAAGGCAGCATCTGATTCTATTATTATTTCCTTGTACTGTTCAAAATCGTCATCATCATAATTTCAATAGTTTTATTAGTATTCATCATTAACAATTCCCATAAGCCTTCTGTTCCTTTATAAGTTTTACCATTAATTATCAAATCATCGCCACTCGCTTTAACTTCAGAATTTCCTATCTTATTTATTATTTTTCCATCTTCTTCTACAGCTCGTATTCCAAATACACTATCATTTCTTTTACTATAATATTTAGTTGCAATCTTGCCAAATGATTGTGCTGTTGTCAAAGGTTCTACTCCTTCGACTTTATCTTTAATTTGTTTTCTCATTTGTTTTATTTCTCCTGTTATAGGTGTATTACTACTACTTGGAGGACTATCATAAGTTATCTTTTTAGGTTTTTCTAGTAGACTAGGATCTATTGAAGCCGTCTTATGTGCAACTGGAACAAGTTCAGTTATTAGATTTTTATTTTGTTCTGCTACTTCTTTGATCTCGCTTCCTAAATTTTGAATAGCATCAATTACAGGCTGTTCTTGTGTTTTAAATTTATCATATATACCTGCTCTTTCTTTCTTCCAAGATTTGAAGCCCTTTATCAAGAACTCCTTTAACTTAATATTCTTATGAATTTCTTTCTCATCCATTTATTATATAGAAAACGAACAAACGTTAATAAACATCAATAAACGTCAAAGAACGTAAATAAACGTGAAAAAGTCAAATGTTTAAGAAGTGTTTTATCTTGTTCCTATACTTACCATTGTTTACCTTCCTTGTCATATCAATTACTATAAAACCATAATCTTCTTGCCAACATTCTGAACATATCTCTTTAAATTTATCATAAGACATATCTCCTCCAACAAACTCATTATACACATGTTTAAGATTAGCTTCATCTTGTCTGAATATGCATAGGAAGTTAACGTTTTCTCTTATAAACTGTTTAGATACTTTTGAATATGTTTGTGCAAGATAGAAACAGTCTAAATGTCTATGTCTACCTCTTGTAAAGTAATTTCTAACAGTATCTTGATTCTCCAAAATGTAATCATCAAACACAACTCCAGAGTATTTTTCACATTCATGAATAGGTACAATACAATCATTACTGCTTAAGAACGTTGCTATTTGCTTCTTAAACTTTAGTTCTGCTTTTTCAAATCGATCTTTTAATTGCTCATACTTTGGCTCATTCATGCTTTTATGTAGAAGTAATTATTGTTTAACCAACCTGGCTGTAATAAAAAATTAAATAATAGAACTGTTTTACTACACCCAGATGGACCCACGATAAGGCATCGAATATCATCAGGTATAAGCTCCCCATTTCTTTTCTTAACTGTTGTTTCTTTTATCATCTCTTTTACATCCCAATTAATAGTTTTCTTACTCATTTATTATAGAGAAAATCGTCTGCTAATACCTTTTATGATCTTATATCTTTAAGTTGTTCTCTGATCTTAAACAATGTGTCTTTTATATATTCGTTATCCATTTCACCATTTAATGTTATTATCATCTCTAACTGTTCTTTAAATGAATTAATACAAGTGACAATGGTTTTATTTTCGTCTTTTCTTTTGCTTATGTTTAACTTAGAAGACAAACCTGTTATTATAGCACTTCCAGTTGCAAGAGACGTTGTTAATATGGAGTAAATTGTTACAGGTATAAAAATATTAATAAACCCAGTTGTTGCAGAAAGTATAACAGACAACGTAATCAAAGTATAGTATGCATATCTAACAATTCGTAGTTTTCTCTTTTTCTTCTTTAAACTGTATTCTAACTTATAAATGATATCTTCTATTAACTTGATTACTTTCTCTCTTGGAATATCTCTAGGTAAATCAAACTCATTCATTTATTATATAACAAATGGCTAAGGTATTTAAGTTAACGAGTGATACTTCTGTTTTAAAGAAGAAACTCCATTACGAATTAGACAACAGTAGCAACTATTTAAGTATAGGACTAGTCGGGTTTTACACAACATACTTAACTCCAAACATAACAACAGAAAAAAACAGTTTCTCATATGGTGATAGACAAGTTTTTATACCAGAAGGGCAATATAATTTAAAATCACTTAATGAGTATTTAAAATCTCAATCCATCAACAGAACATTATCAGAAGATCATTTAAGAAATAGAGTTAAAATAGAAACTGATAGTAATGATGTTACAATTGGGGGTATAGGTACTGTCCTCGGGTTTAATGTTCTTGAAGTTTGAGAAAAAAATAAAACACATATTGGAAGTAAGTTGCCAAAGTTTTACCCATTCGATACGATTAATGTTCACTGTAATATAGCAGATGGTATGTTTGTTAAAGATACTGAATACACACATAGAGAAACAGGAATTATAGCATCATTTAAAACAGATGCTGAGTTTAAACATAGTATTATTTATGAGCCTACTTATCCATTATTTTTCCCTATATCTAAAGACAAGGTTGACAATTTTGAGATAAGGATAACAGATGAGAATGATTCCTGAATTGATTTTGGTGGAGCTACAACAACTGTACTTTTACAAACTAAGATTTTCTCTTAAATAAATAGGAAGATGTGTTCTATTAAAGGTTGTATGTTTAGTGTTCCTTATAACGAACTAAAGGATTTAAATATTGATCATGTATTAACAAAGAAACAACTTAGTGATAAATACAAGAAAATTAAAGAAGGTAAAGTAATGGATTTAACTTTAACTACTGCACAAATGAAAAAGATTAAGAAAGAGCATATGGGTGGTTTTATCTTTACAATTCCAGCCATTCTAGCAGCTTTAGGAGCAGTTGGTTCATTAGCAGGTGGTGCAGCAGCGTTTACTAAAACTGTACTTGATTTTAAGAAGAATAAACAAGAACTAGAAGAACAAAGAAGGCACAATATGGCTATGGAAGAAAAGCAGGGAGCAGGTAAACCAAAGAAGTCAAAAAACTAAAACCATTGACCAGCTTCGATATAGAGAGGTTGGTTAAAGAATTAAAGATAAAACGATTTAGAGGTGTATTTATGAGTGACGAACTTCCACAAAAACCCTATGTAAATGAGTGTGGTATAGTTAACCTCGATAAATCAGAAAACATTGGTACTCATTGGATATGCTATTGGAGAGATAACAACATAAAGTACGTGTTTGATTCTTATGGTGGTGTTCCTCCTAAACAACTGGTACAATATCTTACTACCAAAAACTTATTTTACAATGACGAACGAATACAAGACTTTAATTCAGTTATGTGGTCATCTTTTTGTTAAGGTTTTACATCTTTTAAATCAAGGGTATTCTTTTAGTGATGTTATGTATATGATTAAAAATTATTAGGTTTAAGTGCTTTTATGATTTATATTCATAAAAGTTTTGTTTTAAGATAAATATGGAAACTATACACAATAGATTTTTAGATTATTATCAGAAGCATGTAGATGAAATAGATGAACTACTTAGTTGTAATTTTTATCGGTATTTTCAGTATGTTAGTAAGATAGACTTAAAAGATAAAAACAACGTATATTATGTTATTGCTTTTTGGAAAATGTTTATACCTAAATTTTTGTACACGGAAGAAGAATTGAACAAGTTATATCCAATAATTACCTTAAAGGACATGTTGTCAAATTATAGCTATAAACCATTAAAATGCAGTAATTGTGGTAGTAAGTGATTAGCAAAAGGTAGGAGTACATACATTTGTGATGATTGTTCTGTAGCGAATGGTTTTGTTTACAGTACTAATGAAGGAATGAGAGCTGGTTATGCAAGAAAACCATGGTATGATACTAGAAAAAGATTTAAGTTACAGTTATCACGTTTACAAGCTTTACAGGATAGAATTATTCACGAAGATGTGTTCAAGGTGTTAAAAGATGAATTTAGAGATATATCAAAACATTTAATATCAATAAAAGATGTTTTAGAAATACTAAAGAAAAACAAGTACACAAAATATTATGATGATGTTTATTTAATACACTATCACCTTACCGATCAAAAACCATTAAACTTACGACATATGGAAGAAACACTTATAAACGAATTCGAAAACTTATACGAAACCTTTAAAGAACTGTATCCGAAAAGAGTATTGTTTATTAACTTAAAATGTGTATTGTACTATCTGTTGAAAAACCATGATGTTCATGTTGATATTGATTTTAAACACTCACCTAAACAAATAGAGATGTTAAAAAAATGTTTTGAAAAATTAGAATGGACATTTTCTTTATAATAAAATGAGTATGGATATATTTGGTAATGTTGTAGATAGAAAAGGAAATATTAATATTAGTGAAGAAAAATTAAAATTGTTGGAGAATCTAAATGATGTTGTTAGCGTAAGTCAACTTAGATCAATAGAAGCTCAATTAGAGAACGATAGAAAACGATTTGAAGATGCATTAGAAACGTTAGAAGACACATACATAAAGAAAAAAGATTTTCAAAAAGTTAGAATGGATACTACTAAATTGATTATGCAAAAAGAAACTATACCTCTATTATATCGATTGAGAATTAAGAATGTTAAAGACCCAATCTTTAGAATATCCAATCTTTTTAATTTCTACAAATTTCTCTATAATGGAAAAATAATGCACATGGAATTAAGTTTGGATAAATACTTTCTAGAGATATATTTGGGTGATACTTTGATTGAAAATATACCTTTTAACTTTAACTAGAACGATATAATTATAATTAAACCAAATAAAAATTCAGCTATGGAAGAAGGACTCTGTTGTTTGTTGTAATGTACATAAAAAGAGAGCTTTCCTAAAGACGTTTGCTATATAGTAAATATGGATATTTGGTAATGTTAAGAGTATAATAGAAGAATCTAGAAAAGTTTTTACATCCTGGGTTGATTTTAAGAACAAAAGATTGGTTAATGTATCTAATGCTATCGATAAACAAGATGTTGTAACATTAGAACAGCTTGAATCAGTGAAAGAAGAGTTTAATTTACTTACACGAGAAAAAATTGTTGAATTACCATGTCGATTGGCAGATGATCTTGGGAAACCAGTCTTTTTTGTATATAATTTAGCTGCTGCCCACAAATTTCTTTATAGAAGTAGGTTAATGCATATAGAATCAAGTCTTAATAAACATCTTATAGACTTATTTTTAAATGAGACACTAGTTGAAAGTTTTCCATTACACTTTAATATACATGATCAGTTAACAATTAGACCAACCAAATATTCTGAATTGAAAGAAGGTAAGTTATTATTGATTATTATGTATATAGAAACAGAAGATGAAAACGAATCAAGTGATGATGATAATGTTAAAAGTATAGTATTAGGTAATGATAAATTTTAATTTTTTGGTTGATTTTCTATACAATAAATAGTAATAATGATGTATTGTGTTAAATGTAAGAAATTGACAGATACGGAGAAAGATACCATTAGAATTGAACAAACAAAGAATGGAAGATATCTAAAGAAAGGTATTTGTTCTGTATGCGGTGTTGCTAAAACTCAATTCGTTAAAAAGAATGATTGACTATATGATGGTAAAGGTGTTAGAGAAGACATTATAGAAGAAATTCACAAACCATCTAGAAAAAACTTTGACAGATTAAGTGTAGTTATAAAAGGTATTGATGATCTTTGGCAAGCTGATCTTGTAGAAATGGATAGTGGAGTATTAAAAGGTGTTTCCAAATTAAATAAAGGCTATAAGTATTTGCTAATGATTATAGATGTGTTTTCGAAATATGCGTTTGCTGTTCCTGTTAAAGATAAGAGTAGTAAAAATGTTACAGAAGCATTCGAATCCATATTAAGAACGAGAAAACCTAGTAACTTACAAACTGATCAAAGTAAAGAGTTTTACAATAAAGAGTTTAAGAAGTTAATGGATGAAAATAAGATTAATCATTACTCAACCTATAGTGGTAAGAAAGCTTCTGTTGTTGAGAGATTTAATAGAACACTTAAACAAAACATGTGGAAAAGGTTTACAACACAAGGAAATTATAAATGGATAGAGATATTACCAACATTGGTTAGTGAGTATAATAATAGAGTATATAGAACAATTGGTTTAAAGCCTATAGAAGTTAATAAGAAGAATGAGCGAACAATATTGGAGAAAGTGTATAAGAAAGAATATAAGCATGTTAAACCTAAATACAAGTTAGGTGATCATGTTCGTATAAGTAAATCGAGAGGTTTATTTGAGAAAGGATGTACACCTAATTGGTCAACAGAAGTATTTGTTATTAGTGAAGTTATTCCATCTAATCCGCCTACATATAGAATTAAAGATTTAGAAGAAGAGGATGTACAGGGTAGATTTTACGAACCAGAACTATTAAAGACGAAACATAAAGATGAATACTTGGTGGAAAAGGTGTTGAGAAACAAAGGTGATAAAGTATATGTTAATGGCTAGGTTTTGATAATTCACATAATAGTTGGATAGATAAAAGTAGTGTAGTGTAAATATAAATGTTTGTCTTTTATGGAATAATAACCATAAAAGATAATTAAGCTAAAACTTTATCGATAGCTAAAATCATGATGATAAGAATCTATTTGTATGGGTAAAAACTCTGAAAATGATTAAATTAACATTTTCTATATAATAAATATAAGTACTATGGATAATTCGTATAGTTTAAATGATATTTGCTATGAACAGATTAAAGATGATTACTGGTACGGTCTATTTGGTGATTTTAAGTTGATTATAGATAAAAAAAACTGGTTACTTCAATGCTACTAAGTTGTGTCAAGATGGTGGGAAAAGATTTGATAATTGGCTGAAAAATAAAGAATCAAAAGAACTAATAGAGTATATTTAATCTCCTATAATTATAGGGGATGAAATTATCAAAACAATAACAGGAGGTAAAGGAAAGATATGGAATGAATTAAGAGGAACGTATGTATGTAAGGAATTGATTTTAGATGTATCTAGATGGATTTCTCCTATGTTTTATCTTAAATGTAATCAAATCATTATCGACTATTACACAAAAGACTTTAAACAATACAAGGATGAACAGGAACAACTAGAAGCACGAGTGCAACAGATAGAACAACAAATGAATCAGTTACGTATAAACAATGAGAAACAAGAAAAGGAAATAAATCGTCTTAAAACAATCGCAGCACCATATACTGATGATGTTTCAAAAGATAATTGTCTAATCATATATAAGAAGAATAAACCTAATGATCCTTTCCCTTATTATGCAATCAGATGTCAGAAGAGAAGCCTATATAAGCCTCTTAATGAAGCAGAAGAAAAATATCCGAATCATGTAATAATATACGAAAACTTTAGAGATCCTAACAGTATTAAGCTCTTCAATCTAATGCAGCAAGAACTAGATATTCGTAAAGGTAAGGGTAATGAGTTTTGGACACCCCTATCAGAAAAAGAATTGGTTAAAGAAATTGATTGTTTATATGATTGGTTAATATTTGATAATTAAGGTTAATATCTGATAATTAAGGTTAATATTAGATAATTAAAGTTACAACTTTTATGATATAATAGTCATAAAAGATAATTAAGGTTAATATTAGATAATTAAAGTTTCAACTTTTATGATATAATAGTAATAAAAGATAATTAAGGTTACGACTTTTATGATATAATAACCATAAAAGGTAATTAGTTAAACATGAAACAAACCATCTGTTGTAACATCGAACGCTAAATTCAATATACTACCTAAATCGGGATTATTATGATATTTTCTTACTATAACTCTCCAATCTACGTAATGTCTAAATAAATATATAAACTCTACAGAGATGTGTTGATAAATTGAAATGATATGCCAATGAACTCTGTCTTTGAACTCTGCAATAAATCCTTCTGTTAAATTTTGAGACATTGAAATCATTTCCCAATCTACTTTGTCAGCGTAATCTCTTATAAGGTTTTCTGATAATTGATGAGTTCCAGATAAGCGCCACCAAGAAACTTTATCTGCATGTTCTCGTATAAAGGCTTCAGAGAGTTTGCTTCCATAAGATATAGCATCAAAATCAACTTTGTCTATAAACTCATTAATAAATTCTTCGGATAGGTTTTGATTATACGATACTTCTTTCCAATCAACTCTATCTGCAAATTCTCTTATAAAGTCTTCTGATAAGTCTTGGCTTTCCGAAATAATCTCCCAATTAACTTTATCAGCTAATTCTCTTATAAACTCTTCCGATAACTTTTTCCATGAACATATTTCACTCAAATTAACTTTCTGCAGATATTTACGTATAAAGTCTTCTGTAATGTGATCATAGTTATATTCCTCCTCATAATCATCATAACCTATAGATAACCATTGTTCATCAGTCAGTGAATCTAATATCTCATCAGACAAATTCATAACGTTTGCATAGAGAATGTTTTGTATAAGAAATGAGTTGTTTTCTTTAGTGGCTTTCTTGAACAAATGATCTAACATACCTATGGACACGCTAAAATTTATTTTGTCTTCATCATTATAACCACCAATATCTAAATGTTTACATACACAATCAAATATAGGTTTGTAAGATAATATTTCCTTAGCACTAGTTATGTTCGTTTTTATTCTTAGATTTTTTAAATTTATCTCATTTTTGTTGGTTTTCTATATAATAAATATGGAGAAAGATTTTGATTTATTACATGATAGACTTAAACTAATTCATCATGATCATAAACTCTTAGCAGCACTACTAGAGAAGCAAATACTGTTAAAGGAAAAAGAATTATTAATAATGCAACAAAAAACATCTGATTTGAGTAGTGATGATGAATATAAATATGGTAGTGATGATTATGATGATGATGATGATGAGTAAGTTTACAAAAATGATTTAATTTTAATATGTGTATATGTGACTTTGATTGGTTATTCTCATCAAAGTCGTGTTCTAATACAACGCGTAATATGTAGACATGGCAGGAGTGTACAATGTTAAGTGTTGTATTAGGATAAATGGAAGTAAAAATAGTACAAAAAGATTAGGAATAATCCGGCCTAGATAAAAATTGAGTTATAGTAAGATTTTCTATATAGTAAATAAGATGAGTAATTATAATAGATTTACTGTAATAGAGTTAAGACGACAATGTAAAGAGAAGGGAATCAGAAGATATTCCCGATTAAGAAAAGCAGAACTAATAAACCTTCTTAAACAGCATGAAGATGGACAAAACAGAAGACAGATTAGAAATATATTCCCATTTAAGCAAGAAATAATTGAAGAACCAAAAATCAAAGTTGAATCAGTACCAATTGATGTAAAACGTCAGAACATTGCATTAAAATCAAGATTAGAAACATGGAAATTTACAACAGATTACAAACCACAAGATCCACTTGAACAATATATTACTGCAACATCTAAAGCTATATTAAACAGATTACAAATTAGCTTAAGTAAACATAGTTCATTAAAAGCTAATCTTTATATAAGTTGTACATATAAGAAAGATGAAGAAACTCAAAACTTCTATTTTAACACTGAAAACCAAGAAATATATCAGTCAAGTAATTTAAAAGAAGAAATAACTAAAATGAAACAAAGATTAAGAACAAGAATGGATGAGTTCCAAGCTAGAGGTTCTGGCTGGGCTCTTATAAACATTAACTTTTTACAACTAGCAGTCGTCAAATATACACCATATAGAGGATCAACATACATAGATCTACCTGATAAAATTAAAAATAAACAAGCAATCATAAATGTAAAGAACGAAGATGAAAAATGTTTCTTATATTCAATTTGTTCTGCACTATACCCAGCTAATAAAGATCCACAACGACCTTCCAAGTACAAGCAAGCTGTTAAATACTTAGAAGAAAAATTTTAAAAATATTCATTTTCCTGTAAAACTATGTGATATTCCAAGAGCTGAAAAATTACTTAATATTTCTATAAATGTTTATGCATATGATAAAGACTATTCAATCTATATACTACATTACACACAAAACAAGCGAGAAAATCATGTCAATTTATTATATATAAAAGAACAAAATGAAGACCAAGTTAAAACACACTATTGTTGGATTAAGGATTTAAGCAGACTAGTATGTACACAATTAACTAAAAAGAGAGCTCGAAAATATTTATGTGATAGATGTTTGTTATACTTCTACTCACAAGACGCTTTAAATAAACATGAGCAAGATTGTTCATTAAATGAGCCAGTAAAAATAATAATGCCTGAAGAAGGTAAATCTGTTGAATTTAGAAACTACCAATACACAATGAAAATGCCATTTGTGATTTATGCTGATTTTGAATGTTTGTTACATAAAGTTATGGGTTGTGAAGAATGTTATCCAGATAACGAGCCATATACGAAAAAATATCAACAACATAAGCCATCTGGATTTTGTTATTATGTAGTAAAGAGCGATGGAAGTAAAACTAATCCTGTTTTGTATAGAGGCAAGAACGCTGATAATAAAATTATAAGACTGTTAACAAAAGAAGCCAAACAAATATCGAACATACAAACAAAATAACGAATTACCATTAACAAAAAGTCAGAGAAAAGAGTTCAATGAATCTAAATGTTGTTATTACTGTAAGCAGGAGTATACTAAAGAAAATCATAAAGTTAAGCATCACGATCATATAACAGGAAAATTTGTAGCACCTCTATGTAATAACTGCAATTTAAAAGTCAAAGTACCAAAGTTTGTACCAGTGATCATACATAACTTGACAGGATATGACTCACACTTGTTTATAAAAGAGCTTGGATGTAATAAAGAAGAAATAGATCTAATACCCAATAATGAAGAAAGATACATATCATTCAGTAAAAAGGTTGGAACTATTAAATTGAAATTTGTAGATTCATTTAGATTTATGGCTTCTAGTTTAGACAAATTATCATCAAACTTGAAACCTGAGCAAATGATACATACAAAACACTTTTATCCTAATCAAGAACAGTTTCAACTTGTAATAAGAAAAGGTGTTTACCCGTATGATTATGTTAACAATTGGGATAGGTTTAGAGAAAGAAAATTACCGTTAAAGGAGGCATTCTTCAACAAGCTTATGAATACACATATAAGTGATGAAGATTATGAACATGCAAAGAAAGTATGGGAAATGTTTAACATTAAGAATCTCGGACAATACCATGATTTATATTTGAAAACAGATGTATTATTGTTAGCAGATGTGTTTGAGAACTTTAGAGAAACATGTCTTAAAGCTTATGATCTTGATCCAGCTTGGTATATGACGGCACCAGATTTAGCTTGGGATGCAATGTTAAAGATGACCAATATAAAATTAGAATTGTTGTGGGATTATGATATGGTATTAATGGTAGAGAAAGGTATAAGAGGTGGGATTAGTGAATGCTCAAAAAGATATGTAAAAGCAAACAATAGGTATATGGAAGATTATGATAAGAATAAAGAAGATTCTTACTTAATGTATCTAGATGCCAATAACTTGTATGGGTGGGCAATGAGTCAATATTTACCGTATAAGGGATTTAGATGGTTAAGCGAAGATGAGATAAGAGAAATAGATTTTACAAGTATAACTGATAATTCTGATACTGGTTATATATTAGAAGTTGATCTTGAATATCCTAAAAATTACATGACTATCACAAAGACTACCCATTAGCTCCTCAAAATATATGTCCGCCTGGTTCAAAACAATCGAAGCTATTAACAACCCTATATGATAAAGAAAAATATGTAATTCACTATCGAAACCTAAAACAATGTCTTTCACTTGGATTAAAACTTAACAAGATACATCGAGTAATAGAGTTCGAACAATCAGATTGGTTAAATAAATATATTGATTTAAACACACAAATGAGAACGAAAGCAACAAATGATTTTGAAAAAGACTTTTATAAGCTCATGAATAATTCAGTATTTGGGAAGACTATGCAGAATATTAGAAAGAGAGTTAATATTAAACTTGTAAGTGATGAGAAAAAATACGAGAAACTTGTAGCAAAACCGAATTATAAGAGTACTACAGTTTTTACGGAAAATTTAGTAGCAGTTCACATGAACAAGATTAAAGTGCAATTTAACAAACCGATTTATGTTGGTATGTCAATTCTAGATTTGTCAAAATATTTAATGTACGATTTCCATTATAATGTGATGAAACCAAAATATCAAGACAAAATAGAAGTATGTTATACAGATACCGATAGTTATATATACCATATCCAAACAGAAGATGTGTACGAGGACATGAAAAATTATATTGATTACTTCGACACGAGTGATTACCCTAAAGATAACAAATATAAGATACCACAAATTAATAAGAAAATACTTGGTAAGATGAAGGATGAAATTAAAGGCACAATCATAGAAGAGTTTGTGGGTTTAAGAAGTAAGATGTACAGTATAAAATCACCTCAAATAGATTTAACGGATAAAGACTTTAAAGGTAAGTTCGATAAAGAAAAGTGTTGTAAGAAAGCTAAAGGTATTAAGAAGAGCGTTGTGTATAAAGAACTTACTTTTAACGAATATAAGGACTGTTTGATTAGCCAAAGAGAATATTATAAAAAGATGTATTTAATTAGAAGTTACAAGCATGATTTGTACAGTATAGAAGTCAATAAGTTAGCTTTAAGTTCCGTAGATGATAAGAGATGTGTTTTAAAGGATGGGATCAATACCCTACCATGGGGTCATTATAAGATAGAAGAAAAATGAAATATATATATATAATTCATTTATATAATAAATGCCTAAACAAAACATAATAAAATTAGACTACTTTCGATATTATTGCACAACATGTAAATCAATTGTAACGCGAACTAAAAAAGAATGTACAAGTGACTTCTGTAGCTTTGGAAGATGTAGTAGATGTGAAAATTATGGATATGATTATATTTGTAAATGCGTAGAATAATTTAGTTGTAGTTTTAGATGTAAGTTTTTATGATTTTAAATGTCATAAAAGCCTATGCAATCTCACTTTAACATTGTAGTTATGGGGATACTTTGCGCCGTGTAACTTTGTAAAAGATCTGGTTCGAAAAAAGGGTCAAAATTGCGCTCGTAGTAACCATATCTAACTACTTCTGTGGCTGTGGAGCAGCGGTGTGTAATCAAATTTCTTGTGAAGGAGAAAGTTAAACCAGCTGAGATTTTCAGAAGATTGCAAGCGTAGTATGTGAACAATACTGGTGATGTCACGGACAAGAGTGGTGTGAACAGTTTCGCGAAGGACGGGAGCTGGTGACAAATGAAGCGCATGATACATTCGCCCGACTGCAGTCACACCAGTGAATATCACACGTGAATGATTCTTGAGAACCGGCGAGTAACAGTGCGGGATATTGGTGCCGAGGTCAATATCAGTGTCGGAAGTGTTGAGACAATCATTCCCGACCACTTCCGCATCCTTGTGCAAGGTGGGTTCCTCGCCAGCTGACATTTGATCAGAAGTGGACGCGCATAACGATCTGTGAACAGCTTCTGAATTGGTTTCGGGCCGAAGGTGATGAATTGTTGCAATCCATTATCACGTATGATGAAACATGGTTGCATAATTCAACACCAGAGACCAAAAGAAGCAGCATGGAGTGCCGGCATAAAGGTTCCCCGCCGCCCAAGAGAAGCAAAATGCAGCCGTCTGCCGGAAAGATCATGGCAAATGTCTTCTGGGACATGAAGGGTGATATCCATGTGAATTTTCTGGACAAAGGGAGCACATTTAATGTCCAGTATCACTTCCAGTGGCGCAAATCTGTTTTCAACATTGGGGGGGGGGGACGGGTAAGACCGTTCTCATTTTTTTTAGCAATATTTAAAATATTTATGAATTTGAAAAACTGTGCTGTGGAAGATCAGGGAAGTAGAGTTGTTTCTAGCATTGGAAGGCGGGCAGATTTGAGGCTTATTCTGGGACGACATCAATTTCATTTCACTTTCCTTTGTGGTAATCGGATACAAATCATCACCTTTTTCCCCAAAAAACACATTTCAAATCGGATTATTGGGGGGACAATCTCCCTCAGTTCCAAGATTGGAGGGGATATGTCCCCCTCATCTTCCTGTGATTTGCACCAGTGATTACTCCACATCGTTGATTGGTGCTGTACGAAAGTACTTTCGCAAGAAAAGACCCGGGATGTTGTCTGGAAACTTCATTCATTTCCATGACAATGCCCGCCCTCACACGGCCAATGTGACAACAACTCTGGCCGAAATGCGCTGAAGAGTTCTGCCATATTCCTCTACAGTCCAGATTTGGCCCCCAGTGAGTATCATTTGTTTGCATCCCTTCCGGGAGAGAAGAAATTAATGACAAATGAAGCACTGCGGAACGATGTCCTCCAGTGGCTACAACAACAACCAAGTTCTTTCTACACCAAAGGAATCAGGGAGCTGCCACAACGATGGCAACGGTGCCTCGACGCGCACGGAGAATACTTGAAAAGCTGACATAGTTTGGTGCTTTTTGTGCTATCTGTTTCCTCTGTAGAAATAAGTCCCGGTCAACCTTGAACGACTTTTGTATATATATATATATATATATATATATATATATATATATATATACACGCGGATCCAAAGGGGGCATAGGGGCTATATCCCCCCGTCACGTTCAGGTATATACTGAAAAGAATGGGCTTCAATTCAGCTTTACACTCGATAAAGCGGCAAACTATGGACCTTCCTTGATCATATCCTGGATCCTTAACTGCATTGTTTAAAGAGAGCATTATATCGTATCTATGGATTATTATTTTGCTCATATCTCCACAACATAACATTTGTGCTTTTGATCTTCTGTTATTTCTTCAATGTTATCTTATATAACATCTTCAAGCCAGGCCGCGAGAGGCTTGTGGGAAAAAAGAGTTTGTCATTTTGTGTGGGAGTCTGGAAAGAATGCCACCGTCTTTCGTCATACTGCCACATAGGGCCTTATGCAGAGTCGTTTTGTAATGTGATTAGTGCCTTACTAAAGAGTTCGACTAACATATGTGTCCTGCGGTAGTCAGGCCTTTAGTATGATGTTAATCATACGTCAAAACGACTCTGCATAAGGCGGATAACGTTTGCGAAATGCTAAATTTCCCTACATTTTATCTCGTATTAGTAAGACCTCCCTTTTTCCCTCCTTAAAAAATTCTTTGCTAAATCTCTCTACGCTGCGGGAAATTTCCCTCAAACTAGCATCACTGAACAGCAGACAACCCATGTACAATCTATTTAGCCAATAAGAAAACATGTTACATTCTATTTATGACGTAACCCTCTTGACGTCATCTTTATTGATGTACCAGTTCCTATTGGCCAGGAGTGGAGAAACTTAAACCTAATATTCACACTAATATTACACTGGGTGTGGATGCAGTCGCTACCTTGTTTTATATGCTTATGTACCTAGGTACTTACTGTATATACAATAAAAGGTTTGATTATATATTCGAGTTTACGCTGTTCCAATATCAGCGACGCTGTTCCTGTGTAAACGTGAAAATCGCAAATTTAATTGTGTTACTCTATTATCTTTATTAACAAAAGGAGTAAGTAGAGTTACAATAAATATTCCAAAATTCATGGCTCCCAGATAAAGAATTTAGCCATCGAACTAAAGAAGTGAGGAATAACAGTGAAACAGGACATATTTTTTACTTTGTAAACTGTATTTCAGAGCCCACAAAACTCAGTTAAGCAAACATGTCAGCTAGGAAATCAGAGAGTTGCTCATTTCATTTTAACATCGTCTATCCAGTTCATTGCACAGTGCAGTTCTATTACTCCCGAGGTAGTATGGAGTTTGCATTAAAACACAACCGCGGCCAACCCAGATATCTGACATAATTCCAACTCTATGTATTCCAGTAAGAGTGCACTTTATGCCGAACATTCATTGGAACCGCTTCACCTGAACCGATTCCTCGGAACACTTCAGAGATCAGTTCCCAAAAATAATTCCATGAATCGAAACAATCGAAAAGTAAATTCTGCAGAAGTTTTGCAGACCACCTAATAAGCAATCGTAATCAAACTTCACCAGCAAACTAAGATATATCATAACAATGATAATAGATTACGATTGCTAACCAAATGATCTACCACACTCACCAAGAATTTACTCTTCAATTACTACGTACAAGGGCAATATCTTTGAGAACTGACGCTAAAGTCTTCCGAGAAATCAATTCAGGTGAAACGGTGACTATCAACTTTGAGATATAAATGGGGGCTACCGCCCCCCAAACCCGCCGCTCAAGAACTGGTAAAGAAAACATCGAAAACCACAATAAATAAAACCACTACTATAAATCTAACGTATAACAGAAAAATGAACAGCAAAAAAATAAAGTAACACTCACCACCAATTATAAATCAATCCAGCATGACGAAGAAAAATGCCAAACCCACGTATCCCTTCCAACAATCAGTAATAATCAGGATGTACACCTTGTCTCAAAAAGGTTGAGCGCATTCTTTATTGGTGTTTTGAGGCAAAAATTCGGGTATCTCCGGTAAAAGTAAACGAGGTTCGAACCTCCAAGCCAGCCTTTGCAATCGGAAAAAAGTTTGCAGATGTAATTTTTCTTCTTTTAAATATAATAAGACTTGTTACCAAGTGTTGAAAAAAGGCAACCTTGATTGAAATATTTAATGATACAATATTTCGAAACCTTGTATTAATGTCAGCACATGCTTGTTTTTCATTTAGCTCTCCATACGTAATGGAACATTTAGATACGTTAAAGAATATTTCCATATGTAAAAGAAAGCTCAAAGTTAAGACATAGAACACAATTATCGCGTGAGTACTAAAATAAAAGTCAAAGTAGAACAAAAATAGCGTTTGTAGTGGATATGAATGTCATAATTTTCTTGAGAACCGTTATACATCGCTAGAAGCATATCTCCAGTAGTCCTTGTGTTAGCTCACTGCTAAGCTGTCGGATTTCAAATCATAAGGTTGTGAGTTCGATTCTCTTCTGGGTCAATGCTTTTTTTAAATTTTATATTCCGCAATGCAGGAAAAATTATATAAAATAATTACATTAAAATACATCAGTTATATATATATATATATAACATAATCATTGCAAAACATAGTAATTATTATGTTTAAAATATAACATCTGAAATAGGTAGGTGTTCACAGTAGGTCGGTATTATATATGAGAATGTTAAATACAACTTAATATACTCGTTCAATAGCAATAAATAAATCATGTAGTGTATTTATTTGCAGCTATTTGTCATATAGAGGGTAATTCTCAACATTCATAATACAGCATGTCATATATGTTCTTGAAAAATTATTCGATGCATAAACAGAGGCTATAAACAGTGAATCCAAAGTCGCAACGCTCGCAAGAAATTCATGAACCCCAAAGGTCACGTGAGCAGACTGGAATTGTCCTTATGAAGCATGCCACAGCAGAAAGTCTTTTATAGATTTTCAATTCAATTCCTGATATATGCTTTTGCAATGTGGAAGTGCTGATGCCTCGAGTCGCTCTCTCTCGCTCGCTCGCTAACTCTATATTTATACAGAATACAAAAGTGGATGTATGTGTGTGTTTCAACATAATTCTGATATATCTAAAGCAATTTTAACTATATTTCTTACAATCTGGAAAAGAGTACTGTCGGGATACATATCAAAAATGCTAGAAACGGGTCGATATTAGTATCGAATCCATAGTTTCGTGGTCGCTTAGCTGAATAGTTCTACTTTCAATTCAAGTCCAATTAAGCTCCCATTAGCACCCAGGGTGGTTACGTAGCGACACAAAAATATCGAAATCAACCGATATTTGAATCGAATCGTAAGTTTTCAGCGCTGCTAGCAGTGCTGCATTTCCCATTAGTCCACATCAGTCCAGATTTCACCTTAGTTCCATTGCCTAGAGGGCAACATATTTGCAGAGTGCAAGGTTTAAAACTTGTATAATATTTTATTTTTTTCCGTATGAAAAAGTTAAAAATCAAGAGCAAATATACTATATCATGAACAATCCTCTTTTACTATTCTAATATGTTTAATAATAGCGTAAGAAATCTAAAAATAATCCAGAACATGTTTTACATTTGTTATTTTTTGTTTCGTAGTTGTAGCTGTAGCATGTAGTGAGTGGTATTTAACTGTAATAAATTCACTAATTAAGCATATTCGAATTAAGTTTTATTTTTAAGTTAGGGATGAAGGGGAGGAGAAATATGTAGTTATTGGGGGCGCCGAGAGCAAAAGTGCGTAGGGACGCCGAGCTTTTAAATGCAACACTGGTCGCTAAATTAATTGGTAGAAATTTTAGTGTCATTTAAGACCAAATTTAGTCCTAACGGTAGCAGTATCCGTTTGCTCTCCTAGGAGAAATGAAAGGGGCTGACATCAAAATTATAAAAAAAAGACCGACATTAATGTCGAATCCATA
This sequence comes from Thermobia domestica, assembly GCF_964235325.1. Taxonomy (NCBI): domain Eukaryota; kingdom Metazoa; phylum Arthropoda; class Insecta; order Zygentoma; family Lepismatidae; genus Thermobia; species Thermobia domestica. The sequence continues at coordinate 605,088 of NC_137463.1, forward strand.
ATTTTCGGGGTGGATTAGATAAAGAGTGGCACTCCAGGTGCCACGTAAGTTAAGCCCTCATTAGCACTCTGAAGAGGTGTGTGAAATTTTGACATGTAGAAGTAATCGAAAATGACCAATGTTAGTGTCGAATCCATATCTTTCGGGGTCCCCAAGTTCATTGGAAGCAGTTCTGATGGCCTTTAAGTTCAACTTCCAGTAGGAGTAAAATCCCCTAGCACACCTAATAAGAAGAGTCGAGTAACATATAGAATTATTTAAAACGACCGATATTAGTGTAGAGTCCATAGTTTCGTTATCACCGAGATAAATAGCAATAATTCTGAACGATCATGTCAACTGGATTTTGAATTCACAGGGGCGGCATCGAAGGCATTGCTCGCACAGCTCTAAGTATTTTAATGTTTCTGTATAAGTGTATATCAAGCGTATCTCCTTAATGTCTCGGGCAACATTTATCAAACTTAGGGGACATATTACTTTCAATCTAAGAAGAAAATATTGTGGTAGTATGAAGTTATGGAAGTTGGAAGGTGTGACATGTAAAAATAATGTAAAACGACTGATCTTAGTGTTTTATCCATAATTTTCTCTGTCGTTGAGATGGATAGTGATGCGCAGAATGGAGTTTACATCGAAATTCATCCCCATCTTTACAGGATGATGACCTGGGATAGATAAAAGTAGAATCTAAAAAAATACTGAAATATTTGTTGAATTTATAGTTTTCGGGGTTAAGAGAGCGTTTTTAATAACTTTGGAAGGTAGTTTGTACCCACTTCAAGATGGGTGTTTAAATCATACCAATTTCTCACCGTGAGAAAAATGACCATTTCAACTACTATATGAAACCAACCTTCGCAATCGACAAAAAAATTGTGTGGATGTATGTTTCGTCTTTTAAATGAAAGAAGACATGTTAATATCAAAGATGGAGTTGGTTAATGGGTCGGTTGCTAAGTGGGTGGAATTGGTCAAGATTTGTGAGTGGGTCAGTGGATCGTGGGTCAAAAGAACGTGACCTACTGCGAAACACCACTGACCGTGACTCACACTCACCCTTCGACCATTGTGTTCAGTGTATTGTAGACAACATGTTCTGAACACTGGTGAGCTTTTCTACATTTTACTTTCAAGATTTCCATTTTTTGTGTTTTGTCATTTGTTTCTAATGAAAAAAGTTCAGTCACTTTTGAATTTCCATAGGATAGTAGAAGTTGGATTTTGGGATGCAGCCTGTGAGCTTCTAGAGGAGCTAACTGCTTGAAAAAATATTTTGAATCATCTGTAACATATGAATTATATTATAAAAAATTGAAAGTAACTATGTCTGAGTAATCATCACGGTCAAATTGCAAAGTCAAATGAAATCCCAACTGGGGTCAAAGTCAAAGTTAAATGAATGCTTTGGTGTATAATCAGGTCCCAATCCCAACTGGGAAGTTATCACATACGTATCACTTTCATTATAATACATATCCTTAGGGGAGTAGAAGTCCGAATTTTTGCGAAAAATTGAGTATCTCACAAGCCGTTCAACTAAGAGCTGAAATTCAGCATATAACTCTTTATTAAAAATAAACAGAATATGTCCTGGCATTTTTTAAAATTGTCTTTTATGAGGGGGGTGGGAGTGCATTTTCTATATATTCGAAATTGTTAGGGGGTTGATTTGTAAAAATATTCGAAAACGATTGATATTAGTTGAAAAACAAATTCGAGTAATGAAAACTACAGTTCTTCGAATTTTATACCCATTGCTTTCTCTTTATAATTGCTGAAGCTGGTGTTTAATATATGGAGCGTTCAGAGCATAAGGTAATCAAGCCATAAAGTTGAGAGAAAAATGGCCATAAATTTGTATTGTAAACTTAATTACATGGGCATGTTCAATTAGCACGGCATGCTTAATTATATAGAAAATTAGTTTTTCTTTCTTTTTTTACGTTGGTCTACTTTTCCTTGATTTGAGACTTTCAAATTTCATCCTATTTTCTACTAAAATGTGTCTGTAAGGCAACAAAGAAATAATTATATATGATAAATTTAAATTTATTTTAATTCGGAAGATGAGAAACACTTTGCCATTATATATCGTAAAGGTCAGATCCACCAGTATTGTAACAGAGAGGTGCTTGAGCCATTGACGGTAGAAATTCAAACTCCGATAAGTGATAATTTCACAGTCTTGTTTTATTACAAGTGTAACCTCTTTAGTCAATGGTGAGGAGGACGTAGATCATGGGCCAGAGTTGATGTCGATGGGTTTTGGTGGGTCGGAGTTGGTCGCAATGGTTCAGAGTGGTTCATAGTTGGTGGTGGGTCAGAGTGGATCACGATGGATTATGGGTCAGAGTTGGCCAATGGGTCATTTGGGTGGTGGGTGATAGTGGGTCATGGTGGGTCGTGGATCAAATTTTCATTGACCCACACCATCTCTGGTTAAAATTGTACTAAAGATAAGTGGCACCGAAGATGCATATCGGCTATTATGCTCAAATTTTGCACATAGATAGTACCCCACCAGAAAGCAATAAATCTGAAACGATTCATGGTATCACCTCCTAGAACTCGAGATGTAGGGGTTTGTCTCATTGGCTAAATTAAGACGTCAATGATTTATCCTTCAACAAGCAAGCTTTTTATGATCGTTTCCGTGGGGAAGTCAGAAGAACACGTGCCCAGTAATAGTAATATTGATAGTTCGCGTCCACCCCGGGGTATTTGTTTTGTGTTTTTCTTGACTCACCTAAATATAAACAAATCACACATATAGGCATTTTAACATATTTTGGGAGAGTAATTTTGTGATACGTTGACGTTTTATCGCGTCTCTTCCGCTGGTAGTAAAGTTTACAAAATGGAACTGGGGCCACCGCGGATTGTCGCTGCGGGGCCACCAATTTTTGGCGAGAGGTCAATAGTTGACCATCTGTAGTCCACCGACGCCTACAGCTTAGGGTAATGAATGTTGTCTTTGCCTTATAGACTTCATGACTACCGACGTCGGCAGTCAACTAGCTTTTAGTATTCCTTTATTAACCGTCTATCGTTCATGTTTATACACGGTGTTGTCATAATAATTATAATAATAATAATAATAATAATAATTATTATTATTATTATTATTATTATTTGTAGTAATAGTAGCATAATTGGTAATAGAATAATGTATTGTCTAGGTAGGACTACACACAGGATTTGGCTGGTTTTGGTTCGACTCGACTCTAATCCGAGTCGAGTTGGAGGATATTTTTCGCGCCGAGTCCTAGAGTAGACCTCGAAGATATCTGTTTCGAGTCGAGTCGAGTTTCAAAGAAAAGTCGCTCGTGCCCATCCCTACTAATGAGAGCTTAATCGGGTTTAAGCGAAATCTAAAGTCACAGAATTTATCTAAGCGACCCCGAAAACTATGAATTCGACACTAATATCGGTCATTTTCTAGCAATCTTTTATACGTATCCCCCTCCCATTCACCATAGGTAACCCAACAGCACTCTTTTTCAGACTATAAAAAATGTGGTTAAAATTACATTAAAGAAGTTCTGGACACAGCTAAGGAGAAATGGATACAACGAAGAGGATAAGATCACAAGAGACATAGCAAGAAAGAAAAAGAAAGAGGAAGAAGACAAGAACAAAAAATGGTTTGGAATAGAAAGCCTAGGCAAAAAACAGAGAAGATAAAGAGAATGATTCGGAAAGCAGGAATTAGGACGTACAGGAAACGAGGAAGCAGAACAATTGAACTAGTAAGAAGAACCAAGAGAAAAGCAGTAGCGGGCAAAGATCAAAGGGGAGTAATATATAGAGTAGGATGCGCGGAGTGTACCAAAATTTACATAGGAGAAACAAAAAAGACTATGCAAGAAAGGATTAAACAGCACAAGGATGATGTAATATTAAAAAGGGAAAACAATGCGATATACAAGCATCACAAAGAGACAAACCACTATGGTGGGAAGGAGCAGAGGTCATAGAAGTAGAGAACAGAAATTTGGTGAGAAAATGGAAGGAAGCCAGGGAGATTATGAAGGCAGGAAACAAGGTGATGGATTGCAATGCAGAGCTCTCGATAAATAAAGAGTGGGAGAAGATTCTGATTAAAGAAGAAATGAAAAGGAAGAAGAAAGAAAGAACAAAAATTAATAAGGAAAATAAGGATAATTAGAGGACAGAATGTATCCAACGAAAAAAAAGTAAACATTTAATAGGACACGTGTGCAGCTAAAAAGTGAAAGTGAAAGCCACACAAGTGCTATTTTTTAAAGGAGGCGGAGCCTAATTAAAAGTTGATCTCCGAAGAGTATATAGGTGATTACCAACTCCCAAGCAGCCAAAAAAAGTGGAAGTCTGATGAAGATACAGTTATTGTGTTGAAACTGTTACGGGATACTGTTTTTTACATATTATCACATAGCCTTGCTCAGTGTGTTATTGTGTACTCTAGGCCAGTGATTCTCAATCTAATTAATATCACGATCCCCTTTTATCACATCCTCTTACCAGCGACCCTTTTATAATTTGTGTTTTATAATAAGCTTGTGTGGGATTTTTAACATACCTATTTCCATAATAGTAGAATCCGTTTCTTGTTTATAGTGAACAGTGCCGTGGCATGGTAAATCAGCGCCCGGGGTGAGAGTATACGACGATGTCTCTGTACATATGGGTGAGGTCGACAGACTAGCTGCGAAGCGACGCCATGATTGGCACGAAGCTCAATAAAATTTTCAAAAGTAAACCCTGCCTTTCCTTGATTTTGAGCACATTTTATTACGTTTTTCCTTCTATTTTATACATGTGCACATACACTTTTCTAACATGAGTAACACACTTTCTCCGAAATTAGTGCCTTTTTTTCTGCGTCCGGCACCGACAGTGGATACAGTAACTGTAATATCTATATTCCCAACAACGAAGGTGCTGGTTCAAGATGGATGTTAAACTCCTTCATTGAAAAGGCCATTAACGTATCTCATCTAAGCCCACAACTTCTTGACCAAATAATAGAATGATCATGCGACAAGTCTTTGCAACTGGTTTTCTGTAACGAAGACTTGGAAAAGTTCTGCCTGATGAGGGAAGAAGAATATCCTGGTCTGGTATCTGCTGCTTTAAAAGTAATAATTCCATTTGCTATATCGTACTTGTACGAAAGTGTTTTTTTTTTCATGATAAACTTTAAAACAAAGACAAGAAATCGCTTATCAGTTGAAAATGGTTTGATAATGCTCGTCACGAAGATTGAGCCGGGCATTGCTGTACTAGTGAAATTACACCATGCTTAGGTATCTCATTAGGTTTCAATCTTAATTGTATTTCAATGTGCAGGTTTTGTTGCATGTGTATTTTTCCAGTATTTCTATATACAGTTCCCATTAGTTTCATATCATACTTCTTTCATTTAAATTCATTTTTAAACAACTCTGCACCCTTTGAAAATGTTATGTAGACTTATTTTTATTGTTCTTTATAGTATGTATAAAAAATAAAAGTAAGAATATCAGAACAAAATTCAAAATAATATTTAAAAATAATTTCCGGTATTAGATTCTAACTATATTTATCTCTCCGCTTATCTTCGAGACCCCCTAGAGGCAGCGACTTCCAGGTTGAGAAACCCTGCTCTAGGCATACATGAGTTATGTTGGAACATACATACATGCACTTTTATATGTATAAATGCAGATAAGAGAGAGTTGAGAGAGAGCGATTAAGGTATTACCGCTCTCAATCTCTTCACTTTACTTTTGCGATTCGTGAATTTCTTACGCGACAGTTTGGGGCTAGCTAGTTTTTTTGTCTTGAACCACGATCCGATTTTAGATATGCTCTACCTAAATGCTGTAATGCGAATATTGAGTTGTTATCTGCGTATGAAAATAGCTGCAAGTAAATACATTACATAACTTATTTATTGCTATTACACGATTTTCTTAATTTGTGTTTAATATTCACATATAACATACCGACGTTCAGTCCATACCTCAGATGTTATATTTTAAAGATAAGAATTACTTATGTCGTGAAATGATATGAATATATATATTCAACTAATATATATATATATATATATATATATATATATATATATATATATATATATATATATATATATACAACTGATGACATGAATATATATATTCAATTGATATATACAACTGATGAATTGTAATGTAACTATTTACATAATTTTCATGCATTGAGGAAAGTAGAATATCATAAAAGAATCTCACCTGAACGGGTATCGAACTCACGATTTAAACGTTCGGGGTGCACCACTGAGCTAACATGACCGCTTTTCGGAAGCTGCTTCTGAAATATAACTGAGCTCATACGTAAATGCTCTTTTCCGTATGGAAATAACAATGACGAAACGAGAGTGTGAATACATAGATACGAAATATTGTATCATTAAGTATTTCAATCAATGTTACTTTTTTTCTACACTTAATACCATTTCAAGATGTCTTATTATATTTAACAGAAGGAAAAACATATCTGTACTTTTTTCACCGATTTCTAAGGTTGGCTTTGAGGTTCGAACCAGCAGCTTTAGTTTACTGTTTTCCGAAGATACCCAAAGTGAGACTTCGAAAGTGTCCGTCTCAAAACAGCTATCATCATATCGCTCAATCTGTTTGGTATATGGTAAAGGTTTTAATACGTGTAAAGTCAGTATAAAAATTCATTCTTTAAACAGCTTTTCGTATGTATTAATATTCCTTTATAAAAACTGTTCTTAATATTATTATTACGGCGCACCATTTTCAGATTTCTTTCGCGAATCGTTGACCAAGTCCTTCTCTACAATAGGCGTGTCGTGCAAGTAACCAATCACACGTCAGGTACTAGCTTTTACTTATTGCTTCCTGCTCACAGCTCAGAACATTGGTAACTATGGATAGACGTACAGCAGTAATTACTTTATGGAAGTTGGAAGACAGGCTAGCAGGCGAGTAGGTGTCCCGGCCTCTACAGGAAGGCGATGGATTCGGAAATATGGTGCTACAGGTCAGACTGGTAATTAACGATCTCCTGGTCGTCCGCATGTGTCAACCGAATCCGAAGATGCGAGATTAGTAAACGAAGCCCGGTTAGAACCACTAAGGACGTCTAGGCAGCCAAGGGAAGCTTCTCTTTTTCCTGGTAGTAAGCATACAGCTCTGCGAAGGCTTCGTCATGCTGGGTTACGTGGCCGTTTTGCTGCCGTGAAGGAAAAACTCTCAGACGTCCACAAAATTTACCGTCTAGCGTTTGCACAGGCGAATGTGGGTCGCAATTGGGAAAACGTAGTTTTCTCAGATGAATCCATATTCACAACATCAAATGAGGGATGCCGTTTTGTGTATCGTCCGAAAGGCATCCGATATGACCCTGAATATGTGGCTGCTTGCAATCGCAGTGGCCATGTATCTATTTCATGTTGGGATTGGATTTCCAGTCGCGGAGCAGAACAGCTTCACAGAATTGAAGGACATCTGGACAGTGCTCAGTACTTAGACATTATGAGTAATATCATGGTGCCATCTGTACGAATATTTCAGCCTGATGGTGTAATTCACTTCCAGCAAGACCAGTCGCCAATACATACTTCCCGTGTGGTTCAGGAATGGTTCGCGGGGCAACCTGAGATTAATTGACTGGCCGCCTCGTGGAGCAGACCTCAATCCCATGGAAAATATGTCGGCAGAAGTGAAACGTACTTTAAGTGACAGTTAGCCTGAGGCAGATCCACCAAGAACTCAGGATGACCTGTGGCATCTTGTTTCCGAAGCATGTCTGGAGGTAGGGGAAGGAGATAGATTTGTCACCCATTTAATAGATTCCATGCCCAGAAAAATGGGGCGTGTAATAAATTCAGAAGGGTCTTAGACACAATATTAATGTCTCTGCCTTAACTCCCGAAAACAGCCCTTTTCAGGGCTACCTAAACGCTTCTGAAAAGATTTCTAGAAGTAAACCACTCCTTGTATCCGATTTCTGTGCAATTGTACTAACAAAAAAATGATAATTCGCTGCAGGCTTCGAACTCAAGACCTCTTCACTGCCAAGCCCGTACCGTACCAGTGAGCTAACATAAACACGCAAACCCAATCTGAAGAAACACGACTTTCAATTTCCGGTATTCCATGACAATGATGCTCATATACTTTGCAAATGCTGTATTCAACTTGGGACATTCCGCAACACACACACCCATAAACAAAGAGAGAGAGAGAGAGAGAGATGAATATACAAAAGCATTCAACGTATTCGAATGAGACTCTAAGTAACGACATTCCGTTCTAAAGAGAATTTGTGTTTCTTCCCGTGACGTTAAGGGGATCGGGAAAAGTTATGTGTCTTGAAGCAGGATCCGACTTTGGATACTCTGTTTATACACTTTCTCTATCCGTAGGAATATACTGTATTTCCGAATATAAATGGCATGCTGTAATAAGAATATTGAGAAGTTACATTTGTATAACAAATAGCTGCAAATAAATGCACTACATGATTTATTTATTGCTATTAAACGATTTTCCTAACTTCTATTTAACATTCTCATATATAATACCGACCTACCGTGAACACCTACCTATTTCAGATGTTATATTTTAAACATAATAATTACTATGTTCTGCAATGATTATGTTATATATATGCAACTAATGTATTTTAATGTAATTATTTTATATAATTGTTCATGCATTGCGGAAAATATTATTTCATAAAAAATCATTGACCCAGATAGGAATCGAACTCATAACCTGAAGATTCGAAATCAGACAGCTTACCAGTGAGCTAACACAAGGACTTATGGAAACATGCTTCTAGCGATGTATAACGGCTCTCAAGAAAATTATGACATTCATATCCACTACAAACGCTGTTTTTGTTCTACTTTGACTTATTTTAGTACTCACGCGATAATTATGTTCTATGTCTTAACTTTGAGCATTCTTTTACATTTGGAAATATTCTTTAACGTATCTAAATATTCCATTACGTATGGAGAGCTAAATAACACACAAGCATGTGCTGACATTAATACAAGGTTTCGAAATATTGTATCATTAAATATTTCAATCAAAGTTTTTTTTTTTTAAACACTTGGTAACAAGTCTTATTATATTTAAAAGAAGAAAAACACATCTGCAAACTTTTTTCCGATTGCAAAGGCTGGCTTGGAGGTTCGAACCTCGTTTACTATTTTCCGAAGATACCCGAAGTTGGACTTAGAAAATTTTTGCCTCAAAACACCAATAAAGAATGCGCTCAACCTTTTTGAGGCAAGGTGTACAGGCTTAGAAATAATCTTTAAAAGAGAATCAGCACTGCGAGAGTTCTCACTACACTCTCTGAAAAATATCTCATTAGTTTCGCGGCAAATATCACCGACTATCCACCTTTGACTACGACGCATTCGACCGACATTAAATTTGCGTCTACCAAACAAACTCCTTTCAATGTTAAATCAATTCACGCAATATTCCGAAACGATACGAATTCACTTCAGTGTCACAAACATGTTTAAGCAAAAAAATATCAGAACAATCAAACACACTTTAGAAGGTGGTTCGTAAATTCAATTTTAGTAATCTTCAAAATAATTCATACGTTTTATCACTTTCTTAGCTGATTTTTAATATTCAACCATGAGAAGCGTACATAATCAACTTTATGCATATTTAACAAGATGTCTACATACATACACATACTTAATTAGTACCTTTCCATAGCAACAACTCTTTTTTTAGTTAACGATTACAAAATAATCTCTCGATATCTCTGTGTGTCTTTCTTTTCTTTATACATAATACTGCTCCAATAATTCGTCTCTGATCCACTTTTTATAAGCTGGCACAGATTGCAAATACTATATACAACGTTATCGTTGTAGAATGTCGTCCGGACGGGACTTCCGTAATAGTTTTGCTATGAAGGAAAGAACCCTGGGTTGAAGATTATAAAACACCTACCTTTTCAATAGTCCTCGTATATACTCAATATCACTTTTAATACAAATATTTTACTCTTCCATTATATATAACATATTATAACGTTACACATTTTTATATTTATCAATATATATATCAATACTAAGAACGTCGATTTACAATTATCGTCGATGAGGCTATTCAAAAATTAAATCTAACTGATAGTTTCCTTCATGTTCAAACAACATTAATTACAAATAAAGATTTTTATAATATTAAATATTAGTAGGATCAGAAGGCAAAAAAATTAGAACATATAAACACATTGAGAATTATCATTTAATACATTAATAAACTTTGAAAAATTAAGAGATTCGATATTCATTATTCATATTCTTTCCATATAATAAGTTGCATCTATTTTATATATCTGTCGCTACCTTCATACGTTTACATTAAAATTATGATCTTTTGTTTTTAAATATTTATAATATCCGCATGAAATTCGCATAGAATAAAAACACGAAAACAAGAGTAGCGTCTTACAATAAAACTTTTAGATAATTTCTAAGCATGAAACACAAATTAACATTTCCTCAGTTAATACTATAAAAGGAAATTGCAACAAAACTATAAGGAACAAATTCAATAATATTTTCAGTTAACTACCATAACTTAATTTCATCACTTTTTCGAACTATTTCACAATTACATATATTTTTAACATACATTTTAATAATAAATCGAATGAAGAACATATTAGCCATAAACGTAAGCAAAGATCAATTTAATACAAATCCATCAGACGCCTTTTTGATAGTTCAAGTTATACGTTCGAAGGGTTCATTTAAGGAACATTGTATAGCACAATCTTGTGTACATTCTTGTCTTTCATAGGATGATACCATATTTTGATTCCTATTTACAGAATTCCTGCCATCCGGAAATTGATTTTGTGAAAATCGGCGATAATTATTACTTCAACTGAAATTCCTGTTGCTACTTCTAAAATTCCTAGCTCCATTTCTGTGATTAGGTTGCGTTTGATTATCGGTACGATTATATCTATTCATTCTATTATTAAAACTATGGACATTAGAATTATTTTCAGGTTGTATATTTACATTACGGACAGAAGCATATTGTGTCTGATTGCGTCCATAATTACCCTGATCTCTATCCTGAATTTTATTGTTATTCTGTATTGCCGACTGACTTTCATAATTCTGAATAAGCATAATTAGATGATTAAAGTTTATGCACTGCGCCGACATTAACAACTCTTGTAGTCGAAATGCTAATAAGATTATAATGGAAGCTATAATTCGGGATTCCGGATGATTTGGATTTAGTGATCTTAACTCATTATATGTAGATACTATAAATTCTGTAATACTCCTGTGTAATTTTGGATTGAAATGTTTCGTTCGCAAGACGGCGTCTCTATTCGCTATCATAAAATCATTTTCATAATTTGATAGGAGAGCATTCTTGAAATCTGAATATATACGAAGACTACCCCTGATAGCTTTGAACCATGTTAAACAGGGTGGTAATAATATATGCGGCAATAATTTTAAAAACTGAGACTCATCTACACCCATGAGTTCACATTCATCCTGAAATTTTTCAAGAAATGCCCTAGCGGGGATATCTTCCGCCACACCACTAAATTTAGTAAGCAACTTAACTTCGCTGAATCGTAACGGTTTACCTGTATTTGTCTTCATACATCTGTTGGAGTTGTGTTTACGCCGGGATGTTTGCCTCACTCTTCTTTCTCTATCAGTACTCTCTTCACAGCTCGAAGATTCATTAAGTTCCAAAATTGGTCTGGGATGACGAGTAGGTTCACATGCTGTAGATGTAGGATGCACCACATTCATGTATCCATTGTCCTGAAATAGACTTTCGATAATACATTTCTCCTTGATAAAGTTCACCTCATATTGCAATATTTTAATGTGATTGGCGTGAGCGTTTATCGTTGACTCTAGGCCATCTACTGAATCTTGAACTTCCGTAAATCTTTGTGTTACTTTTTCCATTTTTTCGTCGTACTGTTCAAATTTTTCTACTATGTGTTGGTTCGTCTGACTCAGTTGACGTTGAATAAGATCCCATCTGCTTTCATTACATTGTTCTAACCTCGCTATCTTTTCATCAAAATCCTTAGCTAGCTGGTTTATCTTCTGATCCAATTTTTCATCAAAGTGTTGACCTTGTTCCCTAATTTGTTGTGCTATTTCATCACTTTTTCATACTTGATCATTAATTTGCTCAGACTGGTTCCTAATTTGTTGAGCTATTTCATCACTTTTTCGTACTTGATCCTTAATTTATTGAGCTAAGTCTCTTAAAATGTCAGTCAAATTTTCATTAGGATTCATTTCTGGATACACACTCTGATCACCAGTTATATTACTATCTGTTGCACTCATGGCCATATTTCGGTGTATCACCTTGCCGCTTCTCAATATGGTAACACTAATGTCACATTGAAAACTTGCCGTTTTTACTATTCTTCAAAACGACACTTTTATATTTCCCGGTGTTGAGGCACCAATTTAGAAGGTGGTTCGTAAATTCAATTTTAGTAATCTTCAAAGTAATTCATACGTTTTATCACTTTCTTAGCTGATTTTTAATATTCAACCATGAGAAGCGTACATAATCAACTTTATGCATATTTAACAAGATGTCTACATACATACATACACTTATTTCTACGTTTCCATAGAAACAACTCTTTTTTTTTTAGTTAACGATTACAAAATAATCTCTCGATATCTATGTGTCTTTCTTTTCTTTATACATCCGTGACAAAATCACTTGTTCGGCATAAACTGCAATCTAGCCTGTATTCCAAATCGATAAATATATATATATGGTTCGTAAGAGTGTATATCTGCAAATTAATTCATTTTTACCTTTGGGCTACAAACAGGGGAACCGGAACCGGGAGGGCAAGGGGTGAAGTTGCCCCTCCTGAAATTTTCAAAGGGGGCAAGATACTCGTTTTGCCCCCTCACTTTCCGACTGTAAAAACATCACACAACACTGATTATATGAACTAAATTTTGCTTTTTATAGGAATGTAAAAAAAATTTCTCTGTTCCAGATTCATCTTTCTCTTTGAAACAAAGGACCGGGCGCTTTTTCTGCCCCCATGTTAGACAGAAAGAGTTAGGAAAAAGGAATTGAAAATTATCTTTATTTCCATTGGTGTACATTCTCAAAACACTGTAAATTCTTTTAAAATTATTGTTTAAGTAATCGTAAGTCTGCAATATGAAACGAGTCGTTGAGCGAGATTTTAAAGTTTGAAAAATATTACAGTTTAAATGAGTAACAGGATATTTAGGGCCTAAATACATTTTCCATAAAGTTAAATTAATGTTCTTACAAACAATATGCAGAGTGCAGTAGGTTTTATAGTGAGGAGGAAAAATGTATAAGGTAGGATTAATAATTCAGAGCATATGAAAAATGCGAACTCTATTGTCGTTCCGTACGTTTAATCCTTTCACTACCATTTTTTTTCGGAGTGAGAAACATTAATATATGGCTATTTTAAGTTGTTTTCAAACGTATAAATATATATAAAACATTTTCCACCGTTTCGTTTCTCGACGTGGAAAGGGTGGGACATTATGTATCCCTCTGATATTTTTACGTGGGACCTATATGTCCCAGTGGTATTGACATGAACGATCATCTTGTATTTACATTTATGAAACGAATATTGTCAGAAAAACAATTGGGTCGTATTTATGATTACACATATTTTACATTTCGGCATCCTTTTCCAAATTACAGTACATGCAACCACTGCTTTATCACTAGCACATTGTTCCTCACTTTCATTGTTCACGTTCACTTCCACTACTGTCTATTTGATAATGTTAATTCGAATTCTGTGAACCATTAGCAGGCTTCTCTTTACCAGTGGAACACCGATTCATAGCATTAAAATGTAAATTACCAGGGGCCCTCTGAGAATGTATCGTGGGACACATATGTCCCAGTGGTAGTGAAAGGGTTAAGATATGAGTGCAGAAACAGAACACGTGTTTCAGCTCTCATTTCAGACCAAGTTTGTAAACAAGAATAAGGAAGACAGTCACTGCTTATAATAACTAGTAGTGTTAGATATTTAGCTCGCAGTGGTCAAGCGATCAGTGGACATTTGCATAGTACGGATAATTTGATGTCGTTCCTGGCTGAAAGAAAAATGGATATGCCTGTTCTCAATCAATGGATTTATCGACGGGATATCTGGCTTAGTGCTGATATAAAGAATGACATTTTAAAGATTATGGGACATGCAATATAGAGAGACTTGGTAGCAGAAGTTAAAGAGTCCCCATTTTATGCAATCATAGTCGACTCCACGACTGATATTTCAAAGAAAAAACAGTTGTCTCTGTGTGCACTGTATTGACTCTGATTCATCAAACCCAACAAAATATTTATGGAAATGCCCCACATGCCACAAAATCGGAAACAGAATTCACCATCAAAGATATTCTAACGAAACTAACCTGAATACAGAAAATATACGCGAACAGTGTCATGATGGTGCAGCTATCATGTCAGGACGAGTGAATAGTGTGCAGAAGATAACTTCGACTCAACATCCGAAAGCTGTATACATTCATTGTAATAATCATGCATTAGATCTTCCATTGCAGGAAGTAGCACGAAAATGCGAATCTTTGTGTGACGTGCGGGCCATAGTGAAAGACGTTTGAAACATCAACCTGGATTCTGCAAAACGATAGACAACATACGCACGCCGACATTGTTCTTGAACCCTGTAAAACTATCAACGAAAGTAATCCTAAACATTTGCTGCCTGTTTGTCCTACTCGCTGGTGTGTTAACCGAAAATATCTAATCAGATTTCAATCTACTACAAACAAATTCAAATCACCAGTTGAAAAAAATCATCAGTAATACAAGTGGTCCAGATGATGGTCAAAAAGTAATTCTAAAAGGGTATTTGAAGAAAATGAACAAATTCGGAATGATATTTTTTCTGATGGTCAGTATACGTGCTTTTGTACCTTGCGGACAACTAGCGAAAGCGCTTCCAAATTCTGAGGCTTCTGCTTCTGGAGCTAAAAGAGCAGCAGCGATTCTATCTAGAGGACACTCTGAGAAACCTACGAATGGACAGTGCATTTGAAAACATCTATAAGGAAGCAAAGGAAAATACAGACAGACTACACTTAAAATTGCCCACTTCATCAAGATCAAAAGAGAACACCAATTAGGTTGGAGGAGACTGACAATCATTTATAGCACCTACCCTAGAACCTGTATCAGATCTTCCAAAATCATTGACTATTTGTTGAAGGAAGTGCAGCGTAGTTTCAATCAGCCAGGCCTCAAACAACTCATAAAACTCTAGAAGATACTTTCTGAAGGAGCTATAAGTGCTAGTGGGCCTCTCTTAAGAGAATATTTGAAGCAGGAATTGAGAGTTCACCCCTCGGATTTTAACCTGGATAGATTATGAGCTCAGCTCAGGCTGCTTCCACCTATTTTGATGACGACTGATTCGCTGACGACCATCAGAATATTAAAAACTATTAGTGCTGAAACCCCAACTGCTAGCAGCCTTCTCGACGAAGTTGTTCGTCTAGGGACTTTCGTTCTCACTATGCCAGGTTCATGAGCATTTGCGAAAGATCATTCAGCTATTTGCGATGTCTAAAGACATATTTGAGGACGTCCATGACGCAGGAAAGATTGGCTCATCTGCTGTTGTTGCATATGTGTAGCGACCAGACTTAAACACCATTGCAAGAGAATTCATATCAACGACAAGGGAAAGAAAAGATACTATTGGTAAATTTTGAAAAGAAATAAATCTAGAATTACGTAAGTGAAAATATTATGTGTATTATAACCAATTATTTAAATTACAAAATAGCACTTAAAATTCAATATAAACTTGAATTATTTCTTATTAATTACGTCGTACTTTATTAGTGTGAAGTGAAGTGAATAAAATGAGATTAGGAAGAGAGGTGAATGTAATAACAAACTGGATATACTGAAGTAAGTGTAGTAAAAAAATACAAATAACTCTGGATAATTAGTGTAATTGAATTTTCTATATAAATGTTATGAAGTCTTTAGTCAAAATTCCATTTTTCCATTTCTGATTCGAAGTCAAGTAGGCAGAAAAACATATATTTTTTTTCTTATTTTTTACTTAATTATGTAGCCTACTTTATAATGTACAAGTTACTTGGTGTACTGCAACACCAGAACTGGATTTTTAAAAATATAATTTTAATTTCCTCGTTTCCAAGTGATTTAAGTAGCTTTAGGATTCTCTAATAGTGTCCGTGTGACCATGTCCAATACAGTTAAAAATATGTACCAGTATATAAAATGGTAAAAATTTGTATTTAGAAACAGTCATTGTGAGCAGTACAAATTTTACAATTTTATATGTTTTTAATTCTGATTCCAGTGGTTGAAACTTTCTGCACCACACCTAAATCCAGCACAAACTGACACGGGATTAATTAATCTAAAGATGTAAACTAAGATGCCTCTAATAAATGGAAATTTTACTCTCACGAAACTGTTTACACCTTCATTATATTATTATTATTATTATTATTATTATTATTATTATTATTATTAACCAATCAAATCAAATTATTGTTCCATTACAAACATATATTCGTATTATCTTACCTATGTTACATTCCCGTGTCTATTTTCAAGACAGCAGTTTGCCCCCCAGCTGAAAAATACTTCCGACGCCACTGGCTACAAACAGTTCAAATCCGCTACCTTTGGAGCATGACCTCGCTACTTTTTAATATCCAGACCTGGCAACAGTGTGTGTTTATTGTTTTTATGTTGTAAGTGCTGCTGTATGTGGTGGCGGGTGAACTATTTTGCGGAGAGATACTCTCGTTTTACTGTACGGAACGGATCCGTAGGTTGTAAAATGTACAGAAAAATTTGCGTAAGTCTTTAATTTGCCCATATTATATCGAGAACAGAACCCAAACAACCCCTGCGGTGCTTCTAACCCGTTCCTACCAGTACTACTGTTACCTAGTGATGGGCAGGGAAGATTTCCGGATGTTTTCCCTGGTATATAAAACACGGGAAGCAGGGGCGTCGTTAAGGGGGGGTAAAGGGGGGAGCCTCCCCCCCAAAGTTACCGATCTCTTGACAAGTTGGCAAATTAAAATACATAGTTGGCAATTTGAAGAATGCCGTTTTGTTCAATTGACTTATTCGGTTTAACATTTTCTTAGGTACCCAGTTGCTGCAAATTATTATCAGTTCTCCTATAGACTTGGCATAAGTTTTGTGTAGTTTCCAATCTTGAAATAAATTGATATATTCGTTTAAAGTTTCTTTACTTGTTGCAAGTGATTACACTTTACTTTTGTTCATTTGATATTCGTAAACATTTTGAAGAATCTTTAATGAAAATCGGGAATTGTACCATTGACAAAAGCAGAATGGAGTTGGCATGGAAAGACAGACAGAAGAGGCGTTTCGGTGGCAAGTAGAGAATTGACGCAAAAGCATTTGATACAAGAGTGTATACAAGGCAACAGGTAGTGACTGGAAGAATTGATATTAATAAAATAAGAACAAGGCAGTGACTGGTTAGTATTAAGCTTACCATACGTCCCGTAAAAAACGGGACAGTCCCGATTTTGGGCCCGAGAATCCCGCGTCCCAACAAATTTAGTCGGGACAGGCAAATGTCCCATATTTTAATTCCATCCCATTTCTGCTATCAATATAAGCTTATTCGAAAAGTAATGAAGTGGCTGGGATAATGTGAATGAACAACAAAGTGTAGCATGTAACAGTTTTGATCAAGTTATCACAATACCCTCCGACTTGATACCGAGCGAAATTTGCAACACTGCGTTTAACATTGCACCTGGTGGAAACTCGGACACTTTCCAACATAAAAAAAAAAAACAAAGAAAAATAGGTAAGATGGATTTGAGTGTTTCTACATGTACAAGCACAGGAGAGATGAGTGACTTTTTCTTCAGAGAGACATTAAATAAAGTACCGTAACAAGAATTACAGGGGTGTAGCCAAGGGGGGGCCCATCGGGCCCGGCCCACCCAAATGGTTTCCTGGCCCCTCCAAATGACCAACTATTAAAACATCATAGCAAAATTATCTCGCTTCATTCATTTAAAAGTAACAAAGTTTATTGACAATTAATAATTTATGGCAAAATAGTATGGAGAAATATTGTTTTTCCATACCGATCGAAAAATAGTATAGTATTTCTTCCTTATACCGATCGAAAAATAGGATACTTTTTTGTGACAGCAGATTACACAATTTACTGCGACTTATATTTGACAGTTTGAAGACAAACGTTTTAACAAGGTACTACAAATACAGCCATAAAACAAAGGCACTAAACTGATTTGTAAGTACAGTATATTTTATATGCTTTAACAAGTGTTTTAAAAGACATAGAGGATGGAAAATTTGGTGAGAAACAATGATTTTATTCAATTTGGATTTCATTCGCTCTCTTTTATTTCTACTCAGTGTAATAAAATAATTCTGTTTTGTTTTAGTCACGAATAATAAATAAATATTTTTGTCACGAAACCATAAAGAAATTAAGTGAAATTTCAAAGAAAACCAATCTTGTGTAGACAGGTTCTGTATACAAGGTCTTAAATTTAAATATAAAGGTAACCAAGAAAAGTTTTGTTGCCTTTTCATCCACCACCTTCGAACGTCGATATGTCACCTAATCTGGAAGATAAAAAAATAGTCCCATCAGCATCGACAACCTTCTGAAAACGTTCCGGAAGGCCATGCAATCCATCGCGGTAGAACTTGGTGGGCCGTGAAACGAAGAAAGTATGAGGTGCATTTTGGACTTTTACTAGGGATTTGAACTGGCGTCCTCTAAGGTGATTCTCCAAAGAATGGAACAGGTGATAATCGGACAGTGCAATAACCGGGGAATATAGTGGTTGCAATATTGTTTCCCATCCAAGGCGGAAAATGGTGTCCTGAGTCATCCTAGCCACGTGGGACTTAGCGTTGTCCCGTAAAAGAGGACCCATTTGCAATTCAGAAGTGATGGCTCCAGAGTTTTGAGTTTTTGTTGAGCACAGCTCAACTGCTGACAATACACAGTTGAACTGATACTCTGACCAGCTGGTAGCAGTTCCCGATGCACGATGCACCAAACACACAGAAGGACCTTCTTCTGGTACAGTGCTGGTTTCTGCTGTTTTGAAATCGGTTCATGGGATGCTAACCAATGATGACGGCGCAAAGGAGCTTCGTATAGGACACACTTTTTATCACATGTCAACGCCCTGTCCAGAAATGGCTCCGAAACAGTAAATAAACCCATGCGACTGCCGCGTTGCCTTCTGGCCCGGAGTCAAAACATGTGAGACTCAACTTGTAGTGCTTCCCAACTTGATGGATGTGCTGCCAAATGGTTTCTCCACACACTGAATTGTAGTCCCAGTTCCTCTTTGTACGTACATGTGTTGATCTTCTGGCATGTGGTGTTTTCGAGTGTTTGGTCATCGTCCTTAAACTTGTTAAACCACCGCTGCACTGTCCGTGTTGTCACGACACCCTCACCAAAGGCCTGGCATATCTTCCGTCCCGCTACAGCGGCGTTTGACCTCCATTTGAACTCGTTCAGCATGCATGCTCTTATGACGCTCTGTGGATGTCCCATGTTCCCTCTGTCTTTACGCAAGTTCACGGTGTGTCTGAATTGTACAACCAGATAGTATGTTGGATATACCCACACCAACAACTGACGTTCGCCTTATCTCCACTTGCGTTCAACTCACAGTGTGAGGTCCAATTGAACACAGACCTCCACGAAAAGGGACAGAACTTTCTTGGTTACCTTTATAGTTATGCACAAAAGTAGGGGGGCCTATAGCGTTTGGTCCCGGGCAGTAGTTCTTGATTAAGCATAATAAAAACTATCTTGAATATAATTTATGGATAATAATAATAATAATAATAATAATAATAATAATAATAATAATAATAATAATAATAATAATAATAATAAGAAGAAGAAGAAGAAGAAGAAGAAGAAGCTAAAATAGTGTTTTTAGTCTTCCAAAAGGAAACCAAAATTTTCCTTTCTTTCAGGCCTCAAAAACACTAGCAGCGACACTTTTTTCTTTGGCTCTGTACATTGTAGCTGGCCCCCCCTCAAAAACGACGGGCCCCCCTACATAAACCTGCTGGCTACACCCCTGAAGAATTATAATATTTTTGAGAGGTTATGGGCACAGAATTGTGCTTGGTCCAGGGCTTAGAAATATGTAAATCTGGTCCTGACAATTATACACGACACAAGGAGAAAAATCAACTTTTCATCAGATTAAACTGACAAACGTAATTTTGGCAAATACTACCATGTAAATAAATATTGCTAAACGCGCGAAGAATATTGAATGTAGATTTTATCACTGATTTGAACCGTTTCCATATTGTTTTTCTGTAAAGCATTTTTATAAGACATTATCTTAAGTTTTTAAGGCATTTTTTTTATTGTAGTTGGATTGTAAACATCTTCAGTCCGTAAAGTTAATTGCAGGGAACGACGAGAGAAAAGTAGCTGCAGCTTAGGAAACTTCCGCCTATTATATTGCTGAAAAAAATAAATGTCGGCTAGGCTAAAGGAGATGGTGATTATGAGAAATGAATGAAATGGTGGAATGAAGAAAGTGGGAGGAAACGGAAGAACTTTGAGAAACCCACGCACACAGTGTTTTTCCACTACAAAGCTCACTGGAAGTGAGCTGGGATCGAACCAAGGACCCCATGCACCAGAAGTGAACGCTATATCACTGAGCCACCGTGGCCTATTATACTGCTATTATAACCAGAGGTACAGTTTATTGGATTTTGTTGGAAAGTTTGGGGGGAAGGGGATCTAAGATGTCCCGTATTCCCATGAAGAAAACATGGCAGGTTTATTAGTATAAACTTTTTAATATGTATAGTATGTAAATTTTTTTTTCTAATAGTAAAATGCCAAAGGGAAGTAGATTTTGATACCAAAGTGAATATACTTTGTAATGTGTAACCGTGTATGCTTTGTGTGTGAATAAACCTTTCGCTTTAAAACAAAAGGTGATCATATTAATATAGAGGACAAGAATAGCTTATTTCAGTTCTGTTGTGCAGTGAGACTTTCTATTTACAGGGCTTTTCGAGTAGAGAGAACAGAACAAAAGTGTTTTGGGAATGTTATCATCAGTGCCTTGCATAACGGGGGTGATAGCTCCGGGCGCCGAAGAAAGGGAGCGCAAAATTGGGGAGAAAAATGAAAAAAAAAAGAGAATGAAAGAAAAAGATAGAAAGGAAAAATTACTTGGAATATTACTAGTGTGTACTTAAATCCTCTTTCTGCTTTAGGCAGTGGTCCTATAATGTTACTCATGTTAGGGAAATATATGTACACATTATAAAATGGAAGGAAAAATGTAATAAAAGGTGTTCAAAATCAAGGAAAAGCAGGGTTTCTTTTTGAAAATTTTCTTACGTTTCGCGCCAACCATGGTGGCGCTTCGCGCATGATCTGTCGCCCTAACTCATATGTAAGAGGACGCCGTCGTATACTCTTGTCCCGGGTGCTGATTTTCCATGGCACGGCACAGGGAGGCACAGTAGGTTTCTGGAAATGTTGTTCGATGGACGAAAGCTACAATGGATGAGTCAAGTCGTTCTGTCGCTTCCGCTATGAACCTAAGTGCATGATTCCGAAAGTCACATTTTGGGGGGCCAAACAATACGTCTGCTGGGTGAAAGCATAGACCGGTGTGTGTTTCACTTCATTTACATACAAATGTGTTGCCTTTCCTACTTTATTTTAATCACGTAGTTGGTTCTTTCGGAAAGTAAAACAAAAATTGCAATTCTTCCTTTCTTTGTAGTAATTATAAGTCAAAGCATTACGTAACCATTGTGTGTTACTTATGTAGCTCATGGGGGAGCAAGCGAAGCACGTGCCCCGGGCTTGTGGTTGGACGGGGACCTAAAAGGGAGGTTATATATTAGTATTTTTCTTGCCGGTATTTAATAATTTTCATCAGAGTGCGAAATTATGAAATTGAAGTGGGAGGAGACTGGAGGACAGAAGAGAAAAAAATCTGCGCATTTCTGGTGAGGATTGACTGGAGAAGATTACCTAAACTAGCCATAAGTTGTCAAATTAACAGTTGTGCATCGTGGGAGATGATAATGATTCTGAGTTGAGGTGTGAAATTTTACTCGAAACCGGGGGCTGTTCGTATTCGTATCTCAGATGCGGCACGGAATGGGACGAATATGAAAATAAAGTTGCTGTAAAGTTTTCCGCAGGGTTGGTAAAAGTGAGACTAAGATTTTCGAAACACTTTTTTTTTACCAAGACTTGGCATTTTTAAAATCAAGACTTGGCAATTTCAAGTTTCATCCCCCCCCCCCAATCTTGTAATGCTCGATACGCCACTGACGGGAAGGAATTTATTTTCATTTATGATTTACGTTTTAAATAATTTGGAGGTTAAAAGAATAAAATTCGTTGACCGTACTTTATATTAACTAATTAATAATATGATTTTTTAATTCCCATTTCTATTTGTACTAGAAAGTAGCAAAATACTAATTTATAAATAATGAAAACGGACCAGTTTGTAAAGTTATCTAGAAATTCTGTAGACAGAATTGTGTATCTACACATCGAGTAACCGTTAGTAATACATTTTGTCCTCGTCTCTGACTCGAATTTCGCTCTCTGAGGAACAGTCAGATATTGAATAAGGGAATCTTTGTAGCTGTAAATACATTTAAATTTAAAATGTAATATTATCAAAATGAGGGTTGCATCTCAGGATGTTTCGTTAGTACTGGCGCAGTGTTGCCAGACCAGTCAGTTGGAAAAGCAGGAGATTCGAAGATAAAAAGCAGGAGAAAGCAGTAGACACATACAGTGGTAGCGTTTAAGGGGCAGTAGTCAAAACAAGCAGTCCAGAATTCATTTCCGATTAACTACCTTCAGCAAATGAAAGGGAAAAGTCCCGATTTATATTAATATTATTTGATACACACGTGTGTAAAGAAAAACGTAGTGAAAGAGCAAAGTGGAGTGGGAAAATGTCTTTTCTTTCACGTAACGATAACGTAGCTATGGTACAGTCAGACGTGATCGTGGCGTAAGACGATTTCTTGCTGACGATCTTGGAGAAATGATCTAAGCCACTCTTCCAACCCAAGTCCCAATCTAAACAACACTTACTTCTAAATCTTACAGAAAGTCATAAAAACGCTAACTATAATGCATACAGAAGATGACGATGCTCTACAGAGTTTTGTGTATTATAACAGAGAAATTTCATCTTTTTATGGGAGGAAACATTGAAAACTCAATATTAATAATATATTTCTTCAACTTCTCGAAGTAAGGAAAAAGCAGGAGATTGTTCACTTTTCATTTTCTTTCGCAGTAGATCAGTAGAACGTAGAAAAAGCAGGAAATCTCCTGCAAAATCAGTAGATCTGGCAACACTGTACTGGCGTTTCCGGATCTGTGTATCGGGCTTACTTTAGCAACAAGCCGCTTGGGAGAGGGTCTCCTAGACGGAGAGTGCCAGTACCATCTAAATTATTTGAATGTGCAATGAAGTGGGCACTTTCAGAAATGGTTTGCGTCAAGGCAACGCTAATCCTAACAATAATCTGCTACGCCGTTGGATGTCGCTACCATCCACATATAACGCGACTCAGCTAGTTTACCTACTTCTCATGAGATGTCCCATGGTCTCTATTCCATAATTTTTGCCTTCAGTGTTGCTACTTCAGTGTTTGAAACACGTTCAGTTATTTAGTTCATCAGCATACGCCTATGTGCAATTGAATTAGATAGATATGTGAAGTGATTTTTTTCCAAAGGTCGACCGGAACTCCTTCTACACGAATATATAATTGTTTAATTATTAGTAAACTATAATAACAAGTCAAGTAAATGCTTATGCGAAATTCTTGTTTGTACACAAATAGTTTCGATGCCAGTGCCAACAGAAAATTGCTTTCTTCTAAATCGTAGCAACCACCATCATATTCGATTAAACCATAAGTTTCCCCATCGTTTGTTTAATTTATTCTGTATACAAGGTTACCAGACGTCCCGTTTTAGCCGGGACAGTCCCTTTTTTCCAACAGTTGTCCCGTTTTTTTCTGATTATCGAACGGGACGCCTAAATGTCCCGTTTTTAAATAAAAATGGTCTAGGTGTCCCGTAATTATTATTCAAAATATAAATCGTCAATGCAAATTCTTCTCTCTTCCGTACCAACTCTCGTTGCCAAGGTTCAGCCGTGTCTAGAACTTCTGAATTTTCAAATGGGAGTTGTGTGTTCGTGGCTCAAGTGGGAATTCTGAGTGTTCAACTAATTAAAAGAATTGTTGGGCAGAATTTGCAATCGGGAACTATTATTTGTTGTGTGGTATACGTAAAGTTAGAAACGGTGTGTTATCACTCTTACTTGTGTATTTTGTAAATTGAGAACACTGCTGAGTCCCAAAATACAATCTGGAAGTCAGATACCCCCCCCCCCCGTAGCCGATTCGTATGCGTCCCGTTTCCGCAAGTGAAAATTCTGGTCACCTTGTCTGTATATAAATAATAATTTCATTTGTAATTTGGAAATGTTTCAATAGTTTGCACAGACTTCGATTAAAAAATAAATAAATAAATAAAAAGTTCGTTGTAAAATATGCTAGATTGGTTTCCTTTTTCCCTCTACTTTTATAAAGCTTAATAATTTATAGTATTGACACGGAATAGATAGTCATAATGTGCATTTCAGAAAAGCGTCTGATTTCAAATAATCAGCAAACTTATTTTAATATATTAATAATTCTGTAAATGAAAATGAAATGAAATCTTTAAGTTTTACTATTACTATATTATGGTTTCAAAGTTCGTTTTTTTTTTAAATCACAGTAGCTATATTATTACAGTTGTCTCCAGGCCCGTATTCAGGGGGTCTAGCCCCCCCCCCTAAATTCTGGCTGCCTGAATTTTGCTCCTAGTTTTTTGCGATATTCTATTCCGATGTTT
This sequence comes from Thermobia domestica, assembly GCF_964235325.1. NCBI lineage: Eukaryota > Metazoa > Arthropoda > Insecta > Zygentoma > Lepismatidae > Thermobia > Thermobia domestica. The sequence goes on from NC_137463.1 coordinate 630,144, forward strand.
TTGTTTTATAGTTTCATACGTTAAATTACGTTGCCAACATTAAATTTAGAGAGCATTGCCGAGCAAGCGTTAGCGAGTGAAGGCGGATTATAGCCCCGCAGGGCACGTTGTTTTCTATCTTCGTTACCAACAATTCACCTTCTTTTCTCACATAAATCACTTCGACTTACCTTTACGGTTTGTACAAATCCCCTACTGCCCTTAAAAAAAAAAAATGTGTTCGATACTTTCTTGACTACTTGAACACTACTTTCAACTCATTTCTTCAGTAAATCATCCTACTTTCGGCTATTTTTGGCCCCCCAATACTAAACAATTACTTTACTTTTTAGTGCAAATGGAAATTGAACTTAAAAAATCATATTATTACTTATATAAAGTACTGTCAAAGAATTTTAAATTTTTTAACCTTCAAATTCTTTAAAACCTAGAAGTAAATCATAAAATATTAAAATAATGTAATTAGCCGTACGGTTCTTATAATTTGGAAGATGAAGTAAAGAAATGGAAATATATTCCTTCCCGGGAATTTATAGCCCAGGGAAAAACCCGGGAATATTCCCATTTTTTAAATTCCTTCCCACCGGGAATATTCCCACTGCCCATCACTAAATAAGCTCACATGGCGCAATCTGTGATCGAACCATTTACTCCTTGCACCAGAGATAAATGCTCTACCACTGACCTTGTTTTTAAAGGACTTAAAATATGGAGTAGGTTCATTAAAATGAGGGATGAAAATTTACACATAGGGTGAATTTTGTTATTCCATACTGCAAAATATCTCGAAAAAAAAAAAGCATCAGACGAAAAAATGTACGAAATAAAATTTATATTTTGCAGGCAGAAATTTCTCTATGCTAAAATTCCCTTCCGCCTTAGAGGTGTACGGCGAAACTGAAAAACTGTTTACAAACCCCGTCATTTTAATTGATGATTCGATACGTAAATTTTATTGGAAACATTTTTCGAATGCTGATAGGCTGGTGTAATCGGTTAAATCTAAGTTCACTAAGGTATCTTCAATTAGGTAGGTTAGATAGGCCTTTCTCATCACCGAAGCTATATAAAATACAGAGAGACCATTTAACTTGGAATTCGAACCACTGTAGTGGGTTCAAATGTCAATATTTTCCACCGGGAATCGAATATTTCGTATGTAGACGTTACTTTATTTGTTAGTTACAAATTTTACTTTAAATAAGTTATATTCTTATTTACTTTAATACTTTAATACTATTAAACTTTAATTAAGTAGGCCTATATATGAGGTCCAACTCAAATTGGAAATCCCATAAGGTACCGTACGTCGAATGGTATTGTCGCTGTGCCGCCCAGGGTCGCTCTTCATGGGGGCTCAGGGCCCAACTTTAAAAATTTAAATGTAAATATATATCCAGTAATATCTCGTTCGTTAGTTTTTTAAAAACTAAAGAGCACTGTTGCAAAAGATTTTTCATATCAGTCACCGTTTTCAAAATGGCCGCCAAGACATGGTGCCTGTATCAGATAAAACGTCAAGTACCACTAATATGAAAACTAGGGACGGGCACGAGTCGAGCTAAAACTCGACTCGAATAAATATATAATTACTGTAGTTCTTACCATCTAGGCTGAGACTTGCACGGTCGAATTTTTGAATTGAGTTGATTTTGATTTTAACGTCCCTTTCAGCAGCGAGGCTATATGAGACGGGACCTACTGATTAACGTGGAGTCCTAACCACAAGAGTTCCCGTCGAGAATCGAACCCGCTTAGCCACGAAGGAGCTCTGGTTGAATTTTTTAGCCCAATTAGAAGAAGAACCCGGATAGTGATGGCAACCGGCTCGGCTCGGTGCAAGTGAGTGAACAGCTTGAGCCGGTTTGGTTAGGATTAGCACTGGCTCGGTAGAAGCGAGTCAATCGGCTCTGTTCGACACAGGGGCGGATCCAGGACCTACTTCTGGGGGGGACGATGGGTTGTCATACTGCTACTTTTAAAGGCTCCAAACTTTGGGATGGGCTTTGTTACATATATAAAATAAGAAAGTTTCCTCTTCTGGGGGGCGATCGCCCCCTTCCCCTGGATCCGCCCCTGGTTCGACCTGGCTCAACTCAGCAGCCAATGGCTCGAGCCGGCTCTGTTGGGATGAGTCATTAGCTCAGTTCGGTTCTGCTCAAGTAAGCCATCGGCTCGATACGGCCAACTCGGTAGACGTGACATGTGAGCGGTCCTTCTGAGCTTGGCTCTGTGGTGAACAAGCCGTGAGTCGAACCATTTAAACCAATTGCACCATTAGAGTAGGTAAAGTAGACTCAGGTCATTTAACCTTATCAAATGTTCGAGTTGGTTCGCTACAGGTCAGATGTGGCTTTTATGGAAGTGACTGTATATTTCTTCTCAATGGGTCTTCTTGTATCTGGGGTCTGGTTTAAAGAAATCCTTGATTCGGCTGTGAAGAAGACTATTACGAATCTAAGTTCTTGTACAGTCAGGTGTAAATTTCCAACTTGATAAATTTCCTGTATATCTATCTTGATGAATTAATGGATTGAAGCTGTGTTTAGTAGCTTCCATTGGTTTAGGTGGGTGGGATCATGGGTCCCTTGCCCCTCCTTTGGGTATGACATTGGTGTTCTAAATGATCTCTTTCTGCGCATACCGTTTGTTGGAACCGAGGCAACAAACTTGCTGAGAATAGACAAACTTGATGCAAGGTAATGCTTTGGAATTTAAAAGTAACTTAATCAATATTGAAATCACTTTAGACAAAACATTTCATGTTTCTGTCAAATTATCTTTTGATATCAATAAAATATTTTTTTTTCATTTTGCTTTTAATGTGCCCATATTATTCAAACTTACCCTATTTCTAGTCAAAAGATTGGCCTACGTTTTAATAAAATTCATTTCTGATAATTTATGCATCTTCGCGCGTACACTTTGAAGGCTGAGAGAACCTCAGCATGTCGCTGGTGTCCAAATTGATAATGATTAAACACTTTTACTGATATTTCCAACAGCCAAATCCAATAACAATAAAGAAAATGTGAGTTGAGTTGAGTTGATTTTAACGTCCCGTTCAGCAGCGAGACTATATGAGACGTGGATCTACTGATTAACGTGGAATCCGAACCACAGCAGACTCCGCCGACATCGAACCCAGTTCTCCCACGCCAAATGCGCGTACGTTAACTGCTTATAAAGAAAATTTGTGTTAATTGTCATTGGAATACCTTATATATACTTAAAGTATTAACAAATCAAGACACTCTTAAGAATTTAACGACTAGAATTATAAAACAATTATTTTGCCTGTCTTTTGTCTTTTACGTTAATGTATGAACGCACATTAAAAGCTTTTGAGAGAAATTTTGAGGGCTCTAGTCGGGTCAGATGAGTGAGCTGTTGGCTCAGCTCACTTCTCTGTTCGGCTCGATAGTGAATGAGCTGTGAGCTGAGCCGTTGAAAACCTTAAACCCGGGCCGAGCAGTTTTGAACATATTTAGCCCGCGACCTATGACTAACAATTTTTGGCTCGATCCTGAATACTTGCTCGTCCGGAACTCAAACCATAACCTCGTGAACGATGTCCTTACCTCTTGAAGACTTCTAGACGACCGAGGTCGACAGTCAATCAATAAACAAATTATATAATTTTTAGTATTCAGATATTTTTATACATGTTGTTCTATTATTATTATTATTATTATTAATATTATTATTATTATTATTATTATTATTATTATTATTATTATTATTATTATTTGTATCATTGATAATAATGACACTATGTAACTAAAAAAATCGTTTCATATAACAAGATGTGAGTGGTATCATATGTGTGCACAACACGATGTGTGCATAACACGATGGACAATATTAGTGTTGCCATGTTGAGGAATATCGCGGTGTAAGGATTTTTGACGTGGTCAGGGATTATGGGAAGATTCTGGTAAAGCGTCTGAAATATAGGTTGAGTTTAGTTTATTTGGAGTTTAACGTACCGTTCAGCAGCGTGGTTATATGAGACGTGGACCTACTGATTAACTTGGAATCCGAACTACATGATCCCCCGCCGGAAATCGAACCCTTGTCCCCCATGTCAAAGGCGCATACGCTAACCGCTTAGCCACGAAGGAGCTCTCTGAAATATAGGGATTTTCTTGTTACCTTACGCTTGAAGCATGTATTTTACTTCAAGGAATTTTTAAATCGGGTTTATTTTTGCTTTCGGTTTCGGTTTGTTGTTTCCTGTGAGGGCAGGGTTGTTTTACGGCAGGGTACGAATCCCAGGGCGTAATTTCCTTCTATTTTGTTTTAATCCCTTCCAAAGCAACAAACTGCAACATTTATTCCTCACAAAGCAACCAACTATCTCCTGTTAGGAATTATTTTATCCCGATTGATATTGAAGTAAAAGAAACAAAAATACATGTAAGGTGGATAATGTTAAAATTGATTCTATTGTTATATGTACAAAAACAAACACTTACGCACTCCAGAACTTGTGGTACTATGTTTATGCCGTTTTTCTTTTATTCTTTTTTTTTCTTTTCTTTTCTTTTGTTTTGTGATTAGGTATAACTTTGTTCCCGTGAATTGCAGTAGGGTGTCGAAAATCCGGATTCATGAGCCATATTGGTCAGATTCATGGGTCAATATTTTGATGGTGGGCCAAAGTTCGCCAGTCCACCCCTGCTCTGTGATCATTAATTCTAAGTTCTGATTTCGAATCCATTACATTACCTTCTTTTTCAATGAAACTTATTTCTTTCCAGTTTTTTTATTATCCTTCTGTGGAACATTTTAATTACATTTATATTTGCTAAAGCAGGGCTACCAATATATAAAAATTATTGTAAGGCGAAAGGGGAACAAGTCATTAAGTACCAATTTTTGGTTGACGTTTCCTGTGATAAGAACAATAAAGCAAAACGGGAAAAGGCGAACAGTGAAGACACGATTGGGATCATTTCTCCATCACTACTTGTATCGCCAGGATTTTTTTTTTTTTTTTTTTTTTGTACTTACGTACGGTATCTAGTTGTGTGATATTTTTATCTATCTACATACATAAAAATACACACACACGTTATATATATATATATATACAGTGGCAGATCTAAGGGAGGGTATAGGGGCTATAGCCCCCCCCCCCTTGACGGTGAGGTATACACTGGATAAAATGGGCTTCAATCCTGCTTTACACTAGATAAAACGACAAAATATGGTTTATTCCCTCCCTTGATCATATCCTGGATCCGCCCCTATATATATATATATATATATGTATATATATATAACGCGTCTGTGTATTTTGTATGTTTATTAATAATAAGTAACCTTAAATTCAAAATTTTCAGTCATTAAGAAATTAAGTAAGTACTATAATTTTAAACATATGTACACTGAGAAAAATCCATTATCCGGACAGCGGTATATTGTACAAATACAAGGAATCGTTATGTTTACTAAGGAAATCTGTACGGAGCGTACTTTATCCATATACTACACAGGTACTGCCCTTTATTCGCTTAGATATTACATCATGTCTCTGCAGGATGTCTGACATCTATCAATCTTCTGTATTTTACATACATATACGTATGTTAAATACTTCAGCTATATGTTATATACGTCCATCTGTGTGTGAGATCCAGACGGCCTATAGACACTCTTTCTTTCGAAATGGCTGACGTCATTGAACTACCGTCTTTTGCTTGCGAAACGAGGTTGTTTACAAACGGAAAAGAAGAGAGGAAGGAAACAAAAGCCTGGGTAAGTACAATAGTTAACTATTACTTTAGTTAAATATTCCATTAATTATATATTCTTTTAGTGTAACTTGCTTTAATATAGTACTAAGTAAGTAATAGAGTTTATGACTACAATTCTTACTATTATAACTCGTTAATGATTGAGGAGAATGGAATGGGTGAATCTGAATTTTGAGAAATCTTTGAACATTAATGTTCTGAAACATTTTACGTTACAAGGTAGCAAAATGAATGTTATGTGTTTATTCATTCCGTTTTATATGTGACGATTTATTACTTGGTGCAGAGTTACTACAGGACTGCTTAACATAATTGCTAAGAAACAGTTTTCAGCGCGAAAATTCCCTTGTGTAGTGAAGATTTGGGATTTAGATTTCTGGGCTTTCGGCATCAATGGCCTTGTTAGCCCGTCACATATGAGGGATGACGTCCCTCGGTGAGCACACTATCCGGGGAAAGGAAGGGAAGAAAGGATTGGGGAAGGAAGAAAACGGCCTGGGATCTATATGTTAGGTACCACTCCAGCATTTGCCTGCTGTGAATGAGGAAAACCCAAGGAAACCTCATTCAGGATGGCTGGACTTAAAATCTTTTGAACTTTTTCGACCGAGTTTCCCCACCGGGATGGAACCCGGGACCGTTCGCACCGAAGGCGAGAGCGTTAGCGATTACGCTACGCGGGGCCACTTGTGTAGTCTAGAAAACTCATTTTTACTAGTATACTTGCAAGATTTTTTTTTTTTTTTTTGCTTTTAGTTTAACGCCCCATGATTGTACATAAATGTAAGTGAGAAGGTGACGATGAGATACATGATAATGGTGGAATCAAGAAAATGTAAGGAAACTGGAAAGTCTTAAGAATAACCACACCTACAGTGTTCACCAAAAGCCTATTTGTCGGGAGCAGGAATCGAACCAGGGACCTAACGTGTCAGAGGTAAGCGCTCTACTACAGAGCTTCCTTTGTTTAAAGAACTTATTTACATTGAAATATATATACATTTTACGAAGATATTGACATATTTTACAGCTGCACTGAAAGTTTTAAGAATAAAGTAGTCAAGGAGAGCTTACTTGTCAGGTTTTTATTTTTTAATTTAATTTGATTTTATTTTTATTTATTTTTGCTTGTTATGTCCCCTAGTTAATCAATGTTTAGGTTACTGAGAATTAAAACCTTTTTAGTATCATTGTTATGTCATCACTTTGGAACCAAAAAGTTAGAATTTTTTTCTTGTGTTTTCATATAGGAAGTTGGTAAGTTTGTGCCTTGGCATTGGTTTATTTTCTAGAACGTAATTGAAGGTCATGTTGAGTTGTCTTGGCGGGTTTGAGTTCGTGAAGTGTCAGGCACTGCTTGTGCCCCTGTCTTCTGTCTGTGATGTTTCCTGGCTTTAGGCTGTGACGTATTTGTGTTGAGGAGTACCAACGCAGGCCGAGTGATATACTGCAGCTACTACAACACACCTTCAACAGCTACTAGTGCCAGGCGTTTGAATTTCACCTTTCGTTACGGTGTGACTAATGCAGTATAGTACTAGGTTCAAATTCTATGGCTGGTAAAAACGGTATAGTGTGGTAAGAAATACAACGTAATAGTTATTAGTTTAATTAGTGTTTCTTCATAGTATTGTTTCACTATTCTAGAAGGAATTAAGTATTAACGAAGTAATGAATAAGCAAAAACACACTTTGATTGACGTTTGATATTTCTCATACTCCATTGAGAATGTTTTGATCCTCAGTTGCGCAAACATCCAATGTTTCTTCTTCTTTTTTTGTTGCTTACACTGCCTTACAGATGAGTTTCCTCGTGGCTAAGTGATTAGTGTACACGCCTTTGACGTGGGACACCCGGGTTCGATTCCCAGCCGGAGCATATGTGGTTCGGATTCCACGTTAATCTGTAGGTCCACGTCTCATACAGCCTTGCTGCTGAAAAGAACGTTAAAATCAACTCATCACTGCTTTACAGATGCAATTGTTCGATTCCGAGTCCGGGCAGGGGGCGACTTTTATATATACAATCCAAGCATTTTAGTTATCAGTCAGTGATGCAAGATATATATATATATATATATATATATATATATATATATATATATATATATATATATATATATATATATTACAAAATTGAAAGTGACTATGTTTGTGATTCTTAATTTCTTAGGGCCGCGGTGGCTCAGTGGTAGAGCGTTCACCTCTGGTGCTTGGGGTCCTGGGTTCCCCCAAGGGGCCCCCGCAAAATGACCTTTGTGGTGGACAAACACCGTATGCGTGGGTTTCCTTGGGGTTCTCCCGTTTCCTCCCACTTTCTTCATTCCACCATTTAATTCATTGCTCATCATCACCGTCTCCTTTAGCCTAACCGGCATAATCGTGGGACGTAAAACTCAAAGGTTGCATTTCATTTTTTCTAAATCTCTTGAACCGCCCGACCGATCTCGATCAAATTTTACAAGGTAGTTGCGGTTCTGGCCTGGAAGTGTTTTTAGCTATTTACTTTGACAGTAGAACTTAAGGGAGGGGGACAGAAAAAATAAATAAGACTTAATTTACTTTGAAGTGTAAAAATGCGAGCGTTTCCTTCTCTCTCTCTCTATCTCTCTCTCTCTGTCTCTCTCTCTATTCACTCCTCCAGCCTCCTCTCACTTTGATTTCATGATTTCGCACTCTGATGAAAAGTATTAAATACCGCCAGGAAAAGTACTAATATATAACCTCTCTTTTAGGCGCCCTCCAACCACGAGCCCGGGGCACGTGCTTTGCTTGCTCGCCCATAGCTGCGTCTCTGAGAACTACATAAGTAACATACAATGCTTACGTAATACTTTGAGTCATAAATACTATTAAGAAAGGAAGAATTGGATTTTTTTAACTTTCGGAAAGAAGCTACTATGGGATTAAAAATAGGGTAGGAAAGGCAACACATTTTTATGAAAATGAAGTTAAACACATTCCAGTCTTTGCTTTCACCCAGCAGACATATTGTTTGGAACCAAAAAAAAAATTGACTTTTGGAATCTTGTACTTAGGTTCACAGCGGAAGCGACGAAATAACTTGACTCATTCATTGTAGCTCTCGGGGCCGCGGTGGCTCAGTGGTAGAACGTTCACCTCTGGTGCTTGGGGTCCCGGGTTCGATCCCAGCCCCGTGAACTTTGTGGTGGACAAACACCGTGGGCGTGGGTTTTCCCGGGGTTCTCCCGTTTCCTCCCACTTTCTTCATTCCACCATTTCATTCATTACTCATTATCACCGTCTCCTTTAGCCTAACCTGCATAACCGTGAGACGTCAAACTAAAAGATTTCATTTCCATTGTAGCTCTTCCCGCAACCAGTGTTGCCAAAATGTTGACAATAAGTTTGCGAAACGAGAGGTGACTACAATTTTGGGTGAAAAGTCGCTATAAAAAATAATCGAGAAATTCATTGTCTATAAGCATTGATTTAAAGTTGTAGATGTAAACTAAACAATATGTTCTACTCACTGGCGCAAATCCCGCGGAAGGGGGGGGGATGACGGATACATGTCCCCTCCAATCTTCCGACTGAGGGAGACTTCTCCCCAATAATCCGATTTGAAATGTGTTTTTTGCGAGAAATTTGGTGATTTTTGTCTGATTGCTACAAAGGAACGTGATATAAAATAGACGTCTCCCAGAATAAGCCTCAAATCTGCAGCCTCCCAACGCTGAAGACAACACTAATCCTCCACAACATTGTTTTCAAACTTCATAAGTATTTTGGACATCGCAAAAAAAAAAAAAAGAAGTATGGTAACGGTCTTACCACCCCCCACCCCCCAATGTTGAAGACAGATTTGCGCCGCTGGTTCTACTCACATCTTTGTAAACAGGGCGCAACCAATCCTTGAATTCAGGGATCATTTCAGATCGTTTCGGGTACTTTTGTTCATATTGTGGAGTCAAAATAGTTCCGAAATAATTAACACTACAGTACTTACGTTAAGCAATTTTTTGTAAAAGAAAAAGTGCAGAATAATTAAAAGACCCCAAAGGACAAATATTACAAACACCCACTTCGCCTTTATTCACGCATCTATAGCTAATCTTGTTGCTATCGGTAATGTATTACGTGTGTGTCTCAACGGAAACTCTGCGAACTAAAGGACATCAAGTTTGTAGTTGTTCTTCGTTAGAGGGCAAGGGTAACATAACAATGCAGGATTGTGGAGCAGTGGGTACGCTGTATTTCAAACTCTTCATCACTTGCGCTGATTAAAACAAACAAACAGAAAAAAAGAACGTAAAAACTGTTTTGAACTAATAATGCTTCTCTACAGATGAACATTGTGTTTCCAGTAAAAGGTCGCTAAATGTGTAAGTATCTAAATCGTCATTTAAAAATCACCGAGAAAAGTCTCCAATCGGAAAAAATATTTTTTGTCGCTATCGTAGGGCGAACATACGTCCCGTTTTGACCGGGACAGTCCCATTTTAGGGGTGTCCCGGCCGTCCCGTCAGTAGATGGAAAAAAGTAGTATTCGTCCCGTTTTATGCAAATGAAAGAAGTAAATAACAAACCAAGTACCTTTACTCCTTTTGAAAGTATTAATAATTAATAATAACAAAGAAGCAAGAATTGAACTGAAATTCTCTATATTAAACATACTCTATAGTTCGCAGTACTGCTCGAAAGGCAGCACAGGCTTTAGCAGTTTGTGTGTTGAACAAACTTCAACGTGTCTTTCCTTTTTCATAAGTATCGAATTACTTGACCCCGCTCTGTAACAGAGAGAGAGAGGGGGAACTCTGATATCAAGGCACTGATAAGAACAAAGGTAGATCTAAAAGTCTAGGGTTGCCAGAACCTGTCTCGTTTTAAACTGAAAATTTTATGGTCACCCTACGCTATCGTGGAGGTCGAATTCCCCTGATTTAGTGACTTTTCCCAAAATTGGCAACATTGACCCCACACCGAACAACACCCCGTCATCTTTAGCCTAGCCAGCATAATAGTGGGACGTAAAACTTAAAGATTTCATTTCATTTCGAACAACACCCCCAGAAACCTACTGTTATACCATTCCCAAAACACCCTTTTGTACAGTTCTCCCTATTCGAAAAACCCTGTAAATAGCAGGTTCATACATAAATATGGAACACAATTTCCCTGAATTTTCTAGGTTTTCCAGGTATTAATTTTGCAATTTCCAGGTCTAGTAGAAGAAACTAACAATACGAGAACACAAATTTTAAGAATAATATATTTATATATTTGAGAATGGCCACCCTTCTCCCCAATGAACGATTGCAATTAAATATTGAGTCACAAGAAACTAAATAATTAAAATAAATAAAATTTAAGTTAAAAAATATTAAGTTGAGAAGCCTACTAAGGGAATTAATTAAACACTTTTGTTCCATACTTGAATACATTCAAAATATACAAAAATATTGGGTTGGGGAAGAAAAAATGGCCCGCAAAATTTTAACTGATTCTTGTAGTATTCGACGACAGAAATCGATTACTGAAAGAATTTTTAAAATCGGCGCAGGTAAACATGGAGAAAATCGTATTTTAATGTACCGGTTGAAAATGGGAAAGAAAAAAGGACCACGAGATTTTAACTGATTCTTGTAGTATTCGATGACAGAAATCGATTACTGAAAGAATTTTTAAACTCGGCGCAGGCAAACATGGAGAAAATCTCATTTTCATGTTCCGGTTCAAAATGGGGAAGAAAAAAGACCGCGAGATTTTAAATGATTCTTGTAGTACTCGACGAGAGAAATCGACTAGTGAAGGAATTTTCAAAATTGGCACAGGCAAGCATGAAGAAAATCGCATTTTCATGTACCGGTTCAAAATGGGGAAGAAAAAAGGGCCCGCGAGATTTTTAACTGATTCTTGTAGTACTCGGCGAGAGAAATTGATTAGTAAAGGAATTTTCAAAATCGGCGCAGGCAAACATGGTGAAAATAGCATTTTCATGTACCGGTTCAATAAGGGGAAGGAAAAAGGGCCCGCGAGTTTGAACCGCTACGACGTATGTCCACGAATGTGCCCGTCTTCTCGAATTTAGTTAATTACTGTGACACTGAAACATGTGACACAGTCACATTGTGGATGACTCTGTAATCGGCAACCACTGGACATATACTCCTTCCGCCCTACAGTTTGATTATTTCGATCCATTCCTCACATGCTAATGGCATCTGCAAGAAAGAGGTAAATGTAACGTTCAATTGGCAATAGCTTTTCACCAAATTAAGCTGCATGAAATCTGATTGCATATTTGACATATTGAGAAAATTCTATCCCGTGGCCATATGTATCATATATCCCACCAGTTCATAATAACAATTTTGAACACAAAATTACGGTCGTCCGTGTGACGTACTCCCAAAAGGCCTAATGTGTATTACCCACCTCACATTCAATGTAACCACATCCGTGTAGAATTTAGAAAGGAACTTCTTATGATGTATACAGGATGTCTCAAAAGTTCCCTAGCATATGGTAACTCTGTTATCAGAGTTACAACAAAATGTAAGAGGAAAAAAAAACTTAAAATATGACGTTTTCAATCTAAAGTGAACACAAAAAAAAAAATCGGACGAGATGTTTGTGCTGTATACTCTTTATGCACCCAATTTTAAATGAAAATGCAACGTTGCCATTTTCCTGAACCCACAACATAAGTGAATAAAGTTACTGTTTGAAACGGGGGCTGGCCATCGACATGTTAGCGTAAAAGACAGTAACTTCACTCACTTATGTTGTGGGTCCAGGTAAATGGCAACGTTGAATTTTCATTTCACATTGGGCGCATAAAGAGTGTACAGCGCAAACGGGCCATCCGATTTTAAAAATTCCTTCACTTTAGATTGGACACATCATATTTGGAGATGCTTTCCCCTCCGACATTTTGTTGTAACTCTGATAATAACAGAGTTACCCTATGTCAGGGGACTTTTGAGACACCCTGTATATCTTATTTAATATATGTTTGATGTCACTATAACTGTAGTATAATTTAGTTTGTTTAAATTTACAATTTAATATAAGTAGATTCGGATTTACATGCGTAGGATTTTGTATGCATCTAACTAATGAATTCTTTTATTTTCATGCTTAACTTAGCGACTTGGCTTTGGACTGCAACTGATTATTGTAATCCATTATTTCTTGAGAAGAAACAAGATATCCGAATCTTCATTTGGAGAATCAAAGGTCTATTTGAAAGCTGGGGATTACAATCATTAATTTCTACATTTCAAGGTGCGTAAATTATATATTCTGTATTTACTATTACTATTATTGGGTTTAGAATCAATCAAGCACTTCATGATATTTTAGGGGGATCAAGATGGGTGCCGGATAGATAAGTATTTGAGCGTCAGGCTCTTATTTCTTTTCAATTCAATATTTAATCAATGATTATTTTTCTCCCTCATTATTCCACCAAATCGTATTCCAAGATCATCAATTGTCATTACTCATTTGTGACCGTCAGCCTACATAGCATATTCGTAGAACGTAAAACAAAGATTTCGTTATTTTTTGTTTCTCTCTCTTTTCTCCACAGCTGTGAAAAATAATGCCTTCAACATCATAAATTTGTATGGTACTTGCCTGCTTTCGCCTTCAGTCGTCTTTCTCTTCGGACATCACAAAGCAAAGCAGGTGCTTTGCAGTTGGCATAGTTTTGAAAGGATAACATAATGATATTGGTGTTGCGATGTTCAGTACCGTAGGAAATTAAACAATGCTATTAAATAAATCGAGTAGCAATTGTATTTTTTTTTAGCTTACATCCCTTTCAGACCGGCCATTTTTTTTACAACATATTGTTATTTCTACTCTATATGAAATATATTCTGAGGTTGTGTTTAGGGGGACATGGTAGCTCAGTTGTGGAGCGTTCACCTCTCCTGCGTGAAGTTCCTGGATCGATCCCAGCACGTGCTAAATGGGCTTTGTGTTGGAAAACACTGTGTGTGGTTTTTCTCGAAGTTTTCCCGTTTTCTCACATTTTTCATTCTACTATTCCATTCATTCTCATCATCATCGTCTCCTTGAGCATACCCGGCATAATCGTGGAACGTAAAACTCAAAAATTCCATTTCATATAAACTTTGTTGCAAAGTAACCTGATAGCTGAAGATACTTTGCAACACATACAAAAAAGTATTTTCAACATACGAACATAATGTTTCTGTGCAATGTTTTCTCTCCTCTATTTATACATTTCACTTCCTACACAAGACTGCATGCAGTCTACAAATATTGAGGTTGGACTTACGGTACCGGTGTCAGTACTTAGTACAAATTATCGATATTTGTAAAGAAAAGTATGTATTTTCTGGTACCGACATAGGAAGCACATTCTGATAGTTTAGTATGTCCCACAAAAATGGCAACTCAAGAACAGCAAAAATCTTCGAGATCTGATTTGCCTTGGTTGCTCTTTATATCCAAGAATATCATCCCATCCGTAATCAGTGGAAGATTTACGGGATTTGGGGCTTTCAGGCTGAAACCCACCCAAATTGCAGGATTTCTTTTTTTTAAAAAATCTAATGTTAGTCATTCCTATGCGTTACGCTTCAAGCCCTTCAAAAAGTCTAGTCGTTTCTAAATAAAGGAAGTCTTTCTGTGTGAAGTCCCTCTCAAACTATTTTTCTGAATCCGCCGCTGTTCGTAATTTATTTTCCAACAAGAAATCCATTCCGACATCTACCTGAATAGGAAATTTTCCTAAAGTTAGATGACAGGAGGTACCAGTAGTAATAATTTCCTATCTGAGGGGTTACGTTTGATCGGTGCAACGTAGCCCCGATTAGAGGCTGAAACAACCTTCTTCCAGTTTTATTTTTCTATGACTTTGATATAAAGGCTGTGTGATATTTAGATCGAACGATTGATATTTTCAAATATCAAAACCTCGATATCAAAATTTTTGATCTCTCTCATATTTCTATATTTTCGATTTTTGATATTGTTTATATTTCGATATTGCTGTATTTTTCGATATTTCGACAAGTTTCGATAGTTTGTCGATATCGATTATCTATATCTAAAGTCTGATATCGCAAAGCCCTATCGAACCCCCTCCGAAATGAAGTTTTTGGCTATGGACCTCATTAGGCATGCGCACGAGACAAGACGAGACAGAATTTTTGTTACGAAATTCGAGACGAGACAGAGCTCTTCCAATAGAAACGGATACAGTTTTCGAGACGAGACAACTTTCGCGGCACCTTTTCGAGAGGAGACAATCTCAAATCTTTTCTCTTGCGCATCCCTAGACTTGATCATGAGTTATCAAAAAAAAAAAATGTTAATGAGAAATAACATGTAAATACAATGTAGGTAGCTAAAACATTTTTGTTTTCATTCTTCAGTAATGCATTATTATTAATCTCAGTGTTTTATAGTGTATTCTTAAGCTTAAGGTGATGTATAATTAAATTTTGAATTCAGTTAACTTATTTTGTTTCTCATATTGTTTTTAAAATGTACGTACAAACGTTTTTCATTCTTGAGTGTTTAAAGTGACGTATAGTTATTAAACATAGTATTTAATATTGTACTTTTAACGTGAAAGTGATATACAGTTAACTTTTGAATTCAGTTAACATTTTTCTTTTTAAAATTGCTTTAAAAAGTATATAAAAACGTTTTTATTTTATTTCTTGAGTGCTGAAAGTGATGCAAAGTTATTAAGCTTACTACTTTATATTGTATTCTTAACCCTAAACTGATACACAGTGCGTTTTTGAAAATGAAATGAAATGAAATGAAATCTTTGAGTTTTACGTCCCACGGTTATGCCGGTTAGGCTAAAGGAGACGGTGATGATGAGAGATGAGTGAAATGGTGGAATGAAGAAAGTGGGAGGAAACGGGAGAACCCCGAGAAAACCTACGAGCACGGAGTTTGTCCACCACAAAGTTCACTTGGCGGGGGCTGGGATCGAACCCGGGACCCCAAGCGCCAGAGGTGAACGCTCTACCACTGAGCCACCGCGCCCCCAGTGCGTTTTTGAATAAATTATGTCAAGTTATTTGAGTGACGAACACTTGTTGAAAATCCTGACTACTGCTGGAACATTTTGATTGTAAGGTGACGACTACTGGTGCAAGGATTTTAAAATATTGTTTTTCCTTCAACGGCTACTTCTTTTTTAATTCTGACTACATGGTCATTAAGGAAGGATCAGTGAGTTTTTCCAACTATGGGGGCGCGGTGGCTCAGTGGTAGAGCGTTCACCTCCGGTGCTTGGGGTCCATGGCTCGATCCCAGCTCGCGCCGTGTGGACTTTGTGGTGGACAAACACCGTGCCCGTGGGTTTTCTCGGGGTTCTCCCGTTTCCTCCCACTTTATTCATTCCACCATTTCACTTATTTCTCATTATCACCGTCTCCTTTAGCCTAACCGGCATAACCGTAGGACGTTAAACATAAAGATTTTCTTTCCAACTATGGTACAGCTCCCACGGATTCACGATGCTCAGAGAAGAGACAAAATAGTATGTTTTCAACCTTAAAGTGCCAACCACTGGCGTTTTTACCCTGCTATGCAAAAGTAAGTGGGTACTCCGATGGGGTTCCAATGCGGTACCTAATTTCTGCATTTTAGATATTTGGAAATAATGTCTCTAAAATGTCAAGAACTGATATATATATATCTGATATATAATATTTACTGAAAACCAACTCGGTAAGCCTTATGGATATCAATATATGGGAAAATAAAGAGCGATACCATATGTATGTGGGGCTTGCATACTTGACACTACAATTCGGAAAATGAATTAAAATATGACTAACGGCTATCAAAATGTCAAATAAAGTGAGGTCCAACATAGTTACGGGGTTTTCGTGTTAGATGCTAAAATTTCCGAAATCGGTCATGGAAAGTAACAATTTCACCTTAATGTAATTAGATATCTTCATGGGGTGTTAGAACATCATGGAGTCTACCAAAATTAAATTTTAAAAGCTTTTGAAAATATAATCTGGCATTTGTAAACAGTATTTGAAATATGTGTTTACCCAAAACTTCCAACTAGTACATCTAACATCTGGAGAAACACTGTGAAATAAAAGCGTATGAGATCTTGAAATTTCGGAAACAATTATTGGTCACAACAAAATTAAATAAGATGTTACTTCTATGGGTTAAATGAGTACCTCAGTACAATTTCGATCGAAAGATTAGTTCAGTCCTAGGTTTTCTTCAGGCAATTCCAAGGGTTCATCGAGCTGTGCAAAAGAATGAAAATTCGCTGTCAATATCTAAGATAGTAACCAAGATATAAGGAATTATATATTTTATGACGTAAAAATAGAGATTTTTATGGATTTGTACTTTTGGGTCTTTCCTAGAAGAAAAAAATTCAGAAAACTACTGTATATACCTTAATAGACAATTCAATTGGCGGGGACACAGTAGCTTAGTGGTAGGGTGTTTAACTAATCTTTTTTTGCAGAAACTATTGGAGTATTCACTTAACCCATAGAGATAGATCATACTTAACTCCCTATTTAATTTTAAAATTAAATAAAAGGAAATATTTCAGTGTAGCGACCCACGATTATGCATTTTAGTCTCAGGAAGATTATGATTAAAGCAAGTGAATGTTCTTGACAGAATTGATGGAGTGCAAAGGTGGGAGGAAAGAAAGTACCCCGAGAAAACCCACGAATACGATGTCCATTACAAACTGACGGCCGCAGATCGAACCAAGAACCCAATACACCTGAGGTAAGCACTCTACCACTAAGCCACCGTGCCCCCGCCCATTTATTTGTCTATTAAGGTATATACGGTTATTTTCTAAAATTTCTTCTTCTTACAGCAAAGACTCAAAAGTACAAATCCATGTGGGTCTCTATTTTTACGAAGTCATAAAATACACAATTCCTTATATCTCGCTTACTATATTAGATATTGACAAAAAACAAAAAAAAATTAAGTCTGTCTGAGGTACTCACTTAACCAATAGAAGTACCATCTTATTTAGCTTTTGTTAGGATCAATAATTGTTTTCTGAAATTTCAATATCTAATACGTTTTTATTGTATGGTGTCTCTCTAGCTACTAGATGTACTAGCTGGAAGTTTTAGGTAAATACATATTGCTAATACTCTTTACAAATGTCAAAATATATTTTCCAAAGCTTTTAAAATTTAATCTTGGTAGACCCCATGATGTTCTTAAACTCCATGGAAATACCTAATTACATTAAAATGAAATTGCTACTGATTTTTATTAACTTTCCATGACCGGTTTTGGAAATTTTACCACCTAACACGAAAACCCCATAACTGTATGGATCCTCTCTTTATTTGACAATATCTTGATAGTCATATTTTAATTAATTTTCTAAATTGTACTGTCTAATATGCAAGCTCCACGTACCTATGGTGTCGCTTTTTATTTCACCATATTTCGTAACTGTTAGGCGTACCGACTTGCGGTTTCGGTAAACACACACCTCTAACGTTATTAAGACATACTTTAGAATGTTTAGAAATTAGAGTTCTGCGAAAGTCATGGTACCCGAAAATCCCCATCAGGGCGTATGTGTAGTGTATTTAATTGAAACTACTTTTGAGATTGTTGTAAGCCCTCGTAATTACGTTTCCGAAACTGCACCATCTAGTACGCAAACCCCACACTTCTATAGTGTCGCTCTTTATTTTCCCATATCTTGATATCCATAAGGCTTACCGAGTTGAGGTTTTCGGTAAACAGATGTCAGTTCCTTTCATTTTAGAGACATATATTTTCATATATCTAAAAAGTACAGACATTAGGTTCCCCATGGTACCCCGAACACCATTGGGGTACCCACTTACTTTTGAATAGTAATACATTTTGAGTTGTTGTTCAGCATCAATAAAAACTTCATAGTTTTTCTACGTGGAACCCAAAAGTCCATACCTGACCGAACAGTTTTTGCCCATTTAATCTCAAAAATGTTAAGATATTTTGTATTGTTAAGTACAACCAAATTAAGCACACTGAATGTAACATTTTAAATATTTTCTGATTTTTGTTGCAGGTATTTCGTGCATCAAACCAGGATTCTGCTTGAAAGACAGTCAAAAGAAGCAGTGTAGGTTGAGGCTAAAAGCACGTCCTTTCTAAAGACAGACCCAATTGTACTTACATTCTTTTGTACGAATATATAACCCTAATAAAGATACTGTACTACAAATTATTTCTTTCTTCCATAAATTAGAATAAAATATTATCTCTGTTTAAAGAAAATGTTTGTTAGTGTTAAGTCATTTCAACTCTTTTTCTCTGTAATAAGAACATTATCCCTCGCAATATTTTTTTTTTATCTTTGTGCTATTACGATTGGATGAAGTAAAATTCTATACGAAGCACTATTATTTCAGACATGGATTAATAACTAATGTATTGTTCTGTATGTAAGACAATGTGTATACTGAACATGTCTAGCGAAGGTGTTGTTTTAATACAGAATCTATAACTCAGCTTTTCAGTAGTCAACTTCATTGGGAATCCGAAGAAAGAAGAAAGAAAAAAAAATTGGACTTACCAACGTATTTGTGTTCGAATTCTGGACTAATCCAAATTATCAAGAGAAATCATTATATATTTCTTTGTTGCTATTTTTAGATGTATATTTTATCTAAGTCGTATGAAACGGAGACTTCATACATCGCTATACTTTGTATGAACTATGTTCCTTATTTACTTAATCACTTTGTAACTTTCTCTAGTGTTGACAAGGCCGCACGTGTCAATCGAATAGTTTAGTGTTTCACTCATGTCACCTTGTGACTAAGGTACGTCCTGTCGGTATATATATATGGTACTGGGTTCAATTAGCGATAAAATACATTTTTAGCATTAAACAAATGCAAAAATCTACACGAAATGAGATACCATGATCTCTGACTTAAGGATAACACCAAGCAACTAATGGTACTGAGTGTGATTGAGTTTACTAGTTACTATCTGGCTAAAATCAGTGTTCCTTTAGCTATACTTCTTTTCGTGCTCTGAATTGCAAAGTTTGAAATAACCGTTTTAAATTATTGTATATATATCTTCCGAGTAATTCTGAGAATCATTGCTCTTTCGCAGGAAGCGCGGTGGCTCAGTGGTAGAGCGTTCACCTCCGGTGCTTGGAGTCCCTGGTTCGATCCCAGCTCGCGCCGTGTGGACTTTGTGGTAGACAAACACCCTGCTCGTGGGTTTTCTCGGGGTTCTCCCGTTTCCTCCCACTTTCTTCCTTCCATTTCACTCATCTCTCATCACCGCCTCCTTTAGCCTAACTGGCATAACCGTGGGACGTAAAATTTAAAGATTTCATTTCATTTTTCATTGCTCTTACTTTAAGCAATATATGAGCCTGTTAAACTGCTCGTTGCTTAAAATGTTGCACTAGAAAGGATGCATCCAGGAAAGTCCAAATTTGCAGAATGTCTAGAGCAGGGAAGAATAAATATGTTTAGTCGATGGCTGCACAACGCCTCCGCTGTCACCACGTTGTCACGCAGCGAATACAGCGGACTTTTAAGAGTATTCTGCACTTACTATTAGGTATCGGCCTGGGAACTTTGGCGCATCTACCCAGTCTCCTTCTTGGTGTTGCATTTTTAATGGCGAGTACTGAGTAGGAATCATCTTGTGAGCGAATACTTTTTCGGCTGACACCACACTTTTAATTATTGCGATATTAAAAAAAAAGACATAACTTACCTGTTAATTAAAATGTACAGAGAAGTTATTTCTGGAAAATTCTATTCAGGCCTCTTGTGGTAAGAACTGCGCTTTGAAAGAGTATACTATTAAGGAAAAGAATGAGGTAAACTAATCTTTATATCGTACAAGCAATGGATGATAACAGCTTAATAAATGATTGTACGTAAATCTTGTTTGAGTTTGAATATAGGATTGTATAAGACTGTGCATTTTGCATTATTATTATTGAAGTGCTGCAACTAACTAACTGCAAACCATATGATAAATTCTTACAGTAATATATCACATATTGATTTACTCTGTATGGAAACGAAAATAGTTTAACAAATGGTTAACCTCCTTTGTGCCCATAATTTTAAAATTAACGCTTGTGTCACTTTTCAACACTTGGCTTTGCAGTAGCTTTCCAACGAATTAGCAGGAAGCCCAAACTTATAGGACACCCTGCAGGTAAATACATTTCTTTGGACAGTTTCACTGCTCCAAACTAAGATTTGAAAAGTGTAGTATTGTTAATTTTATTATTATTGGCACAAAGGAAATCAACCATATTTTAAGCTATTTTTGTTTTCATACAGAGTAAAACAATATTTGACAACATTACAGTAAGAATGTATCATGCACTTTGCAGTATGTTGCAGCACTTTAATAATGGTGCACTATACGTACAATCTAGATCCTGCATATGTCCAATCCATACATTACAAGAAGGCAATACGTATTCGATACAGGTAAAATCCGTATATTTCATATGGACAACCTATTAGCTATATACATCCAATCTATACATTACATACGGCCAACCTGTACGCGACATACGTATAATCTATATGCTGCATGCAGACAGTCTGTAAGCTACATATATGCACTCTGTATGGTGCATACGGATATTCTGTATGCTGTATCTGGACAAGCTGTGTGCGACATAAGGAAAATCTGTATAATACATACGTACAATACGTATACTGTATCTAGTCGTACGTATGGGGCACAAGTACAATATAGATGCTGTCTCGGGGTTGAACGCAATAAACATACGTGCAGAACGTATATTGCATACTTCTTGAAATCATGCTCCGTCCTGATAGTCAGTGTATGTCGTCATTATTAACCCACATGCTACATACGACCCTGACGTCACAAAGCTAGATATTATCTCCGTATATACTTGTTACTGCAGATGACGTCACACGAATGACGTCATTGCACTTATGCAGACAGTACGTATAATACATACTTTTTCAGCTAAACGTTTGCTGCAGGATGTTATATACGGTTGTACGTTAGGTCCAGAAACTACAGGAATTACGAATGTAACCTACGTTTTTAAGTATGCCACCTACATTTTTTTTTTCTCAGTGTAGTAGTCAAACTATATTTTGGATTTCAAGTACAAACATTAAACCTATTCTTCACCTCTTTCGATCAATATTAAGAAATTCGCAAAGAAGGTCCCTTCAGAGCTTCCGTTACATTTCACAATTTTTTATTTTTACTGTAAAATAATCAAAATTAAACTCTTCTTTATGTGGTCACATACAGAATAAAATTACAAAAAATTACAATTATTACTGGAAATTGATGCTCTTACCCATTTCGAACATTTCTTTAAACACACAGTTTTAAACATATTAAAATTTCATTTCTTACAGATAGTATGGAACGTAAATATTGTAAATTTTCATAACTGTTCTCAAAGTGGATTTGTGTACAGCCAAAGACAGTTTTGTAAGTTAAACAAAAAGTACAAAATAAGCCTCTTGAAAACAGCTTTTACTTGTAAAAGAATAGAGAATGAGCACTTTTGGTTGTTGCAATAATCTGTGTAAGAAGTTTGATAAAAATTCAATGTAGCATAACAACAGCTGTTTCTCTTATTTGCCAAAAAAAGAAAGAAAAGAAAAAGAAAAAGCTTGATAAGGTGAATGTAAGGGCGAGGAAATCTCTAGCGACGGCTCTGTTTTTCATCCCCCTTCTAAACATTTGTCTAGTTTATAATTAGATTGTGACATTCCTGTTGTAAAATATATATATATATAGAGAGAGAGAGAATTTTTCGAACTTTTAACATTCCCCTTCACCTGACGCAAATTCTTATTAATTAATACACTGAGAAAAGTCCGTTGTTCGGACAGCGGTATATGGTACAAATATACGGAATCATTATGTTTACTACATAAATCTGCAAGTAGCACACGTTATCCATATGCTACAGACTTTCCTCACTTAGATGTTACATCATGCCGTTTCATGGTGTATGACATCTAACAGTCTTCCATATATCACATACGTATAGGTATGTTACATACGCCAGCTGTATTTTACATCCGTATATCTGTATGTGAGATCCTGACCACTTATATACAGTTCTTTCGTTCGTACATAAAGTACGTTATTCGAAAAATTAATACGTAAAGTATGTTTTAGTTATACTTTTTTTTTAGTTGTACCTTAAGTCCAAAAACTACACGATTTATACATGTAACCTACGTTTTTATGTACGCCACACATATATTTTTCTCAGTGTATAATTTCACAATACGCCCTATGTCCACCTCTCATGTTAGTGTATAAGATATAAGAAATTTACAGCATTCAATGTAAGGTCTACTGAAAACCTTTTGACACAGTAAGCAGACACTTTGGATCGATGTAAACCAACTTTTAAATCAAAAAATGATTGATTCTAATGACTGGACCAAACCACATGTTCAAATTAAATATAACAAATTTGGTGTTTTTAAAAAAAATAATTTAGTTAATTATAAACAAATTAATTTAATTTGTTTGCCAATGTAATGACTGTAAGTGACTGTTCTATGTTTGAATAACTAAAAATATAATGAAACTAATTGTATATCTGAAGTGAAGTGATTCAAATAAAAGCGTATAGATATAATTAAATATTACTAAAATTATTCCTGAAAAATGTCTTAAAATTCAGTTAAATTGGGAATACGATAAGTGTGCTGTCCATCGGCGATTAGGGGAGGTAATTGGAAGTAATTGGTTCCCCCACTTTTTTGGCTTCATACTATAACCTAATTACATGCCCCCTTTTCATTAGTATTGTTTTGTCCCACTTTTTACTGTTCATACCCAATTTCCGTACTTTCCATTACAAGCGAATGGATCTGTGTTTTTGCGCAACTACAATTGATCACGGAAAGTAATATAAATTTAACGCTTTATTAAAATTGTTACAGTTATTTAGTATACTAAATATTGAATTTCTCTAAAAAGAGAGGTTTGCCCGTGTATGTTATATGGGAACAACATATAATAAAATGTAGTGTTGTTACAAATAGAAATGCGCACGAGCCGAGTCGAGACAGAAGCTTCCTGAGAAAATTCGAGTCGAAACAGCTCTTCCAATAGAAAAATATACGTTTTACGAGTCGAGATATCACTTTTCCAGCACATTTTCGATACGAGACAGTCTTAAACCTTGACTCGTACGCATCCTTAGTTACAAATGATTGGAGCTGTTTCATGAATTTGGCGTAGCTATGATACTTCGCACATTATCACGAAGCTTTACCATAATATAGACCTTAATTTATTTTATTTCGAACTTATAGTAGTCAAATTTGGTCCAAACATTACCTATTCACAACTCTCTATCCTCCAATTCAACTCAGATTAGGTTATTTTCAAACGAAGTTAAACTATCCTGAACTACTAGTTTGTTTAAATTTTACTACATGTGGTACAAACATCAAACTGCTTATTAAAATGAATTGAGAACTACCCAATTTTGGTTCAGATTTTTTCTTTCAAATGTTTAAACCGTTATCTCATTAAAGACACTTTGAACCAAATCCGTTCGTTCTTTTAAATTTATTTTTTTACTAAATTTGTTTCACAATTTATGAACCAATGATTTGAAGCAATCTAAGCCGGAAGAGTTTCCATACTGGTTCAAAAAAAAAAAGAGGTTTGTTTTGTTTTAAATTTTCATTTCTCTCGGTGTAAAGATCCCGTCGAATTGTATGTTTTTAATACTCATAGTTCTTATATTCATTACATAAGGCATATTTCACTGTAAGAAAGCGTACTTATAAGTAATTAAGCAGAAAGTAAAAAGAAAAATGTAACGAACTTGTATGTTATACGAAACTGAAAACAATTAAATATCAATTAATTTCGAAGCTCTAGTAGTTAAAATACCACTAAAATAACACACTATTAAATAGGAAGTTGCGTCAATTATTATATAAATTATCCTGATAGTGATGGACATGCTACTTATAAACATAGTAAAACGATATAACTTGAGTTGATTTTGAGTTTAACGTCCCTTTCAACAGCAAGGCTATATGAGACGAACCCGGGTCTTCCACGCCAAAGACACGTGAAAAAAATAGTGACTTTCTGAACCCATTTTGCTACAAGTTCTTGTAACATTTAGAAGGTACTTAAAATAACAAGCAGCAAGTGCTCGAAATAGCAAAAACTTTTCCGCGAATTTCGATACTCAAACGCAATTTTTTGATCAGTTTTATCAGCCAGATATCGAGATAGTATCTTGTGGAAGATCGGGATTATTACTTTTTATCTTAAATATACCTAGTAGGTACCTCTAGCCTCTATGCTGTTGACGATTTCTTCTAAAAATATTGTATGGGTAGCGTGGGACAAAACAAAATATCAGAAAGCTGCACTTGGACATTATTTGGTGAAGGAGTGTTCTTCACAAGAGTGAAATGTAATTTATCTCTGCTATTGGGGACGTTTTTATTCATATTCGACCGTTGGTCACACCCTATTAAAAGTCATGTTATACTTCTCTTTTTAATATCAGAACATGAACAATTCTAAAGGTGTGACTTCATCTTTATAACCATCTCGACCACTGGGGGGGGGGGATATGCAAATATTAAATTTAATGTTAAATTCGTAGTCGAAAGACATCATGTTCGATTGGATTGGGTTGGAATTCAGCGACCTCTTAAACAGCGAGGCTATATGAGAAGTGTGATCCAAACTGCATGAGCTCCTGCCGAGAATCGAACAGGTTGTCCCGCGCCAGAGAAGCGTACGCTGACCATACAGCCACGGAGGAGCTCTCATCATTTGCGAATTCTGATTAGGAAGTATTGGGTTTAAATACCTTTTTCTCTATGTACTGAAAATTAATTATGAATT
This sequence comes from Thermobia domestica, assembly GCF_964235325.1. Classification (NCBI taxonomy): domain Eukaryota; kingdom Metazoa; phylum Arthropoda; class Insecta; order Zygentoma; family Lepismatidae; genus Thermobia; species Thermobia domestica. The sequence goes on from NC_137463.1 coordinate 655,778, forward strand.
TTAATTCGGAAATAATATCTCGTTTTGTGCAATAGAAAATATTAATTTAGCAGAAATCATGCATTGTATAGAAAGACTGAAACTAGATTGGAATGATGATTTCTGGTGAGTCTACCAGCAAATTTCACCAACGATTCGCGAGGACAACACTACCTTCTCTTCAGAAAACAATAAAACCAGACAGGGCAGAAGGCCTGGAAAGGGCAAGAGACCACACGCTGCTCGAAAACTCTTTCATCTGATCCGTTTTTACGCGCAGTATTTACGCTCGAAGTTAAAAGGAGCCAGACTTTTCCAGCGTATAAAAATTCGGTACGTAAACTTACGCTAGGTCCCATACACTAACGTATTGGCAGCTGCTAACAAGACTAGCGACCGAAAAATACGTCAATGTATGGCCGACTTTAGAGGAAAAGCTATGACAGTATTCTTCTTTCGAGGAAAGTCCACGAAATTTACATTCGCGGAATCACCACTTTGGAGAATAACCACTAAGCCTCTATTCTATTTTTATTAGCTTAGTTTGCAAATATGATTTTTAAAATTTGTTTTATTTGATAATTTTTATTTACATATAGGCTACCTAGGTAGTGTGGTCCTAGTTGTACAACAGATTTTGTTTTTAGTTTGGAAAAGACAGCCGACAATTTTATGACGTATTCTTATATTTGAACTTTGATTTTGCTTAGTAATTTAATGTCACAAGTTACATACAATGAGCTCAATTACATACAATAATTACAATTTCTTTCAATTTGGATATCAGTCTTTCTACTATTGTAATGACGAAGCCTTTTTCTCGTAACTCTCAATTGATTTTATTTGCATGATGTAACTGTTTAAGATTACACTGCTCTACAATGATTTTCCTGTTTGGAAACTATTAAGGTTTTCTTAATGTTTTTCACCTGAGAAATCCAAAAATGTTGTTAGTTTTACCCTATCACGTACAGTTTTCTTAAAATAGAGGGGAGGGGGAGAGGACAATAGCCGTATATATGTATATTTCGGAAGAACTACTGATTATAATTACAAATATAAAAAGATACTTTCTATGCCATATCCTTCTTATTATCATTGAATTTGTAATAAAAGTTGTGCAGTTACTTATTCTGCCAACATTGAAAACCCCTCAGCATTGCTAACTACTCCCACATTAAATGTGTCGTTTACCATCATAAAATTTTATGTGGAAAGTTATCAAGAGTATAAAATACATTTATTTTATAAAACAAATACGTGTATCCTAAAATACTAACCACAGAGGAGGGACTCTATGTATTGACTTATTCATATTTTGTTCACAAATTACTGTACAAGAATTAATATTATCTATATAAGCTAAGAATTAACTTGTAATTGCATGTTTACTTTCATTTTTCTGCTCTACTATATATTTTATCTTATTTTGTAATTTTGTTATCACCCCTTTTCTATATTTGTCATTACAATGGTTTGCTTCAGTATAATCACGTAATTTAAATATATGAATACATAAAAATAAATTTCATTTGTTAATTGGTAGTCAAATAAAATTCAGAAATCTTATGACGCTGAACGGATTAATGAGTGTTACAGTTACAGAAGTAACTAAATATGTTACTTACAGTATATGGTAGCATTAGAAAGTAGTTTTTCCTGTTCTTTACTATTGCTGCTAATAATGTGTTTCTTTTTTTATCTTGAAATGTAGCCTAATGTCGTTTCAATGCTTTTATTTTCATAATATCTTTCCACCTTTCTCTTTCTGATCAATCTGATTATTTTATTATATTTGCAAATGCTTACATGTCTTTATACTTCGTTATGTAATCTGCAAACTGTGCATGTATATTTTTTTTAGTGTCTTCGCCTTCAATTCCAATTCATATGTCAGAACATACAACATACATTAAACTCTCTCTCTCTCTCTATGGCCTATGGAACCCCGAGATTCTATGCCGCGTTCACAAAAGCTCTCCACTGACTTCTACCCTTAGCCAACTGTATCCAGTTTCTACTTTGTATTCCTGTTCCTGCAAATGAATGAGGAAAGAAAATTAATGCTTCAATAGTATGTACGGTTAAATATTACTTGTATAGTACATGTTAAATTTTTTCGGTATCCCATTATGAAAATTGTCGATTTATTATTATTATTATTATTATTATTATTATTATTATTATTATTATTATTATTATTATTATTATTATTATTATTGGTCAAATCTAAAAATGTCATTTTTAAAGTAACCCTAACAATCTGTCTTTCATTTCACTACAAATTATTGAAACCACTTATAAGATTAAATCGTATATCTTAGAAGCGAGCGCCTCTGAAGCTTTTGCTATGCGACACGATTGTCTTTTTTTTTTTTTTGGTCTGTCCTTCTATCCATTTGTCTAATCATTTCAATTGCTTCCAGTTGAAATTAGTCAATATTGAAGGAACACATACTTTCCGATTTTATATAAATTATATCCCCAACAAGATTTTTTTAACTAGATAGACATACTAAATAACTAGATAACTAGAGATACATATATAGCATATATTATAAACTATTCGAAAAAAAATAGTAAGTTTAGACTTTTCGTTTTCATTCAATAATTAGTTATTCGTAACATGAAAACTGCTCTAACATAACTATAGTATGGATGTGAAGTCGTGTGCTTATTGATTCTATGAAATTACGATAGTTACGATCGGAGGGAGGGAACTCAAGATAAAGGATATGATATTCAAAAAGATAGTAAATTTTCAGTTTTCGTTTCATTTGATTAAAAATTAATTATTCATTACGTGAAAGGCAGTGGTACAAATATAAAAATATAAAGATGTATACCAGGAGATAAATTAATATCCATATAAATTTCATTGGAATGGAAAATGAAATCAAGGCGCATCTGAAGTTTTATGAAAATTCCGTAACTTTTACAATAGTTATCGTTGAACATGTGTATGTACAGACACACAAATGCCAATCGAGTCCTATAGTAGATGCCTCGCTAAATTTTGCTTCAATTAACAAAGGAAATAATGTGCCTTTGATTACTTTTCATACTTTGCAACATTAGGGAACTTTTAATTCAGCACTCTTCTCATTAATGCCCTTCACAATCTATACTATATGACGTGATGCCTACTACTAAATGCTGGACCCTACGAATTTTTAATTCTTTTATCATAAGTTGTGTACCCATTGGGCACCAAATTCTAAAAATGAAATAAAACTGAATTTCAAGTTCTACGTTCCATATTATGTCCTTCAGGATAAATAAGATATATGATTAATGAACATGAATGATACATAACGAATCTGTGGAATGATAATGTGGAAGAAAGGTGGACAACCTCGACAAAATAAACTAAAACAATGTTGTACACGAACTCAGACTGCGATCAAACATGATAACGCTAGATATCCTAACCGTTAGATTATATTCATTTATTACAGTTCAGTGTTCCGTTCAGCAGTGATGCCATATGAGACTTGGACCTACACATTATATTTCTTAACAATGGGATCCGAACTCATGAGCTATCACTAGAAATCATACTCGGGTCTCTCGCGTCAAAAATGTGTATCATAACCATATAGCCAGAGAAAGCTCTGTCATCAGAGATGACTGCTGTATCAGTGCTGCCGATAAAAAGTAGAAACCGTGTTAACTACATCCAACCATTACAAATGCCATTCTTTAAAGATCCGAATAACTTTATACTCCGGAGTAGGCTTGTTTTAGTTCTTCACTGTTCTTCCTTACCTCCCTAACTTCTTTCAAATAATAAAGTTAACGTGATAATATAATCGGAATCTGTGATAATATAATACACGTTGTTGTACATTTTGTCATAAATATACTCAACATCTCAAGATTATTTTATATAAACTTTAGGCCTTCTTTTCTCATATTGGTGAGTTGTTAGGCTGCTTGTCAGATACTATTTTCTTTTGAGTTATGTTTCCTTCTGTTAGTCCTCTTTTTTAAGATGGAGATTTATTACACTTCATTTCCTTTTTTTTTTCTTTCTTTTTGGTTAGTGGTAATAACTGAAGCTCCAAACACATGTTACAGAGACTCCCTTCGGACGTAGCCGATAGAAAGATTTCCTCCCACATCATTACAGTAGGTATAATCCAACCAATCCTAAGTCTATGACATTGTCAGTTAAATAGTGCCTAAAATAACATCATTTCGTTTGCTTCGTATCTCATCTCAACACATTTTATTTTCACCTTGCAATGTGCGCGGTAGTTCTTAATTATTTGGGAGTCGGAGACTCCCAAATGCTACGCGTTTTTCAGTTCGAATAGCAAATTCGTATTAGGAAAGATGGTATGCTTTCGTATTGTTTTACCTAATTTTTAACTAAATTGTTAGGTTATAGTCTACATATATATCACTCGTTACTACGTGGACAGGGCACTGTAGTCGCCTTTGGCGCAGGAGACTTTAGTTCGATTCTCAACGTTAGTAAATGTTGTATCCCACGTTAAGCTATAGTTGTACATCTCACATAACCTCACTTTACATTAAACTAAATCAATATTATTTACATATTTTGTTGCTGCTTCTTGGTAGCGTGCGTCTGTAGTTCACCTATGTGCGTATTATAATATCATTAATGATACATTTGGCGAAGAATTTGAATTTAGTAATAGATGTTAAAGTTCTTACCTTCATGAAAAGTGTCTCTTCTAAAAAGCATCCTAATTTAGAAATATCGAAATAGAATTATGTTCGTTTTCAATAATTGACAAATAAAATATATTTTTTAAAGATTATTATTTAAATTAAACATGTATTTCTTTCACAGCAAGTGGTGTTCGACGAGTTGGGTTATGCCAAAGTGGAGCGACATCAGGCGCTGTATTAAATCTAATGAAGGAAGATCCACCAGCTAATAAATCATTACTAATTATGGTGGGAACCAATAATTTTCTTAAGGTAAGACTACGGGTTCTCATTACTATAATGCACCTTCAGATAACCTTACTGCTGCAGTTACAATTAGCATGTTACAATTAGCATTAAAATGTGTTAATTTCTTCTTCATTTCCATTAATCTTCAGGCTAAGATACGTTGATTATGATCATGAACAAAATGATGTGATTAAGAACCTGATTTTACGGAAAAACCGCGAAAAAGTCCACGAATATGGTGCTTCTTTACTACAAACCCCATTTGACGAGAGCGGAAAAAAAGTCGTCGTATTATTCCTTACTTTTGTCTTCAATACGTTCTCTTATCATATCTGTAACTTACATTTTATAGATAATTGCATGATTCACTGGAAGAAGGGCGTATTCCACCATTTACTGATTTGTAGACAAATGCAGTTAACGTAGTTTTGATGTAGAAAAAATTTAAGTAACGTAGGTACTTTAGTTTGCAGGAGTAGATACAGAATACTATTGCATATCCCACAATGCATTTAGTTCAATGAGTATGGATGGTATCGAGACGAGACGAGACTAGACTTTGTACAGTCTCGTTTGATATATAGCGGTCTCGGTCAGGATATCGTCTCGAATCAAAACAGCCGTCTCGGTCTCGGTCTCGACTCTGTTAATAGATGCTTCTGTCGATGTCGGTTTCGATCTCGAGGACCAAGTCTCGGTCTTGTCTCGAAAGTCTCGAAGTTTATTATTGTACAGTCTGTCATTTCCGCTTCTTTTTTGCCTTCATTGTTGACTTAGAATTATGGTACGGTGTGCGTCTTCATAGCTAATTTGCAAGCGTTAATGCTTTTCATGCATGTATTTCATGTTCAATCATCAGCATGTACATCATACCGGGCATAAAATCCTATTAATAACCCACATTTCACTTTCAGCAGTAGACTTTGTCTCGTATAGCCAAAGTACTGCCTTTAAACTATATTTAATTAACTCCAGTATTATACAGTACTTTATTTCCTTTCTTCGAATCAAAATTGTTCAATTCATCCTAACGGATAACGCATCACGTAGCAGCACGAATTTATTAAATCATCCCGAAATTGAAATTTTACAAGTTCTCGTTTATTATCCAATATATTCTGCTTTGACTGTCATTTTAAAAACAGAATATAATGTTCATTATCTTAACAACTAGGATTCATTTTTACTACAATAAATTTTGTTTCAAATTGATCAAATGCTTATTTACCGCTCACATCTACGTACTTTATTGACACTTTCTAACCCGAACTTCCTGAACATTGTGGTGTGAGCTACGACACTCATGTTTGCTATATATGGTCTCAGGTTGGATTACCTAGTAAGTTAGATTCAAAGTCCGATGTTTCGCATAGTTCGCGTCTCATTTTAAGTAAATTTAGTTTCTTATACAAGTTCATAATGTTGTAATACAGTATATAAGCATACATCTAGTGTCGTAACTAGGCAGGAGCAACTGGGACAGTGCTCAGGCATCCTTACCCATAAAGGCCTCGGAAAACTAGTCCGGTTTACAAAATTTCTACTCTCAGAATTGAATAACGGATAATACGAAAGAATTTGAAGAATTTAGTGCTATAATTTAAATAAATTGTCATTGATACTGCAAACCTATATGTTTGTACGCTAGGAAAAATGTCTCCCCTCGTTGGCGACGAAATCAGCTTTGGGGGCCACAGACTTATTGTTACTCAACTAAATAGGACAAAGCAATAATTTGTTTCCTTTCGTAAATCTTATTTTACTCTTCATACAACTGTTCGCAGTCGTTTATGAGAAGTATAAAAAATTTAAAAATGAATTTTTTTTCTGCTTTGATTCACCATAGAATTTCAATGATATCATGCAGAGACGTAAGCAGAAATTTATTTCGAGGGAGGTGGTCCAAAACTTTTCGGGGTAGTTCAAATTCAATATGAAGACAAAGTGTATTAAAATTTGTAAAATCGCCCATAAAATTAGGTAAAATTTACAGAAATGTCGGGATTTCAAGGGAGGATAGAGTTTGGACCCGCAGGACCTACCTCCTGCTCATCCCTGATGTCATGTATCTTTTCATTTCTACACATGTGGTCTGCAAATACTTCAAATTCGCTACTTATGGAGCACAGACACACTACTTTTTGATCTTCGGATATGGTAACAATTACTAAATGATGTAAATCAACACAATGTTAAGTACCCCAATTTGGTCTAGCGGCTAGTCCTCCTGACTTTGGTTTGCGTGGTACTGAGTTTGAATCCTTGTGTGAGTACAGAAGAATAGTGTTGCCACGAGACGAGACGTCTCGTGAAATATCTCGTCTTGTCTCGTGTCTCGAAAATGAAAAAGCTGGCGGGAATGGCCAAGATTGAAATTGCCAGTGGTCATATAGATTGCAAAAGGAAAATCCCCTTTGTGAGAAAACATGTTGAAAAGCCTTCATAGAAAAGTGTCCTCTGTCTATTGTATGAAACAATCGTGATACATGAGCTTCCAGAAATATTATCCTTAATGTCTTGTCCCCAATTCCCCTTCCTGTAAACTGAGGAATTCTCATGTTTTTTTTTTCATTTCTGGCTGGAATGATGACAAACAAAATCAAAGACAGGGAAGATTTTTACAAGGTCAAGAAACCGAACTACCACCACCATCTATTCAATTTGAAAACAGGGTAAGGTCTACACTCATTACAGGCTGTTGAAAGTTCTGGCTGAGATGGCGTAAGAGAAAATAACAGACTACACTTGTCTTTATTCTCTGGTGGCGGTATTCTTTTTGCTATATGAACCGAAAACGGCAATTGAAGTATGTCATCTTGCAACTAAAATTTTGTCTTCTTTCTCTCTCTCTCTCTCTCTCTCTCTCACACACACACACACATACACATAAAAGCACACTTTTACCATTTTACCAATCACTCGCTTATCATACAGCAGTCATGTTGTACAATTCACCTCTTCGTTTGGAAGGCGGGCGAAGGACAAAGAAAGCAAAGATATTATCGACGAACCCTTCAAATTGTTTGCTTTCAGCAAATTTATGATACCAATAATAACACTTTAGGTGAAGAGGTTTTACAGGGGGACCTTTGTTACGCGGAAATGTTTGATCTGACCAGAGTGTGAAATTGCCCTCTGCTTTCATGTTGAGAGGAGGGGAATACTTCCCTTTCCTAGTGAATAATATTCATTAGTACCTGAATTATCTTCAGAAATGGTTTCTTACAGAGTGTAAAGAACATTTGGTATAATATTCATGGAACTCCGTTGAAAGCAGAAAATATCATGAGAATGATCAAAATTCGAACATTGAAGAACATAATTAACAGAAAAGAAATAGGATACCCAAACCATATTTTTAAACCTGCTATAAAATGTATATCCTATATTTTTACTAATTCCTTACTCCCATGAAAGTATCCTGGGGAGTATATTCTCTCCAATTTTTTCAGACTGAAATCCTTTTATCCCGTACGATTTCGCCCCTTGACACAATACGAAAAAACAAATGCTGTTAAAATCCATACACATGACCCTTCCGGGACTCAACCCGGGGCCTTCAAGCCGATGGTCTATCGCCGCAGACCTCGGCTTGGTATGAAGATGTACGTTGTATGATTGCGAATAAATCACGGCAATATAAGAAACTTTAATCCAAAATGGCCACCCAAAAATCAACTTTTTTTTAGACCACTAGCTAATCTGGATGTACTGTCATGAGTTGGTTACACAAACGGGGCAACCGCCACATAGTAGCACACACCCCGCGGTTATGGGAACAGATTTGAACCATGAAGGGGAAGACTGACCCCAAGCATTCTTTTGTCCGATGTGTCGTTCAGCTCCCATTACTATGGCACTTTAAGTAGAGTTTACTGTGCAGTAACATATAAAATTTCAATCAAATACTTTCCATTACTCAATAGAATTATTTGGTTCCGAGCTTTTTTCTTTAAAAAAGAATTGCAAGAAATCTAAACATGCCAAAATGAAAAGTAGTTTTTGGAGTGGTATGGGTTAACACTGTGAAACCTAAAGGCTGGAATATATGAAATGAAAGTGTACACACACATATCTATCTCTCTATTTATCTATATATATCTTTCCATCTCTCCCTCTCTCTCTCTCTCTCTCTCTCTCTCTCTATATATATATATATATATATATATATATATATATATATATATACACTATAAAGCAAGTGGGCTGATAGTATACGATAGTGTCGGGGATGGTGACACCTTTACATCGAACTTTGCTTGTCGTGTAAACATTATTTGACATTAGTGTCTTCATCTTCGACGTACCTATGAGCAATTTACTGTATATTCGTGTATTGAAACTGGTGAAACAAATTTCAATGTTTCAGAATGTAAAAAAAAAAAAAAAAAAAAAAAAAAAAAGCAAGGGTCGAGAAGCCTCAGACAACTAAGAGATATATTATCTTGTAAACTATTTGTCCTTGCCTTGTGAGCTTATTTGAATTTATTTTTAAGACCTTTAGGCAACTTTGGCCGAATGGATGATGATGGGAAAATTAGTGGAATAAAGAAAGTGGTAGGATACTAGAAAACTTCGACAAAACACACACATTCGAAAAATGAAATGAAATGAAATGAAATCTTTGAGTTTTACGTCCCACAATGATGACGAGTAATAAATGAAATGGTGGAATGAAGAAAGTGTGAGGAAACGGGAGAACCCCGAGAAAACACACGCACACGGTGTTTGTCCACCACAAAGTTCACTTGGTGGAGGCTGGGATCCAACCCGAGACCCCAAGCACCAGAGGTGAACGCTCTACCACTGAGCCACCGCGGTCCCCACACACATTCGATGTTTGTCCACAACAAAGCTCACATGTCACTAACCGAGATCGAACCGACTACCACATACACCAGAGGTGAAGACTTCACGGTGTAGCTACCGTGACATATCTTGTCTTGTGTGTTCTGGGTAGTGCTCTCAAACGGGTCGGGTCAGCTCGGGTCGGGTTGCGGGTCGGGTCGGGTCAGGTCAACTCGGGTCGGGTTATCGGGTCGGGTCAGTCGGGTCAGCTCGGGTCGGGTTGTCGGGTCAGGCTACTCGGGTCGGGTTGTCGGGTCGGGTCAGCTCGGGTCGGGTTGCCGGGTCGGGTTGTCGGGTCGGGTCAATCGGGTCAGCTTGGGTCGGGTTGTCGGGTCGGTTCAATCGGGTCAGGTCGGGCCGGGTTGTCGGGTCAATCGGGTCAGCTCGGGTCGGGTTATCGGGTCGGGTTGGATCACTCGGGTTAGGTTATCGGGTCGGGTTGTCGGGTCGGGTTAGTCGGGTCAGTTCACTTTGGTCAACTGAGTTTAGGTTGAGTTTAAACTCGGCTGGAGTCGAAAGCTGCTGTTTTTCACTAGCTGCCTAATTAAAAATAGCAATTTTCAATTGATTTTATAGAAACCATAAATCTATTTTGAACACTTGCAGCTAGTGTTTTTATGATAAATGTTTATTTTTCTACTTGTGTGTACTTTAATTTTTAAATGTGGAAGATTGATTTTACCAATCGACTGTAGGCCCTAATATTAATCTCTACGCCAATATGGAGTCTGGATTTAGAAGAAAACTAGAAGTTGTTTAAGGAACGCCAAAAGAGATATTGGATATGGACGACCAAGCCCAAGCAGGGCCGTGGTGGCTCAGTGGTAGAGAATTAATCTCTGGTGCATGGTGTCCAGTAGCGTAGCTAGAGTTTTTTCAGGAGGGGGGCAATGAAGGGCCCAAGACGATTTTGAGGGGGACATCTCCAATATATATATATATATATATATATATATATATATATATATATATATATATATATATATATATATATATATATATATATATATATGCGTGTGTGTGTGTGTGTATTCAAGGTGAATGTTTCCATCTTTATTGTTCATGATTTTACTCTTTGGAAAACAGTGAAAATATAAGAATTTAGTACCTCAAACAACTAGGATTCATTAATGCAATTGATTTCTAATATAAGTAAATAGTTATTTAATCATGGCGTTTAAAATATGTGTAGCTGGTTGACTTAAGTGGAAGCAAATACACTTTTACAGGTAAAGAAAATAACTTATAGGTTCATGCCTCTACTTGAAGAGGATCTTTCTATTCGTGTGGGCAGCAGCAAACATATCCACAACTTGTTAAAGATCTAACGATTTAGCAATTTTCTTCTCAATGTAAAGTAACACTAAGTTTTTCAACCTATCATGAGTCATTGAATTGCGTATACAAGTCTTTAATCTTTTCAAAGAAGAGAATGACCTTTCACATGTAGCACTAGAAACTGATATAATCACAGAGATGATACCTAGCTTGTAGGTTTCTAGGAATGCGTTTTTGTAGACACAAAGAAGATCAACGAAATTCGTTAAGGAATCAGCTTTCGTTTTCTTCTCGTCTTCATACAACTTAATTGTTAGAGCAACCCACATTATGCTTTATTTCTTGTTTAATTATGCTTTTTTTAAATTATGCTTTATTGTTAATTTCAATGATTATTTTACATTAATCGTGTATAATGTATATTTATTATACATTAAATATTCTAAATATCTTGATCTATTTATTGATATTTTTTGCAACTAGTTTCTTGATTCCCAATAAAATTTATTGTCAGAGTGCTGATCTTTAGTTAGTAATTGGTTTATACTAGTGCTCCTTTACTTATTTTGTTTCAAAGTACTGACGTGACGTCTACCATATTGACTAGGAACTGCTGAAAGATTCGTAGCCCAACCCAGAAGGAGTGCACGTGGATTGGTGAAGTTTTACTTCTTCTTCTCTTCCCCCGAGAGTCAATATACTACCTTGTACAGTGCTCCAGCTTTTGAAGAAAAGTTAAAAAAAATCTAGATTTCCTCGCACCACTGTTCGTAGCACTACCCCTATCAGATCTAAAATGGCGTCTTTCAAGTGTTATTTAAGTTTGGGAAATAAGTACACGTAATAGTTAGACGGAGCTAAATCTGCGGAATAAGAATGATGATCTAGACATTGAAATTCTAGATTATGCAATGTCAGTTATGTTCGCAGGGGCTTGATGGACAGGTGTATTCTCCTGAAGGAATAGAATTCCTTTCTTTTCATTTTCCGCAGCGTTGAACTTTGAATTTTTCTTTTAGTTTTGTAAGTAATGTATAGATTCTGGATTAAATATCTGACCATTGAGGAGGTAGTCTACCACTCCATACTTATACCAGAAGAATGTTCGAAACAGTTTCTCAACCTACTTCTGTGTCTTGAACTTTTTGGGGCGATGGAGAAATGAGTGCTACTACTCCATTGACTGTTGTTCCGATTCAGGATCATAGTGGTACAACCATATTTCATGTATGGTTACTATTCGTCAGCGAAATTGATCAGCATTACGGTCTAATTGGAAGAAGACTTCTCTTAATGCCGTTACCCTTTTATTCTCCTGAAATATATTTTGGGAACCCATTATGCCGAGAACTTGCGCATACCCAAGCCATTCTGAATTATGCTACCGACGAGTTAAAAAAAATGCCCAGAATCTCTGACACAAGTTTTGCTGAGAAGGTAAAAACTGAGAAAGCGGGGTGCAGACCTCAGACTATAATAAATATATCGTGAGTTTACTATACACTTTAAAAACTATATAAATAATAGCTTAAATTATTTTTGTCACACAAAAACTGTTGTGGCCTAGGCCCTCCGGCCCCGGGCTATATCCACCACTGGCTGAAATGCTGCAATTTTCAAGAATAATGTCACAAATTGCATCCATGATTCCAGGAAGAGTCATTGCTTTTAATCATCCTGGATGTAAAGCATAATTTGTTGAGAAATTGCTACGTTTATACTAAGCCACTTACTTCTTCACCACTATATATAACGGAGGAGAGTCCCGTGGTGTTTCACTGATTTCCTAATTAATTTACTTCGGTGACTTTCCTTGGTGGAACTAAAATATTATAACAGTAAGGATCTGGATGTTTGTGAAATTATCTGTTTGGGCACACATAATCACTTCAGAGGTCTGAGAAACAATAAGAATTTCATTATTAATATGAAAATTTATATTTGTACATACAGAGATATGTTTTTCTAAACTACGGTTTCATTTTTCTACCTAGTACCTACACTCCTTCTGGATTGGACTACGACATTTTCAGCAGCTCCTCGTAAATTCTCTCTCTGGCTATATATATATATATATATATATATATATATATATATATATATATATATATATATATATATAGAGAGAGAGAGAGAGAGAGAGAGAGAGAGATACGTAGGATATAGACAAATGTGTTACTTGTAGCATACGCGAAAGTAATTCAATTTATGTTTAGGCTTCAAAAGATTTATTGAAAAATATTTCATGTGCAGACGTTACTTATTTGTTAGTTACAAATTTTATTTGAAATAAGTTTATTTTATAATCATATAGATCTAACATAAAAACAGCAACGAAATACACAATGTAATGTAAAATAAGTCAAACGTAATAAATATGTCATTTTTGGTTTGGCAAATAGCCGCCCCCCCGAAAATGTATCTGCCCCTCCTTTGCCCCCCTAAGAACTTAAAGCTGGCGTCGTCACTGTAACAATATAGTATGGAGTTCTTGCATACTATTCATTGTTGCCAGAAAAATTTCTTCTTTTACTTTTTTCTTTTCTCCACATCAAAGGATTTCACCGAAAAGTTTACAGAAATGAAAATAAGCTTTTCATTGTTGCATTGTTATGTTCTCAATGATTTTGCATTGTAAATATTGGCTTTAAAAAATATTAACACAGTATGTTAAACTTTCAGTTAAAGAGAATTTTCCAAGAATTGTGCTATATATTTTAAATTATGCTTTATGCTTTATTTTCTAAAATTATGCTTTTAAAACTAGTTTCCCAATGTGAGTGCATTTTGGCGTTCACCCAGTGTCGTGACCATAGTGCTCTCAAACGGGTCGGGTTGACCCGACCCGACCCGACTCGGATCGGGTTACGGGTCGGGTCGGGTCGGGTTGTCGGGTCGGGTCAGTCAGGTCAGCTCGGGTCGCGTTATTCGGGTCGGGTTGTCGGGTCGGGTCAGCTCGGGTCGGGTTGTCGGGTCGGGTCAGCTCGGGTCGGGTTATCGGGTCAGGTCAATCAGATCGGATCACGGTTCGGGTCAGTCGGGTCGGGTCGGGTCATCGGGTCGGGTCAGTCAATTCGTTTCACGGGTCGACCCGACCCGACCCGTTGAGAGCACTAGTTCTGGGTAATACTTGTAACTTAGTTGTATCTTGATTAGCATGATGCAGCCTGCTGCATTTTACTTTCGTTCCCATGGTATGCTGCTATATTTTTTACGAGACAAGACGAGACAAAACGAGACAAACGAGACGAGACGGGACGGGACAGAACCTCTCGAGACGAGACACGAGACGGGACGAGCACATTCTTTCGAGACGAGACACGAAACGAGACATGCTTTTTACGAGACGAGACGAGAAAGCCTGAAGTCTCGTCTCGTCTCGTCTCGTGGCAACACTACAGAAGAACGACCGACGTGCTTCAGATTTCGCTATCATTAGTAACTCCACGTTCCTTTTAGCCGCCCTAGCATAATTAGAGCTTTTTGTTAAGCCCGGTTTAAATCTAAAGCATACGCCAGACCTAATGCATAGGCGGAACAACTTGTGTTACTGAAAAGTTAACAGTTACATTTCATTTAAGTAACAAGTTACATTAACATTTATTGCTGGAACGAAAACTTTGACATTAATATTACAAGTAACCCAAAGATTATGACAAACGTCGACTTTTGAAAACATTTTTGCATCCTAAAACAATTTACGAGTAATTTTAAAATATTTTGCAGTTCACCTACGTTATTTGTACTATTTTTTCTATATTTAGAATTATATGTAGCAATTTATTTAAGTGGGGAACACTGCTTACAATAATGTAACTGCGATTTGTTGTAATTTAAAACCACAAAAAACTATTCTTGTAATGCTATAGAAGCAAAGGAAAGCAACAATCATTATAAAAATTTAATACAACTACGTCATTTTAAGCAGTATAACAATGACTACTCTTGTATTTTGTAGCTCTAAAACGGTTTGAAATAACAATTGTTATACGTAAATGGTATTATTATCATTTCAGTCTTTTGGAAGCATCTACATGATCATACTTGATATGTTACCACGTTTTCGAAGTAGAGTCTTCAAAAAAAAAAAAAAAAGTTAATTTCTCATGTTTTGAATTTTTTTCGGCCTATGCTTAGCAGAAGGGGTACAGCTCTTTTCTCTAAAAAAAGGTTACAATTCTGCTAATTTCTGTTCACATTAGGTTAGTTTAGGTTAGGCTCGGTTCGTTTTTGTTAGGTTAGTTTATATTAAATTAGTGTATGGATCTAGCATAATTTTCCAAAAAGAAAAAAATAAAAAATAAAATACATATCCATGCCTCGAGATGTTTTTTCTACTTAGGTATGAGGATAAAAAGAACTAGTACATAGTTGTTTAAATTGGGGAAAAGGAAAAGAAACAATAATAACTTAAAAAATACCCCTCTTTTTTCTGATGGTTCGTGTCCACATTATCTTACGTTATCAAGTTGTACGATAAACCGATTTGGAATGCTGTCTTGACACATGCATACCAAAACCTATGTAAAATTTGCGATAATCCTTTAAATTCTCTTCACACAAATGGTTTTTACAGATCTGTTGACCCATTGAGATGTGCTTGCAGATAATTTACTTGCACCATATGAACTTCAAAAATACGTTATTTCCTATATTTTTTCCAAGTGTAAGTGACATGCAGTAAGCTGGAATGAAGGAGTAGATTTTTTTAGTAACATTTATCGTTATGAAATATAAAGTAATTAACTTCATAAACTTCTTTCTAGTGTCCTAATTTACGTAGATTTACTTTTTATACGTCGCTGATTTCATGATGATGTAAACTTTGGAGTAATACCACACAGACATGTTACTATCCCTAAATTTGTGACGAAATTGGGACTCTAATACCAAGATTTTTTTTCTTTTTTTTTACTTGTAACTATCATCGTGACTCTCAACGTCGATTACTTGCAATACAGGTACAACGAGAGACAACAAATATCGAAGTACACCAATAACCAACACTTTCTAGAAATATCATTCTTAGTTATAATGACAACCGCAATTATCAAAAATGTAAATACAAATTTTAAACAATCTTCCTGCTTCTACTGTAATTATTAGATTATCACATACCTATGCATTCGATTATGCTCCATGAAACATGAACTCTTGTTCTGCCGAACACTAGTAAAAAGGGAATTCATGTTCAGAAACATATATAATATAAGTGTCCATTTTATGATATATGTTACATACTACACTGCTATAGTTTATTAACTATAGTTAAGGATACATGTATCGAGACCCTTCTCATTTCGATTTTAGATTTATTTAATCAAGCTTCATTTTTCTAACGGCAAGCATTTGGAGATACACTATTCTTTGGCAGGGGTAACAGCGAATCTGAAAATGTATGGGATGCATGACGTCACGCCGTACCCATGCCTATATTTGCCCATTACAATTTCTTTTAAGGAATTGGTGGACGCCACAGTTATTTTCTGTAAGTGAAGTAACGGATTAAGCCTTAACTTTTAGGGGGAAAATTTAAACCTCTCTGTATTCCTCTTTTAGGATGGATACTTTGAAAAATCATTTGTTAGTCCTTGTTTTCGTGTTACATGTATTATTCTCTTCAAATAAAACGTTCATACCTATAGTAGTTGCCCTGTGCTTTGAGAGCAAAATTTGAGAACCAGAGATAATTATGTCAGGTATGATTTTCCGGTCGTTTTCCATTTTAACGTATGCGGACTGCTGAGTGTGGTTTCCTGTTTTGTTGGCTTATAATAACAATAGCAATGCGAAAAGCTGGATACTTAGCATGCGAGGTTAATAATGTCTGATATTGACTATATGTGAAGTCAACAAGAAATGGATTAATAGAAAGCCTGTAGTTATGTTTTCATTAGAGCATGATTAAAAATAGGAATATTTAAATTTTAAATTAAATTGAATAAATATGTGTAATAATAAATGTGTAATTCTTTGCTTTTCCACTTGATTGATTCTCCTTGATACCGAAAATGATATTATATTTTGACTGAAGAGAAAAATTTGAGAGCCAGAGCTAATTATGTGAGGTATCATTTTTCGGTCGTTTTCCATTTTAACGTATGCGGACTGCTGAGTAGGGTTTCCTGTTTTGTTGGCTTATAATAACAATAGCAATGCGAAAAGCTGGATACTTAGCATGCGAGGTTAATAATGTCTGATATTGACTATATGTGAAGTCAACAAGAAATGGATTAATAGAAAGCCTGTAGTTATGTTTTCATTAGAGCATGATTAAAAATAGGAATATTTAAATTTTAAATTAAATTGAATAAATGTGTGTAATAATAAATGTGTTATTCTTTGCTTTTCCACTTGATTGATTCTCCTTGATACCGAAAATGATTTTATATTTGGACTGAAGAGAAAAATTTGAGAGCCAGAGCTAATTATGTGAGGTATGATTTTCCGGTCGTTTTCCATTTTAACGAATGCGGACTGCTTAGTGTGGTTTCCTGTTTTGTTGGCTTCTGATAATTAAAGTAATGTGAAAAGCTGGATACTTAGTATGCGAGGTTAATAATGTCTGATATTGGCTATATGTGAAGTCAACAAGAAATGGATTAATAGAAAGCCTGTAGTTATGTTTTCATTAGAGCATGATTAAAAATAGGAATATTTAAATTTTAAATTAAATTGAATAAATATGTGTAATAATAAATGTGTTATTCTTTGCTTTTCCACTTGATTGATTCTCCTTGATACCGAAAATGATTTTATATTTGGACTGAAGAGAAAAATTTGAGAGCCAGAGCTAATTATGTGAGGTATGATTTTCCGGTCGTTTTCCATTTTAACGTATGCGGACTGCTTAGTGTGGTTTCCTGTTTTGTTGGCTTCTGATAATTAAAGTAATGTGAAAAGCTGGATACTTAATATGCGAGGTTAATAATGTCTGATATTGGCTATATGTGAAGTCAACAAGAAATGGATTAATAGAAAGCCTGTAGTTATGTTTTCATTAGAGCATGATTAAAAATAGGAATATTTAAATTTTAAATTAAATTGAATAAATCTGTGTAATAATAAATGTGTTATTCTTTGCTTTTCCACTTGATTGATTCTCCTTGATACCGAAAATGATTTTATATTTGGACTGAAGAGAAAAATTTGAGAGCCAGTGCTAATTATGTGAGGTATGATTTTCCGGTCGTTTTCCATTTTAACGTATGCGGACTGCTTAGTGTGGTTTCCTGTTTTGTTGGCTTCTGATAATTAAAGTAATGTGAAAAGCTGGATACTTAATATGCGAGGTTAATAATGTCTGATATTGGCTATATGTGAAGTCAACAAGAAATGGATTAATAGAAAGCCTGTAGTTATGTTTTCATTAGAGCATGATTAAAAATAGGAATATTTAAATTTCAAATTAAATTGAATAAATGTGTGTAATAATAAATGTGTTATTCTTTGCTTTTCCACTTGATTGATTCTCCTTGATACCGAAAATGATTTTATATTTGGACTGAAGAGAAAAATTTGAGAGCCAGAGCTAATTATGTGAGGTATGATTTTCCGGTCGTTTTCCATTTTAACGTATGCGGACTGCTTAGTGTGGTTTCCTGTTTTGTTGGCTTCTGATAATTAAAGTAATGTGAAAAGCTGGATACTTAGTATGCGAGGTTAATAATGTCTGATATTGGCTATATGTGAAGTCAACAAGAAATGGATTAATAGAAAGCCTGTAGTTATGTTTTCATTAGAGCATGATTAAAAATAGGAATATTTAAATTTTAAATTAAATTGAATAAATGTGTGTAATAATAAATGTGTTATTCTTTGCTTTTCCACTTGATTGATTCTCCTTGATACCGAAAATGATTTTATATTTGGACTGAAGAGAAAAATTTGAGCGCCAGAGCTAATTATGTGAGGTATGATTTTCCGGTCGTTTTCCATTTTTACGTATGCGGACTGCTTAGTGTGGTTTCCTGTTTTGTTGGCTTCTGATAATTAAAGTCTAAAAAGAAAATTATGGCAGACTACAGTCTTTGTTACATGAATATTTATTAACACAGGAAACCTCAGCGTGAGGTATTTTACACTAGAAATAACCACAAAAAATATATGAGCAGTTCTGATGCAACAAGCACACACACACACTTCTGTATTATGCGAACACAGCAGTTTTTTTTTTAATAGAGAGCAGCACTAACAAAAAACAATTGAGATGCGAAACGCACTTATGCAGTGTTTTACTTCCAACACTTCCTTCAAAACACTGCATTTATAAATATTTAATGTAATGAACACCAATATTTACACGCAACTTGTTAAATCGCACACGTTCAAGAGGCTTTGTAAGAAGATCAGCTAACTGATCATTCCCACTAATGTGTTCGACTTGAATATCATTGTTCAAAACTCGTTCACGTACATAAAAATGCCGGACTTCAATATGCTTTGATCGTTTGTGATATTCAGGATTTTTCGACAACTTCACAGCACTTGCATTGTCCACATAGAGTGTAGGCGAAGATTTCAAATTTGAAAGCTGCGACAGTTCTTTTAAAAGTCCCTTCAACCACACCAGCTCCTTAGCCCCTTCACTAGCAGCAATTATTTCTGCTTCTGTAGTAGAGAGCGCAACTACCTTCTGAAGCTGACTTGTCCAAGTTACGGCTCCATTAGCAAATGTAGCAATAACACCCGTAGTTGAACGTCTTGTGTTTTTATCCCCAGCAAAATCGGCATCACTGAAAACTTTCAGTTCCGCAGGTTCTTTCTCGTACTTAATACCGAAACCTGTAGTACCTTTCAAATATCTGAAAATTCGTTTTACATTGCCCCAATCACATCCCGATGGCTTGTTCATTTTTCGTGCGACCTTACCAACAGCAAATGCAATGTCGGGACGAGTTGCCATTGATAAGTAAATGAGACAACCTACCGCTTCACGGTAAGGAACCTTTCCTGTAAAATCTTCAGAGCTGTTACCTTCCTCCCGACCAACTGGTGTTGAAACAGGATTACAGTCAGACATTCCAAACTGTGCCAAAATTCGGTTGGTATATGCTTCTTGACTTACAGTGATTGATCCGTCATCCGCACATTTTATTTCCATTCCCAGAAAATTCTCCAAGGAACCAATCGAGATTCTGAACTCAAGTTGTAACTCATTGATGAAGCCGTCAATATCCTTGTCGTTACTTCCTATTACAAGTCCGTCATCAACGTAAAGTGCAACATACAACTCACATCCATTTTGTTTCCGGTAAAAAAGACACGGATCAGCTGAACTATTCTCAAAACCGGCGTCCGTCATGAATTTAATGAACCGTTTATTCCAGCAGCGTGGGGCTTGTTTTAAACCATACAGGCTTCTTTTTAAGTGACATACACGACCACTACCATCATCGAAACCTTCCGGTTGCTCCAAATACACATCTTCTTCAAGAGTACCGTTCATAAATGCAGTTTTTACATCGAACTGTTTTAATTTCATTTGTCTTGTAGCGGCCAATGCTAACAACATTCTGATTGTGTCGTAGCGAACAACGGGACTAAAGGTTTCACCGTAATCTATTCCTTCCTTCTGCACGAAGCCTTTCGCTACTAACCTAGCTTTGAACCGAATCGTACCGTCGTTTGACGTCTTCTGACGGAAAACCCAACGGTTTTTTAACACTTGTACACCAGATGGACGATCAACCAAGTCCCAAGTTTTATTTTCTTGCAGTGATTCTAATTCCTCACGCATAGCTTCCATCCACTTTTGTTTGTCACTAGATCGAATGGCATCACAATACGATTGTGGATCTGAACAATACTTAGTTTGAAAATCAGCCATACACACAAGTTCGTCATTTTCTAACACAAACTCGCCACTTTCCAACCACTTCGGTTTTCTCTTCTCTCGCTGACTTCTGCGCCGTTGATTGTCTTCATTGTTCTGTGCTGGTAAGCCTTCTCTTCCTTCGAATGTGGATGCAGGATTATTTGCTTCTCGTCCTACTTCATTATCTTGATCAACATTTGTTTGCAGATCTTTCTTTTCCACATTCTCCGTTACTGTAACATCGATGCTCTTCTTGCATTGATTGCTATCAGCTTCGATTGTTCCTCCTATTACTAGGTCATCATCGCGCAGGTTACACACAACCTCGGATTTAAATTTTACGTCATGACTAAGAACTACTTTCTTTTGTGACGGTACCCAAATACGATATCCATCCTTGTCATTGACATAGCCAACTAGATAACCGAAAATACTTTTATTATCAAACTTAGAACGAAAGGTTTTTGGTACATGAACATAACACTGTGTTCCAAAAATTCGCAAATGGTTAAGCTTGCCAACTTCTCTTCCGTACCACAACTCGTACGGTGCCTTACCATCAATGAATGATTTACCGGTACGATTTAAAATGTACGCTGCAGTATTACAAGCTTCAGCCCACAGTGCTTTCGGTAGATTCGTAGGATTAAGCATAGAACGAGCTGCTTCAACAATTGTACGGTTCTCCCGTTCAGCAGCTCCATTCTGTTCAGGCGTATAAGGTGGAGTAATCTGACACTCAATACCACGACTTGCCAATAATTCTGCAACCTTTTTGTTGTCAAACTCTTTTCCCCCATCACACCTGAAATATTTTACGACATGACCTTTTGTACGTGCTTCGTTTAAAAAAATTTCAAGAACATCAGAAACTTCGTTTTTATGCTTTAGAAAAAACAGTCTACGAAATCGACTGAAGTCATCTTTAAAACAAACATAATACCGTGCTCCGCCCATAGATGTAATGTTCATTGGTCCATTAACATCTGCATGAATAATTTCACCAACCTTCTCGGCTCTGTAGACTCTTGGTTTAAATAGCAACCGATGCATTTTACCTAAAGCACACCCATCACAAAATTGTTCACTGCCCTGATCCACATCAATGTTCATTTGTTTTAACACCTGTTTCACATGTTTTTTATTTTGGTGAGCAAAACGCTCATGATACACCTGTAGTGTGTCACTAGGGGTAACCAAATGCACTTCAACAGCTTGTTCTGGCTTTACAACACGCATATTTAAAAAATACAGTCCGTTGCCAACACATCCATTCATCACAATATTGCCAGTGTTTACATCACGGATAGTAACACCTTCACTGTCCATTGTCGTACAGTACCCATTTTGTGCAGCTGCTTTCACAGAAAATAAATGCGCACTAGCATCAGGAACATACAACACATCAGTCATTTCAGCATCATACCACACATCATCATTAAGTATTTGAATCTTGAGTGTCCCTTTTCCATAAGCCATCATAACAACATTTTGTTTTCCCAACGAAATTATTTCAGGAACAGAAAAGTTTTTGTATGACGAAAAATATTGTTTATTAGATGTCAGATGTTTTGATGCACCACTGTCACAAACCCACTTATCTGCACTGACGTAATTTGTCTCTGACGCACCCATAGCACATAGGAAAGCAACGTTACTAGGTACAGTTTTCTTCTGTGGACATTCGGCTGCCCAGTGCCCTAGTTCCTTGCACTTTTTACAGGGGAACTTCTTCTTTGCACGACTGAGGTCACTTTTACCGCTTTTCTTCGAGTTGTCCTTCTTAGAATTTGAGAACTTAGTTTTACCGCGTTCACTGCTCACAAAAAAAGCTTTGGAGTCGGTTACAGTTTGGTCACTCTGCATCTCACGTAACTCAATCGCACACAACTTTTGAATCAGCAAATTAAGTTTTTGTTCATCAGCTGGAATAGTGTCCCACAAATCTTTAAAATTGTCATATTCCTTACCCAACGTGGATAAGATCCGACCGTTTAGCATGCGTTCTGATAACGTATTCTCACCGTGTTTTTTGAGTTCATCATTCAAATCGACAAAAAGTTTTTGCAGTTTTGCCACATGCATGCTGATATCTTCTTTGTCATCCCGCCGAACACGAAAAAATGACTCAATCAGCATATTTAATCTTTGTGTACTACTGCGCTCGAAACGGGCACACAATTTGTCCCATAGTTCTTTTGAATGATTGCACGTTAACACGAGCTCCGCGACAGGTTTACTTAACGCACTCGCGATGATGCTTGCTGCCTTTGCATCGTCCTTCTGCCACTCGGTGAACGCTAGCTTTTGTGCTTGAGTTGCATCATTTGTTAATTCTATACATTTCCTTGTGCCATCAACAATGGATTCTAGTCCGTGTGCACGTAACACCATGTTCATCTGCCATTTCCACTTAGCCCAATCATCAGGTCCTTCAAGTTTGTCCAGAGTTACTTTAAATTCACTCGAAGAAGCCATTTTTCACGTTAAGAAAAGCACAAAGATGTTAACAGTTAACTATGCGCACTGTACTTCGTGGCTTGGGTCCATAACCTCTAAAAAGAAAATTATGGCAGACTACAGTCTTTGTTACATGAATATTTATTAACACAGGAAACCTCAGCGTGAGGTATCTTACACTAGAAATAACCACAAAAAATATATGAGCAGTTCTGATGCAACAAGCACACACACACACTTCTGTATTATGCGAACACAGCAGTTTTCTTTTTTTTAATAGAGAGCAGCACTAACAAAAAACAATTGAGATGCGAAACGCACTTATGCAGTGTTTTACTTCCAACATAAAGTAATGTGAAAAGCTGGATACTTAGTATGCGAGGTTAATAATGTCTGATATTGGCTATATGTGAAGTCAACCAGAAATGGATTAATAGAAAGCCTGTAGTTATGTTTTCATTAGAGCATGATTAAAAATAGGAATATTTAAATTTTAAATTAAATTGAATAAATGTGTGTAATAATAAATGTGTTATTCTTTGCTTTTCCACTTGATTGATTCTCCTTGATACCGAAAATGATTTTATATTTGGACTGAAGAGAAAAATTTGAGAGCCAGAGCTAATTATGTGAGGTATGATTTTCCGGTCGTTTTCCATTTTAACGAATGCGGACTGCTTAGTGTGGTTTCCTGTTTCGTTGGCTTCTGATAATTAAAGTAATGTGAAAAGCTGGATACTTAGTATGCGAGGTTAATAATGTCTGATATTGGCTATATGTGAAGTCAACAAGAAATGGATTAATAGAAAGCCTGTAGTTATGTTTTCATTAGAGCATGATTAAAAATATGAATATTTAAATTTTAAATTAAATTGAATAAATGTGTGTAATAATAAATGTGTTATTCTTTGCTTTTCCACTTGATTGATTCTCCTTGATACCGAAAATGATATTATATTTTGACTGAAGAGAAAAATTTGAGAGCCAGAGCTAATTATGTGAGGTATCATTTTTCGGTCGTTTTCCATTTTAACGTATGCGGACTGCTGAGTGGGGTTTCTTGTTTTGTTGGCTTATAATAACAATAGCAATGCGAAAAGCTGGATACTTGGCATGCGAGGTTAATAATGTCTGATATTGACTATATGTGAAGTCAACAAGAAATGGATTAATAGAAAGCCTGTAGTTATGTTTTCATTAGAGCATGATTAAAAATAGGAATATTTAAATTTTAAATTAAATTGAATAAATGTGTGTAATAATAAATGTGTAATTCTTTGCTTTTCCACTTGATTGATTCTCCTTGATACCGAAAATGATTTTATATTTGGACTGAAGAGAAAAATTTGAGAGCCAGAGCTAATTATGTGAGGTATGATTTTCCGGTCGTTTTCCATTTTAACGTATGCGGACTGCTTAGTGTGGTTTCCTGTTTTGTTGGCTTCTGATAATTAAAGTAATGTGAAAAGCTGGATACTTAGTATGCGAGGTTAATAATGTCTGATATTGGCTATATGTGAAGTCAACAAGAAATGGATTAATAGAAAGCCTGTAGTTATGTTTTCATTAGAGCATGATTAAAAATAGGAATATTTAAATTTCAAATTAAATTGAATAAATGTGTGTAATAATAAATGTGTTATTCTTTGCTTTTCCACTTGATTGATTCTCCTTGATACCGAAAATGATTTTATATTTGGACTGAAGAGAAAAATTTGAGAGCCAGAGCTAATTATGTGAGGTATGATTTTCCGGTCGTTTTCCATTTTAACGTATGCGGTCTGCTTAGTGCGGTTTCCTGTTTCGTTGGCTTCCGATAATTAAAGTAATGTGAAAAGCTGGATACTTAGTATGCGAGGTTAATAATGTCTGATATTGGCTATATGTGAAGTCAACAAGAAATGGATTAATAGAAAGCCTGTAGTTATGTTTTCATTAGAGCATGATTAAAAATAGGAATATTTAAATTTTAAATTAAATTGAATAAATGTGTGTAATAATAAATGTGTTATTCTTTGCTTTTCCACTTGATAGATTCTCCTTGATACCGAAAATGATATTATATTTTGACTGAAGAGAAAAATTTGAGAGCCAGAGCTAATTATGTGAGGTATCATTTTTCGGTCGTTTTCCATTTTAACGTATGCGGACTGCTGAGTGGGGTTTCCTGTTTTGTTGGCTTATAATAATAATAGCAATGCGAAAACCTGGATACTTGGCATGTGAGGTTAATAATGTCTGATATTGACTATATGTGAAGTCAACAAGAAATGGATTAATAGAAAGCCTGTAGTTATGTTTTCATTAGAGCATGATTAAAAATAGGAATATTTAAATTTTAAATTAAATTGAATAAATGTGTGTAATAATAAATGTGTTATTCTTTGCTTTTCCACTTGATTGATTCTCCTTGATACCGAAAATGATTTTATATTTGGACTGAAGAGAAAAATTTGAGAGCCAGAGCTAATTGTGTGAGGTATGATTTTCCGGTCGTTTTCCATTTTAACGTATGCGGACTGCTTAGTGTGGTTTCCTGTTTTGTTGGCTTCTGATAATTAAAGTAATGTGAAAAGCTGGATACTTAGTATGCGAGGTTAATAATGTCTGATATTGGCTATATGTGAAGTCAACAAGAAATGGATTAATAGAAAGCCTGTAGTTATGTTTTCATTAGAGCATGATTAAAAATAGGAATATTTAAATTTTAAATTAAATTGAATAAATCTGTGTAATAATAAATGTGTTATTCTTTGCTTTTCCACTTGATTGATTCTCCTTGATACCGAAAATGATTTTATATTTGGACTGAAGAGAAAAATTTGAGAGCCAGAGATAATTATGTCAGGTATGATTTTCCGGTCGTCGTCCATTTTTACGTATGCGGACTGCTGAGTGGGGTTTCCTGTTTTGTTGGCTTCTGATAACAAAAGCAATGTGAAAAGCTGGATACTTGGCATGCGAGGTTAATAATGTCTGATATTGACTATATGTGAAGTCAACAAGAAATGGAATAATAGAAAGATTAATATTTTGCTTATATTAGACATATTTTTTGATAATATAAAAAAGTATTAAAATATAAATTAGTAATTTAGAATTGGTATTGAGTTCTAGAATTTTTTGGAGTATGTAGTTTTTATTGTATGGTGTGTCTGCTATCATAAGGATTGATAATAAACTTAATAAAATAAGTATTAAACAATATTACGAATGGGATGTTTGAGATTTGAGTATTTAGTTTTTGATCACTGCCACCCTGCTTTTGTTTTCAAAAACATGTTTGTAACTTCCCTCCGGTTTACGCAAACACAATTCTCATCTCTTGCTATTTTCAGTCCACTAACCTACAGCAGTGATGCTAGGTCCTCAAAGTAAAATTTCCCTCCGGAATGCTCAAAAATTCCCTTTAATATGAAATTTCCCTAATGTTAGTTCACTATATATACCTATATATATATACCTAAAATATTTGGTATATAATATTGTATAAAATATTTGGGTCGTTCAAGGTTGACCAGGATTTTCGTACGTAAATAATCGATGAATTGCCGGATCAAGAAACTTGCGGGTGACGTAATGTATTCCTTCTCGAGTAACTAGCGCCCGGCGTGACGTATTTGGCACATGCGCAGCAGTTGCTGCGAACATGGTGGCAAGCAGTGTCTGTGAGTAGTTAGATATGGTTACTACGAGCGCAATTTTGGCCCTTTTTTGTGACCAGATTACTTAGGCATAAAAATTAATGAAGTTGTACTATGCGCAAAGTATTCCCATAACTACAATGTTAAAGTGAGATCGCATAGGATTTTATGACATATAAAATCATAAAAAAAACTTACATCTAAAATATTACAATGGAATCCTACACAAAATATATTTACTGCATCTTAATCTCCAGTTTCTAAGCTTTCATTTGACACTTGAATCATTAAAATCCGTCAAAAATTAACTTTAAAAAGCCGATGAGAAAGAATGTATAATAAAATAGCATTTACTGGAATAGGTGATCTGTCACTGATTCATTTGAACGATTCCAGTACCAGCACAGGACCGTCAAATCCGATTCTCTTTCCTTCTCCTCACATCAACATACATATATACACATTAGCCTCTTCCTTCAACAGAACTTCTAGCTAGCAGTGGAGAGATGGCGCTCTATCTGACGTAGTCTCCTTCGGGGTGATAACGCAATACATGACGTCGTTGAATCCGTGACGAAATATCTCTCGAGCCCCTTTCTCTCTTTCCTTCCCATCAGCAATCAATGATAAACTAAATGATATGCAACACCATATATTAAATAAGTGAGTAACTGTTTGAGTATGGTGACCTAACCGGCAAATTTAGTTAAAACATCAATGTTCAAAAAAGAAAAGTCAGTTTTGCCAACTCAATATTTTTTTCGGAACGTTCCAGGATTTTAATTTTTCATGATATCCCTTTAAAACATATAGGGATGAATTCACCCCATTACTAATAAATATGTTAATTGTTAAAACTGAGTTGGCAACACTGCAGCCTTACCCCCAAATAACGTTAAAATTCAGTAGCTCGGCCCCTAATTAACCGATTTCAAAAATTCAAACGGCAAATGAATACTAATAACATAGCCAATTTTACAAAACGCATAAATGGTTGTATACCCCACAGAATATTTCTCCTTTTTTCAATATCTCTACCAATTTTCACTAAATCGAAAAAATTAAAAAAGCACCATAATCAAAATAAAATTCTAAGAACTTCTTAAAGAATAACATTTTCCAGAAAACTCAAAAATAAACCCGTAAAAAATTCCCGAAGTTTCGAATTTGTTATAACTGTCAAATATTAACCGATTTTCAAAATTCAAACGGCATTCAATAGGGAAATAAATTTGATATCTACCGAATGTCTTATAAATTGCATAATTCTAAGGATATAATTATAAAAAACTCAAATAAATACCTTATTTATACATGTATCTTTAAAATTTAAATGATATTAGGTTCTGTATATCCAAAGGTCTTAGTTTTTATAGTCTTGATACTATAAAAAAACTTATACACTTAAAACATACTTAAAATTACAAGTTCGGATATTGATAATGAAACCATAAAAACACTTATACACTTAAAACATACTTAAAATTAAAAGTTTTATTTTTGTTATTTTTTGGATTCATTTCTAAAGTAAAACTGATGTATTTTATAGCCATTATCTAAATCTTTCAAACCCTCATACTTAACAAACAGCTTATACTTTTTCAAGTCTTTCAATACTTGCTCAGTTTCATCATTATATCTTTGTGGTAATAACGTCTTATATTTCTCATCTAAATGTACTAAAACTCTTTGACAATAACGTTGTGTTTGAATCAATTTCCATAATGTTATCTCGTACGCCTTACCTTTTTCTAACTCATCTATGCGAAGGAATCTCAATGCTTTAACGTCATTTTTTTATTCAAATAATTAGCCATAGCTTATTTGTTATAAGGAAAATGTTCGTTTTATGAAAATATTCATAAAATCAATCCTCATTTACATACAGAAATTTTACATAAAATTTACATACAGAACTCAACAGTTGGATAATTATCTTTTAGTCCAGTTTATTTGATTTTTATTCCATCATTTACGATCTCATCAATCATTTTATCTGTTAAGTGTTTTGTAAATCTAAGTGGAAGAAAGACCTTAAACTCCTCACACTCAACTAAAATGCTCTTTCCAAACTTAGTTTTAATCTTTCCATTTTCACAATCTTATATTCTGTATTTAATTCTAATTCCCTTAATCCAATAACTTGTTTTTGTTCAAGACTTCCAAGTTTATTTAAAATCTCAATATGACTTGCCATCGTATTTATCATATAGAAAATCAACGATCACTCTTCAATTTTTATTTTCACCAAAATATTTTAATCATTTTTGTCAATTTCGTATATGGAAAACTCTCATAAACATTACAAAAAATACATTTAACTATCTAAAACTCTTATACTACTTTCTCATTCTTAGGGTCATATGTGAAGTTCTTTTGTCCAATTAAAATCGCATAACATATAGTATTAGCAGCCACAGCTTCTGCAAAGTCTACTACAATCTTTATGTTTGTTCTCTCATTTACCGATACATTCTTCCTCTTACTAAAATTAATCACATACATTGGTCTGTTATCTAAAAACTCTTTAGAGTCATAGTACATTTCGGTATTGCCACATGTTATTCTCTTAAATGCAGTATAATCTTCGTACATCTTAAAATAATCCCTGTTAGCAATATCTAAGTTTCTTGATTCTTTTGGAAATACCTCATTCCTTCCATTCTTAAGATAGATATTCTTTACCTTACAATGATCGAACTTACTTGCATCTGCTGTTTGTTTACCACTTCTATCAGTTTGGAACATTACAACTACAAAATCAGGCATATCAAATTGTCTAGAATTAAATTGAGTAGTAACATCAAACTCCAAGAAAGAACCTACAAGAGTGTTCTGAACACATTGATAAGTATGGAATGAAAACATGATTTTAGGTTCTTTAAGAATATTCAACTTTAACTTGTTTTCATAATTAGATTCATATTCAACAATAGGCATTCTTATCTCCATACTTTTTATTGTTATTTTTCCATCATGAGGAGCTGCTACACCTGCTCCTGATCCAGTCCATTTGTACAAGACATCGTTATTGTTGTTAGCTTCTGTAAATGTTATTCTCAATCCGCCTTTCCACATAACCTCTTTATAATCACTTAAAAAGCCTGGAATTAATCTTAATGGGTACAAAACGCTAAAGTCCTTTCTTAGACCAAGTTTATCATCTGTTTCAAATCCAGCCTGTTTTAGATATTCAACTTCTGGTTTGGAAATCTTTAATGTTTCGATAGCTGTAGATGTTATTCCAGGTAGTTCAATTTTATCTATAACAACTCCATGCTTTCTAACCTCAATTTGAGAAAAAAGAATGGTAAGAAGTTATCTACAAGTTTTATAGTATCATTTGCACCAAATGTTCCTCCAACTGATGCACCTACAACTTCAAAAGTCATATGACAATCTGCTTTGTGTGGATGTATGAACCCATCACCCACATCGATATCGAACTCAATATCTTTGTTAGCTTCATTCAAATTATTAAATGTTCTTGTGTTAGCTTTAAAACTCTGTAACTCGTAACTCTCAATACTATCCATTTATTATAAAGAAAATCTTGAAACAACACTTTTATGGAATGTATCCACAAATGAATCATACATAATAAACATTTAAAAACTTATAATCCCCATCCTAACTTAACCTTAGCATTCATAGCAGTACCAACCCCAAAAGCTGCTAATCGTTCACCAATTGACGCATCACTACTAAATGCTCTTTTCCATGCTTTAGTTTCTAGTTCCTTATCTGCAATATGTCTTGACTCTGTATCTTTATTGTCTCTGTAGTATATATCGTGTTCTTTACAAGCCTCATCTAATGGGTTAATGCCTTTATCACCTCTTTCTAATCTTTCTTGTAGCTTAGTTCCCGGACCGCAGTACGAAAATCCTGGAATATGTAGCTCAAACGGTAATTTATTAATCAAATCATTTACTAATCCTTTTCCAAGCTTCTCATCATTCCAGAATCGTGGTGGTAATGTATTTAAAATCTTAATCAAATAACCTATACCTTTCGGATCATTAGGAATAAATTGTGAAAGCTTATTATTAATCATACTCACTATACCTACTTTCTCATTATAAAAGTTATTATTACCAGCCTTTTCTTCTCCATCTATAACTATTAACCGATAAATTAACTTTCTCACATCATCCATCCATATATATTCTTTAGGTATCTCTGTATATTGTTTAATTCCTTCACCAGTCCTTTTAGGTGTCGTGTTCTTTTTTGTTGGTGTTGGAGGTAAAGATGGTTTAATATAATCATCCCAAATAGGCTTGATAATATTAATATATTTAGAACCTCTATTAGATGCTACTTTTTTATCTCGATTATATTTTTGGAAGGCAGCATCTGATTCTATTATTATTTCCTTGTACTGTTCAAAATTGTCATCATCATAATCTTCAATAGTTTTATTAGTATTCATCGTTAACAATTCCCATACACCTTCTGTTCCTTTATAAGTTTTACCATTAATTATCCAAATCATCATCACTCACTTTAACTTCAGAATTTTCTATCTTATTTATTATTTTTCCATCTTCTTCTACAGCTCGTATTCCAAATACACTATCATTTCTTTTACTATAATATTTAGTTGCAATCTTACCAAATGATTATGCTGTTGTTAAAGGTTCTACTCGTTCGACTTTATCTTTAATTTGTTTTCTCATTAGTTTTATTTCTCCTGTCATTTGTTTTATCTTTTTAGGTGTTTCTAGTAGACTGGAATCTATTGAAGCCGTCTTATGTACAGCTGGAACAAGTTCAGTTATTAGATTTTTATTTTGTTCTGCTACTTCTTTGATCTCGCTTCCTAAATTTTGAATAGCATCAATTACAGGCTGTTCTTGTGTTTTAAATTTATCATATATACCTGCTCTTTCTTTCTTCCAGGATTTGAAGCCTTTTAT
Source organism: Thermobia domestica (assembly GCF_964235325.1). Lineage (NCBI taxonomy): Eukaryota > Metazoa > Arthropoda > Insecta > Zygentoma > Lepismatidae > Thermobia > Thermobia domestica. The sequence continues at coordinate 687,655 of NC_137463.1, forward strand.
CAAGAACTCCTTTAACTTAATATTCTTATGAATTTCTTTCTCATCCATTTATTATATAGAAAACGAACAAACGTTAATAAACATCAATAAACGTCAAAGAACGTCAATAAACGTGAAAAAGTCAAATGTTTAAGAAGTGTTTTATCTTGTTCCTATACTTACCATTGTTTACCTTCCTTGTCATATCAATTACTATGAAACCATAATCTTCTTGCCAACATTTTGAACATATCTCTTTAAATTTATCATAAGACATATCTCCTCCAACAAACTCATTATACACGTGTTTAAGATTAGTAGCATCTTGTCTGAATATGCATAGGAAGTTAACGTTATCTCTTATAAGCTGTTTAGGTACTTTTGAATATGTTTGTGCAAGATAGAAACAGTCTAAATGTCTATGTCTACCTCTTGTAAAGTAATTTCTAACAGTATCTTGATTCTCCAAAATGTAATCATCAAACACAACTACAGAGTATTTTTCACATTCATGAATAGGTACAATACAATCATTACTGCTTAAGAACGTTGCTATTTGCTTCTTAAACTTTAGTTCTACTTTTTCAAATCGATCTTTTAATTGCTCATACTTTGGCTCATTCATGCTTTTATGTAGAAGTAATTATTGTTTAACCAACCTGGCTGTAATAAAAAATTAAATGATAGAAATGTTTTACTACACCCAGATGGACCCACGATAAGGCATCGAATATCATCAGGTATAAGCTCCCCATTTCTTCTCTTAACTGTTGTTTCTTTTATCATCTCTTTTACATCCCAATTAATAGTTTTCTTACTCATTTATTATAGAGAAAATCGTCTGCTAATACCTTTTATGATCTTATGTCTTTAAGTTGTTCTCTGATCTTAAACAACGTGTCTTTTATATATTCGTTATCCATTTCACCATTTAATGTTATTATCATCTCTAACTGTTCTTTAAATGAATAATTACAAGTGACAATGGTTTTATTTTCGTCTTTTCTTTTGCTTATGTTTAACTTAGAAGACAAACCTGTTATTATAGCACTTCCAGTTGCAAGAGACGTTGTTAATATGGAGTAAATTGTTACAGGAATAAACCCAGTTGTTACAGAAAGTATAACAGACAACGTAATCAAAGTATAGTATGCATATCTAACAATTCGTAGTTTTCTCTTTTTCTTCTTTAAACTGTATTCTAACTTTTGAATGATATCTTCTATTAACTTGATTACTTTCTCTCTTGGAATATCTCTAGGTAAATCAAACTCATTCATTTATTATATAATAAATGGCTAAGGTATTTAAGTTAACGAGTGATACTTCTGTTTTAAAGAAGAAACTCCATTACGAATTAGACAACAGTAACAACTACTTAAGCATAGGACTAGTCGGGTTTTACAGTACATATCTAACTCCAAACATAACAGAAAAAATCAGTTTCTCATATGGTGATAGACAAGTTTTTATTCCAGAAGGGCAATATAATTTAAAATCACTTAAGTATTTAAAATCTCAATCCATCAACATAACATTATCAGAAGATCATTTAAGAAATAGAGTTAAAATAGAAACTGATAGTAATGATGTTACAATTGGGGTCTAGGTACTGTCCTCGGGTTTAATGTTCTTGAAGTTTTAGAAAAAATAAAACACATATTGGAAGTAAGTTGCCAAAGTTTCACCCATTCGATACAATTAATGTCCACTGTAATATATCAGATGGTATGTTTGTTAAAGATACTGAATACACACATAGAGAAACAGGAATTATAGCATCATTTAAAACAGATGCTGAGTTTAAACATAGTATTATTTATGAGCCTACTTATCCATTATGTTTCCCTATATCTAAAGACAAGGTTGACAATTTTGAGATAAGGATAACAGATGAGAATGATTCCTTAATTGATTTTGGTGGAGCTACAACAACTGTACTTTTACAAACTAAGATTTTCTCTTAAATAAATAGGAAGATGTGTTCTATTAAAGGTTGTATGTTTAGTGTTCCTTATAACGAACTAAAGGATTTAAATATTGATCATGTATTAAAGAAACAACTAAGTGATAAATCTAAGAAAATTAAAGAAGGTAAAGGAATGGATTTAACTTTAACTACTGCACAAATGAAAAAGATTAAGAAAGAGCATATGGGTGGTTTTATCTTTACAATTCCCGCCATTTTAGCACCTTTAGGAGCAGTTGGCTCATTAGCAGGTGGTGCAGCAGCGATTACTAAAACTGTACTTGATGCTAAGAAGAATAAACAAGAACTAGAAGAACAAAGAAGGCACAATATGGCTATGGAAGAAAAGCAGGGAGCAGGTAAACCGAAGAAGTCAAAAAACTAAAACCATTGATCAACATCGATATAGAGAGGTTGGTTAAAGAATTAAAGATAAAACGATTTAGAGGTGTATTTATGAGTGACGAACTTCCACAAAAACCCTATGTAAATGAGTGTGGTATAGTTAACCTCGATAAATCAGAAAACATTGGTACTCATTGGATATGCTATTGGAAAGATAACAACATAAAGTACGTGTTTGATTCTTATGGTGGTGTTCCTCCTAAACAACTGGTACAATATCTTAGTACCAAAAACTTCTTTTACAATGACGAACGAATACAAGACTTTAATTCTGTTATATGTGGTCATCTTTGTGTTAAGGTTTTACATCTTTTAAATCAAGGGTATTCTTTTAGTGATGTTATGTATATGATTAAAAATTATTAGGTTTAAGTGCTTTTATGATTTATATTCATAAAAGTTTTGTTTTAAGATAAATATGGAAGCTATACACAATAGATTTTTAGATTATTATCAGAAGCACGTAGATGAACTAGATGAAGTACTTAGTTGTAATTTTTATCGGTATTTTCAGTATGTTAGTAAGATAGACTTAAAAGATAAAAACAACGTATATTATGTTATTGCTTTTTGGAAAATGTTTATACCTACATTTTTGTACACGGAAAAAGAGTTGAACAAGTTATATCCAATAATTACCTTAAAGGACATGTTGTCAAATTATAGCTCTAAACCATTAAAATGCAGTAATTGTGGTAGTAAGTCATTAGCAAAAGGTAGGAGTACATACATTTGTGATGATTGTTCTGTAGCGAATGGTTTTGTTTACAGTACTAATGAAGGAATGAGAGCTGGTTATGCAAGAAAACCATGGTATGATACTACAAAAAGATTTAAGTTACAGTTATCACGTTTACAAGCTTTACAGGATAGAATTATTCCCGAAGATGTGTTCAAGGTGTTAAATGATGAATTTAGAGATATATCAAAACATTTAATATCAATAAAAGATGTTTTAGAAGTACTAAAGAAAAACAAGTACACAAAATATTATGATGATGTTTATTTAATACACTATCACCTTACCGATCAAAAACCATTAAACTTACGACATATGGAAGAAACACTTATAAACGAATTCGAAAACTTATACGAAACCTTTAAAGAACTGTATCCGAAAAGAGTATTGTTTATTAACTTAAAATGTGTATTGTACTATCTGTTGAAAAACCATGATGTTCATGTTGATATTGATTTTAAAAACTCACCTAAACAAATAGAGATGTTAAAGAAATGTTTTGAGAAATTAGAATGGACATTTTCTTTATAATAAAATGAGTATGGATATATTTGGTAATGTTGTAGATAGAAAAGGAAATATTAATATTAGTGAAGAAAAATTAAAATTGTTGGAGAATTTAAATGATGTTAGCGTAAGTCAACTTAGATCAATAGAAGCTCAATTAGAGAACGATAGAAAACGATTTGAAGATGCATTAGAAACGTTAGAAGACACATACATAAAGAAAGATTTTCAAAAACTTAGAATGGATACTACTAAATTGATTATGCAAAAAGAAACTATACCTTTATTATATCGATTGAGAATTAAGAATGTTAAAGACCCAATCTTTAGAATATCCAATCTTTTTAATTTCCACAAATTTCTCTATAATGGATAAATAATGCACATGGAATTAAGTTTGGATAAATACTTTCTAGAGATATATTTGGGTGATACTTTGATTGAAAATATACCTTTTAACTTTAACAAAAACGATATAATTACAATTAAAACAAATAAAAATTCAGCTATGGAAGAAGGACAATTATTGTTTGTTGTAATGTACATAGAAAGAGAGCTTTCCTAAAGACGTTTGCTATATAATAAATATGGATATTCTTAGTAATGTTAAAAGTATAATAGAAGAATCTAGAGAAGTTTTTACATCCTGGGTTGATTTTAAGAACAAAAGATTGGTTAATGTATCTAATGGTATCGATAAACAAGATGTTGTAACATTAGAACAGCTTGAATCACTGAAAGAAGAGTTCAATTTACTTACACGAGAAAAAATTGTTGAATTACCATGTCAATTTTCAGAAGATGATCTTGGGAAACCAGCCTTTTTGTATATAATTTAGCTGCTGCCTACAAATTTCTTTATAGAGGTAGGTTAATGCATATAGAATCAAGTCTTAATAAACATCTTATAGACTTATTTTTAAATGAGACACTAGTTGAAAATTTTCCATTACACTTTAATATACATGATCAGATAACAATTAGACCAACCAAAGATTCTGAATTGAAAGAAGGTAAGTTATTATTGATTATTATGTATATAAAACAGAAGATGAAAACGAATCAAGTGATGATGATAATGTTAAAAGTATAGTATTAGGTAATTATAAATATTAATTTTTTGTTGATTTTCTACACAATAAATAGTAATGATGATGTATTGTGTTAAATGTAAGAAATTGACAGATACGGAGAAAGATACCATTAGAATTGAACAAACAAAGAATGGAAGATATCTAAAGAAAGGTATTTGTTCTGTATGCGGTGTTCCTAAAACTCAATTCGTTAAAAAGAATGATTGACTATATGATGGTAAAGGTGTTAGAGAAGACATTATAGAAGAAATTCACAAACCATCTAGAAAAAACTTTGACAGATTAAGTGTAGTTATAAAAGGTATTGATGATCTTTGGCAAGCTGATCTTGTAGAAATGGATAGTGGAGTATTAAAAGGTGTTTCCAAATTAAATAAAGGCTATAAGTATTTGCTAACGATTATAGATGTGTTTTCGAAATATGCGTTTGCTGTTCCTGTTAAAGATAAGAGTAGTAAAAATGTTACAGAAGCATTCGAATCCATATTAAGAACGAGAAAACCTAGTAACTTACAAACTGATCAAGGTAAAGAGTTTTACAATAAAGAGTTTAAGAAGTTAATGGATGAAAATAAGATTAATCATTACTCAACCTATAGTGGTAAGAAAGCTTCTGTTGTTGAGAGATTTAATAGAACACTTAAACAAAACATGTGGAAAAGGTTTACAACACAAGGAAATTATAAATGGATAGAGATATTACCAACATTGGTTAGTGAGTATAATAATAGAGTACATAGAACAATTGGTTTAAAGCCTATAGAAGTTAATAAGAAGAATGAGCGAACAATATTGGAGAAAGTGTATAAGAAAGAATATAAGCATGTTAAACCTAAATACAAGTTAGGTGATCATGTTCGTATAAGTAAATCGAAAGGGTTATTTGAGAAAGGATATACACCTAATTGGTCAACAGAAGTATTTGTTATTAATGAAGTTATTCCATCTAATCCGCCTACATATAGAATTAAAGATTTAGAAGAAGAGGATGTACAAGGTAGATTTTACGAACCAGAACTATTAAAGACGAAACATAAAGATGAATACTTGGTGGAAAAGGTGTTGAGAAACAAAGGTGATAAAGTATATGTTAAATGGCTAGGTTTTGATAATTCACATAATAGTTGGATAGATAAAAGTAGTGTAGTGTAAATATAAATGTTTGTCTTTTATGGAATAATAACCATAAAAAATAATTAAGTTAAAACTTTATCGATAGCTAAAATCATGATGATAAGAATCTATTTGTATGGGTAAAAACTCTGAAAATGAATAAATTAACATTTTCTATATAATGTATATAAGTACTATGGATAATTCGTATAGTTTAAATGATATTTGCTATGAACAGATTAAAGATGATTACTGGTACTGTCTATTTGGTGATTTTAAGTTGATTATAGATAAAAAAAACTGGTTACTTCAATGCTACTAAGTTGTGTCAAGATGGTGGGAAAAGATTTGATAATTGGCTGAAAAATAAAGAATCAAAAGAACTAATAGAGTATATTTCATCTCCTATAATTATAGGGGATGAAATTATCAAAACAATAACAGGAGGTAAAGGAAAGATATGGAAAGAATTAAGAGGAACGTATGTATGTAAGGAATTGATTTTAATATATCTAGATGGAATTCTATGTTTTATCTTAAATGTAATCAAATCATTATCGACTATTACACAAAAGACTTTAAACAATACAAGGATGAACAGGAACAACTACAAGCAAGAGTGCAACAGATAGAACAACAAATGAATCAGTTACGTATAAACAATGAGAAACAAGAAAAGGAAATAAATCGTCTTAAAACAATCGCAGCACCATATACAGATGATGTTTCGAAAGATAATTGTCTAATCATATATAAGAAGAACAAACCTAATGATCCTTTCTCTTATTATGCAATCAGATGTCAGAAGAGAAGCCTATATAAGCCTCTTAATGAAGCAGAAGAAAAATATCCGAATCATGTAATAATATACTAATAGTTTAGAGATCCTAACAGTATTAAGCTATTCAATCTAATGCAGCAAGAACTAGATATTCGTAAAGGTAAGGGTAATGAGTTTTGGACACCCCTATCAGAAAAAGAATTGGTTAAAGAAATTGATTGTTTATATGATCGGTTAATATCTGATAATTAAGGTTAATATCTTATAATTAAGGTTAATATTAGATAATTAAAGTTACAACTTTTATAATATAATAGTCATAAAAGATAATTAAGGTTACGACTTTTATGATATAATAACCATAAAAGGTAATTAGTTAAACATTAAACAAACCACCTGTTGTAACATCGAACGCTAAATTCAATATACTACCTAAATCGGGATTATTATGATATTTTCTTATTATAACTCTCCAATCTACGTAATGTCTAAATAAATATATAAACTCTACAGAGAGGTGTTGATAAATTGAAATGTTATGCCAATGAACTCTGTCTTTGAACTCTGCAATAAATCCTTCTGTTAAATTTTGAGACATTGAAATCATTTCCCAATCTACTTTGTCAGCGTAATCTCTTATAAGGTTTTCTGACAATTGATGATTTCCAGATAAGCTCCACCAAGAAACTTTATCTGCATGTTCTCGTATAAAGGCTTCAGAGAGTTTGCTTCCATAAGATATAGCATCAAAATCAACTTTGTCTATAAACTCATTAATGATGATGATGATGATGATGATGATGATGATGATGAGTAAGTTTACAAAAACGATTTAATTTTAATATGTGTATATGTGACTTTGATGGGTTATTCTCATCAAAGTCGTGTTCTAATACAACGCGTAATATGTAGACAATGGCAGGAGTGTACAATGTTAAGTGTTGTATTAGGATAAATGGAAGTAAAAATAGTACAAAAGTGATTAGGAATAATCCGGCGAAGATAAAAATTGAATTATAGTAAGATTTTCTATATAGTAAATAAGATGAGTAATTATAATAGATTTACTGTAATAGAGTTAAGAAGACAATGTAAAGAGAAGGGAATCAGAAGATATTCCCGATTAAGAAAAGCAGAACTAATAAACCTTCTTAAACAGCATGAAGATGAACAAAACAGAAGACAGATTAGAAATATATTCCCATTTAAGCAAGAAATAATTGAAGAACCAAAAATCAAAGTTGAATCAGTACCAATTGATGTAAAACGTCAGAACATTGCATTAAAATCAAGATTAGAAACATGGAAATTTACAACAGATTACAAACCACAAGATCCACTTGAACAATATATTACTGCAACATCTAAAGCTATATTAAACAGATTACAAATTAGCTTAAGTAAACATAGTTCATTAAAAGCTAATCTTTATATAAGTTGTACATATAAGAAAGGTGAAGAAACTCAAAACTTCTATTTTAACACTGAAAACCAAGAAATATATCAGTCAAGTAATTTAAAAGGAGAAATAACTAAAATGAAACAAAGATTAAGAACAAGAAGGGATGAGTTCCAAGCTAGAGGTCTGGCTGGGTTCATATAAACATTAACTTTTTACAACTAGCAATCGTCAAATATACACCATATAGAGGATCAATATACATAGATCTACCTGATAAAATTAAAAATAAACAAGCAATCATAAATGTAAAGAACTTAGATGAAAAATGTTTCTTATATTCAATTTGTTCTGCACTATACCCAGTTAATAAAGATCCACAACGACCTTCCAAGTACAAGCAAGCTGTTACATACTTAGAAGAAAAATTAAAAAAATATTCATTTTCCTGTAAAACTATGTGATATTCCAAGAGCTGAAAAATTACTTAATATTTCTATAAATGTTTGTGCATATGATAAAGACTATTCAATCTATATACTACATCACACACAAAACAAGCAAGAAAATCATGTCAATTTATTATATATAGAAGAACAAAATGACCAAGTTAAAACACACTATTGTTGGATTAAGGATTTAAGCAGACTAGTATGTACACAATTAACTAAAAAGAGAGCTCGAAAATATTTATGTGATAGATGTTTGTTATACTTCTACTCACAAGACGCTTTAAATAAACATGAGCAAGATTGTTCATTAAATGAGCCAGTAAAAATAATAATGCCTGAAGAAGGTAAATGTGTTGAATTTAGAAACTACCAATACACAATGAAAATGCCATTTGTGATTTATGCTGATTTTGAATGTTTGTTACATAAAGTTATGGGTTGCGAAGAATGTTATCCAAATAACGAGCCATATACGAAAAATATCAACAACATAAGCCATCTGGATTTTGTTATTATGTAGTAAAGAGCGATGGAAGTAAAACTAATCCTGTTTTGTATAGAGGTAAGAACGCTGCTAATAAATTTATAAGACTGTTAACAAAAGAAGCCAAACAAATATCGAACATATACAAACAAAATAACGAATTACCATTAACAAAAAGTCAGAGAAAAGAGTTCAATGACTCTAAATGTCATTACTGTAAGCAGGAGTATACTAAAGAAAATCATAAAGTTAAGCATCACGATCATATAACAGGAAAATTTGTAGCACCTCTATGTAATAACTGCAATTTAAAAGTCAAAGTACCAAAGTTTGTACCAGTGATCATACATAACTTGACAGGATATGACTCACACTTGTTTATAAAAGAGCTTGGATGTAATAAAGAAGAAATAGATCTAATACCCAATAATGAAGAAAGATACATATCATTCAGTAAAAAGGTTGGAACTATTAAATTGAAATTTATAGATTCATTTAGATTTATGGCTTCTAGTTTAGACAAATTATCATCAAACTTGAAACCTGAGCAAATGATACATACAAAACACTTTTATCCTAATCAAGAACAGTTTCAACTTGTAATAAGAAAAGGTGTTTACCCATATGATTATGTTAACAATTGGGATAGGTTTAGAGAAAGAAAATTACCGTTAAAGGAGGCATTCTTCAACAAGCTTATGAATACACATATAAGTGATGAAGATTATGAACGTGCAAAGAAAGTATGGGAAATGTTTAACATTAAGAATCTCGGACAATACCATGATTTATATTTGAAAACAGATGTATTATTGTTAGCAGATGTGTTTGAGAACTTTAGAGAAACATGTCTTAAAGCTTATGATCTTGATCCAGCTTGGTATATGACGGCACCAGGTTTAGCTTGGGATGCAATGTTAAAGATGACAAATATAAAATTAGAGTTGTTGTGGGATTATGATATGGTATTAATGGTAAAGAAAGATATAAGAGGTGGGATTAGTCAATGCTCAAAAAGATATGTAAAAGCAAACAATAAGTATATGGAACATTATGATAATAATAAAGAAGATTTTTACTTAATGTATCTAGATGCCAATAACTTGTATGGGTGGGCAATGAGTCAATATTTACCGTATAAGCGATTTAGATGGTTAAGCGAAGATGAGATAAGAAAAATAGATTTTACAAGTATAACTGATAATTCTGATACTGGTTATATATTAGAAGTTGATCTTGAATATCCTAAAGAATTACATGACTCTCACAAAGACTACCCATTAGCTCCTCAAAATATATGTCCGCCTGGTTCAAAACAATCGAAGCTATTAACAACCCTATATGATAAAAAAAATATGTAATTCACTATCGAAACCTAAAACAATGTCTTTCACTTGGATTAAAACTTAACAAGATACATCGAGTAATAGAGTTCGAACAATCAGATTGGTTAAATAAATATATTGATTTAAACACACAAATGAGAACGAAAGCAACAAATGATTTTGAAAAAGACTTTTATAAGCTCATGAATAATTCAGTATTTGGGAAGACTATGCAGAATATTAGAAAGAGAGTTAATATTAAACTTGTAAGTGATGAGAAAAAATACGAGAAACTTGTAGCAAAACCGAATTATAAGAGTACTACAGTTTTTACGGAAAATTTAGTAGCAGTTCACATGAACAAGATTAAAGTGCAATTTAACAAACCGATTTATGTTGGTATGTCAATTCTAGATTTGTCAAAATATTTAATGTACGATTTCCATTATAATGTGATGAAACCAAAATATCAAGACAAAATAGAAGTATGTTATACAGATACCGATAGTTATATATACCATATCCAAACGGAAGATGTGTACGAGGACATGAAAAATTATATTGATTACTTTGACACGAGTGATTACCCTAAAGATAACAAATATAAGATACCACAAATTAATAAGAAGATACTTGGTAAGATGAAGGATAAAATTAAAGGCACAATCATAGAAGAGTTTGTGGGTTTAAGAAGTAAGATGTACAGTATAAAATCACCTCAAATAGATTTAACGGATAAAGACTTTAAAGGTAAGTTCGATAAAGAAAAGTGTTGTAAGAAAGCTAAAGATGTTAAGAAGAGCGTTGTGTATAAAGAACTTACATTTAACGAATATAAGGACTGTTTGATTAGCCAAAGAGAATATCATAAAAAGATGGATTTAATTAGAAGTTATAAGCATGATTTGTACAGTATAGAAGTCAATAAGTTAGCTTTAAGTTCCGTAGATGATAAGAGATGTGTTTTAAAGGATGGGATCAATACCCTACCATGGGGTCATTATAAGATAGAAGAAAAATGAAATATATATATATAATTCATTTATATAATAAATGCCTAAACGAAACATAATAAAATTAGATTACTTTCGATATTATTGCACAACGTGTAAATCAATTGCAACGCGAACTAAAAAAGAACGTACAAGTAACTTCTGTAGCTTTGGAAGATGTAGTAGATGTGAAAATTATGGATATGATTATATTTGTAAATGCGTAGAATAATTTAGTTGTAGTTTTAGATGTAAGTTTTTATGATTTTAAATGTCATAAAAGCCTATTCAATCTCACTTTAACATTGTAGTTATGGGGATACTTTGCGCCGTGTAACTTTGTAAAAGATCTGGTTCGAAAAAAGGGTCAAAATTGCGCTCGTAGTAACCATATCTAACTACTTCTGTGGCTGTGGAGCAGCGGTGTGTAATCAAATTTCTTGTGAAGGAGAAAGTTAAACCAGCTGAGATTTTCAGAAGATTGCAAGCGTAGTATGTGAACAATACTGGTGATGTCACGGACAAGAGTGTACGAATGGTATGAACAGTTTCGCGAAGGACGGGAGCTGGTGACAAATGAAGCGCATGATACATTCGCCCGACTGCAATCACACCAGTGAATATCACACGTGAATGATTCTTGAGAACCGGCGAGTAACAGTGCGGGATATTGGTGCCGAGGTCAATATCAGTGTCGGAAGTGTTGAGACAATCATTCGCGACCACTTCCGCATCCTTGTGCAAGGTGGGTTCCTCGCCAGCTGACATTTGATCAGAAGTGGACGCGCATAACGATCTGTGAACAGCTTCTGAATTGGTTTCGGGCCGAAGGTGATGAATTGTTGCAATCCATTATCACGTATGATGAAACATGGTTGCATAATTCAACACCAGAGACCAAAAGAAGCAGCATGGAGTGGCGGCATAAAGGTTCCCCGCCGCCCAAGAGAAGCAAAATGCAGCCGTCTGCCGGAAAGATCATGGCAAATGTCTTCTGGGACATGAAGGGTGATATCCATGTGAATTTTCTGGACAAAGGGAGCACATTTAATGTCCAGTATCACTTCCAGTGGCGCAAATCTGTTTTCAACATTGGGGGGGACGGGTAAGACCGTTCTCATTTTTTTAGCAATATTCAAAATATTTATGAAGTTGAAAAACTGTGCTGTGGAAGATCAGGGAAGTAGAGTTGTTTCTAGCATTGGAAGGCGGGCAGATTTGAGGCTTATTCTGGGACGACATCAATTTCATTTCACTTTCCTTTGTGGTAATCGGATACAAATCATCACATTTTCCAAAAATAATTCCATGAATCGAACCAATCGAAAAGTAAATTCTGCAGAAGTTTTGCAGACCACCTAATAAGCAATCGTAATCAAACTTCACCAGCAAACTAAGATATATCATAACAATGATAATAGATTACGATTGCTAAACAAATGATCCACCACACTCACCAAGAATTTACTCTTCAATTACTACGTACAAGGGCAATATCTTTGAGAACTGACGCTAAAGTCTTCCGAGAAATCAATTCAGGTGAAACGGTGACTATCAACTTTGAGATATAAATGGGGGCTACCGCCCCCCAAACCCGCCGCTCAAGAACTGGTAAAGAAAACATCGAAAACCACAATAAATAAAACCACTACTATAAATCTAACGTATAACAGAAAAATGAACAGCAAAAAAATAAAGTAACACTCACCACCAATTATAAATCAATCCAGCATGACGAAGAAAAATGCCAAACCCACGTATCCCTTCCAACAATCAGTAATAATCAGGATGTACACCTTGTCTCAAAAAGGTTGAGCGCATTCTTTATTGGTGTTTTGAGGCAAAAATTCGGGTATCTCCGGTAAAAGTAAACGAGGTTCGAACCTCCAAGCCAGCCTTTGCAATCGGAAAAAAGTTTGCAGATGTAATTTTTCTTCTTTTAAATATAATAAGACTTGTTACCAAGTGTTGAAAAAACCAACATTGATTGAAATATTTAATGATACAATATTTCGAAACCTTGTATTAATGTCAGCACGTGCTTGTTTTTCATTTAGCTCTCCATACGTAATGGAACATTTAGATACGTTAAAGAATATTTCCATATGTAAAAGAATGCTCAAAGTTAAGACATAGAACATAATTATCGCGTGAGTACTAAAATAAAAGTCAAAGTAGAACAAAAATAGCGTTTGTAGTGGATATGAATGTCATAATTTTCTTGAGAACCATTATACATCGCTAGAAGCATATCTCCAGTAGTCCTTGTGTTAGTTCACTGGTAAGCTGTCGGATTTCAAATCATAAGATTGTGAGTTCGATTCTCTTCTGGGTCAATGCTTTTTTTAAAATTATATTTTCCGCAATGCATGAAAAATTATATAAAATAATTACATTAAAATACATCAGTTGTATATATATATATAACATAATCATTGCAAAACATAGTAATTATTATGTTTAAAATATAACATCTAAAATAGGTAGGTGTTCACAGTAGGTCGGTATTATATATGAGAATATTAAATACAAGTTAATATACTCGTTCAGTAGCAATAAATAAATCATGTAGTGTATTTATTTGCAGCTATTTGTCATATAGAGGGTAATTCTCAACATTCATAATACAGCATGTCATATATGTTCTTGAAAAATTATTCGATGCATAAACAGAGGCTATAAACAGTGAATCCAAAGTCGCAACGCTCGCAAGAAATTCATGAACCCCAAAGGTCACGTGAGCAGACTGGAATTGTCCTTATGAAGCATGCCACAGCAGAAAGTCTTTTATAGATTTTCAATTCAATTCCTGATACAGTATATGCTTTTGCAAGTGGTGATGCCTTGAGTCGCTCTCTCTCGCTCGCTCGCTAACTCTATATTTATACAGAATACAAAAGTGGATGTATGTGTGTGTTTCAACATAATTCTGATATATCTAAAGCAATTTTAACTATATTTCTTACAATCTGGAAAAGAGTACTGTCGGGATACATATCAAAAATGCTAGAAACGGGTCGATATTAGTATCGAATCCATAGTTTCGTGGTCGCTTAGCTGAATAGTTCTACTTTCAATTCAAGTCCAATTAAGCTCCCATTAGCACCCAGGGTGGTTACGTAGCGACACAAAAATATCGAAATCAACCGATATTTGAATCGAATCGTAAGTTTTCAGCGCTGCTAACAGTGCTGCATTTCCCATTAGTCCACATCAGTCCAGATTTCACCTTAGTTCCATTGCCTAGAGGGCAACATATTTGCAGAGTGCAAGGTTTAAAACTTGAATAATATTTTAATTTTTTCCTTATGAAAAAGTTAAAAATCAAGAGCAAATATGCTATATCATGAACAATCCTCTTTTACTATTCTAATATGTTTAATAATAGCGTAAGAAATCTAAAAATAATTCAGAACATGTTTTACATTTGTTATTTTTTGTTTCGTAGTTGTAGCTGTAGCATGTAGTGAGTGGTATTTAACTGTAATAAATTCACTAATTAAGCATATTCGAATTAAGTTTTATTTTTAAGTTAGGGATGAAGGGGCGGAGAAATATGTAGTTATTGGGGGCGCCGAGAGCAAAAGTGCGTAGGGACGCCGAGCTTTTAAATGCAACACTGGTCGCTAAATTAATTGGTAGAAATTTTAGTGTAATTTAAGACCAAATTTAGTCCTAACGGTAGCAGTATCCGTTTGCTCTCCTAGGAGAAATGAAAGGGGCTGACATCAAAATTATAAAAAAAAGACCGACATTAATGTCGAATCCATAATTTTCGGGGTGGATTAGATAAAGAGTGGCACTCCAGGTGCCACGTAAGTTAAGCCCTCATTAGGACTCTGAAGAGGTGTGTGAAATTTTGACATGTAGAAGTAATCGAAAATGACCAATGTTAGTGTCGAATCCATATCTTTCGGGGTCCCCAAGTTCATTTTAAGCAGTTCTGATGGTCTTTAAGTTCAACTTCCAGTAGGAGTAAAATCCCCTAGCACACCTAATAAGAAGAGTCGAGTAACATATAGAATTATTTAAAACGACCGATATTAGTGTAGAGTCCATAGTTTCGTTATCACCGAGATAAATAGCAATACTTCTGAACGATCATGTTAACTGGATTTTGAATTCACAGGGGCAGCATCGAAGGCATTGCTCGCACAGCTCTAAGTATTTTAATGTTTCTGTATAAGTGTATATTCCAGCGTAACTCCTTAATGTCTCGGGCAACATTTATCAAACTTAGGGGACATATTACTTTCAATCTAAGAAGAAAATATTGTGGTAGTATGAAGTTATGGAAGTTGGAAGGTGAGACATGTAAAAATAATGTAAAACGACTGATCTTAGTGTTTTATCCATAATTTTCTCTGTCGTTGAGATGGATAGTGATGCGCAGAATGGAGTTTACATCGAAATTCATCCCCATCTTTACAGGATGATGACCTGGGAGAGATAAAAATAGAATCTAAAAAATTACTGAAATATTTGTTGAATTTATAGTTTTCGGGATTAAGAGAGCGTTTTTAATAACTTTGGAAGGTAGTTTGTACCCACTTCAAGATGGGTGTTTAAATCATATCAATTTCTCACCGTGAGAAAAATGACCATTTCAACTACTATATGAAACCAACCTTCGCAATCGACAAAAAATTGTGTGGATGTATGTTTCGTCTTTTAAATGAAAGAAGACATGTTAATATCAAAGATGGAGTTGATTAATGGGTCGGTTGCTAAGTGGGTGGAATTGGTCAAGATTTGTGAGTGGGTCAGTGGATCGTGGGTCAAAAGGACGTGACCTACTGCGAAACACCACTCACCGTGACTCACACTCACCCTTCGACCCATTGTGTTCAGTGCATTGTAGACAACATGTTCTGAACACTGGTGAGCTTTTCTACATTTTACTTTCAAGATTTCCATTTTTTGTGTTTTGTCATTTGTTTCTAATGAAAAAAGTTCAGTCACTTTTGAATTTTCATAGGATAGTAGAAGTTGGATTTTGGGATGCAGCCTGTGAGCTTCTAGAGGAGCTAACTGCTTGAAAAAATTATTTTGAATCATCTGTAACATATGAATTATATTATAAAAAATTGAAAGTAACTATGTCTGAGTAATCATCACGGTCAAATTGCAAAGTCAAATGAAATCCCAACTGGGGTCAAAGTCAAAGTTAAATGAATGCTTTGGTGTATAATCAGGCCCCAATCTCAACTGGGAAGTTATCACATACGTATCACTTTCATTATAATACATATCCTTAGGGGGAGTAGAAGTCCGAATTTTTGCGAAAAATTGAGTATCTCACAAGCCGTTCAACTAAGAGCTGAAATTCAGCATATAACTCTTTATTAAAAATAAACAGAATATGTCCTGGCATTTTTTAAAATTGTCTTTTATGAGGGGGGTGGGAGTGCATTTTCTATATATTCGAAATTGTTAGGGGGTTGATTTGTAAAAATATTCGAAAACGATTGATATTAGTTGAAAAACAAATTCGAGTAATGAAAACTACAGTTCTTCGAATTTTATACCCATTGCTTTCTCTCTATAATTGCTGAAGCTGGTGTTTATTATATGGAGCGTTCAGAGCATAAGGTAATCAAGCCATAAAGTTGAGAGAAAAATGGCCATAAATTTGTATTGTAAACTTAATTACATGGGCATTTTTAATTAGTACGGCATGCTTAATTATATAGAAAATTAGTTTTTCTTTCTTTTTTTACGTTGGTCTACTTTTCCTTGATTTCAGACTTTCAAATTTCATCCTATTTTCTACTAAAATGTGTCTGTAAGGCAACAAAGAAATAATCATATATGATAAATTTAAATTCATTTTAATTCGGAAGATGAGAAACACTTTGCCATTATATATCGTAAAGGTCAGATCCACCAGTATTGTAACAGAGAGGTGCTTGAGCCATTGACGGTAGAAATTCAAACTCCGATAAGTGATAATTTCACAGTCTTGTTTTATTACAAGTGTAACCTCTTTAGTCAATGGAGAGGAGGACGTAAATCATGGGTCAGAGTTGATGTCGATGGGATTTTGTGGGTCGGAGTTGGTCGCAATGGTTCAGAGCGGTTCATAGTTGGTGGTGGCTCAGAGTGGATCACGATGGATGATGGGTCAGAGTTGGCCAATGTGTCATTTGGGTGGTGGGTGATAGTGGGTCATGGTGGGTCGTGGATCAAATTTTCATTGACCCACACCATCTCAGGTTAAAATTGTACTAAAGATAAGAGGCACCGAAGATGCATATCGGCTATTATGCTCAAATTTTGCACATAGATAGTACCCCATTAGAAAGCAATACATCTGAAACGATTCATGGTATCACCTCCTAGAACTCGAGATGTAGGGCTTTGTCTCATTGGCTAAATTAAGACGTCAATGATTTATCCTTCAACAAGCAAGCTTTTTATAATCGTTTCCGTGGGGAAGTCAGAAGAACACGTGCCTAGTAATAGTAATATTGATAGTCCGCGTCCACCCCGGGGTATTTGTTTTGTGTTTTTCTTGACTCACCTAAATATAAACAAATCACACATATAGGCATTTTAACATATTTTGGGAGAGTAATTTTGTGGTTCGTTGACGTTTTATCGCGTCTCTTCCGCTGGTAGTAAAGTTTACAAAATGGAACTGGGGCCACCGCGGATTGTCGCTGCGGGGCCACCAATTTTTGGCGAGAGGTCAATAGTTGACCATCTGTAGTCCACCGACGCTTACAGCTTAGGGTAATGAATGATGTCTTTGCCTTATAGACTTCATGACTACCGACGTCGGCAGTCAACTAGCTTTTAGTATTCCTTTATTAACCGTCTATCGTTCATGTTTATACACGGTGTTGTCATAATAATTATAATAATAATAATAATTATTATTATTATTATTATTATTTGTAGTAATAGTAGTATAATTGGTAATAGAATAATCATATTGTTTATGTATTGTCTAGGTAGGACTACACACAGGATTTGGCTGGTTTTGGTTCGACTCGACTCTAATCCGAGTCGAGTTGGAGGATATTTTTCGCGCCGAGTTCTAGAGTAGACCTCAAAGATATCTGTTTCGAGTCGAGTCGAGTTTCAAAGAAAAGTCGCTCGTGCCCATCCCTACTAATGAGAGCTTAATCGGGGTTAAGCGAAATCGAAAGTCACACAATTTATCTAAGCGACCCCGAAAACTATGAATTCGACACTAATATCGATCATTTTCTAGCAATCTTTTATACGTATCCCCCTCCCATTCACCATAGGTAACCCAACAGCACTCTTTTTCAGACTATAAGAAATGTGGTTAAAATTACATTAAAGAAGTTCTGGACACAGCTAAGGAGAAATGGATACAACGAAGAGGATAAGATCACAAGAGACATAGCAAGAGAGAAAAAGAAAGAGGAAGAAGACAAGAACAAAAAATGGTTTGGAATAGAAAGCCTAGGCAAAAAACAGAGAAGATAAAGAGAATGATTCGGAAAGCAGGAATTAGGACGTACAGGAAACGAGGAAGCAGAACAATTGAACTAGTAAGAAGAACCAAGAGAAAAGCAGTAGCGGGCAAAGATCAAAGGGGAGTAATATATAGAGTAGGATGCGCGGAGTGTACCAAAATTTACATAGGAGAAACAAAAAAGAAAATGCAAGAAAGGATTAAACAGCACAAGGATGATGTAAGATTGAAAAGGGACAACAATGTGATATACAAGCATCACAAAGAGACAAACCACTAGGGTGGGAAGGAGCAGAGGTCATAGAAGTAGAGAACATAACTTTGGTGAGAAAATGGAAGGAAGCCAGGGAGATTATGAAAGCAGGAAACAAGGTGACGGATTGCAATGCAGGGTTCTCGATAAATAAAGAGTGGGAGAAGATTCTGATTAAAGAAGAAATGAAAAGGAAGAAGAAAGAAAGAACAAAAATTAATAAGGAAAATAAGGATAATTAGAGGACAGAATGTATCCAACGAAAAAAAAGTAAACATTTAATTGGACACGTGTGCAGCTAAAAAGTGAAAGTGAAAGCCACACAAGTGTTACTTTTTAAAGGAGGCGGAGCCTAATTAAAAGTTGATCTCCGAAGAGTATATAGGTGATGACCAACTCCCAGGCAGCCAAAAGGAGTGGAAGTCTGATGAAGACACAGTTATTGTGTTGAAACTGTTACGTGATACTGTTTTTTACATATTATCACATAGCCTTGCTCAGTGTGTTATTGTGTACTCTAGGCCAGTGATTCTCAATCTAATTAATATCACGATCCCCTTTTATCACATCCTCTTGCCAGCGACCCTTTTATAATTTGTGTTTTATAATAAGCTTGTGTGGGATTTTTAACATAGCTATTTCCATAATAGTAGAATCCATTTCTTGTTTATAATGAACAGTGCCGTGGCATGGAAAATCAGCGCCCGGGGCGAGAGTATACGACGATGTCTCTGTACATATGAGTGAGGTCGACAGACTAGCTGCGAAGCGCCGCCATGATTGGCACGAAGCTCAATAAAATTTTCAAAAGTAAACCCTGCCTTTCCTTGATTTTGAGCACATTTTATTACGTTTTTCCTTCTATTTTATACATGTGCACATATACTTTTCTAACATGAGTAACACACTTTCTCCGAAATTAGTGCCTTTTTTTCTGCGCCCGGCACTGACAGTGGATACAGTAACTGTAATATCTATATTCCCAACAACGAAGGTGCTGGTTCAAGATGGATGTTAAACTCCTTCATTGAAAAGGCCATTCACGTATCTCATCTAAGCCCACAACTTCTTGACCAAATAATAGAATGATCATGCGACAAGTCTTTGCAACTGGTTTTCTGTAACGAAGACTCGGACAAGTTCTGCCTGATGAGGGGAGAAGAATATCCTGGTGTGGTATCTGCTGCTTTAAAAGTAATAATTCCATTTGCTATATCGTACTTGTGCGAAAGTGTTTTTTTTCATGATAAACATTAAAACAAAGACAAGAAATCGCTTATCAGTTGAAAATGGCTTGATAATGCTCGTCACGAAGATTGAACCGGGCAATGCTGCACTAGTGAAATTACACCATGCTTAGGTATCTCATTAGGTTTCAATCTTAATTGTATTTCAATGTGCAGGTTTTGTTGCATGTGTATTTTTCTAGTATTTCTATATACAGTTCTCATTAGTTTCATATCATACCTCTTTCATTTAAATTCGTTTTTAAACAACTGTGCACCCTTTGAAAATGTTATGTAGACTTATTTTTTATTGTTCTTTATAGTATGTTTAAAAAATAAAAGTAAGCCTATCAGAACAAAATACAAAATAATATTTAAAAATAATTTCCGGTATTAAATTCTAACTATATTTATCTCTCCGCTTATCTTCGAGACCTCCTATGGGCAGCGACTTCCAGGTTGAGAAACTTTGCTCTAGGCATACATGAGTTATGTTGGAACATACATACATGCACTTTTATATGTATAAATGCAGATAAGAGAGAGTTGAGAGAGAGCGATTAAGGTATTACCGCTCTCAATCTCTTCACTTTACTTTTGCGATTCGTGAATTTCTTACGCGACAGTTTGGGGCTAGCTAGTAAACGAAGCCCGGTTAGAACCACTAAGGACGTCTAGGCAGCCAAGGGAAGCTTCTCTCTTTCTGGTAGTAAGCATACAGCTCTGCGAAGGCTTCGTCATGCTGGGTTACGTGGCCGTTTTGCTGCCGTGAAGGAAAAACTCTCAGACGTCCACAAAATTTACCGTCTAGCGTTTGCAGGCGAATGTGGGTCGCAATTGGGAAAACGTAGTTTTCTCAGATGAATCCATATTCACAACATCAAATGGGGGATGCCGTTTTGTGTATCGTCCGAAAGGCATCCGATATGACCCTGAATATGTGGCTGCTTGCAATCGCATTGGCCATGTATCTATTTCATGTTGGGATTGGATTTCCAGTCGCGGAGCAGAACAGCTTCACAGAATTGAAGGACATCTGGACAGTGCTCAGTACTTAGACATTATGAGTAATATCATGGTGCCATCTGTACGAATATTTCAGCCTGATGGTGTAATTCACTTCCAGCAAGACCAGTCGCCAATACATACTTCCCGTGTGGTTCAGGAATGGTTCGCGGGGCAGCCTGAGATTAATTGACTGGCCGCCTCGTGGAGCAGACCTCAATCCCATTGAAAATATGTGGGCAGAAGTGAAGCGTACTCTAAGTGACAGTTGGCCTGAAGCAGATCCACCAAGAACTCAGGATGACCTGTGGCATCTTGTTTCCGAAGCATGTCTGGAGGTAGGGGAAGGAGATAGATTTGTCACCCATTTAATAGATTCCATGCCCAGAAAAATGGGGCGTGTAATAAATTCAGAAGGGTCTTGGACACAATATTAATGTCTCCGCCTTAACTCCCGAAAACAGCCCTTTTCAGGGATACCTAAACGCTTCTGAAAAAATTTCTAGAAGTAAACCACTCCTTGTATCCAATTTCTGTGCAATTCTACTAACAAAAAAATGATAATTCGCTGCAGGCTTTGAACTCAAGACCTCTTCATTGCCAAGCCCGTACCGTACCAGTGAGCTAACATAAACACGCAAACCCAATCTGAAGAAACACGACTTTCAATTTCCGGTATTCGATGACAATGATGCTCATATACTTTGCAAATGTTGTATTCAACTTGGGACATTCCGCAACACACACACCCATAAACAAAGAGAGAGAGAGAGAGAGATGAATATACAAAAGCATTCAACGTATTCGAATGAGACTCTAAGTAACGACATTCCGTTCTAAAGAGAATTTGTGTTTCTTCCCGTGACGTTAAGGGGATCGGGAAAAGTTATGTGTCTTGAAGCAGGATCCGACTTTGGATACTCTGTTTATACACTTTCTATATCCGTAGGAATATACTATATTTCCGAATATAAATGGCATGCTGTAATAAGAATATTGAGAAGTTACATCTGTATAACAAATAGCTGCAAATAAATACACTACATGATTTATTTATTGCTATTAAACGATTTTCCTAACTTCTATTTAACATTCTTATATATAATACCGACCTACCGT
This sequence comes from Thermobia domestica, assembly GCF_964235325.1. Lineage (NCBI taxonomy): Eukaryota > Metazoa > Arthropoda > Insecta > Zygentoma > Lepismatidae > Thermobia > Thermobia domestica. The sequence continues at coordinate 709,947 of NC_137463.1, forward strand.
GAACACCTACCTATTTCAGATGTTATATTTTAAACATAATAATTAACTATGTTCTGCAATGATTATGTTATATATATGCAACTAATGTATTTTAATGTAATTTTTTTTATATAATTGTTCATGCATTGCGGAAAATATTATTTCATAAAAAATCATTGGCCCAGATAGGAATCGAACTCATAACCTGAAGATTCGAAATCAGACAGCTTACCAGTGAGCTAACACAAGGACTTATGGAAACATGCTTCTAGCGATGTATAACGGTTCTCAAGAAAATTATGATATTCATATCCACTACAAACGCTGTTTTTGTTCTACTTTGACTTATTTTAGTACTCACGCGATAATTATGTTCTATGTCTTAACTTTGAGCATTCTTTGACATTTGGAAATATTCTTTAACGTATCTAAATGTTCCATTACGTATGGAGAGCTAAATAACACACAAGCATGTGCTGACATTAATACAAGGTTTCGAAATATTGTATCATTAAATATTTCAATCAATGTTGGTTTTTTTCAACACTTGGTAACAAGTCTTATTATATTTAAAAAAAGAAAAACACATCTGCAAACTTGTTCCCGATTGCAAACGCTGGCTTGGAGGTTCGAACCTCGTTTACTATTTTCCGAAGATACCCGAAGTTGGACTTAGAAAATTTTTGCCTCAAAACACCAATAAAGAATGCGCTCAACCTTTTTGAGACAAGGTGTACAGGCTTAGAAATAATCTTTAAAAGAGAATCAGCACTGCGAGAGTTCTCACTACACCTTCTCAAAAATATCTCATTAGTTTCACGGCAAATATCACCGACTATCCACCTTTGACTACGGCGCATTTGACCGACATTAAATTTGCGTCTACCGAACAAACTCTCTTCAATGTTAAATCAATTCACACAATATTCCGAAACGATACGAATTCACTTCAGTATCACAAACATGTTTAAGCAAAAAAATATCAGAACAATCAAACTCGCAAAACGGTCTGTTCAAATCCTGGACAATATTACAAGAACAAACCGACATCGAAATTAACTTCAGTTGGCACACTTTAGAATGTGGTTCGTAAATTCAATTTTAGTAATCTTCAAAATAATTCATACGTTTTATCACTTTCTTAGCTGATTTTTAATATTCAACCATGAGAAGCGTACATAATCAACTTTATGCATATTTAACAAGATGTCTACATACATACACATACTTATTTTGTACGTTTCCATAGCAACAGCTTTTTTTAGTTAACGATTACAAAATAATCTCTCGATATATCTGTGTGTCTTTCTTTTCTTTATACATAATACTGCTCCAATAATTCGTCTCTGATCCACTTTTTATAAACTGGCACAGATTGAAAATACTATATACAACGTTATCGTTGTAGAATGTCGTCCAGACGGGACTTCCGTAATAATTTTGCTATGAAGGAAAGAACCCTGGGTTGAAGATTATAAAACACCTACCTTTTCAATAGTCCTCGTATATACTCAATATCACTTTTAATACAAATATTTTACTCTTCCATTATATATAACATATTATAACATTACACATTTTTATATTTATCAATATATATCAATACTAAGAACGTCGATTTACAATTATCGTCGATGAGGCTATTCAAAAATTAAATCTAACTGATAGTTTCCTTCATGTTCAAACAACATTAATTACAAATAAAGATCTTTATAACATTAAATATTAGTAGGATCAGAAGGCAACAAAATTAGAACATATAAACACATTGAGAATTATCATTTAATACATTAATAAACTTTGAAAAATTAAGAGATTCGATATTCATTATTCATATTCTTTCCATATAATAAGTTGCATCTATTTTATATACCTGTCGCTACCTTCATACGTTTACATTAAAATTATGATCTTTTGTTTTTAAATATTTATAATATCCGCATGAAATTCGCATAGAATAAAAACACGAAAACAAGAGTAGCGTCTTACAATAAAGCTTTTAGATAATTTCTAAGCATGAAACACAAATTAACATTTCCTCAGTTAATACTATAAAAGGAAATTGCAACAAAACTATAAGAAACAAATTCAATAATATTTTCAGTTAACTACCATAACTTAATTTCATCACTTTTTCGAACTATTTCACAATTACATATATTTTTAACATACATTTTAATAATAAATCGAATGAAGAACATATTAGCCATAAACGTAAGCAAAAATCAATTTAATACAAATCCATCAGACGCCTTTTTGATAGTTCAAGTTATACGTTCGAAGGGTTCATTTAAGGAACATTGTATAGCACAATCTTGTGTACATTCTTGTCTTTCATAGGATGATACCATATTTTGATTCCTATTTACAGAATTCCTGCCATCCGCAAATTGATTTTGTGAAAATCGGCGTTAATTATTACTTCAACTGAAATTCCTGTTGCTACTTCTAAAATTCCTAGCTCCATTTCTGTGATTAGGTTGCGTTTGATTATCGGTACGATTATATCTATTCATTCTATTATTAAAACTATGGACATTAGAATTATTTTCAGGTTGTATATTTACATTACGGACAGAAGCATATTGTGTCTGATTGCGTCCATAATTACCCTGACCTCTATCCTGAATTTTATTGTTATTCTGTATTGCCGACTGACTTTCATAATTCTGAATAAGCATAATTAGATGATTAAAGTTTATGCACTGCGCCGACATTAACAACTCTTGTAGTCGAAATGCTAATAAGATTATAATGGAAGCTATAATTCGGGATTCCGGATGATTTGGATTTAGTGATCTTAACTCATTATATGTAGATACTATAAATTCTGTAATACTCCTGTGTAATTTTGGATTGAAATGTTTCGTTCGCAAGACGGCGTCTCTATTCGCTATCATAAAATCATTTTCATAATTTGATAGGAGAGCATTCTTGAAATCTGAATATATACGAAGACTACCCCTGATAGCTTTGAACCATGTTAAACAGGGTGGTAATAATATATGCGGCAATAATTTTAAAAACTGAGACTCATCTACACCCATGAGTTCACATTCATCCTGAAATTTTTCAAGAAATGCCCTAGCGGGGATATCTTCCGCCACACCACTAAATTTAGTAAGCAACTTAACTTCGCTGAATCGTAACGGTTTACCTGTATTTGTCTTCATACATCTGTTGGAGTTGTGTTTACGCCGGATGTTTGCCTCACTCTTCTTTCTCTATCAATACTCTCATCACAGCTCGAAGATTCATTAAGTTCCAAAATTGGTCTGGGATGACGAGTAGGTTCACATGCTGTAGATGTAGGATGCACCACATTCATGTATCCATTGTCCTGAAATAGATTTTCGGGAATACATTTCTCCTTGATAAAGTTCACCTCATATTGCAATATTTTAATGTGATAGGCGTGAGCGTTTATCGTTGACTCTAGGCCATCTACTGAATCTTGAACTTCCGTAAATCTTTGTGTTACTTTTTCCATTTTTTCGTCGTACTGTTCAAAGTTTTCTACTATGTGTTGGTTCGTCTGACTCAGTTGACGTTGAATAAGATCCCATCTGCTTTCATTACATTGTTCTAACCTCGCTATCTTTTCATCAAAATCCTTAGCTAGCTGGTTTATCTTCTGATCCAATTTTTCATCAAAGTGTTGACCTTGTTCCCTAATTTGTTGTGCTATTTCATCACTTTTTCATACTTGATCATTAATTTGCTCAGACTGGTTCCTAATCTGTTGAGCTATTTCATCACTTTTTCGTACTTGATCCTTAATTTATTGAGCTGTCTCTTAAAATGTCAGTCAAATTTTCATTAGGATTCATTTCTGGATACACACTCTGATCACCAGTTATATTACTATCTGTTGCACTCATGGCCATATTTCGGTGTATCACCTTGCCGCTTCTCAATATGGTAACACTAATGTCACATTGAAAACTTGCCGTTTTTACTATTCTTCAAAACGACACTTTTATATTTCCCGGTGTTGAGGCACCAATTTAGAAGGTGGTTCGTAAATTCAATTTTAGTAATCTTCAAAGTAATTCATACGTTTTATCACTTTCTTAGCTGACTTTTAATATTCAACCATGAGAAGCGTACATAATCAACTTTATGCATATTTAACAAGATGTCTACATACATACATACACTTATTTACTACGTTTCCATAGAAACAACTCTTTTTTTTTAGTTAACGATTACAAAATAATCTCTCGATATCTATGTGTGTCTTTCTTTTCTTTATACATAATACTGCTCCAATAATTCGCCTCTGATCCCCTTTTTATAAGCCGGCACAGATTTCAAATACTATATACAACGTTATCGTTGTAACTTCACTACCTTCTCTTTCCTTCACCAAAGTAACACATGTTCAACTACCAAATTCAAACATACAGCATGAACACTCATTAGTACATAACTACCAATTAGCGACGTCAACACAACCAACCAACCACAGCACAAGAGACTATATCACTGACACCAAGCGCTAAAACACCGAAACAACATTCTCAACAGAAGGAATAAAAACAACGATTCCGTACCTGTTCCGTGATTCTGTTCCTCCAATACCACTTTCCGTGACAAAATCACTTTTTCGGCATAAACTGCACTCTAGCCTGTATTCCAAATCGATAAATATATATATATGGTTCATAAGAGTGTATATCTGCAAATTAATTCATTTTTACTTTTGGACTACAAACTGGGGCGCCGGAACCGGGAGGGCAAGGGGTGAAGTTGCCCCTCCTGAAATTTTCAAAGGGGGCAAGATACTCGTTTTGCCCCCTCACTTTCCGACTGTAAAAACATCACACAACACTGATTATATGAACTAAATTTTGCTTTTTATAGGAATGTAAAAAAAATTTCTATGTTCCAGATTCATCTTTCTCTTTGAAACAAAGGACCGGGCGCTTTTTCTGCCCCCATGTTAGACAGAAAGAGTTAGGAAAAAGGAATTGAAAATTATCTTTATTTCCATTGGTGTACATTCTCAAAACACTGTAAATTCTTTTAAAATTGTTGTTTAAGTAATCGTAAGTCTGCAATATGAAACGAGTCGTTGAGCGAGATTTTAAAGTTTGAAAAATATTACAGTTTAAGTGAGTAACAGGATATTTAGGGCCTAAATACATTTTCCATAAAGTTAAATTAATGTTCTTACAAACAATATGCAGAGTGCAGTAGGTTTTATAGTGAGGAGGAAAAATGTATAAGGTAGGATTAATAATTCAGAGCATATGAAAAATGCGAACTCTATTGTCGTTCCGTTCGTTTGATCCTCTCACTACCATTTTTTTTCGGAGTGAGAAACATTAACATATATGGCTATTTTAAGTTGTTTTCAAACGTAAAAATATATATAAAAAACATTTTCCACCGTTTCGTTTCTCGACGTGGGAAGGGTGGGACATTAAGTATCCCTCAGATATTTTTACGTGGGACCTATATGTCCCAGTGGTATTGACATGAACGATCATCTTGTATTTTCAATTATGAAACGAATATTGTCAGAAAAACAATTGGGTCCTATTTATGATTACAAATATTTTACATTTCGGCATTCTTTTCCAAATTACAGTACATGCAACCACTGCTTTATCACTAGCACATTGTTCCTCACTTTCATTGTTCACGTTCACTTCCACTACTGTTTATTTGATAATGTTAATTCGAATTCTGTGAACCATTAGCAGGCTTCTCTTTACCAGTGGAACATCGATTCATAGCATTAAAATGTAAATTACCAGGGGCCCTCTGAGAATGTATCGTGGGACACATATGTCCCAGTGGTAGTGAAAGGGTTAAGATATGAGTGCAGAAACAGAACACGTGTTTCAGCTCTCATTTCAGACCAAGTTTGTAAACAAGAATAAGGAAGGCAGTCACTGCTTATAATAACTAGTAGTGTTAGATATTTAGCTCACAGTGGTCAAGCGAGAAGTGGACATTTGCATAGTACGGATAATTTGATGTCGTTCCTGGCTGAAAGAAAAATGGATATGCCTGTTCTCAATCAATGGATTTATCGACGGGATATCTGGCTTAGTGCTGATTGAAAGAATGACATTTTAAAGATTATGGGACATGCAATATAGAGAGACTTGGTAGCAGAAGTTAAAGAGTCCCCATTTTATGCAATCATAGTCGACTCCACGACTGATATTTCAAAGAAAAAACAGTTGTCTCTGTGTGCACTGTATTGACTCTGATTCATGAAACCCAACAAAATGATCATGGAAATGCCCCACATGCCACAAAATCGGAAACAGAATTCACGATCAAAGATATTCTAACGAAACTAACCTGAATACAGAAAATATACGCGAACAGTGTCATGATGGTGAAGCTATCATGTCAGGACGAGTGAATAGTGTGCAGAAGATAACTTCGACTCAACATCCGAAAGCTGCATACATTCATTGTAATAATCATGCATTAGATCTTCCATTGCAGGAAGTAGCACGAAAATGCGAATCTTTGTGTGACGTGCGGGCCATAGTGAAAGACGTTTGAAACATCAACCTGGATTCTGCAAAACGATAGACAACATACGCACGCCGACATTGTTCTTGAACCCTGTAAAACTATCAACGAAAGTAATCCTAAACATTTGCTGCCTGTTTGTCCTACTCGCTGGTGTGTTAACCGAAAATATCTAATCAGATTTCAATCTACTACAAACAAATTCAAATCACGTTGAAAAAAATCATCAGTAATACAAGTGGTCCAGATGATGGTCAAAAAGTAATTCTAAAAGGGTATTTGAAGAGAATGAACAAATTCGGAATGATATTTTTTCTGATGGTCAGTATACGTGCTTTTGTACCTTGCGGACAACTAGCGAAAGCGCTTCCAAATTCTGAGGCTTCTGCTTCTGGAGCTAAAAGAGCAGCAGCGATTCTATCTAGAGGATACTCTAAGAAACCTACGAACGGACAGTGCATTTGAAAACTTCTATAAGGAAGCAAAGGAAAATGCAGACAGACTACACTTAAAATTGCCCACTTCATCAAGATCAAACAGAACACCAATTAGGTTGGAGCAGACTGACAATCATTTATAGCACCTACCCTAGAACCTGTATCAGATCGTCCAAAATCATTGACTATTTGTTGAAGGAAGTGCAGCGTCGTTTCAATCAGCCAGGCCTCAAACAACTCATAAAAATCTAGAAGATACTTTCTGAAGGAGCTATATGTGCTAGTGGGCCTCTCTTAAGAGAATATTTGAAGCAGGAATTGAGAGTTCACCCCTCGGATTTTAACCTGGATAGATTATGAGCTCAGCTCAGGCTGCTTCCACCTATTTTGATGACGACTGAGTCGCTGACGACCATCAGAATATTAAAAACTATTAGTGCTGAAACCCCAACTGCTAGCAGCCTTCTCGACGAAGTTGTTCGTCTAGGGACTTTCGTTCTCACTATGCTAGCTTCATGAGCATTTGCGAAAGATCATTCAGCTATTTGCGATGTCTAAAGACATATTTGAGGACGTCCATGACGCAGGAAAGATTGGCTCATCTGCTGTTGTTGCATATGTGTAGCGACCAGACTTAAACGCCATTGCAAGAGAATTCATATCAACGACAAGGGAAAGAAAAGATATTATTGGTAAATTTTGAAAAGAAATAAATGTAGAATTACGTAAGTGAAAATACTATGTGTATTATAACCAATTATTTAAATTACAAAATAGCACTTAAAATTCAATATAAACTTGAATTATTTCTTATTAATTACGTCGTACTTTATTAGTGTGAAGTGAAGTGAATAAAAAGAGATTAGGAAGAGAGGTGAATGTAATAACAAACTGGATATACTGAAGTAAGTGTAGTAAAAAAATACAAATAACTCTGGATAATTAGTGTAATTGAATTTTCTATATAAATGTTATGAAGTCTTTAGTCAAAATTCCATTTTTCCATTTCTGATTCGAAGTCAAGTAGGCAGAAAAACATATATTTTTTTTCTCATTTTTTACTTAATTATGTAGCCTACTTTATAATGTACAAGTTACTTGGTGTACTGCAACACCAGAACTGGATTTTTAAAAATATAATTTTAATTTCCTCGTTTCCAAGTGATTTAAGTAGCTTTAGGATTCACTAATAGTGTCCGTGTGACCATGTCCAATACAGTTAAAAATATGTACCAGTATATAAAATGGTAAAAATTTGTATTTAGAAACAGTCGTTGTGAGCAGTACAAATTTTACAATTTTATATGTTTTTTTAATTCTGATTCCAGTGGTTGAAAATTTCTGCACCACACCTAAATCCAGCACAAACTGACACGGGATGTAAACTAAGTTGCCTCTAATAAATGGAAATTTCACTCTCACGAAACTGTTTACACCTTCATTATATTATTATTATTATTATTATTATTATTATTATTATTATTATTATTATTATTATTATTATTATTATTATTATTATTAACCAATCAAATCAAATTATTGTTCCATTACAAACATATATTCGTATTATCTTACCTATGTTACATTCCCTTGTCTATTTTCAAGACATCAGATTGCCCCCCAGCTAAAAAATACTTCTGACGCCACTGGCTACAAACAGTTCAAATCCGCTACCTTTGGAGCATGACCTCGCTACTTTTTAATATCCAGACCTGGCATCAGTGTGTGTTTATTGTTTTTATGTTGTAAGTGCTGTGCTGTATGTGGTGGCGGGTGAACTATTTTGCAGAGAGGTACTCTCGTTTTACTGTACGGAACGGATCCGTAGGTTGTAAAATGTACAGAAAAATTTGCGTAAGTCTTTAATTTGCCCATATTATATTGAGAACAGAACCCAAACAACCCCTGCGGTGCTTCTAACCCGTTCCTACCAGTACTACTGTTACCTAGTGATGGGCGGGAAGATTTCCGGGTGTTTTCCCTGGTATATAAAACACGGGAAGGAATTTATTTTCATTTATTATGATTTACGTTTTAAATAATTTGGAGGTTAAAAGAATAAAATTCGTTGACCGTACTTTATATTAACTAATTAATGATATGATTTTTTAATTCCCATTTCTATTTGTACTAGAAAGTAGCAAAATACTAATTTATAAATAATGAAAACGGACCAGTTTGTAAAGTTATCTAGAAATTCTGTAGACAGACTTGTGTATCTACACATCGAATAACCGTTAGTAATACATTTTGTCCTCGTCTCTGACTCGAATTTCGCTCTCTGAGGAACAGTCAGATATTGAATAAGGGAATCTTTGTAGCTGTAAATACATTTAAATTTAAAATGTAATATTATCAAAATGAGGGTTGCATCTCAGGATGTTTCGTTAGTACTGGCGTTTCCGGATCTGTGTTAATTACGATTTGTTTTCTTCTTTACGAGTGTATACATGTGCCAAGCGTTGTTGAAAATTTTTGTAACACCGTAAATATCGTAAATAATTTTAAATTAGATATTTAGTAGTACACAGTAACAAAGCACAGTGTACTTTAATCAACATTCTGTATATAGGCCATTACTTACACTGGCAACCCTACGAATTTTTCGACAGACTAAGTATCTTGTGGTAGTTACATAACTTAAATTCTTTATAACATAAGTAATTAATCTGTTTATTATATCAGTAGTAGGGTCAAGTTTAGAAAATTCACTAACATGTAAATTTAAACTGCTTAGCGGTGTAAAAGTTTGTGGACTTTCTATTCGAAATGTCTCTAATATATTTACTCACATAAGACATATTTGTAAATGCACATTTATGCGTACTCTCTAAATATAACTAAATAACATAATACCGTTCAGAATATACGTTTTAGAAAACTTCTGGAGATAACAGTCACAAATATACTCTGATAAAAAACTAATTTTATTTAGAAATCATAATATACCAATAGAATGCATTTCTTTTTGTTTGCACATACATTCCCGGAATATTCTCATTTTTTGAAATCTTCCTGGAATGATTCCCAGGGAATATTCTCGAAAAATATATTCCCGGGAATTTGCGCATTACTACTATACCACTACTATTACTACTACTACTACTATTTATACTGTTTATCCGTTTAGTAAAATTGCATGCCTAATAACGTAACTTAATTTTGTCTAACCAAATGTAACTCAATGCAGTACAATTCGGTCATTTTTTACGATTTTGAAGTTGGTCCGGCGATACAGCAGTAATGTCCAATTGTGCATCTGTGACCTGTATGATGTATCTCTGAGGCCTTATTTTTTTAACCGTCATTGTGTTTGTAGAAGAAAATATACCAACGTGAGTGTATAAAATTTTGAATTCACAATGTGGCAACGTGAATTTATACATGTTTATAAATCAACTTAGGGGTTAACTTTGCAATGCCTGTACCAACTTGCATTCTCACTGAGAAAAAAAAAAACTGAAAATGAGTCTAAACTACCCTAAGGTTAAGCTAACCCGTTCTTATCTCTATCTTACAATACTATAACTGAAGCGGTCCTACTTGTCGATGCGTAGGTGGGTCGAGTATATTAAATTTTACTCCGAGTTAGTATTTCACGAAAAAATTTCGTACTTCTTATGGTTCTCATTATCCTCCAGAATTTTTCGCTCTTATCACAAAATTCTACTTAGCATGGATGGAGTTCACGGGATCCACCAGAAATAATTTGGTGGAATTTTACTATACGAATCGAAAGATTCTAAGATGTACGGAAACATTTGGCCAAGTGTTAAATTTGCTCATTTTATGTCTAGAGCAAAAACCAGCAAACCCCTGCGGGGCTTTTAACCCGTTCCTACTACTACTCCAACTGCTACAACTACTTATCCTATGGATCTGTATAGTAAAACTGCACGAATAATTGTTTAAAACATAAATTCTTTCATGATTTGTATGTAAATACTCGGTACAATTGAAAATATCTACAATAAAAAAGAAACCAGTTTGTGCTAAGGTGCTACCAAACAACACGAATGCCTTGTGATTCTAACACTGTGAATCTCGTGCTCTGGTGTGAGTCATTAAATCAGCCTAGTAATTGCATATTTTGGGAAAGATTCCTCCTGGGGTCCCCTCATTCCTACAATCAACCACTCGCAAATAATTTTCATAAATCCAAAGCGAATAATATGCTGCTGGTAGTTCTGCCATACAGTATGCAAAATTAGATCAAATCTATTGATACGTGTGAAATGCCCCTGCAGGAAAAAGGTTACTGGCTGGCACGTTCATTAAATTTGTTTTCCAAATTTATGAGAATGATATTGTTAGGTATATTTTCTCGCGATTTTTGTGCTAGGATGAGATAAAATCGGTATCAGACAAGAACACCAAGAGAATAGTAAGGACGATTTTGCTCTTCATCCAGTAACTAAATTCCGATCTATGAAATCAAGGGTATAATTTAAGATTGCTAACTTCGTACAATTACGAAGGAAAACAAAATAAATCTTGATTGGAAACATGTCTTTATGTGAGCACAGTCTCAGTATGTTCGGCCACTCCGTACGCGTACGTCCTTAATACCAAGTGTTAATATGTCATTGGAAAATTAATTGTAGTAGTGATGAGTTGAGAAGTTTTCTGCCTAAGATTAAAAGAAATACTGCGAAAGCACGTGTAACCCTACTTCAGTCCGATCGGAAAAACCTCCTTAGGGATTTTTGTAGCTCCGGGAGAAAACATTCACTGTCGTAGAAAAAGGAACTTGAGATGAAGATTATCAGGCAACTATGATGTAATGTACTAACAGTCATGTCTGAGTCAAACCAATATTTGTAAAAGGAGGAAATAATATACGATTGTTTGCCTGTAAGGTTGAGAAAATCGTGCCGATTTACTTTAGGCCCACTACTCGAAATAATTGGCGAAAAAAATATGATTGTTTCACTAATTTCCTTCTTATTGAGCCCTGAAGGATTTGCGGTTGTCAGCATGAAAATATGTCGCTTGGAATAGATAAAGTTCTATGGAACCACCAGAAGTAATTGTTGAAAAATTATAATTCTTTTACGATTTGTGCATATGTACAGCTTCTGGATGTATAATGTAACAACTACAGCGTAAAAAATCACCTAGCTGTGCTACGCAGCCATTACAAAGTACAAATGCTCTCTACCCGAGTCGTAGCAAGGCGAGTGCGGGGCTGTGTGAAAAGGGAGCCTATATAAAATGTAATAATGTATAAGAAAATTATAATGATATGGAACAAAGAACCTATAGGCCTATGATATTTCGTATGTAAGTAGAAGAAAGTAATAGGTTTTCCTTTGACAAGGGGTAAAGTTTTAAAAAATCGTATATTGGTGAGTATTTCAAATCCTTCATTTACCGTTATGTGTGATTTCACGTTTAACAGAGACAAACATCTTAAGTTTGTGTTCTTTAAATAAATAAGTTAACTAGATCTTTTTCATAAAGTTTATGATATAAAATTATTGCAAAAAGCCTTTGTATTTTAATAAACCTTCTCTAAAATAAATGCACGTGAATTGTGCTTCCATCTTTCAGTTCTTTTAAACTATATGTTATGGACATTTATATGTTTGTGGTCAATCCTTTCGACAATGAGATCTCGGAAACTACAGGCTCTCACTGATCGATTGGAAATTTTGCGTAGATTGTCCAGTTCTAATTGAATATTTAAAAAAAAACGGTCATTATTTCTTTATAACATTTTCAGGATACACTGGAAACGTTGAAATTAAAAAGCTAAAGCATCATACCCTACGCATTATACATTCCAACACCACACTGTTGTATATATGGGTCGCGTATGTCTCAAGCGTTCGTTTCATGGCCAAGTAATAATGAAAAAGGAAGGATAACCATTTCTCCAGTCTAAGATGAATATTTTCGAATTGTTTTGCCCAAAGAACACCATATATAGCTGTCATTATAATTAATTGTGTATGTAATGTGTTTGCTTATTACATACTGCATGCAAGAAGAAAGAAAACGCTGGTCATGCATAATTGGAAACTCCAACCGGAAGTAGGCTCAAATCGTGCAAACAGTGTGAGATATTGAGAAAAAAATCCATAAAATCTCCCCTTTATGATACGCCTTGCCAATTTTTTCCAAGACTTCTTTCAGTTGTGTCTGTAAAGGGACGTGCACAGATGTTGTGAAGAATGAGAAGGAGATTTATGCTCATGTGCGAATGATGCGCTGTGTAGAGAGCGCAGGTTCAACTAGTATTAGTAATTAATTATATAAAGTACAGTCAACGAATTTTAATCTTTCAATCTCCAAATAATTTAGAACCTAGAAGTAAATGATAATAAATCAAAGTAATTAGTTATATTATTCTTATAATTTCGAAAATAAAGTAAAGAAAGGAAAATAAATTCCCTCCCAGGTCCCAGCAATTTACTAGGTATATGCCAGGAGAAAAACCTGGAATATCCTCATTTTTTATTTTCCGTCCACTGGGAATAATCCCACTGGCTACCGCTACTAGTACCACTTTGCCCTAACCGAAGCTAAACATATTCCGCCTTATGCATAGTCGTTTACACTTATTATTAGCGTCATACTAAAGGTTTGACTACTCAGGAAACGTATGTTAGTCGAGCTCTTTAGTATTGCACTAATCACTTGTCAGAACGACTCTGCATAAGGCCCATTCAGTCTAACCAAACATCTTCAGGTCATTCCGTGCTGTTCTTCAACAAATTGTGTGCATAGTTTCTCAACGTAAGGCATAGTTATGCGAAGTGACATAATAACTACTATTTAGATTATCTCGATTTTTCAAATACGCTAAAATTTGAATAGCATTGCTGTCATGTTTTATTTTAAAAATGTAAGCTAGTAATATAGTAGAAATATTTTAGTTTTGGCTTTTCTGTGCTCATACAACAGCTATCTACGTTGAGTATTGATAAATATATGTCAAGAAAAGAGAAAAAAGCAAGTAACGTATCTCCATAAAATATAACAATGTATTAGAAAAGTGTAATGATATGAAAGAAAGAAGATATAGGCCTATGATATCTCGTATGTAAGTAGAAGACAGTAATAGGTTTTTCTTTGATATGGAGTAAAATTTAAAAAATCGTATATTGGTGAGTATTTCCATATTTCTGTTTAGTTCTGTATTTTCGGCTTTTAAGTCTATCATTATTTTGGTATAAGTAGTAGTAAAATTGTGGATATTTTAAAGTACTCCTTTCAGTACTTTTTACATCCCTAGTATGATTTTAAACAATGTAACCCACTAATTCAATTTCACCTGAAACGGCAGTTACCGTTGTCTTCTTCCGGCCCGCTCATAAATTCTGTTAAAGCGAATAATATTTTTCTGGTTTCAGATCTATTGGTTTTTCTAGAACAATAACTGCTGAAGGTTTCAAATCCGACGTGAACAGTTTTGTATGATCGAAATGGCATCACATTATTTCAGCTTTTCCTATAATAACATTGAAATAAAAACAGAAAACGATCGTATTAAAGTTGAAATGAAAACAGAAAATGAGTCATTTGAAGAATGTGATTATAAGCTATGTGCTAGTAATACTAATGACCAAGACCCTCTTGCAGTACATGTGGAATATAAGAAACGAGAAAGTGCAACGGAAGGAGAGAATATCGATTTACAAAGGAATAAAGAAGAAACAATATCAGATTGGAAACTAACTTCCAAAGCTATATGTTTGGTGAAGCGTTTACCAACGGCTGATGCATTTGTAAATGCCGAACATTTTCGCAGTAACATCAGGCCAGCTTCTTCCGATCTTACAAACATCACAGAAGGGTCAAGCAGTCACATGTTTGCCACTATCGGAGACAAGAACGATGACGAAGAGGATGTTCAAGAAAATGATAATCGGGAAGTTGGTAGCAATGTACAGGCCCCGAGGTATGTTTTAATGCATTTATTTCATCTGGAATATGTTTTGTATAAATATTTCTTTTCAAGATTTGCAATACTTCGTTAAGTATTCCTTTTTCCTTTATCTTAAACTGTATTATTGGAATCGCAAATATTTGAACACATAAATAATGCAACTTAATGCGCAGCGTTGTGAAAGGTAAGTTCGGCACTGAGATAATTATGCAAAGGTAATTGTATATTGCTATAAACCTCCTTGCACCAGGGTTAAATATCATGATTAAATACTTACACATTTCCGAGTAATGTCAATATTCGGTAATACGTTTCCTATTACAGGGAAGAGTACCTCGCCGAATTATTTATATCTTTCCCCTCTCACTCAAAAAGTATTCATGATATAAAAATGATACTTTGATATTCATTTATATATCGGTTTTGAAACTGTAACATTATTTTATATACAAAACACCTTAATAATTAAAAATACCAAATGTGGATCACACGAAGGAATTATCAAGTTTTTTTATATAAGATCTTTATACGAACTATCGAGGTTTTTATATAACGTTCCAGAATCCTTAAACGAACTCTTATTAGACCAACCATAAATTCAACTTTTCCTCTTTTACAAGTAGCTGATTTTATTATATGACTCATTAACTTAACTGGTAAAAGTTCGTTCCTCACACTGTTATATCTTGAGATGGAGGTCTCATAATATGCACTTGTACCGTCCGCAAAGCTAATAGATAAAAGGTTTTCTCTTGCTACTTTTGTATGACATTTGCAGGCAAAATAATATCAGTTTCACCCTTAAAGAATTCTACATCTGTTTTCGAGGCGGTCAAAAGTGCTTTGCACATGTGTGTCTTTATTGTATGGACAAACAAATGTGATAATTTTAGCAAAACACCTTTAACCATCTTTTGCGTATACTCGCCTGTTTATAAATGTAAACCATTCACGAACATAAAAGCAGCTGAAGTATAGTGATTTCTTTAATATGGATCAGATTCTGGAACAATTATTTTCTGGTTGAATTCTGTTAAACATATATGGAAAAATGCGATGATTCCGAATCCAGTGAACCACCTTTCCGTTTGATTGCAGTCGATTTAACCGTAATGAAACAATATACCGACATATACGGTGAACTGAAGCAAGCTCTCCCAATGACTTAAACGCTCATTGGGCCTAACGAAGACTTGATTGGATTAGATTTGAGTTAGCGTCCGGGTGAGCAGAGGCTATATGAGGCGTTGATTTACAGCCTAACTTTGTATCCGAACCACATAACCTCCCGTTGGGAATCCAAGCCAATGCACCGTACGCTAAGGCAAACGAAAATGAACGTGTTCTGTATATAACTCTTCCTCATGTGAACCAAACGTATAATAAAGTGATTTGATTCAGAAGTTTGAAACAAATGGCTTGTGTTTACGTCTTTCGTTGTTTTACGATCAGCCTTCTGGTATAGTTTTCGTCTATGCTAAGCAGTGCTTGTGTGCATTATTACAGTTGTAATTATGTGTATCTTTTCGATATGTCAATTCATTCAGTGCTAACACTTCTTTCACACCATCTGGTTTTGTCCCGTATTAATTTTAATCACATTTTCATATATTTTTCCCAACATTAGGCAAACATACAAGCATCACACTACCCACAAAGGTCAGTCTATCTGAAGTGATCTAGAAAAAATAAATTGGTTACTCGAGAATTTCTGAAAATTATGGATCTTACGCGTTCGTTTGCTTCAGTTTTAAGACTTTAAAACTGTGGTCATAATATGTTTATCTGAAGCGGTTTGCAAGTGGAGGCCATGTTTGTTTTGTGGCACGAGCCTAGTTTCAAGATTGTAAGGGTTAACTAAAACGTTCATTACGTCAAACGTGCTTGTTCGAGAAGGATAAAACCAAAAGCATTTGATTGGTAATGAATTGAAGAAAAAACTAGGCTTATAGGTATATACCTATGTATACAGAGCTCGTTGATATGCTGTATATTTGTGGATTGTTTCAATATTTTTTGCGTATTTTCCTATTCATAGCACTTAAGTTGATGGAATTTGAACAATACTAATAACCTACTACGATTTGAGAGAGAGTACCTTACCCGAAGCGTTTAACACAACTGAGATTGCAATAAAAAAAACTATTTTGAAAAAATGTATTGTTGTTAAAAAACACAAAACAGCTGCATGTCAGCAAGATATCCATTTCATTATGTTTGATATTAACAAACTAGTTTGATGAAAGCAGTAGAATACGTTACACAGAATGGTCGTCGTAATCCTTTGACTCTGAAATGAAGTGCCTTCTGAGATATGAACATATTTGTGGTAGCTTCTAATACATACAACTCTGGTAGGGAGTTCAAACCTTTTTGTAAGGTTTCTGAGATTTTAGTTATTTCATGTGATTTCACCAGAAAATATTTTACGTTTTGTGATTTCTCATTACAAAATGAAAACATGTTATCTAAGTGAGTATTTAATTATTTATTGGCCTTTGCAATTTTGCTGTTGCAACTTCTTATTTTGTAGTTCCACCCACACCGTCACAGGCGTTTTTCCCATGGAATGATCCGAAAAAGTGCAACTCAGCGTCAAGATAGAAGTCCTGTTTGTGACAGCATAGATTAGCAAAGTTCTTTTGTTTTTTATATTGACTTGAAGCACCATCAGTAAAGTAAATAAGTTTTCTTATGTTCCGATGTATTTCTTTAATAAACGCTTTGAAAACCTCTTGAAAGCAATAAAATGTTGTCGTACCGTGCTTTAAGTGGTGACTTGGAAAACAAACACTTTTGTGTTCTAATTTATCATTCTCTTTGAAATAGAAAACGAAAGTTTGAATGTTGAATTGGCTTGAATATTGATCCATTGGAAACTGTGTCTCATTCTGAACGATAAATGAATAATGTTCTGCAAAATCTGCTAACACCAAACATTCTTCTGCTTTAACCCATTTCCCGCTAACTTAGATTTTCGCAACACTCCGTTTCTCTTTCTTTGTTTGATTCAAAATAAAAAGGAACTTTAATATTGTTCACAAACTGAAAGGTATGATTGTTATTTTTTGATTGTTAGTTTATATAAATTCATTCTTTATAACACAGTTTTAGTTTTCTCTAAATGCATAATTTTGAAGCCTGACACGAGAATGACTTTATTTGTTGATCTGGCAACACCCCATCGCACGTCTCAACCTGCTGCGGTGTCAGAGTATCACAAAGGAGATACTAGAGGGCAACGTGTGCACAAAGTTTACTTCACAGTATTTCTTGGATGTTTACGTCCATTGATTGTTTAGTGTTGCACTTCCGCAATGTCAACGGAAAGGGAGAACTAAGTGCACAAAAGCGACTATCACTGACATTTTTATATGGATATTGGTTTGCCAATGGTTATTTTCCTTATTGTGCTCATTCAATTACACATTGACAATGGCTCAATGTCATACTTTTCTAACACTCGAGGAAGCTGTTCATTATCTCTTAGACTCAGATTATAATGAAGAAGATTTTGTAATATTGCCTTCTTAACCTGCAGAAGTAAGCGATGAAGAAGAAGGGGACGATTGTGATATGAACGATGATAATCTCCCCCTGACGTGTCAGGTGAGCATGTGATTCACGCAGTTGCAGACGACATAGATGAGTCTCGACTTTCTACGTCAAATGAATACCCCAAACCTCGTTCATGTTGTGGCAAAACAAGAGGAAGAGAACAGTTCATGCAGACCAATTTTCAAGTGGGTGAAAAAGGATGCTCATTATTCGACTCATCCTGTAAATCGAGAGCAGCAGTGTGTCTCAACGGTCCATGTCCAAAGGAGTATTCTATTAATTCACTGCTTATTGTTCCCATTTCTTATGTTTAAGTTTGGGATAATGGTTCTTGTTCTTTGTCCCTTTATTCAATCCCTCCATTCATCTTCCCATTTTCGTTTAATCAGTTAATATGGTCTTCGGTGCTGTTAACTCCCCCGTGCTTTCCAATATCTTAAGGTGTATGGGTTCTTCATTAGCCAAAAGTTGTATTGTTTCTGCAAAGATAGCTTTTATGATGACATGGGTTTTAATTAGCATTAATCGCTGCACTCTTATTAATTTTTGCCTTAGGTTTTTCTTTGGAAACAGTCTATGACTCCAGATTCCGTCACAATATTGTGCAATAGCCATTAGAATAGCTTTGTTATACAATTTAAAAAAAAAAAAAAAATCTGTCAATTTTAAAATCTTTTATAGCGAATGTTTAGAGTTTGTTGACTATTTTTTTATCTTATCTGTTGTTTCAGTTATGTTTTTCGTAGTTTAGCGGTTTGTCTAGCCATACACCTAGATATTTGAATTCGTTCACAATTCCTATTTTGACTGGTTTTTTTCTGTACAGTTTGGCCAAATACTGTAATATTCGTTTTATTAACCGATAGAGTTAATTTATTTTATACACAGCATCTTTCTAGATTTTCTAATATTATATTTCCTTTTTGCTTTATTTGTTTTCTTATAGATGCTGTCATCACAATTTTAAAATCGTCCGCATATCCCACTAGGCTTAATGTTTCTTATAGATTGTTTAGTTTTCTTAAGCATGGTTGGAAAGTAATGTCCCACATTGTAGGTCCACATATTGAACCCTGTGCGCATCCTTTGGTGCTTATTGTTGTTATATCTTTCCTGGAGATTTTAAACTAATCGTTCTGTCAGTACAGTAATCCAGCATAATTTTCTAGAGCTTTGCTAACTTTAAGTTTTTTGAGTTCTTCGAAAAGTGCGAGCAACCATAAATTGTCAAAAGCACCACTGATGTCGGAATAGATAACAAGTAGGTAGTTTTCCAGTTTACTCTCTTAAATGAGATCAATTAGTCTTCTTACAGCTGTTTCGGTTTTTTTTCTCTTCTAGAACCATACTGCAATTTTTCTTTAAAATTCTGTTTTTGTTTATTGTTTCCACAATGGTTCGTTCGGAAACTTTACTTAATACATTTAATAAACAGATAGTGCGATAGGATTTTTTATCGCAGTTTTTCTTGAAATCTGACTTTTTAATTTGATCGAATTTGCTTGTTTCCACCTTTCTGGAATTCGTCCGTTTCCAAACAAGTTGAAAAGTTTTCCTAGGTATGGTGCCCATTTGTCAGCATCATTCTTAAAACTTTCCGATTTTACTCCATCTGGTCCTGAAGGTTTTTTGCTTTTAACTCGTTTTATGTGATTTATTATTTCTTGTTTTCCAATTACTTCTGTTCTCTCTTCTAAAGATGGTAATTGCTATTCTCCTCTAATGAAGCTTTGTGAACCATTATCTTCTCCTCGTATATCATGTGGTAATAGAGATTTTATTAGATTGTCTATTGTTTCTTCCCCATTATTTGTATATGTACCATTTGTTCTTTTTAGAGTTGAGAGGGTGGTAGGTGTTTTACTTATAATTGTAGGGTAGGAATGTAGATTTAAATTAGTTCCAATGTGTTTTCCAGCTGTTTTTCTTTGATTCTATCCTTTTATTTTAGTATTTTTAAACTCTATATTTATTTAATCTGTTTTGTCTTAAATTACTTTCTGTTGTATGTTGATAGAGTTCCCTAATTTTACGCGTTTTTCTTTTCAAGTCTTCTTTTTCACTGATCCGGAAGGTTTCTGTTTTACTCTGTAATCGTTTGCTTGTCTTTATTCTTTTTGTAGAGTTTCTAATTGCTAATTTTGTTCTATTTTCTCTGCTAATTCATCTAAGTTGCTCTCTTGTATCTGCGGTAGATTTCTCGGAGATGTATGGGTTTAAGACGCAACATCCACTTGAAAACCTAGTTTTCTTCAATAACTTCTGTGCTGGCAAAACTGTGGTCAGTAAACTGTATTAGATAACGTGATAGACGTCTGTATATAAGATAATAATTTTATATTATACTACAAAACTATAATTTGATATATAATTGAAAACTACACAAATAGTCCGCTTTCAGCCCTTAAAGCGTAGATCATTTGCCCAATGGTTTATACTAAAGATTTTATGTAGCAAATTTAACCATCCTGACAAAATCCACTCGTCATATACCCTAGTTTTACATAAGTTCGATTACTGATAGGATCCTCATTGCTGTCCGAGGCAGTAGTAACTTCAGTATAAAATTTAATTTCAAACGATTTGCTCGTTTCCTGACATAATGAAAGAAGCTGGATTTGAAATTTTCGTACAGAGAAGTAATACACAGATCTTTTTCCCTTTCTTGGGAATACAGTATTTTCCAAAACGCTAGTGCACGACGCAGTTAATTTTGAATGATAAGCATGTGTACTAAGTTATCTCTCTCTAAGAAGAGTGACTCGTGAGATGATAATTTTTGACGAACATTTCAAATTCTGTTCTTCTTCTCATACCCATTTCAATGAAAGGAAGATGATAAAAACTGAGGTGAAGGTAGACAACCAAGATATTACAAAACTAATTTCAAAGAATTCAACTGCCTTCCCTTTATAATGTAAATTATAACACGTTTCTTTCATTTTTTAAATATACAGAACTAACTAACTCTATGGCCTATGGAACCCGGAGGTTCAATGCCGCGTTCACAAAAGCTCTCCACTGACTTCTATCCTTAGCTAACTGCACCCAGTTTCTACTTTCTATTCCAATCTCTGCGAGATCCATCTTAATATTGTCCTCCCATGTGCGCCTAGGTCTTCCTAATGGTCGTTTTCCGATTGGACTTCCAGTCAAGACTGAAAGCGTTTCTACTTTCTTCTATTCTAGCTACATGGCCTGCCCACCGAAGCCCCTAGACTTGACGACCCTAACAATGTTTAAATATACAGAGTGGACCCTTTATCTTTACAAGTTCTTTAAACTTTAAAGTAATAAACAATAAACACTGAACTTTTTCGCAATGTAAATAATACCCAAGAGACGTTGTTTGACATACCCAGCGATAGTAGTGTTGAAAACCAAGTAAAGAATTTTGTTAACGTTCAATGTCGTCATGAGTATATTACAAATTTAAATTCTATGTGCTAACCGGAATGTAGAATAGCAGAGTTTTTTTCCTGTGTGCAAGATGAGGACGTTACAGCTTAAAATCCTATGAAATTCGAAATGCTTGTAACACTAACAACACAAAGAAGACGAACGGGGCACTACATTTCCTCATTATCCAGCGCCGAATTTTATATTCATAATTACATTTCTTATAAATAGGTGAAAAATTACGAGGAATTGAAAACTCGACGTTTCTCAAAAGGTTTTATTTCGAAAAAGCACCTACAATTGTATCACAATGGCCCTGAAGATCGTAATGTGAATTAAAATTTTAATATCACAACAGTCAGAAATAGTAAAATCAAATATATGAAAACAATCCGAGGATACCAAAAATACCAGCAGTTTATGTTACACTGCTTCAAATGACGTATTTTGTGCAAAATTTTAAAAGATGTTATAGCCTTCCTTTGTTCCCTTGTGATTATAGTAATTGCAACAAGTTCTCGCATTGACTAAAGTTTCTGTCACTTACATTAATAATGTTATTTATAAATATATTAATTGACTTCCTACGTCCATTTTCACCTATAAAATCATGTTCATTCCATACTGTAACATATGCACCTTGGTGCGTACTTGAGTTAATCTGATTTCTTTTTTTTAAATGTAAACACAATGCATTCTCGTCTGTGGAGAATATAACTCCTACGGAAAGCACTCGATTGTTGTAAATTCCATATTTCTACGACATATCATGTAATAGTTCCATAGTACGAGATTTCAGTTCATCACGAAATATACAGTACGAGTGCTTGGGAATAGTGATGGGCAGTGGGAATATTCCCGGTGGAAAGGAAAATAAAAAAGGGAATATTGCAGAGTATTTTCCCTGGCATATGAATTCCCGGAAAGGAATTTATTTTCATTTCTTTACTTTATCTTCCAAATTATAAAAACCATGTTTCTAATTACTTTATTTTCATTTATTATTATTTACTTCTAGGTTTTAAATAATTTGGAGATTTAAAAAGAAACACTTTCGACAGTACTTTAAGTAACTAATAATATGATATTTTAAATACCATTTCTATTTGCACTAAAGAATAGCAAAGTACTAATTTAAAAATGATGAAAAGGAACCAGTTTGTAAAGTAATGTAGAAATTATGTAGAAACAGAGATGAAGTACAATTAATACACCCCGAAACTTCGTTAGTAATAGACGTCGGTGTCTTCTCTCTGACTCGAATTTTCTTGTATGTGAAATAACGCATAAAATTTCAAGAAATAGGTAGGAAGAAAGGTCATGTGTTTCAATGTTGCGTGCTAAATTATAAAACTATGTCAGTATCTTGCAAATATTGTGAACATAAAAATATATGCGCAACTTGTGTAATTATTCATTGTAGCTTTGGAAAATTCAAGATTACTAATAAGACGCCAACTGACCCAAGCAGTATATATATTTTAAGCTTATATATATTTGTGTATATATTTTAAGATTATACACAAATATATAATCTTAAAATATATATATTGCTTTGGTCAATTGGAGTTTTATTAGTAATGTATGCGCAACTGTGTCTTCTGACAGTTACCCAACCTAATTTGTTTATAACATAAAAATTTAATATGTTTATAATAACAATAGTAGAATCAAGTTTAGAAAATCCACTTACATATTAATTTAAACTGTTTAGCGGTGTAAAAGTATGTGGAAGTACTATACCACTTTTTCCACATATTTAATTGCATAGAACATATTGTAAGTAAATACACATTTATGCGTATTCTCTAAATATAATAAAAAAAAGATAATGCCGTTCAGAATATACATTTTGAAAAATACTCTGGACATAACAGTAATAATTAACTGTCATAAGAAACGAATTTACCCCTGAAATCATAATATAGTAATAGAATTCAATTTTCTTTGTAATTGTACATAAATTTCCGGAATATTACCTATCACTACTTAGGAACCCCTCATATTTTAGATGCAAAAGAAGTATAATTAAAAAATAAATATCTTCCTATTAGTGCTGTACTTTATATTCCAACGCTTGCATTTTTGTGGAGTTTCTTATTATATATTTCCATTTTGTGTTTATTCATTTTTTTGCAGATTCCGTAAACATACTCCTTCCAGAAGAGCACATACGTTCATTACACCAATGGAAGATATTTCTCATTTTGGTAAGGAATCTCGTACTAACAAGGAAGTTTACAAGGGAATCTCTCGATCACATTTGCCGACACAAGTGTTAGTACATACAGCAGAAAATTCTTGTACATGCCAAGAGTGCAAAAAGGAATGTATTAATCGTTCAAATTCGGCTGCACACATGGTAATACATACTGGTGAGAGAACTCATACGTGTGAAGAGTGTGGAAGAGGATTTACTCATCGTGGAAAGTTGGGAAGACACATGTTAATACATACGGGTGAAAAACGCCACAGATGCCAAGAGTGCGGAAAGGGGTTTACTCATAGTTCAAGTTTGGCAACACACATGTTAAAACATACGGGTGAAAAACCCCACAGATGCCAAGAATGCGGAAAGGGATTTACTAGACGCGGATATTTGGCAACACACATGTTAATACATACGGGTGAAAAACCCTACAGATGCCAAGAATGCGGAAAGGGATATACTATACGCGGAAGTTTGGCAGCACACATGTTAATACATACGGGTGAAAAACCCCACAGATGCCAAGAATGCGGAAAAGGATTTACTGGATGCGGAAATTTGGCAACACACATGTTAATACATACGGGTGAAAAACCCCACAGGTGCCAAGAATGCGGAAAGGGATTTACTCAACGTGGAAATTTGGCAACACACATGTTAATACATACGGGTGAAAAACCCCACAGATGCCAAGAATGCGGAAAGGGATTTACTTATAGTTCAAGTTTGGCAACACACATGTTAATACATACGGGTGAAAAACCCCACAGATGCCAAGAATGCGGAAAGCGATATACTGGACGCGGAACTTTGGCAAGACACATGTTAATACATATGGGTGAAAAACCCCACAGGTGCCAAGAATGCGGAAATGGATTTACTCAACGCGGAAATTTGGCAACACACATGTTAATACATACGGGTGAAAAACCCCACAGGTGCCAAGAATGCGGAAAGGGATTTACTCAACGCGGAAGTTTGGCAAAACACATGTTAATACATACGGGTGAAAAATCCCACAGATGCCAAGAGTGCGGAAAGGGATTTACTCATAGTTCAAGTTTGGCAAGACACATGTTAATACATACGGGTGAAAAACGCCACAGATGCCAAGAGTGCGGAAAGGGGTTTACTCATAGTTCAAGTTTGGCAACACACATGTTAATACATACGGGTGAAAAACCCTACAGATGCCAAGAATGCGGAAAGGGATATACTATACGCGGAACTTTGGCAAGACACATGTTAATACATACGGGTGAAAAACCCCACAGATGCCAAGAGTGCGGAAAGGGATTTACTGGACGCGGAAATTTGGCAACACACATGTTAATACATACGGGTGAAAAAGCCCACAGGTGCCAAGAATGCGGAAATGGATTTACTCGACGCGGAAATTTGGCAACACACATGTTAATACATACGGGTGAATAACCCCATAGATGCCAAGAATGCGGAAAAGGATTTACTCATAGTTTAATTTTGGCAAGACACATGTTAATACATACGGGTGAAAAATCCCACCTGTGCCAAAAATGCGGAAATGGATTTACTTGTCGCGGAAATTTGGCAAGATACATGTTAAAACATACGGATGAAAAACCCCACAGGTGCCAAGAATGCGGAAAGGGATTTACTGGACGCGGATATTTGGCAACACACATGTTAAAACATACGGGTGAAAAACCCACAGATGCCAAGAATGCGGAAAGGGATTTACTGGACGCGGATATTTGGCAACACACATGTTAATACATACGGGTGAAAAACCCTACAGATGCTAAGAGTGCGGAAAGGGATATACTGGACGCGGAAATTTCGCAAGACACATGTTAATACATACGGGTGAAAAACCCCACAGGAGCCAAGAATGCGGAAAGGGATTTACTGAACGCGGAAATTTGGCAACACACATGTTAATACATACGGGTGAGAAACCCCACAGGTGCCAAGAATGCGGAAAGGGATTTACTGAACGCGGAAATTTGGCAAAACACATGTTAACGCACACGGGTGAAAAATCCTACACGTGCCAAGTATGTGGAAAGGGATTTTCTCAACGTAGTCATTTGGCAAGACACATTTTAATACATACAGGTTCAAAACCCCGCACATACCAACAGTGTGGAAAGAGGTTTACTGGCAGGTCAAATTTGGCAAAACACATGTTAATACATACAGTTGTAAAATCCCACCTGTGCCAAAAATGCGGAAAGGGATTTACACAATCTTGAAATTTGGCAAAACAAATGTTAATACATACAGGTGTAAAACCCCACTGGTGCCAAAAATGCGGAAAAGGATTTACACAATCTGGGACATTGGCAACACACATGTTAGTATATGGGAATGATAAATCTCACATCTGTCATGAATGCGGGAAGGGATTTACTCGACGTAAAAATTTGCCAGCGCATATGTTAACACATACGAATGAAAAATCTCACACGTGCCAAGAATGTGGAAAGGGATTTTTCTCAACGTAGGTAATTGGCAGCAAACGTATTAATACATAGGAATTGAAAAGTCTTTCACGTGCCAAGGATATGGTTAGCGATCTTCTCAACGTAGAAATTTGGCAAGACATTTTAATACATGCAGGTGAAAAACCCCACACGTCAACAGTGTGGAAAGAGATTTACTTGCACTTGAAGTTTGTTAAGACACTTTGATACATACAGGTGCAAAAATGCACAGATTTCAACAGTGTAGAAAGAGGGTTACTTAAAGTTTAAGTTTGGCAACCTACATGTTAGTACATACGGGGGGAAATCCCGCAGGTGCCAACGTTGTGGAAAGGGAATTATATAACCTGGATAATACATAAGAATGAAAAATCTCACACGTGCCAAGAATGCGGA
The DNA here is from genome assembly GCF_964235325.1 of Thermobia domestica. NCBI lineage: Eukaryota > Metazoa > Arthropoda > Insecta > Zygentoma > Lepismatidae > Thermobia > Thermobia domestica. The sequence goes on from NC_137463.1 coordinate 736,785, forward strand.
AAGGGATTTACTAGACGTGGCATATTGGTAACACACATGTCAATACATACGGCTGCAAAACCCCAGACGTGTCAAGATTGTGGGAAGGGATTTGCACAACCTGGAAATTTGCCAGCACACATGTTAATGCATACGACTGAAAAGTCTCACACGTGCAACTAATGCGGAAAGGCATTTACTCAACGTGGAAACTTGGCAACACACATGTTAATACATAAGGGTCAAAAACTCTACAGATGCCAAGAGTGTGGAAAGGGATGTACTCAATCTGGAAGTTTGGCACACATCTTCATAGATACGAATGAAAAATATCACACGTACCAAGAATGTGGAAGGGGATTTTCTCAAGGGAGAAATTTGGCAAGACACACATTAATACAGATGCAACATCCCACACCTGCCAACAGTGTGGAAAGAGGTTTACTCAGAGTTGAAGTTTGACAAGACATGTTAATACATACGGGAGTAAAACCCCACAGGTGCCAAGAATGCGGAAAGGGGTTTACTCTACGTGGAGATATGGCAACACACATGTTAATACATGCGCGTGTAAACACCGACAGGTGCCAAGATTGTGAAAAGAGAATACATAGGAATGAAGAATGTCACGCGTCCTAAGAATCCGGAAAGGGACGCGTGAATTTGGCAAAACGTGATAACACGTTGACTGCCGTAAAGCCCGCATATGGGCTTCACATAGTTCTTCACAGGAGCCATGAAAACCACATGCGGGCTTCACATTTCTTCCTCTTCAAGTCGTGATTTCCCGCGTGGGCTTTAGTCTTAGTTTGTTAAAGAAATTTATATGGCCATGCGGCCCTGAAGTAAAATATCTGTGAATGGCCTGCGGCGCAGATTAAAAGTATTGTTTCTGCACGTATGCAAATTTATACTAATTCATTGAGGATAAAACATTTGATGGCTCCGGCTGTCGGAATTGAATATCAGCCTTGGCAGTCATGCATGCATGTGAAAAGGCCTACAAGTGCCAAGATTGTGGTGAGGTTTACTTATAGTTCAAATTTAACAGCACATACGGGTAAAAAAGCCCACAGGTGCCAAGAGTGTGAACGGAATTTACTCAATCTGGAAGTTTGGCAGGACATGTTAATACATACCAATGAAAATACTCACATGTGCCAAGAGTGTGGAAAGCATTTTCTCAACGTAGAAATTTTGGCAACACACACTTTAATACATAGAGGTGCAAAATCCCACACATGCCAACAGTATCGAAAGATGTTTACTCACACTTCAATTTTGGCAAGACACATTAATACATGCGGGTGTAATACCCCACAGGTGCCAAGATTGTGGGAAGGGATTTACACAACCTAGAAATTTGGCAGCACACAGGCTAATACATACGAATGAAAATTCTCTCAAAGGGATTTATTCAACGTGGAAATTTGCGAAGACACGTGTTAATACATACAGGCGAAAAACCCCATAGTTGCCAAGAATGCGGGAGGCGATTTACTCAAATTTCAAATCTCGCAAAGCACATGCTAATACATACAGGCGAAAATCCCACCGCTGCCAACAATGTGGAAAGAGGTTTACTCAGAGTTGAGGTTTGGCAGCACACATATTACATACCAGAGAAAAGCTCATAGCTGCTAAGGACGTAGAAAAAATTTACTCCAAGCTCAAATTTGAAAACACAGAAGTTCATACATACAGGTGAAAAAAACTTAAACGTCCCACGAGTGAGGAGACGGATTTACTCGTCGAAGAAATTTGCTATAACTCGTGCTAATACATACATATGAAAAACACCACACGTGCCAAAAATATAGAAAGAAATTTACTTAAAGTTCAAATTTGGCAACACATGTTAATACATACAGGTAAAAAAGCCAAAACTTCCCAAGAGTGTGGAAGATGATTTACTGATACTCGCAGTTCGATGAGACACATCTGACGAGCCCCACGGGTTCAAATAGTGTCAAAAGGGAGTTATTAGAAAATTGTATTTGGTAAAACACATACTCCAACATGCAGCTAAAACCTCATTAGTGCCAAGAGTATTGAAAGGTATTCCGGGAAAACTGTTCTGGTAAAACAAGTCACATATACAGGTGAACAGCCTCACAAGTGTGCCTGGATTGTGAAAACGTATTTACTAAGAAGTCAGACTTAGCAGCACATATAGTAGAAAGTGCACGCAGTTGAAAGTTCTCACACGTGTCAAAAGTGAGAAGTTTGGATTTCCATCTTCGTAACACTTAGATTCACACGTATATGTATAAAACTTTGTGACCGAAACTGTTCAAACTGATTTATTAAAAAGATCACTTGGCAAAAGCTATATAGATATGTACAGACGTGAACTCCAGAGATGCATAGTGTATGGAAAAATATATGGTCTATGTTCAGATCTTTATTTACTTTAGGTTTCAGACACAGCTATTTTACACTGAAACATTTTAACAATTGTGTAACATAACAATAGAATAATTTGAAATCAAGACGGTGCAGTAAAATGGCAACATTACAAAGATAGTTTATTTATAGATGATATGAAGGTATGCTCATTTGAAAGAAACGTCTACAGATTTTGGTAACTGATTATACGTGCTAACAATTCGGTTTAGAAGGAACCTTTGGACAATATTATTCCCTCAGAGTTCGAGTGTAGAAGAGATCACTAGACCGTGTTATTCTAGCGGGTACGCGAAAATTGATCTGACTTAATAACTGTTCACATGATATATGGCCATTTACAATTTTATGCAAAAATATTAGGTCAGAAATTTTGTTTCTAACGGGGAGATTTGATATTGAGAAATGTTTAAACGTCATTTTTCGAAAGTGTTCGGAGGTGAGGTACACAATAGGATACAATAACTAAAAAGATATTAATTACAAAATTTAATTTTTTCAGACGAGTAGGGCAGGCCATAAATCAGATAGGAGAACAGTACTCAATAGTGGGAGCAACATATGACATAGAACAAGCCAAAGGAATTAGGAATTTTTATGTCGGTGAAGCGATAAAGGAGTTCTAGTTTTCTCATAGCAGTATAAGATATTGTGTTTATATGATCCGCAAAAGTAAGCTTACTGTCAATAGTAACACTACGATCTCTGAAATAGGTGACAGGATTTATGATGTGATGACCAATTTTGTAGATGGGGTTTATAGGTTTTTTTTCGAGAAATTGTAAGAGAAGCACATTTTTCGATGTTTAAACTGTTTCCAAGAGTTAAACCGGTTGAGAAAAATACAAGCATTACGGTGGAGAGCAAGAGCATCGTACTCTGATTTAACTTTTCTTTAATTTGCAATCATCAACAAATAGAATATTGGTAGAGCTGTTTGTAAACGAAGAAGACAGATCGTTCATGTATAATAAAAATAGACGTGAACCCAGAACACTGCCTTGAAGAACTCCAGAAGATACTGGAATAAAGTCACAAAAGTAACATAAAACTGAAACTCGTTGTGTTCTATTACTGAGATATGTTTCTAGAAGACTAAGTAATTTACCATGTATATTGAATCTAGAACTGAGTTTGTATAGAAGAAGATAATGTGGAAGAGAATCGAAAGCCTTAGACAGGTCCAAATACAAAATGTCGAGTTGAGAATTTTCTGAGATGTCCACAGCATCGGATAGAAGTACTGATAAATTAGTAAGACAACATTTTCCTTCAAAAAAGATTGTAACATTCATCCTAATTGAATAAGATATTGTAACATTCATCCTAATTGTTACAGGTTAAATAGTAGAGGCATGTCAAGTGTGTGTGGAAATAGGTTTACTCCAAATTGAAAGCCTGTCTATTTTAAAACATACAGTTCAAAACCTTTGCACGTAGTAAGATTGAAGTAGAATCCCTTGAATAGTCATATTTAGCAAGATACTTAGTACAGACAGAAGAAAAACTTCGTACCAAGAGAAAAGAGAAGATTCTCTTCAAAGGCCAACCTTGGTAACGCACATGTTGAAATGCACAACAAATACGTCATGTACGCCTCATGCTAACATAAAAATAGAAAGCATTCTACTTACCAAGAGTGCAGCAATTTACAGTTCACATGTAGCAGCAAAGGCTAAAACAATAGAAATATATCTGGCCAGAATGGAGGAAAATATACAACCAAAATCCAATTCTCTGAGCTATATTAGAGCATCACATGAGATACATCATACGTGCCTTCAGCTGGGAAAAGAGCAATCGAAATCAAATTTGGCTGCATAGTGTTAACACATAGACCTTAGAAAGTTTATATAAACTAAGAGTGGAAGGAAGGGATTACTTTAAAATTGAATTATAAAATACATATTTTATCTGATACAAGTTCCCTGTCTTGAGACTATGAATGAAATTTTTGAAAGTCGAAAATTTTGTACATCCGTCACGCATGGAGACAACAGGCCCTAACGTGTGAGGAATGTGGAAAAGATTTATTGAAAGATCAGTCTACCAACATCCATGTTAATTCATAACTGTGAGGATATTTTCAAGTAATAAAAGCAAACGACATTTAACCCTTTGCACTGAAGTGACAAGTCAAGCTCATCAGAGCCGCCCGGTGCTAAGTCCCACCATGACGAGTCACACTCGTCATAAAATTTAAACTATTGTAGCATCACGTAGGGTTATTATATTGATGTTTTGAAAGTTATATAATGATAAAATATCTAAAGTATACTTTTTTAATTTATACGTCAATTATTAGCATTCAGAAAAAAAATCGTAGTGGAAGGGGTTAAGAAACGAAGTGTTTACAGATACATAAAAAAACCGTCTCAATATTGGCAAGAGATTTAATTGAAAGTGATATCTCACAAGAGACACTTAAAATGGAATGGAACAGCGTATTTTATAATTAATATGAGTAAGCATTTGTAAACAGATACATACAAAATTATCCATATACACCTTATATGTACAATTTACTTTCCCTGGATAAATATCATTACGGAAATCGATTATAGGTTACTGTTCGAAATTCTGCTTTCTTGATTGCTCCTCATAACCCCGTAAACTGTTTACCTATTTTTTGATTTGAAACGTGTATATATTTTATCCAAGCACATAATAATTCATGTATGATTTCGGGCGGAAACATAAGAAGAGAAGAAGCTCTTTTCTTAATACCCGAAGCAAAGCGATATTGCTCGAAAACATGCATATATGTTAAAAAGTAAAAAATTAATTCAGTGTATTTAGTGTGGTGTACTGATAATTATACAAGCTTAAGTAGAAATAACAGTTTTAATCTCCAATGTTTTTATAGATCCACTCCATTCTTACAACTTTATTTTTTAAAATATAATACTTTAGTAGTTTACAACTGATAAGAAAGGAAACAATGTGACAAGTAAGAAATGCGAAAAATTTGATAATGCATTACAGTATCATACCCAGAAAATCACTACCAGATCTGTGTCCAATTATCAATGCAGCAGTGGAATTAAGTGTATTTTGTTTACATGGAGTGTTTTCTTTAGCTCCCGGCGTAAGTACACGTGAGCGAAGTTTCACTCAAAATATATATATATGTGTGTGTGTGTGTGTGTTATGTGATTTGTTTGTGTGGAGGGTAATTTGTCCGTAGGAACACGGTGTAAACCCACCCAAGTCTGTTATGTGCGTTGTCTATGTGTGTGTTTCCTTGTAAACGTGAGTGTGTGTTGATGTGGCTGTGTCATTGTCTCTGTCTCACTTCAACGTGTGATAGAAACCACACAGTATGAAGTCGGATTATAGGTCTCCATACTATTTCGCTTACAACAGAATTTTCTAGTAAACCCTCTCCTATACCGATCTTGCGTTTCAGTGACACCTTTCCATCTCTTCCACCTAGCAACCAAGTTCGGAAATGGGAAACTTGCATTTAAGCCTAGGAAGGCAGACGTAATTTTCTGCCCACTAGTTCGGAAATATAAGAAGACAAGTCCCTCTTAGAGACCATGAACCTCAGATGAGGGCATACTCCGTGATTCGTACCAGGTATTGCTGGAACCAAGTTCTTATAACTTCAGTTGTATTTGTGATTAGCTTGAGGATCTATATTGGTTGAAGCAAAGAGAAAATTTCTAACAAGTGATTTTATTACAATGATGAAAAATGGAAAATTACATGAAAATTTCAAGACGCTTACTTGTGTTAAATACAAGCGGTAGGTTCTAACTTTGTATGAAATCAACCCCAACTTAACTTACTGTATGTTTTGAGCTGCTAGAACAAAATGTATAAGTTACTTGAAAAGCCTCTTTCGTGAGCATCTAAGTTAGGAAAAATGAAACCAAGACGGGAAAGAAGTTCATACTACCTTAAGGCATGAGAATTGTTTACGGATTAGTGTTGGCTTCTTTCTAATTATCGCTACGGTCAACTATTTATGATTCAACCCTCCAAATCCAAGTTGTGTTACGAACTCCTAAGTTCTAACTTAGAAATTCATACTTGTAAAATGTACTTCTGAGTTGGCAGAGTGACAGCCTACTGATCTCTACGACGTTGGGTTTCAGAGTGACAGCGGCGACAAAATTATTAAACTTAATAATTACTTTGTTCTGCAATGATTATATGTTATATATATATACAACTGATGTATTTTAATCCAATTTTTTATATAATTATTCATGCATTGGAAAAAAAAATCATAAAAGAAGCATTCACATAGATGGGAATCGAACTCACAACCTTACGATTTGAAATCCAACAGCTTACCACAGAGCTAACACACGCACTCCTCGTAACATGCATCTAGCGATGTATAACGAACGGGCACTCAGGACAATGATATTCATATGCACTGCAAACAGTTTTTTTTGTACTTTGACTTTTATTTTAGTACTCAGGCGAGAATTATGTTCTATGTCTTAACTTTGAGCATTCTTTTATATGTGGAAAGATTTCTTTACGTATCTTTTTTTTTGCGTAAGGAGAGCTAAATGACAAGAACGTGCTGACATTAATACAAGGTTTCGAAATATTGTATCATTAATTCTTTTTCTACACTTGGTAACAAGTCTTATTATATTTAAAAGAATTAAAACACATCTGCAAAAGCCAATTTCTAAAATTGGCTTGGGGATTCGAACCTGGTTTACTTTTTCCCGAAGATATCCGAAGTTGGACTTAGAAAATTTCTGTCTTAAAACAGCAATGGAGAATGCGCTCAACCTTTTTGAGACAAGCTGTACCGTGCAGTGAATATATATATATATATATATATATATATATATATATATATATATATATATATATATATATATATATATATTCGTTCTTCAATTTCTTGAAGTCTCTTCTGAAAACCTGAGTAAGCACCACTCATCACAGCTGCGTCATCAAATCCCTGCCCTCTGAATTGTTTTAGAGACAATCTCAATTTCTCCAAATTACATAATACTAGAGTTGCAAGTCCGGATGCAGTTGGATTTCTTACATGTAAAAAGCACAATGGACACTGCACCAAAACAGAGTTAACTGACCAGAGCGCTACTAAACGAATTGCGCCTGCACACTTCAGCAGTGTTTCAACTCTTGTAAGAGGCACAATGCACCGATAAGCTTATTTTTAAACCCCTCGAGAGAAAGAGACATCTCGTGCGTCGTTTTCAGTTCTGGTAGCTCATTACTTGGTTCAAGTAATTCAACTATTTGGAAAATATCATTTTCTTTCAAGTGTTAAAAAAGTAGTATTTACAGGCAAGATGCAGGGAACCTTTAGAAACCCTCGGGCCCATAACGGTACAGGCCCCCGCACCGCGAGGTTTTGCGGTTCATAGATCCGGCATTTAACGTAGATATTGTAAAATGTTTTCCAATAGTTTTTTTAATTCTTTTACTCGAGATTCCTACATAGTTTGTTATTAAAATACTTAGAGTAAGCGAGGGCTAAAATCCGCAGTTTGGTGTTTGAGTTGCGCTGGAGCCGAAAGATATAACGGCAAAATAATGAATTCCGCACAGAAGTATAAGGATCATTCCTCTATATTTTGAAGAAGCTAGAAAGCCTACTAATTTATTACTTAATAAGACACACCAATTTAAAAAAAGATGGAAAAATTCGAAGTTTTACCCCAGTATAGGGGGAAAAGGAGCGAAATTCCACTTTTCGCTTCACTTCGTTAAAAACAACAATTTGTTCTGCACTGCAAACACATTAAGGGAAAGAAAGAATTGTTCCGACTATGCAATGAAATATATGAAACAGGAGAATGGCCAAAAGACTTTCTGAAAACGATAATGATACCGATGGCTAAGAAATCGAACCCAAAGAGATGTGAGGAGTATAGAACTATTAGTCTCATATCTCATGCAGCTAAAATTCTGCTCCGAATACTGAATAGAAGGTTATATGGAAGAACAAATAAAGATGTTGAGGAGGAGCAGTTCGGGTTCAGAAGAGGTAAGGGCACAAGAGATGCTATTGGAATATTAAGGGCGATCGGTGAGAGATTTATAGAAAAAGGGAAAGAGGTGTATGTAGTATTTATTGATCTAGAAAAGGCTTTTGACCGCGTGAATTGGGAACTGTTGTTGGAAGTTCTAACAAAGATAGGGTTGGAATGGAAAGATAGAAGACTCATAAGAAACTTTTACATGCACCAACAAGTAAGTGTTAGGATAGGGGAAGAACTGACGGAAGAGAGTGCAATTGGAAGGGGAGTTCGACAAGGATGCTGCCTCTCGCCAACACTATTTAATGTCTATCTAGAAGAGATAGTGAAAAAGAGCCTACATGATGATGATGGCATTTCGGTAGGAGGTAGAATGATTAGATGCATAAGATTTGCAGACGATATGGCGCTTCTTGCAGAATCTGAAAAGAAAATCAATAAAATGTTAGAAAAAATGAGAAAGGGTTTTGAGGAATATGGGATGAAAATAAATGTTAAAAAGACAAAAGCCATGGTGATTGGAACAAAGGGGTCTGTGTCAAATATAAAAGTAGGAGGGGAGAAAATAGAACAAGTGAATAGTTTTCGATATCTGGGTAGTATTCTTAATAATGACATGAAGTGCGAACGTGAAATAAAAGCAAGGATAGGAATGGCGAAAGAAGCCTTTAGGAGGAAGAAAAGTCTGTTTTGTGGGACCTTGAATAAAGAGTTGAGAAAAAGACTCATAAAATGCTTCGTGTGGAGTGTTGTACTGTATGGGGCGGGAACGTGGACATTACGTAAAGGTGACGAAAATCGACTGGAAGCGTTCGAAATGTGGGTGTGGAGAAGAATGGAAAGAATTAGTTGGGTAGAGCGGAAAACGAATAAGAGAGTGTTGGAAATGGTGGGTGAGAAAAGAACATTTTTAGATATTATTAGGAAGAGGAACTGGTTGGGACATTGCCTAAGAAGAGATTGTATCATGAGGGACGTCCTAGAGGGTATGGTGGCGGGAAAGAGAGGGAGGGGGCGAAGGAGACTACAATTAATGGATGATATTAAATCAGAAAGATCATACGCGAAGACGAAAAGGCTAGCGGAGGACCGTGGAGCATGGAAGCTTCTCAGCTGCGGCAAGTGACCTGCCAATAAAGGCAGAATACCTATGATGATGATGATGCAAACACATTTACGCGACATGTTTCTGCTTAATATAGTCATAGAAAGATTAATAATAATAATAATAATAACAGCACCCACCCACCCATCCAATATCTCACCAATACGTCCGAGATGGCAAATTTTAACTACAAAAGAACGTTACACAACATGTTTTCTCTGGCAAACTCTTCAATACAAGCTAAACCGTGAAGTGGTTGATATTTCTTTGTTATCGATGAAGTGCGAGTAATATGGATAGCCAGACACTACGCAGGAATTTATTTCGGGAGGGGCCCTAAGCTTTTCGGGAGTCCAAATACAATTTGAAGCTAAATTATATTAAAATTTGTAAACTTTAACCTGAAATTAGACTAAATTTACAAACAAGTCGGGGTGTCAAGACCTTCAGAACCCACCCCTGCGAATGTCCCTGAGGATAGCAATGAAACTAACCATCAAACAATGGAAGTTGATTGAAATAAGTAGGCAGCTCCTGTTGCCACGAACCCTTAATTTGCCCAGCAGAGCACATCGGGGGATAACGTATTTCTTTGAAACCCGAACCAATCTTCAAAAACTAATTTCATATTCGTTATCAGCACTCTAAAATTAGTAAGAATTGGTTAGTTTTATCTCCGAAGCATTTTCACTGTTGGTTGACCAGTATTTTCAGAGCAAGTTTCTCTTTATGTAGTTAATACGTTTAATATGGATTAAATATGATCCAAGATTAGTTGATATAAAAGGAAAATTAGTATAATTGAGTTCACTTTTCATCTATTAGTAAATACACATTAGTAACTAGTGTTTTGTAACTTGTATGCTTAGTGCATAAAATAATTTTGTGATCCTGATAGATTCCTAAAGTGAAAAATATTAACTGTTAACAATCGGATTGTACCTTTTGTTGCTTGATTTCTCTTAACACTGACACTCATATTTCCAAGAAAGACTCGCGTAGTCATAACAGTCTTCCAATGACGAGACATATATCATTCCATTGATAATATTGAGGTAAACAAAATGTCATACGTGCGTGTGAAAACCCATGTAAACTTTTCTAGAACATGTAGTAAAATATCCTATTCGTAGATATGAAATTGGTGCTTTGTTACAGCTACTTAGTGGTATAAAAACGAAACTGAATTATATTGTCATTAACCACGCGCGCTGATCTTGGGGATTGGCCTCCCTGGATATAGATATCTTTATTCGAATTTGTGAGAAGGAACTACACATATTTCAATGCCTCCCCAAAGTTATACAGACGTCGTCGTCGCTGTCATTAAGATCTGTATTACACCAATTCTAAGACTACATTACTCAGTTAATGAGATATAGCCCAGAATGTTGATTGATTTTCTTCCTTTAAAAAAAACATTGTCAAATACATTATATATGTATAAATCGATAAATCACATCGAACCAAATAAAATTAGACGCTCGAGTACAAGTTTACATGTTTAGTTTATAGAAAAATATGCTGCACTAACAACTGAATCTTTCGTTGCCAATAATCAGTGAAGCTTTCATTCATTGTCCTGGCAGTAGCGAACAAGCAGCTTGCTTGTCTTTTCGTAAGGTGACACACATACACTTTTTCGAACATGCTAGTTGTAATCGTAGGTAATACCAATCAAGTTAACTAAAAGGTCTTGGTAATAAGTATTTTCAAATTGGTTAAAATGAATCCGAACCTGTTTTCGGGACGGGTAATTTGAATAGGGACATCAAAAATATAAGCCGTCACTTTAGAATGTTTTTAAAGAAAATTACAAAAGTGTTTACTTAAAATATTAACTTTATTTATTATTTACAAGGCTATGAAAAAATATTTCTTCACATTCTTTCAAATATTACAACTTTCACAATTACAAATTAGAATTTCTCACTCACTACAAGATCGTACAAAAAATAAATACCAAAATTTATAGTTGTAAAACAATTTCTTCTATTATAACTTTCGGTTTTAAATTTCACGACTGTAAATCAGGTCAAGAGGACAAAAGTTACTTGTAATATGGGCAAAGTTCCTACAATCTAAGAACCCAACAAAACTGACTCTCAGTGAACTATATGAAAGAAAACTAAATATTCTAAACTTTCTAAATAAAGTACTCAAAGAAGAATTCAAGATACGTGTTTGTAAACAAATCATGATTATACTAACTACTGCTTACTTCTTAACGTTAACGATGTTATTGCTATAATAATGCGTTTCTTCTTACTTTCCTTATCCATTTTCTGTTAAAGATTATAGCTTCTTATTGAAGACTTTTTATTGTTAACTTATTACCAACTGCATTCTTCTACTTATAAAAAGATATACATATATTGGTTTATATCGAAAATATAAAAAACAAGCTGACATCCGCTTAATGAATTAGGTGAGCCATAGACAGGGCTGCTCGTAGATTTCATGGTCTTTTACACAAATTCTATGCGAGGTCCAACCAAGCTTGTGAAATCTCCATCCCCGTAAAGGTCGTCAGCACAGTTGGAACTTCGTTTTTGTTGAAATAATCAAGTAACAATATTTATATGGTTTAAGTCCTTTTTATTATTTCTTCCACTACTTTTAAAGGGCTTGTGACACATCCATAAGGTGTCTGGGCCACAATCCTCGATTTTGATGAAACTTGGTAGATTAATAGGACACTGCAAAACTAATGTAACTAGCAGGAATTTGTCGAAAAAGCTGTAGTTTCTGAGATTCGATTCAGAGCCAGTCGATTCATTAAAAATGACATTTGTCGTGATGTCTCGGGAACGGCTCCACCGAGAACAAGCAAACTTTGAAAGCCATAGTAGATACATGACAGCTTTGAAACGAAATTAAAACGACTTGTCTGCACCTGCGCAGAGCGTAAGGATACACTATCAGGTCTATGATCGCGGTCTATTGGAACACATCAGTGTGATGCAGGCATCGTTTTCTTTCTACAACAGAGCAACCTTTCAAATAGTATCATTCACATTTCCTTATCATGTCCCTGAGGCGGGAAATTTTGACAGAAATCGGGATTTTTCTTTGAAAATATTTCTTTTTTTAAATTTTGAGCCCCTCTGGACTAGTGCTCTCAAACGAGTCGGGTCAGGCTACTCGCGTCGGGTCAGTTGGGTCAGTTCACTTTGGTCAACTGAGTTTAGGTTGAGCTTAAACTCGGCTGGAGTCGAAAGCTGCTGTTTTTCACTAGCTGCCTAATTAAAAATAGCAATTTTCAATTGATTTTATAGAAACCATAAATCTATTTTCAACACTTGCAGCTAGTGTTTTTATGGTAAATGCTTATTTTTGTACTTGTGTGTACTTTAATTTTTAAATGTGGAAGATTGATTTTACCAATCGACTGTAATATTAATATCTACACCAATATGGTGTCTGGATTTAGAACAAAACTAGAAGTTGTTTAAGCAAGGCCAAAAGAAAGATTGGATATGGACGACCAAGCCCAAGCAGGAACGCGGTGGCTCAGTGGTAGAGAATTCATCTCTGGTGCATGGTGTCCATGGTTCGATCCCAGCTTGTGCTAAGTGGGCTTTGTGGTGGAGAAACGCCGTATAGTGGGTTTTCTCGGGGTTGTCCTGTTTCCTCCCACTCTTCATTCCACCATTTCATTCATTTCTCATGGTCACCATATCCCTTAGCCTCGGTGCAGAATCGAGGGACCTTAAACTGAATATTTCATTTTATTTCACCAAGCCCAAGAATATCGATACAAGAACAAGATAAAGATTGGATATGCAAGACGAAGAGCATAGTAATCTTGCTCTTGGCCTTGTTTTGATGAGCACCAAGTAGCGATGAGCATATTTTCTTGCTTTCCGTATAGTATGAAAGACCATAATCAAAATCACACTTGGTCTTCATTTGTACCGATGAGGCGAGCATTCTTGGCTCTTGTATAGCATAAAAGACCACCAAGACTACTAAATGCAGGACCAAGACTTGACTGTGCAAGACAAAGAATAAGACGCAGTATTGATGACCAAGACCCAGGGTGCGAATTGTTTGAATTTCATTCATTTGTTGGGCTGAAAGTGATGAAATAAAATTAGTACTTTATAATTAATTATCATACTGAATTTTTAAATTTTAAATTACAAAATTCATATTATGTATCTTCTTACTTGCAACTATATATACTGTAAAATACGTTTTAATTACCGAGAAAGAAAAATCAAAGTGGCGCAGGTCCCGGAATCATAAAAACCTATTTTGGAATGAAAGTTGAAGGGTTGGAAAAATTCACAGGTGTTCTCCCGTTTCCTCAACCCTTATTATTGTAGTTCAACGATTTCCTTTTGTCTCCGCCAAGAGACTCTTGCTACTGCCTTCCAAGACCCCCTGCCGTCTGAGCAGGTGAGAACACTGAACTTGAAGAAAAATTTCTTCACATAGAACTAAAGCAAGAAAAAAAAATTTCTCCCTCGTTGGACATTGGTATCAGCTATAAAAAGAAATAACCAAACCTCAAACTAAGATGCATATACAAATCCCCCGCTTGATCTAGCTAGTGGTTAACGTGTAAGACTTCGCTACACGTGGTCCGGGTTTAATTCCCAATGTGAGTGCATTTTGGCGTTCACCCAGTGTCGTGACCATAGTGCTCTCAAACGGGTCGGGTCGGGTCAGTCGGTTCAGCTCATGTCGGGTTAACAGGTCAGGCTACTCGGGTCGGGTCAGCTTGGGTCGGGTTGTCGGGACGGGACAATCGGGTCAGCTCAGGTCGATCTTCAACCCAACCCGACCCGACCCGTTGAGAGCACTACTCTGGACCCCCACTGTGTTAATGCAGAGATCTAAAACTCAACTGGAAAACACTAAGGGGTGTATTAAATGCCTGTACAAAATTTCAAGTTTTTATCTTGAACAGTCAGGGCGGGAAAAATATCAAAAATCCCTACAATGCCCCAGATTACTATAAAATACATTGATTTCAGGCAGAAGATTTCCTGAGACACCCTATTTACCCTAGAATCGTAGTTTGCCCTTTATTATCTTCAGAATAAAACTACCTTTTAAACGGGCCCTTCACGTGTCTCCATCATGTATCTCAGGCGGGCAAATCGCGAAAAAAAGGGATTTTTTAAACCACAAATTCCCTTTTATTTACCTTTTTGCCCCTCTGGATCCACCTTGTGCTAACGCAGAGATCCGAAAAATCTAATAAATAGTACTCGTTGGACTGAATGTTTGTACAAAATTTCAAACTTCTAGGTGCAAAAGTAAACCCGCCAAAAATAATGAAAATAGGCCTAACAAAAATATTTTTTTAAAGTTATGATGTCATCACCTCCTATGTCTCGACGCAGGAAGGCGTGAAACCATACGTAACGTGTTCTACAGTGCCTCTAGACTTAAAAAGAAAGTAAAAAGCTTTATTGGTTCTTTTTTAATCGAATAATGAAGACGCTACTTTAGTACCTAAAAATAGGTACTAGAACTCTGAAGGGATTCAGATTATGAGACAAGAAAGTTTTAACATTTGGATTGTAAATTTGGATGTATCATGACTTCTTGTATCTACTGTCCAAATTATATGTAGTTAATCCTCAATATAATATGAATTTTATTTCTAATTTCTGTTTCTATCCTAGTCTGAAGGAAAACCTTATTTGCGCACAATTTTAAATCTAGCATTGTGGCAACGTTGGGCAAAGATCTGTGTTCAGAAAGACCAACAGAGATCTGTGCGCAATTCGGGATCTATAGTGTGCGCAATCCTGTTGCTCCCGTTCAGTTTGGTCCTTTGGAACAAATGCTATAACGTCAATAAAAGTATCACAAATTGCTTACTTATAATACAGTATATACAAACTGTATATTCTCTTATTATTTGTGTAAGTGTTATTCTCTTACATACAATTTTCACTTTATGGTTTTCAATGAATAGGTTAGGTTCTCTAAAATAACGATGTGTATAGCATGTTCCTTTTTCTGTACTTATAAATGTATTTATAACTATAAATTTATTTACACAAAACTTAACATTTCGACTCATATTTCTTTGATTTACATAACTACTGTAGTTACATATTTTTCATTAGTCATTTCGATAACCTGAGAATAGATATAAAGTATAAATTTATAAAGTAAGTAGTCGTAACTTCGAAATCAACATGTATTCTTCTTCCATTTCTCATTCAGTCACCTTCTTTTAGATAAAAATGTCCTTTTTTTTTTTTACAATTGCAAACATAATATAGAGTCACAATGACACATTTAATGGCATATATAAATATTATAATGTCTTACGAATGTTCGTTAAAATCTCATACATTAAAGCTTATACATACCACGTTTTTGATAAAGTTATTAGAACTCATTACAGGTCAATAGAGGCATCTTAGGAAGAAGGGCAATGCATTATACGACATTACATTAGTAGAATCGCTTTTGGTGTTCTTTTAGGTACCTCATTGCAACCACAACATTGGCCTACACCACGAGATGTAGAAAGAGTAGAAACAACATTTTGATTTTTTTTTCAGTGATTATGTAACAAATTTAAGAAATAAGACGATAATGGTGAAATGAAGAAAGTGGGAGGAGCCGGAAAAAACTAAAGAAAACTACACGATGTTTGTCCACAAGGCGCACTTACTGGGAGCTTGTATCATAGCAGGGTCCTCACAAAAAATGCAGTTTCTACTAACGTTAGAAATATTTAACTCAATAGTCGTGACAAGGTACAACACTTTTTAGTAAAAATACTGTATAAGATGTAACGTTTCAATACTATAACAGTATCTTCATTACACTTAAACACACTTATCCACACTAGATAAGTGTGTTTAAGTGTGATGAAGAAACTGTTATAGTATTGAAACTTCACATCTTATACAGTGTTTTTATTAAAAAGTGTTGTACCTTGTTACGACTATTAAGTTAAATATAAAATATGTTTACAAGCTCTACAGGTGGTTTATTTAACGTTAGAAATATTCTTTGAACATATTGTTATGCATGTTAAGGAGATGCAAAGAATTTTCACCTATACAATTAAACATCACTTTCATACTGCTTACAGTAACTGTATACATATACTTAATTTTCAACTTAACCGGTGGTTTTCATTTGATAATCAGACAAAAGTGTCTAGGATAAGCGCATATTATAATTACACATGAGACTGGATTTGAGACAGGTCTAGTGCCGAGGAGATGTCTGCGACACAGGAAGTCCCGGGTTCGATTCCCAGTGGGAGAGATTTTAAGTTTAAGCGCATTGCGGTGGTTCGGATCCCATCTCAAACTGTAGGTCCAAGTTGCATATAGCCTCGGTGCTGGAAAGAAACGCTAAACACTAATAATTAACTAATTAGATGGGTGCTTCTGGATCAAACATTTATAGAGGATTGTTGATAGGCGTTCAGCACCCATACAATTTTTCGCTGGAATTTATTTCGAAATTTATCCACTCTGATGCCGATCGATGCAGAGGAGAAAATGATTATCACCTAAATTGAGCTTAACCAATGAATATCACTATTTAATTACACGAATCACTCTTAAAACGGTAGTTACAATCAATCCAGCCCACTTTCACTCTACTGTTTGTATCAGGCGCACACGCAGCAATTTCTTTCTAGAGGGGGTCCAATTTCAATTTGAGGATAAAGAATTTTAAAATTTGTAAAATCGCCCCTAAAATTAGACTAAATTTACAGAAAAGCAGCTTTTGGGGGGAGCTGAGTCCGGACCACCAGAACCTATCGCCTGTGTATGTCCCTGGTTTGTATTTTATTGGTTAAACTAGCTGAAATGCCCGTCCTTCGAACAGGGAGATCAGGTTTATAAAAATATTTGAACTCCCAACTTCCCTAACAATATATATTTTAATAATTGATTACACGGTTCATCCCGACTATACATGTCATCCCCCATGTGAACCCGAAGGATTGATAGGGGTTTCTTAGCCACACGCGAACAGAAACGCCATCTGGGTGGCACCATTCATCTCCACAACCCCGAAAACCATGGATTCCAAACAAATATCGCTCATTTTCGATTATTTGTACGTCAATCTCCTTGTGATCCCCCTAGGGATGGTAGGGATATCTGACCTCCACTGAAACTGAAACGCTATCTGGATTGTCACCATTTATCTCCGTGACCCCGAAAACTAAGAATTCGACACTAATATCAGTCATTTTCGATTATTTGTATATGTCATCCCCCTGTGACCCTCTTGGGGATGATAGGTGTATCTTACCCCTACAACATTTTTTCCTGGTTATAAGTAATATATGTACCAAATTTTGTTAAAATTGCTCCGGGCGTTCCAGAGTTATGCTAGACAATATCTAGATATATACAGACACAACTACATACATTATTTTTTTACGTATCATCCTCCTGTGACCCTCCTAGGGATGAAATGGGTATTTTTCGCTCATGATGTTTGTTTACTCACTGTAAGTAATACGTATACCAAGTTTGGTTGAAATTGCTCCAGGCATTCGAGAGTTATGTTCGAACATACATACATACATACATACATCTTCACAAAATAACCAACTTTTTAAACATATAGGAGAGACCGGGGCTGGTTGGCGAACTTTTCATTCTTTATTTTTTATGAGCAGATTGTGCACTGTATTGCAATGTAATGGATGTGTACGGACAGACCAATGTTTCCTCTAATAAATTCAATTTGTGTTTTTCTTTTGTTGCTTAAGTTTTCGAGAAATATTTTTTCTTTCTTTTAAAACGGAGTATGCCAACCGATCCCTACTAAGGGGCTGGTTGGCTGATATTGTGGGACTACAGGGTGCGGCCCGTAAAACCGGCCCGTAAAGTGAACACATAAAATGAAATGTAATGTATTGAATATGATTAACTACAACACATATATGAAATGTAATGTATTGAATATGACTACTGACCTTCACAGCAGCCTTCACAGCAGGTGCTGAAAGTGTCCTCCGCCCACTTCAACACACATGTGAGCACGATTGAGGAGATTCATATATACCCTTGTCAGTTCTTGTGTTGTAATGCTATTGGTGACATCCTGGATCCTGGTCTTGAGTTCTTCAATTGTGTGTGGATTTGTTTCGTATACTCTTCCCTTTAACAGTCCCCATAAGTAAAAGTCACACGTGGACAAGTCTGGTGACCGAGGAGGCCACAAGCCTTTGCTGATTGTCCTCTCTGGTGTAAACATCTCATGCACAACACTTATCCGGTACGGTTTTAACTTCAGTCCCCTTAAAACACGTCTGCAACTTCTCTCACTCGCATGAACCTGTTGACTCAATCTCCTGGTTGACTTTCGAGGACTTCTTGTCATTATCTCCTCCACCTGCATCTTTAATTCAGGTGTGCAGACAGATGGTCGTCTGTTCCTGGGAGCATTTTGAACCGATCCTGTACGCCGCCATTTTTCAATCAATTCCTGAATGGTGCTTTTTGCTGGCACAGAACGTCCTGGAAATTTCTCCCGAAACAAATTCTGTTTTCACAAAAGATCCAGTGAGAATGAACCCTTCAACAATGGCAACATGCTCGGGTATCGAATACGGCATTATCACACACTAACACTCACCCGGCTTAACACAACGAGGCCTTTTTCTCAACTGGTTTCGACAAGTTTCACTGGCTGCGGCTGCACGTGACTGCTGCAGGTCACGTAAGTCGACCCGACCTCGACACGCCATCTCTTGGTAGGAAGGTAGATTATTTAAGTGTTGCCAAAAACACAATATACCAGAATATTACGACGGGCCGGTTTCACGTGCCGCACCCTGTAGTTTGCATACTTTTTAAATATAGCAAAACACACACACACACAAAAATGGATTTATTAGAAATAAACGTTATTTTTTTAAAATTCTATTGTATATATATTGCAATGAAGTAGGGTATTTGAAGTTTGAAATGACTTTTATTCACAACATTTAAAAGAATCAGCATTATGAAATATGAAAACTTCTTTCTTTCATTCTAGCTTGGTTGTCATGACATTGAAAGCTACAAGATTATCAAACCACATTCGTTTTAATATGATTTGGTGTATGTTAATTCTTCATATTATTTCAAAATGTAATTAAAATAACTGAACTATCAAAAAAGGTAGTTTATTTCCCGCTGTTCACAAAGTAGCTAAGAGAAACTAAAATATGTTTTAGCTGAATTATCGAGGAATGCAGTTTATTTCCTACTTTCCACAAAGAAAGAAAAAGCAATAGGTAGGCCTCTATTTTTGTAACAAAAGAACACATACCAAATATTCTTGATCCTGAGAATTAGGCCTATTCAGAAAATTCAGAGTCCGGCATACAGTCTTATCTCGATTTCTAAATTTTACAGTAATCCAATCCGTGCATGCTATTCTATAACATTGAAGTAAAATATTAGTAGAACTGTAAACTACATAACAATAAAACAAACAATGTAACAATAAAAGTAAAATGAAATAAAATTTCTCACGAGGTTGTTTGGCGCACTTCTGTTGCCTAAGGAGAGAAGTGAATGGAGAGTTTTTGTGAATGGAGCATTCAACCTTCAGCCTCTATAGTCCATAGAGTTAATTAGTTAGCAGGTCTTTTTGCTTAAGAACAAAACAGAAACATGAAAAAGCATTACATTGAATTGAATTGAATTGAATTGAATTGAATTGAAAAGACTTTATTCAAGCGGGCGAGGTTCAGCATATTGCTGCTCTACCACCTAACCCTTGTCAAGGAAGTACATTGTGTTATACAAAAAACATACAATCAATTGAGTACAAAAGATACGATTACATACAAGAAAAATACAGGTATACAGTAAGATGATAAAAAAAAAGAAAAAAAGTGGTACTGTTAACAAAACACACACATACGCACAAGTACGACAAGTGAAGAAAGAAAAAAAAAGCATACAAATACAAACATAAAAACAAGCACATACCAATCAATAACATAGAGAAAAAATAAGCTATGCTTGTGATTCACAATGCAGGGAGGAGGGTGATGAAATATTTTTACAATGCATGATTATTTAATAAAGAATATGTACAAAGTAAAGTCTGATTTCATTTACGTGGTTCAAGTGATAGAATACAAATCATGGGTACCTGAACTTAAATTTTGTTGGCTAAGTAAATAAATTTTTAACATTTTCTTGAAAGAATTAAATGTGTTAGCTTCTTTTACTACATTTGGTAGAGCATTCCATGACCTTGGTGCTAATACTGAAAATGCCGCAGTGGTTTGCTTGAGTCTATGGTGTGGAATATCAAACGTATTTCTTTTTCGTGTTAAGTGAGTGTGAATAGTTGACCTAGCAGTGAGTTTCTTGTGTAAATACGCGGGACGTGTTGTTTTAAGAATTTTATAAATGAGAGAGCAATAATGCAAATGTCGTCTTCTGGACATTGTCAGCATGCTATTGCTGTTCAGAATAGGCAAAATATGATCGAATTTTCGTATGTTGTAACAGAAGCGGATGCATGAATTTTGTACCTTTTGGATCAGAATGGCATTGCTTTTTGTTAGAAGCGGGCCATACACAACATCACAATAATCAAACAAAGACAGTATCAGCGTTTGTGTCAGGAGTAGCTTGGTATCTTTGGACAGACAGTCTTGTATTTTGTACAAGTTTCTTAGTATTCCTAGAGCTTTTGAACACTGAGTA
This sequence comes from Thermobia domestica, assembly GCF_964235325.1. Taxonomy (NCBI): domain Eukaryota; kingdom Metazoa; phylum Arthropoda; class Insecta; order Zygentoma; family Lepismatidae; genus Thermobia; species Thermobia domestica. Next base: position 757,928 of record NC_137463.1, read on the forward strand.
GAGACGTGGTTATTCATAGAAAGTTTATCATCAATTTGTATTCCAAGACTTTTTACACAAGGTGAATAGCTAATGTTTGAGTCCATTATTTGTAATTCTAATTTGTCCGGAGCAATTTTATTAAGTTGATTAGCGGAACCTAGAACAGTATAAGTACATTTTAAGGGATTAATAATAAGACCGTTATCAATACACCAGTCACTGATAGCCTTAAGATCTTGGTTAAGGAGTCGAACAACTTGTGGTAAGTCCTGAGGCAAGGCTTTTATAAACAATTGAGTGTCGTCTGCGTAACAGTACATCTTTGAATGCTGTACAACAGATACCAGATCTGCAGTGTATAAGGTGAACAAAACTGGCCCTAAAATTGAGCCTTGTGGAACACCTCTATCAAGTACAGCAGCTTCAGAAATTTTATAATGAGAGGAACTCCGTAAAGTAACTTGCTGTTTTCTCTTATGTAGATAAGATTCGAACCATTTTATGGTATTTACTGAAAAGTTATAGTATTTCATTTTTGCTAAGAGAACACCATGCTGTACAAGGTCAAATGCCTTTGAGAGGTCTAATAAAACTAGTATGACCACATTTTTGTCATTTAGTGCATGAAGCACATTATCTTTAATACCTAACAAAGCAGTAGAAGTGCTGTGAAATTTACGAAACCCAGATTGTTCGCATGGAAGTATGCCAGAGCTATCAATATATGAAATCATTTGCTGAAGCACTAACTTTTCAATTACCTTTGAAAGAACTGGCAATATACTTATTGGCCGAAGGTCACTAGTTGATTTAATACAAGGCTTCTTTGGTAATGGAAGAATTTTAGCTAGTTTCCAGGGATCAGGGAATTTACCATTCGATAAGGAGTAGTTCACAATATTAGTTAAGGGAGATGTGATAACAGGTAAAGCTATTTTAAGCATATGTGGGGTTATTTCATCAAAGCCCGCTGCATTGGATTTAATGTTAACAATTGCTCTTCTAACTTCATGTTCATGAACAGGTCTTAACATGAAAGGAGCTCCACAAGCAGTGTGTTTCAGTGAACTGTACAAATTTATTTGTTTATCAAATGTATCGTCACTTGTTACTGAGATGTCGGAAACCTTAGCAAAATGACGATTTATGACATCAGGACAATTTAGTTCTTCAGGGAGGTTCAACGATGAACTTTTTCCACCTATTCCCAAATTACGTAACGTACGCCAAGTGTCTTTATTGTTTTTAGCGTTATTTACACGAAAGGAATAATACGCAATCTTTTCTTATCGAATAACTGCCGTAGTAAAATTACGAAGCTCTTTGTACTCATCCCAGTGTTGCTTCAACTTAGTGCGTTTGAACCTACGGAGCGCACGGTCGCGTATTTTCATTAGCAGCTTCGTATTACTAGATACATAAGGCAATTTGCTATTCGAAACTTTAGCTGTTTTTATTGGCGCGTGCTGATCAAACAGATGTTTTAAAGAAGTCTGAAGAAAATTAACTTTAGCATTTATAGATTCCTGAGATTCAATTTGTTTCCAGTTCAAGGCTTCAGCATTTTGTAGAAACGCGTCGTGATTAAATATATTAAAGTTGCGATAACGAATAATATCAAATGACTTTCTTGGCGGTTTTTTAATGTTTAAGATAGCATGTGTCACCCAGTGATCGGATGATCCAATGGGTGGACTAACGCCACTTGATGTTATCATGTCAATTTTATCGGTAATAATGAGATCGAGTAATGATTCACCGAACTCTGTTATTCTGGTTGGTTCTTTAATGAGTTGGACAAAACCAAACATATCCAGGATACGGTTCAAATATTTTGTTTCGGCTTTGTCAAGACAGAGCTGATCACAATTAAGGTCACCTAATATATAAAGACAATCAACTTGTGGATATACATGTGTAATCAGATCCTCAAGAATAGACAGTTTGGTGTAGGGGATATTAGGTGGTCTATACATTGATACGATACCTATGCGTAGCGAATTTATTTTCACCATTACCGTAAGGCATTCTACTTGATCTGTGTTAGGTATTTCAAACAGTTTTACATCCAAATTTTCAAGATAATACATTAAAATTCCTCCAGCATGATGTTCTCTGTCTTGCCGAAGAATGGAGTAGCCAGGTATATTAATGAGCCTTGTATCAGTTGAATTGTCAAGCCACGTTTCACTAACTATAAAAATAGCACACTGTGATTCTAATATTAATAAACGTATTTCATCTATTTTAGGTAAAATGGAACGAACATTAGCATGCATAATTAAAAATTGAGACTGTTGTCCTGACGTAAACTCAAACCTTTCCTGAAAAGTTTTGTCTATACTAGTATTTAAATATTCCCTTGTACCATGCCAGTGGTCATGAATGCTCCCTTGTACTATGTCTACGTTACTCATAATTATTGTTAAACACTTTTCTTACAATACAACTACAATATAGCGATAATGTACCAACTAGTAAACCCTTTAAAGTTAGAGTCGTACCCGCCTTTGTCTCAGGCTTTGAAAAACAGCAATATAAATCTGATCCATCATCTCCATAGAGAGTAAGTAACCTACGTTTTGCAAGAACAGAAATTTCTCTACAAGTACACCCCTGAATATTGACATATACAAAAACACAATGGACACTAACAAAAATATCGTAAGACTGCATTGTACAAAGCATAATGAAGCAGTCACTAAGAGAAGTGTTCAGTAGACTATCAACATAACACAAATATTAAAAAAAAAAAAAAAAAGAATCTATCTACACTTTCACAATAGACGAAACTCATCCCACATTTGCTGTTGACAGAGTACACTACGCTGAGTTTAAATGGCTTCTAGCTCACTTACAGTAGTTATGAAGTGCTTCTGCTTCCCTTTCACAACAACTATTTTACCGTCTTGAGTAAAACGTCCCTTGTACCAAACTTCTGTGTCGCGTTTTTGAGTAGTTGCAGCCGAGCCTTACAAAGATCTTCTCTAATTGTAATACCTAAATTCTTTAACTTCCTTTTGTTTCTAAATACCAATGATCTGATTCTGTAATTTGTAAATTTCACTATGATAGGTCTGTTCTTACCGGAAACCACTGGGCCAATTCTGTGTGTTCGACACAGGTCAGAATTCTGAAGTTTGACTCCAAGACGATCATCAAACAGAGACGAAGCAATTGCATCCGTATCTTCTCCTTCACGTTCCGGTAAACCGAAAATTCGAATGCTATTCCTCCGTTGGTACTGCTCAAGTTCTACAATTTTGTCACTTAGATCGGCAATTGTTTTGTCACGTTTTTTAAGTTCAGTCTTCATGTTGTGCATATTTGTTTTCAGATCGCTAACCTCATCACAGTTAAATTTCATAGTTTCCTCCAAACGTTCAATAACCACCTTTATTACAGTTTCAATAATGGAATCTACAATGACCTTCGTTACCTCTGGAGACTGAACGGCCGATTTCACTTCACTACAAATCTGTTTCACAAGATCATCTTTTACATTTTGGGATGACCGTACATTTGGAGTGCCGGTGTTCTCGCTTCGTGTATTCTTCGGCATATTTCACTATTAACACACAGAAAAACAATATATATTTTACTTTAAAAGCAAGCTTAATGGTTTATGAACAACAAATACATGCACTCAGCACTATCTTCATAAAAATCGCTTCATAAACAGCACAAAAGTGGGAGAATTGTTACGCACTCCTACACGCTGGCGGCCATCTTGCTATCTATTAAGAACAAAACAGAAACATGAAAAAGCATTACATGAACAGAGAACATTAAGAATTTCGGTGTTTTTATTTCGGTTATGTAGTTACATCTACGTGAAGTTAGCCCTTGCTTTCAAATTTCTATTCGATACCAAAATCTTTTGTTATTGTTTGTTTTAAAGAAAAACTCGTTTGTTTCCAAAAAAACAAAGAGATATTTACAAAATAAAGTTGAGGGGAAGGATAACTTTACACTAACCCTGTACTTTCAAATATCGATTCGAAATCGAAGCCAATCATTTGTGTTTCGTTTGATATTGATTGTTTTGAAGAAAAAAAATGTTTCAAACAAGTAAAAAAAAACCGTAAGGGTTACAAAATACAGTTGGGGCAGCAACTTCACACTGACCCTTCTTACTTTCCAATTTTGATTCGAAAACGAAGTCAAGAGTTTGTTTTTCGTTTGTTATGGATTGTTTTGAAGTAAAAATCGTTTGTTTCGAAAAACGTAATGAGATATTTATCCAATAATCGAGGGAGTTCCGAGCTAACTTCACATTGGCCTCTCCAATACTTTCAAATTTTGCTTTAAAAGTATAGCCAATCATTTGTTTTTTGTTTCGTATAATTGATTTAAAGAAAAAATAGCTTGTTTCGAAAATAGTAAGAAGATATTTACAAAATAAAGTTGAGATGTGGCCAAACTTAGCCAGGTCCCTATACTTACAAATTTCGATTGATTGTTTGATGTTTAATTGTTGATTATTTTGAAGAAAAAACAGTTTTCGAAAAACATAAAAAGTGTTTACAAAAGAAATGGGTGATGAAACTTCACACTGTAAAAAATCGTTGTGTTATTTCAACGACATGCCTACGTGTTAACACGATTGTGTTAAAATATAACACAAACAAGTGGTTAGAACAACTCGCTCTCCATTTGGAGTTGTGTGTCAAATGCCGGTAGTTGAAATGACACACAGCCGCGCGATGTGTTTTCAATTGTTTTACGTAATGTTTCTGAAAAAACAAAAACCCTAACAGCACAAGATGTGCTAGACATGTGCCATTTAGGTGTTCTAAATTTATCTCCCACATTTGATGCATTTATTGTTTCTTTTTCTAAGCGATTGTGTACTAGAAGCAACAAACGCATCAACTTTATTAGATGGCAACTGGCGCCGGTCATTTGAAAATGAATATGGAAGAACTATAAAATAAAGTAAATAGACAGTCATCATTTTGTTATAGAATTAGGTCTACATGGCGAGCAGATTTTATCTTATCCCGAACGGTTATCGTCGAATATACGCGGCTTAAGGGAGCAATCTGATTATCCAAATTCAAAAGACCTCAAGAATTTATCCCTCTACAAGCGACGTTTTCTTCATCGTCGCCGTGGCCAAGTCGGAAGAGCATGCGGCTAGTAATTGAAAGGTAGGTGGTTCCTTCCCCCTCCGCCAATGGAGTACATTTTTTTACTTGTTTAAAGTGTGTTTTTTACACTCAGCATAATGTAAACACATTACGCATATAGCCGATTTAACATATTTTGTGGGAGTAATTTTGTGGTTCATTAACGCTTACGGCACGGCTCAAAACCGGTTATGTATTAAAGACGTAACACACCCCCTGTGTTAAACAACAACACTGCGGCGTATGTGTTGAACTAACACCGTATAGTGGTAGTCACGCTGGAACCACTGCCCTGTGTTAAAATTGAGTTGAATTAACACAACCATTTTCACTGTGCACACTGGTAACACCGTCATATTTCGAATCAAAGCAAAAGCTAATTATTTCTTATTGGTTATTTTGAAGAGATTTTTTTTGTTTGTTTGTTTGGAAAAATAGAGAGACTTATCTGTTGTTGATTGTTTTGAAGATAAAAATCCCTTTTTCAAAACACAAAAAATACGTTTGAAGATATATTTGGTGGTCAACTTCACACTGATCTTCACACTACTTCTTCTGCTTTTAGATTTCGATTCAAAACTCAACCAAACTGTTTATTTTTCCTTTCTTATTGAGTGGCTTCAAGAGAAAATATTTTATTTCGAAAAAATCTTAAAGGCTATATAAAAATAAAAGTTGGGTGAGCCAATTCACACCGATCTCTCAATTTTTCTTAATTTAAATAAAAACAATACATAAATAATTCTTAAATGTTGACGTTGCCAAAAACGTGCTAATATTATTGTTTAACAGTTGTCCCCAAAACATTTGTTTCTTTGAAGCCACACGACTTTCTTAGTTAAGTTTACAAGATTTATATTTATTTAGAAGCATTTCCGACAAAAAGTTAAAATGAGATAAAACACAAAAAGAAAAGGGCGAAAGAAATAAAGCTAACCGGAAGAAGTTAAAATCTGTATCGATCAATTTACTTGGTCAAGCTGACTCAATTGATATATAGATTGTATATGTTTCGTTGCTGATTGTACCCCACTCCCGGAAACTAAATTAGGCTCAGTAAACCGGAAGTGCTTAACCGGAAGTAGTTAAATTTGGTATCGATCGATTTGTTTTGTCAAGCTGAATCGACTGATATACAGATTGTATATGTTTCGTTGCTGATTATACCCCACCCCCGGAAACTAAATTAGGCTCAGTAAACCGGAAGTGGTTAACCGGAAGTAGTTAAATTTGGTATCAATCGATTAGTTTTGTCAAGCTGAATCGATTGATATATAGATTGTATATGTTTCGTTGCTGATTATACCCCACCCCCGGAAACTAAATTAGGCTCAGTAAACCGGAAGTGGTTAACCGGAAGTAGTTAAATTTGGTATCGATCGATTAGTTTTGTCAAGCTGAATCAATTGATATATAGATTGTATATGTTTCGTTGCTGATTGTACCCCACCCCCGGAAACTAAATTAGGCTCAGTAAACCGGAAGTGGTTAACCGGAAGTAGTTAAATTTGGTATCGATCTATTAGTTTTGTCAAGCTGAATCGATTGATATATAGATTGTATATGTTTCGTTGCTGATTATACCCCACACCCGGAAACTAAATTAGGCTCAGTAAACCGGAACTGCTTGACCGGAAGTAGTTAAATTTGGTATCGATCGATTTGTTTTGTCAAGATGAATCGATTGGTATATAGATTGTATATGTTTCGTTGCTGATTATAACCCACCCCCGGAAACTAAATTAGGCTCAGTAAACCGGAAGTAGTTAAATTTGGTATCGATCGATTTGTTTTGTCAAGCTGAATCGATTGGTATATAGATTGTATATGTTTCGTTGCTGATTATAACCCACCCCCGGAAACTAAATTAGGCTCAGTAAACCGGAAGTAGTTAAATTTGGTATCGATCGATTTGTTTTGTCAAGCTGAATCGATTGGTATATAGATTGTATATGTTTCGTTGCTGATTATAACCCACCCCCGGAAACTAAATTAGGCTCAGTAAACCGGAAGTAGTTAAATTTGGTATCGATCGATTTGTTTTGTCAAGCTGAATCGATTGATATATAGATTGTATATGTTTCGTTGCTGATTATAACCCACCCCCGGAAACTAAATTAGGCTCAGTAAACCGGAAGTAGTTAAATTTGGTATCGATCGATTTGTTTTGTTAAGCTGAATCGATTGATATATAGATTGTATATGTTTCGTTGCTGATTATACCCAACACCCGGAAACTAAATTAGGCTCAGTAAACCGGAAGTAGTTAAATTTGGTATCGATCGGTTTGTTTTGTCAAGCTGAATCGATTGATGTGTAGATTGTATATGTTTCGTTGCTGATTATACCCCACCCTCGGAAACTAATTTAGGGTCAGTAAACCGGAAGTGGTTAACCGGAAGTAGTTAAATTTGGTATCGATCGATTTGTTTTGTCAAGCTGAATCGATTGATATATAGATTGTATATGTTTCGTTGCTGATTATACCCAACACCCGGAAACTAAATTAGGCTCAGTAAACCGGAAGTAGTTAAATTTGGTATCGATCGATTTGTTTTGTCAAGCTGAATCGATTGATGTGTAGATTGTATATGTTTCGTTGCTGATTATACCCCACCCTCGGAAACTAAATTAGGGTCAGTAAACCGGAAGTGGTTAACCGGAAGTAGTTAAATTTGGTATCGATCGATTTGTTTTGTCAAGCTGAATCGATTGATATATAGATTGTATATGTTTCGTTGCTGATTATACCCAACACCCGGAAACTAAATTAGGCTCAGTAAACCGGAAGTAGTTAAATTTGGTATCGATCGATTTGTTTTGTCAAGCTGAATCGATTGATGTGTAGATTGTATATGTTTCGTTGCTGATTATACCCCACCCCCGGGAACTAAATTAGGCTCAGTAAACCGGAAGTAGTTAAATTTCGTATCGATCGATTTGTTTTGTCAAGCTGAATCGATTGATATATAGGTTGTATATGTTTCGTTGCTGATTATACCCCACCCCCGGAAACTAAATTAGGCTCAGTAAACCGGAAGTGGTTAACCGGAAGTAGTTAAATTTGGTATCGATCTATTAGTTTTGTCAAGCTGAATCGATTGATATATAGATTGTATATGTTTCGTTGCTGATTATACCCCACACCCGGAAACTAAATTAGGCTCAGTAAACCGGAACTGCTTGACCGGAAGTAGTTAAATTTGGTATCGATCGATTTGTTTTGTCAAGATGAATCGATTGGTATATAGATTGTATATGTTTCGTTGCTGATTATAACCCACCCCCGGAAACTAAATTAGGCTCAGTAAACCGGAAGTAGTTAAATTTGGTATCGATCGATTTGTTTTGTCAAGCTGAATCGATTGGTATATAGATTGTATATGTTTCGTTGCTGATTATAACCCACCCCCGGAAACTAAATTAGGCTCAGTAAACCGGAAGTAGTTACATTTGGTATCGATCGATTTGTTTTGTCAACCTGAATCGATTGGTATATAGATTGTATATGTTTCGTTGCTGATTATAACCCACCCCCGGAAACTAAATTAGGCTCAGTAAACCGGAAGTAGTTAAATTTGGTATCGATCGATTTGTTTTGTCAAGCTGAATCGATTGATATATAGATTGTATATGTTTCGTTGCTGATTATACCCCACACCCGGAAACTAAATTAGGCTCAGTAAACCGGAAGTAGTTAAATTTGGTATCGATCGATTTGTTTTGTCAAGCTGAATCGATTGATATATAGATTGTATATGTTTCGTTGCTGATTATAACCCACCCCCGGAAACTAAATTAGGCTCAGTAAACCGGAAGTAGTTAAATTTGGTATCGATCGATTTGTTTTGTCAAGCTGAATCGATTGATATATAGATTGTATATGTTTCGTTGCTGATTATACCCAACACCCGGAAACTAAATTAGGCTCAGTAAACCGGAAGTAGTTAAATTTGGTATCGATCGATTTGTTTTGTCAAGCTGAATCGATTGATGTGTAGATTGTATATGTTTCGTTGCTGATTATACCCCACCCTCGGAAACTAAATTAGGGTCAGGAAACCGGAAGTGGTTAACCGGAAGTAGTTAAATTTGGTATCGATCGATTTGTTTTGTCAAGCTGAAACGATTGGTATATAGATTATATATGTTTCGTTGCTGATTATAACCCACCCCCGGAAACTAAATTAGGCTCAGTAAACCGGAAGTAGTTAAATTTGGTATCGATCGATTTGTTTTGTCAAGCTGAATCGATTGGTATATAGATTGTGTATGTTTCGTTGCTGATTATAACCCACCCCCGGAAACTAAATTAGGCTCAGTAAACCGGAAGTAGTTAAATTTGGTATCGATCGATTTGTTTTGTCAAGCTGAATCGATTGATATATAGATTGTATATGTTTCGTTGCTGATTATACCCCACACCCGGAAACTAAATTAGGCTCAGTAAACCGGAAGTAGTTAAATTTGGTATCGATCGATTTGTTTTGTCAAGCTGAATCGATTGATATATAGATTGTATATGTTTCGTTGCTGATTATACCCCACCCCCGAAAACTAAATTAGGCTCAGTAAACCGGAAGTGGTTAACCGGAAGTAGCTAAGTTTCGTATCGATCGATTTGTTTTGTCAAGCTGAATCGATTGGTATATAGATTGTATATGTTTCGTTGCTGATTATAACCCACCCCCGGAAACTAAATCATTCCCCCCATGTTGTGCAACAAAGTCGTAATTACTCAGCAATTGTTTGGCATTTACGTTTTATTGTTTGAATATCCATAAAAACAAAGTTCAGATCTAACTAATACTATATTTCTTACCTCTGTACTCCAGGTAGTGACGATCAGTGTTGCCACAGTCCAAGCTCTGGAGTGGGCTGAAAAATAGTACCAAATTGAAACAAAAAGGGCTGAATTTATTATCCTATACCAGTGTAGTACATGGCTCTATAACACGAAAACTAAAAGAGGTAAAGTTGTAGAAACACTCGCCCCCTCTTCCAAGAGTTCAAATAAAGAAAGTATTCTTTTTAAAATTACTTTATAAAAATATCCAAGAGGATCCCGAACAATCATGGAAGTAGATGAAACTTTTCTCGCACGTAGAAAGTTTAACAGAAGCCGCAAATTAAAGGGGGAAAAATTATCATGTTCGGTCTGTACGTATTGTAAGGAAACCAAATGCGCCTCTATTTCAAAGTGACCAATACACCAAAATCGTGTTATGGCCATACATGAAAAAGTACATAAAAGTAGGAACAAATCAATCATCTCCGACTTCGTGTGTAAACAGTAATAATAAAATATTAAAATATAAATTATTGCACTTATTCTCTCTTATTTCACGACCGAAGGAGGATAATAGAATGTAAGAAGAATATAAGGTAAGTAAACTGACAATGTAAAAAATGTAAAACCGGTCCAGGGTCCTCGAACCTTCCCTGAAAGACATCACAAGAAAGAGATGTAGGAAGCGTCTTACTGACATTTTTAAAAATGTGACAATTATTTGTTAAATGGTGCTGAACTGGGTAGAATTGTACCAACTTTTTCACAAAAGGGGCTGAAAATGCCAGCGTGGTACCAACGGGCCGCTGAATGACAAAAAGGGCTGAATTTGGTACAATTGTACCAAGTGTGGCAACAGTGGTGACGATTCTGTGATGTGACGGAGAACTGAAAAAATACTTCAGACTGGCAAAAACACTCTTTATCTAATAGACTCCATAATCCGCAAGTTACAAATTCCATATGAAGGTGACAGCTGCATCAATAGGTCGCTCTTTTATGACAGCAGCAACAGCTCATTACACTAGTTAACAAAGGTTTTGTTACATAAAAGGAAATACCTGTTCTTAAAGCAACTTTTTGCGCTGAATTCGAATATGCACTCGGTTTTTCTCCATCACGTACGATTTTCTCGTAACAGAGGGATTTTCGGGAAAATCCCTCAAAAATTTCCCTTTTCGTTTATTTTACACCCCAAGATCTTGTCCCCTTGCATATACTAACATAGAAATTATACCTAAGTATACTTCGATTCATATTTAACAAACCCTCCAAGTTTCGTAATAATCGCTTTATTCTTTCTAGAGAAATAAATATGTTTGTATGTATACTGTGTGTACTGTTTATTGCACCTTATAGTAATGCTTTCAGATCTCTTAAGTTGAGGTAAAACGTTTTGCTTTATTACCACAAACACATATATAAAATATAATACAATATAATTTACAAGTGTGACAATTTACAATAAACAATAATACAAATGTACCAAAAGGTCATGAAAAGACAATCAAAACTATCACAATATATGAAACTTCCATTGGGTTACAAAAACGTACACTACTTCCTTCTTTTGTAAGAAATGTTGCATTCTCTAACAAGACCCCAACAATAGTTCCCCATCATTGAAGGATCCCATCGTCCCTGGTACATTTTCTCCATTGCCATTATATCTTGGTGGAATCTTTCCCCCTGTTCGTCGCTGAGAGCACCTAGGTTAGCAGGAAAGAAGCTGAGGTGGGAGTGCAAAAAGTGGATTTTTAAAGACATCCTATAACCCAACTCTTTGTATTTCTGTATCATGTCCTGTACGATTTCTGTGTAACTCTCAGCTTTGTTATTGCCCAGAAAGTTGCGCACAACACACTTAAATGCTGTCCAGGCAGCTAGCTCAGCACTGTTTAACTTGCTGTCAAAGCTATCATCAAGCATTAATTTCCTAATTTGGGGACCAATAAACACTCCCGCTGAAATCTTAGCATCACTCAGGTTAGGGAACTTATCTCGCAAATACTTGAAACCTTCACCAGATGTGTCCATGGCTTTGACAAAGTTTTTCATAAGTCCTAACTTGATATGAAGTGGCGGTAGTAATATCTTATTAGGATCTACCAAAGGAGCGTATTTGACGTTGCATTCTCCAGGTACGTAATTCACTCTAGGTTCCCATTCCTTCACTTCATAATGTTTGTCATCAGCTCGGCTATCCCATAAACATAAAAACATTGGTACTTCGTGTAACCGCACTGCAGTCCTAATAAAATACCAACTACCTTGAGATCACAACATATTTGCCAACAATGGTCCTTGTAATTTATAAGATTTAGCAAAGTTGACATGGTGTCATAGGATTCCTTAATCTTCACTGAGTGCGCAAGTGGTATAGAAGGTTTTTTATTTCCATTATGTAAAAGGACAGCTTTAAGGCTGACCTTTGACGCGTCGATAAATAACCTCCATTCTTCTGGAACGTAAGGAATTCCTAGCTCCGCCATCAACCCATTTATATCCGTACATACGCACACATTATCTTGCATTGAGAAATAGCTTGAAAATTGAACATGCCTTTTCCTGTACACTGATATGTTCGTTTCTGCATCCAATAAGTTCCACTGCTGGAGCCTTGATCCCAGACGTTCCGCCTCTTGTTTTGTCAGGTGCAAATTACGGACTAGGTCATTAAGTTCACATTGCCGGATGAAATGTAGCTCGCGAACACAGTCAGGGATGAACGTTGGATCCTTGGATGTACATGTTGATCTCGATGGTTCATCAAGGTCATGATCATCATCAGAGTCTTTTGGCCATATCTCTTCCCAGTTGGTAGGGGGCTCGGGAAGTGGAAGTTCATCCCCGTGCGGAATAGGTCTAATTGCGGATTTAACGTTGGGATAACTTATTGTGTATTTGCTTTTTTTAGAATGTCCCTTAACTACTGTGAGACAAAAATAACAATCATCCAGATGGTTGGTGGGTTCTCTGCACACCATTGGTACAGCAAATTTCATGAACCTCCGTTTCCCTTTGGCCCATGCAAGTAAAGTGACGTAGCACGACGCACAAATTATGTTGGGTGCCCAAGTTTTGTCCTGATCTCCCACAGGACATCCTAAATATATATAATATGCTAGTTTCACCGATAGCGTAATGGATCTACACTGTCCTTTAACTACAAACTGGCCACACACATAACAAAAACTATTTGGTGAGTTAACACACGAACGCCGTCCTCTTGACGCCATTGTACTGATCACAAACTAAACTTCTGGTCTTAGTTGGGTATAATGCCGTTAAGATCAAACATGAAAGCACTCTTAGCAGCAAAGACAACTTTGAAAGTGAAGTAGTGTTAAACCACACGTCAATATAAAAATGTACAAAACTCCCTCACCAGGTGTCAAGAACACAAGAAAGAAAGAAATGCGCGGGGGATGGGGGGGAACGATACCGTAGTGGAAAATTCAGACTGCATTAGTTCATTGTTGTCAACAATGAGTCTGTATTCCATTCTTTCTTTCTTTTGCATTCTGTTACATTTGATAACAAATATTGATAACCATTTCGTGAACAAAATGAAAAAACTTGGAGAATTGTATATATATGTATTAAGATATACATATACTGTACGTTTAAAAAAATATACGTTGGAAGTACATTCTATTTTTATACACGTTTCTAATTTACAGAGAGCAATACAAGTATGTTGTTGACTATTGTAAATATTCATTTTTATGTCTGTGTTTGTAGTAATAGAGCAAATCGTTTTTACCCCAACTCAGGAGATCTGAAAGCATTACTATCAGGTGCAATAAACAGTACACACAGTATACATACAAATATATTTATTTCTCTAGAAAGAACAAAGCAATTTTTACGAAACTTTTAGGGTTTATTAAATATAAATCAAGGTATACTTAGGTATAATTTCTCTGTTACTATATGTAAGGGGACAGGAGCTAGGGGAATAAAATATCTGAAAAAGGGAAATTTTTGAGGGAATTTCCCGAAAATCCCCCTGTTACGGGAAAACTGTACGTGATAGAGAGAAACCGAGTGCATATTCGAATTCAGCGCAGAGTTCCTTTAAGATCAGGTGATTTTTCTCATGTAACAAACAAAAAGTTTAAATTTGTTAACTAGTGTTATGTTAATTAATGAAGGAGTTATATGCAGTTCGTCAACAGCCCCTGCTGCCAACCAGCCCCGGTCTCCCCTTCTAAGTAAACGTTAATGTTATTATAAATGGTTTCCTCGTTCAAATTCTCAAATATTTGGGCGATGATTTGATTACTTTCTATTAATTACTCTTAGTTTCTTGCTTGATATTCATAAACACTTTTTTTCTGTATGCTTTTTACTAGATTATCCAGTTATTTGATGATAATACAAACAGAGTTGGGTGTTTTCCGTTTGGCAGATTTGTCCATTGGCAGATTTGGTAATTGGCGGATTTGGTAATTGGCTGATTTGTCCATTCTTACGATTGGCGCATTTGGTCATTTTCGCGTTTGGCAGATTTGGTAATTGGCAGGTTTGGTAATTGGCGGATTTGTCAATTGGCAGATTTGTCCATTGGCAGATTTGTCCATTAGCAGATTTGTCCATTCTCGCGGTTGGCGCATTTGGTCATTTTCGCGTTTGGCAGATTTGGTAATTGGCAGATTTGTCAATTGGCAGATTTGTCCATTGGCAGATTTGTCAATTGGCAGATTTGTCCATTGGCTGATTTGTCCATTTTCACAATTGGCACATTTGGTCATTTTCGCGTTTGGCGCATTTGGTAATTGGCAAATTTGTCATTTGGCGGATTTGTCCGGGTCCCGTAAATCGGACAAAATGCTCTTTCTTTTTGTGTCCTGCACGTTTGTTTGAAGCGGTAAACCTCCAAACGCCTAGATTGTGAGAGGACTGGGCCATAAACAATCAACAGAAAGATGCGGAAAGAAAATACTTATAAGCTTGTCTAAGTAGCGGCCTAGCTGATTTGATAGGAAATGAAATTAAATATTTAAGTTCTACGTTCCACGATTATGCCAACTAGGCTAAAGGAAACAGTAATGATGAGCAATGAAGGAATTGGTGGAATGAAGAAAGAGGGAGCAAACAGGAGAACCCCAAGAAAACCCACGCACACAATGTTTGTCCACCACAAAGTTCGCTTGGCGCGAACTGGGATCGATCTAAGGACCTCATGCAGAGGTGAACGCTCTACCACTGAGCCACCGCGGCTCACCTAGGTGATTTGTGCAAAGAACTTGCCTATAATATTTTTGTGGTAAGAATATGTACGTAGCGTTTGCCACAAACATTAAAATATTGAATAATACAATAGATTCTGTGGAATGAGGGAGCTTTCTAGTCTTTTTCAGAAATAAAGCTGTAAGAGTATCAGGAAAAAATGATTGTTCCCTGACACAAAAGGACACTAGAAGTGTTTTTCATTTAAGTTTCGCAAATAGTGGTTGACCTGAGTGACTCCCCGCACCTCCAAGTTTTTGAGGAAGATACCACTGAACAGACCCATATCCACGGGGGGGCAAGAGGGGCCGGCCCCCCTAAAATTTTACGGTAGGCTTGCAAATGAACTATAATATGGTGATGAGCTATAATATGGTTGGGTCGGGCCCCCCTAACTTCTACCGGGCCCCCTACATTTTTGGGCTGGCTACGGGCCCGGCACTCAAGTTATAAATTAAGTGAAGATCAAAAGCATCACAAATTATAGTTCTGAAATTAAAAGATAACTTCCAATTTTCTTACGCAAAGAAATCTCGTGTAATAGATTTGTCATAATCTAGACATATCAGTCTTTTGAATGCTTCTCGGTGAAATTTCAATCTGGTCGTATTGTGGAAGTAGGGGGTAGGAGTGCAGAACAACAATCCACATGACCTTAGGTCTCTTTAAACAATAAAACGTTCTTTTAAGTGTATTCTGTTATCTAAGCTATTAGGATAAGGGAGAGTGAACAGTTAGAAACAGAAAAGGTGCTAGAATTTTCTTTGTGGATGGATTTTAGATTTTTGGGCTTTCGTCATCTACGGCCATTTAGCCTGGCACATTTGAGGCATGACGTTCCTCAATGAGCACAGAATCCGGGAAAAGGGAAGGAAGAAAGGATTGCGAAAGGAAGCGGCCTGGGACCTATAAGTTAGGTATGATACATGATTCCCTATCGAAGGTGTAGTAGAGGACGTTTCTGTTCTCCATGAGTCGATATTGCCAACTGACATGGTCGATATGGAAAAGATGTATGGTGATAGAGAGGTCAGTGGGTCAATAGCATGTGACCCACTGTGACCCACCACCCACCATGACCTACTGCGACCCACCGACTCAGTATGATCTACCGACCCACTCTGCTCACTGCCTTGTAGACAGTATCTTCTGAAGACTGGTAAATTTGTCTTCGTTTACTTTTAAGATTTTCATTTCCCTTCCTTTTCCATTTGTTTCTCTCTACTTACCTGACGTATATCTAACCAAGTGAAAAATGAACTTCAGGCACTTTTGGATATTGATATTTTTAATTGTAATAATAGCAATAGGACTTATACTACTACTTGGCTTTCGAGACCTGTGAGTTTTTAGAGGAGCTAACTACTGGAAAAAAAAATACATTTTTGAATCACTGTAATATATAAATTACTATATAAAAAATTGAATGTACTTATGTGTGCCTGATCATCACGGTGAAAAATTACAAACTCAAATGAAATTACTTTTGGTATATAGTTAGGCCTTAATCCAAACTGGGATGTTATATTGCTTTCATTATAATGCATAATATCCTAAAGAGGTAGTGAGGATCCGAATTTTTGGAAAAAATGAGTATCTCGCAAACCGTTAAACTTACGGAGCTGAAATTCAGTGTAATAACTTTTTATTGAAAATAAACAGAATGTGTCCTAGCATTTTGTAAAATTCTGCTTTATGGGGAGGGGGACTTTCTAGATATGGAAAATTGGTAGTGAGTCGCTTCGTAAAATGATCGAAAACGATAGATATTATTTAAGAAAAAAATCAAACATAAAATACAGTGCTTGGCTTCATATATCCATTGCTTTCTACTATAATAATTGCTGAAGCTTATCTTTATTATATGGAGCGTTTACAGCACAGGGCAATCAACCCATAAAGTTGTGAGGAAAATAGAGATAAAATTTGTACTGTAAGCTTAATTACACGGAAATTTTAAGTTTGGATTGTACGCATAATTATATGAAAAATTTTACACTTTTTTCTCCCTTTACGTTGGTCTACTTACCTTGATTTGAAACTTTCAAATTTCATCCGTTTTTCCACTGAAAAGTATCGATAATTCAACATTATGATAATTTAATTGAAATTCATCGTAATTTGGCCCATGGCAAACAGCAGTGTGGTAATTGAAGGGGAAGAAGAAGAGAAATTCCCATTCACCTCTGAACACTTTCCAGGAACCTCGTTCCCTTCGCTTTCTAGACGGGGGAGGGAACTTGGTAATGGCATCAAACTTTCATGTGTAATTACAAAAATTAAATTTATAAACAAATAAGAAATCTTCAGTTTATCAGGCTTTAATTGATAATTTATTCACAAGATTCCCTATCGAAGGCGTGGTAGATGAAGTTTCTGTTCTCCATGAGTCGATATTGCAAACTGACATGGTCGATATGGAAAAGATGTTGTATGGTAATAGAGAGATGATACTTCTTGCTGAGTATTTCAAAACTAACCGAGAAAAATCGTTATCAAGCTTAAGTCTAACAAGCAGATTGTCGATGAGGAGTTGCAGAAATCGGGTAGAAGTATTATCAATTTCCACGACAGAGTGCGAACGGGGATTTCCCCTTATGAATTTACAGATGACTGATATTAGAAATAGACTAAGTACTCAAACATTGTCTAACTTGTTGTTCATCAATGTTAATGGCCCACCGCTAGACAAGCTCGAAACAGACGAGCTAGTTATTTCTTGGCTGAAGGATGGACATCATTCCGCTGCGGATGATTTACCACCAAAAAGTTATCAACAGGAAATAAAGCCGATTTCAGATTTGTTTTAAGGGGAAAATTACGAATTATGGAAAATGTATACTTGTATTACTAATGGCTTATTTGTGTAATTCAACATTTTTACCTAATTTTTAGTAAGTATCTTTTTTGTTTTAGGTAAACTACTTTGAATAAATATTCATAATAATTGCAATTATTCATATTTGTAACTTAAATTTAACGTGGTGTTTTAGTGATTGCACAAATTACAATTATGAGCATACTTGTGGAGATGCTCTCACATGGGGTACCCGAGCACCTTTATACACTATGAAAAACTGATTTTTCAAATCTTTTGTGAGAAAAATACTGTGAACTGAGAAACCATAACCTTTTGCATGTTGTACAGGGGTATTTTCCTGCGAATAGAAGTTTCTTTTGGAATGCGTTGAGAAATTAACACTTGCAAGAATACTCTCTTAGTACAAATATATTTTAGGCACACACTAATTTCCCCCACCTCGAACTCTTTCAATTTCCTCACTGACAAACAATTTACCATTTTATATCGTAAAGGTCAGATCCACCGCTATTGTAACAGAGTGGTGCTTGAGCGATTGACTAGAAATTCAAACTCCGATTAGCGATAATTTCAGTCTTGTTTTATTACAAGTGTAAACTCTTTAGTCAGTACAGAAGAGGCCGTGGGTCGTGTTCAGAGTTGATGACGATGGATTTTGGTGAGTCAGAGTAGGTCACAGTGGATGAGAGTGGTTCATGTGGGTGGTGGGTCAGAGTGGGTCGTGGTGGGTGGTGGGTCAGTGGGTCATGTTTTCATTGACCCACGCCAACTCTGAACGTATCTTCACAATGCAATGGTGTGAAGGATTTACAATGCAACTCCAGTACATAATACAACTCTGCTCAGTGGTGTCCACTGCCCGATAATGTTCAGCGAAACTTCAACCTACAATTTGTTTCCACTTTTGTGTTCGTAGGACGTCAAGTAAGCTTATTATTTAATGTTGAATGCATGCTTCGTGTTTTCCAATAATTCTGACAGTGGGTTGAATCCTAAGCAAAATAGCAGTGGACTTAATCAAAATAGCTATCTCCTTGGAAAATTCCTCTCCTAATTCGTATACCTTCAACCTTTAATTCTGTCTGGTTATCTTTCAGATATAGTGTTGTATTCCATGTACTCATGTTGTTTTGTACAGAGTAGGCCTATATCAATTTCTCTTTTATTTCACAGATTTCCACCAAATTTCCTTTTTCTCATACGTCATACGGACATGTGCAATTATGCATTTGAAAGATTGTTTTATTGTTAAGAGAATGCGGTACTAATAATTAAATTCGGATGAGTAGTATTGAAGCAATAGCTAGCTAAAAAAGACAATATCATGGCTCATAGCGGACGTCTTGAATGGCCGTCATTTTGGTGTTTCGAAGTGGATTTTGGCTCAAATGTTACATTTTGACATAAACTATGACCACAGAAAGTGGCATTTTCCAATCAAGGAGTGCAGCATTTTGGCTTTTACAGCCATGTACCCAACGTAGTGAAGAGTTTGGTAGAATATCCCAATACAATTACCTTGTAATTACTCGAGCAACTTTCATTTTACTCTGATTACCATCAAACTCCTAGCATTCAATAGCGGTGAATGCGAAAAAGTGTTCCCAAGTTGAAGGCCGCCATTGAGATGGCAAAAAACAGAATTTCCAACTAAGTTGGTAGTACTTATGGGATTGGATTTTTAAAATTTGACATTTTGTTTGTGTACTGCATTTAGACATGATCAGAAATTATGTTATTCATATGAAAATTGTGGTGCGGTTGGCAGCTCTGTTGACTATGTCATTCGTTTGCTAGTCTGTGTCTTTTCAATTCTTCGTAATATGGGGAAAATTTCATTCAGTTTGGTGTCAGCTCAGGTTATTTATGCAATATTTAATGTAAATTTTATATCTATGGTTGACATGCAGCTTGGCAGCATGCGTTCCATGAAATGTTAGAAGTACAAATTTGTACAGTATACTGTTGGAAGTCTTCGACGGATAATATTAAATTCTTAACCTACCAGTAAGTCACTGTTTACGGTACAATCATTAGTATTATATCATAAGCAGTAATGAAAGAATTTGTAGTGTTGTTATAGAAAAGTCCACTCTATGGTATATTGAAAACAGGGCCGGCTCTACCATAGGTGAAACACTTCATAACTATATAATTTAAATTAAATACTTCTTTTTGGAAACAGTTTTCATGATGATGGTAGTTGTTTACTAAGCTGGTCTTCTATTTAAATACTATATTCATAAATCATGTTTAGATCGCATTAGTTTAATGTCACATGGACAGTATTAAAGCAACTGGTCAAACGAATCCCAGCATGAATTGCTTGATTCTTGTCAAATACAAGAACTCAATTCTCGAACAGTAGCGAACACCTGTTCCATTTAGTTAGTTATCACTGTTTTGATATGAAAACTAATTTTGTCTTTGTGACAAACAACTTCCTTATCATTGAAAGTGGAGGCAAGTCATTTTTTATTATTATTTTTAACAGATGTAGAAGTAAAATCCAGAAATAAAGATAAAAGAGCTAGTTGCACTAGAATTGCAAACTGATACATTGAGATTGAAGCACGATATTGAATTCTATAAAAAAGGGTTACCATATTTCCTCTCTCTGCTGGTATGTTTGCTTTATCTTTCACTAACATAATATTTATTATTATTTAAAAAAAAAACAGACAACTGGTATAGTGTTTAACCTCCATAGTGAATTTGTATAGTATACTGCACATCGAGCTTAGGTGTGCTTTAGGGAAACTTATTGATTTAGTTGTGATAAAAATTATAATTAATCCTCTTAACATTTATTTTGGATCCTTAAGGTACTTTATAATATATATATGTTAGTTTTGAATATGTACACTATAATGTAGATTTTCCTTGTAGCATTTGTATATAGTACACGTAAAATAACCAATTTCAGAACACTGTACTAGATTTTCGAGTATGAAGAAGTGTATTATAGAGAGGTCTCTTTTGTGATTAAATACCATAAGAAATCACTTTTGGTGGAATTCATAAAAATAATTTATTTTTTGATTGAGACACAAATGTACCGGTACTTGGTATTTTTGACAAAGAAAGGAGACCTGAACTTTGCGTACCGGTATGTCTGATATTTGCGGTTCATCCCGACGATCATGAATAGGAAGGTGATCTAATTTGCCACTTTTACCCTTCAGCAATAAACTTTGTGGTGGACAAACACCGTGTGCGTGGGTTTTCTCTCGGTTCTCCCGTTTACTCCCACTTTTTTCATTCGACCATTTCCTCCATTTTTCATCATTAACCTAGCCGTCTCCTTTAACCTAGCCGGCATATTTGTGGGACGTAAAACTGAAAGATGTATTTATTTATTTATTTTTATCTGCGTTGCAACCAGAATCCAAGCAGAAAACCACTGCACGGAGTAGAACTTCTCCACGTGACTAAGGTAAAATGTATAGTATACTGTTTGGTTTGTTTGGTTTTTCTCAAATACGTTTTAACGCAAATAAAAATAATATGAGTGTTATTTGGCATATAGGCCTAATATTCAAAATGAGTCTTCTGCAATACACAAACGAGCAATTCTTTATTTTGATCAGCCCTGTTTACTCAATAAAAACAGTTTTAAAGCACAATTTTCACCAAGCATAGACAATGCCACATTAGTAGTTCAAATGGTTGACCACCAATTAGCAGCACTCTCTTATCTCACCCTACAGCATTGCCGACAAATATTTTTTCAAGGTATAGTTAGGAGTTCGAAGGAAGGCAACGGTCACTTTCATTCAAAAAGAAAACACCGATTATAACTACACCTTGAAAAGATATGAAAAAATAAATATTTTTCACATTAAGATATTAAGGCAAAAGTCTGGATCTTCAATAAACACCAAACACTGCAATTCAATGATCACAAATGCATTTGAGTGACTGTTGGGCGGCTTTCATTGTTAAAACAAATAGTTGGAAGCTATGTACATTTTCGTTCAATGAGTGTAAAAAGAAAACGTAAATTTGCCACGAAGGAGGTCAAGTCTTTCTGAGTGCGAGTGTCTTTCCCTCCCCTTCGTTGTTCATGATCGGGTCGTAGCTTTTAAGATTTGTTCTTTCTGGAGAAAAGGGGGCGGCAAATTATGTCATTGCACGGGGCAGCAAATTGCCTAGGGCCGGCCCTGATTGCAAATGTGAACCAGTTATCATGAAAAACTGTGTTTATAAGTTGTTCTTGTGCCTTGATTAAGACGAAGGTGATAAAATGTTTTTCAGACATCTGAAGTTGTATTGTATCAGTCTGCCTCGCCTGTTGTCTTAGATTGACGCTTTGACCCCTGTATTTAGAGTCAATTGAAGCTGAGTTCTGCAATTTATATCACTACAGTTGCATTAGCAAATATGCATAGGTCACACAGACGAAGAACGCCATTTTAAATGAAATTGACCTAACATTGAGAAAATGTGTTTCCTCACGCCACCAACAACAACGTCAATTCTCATTTTTTGCGTCATATCACAAATTGGCCTTAAAAGACATTTTCATCTAAATAAGAGGAATTAAGAAAGTAATAGATAGCTCTCCAGTATACGCTTTCGAATTTTCGTCTTTTAATATATATTAATCATTCATTTTTATAATCCGTAGTTCCTACAACTCCCTTCATCAGTTACTTCCCCCTCATCTTCACACAAAAAACGTAAGTCCCGCAAGTTTAATTTAGAGACTTGAATCCCGCAAACAAATTGGAAATTTCCCTATCGTCACTAGATGCTACTTTTATTATTAAATTTTGCAGTAAACACAGAACGGCAAGATACTTCCATTTGTCTTGTTAAAAATGTGTAAATCCTTGGGGATGCAACTTCGGAGGTTCTAGCAAAGCAGTATCTTCCTTTAAAAAATAAAATAAAAGTCAGTACTATTAAAATATACAAAGATTTTTCTTTTTTGGAGTAGGCCTACCGTTATCGTACAGAGAGGCAGACTGGCCAATTTGACCCACCCGGTTCAGACGAGCAGAAAAATCTGTTGCGGGCAGGGGCGTAAATAAGGGCCCCGCAGACCCCACATTGCGTGGGGCCTCAATTCATCAGGGGGCCCCAAATCATGAAGTGGGACGTAGAGAAGGGGCCCCACTCCACGCTGTTTGCGGGGAGGCCCCCAAGCCTTTAGTTACGCCACTGGTTGCAGGCCCGCAGCAGAAAAGTCTGTTGCGGTCCCGCGCGAGCCGGAAATACATTGATTCTTATCATTCGTGCTACACTAGCACTCTCCCGCACGACTGGCAGAACTAGGTCAGGACCGAGATTTGTCATCTATACAATTTCTTTTTACACTTTTGTGTTGATGAAGTGATAAGATATCAGAAAATGCAGGGGGACATCATGTCACTGTTGGGCATTTGTTAAAAAAGCAGGATACCAAAATTGAAAAAAAAAAATCACTGTGAATCAAATTTACAATGTTATTCTAAGGCCATCGTAACCTGAGCTCTGACAGATCTAACATCGTGTAAGTTGACGACAGTGTTGCGAACTGTCATAGCAAGAAGAATCAAGGCGACGACTTGACAGAACGATGAAGGAATCGAATTACTTTATCACTGATTTATATTTTGAATCAGATTATAAGTTGAAATATTTACAAACTAGATATTTAAAAAAATAATCGTACTTCACTTTACTCCTCAACATTCCAGCACAACGTAGTTCCACTAGGCCTAAGTTATTGCCACAATAATGAATACTTTTTTTCCTTTTTCCACTTATTGACACAACTCTGTCCTTTGACAAGTTTGCTACGTAAATAGAAGTGGGCTTACATGGAACAACAACCGGTCCACCTACCTCTCGCCGCAGGGAGTACGTTTTCGTGGAATTGAAAGCGAAGAGGGTAGCGAGTGTGTACGGCTCTTCTAAAGTTCAAGGCCAATGAACAGTGATTTGGAAATTCAGACTGAAATTAGTAGAATTTCTAATGGTCTTTGTAGGAAATTTGTTGACGTCGAAAAAATGTGCATAGGCCTAGTTTATATTACAGAGACCGTTATAATGAGCTTTTCATAAGGACTGATTTAGAAATTGAGTAGTTGGAAAGTAAGGAACATGGTCCAGCTATGTTTGTCTTTTCGTAGAAAACATTTTTTTCACCAATATGTGAAAGGGATGATAGGTTTAGACCCACAAAAATACATTTGGAAACACTAGGTTGTTTCCATGGTAAGGAAACAGTGTTGTCGCATTTATACCTACTCATACTGTGACAGTGTTTGTGTTGTCAGGTTGTTTTGATTTTTTTTATGCTATCATCTCAGTACATTGGTGTGAATATTGTGGTGTACTCGTTGTTATTTTCATTCATCAGTGGAACATAGTTTGTATTCGTATTATTCACATAGACCTAAAATATGAATTTAGAATGTGTATGTGTGTGTGTTTGTATTTATGAACACAATGCCTGCAGTGCGGAAAGGGGGTGCCCTAGACAAGTCAGGCACGGGAATTTATGTTTAATCTTAGGGAATATTTGGAAAAAGAACGTAACGACGATCCTTTATTGCCATTGAATAAAGTGATTGAAGGAGTAGATTCAGCTTTATACATTAGCCCTAAAACTGTGAAAAGAATCACAAAAGAGAAGTGCCCGAAAGACCTCACTGAACCGACGGAAACTTTATCCACCCTAGGAAAAAAGCGTAAGATTTCTACAGTAAATGGAATTAAATTGTCTACAATTAAAAGCCATTCTCTAACGTAAGTAGTTTTCATTTTTTTTTTAAGGGAAAAAAAGATATAACATTATGGGTCTTACGCAGAGTCATTCTGATGCGTGTTTAGTGTCATACTAAAGAGTTGAGTTGATTTTGAGTTTAACGTCTCTTTCAGCAGCGAGGTTATATGAGACATGGACCTACTGATTAACGTGGAATCCATACTACATGAGCTCCCGCCGGGAATCGAACCGGGGGTTCCCATGCCAAAGGCGTACGCTAACCGCTTAGCCAGGAAGAAGCTCGATGCCATACTAAAGAGTTCGACTAACATACGTTTCCATGCAGTAGTCAGATATTTAGTATGACGCTAATCATACGTCAAAACGATTCTACATAAGGCCTGTGTTTAGAAGTAACGGTTGTTTCCTTTACGATTTTGTAAACTATCTTAACGCAATACTAATTTGTTTGTTTCTTTTGACTAATACTTTCGTCAGGCATAATGTTAAATAACATTTTTGTTGTAATACGTAGGTGATTCTTTTCCCACAAAATACGCCCCTTGTTATATTGTATTGTAACAGAAGATAAACGTGGCAACCCCGCTTGATCGCACGTGAGAGTTGTCAGAGCTCTTCTTAGCGCGGCCTTACTCTAAAAATTCTAAAGAATACTTTGTAAATATAAAAGCTATAGTTTTATTCCTCCCTTTACATCATAGATAGTCATAAGAAACCCTAGAGAAAAGTGTATACTATCATATCAATCCATAACATATGTCAGAACAATGTATCCAACTCACAAGCAAAAAAATCCTGTCATGTCAAATGCGTTAAGAACACGCATGTAATAGTTTCTATTCCCTATTCAAATAAAGGTACGGTGTTAAATAATAGAGAAATATGGTGACGTCATATGATTATATCGTATCTTAAAACAGAAAGGTATCTAACTTAGAAAAGAAAAAATTCAATAACAATGTCATTAGAAATATCGCATATGATAACTATGGTTTCTTTCCACTATTCATTTCAAACATAATGATGATATACCAGAGATAAAGTAGGTCAAGACAAAGATTTAACCGTTCATTGATTTTTCTTTCCTTTTGTGTTAATGAAGTGATATTTAATACAAAATTAAGTGGTGACACGAGCTCACCCTTGGGCATTTTTTTTCAATTGGAAATTTCAATTTTCGTTCACTTTATCTTGTTCTCAAATATATAGAATTATGTGTTAATTGAAAACATTAATATGTTTAGAATGTACTAAATGTCAAGGGCGTCGATTTCTCTGTAAATTTTGGGGGCCCCATTCAGATGCAGAAGGTATATATATATGAAGATTTTAAGACAAATTGCACTCAAATTATGCCAAATATTGTATACTTATAAATATAATAGGGGGCCCACATGAGTTTTTAGGGTGGGCGATCCCCCCCCCGCAGGATCGGCGCCCTTGCTACATGTGTTTCATCTTGTTTCAGATTAGGTAAATAATTGAGAAGAGGATAAAGAAAATAAAAACAATGGAAGAGAAATACTTCTTTAGTTGGAAATTCGATTGTGAAGGGAAAGGAGAAAAATTAATTGTAAATTTGATACCTTGACTCATGATTCCAGAGTTGAGAGCTATAGGTGAGTAATTTCTTATCGCAAATGTTTGCATAAAAACTCAGGTTATCAATTACATGTAAATTCTCATTGCTTATCATTAATTATCCCAAAACACACCTGTTACAGTAATTTTACTTCAATAGTGTTTGCAGGGGCCCCGTTTCTGCCAAAAACACGCATTTTAAGGACTTGCATTAAATAGTCTTTTTACATGGCAACACTGCACCAATGGATAAAGTTTGATATTAACTGCACATATACATAGAGATTCAACCGCAGAAAATCATTTTTCTGCAACTCAATAATGATTTTCTTCATTTTGTACATTTTTTATTTTACACTTTTGATACTTTCTTTCATTACTACACAAAAGCGTTACAAATCTCAATATCGGTCATGAACTTGAAAATATCTACATAGAATACACTTACACTTGTTTCAAGTGTCAGGTCTTTATTGTTCTTGGCTCAAAAGATATTCACAATCAAACTTTGAGTTGCGCAACTTTATGGACATACTGTGTATATAATAGTATGCAATGATGGCCTTGGTCCGGTTTTATTTTTAGATACCAACCTGAAGGCGGTTCTGAGCATTAAAAAAATAGATAGGGATGCTGAATGTCACTCCCATTTATTTAATATATCCCAATTAAGATGGTTTAAACGCACACACCAATGGGAAAGGGGAGGAGTAAACAGAAAAATGATTATGCAAATGAATGTCAAAAATAGCAGTGTATAAATTATGATTGTTCGAGAAGGGGTCCAGATCTACTTTACTGGCCTCGGGCCCCAGTTTGCCTTGCGCCGCCACTGCTCGTCTGAACTGGTTGATCTGTGACACCCGCGCGAGTCTGCTGCGAGTAGACTCTTCTGCTCGTCTGAACCGAGCCAAAGTTGGCCCACCTAAAGATTAGCCACTTTCATCTCATCATGTTCCACACTACAGCATTGCCGAGTGCATCTGATCGTGCTGGAATTCGAATGAAGGCAACGGTTACTTTCATGCAGAAAGAGAACACCGATTATAACTACCCCTTGAAAAGATATGAAAAAATAAATATTTGTCACATTAAGATATTAATGCAAAAGTCTGAACCGATATGAATTTGGAAGCTTGAACATTTTCCCGTTGATGAGATTCTGCAAGTTTCCAATTGTCAGATTCAACTCCATATTTCAAGGTTTAAAATATAATTGTTTTTCATTTGTTTTGAAAATTGTGAGCGGGTGCCGGTAATTTTGTTTCTTAGAAATGATAATCCGACTCTGTTCACTGCATTGTAGACAGTATCTTCTCGTTTTCCATTTGTTTCTGTCTACTTACCTGAGGTAAGTAAATCTAAGTGAAAAAAAAGAACTTCAGGCACTTTTGGATATTTGTAATTGTAATAATAACAATACAACTTACACTACTACTTGGCTTTCGAGCCCTTTGAGTTTTTAGAGGAGCTAACTACTGAAAAAAAAATACATTTTTGAATCACTATGTAACTATGTGTGCCTGATCACCACGGTCAAATTGCAAAGTCAAATGAAATTACTTTTGCTATATAGTTAGGCCTTAATCCAAACTCGGATGTTATACCGTATTGCTTTCATTAGAATACATATCCTAAGGAGGTAGTGAGGATCCGAATTTTTGCGGAAAAAAATTAGTATCTCGCAAGTCGTTAAACTTACTGAGCTGAAATTCATATATTAACTCTTTATTGAAAATAAACAGAATGTGTCCTAGCATTTTGTAAAATTCTCATTTATGGGGGGGGCACTTTCTATATATGGAAAATTGGTAGTGAGTTGGTTTGTAGAAATGATCGAAAACGATCGATATTAGTTAAGAAAAAATGCAGAAACAAAAAGTACAGTGCTTCCCTTCATAAATCCATTCCTTTCTACTATAATAAGTGAAGAAGCTTATGTTTATTATGTGGAGCGCTTACAACACAGGGCAATTAACGCATAAAGTTGTGAGAAAAATAGAGATAAAATTTGTGCTGTAAGCTTAATTACACGGAAATTTTAAGTTTGGATTGTACGCATAACTAGATGGAAAATTTTACACTTTTTTTCTTTACGTGGTCAGCTTACCTTGATTTGGGACTCAAATTTCATCCTTTTTTTCCACTGAAAAGAATCGATAGGCTAATTCAACAAGGAAATAATTATACTATGATAATGTAATTGAAATTCATCGTAATTTGGCCCATGACAAACAGCAGTGTGGTAATTGAAGGGGAAAAAGGAGGAAAATTCCCATTCACCACTTAACATTTCCCCGGAACCTCGTTCCCTTTTGCTTTCTAGGGGGGGGGGGACTTGGTAATGACATCAAACCTTCATGTGTAATTACAAAAAATAAATTAAATAAGAAATCATCAGTTTATAGGTTTTAATTCATATATTTATGCACAAGATTCCCTATCGAAGGTGTGGTAAATGAAGTTTCTGTTCTCCATATGTCGACATTACCAACTGACATGGTCGATATGGAAAAGATGTATGGTGATAGAGAGGTGATATTTCTTGCTGAGTAGTTCAAAACTGACCGAGAAAAATCGTTATCAGACTCTAACAAGCAGATTGTCGATGAGGAGTTGAAGAAATTTCTACGTCGGATAGTAGTATTATCAATTTCAACGACAGAGTGCGAACGGGGATTTCCCCTTATGAATTTACAGATGACTGATATTAGAAATACACTAAGTGCTCAGACATTAATTTGTTGCTCATCAATGTTAATGACCCACCGCTAGACAAGCTCAAAGTAGACGAGCTAGTTATTTCTTGGCTGAAGGATGGACATCATTCCGCTGCGGATGGTTTACCACGGAAAAGTTCTGGAGGCCAACAGGAAAGAAACTCGATTTCAGATTTGTTTTAAGTTGGCAAATTACGAGTTATGGAAAATGTATACTTGCATTACTAATGGTTTATTTGTGTTACTCAAC
The DNA here is from genome assembly GCF_964235325.1 of Thermobia domestica. Lineage (NCBI taxonomy): Eukaryota > Metazoa > Arthropoda > Insecta > Zygentoma > Lepismatidae > Thermobia > Thermobia domestica. Next base: position 787,156 of record NC_137463.1, read on the forward strand.
TTGTACCTAATAAGTCTCTTCTTTGCCTTTTATAAACTAGAGGTAAACTACTTTGAAGAAATATCCATAATAATTACAATTATGCATATTTGTAACTTAAATTTAACGTGGTGTTTTAGTGATTACACAAAGTACAATTATGAGCATACTTTGTGGAGATGCTCTCACAGAGGGTAAGCGGGCACCTTTACACACTATGAAAAACTGATGTTTCATATCTTTGTGACAAAAATACTGTGAACTAAGAAATCATAACCTTTTCCATATTGTACAGGGGTATTTTCCTGCGAATAGAAGTTTTTTTTTTTTTTTTTTTTTTTTTAAGAATACGTTGAGAACTTAACACTTGCAAGAATACTCTCCTAGTACAAATATACTTTAAGCACACACTAATTCCTCCCCCCCACCTCGAAGTGCTTCAAGTTTTACACTGACAAACACTTTACCATTTTATATTGTAAAGGTCAGATCCATCGTTATTGTAACAGAGTGGTGCTTGAGTGATTGACCGTAGAAATTCAAACTCCGATTAGTGACAATTTCACAGTCTTGTTTTATTACAAGTGTAAACTCTCAGTAGAGAAGAGGCCGTGGATCATGTGTCAGAGTTGATGACGATGGATTTTGGTGAGTCAGAGTAGGTCACAGTGGATGAGAGTGGTTCATGGTGGGTAGTGGGTCACGGTGAGCTAGAGTGAGTGGGTCACAGTGGGTCATGGTGGGTGGTAGGTCATGGTCAGAGTGGGTCATGGTGGGTGCTGGGTTTAGTGGGTCGTGGGTCACGATGGGTGGTGGGTCAGTGGGTCGTGGGTCAAGTTTTCATTGACCTACGCCAACTCTGCTAGGGAACTCTGTGTGGACTTGAAAATAACCAAGTAGCAATACAAAAGGCGCCAAATTTTTGTATAACCAACATACTAAATTTCCTTCCTATTACCAAAGGTGTTTAAAAGATCGCTAAATCCACATTTTTAAATTTAATTTTGATTAATTTGATCTCTTGAAAGGTTACGAAATATTAAAAAAATATTGCGCCCCCTCCGGAAGGTTCGGTTCCCGATTTGTCGAAATTGGTAGCCCATTATCGGAAGTCCTGATGATATGTCTAGATTTAATATTGGCTACACAGTCAAACATAAACAAATTGTACGCCATATCAATTTTGAAAATGTATTTGGAGAGTTTCTAAGCAAACAAATGATTATATCCAGTGCTTGAACTCACCTTGAATAAATTTAGCTGAGACGTTAATAGCCGATAGCGCAGTAACCCAATAACGTTGTACTGTAATGGTAATTGTATTTTGGAAAACGCTTGGCAATATTTTGTGTTGTGTTGCTTTTTTATTGTTTATAAACGTATTAGCTAAGATGTAAAACATAATTTATATATTTTTTTAGCATGGGTTACCATTTTTTATAAAAAGAAGAAAAATTTATTAAGGAATTAATTTTTTAAAATTATTTATGTGTTTAGGTTTGTTGCTTTAAGATTTGTGTTATTATAATTTTGTTGGTATATGATATTTTATATTAAATTTCAATTATAATTTTTGTAAAAAAGAAGAAAGTACATATATAGCAGTTATTTTTGAAGGACAATAAAATATTTAATTTATTTGATACTTATTGTACAGGTAAAAGTGTATGCAGAAAATTTTATTGTAGTTATTAATATGTATAATATTTTGTAGCTGTGCTATAATACTTCAAACTGGAGATAAGTTTCTTGAATATTTTTTGATTTTTTTTAAATAATACTATTATTTATAAATGTAAACACCACATTTTAGCACCGTAATTATATTAATACCTATTTGCTATTAAAGTACAAGCATGACGTCTTTACTAGTGCTGTCGAATTTTTGTGACATTTGCAGTTTTCGGTTTTTGCAAATGCGGTTTTCAAAACCGAAACCGAAAAAGCTGTTTTCAAAACCGAAACCGCAAAAACGGTTTTCAAAACCGAAACCGCAAATGCTGTTTTCAAACCCGAAACCACAAAAGCGGATTTCTAAACGGAAACCGCAAAAGATCTTTTCGAAAGCGAAAGCCACCCGAAACCGTGTTTGCGGTTTTATATCGAACTGTCCTTTTCAAAGCAGAAACAATGTTTGCTGTTTTTAATTACACCGTTTAACAATATTGTGAAAGCATCTATCGATCGAGACAATTGTATTGATTTATATGTGTGTTTTAACTTTTTTTATTTGCTCCAAGACTATTACGGTAATATGTGCAGCATTGCGCGAAAGGGATAGTTCGATGGTTGTACAAGTCACAGCTAAATTAGGGTTGCCATAGTTTAAAATCAGAAAAGTGGCGGGTTCTAAACTGTACGGACTGATGTGAACTTGTGTGTTACAAATACTGACCTGGGATCCTTCGCACTCTTTTTTATAGTTATTTCTTTGATGACACTTCCAATGTACTTTTCGGCTACAGAGAAGCAAACTGGACCCCACCTGATTTTCATATATTTTGTAAGTTAGACCACGAAGAACACGAATCTGAAGAAATTTTGACATTTCGAATGTCGGAACTCGAGATATTCGAACATAAATGTGACCATGGAAACAAACTGGACCCCACCTGATTTTTATATATTTTGTAGACCACGAGGAACACGAATCTGAAGGAATTTTGACATTCCGAATTTCGGAACTCCAGATGTTCGAACATAAAGTGACCACGGAAGCAAAAAGGGCCCAGTAGTACTCCCCCCGTATATTGCGCCAAGTCAGAAAAAAATTTCTCGATTCTGATTGGCTGATAGAGGTCACGTGACTTTAGGCTCCGCCCACGCGGGAAATTCAAATTTCCAGGTCACGTGGTATAACGTCATGCGTCACCCCGGGGGAAAATCCCTAACTTTGGATTTTTGAAATTCGTTCCCTTTTACGGGTAAGATGAGTGCTTTGATACCTGATTCTGATTGGTTGACAGATGTCACGTGATCTTAGGTCCAGAGATATTTGAGATTCGTTCCCTTTTATGGGTAACGTGAATGATTTGGTACCACGATGCTGATTGGCTGATAGAGGTCACGTGATCTTAGACTCTGGGATTTTTGTTTTAAATTCGTTTCCTTTTACGGGTAAGATGAGTGCTTTGATACCTGATTCTGATAGGTTGATAGAGGTCACGTGATTTTAAGCTCTGGGATATGTGTGCTTTGATACCTGATTCTGATTGGTTGATAGAGATCACGTGATTTTAAGCTCTGGGTTTTTTTAAAATTCGTTTCCTTTTACGGGTAAGATGAGTGCTTTGATACCTGATTCTTATTGGCTGGTAGAGGTCACGTGATCTTAGATCTTGGGATTTTTGAAATTCGGGTATCCTCTTTGGTGAGTACTTTGGTACCTCGATTCTGATTGAAGGATAGAAGTCACATGATTTTAGGCCCACCACACAGTGAATAGATTACATGGTATAACGTGTGGAAATCCCTGACTCATTTGTTTCATTTTTATGGGTAAGATGAATGTTTTGGTACCTCAATTTTGATTGGAGGATAGAAGTTACATAATCTTAGCCCTACCCCATGCAGAAATTCAGAGTGATGGCGTCATGAGATCATGTAATCACCCTTGACCAGGATTTTAGAATTACATCCCCTTTTATTGTTATTGTACTGAAGTTCACCTTAAATATTATCGTTTCCTTTTAATAAACATGGTTCTTACGTTATATGTTTACGTATGGAGATCTTGTCCTTGAATTAGTATATCTCTGAAAGGATACATTTATTTCTAACAAGGGTGAAAGAGGGTCCATCCTTGTCGCTTGTAGATTTCTTATAAAACATTGTTGTGGGTTTAAGCGATTTTTAAACGCTCAGTGAGCGCTTCATTAATGGAAAGAGTGCTGCCAGATTTTGTTACCTAAACTGCTCCGATTATTTTCGAAACGGTTCCGCAGAGTGTAAGAATTTTTAAACTAAAAATTTTTCGAACTAAAAAAAATTCAAAACTAAAAATTTTTTTCGAACTAAAAAAATTAAAACAAAATATTTTCAAACCAAAAAAAATTTCAAACAAAAAGTTTCAAACAAAAAATTTTCGAACTAAAAAATTTGAAACTAAAAAATTTCAAAAAATTTTCCAACTAAAAAATTGAAACAAAATTTTGTCGAACTAAAACATTTTTAAAAACAAAAGTTTCGAACTAAAGATGTAAATCAAATTAAAAATTTTCAAATCAAACATTTTATCGAACTAAACTTTTAAAATTTTCGAACTAGAAATTTAAACCAAATTTTAGAAAACTAAAAAGAAAAATCCTAATAAATGTTTTCCAGGAATCGAACTCAGATCTTTCAAACCAAAGATGTATGCTAACCGCTTAAATGAGATCGGATTTAATTATGCTTGGTGGGTTTCGAACCATGGTTCTTGAAAAGGATACACTTATATTTTAAGAAAATAAATCTGGCAGTGTAACGCTTCCATTCGTTGATTAAAATAAAATGCTGATAGACTTCTTTGTGTGTTGACATAGAACCACATATGATTGAAATGCAAGCGTCAGCGAATGTTGTATCGTATTACTTTAGTTTTACTACGAACGTGTCAGCATGATTCATGGAAAAAGCAAGCATTGATATTTTCTTACGGAATATGAGGAAAATGTTGTCACAATTTACGACAGGTAGTGACATGATCCTGACAGAAAGCATTTGGGATGATGTCGTGGTCGGAATTGCGATACTAGATGTTGTAACTATTGAGAAACGTGAATGGCGTCACGATCGATTGTTACACATCGTTTTGGTTCGTGATTCATGACGAAAGCAGCGTTGTGATTGGATCGTTGTGATGTCATTTTATAAATTTCCTCGTTTCTGATTGGTTGATGCTGACGTCGTTTTCACAGCGACCTAAATAAAAATCTAAATTTCATTTTTCAAATCCTACACCGCTCTCAACTGTCAAGTGAAGAAGGTCTGCTTTTTAGAATTGTCTTCATTTAAGCTTTACTGCACCGATTTTTCGTTCATTGAATTTGAGGTAAGTTCAGTGAGATTTTATTTTTCACACAAGATTCGAAAATCATTTTTATTTCGTATTTGTGGGAACTACACATGAGGATCACTAATACACTGTTTTACTTTTAGTACGAAATATTTAGGCTATGAAGGAATTAGTGGAATGGGAAAGTGGGAGTACCCCGAATAAACTCACGAGATCGAATCAGGAACCCCCACACATTAGAAGTAAGCACGAGAAATGATGATATGGTTTGTTTATTTTGGTTTAGCGTCCCTTCAGCTTAATGTTGACTGTGAGCGCCCCCGTCGGGAATTGTACCATGGTCAGAAATATGTATGTTTGGTTTTAAAAAGAATGCATTACAAAATTTCTAAAACTATGCCTGAGAATAATATTGTTCGATACCCTTTGAAACCACTGTTTTAGTTTAGCGTCCCTTCAGCTTAACGTGATATTCGAGCAACCACCCGGGATTGAACCAGGGCCAGAGGTGTGTACGTCAACCATTTAGCTTAGTTTTGAAAAGAATGTATGATAACGCGTGAGAATATTAAATTTCAGAAAAGGCTTGACATCGCCCCGACGTGGAAAGCAAACCCACCGAGGATTGAACCAGGGCCTTCCACGTCCGAACCACGTACGCTAACCGCTTAGACACAATAATAAAAAAATTACGCTATACAGATTTTGTTTCGACAAGTACGTATGCGTAACGTTAATGCTTGGTGAATCTCTTCAACTTGCAAATGCATCATTTAAAGGTCGTTGTGTGTGGAAAAAATGCTTACGCGTACTTTGTCACATCTCAGTACTGTTGAAACATTCATTCATTTCATGCATTCTTTTTATCACTATAGAATGGTAGGTCAGTTATATGCTGATGTAAAGGTCTCGAGTTTGGTTTCCAGCATGATAGCAATAAAACACTCATTTCAGTAACATAATTATTTACTTTTTTAACTTTGATTTCTAGCACGTGTGCTTTAATAATGAGATTCTGAACGCACCGCCAGGAATCAAACTCAGGACCTTTACATGAATTGCTTAGTTAAGAATTTATCATAAATGTTATGATTTCCTGTTTATCAGGTGATTAAGATTTTTCTTTCTTCTTTTCTTTTGTAGTAAATTCACGCTGGTCAATTCCTTTTTTCCCCATTACATATTTGTTTTACCGTAATTGTACCTGTTTGTTTGTTTTCTCCTGTTTTTAACCATGGCCGAATCGGGTTTTACTGTTCGTAATGAAATCACTCGTCATTATAGACGATTTAACATTCAGGGCAGAATGCTCGAAATTCAATTTAACGCACCACCCGTAGGAACCGATATTATCCAATACGTGCATAACAGTTTCCAAGCAATGCTGGACCATTTATTAGCCAATGTCGACGATGAGGCGATGGTTGGTTTATCGATAATATCACCACGCAACACCAATAAGCCATTTTGGGTGAGTTTTCGCCAAGCACGAAACCTGACACTGGAAACAATGTGGGCCTCGTTCGAAAGAGTTTTACAAAGTAACAATTCATTTCTCCTGCACGAACCATTCACCGTGCATTTTCATCGTGTGGATATTCCACGTGGCTATGGCGGTTTGCGACAAAGAATACTTCAAAATGAAGAATCGTTATGTTGCAAGCGAGGGATTGTACCCGTAAAAAATCAAGATTCAAGGTGCCTGGCGTACGCCCTTGTCATTGCTATTGGTCTGAGAAAATACAAGAATGTAGATGTGAAACGATATACACAGTATCAACATCAGAGAAAATGTGTTGTAGATCAAGAAGTCGATGCGTTATGTGCAAATGCAGGAGTGAGTTTGGATCATGGTGCCAGTGTAAATGAAATTCAGCAATTCCAGGCATACCTCAAAGAATATAAAATTACTGTGTACACCAGTTTCTCAGGCCATGACATCATGTACGAGGGACCGAACGATGGAAATCGCACTCCCATAAATTTGATTTGTTTGGCTGGCCATTTTGACATCATCCAATCTTTAACGGCTTGTTTTGCAACCAAGTTCTACTGTGAAGCGTGCCATAAAAAGTATAGTAAACGTAATGAACATGTGAAAAATTGTCCTGTAACGTGCTCCAAATGTTTACAGAGACCTCTATGCGACAACAATCAAACGCCGATATTGTGCAACGACTGCAATCGTCAATTTTACGGCGAAGAATGTTTTAACAATTATCGTAATATTGTATATCATCAAGGGGAACCTGTATGTAAAATGGTGAAGCAATGTACTAAATGTTACAGAGTATATTCTTTTGTGCATACCGGACAACACATTCATGATTGTAATGAGATCTTTTGTAATGTTTGTAAGAAGATTGTTCCAGGATCGCATCAATGTTTTATGCTTCCCGATCGACAATGTTTGAAACCTGGTGCTCCTTCACTCATGCACGCAAAGAAAGCCTTATTGATTTTCTACGATATAGAATCCATGCAGAACAAGAATATTGGCGATAATATGTTTGTACACGTTCCGAATTTATTGGTTGCACAACAAGTATGTTATGCATGTGTTGAAAACGATAATATCCAGCAGTCTTGCATTACGTGTGGTCAGCGCCAGCATATTTTCCAAGGAGAGGATCCAGTTTATGATTTTCTCCAGTACTTGCGGGAACGTCGTCGCAACATAAATAGGATTTTCTGTCTCGCTCACAATTCGAAGGGCTACGATGGACATTTTATTCTAAAGGCTATGGTAGAACAATGTCAATGGAGACCTGACGTCATATTAAATGGGACCAAGATATTGAGTTTAACCTTGAATAATCTGACGTTCATTGACTCTTTGAACTTCCTGCCTATGGCATTAAGCAAATTGTCAAAAGCGTTCAATTTACCTGCAACCAAAGGCTACTTCCTGCATTTCTTCAACACCAAAGAAAATCAATCGTATATTGGACCACTTCCAGAAACGAAATATTATGGTGCAGATGAAATGTCCGTCGAAGACAGGAACAAGTTCATGCAGTGGTACAACGATCATCGTAATGACACGTTTGATTTCCAGAAGGAAATTATCAACTATTGTATTCAAGATGTCAATGTACTGCGACAAGCATGCGTTTTCGTTTATGACGTCATTTGAAGCAGAAACCAAAGTGAATCCCTTCTTGGAGACGATAACGATTGCAAGTGTTTCTAATTTAGTATTCCGCCGGAATTTCCTCAAGCCCAATACCATTGGAATTCTACCGGCACATGGCTATCGATGGAGAAGTACCCAATCGATCGCTGCAATGCAATGGCTGGCCTACATTGAAAAAACCGAAGGAAAACAAATCTTACATGCGGCCCGAAAAAAAGAAGTGTTTATTGCGGGATTCCATGTTGATGGCTACTACCAAGATCCTGAGACGTTAGAGGAACACGTCTATGAGCATGCCGGCTGTTTTTATCACGGCTGTAAAGTGTGTATTACTACAGGCCGTAATCAACCCATCTACGGCAATCCAGAAGACACCATGGAATTCCGTTATGAACGAACGCAACGAAAAAATGCAAGACTGTGTGAATTGGAGTACATTGTACATGAAATGTGGTAGTGCGAATTCAAACAGTTCTTGAAACAAAATCCAGCAATGGCGACGTATCTCAATAATCACCCGTACATGAACCGCAGACCCTTAAATCCAAGAGATAGCTTTATTGGAGGAAGGACCAATTGTGTGAAATTGTATCAATAAGTCGACGAAAAAGCAGGAGAAAAAATAAAATATTTCGATATTGTTTCGCTTTATCCGTACATAAATAAGTGTGCTAAATACCCTGTAGTCCATCCTAGAATTTATTTACAGGGTGATGAAAATATACCACCAATAAATAAAGTCAATGGTCTGATCAAAATGACGATATTGCAAAGTCACCATCTTTATCATGGTCTCCTCCCTTATCGATGCAACAAGAAACTATTGCTTCCACTGTGTGCTGCTTGTGCCGAAGAAATGAACCCAGACCCTACAGCAACGTGTACGCACAACGATCAGGAGCGATGCCTCACTGGAACATGGGTATCATATGAAATACAAAAAGCAATAGAATTAGGATATCAACCGGTGAAAATCTTTGAAATTTGGGATTATGACATTGAACAATATGACCCCATCACGAAAACAGGTGGCTTGTTCACGGAATACATCAATACGTTTTTGAAATCGAAAATGGAAGCTTCTGGCTGGCCAAGTTCCTGTGTCACCGAAGAAGACAAAACAAAATTTATACAAACCGTCATGGAGCGTGAAGGTATTGCATTGGATCCGACCAAAATTGAAAATAATCCTGCACGAAGAAGTTTATCTAAGCTTTGTGTTAACTCATTATGGGGAACGCTTTCGCAGCGTTCAAACTTTAGCCAGACCACAATTATTGATCGGCCGGAAGAATTTTATGAAAAACTCACTTCCCCCGACATTGAACTCCATCAAATTGTACCCATCAATGATACCATGTTGTATGCGTTCAGGGAGTACAATGAACATGTGCCTGTTCAAAACCGAAACACCAATGTCGTTTTAGGAGCATTTACAACATGTCAGGCTCGTCTGGAACTGTACAAGTACCTGGAAATGTTGCAGGAACGTGTTTTATATTTCGACACGGATTCTGTGATATTTACAGAAAAGCCTGGGGAGCCAACCATTGAACCTTCCACGTACTTGGGATGCTTATCGGATGAGATGGAGTCTTATGGACAACGAGACATTTGTCAGTGGTGGGCCGAAAAATTACAGCTTAGAAATATACAATCCAGACACCATCACCAGCTACGTATGTAAAATTAGAGGATTTACATTAAACTACAATGCAGGACAGCAATTAAATTTCAACACGCTAAAAGAAATGATTACGAATCAATGCCGTGGACAAGTCACCATTACCATCCCCCATAAAATATGCAGGACCAAAGACTATACCATCGTCACTCGCAAAGAAGAAAAAATGTACAGCATCCAGTACACAAAACGTCGATTTAAAGAACTCAATTCCTATGATACGGTCCCGTACGAGTGCGTTAAAAAACGGAAGTTGGAACTGGAAAAAGAAGATGAAGAAAAAACTGTAAATACCCAATGAGGCCGCCCTTGTAACATAGTCTTTTTCCTTTTTCTTTTACCTCCTTGACCACAAAACAGTAACACCAAGAAAAAAACGAAATACCCAGAAGAGTTCATAAACAACCAACACCATCAGTGGAATAAATGCAGTAATCTCGTACCCGAGGAGGAAGATGAGCCTAAACACATCCATCATTTACGAGTAAGTTTTATTTCTCTCTTATCAATATTTACTCGTTTTTTAGTTCGAAAAATTTTTAGTTTAAAATTTCTTGCACTCTGCGGAACCGTTTCGAAAAGAATCGGAGCAGTTTAGGTAAGAAAATCTGGCAACACTGTTTCCATTAATGAAGCGCTTACTGAGCAATAAAACGCTGAGTGTTTTAAAAGAAATCGCTTAAACTCACAACAATGTATAATAAGAAATCTACAAGATACACGGATGGACACTCTTTCAACATTGTTAAATAAATGTATCCTTTCAGAGACATAGGCTACTAATTCAAGGACAGGATCTCTATACGTAAACATATAAGGCGTCCTGTTTACGTATGGAGATCCATCAAGGTAAGAAAGCTGGTAATCATCTTATCTGTCAAAGAGAACGATAATATTTAAGGTAAACTTCAGTACAATATCATGATACCAAAAAGGGTTATTTAAAGAGGGGGTTGAATCCTCCATGGGAACTTTAAGGTACCAAAAGGGATAACCATAAAAAGGGAACAAATTCTAAAAGCACGGTCAAGGGTGCATCGCTGTCATATCACTCTGTATTTCTAGCATGAGCTGGGGCTAAGATCATGAAACTTCTACCCCTCCCCAATCAAAATCGAGGTACCAAAGTACTCACCAAAGAGGATACCCGAATTTCAAAAATCCCAAGGTTTAAGATCACGTGACCTCTACCAGCCAATAAGAATCAGGTATCAAAGCACTCATCTTACCCGTAAAAGGAAACGAATTTTAAAAAATCCCAGAGCTTAAAATCACGTGACCTCTATCAACCTATCAGAATCAGGTATCAAAGCACTCATCTTACCCGTAAAAGGAAACGAATTTAAAACAAAAATCCCAGAGTCTAAGATCACGTGACCTCTATCAGCCAATCAGCATCGTGGTACCAAATCATTCACGTTACCCATAAAAGGGAACGAATCTCAAATATCTCTGGACCTAAGATCACGTGACATCTGTCAACCAATCAGAATCAGGTATCAAGCACTTATCTTACCCGTAAAAGGGAACGAATTTCAAAAATCCAAAGTTAGGGATTTCCCCGCGTGGTGACTCATGACGTCGTGCCACGTGACCTGGAAATTTGAATTTCCCGCGTGGGCGGGGCCTAAAGTCACGTGGCCTCTATCAGCCAATCAGAATCGAGAAAATTTTGCTGACTTGGCGCAATATACGGGGGGGAGTACTACTGGCCCCATTTGATTTTTATATATTTTGTAAACTAGACCAAAATGAGCAATAATCTGAACGAATTTTGACATTCCGACTTCCGGAACTCGAACAGTATTTTTATATAGTATGTATAAAAGTAACGAAGAAAGTTCTGTCGCTTTTTGACCTATCACCTTAGAGCATCGATATGTCACCTAAGACGTACCTGGAAGATCAAAAATAGTACCCATCAGTATCAACGACCTTCTGCCAACGTTCGGGATGGGCATGGATTCCTTCGCGGTAGAACTTGGTTTGCCGTGAAGGGAAGAAGGTAGAGTGCATTTTGTACCTTTACTACGGAGTTGAACTCTAAGGTGAGCGTCCAAGGAATGGAACAAGTGATAATCGGACGGTGCAATGTCCGGGAAGTATGGCGGATTCAATAGAGTTTCCCATCCAAGGCGTAAGTCCCGTAACGGGAGAACCCCTTAGCGATTGAGAATTGCTGGCTCCAGGCTTTTGAATTTTTCTTGAACATGGCTCAACTGCTGACAGTACACAGTCGCATTGATGTTCTACTCTGACCAGCCGGTAGCAGTTCCCGATGCACGATGTCGTGAGCAGTTCACCAAACACTCAGGAGGACTTTCTGCTGCATTACTGGTTTCAGCTGTTTTGGAACCGGTTCATGGGATTTTAACCAATGATGACGACGCCGTGGAGCTTCGTACAGGACCCACTTCTCATCACATGTCAACATCCTGTCCAGAAATGGATTCTTCCTCAGACGAGTCAGCAAAGAAACACATGTGTCTGCTCGCGTAGCCTTCTGGACCGAAGTGAAAATCATGAGGGACCCATAGACTCAAGTTGTAGTGCTTCCCAAGTTGATGGAGGTGCTGCTGAATGGTTTCTGCACTCACATCGAATGTTAGCCCCAGTTCCTCACATGTCTCTCCACTGTTCGCCTCAATTGCTACCTGAAGATCTTAATTTTGTATATGTGTTGGTCTTCCGGCACGTGGTGCGTCTTTCGTGAGTGTTTTTCACCGTTCTTAAACTTTCTAAACCACCTTTGCACTGTCTGCGTAATCACGACACCCTCATGAAAGGCTTGAGATATCTTCCGCCCCGCTGCAGTAGCGTTTGACCCAAGTTTGAACTCGTACAGCATACACGCCCTTATGACGCTCTGTGGAGGTTCCATATTCACTTTGTCCTTACACAAGTTCACGTTGTAACTGAACTGCCACAAGTAGGTAGAATGTTGGATATGCACACACCAACATCTGACCTTCGCCTTTTCTCCATTCGCATTGAACTCAGGGTGTGAGGACCAATTGAACACAGACCTCCACAAAAAGCGACAGAACTTTCTTGGTTACCTTTATATATCTCACAGGACATAGTATGTTTCGTATAGAGAACATAGTGTTTTTTTTTCATATAAATACATAGCGTCTATATCATGGGCGCCCGCAGGATTTTTTCCAAGGAGGGGCAAAACACACACACACATGCATACATATTATATATTTATATATCCTACTCTCACATCAAAAGACGGAATCGAGCACGTATTCCTTCATGGCGAACTGGTCAATTATTTTAGCACATAGTATATCTTCATTAACTAGCCTATATAGTAAACATATATAAAAAATCAACAGATTAGAATTAGGATAGCATTGACAGGAAAAAGACACAACACAAATAATCTACTTACCCTACATTTCATCCAGTGGTGTTCGTTGAACAGGAATTCTAGTCGACGAGGACCCTCCTTAGCGAATCTTATAATTGCTTAATGTATGAACACTTTCTTGTTTACAAGCACATATTTTCTTTCGGTGGACACAGTATACACAGTCCACTGGGTCTTTTCTCCTCCATTCTTAAGCGTAACCAAGCTTTTACTCTCATTAAAGTACTAAATGAACGCTCTACTGTGCAAGTAGTCGCTGGGAGGAGAAGGAATATTTCTGTTACACTCCCAATAGCGACAACCGAGGCTTCGGTAGCTGTGTGTAGCTGGTGAAAGCAAATGAAATGAAATCTTTAAGTTTTACGTCCAACGATTATGCCGGAGATACTAAAGGAGACGGTGATGATGAGTAATGAATGAAAATGGTGGAATGAAGAAAGTGAGAGAAACCGGGAGAATCCCGATAAAACCCACGCACACGGTGTTTGTCCAAAACAAAGTTCACTTGGCGCGAGTTGGGATCGAACCGAGAACCCCATGTACCAGATGTGAAAGTTGGTGAAAGCAGTTGGTGACATCTGGATGATTTTCAAACATGTCCAAAATAACTTCATGTATTCTTGTGCCTTGGAAAGATCTATTGCCTCTCCCTGTAGAGCATTTGTAGTTGGCTCTAAAATAACACTGTATTTGGCCATGATGTGCATTGATATTAATGTACCAGATGACGCTGACGAATGTAAGTACATAATGAGTTCTTTGTTGCGAGCTTCTGTTTCCACCAGGAGACAGCTGTTTTAGGCAAATTCACTATCTCTGAGACTTTTCCAAAAATATTGTGATGTTTTAGTTCTTTGCAGACCACCATGTTTCACAGAAGAGAAGCACATTATGAATAAGACAGACCTGGCAGACTTTTCACGAAAAAAAAAAATTGATTATATTTTGCATAGTTGCAACTGAATTTCGAATGTGTTTAACTTCATTATTGTCATTAATAACCAAATTTAATTTATTACTAGTACATTGAAGAAATAACGCCTTAGGATATTGTTTTCGTATTATTCTGTTCACACTATCTTCCGCTCCTACCATTGTGTCGCATCCGTCATAACTCTGTCCACATAATTTCGTCATATCAAGGTCACATTTTGACAAAAAGGATAAAACTTCAGTTACAATTACCTTTGCATTAAGTTCCTGTAGAGCCACAAAACCAAGGAATTCTTCTATTTTGGGTTGATTTAGAGTTGAGTCTAAATATCTAATTCCTATTGACAACTGTTCTACACCAGAAATGTCCACACTTTCATCAGCAATTACTCAGAATGATTTTCTTTATGTGCTTCCTTAACTAAAGCAATTCCTTTTCACAAAGTGAAATCAACTCATTTTGAATTCATTGTGAAGTATATTTCGCATTGCCGACCGTCCTTTAATGTGTTCTTTGAACACAGTGAACTCAGTGAAGATTTCAACTAACATATGTTTCCTGCAGTAGTGAGGCGTTTAGTATGACGCTAATCATACGTCAAAACTACTCTGCTCAAGGCGGAATGTCTCCAGGCTCGACAAGAAAGTCTAACACATCAAGGAACACACCCGAATTTGATTTATCACCTCGAAAAGATATATCATGTGTTGTGCAGAAAAAGATGGAAGATAATATCGGACCTAGCTTTCTTTCTGTTACTTACAACTTGCTTAATTCCGGAATTCGGACAACGCTATTCTGATTTTTTTTTTTTTTTTTTTGCCTCTTAGTAAAAAAAAAAGTCATATCCATTCTGAACACTACACCATTAACAGAAATTTAAAAAAAAAAAAAAGCATCTTCGGCTTCCAAAAGGAATCAAACTCAAACTTTTGTCACCAGAAGAGCCTATAAAATTTAACCTTTTTCGAAAATACAAGGGGGAAATTGCCCCCTCTTGCCCACCTCTGTGGGCGCCCATGGTCTATATTAAACTTTAAGTTTTAATATCTCGAGTTCCGGAAGTCGGAATGTCAAAACTCCTTCAGATTCGTGTTCCTCGTGATCTAGTTTACAAAATATATAAAAATCAGATGGGGGCCGGTTTACTTCCGAGGTTACTTTATGTTCGAATATCTCGAGTTCCGAAATTCGGAATGTCAAAATTCCTTCAGATTCGTGTTCCTCGTCGTCTACTTTACAAAATAGATAAAAATCAGGTGAGGTCCAGTTTGCTTCGGTCGTCATTTTATATTCGAATATCTCGAGTTCCGAACTTCGAAATGTCAAAATTCCTTCATATTCGTGTTCCCCGTAGTCTAATTTATAAAATATATAAAAATCAGGTGGGGTCCAGTTTGCTTCCGTGGTCACTTTAAATTCGAATATCTCGAGTTCCGAAATTTGGAATGTCAAAATTCCTTCAGATTCGTGTTCCTCGTTGTCTAATTTACAAAATATATAAAAATCAGGTGGGGTCCAGTTAGCTTCCGTGGTCACTTTATGATCGAATATCTCGAGTTCCGAAATTCGGAATGTCAAAATTCCTTCAGATTCGTGTTTCTCGTGGTCTAATTTGCAAAATATATAAAAATCAGGTGGGGCCCATTTTGCTTCCCTGCAGCCTACTTTTCAAACGAAACTGAGTTTTCCAGAGTGTACATTTTGCTTCAAACTGAGTTCTGCCTTGGCTAATATACGTAAATTCGCATCTATAAGAGTCTTTAAATTACACTTCAAATTGTCGTTCGGCATTCTTGTAGCTTATGAAGGCATGAATAATTCAAGTATATTTGTCACAACATCTACATTCGTATAGAACTTCCAATATAAACACATTAAAAACACATGAACTACACAAAGAAAACCATTGTGCATTAGAGCAGATCTCTTATTAATAAATGTACCTGCACACGCGCACTGCTCAGATAGCCCACAGCCTGAGCCTGAGCGCGAGTCCAAATTTAACTCAATCGCAATTCAGATTGTCAGAGGTGTGGCGGTTTACGTTGAATATACCACCAAGTCGTCTTAGATTTTTCTCCAATCCCAAAAATCGGGTGGTTTTTCGTGATTAAGATATGTTTAAGCGGGGGGCGAATATAGAACCTGAAAATCGGGTGGTACCCGTTAAAATCGGGTAATATGACAACACTAAGCTAAATAGAAAATAAGGTGTATCCGTATTTAAGATCACTCTACATGCAACTCATAAAATTCAATTTGAAATCTCATCCACCTAGACTGAGATCTTTTATATTATCATTACTCTTTCACCTTGTTTTTAAAAATACTTCCACTGCCACTCTTTCTTTTCTTAACAAAAAAAACACCACTTCCCTTTCTTTAAAAAAAGAAAGAAAGAAAGAAAGAAAATCTAGATCGCAATACACAATTTTATTGTCGACTTGATGCCACTCCGATAAATGTGAATGTTGTGGGTTTGCGTGTGTTGACTGGTTTCTTATCGCAAGCCCAGAAACCTGCAATAGTTCATACGTGACGGAAACACTGATCGTTTTATTCTGAATAACACTCATTCTAGCTTTGGAACTTCTTGTATAAATTAACAGACAAATTCTGACAAAAGCATATATTAACTAATAAATAATAGCGTTACAGTTTCAGCAAATTAACTTTGCCTTCATCTGAATGTGTCTGATGAAGGCAAAGTTAATTTGCCGAAACTGTAACGCTATTATTTATTAGTTAATATATGCTTTGGTCAGAATTTGTCTGTTTTATTCTGTATTTTTTTTAACTTCCCAATAATGATAGCCGTGCCTCTTTGTGAGAAATCGTAACTAATTTTTTTATTCTGCCAATTGTAAAAATATACTCAACAAGAATTTCCCTACACTTTAAGACATTTTAAGAAAAAATATATTCTTTCCCCCTCTGCAAATTTTGAGCTTTTTTCCCTACGCCGAGGGAAGTTTCCCTCCATCTGGAACTGTGAGACGAAGTGGGGAAAGATTCTTAGTTGTTTTCTCGTCGTTACTTGATATTAGTGCTGTCGAATTATTGTGACATTTGTGGTTTTTGGTTTTAAGAAAACCGGTTTTCTGAAAACCGAAAACCGCAAAAGCGGTTTTGAAAACCGAAACCGCAAAAACGGTTTCCAAAACCGAAACCGCAAATGCTGTTTTCAAAACCGAAACCGTAAAAGCGGTTTTCAAAACCGAAACCGCAAAAGCGGTTTTTAAAACCGACATTTCGATTTTATGAAATTTTACTTTTTTCAAAAACCGGTTTTCGATTTTTTCAAAAACCGATTTCGACAGCACTAGTTTTTACTATTTTTTTTACCTTGCATCTCCACTTAGTTTTTGTTTATAACTTTGAAGAATAAAATGCATAAAGGAATGTTGTATTGTGAATATTTGATTTTTTTGAAAGATATATTTATCCTGCTTATCATTTTTTTAAATTTCTGCAATTTTTGTAAGATAAGCAACCACACTTTAATATTTTTTACTTTTTTGCCGCGGAATTCAGGACGGTGAACAGTTTGACTTACTTTTTTTACGGATTTTTTTACAGCATAACATACAAAGTATAAAAATTTATTTTAACAATTGTAAAACAACTAGTTAAATAATTACAAACACCAAAACAAAAGATAAAACCATAATTAAAATTACATAAATAAATGAAAACACAAAAATATTATAAACAGAATACTTAAGATTGTAGCGGAAAACTGAACGCTACATTCTCCCCTGCCACATAAAAAAATAATATGAGTAAAAAGTTAACAGTTTTTAAATATTTTTTTCATATTTTAATTTTACCTAAATATTTTACTAAAAGTACTTTAAATATACTTTAAAAGTACTTTAAATATTAAATATACTTAAAAGTAAAAGTATATTTAATATATAAAAGTTTATGCTGAAGAATATTACGAAGTTAACTTACCATATTAACGTTTAGTAAATACACAACTGTTATTAAATAATGTTTATACAATGAAAACTATAAATTTATTAAATATTGATATAGGCTATAAGAAATGTATTAAATAAATTAATTTGATGTAGTTATAACATAATTTTTTAATTTTTTTTGGGGGGGGGAAGAATTAAATATTTTTAAATTTGAAAAATAGGCCTAGAGTTGATCGATGTTCACCAGGTTATGACGTACGCTGATGAAGTAGATTTAATAGGGCATGATAGGAGAACAATAGAAAGAAATGCAGAGTTCTTATTAAACGCTTGCAGGGACATGGGACAATAGAAGTAAATGTAGAGAAAACTAAACATGGAAGTGCGTCGGGACCGTAATACGGCAAATTATATATGCGTTAAAATATTAAATAATACTTTTCATAAAGTGGATAGTTTCAAATGTCTAGGATCAATATTAACAAACGAAAATTATATTCACGAAGAAATTAAATATCGACTAAAAGCAGGAAATTCGTGTTACTATTCGGTTCAAAACAGGGACGTACGCAAGGGGGGGGACCCGGGGGTCCGGACCCCCCCCCCCCCGAAATTTCGACTTTTTTAAAATTTAGCCTAATTTTAGGGGCAATTTTAGGAATTTTAATATAAAATACTTTCATATTTAGTTTGGAACCCCCCGAAATAAATTCCTGGGTACGCTACTGGTTCAAAATATCTCTTGTCGTCGCGAATTCTGTCGAGGAATTTGAAGCTTAAAATATATAAAACGATAATCATGCCTGTTGTTCTGTATGGTTGGGAAACATAGTCGCTTACTCTGAGGGAAGAACATAGACTGAAAGTATTTGAAAACAAGATCCTGAGACGAATATTCGGACCTAAGAGGAACGGGAATGGGAAATGGCGGAAACTTCATAACGAGGAACTACATAATTTATATGGTTTACCCAACATTGTTAGGGTCGTCAAGTCTAGGAGGCTTAGGTGGGCAAGTCATGTAGCTAGAATAGAAGAAAGTAGAAACGCTTTCAAAGTCTTGACTGGAAGATCAATCAGAAAATCAGCCATAATTAACGATTTATATTAAAGGGTTAATATGAACAGGGCCGTGCCGTGGAAAATCAGCGCCTGGGTCGAGAGTATACGACGGCGCCCCCATACATATTTTATATTCCAAGCAATTTTTCCTATCTTTTTTTCCTTTTTTCTTCTGAATTTTTCGCCCCCTTAGTTCGGCACCCGGTGCCGTCGCCCCGCCCTGAATATGAATAAACTGTGTTCTGATGAGCAGGCCTACTTTATTACTAGAAAATAGTTTGCTGATGGTATGTAATGTTGGAGTTTTTTCAGATCAGTTTGCTCATCCTAGAGTTCCATTGATTATAGAGTTTGAAACTAGATTTAAAAAGCATGTGTCGATTTTCGAGTTACTGGCAAGTTTTGATTCATTCCCAGTTCATGTGTACTTATTTTACTAGTTGTACTGTAATGTTCTGTATTGTTAATTTTACATAACAACATTGATATTAATATATAATTAGTTTAGCAGAATAATAATAAGCAACCATTTTTTCTAACGCATAGGGATGAGCACGAGTCAAGCTAAAACTCGACTCGACTCGAATTCAAGTCGAGTTTCGAGTCAAGTCAAAGGTAATATCCTCCAGTCGAGTTCCGAGCCGATTCAGTTTTTCGCGTCGAGTTTCGAGTCCAGTCGAGTTTGATAAATGGCTCGTTCGTTTTAACTCGTCTTCAAATCATGGCCTGATTACACTGGAAAACGAAAGCCATGAGAAATGTAAGCTAAACAGTAATATGGAATACTTTTAGTGTTGCTCACGAGAGGGAACACTGCTCACATCTCGTCTCGTCTCGATAGCGAGACCACAAGAGATTTTTTATAACAAGCTCAGCTCGGCTCGGCTCAACTGAGAAGATGGCTCGAGCCGGCTCACTTGGGGTGAACCATCGGCTCGAGCTGGCCTGGTAGGGATGAGCCATCTGCTCGGTTCGGCTCAACTGAGCCAAGGGCTCTAACCGAGTCGGTTGGGTGAGCTATTGGCTCGGCTCACTTCTCGGTTTGGGTTGATGGTGAATGAGCTGTGAGCCGAGCTGCTCGAGTCGATGACAATTCTAAATCCGGGACGAGCAGTTTTGAAGATATTTGACCAGTGCCCTATAACTTTTAACAGTGTTTAGCTCGAGCCCGAATACTCAACCTAGACCCTCAACCCAAATTCAAAAGCTCGTGGAGCTCCTTCGTGGCTAAGTGGTTAGCATACGCGCCTTTGGCGTGGGAGACCCTGGTTCGATTCCCGGCGGGAGCTCATGTGGTTCGGATTCCACGTTAATCAGTAGGTCCACGTCTCATATAGCCTCGCTGCTGAACGGGACGTTAAAATCAACTCACCTCACCTCAAAAGCTCGTGAACAATGTCCTTGACTCCTAGACTTCACGACTACCGAGGTTGGCAATCAACTAGTTTTTTAGTATTCAAATACAAACCCCTATCTTTCATTTTTATATACAGTGTTGTTATAATTAATAATAATAATAATAATAATAATAATAATAATAATAATAATAATAATAATAATAATAATAATAATAATAATAATAATAATAATAATAATAATAATAAAAGTTGTAGTAGTAGTAGTGTTATTGATAATAATTATACTGTCTATGTAATATACTTAAAGAATGTACTCGGAACTACACACCGGATTTGGCTCGACTCGACTCGAAACTCGACCCCAATTCGAGTCGAGTTAGAGGAAATTTTTCGAGTCGAGCTTAAAGATGTCTGTTTCTAGTCTAATCGAGTTTCAAAGAAAACTCGCTCGCGTCCTTCCCTACGAGTAACGCAGTATGGCATTTTATTAATGTTACATTATATGAAAATGTTCATATATCAAGTAAAAACTTGTTCTTGCATTTATATAAAGCGATTCAGAACGTGCAATAATAATAATAATAATAATAATAATAATAACAAAGCGGTAGTAGTAGTAGTACGGAAAATTGAACGTGTTTTTTTTTTTTTTTTTTTTACATTTTTAAAGTTTCGGACCTAAAAGTAACGCGTTAGTAACGTGTTGCGTTACTTTTAGGTCCGAAACTTTAAAAATGTAAAAAAAAAAAAAAAAAAAAAAAAAAAACAATTTTCCGTAGTAGTAACGCGTTACTTTCGAAGTAAAGTAACAGTTACTTTTTGGGGCAAGTAACGCGTTACTAACGCGTTACATTTTAAGAGAAAGTAAAGTAACTTGTAACGCGTTACATTTTTACAAGTAACTTACCCAACACTGGATAGAAGTCAGTGGAGAGCTTTTGTGAACGCGGCATTGAACCTCCGGGTTCCATAGGCCATAGAGTTAGTTAGATTACGAAGCATGAGTAGATGCCTAGGCTGATACTACAGATAGATTAACTGAAAAGATGGGTTCTACTGACATTGGGTAGTCTATGTACTCTTCGTATGCTAGGGCCTAGGGGAGAGGGGGAGATAAGATTTCACATCAGGTTACCTCACGCACAGTTGCACACCTTCATTTTTCAATAAAAATGGGAAAGCCAAGAGAAACCAATTTCATTTCACTTTCCTTTGTGGCAGTCGGACACAAATCATCACACTTATCTGCAACAAGCACTTTTCAAATCGGATTATTGGGAGAGCCTCCAGTTCCAATGTTGAGGGAGACATGTCTCTCCATTTCCCCGGAATTTGTGCCCGTACCTACAGCTGAGAGAACTTTCCAGCATGAGGGGGCATATCCTCCTCTGGCATTTATTGCAATTTGTGCCCAAGTAGCGGAAGTGGAATTAATGCATATTGATGAGACTACTAAACGCACTATAGACGAAGTTCAGTTTGAAATACTACAGAATACGATTCTTTTTTTAAAAAAATGGAAAAGCCAAGAGAAATCAATTCATCTTACATTCCTTTGTGGCAGTCGCACACAAATCATCACACTTATCCCAAAAAGCACTTTCCATGTCAGATTATTGAAGGGCATCTCCTCCTCGTCCCCCGCCGGGATTTGCGCAAGCAGAAGCAGTAGCTGTTTGAAAAAATGAAAATGAAATCTTTAAGTTTTACGTCCCACGTTTATGCCAATTAGGCTAAAGGAGACGGTGATTATGAGAAATGAATGAAATGGTGGAATGAAGAAAGTGTGAGGAAACAGGTGAACCCCGAGAAAACCTACGCACACGGTGTTTGTCCACCACAAAGTCCACACTGCTCAAGGTGGGATGGAACCAGGGACCTCAAGCACCGGAGGTGAACGCTCTACCACTGAGTAGCTGTTTGAGTGAAAGTCTATAATTTACCTTAAAAAGTGGAAAAACTAAAAAGGGTTATGGTGTGCTTTCTTCTAAGGATTAAGAAGTTCAAATAAATGAAAATGCAAAACTTGAAAGATCACAGAAGGGGAAAAGATAAAACAGCCAGAATAAAAAAAAAAAAAAAATACTGCGGAATATTGTATTTGTAATTTCATTTCTGCAACTGGGAATTCCCGCTCCTGCATGATAAGACAACTTCGTATAACGCCACTTTAACATTCCCTTTCGTCCTTATGTCACTCCCTCCCTCAACAAGGGAATCAGGATCTCTTCCTCCCCCTAGCGATTGTCCCGGAGAAATAAACAAAATATTCATAACATGTTTTGTGTTTTTGCTGCTCTGTTATTTAGCTTCTTTTGTAGTTGCTGCAGTTGTTCGCTGGTGGCGTTTCGCGCGTTGAGCTAAAGGAGAGAAAGCAGGTCTATTGGAGCGTGCGCCAGTGTTAGTAAACGTAGCTGTCATTGACTGCAGACGACATATTAATGAACCAAAGGGCAAGAGGCAATCAGTTCGTTTACAACTGCTGCTGAGATGTTGTCTCATAACGTAAGGAAGTGGTTGGAGATAATGTTGGTCCATTGGAGAACGCTGGTCGTTATTTTAGTGCCTTTGCTTCTTCTGCCGATTCCTATTCTTTACACGAACAAGGTAAGTGGATGGATGTAGGTCACGGTCAAAATTTTTCTTTCGACTGTGACACGCAAAGTGGGCACATTATTGCTTTCTAGAATTAGGTTTTTAAATGAAATGAAATCGTTAATCTAACGTCCCACCATTATGTTCAGGCGGATGATTAATGAAGATAAATCATTAGGGAATAACTAGTGGAATGACCATGTGAGAGAATCCGAGAAAACCCATGTTGTTCACAAATTCAGACGGCCTGGATCGAACCAGGGATCCATCGCACGAGATGTAAGTGTTGTACTACTAAACTCTCGTGACGTCAGCTTGAAAAACTTCTAAAATAAGTGTCTTTTTTTATGTTAATGGAGTTCAATGTACTCTATACAGGAATAATGGATGCAATCCGTAGATTCAATCCCAGTAATTGATTAAGTATTAAATTACTAGATTCAACAGGTGAAAGGATAAGAAGTGCAATGCGAGTCAGAATAGTAGGCAGGGATGTAATGAGCGCCAGAAAGATGTTAATCCTAGTTGACTATATGTGGAACATTAAAACTGAAGGAAAGGAGTGTTCACTGCAACTGAAACACTGACAAACTATTTTCGTAATCAACTGTTAAGGGTCTTCACTACAGCGAAATTAAACTACCGCTAACTTTAGAGTTTTTCTGTAATATCTTCAAAACAAATAAAAATATTCAAAAAGTAGAAACGTAGTAAACTAGACAATACAATTTTGCATGTGATACCTTTACCACAATTCACCTATCTGCTTTTCGTATGCCGCTATTTACAGAATCCGCAAAAAATGCTAAATCTATCTAAGGTTGCAAATCAAAAGCAGATAGATGAGTTGTGATAACGGTATCACATGCAAAATCGTGTTGTCTAGTTCATTACGTTTCTACTTTTCGAATATTTTTATTTGTTTTGAAGATATTACAGAAAAACTCTAAAATTAGCTGTAGTTTAATTTCGCTGTAGTGAAGACCCTTAAAATGTGATACCATGATAATATGTTGAAAATTGCAGAAGACATATTAAACTACGGGCATTGCAATAATGTAGCGTCATTTTCTCAGTGAGTGAGTGTCCGTGGTGATGAATTTTTATAGGCTACGCAGATTAGACTTAATTCGTTAACCATAAACTGAGTGCGTGAGATAATAGATTAGCCTTTAAAATCCATGTTGTTAACTATAGAAGTAACTTTACTATGTTGCTTAGGACATAGGACAATTGCGTGGTCTGACTTCCTTTGGCTCCCTACTAATATATGGAGGAGAACAAACAGAACCATGCAACCAATACCAAATAAATTACATCCCTTGCGTGTTGCTGTTAAAACTATTACCACAAAATATGTATTTTTTGAGACCAATGATACTGAGTTCTACCACCGATTTCGTGCAAGCACGCGGAGGCTCCTTTAAAATTGGTGCGCAAGCTTAAACCCCTCACGCACCCCTGACTGACGCTGAATGGCGGATAGTGATGGGTAAATTCCCGGGAAGATATTTTTCTGGAATAATCCCGGGAAGATTCCCAAAATGGGAATTCATGTACAATCACAAAGAAAATTGCATTCTATTACTATATTATGATTTCAAAGTTAACCCATTAACGCCGGAATTATTTTTTGTTTTCAATTTTGGCTTATTTAGATGTGAAGACCACGTATGAGTAATTTTAAGTTCGTGACGTAAGCTGTTTCGTTGTGGGACCCCGTGATCATATGAACACGCTAGGCGTTCAAGTAAGCACCTTCGGATAACATGAGTATATCAATGCCCTGTTAAATTATTCACACATACGTAAAAGAAAAAAAAAAACGTTTATTGTCTTAGAAACTGTTACATTCTATAACAGCGTTTCCCAACCTTTTTCAACTTGCGGCACACTACATGTGTAACTTGAATTCTCGCGGCACACTCATAGATATTATTATTATTATTATTATTATTATTATTATTATTATTATTATTATTATTATTATTATTTGCAAATATAAAATACCATGGTATTTTTTTCTGTGATTACTGATCATCTTCTCACAGAGATGAAAGCTCGATTACTGGTTTTCCCCTATGCTAATTCATTATGCTTATTTTTTATTCTAATTTTAAGATAGAAAACAATTGCAATTAAATATAGGACTCGGATTTTTAAAAATACACTTTCTTTTTCGAAAACTGTATCCAACCTTTCACTAAGAACGAAGATCACTAAATAACGAACATACAAACAAATGTCTTGTACTTTTAACTTTGCTGTTTTAACCAAAACCGGTGCATATTATTGCAATCACACAGCTTGCTATGCGTCGAAGTCAAAACACAGCTCTTGAACAAAGTGTTGTTCTGTCATTAACGTGAGAATGAGGTTCTATGAACGTTCACTTGACGCGTACTGTACAAGTGCTTCCATTTCTCGGTGAAGTATGACTCTCAATTGAAGCGTAACATAGCAGCTAACCGTGGAAATGTGTACGAATTGAAATACTGTCTGCTACACAGTAATAGATGTAGAATAATATATTAAAATTACAGTAATATTTTTCCATGGTAGAAATTCATAGTAATGTGAAATATAAAAATATGCATTTTTTCCTATGTCTTGCAATTTGGTTGCTATAGAATTAATAATTTTGTTTCTATTTCCTCTTGGCACACCGGTTGGGAAACGCTGATCTAGAAGACAAAATAAGCACAGTATTGGGATTAATGAGTTGTAGGTTATGAATACCATTATCAATGGGACTTTCTCAGGGAGACCGAAAAATTATAGGGGGGCATTCCATGGTTGCTATATTAGTCTGGTATTGAATATAAGCAGTTTGCTATATTAGGTATATATTTTCGTGAGCCATGGGGGAGACAGGCCCCACCTTCGGGCGTACATGGCCTTTATAGATTTTTTTAAAAAAGAAACTGTCTACGTAAAAGCCCTCATTACATTTGAACCATTTCGCAAGAACTGTGCTTGAACACAGGGTATACCCACAACGTTTACCATTAGTGCGAACCTCTAAGTGGTATATGTCATCAAAATGAACGTAGCCACTTACACAGTATTGCTCACTGCTCAACTTCGAAATAGCTGGACCTCCTGCACCTAAGGGAACTGCTTTATATTTCTGCAAATAAGTTCAAAATTATAAACGTGAAATGTTTATCCTATTTCTGCTCAACAGAAGCCATGTATTTCGCACCGGTACATCAATCATCCAAGAGAAAAGTGCCCACAACCACCATTTGGACCTGATTTCAATGCGATGAGATATTCTGGTCTATTTGATCAGTATCTTCCATGTGCTTGTTGTATTCTTCTAATAAATATAGACGATTTACGCGTGTTTTCTTCTTTTCATTCTGGAAATATCGCTCAACATTATAAACAGACTGAGCCCCGTTACATACAGACGCAGTTGTGACCACTTCGTTGTCACAACATCTTCAACCTGTCCAGTATTATCTGTGAAAAGAACTTCAGCGTGATTGGTAAATTGGTGTCCTGTAAGGTTGTCGATTCTCCTGAATCTTCCTCTTGAATCACTGCATTTCTCTTCTCCTGAATCTTCATCCGTTAAGATGTTATGTTTCGGGGGTTCAAAATATATGACTTGTATGTCTTGTACGTCATTCGATTCCAAAATATCAAGGATTTGTTGAAGTAAAAGACCTCTTTAATAAAAGGAAAAAGAAATACCAGTAACAGTAGTAGCAAAAGTCATATAATAATAATAATAATAATAATAATAATAATAATGATGAAGTGAAAATAATAACACAAGTGAAATGAAAGCATGTACAAACTGTTCTAAATGAATTTATCTGCAAAATTGTACTGTACTATCGACATTTTTACATACATACGTAAGAGAGAAAAATATATTTAAACGCCTTGCGTGTTCATACAATCACACTGATGAAAAACTTGATTAAGCATGTCCCAAATATGTTCAGATGAGTGAAATGTACAGTGTTACAACATTTGGCATCTCTAAAATATAACCAAGCACAAAATAATTTGAAAGGATAAAATATAAGAATATTTTGTAATATCTACTGTGAGGACAATGCCGTTTTTATTCTATTTTTAGTGAAATGCCAACAACTGTGCCTCCAGATTGCATTGAAGCTGCAATATGGAACTTGTTTTGTTTGAATTGTGTTACCATAACCTTGTCCTAGTAGGCAATGCATATCATGTAAGGAAACCACTGACACCAAGTTACACAAGACTTGTTTTGATAAGTACTACCTGCTGTGATCACGCACGGCACTAATGGGTTAAATTAGTATTTTTTTTTATCACAGTATATTATTACAGCTGTCTCCAGAGGATTCTTTAAAATGTATATTCTGAACGGTACTATGTAATTTTATTATATTTAGATTACGTAGAATATGTTCTATGAAAGTAAATATGTGGAAAAAATCAAGGATGTTATAAATAGAGGATCTGCCCATATGTATCTTCGTCCTATTAAATCGATGAAGCCAAAAAAACAATCGAGCATCGGCACGTCTGATTGGCTACTCTCGTTTCTGCCATCGTCTGATTGGCTACTTTCGTTTCCGCCATGATTGTTGGCTCAAAACATTGCCATCCTATTGGGCGGAGTGGGCAGAGTAGGGGTGGCGAAACTGTGACGTATGGCTTCAAGATTTTGTTGTAAAGGCAGATCCTCTATTTTATAAGATCCTTGGAAAAAATGGTATAGTAAGTCCACATATTTTCACACCACTAAACAGTTTAAATTTATAAGTAGGGCCTAAGTGGATTTTCTAAACTTCACTCTAATACTGATATTATAAACATATTAAATATTTAAATGTTATAAACGAATTAAATTGGGTAACTGTCAGAAGATACATGTCTCACCAATTTATCAACATTTGCGCATACATATTTATGTTCATAAAATTTGCAAGATACTGACTTATCTTTATAATTTACCACGTAACATTGCAATACACGACATTTCTTCTTACCTATTTCTCGAAATTCGATGCGTAATTCACATGTAAAAGAAGCCCGAGCACCTCTTTAGAGACAGGAGACAGGCCGGCGTCTATTACTAACGGTAATTCGTGGTATATTAATAGTACTTAATCTCTATTTCTACATTACTGTACAAACTGGTTCCTTTCATCATTTGTAAATTAGTACTTTGCTATTTTTTAGTGCAAATGGAAATGGAACTAATAAAACATATGATTAGTTATATAAAGTAGTCAATGAATTTTATTTTTTTATTCTCCAAATTATTTAAAGCCTAGAAGTAAATCATAATAAATGAAAATAAAGTAATTAGTCATACGGTTCTTATAATTTGGAAGATAAAATAAAGAAATTGAAATAAATTCCTTTCCGGAATATTTCCACTTTTTATTTTCCTTCCCACCGGGAATATTCCCACTGCCCATCACTAGTGGCGGATCTAGCCCGGGACAGGGGCGTAACCTCCTCCCCCAGTTTGTTGAGTGACAAAATGTTATCAGTGTGCTAGGGCTGACCAAAAGCTTTAAAGCAGTTATAGAAACAATTAGACCTACTACAGCCTCTGATACATCACTTGGAACTCGCCCCTGTGTTCCTCGAACCACTCCATCACACTCCTGGCCTTATCACATGGTGCATTATCTGGTCGAAAAATGCCACTACCGTTGGGAAACATGGTCGTCATGAAGGGGTGTGCGTAGTCTGCAAGCAGTGTGCGATACGCCTCGACCGTCATGGTGCCTTGCTCGAGCGGTCCAAAGATGGGGAAAATGGTTGCCCAACCATCTCCGAAAATTATAAAACTTTCAGTGTGACGAACCTTGTATATGAGAAGGTCAATAACATCATTCACGTTGCCGTATGTACAGATCTTTCTGAATGACAGCCATTTTTGTTGTCAATGGAGTGCAATTTTTTTTTTTTTTTTTTTTTTTTGCATTTGCAAGCTTTTACCAAAACTACAATTGCTCAGGACGTACGTATCAGACGAACTCCAAACAAGAGTGAATGTTTAGGGGAGAGACTGAAGTACATGGAGAACATACTCTTGCTTCTAAATAAATATGCAAGGTTGCAAACCAATACATGAAATCACTAGAAAAACTACAGAAAATTACACTTTTAAAGGAGCTTTATTTTGGAATGGCATAAACCCAGAGGTTCATAAGTTTTGTGCTGAATACTATTGCATGCAAAGAGTCTGTAGAAATATCCACAGATATGATACTACTTTCACCGTAGATTTATGGGGTCCGAAATTTAAATTTTGCGATTTTGATTTCATTTTTGGGGCGTAATATCTCAGGAGGGCAAAGTGCTAAAAATTGCTGCTTAGACCACAAAGAAATGATGTATCTGAATAAACTCTTGCAAAAAAATGAGAACATGGTAAAAACGCGAAGAAAGCACTCACGTGACGATGGTCTTAGCCCAGAAAATTTAAGTGTTTTTATACGTTTGATGCTAGATCTAAAAAACTACGCATGATTCAGCAATTAGACCCGCTTTTGTTAGTGCTCAGTTGTGCAAAACTTGCGAGTTGCGAGTGGCGTTTGTTCCATCTTCCTAGCTCCATGATCATTGCCACGTCTATATGGTAAGCGATTAGCTTCCCTTTGCACCCACGACACCCATCGTCGAACTGGACCGCGGAATTCAGGCACTTAATGTATCAGCAAAGTATTATTGAAATCCAGTCCCATTTACGGAAGTTAATGTGTTCACTAGGTTGCGTTACACTTGGCTGCTGCTGCCTGCATCTATCCTGTCCTGCTAAAAATGGCGTATTTGTGGAAAACATTTAAAATGATTGTTGCAGTAGCTTTTAGTAGCTGTAATTACATGTTCTCGCAATTACACGAATTAAGCAGTTTGCAAACTTCAGCAATGTTTATCGTATCTCCGGAACGGTTTGAGCTATCGAAGTGCTCTAAACGGCATAATAATTTACACGTACATTACAAGCCATACAAGTAACTAGATATGATACTTACCTAAGCATTTTTTCGAAATAAATGTTTTCAAAAAAAAAAAGTTAAAATTTTCAAGCCCAGGTAACTTCGTTCCTATACATTCGAAACAAGCCATACCATGAGCATGGTATCCAGCACTAAAGTACTTTCGATGTACATTATTCTGTGCATCTCCGTTATGCTGTATTTGCGTTAGAGGTTTCCGAACTTTGGATGTTTGTGATATTATAATACCCTTAGTTTGCAACGCTGACTAAAAAGTGGTATTTTAAGTTTACGTTTGACACGTTGATTTTAAATGTGTAGTAATCTGACGTAATGCCATTTAAAAAAAATAAAACTTTATATTGGGTTGGCAATACTGTTTGCTGACTGTTTAATACACACAAACATCTTCCCTTCTTATAGTTGCTTCGTGCAATGTTTCACTTTTCTCTCTCGTTTGGTTTGTCCGTTGTAGCAGATGGTCAAGATAAATTGTCCACTCTGTAGATGTGGCAATGATCATGGAGCTGGGCCTAATTGCTGAATCATGCGTAGTTTTTGAGATCGAGCATCAAACCTATCAATACATTTAAATTTTTCCGGGCAAAAACCATCGGAATAATAATAATAATAATAATAATAATAATAATAATAATAATAAATACTTAAGGATATCCACGAAATAAGAACTCTTTGAACGGATAGGCTATGATTTATATTGAAACTGAAATAACGAAGTTCCAGAAGAAATATATTTCATCTTTAACGAAATACTTTCTTTCACGGTAAGCCCTCTTCTTCAAATCAATAATTATAGGATGATAGTAATAATTGCTAATAATTCAACCGTTTTTTGTAGAATTAACTGCTTTCTACTCCTACAACTGCTAGTAGCTGTCAACTTAGCTATACTTTAATTTATATAAAGCTTGTATTTTGTTCAAATTAGAATGGATTTGACCGTATAGAAAGGTCGGAATCGCGAATGATGTTTAACACGTACCAAGCACTGCATTCTATTGCACAGCCTGCATATTAGGTAATCTATTATTATTATTATTATTATTATTATTATTATTTTTATTATTATTATTATTATTATTACAGTAAAACCTGTCTTCAACGGACCCTTTATTAAACGGAAAACTGTCTTAAACGGAAATATTTCACAGTCCCATGAATTTTATAGAACAAAACGTGTAAAAGCCCCTTCAGTAAGCGGAAACTGTGTTACGCGGACAACGGAAAGAAAAATAAACATGTAACGGAAAATTCTGAGTTCCGGACTACAGCGTTTAGATGTTTCGACATTCTGTGAGACATATACATTACACTGTTTGCGATTAAATGTTCGTTCTTTTGTTAAATATTTCTGCACAGTGTTGACCTTCCCCTACCACTACTCATATTCACCCCCACAACTTAATCAAGAATCATAAGGAATGTCGGAAAGAAGAAAACGAGGTATAGGAAGAAGAGGAATACGATACAGAGTTCCAAGAAGAGTGTAGAATAAATACACATCAAAATTCTCTCAGAAGTTTAAAGGAACTGCAAAAATTTGCTTTACGGAAAAATGATTCTGATTCACTTAGTATAATTTCTCAGGCTAAAGTAATATATGCGGAAAGTCAAGCAGCCAAGCATCAATGCACACAGAAAACCCTGCTCGACTATTAGAAAGATAAAGAAAACGTGTGCATAATATTTTATATTCATTTTATTATTATTTTTATTTTTATTTTGTATTTATTCGTAGAAGAAAGAGTACTGTAATCGAACAATGTACGTACAGCAATATATTTTCTCAGTATGCCCCTTTATAAGCATGTATTAAAAAATTAGGTCTACCTCCACTAAGCGGAAACCTGACTTTAACGGAAATTTTTGGAAGTCCCGCTCGATTCCGCTAAAGACAGGTTTCACTGTATTATTATTATTATTATTAACCATAGTCATAGCAGGATATCACTACCACTGATATGAAGAAAAAGTCAAAATTGGTGGAATCTAATTTATTAATGCTGAATGTGGAGCTCTCCCCTCCACCATTGGCCCCGACAGGACAACCAACGAACTTTTGTGTTAATTGCGGAGCAGAGTAGTAAAGATACCGTGTTTGGTATCGTTTGGGTTTATTTCGTTAATAAATAAATGACTGCTGTAATAGTTGTCTAGCAACCGTTGCCTGCTGTCAATTATGCATCAGAGGGTTGTGACAAACCTCACCTATGACAATCAGCAACTAATCCTTAGGATAGATGTATTTCAAATATATTTTTTAACACCTTCCTTCTGATAAAAAAAAATCGAATTGCACGTTTCTAGCCATAAAATTATGGCCTGGATAGGAGTACATTTGATAAATATAGAATAAGCCTAGTTACCCTTTTCAATAATTCCGTGGTAGAGCGTTCACCTCTGGTGCATGGGGTCCTTGGTTCGATTCCACCTCGCACCAAATGAGATTGTAGTGGACAAACACCGTGTACGTGGGTTTCCTCGTGTTCTCCCGTTTCCTCCCACTTTCTTCATTCCACCATTTCCTTCATTTCTAATCATCACCGTCTCCTTTAGCCTATCCGTAGGACGTAAAAGTAAAAAATTTATTTTTCAAGAATTGTAATGTGAGGGCTTGGAATGAATTAAATGTAAAGTGAGTACGAAATAATTAACACCTTCTGTTAATATACTAACTTTGTTTCATAGAGTTTATCCCGAAGATCCAATAGCGTTTTACAGGAATCCGGCATTTGCAGAAAGAAAACAGTTCTTGAAAATAATATATGAATTCTTCCATCATTTACTGTAAGTAGTTAGGGATGGTTACTTCTGGCGCATTTCCCCCTCCCACCCCTAACTACCAAAAATTATGAAGCCGCCACTGACCATTGAACTTTAACACAGAAGGATACCCCAAGTGAGACTGAATATGCTTTTATGACATTTAAAATCATAAAAACTTACATCTAAACTTACATCTAAAAACTTAAATCTAAAACTACAACTCTTCTAACTTATAATGTCCCCATGGTAGGGTATTGATCCCATCCTTTAAAACACATCTCTTATCATCTACACAACTTAAAGCTAACTTATTTACTTCTATACTGTACAAATCGTGCTTATAACTTCTAATCAAGTTCATCTTCTTATAATATTCTTTTTGGCTAATCAAACAGTCCTTATATTCGTTAAATGAAAGTTCTTTATACACAACACTCTTCTTAACACCTTTAGCCTTCTTACAACACTTTTCTTTATCGAACTTACCTTTAAAGTCTTTATCTGTTAAATCTATTTGAGGTGCTTTTATACTGTACATCTTACTTCTTAAACCTACAAACTCTTCTATGATTGTGCCTTTAATCTCATCCTTCATCTTACCAAGTATTTTCTTATTGATTTGTGGTATCTTATATTTATTATCTTTAGGGTAATCACTCGTGTCGAAGTAATCAATGTAATTTTTCATGTCCTCGTACACATCTTCTGTTTGAATATGGTATATATAGCTATCAGTATCTGTATAACATACTTCTATTTTGTCTTGGTATTTTGGCTTCATCACATTATAATGGAAGTCGTACATTAAATATTTTGACAAATCTAGAATTGACATACCAACATAAATCGGTTTGTTAAATTGCACTTTAACCTTGTTCATGTGAACTGCTACTAAATTTTCCGTAAAAACTGTGGTACTCTTATAATTCGGTTTTGCTACAAGCTTCTCGTATTTTTTCTCATCACTTACAAGTTTGATATTAACTCTTTTTCTAATATTTTCCATAGTCTTTCCAAAAACTGAATTGTTCATGAGCTTATAAAAGTCTTTTTCAAAGTCATTTGTTGCTCTAGTTCTCATCTGCGTGTTTAAATCAATATATTTCTTTAACCAATCTGATTGTTCGAACTCTATTACTCGATGTATCTTGTTAAGTTTTAATCCAAGTGAAAGACATTGTTTTAGGTTTCGATAGTGAATTACATATTTTTCTTTGTCATATAGGGTTGTTAAGAGTTTTGATTGTTTTGAACCAGGTGGACATATGTTTTGAGGTGCTAATGGGTAGTCTTTGTGATAGTCATGCAATTTTTTAGGATATTCAAGATCAACTTCTAATATGTAACCAGTATCAGAATCATCAGGTATATTTGTGAAATCTATTTCTTCAATCTCATCCTCGCTTAACCATCTAAATCCCTTATACGGTAAATATTGACTCATTGCCCACCCATACAAGTTATTGGCGTCTAGATACATTAAGTAAGAATCTTCTTTATCCTTATCGTAATCTTCCATATACTTATTGTTTGCTTTCACATATCTTTTTGAACATTGGCTAATCCCACCTCTTATACCTTTCTCTACCATTAATACCATATCATAATCCCATAACAGCTCTAATTTTATATTTGTCATCTTTAACATAGCATCCCAAGCTAAACCTGGTGCTGTCATATACCAAGCTGGATCAAGATCATAAGCTTTAAGACATGTTTCTCTAAAGTTCTCAAACACATCTGCTAACAATAATACATCTGTTTTCAAATATAAATCATGGTATTGTCCGAGATTTTTAATGTCAAATGTTCCCCACACTTTCTTTGCATGCTTATAATCCTCATCGCTTATATGTGTGTTGTTAAGCTTGTTGTAGAATGCTTCTTTTGGTGGTAATTTTCTTTCTTTAAACCTATCCCAATTGTTAACATAATCATATGGGTAAACACCTTTTCTTATCACAAGTTGAAACTGTTCTTGATTAGGATAAAAGTGTTGGGTATGTATCATTTGCTCAGGTTTCAAGTTCGATGACAATTTGTCTAAACTGCAAGCCATAAATCTAAATGAATCTACAAATTTCAATTTAATAGCTCCAACCTTTTTACTGAATGATATGTATCTTTCCTCGTTATTGGGTATTAGATCTATTTCTTCTTTATTACATCCAAGCTCTTTTATAAACAGGTGAGAGTCATATCCTGTCAAGTTATGTATGATCACTGGTACAAACTTTGGTACTTTAACTTTTAAATTGCAGTTATTACATAGAGGTGCTACAAACTCTCCTGTTATATGATCATGATGTTTAACTTTGTGGTTTTCTGGTGTATATTTTACTTTACAGTAAGAACAGGATTCGGATTGGTTGAACTCTTTTCTCTGACTTTTTGTTAATGGTAATTCGTTATTTTGTTTGTATATGTTCGATATGTGTTTGGCTTCTTTTGTTAACAGTCTTATGAACTTCTTAGCTGCATCTTTACCTCTATACACAACAGGATTGGTTTTACTTCCATCACTCTTTACTACATAATAACAAAATCCAGATGGTTTATGTTGTTGATATTTTTTGGTATATGGCTCACTATCTGGATAACATTCTTCACAACCCATAACTTTATGTAACAAACATTCAAAATCAGCATAAATCACAAATGGCATTTTCATTATGTATTGGTAGTTTTTAAATTCAACGCATTTACCTTCTTCAGGCATTATTATTTTTACTGGCTCATTTAACGAACAATCTTGCTCATGTTTATTTAAAGCGTTTTGTGAGTAAAAGTATAACAAACATCTGTCACATAAATATTTTCGAGCTCTCTTTTTAGTTAATTGTGTACATACTAGTCTGCTTAAATCCTTAATCCAACAATAGTGTGTTTTAACTTGGTCTTCATTTTGTTCTTTTACATATAATAAATTGACATGATTTTCTTGCTTGTTTTGTGTGTGATGTAGTATATAGATTGAATAGTCTTTATCATATGCATAAACATTTATAGAAATATTAAGTAATTTTTCAGCTCTTGGAATATCGCTTAGTTTTACAGGGAAATGAATATTTTTTAATTTTTCTTGTAAGTATTTGACAGCTTGCTTGTACTTGGAAGGTCGTTGTGGATCTTTATTAACTGGGTATAGTGCAGAACAAATTGAATATAAGAAACATTTTTCATCTTCATTCTTTACATTAATTACTGCCTTTTTGTTTTGAATTTGTTTAGGTAATTCTATGTATGTTGATCCTCTATATGGTGTATATTTGACGATTGCTAGTTGTAAAAAGTTAATGTTTATAAGAGCCCAGCCAGAACCTCTAGCTTGGAACTCATCCATTCTTGTTCTTAATCTTTGTTTCATCTTAGTTATTTCTTCCTTTAGATTACTTGATCGATATATTTCCTGGTTTTCAGTGTTAAAATAGAAGTTTTCAGTTTCTTCACCTTTCTTATATGTACAACTTATATAAAGATTAGCTTTCAATGAACTATGTTTACTTAAGCTAATTTGTAATCTGTTTGATATAGCTTTAGATGTTGCAGTAATATATTGTTCAAGTGGATCTTGTGGTTTGTAATCTGTTGTAAATCTCCATGTTTCTAATCTTGATTTTAATGCAATGTTCTGCCGTTTTACATCGATTGGTTGTGATTCAACTTTGATTCTTGGTTCTTCAATTACTTCTTGTTTAAATGGGAATATATTTCTAATCTGTCTCCTGCTTTGTTCATCATCATGTTGTTTAAGAAGGTCTATCAGTTCTGCTTTTCTTAATCGGGAATATCTTCTGATTCCCCTCTCTTTACATTGTCGCCTTAACTCTACTACAGTAAATCTATTATAATTATTCATCTTATTTATTATATAGAAAATCTTTCTACTCTTCAATTTTTATCTTCACCGGGTTATTTCAGTTCATTTTCATTTGTCCTAGTACAACGCTTAACATTGTACACCCCTGCCATTGTCTACATATTAAGCGTTATATTAGAACACGGCTTTCATGGGATTAACCCATCAAAGTCACATATACACATTTAAAACTGAATCATTTTTGTAAGCTTACTCATCATCATCATCATCAGTATCATCATAATCATCACTACCATATTTATATTCATCATCACTACTCAAATCAGATGTTTTTTGTTGCATTACTAATAACTCTTTTTCCTTTAACAGTATTTGCTTCTCTAGTAGTGTTGCTAAGAGTTTAAGATCATGATGAATTAGTTCAAGTCTATCATGTAATAAATCAAAATGCGCTTCCATATTTGTTATATAGAAAACCAGCAAAAATGAATCAATTTAAAAAATCTAAGAATAAAAACAAACATGACTAGTGCTAAGGAAATATTGTCTTACAAACCTGTATTTGATTGTGTATGTAAATATTTAGATATTGGTGGTTATAATGACAAAGACAAAATAAATTTTAGCATCTCAATAGGTATGTTAGATCATTTGTTCAAGAAGGCCACTAAAGAAAACAACTCATTTCTTACACAAAACATTCTCTATGCAAACGTTATGAACTTGTCCGAAGAGATGTTAGATTCACTGACTGATGAACAATGGTTATCTATAGGCTATGATGATTATGAGGAGGAATATAACTATGATCACATTACAGAAGACTTCATACGCAAATATCTGTCGAAAGTTAATTTGAGTGAAATATGTTTATGGAAAGAGTTATCGGAAGAGTTTATAAGAGAATTCACTGATAAAGTTGATTGGGAGATTATTTCAGGAAGCCAAGACTTATCAGAAGACTTTATAAGAGAATTTGCAGATAGAGTTGATTGGAAAGAAGTATCGTATCATCAAAAGCTATCTGAAGAATTTATTAATGAGTTTATAGATAAAGTTGATTTTGATGCTATATCTTACAAAAACGAACTCTCTGAAGCCTTTATACGAGAACATGCAGACAGAGTTAATTGGTGGTACATATCTGGAACTCGTCAATTATCAGAAAACCTTATAAGAGATTACGCTGACAAAGTAGATTGGGAAATGATTTCAATGTCTCAAAATTTAACAGAAGAATTTATTGCAGAGTTCAAAGACAGAGTTCATTGGTATAACATTTCAACTTATCAAGACCTCTCTGTAGATTTTATATATATATTTAGACATTACGTAGATTGGAGAGCCATAATAAGAAAATATCATAATAATCCTGATTTAGGTAGTATGTTGAATTTAGCATTCGATGTTATAACAGATGGTTTGTTTAACGCTTGAAATTGTACTTTGATGGATTAAACCATAAAAGTCGTAACCTATCATACAAGCAATCTATACTGTTAATCAATTCTTCTTCTGATAGGGGGTGTCCAAAACTCATACCCCTTACCTTTACGAATCTCTTATACTCAAAAACAAATCAACAACAAACTCATCGTCGTATTCTCCTTCAATATCCACGTGACAACCATACGAAACAACACAGCTGTATTTTTCTTTGACTTTGTTTAGGAGGTTGACTGAGTTTGGATCTTTGGTTTCTGATAACACTGACATTCTTGGATACTTTTCTTTAAGACACTGAAGTCTTGCTTTGATGTTGCGCTGCTGAACCCTTCCAACCCAATATTTGTATGACTCGTAACGCCTAACCTGATCATGTTTGTCTATGTCGTACTTGTCTACTATGTCTTGAAGCTGACCAGCTGTGAGGTTCTTTTTAACGATAATTAACTTGTGTACTTTCCCTGGGTCTTCTGTGTGTTCTGCTGCTATATCTCTAAGTTTTGTGTTTTCTATTCTTAAATCGTTCATTTGTTGTTCTATCTCTTCTACTCTTATTTGCAACTCTTCTTGATCTTCTTGAATCTGTTTAAAATTAGAAACGAAATAGTCTTGGATAATATCATAGCACTTGTCATAGAAGTCTTGTGATACCCATAAAGCAATAGCGAGAAATATCTTTTTATACATATACGTTCCTGAGACTAGATTGTTTATTTCGTTACCAGCTAGTTTTATTGTGTAAAATGAGTTTCTGAAGTCCCCAGAACCCCGGGAACTTCGAAGTTTGTTGTAATACTCAATAAGCTCCTTAGAGTGTTTGTTTTCTAACCAATGATCAAACCTCTTACCACCACTCTGACACAGCTTAGTAGCGTTAAAGTATCCTGTACTCTTATCTATAATCAACTTGAAATCACCGAAGATACCATACCAATAATTGTCTTTAATCTGTTCGTAGCAAATATCGTTTAAACTAGAACTATCCATAGTACTCATATTTATTATATAGAAAATGTTGATTTTTAACTTCATTTTCGTTACCAGCTAGCCGGCGCCAGATATCCCGCACCGGCTTTGATTTATGTAAGAGACCCTGGAAATATATGCTATGAGGGTATTCGATACCCTTATTTCGTTCAAACTACCCTTTTATGGCATAATAACCATAAAAGACAAACATTTATATTTACACTACAACATTACTCTTATCTATCCAACTATTATGCGAATCATCAAACCCTAGCCATTTAACATATACTTTATCACCTTTCTTTCTCAACACCTTTTCTACCAAGTATTCATCTTTGTGTTTCGTCTTTAATAGTTCTGGTTCGTAAAATCTACCTTGCACATCCTCTTCTTCTAAATCTTTAATTCTATAGGTAGGCGGATTAGATGGAATAACTTCACTAATAACAAATACTTCTGTTGACCAATTAGGTGTATATCCTTTCTCAAATAACCCTTTCGACTTACTTATACGAACATGATCACCTAACTTGTATTTGGGCTTAACACGCTTATATTCTTTTTGATACACTTTCTCCAATATTGCTCGCTCATTCTTTTTGCTAACTTCTATAGGTTTTAAACCAATTGTTCTATGAATTTGATGATTATACTCTTTAACTAGTGTTGGTAATATCTCTATCCATTTGTAGTTCCCTTGTGTTGTGAACCTTTTCCACATGTTCTGCTTAAGCGTTCTATTGAATCTTTCAACCACAGAAGCTTTCTTACCACTATAGGTTGAGTAGTGATTAATCTTATTTTCTTCCATTAACTTCTTAAACTCTTTATTGTAAAACTCTTTACCTTGATCTGTTTGTAAGTTGCTAGGTTTTCTCGTTCTTAATATGGATTCGAATGCTTCTGTAACATTCTTCCCACTCTTATCTTTAACAGGAACAGCAAACGCATATTTCGAGAACACATCTATAATCGTTAGCAAATACTTATAACCTTTATTGATTTTGGAAACACCTTTTAACACTCCACTATCCATTTCTACAAGATCAGCCTGCCAAAGATCATCGATACCTTTTATAACTACACTTAATCTGTCAAAGTTTTTTCTAGATGGTTTGTGAATTTCTTCTACAATGTCTTCTCTAACACCTTTACCTTCTTCTAGTCAATCAGGTTTTTTAACGAATTGAGTTTTAGTAACACCACATACAGAACAAATACCTTTCTTTAGATATCTTCCATTCTTTGTTTGTTCAATTCTAATAGTATCTTTCTTCGTATCTGTCACTTTCTTACACTTAACACAATACATCCTGTTTATTATATAGAAAATCAATAACTACCGTTGTTTAATATTATGCTTTCAACATTCTCACCATCATCATCACTATCTTCGTCTTCTCTTTCTACATGCATAAGAAGCAATAGTAATTTACCATGTTTGAGACCAGAATCTTTAGAAGGCCTAACTGCTAATAGATCATTTGTATTAAAGTGCAATGGAAAAGTTTCAACTAGAGAATCATTTAAATATAGATCTATATAATACGTATTGTAAGATGACTCTATGTGCATTAACCTACCTTTATAAAGAAATTTGTATGCGATAGATAGATTATGTATTAAAAAGAACGGAGTTTCAACATTTTCTGATATCAATCGACTATGAAGCTCTATAACATAACTCCGTTTGATGAAGTTAAGCTCTTCTTTCAACATAGCAATGTCTTTTCTCACAACTGCATTATCTAACTCTGATGTCATTTTAACATTACCAAAGATATCCATATTTATTATATAGCAAACGTCTTTAGGAAAGCTCTCTCTCTATATACATTACAACAAACAATAATTGTCCTTCTTCCATAGCAGAATTTTTATTTGGTTTAATCGTAATTATATCGTTCTTCTTAAAGTCAAAAGGTATCTCTTTAACCAAAGTATCACCCAAATATATATCTAAAAAGTATTTATCCAAACTTAAGTCCATGTGCATTATTTTCCCATTATAGAGAAATTTGTAACCATTAGAGAGATTAAATATTCTAAAGATTGGCTCCTTAACGTTTTTAGCTCTTAATCGATATAGTAGAGGCATGGTTTCTTTCTGCATAACCAATCTAGTGGTATCCATTCTAATCTTTTGAAAATCTTCTTTCTTGATGTATGTGTCTTGTAACGTTTCTAATGCATCTTCAAATCGTTTTCTATCGTTCTCTAATTGGGTTTCTATTGACCTGAGTTGACTTATGCTAACAATATCATTTAAATTCTCCAACAATTTTATTTTTTCTTCACTAATATCAACATCGCCTTTTCTATCTTTAACATTACCAAATATATCTATACTCATTTATTATACAGAAAATGCCCATCCTAGTTTTTCAAAACATTTCTTTAACATCTCTATTTGTCTAGGTGAGCGTTTAAAATCAATATCAACATGAACATCGTGCTTTCTCAACAGATAGTGCAATACACATTTCAAGTTAATAAATAATGCTCTTTCCGGATACAGCTCCCTAAAGACCTCGTGTAAGTTTTCGAAGTCGTTTATAAGTGTTTCTTCCATATGTTGTAATTTTAATGGTTTTTGATCGGTAAGGTGATAGTGTATTAAATAGACATCATCATAATATTTTGTGTATTTGTTTTTCTGTAGTACTTCTAGAACATCTTTTGTTGATATTAAATCTCTTGGTATATCTCTAAGTTTATCATTTAACACCTTGAGCACCTCTTCGGGAATAATTCTATCCTGTAAAGCTTGCAAACGAGATAGCTGTAACTTAAATCTTTTTATAGTATCATACCATGGTTTTCTTACGCAAGCAGCTTTCGTTTCTTCACAAGTACTGTAAACCCAACCACTCTCTACAGAACAATCGTCACAAATGCAACTACTCATACCTTTTATTAATGACTTACTACCACAATAACTGCATTGTAATGGCTTAGAGCTATAATTCAACAACAAGTCCTTTAAGGTAATTATTGGACGTAACTTTTCCAACTCTTCTTCCGTGTACAAAAATTTCGGTATTAACCTTTTCCATAGATCAATAACATTATATACGTTGTCTTTATCTTTTAAGTCTATCTCGCTAACATCCTGAAAATACTGACAAAAATTATATGTATCTAGCGCATCTAGTTCATCCTCATGCTTCTCAAAATAATCTAAAAATCTATTGTGTATAGCTTCCATATTTATCTTAAAGCAAAACTTTTATGGATACAAAACCATAAAAGCACTTAATCATTTTTAATCATATACATAACGTTACTAAAAGAATATCCTTGATTTAGAAGATTTAAGACCTTAACACAAAGATGACCACATATAACTGAGTTAAAGTCTTGTATTCGTTCGTCATTGTAAAGTAAGTTTTCGGTACCAAGATATTGTACCAGTTGTTTAGGAGGAACACCACCATAAGAATCGAACACGTACTTTATGTTGTTATCTTTCCAATAGCATATCCAATGAGTACCAATGTTTTCTGATTTATCGAGGTTAACTACGCCACACTCATGTACATAAGGTTTTTGTGGAAGTTCATCACTCATAAATACACCTCTAAATCGTTTTATCTTTAATTCTTTAGCCAACCTCTCTATATCGAAGTTGGTCAATGGTTTTAGTTTTTTGACTTCTTTGGTTTACCTGCCCCCTGCTTTTCTTCTATAGCCATATTGTGCCTTCTTTGTTCTTCAA
Source organism: Thermobia domestica (assembly GCF_964235325.1). Taxonomy (NCBI): domain Eukaryota; kingdom Metazoa; phylum Arthropoda; class Insecta; order Zygentoma; family Lepismatidae; genus Thermobia; species Thermobia domestica. The sequence goes on from NC_137463.1 coordinate 829,907, forward strand.
GTTCTTGTTTGTTCTTCTTAGCATCCAGTACAGTTTTAGTAATCGCTGCTGCACCACCTGCTAATGAGCCAACTGCTCCTAAAGCTGCTAGAATGGCTGGAATTGTAAAGATAAAACCGCCAATATGCTCTTTCTTAATCTTTTTCATTTGTGCAGTAGTTAAAGTTAAATCCATTCCTTTACCTTCTTTAATTTTCTTAGCTTTATCGTTAAGTTGTTTCTTTGTTAATACATGATCAATATTTAGATCCTTTAGCTCGTTATAAGGAACACTAAACATACAACCTTTAATAGAACACATCTTCCTATTTATCTAAGAGAAAATCTTGGTTTGTAAAAGTACAGTTGTTGTAGCTCCACCAAAATCAATTAAGGAATCATTCTCATCTGTTATCCTTATCTCAAAATTGTCAACCTTGTCTTTGGATATAGGGAAAAATAATGGATAAGTGGGCTCGTAAATAATACTATGTTTGAACTCAGCATCTGTTTTGAATGATGCTATAATTCCTGTTTCTCTATGTGTGTATTCTGTATCTTTAACAAACATGCCATCTGCTATATTACAGTGAACATTTATAGTATCAAACGGATGAAACTTTGGCAACTTACTTCCAATATGTGTTTTGTTCTTTTCTAAAACTTCAAAAACATTAAACCCGAGGACAGTGCCTATACTCCCAATTGTAACATCATTACTATCAGTTTCAATTTTGACTCTATTTCTTAAATGATCTTCTGATAATGTTATGTTGATGGATTGAGATTTTAAATATTCATTAAGACTGTTTAAGCTGTATTGCCCTTCTGGTATAAAAACTTGTCTATCACCATATGAGAAACTGTTTTTTTCTGTTGTTATGTTTGGAGTTAGATATGTACTGTAAAACCCAACTAGTCCTATACTTAAATAGTTGCTCTTGTTGTCTAATTCGTAATGGAGTTTCTTCTTTAAAACAGAAGTATCGCTCGTTAGCTTAAATACCTTAGCCATTTATTATATAATAAATGAATGAGTTTGATTTACCTAGAGATATTCCAAGGGAGAAAGTAATCAAGTTAATAGAAGATGTCATTCGAAAGTTAGAATGCAGTTTAAAGAAGAAAAAAAGAAAACTACGAATTGTTAAATATGCATACTACACTTTGATCACGTTGTCGGTTATTCTTTCTGCAACAACTGGGTTTATTAATATTTTTATACCTGTAACAATTTACTCAATATTAACAACATCTCTTGCAACTGGAAGTGCTATAATAACAGGTTTGTCTTCGAAGTTAAACATAAGCAAAAGAAAAGACGAATATAAAACCATTGTCACTTGTATTAACTCATTTAAAGAACAGTTAGAGATGATAATAACATTGAATGGTGAAATGGATGGTGAATATATAAAAGATACGTTGCTTAAGATTAGAGAACAACTTAAAGATATAAGATCATAAGATTTGCCCCGCTGTATTCGGAGGTCCAACATGTTCTTAAAGGGTGAGCAAAACGCTCACCCTACAGTTCATCCTCAAACTGTTTGAAAGGGGGCCAGTGCTGGTGGCCCCCTGATTTTCTCTATAATAAATGAGTAAGAAAACTATTAATTGGGATGTAAAAGAGATGATAAAAGAAACAACAGCTAAGAAAAGAAATGGAGAGCTTATACCTGATGATGTTCGTTGTCTTATCGTGGGTCCGTCGGCGTCTGGTAAAACGTTTTTGCTATTTAACTTCTTATTACAGCCAGGTTGGTTAAACAATAATTACTTCTACATATATTCTAAAAGCATGAATCAGCCAAAGTATGAGCAGTTAAAAGATCGATTTGAAAAGGCAGAACTAAAGTTTAAGAAGCAAATAGCAACGTTCTTAAGCGGTAATGATTCTATTGTACCTATTGATGAATGTGAAAAATACTCTGTTGTTGTGTTTGACGATTACATTTTGGAGAATCAAGATACTGTTAGAAATTACTTTACAAGAGGTAGGCATAGACATTTAGACTGTTTCTATCTTGCACAAACATATTCAAAAGTACCTAAACAGCTTATAAGAGATAACGTCAACTTCCTATGCATATTCAGACAAGATGATACTAATCTTAAACATGTGTATAATGAGTTTGTTGGGGGAGATATGTCTTATGATAAATTTAAAGAGATATGTTCAAAATGTTGGCAAGAAGATTATGGTTTCATAGTAATTGATATGACAAGGAAGGTAAACAATGGTAAGTATAGGAACAAGATAAAACACTTCTTAAACGTTTGATGTTTATTGACGTTTTACGTTTTAACGTTTGACGTTCTTTGACGTTTATTGACGTTTATTGACGTTCTTTGACGTTCATTGACGTTTGTTCTTTAACGTTCATTGACGTTTGTTCGTTTGCTATACAATAAATGGATGAGAAAGAAATTGATAAGAATATTAAGCTGAAGGAGTTCTTGATAAAGGGCTTCAAATCTTGGAAGAAAGAAAGAGCAGGTATATACGATAAATTTAAGACACAAGAACAGCCTGTAATTGATGCTATTCAAAACTTGGGAAGTGAGATCAAAGAAGTAGCAGAACAAAATAAAAATCTAATAACTGAACTTGTTCCAGTTGTACATAAGACGGCTTCAATAGATCCTAGTCTACTAGAAACACCTAAAAAGATACCTTATGATAGTTCTCCAAGCAGTAGTGATACACCTATAACGGGAGAAATAAAACAAATGAGAAAACAAATTAAAGACAAAGTGGAAGGAGTAGAACCTTTAACAACAGCACAATCATTTGGTAAGATTGCAACGAAATATTATAGTAAAAGAAATGACACTGTGTTTGGGATAAGAACTGTAGAAGAAGATGGAAAAATAATAAACAAGATAGGAAATTTGGAAGTTAAAGTGAATGGTGATGATTTGATAATTAATGGTAAAACTTATAAAGGAACAGAAGGTCTATGGGAATTGTTAACGACGAATACTAATAAAACCATTGAAGATTATGATGATGATGATTTTGAACAGTACAAGGAAATAATAATAGACTCAGATGCCGCCTTCCAAAAATATAATCGAGATAAAAAGGTAGCATCTAGTAGAGGTTCAAAGTACATTAATATTATCAAGCCTATTTGGGATAATTATATTAAACCAACTTTACCCCCAACTCCTAAAAAGAACACGACGCCTAAAAGGAGTGGTGAAGGAATTAAACAATATACAGAGATACCTAAAGAATATGTATGGATGGATGATGTGAGAAAGTTAATTGATCGGTTAATAGTTATAGATGGAGAAGAAAGGGCTGGTAATCATAACTTTTACAATGAGAAAGTAGGTATAGTGAGTATGATTAATAATAAGCTTTCACAGTTTATTCCTAATGATCCAAAAGGTATAGGTTATTTGATTAAGATCTTAAATACGTTACCACCACGATTCTGGAATGATGAGAAGCTTGGAAAAGGACTAATGAATAAGATCTTAAACATGAAGGGGATACCAGAGTTACATATACCTGGCTTCAGATTTTGTGGGCCTTTTACGAAGCTTCAAGAAAGGTTAGAAAGAGGTGATGAAGGTATTAACCCATTAGATGAGGCCTGTAAAGAACACGATATATACTACAGAGACAATAAAGATACAGAGTCGAGACATATTGCAGATAAGGAACTGGAAACTAAAGCATGGAAAAGAGCATTTAGTAGTGATGCGCCAATTGGTGAACGATTAGCTAGTTTTGGGGTTGGTACTGCTATGAATGCTAAGGTTAAGTTGGGATGGGGGTTATAAGTTTCAGGAAATTTTTCCTCGATCGACTTTACGACAATGCTAATATTTATATAGCTTGATGGTGTATACCATAAAGCGCTGTTTCAAGATTTTCTTTATAATAAATGGATATTGAGAGTTATGAGTTACAAAGTTTTAAAGCTAACACAAGAACATTTAATAATTTGAATGAAGCTAACAAAGATATTGAGTTCGATTTCAACGTGGGGGATGGTTTTATACACCCACACAAAGCAGATTGTCATATGACTTTTGAAGTTGTTGGTGCATCAGCTGGAGGAACATTTGGTGCAAACGATACTATAAAACTTGTAGATAACTTCTTCCCATTCTTCTTTTCTGAAATTGAGGTTAGAAAGCATGGTGTTGTTATAGACAAGATTGAGCTACCAGGGATAACATCTACAGCTATCGGAACATTAAAGATTTCCAAACCAGAAGTTGAATATCTAAAACAAGCAGGATTTGAAACAGATGATAAACTTGGTCTAAGAAAGAACTTTAGTGTTTTGTATCCGTTAAGATTAATTCCAGGCTTTTTAAGTGATTATAAAGAGGTTATGTGGAAAGGTGGATTGAGAATAACATTTACAAAAGCTAACAACAATAACGATGTCTTGTACAAATGGGCTGGATCAGGAGCAGCTCCTCACGATGGAAAAATAACAATAAAAAGTATGGAGATAAGAATGCCTATTGTTGAATACGAGTCTAATTACGAAAACAAGTTAAAGTTGAATATTCTTAAAGAACCTAAAATCATGTTTTCATTCCATACTTATCAATGTGTTCAAAAGACTGTTGTAGGTTCTTTCTTAGAGTTTGATGTTACTACTCAATTTAATTCTAGACAATTTGATATGCCTGATTTCGTAGTTGTAATGTTCCAAACTGATAGAAGTGGCAAACAAACAGCAGATGCAAGTAAGTTTGATCATTGTAAGGTAAAGAATATCTATCTTAAGAATGGGAGGAATGAGGTATTTCCAAAAGAATCAAGAAACTTAAATATTGCTAACAAGGATTACTTTAAGATGTACGAAGATTATACTGCGTTTAAGAGAATAACGTGTGGCAACACCGAAATGTACTATGACCCTAAAGAGTTTATAGACAACAGACCAATGTATGTGATTAATTGTAGTAAGAGGAAGAATGTATCAGTAAATGAAAGAACAAACATTAAGATTGTTGTAGACTTTGCTGAAGTTGTGGCTGCTAATACTATTTGTTATGCGATTTTAATTGGGCGAAAGAACTTTACATATGATTCTAAGAATGAGAAAGTAGTAGAAGAGTTTTAGTTAGTTAGCAAAATATCAACGGGCATAAGGGTATCGAAAAGATACCCTCAAACTGTTTTCATTAACGATTGTTTTATGGAAGTTTTTCCATCAAACGAAATTGACGAAAATGATTAAATATTTTTGATTTTCTATATAATAAATACGATGGCGAGTCACATTGAACTTTTAAACAAGCTTGGAAGTCTTGAGCAAAAACAAGTTATTGGATTAAGAGAATTAGAATTAAATACAGAATATAAGATTGTGAAAATAGAAAAGATTAAAACTAAGTTTGGGAAGAGCATTTTAGTTGAATGTGAAGAGTTTAAGATATTTCTTCCACCTAGATTTACAAAACACTTAACAGATAAAATGATTGATGAGATCGTTAAAGATGGAATAAAAATCAAATACACTGGTCTAAAAGAAAACTATCCAACTGTTGAGTTCTGTATGTAAATCCAAAAATGAATGAAAATGAACAAAAATATGTTGTCAGAACCAAAAAATGGTGTGATTAGAATGGATCCTCAAAAGAAGTTTATACTGACTAACAATTTCAATGTAATTGTGAAAAATGTGCAAACCGAAGTTCAAGTTGTTTTTGATATTAACGGTTGTCTATTCAGCTTGAATTACGATCAGTGGACAGAGTTTAAGAAGTCATTGTTTCCTATAGAGAACGAGATTAACAGAAGATTCCATTATCAGTATCCGAACTTGTAATTTTAAGTATGTTCTAAGTGTTTTATGGTTATAAAGCCATAAAACTGAAATCTTTAAACATACACAATGCATAAGGAGAAGCAGTACTTTTGAATGTCATTCGAATTTTAAAGATACATGTATAAATAAGAGATTTATTTGAGTTTTTCTAATTATATCCTTAGAGTTATGCAACTTATAAGACATTCGATAGATAGGAAATTTATTTGTCTATTGATTGTCGTTTGAATTTTGAAAATCGGTTAATATTTAACGAAGTTACAGCAAGTTCAAAATTTCGGGAATTTTTTACGGGTTTATTTTTGAGTTTTCGAGAAAATGTTATTCTTTAAAAAAGTCTTAGAATTTTGTGTAGATTATGCTAATATTTTTTATTTTTCAAATATCTGAATTTTTATTTTTGCAGTGTTGCAAACTTAGGACAAAATTTGTTACTAGACTTAGTGATTTTTTAATTTTATAGGTTGGCAACACTTATGGGTCAGCCAAACATTAATTGCCAAAAATTAAATATCAGCCCTCTATCTCTTATAGGAACCAAGATATCCACAATTTTCTTATTTTTCGTTTTAGATTTGCCGGGCAGGTGAACATATTCAAGCAGTTACTCACCTACTCAATAGATGACGTTACATATCACTTAGTTTATCACTTTGCTAACAGATGGCGTTACTTGTAGAAGTATTTGTTCATATATAAGGACCGATTTTCACTTGATTTCTTGAGCGTAGTGTTAGCCGAGCTCGCTCGCTTGCAGTCTGGCCAGCTGTAAGTAGTTATCGGCGTGGACGTCGCAGGTTCGAGTCGCCTCCAAGCCAGAAGAAGGATTTTCACTCCCTCATCTATAAGCAGCAAATCAGATTGAGTTGACGTGAATGGAGACTAGCGCTAGTCGGGAAAAGAAAACGAAGGCACAACAGAAGCAGCAGCAGAAAGAGAAACGGAGGCACAAGAGAAGCAGAAAGAGAAACAAACAGAAAAAGGAGCCTGAGAGGCAGCCAAAAGCAAACCAAACAAACAAATAAGAGAAAGGCGTAAGTCCTCTCAGGTCCACCTGTGCACAGGTTTTGCTGCTTTTTACTTTGAAAATTTATGATTTTTAAATGTCATAAAAGCCTATGCGACATACTAAACTTTATCTTCTTATAATTCAGCTATTTCTGAACCGATTTCGATCAAACAAAAACAATTTTTTCAATCAAAGATAGCTCTATAAGTTATAAGTTTTGGATATAAGTTTTTATGATTTTAAATGTCATAAAAGCATATGTGCAGTGCAATTACCCAATCTACTTTGTGCTATTCTTCTTTGTTAAAGTGTAATGGTCAGTGGCGGCTTCATAATTTTTGGTAGTTAGGGGTGGGAGGGGGAAATGCGCCAGAAGTAACCATCCCTAACTACTACTGTATTTGTTGTTAATCTCCTCCCGTCTTCACCAAGATTTCATTTTCTGTCCTCCCTCCTTCCTTTCCCCTCTTCCTCTTCTATATTTCAGTTCTTGCACTCGTGACTCCCTTAGGTCGTCCATACAGATTGAATTTTAATTTTTATTCTTATTCATTTATATATGTACTTTGAAAATGTTTCTTCCCTCTAGAATTGAGCATAGTGTAGTAAACATGCGAATTGACAGGTGTCACTGAAATCAGAACATGTGCATATTTTATCCTGTCTTCGTTGTGTTGTCGATGCTTTCATATCTACTGATGCAGAGACAAACGTGGCCAAAATAAACGATCGAATGACATTAGTTACGTAACATTCATGCTTCCGTTGTTTTCGCAACTCTGATTACAAAACATAACTTGAATGACATTCGTAAATGCATGTACTGAAGACTGACTGTGCGTGCGAAACAATAAGACACGACAAAATAGTTACCATAGGCCTACATACGTAAAGGAAGTAAGCCTAAAAACGTTAAACTTCGTCAGAAGCAGATTTTTATTTTAATTGTGCAATATGTTTGTTCCATATATGACAACTTAGTCCTTGTCATTTACTAGCAAAGAAGAATAATATTCTGTTCGTGAGATACGTATTTTCTGAAATTGAAAAATTACTTTTCCTCTCTGTTTCTTGGCATTCTAGGGGGCACGGTGGCTCAGTGGTAGAGCGTTCACCTCCGGTGCTTGGGGTCCCTGGTTCGATCCCAGCTCGCGCCGTGTGGACTTTGTGGTGGACAAACACCGTGCTCGTGGGTTTTCTCGGGGTTCTCCCGTTTCCTCCCACTTTCTTCATTCTACCATTTCACTCATCTCTCATTATCACCGTCTCCTTTAGCCTAACCGGCATAACGTGGGACGTAAAACTTAAAGATTTCATTTTTTTTCTTGGCATTCTACTACCATTAATATAATTGTATGTTGTATCATGATCTTTCAACTTTTTTATTTTCAGCAAATAACGACAAGTAATACTCCTGCAATGGATTTCGAGAAATTGAGAGGGCGAGGCTAAAATTGAAGCTCCGCCACTGACCAAATCTAAAAATACAAACATTCATATTCTAAATTGTGTTCTCTTGTAGCTTTCAGTTTGCAATTCCGCGTCTGTTATAGATACAATTCGTAGAAGAAAGAAAAGGGAAAGATAACACATCGGAGTGAGGCTTAGTTTTCGTGGCGTAACATTGTAGGTGTGAAACGATTCAGTGAATACATTCAAATCTACAAAACAGTTTCCAGATATGACGACTGCCTCTCGGTAAACATTTCTGCACACGAAATTCATATCACATTAAGAAACGAAATCTTTGAATTTTACGTCCCACGATTATGCCAGTTAGGCTAAAGGAGACGTAATATATGAAAAATGAATGAAATGGTAGAATAAATAAAGTGGGAGGAAACGGGAGAACCTCGAGAAAACGCACGCACATGATGTTTGTACACCACAAAATTCACTTGGCACGAGCTGGGATCAAACCAGGGACACCATGCACCAGAGGTGAACGCTCTACCACTGAGCCACCGCGGCCCCATATCACATTAAGAATGTGACATATAGTTTGAACTTAATCAAAATATGCAAGCTGCGTTCTCCGACATTCTAAAACTCATAAATATTCTATCCTATGCGAAAGCAATAATAACCTTTTCGTTCAATAATTACCCATTTCTCTAATACCTTGCTTTCTAGTACCCTCCTACCTAAAGGTCGCTTCCCAGTTACAAATCGATGGACCCTGCGAGTTCTGCCGAATCCACCGAAGCTAATGGAGATAGTAATGATGCAATGGATGAAATCATGGCAGAAATAAGAAAGTAAAAGCAGTCAGTCTGTCCCTTCGTGTGATCACTTTCAACACAAATCACTGACCTTTCAAACGAGAAAACTTTCTCGAACTGTCTCAGTTCACAGGTCATTAGTTGGATTTGTGTTGAAGATTGTCTCAGTTTTCTTTCTTTCAAAACATTTGGTCAATTTGTTATACACTGTTGTCTATTTTTCTGTGCCTAAATATTATTGTATATTTTGTAAGGTCAAAGAAGAAAGAATGACAGAACTACAAAAGTTGACGGTCGTGTCGTTTGAGGAAATGAAAATAAATGGACTCATTTCCTTTGACAGAAACATAAACAAGTAATAAGTGCAGATTAATTAGTGCGTGTAATAATGGTTCGAGAATTGTATGAGAAGTGAATGCAATCAAATTGTTTTGATTTCGACAAACCAGTGACTACATCAAGCTTGTAGTTAGTGATGAAAGCACTTCAAAACACTGGTTATTAAAGTTGTTACCAAAGTGTGGGACTTTGGATGCATAAACCATTCTTTGTGGGAAGAACTAGGAATAGTCAAAAACCCACATGATAAAACACGACAAGAGTTGGTTTTTGTACTTGTAAAGATAGCAAAGCTAGTATGAACCAGTTGTTCAAATTTGCAAATAAAGTTTGACAAGTGAAAATTAAATGAAGATTGTCTAGAAAACTTCTTTTGTTATATGTGAGGCATGGCTTCAAACAAGGATCATCTGAATTTTCTGTTATTTATAATTTACCATGGAACGAGACAAGACGAATTTTTTTTCTCTCTTCTCTCAAAAGGTTTTCTCCTCTCATTTCGTAAGTTTTTCCTCGAATTGTCGTCTCATGTCGATTCTCAAAGAATTCTTTCTCTGAAAGCTTTTGTCGTGTCGTCTCGAAATTTTTCTCGCCTTATTTTATAAATTTCTGTACAAATTTTGTGGCTTGATTTCCTTATTAATTTCATCTGGAAATTAGTCGTCCAATATAAGAAGGTTTAAATCATATTTATTAGCTGAGTATATTGTGTAATGACGTTGTGTTCATTAAATAACTTTATCGATTTATATTTTTTTTTACTCTGAATAAATAAATGTTTTTAAGATCCATTACTTGAGCCAACTAGCTTTTCTCACGAGACTCGAGAAATTTTTCCTCTCGAAAATGAGACTAGAATTATAATGTTTCTTATCTCGTTTGGAAATGGAATTCTCGCCTCGTGAGCTTCATTTCATACACATCGTCTTGAATTTGTAGCTGGGCAGGTAGTTTTCAAATTTAACATCACTTCCTGTTAAAGAAGTTCGTGCAAATGTGCAATTGGAAAAGTTCATCTTAAGAGTCTTCATCCCAGCGAAATTAAAATACCGCTAATTTTACAGTAATTACGTGATATCTTCAAATAGATAAAATATAATTGAAATATGGAACAAGAGCGCCCTAGACAATATTATTTTGGGTGAGGTACCGTTATCACAAGTCACCTAGTGGTTTTTCGTTTTCAGCTATTTAGAAATGCGAAAATAAATGCCGATTTTCAAAATGGCTCGAAATCCAAAGCAGATAAGTGAGTCGTGATAACGACTTCTTATGTAAAATAATATTGTCTAGGGCGCTCTTGTTCCACATTTCGATTATCTTTTATCTATTTGAAGATATCACATAATTACTGTAAAATTAGCGGTATTTTAATTTCGCTGGGATGAAGACTTAAAAGGAGAATTCATATTTTCGTCAAAAGAACTTTTAGACAATCACAATAGCAAAGAAATATTGTGTTTTGAATATCTCCAAAGGACAGAGCATCATTATAAAATTAATAGATATCATAAATGAAAGAAATTGTTTTGCCTCTAACAGTTATGTCGGTTAGGCACTGTCGGATGAGACAGTGACTATGAGAATGAGTGAAATTACGGAATGAAGAAAATGGGAGAAAATGAAGAGACTCCGAGAAAACCCACATACACAGTGTTTGTTCGCCACGAAGTCCATTTATACAGATATCATAAACAGTGACCTTCATAACACATATGAACTGGAAGTTTTAACAGATTCTATTCGCCTTAGAATGCATTGTATATAAATGAAGAACTAAGAAACCTTTCCTCCAAAATGTCTGTTTACAACAACGTGGTAAAATGATAAAAAGTTCAGTGAGGAAATTCTGATTGGCAAATAAAAGTATATTGAGCATCCCGGGGAAACCATGGAAGGAAAAAAAGGAAAAAGAAAAGAAAGTACGGTCAGTACCTCGAGGCTGGTAAGGAAACTTGTCCAATGACACTCTTATTTTCATTTTTAAAATAAAATATATTCCCATCAGAATAATGTTGCAGTAATAAGCATCTGGACTAGAAATAGCAGGCAGACATCTGTACGACAACAAGAAACAAGGAGACAACAGCGTTACTCCTGTCCCAAGCGTGTGTCGAAGGTGACGTCAATGCGCGAGAAGGATGCAAACTCGTCCACTGATGAACTTACCTTGTTTATTTGTACCATGGAACCAAATGGTGTAATGAAGAAAGTGAAACCCTGCTCGCACTAAGTGGACAAACACAGTGTGCGTGGGTTTTCTCAAGGTTCTCCCGTTTCCTCTCACTTTCTTCATTCCATCATTTCATTCATTTCTCATGATCACCGTCTCCTTTAGCTTACCCAGCATAACCATGGCACGTGAAACTTATATATATATATATATTAAGAAAATGAGACTAATTGAGAGAACGAGACACAGTTTCGTCCATCGAAAAGCTCAGTTCGTGCGAGCAAGAATCGGACCTCGCACCTCACGGACCAAAAATAAGTACTCTATTACTAAACTGCCCCGGAATCGTATTTATTAAGGTCACCTAAACTTTTTTTCTTAATTTCAGTGGGTCACTTTGAAGAAAAGATTAACATCAAAAATGTAGCAAGTGATTAACGTAGTGTGTATGAAGTGTTGTTAAACTGTTTCCAAAGCTTTGCTTATAGATCACACATTTTATGACTACGTAATTGCTAGATATCCATATTTCCCTTACGAGTTGATCAACCCGAGCCTTCGGTCCGCTCTATATTATAGGTTAAAAGCTCTAATTGGTTACAGTTAACTTTTTCCTTTTTTCATACTCCATTACATGTTAACGATCAAATGTACTAGGAAATATGGTTGCAGCTGTTGTTCTATTGTGAAATAATTAAATTGAAATTCTACAGGTTTTAAATCGGGCAGTTGTCTTAATAGTTGAACACCCGATAGCGCAAGTAGACATCTCTATTCACTTAATTATTAGGGTTAGCGTGACGCAGACCAAGACGTTACGATACGAAAAACCTTAAAACAATTCTGATGGAATAGCATTTAGCAGCTTCATTCTCTAAGTTATTGATTAAAACTCAGATAAATGTAGGGGGAGGTGATCGAAGACCCCCCACCCCACCCCCGGGATCTATCCACTTATTATCCTGAGAGCTAATCAGCAACTCCCTCACACGCACGCAAACTAGTTTAGAGGAACGAAACTCGTAACTGTAAAAAAAAGTAACGAGAGAGAGAGAGAGAGAGAGAGAGAGAGAGAGAGAGAGAGAGAGAGAGAGAGAGAGAGAGAGAGAGAAGAAAACTACCGAAGAAACCTGTTTTAATAAAAATTTCAATTCCCGAAAACCTCATGGAAGCAGCTAAAAAATCATCTTAGTTCTCCTTTGTCGATAATAATAATGTTGCTGATAACAAATTACTGAATTGGCGGCCCCCTTCCCCCTCCGATTGTTTCGAAAGATCCTTCTTCCTTGTTTTCAGTGAAATGAAGCTTTTGTATTTAAGTTCAGAAGAGTATAGTATTTTGTCACACTGGTGTTATCTCTGCTTTATCTTTAGAAGTTCTACCGCACCAATCAACTGTGATTGAAAGATAAACATGGAAATATTAGGGAAAAAAAAAACATATTTCAATTTCTTCAGAGTAGGCCTTCTAAAAATAAAAATATTGATTTTCCTTGATCGCGTCCGAAACAAAGAAGAAAAATTATTTCTCAGTGAAAGGGACAGCGCGTGGTGTGTTTGGATTCTAAAGGAAATCACATGTTATGCGAACCAAAATCTGTGAATACCTGTTGATTATTTCAAATACAGCAGAAAGAACAAAATATTGTTTGATCTTTTCATACTTACAGTTAGGTGTGTTGTATTTCCTTGGAAATTCAAATTACAACAATATTAACATTAATATGTATTACGACTGTAGGGTGTAAATCCCGACCTTTTTGAAACTCACCCGGACCATTCTTAAGGCTCGAAAAAGAGATGATGTCCAGGTAAAAGATGACGTCACACGTCAGATAAGCGTAATGTGGTGTAAAAGAGCCTTTTAAGCAAATCTCAGTGACCAAGTTGTTGGAAGTCCTAGTGAATGACGCGTTTACTACCATTAATTTCAGGCATCATCAATGTGAATAACAGCTGGAGCACTGTGTTGTAGAAAGCGACGGGAGATTATTATAGCAAACGTTATCTTTGAATATATTGTCAACATAGACTTCAGTGTTTCAAACGAAGGGCAAATACTGTAAATGGAAATTTCCCGTTCTCACCCTCTGTTATTAAATTTATGTTTCCTGAGGCAAAATTAAAAGTTCTTATCCTCCTGCTTTGTTAATCGTTCCAACTTAGATCATAATTTGCTGATAGCGTGTAAATCAACTTAAAATCTATGAACGCAAGAATAACATTCTTTTATAACTACACGCAACCCCTTGAAGAAATAAAGACTGAGATTTCATTCTTTTAATAGGGGTGACTGGATTTTGGAATAAATCATCTGCACGAATGCACAACAGGTTTCTCTTCAATTTTTAAGTTTTTTTTTATTATTTTCTTAAAAATCTTCTTAATGGAAGTTTCTATGGAATGGAAATGGTCTTCACCTGAAGGCATTTCTAAGGAAGCAATATCTGACGTTTAAATCCTCTGTTAATATGGTCTGAGCATGGCACCGTTGCTAAAGCAATTTTTTAAAGCAAAATAAAATACTTTCATGTTTGTATATCGGAAAAACTCAATATAGATATAATTAAACAAGAAATAGTTTTTCAGAATAAGTAATGTCTAAATGTAGAAGACGCTTTTGCAATCAACGGGGAAGTACTCTATTCAGTCTCAAGTCTCCGCTGACAATTACTATCAACTGACAGTGTCAAAACATTTGTCATTGAGACTCCATAATTTAAAAATATTAATAGCATATTATTGTTATTATGTAGACATAGCAACATTGACTGAAAATGAAATCCGTGCTAAGTAGGCCTACAAAAAATGAAAAAGTTTGCTTTAACGTAGTTTGGTTTAACACTACTGAGTTGAAATCTAGTAGCCACTGTGGAAGTAGTTCAAATAATCGTCAGAAGAGTGCGCGTGGGCATATATGCCACCAGTCCTGAATTAAAATCTGGGCTTTTTACTCAACATTTTTATTTATGGATTTTATAGTCAACCTACATATAGCGATTTTTCTCACAAATTGTTTCTAGGCTTGAGGCTGCTGAAATAGTCCCTACCCCGAACTAATGCGCTGTTCTTTGATATGTGTAAAATCAGTGTTAATTTTCACTTTGTAGTCTGTTTTTATTATTATTATTATTATTATTATTATTATTATTATTATTATTATTATATTTTCTTATTCAGTACTGCTGTTGTTATACCATATGTAAACAATAAGGTATCAACGTTATATATGTCGTCAGTTTCATCATAGGTTGTGCAAAAATCCAGCCTTTGGACATAGAGCACAGCTCTCATAGCTTTTCTGAAATCATCAGTAACTTCGTACTTCTGAACGATTCTCTTATCGATGTGTTTTCTTCTTTCGATTCTTTTTGATTAATTTCAAGTAAGATCAACATCACCTTCATGGTTTCTTTTCCCGACTTTATGCAGGAAATGAAGTCTTGAGTCTTCGGTTGGGGGTCTACCGATCAATGCATTTATTATTCCATCTTCTACAGTATTATTAGTGCTGTCTCCCCGCTGATAGCAAGTCCATTTATTCACAGGACTATCTTCATTACCAATTACTATAAGCTTCGCCACTAATGAGTAACAGACCTTCACACATGTCATATGATTTCAAAAAACTTAACTGCAATTGTCCACTGTAGTTTATAATCATTATTATAACCACAGACCAAGTCGAAGGATCTCTTCATGTGAAAGAACCACCATTCACATATATAAATTGAATCTTTTCTTTTAATGCTAAATATGGCTGCTGCTTCAACCTCAATTCAACCTTTGGAGATTCACACACAACAAATAGCATAAGCAAAGAAATATTTTGCTGATGTTAAATCTCTTTGCTACTTATCAGCTTCGTGAGTAATGCCTTTACGTGAGTAATATTCCACTCAACTCTTCGGTTAGTTTTGACCCTCAATATAAAATGTTAATCCTAAATGTGTTACAAACATATATCTAAGATGATTAACAACTTCCTCGCAATTGTCAAAACTCATTTTTGAAATGATCTTCAAAAGAAAATTATCACATTTATCTCGGGGTTTCACCTAATTGCAATTGTCATATATTCATGAAAAATAGCGTGCAATGATCAACTTTGTAGAGCACCGAGCACTAGAATAAGTTGTCTTATTTTGAATCGTACAAATTAGCCACAGAAAGGCTTTGCTTTCTCTTCATCTGACAGTGTACGGTGTTATTCCCGGAATAACTAATCGTAGAATTGTGTGCTTCAGGTATACCGTATTTTGTAAACAGTAATATCGTACTTTTATGAAGTCAAAGTATAAGAAAAAGAAATAACTTTTTTTTTTAATCAGAAGTGTATTCTTCCATCACAAAAACAGAAAGCGCCGTGGTGGTGTACCTCTCATGCTTAGGGTCCGTGGTTCGACCCGAGCCTATGCCAAGTTGTGTTTGTGATAGACAAACATCATATATGTCGATTCTCCCATTTCCTTCCTCTTTCTTCATTCATTATCATCATCCGTGTTACTTAGTCTCAGGGGTAATCGTGGGACGTTAAACCAGACATTTCATTTCATATTAGGTTGCAATAAGCGGTTGCAGTCACGAAGAGTTTAAAACTCGCCATCAGTAAAGGAAAAGTAATAGCTTATCTCACAGAATCAGTGATAACGTTTAGAAATATTAAGAAAATTCGTAATTTTTCCTACAAAGATCTTTTAATCTCTTATTTTCTCTTTGATTTCCATTGATCAAAGGAAAATTCCCTCCACGTTCTAAGATGAAACAGTAATTTCTGTTACGCCTTGCAATAACATTAGAATGCGAGCGGAAAACATATTTAAGGCAAAACAGCTGTCGACCACCGTCTCTCAACTCCTTTTCCTTTATCCTTGATATTTTTCAACATCATTTTACTCAATGTTCAGCTGTGTAATTTTATGCTTTATCTTGTACGGTATTATCGTATATTACATTATAAAATTGAAAGTGACTATGTTTGTGACTCTTGATTTCTTGAACCACCCGACCAATCTCTATCAAATTTTCAACATAGATGAGGTTCAGGCCTGAGATGGTTTTTGTAATATCACTTTGACGGTGCAAGTTAGGGGAGGGGAGTGCGAGACACATTTAAAAATGATCGAAAGTGACCGATATTAGTGTCGAATCTGTAGTTTTCAAGGTTGCTGGGATAAACAGTGACGCTTCCGATCCCGTTTACGTGCAAATTCAGCCCCGTAGCTTGGGGAGGAAGGATATATATTATCGATAATTGCCATTATCAGTGACGAATACATGTGGTTTTCGGGGTCACTGAGATGAACAGTGACACTTCCGGTGCCGTTTAAATCTAAATTCGGTCATGCAACATGGGAGGGCATGGGAGATAAATATAAAAATGATCGATATCAGAGAACGTTTTAGCAATAGTAGAAAGTGACTGAGTAACGGAACATACTATTTTTTCTTATTTCAACCCAGCGATGCGGCTAATTGATGCTTCATTGTTTCTTTGCAGAAAATTAATTTGAACTTCCTCATTTGAAGTCGTCGTCCCAATCCCTTAATTATAACGTTCCGTTCATTTTGTTGAATCGCCAGAAGCGAAAATTGCATAGTTCCAACTTTCAAAAACAAAAAGAAAGGAAAAACTCGCTTTCCCTCGACGACACGACTCCTGTTCATTTTGTCAGATGATTTTAATTTCTAGGAAAGAGCATTGCAATTTTAAGTACATACCAGTTTTTCCCTTTAAAGAATGGTTTCCTTCAAAGTATGAATTATAAACCATGTATTTCATATGCTTTAATTCACTTCATTTTCGAATTCGTTACGAGCGTAGAACTTAGTATAAATTACTAAATAAAATTAAATAAACACAGCAAACTTGTAGTGTCAAATGCAGATAAAATATTGTTATTCGTCTGAAAACTAAATGCACACGGTCATCATACTAAACCCGCTTTGCATATGATGTGACTCTTGTAAAATCTTGAAAGGAAATGAACGTTAGAAAGTAAAAAGTACCCCTGTATGTCAAATATAGAAGTAGGAGGGTGGAAAGAAGAGATGATTAGTTTTTGATATTAAGTATCATTATTAGCAAAATCATGAAGTGTGAATGTGAAATAGCAACGATAAGAATGGCGAAAGATGCATTTAGATAGAAAAAAGTATTTTGTTGGTGGTTGAAAAAATAGTTAAGAGAAAAGTGACAAAATGTTTGATATGGAGTGCTGTACCCTCTGTATGGGGCATAAACATGACCACAATGTAAAAGCGACAAAAAGCAACACGATACTTTCAAAATGTGAATGTGTAGAAAAATTTAAAAAGTTAGCTGTTTTGAATGAAAAAAGTAGTAGTATTAACAATAGTAGATGACAGAATTTTGGGATTAATTAAAAAGAAGAGAAACTGGTTGGGAGATTGACTGATGAAGAACTGTATTAGATACGTGGTAGAAGGAAAAAGAGGGAAGAGAGAGAAAGAGACTACGGTTGATGAAGGCAATTAAAACACACAGGAATTCCTACAGGAAGACGACGTTGGCTGAGGACTGTCGAACATGAAAGTTTCTAATTTTGATGCAAGTAATCTGCGAGTGATGCTATAATATCTTTAATCATATCTGAAGGCAGGGGCGGATCCAGGACCGACTTCTGGGGGGGTGGTGGGTTGTCATACTGCTACTTTTAAGGGCTCCAAACTTTGGGATGGGTTTTATTTCGATATATATATATATAAAATAAAAAATTCCTCTTGTGGGGGGCGATCGCCCCGATCGCCCCCCCCCCGTGGATCCGCCCCTGTCTGAAGGAGCAATACATGCCACTTATAAAATCGTGTTGACACACAGCTATATACTGAAATGCACCGTACGAAGAGGAGATAGAAGCGACGAGAATATATTGCGTCATACTCGGTGGCTGTACAGATTTAAAACATTTTCTCTACTTTCACAAACTAAATAAATTATAAATCGAGTAAACTTTTCCATGTTTGTGTTGATCAACAGTCAAATGTGAATTGGAGGAAAAGCTTTTTTTTCGTGGGAAGAAAACTTTCAATGGAATTAAATGAATAGCTTGCACTATGTAGAGAAGTGGGTGTAACGCTAAAACCTTGGGGGAACTCCTTGGGAAACCGGGTAAGATGATGTATCATTATTATATATGTTATTCTGTGATAAAGACAGGGAACAATACAGGCCGCTGGTAATCGGAAGAAAAGGAAAACAAAATATTTAGTTTCCTGAGGTAACGTCCTTCAGGCTAAGGAAGACGGATGATTATGGAAAGTGAGTGGTTATGGAAGAACTAATGGAATGAGAATGTAGAAGGAAGTGGGGGAAACTGACATGATGTTGTCCACTATACTCACATCGGGTCGAATCAATGATCCATTGCCCCAGAGAGTGTGTGATCTAATAGTACTGAGACACATGCTCCCTGGGTGCTTAGAGTAATTAATACTCGCGGAATGCTCGTGCTTTCCTTTCCTGGCTTTTTGTGGTTGAATGTTTTATTCTAGACTGGCTGAATAATAATAATTTGATATGTAGTCATCATAGTCAACCACTGTAAATCCATTACTGGATGAAAGTCTCTCGAACTCTCCTCCATAAAAATATATTTTGAGTAATCCTATACCATGCTTTGTTTCGTCACACTACCTATTAATGAAATGACGACATTTCCTAGGTTTCTTTATGTCTCTGTATCCAGTCAAGAATGGCTTTCGTTCATCGATCATTTCTTCCACTTCGGTACCTTTATTTTCATGCCGTGACTCCTGTCATCTTTCTGATCCAGATGATTTCCATTCCTATTTCCTCATGCTTCGTTGTATAGACTGCAAATGATAAATGTCTGAATTTGTTAATATTCACGTTTCTGATCCATATGTCGACAGACGAATTAGTGATGAGCAAATACAAGACCAAGAACTGGAACCCTTGGTCTTGGTCTAGTACTGGAACCCTTGGTCTTGGTCTTGCACACCCAGTCTTGGTCTTGCTTGCAAGAGTCTTGCAAGTCTTGCTTTTAAGTAAGCTTATGCTTTCCATAGGTAAATTTTACTCTGGATAAATTCTACAATGCGCCAATAGTAATGGAAATACAATCTATGTTTCTAAATGTAATATAGTTTCCCTTCGTGTAAGCATGATGATAGTGTATAAGCATAGGCGATTACTTTATTTTTTGTTTTTCAATGCGTGCCCACGCTTCACTACTTATAAGATAAATCACAACGTTTCGTAATCTTTTTATATTTTTTAACAGATCCAATACTTCACTGGTTCCCAAACTGTTGAGGCTACCCCTGAGACGCATGAAAGAAAATCAAGACAGCACAGATTACTAAAATACCATGAACTGCAAAATATTTTTACACTCTAAAGGCGTCAGATCTTTTTCTTTTCAACTACGATTAGGTAACCTTTGTATTGAACAAACTTCCAAATAAATATTGAGTTTTACTGATTTCAATATGTACTCTATGGAGCACAAACATGGACATTACGCAAAAACGATTTAAAAAAATGGAGATTTTCGAAAAAAGGATGAAATAGCTGAGTTGCACAGAAAGCGAATGAGGTGTTAGAAATAGTAGCAGATGGGGAGAAAAGAATTTTAGATGTAATTAAGGAGAGGAAACTGAACTGATTGGCACTTGGCTAAGGAGGAACTGTATTATGAGGGTCGTGCTAGAGGGTATGGAGGTAGGAAAGAGAGGGAGGGGGCAAAGAAGACTAGTTGAAGGAAGGTATTTAAACAGAAAATTGCTACGTCAAGACGAAGAGACTAGTTGAGGACCACCGTACATCGAAGCTTCTGAATTGCAGCAAGTGATCTGCCAATAATGGAAGAATGCCTGTGATGATATGCTTAGCAATATTGGCCAAAAAAAGAAAAAAAAAATGAAAATAATAACGATTATAGTCAAACCTCTTGATATTTTAGAATAGTTTGAGTGAAAATTGAAAACGACTCAACTGTCTGTCTTGTGTAAACTCAATTTATATAAATACTTTTGACTTATATTAGAAATACAAGATAACGATATCAAACCCCGAGTTATTCAAAATCACTCTCACTTGTGAATATGAATTATTTATTGTTGTATAAAGTTATATCGCTCAATCCTCAATGTGCCGTATACCTATTCAACATATAAGCATCCGCCCATAAAATCAAAGTTGCGGTCACATGCACTAAATTTTTGTCAATATCATGAAAATGTTATTTCGATATTAATTTTATGAGTACACATTAAAAATTTCTAACGGATGCTTGAGCCTCGGAACCAAGGACATACGCATGTAGTCGGCACCTATGGTATACGGAATTACCAATGTTCAATACTACATTTCTTCTTAGTTTTGGAAGAACACTACTAAATAGGGGTAAAAGTGGTTCTGAAAAGGTAGGGGGACGGTAGGTAGCGGCATGGCGTCACGCCCGTTCTGCCTACCTATCTTTGCCAATTGTAATATTTTAGGGTCGAGGGGGGCCGTCGTACATATTTTTTCGAGGTGGGGTACTGCGTTCTCCCGTGTTCCCCCTCACTTTTACCCCTGCTACTATGTTTTGAAATGATGTAATATCTAGTTTAACGTTCCACGATTATGCACCGAGGCTAAAGGGAGACGGTGATGATAAGAAATGAATCAAATGGTGAAATGAAAATGTAGGTGGAAAGGGGAAAACCCTGAGAAAATCCACGGCAACGTTGTCTGTCCACCAAAAAAGCTTACATGGCGCAAGCTGGGATCAAACCACGACCCCATGTACCAGAGGTGAACACTATACCACGGACTCAATACTTGTGCAAGACTATTGCGCAAGAGTCTTGGTCTTGCATGCAAGACTTGCAAAAACTGCAAGACCAAAGCTCTTGCGCTCATCACTAGACGGAATACACTCATTAAAAAATTCACGCTGTAGATATATAGAAATTTAAATTTTTAGGAAGCTGTTGCTGATGAATGCACTCCAATTATCTCAATACGTCGATTAATTTCCTTTTTAATCCATGAATATCTTCTGTCCTATATATCTTATGTATTCACCTCTTTTAATTTCAAATTTTCAATTTGAATCTTTGACTTCCTTGTGAATTTCATGAACATTAAATATGTTTTGTATTTTAATTTTCAACCCGATTTCGTTGACTTGGTATTAAGTTCTATCACATCCTGCAGACCTGTTGTTGTTTGAGAAGAGAAAGATGTCATCAGCGAAAGAGATGAGTTAGATGTTCTCAATTTACATTTATTCCATTATTCTTCCAAACACAAGTATGTTTGAAAAAAACTTGAAAAAAAAAAATATCACCCTGTCGTGCACCCTTTCATATTCTTTTGATTTCCGTACATCCAGACAGACTTGTTACCAAATATTATCTACAACTTTTGAATAAACGTCTTCGACACAAATTGATTTAAGAGCCTTAACAACCTACGATGTCTTCACCGAATCGAAAGCTTTCTCACAGTTGATGAAACCAGCATTTAAGGGTAATTCATACTCGTTTGACCTTTCTATTAGTTCCCTCATTACTTATTACTTATTATTTTAAGTTATCCAGCCCCTACAATTAACTACACTATATAGGCCCTTAGAAACAATTGACGCTCGAAGAGATTAAGCATTGTCATTAGTTTAGAGCTTTTGTTTCATCTCAGTAGCAAAAGACAGTGACCGATCTAGAAGGTAAAAACTGGGGGTCAGCCAGAATCCAGACCATGATAAGTATATCATGAATTTACTATAAATTTTCAAAATTTATAAATGCCTTAAATTAATTTTGTCACTCAAAAAACTGGGGGCCTGGGTCCCCTGGCAGGCTAAACCGCCACTTCCAAAGGCAGACAGATTGATGTGGAATCCTTGTGATTCTCAGAAAAAAAAATGTTGTGGAAAATGATAAATTTGAGGTTCCAGTACGCGTAGGAAGGATGCAATTCTCTGAGTTACAGAAAATCGTATTCGAATTGTTCTCGAAGTTTTCGAAAGACGGAGAATGGGACGAGTATGCATTGTTGTTAGCTAAGAAATGAAGATACGAGAAAGAGTTTGCTTATTTTGTATAATCTGAAAGAAAGAGTATTTTCTAAATCTGAATCTGTTCCCTACTCTTTTATTGTAGAGCCAATTAATAAGCAACAAGCTATAATTGAGTTTTGAACTGTCATCTAATAAAGAATGAATAATGATAATAAACGTTTGGTTTTGTTGCAGGAATCCCGATGTGCGTACGTAGTTCTTTTGCTCGCCCTGTATTGGGTGACGGAAGCCCTTCCTCTGGCGGTCACCGCTCTGCTCCCAGTGGCGCTCTTTCCTTTGCTGGGAGTTTTGGACACCAACTCCGTCTGCATGGCTTACTTAAAGGATACTAACTTCATGTTCGTCGGAGGGTTAGCAATGGCAATCGCCGTGGAGCATTGTAATCTACACCAAAGAATAGCTCTTCGAGTTGTCTTGTGGATTGGAACCAGTCCTCGCTTGTGAGTACACTTTTTTATTTTGTTAACTTTCAAAGGAATGACTAGGCGTCGCTTGCATCTAATAATCCGGTTTCGATTCCCGTTTCTGGTACAGAATTGGGAAGTCAAAACCAATTGGAAAACATCAATAGAAAAGGCATTTTTAGCCTAAAATTGACAATTTTTTGACCAAAAACTAAAGTAAACAGCGTAGGAAACCACTTTTGAGGTATATTAATATATTCGTCATAAATGAAACCAAACATTGCCATAATGAAGAAAAAAATACATAAAATAGCCAAATAATGACATTTTCCTCAAATTATGCGTGTTGAATAACAAAAGTATTATGAAAATTTCAAGGTCTATTCGCGCCACCTAAACGACCACCAAAAAATCAGACATCTTTTTGGTCACAAATAGCCATTTTCCGCACTACCTACCTTAACATTTCGAAAAAAGTTTTTTTTTTTCATACACAGTATATATAACTCGGTTGTTAAAAAAATAGAATAACACCACTGGGGGCAAAGATGGCATTATAATGGTGGACTACCTATCGCATGGCGCCTCTATCACCGAAGAGTGCGCTAATCTTCTAGACCAGCTGAAAGGGGCAATTAAGAGGAAACGTCGTGGAAAGCTCACAAAAATAATCACGATATTGCACGATAACATCCGTATACAGGTCCAACATTGGTGCTACCAAATTGGCCACCATAGAATTCCAATTGGTCCACCACTCACCTTATTACTCAAACCTGATCCCTTCTGACTTTTGTATTTCCCAACCTGAAAAAACACCTGAAGGGTCGCCAATTTGAAGACATTTCTGACGTCATACAGGCTGCTGAGAGCTGATTTGAGTTTTTTTTTTTTTTTCATGGGCTACAAAAGCTGTCAAAAGTGCATTGATTTCAATGGGGAATTCGTTTAATATGTAATCTCGGACCTCTGACAGTGTTTTTTTAATTGGCAAAGCCAAGAATTTTTCAGCACCCCTTTAGACACGTTAAACTTCATTAATCTAACATAATCGTGAAGTCAGGTTTCGGCAAGAAATATTTAAAATGTTTTTCATAAGTAGGCATATTTCAGTTTTGTGTACTTTATGCTAGTTTTTGTCACCCTCTTGCAAATGTAAGTGTTGCATGTATGGTAGAGCCGGCCCAGGCTACAGTCAGCCAGGAAACGAGAAGTTACATACTTTCTCATAATTATTACTTCTTAACGTTTAACCGTTATCCAGGACTTCGTTTGGTGTGTCGGTCTTTGGCATTATTCGGTACCATTCGTTTCTTTGTATTTTGTATTTCGGTATCTTTCGGTTTTTCGGTATATCGATACTTTTCGGTATTGAAAAAACACTGAAAGTTGTTATTGAAAAGTGAGTACAAAACACCCCTGTGTATACCTGTTAGAAACCAAAAACCATTCGGATATTCAAAATACATCATGAAACCATTCACTCTTCAGAACCGTGATATTTTAAATACAAGCAGAATGAGCGTAAATAGTATGTGTGTCATAGTTAGGAAAACACAATTTAGGCTACTAGTTAACAATGTTTTCCGCTACACATAAAGATTACGAAAGATTTTTTAAAAAATTGAATTATTCTTATTATTGGCAAAGAAAGACGATTGTGTAGCGCTTAAAAGTTCGTTTATTTTCTTCAATTTTCTCAAACTATGGATAAAGCCTCAATCGTGTTGTTTCGTTCAGCTTGGTATGAAGTATCGATTGATATCTTTGGAGAATGTTTTAGTTAAACATGATTTAATATTTAAAGAATAAATTATAATTTTAGACTGCATGTCATTAGGTATACGACGTTCTGTCATAATGAAGTATCAACTTCACCTCAATGTACCACATAGTTCTCCAATTTTTAGTCTTCAAAGAAATTGGTTTTCCTCCATATTCTCGAAAAGGAAGCATCATTCATCGACATGTACTGAATGGTAGAGCTTATATGTTAAGGCTAAACTATAATAATAATAATAATAATAATAATAATAATAATAATAATAATAATAATAATAATAATAATAATAATATAGTGACTGTAAAATTACGAAAAAAAGACAAAATAATAAATCTTTTCTGTTATGCACAATTACGTCCTTTATGCCATCATTTCTCCAACTTTTTTTTTTTTTTTTTTTTTTGGAATGAGGACCACTTTTATCAGTGAGAATATTTTATGGAGCAACCTACTCTTGTCCTCTTCAAACCAAATTTACTTTTTTTTTTTTTTTTTGATGTTTTGAACACACGCCAGTATAATTATATTTTTCAAACAATATTAGTTGAATTCCCTTAATTTTATACAGGTATTAAGTTATTTTATAATAATCCAAGGCTATCAAAAATATTTACAGTAATACTTTTGAATAAGCTATTATGATTTTGTGTTATCTCTACTTGACTCAATTCTATAATCTATGTTTGTTCGAGATTCTCAACTGTGAGAGAGAAATTCACTGGAATTTTGTATTTTCAGTCTTTGTGTGTAGAATAGTATAAGAGGACCATAAAGGCAGACTTCAAGGACAATTTGTAGTGTGCGTATCACAGTTTGACAAACATTGATTTAAACTAAAGGAAACGAATGACAAGTAAAATTGGAATATGCTAGGAAACTAAAAATTCTGAAGAAAATCCAGGGGCACGATGTAATTGATCACAAACTTGTATAACCTGGGATAGAACTGAAGGCCCCTTATATCACACGAGATGAGCGTTCCAGTGTCCGGATGGACTCTGTAGTATATGAAACAAGAGTATAACAGTTAGAGAAATCTTTCTCTCGTTATAAGTACTTTAGATTTAACTATTTAACCGTGTTTTAAGAATCACTGTTGAACTTTATTCCGTAAGTTAAGTAATGACAAACATTTTCCTAATTCTTTGTTCAGGTTGATGCTTGGATTCATGTTGACCACGATGTTCCTCTCCATGTGGATCAACAACTTCGCTGCTACGGCCATGATGGTTCCCATTTTGAACGCTGTTCTTGAGGAGTTGCATAAGGTGAATACACAAGCTGATCTTTTTCCTTTTGCCATAAATGTCGCCTGAGCTTTATTCAGATTTACAACCAGCATTAAGTTATCTTTCCATATTTCTCAAGACTCTTTTTTTTTATCGCATATCTTGTGAAGTCTTTCGAAACGTAGCCTTGTTTTTAACTAGCAACTTGTTATCCAGTTCTTGATGACTGGAAGTATCCTGCATTTAAAATTTTACTATTATAATTTTTATATTGTTTTTCGTATTCCCACGTCCTGTTTTAAATGCAATTTTTAACAGCTTATTTGTGTAATGCAGTGCTTCTCAACCTTTTTTGACAGACGACACATTTCATTGAACGTGCAGGACATCCAGACACACTTCTTTGGTATTATTATTATTATTATTATTATTATTATTATTATTATTATTATTATTATTATTATTATTATTATTATTATTACTGTTATTAATAAATATAATAATAGATTGGTTATCATAGTGAAACCAATTTGTTTTTATAACTCTATGTAGCTCTTAGTGTTATTGCTACCGCTGGAGGTGTTGACTGGTACAGTCTGTCTCGATTTTAATTAATTACTCCTTTGCGACACACTGTGTGACACACCAGTGTGTCGCGACACATTGGTTGAGAACCACTGGACTAGTTTGGATTTTTAAAGGCAGAAGAAAAGGATCTAAAATAAGACGAAACGAGGGACAAAATTATTTTATTTCCCTCAACTGCTCTTTTATCTTATTCAAAATAACAATATAGGCCTAAACTACATATTTTTCTTTATTCCTTATTTTAAGCTTTCACGACAAGAATTTAACATTTCTTTCACTGGTTTTCAGGACGTGTACATTTCATTGTAAGCTGACCAGCAAAAGATAGTTGGTTTAAAATTAAATATACACAACGTATTACTTGAAAAGCATAAAGATTAGCTCTTATTAGCAAGGAGAAACAAAGCTGTTGAATTTAATAACATTAGCCGTCCACATCTCCCAAAAAGTTCTTAAATGCAAACTCGTTTCTACTTAAAGATAAAAGGTCTTTGTAGCTTCTGTCCACATTAACTCGAGAGCTCCCTCGTAACTAAACGGTTAGCGTACGTGCCTTTAGCGTGGGCGATCCGGGTTCGATTCCCGCCGGAAGCTCATATGGTTCAGATTCCACGTTAATCAGTAGGTCTACGTCTCCTATAGCCTCGCTAAACTGAAAACCCCATCAAATCAAAATTCGTATTCACTCGGAACGTCAGCTCTGTTGATGTTGCAAATTTGACCAACATTCAAGTTCTTCTGAAGATCAACTTCAAACTTTTCTTTGGTAAAAGTTTAAATGTTGTTTCGCCGAAGTAGATAGCCCAGCCTTGTTTTTCTAAACACTATTGTTTCAAGTTTGTAATGGCAACCGTCAAGTATTTGTAAGCCTAGATACAAAATAGTTATCTATAAATCATGAATTTATCTGGTTGGAGAACATAGTGCGCCTTAGAAATTATATGTGCGTCGTTTGGATGCAGAGAAACCACAGGCTGCTTCCAAGGGCGCCCATGTTGTGGTTTCTATGAGGGGGCAAGTATAAGCGACATTTCAAACGTAGTTTCCAATTTTGCGGTAAATATTTTAAAAATCTATTGGGTTTTCGATCTTCCGAAGTACAATTTCCTCTAGAGGGGGGCGAGCCCTTGGCTAACTTGTTAATATTATAGTGCAAAAAAGAAAACACTCAATGCACGATAAGCAGTAATAGAAAAAGAAAAGGAAAGGGGATGGGGGAAATCAAGGGAATAAAAGGCTAAAGAACCCAAACGAAAGGTGCTAAAAGTTGTCTATTTCCAGCTGAAACAACATTTGATACGTACAGTACTTTCGGAGGGTTCGTTTTTGCTTATAAGAAATTGCTCACCTAAAAATTAACCAGTTGCAGTGTTATTTCAGTTCAGTAAATATTCTATGTTGCAATGCAGATTGTGTTTTAATCTTAGTAAGTCAGGAATAGGATAGGATGTGTTAAACTTTATTCCATTCATTATGTTTGAGCATTTCATTTCCTTTCTTTCTTTACATTTTCAAGTCCGTTCCATTAGTTTTCTCCAAATATAACCTAATCGCCTCAGAGAACGGAAAATAGTTGCAAGAAAAATGTTCAACACCTTTACGTGGAATTTCAAACATGCTTGAATCGGTTCGATGTAAACTATATAGCGAATTAAATATAATTAACCGTTTTTTCGGATTGCTTTCGACAATCTGGAAGAGGAGAGAGAGAAAGAGACGATCACGGAAAGTTCAAGAGAGCGCAAAACGAAAGGAAAGTACCCGTCACTATGCACGGGCGCAAGAGGGACTTTCTCTCATAGGTACCAAAGAGCAATCCCGCTTCTCCAAATTCAAACATCGCGCAATCAAAGCTCGCTCTCTTTATCCGTGGATAACAAGGAAAACTCGCCGGAGGAGATTATAAAAATGATCGAAAATGACCGATATTGGTATCAAATCTATAGTTTCCGGGGTCGCTGAGATGAACAATGACACTTCCGATGCCATTTAACCTAAATTCTTGGGGGAGGAGGAGGGGAGAAATATAAAAATCATCGAAAATAACCTTAATGAGAGAGCGCTTCAGTAATAGTAAAAAAGTGACTGACTAACGAAACATATGACTAATTTTTCTTATTTTAACACAGCGAAGCAGGTAATTGGTTCTAGTTTATAATATAAATGACTAATCATGTCTTACATAAACATAACGAACAGCTCTCTCAAATTATGGATTGCTTACCTTACTTTGATAGAAAATATAAAAAATTAGTTATTTAATGGATAGAGAGTAAGGAAACGCATTTAAATATGCTAAATTGTTTAAAATTCCTTGTTTGTTGCAGTGTGAAAAGAAAGCCCAAGAAGAAGAAAGAAAGGTAGAAAAGGAGCCAAACACCTTCGTTTTATCGACGATGAATGGGAACTGCGAGGCGGACACTGAACTTGCTCCAGAGGACAACATTCAATTCAAGTAAGCAAACGAGGCGAATGCTTTTCTACTTTAAAATAGACGGGAGAACTCATACTGTAGAAACAGTTCCCAAGCGTTGCTGGTGGGCATGAGTTTTGTTGATATTCTTCACTTTCCTCCCACCATTCCTTAATTGTCATACGTCTACAGCATAATTATGTCAATCTTTCCGCTTCACTAACAGAACATTCCACGTTTGAACCTGCAGTTAAGATTTTTGCTCGATTCCTCTTGGCGAAAAGTCATACTTTAAAGATCTTGTTTCACTTCTTCTCCCTCTCCCCCCCCCAAAAAAAAAATGTTCTTAACATTCTCAGTGTTAATGCAAAATGGCTTCCGGTTACATTGAAACTTTCCTACTAAATATCTACTCTTGTTCGTTGGGATTCATTATTTATTCATTAAAAATACTTGATTTTCATTATTTTTTTCCAATTTCATAACTATAATTTTATTTTCATTTAGTTTGAGAACAGTAACTTTTCGTGACAGTCGATTAATTTTCCCGTGCGTTTCATTTTGTTCATTAACTTTTACTACTCAAGGTCATTTTCATTCCACAATATTGAAAATTATGCTTAATTTTAATCAACTATTTTTTTAAAGTTAATTTTAACTTTTACTTTTTTCTAACATTCATTTTAAATTTATTTTGTCTTCATTTTAATTTTTAATTTTAATCCCTTAATTATTTTTATTAATTTTTCCAATTATAAATATAATAAAAGCAGATGAAGGGAAACATTTAATACGGAATTTGACAATAGTTATCAGCAAGCACATGAAAGTAGTAGTCCAAGAGAGAGAGAGAGAGAGGGGGGGGGGGAGATGAAGGAAGGAAGGAAAAGTTTGGAAGGCTTTGGTCTCGCAATGTTTCCCTCAAAACCATGATAGGGTAAAGGTTCTATATAACAAAATCTATAGTCATTTTACATAACCTTAATTAAGGTTTACTCGAATCCAATATTACCTAGAAATGATTGAAATAATTGTAGTAATAGAAATGTAAGGATTCGTTGAAATTGTCACGATTTAGTTAACCCAACACATAAACTAAAATTATTAATACTTTACAGGCAGGGGTGTAGCCAAGGGGGGGCCCATCGGGGCCGGGCCCCTCCAAATGGTTTCCTGCCCCCCCCCCAAATGACCAGCTTTTAAAACATCATAGTAAAATTATCTCGTTTCATTCATTTAAAAGTAACAAAGTTTATTGACAATTAATAATTTATGGTAAAATAGTAAGGAGAAATATTGTTTTTTCCATACCGATCGAAAAATAGGATACATTTTTTTGTGACAGCAGATTACACAATTTACTGCGATTTATATTTCACAGTTTGAAGACAAACGTTTTAACAAACTACTAGAAATAGAGCCATAAAACAAAGGTATTAAACTGATTTGTAACTACAGTATATTTTTATATGCTGTAACAAGTGTTTTAAAAGACATAGAAGATGGAAAATTTGGTGGGAAACAATGCTTTTATTCAATTTGGATTTCATTCGCTCTCTCTCTCTTATTTCTACTCAGTGTAATAAAATAATTGTTTTTTAGTCACGAATAATAAATATTTTTGTCAGGAAACCGTAAAGAAATTAAGTGAAATTTCAAAGAAAATCAATCTTGTGTAGATAGGTTCTGTATACAAGGTCTTAAATTTAAATATAAAGGTAACCAAGAAAAGTTTTGTTGCTTTTTCACCCACCACCTTCGAACATCGATATGTCACCTAACCTGGAAGATCAAAAATAGTCCCATCAGCATCGACGACCTACTGAAAACGTTCTGGAAGGCCATGGAATCCATCGCGGTAGAACTTGGTGGGCCATGAAACGAAGATAGTATCACGTGCATTTTGGACTTTTACTAGGGATTTGAACTGGCGTCCTCTAAGGTGATTGTTCAAAGAATGGTACAGGTGATAATCGGACGGTGCAATACCCGGGGAATATAGTGGTTGCAATATTGTTTCCCATCCAAGGCGGAAAATGGTGTCCTGAGTCATCTTAGCCACGTGGGACTTAGCGTTGTCCCGTAAACGAGGACCCATTTGCAATTCAGAAGCGATGGCTCCAGAGTTTTGAGTTTTTTGTTGAGCACAGCTCAACTGCTGGCACTACACAGTTACATTGATACTCTGACCAGCTGGTAGCAGTTCCCGATGCACGATGCACCAAACACACAGAAGGACCTTATTCTGGTACAGTGCTGGTTTCGGCTATTTGAAATCGGTTCATGGGATGTTAACCAATGATGACGGTGCCGTGGAGCTTCGTATAGGACACATTTTTTATCACATGTCAACGACTCCGAAATCACAGAAATGGCTCCGAAACAGTAAATAAACCCAGGCGACTGCCGCGTTGCCTTCTGGCCCGGAGTCAAAATATGAGAGACCCATTGACCCAACTTGTAGTGCTTCACAAGTTGATGGATGTGCTGCCAAATGGTTTCTCCACACACTGAATTGTAGTCCCAGTTCCTCTTTGTACATGTATTGATCTTCTGTCACGTGGTGTTTTCGGGTGTTTCGTCATCGTCCCTAAACTTGTTAAACCATCGCTGGAATGTCCGCGTCGTCACGACACCCTCACCAAAGGCCTGGCATATCTTCTGTCCCGCTACAGCGGCGTTTGACCTCCATTTGAACTCGTTTAGCATACATGCTCTTATGATGCTCTGTGGATGTCCCATGTTCCCTCTGTCTTTACACAGTTCACGGTGTGTCTGAATTGCCCCAACCAGGTAGTATGTTGGATATACCCACACCAACAACTGACGTTCGATTTTTCTCCACTCGCATTCAACTCACGGTGTGAGGTCCAATTGAACACAGACCTCCACAAAAAGGGACAGAACTTTCTTGGTTACCTTTACAGTTATGCACAAAAGTATAGGGTTTGGTCGCGGGCAGTAGTTCTTGATTAAGCATAATAAAAACTATCTTGAATATAATTTATGGATAATAATAATAATAATAATAATAATAATAATAATAATAATAATAATAAGCTAAAATAGTGTTTTTAGTTTTCCAGAAGAAAACCAAAATTTTCCTTTCTTTCAGCCTAAAAAACACTAGCAGCAACACCTTTTTTTTGGCTTTGTACATTGTAGCTGGCCCCCCCTCAAAAACGACGGGCCCCCCCTACACAAACCTGCTGGCTACACCCCTGTTTACAGGTATTCATTATTCCCTATTAGTCATTTAAATAAAAGCAAATCTATTTGCAATTTTCAATTCCTATTTATTGTAGTAAATTTCTGATCATTTTGGGTCAGTTGCAAAGGGTATTACAACGGTAGTGCATAGTACCAAAGACCCTGGGTTCGAGGATCGTGCTGTCCAAACATGAAAATATTATATCCTTAATTGACAGTATTGGCATGAAATATAATATTACACAGATCAGTTAATAGTGAATTCAAAGAGTTATTCGCCATAAAGACGAATTACGAAAGAAAGCAATATTCAGCTCCCTATCTACTCAGCTCCCTATGACACTGGGCCAACGTCATAATGAGAACTAGTTAACTCTATCTCGAGTTATCTTGATTAATCAATTATGCATACTGGAAATATAAGACTTATAATACTTGCATAAGTACAACAATCCGTACACTTTTAATCAAAATATAACGACAAGTAAAAGTGGCATACACTCAAAGTGACTTAGGCACAAGTACACTTTGCCTATAGGCCACGGATAAACGGAGAGATCCAGCTCACTCATAGGTCTGAATCGTACTGATTGTCAACTGGACTGAGACAAGTCGTTATGTACCATCTGAATTCTCTTCCACATTACAAACCGTAACTTTGACCCAACTACATCATAGCCCTGTATCCTATTCCACTTTGGCCAAAATACTATTTTTGATATTTCTAAATTTGGTCACTGCTTTCCTTCCGTCTTTTAATGAGGACGCTCAGATGTATTTCCATCGAAGATCCTATTTCTTCCGTTCCTTTCGACTGTGACGTCACTCAGATTTCTGTACAGTGGTTGTTAATAGTCTTGTGAAGAATTCTCTTCCGTGATGAAGACATTTATTGTTTTTACTTTATATGAAATTGCTCTTTTCTATGTTCACTAATGTTTTTGATGTGTCTCTCTCTCAGAAGTTTTTTGATTTTATATATATCGTCCCTTTTCTCCATTGGAACGTGGTAAAAGAACAACCGGCGGAGTTTCCTTTTTGCACCGAAAGCGAACTGTTTGTACATTTCCGTTCTCGTTCATACTATAGATCATTTTAACAAAGGTATAAAATTACGTTTTAAATAGACTTTTGGGGTCAGAGATGGCTTTAAACTTTTAAAACTTCATTCAACATAGTGTGTTAATTTCCGATCCATGCAGGGGTGCCTACAAAGGGGGGCTATGACGCAAACTGCGTCATTGTAATATTTGGGGGGGGGGTTAAAAATCTATATAAATATGTTTGACGGGGTGCAAAAATTAATCGAAAAGATTATTTTTTTCATGGAAGAACACCTACGGATAGACAATTGAGGGGGGTGCGTCATGGATATGACGGGGTGGGCACCACTGGATCCATGTACTGTATTTTAGTTGTTCACATAAATTTTCTTTTTTACTTCGATTGTATTAACTAGCGCTGATATATTGACTAGCTAATATATCAGCTAGTTCAGTGGCTAATATATTGCCTCCTGTCCTCTTCATTCTTTTCTAAGTCATTTTAAAACAGTTTAGGTTAAATGTGTGTCTACGGATAATTTGCAGGGTTCTTACAGATCTGGAAAACACGAAAAGCAGGAAAAAGTAAGGGAAAATGAAACGGAGGGCAAATGTCAGGGAAAATGGTGCTTAACCTGGAATACCTAGAAATCAAGGAAAATTGGGGATTTTTCTCAGGAAACGAAACTATTGTTCATCTTACCTATTTGTTAAGATAAGGCAATAGTTCAGTCATTATTTGTTGAAAGAGACACTACAAATAAATGATTTTCGTTTGTTTCAAACGTTATATTTATACTATGTAAGTTTAAGTAAAGTAGTTACTACTTCACGTATCGTTGTATACAACATTATTTCTAATATTAAGAATGCAATTTATGAAGATAGTTTGATTTGTTACACTTCACGTTATAAATGGTGGCATTTCTTTCTGTTGAGAACATAATAGTGTAGAAGTACTGTTAAATAAATTAGGGTAATTTGCTACTACTGTATACTTTTTCATACCATAATAGACTGTAAACTTTTTTTAAGAATATATGATAAAATTTAAATGTCGATGTCCAATGAAGAATACCGAGGATAAAACATGCTCCAGTGTGCCGTAACAGACACTATTGTTAGCATTTTCTTTCAGGAAGCATTTTGGGATCTTTTTTGTACATACCTTGGAGCTTGGATCAAAGATTTAATAAATTATATCCTGAAATTCAGGTGGTAATTTGTAATATTTTTAAGTAACATGTGATTTTTTGTTTGTTTTTTTTTTCAACTGCGAAGCTAGTTACAATTCGTGTAAACACGATGGCTTTAGTCTTCAGACTGTTTCCAGACAGTAATAATTTTCACCTGTTAAATGTAGCTACACTATATGTTATTGCCCCATTTATGCAGGGAAAAAAACTGACAAACAGCTTGGAAAAATGTGAATATTTTGTTGTTGCGTTTGACGAGTCGTTTAACAAAATTGCTGGGAAAGGTCAAATGGACCTGCATGTGCGATTTTGGGATCAAATTGAATGTAGTGTTAGAGCAAGGTACTTGACCTTTTGTTTTTTATATAGGGCAACTGCAAGTGATTTGTTGTTGAAATTTAAAGAAGCTTCCCCAGAGAGTTTTGTTTTGACCAAGATACTTCAAGTAAGCATGGATGGACTCAATGTCAATTGGAAGTTTCTAAATTCTCTACAAACTGAAATGTCGATACAGGAAAGTGAAATCAAACTTCTACAGATTGGATCCTGTGGTTTGCATGTGCTACTCGATGCTCTTTTATGGAGACATTTAATGGTTGAATGGAACCTCAACAAGTTTTTACGAAGTCTTTATTACTTATTCAGTGAATCACGAGCCCGAAGAGGAGTGTTTCTCATTTTGTAAGAACAGTGAAAATTCAGAGGAAATTCTGTTTCCCCAAAAAATTTTGTAAAGTTCGATGAGTGGAAAATGCTGAGTGTGTAGACAGGGCTTTAAAAATATTTGAAAATGTGAAAGGTTTCATTGAAAGTCCTGACACTAAACTTCTCCAAAATTGCACCGTGAACAAAGTGAAACCAGGTGTTCAAGATAATCTCATGCCTGTTAAACTTACATTTTTCAAATCTGTGACGTTGGAGCTAACCATTTTAAAACTAAGTTCCAGGTCAAAAAACCTATGGCTCCTCTCTTATATGAAGAATTGTTCACTCTTATTGTAAATTTATTGAAGCGTTTTGTAAAAGAAGAAATTCTTCACTTTATCATAACGGCAAATAAGTTGATGTCTGTAGATCTAAAAGTTAAAAGAATCTTCAAGCCCCAAAGATGATATAGGATTCGGGACAAATCAATGGTTGTCAAAACTTCTCAATTTGCATTCTCACAATTGCATATACATTTTCACATTATTTTGAAAAGTTTAACTCATTGATTCATTTTCTCATTTTATTGAATTCAAAGAAATGTTGAGAAGTTCAATTAAAGTATTGTTTCTTCGTTTGTTTACTAAATTTTTAGGAGCGCGTCTTATTTTCTTCGAAATTAACTGAAGCAATTTGTTGAGATTTTTTAAGAATTCATAAGTTACAGCTGATCACTGGGAAGGAGGGTGACTAATTTCTTCTTCGTTCTTTCTTTTTTAAAAATAAGTGTAATGTGTAATTTTATTTGAAGATGTCTTATAAAGTTTCTTCACTAGCTCAAATAGCAATTCTTTGATTAGCTTACACTGGTTTGCTTGTTTACTCTTATTATCCTTTTGTATGGCTCTGTATCTACTGTATAGTGTTGCAGACGGAAAAGGCTGATCTTTCGCAGCACACAGGTTGAGAACCACTGACCCAAACCTTTATTTTTCTCTTACAGGCATTCATCATCAGTACACCGTTATCTTATTAAATGTCATGGGTCAGGGAAAATGGTTGGTCTTGTACCTGGAAATCAGAGAAAATGATAAAAGTAATTTTGTAAAAACCCTGAATTTGTGATCACAGCGAAAAATATTTTTAGAGTGTGATGATACTGACTTTGTGAAAAAGATCGCTGAAGATTGATCAAAAAATGCAAAATTTACTTTACTGGCGTCCAGCGGCGTAACTTAGATTTTGTTCTGGGGGGGGGGGGGCAATCATTAATACGCGTAGTTGGGCCCCTAGAAAAAGTTATCTTTCTAATGTTTGGGCCCCTCTTGCCATCTTTCACTTATTTCTTGATGCCCTCCCGCATGGCAAGGTCGCCCCTGGGCAACACCACCTCGATCGCATTAACTTCTATTATACACCCTATTCGGCTGCGGGCCGGGGGTCACCGGGGAAGGGGGATACCGGGACATATAAAAGTAATCCAAAATGACCGATATTAGTGTCAAATCTATAGTTTTCGATGTCGCTGACATCAATAGTGACATTTCCATTAGCGATGACTTGCAAATTCAGCTACCATTGTATGCGGACAGTATCTAATGAAGCCAATATGTTCAGTTAGTTGGTGAAACTGTCACACATTTGTTATCAATGTTCCATGTTGCACCACGATGGGGTGCTGAAACGAAGTGCAGATCAAAAATTAATTTGACGAAGTGTATACTATCTGGTGCGCACTCCATTTCTAGACATCGAACGTGCATCCTCGAAGTGTGCACTTTGTCCTAGTGACGTCATTGTCACCGACAGCCACCTCTATTCTGGAATCTCGATCACTTCTTGTCAAAGATGGTGGATGAAGGAACTTAGAGTTACGGACATCCTCGCATCTCAAACTCCACACTTCTTTCGTGATGGCATCCAATTGTTGATTGGGCCATGGCAAAAGTGTGTGGCTGAAGTCTGAGGCTACTTAACAAGGTATCGTAGATTTATTTCCCTTTTATTTGTCTTTCTCTTTGTTTCTTTAGCCTTTGAAATTGGCACACACCAGTCGGTTACTTCAGTTGTCTAGCACAGTACTTAAGTAAAAGTGTAGTATTATTTTTTCCCTTCTTTCGGAATTATATCAATATTCATGTTGCAAGAGGTCGGTATGTTCTGGTACCCAAAAACATATAAAATTGATTTGATCTACCGTATTTACTTATTCTACGCAAGCGACTTCAGCCTCTGATGATTGACTTATTCCTAATAATTTATTTAATAGATATGAAAGAATGTAAGAAAATAGAGGGAATCATAGATAGGAAAGTATACTTTATGAAGAAAGGACATGAAGTAATATAGCAAGTAAATATGATTTAGGAAAATAAGTGGAGAAAAGGTTTTTTTTTTTCTAATTATTTAACGTCCTATGGTTTACGCTCTTTAGCCTAAGGAGGCGGATAACTACTGGAACTAAATTTTTGGTCTCTTTCAACGGGGATCGATTCTAGGACCACGCATGGCAGCCAGTAGACCAGCTGAGAGGAACAATATATAGTTTAGGGAAAATTAATAGTGAGAAGAAGGGGATTGAACTTTGCAGATAGAAAACGTGTTGAATCAGTACCCAAAAAAAAATGTGATAACGTTATTCCTACCTGGGGCAGTATCCATTCAACAACCACAGATATCAAACACACTCCGTAATGATACGTAATAGGTAGAAATATTTTAAAGAACGTGAATATTCTCATTGGATAACTTGTGATGGTTGAAGTGAAATCGAACTGAAAAATAACCACAGGGAAGAGAAGTAGCAGACAAGAAGGTAAATATTGAGCATCTAAATCTGGGGAAGTAAAAGCAAATTCGTTCGGAATTTCGAAAGAAAAATAAGTTGAGAAGATACAGAGACAGAAATTAAATAGCGTTGGGACATTTCGATCTTTCTGGTCGTCAAATAACGATATGATAGAAAAGAGCAGACTGAAGAAGCCTTCAAACTGAGAAAAAATACAGAACCAAACTTGAGTTTGACGAAGAGAGAATGGTGTCTTTCAAAAAAAAAAAAAAAAAAATGCTACTAATCCTTAAACATGGAATTAATGTAAAGATGGTGATAAGGGAATTAAATCTGAATAATGTATCTGAAAGTAAATCCACTAGAAGTATAAACAAAGCAAGAAAGAAATACTACGAGGATATAGAAACTAAGGATTGAAGAACTTTGAATATTCGGGATTATATTTGAATCAGGTGAAAAGGATGAAAAAGTTGTATGAGAGCAAAATGAACTGCTTTTGAAAGAAAACACACTGATGAACGTTTAGAACAATAGACGTTAATTTCGAGGAAACTATAAATAAAATGAAGAAAAAAGAAACTAAGGTACGCATACCTATTGAAATGATTAAGAATACCCGAGTATCTATGAAAGTGGAGGAAAAGGAATTCGGAATTTATAATCAAATTACGAAAAAGTTGCCACAAGATGTCTTACAAAATGTTGAATACGTCAAGTGAACAAAATTCTTAGGCTTATCCACAAAGACACACCACTTCGTACATTGGGGACATGCTCCAAAATATTCAAGTAATAAGAGCATGTTTAAATTATGAAAGAAGTGGAATCAACACAAAAATGTTTTTAGACAACCTTGCATTCTTCCATTAACATGTCTCTCTATATGTTCTATGATTAGGATCTTCTCTAGAACTATGTAGGCTGACATCCACAACCAGAGCACAACATATAAAACTGAACTCGACATAGCAAAATATAAGGATCCAACTACAGAATACAACCATCCAAAATATGCTTCGAATTTGAATAACAAATGCGAACTGACAAACTTTTCGAGTAGGATCCATTTTGGTACATTAATTTCTAAAATATATGTAAACAACCTCAAAAGCTCAATGGTGTTAGCATGATAATTTCGGATTACTCTTCTGAGAAATGGGACACTGCTTTATTTTCTCATTCAACTCTTTTTAAAATAAATGGTGCTCTGTTCTAATATATGAGTTTTCCTTCACAGCTCGAAAAGCGTGTGACAATAACCCGGGTAAGTGGTAAGTTGCAAGATTTTGGTCGTTGTAGGAGGCGTCCGTGCCTAATAATTTGCACACTTCTGCCCGATCTGTCAGGATTTCCCGTAGTTTGACGGGAATTTCCGTAATCTAGGGAAATTTCGTAGGTAAATTTAGCAAAAAGGGAGAAAGGGGATTTTTCGATAAAACTTGGAAAATCCAGGGAAATTCTCTAGCCGAGTGATTGACTAATATCAATGCTTATATTTTTTCTTCTTTGTTCTTCAAATAAAGCAAAACAATAGCAATAGTTTGTGTGTGTTCAAAGTAGCATAATTTTCACCCATTGTTGGCTAGGTATATACAACTTGTAGCCTATGTAGATATCTTGTTAAAAAGAAAAAGAAAAAAAGCAAATGAATAAAACAAATGAGGCTGGCACTTCATTTAATATAACTAAATTAATCATATCGCATAACTACTGCCATATGAATTGAACACTCAACAAATAAGAAAAAATTTATATGGAAAGGGAAATTTTTGAGTCCGTTGAGGGGGAAATTTTCTTAAGGAAACACTGAGTTAGGGTCAGAAACAACGAATACGGAATAATCTCACTATGACGGTAACGCTAAAAATAAGAAATCTGAAACATGTCATGCTGAGTACATATTACACATGCCCCTCTCTATATATGAAATATAGGAAACATTTGTTGATATCATGGAAAACGAATATATACTTCATTATTTTGTGATCTTCCAAGCTATACTATAGGAAATCTTTCTAAACAATTTTCTTCGTCGGTCTGTTTGTAAATAGGTAATAGAACAACCATTTTGAAGACTCTACGAGAAAGCGTCTTAATAGGATGCAGCTCTCCAAGAAAATGCTTGGTCTCTGTCCTTAGGTCTATATTCAAACTGGAAATATAGAGGTAACCAAGAAAGTTCTGTCGCTTTTTCACCCACCACCTTTGAACATAGATATGTCACGTAAGACGTACCTGGAAGATCAAAAATAGTCCCCATCAGCATTGACGATCTTCTGCCAACGTTCTGGAAGGCCATGGATTCCATCGTTGTAGAACTTAGTGGGCCGTGAAGCGAAGAAGGTATAAAGTGCATTTTGCATCTCTATTAGAGATTTAAACTCGCGTCCTCTAAGGCGATTGTCCAAGGAATGGAACAGATTATAATCAGACGGTGCAATGTCCGGGGAGTATGGTGGATGCAATAGTTTCCCACCCAAGTTGTAGAATGGTGTCCCGGGTCATCCTAGCCACGTTAGTCAGGAGCTTAACGTTGTCCTGTAACAGGAGGATCCCTTTGCGATTCAGAAGTGCTGGCTTCAGAGTTTTGACTTTTTCTTGAACATGACTCAACTGCTGACAGTACACAGTTGCATTGGTGCTCTAACCAGCTAGTAGCAGTACCCGACGCACGATGTCGCGAGCAGTCCACCAAACACACAGAAGGATCTTCTTCTGGTGCAGTGCTGGTTTCGGCTATTTTGGAACCGGTTCATGGGATGCTAACCAATGATGACGGCGCCATGGAGCATCGTACAGGACCCACTTCTCATCACATGTCAACACCCTGTCCAGAAATGGCTCCTTTCTGAGACGAGACAGCAAAGAAATACAGGTGTCTGCTCGCGTTGCCTTCTGGCCCGGAGTCAAATCATGTGGGATCCATCGACTTAACTTGTAATGCTTCCCAAGTTGATGGAGCTGCTTCCTAATGACTTCTCCACTCACACTGAATTGTGGTCCCAGTTGCTCACATGTCTGGCCACTGTTCGCCTCAATTGCTGCCTAAAGATCTTATTTTGTACGTATTGGTCTTCCGGCACATGGTGCGTCTTCGAGTGTTTCGTCACCGTCTTTAAACTTCTTAAACCACCGCTGCACTGTCCGCGTAGTCACGATACCCTCAACGAAGGCCTCGCATATCTTCCGCCCCGCTGCAGCCGTTTGACCCCAGTTTGAACTTGTACAGCATACACGCCCTTATGACGCTCTGTGGAGGTCCTATGTTCACTCTGTCCTTACCAAGTTCACGGTGTAACTGAACTGCCACAACCAGGTAATATGTTGGATATACCTACACCAATAACTGACCTTCGCCTTATCTGTTCTCATTCAACTCACGGTGTGAGGGCTAATGAAACACAGACCTCCACAAAAAGCGATAGAATTTTCTTGGTTACCTTATAGTAGGTCCGCCATTCCCAGTTTCAATGTTGGATTTTATCGTTTGGGAGTATAGAGTAGTTCCAACGAAAGGCATTTAGTTTATTTTTGTATACATATCAATGCATACTTCCTGTTACTTACCAATCTAAGAATAAATTGAATCATGTCACATGTGCGTGTGTACAACAGTGTACTGTTAAACGCAAAATAAATAAATAAATATGGAAATTATACCATCATACCAATCTTCCAAACAGACCCGTAGCCAGTGCAAAAATGTAGGGGAGTCCGGTAGAAGTTAGAAGGTGTCAGATCCAATTATATTATAGTTCATTTGCAAACCTATCGTGAAAATTTTATAAGGCCTCTCCCCCCCCCCCTTGTGAATACGGATCTGGTTGCAAACATAACGAAGTTAAGGTATTGCTTTGCATTGTATTAGAATTAAGCATTCAATTTCTTTCTAGCATTCAATCTCTCAGTTATGTCCCAGACTGCTCCGATTCATCATTCTCCATACCATTCAATACGAAAAGTTGCTCGTGTTCTCTAGAACAAATGCTATCTTTACCTAGCTACATTAATTGCATGCAATTTTAGAATTCAAAACCTCTAGTGATATGTTTATTATTTGTTGAGGTCTGTGTTGTACACTATAGATATTATTACATATTATGTTAGACCATTGATTCGTATTTTTAATCACTTCTCATAGTTAAACCTGTATTATTGTTTTCTTATATTTTTATGCGTCTCTACCATCTGATATCTTCTGATTGTTTAGGATGAGCCAATCGGCAGCGGCGAAGGAAGACAAGTCAGAGAAAGAGTTTCGAAAAATGAGAGTAGGGTTTATGCTGAGCCTTGCGTACGCAGCCAACATCGGAGGAACAGGCACAGTCACTGGAAGCACCACGAACCTCGTGTTCCAAGGGATGGTCGAAAAGTAAGTGTACTTATTATTATTTTTTGTTTGTTTGTTTATCGTCACTTTTGAGCAACGTGGGAGCTATAGTTAGGGATGGGCACGAGCGAGTTTTCTTTGAAACTCTACTCGCAACAGATATCTTTGAGACTCGACTCGAGAAGTCTGTTCGAAAAATTTCCTCCAACTCGACTCGAATTCGGGTCGAGTTTCGAGTCAAGTCGAGCCAAATCCTGTGTGTAGTTTCAAGTACTCTTTGCAAGTATCTTACACAGACAATATAATTATTATCAATGATACTACTACAACTTATTATTATTTCCTAGTACGCTTTCCTCCTCTTTTTTGCTCTTTCGTACATATCTATTTAGGTCACCCCCAACAATTAATCTTTTATCCTCAAGTACTTCCATTAATATCTGGTCTAGATTTAACCAAAGCTTTATTTTTTCATGCATCTCCCTGAGGGACATGGGAGCATTAATGTCACCAAATCACCTCCTAACTTTATTATGACACACTCACGTGGTCCCGGGTTCGATTTCTAGTGTGAAAGCAGTAATTTCACAACTTTCATTAATCATCATCTCCTTTAGCATAAAGGGATTAAACTAAAATTTGATTTTATTTGATGCTCTTAATCTATCACAAAATCAATCCTTTAACAATTTTGACTCCATTTTCCACATTTGTTTTTTCCCAACTATTGGAAATAACTTATTCTTCGCTGATTTATCTTACTTTCTTTATCCTCGTGTCTCTTGTACACATAGGATATTCATCTTTTTTTTTTTTTTTTTACGTAACCTTAGTAGCAAAATCGGTTGGCCCAACGTTGGTAAAATGATGGCGTTGCGACATATCATTCTCCCAACGTTCGGCCAACCCAAACCCAAACGATATTGAGAATGTTGGGCCTTCGTTCACCCAACCAAATCCCACCAGTCTCCCTACGTTAGCTCGGCGAAACCTCGATGTTGGATGATGGTTCACCGTCCAAATGTTGACATTTATCCAGCTAAATCTAGCACAATTCCCTGACTTCCCCAACATGTCATCGCGGCGGCTGGGGCAGAATAGTGATGCATTTGGTTTGGCACGTTTGACTTTTTATATGGTATTCCTGAGATATTCCAATTATTTCATAGTTAATCTTGAAATATTCGATTAATTTTTAGTTATACTTCGACCGTGGACGAAAAGAAGAAAAAAACAAACAGCAGTGTATGACGCAAAACCCCAGTTACCCGGTTGGCGAGCAGGCATGCTTCCAACTTTTTTTTTAACTACTGATTACTACTTTTTACTTAATTTTACTTTTTTTACTTATTTTTTTTCAGTAACCTAGAATGACAAGGACACGAACACAGAAATATCGAGGACAGTTAAAATTTCAAAGGAGATCCGACCGAGAATCGAACCCGGGATCCCTTACACCAAAGGCGCAGTTCTAGCCACTAGACCAGCGGGGAGGGCAACTCGGCCATAATCACACACTTTACAAGTGTTGGATATTTGACAGTTGTTGTGTGTTGTAAATCTTCTTTTAAAAAAAGCTTACTATAGGCTACACTAATATAGGAAAATGATTCAATACACACAACACGAACTCATCTTTAGTTTACGTAATTGGAACACAACAATATGGCGGTGAACAACTGCACATGAGCAGTGACGCACACTACCCAGCATCAAGTATGATTGAGTTAGCGACCATTAGCCAACGATAAAACAAAGTGGCCGAGTGGTGGGAAAAGTGCTTTTCATAGAGGAGGTTCTCCGACATTTAGTTAACGCTAAAGTAAAGTTTCTTCGTTGGGAAAACAGTCAGTTCCAGTATCGTTGCGTGAAAGTCGGAAGAATAGTTGGTTTCACAACCATACATTTAACCAACGTTGGGGCAAGGGAAGTTTTCCCGCTATAGGCTCATCACCATCACCACCGTTTTGACCGAATCTCACTC
Source organism: Thermobia domestica (assembly GCF_964235325.1). Lineage (NCBI taxonomy): Eukaryota > Metazoa > Arthropoda > Insecta > Zygentoma > Lepismatidae > Thermobia > Thermobia domestica. Next base: position 874,109 of record NC_137463.1, read on the forward strand.
ATTTCCCAACGGTGAGCCAACCAACCTTGCTACTAAGGATGGTCTTACGTCGGTCCTTTTCTTCACACTATTTCCATTTAGAGCTCTGATATTCAAGGTTCTAATCCTTACACCGATTCTTTTGTTTTTCGCCTCTCTCGTCTTCTGGCGCAACTTCTTTAACCGAACCTGTTCATGATTCGGTAACCCTTGATCACTTATCGCAGTTCTCGGGCAATCTTCTCCACCCTGAATCTTTGTTTTACGGTTCTTTGTCTCCCACAATAATTTTGGTAGGTTTTTACGACCTGATGCCAGTCCTGACGCTAATCTTTACCATTTACTCGTGTTTGGGACCGAGGGACCCTTGGATTAGATTGTCCTTGAAGTAATTATAGGATGGAAAAAGAGAGGTACAGTTCATGAATAATATTAGACCAATCCTTATGTGGAATCGAATAGGTATTACTGTCATTTTCCTCCATTCGTGGTGAGTGATTGTTTTGATTACCGACTATGGAAAGTGACACTGAAATTCAATATGCAGTTTATTTCAAATTCCATATTTTTGATATTTTGAATTATTTTCATATCTTACGTACCGAGAGGGTAAATGTTGGCTAATATTAAAATTTCAAGATGATTGAGATTGAAGTTTAATCCTTTTCTATTCGTCTCAGGCATTTTCCCGAGTCTCCTCTTAATTTTGCAATTTGGATGGGATTCAACGTACCAGGAATGTTACTGAATACACTATTAGCATGGATATGGTTGCAAATTTTATATACAGGGCTATTCAGGTAGGTCGGAAGAGTTTTAAGTATTTACCTAGTTTCTAATTCTGAATGTCCATTGTCTAGTTATCTTAATAGTGACATATCTTTGAGTTAAATTAAATGACTCTTAACAGGACTAAGGTCTTTCACAAGTATGTCCTGGTATTTTAGGGAATACCAAACCAACAAAGCAATACACTTACAAAAACATTAATTCATTTCTTTAATTTTATGTCATACGTGAAATCGAGATTACAGTGTTAGAATATTGTATCAACAACTGTTTCCTACGATTTCAATACGTGAAAGTTGGTTATTTTGAAAACTCTTATTAAAGTAGTATCCTACACAGAGGAACATATGAGTATCATGAAAAGTAAAGCTCGAAAACCTTTTAAAAGGGCTCCAAAATTCATTTACTGTGTTCATACTAACCACCCTCACGATTATTGTGTACATCCTTATATAACTAGTTATATTATAAATACTGTCACAATGTTTGGAGTGGCGCTGTATCATCCAGAGTGGCACAGTGCTGCCATCTGTGTATAAAGCGGAAGATGCATGTAGTGTGTGTTTAACTGTTCATGGCATACGTTGATATTGTACTGAGTTCTGATGGAGTGGGGCGATTATGAAAATCGTGTAGCAGTAATTGCGTTACACAAGGTCGGGAAGACAGCAGGTGAGATTTTCGACCTCCTGAAACCCCTACAAATCAGCAAGAGATTAGTGTATCGCGACATACAGCGATACACCGAGGCTGGAACGGCAGCTGACCGCGCAAGGAGTGGAAGACCACGAACGGTACGAACCCCGCAGATCCAGAAAGCAGTCGCAGCAAGAATTAAAAGAAATCCTGTTCGAACACAAAGTGTGATGTCTGCTGAGATGAACATCAGCAGAAATTCAATGTCTCGTATGCTCAGGACTAACCTACATCTACGGGCGTATAAGAGGCGAACTGGTCACTTTCTAACCCAAACATTAATGTTGCAGCGGGTCCTTAAATCAAAGAGACGGTTGCGACGTTAGGCCAACAATCTGCACAGAAAGATTCTGTTCACTGACAAAAAGGTGTTCACAATTGAGCAGGCCTACAACGCCCAAAATGACAGTGTGTATGCCACGTCATCTACTGCAGCTGCCGAGGCAGCTGCAAGGGTTCAAAGGGTACATCATTCTGCCTCAGTGATGGTTTGGTGGTGAGTGAGCTACTCAGGCACAATCCAGTTGCATTTTTGTGAACAAGGTGTTAAAACATCTGCCAAGGTATACCAGTACACAGTGCTTACACCTATAGTGAACCCACTGTCTGTAACAATGTTCCCTGGAGAAAGGTGGACTTTCCAGCAGGATTCCGCTCCAGGTCACAGCGAAGACAACCCAGGATTGGCTGGCACGGAACATCCCCGACTTTATTTCTACCACTGATTGGCCTTCTAGCAGCCCGGACCTTAACCCGTTGGACTACAAACTTTGGGCAGTCCTTCAGGCAAAGGTCTGCCATAAACGGTATCCATCTGTCGACAGTCTGAAACAATCCTTGACCCGAGCAGAGAACAATTTTCCCATGGACGTGGTGCGTAATGCTATTGACCGGTGGCCGGACAGACTTCGTGTCTGCATCAAGGCCGAGGGGGACATTTCGAAAAATGATTCGTGAATCAAGTGTACAACATATCAATGTAAAACATGATCAAAATAAATTGCCTTGGTGTTAATACTCTGTGTTATTCACATTCCAACTTGTGACTGTATTTTAAGAGCGAGGTCAGGAGGAATGGGAGCCTTTTATTAAACTGAATCAAAATAAGTTAACTAGATGAGCCCACAATTATAGCTATATGAGTAGTTTTTCAGTTGAAATGTCAATGTGTTTAATGATTTCATCAATCAGCTAGGGAAATGTGTGACGTCATTGTTCGTCATGCATACTGTTTTCTGTTTACATGGCCCATGCGAACTCCTGTAGATTGTCGCTGAAATTATATTCCTTGTTCTGTCTGCAGAGTATTTTACACTTGAGCAATCTTGTTTTCATTTTATAATTTAATACTGTTATTTTTGAAGTAAAAAGAAAAAACTCTTATATTTGCAACAAGTTTTGCAAGTAGATTTCAATTTAAGATGTAAACTACAAATGTGAGCATTGAGTTAATCTCCAATTTATAGAATTTTAGAATTCTTTCTTTTTCAACATAAAATACAAGAAGTTGTGAAAAGAATTGTGACTATTACAAAGAACTTAAGGAACAACAAATAAGATGAACTTTTAATATTATAAATATGTTGTTGTTAAGTTCATTTTAATAGTCACATTTCTTTTGACAACTTGTTTCTATGACCGTATTTAATCCTTAAATTTTATTTTATGTGTTATTAAACATCTCGCAGAGCCTCTAGGTGTCTTTTAAATCTTTTATTTATTTATTTATTTATTGAAATATTGGGTAAAATTACCATTTTAGTGTATCTAGTACTTTTGTGGCTTCCATTATAATGTACATTAATTAAATATTTAGAAGATATTTTATCTTTTCCTTGGCTGGCTCATGACACATAAGCCCTCTTTACTGAAGATGTTGGGCAGAATTAAACCAATTCAAACATATTCATAAGCGACCTAAGGAACGAACCGAACAATAGCAAAAACAAAAGGCCTTTTGTTTTTAAACCAAGTAGTATCCGAATATTTTTTTTAATCTGGCTTTGAAAAGCCCGTCTTTAAAAAGAAAACTTCATAAGTTTGCTCAAACTTCACAAAAGTTTTCAGAAGGTTAAATTTGAGGTACTATTTTGGATATGTTCATTAAATAAATCATTAAATTCACTCACAATTAATTTCAGAAGTACTGAGTAGTTTATTTTGATCAGAGCAGTTTGTTGCTTCCAAAACTTGTGTTGTAATATTCTTGTGAGTCTTGAAATATTTTCAGGATAATGTTGTGGGGTTCACAAACACCCAGACGCCCACTACTATCCTTCATCAGCAGAATCCCATCGTTAAAGATCCACAATTGTAAAGTGTTGGATAATTAGCTATAAGAGAAAATCCATTAATGAGCTATTCAGCTATAAATATACATCTCGAAAATCAAAGAAACCGGTTTCGTTCAAATTCATGTTTAGTTATTAATAATGGCAAAGCCTTACCTGATATTTCACAATTGCTCGTAATACCTGCAAATATAATTTTACAGGAACAAAAGATCAGAGAAAATAACACTAATTGAAAATACAGAGTGATTCTTTTAAAACTCACGTATTTCATTTGGGTATAGAATCTCTAATGTCCGATTTTCATTCGGTTTGTGGCAAATGATCAAGTAAGGATGGGAGATTTATGGGACTATGTTTACTGGTTTAAATTCATCCGGAATAATATCGGCCACGCCTCAAGAAAAACAGCAAATATTCATCAGTGTACCTTGCAATTGGAATGAGGTTTTGGATTTTTAAAGCGAAATTGCAGAATACAAATTAAATATTAGCAGTAACACCCAAAAATCCCATGTTGAATAACTACAGCCGATTTCTTACGACAAACAACGGAGAGATATCTTGGGCGACCTAAGGAGTCTATAAATGACATTTTCCACAAGAGCTGCCTATAGGGTCCGATGCTTCCCTGTCTTACTCAGAAGCGATCCTGTTTCTTCTAATTTATTCTCTAGCGACCATAGGTATATTATGTTACTATCTGGAGCAGAACGTGAGACAAATTTGTTTCTAATGACCTTCGCGAAGCAACAACAGATTCCGTTTACCAAACACTTTTAACGATAAACTTAAGTTGCTCCAAAGAGTACGTTATTCTCACTGTGTCCTGATCATACTCAGAGAGTAGCACAGAATTGTACAGCGCAATTCCTAATACAACATCCCAGTTTCCTATTTCTTATTTTTATTGATCTTGGCAAGGTTTCCATGTACGAAGAAAATCAAATCTTCACACCGCACCGCACTTGATTCCAATTGTAAGGTACACTGGCGAATATTTGCGGTTTTTCTTGAGGCTAGCCGATATTAGCCCGGATGAATTTAAAACAGTAAACATGGTCCCATAAATCTCCCATTCTTCCTTGATCATTTGCCACGAACCACATGAAAATCGGACTTATATTAGAAATTCTAGAGCCAAATGAAATCCGTGAGTTTTAAAAAAAACACCCTGTATAACAGCGTGTCAAGTAAAATATAAGAAATAAGTATTTAAAAACATAAGATTTTAACTACACTAATTAGGTTAGTATGGTCAAATGTACAGTTTCCATTAATTATATATATTCAGTCGTTACATGACTTATACAGAAGGCTGTTTCAGCCTTATGGTAGTGAAGTACAGACCCGTGCCCTAGGGCGTAAAACCCCATTTCCACCAGCGATCATGTTCGATATGAGAGCCTCGGTGGTGAACGATTGCACGACATCGTAGTTTCCACTGAAGGAGACCTCTATTGAGCACTGCCTGATTGAATTTCGCCCACTCCTCCTTGCACACTTTCCAAAGGCCACCAAGTGTGGTCGGACGATGCTTTTATTGATGTTCCGTTTGAGGAGGCCGAAAGCACAGAAGTCCATAGGGGATGCATCTGGTGACTTGACGGGGATGTTTCGAAATGGCATAGCGTTCACACCTATCTCCTGTTCCATACGTGTAATGTAGGCCACCGTTCGTTTGGCAGTATGGCTGCTGGCCTTGTCCTGGTGGATGAACACTCTGTCAGTGTCATTGCCATACAAAGCCGGGGCATGTTGGCGATAAATGGGTTCCAGTACATGCTCGATATAATACGCTGCATTCACCTTGACATTTGATGACACCCGGTGTATCGGAAGCTTTCCTTTTGCACAGAAACCCGTCACTACCATAAATTCCTTTGGAAAACTCTCCTTGTAAGAGCGCCTACTTTGCATTATCGGTTCCATCACTGCGGCGGTAGTAAATTGCACGCATCTGCTGGGATCCTGTCACACATGTTTCATCTAAGGTGATCACATAACGCCATTTGTCACCTGCCAGGTACCCTTCATACAGCCTTTTGCATGCCACCTGCCGTTCTCCGATGTGCGTTGGCTTCAGAACAATGGACCTGCCGCTTGTGTGCACTTCTGAGTCCCAAATTGTCGCATATGATTCGATGTACAGTTGCAGTTGACCGTCCAACACGCCTCGCTATGTCACGTTGGGTGGGTGGATTCTCCTGGGTCACAAACCGGCGGACATTGGCAATGACGTCTTTACTGCGTTGTGGAGCCGGTTGCTTCTTTTGCCCCTTTTGACGACGCATGGCAATGGTTTGCTCTGCGTTTGCATTGCGATGGATGGCTGCATTAATTCCCTTATCAGACTCTGTGAAACCTTTCTTCTTGCACTGTGTTCTTATTCGGCTATACCTGTCCCAAAAACGGTCGATTTTCGGCGGCATTCTGCTCACATACGTCTCTCCTTTGCACGACTTATGCACAAGTGTCTGGCTACTCCGTACTGCGTGCGTCACGTTGCTGACGCGAAACTAGCGCCTCTGGTGGCAAATGCAAAGTGCTACCATAAGGATAAAACAGCCTTCTGTACAGTATTCATATATTAGATTGCTTTAATAAGTTGTGGAACTAATTTTGATTGTGCCATCTCTATATCAATTCATCCTTCCGTTTGCAATATCACTCTTATTGAAAACGCTTTTTTAGTAAACTACGTGTTAACACTTTCTTCACGTGCTTCCTAAGATATGCATACATTTTGAGTGCTTGGATAAAACATAATATATATTTTGTTATCATCTAATTTTGTTACTTATGCATAAGTGCACTTTAATTTAGTATTCAAAAGTATGCAGGAAACCTTCGTTAAGATGGATCTTGCAGAAATAGGAATACAAAGTGGAAATTGGATCCAGTTGGCTAAGAACAGAAGTCAGTGGCGAGCTTTCCTGAACGCGGCATTTGCACCTCCGGGTTTCATAGCCCATAGAGTGAGTGAGTTATATATTTTAGTCTCAGAAAGAAGCAAAAATCTGAAACTATTGAGGGAGGCATTAATTTACAAATTAGGAAAATAATTTATGAAGCTTTTTTTTCTTTTATTATTTTACAGAAAATCCTGTACATTTTTCACGTACTATGTTCTTTCCTTCTATATGGTGGACTAATTTCATTATGTTGATCATGTGTAATAATACCTAGGTAGAAAAATTGAACAGATTCTACGCTTGCGATGCCAAATTCACAATGCATTGCGAGCAGAACACAGAAAAAACCACATTTCATTTTCGTTATACATTCCAAACCATAGCATACCGGGCCATGTTTCATTTCCCTTCACCCGCTGACGTAGCATTTGCTGAATGTGTGTAGGTCATTGATTTTATGAACCTTCGTTCTATTTTGCGTATCCTGCTTCTTGTTTCATATGTCAAGGCTACTAACATCTGAAAATAATCCTATGAAATCTCCATTATTTTCTGTCGCAGCACGAGGTCTTACTTTGCAGAGTCAATAAGTATATTACAATGGAAAGCTACACTCTTTGGGCTACACATAAACATTTTTTAAAGTACAAATCGTACATGTTCGTGAGTTGGATGCGGGCCACCATTTGCCCATCACTGTTTTAGACCGTTCAAGGATGTTTGTTTTAAATGAAGTTTTTCCTGTTTAATCTTGTAGTTCAAGTAAAGGCAAACGCCAAATTACCAACTTAAATTCGGCTGAAGGAAGTTTTTAGTCAGGTAAGTCTTTAAACATAAAATAACATAGAACTCAAACAGAAATAGAGGTTCTTTCTTTTTCGATAGACGAAAGGGTGACCAAGCGAAGGAGCTACAGATGGCAGCAGCTGTGAGGAAACTCTTAACAAAGACATATAATGATCTGGGACCAATGAGCTTTCAAGAGTCTATGACATTGGCTTTATTTGTGATACTGGTTCTCCTCTGGTTTTTCCGCGATCCACAGTTTATTCCTGGATGGGCTTCTCTTTATCCTGCTGGGTGAGTGAGTTGCAATAAACAAGTGTAAATAATAACAATCTCCTTCCTTCTTTTTAAAATAGGATCGTGTTAGGTTTTCTGAAAACATTCTAATGGTTTTATTACAAAATCTAATAGGATGACTGTCCCATTTCATAAAATTTATATTGTTTCTGTTGCTATGACGCAAGTTTTGTAAACATATAACATAATACTATTTTGTCTTAAGTAAAGATTCAGGTAGAGAATAGTGTTTAAGCCTTACTAGGGATTGTTGACACATTATTCTGAAAAATCTAAGTTGTTTATGAAGTTTGGTCTCAGGCTCTTCAAAACAAAGTCCAGAAATCATGCTTACCAGTTTTGGTGAACTTCCGCTTGTTGAACCGCTGGACATCATCTCGACGTCGGTAAATTTGGCCCAAATTTCTTTAAATCTTGAATGTTTATGTTCTGGAGTGGAACAGATATAATATGACTAAATTTGTAACTGCCTTGTGAGGGATCTCCGCGTGTTTTGTATTTGGACTCTCAGTGTCCACTTCGTAGACTTTGTATTAAGTAAACAATTTATAATATGTATAACAATACATAGATGTGGCACTGCTTATGCCAAACGAAATCTTTCCTCCTATTTAACACATCTGTTCTGTTCATCTTAAACGCTCTTATAACATGTTATATGCTGGCTTTACTAAGATTACTGTAAATAAAAATAAATATCCCCGCCTGAATGCCTTCTTGTTAGTCTCCTTTGCTGAAAGACCATTTTAGTGGTCGTGATTTGGTGGTTGCAAGTTTTACAGCAACATTACTTCCAGAAAGAGATGACATGTGGATCTTACCTTTCCAAAGCAGCGTCCGACTTGACCACTATTAGTTATTTAATACAAGATTAACAAAAGTTCACTAACATCTGCTTGTACGTTTCTCTTCATTTTAACCTATAATTGGTGAACTTTTCATTTCTTGTCTAAGTTCCTCAAACTTCTCAGAGTAAAGTGAAAAGAGAATATACAGTGAGGGCGCTAGAACAGAATTAAATCATATTTATGAAAAATGGCTGTAGTAACTTTTGAAAATAATTAATAATCTTGAGAAAATCCTAGTTATTTGTTAATACGGCAACGAATAATCTTACGGCCTGTAGTAAGCTTGAATTTGAGGCTGAACTAACGTATAAAAGTCACGAATCGTTTCCAGAACAGTGGTACACCATTCTTGATTGTATTGTATTGTATTGTATTTTTTTCGTCCTTTTTTCATATATTTAGCACTGTATTGCAATGCATATGAAGTGGACACGTCATTTATATATAAACACAAAAGCAAAAAGAACAATAATAATAAAAATTACACACACTAGGTTAATAATTAAACATTACACCTTACATCTTATCCATTACATTTTGCATGATATTATTAAAAATAAACTAAGAGTAATTATTACTTGCAGTGTATGTAGAAATCCTTGAACATATAGCAAATGCTAAAAATAAGCAACGACACTGGTTACTGTAGATAATGTTTTTTTTTTTTCTGTTAGCAATTCATGTATTCCTCTATCGAGTAAAAGCAGTGTTTTAGTAAATATTTCTGTAGTTCTTTTTTAAATTTAGCGACAGAATTTTGAGTGTATATATCTTTGGGAAGTTTATTGTTTAGCATGATACCCGCGTATTTACACCCTTTTTCATATAATACGGTTCTGTGTTCTACAATGGAAAAGTTTTGTTTGTTTCTTGTATCATGATCATGTTTTTCTTCTACCTGTGTAAGGACACTCTCTAGGCGTCTCTTAACAAATATCAGTAGATTTAAAATGTACAAACAAGGTACTGGGAGTATACGAAATTTTTTAAATATTGGTTTGCAGTGATCTTTTGGTTTAGCAGCCGCCATCATTCTTATTATTCGTTTCTGTATTGTAAAAATTACCTTGGCTTTGTGTGTATTTCCCCAAAATATAATGCCATATGTTAAATTTGACTGGAATAATCCAAAGTAAATCGTTTTTAAAGTAGACTCTTTTAAAACATTTTTGAGTACTTTAATTGCGAAATAAATTTGATTTAATTTTTTACCAAGTTTAATTATTTGTACATCCCAGGAGAGATTTTTATCTATCCAGATTCCTGAGAACTTAGTGGAGTTCACATAGTCTATTCCGTTATTTTCAATTGAAATATTAACAGGCTGCGTATGTTTGTTGCGGATATGATGAAAATTGATTGCTTGTGTCTTTTCAATGTTTAATTTAAGCTTATTTTCTTTAATCCACTGAGATAGTTTATGAAGGATTTCATTTGCATTACCTTCAACATCCTCATTTGTGTTCCCTTTTACTATGATATTAGCATCGTCTGCATAAAGGGATAGTTCTGCTGGAGCAATATTACATGGTAGATCGTTAATGTATATCAAAAATAATAATGGACCTAATACGGATCCCTGTGGCACTCCACATGATATTTCTTGTTTTCCTGATATGTAGTATGTAGTTTGGTTTGTATCTTTGTTACTGTATGTAATTTCTACTACTTGCTGCCGATTTTCCAGATACGATTTAAACCATTTGGACGCAATGCATCTTATTCCATAATCTTGGAGCTTTGAAAGAAGATTCTATGTGACGCTAAGTCAAATGCTTTGGAAAGATCAAGGAAAACACCTATACATTTCTCCTTACTATCTAAACTTTTATGTACAATTTCTACAAAATTATATATTGCTGTTTCTGTTGATTTCCCTTTTAGGAAGCCATGTTGCTCGTGTGTTATTAGATCATGTTTAAGTAAAAAGGACGATAGCCGGATACTCATTATGGTTTCTAAAATTTTTGAAAAAGTTGAGAAAAGTGAAATAGGCCTATAATTTTCAAGCTCTGATTTGTCGCCTTTTTTATAAATTGGTTTTACTTTTGCAATTTTTAATATACTAGGGAATTCTCCACTTAAGAACGTCATATTTATGAGGAAACACAGGGAGTCAGCAATATATTTAATGCTTTCCTTTACAATACTTGGCGGTATACCATCTACGCCAGCTGACCATTTACTTTTCATCTTCTTCACCACTTTTATTATTTCTGCATTTGTAACTGGATGCAGATAGATTGTTGCAAGTTTTTGAGAATATTTTCGTGGGCATTGCTAGCTCACTATTGTACGTTTTTGATAAGTTGTAATAATTATTAAATAGGTCAGCTATTGTACGAGGATCTTTAATTACGTTGCCGTTTTTAATTACCTCTAAATTAGTCATCATTACGAGTGTTTACACTTAACTCGCTTTGCACTAGTTTCCACAACGCCTTCGACTTATTATCGGATTTTTTAATGATTTTGTCATTGTGTAACTGTTTTGCTGCTTTCAGAACTCCTTTATATATGTTATTATATCTTTTGTAATATGTCTCTGTATATGGTGATAGATTTCCTTGTGTTTTAGCCTTGTTAAGAAGTCTCATTTTTTTTACTTGCTATTCTGATCCCTTGTGTTACCCAGGGTTTTGATTGTTTTCTCGAAGTTACACATTTTACAACAGGGAATGCTAGATTGAAATAGAATGTTATGGTGTCAATGAAGTAACTGAAAGCTTCATTGACCTGGTTATACAAGTAAAGCTCGTTCCAATTTTCTTCCCTGAGGAGGTGATTAAAATATTGTATATTTTCATCATTAAATTTTCTTTTGTACGTTACATTACTTGTTCTTGTCTTACAAAAACTTTTATTGGGAGTTACATGTATATCGAGTACTTGGGCAAGGTGGTCTGAAAAACCACCGTTGAAGACGTCTACTGTGTTGTAGTTAAGATGTTTGCTCACTATGAACTGGTCAATTGCACTTTTGGAGCATTTTGTGATTCGTGTGGGAACTTTAACAACTGCCTCCATATTAAATGAATCTAGAAGAAGTTCCACCTCGTGTTTTATCGGCTGTAAAAAATCTATGTTGATATCCCTAACAATTACGACAGTCTTCTTGATTTTTATAAAATAATTTAGTATGGTGTCCATCTTATTTATAAAGATTTCTATATCACTGTCAGGAGTTCTGTATACACATACAATTACAAAGTTATAATCTACAATTTCTAATGCACAACTTTCAAAGTGTTTTTCTACATTTAAATATTTAAACCTAGTACATTCTCTCGTTTTTAGGTCCATTTTTGCATATATACAAGCCCCTCCTCTATATCTATTATGTCTGCAGTATTGTGCTCTTAGCTCAAATTGAGGAATGCCTAGGTATTCTAAGCAGCCTGATTGTAACCAGTGCTCTGTTATACAAATTAAATGTACTCCTAACAGTCTGTCCAAAAGTAGTTCTTCTAACATGCTCTTTTTATGAAACGTAAATCCTTGTACATTTTGATGAAAAATGACTATATTATTGCTATTATATTTGTAACCTAAGTTGTCAGACTGTATACTTTGATAACATGTCTGCACTCCAACAGTATCACTCTTACTAGACCGTAGATTTAATTTATTGTCAATTAGACGTTTATCAAAACTGGAATTTTCTTTACGGATGTCTTTGTTTTGGGTTGATGATCCTACCATAAAAAATAATCCAGACGATGTGTTGGAGGCTTTCTTTGTCTTTTTGATTTCCTATGTATATTGTCCTGATGTGATGTAATTTCTTGAGGAGAAACAATGTCATTTGAAGCACCCCTATTTGCAATATTCGATTCTACACTGATATCTTCTTCGTTAGATAGTATGGCATAATTTTGTCTTCCATTTACTACTCCAGAACAGATCGTTTCGTCGATTGACTTTTGCGAAAACTTACTGTTACATGACCTAGCCGGTGTGCTAATGCTTGTTTTCCTGTTTGTACTTACAATATTGCTAGCTTTTGGTTCATCTTCTACACTATTACTCGCTAAACAAAGACTGTTGTGATTTGTTGGAACTTTCCATGTTGCTGGAATAGCATGGCATATTTTCTTCTTGTTCTGGATATACTTTGCCAGTAGCTGGCTTACCTGTTTCTTACCTATCTTATGCAGCCAGATTAACCAGCAATGGTTGAGAAGCAAATCTGCAACGGATTCACTTTTCTAAAACTTACCATAGATGTTCAGTAATAAGTTTGGGGATTGAATAGACCACAGAATATGCAAAATTTATCCTGATGTTCCTCCAACCACGCCTGACATGTAATTTAAGACTATGTAGTTGTTAGAGATGGTCAGTAATTTCTTTGAATGGTAACTGAAGTTGCATGAAATCACGATACACATCAGCATATGTTCAATGGTAGAAAGTAGTCAGTCCTGAGCACATGTTTCTTAGAGTCTCTGCTAGAATGAACCTGATCACTGAAAGTGGCTCATCGAATCAGATTCTCTCTTCCAATTATACGCGATTCAGCCTATGTTCATTATCTTCACGCTACCACGTTGGCGGTGGTGAATAAACAGTTCTAAAATTGTAACCTCCAGCTTGGATGTCGAGCTTGTGGAGCTCCAGATGCTGAGTGAATCCTCCAGACAGTTGTTCCATTAGCTCTACAGTTGTTTGTTACAATCCTCTTTTAATGTTCTGCGGTACTCTCCAACATGGCTTTGGTTCCCATCCACCATTCATCTGTTCTGATAATGTCTTCCCATGAGTTATGTATCCCTTCAGCACCTTGGATACTTTTGCTCCCCATACATCTAATACAATGGCAGCCTTAAGTGCAGTTCCTAAGATTCAGTGTGTTAATACATATCAACCAACCAGATTCTACTTTAAATTATGAATCACACCTATAAACCCTAAGGTTCATAGTGTAAAGTTTGTAGTTGGTCCTTAAAGTAAAACTTTAACTTTTTTTTACATTTCCCAAATTTAAAAGATGATCCTACGTTCACTTCCAAAATTTAAGAAGTTTACACTATGATACCTTAGTCCTATTGAGGTGAATGGAGCCCTGTACTCACTCATATAAACATATTAGGCAATCAAATAGCATACATTAGGTCCAAACCTTTCCGTGATAATACATATGAATTACATTTATTTTTGGTAATTGTTACCCATAAAGAAGACAACCAGGACCAATTTAATTTATAAAATTAGATATTCAAGTTCTAGAGAACATTTACTAATATTTATTTTCTCAGAATTCTCAATTTAAAGGAGTGGGTCAATGTACACTTCCCGAAATTTAAGAGGAATGTATCAATGTATTCATGTCGTACGAAAGAGAATAAACTCCTTTACTAAATTATATAACCACAAAATGTAGTAACGCATCGTCAAAGAGAATATAATAGGTAAAATCTCCAAATTTTGAATTCTTGATATTTTTTTTTTTTATCCATAAAAGAGGGTAAACAGGATCAATCAAGCTTATAAAAGTATATATTCAAGTTCTAGAAACAAATTTAGCAAATTTTATTTTTTGACACTTCCCAAATTTAAAGGATGGTCATATGTACCCCTCCCAAATTTTGAGAAAGGAGCATCAGTGTACCAGGTTCTATAAAATGAATCGAGCCCCTATATTCAATCATAACTATATCAAAGAGCATAATTAAAGTGAGAAACCTTCGAAATTTACATTTTTTCCCTAATGAAAGGGAATGAGATGGACCAAACAAACTTAAGAGATACATTCTTTGGTCCTATACTGCCATACCAAACTTTGTTTTTAGCAATTTCCAAAATTTAAGGTGATAGTTAGTCCTAAAGTACCCTTGCCAAAATTTAAAAAGGTAACTAGAATTTAAAATTTCTATCTACCCCTAAATCATCGACTCTGAGCCAGGAACTCTGGTTTTGAAGCAGAGACCACCAAAACTTTGTGCTGACGAAGTGTTCAAAAAACAATAGGTACTAACTATTATGATCCCTATTTGATCATGGGTTAATTCTCGCTGTCCACTCATTTCAATTACAAGCGCTTGCATGAGGTTTCTCTGACCGTTCTTTTCTTCAGTCGCCACGCGTACTGCATTTGTGACGTCTGAGCCGATCTACTGATCATTTGAAGGATGTCAGGCTATTAATTGCAATGCAGTGTACAACAGGTCTGCTTAAATTAAAACTGTATATTGAGAGGAACGCATACGAAGCTTACTATAATTAAAGCTAGTAATCCAACCACTGGCGTCTCTGGCATGTGAAATTTAAGGGGGAGGGGCATCCAAGAAAGTGATTTTAGTCATACTAACTAGCCCAATCTCTTTATCATCTTCGATTCCATTTGTTACCTTTCTGCTTACCTTCACGGACCCTCTGAGGTATATCAAGAACTGTTATAATAGTTTCACAGCCTGAATATTATATTCCAAATAAATATAATTTTTATTATTTATATGTTATTCTGGCGTTAGTAAATAAATTAAATTGGGATAAAATATTGAATATTTTGTACTTCAAAATATTGAGGGGACGTGTCCCTCACGTCCTCCCCTTCGCCAGAGACACCCATGAATCGAACTGAACACTGCTAAAGGCAATTTAAATTAACTTTTGTATTCGATTATAGATAAGTTTCGTTAAAATCTTTCAAAAATAATATCTGGTAATTTTAGCACGTTTTTACAGACACACAGATTAAAAGTGTTAACGAATGCTTTTATTGTTTGTTTCTTTTTCACTTTACTTGCATTTTAAATTCTCAGTCAACATCTCTAAGTTGTAAGAGAAAAGAAGCTGTGACGTTATGAGAAGGTACTAACTGGATGAATTTCTTTTGTACAGGATAACTGCCCCAAAGGATGCCTCTACAGCAATATTGATGGTCTCTCTACTTTTCTTTATTCCTGCCAACCTCGATTTCTTAAACTTCGAAAGAACTGGTACGTACACCACAAGACTCTTTATCATGAATAACATAAAGTTTGTGTACAGTACAGGGTGTATCAAAAGTCCGAACCCATATGATAACTAGATCATGAAGAAGGTTGTCGGAAGAAGAATTTCAATCTAAAATGATGCGATTTGGGCTGCGCATTGCTAAAGTGCCGTGTGTTAATCAACGTTACCAATTCAGTAAGCTATTCCATTGGGCCCTCAGTACACCATTACCAGTGTGAAAAACGCGGCTTGTGCGATTGCAAAAATCCTACCATTTTACATTTAAAATAATTTATTTCCAACAACTTCCATTTTCTTCGTATGTTTACTAATAACTGAGTTGGCATCAGTGGCGTATTTAGGGGGGGGCTTCCGGGCTTAAGCCCCCCCCCGAAATCTTACTTACTATAGTAAAGTATATGAAATGTCTTGCAGAATTTTCACATTTTCAGGCAAAGCCCTCCCCGAAAGTTAGCAAAGCCCCCCCCGAAAGAAAATCGTAAATACGCCACTGGTTGGCATATTGCCACGAACTTTCGATACACCCGGTATATTAGAATATTTTATATTCAAAATAGAAGTCTCTCCGAAGCATGCTATTGATTTCGTGAAAATCGAAAAGATTTGTATTTGAGATGTATTTAAGAATCTCTGTATGCATTTACGGATCTGACCGAGAGTTTTAATACACAAAAAAAAGAAAAAAAGAAAAAGAAAAGAAAGAAGGAAGGAAAGAAAAAGAAGAAAGTAATAGCAGGTGATAGTGATTCCAATAGTACCCCGGACATGTTATTCAAAAACTCTCTCGAATAACACTTATCATCCCGGGCGGTAGATAGGGGTATATATAGATCCTGATGATATGGTATCCAACAATGTCCGTAGATTTTGATGTAACTGGACGATGGTCGTTGCTGTCTGGGTATGCACACGTGTTTGATAGGGCTTATGTGCAGAACTTATGTAACCCAGAGTTAAATGTGCATGTAAATACAACATGTATTGGTTTTACTTGCCGTATCAAGACGTGCGTTATTCTGCTACAAGATGGGGTCCCACAGAGCTTCTACATAATATTAGAAGACAAGAATGACGTCACGAACAACGCACAGATCATATTCCCCTGCAGGGCCGGCGCGAGGGGGGGTCGAGCCGTGCCACCGCCCGGGGCGGCAAGTCTGATGGGCGGCAAAATTTGAAAAAAGAAAAGAATACAGGGGCGGCAAAATTTGAGAAAGAAAACAATAAAAGGGCGGCATGTGAAAGAACCGCCCAGGGCGGCAAAACTTCTACCGCCGGCCCTGTTCCCCTGAATGGAGGCGAGGCAGTGTAGCTCACAAATCAGAATGTCAGGTGTTGGTCCTGCAAGAGAGTGTGAGGGCCCGCTGGATTTGCCTGCTCACGTCTGATTGCGCGTCTACGAAACACATGCGACCGTCACTGTGCGAACCAAATTACTGCCAACTGTGAATACCACCGTCCTCTATTCTCATCTCTCAAATAGCCTAGCTGTTGAAGTCCCCACTAAAGCATAATCATTAATTAATTCTCTTAGTCTTTCTCCACGCCACAAAAGACTTCTCAGCGATGAGTAGGTGTCAGAAGTAGTCTTACAAAAAACACACAGAAACCTAGATCTATGTTGAACAATAGTTTGGTTTAGTGTTCATATCCTCACATAGGGGACTACCGTAACTGATTGCGCTAGCAATTGCCGGCCTATTTGTTAGAATGTCCCGAACAATACTTCTGTTCAGATGTGTCGTAATGACACTAGAAGGCTCCATCTCCCATCGTGTACACTATTGACTCGTCAAGAGCGGTAATGCTAGAGAGCGACCATAGGCTTTCTGCAACCCAGCCACCTGGCCACATTCGAACTCGATTAATTGAACAATAGGCGTTCGCTGGCATCGTCTTGGCTTACAAATACAAGCTGTGATCCACACACAACTGCATGCACTCATCGTGTTGTCCGATAACATTTAAACTAGTAGTAGCATCCACTTTACAAACATTGCCATAAACTTGTCCTTTATGTTCGTTGGTGTACAGGGACCTTGAAACTTCCAGCATTCTGTGGTATGAATTTGTTCGAACGGCACAGTCTGTATGAAATGTTTTTAAATGTGCTTCCACCTCTCTCTCATATATTCCGAAAATTTGTGTATAAATTTCATTTTCGTGTTCCATAGAAATGGTAAAGCCTAGGAAAGTGAAAGTTGATATAAACAAAGGTCCGAAGTTCTGTGAAATACTAAAGGAAGGAAGGAAGGAAGGAAGGTTGGGGAATCAAGGATTAATGAGTTACAGGGTCAAAGGTCAAAATGTTTTTTTTTTTTCTTTCTTTCTTTTGCTTGTGGGATTTTAATGTTCAATTCTGATATGATATAAAACTTTTGCAAATATCCACACAAATTGGTTTATTTGTATAGCTTCTTATATGGTAATGAGAAATGGTTAACTGTAATCTTTGATCTCTATCAAGTCAACCTTGACTTTTGTTGCGACAGTACTCATTGCAGCAACTTCTCTTAATAATTCAATTCAGCCAAAGAAAGTGTCATTCAAGATACACTTAAACTACCGACCCAAGAATAGTCTAAATCGAACAATTAAGTCACCAATGTCAAGAAGTTAAAGGTCACGAAGCTTAGGTGCCCTATTTCAGATACTTGACTGATAGAGCAATAAATTCTGTGAGAAGATTAGATTTAAAAATAATAACTTCGGTAGTTGAACACTGTGACTCTTGGCCTCTTCCAAGGTTATCTGTGACATTTGTTTGAGCAACAGAAAATTCAACAGCTAACTGCACAGATAATTTGAGTTATGTGTAATCCAACGTACAGATAAAGGACTTATCTAGTGTTTAGTATAAGCCTAAGAATATCGCAAATCTCAAGAGGTCAAATGTCATGAAACTAAATGTCCTATTTCAAGTAATGAAATAAGGCAGATCCCAGTTCTCTCTGGAAAAGAACGCAAACTAGAGCTCGATTAGCCCAGGTAAAGATTTTGAGAGTATCGTAGCGATTATCCCGGAAAGAACGTAGCTTCGGATCCTTCAATGGGTGCGAAACAAATGAAGGTGGGTGTTTTCCCATCGTACGATGGACAGATACCGTGACGAACTCTGCCATTACCGAGACGCTAAACTTAACAAAAGATCAAAATTCAAATGAAGCATGAGATGCAATAATCAGTTTCATAAAGTTATATTGTTACAGAAGTATTAAATTATATCTGAATATAACGAAGTAATATGAAATAAAGTAAAACGAATATGGAAGAAACATCCGAAGTTTAATTACAAATTTCTGAATAATAAATTCACATCATCATGTCATAAAGGTAATTATTATTCAATTACGTATTATAAGTAATTAGTTTTAACGTATATTGCACACTTGATATATTTTCTTCGTGAATAAGTGTATGGTTGATGGACATGTTCTGGATGTGTACTGCGTTAGAATTAGTTTAAGCTTTGATATTAATTTCATTACATTAAGTTGATTAGGTTAGGTTAAACTTCATTGATTATTCGTTACTATTTTTTTCCTTTTCTCTTCGGGCGCGTCGTTGTAGTTTATCATCGAGATGTCTACAATCAACAATGTCGAAATTGAAATTTAAAATTCTAGAACTTTTTCAATAATTCTCATGTATTATATTAAAACGAAATTTAAATAACCAAGTGAGAAATGTTTTTTGGAATTAAGAAAAAACTTTTCAATTTATTAAATAAAACTTCAGTATTTTATGTTCATAAATCATAATTTTTCTACTTTAGTGATTTGAAGATTTTGAACTCTAGTTGTTGAAACTCAATATGATACTTTTATTTCAGAGTATGAGCTTACCGAACATGATAAATAAGATTCTCCATTAAGACTTGTCATATATATTAACGTCAGTGCTTTATTTATTTTAGAGATGGTTTTGGAATCATATACGCACATCGACTTTTCGTAATAGTCAGTGTGTTGAAGCAGATGGAATTTCGAAGAAAATTTATTATTATGTGCTAAGTAAAATTATTTCTTTACAGCTGGATTGATTTTTCCTCAAATTCTGTGTATTCCACATGAATTCTTCAAGAGTATATTTTTTAAATTACATTTTCTTTTCTTTTCATAATGTGGTCCTTATGACCTTATCATTCAGCATGGGGTGGAATCGGATTGAACAAACTGGGAGGTATCAGCCGTCTCAGTAAGCAAGGATGTTAGATCCTGGCATAATCTACGTAGCTGAATTGCTGTAAGTTTAGACGGATTATATCTATTCTTGTGCTCACCAACCAATTTTTCAGATAATCCGTGTCTGTACTTTCTGATTGAAAACAACTTCAAATCGAAAGCACAAAAATTATTTCAAGAAGATATATATTCATATTTCTTTCACATCACTTTAAACCTAATACTTTCTATACAGACGACTTTTTTTTGTTAACTATAAAACATATTTTACAAAACAAGCTAATGAAAGTCTCGGTACACTCATGTCTAAATTGATTGTCGCATGTCTATAGATATGTTGTTGTAGGAATAGAATTTGATAACGATTTCGCCCGGTATTTCTTATAATGTTAGTATATGTGTAATCGGCAAAGACATGTATGTGGCAAATTTCATGTCAAAAGAGCAATAAATAATAATAATTTAACGGAAAAACTTTCTTCTTGTTCATTTAGCAATATTTTGTTTTACTCATTCTAATTTTCGTATTTATAATTATTTTCCTATGAAATTTACTACAAATACACATTCACATAGTTCCTGATTATACACATAGTAACAGTATTAAAAGTACCCTGCGAAATCGCGATCAAATTATATTCCCACAACAAGGCAGTTATAGATATGCGACAATCATTTTAGACATGACTGTATGTTGCACTTTATAATATCGTGTGTACATTGATGTTTTTATTATGTCTATTAATATTTGTAATTTTTAGGATTTATTTGCCAGAAATTAAAAATATTTACATATCCTATTTTATTTGCAGATACTGTAATGTATATGTAGCTTTTTAAGAATTTTTTACTCACAATAAACGAAACAAATTTGTTTAGTTTAAAGACAGTTACTCCTATGTTATTGTAATAATTTACATTATGCTAATGTAATTTTGATTTTTTAGAAATTTTATTAGGAATTTTTAAGTATTAAAGTATTACACGAATTCAATCATGTGGCAATTGTATTGTATTTATTTTCATCCTTTTTCATACACATTGTTCACAACGTGAACGTATGAGTTGGACATGTCATAAGAACATTGAATGTGTACATATTTATAAATTTAAATCTTATATACAATATTACAAATAGTGTCACTTTAAGTTAAAGAGGTGCATTTTTTGCTTATTCTAATTTACATATAACGATATAAAAGCAAAATAACAGTTAATAAACCCTCACATTATACATATGTAAAAAATATATATACTTCAAACCTTATTAACTACAGACATTTTTTGATATAACTGATTATGGATTTGCTAGATACTTCTACACAATAAAAGCAGTGCTCGAGTAGGTAGTACTTGACTGCTTTATCGAAACGGATGTTTTGTTTTTAAAAGTAGAAGGAAGCTTGTTATAAATATTCACTGCCATAGCATATGTACTATTCTTATGCACTTTTAAACGTGAAGACTCTACATGAAGATCCGACGCCTGACTTGTATTATGCAAATGAATATCTGAGTTCAACCGGAAGCTGCTTGTACCTATCTATATATCTTTTCTTACAAATTTTAAGAATTCATATATAACATGGAAGAGATAAGTTTTCAAGAAATTTAATAAGAAATGTTTTGTAAAGCAAGACCAAAATCATAATAGTGTTTTGTTTTAGCATTAGAAGAGAAGAAGAAAGTACGTTTATTATATTTGAATGAGAAATGTGTTAGAATTATGAATCTGTTTCGTGTATTTAAAATTTATTTCAGAAATTCATAGCAAAATTACATGCATTTAAACTTTTGGTAACGATTTTATTTTAGCTTAGTCAGAAGAATGTTACAACATCCTGACAACAAACTGTTTCAAGTAAGTTAGAACAGTTGCAAACAGTTACATTTTACGACCTTAATTTGAAATTTATTAACTAATATCATCATATTTCCAGCCACACACAGGAAACTCGATGAAATATTTCTCAGCATTTGTAGTTTTGATATATTGAAGATTTAAAGTGTATTTTATTTCAGCCATGACGTCATATTTACGAATACATAAAAGCATTTATTGCTACGAAGGATATTTCATTTATGTATTTTTGTTACAGTCCACTCATGAACTTCGAATGAAGAAATAAGAGATACTATTAGTACATTTTCTTATAGTCATAAGATTATGAATATTAGATTATGTATTTTGTGTAATAAACAATTTTAGACTTAGAGCACGCATTTTAGATACATCAGTAGTGTTCTATTGCGTCAGGACGACTCAATTTTGCGAAGATGGGCCGAAGTTACTAAAGGAAGTTAGTATTTTTAGCACAACGACTATATGAAACTTCATTTAATAAGCAATTATTGAAATATTTATGAGGACAGTGTCTATCCATTATGCTTCTAGTATTTTTTTCAGATGTCTATACTATGTATTGAACTTCAAGATTACTAGTATTGTAAAAGGAGAAGCAGCATAATGCCAAATATCTTAATAGCTTCAAGTATGTTTAATATTGATTTAAACCTTTTTCAGGATTATAATGTCCGACGACTATTATTGAAACTAACTTTTAATAGGTCGAAATGTATTTTAGCAATATGTTCAGTAACAACTAATTTATATTTTCATTTAGTACATTAGCCTATATACATGGGACATTTGAAAAGTATAGGAGATTATAAATATAACTCGTAACTAATACGAACTACATAGGAAGTTTGGAATGTGGTTTCGTCCATGTGTTGAAAAACGGAATTTATTAACTGTAAATACTTTCATGATAAAAGTTTTGTGGGTGTTTTCCAGATCTCTAATTTTTTCGAAAAAGATCTTATTTTAATATGCAGATTTGCTGTTCCTATTTACACATAAATTTCCCGTAATTTTCTCAAATCCTCATGCATAAAATAATTTTACAGGTTCAATATGCATTAGAATGCGTGAGTAAAGGGGTCAATATTTTAATATTTGTATTTCGTTACGTAAATTTCGGTAGGTGTTTACGTATATATTCACGTATATATTTGGATTTGGATTAATATATATAGAATTAAACAAAATGAAAAGTGTCCGAATTGTGGACACACAAACTTTTATAATCTCATATAAAATCATGGGTGTATTATCATTTATTCAGAGTTATTTCAAAACTTTTTTTTTATTAATATTCTTAGTAAATGCAGAGAAAACTAAATACATAGAAGTACGTCTGGACCGTAATACAGCAAATAATAGATGCGTTAAAATATTAAATAATACTTTTTGATAAAGTGGATACTTTCAAATATTTAGGATCAATATTAACAAACGAAAATCATATTCACGAAGAAATTAAATGTCGACAAAAGCAGCGAATTCGTGTTATTACTCAGATCAAAATCTCTTGTTGTCGCGAATTCTGTCAAGGAATGTGAAGCTTAAATTATATAAAACGATAATCATGCCTGTTGTTCTGTATGGTTGCAAAACATGGTCGCTTATTCTAAGAGAACATAGACTGAGAAGATTCTGAGACGAATATTCAAACCCAAGAGGAACGGGAATATGGAATGGCGGAAACTTCATAACGAGAAACTACATATTTTATACGGTTTCGCTGAACATTGTTAGGGTCATAAAGTCTATGAGGCTTAGGTGGGCAGGTCATGCGGCTAGGATAGAAGAAAGTAGAAACGCTTTCAGTCTTAACCGGGAGTGTTAGTGGAGTGTTTGTGTCTGATGAAGAGGACGTTAGGTCCTTGAAACTGTAACATTGTAAGTATAGTTTTTAATATATTTCATTCTGCTCTGGTCAGAACTGTGTTTTATTTGTTGCTTAAGCATGCTACTAGCAAATTATTCTATGTCGAGTGCCAGTTGTGACCATTCCACCGTTCCATGATTTTTACCCGGGTGTACAATATATTTTTAACCAGCATTTATTTGTTCGTAACATTTCTAATTTTATTTGAGAAACGCAGATGATAAAAACATTCTGAAATC
The DNA here is from genome assembly GCF_964235325.1 of Thermobia domestica. Classification (NCBI taxonomy): domain Eukaryota; kingdom Metazoa; phylum Arthropoda; class Insecta; order Zygentoma; family Lepismatidae; genus Thermobia; species Thermobia domestica. Next base: position 897,827 of record NC_137463.1, read on the forward strand.
ATTTTTTTTTTCTTTTTGCACTGAACAATATACTTTTTATTCATGGAAACCAGCCGGCTGCCTCTCCAGACGTTTTGTCGTCAACGAACTTTTGATAACACACATAGCTTGGGAACACAAGTGTTTTGTGAATTTCAGAACGTAACTAGGCAGAAAGCCAAACCAACAATAACACAATCAAAATTACCAATTTATTATTGTTTTCTGAACTGTCTTCAACTTCTCACATTTTCCATTGAAGTCAGTTGGAAATATTTATAGAAGATTGTGGATCGTGAGAAATACCTATTGGACATATTCTCAAGAAGGTAAAAGCGCGTAGTGACTCGAACTAAGCATATCAGTCTAAAGGCAATTGTCATACACTTTCATATAGATTTTCATTTGTCTACTAGTAACATCTTAAGGAGGCTTAAGAATTTTCATGTTTTACTGATAATGCCCAAACTAAACGCTGAGAAACTTTGTATTTCTCATGGACAGGGTATCCGTATAATTCATCGATATAGAAGCTTAGTTAGGTCGTTCTTCATTTGAATGTAGTGCAATAATGTTCGAAGTTTTATATTTGATAGAGATAATGTAGAGAAAACGCTCTGGTTAATGATTTTCCATTAAGAGAGAAAGTTGAATTGTTTCCTGTGTTCTTCGCTGGCTGAGAGATTTCTGTCAAGCTGTTACAAACAGTTCAATTGTGGTAGTTCAACCAACCATCTTCAAGCCGCTTGGAGGACTAGTAGAATCATCATGGCAAGGAATGACCAATTCCCCCTACGTCACCGATCCCTTAAATTGTACTCCCTCCCACTTGTGAAGTAAATATCAGTATATTTAATTGATTCGAAGTGTCAGAATAGATAATAGTGATAAATTTTAAGTATTTTAATCATCCATAATCGTAATATCGTGCTTAGTGCATGCAAGTGTTCATGTTATATTTTCGTATATAGTTTTCTGAATATAAACAATAACTATTCAGTATCTAGGTAAATTATTTTATATAATTGTTGACATTTCATGCGTTTCCTACATCGTGTATGTATGACATTTACCAATTCGAAGAGAAGAGAATTTTATCCTCTCTAGATTTATGACGATAAATCTACAATCTTTACGATATATATTACATCTACAATACATATTACGAGTATTGAGGGTATTCTTTGATTTTTTCTTTCTTTTTAACGTACAACGTTCCTGAACAGAGATTACCTTGACCGAGATATGAAGTAACTACTACTCTTCCGGGCCAGATCCCAATTTTAAGGTTACCAGGAGTAACTGAGTTTGACACTTAAGCATTCTTTTTCCAAGGATTACACCCTAATTCAGTTGCTCATGAGTATATAAAGAAATACCACACAAAACATTCCATTAGTTCCATCAATTCATGCAGCGAATTTCTAGACTTTCCTACTTGTTCAATAACAATTCGGTAAATTAATTATTTGTGATTGTAATATTATTCTTTGTCCATTACTTTTATATTTAAAAGATAATAAATTATTTTTATCGAAAATTTCATAGTTTCACCAACATGAGGAAAATAATATTTTTAATAGCTTTCTAAAGCAATTATTTACTGTAAACTTTAAAAATATGGATTAAAATAGTTTATTACTATTCGTTAATTTACACAGACTTAGAACATTAGGTTAGTCCTGGAAAAGTAGCGAAAGCATTGAGAGAAATACAAAGATCTATACTTACTTCCTTGTATACTTAATTTATTTGTTTCCATTTTATATACTACTTACCTTTGACTTTATTTATGTACTTGCTTTGAATTGACTTTTAACGTTCTTTTTTCACAATCTAATTTATATGAGGCGTAAACCATAGCTTAACGTGGGATCGGAGGCATATGAGCTCCTTACGAGAATAGAACGCATGTATGCTAACAAAAAGGAGCTGACATTTGTTTATTAATTTCTGGTGCCCCTCAAAACAATAGGCAGGAAGCCTGTCCGGTGTATATTTCAAGCATACTTTTGGTGAGAATGAAGGAAGTCTGAAATCCTATCTTAACCGGTCGGCTGGTGGATGAGCTATGGAAGAACGTAGTTGTTTTCTTGTTAGGTAGCTGCAGGCTCATGCACCTTCCTCACCGTAATTTTTGATATTTACTTGCTTGCTGTGGCCACTGACTTATGGGAACTTTGTTAAATGTTTTACACACTTGCAAAGATGACATCGATACACGAGGTTGACGAGGTCTATTTGCTTTTACAGAAACATCAATTTTCGAAGATCGGAAGGGCCTGATACGTTTGTGTTGTGCGTCTTGCTTTGAATTTGGTTACAATGCGGGAGTAACGAGTTCTGGATATTTAAAATGAAGCACATACAAAGTATTATCTTCGAAATTGTCCCTGCAGTAAGCATGAGAAGCTGACTGTTAGTAGCCCGTAAGAAAGTTTCTGCTGTTGATGGTGTAAATTGCTTTCGTATGAAGAGAGAAATAGATCTGTTATTTACTTTTGAAACTGTGCCGTTCTTGTATGCACATTCTGTACAATATTCCCTATATATAGAACTATCGAAGTTAGTTCTTTGATTTTATTTCTTAGCTTTCAGCAGTTTTATTGCCATTAATTGCTAAGGATTCCGTCGTAAATTAGCCTCGTCAACTGGCATTTGGAAAATGGTTAAATAAATAAAATCGGCTGAATTATTTCAGTTAAAGAGTAGAAAAATACCTGTAAATGATGTATTATCAAGATTTTCAAATCACTTAGAAAAATAAGTTTGTCATAATTTGTTTCTGCAAATGTAGGTTAAATTTTTGTAATAAAATATAGAACTAATTATATTGTTCAGAAATATACCAAGAAACATATTGATTTATCGCAGGAACACCTCGTGGACCAACTCCAGCTTTACTTAATTGGAAATTATTGGAAAAGAAAATGCCATGGGGAGCAATTCTACTGGTAGGTGAGTTGATGAATTTGTTTTAGTAAATATCAAACATTACTACATTTATGAACCTCAAATGAATTTACAGTAGTCACTTGTGAACTGTAGTTTCGTAGAAACAAAGAAAAAACGAATTGTAGAACTAAACTCGTGGTGTTCTAATGACGGCATTGTTATATTCTTAAAATTTCTTTAATGAATCTGTAGAACAAGGAATACTTGAATATAAAAAATTGAGAAACCAAGACACACAAAATTATAAAGTTGTTGTTAGAATTATTCAGATCTAGTCACTCAGAAACACGATTAATTTATTCGAAAGCAGTTTAAATAATTGTACAATTTGCGATTATTGCCATTACAGTATAAATGAAATTCTGTTGACTGTTATTGAACACTATATTCAACTTATTTCGAAGCCATTGTTTAATATTTCCAATTATTCGTTTGAAACTGGCATCTTACCTGATAATCTAAAAATGGCGAAAGCTATACTTTTCATAAAATGGGTATTACTGATGATATAAAAAATATCGACCATTATCTGTCGTTTCTGTATTTTCAAAACTTTTCGAATATGTTGCACTATCACGATTAAACAAGTTTTCTGCTTCCCACGAAATTATCCCTCCCCTTCAATATGGTTTCCAAAGATTCAATTCCCGTACACTGTAGTGTTCGATTTTGCTGTGGAAGTTTCCTACACATTAAGTGTCAAGGAATAATTATATATCCTAATGTTTCTGACATGTTCTGTGTACTTGGCCTTCTATAACCATTATGTACGGAAAGGATGAAATAAACTAAACTAGAACTTAAACTTTCTAATTTTTAAAAAATGTCTGCGAAGTCTTGTTATAGTAAAATATACTGAGGGTCAAAAATAGATTTAAAATTATGCTCGATTGTGTATGTTTACGTATACAAAGCAGTTAATTAGAAGAGAATATTGTAACCAAGTTGTTTGTTGACTGTAATCGCTGTCCTAAAGTCGTGTTCCTATCCGAGCACTGATTATGTAGTTGATAAATGTATCGATTGTTCTAGTTCCGAATTTTGGACATTTAAGATTTTACTCACGAGACTGAAATAAATTATTATTTTCCTGTCGAGAGACTCTCAGGACTATTTGACAGATTGCATGATGTGAGACCGTCCAAAATTTAGGATGTCAATAACTATTTGTAATGAAAATATAAAAGTTTATTTTAGGTTAAACATTTATTGTTGTAACGATATGATGGCAATAGCTAAACAAATATTTAAAAAAAAAAACTTCCAGTATCCTGTGTGTATACTTTAAATTTACTGATATTTGTAGACACACCTGGGAGGTGTCCTTACGTGAGTAGAACATCATCATGACCATGATACAAGAAACAAACAAAACTTTTCTATTGTAGAACATAGAACTGCATTATATGGAAAAAGAGTGTAACTACGTGGGTAATCATGCTTTACAATAAAGTTCCTAAAGACACAGACTCAGGACTCTGTTGCTAAATTTAAAAAAGAACTCCAAAAATATTTATGGCGCGGGAGACCCGGGTTCGATTCCCGGCGGGAGCTCATGTGGTTCGGATTCCACGTTAATCAGTAGGTCCACGTCTCATATAGCCTCGCTGCTGAACGGGACGTAAAACTCAAAATCAATTAATCAATCCAAAAATATTTATTATAACATTGCTTATACTCGGTAGAAGAATTCATGAATCTCTAAGTACATTAAAATTTTTACATGATCTACAGTAAATCAGTGTTATTACTTGTTTTTAGTACTAGATATAAGTGCAAGGAGATCTACATACACTGCAAGTAATAATTACTTACTTTATTTTTAATAATGAGATCATGCAAAATGTAAAGTATAATATGATGCAAAATGTAAGGCATAGTTATTAACCTATAGTCCGCGTCCCCGAATTGGCGTGTGGCATCAGCCAATAAGCTCACAGTGCACTGTTACTAAACCTTCAGAGAGGAACCTAATCATTCATAACTGTCCACAAATACGAACAAAACCAGTTATGAATGATTAGATTCCTCCCTGAAGGTTTAGTAACAGGGCATTGCTAGCTTATTAGCTGATGCTACACGCGAATTCGGGTGACGCGGACTATAGTGTGTAATTCATATATATTAACTTTTGTGTTTATATATAAATGACGTATCCACTTCAGATACATTGTAATGCAGTGCTAAATGTATGAGAAAAAAATACAATAAAATACTCGAGCATTTAATACACAAATAAAAAAAAAAATCTCAAATATTTTTTGAGAGAGAACAAGAAATTCAATGATTACGTCAGTTCTATCCAAATTTGTGTTTTGATCAGTGAATATCAATACAGAAGTTCTTTACTTCTCACAACGTAAGTTATTTTTATTTTGTAAGAATAAAACTTAATGAACCAATAGTTCGTAATCCTTTATAAAACACAATCTGATTCGATATCTTGAGTAAGCCTTATCATGCTAGATTCACGTGAGAACTTAAGAATAATGTATGCAAACTCTTGTTGAAAACAGTTGTAAATGCATTGAGTTTATTTCAGGACGAGTCCTTGACTGTTTGCCATACGTGATTCCTGATATTACCGCTTTGTGGTGCTGAATACACTCGTTGAAATGAACGCTATTTCAACACGCCATAATTGTATCCCAAGTTACACAGTGTTCTCGCAGCTGTATTGTTGACCTTATCGCCATGCACGTATAGGAGAATGCCGTAGAAATATCATGTTGATGGTTTCATGTATGGAGAGTGGTCAGACCCAATTAGAAGTGCGTATGAACGCAATGTCCCACAGTGTTTTTTCATGGGTCTGGCAACGACTTCAAGATGATGTAAATGTTTATCGGAGGCCGTCGAAGGAGTACCACTGCCCAGAAGTACCGTTTATTACACCTAACAGCTAGGCGCAACAGTCACAGCATTGCCTTAGACCTCGATAGTGATTTTACAGCTGTTAAAGTGACACCATTTCAAGGTTTGCTGTGTACAGACGGTTAGGTGAGGGACATCTACATACCTGACGAATAGCAAGACGCCATTCGTCTCACTGCAAAGAACAGTCTTTGAATTGGTGCAGGGAACATAACGTATGAGCCAAGGAGTAATAGTCATGTCCTGTTCAGAGAAATCTCGATTTAGTCTTCCTATTGACTCTCGACATATATTAGTCTGCAGAGAACCTAGAAAGGTTTCTTTCAGCTAACCTCTTTTCAAAGCTCCAGAAAATTCTCCAGAAGGGAAAATTCTCCAAGTCAATCAATATTGTTATCACCTCACCCAAACATAGTACATGGATTTCACTAAATATCATATGCATGATTGTATCACATATTTATTTACCTAAACTGGCATTCAAATTAGCATATAGTATCTCAATCAAGAATATAATCATCAACAATATAAGTCCCCTGTACCTATGTATTTCAACTTGGACTATTATACGTGAATAGAGAATAGTTTACACAATTTATGAAAACTCGTAGGTTTACTATTACTCCGCCAGAAATAAAGAAAAGTTATTGCAATTGCAAACTTGTTTCTTAAATTGGACAGGAAAATGTACAATTCTTCAGATTTTAAATATATTGAACCAGAACAGAAGTTGAATATAGACGTAACTTATTAGTGAAGATAATTTCTATTCTATGTAAAATGTTTCAAGATTCTCATTAATGTATCCTCGTCGCCATAAGTGCCTTTACATCGCAGTGACGGGTATGTGACCGCGCAGTACTCCAAGGAAGGGATGGTTGTATAAGAATTTTTTATTAATTTTGAAGAGTTTTTATTTTGACTAGGGAATTAACATAGGTATAGGGAGTAAAGACAAAGATTTGAAGCATCAGTGCACGAAAAGATTCGTATTCTCAGTTTTTCTATTTATTGCTTTATATGTTAAGTTAAACACCACAATATGTATCACTGATATCACAGATCGAATTATTTTGTAAAATCGTGTCTGTAACCTATTGTCAAAACACTCATCTCAAGACATGATGTAGAGAAAAGAGAGAGAGATAAGACATCTGTAATATATGTATAATTACTCAATAAGTAATTATAAGTAAATTAGACTCAATAAGTAATTGTAGAAATTAGTTAAAGGACACGTAAGAGAGCGAAAAGTAGGTCTAGAAGTCTGAACTTTTTAGAAACGTCCTAGATGAGTGAAAATATAGTTAAAAATTGCAGAAGGTATCATGTAATTTATCTTTCTTTTCTTACATCGTAGTATACTTTTTTCTTTCACATCCAAACATCTCTATTCAGAATTACGAGATAAAGATGAAGAGAGAAACATTTCAATCTCAAGAATTATATCAGAAAAAAATCTTTTGACTTAGGCTAGATTCGAACTCGTAACCCTTGAATCCATAAGTCTGCGCTCTACCGATTGAGCTAACAATTGCTGTTGCAAAAGACTGATTTCTACAACTACCGATTGCTGAATGGTGTGTATTAACGAAATTGGCCTAGATAATGGCTTCATATAGCTATTGCAATAATAATAATAATAATAATAATAATAATAATAATAATAATAATAATAGTAATAAAGATGATGAACAGAATTTAAAAAGTCGCATTGTTAAAAGTTTAGTGTGCGAAGTTAGTCCTAATATGAGATTTTATTAATTATATATAATAAACGTAAGCGTGGTTTATTCGTGCGTGCTACTCAAACTGCGCAACTCATAAGGGTTGTACGCGTATGGTACAGTAGCATTGCATCCTCCAACCGTGAAGAAAGATTCGGTTTGAACCTATGCGTGTCCTAAGAGGAAGGAGGAGATTCAAAGAAAGAGAAGTGGTTTAGAAATTATGCAAAAATAGAATATCTCACGAGGTGAGGTGATATAGAGTTCAGCGTGTCTTTCAGCTGTGACTCTATACAAGATATGAATCTACGACGTAACGTGGAACCCGAACTACACGACTCCTGCCGGGAATCGAAACCCATATCACCTCTAGCTGTATCATGGAAGACACAGGGACATGTAAATATAATCGAAAATAAACGATATTAATGTTAAATCCATAGCTTTCGAGGTCCTAAAAATTCCTAATTGAAAGATATGAGTGTCTATTCAATAGTTTTCGGGGTCGCTGAAGTGAATAATGACACTCCCGATACCATAAAAGCCCAAGTTTTTATTCTTCGTTAGCGGCAAGTTAATTCATTTGCTCCTGCTGGAAATGGATTCGTACTATTTCATTCCGATTCAAATATGTATTCTACTGGGAAAACTAATCTCAAATATATCTTTGAAATATAAACCTATTCTTCCCTTGCAACGCCGGGTATTTCAATTAGTAAATAAATAATTTAAGAAACAATGAGTATATTTAATGGAAACAGACATATGTATTTTTGAATGTTGTATATGAATTGCTAATTCATACTTTATCTAGTAGAAAATGGTGCATCCATTATATATTCTGAAGCAATAAGGAGAACTATTGGAGGTGTATTTTATTTATCTACTGTCGAATTTAGTGTGGAATAATTTCAAATAATTTATTTCGGAACTATCGAGACGAGACTGAGACCGCTATTTGTCGGTTGAAAGGAGACTAATACTGTAAATAGTCTCGTATTGTCTCGTTTTGATAGCAGTCCTACTTCGGGGTTTGTTCTCTAGTAACTGGTTGCGTAGTGCACCTACAGTATATAAGACGTCGTATATTTAAATGTTTGAGAACTTACCCCACCTCCACTTGACGGATCGTTCTAACTAAAACTACCAGACCGTTTATGTAATTTTGCGTTTAAGTACAGGTCCTATCCTTATGTCAATTATTTTCTTGCAACAGAGAATGAAAAATGTAACAGTTATAATGTTGATCGCTCATAATCCTGTATAGATAAAAGGCACTTTATAGAGTGTCTGACTCCGTGGTGTAAATACAGTACAGTGGAGTCCGGTTAATTCGAACTTGGATAATTCGAAATATTGGATAATTCGAACAGAAGTCCATTCCCCTTGAAAACTGTATTGAAAACAATAGTAAAAAGTCGTGGATAAATCGAACTTTTGAACCTATGTTTTGGATAATTCGAAGTAAATACAGTTGAAAATGTTTAATGTTGGACATATGTAAACAGAGAAATACAGTTTTAATGTGTTTTCAGTTATCCAGATGCAGCCATAGGGAAGAGTAATACAAAAGATAAATAGAAAATCTATGTAATGATAAAGATGAAGGTGAAGATAGAGAACGTGTGCCAATCTCATCTTGTTTCAGGATTAGTTGAAAATTTAAGATGAATTATTGATATAGTCAACCAAATGTTATTTATATCGCATTCCACGCAATACATGAAATTCAAGATTTATTGACGGTACAAAAACAATCAAATTTAAGTAAATGAGGTTTACGACTTCTTAAAAGTGAGAACAGAATATTCAAATTGTTACTGGTGTTTAATTGTTTGGGCTTCAATGTATGTTGTAGTGTTGTACGTAAATATATTTTCCATTGTGCACGTAGTTTGAATTATGTGGAGTCAATGCCGTTTGTTAGTTTGCGGTATTCGATCACGCAAATAATAAGCTGCTTTAAAGGTAAAGTCTACACCATATGAATATGTTTTTGATGCACAGTACTTTGGTTTGTTTGTTGTTATATATGTGAAAATGAATGTTGTCGGATAATTCGAATTTTGGATAATTCGAAGTTTTTTCTTGTCCCCTTGGACTTCGAATTAAAAAGAGTCCACTGTAGTTACTGGCTTGGTAAGTTCATCACTGAACGCGTTTCCGTCATATCGTGCAATGACGTCACCTTTGACACATGCTCGGGACAGGACCACAGGAGGAGTAACGCTGTTGTTTGCTTACTCGGTGCTGTTTATTCTCTTTGGAACCTGATGTGAAATTACTGCTTTCTCCTTACTTTCAGCTGTTTTTGCTATTTCTAATTTAGATGTCTATTATACTGTATTAGTGGAATTTTATTCCATCATGGAAATATATTTTATATCTTTTTAAATGTAAATAAAAAGAAAAGTCTATTTGGACAAGTTTCCCCACAACTCTAGAGGTATTGTCTTGGGTGCGCTTTTCTTTTCTTTTCCTTTAGGGCCGCGGTGGCTCAGTGACAGAGCTTTCACCTCTAGTGCTTGGGGCCTCGGTTTCGATCCCAGTCCCCGCCAATTGAACTTTGTGGCGGACGAACACCATGTGCGTCGGTTTCCTCGGGGTTCTCCTATTTCCTCCCACTCTCTTCATTTCATTCATTACTCATCATCACCATCTCCTTTAGCCTAACCGGCACAACCGTGGGACATAAAACTTAAAGATTTCATTTCATTTCTTCAACACAAATGCAATTAAAACCTGACTCTGAGAGCGCAACAATGTTATCTTGTTCGAAGGGTCAGTGATTTTGTGTCGAAGGTAATGCCACGCGAAGAGACAGGCTGCGCGTGGGCTTACATTGTCTTACGTTTAGCAACATTGCTCTTGGTCAAGTGGCCTATTGCTTATGCCTTTAGGTATTTGCCCTAAAGCCATACAGCGAGCTGTGTGCGTTCTGTTACTCCCTCCCTGCCCCTCGCGGTGTTTGCGAAAATATTATTTGCTTTTCATGCATTGGGATAAGGGGTAAGGCATAGCGTCGGACAATGGAAGGGAGTAACATATAAAATGATCGAAAACGACAAGCGATGTTAAGGGTCTTCACTACAGCGAAATTAAACTACCGCTAATTTTAGAGTTTTTCTGTAATATCTTCAAAACAAATAAAAATATTCGAAAAGCAGAAACGTGGTGAACTAGACAATATGTTTATGCATGTGATACCTTTACCACAATTCACCTATCTGTTTTGGTTATGCCGCTAATTACAGAACCCGCAAAAAATGCTAAATTTATCGACAGTTGCAAATAGAAAGCAGATAGATGAGTTGTAATGACGGTATCGCATGCAAAATAATATTGTCTAGTACACTACGTTTTTGCTTTTCGGATATCTTTATTTGTTTTGAAGATATTACAGAAAAACTCTAAAATTAGCGGTAGTTTAATTTCGCTGTATTGAAGACCCTTAATGTAGAGTTCGTAGTTTCGAGGTCGCTGAGATGATTAGGCGTAAAGCTATCAGCTATTTTCTGTTAGTGGTTTCTTCATATACGTCTACCAAGTTAACAAACCTAGACTTATCCGCGTACAGTAGTTGGTTAGTGTGTCCTCGATGGCTATTTTTACTTTTTCCATGATCATCCCATACCATACAGTATTTTTTTATGTTTTGAAAAAGCTTGATTTTATCAATTCGTTAAACAATGTTTCTTTTTTTCTAACCATGTTTCTTAGTATTATCCTCTTCATTCTAACTAATTTAAATATTTTCAATAATTCAGAATTTTGACTAAAAACGTTACAATGATCAAGATTTGTATAAGAAGAGGAGCCTTCATTTCTAATCATTGTCATAAACGGAAGGGAAAACTTATAAAAAATTGAAATAACTTAGTAGACGTAGAAAATCGATAGAAATAATGAACATCAACTATTAGTTGACTGTTAGAAGTATAGTAGATATAGTTCTCAACCCAAGTAGAAGATGCACTCTTTGCTTCATGAAAATAATAAACATTTTTGAAAAATAATTACAGAAAAGTAATTTGAAGACATTTACTGAGCGAACGAAGGTTACTGGTTAGTGTTGACGCTTCGTAATTGAGAGTCTCCCGGTTCAAATTTCGATACGAGGCATCCTGACTAGTGATTTTGCAGTACCACTGGGCGAATACCAGGATACCTTTAATACATAAGCTTTGGCAAAAATTTCTTGAAATCTTTGTTCTTATGTTGTTAATGTTTCAGTGTGAAATGGCATTTTGCTGCATGGAAAATATTTTTAGTAAACAAAATATAGTAGATGAATGGTTAGTGTTAGGAACTCCTACTTGTATGTCTTAGGTTCAAATCCCGACTGTTCTTATTGATTTTTTCTTTTAGCTACGCTCATATGTTGCACTCCAGAAGTTTAATTTTGAATTAAATATAGTCGCAGCTAGTTTAAACTGAAATTATTTTCAAAACTATTTGCTATTACATGTTTTTGTTTTACTTGCGATGTTTCAACTTTGATGTTAGATCTTAGAACCGTAATGTAACTCATTTCCCTACGTCATATCATGATGAATGTTTCCACAACAACGATAATCGGGCGGTAATACAGAATTTCATTGTTACTGCAGGGTCGGATCTTGAAGCCTGCGAACTACGCGTTCGCAGGAGGCGCCAGGTGAACAGGGAGCCAAATTAGAAAAATGAATTTTGTTTTAAATGTAAATATTTATTTAAAAAAATATTATGATGAAAAATTTTCCTCATATAGCTTCAAATAAATATTGTACAGACTGAGATATGGATAAAATACATCAAAAGGACAATAAAGTCGAATCTTTGCGTGGTTGGCTGTAAAACACCCTTTACAAATGAAATGGACTCGTACATCAATTGGTGCCAATACCACACGCACAAGTGATGCTAGTTTGAGGAAAATTTCCACGGCACAGGATAGACCTTTTTAAAGAGGGAAAAGGGATATTTTACGAATATGAGATAAAATGAAGGTAAATTTAGCTTTCCAATAGATGTTGTATTAAGCACTATGACCGTAGAGCTAAAGACAGTGGTATTCTTTCCACAATCCCACCATATGCACAAAATACAAATATAACAGACTCTTCATTCCTTCCTCAACAATCCTTCCGACACCTTGCTAGAGAATATCATTGCCAAATATGTCTTTAAAATCCGAATGGATCAACAAACGAAAGGAATTCAACCGCAAGTATTGCTTATGGATTGGGTGGCATTATCACAGTAAAAAGAAATGTCTCCAAGGGTGCTTCTCCATCTTGTCTTAAACAGTGTCTTCGCATAGTACTTTGGTTCAATGACCTCAGTTAAGGGTTGAGAAAGATCACCGTAAATGAAATTCACATTATCAAAGTTGAAGCAAGCATGGGCGCCCAAAAGGGGACGAGGGGACCGGGCCCCACCTGGCTTACGACAAGTATAATATATATGTATAATTTCTTAAGGTTTTCTTAATACAAATAAAAATACCAAACGTAATATACCAACCAGGAAGATGACCCCTCTAAAAAATTCTTCGGGCCCCCATGCAAGCAAGTAGGCTTTTCTTGTCCATTCGCCCCGGGAGTGGAGCGAATACTAAGAAAAGACGGGCGGTACAAATGGATTTTTTAAAAATCATTTCTGAGGGAAATTTTAACTTAAGTTCCTAATGGCTCAAATCGCTGTCCACTGCTTAATGCTCACTTTGTTTAATATCTATTAGTTCATTTGTCGTTCGTCAAGATTTTCATTTCTATCCTAAGTCATTTCGTTTTTGTTTTATTTTTTAAATTTATAATGATGTGTGCTTTCACTTTTTAATAGTACTTTGTTTTTCATGTAATAATAATGAGCAACGATATAAAAACAAGTGAGCATTTTATCGAAAAAAAAAAGCTAAAACATGAAAGAAGATAAGAGGCAACAGAAGGCTCTAAAAGGTTTCTTTCGCGTTCTGGACAAAATCATACAAATGTTGAGGTGGGGAGTTGTCAATACCAGTCACTGTTAACGAAGCATTTGCAGGTCGACATTCTTTTAAAACTGTAAGGTTATTTTACCTGATTGCAGTAATTTAATTGTTGAATTAAAATGTCACGATACGGTCATTTCTGTTACGGGTCTGAATTAAATTTCATGTATTTCAAAATATGTTTACATGCGGCATATAAGTATATAACTTGAAAGGATATAATCGAAAGCGATGAAAGGTCATTTGGATGACAAGTAATTTTTTTTTAGTACTCTCACTTTCAATCACAGCAGCATATACAGATGCTTGTTTTATTATAACAGTATAACAATAATTATTAATCCATTCTCTGTTATTAAATTTAGATGGAGCGATATTTTAAATTAGTAATAATTCTAATGCAAAGTAGAGTTTTGATTATTACTTACTTGTGTTCAGGGATGCACCGACATAGGTGCTAGGGATGCGCACGAGACGAATCGAGACAGGATTTTCCAGACAAAATTCGAGTCGAGACACGGTTCTTCCAATAGAGAAATATATATTTTTCGAGTCGAGACCACTTTTACAACACATTTTCGAGACGAGACAGCTACACATCTTGTCTCGTGTGCATCCCTACAAGGTGCAGTGTTCCTTTCAGAAAAAATCTTCCGGGGGGTACACTTAGTATTCAGAGAGCCACTGCTGCTACTCTTTTATTTATTATTATATTACAGACGTGTTATTTTGATCTCCTCCCGGGGGAAAGTGGCCCCTTAAAAATATGTGTGGACGAAACACTGCACAGGTAGTCTGAGAGTCTGGATCCTTCAATTAGCACAATTTCAGGGGCAGATACACAAAATTATCTGCAAAATTACAGGAAAAGTGAGATTCTGTTATAAATGAGTAGGGGTCTAAACAAATTAGCAATGACACTACTCGAAATGAGTTTTCGCAATATAATGGAACAGTATTTTATTCGAATGTGAAGGAAATCATTGCATAAATTGGCCCTTCTCCTCCTTAGAAGTCTAAGCTACAATACGTATCTAATAATTTTGAATTAGAAATATATGCATCGAGTTTCATATCCTTAACTTTAAGGTCTCCTGAGTTAAGTAAATGAATAACCTTCCTGCTAACGAAAGAGTAAAGCTTTGGGCTTTAATGGTATCTGGAGTGTAATTATTAATTTCAGCAACCCCGAAAACTATTGAATACACACTCATATCTTTCAATTAAGAATTATTAAATTTTCACCCCTCCCATTAAACCTCCATGCCGATAATGCTAAACTTTGATGTGAACGATATAGAAAGTTTCATAATTCATGTACTCAAAAGCTATGGATTTAACATTAATATCGTTTATTTTCGATTATTTTTGCATGTCCCTGTGTCTCCAGGGGCGCCCATTAAGGGAGTAAGAGGGGGCGATTGCTCCCTCTAGAGGAAATTATACTTTGCAAGATCGAAAACCCAAAAATTGTTTGAATATTTACCCCAAAATTTGGAACTATATTTGAAATGTCGCTTACACTTACCCCTTTGAAAACCACAATATGGGAGCCCTTGTGTCGGCAGGAGTCGTGTGGTTCGGGTTCTACGTTAAGTCGTAGATGCACATCTTGTATAGAGTCACAGCTGAAAGACACGCTGAACTCTATATCACCTCACCTCGTGAGATATTCTATTTTTGCATAATTTCTAAACCACTTCTCTTTCTTTGAATCTCCTCCTTCCTCTTAGGACACGCATAGGTTCAAACCGAATCTTTCTTCACGGTTGGAGGACGCAAGGCTACTGTACCATACGCGTACAACCCTTATGAGTTGCGCAGTTTGAGTAGCACGCACGAATAAACCACGCTTACGTTCATTATATATAATTAATAAAATCTCATATTAGGACTAACTTCGCACACTAAACTTTTAACAATGCGACTTTTTAAATTCTGTTCATCATCTTTATTATTATTATTATTATTATTATTATTATTATTATTATTATTATTATTATTATTATTATTATTATTATTATTATTATTATTATTATTATTATTGCAATAGCTATATGAAGCCATTATCTAGGCCAATTTCGTTAATACACACCATTCAGCAACCGGTAGTTGTAGAAATCAGTCTTTTGCAACAGCAATTGTTAGCTCAATCGGTAGAGCGCAGACTTATGGATTCAAGGGTTACGAGTTCGAATCTAGCCTAAATCAAAAGATTTTTTTCTGATATAATTCTTGAGATTGAAATGTTTCTCTCTTCATCTTTATCTCGTAATTCTGAATAGAGATGTTTGGATGTGAAAGAAAAAAGTATACTACGATATAAGAAAAGAAAGATAAATTACATGATACCTTTTGCAATTTTTAACTATATTTTCACTCATCTAGGACGTTTCTAAACAGTTCAGACTTCTAGACCTCCTTTTCGCTCTCTTACGTGTCCTTTAACTAATTTCTACAATTACTTATTGAGTCTAATTTACTTATAATTACTTATTGAGTAATTATACATATATTACAGATGTCTTATCTCTCTCTCTTTTCTCTACATCATGTCTTGAGATGAGTGTTTTGACAATAGGTTACAGACACGATTTTACAAAATAATTCGATCTGTGATATCAGTGATACATATTGTGGTGTTTAACTTAACATATAAAGCAATAAATAGAAAAACTGAGAATACGAATCTTTTCGTGCACTGATGCTTCAAATCTTTGTCTTTACTCCCTATACCTATGTTAATTCCCTAGTCAAAATAAAAACTCTTCAAAATTAATAAAAAATTCTTATACAACCATCCCTTCCTTGGAGTACTGCGCGGTCACATACCCGTCACTGCGATGTAAAGGCACTTATGGCGACGAGGATACATATACGTATTAGTGAAACCTAGTTTTAAATTAATTTGGACCTAATTTTAATATTCTGTTTTTTTAATTTATATTGATAATCGCAATTATGTAACATATATTACAACATACAATGATTTATACTTCATACTTGTTTTCATGATAATTTACTTCAGAATTGCAATTTTATAATATTTTATGTTACTATAAGGTACATATAAGTGAAAATAAACATGTTGACAAAAATAGATATATATGACAAAACAATAATAACTATTGTAACATTATAAAAACATTAATTGTTAGCTACTATACTATAAAAAAATATATGTAGATATTTTTTTATATCTACATATATGTAGATATATATGTAGATAGGAAGATAAACATTACTATAAAAAAAATCCTTATAGAATTGTTAATTTTCAAATAGTTGGAATGATCCCCAAATCTATTTGTATCAATCAGTTTTAATTTGTTGTTCCTTGTCGCCTGTATACCTTCAAGATTTTAGTAAATTGAACAATACCTGATTGTTACATATTAAAAATTTAAAATTGTAAAATAAAACAATACGATAAAAGTATAGCTTGCCAAGTCCTTATTAGATATCACTATTTTTTGCCTAATTATTTCACATTTCAAATTTAACAATCAAATATTGTGAAGATGTTTCCTTTATTTTTTCAAGAAATATACAATACAACAGGCACTTATAATTTAAAAATATATAGTAAAACATGCTTTTAAATATATTATTCTGTTGTTTAAATATGGTTGCTTTTCATCTTGAGTACAGTAACTTACTGAATGTTTGTTTATTTTATATTTCATGTATGTATTTGAGGATAAGTTATATGTAAAATTCTTAATGTCAGTGTATTTTATTCAATGATACTCACGTAATTGCTTCAATTTTGACAACTTTTGTTCCATTATATGAAATGTGTGCTATCAGTATAAATTAACTTCTGCTTTATAATACTTGAAAATTATTTTTCTGTAATACACGTTACACACGTGAAAGAATTAAAATATTTACGATTTGTGACCTGTTCGTTAAAAATACAAGTTACACAGTTTCATTATGAAATTATAGCGCACTTGCTAGGGCTTCTGATAATCAAAAGATATCTTTCAGAGAATTGCTCTTAAGCACTATATAAAAGAATTGTTGTTGAACTTCCAGTAATTCCAAAAAGAGACTTTTTCATGAATTTTTTTTAGTCTTCGAGTGAACAGAGATGTCTTCATAGAAAGCTATTGAGCCTCCAACAAAAGAATGAGGGGCGTCTTTTCCGGGTAGTTTGTCGACATCCAGCACTTGTGTAAATGAACCTTTCCAGGAATTTCGTCTCACAAGAGATGAATCATTAGCGTTGTAACTGCTGTCGAACGTTTGTCATTTGTTAGGATTTGATTACTTTAAATTTTATGATGTTTGATGTAAAAGAGTTCACCTTTCACTAACTGTTCCAATTTAGGAGTGTTACTTCAACTCGAAAACTTTGTCTCTCTCCCTTCCATGTCGAACATCACCTTCATGCACACGGAACACTTGCCTGTAACACCTGTAGATATCAGAGCAATCTATCGAATTTGTTTCCCTGATGAGAGAATACAGGATTCGATCTGAATGAAAATTGAGTCCTCATTACATATAGTTCCAAATCATTATGAAAGAAGCCTGATTAAATGTTGAGTGGTAATTTGGATCTCACTTAAAACATTAATTCGCTCCCGTATCATACAGTCTCATAGTGAAAATGGATGTTAAACTCCAATCAATGAGTTAAACAGAATGGCATTGGAATATTTGTTATCTGAATGACAAACAACTCTTAGTATATTATTTGTAATAACTACTGGAGTAGACTAATAGTTGATTAATGAATGATTAATTTACAATGGAGGGAAAGTTATCAGAGTAATTTTAACAGCATTAATTTTATATCTACGGAAATCGGAACTAATACCCTTTGACATTTTTGTTATGTTTGGTGACGGCTTTATCCATAGGTTTGGTTGCACCTCCTGTGGTATATGGTGGTATAACCAATTACCAACAAAGTATAAGGACATTAATGTGTTACAATTATTGCTAGAAAAGAGTTATTACTCTGTTGAAACTTTCCTTACTGATAACCTATAGAGAATGTATCCTTATATGACAACTGTAAACCTTAATTGGGGAATATCCTCATATTGTAAGCTATGAACAGGCAAATAAATATAAATACGAATATATAAGTAACCCATTTCGTCTCTTCCGTACCCATAATTTGTCCAGATGTAGACATTTTCATAGATGAAAAAAGGAAAAGATAGAAGACTTATAGCAACATTTAAAAAAATTCTGACACCAAATGAAACAAAATCTACTTGACATAAGAGTCCTTTGTCATCAGATGCGCTTGGTCGCCCAATGCTTTACCGTTTACATAGACAGCCATTATCATTAAACTAACTTCAGATGCCAGCGTAGAATACTTCGGTGACCTGGTCTTTCTTTTAGGTCTTCTGTTTTGAATGCAGCTCTGCCGTGTCGTGACAAAACGCTGTAACTTTGGCGAAGAAGTTTTGCGAAAATGAGCCTTAAAGTTTTCATCCGAAAATGTGATCTGTATCGTGTAGAACCAGTGTATCTTGACTTTGGAAACACGTGGTTACATGTAATGTTACGTAAATGCATGTTGTGTGATTAAATTTGGTGAAAATTGATTGGTTGACCATTATTGCCTAGTTACACTGGTTCTACACGAAACAGATCACATTTTCGGATGAAAACTTTAAGGCTCATTTTCGCAAAACTTCTTCGCCAAAGTTACAGCGTTTTGTCACGACACGGCAGAGCTGCAGTGCAATAACAAAATATTACCTCCTATATTTCAATGTACAAAATCTTTCTTTATACATTATCACCTTCTTGTAATTACAGTTGCAATGGACAAAAGTGAATTGTACAACATTGCTAAAAGTAATAGGTTTCTGCATTTTTCACCGATTAGTTAAAGACGTTAACCAAATAACGGTTGATATTTAATTATACATTTTACCGTTTACAGGCGGTGGATTCGCCCTTGCAGAGGCTAGTAAGAAGTCAGGACTGAATGAACTGCTGGGTCAAAAGTTAACTCTTCTGGGAGCGTTATCTCCTGAAGTAATCGTGCTTATTGTGTGCTTGATGACAGTCATGGTTACACAAATTGTTTCCAACACAGCTACGTCCAATATTTTGTTACCCGTTTTGGCTGAATTGGTAAGAAAAATGTCTCACAGACTATTGAATTAGATCTATAAAAGCGTAGTGTGACATTCGCAATTGGTGGAATAATATCGTTCAATTAAGTTTAGATTAATATTTATTAGGATGTTCATTTCAAATTTAATGTCCATATAAAATAACGCTTTGTACAGAAAATGGAACCAGTGTGTTAAGACTTCCCGACTGTAAAATGGGTTTACAATAATCTGAAAACAAATTAACTAGCCCCTCCGAATCTGTAACACATAGGCTCCCAATGGATATAAATAATGAAGTTATGATACAAACGATAAAGTTTTGAGAACCGTGAACCCAGACAATGTAAAGTTTTAAGATAAAATCGTTTCAAATATATTTAAGCAATCTGTAAGATATTTTCGTAGTAGGCTATCCAAAAACATTGTTATCAGTGTTGTAAATAATGCAGTGTTCTCAGTTTGGTATGAACTTTGTCATATTGGACAAGAATATAGCTCTCATGTTGTGTATGTAGGCCAGCTGAACAATCGTGAACAAAAATATGTACCAGTGTTGCAAACTGAGTTATTTGAGGAGATTGTATATGAGCTATGGATTCAATCCCATATGTCCCTGTGAGAGAATCGCCAACTTATAAGAGTAGAGGGTCAATTCTGGATGCCCCTGTTCGGTAAAGAGCCAACTTATTCAATTACATATGTCCTGCCAATTTATAAGTTGACAGTTCAATCCAGAGGAAGCAGGGGAACTCCGAGAAAACCTATCGACATGATTATGTCCATCATAAGCTTACATGAGCTGAAACTCTTCACATAGAGTTGAGCGCTCCATACCTCTCACCCAATGCTTCATATAGATTTGAGACGACTCCTAATACCTAAATTTAAATATTACTTTTCCTCTCAACAAGATGTACTAAGACAATGTAGATTATGGTTTATCTTTAGAAATTATGCTTGAGCGCTCTTCAAATTTCTACATTTTTTTTTCAGGCTGAAATAAGTTTCAAAAATAACTTTATACATAATGAATAAGACTCGTTTTTTTAAAAATGCAAAATTTGAAGGTTAGTGCATATTCTAAGAGCAGCCGCGTATTTTACGTATATTTGAAGAGATAATTATTTTAATATTCGTAATATCCTCAATCGATAATTACTCGTTTCTTGGACATTCATTAAGAAAATATTTCTCCTACCCTCTGAGTAATGGGAATAGCATCAAGATATTAATTTCGTTCAACATTTTTCGACAATTGTTGAAACATTTAAGAGTCTGCAGCTCGAACTGAAGAAAAACTTGTACCCGAAGCCAAGTTCGAAAATAAGTTAAAGAATAGTTGGATAATGTGCTTAGCTTAAATTCAAGATTAGGAAAAATTAAGTCAATCAAATACTACGTTTGTGGAATCAGGAAATCTTTGTCCACAACCATCTGTCAATGTATAAATATTGTCCTATCTCGTCATTTGATGTTTTAATGGTGATTTCCCGCATGTGAAGTTTAAGTTGAGAAAACCTTCAAAAGGTCCAAGTAGTGTACTGTAGAAATTAAATGTATTCTATGCACATTAAACATTCTAAACAAGTGACGGAAAGCAGCTGTTTCATTGGGTGATTATTTTATTCACAGTACATATTTTCCAATTTTTTAGTACATACGGGTCCTGATAATAATTAGATCTTTTATTCCTGCATTCTACGCTTTGTTGATGATAAATTACAGTTGAGGGATATCTAACAGAATAACTTTTTTTTTTCAGTCTGTGGCGATTGAGCAGCATCCATTTTATCTGATGATTCCAGCGACTATTTGTTGTTCGTACTCGTTTATGCTTCCCGTCTCCACTCCTCCCAACACGATCGTCTACACCGCATGTGAAATGAAGACTACTGACATGGTGAGTTGTAGCATACTTAAGATTTTCTACAAAACTACCAATTATCTAGTCGTTTACTTTGTCATTGAAAAGTGTCGATGATCATTTACCCGCAAGAGATGAAGTGTTCAATAAACCCTTAACCCTTTATTTGCTGGCGACTGTTGTAGCAGTCCTCTCAAGTAGTCATTGCTCTACTGCTGATTGCTGCAGTTAAATTCTGCGTCACATGTAAATTAATCTGCATTTTCATGCTCAAGATATTGATCTAAATCATTCAGACAGGCACATAGCCAGGATTTCGTGAAGGGGAGAGTCCGTGACATGAAATACTGTGATCATCACAGCAGGGGCTCCATCATTCTAAACTATTTTACTGGAACATATATTGGTTCGTTTACCCAGGATTTCGTAACGCGAAGGGGGGGGGGGAGAGCTGACATGAAATTTCCAAGAAAACTTTTGTAATTGGAAATATGCTAGCCAACATGGCAGCCATAGTGACTAAACCCGACGCGGGATTTTTTGGGACTTCCTCTGAGTTACTGAATAGAGTATCATGATCATTTTAGAAAAGGTTTCGGCTTGTTTTTTGAATGCCCAGATTTTGTCCTTTTTTGGTCTAATTGCACTGAACTAGAAGAGAGAAGCTTCTTGAGGTCTTCATTTATAGTTGACGATTTCACTTTCACTATCTGTACGTCAGTCTTGTTTACCATTTCTTTGCTCCTTGTTAATTTTTGATTGATTACTAGAAATTTTAATTGTAAAGCATAAAAATTTATTTTTTTAATATTACAAATTAAACACAACTAAGGAAATACAAGAATTTAAAGTCATATATTTTGTAGGAAATGAAAAGTTAAGATTGATATGATTTCGTTGAGATGTAAATTGAATTTGGTAATTGAACAGAATAAAATGTATCTCTTCAATAAAACTTCCTTTCCCGTAGAAAAAAAAAAAAACTTTTTCACATATTAAATGTAATTTATTGTGAAATATAAGGCCAGAATAAGGTTGATATTTTATAAATGTGTTGATTCTATAAGAAGGTGTATTACTCATATATTAATGCACCATGTTATAATGTTCTTATCTTCAATAGATTAAAAAATCTACTTGAAGAAATAATAAATGTTTAAGTTGAAATTATATTTACGAATTGTATGAATTTTTATAAGTTACGTAAAGGTTTAAATTTGCTAATAGTAAAAGCAGCGCCAAATCTCTATTAATTAATTTTAAGATGTCTTAAAACCTGTTAAGATTCACATTATGTTTTGGAGGAAGCGATTAAGCGTTTGATACTTGAAACTCAAAGAAAGAAAAAAAAGTTACGGAAATCAACATTTTTAGTCAAATTAAGTAAAAATACTACCATTATTTCCGTTCGAGCGTAGTGGCCATTGACGGAGCATGATTATTTGAACTGATGTAGTAAACTCGATATTTTATTTAAACTTCTAGAGTACCTGTTTTGTGTTTCAGATGAAGGCTGGCTTCGTAATGAACGTCCTATGTATGCTGGTTATCATCTTATTCATCAACACACTGGGTGTTGTAATATACGATCTTCATACTTTCCCGCAGTGGGCCAACTCAACCCATAGTCTTACTTAGGAGTTCCATCATAGCACAGGAGACTAAGCACTGTCGAGATGCATGGTACAAAGGATTCATCGGTGCTTTGGTGACTAAAAACACGGTACATGTTGTCAGAATCAACTACATCTGAATAGATTATTCCAAAACATCGAACATAACAGAGGACACAGGTTATATTCTCTTATGTAACTGACAAAAAATGTACCACGCATGAATCAATCCATCATTTTCACATGTGATATGACAATTCCTCTTTAGTTCACGTAGCAGGTTTGAACGCCCAAAGTACGTGAAGCGAATTTTTAAAATCAATCTTAATTCATTACGTTTTATTAAAGAATGAAATACTAGAAGAATTATTTTTAGATTCAATTTTCCATTTTGATATTAGTTTATCGAGGTTTGAATCACTTATTGTGGACATTTGAAGTCTAGTAATTAACAAATGCTTGTTAGATCACTTTCTAAATGTTAATATCTCAGGTGAATGTACTTCACTTGTATCCGTCCAATAAGTTGGCTTTTTCGTGAATAAGACGGAAAAGGTTTAGATTCGTCTTTATCAATGAATTAATTGAAATTATATACAACTTACTTCTACACTATTTTAAATTAGATTTGTAATTAAAAGTTTTATCATTCCTCAATGCGGAGGGCCAGAACGGGTTTCAATCGTAGTAAAAGCTTTGCTCTGGAACTTTCCGTCGACTTCAAATAACGACTGAAATAATGCTGGAATTTGGTATATTGACAAGATATCATTCTACTAGAAAAGAAGCCGTGAACTGCTGTTACATCTGAAATAAGGTCTTGTTATAAACAGCGTAGTAAACAAATAACGTTTTAAATTTACGCTTACGACTGTTGGTAATCTACTCTTAATTCCAATGTGAGCAAGTGTAGTGTAACTTTAGCTTGGAATTATTTCGGAGACTGGCTGAAGCCATGAGTAGGCACAAGCTTGTGCCTATATTAAACCTATTTCTTATTTTGTGCTGTCTGTAATAAATTTAAGTTTATACTTCATCAAAACACATGTACTTTGTAGGGACTCTACTTCTTTCTTTGACTCCAGGGAATAAATTTTCCTTTTGAGAACCTTCGACTAATATTGAGTGCAATATACATCTCCAATATAGAATAAGAACAATAGTTTTCTTAGATTTGGAAAGCAAAATTAAGATCGCAAATTGTAAACATTTACTATCTCTTGTAACACAATAAATGCTGTTTGTTTGATAAAAATTTTCCTCTTAATTTGTGAAGTTTTGTTCACCATAACACATCGATATTTATTTATTTGTTTGAGATAAGTAATCATAGTTGACCATTGTATAAACTGTCGAGCATTAGGAAAAATAATTCTTAACTCATGTGTCCTAAGAGTGAAAATTCTGCCAATTCTGCTTTCCTTTCCTTTTCTTTTACAATTTTAAAATTCTATAGCTAATTTACAAATATTTATTTATGATATGGGACCATTCATATACTTTGGTTGGAAAGTAAGTTAATAGCTTTTCTGAATATTAAAGAAAATAGAAAATGCGTAAAACGGTCGACTACTTAATGTTACACTTGCCTTTTCATACATAAAACAAATCACGGCATTATTTTATAAAAATAGAAAGGCAACTTCTATTAATTACACAATAAATGATATCTTTTAATTGTTTGTCAGTTTTCTTGTATACGATACATGTCTACATAAATTTACACAAGAATGAATTTGTACATTTTATTAAACTGTGACGGTGAAAGTACGTATTGTATATTTTTTAAATAAAATAAATCGGATACTTATTTGTGTATTATTGAAACTACCCGAGAAAAGTTTAACATTTAGAGGAAAATTCTGCCTTTACGCTAGATAATATTTACGGTAAATTGCGCAATCAATACCTCTAGAAAGGATTTCTTCAAAATGTTGCACGAAGTTTTGGTTAACAAGTGAGAATATGATGTACAAGACAGCGGATAGTGAGTTTCGCAGCGCTTGGAAATATCTGACAACACTATGAAGGTTATTCCTAGGCTGATTATCGTTATCTGGTTCTAAATGTACGAAAAGCCTATACCGCAACATTACACTGGCCGGAAAGCTTGCACGGCTCTGGGATAGAAGTTTTCAGAAAGACTACGTATCGTCAGCTACAGGGGGTGGTTGTGTAAGCAAGGCGTTCCGAGAGCAGTAGCGATTCTTGAGGTAAGTCCCATATAAATGCTACGCTAAACTTCAATAAACAAACAAAACAATAATAAATTTGAATATCATAAAGTAATGTCTAAACGATTAATTTTGTGAAGGTGATATTCGCTTGCAGCGAAAGCTAATTTATTAACAAGGCCCAAATACTCTGTAGCGAGGTTAGATTAGGGTACATTCAAGGGCCTGGTAACATAACAAAATAATTATATTTACAAAGATGGTTAGATATGTTATACTGAAATGCTCGTAGTAAAGCTAATTCCTTTCCTCCTCCTCCGCCCGAATAGCAGATAAAACAATACAAGGTATGATCAAAAAGTACAGTGAATGTAGTTGCACAGCGTCATCTATCGATGTTGTATTCATTTCAACTAGTAAGCCCGGTAGTCTAAACCTTTGATACAGTCAGTGTCGAGTTTGAACGAGTTGTGACATGTTAGTTGGCTTCTAGAGGCAGGAGAGTGAGGACGTGTTAACAGTGTCTGTCGCGCGCCAATACTAAGTTTTGTTCTACGCTGCAAAAATGCCAAAGAAGCTCACGAAATGTCAAAATCAGTGTATGGCGATGAAGCAGTGGCATTGAAGACTTTACAAGTGGTATGAGCGATTCAAAAGCGGCAAGAGTCTGTTAAAAACAAGTGCCGAAAAATAGAGACGTCAAAAACAGATGAAAATATGCAAAAAGTGGTACAAATGATTTGTTCCAACAGACGAATGACTATTAGAGAGCTCAGTGAAGAACTAAACATCTCGTATGGGTCTGTGAAAACCATTTTAACCGCCGATCAAATGGGCAAATACAACGGTTTCCTTCTTCACTACGAAAACACGCCGTGCCACACCTTGCGTTTGATCCCCAAGTTTTTGGCCAAAAAAAAAAATATATATATTCCTGCCTGTCTACATTCGCTGCACTCTCCAGATTTAGCACCGTGCGACTTCTGGTCCTTCCCAACAATTAAACCGTGCTTAAAGCAGAATGTTTTGACACCATTCATGACATGGAGAGGGTTACAACAGAGCATCTGAACTTCCTTTCGAGAGAAGCCTTCCAGAAGTGCTCCCAGTCATTAATTCAACATTGAGATAAGTGCATTGCTAGCCAAGGGCAGTACTTTGAAGGAGATTAAATCAAATTGCATGTAAGTTTATTACTCTGTTTCTAATAAAATTATTCACTGTATTTTTTGATCCCACCTCGTATTTTTGAGTTTTAGGTTTCACGCTTCTGCCTTTAGGCTAAAGGAGACTATGAAAAATAAAGGTAACATCTATGCTCTAATTGAGTGGAAGCGCGACAGACAAGTCTTGTTAACGCCAGCTTAATGTCGACCAGATCAGACATTAGGTAATTTAATATATGTGAAATTTACAGAAAATTCTTTACACGAGACAAAATGCAAGTGTTTTTTGATTGGCTAAAATAATTTTTGATGTATCATAATTTAATACTAGAGTTTGCTGGTGATGGGACAACTTATTAGGCACGCTTTATAACAGAGCATACCAACTTAGTCTTTTACAAAATAACTGCACCACCTAAGAAAAATCAATACATTTTGCGAATTGTTAGATATACTATGAGCGATATTAATTGCAATGGTTTCAAATTATTTCTGATACATCGTTTGGTGTTTTATCTACTACATATAGAGACAAATGATTCAAATATAATATATTACATAATAATGCGCTACAAATAGCCATTGTTACAGAAAGATTGAACATATTTGTTTTCATACACTTTGAACAAGAAATGGATGCGAGTCTTTTGAACAGTGCTGTTAAGTGTGTAAAAGCCGCAACTGTGTATATACCCCATTCACTACTTTGTATATTTACCATGTGTCGCTTTCAGTACTGCCAACCTACTTGGCATGCTGCGTACGAGAGACTTGCATAATGATACGTCTAACTCATGGAACCAAACTTGCACCACAGCTTCAATAAGCTTCTTCCTTGTTTAAAAGCACTTCCCTGAAAGCTTGCGGGGCATGATATGCCAAATTTTCAATAGGATTCATATCTGGAGAGTTAGGTGGCCACCACAATCTTTGAATATGCATGTTTGAAAACCACTTCTTGACCACAGCACCTCTGTGACACGGTGCATTATCATTTTGAAATATGAAGTTTGTGTGTGTGTGTGTGTGACAGAAAGAGAAAGAAAGAAAGAAATGATTCCTTGCTGTTGGTAGAAGTTTACGTTTAAAATGTCCATGTAATATTGTGCGTTAACTGACCTGTTGCAAATTGTAGTCTTCCGACACCTTTTTGCCCCACACCATCATACTCACACCAAACTTCTCTATCGGTGATATACAGTCACTATTAAATTCTTCCCCAGTTTTTATCCATAGTCGGACGCCACACTAAACTTTTCTTCATCGGAGAAAATCACATGTTCCCATTCTTCAACACCCCACGCTTCGTACATGCTAAGAAATTCTTTCCTGACTCTTACGTGATTTGCGTTAAGTAGCGGCTGCTTTCTAGGTGTTTTCTTCCGAATTCCTTGTTCCTTTAGCCGTCTAAACAACTGTCACTTAGCTTACACTAATATCTTTATCATAGGACACAGTTTGAGCAATTTGTCGTGAAGATGATGTTCTGCTTATCAGAGTTAGGGCTTTTATTTTTCTGTATATCCGAAGGCTTGTTTTTCGCTTCGGCCACATTTCTCTCTCTAAGAGGACTTATTATACATTGTTTTCTTTTTAATAACTCTACCAACCGTTTTATGATGCAGTTCAAGTTTTGTAATTTGACATTGCGAAATGCCACGATGGTACAACGCTATTATCTTCCCTTGTATACAAGGGGATGTGTCGTGCAGCATTTTACCCATTTTTTGTGTGTAATCACACTAACTATTGAGGAACAATCACAAAGCACTAAATATAATATACAGATCATAAACAACTCACAAGCACAAAAGGTCACCTATGGAACAAATTTTCATTGACAAGGATCAGCGGATCACCACTCACTTGTGCATACATGAGGCAGCCATTTGCATCCTGAATGCACTGCAACTGTTAAGCAAAGAGCACACAAAATCCAATGGCTAACAATTGTATGATACGTTAAGCCCATTTAGAGATTAAAATAATTAACAATTTTCTAAAGGAAATTAAAACATTGTAGTTTTAGCACGTGGTGCAGTTATTTTGTAACACTGTATATTACGTAAGATGATGACAATGGCGTAGAAGCTGCTACTTCAGTGCAGGAGAAATATAGGATATAAGACCTTTAATCTTGACCTTCTTTATGGCTAAACGGTTAGCATCGCGACTTTGGCGTGGAAGATCAGAGTTAGATTCCCGGCGGGAGCTCATGTGGTTCGAATTCCACAAGTCTTCCTAATGGTCTTTCTCCGATTGGGTTTACAGTTAAAATTTTGAAAGCATTCCAACTTTGTTCCATTTTGGCTACGTAACCTGCCCCCCTGATCCTGCTAGACTTAATGGTCGTAAACGGTATAAATTACACAGTTCTTCGTTCTGCCTTATCCCATGCTTGCCTCTCTTGGGTACGAATATTTGCCTCGGAATTTTATTTTCAAATAATGTCTGCGTTCTTACCTCAGAGTGAGCGACCATGTTTCGCAACCATATAGTAGAACAGGCATAATTACCATTTTATATATTTTATGTTTCAAATTTGATAGAATTCGCGAAGATAAAAAGAGTTTAGACTGTACAATAACACGAATTCCCTGCTTTCAGTCGACATTTACTTTCTTTGTGAACATGAAAATATAAAGGATATGTTTCACAATTTGTATTGTTCTACTAATACCCCTTCCCTAAAGTTTCGAAAAAAAAATGCATCATCAGTGACCTCGTGCTACAATTAGCAATTATTGTATAGACTTTAGATAAACAAAATGCTCTAAGCTGTCGAAACCTTGACCACCTTGTACTTTAATATTTTTGAGTTTGGTTCCTTTGACGGAATATTTTAACGTTTGGCTTACACGAAACATCTTCGCACAATAATGAAATGAAATACTTTCGTAATACTTTGATCTCAATTTTCCTTTCATACGGTAAGAAATCACACCAATCGGATAAAGGAATACCATAATTGAATTTTCCATCGAAACAGAAGAATTGATCCCTGACCAAGATCTCAAAGTGGAGAGAAATATTGAGGTTACTTAAGTACATAACCATTAAAACAAGCAGTGCAAAGGCGAATCATTGTTGCAGTTTCTACGGTTTTCACTTGACTGTTCTTCGTATTTGTTGCATTCTCGTTGTCTTTATATATCATAACAATAAGCGGGAAACGTCTTAGTATGCGTCACGCTAATCCCAAATAATAAACAGTCCATATTTGGGCTATCGCTTGTCTACCTGACACTAATAAACGTTGCTAGCGTAATTTAAAAGTATTGTCATGATTGAAAGTTAAAAACTGTATTGTTTCCATTTACATTCCAAATCAGGATAAAGGTTGTAACCATCTTTAAACTGTAGTGTTTGTATAATGGCATTTTGGTTGGTAGGCAAATAGTTAAATGTATAAAATTTTAAGTGATTTTTCAATCAAGCACCATTGTAACCTACAGTATAGAATGGGCGGAGCAGGTAGTAAAAAATAAGAAATACGTTGAGTACGATATTTATTCTCTGGACTCGCAGACAAGGTAACAGTTACATGTACATAATATATAAACACAGTCTTTGGCTAAGAAGCAAGAATAAATATCACAACTCTTGTTAATATTTTTACAATTCCAATATATTACATGCGGATGCTTGGATATATACAAATAAAACTTTTAAAAAACCAAATAAACCTCTGGCGTACACAGAATCTATTATATCAAAGAAAATTTCATTACAATAGATTGTTATCTAGAAATGAACACACTCACGCTCATAAAGTTAAGTTTCCCAACTGAATATTAAATGTTCTATATACATTTGGATTTTTTAAATACAAAGCTCAAGTGTCATAGAAAACATTCGAAGGGTAAAAATTTCAATCTACAAGATACATTCCTTTTTAAATTGATTCTCTCAAAATTTTTAAACTTTTATCTGCTTTTACTACTTCATTGAAAAATGCGTGCAAAAGAATTGTACCCTCCCCCTTGATGCCTGCATCTACACATTTAATATGCATTTATTAACTACAGTGATGTCCGACATCTGAAAGAGGAATGGATATATACTAGTTCTTGGGATAACAGGACGAGTGCCACTCTTTTGAATAAAACGAAAAAACTGCATTCTTTTAATGCAAACATGTTTTACTTCACATGCTGTGGGTGGCAATTTGTGCTTTGCAACAAAGGTATCTCTGCTTTGTTTCTACAATATTTGTTGTCAACTGTGAATAATGTTTCAATTATCTGCTATTTTCTCTGTCCTGATCGAATCTTAAAGATGCTGCTGGAAAATCAAAGCCTTTGGGATTCTTTTAAAAGGCCGATTGGTTTAGAGTTTATCCCCCTCCATTTCCTCAGTACAGTGATTACATGAATCATGGATATACAATTTAACATAAAATTCATACCACATGAGCTCCCACACGATGGAGCTCGGCAAAAGAAAAGGAACTGAGTTTGTATCGTTATCACCGTGCTCATAATAATATTGCAATTTCATATTAATCAGATTTTCCTAGGGAAAAAAAAAAAAAAAACTATTTTCTTTCTTTAGTTTAACATCTAACGATCATACCTTTTAGGCTAAAGCAGACGGATGGTTAATACAAGTGAAATTAAATGTTTGTGCTGTTCCACCGGGAATCAAACCCAGGACCACGTAGCCACTATACCAGCGTGAAGGACTGACTTTCCTGAATAGCAGATAAATTTGTTTAATTATTCCAGTACGGCCTAAGGACAGAGAAAGTACAATACGTCTTTTTTCGTAATGCCCATAGAAAGGAACTTGTTCTGACGTCAAAGGGTCTTTCCTGGTAAGGTAGTGAAATCGGCCCTTGTTCCAAAATTGGGTCGCTATTGGGTCACGCAAAGTTATACATACCTCGCGTCGGTTCCTCGTATCTATCAGTGCTTGTTTCAGTGGTCGCACACAGTGGCGCTCTCTACCGCGAGTTGTGTGTGACTTTGTTGTGCAAAAGTCGGTTGAAGTGGAAGCACTGTTACGGAGATATATTTGGTGTTTCTGTTTCAAAATGGACACATCGAAGCAGCCAAAAGACAAGCAGAAGGGATCCCAGAGAGAGGAAAATTGAGAACTTTGGCAAAGAATTGTTTGAAGGGGGCCATCATCTTAAGGACCCTAAAATGGTGGGAAAACACGTTTGTTTTCAGTTTTATTTTTTGACAATGTTGCCATCACTTTCAGGCCCCGAAAAAAATATATGTTGTATCTAAGGGTATAACAAATTTTTTAGCCAAAAAATCAGGAACGTGCCCCCACCCTCCCCAATTTTTTTCTAAAATTTTTTTGAAATTTTCAACACGCAAAAAAAATAAAGAAAATACGCATCAATAGTTTTGAAAAAATTACACATTTGCATCAAGATAGTATCTACAATCTGTGAAACTTTCAAAATTTTTGGACCACTCCCACCAAATTTTAAAAATATTCAATTTTGAGCATGTATGATACGATAATTCGGTAAGGGGAGGGGGTCTTTTTTGAGGTAGTTTTAGGTCAAGAGTAACCTTTTTGACCAATAGCGACCCAATTTGGATTAAGGGCCGATTTCACTATCTTATCAGGAAAGACCCTTTCAAAGTACTTCTCTACTTCATAGAAGTGGATCTGTGTACTGACACATCTTAGGTTGATAGCAACCTAATTCTAATACTGGCAGCTCAATGGTGAGCGAATTCAGAGGATCAACTACACAAGCGCATCCCGTTATCCCAGCATACTTTTGTACAGGGAGATACATTTTTCAGCTATATTTTATTGAATTTCTATCTAGGCCCTTATATACTGTTTACTTGATCTATGAACTGCGTAAGTAATATCCAAACATGCAATGTCAATAAATAAATCCACCCATCATCATTCGCACAGCCATTCCTTATGCATTTGATGCACACAAAAAATATCAAATTTTATAGTTAAAATGTCCCTAGATTAAAAGGAAATCAATAAGGTACATGGCCAGAGTTTTTTTGCCTTCTCAAAAACATAAAACAGAAAGTGATGTATCAAAATGAGATGGAACATTTGCATGAAACTTCCAACAAGTACATTGTGTCTTGTTTATAATTTATACAGTATATATATCTATATTCTTATAATTTCTATATTTACATTACTTAAAATAATGTTTTCATTATAATAACATTAAGGTAAAACAATAAGTCATACCGTAAAATTTCATTATCACATAATGGAAAAACAAATATTGTCTTTACCTAATTTTACACAATGTTTTATTATGCTTCTCTATACGATAGTTTAAAACAACAGAATTTTGAAAATAATTATTTAACTCAGGACAGTTTTAAATAAAAGTGAGCAGGTACACTTCTTCTTGCACTTGAACATACATAATTCCTCAGACAATATTTTTCAAACCTGGTGTCCCTGACCCTAAACGGGAAACGAACAGTGTCTTAAAAAGGATGCTGGAAAGCTATCAGTTTCTTCAACAGAATCAGTAAGTTCCTTCCTTCTACTCAGACCAAAGGTTTCATAATAGAAGGTTGTGAATAATACAGTAACCGAAATGGACATATTCCACACATGCCATATAAAAATAAAAAGTATTACATTTGAACAAATAACGGAGCACTCCTTTAGTCATAAATACATCTCAAAGAAATTAAATTTTATTTTCATTCAGAATTAGATTTAAACTTTGATTTCACCAAATGATTGGTGTCCTTTATAAGGAATTATCTTTTTCAAAGCAGCACTGCTGCTTCAGTAAATCTTACAATTAACATGGTTTACACTGCTCTCCCTCATTTACCCTGCCCGAGGAAATTTTACATCCGTTGCAAACTAAGAAAATTTTAACCAAAAAAGAAATCATCTTTCTTCAAATGCTTTCCACATTATTTTCTGTCAGTAACTCAATCATACGTTGGCGCATTTGCATATTTCATTAAAAATTTAATTATGGTTAATACATTTTTATAAAAGACTCCATCTAAATCACCTGAATGCGATTAGCAATATATCAGATGGTATTACGATGCTTGTTTTACGTAGTTAGTTATATTGCAAACTGGAGCACATCACACGCTGAAGTGTTGGAAGCTGTAGTGCATAACATTGTTTGAATCTCCTGTGACCTTCACTCAGGCAGCGTCACCTGCCACACAATTAAATGGCTTCTCTCGCCTTTGCTAAGCGCTCGTGCTTTGGCTTCCTCAGGATTATCTTCTGGGACTCCCTCCCCTTCCTCCTCCTCACCGTCGCCTGTAAACAATAAACCTTATAATAATTCTCAATTACAACAGCACAGTACTCACTCACTAAGGTTTAGAAGCTGAAGAATCTTTATTTTATAAAAATCAAAATTAACTCAAAAAAGAAAGAAAAAATATAAAGTTTTGAAACAAAGGCTTTGTTTAAGTTCCTTAATCATGTTCATGGGTCAAAAGGGACGGCTGAAGAACTGAGTAAAGCTAAAACACTGGCTAGAACGAAGAAGTCTGTGTGGGGGTGGGGAGAAACGATCCTCTTCCCTATCAGCTCAAATGAGCTATTCTAATAACTAACTAACTAATTAATTAATTTCTTGCATCTAGAGTGAGCTCTCTCTTTCAAGTGTCAATTGCTTCATACGTGATTTAAATGGCGGACATTATATTTTCCTTCTGAGCCATCAGGGTATTAACAAATTGTATAATTAATTTTAATTCATAGAATCTTTCGTAACACAAATACAATGGTTAAATTTATACATAAAATAATGCATTGGAAAAAATACATCATCTATCGTAAGTAATATTTTATCACGGAATCATACGGAGGATAACCTTAAATCCCATTTAACTACTTAATGTAGGTATGGTCGGTAGAGTTATTAATGTCACCAAAATATTTCACTTTCGGTCACCAGTGTGTTATTTTGCACAGTGGTTATGTACATATGAAGGAATAAATAAACACCGCGTAACACTTGATCAGGGGTCATGAACCCACGTGGTGACGTTATCAAAATGGCTGCCGTGTCGAGAGAGGTCCGTTTAAATAATCATATCTCCATTACCAATCACGATATTGTAATATTTCAATACACCATTTGAAAGATCTTAAATTAGGCTACAAAAGAGGTACAGTAAGTTAAGAAGTTATAGCGGCAAAAATTAGGAATTCAAATTAAGAAAAACTCCCAAACTATTTTAACAGCATTTTGCGACATTTGGGCAACGTGTACTTTTAGGGATAATAAGACCAGGTGCTTAATGTTACCATGTCGAATTTCGCTTCCTTATGCCCAAAACCCAAGATGGGGGGGGGGGAATCATGGTCTTCATCTCAGGATCTCATTATCCCTAAAAATTGATATTGTTTAAATGTCGCAAAAAAATACCACTAAAGTTGTTTTCGAGAATCTTTTTTTTTTCTTTCTGAAATGTTCACCAGTATATCACTTACTTCCACATTTTCCCCGCTATTACTTCTTAACCACTCGTGTTACGAAAAAAAAGAAAAAAAAAGTTACTGAACATTTTTTGAAGTTAAATTCAAGTTGAAACATTATTATATTATGATTGGTAGTGGAGAAATGATCATTTAAACGAACTTACGTCTTTCGACACTGTAGTCATTTTGATCACGTCAGCACAGGGGTTCATGACCTAACATTATGAGCTAGTATCTTCCGACATTTTTTTATTCCTTAATATGTACAGTCATATCCAAAATAATTGTCGCATATCTATAACTGTCTCCTTGTAAGAATATAGTTTGATAATGATTTTGCAGGGTACTTTTAATACTGTGTATAATCAGGAAATGTATATTTGTGGTAAATTTCATAGATGATGATTTATAAATACGAAAATTAGAATGAGTAAAACAAAATGTTGCTGAATGGACAACAAAGTTTTATTTTCGTTCTCTTGTTCTTATTTACTGCTCTTTTGACATGAAATTTGCCACATACATGTATTTGCCGATTATACACATACTAACATTATAAGAAATACCGGGCGAATTTGTTATCAAATTATATTCCTACAACAACATATTTATAAACATGCGACAATAATTTTGGACGTGAGTGTACATAGACAGTGAAAAACACCATACTAGTGCCCGGAAGTGAAATATGTTTACGCTAACTTCATTGACTAGTATACATAGAAGGAAAAAGAGTACTTACATTGCTACACAATAAGCGCGACGATTATGGGTCATTTTTTTAGACAAGCAGGAAAATATTTATTAAAAAAAAAAAAAAAGCTTATGACAGAAATAAACAAATACAGAGTATGGGTCTGTTGAAGAAAGGATAGAGCAACAAAGGAGGAAATGACTCACAAATAAATCAAAATGGAAGATGGAAGAGAGTAAGAATTATTAGTAAAACGTAAAAATTGAAATGGGACTAAGAATATTGTAGATAATCAATAGAAAAGACAAGAATATTAGGTCTCCACGTCGGTGCTCCTACACCTTTCATTTCGACGAGGAAATTATTACAAAAAACGGCTTTTTTCCAAGCCTTTGCGCTGAGTTCTACCAGCGACGGATCCATATCTATTCAAGTACTGAACAGCAGTTATTTCTGACATTTGGGGTATATTTTACTTTGTTTCCTTTCTCTTCGTAGCGTCAAATCCACCAGAACTCTTAGTTTTTCTTTCCTTTTTTTTTGGGGGGGGGGGAGTGTAATACAAAATTCTAAATGATTGAAAACAGAAGAGAAGCAAGACGAAAGTTATGTTGTTTACATGAAGTAATTGGTAGGCAGATGAATGTCTGTTTCGAGACTCAATTCTTTCTGTACAGCAAGGTCGATTGTTCGAATTAGGCAAATGAGACGCACACTCCTTCTGAGTAGGTCTTCTTTTCATTACTCTACTGGTTAGGTATTGGATAGTGCCAAATTGTAGAAAAATTTTATTCGTTCTTTTAGTTATAATGAAAGACAACCTGAAAAACAATACTTTTGAGTCGATCGGTACATTCAGTAAAAATTAAGAGTGTAACTGACATTTTCCTCCAATAAGTGTGTTCTTTTTCTACTAGTAGTACTATACATAGTAGAACCGAGTGAAAAGTTTTAATTAACACATTTTTAGGGGAGAATAAATTCACTCCTTAGTATTGGCTAATGAAGATGACTGGGGAACCTCGAAGAAAATATACGTCATATTTAATCAAAATAGTCGTTGATTTCGTACTAAAGCTAAAATCATTTAAGAGAAAGCACAAACATCGAGCAACAAAAGAATTCTATCCACAGGATATCTGCACCGACACCTATATCCACAATCCTAAGCACACTGACATTTTACATAACGATTTTCAGCAGTGATTACGCGTATATCAAATGAAACAGCGATCTGAGAAAGAATCCTAAACTAAGCTTTGGGAAAAGACAGAAATGTTGCTCATTATGCATTACTGAAACACGAACTGTTTCTTATTCTAACTCAAATTTATTGCTCATATCACCTCACAATATTATAAAATTTAATCTATAATGGAGCACTCTCGAACGTAAATTATCACGTATTTCTGGTTAGGAAATTAAAACCTTGCCAAAACCAAATGGCCCAATAAACACAGAAACTGTTTCATAACAGAAGGTGAAGTTAGAAATATTTCCAGTTAAGCGAATCGTGTAGATTAAAACAAATTCAACATCATACAGATTTGATGTGAAGTGATCTTGGGTTCGATTCCCCGAGGAAAACATTTTATGCTGCTTACCCAACATTCTGATGCAACCAAATTAAGATGTTTAATAGGTAATAATTCAAATTTCAAAAGCTACAAATACTAAAGACGGCAGTCAATGTACTAACCAATCATCACCCGAGTAAACTCATCTGGTCGATCAAGGGCTTTTATTATTAAAAATCCACTACAATTAAGCTTATTATGACACATTAACAAGCAATCTAATTCTGTTTGCCACGTACAGAAGTGAACATTATCTTTAATAATAATAATAATAATAATAATAATAATAATAATAATAATAATAATAATAATAAAACACTTTCTTCAGAAATTCACATAATTTCTTATTTCTATTTCTCGTTAGACCTTGAAATTCCAAATCACATTTTACTTTGAACAAAATTTTGCTTCTGGACGGGGGTTCTCAGCTTCCGGAACAAACGCAAATTAAGAACTTTGTCACACTCCATACCTCACAGCTTTCGATTTTACTGCACATGTTCAGGGTTCGCAACATGATAACGTTCATCATCTCACGCTTGGCTCAAACTGAGCTGTCAGAGGTGAAGTATGGTACGTGCTACGATTGAATATTTCTTCTTTCTCCACTGGTGATTAATTACCGTGGTTGAATACAGTAACTTGTATCACGTAATGATAAGTGCTTGAATGTGTACGGCGAATATGAAGTGTGTTAAAAAAATATTTCGAACCTGTGGTTGACACAAATCCATTTATTTAGATAACACGCTGCGACTGTCATCTCCATTAAAGTAGTCCCCTTCGGAATGCACATACTTATTCAAATGGTTCTTCCATGGCTGGAAACATTTCTGGAACGCATCTTTTGGGGCGTCGTATTCCCCATAATTTCTTTTCTGGGATCAAATCGGGCCCATTTTCTTTGGAAACAGTAAAATTCAGTTGGACGAAATGTCGGGAAGGTGGGGAGTCTGAAGAAGCATGGGAATGTTGTCCTTGGCCAAAAAAAAAAAAAAAAAAAAGTATGCATCTATAACGAAGCATGGGGGAGGCATATTATGATGGATCTCCCTACCTTATGCTGCCCACATATCCGAGAACATCACAAAGGCGACAAAGGATCTTCTAGTGGTACTCCTTATTGTAGTGACGAAGAAAGCGATAAGCATCACCTACCGTGCCTTTTTGGGTATCTGAGGTGATGGATGTTTCCATTGTGAGGATTGAATCTTAGTTTCTAGTCAGTAAGCATGAACTCACGTCTCATGACTTGTGATCACGGTGTTCAAGTTAGGGTTACTTTGTGTTTTGTCTAACATTTCCAATCAGAGTTGATTGTATTCCATAATTGGCAGCTTCAGCACAAACTTCATGGACATACTCTTCAAGCACAAATCGTCAGTCAAAATTGAACGCAATGCTTACCTTCATCTCCGTCTACGATACAACGATTCTGCATGACAAACTGATTTGTACAATAACAGTCTAATTTCGGTCAGTTCTGGGCCTAACTCGAAGTACCACTTGTTCTGTAAGACGCTCATCGCATCGTTCCCGAACGCCTATTGAGCTTTGTGAATTATCTTTACTTGATTATCACAACTTTTTGACAGAACTTGATGCACATGCTCTGCTCAAATCGTTTCGCAATCTGATGCAATTTGCAAATTCAAAGCAGCACTCACTACCCAAAGGATGACGCTTTCTGCGTGAGAGCAAAATTCACAGATGCCCATCAATATTCCTTACACATCATCGACAAACGACATTAGTTTACGCGGGACAAATAAGGTTTGATATTCTTTGAGTACATCTCGTATAAAAATATGTAGAGTAAGGTATTCTTTATGACCCCAGTATAGTTATCTGAAGCAAAGTGACAGAAAGACTCATTCATTCTACAATTTTTTACTTTGGTTCAGAATACGCGAACAGGAATTATTATTAAATGGATTGAACTACTCGTAGCTTCTTGTATACGAGACGTAACTTTGATGATAGAAACACAAATATCCTTGTTGGCATCAGCTGCTATACTATGTACTGTCATCTTACTAGAGTCTAAGGAAAAGCCTGAGAGGTAATAGTGCAGTATCAGTATATGCAATGAAAATATTTATCACGGTACAATAAATAGTATTTACTCTTATCTAACGAACACATTTGACATAAAAACCTTTAATTGTTGTAACAGTTATCACTGGACACTCGTAAGTTTTAAGAAAAATTCCGAACCGTACTTCTGATATATCTATAAATTTCTCAGAATATATATAGTTTAAACTGTTATGTTTTTATTGCCATTTTAACCCTATTCTTTGCCAGTAACATACATCCATTTTGGGCTGAATACATCTGCAGACAGTCAATAAAAATAAAAATGAGGAAATCATAGTATCTGATTTTCCCCAAATTTGAATGTGAATCTACAAGAAAATATGAGAAAATATATATATATGTACCGGAATGTATGTTTAAAAACAAAAAAGAATCATCATCTGAATTGACAGGGTTTAGCATATTTACCTTTTTTTTAAATTTTTGTTATTATTATTTACGTTCAAAAGTGGCTTTCGCATGATCAACTTCGACCTGCTACATTTCCAGTACATTTTTTTGTTTTTAAAAATGTTTTTTCTCAGATTCACTTATAGTTTCACATATCCAAATTTTAGGAAAAATCAGAGACAATGATTTCCACCCCTCTGCCTGTCTGGAGATGAATTTTGCCCTTGCATCCCAGCCCCCTCCGGGACAGAAGTGGCAGAAGTGCTCTGCCACGATTACTTTCGGATACCTTAAGCCATATTATTATTATTATTATTATTATTATTATTATTAT
This sequence comes from Thermobia domestica, assembly GCF_964235325.1. Taxonomy (NCBI): domain Eukaryota; kingdom Metazoa; phylum Arthropoda; class Insecta; order Zygentoma; family Lepismatidae; genus Thermobia; species Thermobia domestica. The sequence continues at coordinate 937,764 of NC_137463.1, forward strand.
TATAAAGCGGTTTGACCGAATCCCCATTAACCGAATTTCCTGGTTAATAAAATCGAAACAAGAAGAGAAAACTTTCCCTGTTGAACTGCTTCTGATCAAACGTCTTACAGAACGAGCTGCTAAGAAGAGTTCATCTAATAAAAGAAAAAAAGCTGAATTATAGTCGAACAGGTTTAGTTTAGAAATGTTCAGTCTGAGGGCATACGTTGCCAACAACGTCTTTACACACTGAAAATGTATCATATAAAGAAACCAACCTTTATTCCGGTTTAACCGAATTTTCGTTGACTGAAGGACCATTGATCCCATCAAATTCAGTTAAATCGACTCTAGTGTATTATTAATTATTATTATTATTATTATTATTATTATTATTATTATTATTATTATTATTATTATTACGTGGGTCATTCAATAATTAAAGAGACAAAGTCTATATTTTTAACACTAATCAGTTTTGTTTGTTTGTTTGTTTGTTTCAGGGGTGTTAGCTGGCAACCTTGGGATATGCTCTGATCTGCTGTTTCGTAATTTTATGTCAACATAACTTCAAAAATATCAATTCATCATGGCAAGTCCTCTAGAAGATTGCACCTTAGAAGAACAGCGCTCAGTCATTAGGTTTTTAGTGGCAGAAGGTGTAAAACCAAATGAAATTTTTTCTCGAATGTTGAGACAGTACGGTAACAGTTGTATGAACCGTGCGAATGTGTACAAGTGGGTTGATTGGTTTAAAAGTGGCCGAACAAGGTGATGAACCCCGATGTGGACGTCCAGTGGAAGTTTCTGGTTCTTCGTTGGAATCGAGGATTGGCGGACTTATTCGTGATAACAGAAGAATTACTGTTGAAATGATAGCTGAGGAAGTTCAAGTAAGTGTTGGAACTGTTCACAATGTCATTAGGAACATTTTAAAGTACAGAAAAACGTGTGCCAGATGGGTTCCCAGACGGTGCAAAGGTGGCTTCGGGGTAAATCGAAAGATTTCTTCGCCAAGGGAATTAGGAAGCTGCAAGAAAGATGGGACAAATGCATAACTGTAAAGGGTGATTATATTCAAAAATAGCCTTAGTTTTGAAAGATTGAAATAAATCTTTATTGAGCTATAGCAATTTGTCTCTTTACTTATTGAATGCTCCTCGTATTATTATTATTATTATTATTATTATTATTATTATTATTATTATTATTATTGAAGAAAAAAAGAAATATAGAAACACCTAAGCACGTATTTTCTTTCTATACCATCTGATCTTCGACTTCACTGGGTATTTTGATATCGCTCCTATTTGTTATCCGCAATCTCTGGTTGTATTTTCGCTAATACTTCTAAATAAAATGTGATTAACTCATAAGTAAGAGCATACTAATCATATGACTACTTTCAGTCTGACGCTGTCTCGTGGATTTCCTGTTTCAAATTAGATGATAGTTTCATTTCATATTACAATAACATCGTTGTGAGATTTAAGCACAATTGCTGTGAATGTTTTTTTTTTTTTTTTTTTTATTCCCTGAAGTTTAAAATACGTTATTGTATGGCCAAATATCAGCGAAGTGTTTCTACTTGCATCAAAAGCAGAAGGACCCAGCACAATTTTACTTGGCCTCACAGTTATTTATTGAAACCTGAGCTGATATTTGGTTTGCTGGCGTTTAAGTTTAAGCTTTTAAAAATGGGCGTGGCATATAAACACACAGCGAATCTATCTTGATGAAAAAGACAGGTGCTATTGCGTTAAGCCGTTCAATACCTAATTATACACTTGAGTGGCTTTTCGGGAGTCCTTTTTTTTCCTCAGGCGCCTTTGGACTTGGGTTCATTTCCCGGTGAGAGCTCATGTGGTTCGGATACTATGTTAACTGTACGAGTCCACGTCTTATAAAGCCGCGCTGAAAAGGAAGCTGTGAAAGAATCAATATTGTATTAACCCTTCCCTATGGTAATGTAACTCTAACGAACCCATGTATAATTATTGATAACAGTAAATAGCATCTTTAATATACAGTGTGTGCATAAAATGCGCTATTTTCTTTTGTCAATTGCTGTAGGATGATACGAATAAACTTTGCTCAATTTACCTTTAAATGAATCAAATTTAGTAGACAGTTTTCTGTTTACAGAAGAGTATCATACCCGTTCAACTAATAGACAAGGACACACACAATTTAACACATTTGCTCAGTTTGATGGTTTTATCTTCCAACTACGTGGCTCCACATCCACAACGAATTCTGCTCCCAAATCCAACATGCAAAACGAAAACCCTACTGTGCGTTTCAAACAACAGTGCAACTTCCAACCTCTTTTCCCAACAACATAAACGTGTGTTAGTATTATGTAGTCTAAAAGAGAAGAGAGAGTTTGAAAGAAACAGGAAAGAGTAGAAGCTGCTGCCACCTGGCGATTTCAGCTGAAGATGCCTACCGAAAGAGATCATTCAGTCGCACATTGCCCATCAGTAAATGGCCAATCGTCTAATATGTTTACGTGAGGCAGCTGCCACACTATAAGGTGACTAGCAGTATCCTGTTCGTCTTCTGCGTCATCCACTGCAACGGAGTCAGAGCAGGAAGAAAAAAACACCCAGTTACTCAACATAAAAATAAAGTCAAGAAGGGAAAATAAAAATAATTTAAAAAAAAAACTAAATTTAAAAAATAAATTTTAGCAGAAGCAAGGGAAGGAAGCGAAACTATATGTTGAAGAGCTTAACGTAGGTAAAGCCCGAATGAATATATGAAGACTTGTAGTGCATGAAAGTTGTTCGCAGACTCTTAAGTATTCTTCAATTCACATGAAATGTTAAATAATAATAATAATAATATAAGTATCTTATATTCTTACATGCAAATCAGCATAGGAGTCTATTCCAATCAGGAATTTTACTTGCGTTTTCAATCCCTCCACCTTCAATAACTTAGATTGAATTAAATGTATAAGCTTTTAGGTCCTAAAAAGCCTCTATGTCACTATAATATTCAGGACCCTTGACCAAGAGAAAAATGCTAGCAAATACTACTCGTATATCCTTCTTCATTACAACATTAAGGAGAAAAAGTTTAGCTTTCTGTATATAAAATGTATTTGTACGTCGTGCTCACCACTAGCTGTTTACAAAATTCGTTATTTAATATTCGCAGTATACAATAATTTCTCAATAAAGTAGATTGCTTAAGAAGCATGGAACTGCTGTAACTAATTTGTTTTTCTATATCTTGTATCTTGTTTAGGACAATAACACTCTCTCCATTAGATTACGACAAACAAACCAATTCACAATAGACTCCAACTTTCTTGAATTGAATCACATTTAATTCAATGACCGAAATAATAAAAGCTTTCGAGATCTTAACCCTATGCTTTCTCTCTCTTCTTTAACAATTTCCAAGGCAACACACATTCTTATAACATTGATAATTACTGATAAATTTTCAGTTTGTAATATATACACCGTCCCAAAAATCCGGTAAAACTTTTCTTAAATTTATTACACAAAAATTACACGTAATATAGCTGTCGTGTATATGTCATATGAAAGACTATCTTAAACTTTTTTTCCTCAGGCAATGCTCGTAGTTCCCACATTCACCACAGTTGGCGTTGGCGTCGGCGTGTTGTAAACATGGCGACTTCTGGTGCAGACCGTGCTTTCTGTGTGTTGGAATTCGATAAAAACAAGAGTGCTACAGATGTGCAACGGAAGTTAAGGGCAAGTACAGTCCGTAGCAAAACCCTGCAACATGGGCATCAAAGTTTATTGTGAAACGAAGAAGTCTTTTGCTCCAAAATAAGTGTGCAGGCGAGGACGCCAAGGTTTCTCCTGGCGTGATTCGTGCCACTTAGATGTTATGTTGAATCCTTGTGCTGATAGGCGTAGTTTCACAATAAACTTACATGCTCATGTTGCAGGTTTTTTGCTGCGGACCGTACAAGAAAGAAGCACCAAGTAGGAAGTCTATTTATGCCTGGCATAGTAAATTTTAAGTCCGAAAAAGTATGTTCGTAAAGCTTTCGCGAGCTACAAACACCACGAACGACAATGTGGAGAACGCTACGTAAGAGACTGAGTATGAGGCCCTATAAATTGCAGCTCTTCTATCACTTAAAACAAAACGATAAACAGCACCGCTATGAGTTTTGTAGTCAAGTGCAACAATTCATACAAGAGGATGAGAACTTCGTGGATCGCATAATCTTTGGTAATGAGGCAACTTTCCACATAAATGGCAGAGTGAACAGACATAACGTCGAATATGGGGTATCCAGAATCCTCGCGAATTCGTTGAATATGAGCGTGATTCGAACAAAGTAAACATTTTCTGCGCAGTGTCATCGTTGAAACTTTACGGACCATTTTTCTTCGAAGAAACCACTGTAACTGGCCATCCGTACCTCGATATGTTACAGGATTGGTTGTTCCCACAAATGCAAGAAGATGCTGATAATTTCCTGTTCCAGCAGGACGGGGCCCCAACTCATTATCATCACGATGTTCGTGAATTCCTGAACAATGAGTTACCTCAACGCTGGACAGGGCGAGCAGGGAAAAATTATCAATGTTTTGACACGTGGCCTCAAAAATCCCCAGATTTAACTCCCTATTACTTCTTCTTATGGGGATACGTAAAAGATAGTGTGTATGTGCCACCGTTACCAGAAAATGCAGAAGAACTCAAGCGCACGATTGAAGAAGTTGCTACCACTGTCTTTCAGGATATGCCCCAACGAGTATGGCAAGAATTTGATTACCGTCTAGACATATGTCGTGTTACACATGGTTTCCATATCAAGGCATTGTGAACTCATACATTAAAAAAGTCATTTGAGATACTCTTTCATATGACATATACATGACAGCTATACATCTTGTAATTTTTGTGTAATAAATTAAGAAAAGTGTTACCGGACTTTTGGGACACGGTATATATATATATAAAGTGGAAAACACGAACATTCTAATTTGTACACTAACCCGCATAGCCTGAAACTACTGCTTTTATGACTTGGAACTTAATTCTTTTTATCTAATTTTGTTTTAGATAACGATTTTTTCCTTCTTCCTTTTTCTGAAGCAAAAAATACATTTACTTTCAGATATTTACTAAATGCTGTTGCACTAATTTTTATGAATTGATATATTAAATTCAACACATACACATGTTCAACATATTATTATGAACTTTTTACGCTAATGGATAACGAAATAAAATTTTTGGAATTAAGTCATGGAATTTTAATATATAAAAGAACGAACGGTTACTTCAACTTATTCACGATATACGAAAATTTACTGAAAAAACTGTATTACTGACTAATAATAGAAAAGTTCTTGTACTAAGAAAACCTAAATTCTGGTAAGTTTTTCGTCGTCTCGTTTTTATTCGCATAATTCTCTCTCTCATAGCATATAGAACTGAATCGGTAAAGAATGTTTTATGCTGTGAAGATTGTTTCGTTGACGGTTTATGTCCCTTTCCACAACCACATAGATTTGATCCGAGACCTATGCCTCACCCGGATCTCACTACAAAAGACCGAGTAACCATTACATTTGTTAAAGTCGAGTTTTAATTTTTTCTCTTTTTAATTTTATGAATTCTGAAGTATATTATTTAACTGAGTATTGTGTTAAAGACTGGAATATGAACACGTGAACAAAACACAAACCTAACTAATAAAACGGCATCTTATCTTCTTTACAAGAGAATTGCTACAGAAACATTGAGAGAAAGTAGCCCTTACTATCTTTTAGCAACATTCGATTGATAAAATTACTTACATCCTGCAGCTGAAGATAACAAAAAAGTTATTAAGGTATTTCAGCATCTTGTGCGTGTGGACATTGCATCTTAAGCATCGAAACAAAAGAAAACAAACCATACACAAACTTTCTTATATACAATCGAAGGGCAATCCATTAAGTTTAAAATAACTGATCTTTATATGAGGCAAGCAGCACTTTATTTATTCAGTGTAAGATAATAAAATAAGAAAATAAATAGAGATAAAAACGTATCAAATCTAGTATTGTTCAGTATCTAAAACAGCGTGATAACAGTGCTATCTTAGATGTCTCATTTGCATAATCAACATATTCAGTTATTCATCACAGCTGTAATTAAAAATAAGTCGTTCTAAAAAGCATTGAACCTTTTACGCACGAGGTGGCGTTAGTGTCCGAAATCTCAGGGAATATGAGTTGCAGCAGGTCAGGGCTAACGTCATTTGACATCTGACTATTGAAGCTAGTAGATGTGCAAAAAGGGTTGGAATTCTTATCACCGGACGTCGTAAAGAAAAGTGAACTCCGCCAAACTGCGATACATTTTACAATTTCATTCCTATAAAGGCCCGTGAAGAAATTTGTGCTACTTATGGGCAAGATACGTTATCAGAAAGCAACAGCTGAAAGGTGGTTCCTTCTGGAAATTTCAAAGCCCAAGAAGTTCTTCGCATTGGGTGACTAATCACAGCAAAAGTGAATTAGATGCTGACAAAAGTAGAGAAGCAGTGACGTAAATATCCTTCAGCAAACGGAGAAAGATTGCTACAAAAGAAGCCCGACATGATCTGACTCAAGAACATTTACTCGACTGATGTTTTGTATGCAAATCTCTGCTGAAACGTAAAGGACTGTTGTTGCTGTTGTTCCGAGTGGTTAAAAGTGCCTACAATAACAATAAGTGCAAAACATCGTAGTCAAAGCAAGCACAGCTCCATAATCTGTGGTAAAGCCCACACTGATGCCCTGGAAGGTTTGGTGGGATTGGAAGGTATCATGGATCACGAGCTTCTGCCGCAGGGTACAACGATAGAATCGAACCTGTACTGTCAGCAACGTAACAATTTTAAAAAATACGGTCGAAACTGCTCAACAAAAAGGGTGTCATATACCACGCTAACGTCAGACCTCATTAATCTTTCACGACCCATCAGAAATTGACAGAACTTGGTTGGAAGTTTGAATGTATCCACCATATAACTCGGACTTGATATCGTTCATTATTTCTTTTCGATCTCTGCTGAACTTCCTGATTGGTGTTTAGTTAGTTTCGAAAGAGACCTGTGTGAACCATGTGTCTTTTATATATCAGAAACCATGTAAGTTCTACAGCCATTGGATTATGGTTTTGCTGGAAAATTGCAGGTCACCTAACAAAATGGTGTATAGTGGCTTTATATTATATATTTTCAAATTATAATAAAAAATGTAGTCACAATTTTAACCTTTAAAGGCTCAATACTTTTTAGACAACTTTCCAACGCTACATATCCTCTGACAGCTTCATTGTAAACGGTTAAGCAACAGATGAATGTGAAAGTGTAGGAACAAAAGCAGCAAACAGAAAGAAGGAAGAATAACATCTCAAAAACTTCACTGATCAAAATATATTTGCATGCCGTCCAAGACGTTTATATTTATATTGAAAACTAAATATTATGCCTTTTTTGTAGTTCAAACTGCGTTTGATAAAAATCTAAAACAGTCAAATAAAAGATGAATTCGAAAAAGTAGAATATTCCATTTTCAAAAGACATGAAATTAGCATTAGATATAAAGTAAGAAATAAAGTCGCCTAAGTTCCCAATAGACTGTGCAAACGTATTTAAGAATGAGACTCAACAGGCTTCGTGTAGCAATTAGTAAGTCACATTTCATAGACTTTTCTATAACGTTGCTCTAACTGTATAATATTGTAGGAATATAAACGCCTTCTGAAACTACGAGGGTCATTCGGAAAGTAAAGAACGTTTTTGTATAAACACTTTAATAACTGATATACAAAGGCGAAATTTGTGTTACATACTATGTGCTTCTTAAGTTACTTTTCGACATAGTCGCCGTGTAAATTTAAACACTTGTGGTACCTTCGGCATAGACAGTTGCCGCCAAACTGTTGAACCAATCACTAACAGCTTCCTTAAGTTCATCATCACTGCCGTAGTGGCTTCCACCCAAAAAGTCTTTCAACTTTGGGAATAGGTGGAAGTCACTGGGGGCTAAGTCTGGACTATAGGGTGGATGCTCCCAAACTTCCCACTTAAACTGCTGAAGCAAGTCCCTCGTCAATGCCGCGGAGTGAGGACGGGCATTGTCGTGGAGGAGGATGACGCCGCTGGTCAGCAATCCGCGCCTTTTGTTTTGAATCGCGCGGCGAAGTCGACGTAACGTCTGACAGTAGGCAGCTGCATTTATGGTCTCACCTCTCTGCATGTAGTCAACGAGCAAAACACCCTTACGATCCCAAAAGACCGTAGCCATAACCTTTCTGGTGCTCTAAATTTGTTTGGCTTTTTCGGATAATTTGAATGGTGCCATTCCATGGATTGGCGCTTTGTTTCTGGAGTGATGTGCGAAATCCACGTCTCATCTCCAGTAACAATACGATTTAAAAGTTCATCGCCATCCTTATGGTACGGCTGAGAAAAGTCAATGCAGCTCCCATTCGCTTGGTTTTGTGTTCCTCCGATAACAGTCGAGGCACCCACCTTGCACTAATTTTTTTGTAACCAAGTTCACCACTGACAATTTCGTACAACACAGTTCTTGAAATTTCAGGAAAGAATTCGTGCAGCCCATCAATAGTGAATCGCCTATCCTCTTGAATTTTCCACTCAATTCTTCCTTTGAGTTCGTCAGTCACAACAGAAGGCCGGCCCGAGCGTTCCTCATCGTGCACATTCGTCCGTCCGTCATTAAACATAATGTACCACTTACGAACTGATGCTTCATTCATTACATTTCCATACACCTCAGTGATTTGTCTATAAATTTCTATCGGACGCACTTTTCTTGCATTCAAAAATCTTATCACACCACGAACCTCACACTTGGCGGGATCAGTAATTGTATCGCACATTTTACAGTCGCACAGCGAAGCAATAACGGACCGTAGCGGATCGCAGCTGGCGCCAGACTGAAGCTAAAGCATGCCAAGGTCAATAACCCAGCGGCAGCGGGGGTGGGGGAACACGCGCACGCGCTAGCGTAAAACGTTCTTTACTTTCCGAATGACCCTCGTAGATAAACCATTAGCAATCAAATATACCACCCTCTTTCGAAAATATCGTAAGAAATAATCCAACGAAAGGTTATATCCTAAGATACAGCCAGAAAGAAAAGATTCACTTTGAATATTCACAAATTTCAGTTGTTCGACAATATTATTAGGACATTAATCTTTGCATCAAAATAACTGACGTGAGAAGCTAAGAGTTACGAGGCAGAACTCTACGTACAAAGTCAACACTTACAAGTTGTATTCAATGACATAAATAATTTAATGAACAACGTATATAGAACCTAAAAGAAAGTTAATATCAGAATGCTTATTTCAAAGGCATTATATTTTACGTTTTAACATCCTATTCATTAAATAGTAATATAAATGAAATCTAATACATTTTTGTTAAGAATGAGAACTACTAACCCGTTTACGTACCTTGTAATTTAGCAATTCTCAGTACATGAACTACAAGACACATAAACAAGTCAGTGGTTTATTACTTTTATCACGACGATTGTATTAGATTTTCGCCAGCATCACCAGGGATCACTACATACAGGCGCTTATCATAACGACGTAAGTGAAGCGATCGCTGAGATAAAAGCAACTTCCAATGGTTGATAATAATCGTCGTGAAAGATTAAAATGCTAACTTATCCGAAGAGGCAATTTGGAATACTCACTTGAAAAGTACCTTTCCATATTCAGAAATAATAATAAATAACCATTTTATATGAACCAAAAGCGACAAGCACATTAAGTATACTCACTGGGTTCTTCTCTATGCTGCCACGTATTCATTTAAATATATATATATATATATATATATATATCAATCATCAAATTTTCTCTAGCTGGTTGAGGCCGTGTCAAGACTTAGGTGTCGCCTAGACTACGAAGTCTGGGTAGGAATTAATTAAATAGAAAACAAGTATGTACACTAACATATCATCACCTGTAAATACCAACATCCTGGGGCTTTTAATACGTGTTTTTACAGTGCAAAAATCTTAAACTTTTGTGGTTGGTTCATTATCAAATAATGTTATTCTCACTGGTACGTCGGAATAGGAACTTGTGCTGTATATTATTATTTTTTTATGACTGACCTGCACTTTATCATTGTCGTGTTTGGTATCGTTTAAGTTCTTAAAGACCTTGTGTTGGAGCATCGGTGCTATTTGAAATCAGAGAAATGTTTTTCAATGACATATGTGTTGATTTTTATTATACCTGTATCCATGTAACTGTCTTGGCACAAGTATGAGACTTGATAACACGAACACGAGAATGATAATTTTAGCACACCATTAGCACTCCAAAGAACATGACCCACAGGGTGACCCACAACAACCTCTCACATTTCAAAGGCGAATAAAACAGAAAGTTGTTTATTAAAAATATAAAAATATAAAATGAAAACAGTTTGTAATTACTTTATTCTGATATGTTCTGTTCTTACACTCTCCCTAGGAAGTCCAACAGCTGCAGCAAGCTTCCTTGAAGAACGTTCTGCGGACTGCAAAATAGACTTCTTACAGCCTCGATATTCCAACAGTGAACCTGTTGTTCAGAAGTTTTCAACTCAGTATCAGATAGTCTTCCAATCAGAACCATTTTCACTTCGTGGAACAGCAAATTTTAACGGAAAAGCTCTTTGCATTGTAATCTCAGAACTGATGTTTTAGAAAAACATTTCGACAGTGTACGCGCGATGAGCTCCTGGTCAAACCATAATGTCGATTGAAAACGGCAAGAGATGTAAGTGGAAGCGGTGACCCCCAATGCTTCTTGCCTCTTCATTGGAAACGCTACAGCCGACCACAAATTGGGTGGTTTTATTAGGTGTTATTTACGATAACTGTATTATAATTACTGTAAAATTTCAATAGAACATAATAATTACGAAAGGTTTTCAATACCATTAAGTGTCTATCTCCAATACTTTTTTTTTTATTAACCTTTAAAATGTGGGTCACCTTGTACTTCATAGAATAAAGGAGATTCTTAACTGATTCACTGGATTACGCATACATAAAAAGTCTCACGCACGGGTCAAGCAGGGTTGTGAAAAACCTTTTTAAAAAAATGCCAGTGGGTTTTATTGGTTAAAACTGCGTTTTATTGAACAAAATGGGGTTTTATTAAATTTTGTACGTACATTTAAGGCTATACTCATATTATTTAATTAAGCATTTACGTTCTATTCTATACATGAAACCACAGAATTCTCTTGACCCACAAAGGAAATTCGTGAAGCCCATTCATGTTTCGTGAGGCACACTTTGCACCATTTATTGGCACTAGTTTATATTTCGATTTTTAGAAAGAAGGAAGTAGATAATTTTGTAGAGCAACAAAGAGATGGGTAATTCTACGCAAGTAACACTGCTACGTGAAGAGTATGTTTTGTATGGCGTGATATTTTTTCATTTAATATTGAAACCGGAAGCAGTAGTAATTTCTTCCACTTCCGGTATTAGTGGAGAGAGTAAATAAAGTGCAGATGGAGCATATTTTTGGGACCCAAAATCTTATCTTGTACCTCCAACTTCCATTCGTGTTTAAGTCACAATGTTTCAATCGTCTCTGGAATCACCTTCATTCTGAAACCTGTAAACAAAAAAATCGGCACCGAACTTTCTGTGGTACGCTTCTGTCAATTCTATTCACCATTTCTAAGGATTTGTGCAAACAAACCAATTGCCTTAACTTCTGTACCGTACCTATTTGTTGCGTCCACTGCCTTTAGTTGCTTAAACCTGTTCACAGGCTTTTAAAATTAGTGGAATAAGTATTACTTATCCTTTGTGCACTCAGGGAGTTAAATATGTCCACTGAGTCAATTTTATGTTTGAAACAGCCTTTGTGTAATAGTCATACTTGAGCACTTATTCTTTTATTATCCAGTATCCTTTCTTGATTTTAACATTGACATTATTGGTTTTTGTTTTAATTTTGTATTTTAATTTAATAGTCGCACCAATTGTAATTACTTTTAATTGTAGTTTCCTTAGCTTACCTCAAAACACGCCAAGTGTATATTGGAATATTACCTCAAGGTCAACAGTATCGATTTGTAATTAACTGACCCATGGAGAAAGATATTTTATTATTTGCTTGTCCTAATACGTGAGTAAAAACAAACTGAATGTAGTAGTATTGCTTTTTGTTTCAGATTACAGATCAACATCGTTACAGCGAATTTGATCGATTGCAAACAAAATTCGTTATTGTACGCATTTTTTCTAAATAGTATTCTGTTCTGGAGTCCTTGTCTTGATAAATACATATTTTTAAGGCAATTCTCAAACTATAGGGATGTACTGAGAAACATGGTTCAAGAAAGTAATTGTAATTACATTATCATTTCAATTCAACTTTTTAAGTCTATTTTTGGAGGTGGTGTTTGGGCTTTAATTATGTGATTTTTACTTTTTAAAAATATCCACTGGGTATTTTTGGGCTGGAGAAAATTTCAGCAACCCTGATCCCAAAACATATAAATGATGGGAAGGAACACACACATCAGACTGAAAGAAATTGATGAGTTGATTTTGAATTTAACGTCCCTTTCAGCAGCGAGGCTATATGAGACGGGACCTACTGATTAACGTGGAATCCGAACCACATACGCTCCCGCCAGACTGAAAGAAATATCTATGATTCTAAATACAACGAACCTCCGTCACGTTTTTCAAAACATCTTAAAGATACAAACCACGAAATTTTTAGAATGGAAGTCTCCACAAAATCTTCATAGTCTATAGAAAGATAGGCGTGCGAGATATTTTTCATTCTAATGAAGAACAACAGTTTATGTCCAATATGGCCTGTATGAACAAAAGTTGGAATACCTCATCCGTCGACATATACTACAAAACCAGCATAAAATTTGTGAAAAGCACGCACTGGACGTCGCAAGACGCTTGTTTTCATAAGTGATAATATGTTAGTGTATAGAATTGCTATCTGTATATTAATTCCCATTCAATTTGTCCCTCTAAACTGCATCTGCATTGTATCTCGACACTGTTGTCAGTACAAGTAGATAAAATTCGAATATTGATATTTCTTTAATAAAAACCGTAACACAACAGAGAAAACCAAGACGAATACCTTCTGAGTTTGTTTGTAAGAGCATTTCACGCGGTTTACATTGACAATCGCAAGCACGGAATTCACTTCCCGTGAAAGATACCTGATCACCTTAAGTATATTTTTTTTATATACCAATTGTTACACCAAACGAACATTCAACTACTCACCAATACGGAAATCAATGTACCCTTCCCCTCCCGACATCACCAACATGGAATATGGTTTCTTCATTCCTAACGAATCGCTGCATGTATTCTCTATAATTGGAAGTTCTGGTGTGGACGTGGCTGCTGACATCCCAGCTGCTCCTACAAAAATAATGAAAAATAATATCAATACTGAATTATTATTATTATTATTATATAAGCAGGGTGGTTCAACTTAAAACTGGAATTTCAGGAACACTTACTGAGAACTTGAACTAGTATTAGTTAAGATATCCTTGGTCCTTGAATGAAATAGGACAAGTCCAGACATTAGACGTCAAGCGAAACTCGCGACTAAAAATGTACGATACAGAATAAGTAAGTACTGTCTCCAGGGTTGTTTTTACGTATGGGTCAAGACGAGCCGTGGTCCAAAGCGGCAAATTCTCTCGCATAATTATTTTTTCATACTCCAATTCTAGGAAGAAGTAACACATATTGATCACAGTTTTACCTTTTTGCATAAGTAGTCTTAATACTAGTTGATGTGTATTTTACTTGAAGAGAACGGAAAGTTAAATTCACGAATACAAAAGAGACGTTAACTTGTTTAGTGCAAAGTTTCCAATTAGTTTAAAGTTTCAAGGTTGTTTCAAAATAAATGGTCCACCTTTCTTTTAAAAGCTTGTAAATATCGTGCTCTGAGATACAATTACAACAAACAAAACAAATATGAAACAACCAATAGAAAGAGCACACACCTGGCACAGCCACGAAGAATTTAACAGCATCCCGATGACCGTGGAAAGACAACTGAGCCTGGGCCATCGAACAATAAGGAACAAAGCTTCCTGGTGTTATCTTGTTTTTGTTGTCCGAATACACACGGACTACACCGCCTGGGACTCTTTGGTTCGAACTTGGAGTACTACCTCCACTCGGTCTGCTGCCCGCATCTGCACAATAACATACAATTTTAAATTTTTTTGGCTTTTACATGTTCGAAATATTTCAGGAATTTCATAATCAACAGAACAATAAAAAAATGCAGTTACGTCACTTTTTGCAATAACAAGAGGGAACAAAGTGTATAATTAAAATGAACAAGCGCAAACAGTATTAATTAACTGATCGAACTATGTATATAAGTTTCTGTTTAATACAAAGATCATTCATGTCTTTCAATACACCTGTATATTTTACAGTACAATAAAGTCAGCTTAACATTCAAAGAATAGCCTCCCCTATTGGACTGTCTGCGACCACTTTCCTGTTAATTCGTCGATTGTCCTTGGAGGTAAAGAAGTTAATAATTGCTGTTTCCATCTCCTGCTGGTTGTTGAAGCAGGAAGTGCGCTAATGACCGAAACAGGTAGTAATCAGACGGGGTTACGTCAGGACTACATATCGGGTGTGGCATTAGTTGAATGGCATAAATTTTCTGAATTTTTTATTGTTTCTCGAGTCGACGTGGTTTTGTTCTGTTGCAGCAGGGTGTGCTTTCGGTTCACCAATGCAGGATATTTTTAGCGTAGTGCAGTATACATCTGTATCAACTATTCGGAATGAAGATCGGCATTGATGATACGATCGTTAGGAACGTACTCGAAGTGAATTACCCCTTATAATTCCACCACACACAAAGACTTTACGCTCGAAATGATCCTGTTTGATGACCAGTTCTGGAGTTGACCCTTACTCAACCACTGTTTTTGCACATACGGATTTCAAAATTTAAAAAAAAAAAAAAAAATCCACTTCGTCGCATGTGACTACCCGTTTCAGAAAACCCACATCACGTGAATTTTGCAGCAGCTCTCGCCACTCACTCACTCTCCTTTGCGCCTGAGTTGAGATCAAATCCGCAGTTCCTGATGGTTTTCCCAGTTCGTGGTGCACTACAGTGAATTAGGACATGCCGAATTGGTTTCACAATCGCAGTCTGCTGGATTTTCCTCAATACAATGTCACATGAGCTCAGAACATGTTACCCTGGGGTCAGGGTTGGCTGGTTTAAACTAAGGTGGTTTAAACCAGCTGCTTTAAAAAAGGGAAAAAAATGGTTTAAATGAAAAATGTTCGTAAAGTGTAAGTGTTTGTAAAATCTTGATGAACACACATTTGTGGGTTATCACGTTTCACTCCCGTATATTATTCGTATTATATTCAGACTAAATTCCCTATTCATTACTCAAAAAGATTTTACTACAAAATCAACTTTTCTTTTATATATAAGTTTATCAATGTTTGTTTTGTGACTTTTTTTTATAGTTTATTATTATTGTTGTGTAATTCCAATCAAAGAAAAATTCTAAATATTGTTTCGTTTCAATAACGAGAGGCATTTAGTGTAATGAGAAGTATCTTTGGTATCTATCTATGTATAAATGAGTCTGAGCCAAAGTGGACTCAAATAATTCGTATCTTTATTCACTTTTCTTACTGATACGCAAATTAAGTCGTCGTATTTCTTTAACTTGGACTAATAAAAGTCGTTGTTAACTAACTTGGACTAAATTAGTTCTTCTGTACTCTGTAGTACTTTGAAATTGTCCATATGTAATTCTGTATAATGGTTTCACTTGTGCAACTGTTTATCATTTTGTTCTTCAGAAATGACTCTTCACAATTATATTAACAAGTGTGTAAAGATCAATATAACGTATTTTTATCAGGAGTCCTTCGTGAGTCGGCAGACGTATCGCATTTGTGGCCAATTAGTACTGGTTCCGAGTTCAAATGGAGGGCAATTTCTCTCGGATGTAAGTCGAGAAGCAGTTTGGATTCCGCTTTAAGCTTATGTGGTCCCTTCCAGCATAACCCAGTTGTTGCATAGTAACACCAAGGCGAAACTAACTTATTTCTGTCCATATATTATATGAATACATAGAGCAAATTATCTAAACCAAAAAAAAAAAAAAAAGGGGTTTAAACCCCCCCAAAAAAACTTTTTTTTTGTTTTTTCAATAAAAAACGTGTTTTTTACCAACCCTGCCTGGGGTGCCTGCCCGACTGACCTTTGTGTATGCATTTAGTCTGTTCAGGTAATCAGCGTTACTTTAGGAAAGACACTGAAATCTAGCAGAATGTAAATACATAAGCGTTTTTTTTTATTTATTCTCAGAGTATGTTACTCTAAAAAAATAAATTTTAAAAACATTGACTGATACACACTTTAAGTGTCAAAATTTAAAACGAGATTCCCCTCAACCAAAGAATTCTTGGGTGAAGGATACGGTATTTTACGGGTAACAAGGATATTTTGGGGGTCCATCAGAAAGATACCCCCAGGTGAAGATCACAATTTAAAGATAAAAATGAGAGTATAAAGAACATTACGGAACCTCCCAATAAAAAGGCACCATACATAAAGCTTACGTGGTTCTTCCAGCATTTCTTGCAGTATTTTATAGTGATCTGAATACCAACACTAGATTTCGAGCACCAAATATATACAGAAAAGTAATACGAGAATTTTGCACATACACACACATTGTTATTATGGGAGAATCGTGCAAAAGAATCAATTTCGGGCAAATTATACCTCATACAAATCTATTTCAATTAACTTACTTATGCATACATATTGGTGATCAAAACATAGAAAACAAGTTATCATCATACTACAGAAATAAAACTATCTGGCGCAATCAAATTTACAAATGGTCGCTGTGCAAGCAAGAGGGCATTTATCTACATGATGTTGCTATGATAATCATTGGCTGCACATTGATTTCTCAGTTTACACGCCAATCAGCTACCCTGAGTCTCGGATCCAGAACGTTTTTATTGAAATCTGTACTTTCCAATACCTCAAACATTACATTAAATGCTATACTTTTACCCCGCATAAAGTAACTTCAAAATAATCTCCTTTCCACAGAAAGCAATTCCGTAATCACTGAGTACTCTTAGCTTCTTTGTAGCTAAATAACTAGCGAACGAGCCTTTGGATCCCATGTTCAGTTGCAGGCCCACGTCTCATATAGCCTCGGTGTAAAAATGGACGCTAACCTCAATCCAACTAACGATGTTCTCTAATTATTATTTTCTTTCAATTCAATTGGAATGAAGTACTCTGACATTTCATTTTCAAAAAATGCATAACAATATACGTTGAAATACTTACGAAATTCTGGATTAAACAATTCGACATTTCCTTATGAGCAGCATGCGAATGAAAAAGTTAATCAATGGTAACAAAGTAAATGGCATTTATAAAAATGGCAAATGGCTGGGAAACATCCCGTATGAACAACTAATGCTAACTAACCCTATCACCATATTCTTTCTGTCTCTTTCCTCTGCCAGTGTTCGATGGCTACGGCTCCTCTAGCTTATTAAATCTCTTTTAATTTATTTTTTAAACTTTTCATATTTCGGTGGTTGAGGACCACACATCCAACACATCATTACTAATACAAAATCAAATTTAATCTTTAAGTTATACGTCCCATGATTATATCGGATAGGCTACAGGAGACGGTAATGATGAGAAATGAATGAAATGGTGGAATGAAGAAAGTGAGAGGAGACGGGAGAACCCCGAGAAAACCCATGCACACGGTGTTTGTCCACCACAAAGTTCACTTGGCGCGAGCTGGGATCGAACAAAGGACCCCATGCACCAGAGTGAACGCTATACCACTGAGCTACTGCGGTCCCACAATTACTAACATGTTACAATTTATTGGTTCTTACAATCATTATATATTTATTTACTTCCACTGTAATTTGATCTGCGTAGATAAATACATTAGACATTGCTGTTAATTTATCAATTCAATTATTATAACAATTATTAATTAGCGATTAACATAGTACATTACAAATACTATTGCATACAAGCATAAACTCAATAATATACATAGTTTTCTCCTCTTGCATTAACAATATTATATATTATCTTATATTTCTAATTATTCTAATTTTCCCTTAGTTTGCTTATTATTTACACTTAATGTCATATACGATGGGAATAGACAAATCATCTTAAATTCTTTATATTTACACTTTTCACAAAGTTCTGTACCTCGTAAATTTCCTTAATTCAAGTCACAATCTGAAATACATTTTTTATTCAGTATGATAAATGACAGCTTTACTTACTTTCCGACAAAGGAACGGATATAATGACTCCATTTCCCGTTCCTATCCATAAGCGACTAGATGAAATCAGAAGAGCTGTGATTCGAACAAAGGAAAAACCCAGACGTCCCGTTCCTACAACAAAAACATCAATCAGTTTAAGTAGTTGGCTGTAATTGACTGCTATGATACTGAAGTATTACAACAGCCAGAGGGAATTTTTTTGAAAATACCTCTACGAGATACACTTTCCATCATAGAGGAGCCAGCAAGAGAAGGGCTCTGACAGCTCAAACGACATTGCCACTACTCACGTGTTTCGGTGCATCTGTAATGGCAATTTAATTAATGATGTAAGACTGAGTGACTGTGGTTGGTAAAACTAGCACCAGAGTAGGGGCTGCAATTTCCCTCTGAATGTGTAAGAAACTTCCGAGTCCATCTCTTGTTGGCCCTACTATAGTACAACAGAAGAAAACTCTATTTGTTATCACGATCAGAAGCTGTACAAAGAATGTTTCGTGTAGAGTAGAAGTATGGAACGGAAGAAAGATGGTTCAATTAATATTTGCAAAAGTTTGGGGGGGGGGGCGGAGAGAGGAAAATACATAACTAAAACATACCCACAAAACAGTTTTAATGACATACGGTTTTACATATATTTATACTAACATTAAGAAAAAAGCTGCCCATTTCACAATTAAACAAATTATCTTCCACAAAGAAGAAGAGATGTATTAAAGAACATTTAAAATATATTATTTTCATTCTTGCTGCATCGCTAGAAAACATTTTAGATTTAGTTATGAATAATTATTCCCTATCTTTCTATCAACCATCTAATGTAATTAGGAAAATTGCTACCATCTTCCAATGAGGTAAGGATGATCAACAGGTGCATTTATTAGCACATAAAATATGATTACTTGTTCGCTCTTACATATTTTACATTCCAGGGGACATATTCAATGAATACTGATGTCAGTAGGCAATTCGGTTAGAGAGAGAAAAAACAGAAATAACATCTCGAAAATGCAATCTTTGAGTTTTACGTCCACGGTTATGCCGTGTAGGTTACAGGAGACGGTGATCATAAGAAATGAATGAAATGGTGGAATGGACAAAGTGGGGGAAATGGGAGAACCCCGAGAAAACCCACGTGCATGGTGTTTGTCCATAAAGTTCACTTGGCGCGAGCTCGGATCGAACCAAGGACCCTATACAAAAGAGCCGCTCTACCACTGAACCACTGCGGCTCCCAAATAACATTATTCGAAATAGAACAATGGGAGACTCGGAATCACTCCAGAGCAGTTATTTATGCCTCTGGAGTATGACAACATCGTTCAACTGTGCTGGGTAGCTTGTTGGGGTTTAGCGTCTCTTTCAGCATTGAAGCTGTACAGAGACGTAGACCTACTTTAAGCTCGAATTGAACGACCGTAATGGTTCAATTCACTTCCATCAGGAATTGAACCTGAGCCACCGTGCGCTAATCACTAGACCAGCGAGAATGGTTATGCATGATAGGAACTGACAAGCTGAATTATTAGAAGTACATGTATAAGGTAAAATCAACTGAAGAATATAATACAAGCTTGTAAGTTTTTGAAAATGAGACTTCGAATGCACCATAGGAAATGACCGACAGCTACAGAAAGTTAGACTACATACATGAAATGATTCTCGAAATATAAAGGAATACACACATATACAAGATGCTTCGAAACAACACCGACAACGTTTGGGAGGTAATTCCTGACACCACGATAAGACAAAAAGTATAGACCAACCTGAGTGCACAAATGCTTCTTTCGGAGTTATACGCTGCCGAAAACATAGGTCCATAGTTCCAAAACTATGGGACTTACCGTAGTCGGGTCAAGACTTCACTTAGGAACTAGTATGTGCCCTATCCAAATATCCATGTTTCAGAATCCTGCGGTACTCAAGCAACAATTTTTATAGAGGGAGTTTGGCTACGGGCATATAATTTGAAGTACTCACAAACTACCTCTACAAAAATTGTTGCAGAAATACTGCACGATTCTGAAACTTGGATATTTGGATAGAGCACATACTAGTTCCTAAATGAAGTCTTGACCCGACTATGGTAGGTCCCATAGTATTGGAGCTACGGACTTTTAAAGATTATTTTTTCATGTTTTCGGCAGCCGAAGCATTTGTGCACCCAGGTTGGTCTATACTTTTTGTTTTATCTTGGTGTGAGGAATCTCCTCCCGAACGCTGTCGGTGTTGTTTTGAAATACCCAGTATAAGGTTAGAAGAAACATGTGTATATAATTCGCCAAGTGCAAATACGGTTATACGGTTATCAGTAGAATGAGGTTCGTATGGGCAAACTCTTATTCTAAGTATAATTAAAAGTTTGTTTCACTTACGAATTTGTAAGAGACATTATTGGGTAAACGAAGATTTACTTAATGTAAAGCCATTAAACGACAAAAATATCACATTCAAAAATGAGATATAGATACTATAAATACTACCATAATTTCCTTTACAAATACATACATTTAATTACAAAGACTACACTAAAATATTTTCACTTTCATCTTCTGGCAAACATTATATCGCAATGATCTCTCAGCTACAGAAACACCAAGTCCAAAGCATCAATAGAAATAATGAAAATTGTTACGTGGATCCAATTCTCCATAATTTCAGAAGTACTAAACCTTCTGAAACTAAGAGGAATATTTCTTTTCTATTTACGATCCTAATAAACAATATTTTTATTAATATTTTAATATTTATTTATTTATAAATAAAATATAAATTTTGCACTGTCGCTGCAACCGGATTGGTCGACGTGAGTAGCGCTGAAGATCATACGTCAGTTCGCGTGATGTGTACTATGTATCAGAAAATTTGAGCCCTCCCGCTGGTCTAGTGGTCAGCAGGTGCGCATTTCGTGCATGTGGTCCCGGTTTCGATCCCGGATGAAGCAGCACCACAAAGAATTAATTTCACAATCATTTCACTAATCATGTGTCTCCTTTGGCCTACAGGCCTTAACTGTGGAACGTGAAACTAATAAATATATATATTCAAGAAATTTGATTATGGTAATATCATGGGTAAACGTACTGAGGTGTAGAACTAAGTTGTACTGTAAAATTCTAGGCAATGAAATGTTTCTACTATTGTGGTGTTTCTACGAAACTGATCTCAATTACTTATAGGATGACAATTCTAGATTACATGTTGTTGCTGCTACTGAGAGTTAGTATAAAGAGAACGCTCTAACCTCAATCTCATTAAATACCGCTTTCATTGAACCGGCTTCGGAACATTTATCCAACTTCCACTGCACAATTGAATCAAATTTTGAAAAGAGAATGGTGGACTACTGAAAAGGATACACACAATCTAATCGAGATATACCACACCGAGTTACAGCTTTTATTCCAGCATGAGATTCTCACAGGGCGAACATTTCAGGAGTGTCCAATTACTTTCTACTAGATATTACATTACCAGGCTGTCCCAAAAGTTCTGAACCATACAATACGGAAAATGAAACAAACTAATCTTTATTCAGCAAAGTACAGGCCATTATGTCCGATAACCTTCACCCATCTTTGGGACAACAGTTCAATCTGAAGGCGATACCAGGTGACAGGCTTAGAATTGAAAACATCGCGATTGGCATGCACCTCATCATATGAATTGAATTGCCGACCACACACGAAATGTCAGAGAGCGCGAAACAAATTATAATCTGAAGGTGGAACATCTGGACTATAGGCAGGATGACTTGATGACTTGACTTGATTTTGAGTTTAACGTCCCGTTCAGCAGCGAGGCTATATGAGACGTGGACCTACTGATTAACGTGGGATCCGAACCACATGAGCTCCCACCGGGAATCGAACCCGGGCCTCCCTATAGGCAGGACGAGATAACTCAAACCCGTCAAGTTCAGCCAGGTGTTGGTCACACTTCGAGACCGATGACTCGGAGTATTGTCAATTTGCAGCAATAACCTCTTCCTCCTCGTTAATGCCTGATATTTCTCGTTCAGAATGGCATAGACTTTTCGTAGTTACCAGAATACAGCACGACCCTCTAGAACAAACTCAAAATGAATTATCCCGTCAATATTCCACCAAACACACAGTAAGAACTTTCTTCCAAATCTGTTCTGTTTCACATTGGCTAGAGTTTCCTGTCCTTTTCTCGCCCACTGGTTACGTGTGTCAGAGTTTTTCAAAAACGCCCGCTTCTCATATGTCACAATTCTCCTCCAGAAACGAAGATTACGTTGTTTTTTTCTTTTTTTTAACAAAAAGTCTGGCAAATTGCCACTCTGCACTGGGCCTCCTCCTCTGTCAGCTCATACGGACTTTGTCGGGGCTGTTTATGACGTAATCCATGGCATGCAATCGACGGTTTACTGTCGATTTGGATGTTCCACTCTTGCTAACACACATGTACTCGATTGTGGTTCAGCACTCACAGCGTCTTGCAGAGAGCTATCGCTGTCCGTCGGAGGTCTACCCTTACAGGGTTTGTCCGCGAGGCATAAATCATCCTAAGTAAGTTTTGTAAATCAACGGGAAGCTGTCGATCGATCCAGTACTGCTTTGATCTCTACACAACAAATTTCCCCCGCTGCAGCTTTTTGCAGTTAATCTATAAAAATCGTAGCACAGCTCGAATTGCAATTTGATCCTCACTCATGTTGCCCTTTTTGAATTTACGAGAACTCTCGCTACACACGCAGTACTTGCTTCCACTTGATCCCACGAACTTGTCCTCTACGTCTGCCAACAGTTTTCACTGGTGGCGCCACCTACACTCCCAAAGTTTTACCTCATGCAGGTCAATGTGCTGATGGTGCAGGACTTCTGGGATAGTTTGGTATTTTATATCTCTATTTACAATTTTTTTAAAAATAAAAAAAATACGCAGCTATGCAACTATAAAATCTCCGTTAAGTCACTTCTGCCTCTATTGATGCTTTGGATGGTTCAGTCTCCTTAATAAAACACTATCACCATTACCAATCAGATGAAATCTCACCACAGGTGTCTGCCATTTCAGAAACATAGAAAAGTTATTACATTAAAATTAACATGACACCAATGCTTCTGCAGTTACTTAATACCAAAGCAAGACAATATCCACAGAAATCCAGACAAAGCCAATCATGCAAGAGACGAGACAGCCACTTACAATACTAGAAAAACCCTAACGTTTACTATTCTTTGTTAACAAGAGAAAGCGAATAGTAAATAAAGAGAAATAGAAAGAGACTAATAAGCAAAGCAAAAGTAAAAGTAAAAGCGAAATAATGAAAAACAATAAATATAAATGTGATTACTACCTCCTGGGAACACAGCTAAGTGCAGAGAGCAATGTTGCAACATCCAAAGGAAGCATAGAATAAGACAATAAATAACCAAGATTAGCACAGTACGAAGCATTTGGATCACTGCAAAACTTGAAAGTAAATCTAGCGTTGGTGTACGGAATCACACCTCAGCCTTATACAACAACGACGGTTCACTTACTTGTTAAAGGATATCAATCCTAAGAGAACAGGGCTGAAACTGTATTGAAAGTGTATTTCCACTACTTTAGCTAAATCAAAAAAGATATTCGAGTAGAAGGTACTCGTATATTTTCAATTGTTGTTTATTTGATAGTACATCGAATATATCGAACTTCGTATTTAACAAATGTAATAATGCTTTTATATTACTCCATTTTTAGTCGAACAGAAGGAGACTTTACTGAACAATCTGATAAATATTAAACTTGTCTATTTAATCCGATACATTTAAGTTATAAATTAGCATCGATTATGTTACTTTGCTCATTTCCTATTTTGTTTGAAATGTTTTTTTTGTCTTTAATTCATCTCACATAATTATCGTATGCATTTATACTCAGATATCTTTGTTATCGCTCGAAGATATTATTAACAAAGAAAAGTCACGGCTATACATATAACATAATTCAAAAAAAGATCGATCACAAATATATTTCATCTTATTTAAATTAAAGAATGCTCATTAATTTTACATACTCGCATATTATATGGGTGCGCGTAACTAAAATTATCGAACTTTCAACTATACAACGTATCCATTGACTTCTTCCATTAACCATAATGAAGCACAAAAACATCATCATCAAAAAATGTTTGACGGGACGGGACAAATCATTGCGATGCAATTTTTAATAGTGTAATTCTTGAAGGAAAACAGAATTTGTTTTGGATTGATTTGAGAAATTTTGTCGACTACTGCAAACATTCATATTCGTACAATATATATAACGAACGCGATAAAATACTATGGCCGAAGTTAACTACGAGTAAAATTTAAAGCGTTTGACAAGAAGAAGTAAATATATATGCATATTCCAGAAATTGAATCAAAGCACATTGAAAAGCTATGAAACAGACTGAACAGCCCAGATAAATAGACAGAACATAGGTAACATGCAAAGAAAATAAAATTATAATAAAACAAACACCACTCCTAAGTTATGAAATTGAACAATCTGTAACTTTTTTCTTTCTTTAATGATGCAGTACGGTATACGAGTTCAACAGCTATGAAAAAACATATGGTGCACAGTTATATATACTGAGATATCCGATCTTAGCTATGCTAATATCATTAGACAAGCAAATGACACTACGTGGTAGCTTTAACAATTACTTTCTGCACAATGTTCGTGTAATTCGACTTTAAACTTCTGTTACTACATTTGGAAGGCCTTTAGAATGCAGATAATAGGACTGCAACTTACATTATTTTTAAAAAGGTGCATTTATTTATTTACAACGGAGTCAACACAATTTTAATTATGTAGTTAAAAGTTTTCAGAGAAATGTTTCCTTAAACTAGAATTTTTAAATCAATATATCTACCCTTAATTCTTGCTCTAAAAAACTCCCGCGGTTCTCTCTCTACAGACAATTATTAAATCCGATCAAATTCCTGGAATTTAGTGACAATCCGATTATCAGCTTCTGCACAACATATAACCTTAAATTTAGAAGCTGATATTTTGAAAGACAGAGAATCACACGCAAGTTTCAACGTGAAGTAAGCATAAGCATTAGTGAATGAAAGCGATGTTTCCATGCAACGAATTATAAAGCATACAATATACGACATCGTACACACAGCGTAACTTACTTGTACACACTTTCTTATGCAGTTTCAGTCCTGTACTATACCATCAATAAAATCAAAAGCTTAAATAAAAAAGTCATCTACCATAAAAGATAGAACTAGATCTCTTTAATCTAAAATTAAAAATATTTCTTGTTAGGTGCTACTTTCACCAAAACTTACATCTACATATGTGACTCATCAACCATGCACTCTTTTTTATACACACATTTATATTGTCAATATAGTGGAGAAAGTTGTAAATGTATTTCACATA
This sequence comes from Thermobia domestica, assembly GCF_964235325.1. NCBI lineage: Eukaryota > Metazoa > Arthropoda > Insecta > Zygentoma > Lepismatidae > Thermobia > Thermobia domestica. The sequence goes on from NC_137463.1 coordinate 963,545, forward strand.
GTATATGTGAATGTAAATGGTAATCTTTATATAGGTATATGTTTCTAAGATAAATCAAGTATGAATCAACACCTACTTAATATGAATGAATATAACAGAAATAAGGAAGGTTTACATTCAATTAATACAATACTTTAAAAAAGTTCAGTATTCAAAGATGTTTCTTCACTCAACAAATGCCATCACCCATGTATGCCATAACTCAACAAGCTCATGTACACTCATGTCCAAAATTATTGTCGCATATCTATAACTGTCTTCTTGTAAGAATATAATTTGATAATGATTTTGCAGGGTACTTTTAATACTATGTGTATAATCGGGAAATGTATATTTGTGGTAAATTTCATAGGAAAAGAATTATAAATACGAAAATTTGAATGAGTAAAATAAAATGTTGCTAAATGGACAAGAAAGTTTTATTTTCGTTTTGCTGTTCTTATTTACTGCTCTTTTGACGTGAAATTTTCCACATACATGTCTTTGCCGATTATACACGTACTAACATTATAAGAAATACCGGGCGAATTTGTTATCAAATTTTATTTCTACAACAACATATTTATATACATGCGACAATAATTTTGGACATGAGTGTACCTATCCACTGAATGTCAGAAATATTGAACATCTGATAGTTGTAGAACTTACGACTATCTGGGTTCTACAGTATGTCCTTAATAGCTATACAACGTGATTACATGTCGGAAGCAGCTCACAATGTTAATCTCTTTCATTAAATTTTTATCTATTTATTACGTCAAATGTGAACGTTTAAATTAAGGATTTCATTTCTAGCTTTACCCAGCTCATCCACATATTTCTATGAGACAAAAACTAAACTAAAGTAGTTAAGCACAAAACTGGTCACTGAAAGAAAAACTCTGAAAATTATTAAATCACTTGGCAGGAAAATACAGAAAAGACGCAACAGCAAGTCTTTGTTCAAAAATTATCCGTTCAGATTGTTTTGTAAATTGAATAGCCATGTAAGAGTCTTCTTAAAAGTAAACCATTCTCCTTCACACTGAAAGCCGAGTGAAGAGAACATTAGTGAATGTTGAAGCATTTCTAACTAACTAACTCTGTGGCCTATGGAACCTGGAGATTCAATGCCGCGTTCACAAAAGCTCTCTACTGACTTCTATCCTTAGCCAATTGGATCCAGTTTCTACTTGGTATTCCTACCCCTGCGAGATCCATCTTAATATTGTCCTCCCATCTGCGCCTTGGTCTTCCTAATGGTCGTTTTCCGATTGGTCTTCCAGTCAAGACTTTGAAAGCGTTTCTACTTTCTTCCATTCTAGCTACATGATCTGCCCACCTAAGCCTCCTAGACTTCATGACCCTAACAATGTTGGGTAAACCGTATAAATTATGTAGTTCCTCGTTATGAAGTTTCCGCCATTCCCCATTCTCGTTTCTCTTGGGTCCGAATATTCGTCTCAGGATCTTCTCAAATACTTTCAGTCTATGCTGAGAGTAAGCGATCATGTTTCGCAACCATACAGAACAACAGGCATAATTATCGTTTTGTATATTTTAAGCTTCAAATTCCTCGATAGAATTCGCGATGACAAGAGATTTTGAACCGAATAGTAATACGAATTCCCTGCTTTTAGTCGACATTTGTGAATATGATTTTCGTCTGTTAATACTGATCCTAGATATTTAAAAGTATCCACTTTATCAAAAGTATTATTTAATATTTTAACGTATCCATAATTTGCTGTATTACGGTCCCGACGCACTTCCATGTATTTAGTTTTATCTGCATTCGCTTCTAAACCCATGTCCCTGCAAGCATTTCACTGAAATAAAACAGCAGAAAGGATGGTAAAATCTTCTACAAAATACTAGTGTTCTCTGTGCGTCATTATATTACATAAACTTTTTTAACTTTGCTACAATGCTTGTACATAGGAAGCATGTAATAACTATCTATATACATATTATATGATAAATGAAGGGAATATTCGATTTTTCTCATATTATATCTCCTAGAAGTGAGAAATCAAATAAATTCAAAATGTCAACGAGATCGAAAACCGGGTTAGCTGCTCATGATGCCTGAGCGCTAACCACTATCTTCCCAAGACACATTTGGTCTAAATAGTTCAGTATCAGCCTTAAGAGTGAAGATAAGTGGCCGATCGGAGGGCGGAACAGTTAGACCACTGATACGGTAAGGTGGCGACCCAAATTCATTCGCGCATTTTTCGTTGTTTGACATTTCAACTTTTGACGTAATTAAGAGGCAGAGAAAACATTAATTGAAGAGCGTTCGACTGTTCATCCGCCCGCCATAACTTGAGTCAAATTAATCACATTTTAACGGAAATTTTGCAGGTGATATTTCCCAGACTTAGTTGATAGAGACTGAAATCCGCACAGAATACGGGACTAAAATCACTTCCGTATAAAATATGAAACTAAAATCACAATGGTAATTTTATAGATTTTTTAATTTTATTTTGATGCGGGTAGCATCGCATACAAATTTATTTTCCTTGAGACACCCCCAATCATACACATTACTTTAGATTTAAGCCAGTCAAGAATAAGGGGATGCTCATTTTAATAAATGTTCCCCCATATATTTCGTAACAATTGTTCAATTTCCATAAAACATAACGCGTGTTTCCTTTCAGAATTAACGATTACCTCTATTGCTTGGGCTTGAAAATAGTAAGAGAATATGGAAATTCTTTGAAGCTTTCGCATGAAGCCCACTACTTATGATTGTAATCCTCGTTCCAACTTTACAAATAATAATAATAATATTGCTTTTACCGTTAACTGAACCACTAGTTATATTCATGTCTGTTTTTAAAGCCAAACTGCTGTTAATGCTTAACTGAATCGTTTTATTGCTAACAACGCCTTACAGTAAAGATTTTCCCAATCTATATTATCCGAAAACTAAAAGTTTGTTGGAAGCGATTCCCTATCGCAACGATCTGTGACAGTGTAATGGGATGTGGAATTGTTTTTGGAGTGAATGGAATTATGTATTGTTCGTAGCATGCAGTTAAGGTACTCAAATACAATTAAAAACAAATATAGTATTATGAACAAGGGCAATACGACATCCAGAAAAATAAAATTTAAAAGAAAGAAAAAAAACTACAAGTGTACAGCACAGCACCTTTTACCTGGTACTGTTGTTACAACAGAATAAGACTACGAAGGCTGCTGGAAAAGTTTCTAAAAACTACTACTAACAGTGATACTAGTGTTAAGCTATTACAAAATTTGGAAGAACGGATCTCTCTATGTTTAAATTAACTTTGTTTGTTGGAACCTGTTCGATTATTTTTCACAGCAGTTTGAAGAAATTGTTCTGTGTGAGAAATGGAAATTTCTCGTAAACAGTGTCAGGTAATTCCAAATGTAGTTTATTACCAAAGCAATGCATCCGAGCAATTTCATTTGGCTTTTGGGGATGAAACATCACCTAATAGGACCATATACAATTGGTTTCTCGAATTCCACCGTGATCGCACATTGCTCAGTGATGAATTTCGTGACGGTCGTCCATCTAGTCTGTTGTTGCCAATAATGTTGATGCTGTTCGTGAAATAATTCAGAGAAATATGCATGTGGCATACCATGAGATTCAAATATCGTTGAACACAAACATGAAGACAATACGTGATTTTGAATGTAACCTTTCAAGCCTTTGGATCCCACACACCTTGATCGAAGCTCGAAGTGTCAATTGATATAATGAAATGCTTAAAAAGTTCAACCGAGGTACGTAATATTTGATGTACTACATAATTACAGGGGACGAAACTTGGATCTGTTTATACGAACCCGAAACTAAACAGCTGAAACCAATTCGTTTGAGAAGTACTACCACGAAAATGATAGCTTGTTTCTTCGGTAATACAGGACATGTAGCAACCATAGCTTCAGAAGATCGAAAGACTATAAATGCTGAGAAGTAGAAAATAACTTGTTTAGCAGAGGTCATCAGTGAATTGCGTAAAACCAACTCAAAACGGCGAATCATTCTTTACCACCACACCGCCAATTCCAATTCAGCACATCAAATTGTTGATTTTTTGTCCAGTAAAATGTTTAATTAATGACTCATTATTCGTATTCGCATGATTTATTATCTACTAACTTCTTCGTGTTCCCACTCATAAAAAAATAAGGTATGTGATTAGCAATTAGTGTCGCCTAAAGTAGATGCTGATGCACTCCAATTAGCGATTTGTAAGATAGCAGTATATTAAAAAAAAAAAATCAAAATTGGTTTGAGCGTATGCAAAATATTAGTTACATAAACTTTTCCAGCAGTCGACGTATACATGCTACTCAATATTGCTTTTAAAGATTAATTAGGCAATAGTGTTGGTGTTTCGGAGTATACTTCGTAGAAAAACAAACAGAAAAATATTAACATTTTAATGTAATACAATACGGGGAAAAATGAACTGGCCAAGTTACCGAACCTGGGTCTCAAACTTCTGTGCCAATGTCCTAACACTATGCTAACCATCCGTCTTCAGACCAGCCATACATCTTCAAGTTTGGTAAAGACGGTTCATAACCGAACCACTATCTGCTTTTTCCTTGTCTTCAAATTTCTGACAAAATCTTGCTCTAATAACTGAACTTGATTATGTGACGTACGATGTGACATTATCTTATTTATTTAACATTTTCAACATATTATTTTGTGTAAAAAGAAAATTCACAATGCTCTCTTACCATCAATAGTTTACCCATTTAGATTAGTTTTCTTGTCTCCTAGAATATTTAATTTATTTCGCGCAAAAATGTATATATCTTTCAATAAATACTGTAAACTGCTTCCCACTCATTTGACTTTGCAATGAAGTAACACATTGCAACAGATAATACACACAGTATTATTTATATATTAATAAAACGAAACCATGGTTCAACATATATCGAAGTGCAAGATATCTTAGCATAAGCAGAAGTGTCGGATAAAAGTAACTTACCCAACATTTTGCTAACGTAAGGTTCTATATCTACGTCTTGTAGATGTTGGTAGGTATGAGCGTGGTAAAGGCGTAACGTAGAATCCAAACGTATTGAAACCCAGACTCCATCTCCCAGCCACGCCATCTGCCTCACTTGACTCTCTCGACGTGGATGAGCATCAAAAGATTTCTGAAAAAAAAAAAAAATAATAAATAAAAAACCTTAATATAAAAAGAAGATAATGGGTTCACATTTGCTTCACGAACAAAAGAATTTGCTGAAAAATTTTAAATAATGAAAATATAACATTTGAGATAAAACAGAAGCAATCGCATAAAAGAAACGTAACTATATATTTTAATGCAAAATACTTGGATATTCCATAAAGATATATAAATAAAAAAAACGTGACTTAAAGTTCAGAAGTCTACCTTTGTATTAAACAGAATATAAGAAAATCTGAAGAACGGTAACAGAGAAATGGAAAGAAAGAAATATCCGTACACAGATACTCATAAATTTAATGGAAACACCTCAAGTTGGAAATACGTCAGATGTCTGGGTTGGCAACGCTCAAGCGCGATTGCAGCGCCAGGCTGTTAGTGGTGAGGTATTAAACTTCGTCCTCCAGGCCGTCCTTTGTGTGCAGTGGACTGACCAGACGATGATACTGTAAAATGGACGATCTCTCTCATTTTCAAAGAAGGCAAGTAGTTGCGCTACGTTGTCTAGTGCGAGCGTGACGAAAGTAGGAAGTGTATTGAGTGCGTTGCGAGGAACAGCGTCTAAAGGTGATAAAAGCCTACAAAGCTCACGGCAAAACAACATCGATGAAGAGGAACAGTGATCGGAAGAAAACTCTCCGTAATAGGTCATAATGAGAACTAAAGTCACTTAGAATTGTATGACTGCGGTGCGAGTAACGGAAGAGCTCAAGTATCACTTCGCGCAACTTATGTTGACAATCACAGTTCAGCAGCGAGTTACATGACGCGTAGGATCGAGTTATACAGGCGAAACCTCTAAGAGACCATAACGCTTTAGCACAACGACAATGGTGCCGTGATCATGTAACATGGAGCGCTGACGACTAAAAACGAGTGATATGGTCAGATGAGTCATCATTCAGCTTATTTCAAACCACGGCCCACAGAGAGATCGAATCCTTATTTAGAGCAATCAAACTGAAAAACAAAGGAAGCAGGTATCATACAAGTAACAAGAACCAAAGAATTCGATCTTGAAAAAGATTAAAGCTGCCCGTCACTAATTATTTTAGATCTATATTGTAATAATCTATTTGTAAGTAACTTACATATAGTTACCAAAAATAATGGAAAACATGTAATTGCTTAATACAATGTAAAACCACCGTTAGCCGGCACAACGGATCGTAGAATGGAGGCAACTGAAATCATGAATAGAGTACCATTCCTCATGTACTGTAGTATTCAGTTCAGTCAGTGAGGATATCTGCTCCTTCGTCTGAGCACAGGTATTCATTAATATTTACGTCTGATGGGAGCTGTTGTTCATAAAACCAGGCTACAACAGACACAGCAATGTGAACTGTCATATCGGAAACATCTGGACCATGAGATGCTTGTAATCACCCAAAATGTTCACATAGTCCCTACGATCCACAGCACCCAGGGCCATCGCGATGTTTTACGGTAAGGAGAACCACCACCTTAGATATATTTGCGCCAGCTAAAGGTGCACCGATAATTTGGCCTCTCTGAAAGGTCTCTCATTTTGCAACCCCACCGTCTGAGCACTTTAACACACGCCTCCGTTCTATGTCGCCTGACCTACTATAAGCGATCAGCTGCACATGCATCTGAAGTGTTGTTACCTCAAACATCTTACGTGTTGCAAACTGCAGTTTTATTATTATTTTGATAACAATCTGTATGTGTATCACAATAATAAAAGCTTATTAACAACCTGACATAGAAATCATTCGTTTACTTACTTCTACAGCCATAGTACGTGGATCTACAACATGAATTTTATTCCTATAACCACACCATACATGTCCATGTACAGCAGCCATGCATCGTATCGAATGATGAGGTTTGCCGAGGTCCAATAAGTGATAGTTACTAAGATCCCACTGACCGTCGCTTCCTCTGCGGAATATTGCTACTGTTCCATCTGCTAATGCCGCTAGAACTCGTCCATGGACATGACTGCAACAACAATTTAAAGCTTTAGTTTCCGTAATGATCAATAAAACAGGAAACAATACATATACTGGTCAAGGCCTATTTAACGTACTTTAACAAAAAGAAATAAGTAATGAGGAATCAATTTCATTGGTAAAACAATGGGGGAAAAATATTTAAGAATATTAAACACCTCGTATATGAACTATTTAAAAGAACAACCAACTATTATTTTAAAATGAAACACAGCATTAAGGTAAAAGTTTGTATGCATATACGCATATTATATACACATATGTGATAAGACAATATTAAACAAAATGATTTTTCACAATGTTGATAGGAAATTACTCCGATTTTGATACGGCATAGTGAATCTTTTCTCTCAAGTTTCCCAGTCATCCATACTTGGTATTGAGGTCAGTCAAGAATAAGGAACTAAATTTATTCTTTTTTTTTTTTTTTAATTACTAAATTCATCCTTTTTTTAAAGAATTTTCGATGCCCCTAAGCTTTTCACGGAACTCATCCTGTGCTTTGGAAACTACTGTTCGGTTGGTTGGTTGAATAGTTACTAATGCTTGCCATAAGATACATTACACTGTTGAACAATGCAATTTTTTATAAAAGCGAAAGCATCCTTTTTTAGATTTTAGGTTGCTGAACACGAAAATCACAATAAAAACTGTCATTTTAATTTTTAAATCTGTAATTTTTAATAATAGACTTGTAGATTATTTTTTTCCTAGTGGAGTGTGTAAGGATTCCCACCTTTCTGTGCAAGCACATGTTATCCGTATAAAAGTGCTATTGTTTACACACATCAGTACAGCAGACGATATCCATAAAGTAGCCAGGAAGACACGAAGCCAGCACCACGGGACCCGAGGAGAAACGAGCCACCCAGAAATCACCTATAAAAATGAACCCGAAGAGGAAAGAAGTATCAATTGATCACTGATCGCTTAACCTACACCTGCTCCTAAGGTCGCCCTGGACGAAGGAGAACTACCTTGCCTAAATCCCTAAAGGCTGCCATGAGCTAAGGAGGTTACAAAAGTACCGTGTCCGGAAGTCGCTACAGACGCCCTGGGAGGCTGCTATGAGCTAAAGGGTTCCCGTACAGAACATTTTCCTTCCTTCACCTTGCTTGTTATAAGGAAGATTCTGATATATTCTCTTTGTAGATACAAAGAATGTTTTTGTAATATTTTATAACATAAATTACGTGAAGGGCTAAATCTCGTACTGTTATTGTCTCCACCTAATAGATATTACTATAGGATGTCCACATAGTACGAACAATACTGGAACGAACTTACCCTATTTATACGCGTCATTCACCGCACGAGAAAGTGTTTCTAGAGACGTTAACCTACAGTTGAAAATGGAATCCTCACAGAGGGTGTAGAAATATATAATGAAGGGATGACAACCTTAACAGGAATGACAATCTGAGATGCAGGGTGGTTAGCTGAAGTTTACCATACTCTTACAGCACCAAGGCGATATAAGACGTGCACCTACAGTTGAAAATGGAATCCGAACCACTGTGATGCGTTCAAATTTCAGGGTTCTACCACCGGGAACCGAACCCGAAACCCTTCCACCAAAAGCGCATGTACTAGTAATTACATCAACGACGGAAAGCTACTGTTGAGATTAAAATCAGTCAAACGCACGAACATGAATTCATCTCAAACACATCAAGGATTTGAGAATAACTTTGGTTTAAAAAATATATTTAAAATAAGGAATATGCCATGCGTTTCCACTGGAACTTATGAACTATTTCTACAAGTTGCAACTAATAAGGTGAATAAAATACTAACTTCCAAAAAGAAGAAAAAGGATTTTTAAAAAAGAAAAATCGCTCGCTAGTACTGTACACTACTTATTTCCATTTTAAGGGTGTATACTTTTGACCAAAATTGTCGTTAATAATTACGTTTATTACCAAGAAAGTACATTTTCCTCACTACTACATTGTCCGAAAAATTAGAAGTTTGCTGTGTGTCCTCAGAATAACAACCTGCCGTTCGAACACTGTGGCGAAAGAGAATACTCATTACGCAGCAAAACAAAAACAAAAAAAGTAATATTTTGTACAGAATATGGTTTTATCTTTTATTTCATTTTGATGTCGAATTCAAATGGCTTAACGAATTTATGAACTTTAAATCTTAAGCTCCGAAACAGATTCATACGTTTATATAAACAAATGCACTATTATTATTCCTCTTCTTCTTCTTCTTCTTCTTCTTCTCTCTCTCTCTCTCTCTCTCTCTCCCTCTCTTTTTGTTCTTTTCATTTACTGAAAGCTAATTTTAGACCAATAAGACTAAAAAAACACATTTTAAAAAATAATTTCTTTTTTACTTACACAATGCTTAAGACCGAGTCCTTGAGCTTTATGGAATGTAGACAATGCTTCCACTGAGATACTGCCGAATGAACATATATGGCACCGCTCTGAGAACCCAACCACATTGTTGGTAAAACACTACTCATTTTCTCTATTTCTTCGTACGCATGTTCATTCTCTGAAAAATGAAAAACAACTGTTCTAATAAAAATACCCTTAAGAAAAATAACACTGAAAAGATTAATTTGAAATGAAGACAATACGACAAAGAATAACTAACACACTTAATATATAATAAAAAGATAGAAAAATATATAATCAAGAGCGAAGCAGGACTATTTTAACTGTCTTCGTAATGCCTTCAAAGTTGTATTTTATTGATAGATTTACTTTTTTTTCTAACCTTCCAGGTCTATATTAACACTTATTACCATAAAGAGAACATTTTCCTTAAAAATATATATATATATATATAGACACGAAATCGTCTCCTAATGTTTTATTCTACTAATGATTTTCCATTTTTGCTAGCTACGTCTGCACGAGGGAATTTGTTCGGTAATACCAGAGAGTATGGAGGCTGCAGACAACAATACACAAAAACAGGCACCCGTTCAATCCATGATACTTCAAACTAATACTCATTACTATTGTAATCCGACACACTCTAAAGACTACTTACTTCCCTCTACTCTCAAGATATGCCCACCCAAATTGGTATGGCACCCAGAACTTGTCTGATTTCGCTCGCTTCTCTCGTGCGCCACTGGATTAGGAGATATTCTCCTCTGTGTCAGCACATCTATAGTAACATGTCTACTCTTAAAAACAATGAATTCGTTATTAGAATATAAGTATTTAATATCAGGACAGAAGTTTGTCCCCTTCCCGGAAAGAAAAAAAAAGTGGTTATCCAGAACGAGGCTATAAAGAAAAAAAGGAACGTATTCGTGTGAAACACTGACAAATAATGTGTCTAAAAGTTTATGGTACAGATATTGTATATCTTCCTCAACTTTTCAACATCTTTACGTCAGAAACATCAAACACTTATAGCATGATACCATCATTACACTCTGTTACCGCCAAAATATTGGAAGGTCTTTGTGAGTTCATCAGCAGGAGAAACAACAGGAATCAAAAATCTTCTCAGTCTCCACACCTCATAGTTGGCAGGATTCTTAATTTTGACGCTCATTTTGAGGGCTCACAGCTCGATAGCGAACATCTTCATGTATATACCGTCTTGCTTCTTGGCTGAAACTGAGGAATCCTAAGTGGAGTATGGTGCGTGCTACAATCGAATTCTTCTTTCCGGGAAGCACTTTACCTCTGCTGGTAAACTCAAAAGTCCTGTGAATACGTTGGCAGCAATAGGATACAATGACGGTATCAGCTATGGTAAGTATTTGATGTGTGTGATGTGAAGATGTTGAAAAATAGAGGAAGGTATGCACTGTCTGTACCAGATCTCGTTTACACACATTATTTGTGATTGTGTTTACAACAAAACTTTTTTTTCTCATTGTGTTTACATCAAAACTTTTTTTCTTTCTTTCTTCTGAGTGGTCTCGTGTTTCGGAAATACCTTTTCTTCGTTTACAATTTCTTTCTTAGTTTGTTGCTAAAGTAGTTGCTTAAACTATGAATCTTTCTTCAGTTTGACCATCATTCGACTTTTCCGAAAGAAAGTAAGTGGCAAAGGTGTAATATTCTTCCTTTCTTAAAATTGAAAATTCGGCCTCTTACGAAAGAAAAGAAAAGAAAAAAAAAACTTTAGGAAAATATATGAAAGTGCGTCTCTCACACACCGTCGAAAACTCTGAAGTATGTACCTGATATACGCTATGTTTTAGTTTTGTACACAAACAGTGTAACACTTGGCAACAACTTTGTTCTGGTACACTTCTCTAAAAGAAATGACACAAAGTAGTAAGTCCGTTAACTTCTGCAATTATTCTCAGACTATATCGCTATCAGCTGTTGTGAAATTTCAGAAAGTGTCACACAAAATATCAGTGATCCAGTTACATTTGATGCGGGAAGTATCTTTTAACTATATGATAAATAAAAGAAATGACCTATTTTATGTCACACCAATTCCTCTATGAATGCAAATTCAATGATAACCAAATGAAAAATGTACTAATCCGAAAATCGAACCCAGGTCTCAAAGCTTACCATGCCGACGCGCTAACCACTACAACATCTGTGTTATAAAACATATTTACACTCAGTGTTGGAAAGAAATATTTTGATGTAAATCGCAGATATTAATGTATCGCAAGATCTTATACGAGAACAAACGTGCGACTTGTCATCAAGATTATTTGTAAGCTATATTTAAGTTGTTTTCATAGCTCAAATATATCCAACTGCTTAGTGCTTGCATGTATTCGAATGTTTAGCTCTGATATTGTCAGGCAGGTTTCGAATCTAGAGGAAGCGCAGAAAGACTAATCGTCTTTATTCAGCACCAGGTGGGCAGACTATAGATCTTCAAGAAAGATACGAATAAGGCTCCTTCGGTTGGGTCACTCACTTGACTGTCCGCAGAAGCCTTTCATGGAACGGAATATCACAATAAATTGATGAACTTCATAATCGATATATATCGGATGTTCTAAAAATAGCGCCCACGGACTACAAAGCACTATTCTACAGGTCAAAATAAACTGAAAATGTTATATGATGCAATAACCTCTGAGGTGTCCTTCAGCCGCTAATTTCACTATGTGGCAACGTCGCAGATTAACTTGGAACCATTAGCATTGCTCTACAAATCCATCGATTGCTACAGTAATAAGTGATGCTAGTATCGACGTCTATTGATTTTAACTATCATCTGGAAAGAATTGATGGATTGGTAGATCATCTCGATCGTTCTTTATATGCGACGTTGCCACGTAGTGCAATTCGGGTCTCCAGACGAGGACCCGAAAGGTATACAAACGTATATATATATTTTGCTTTATTTCGACTTGAATAGTCCGTGGGTGCTTTTTTTAGAACATCCGATATATATCGATTATGAAGTTTATAAATTTATTGTGATATTCCGTTCCATGAAAGGCTTCTGCGACAGTCAAGTGAATGACCAACTGAAGGAGCCTTATTCGTATCTTTCTTGAAGATCTATAGTCTGCCACCTGGTGCTGAGTAAAGACGGTTAGTCTTTCTGAGCTTCCTCTAGATTCGAAACCTGCCTCACAATATCAGAGTTAAACATTCGAACACATGCAAGCACTAAGCAGTTGGATATATTTGAGCTATGAAAACAACTTAAATATAGCTTAGAAATAATCTTGATGACAAGTCGCACGTTTGTTCTCGTATAAGATCTTACGATACATTAATATCTGCGATTTACACAATTGCACAAATAATATTTCTTACTTTCTAGATATATATAAATCTAAATCTAAGGTGCATACTACAATGTGTTCAAGGAGAAAGAAGTGCAAGATAGAGAAACAAGGAGATACACACCAGATTCATTACCTTTAGGAACTTCAGATAAACCATCTTTTACAAGCCCAGTGACTTCTTTCATCAATCGTCTTGGTGGAGTGAAATTCACAGCCTCTACGGGAATTTCGTTTGGATCTGTGCACAAATAAATACAGTCATTTTACACGGGGAACAGCCTAATGGCTTTTTAAATCACTTGTCCAGCATGCTCATTACTTAAACAAAAAAATCTATATACAATGTATAAACAGGACTCCAGTCGACGACATAGGGCGGTATACGCCGCATATCCTCTGCTTAGTCTTAGTCATTAGAGTATACTTTCTATTTAAAGGCGTATAGTACTTTCTACTTTTGTTTTGTTATTTATTTAATCGGGTGATAAATAAAATATAACACTTTCTTACCTATCCTGTTCTTAGCCTCTGTTTAAGTATAGCGATCATGCGATAAAATCCGTTTTTCCTCACTACTTTGTGACCAAGAGAGAGAGAGAGGAGAAAAAAATGAAAAGGTTACCACAGTTCTATCAAAATTTGTGTGGTTTTGATCAGTAAATATTAGTAAAAAGGTTCGCTTAACTTTGATATTCGTATTTTCATTTCAATCCTCAGCATGAAAGTAGTTGATCGTTCTGATGGACGCAAATCAGATGGGTAATTGATCAAACTAGAATTAGTAACTTTCTTTGGGACAAGAGAAACAAGCACTAAGCACTACTAGACTCAAAACAACGAAGTCTACTTGTGCTAAAACAAAAATGTCTATCACAAGAATTTTTATTGTAGTTATAAGCCACAATAACTAACATTCATCTTTAAAACAGTACGTAAATGCCCGTCTAGCAACTTTTTAAGGCCAGTGGGGGCAAGAAGGCTCAGTGGCACAGCAGTCATCTGTGGTACGAGGATCCCTGCTTCAATCCTCGGCCACGTGAGTCTGTTCTCCAATTTCCATCCCACCAATTCTTTCATAATCATCCTCTTCTTTAGCCTAAAGGGTATTGTCGTAAGACGTAAAACTAGAAATTTAATTTAATTTAATTTCTTGCACACATTCAGACTAAGCGATGGTATACTACTCCTGGCCTTTGCGCAAGTCTGGATACACTGCCAAGTACAATTGATTGTCCTTTCTTACCTTATATTCTTCCATTTTCAGAGTCCTTGTACTTCAATTGTGTACTTCGCCACAAGGCAAACTACTAGACTTTTAACTGTGTTAAGCCTAAATTAAGTTTACCAGACAAAAATTTAATTGAATTTACAAATAGTTGGAGTGCGCATTCACTATTAATGTTTTTCCTCACACTACTAACAACTAATAAGTTGCCACCAAAAACCAAGAACTTAAATAAGTCCTCACATTTATTGTCATTTCACTAAAATGAATACTTTGTAAAGAACTATGTATTCACACTGGCAGGTGATTTAATGCATTCTCGTGTTAAACAACATTTGTATTATACAATTTTACGTGCTATGCATCACAGTGCACAGAGTTTGAAACAATAAGAATAGTTGCTACTAACCTTCAATAATTTCCCTGTCGTCCTGAGAATTCGAATTGGCCTTATTACAGGGGGGCTGTTCCTCATCCTCAACAGGCGCCGGTGTTTCACTTCCGGTTGCACAACTAACAAACGTTATCCTTCCGATCTTCCCTTCGTTTTCGTCCTGCTCCCGGTTCTCTTCCTGGGTTTCCTCGCTCGATTCCTTCTCCTTCTCTTTCTCCCTCTCCGAGTGTTGCTCTGTGAGCTCAAGAACAACCTCATTATTTGGCTCCTCACTGATCAAGTAATCGCTCTCTTTTGCACCTACAACAAACAGTATATAGAAGTCACAATATTCTTTTTCGTGAAATTAATTTAATGAAGAAAGTCCAATGACTCGAATTCTATTGTGTCAGGCAAAGCATGACCCAATATTTAAGTTTAGTTTTAGTTCTAATGCATGGGTGGGCCAATCTCAGAGTACTAATTGGTGGGGCTGCATCAATGATGGAACATTGTAATTTACACAACAATGACACAAAAAAACTATTCCAATGGTAACCAAAATATTTATTCACTACAGAGAAGCAGAATAATGTATTTACTTACAAAAATTTTAGTGGGAAACTTAACCCTTCATATCCTGAACCAGTCTCTCAACGTTCAGGGGTACACCAGATGTTTTAACGCGGAGGCAGTTTTCAAGGTGGACATCTGTTATCCTTGATCTTTCCTTGG
This sequence comes from Thermobia domestica, assembly GCF_964235325.1. NCBI lineage: Eukaryota > Metazoa > Arthropoda > Insecta > Zygentoma > Lepismatidae > Thermobia > Thermobia domestica. The sequence continues at coordinate 978,744 of NC_137463.1, forward strand.
ACTTGACATGCTTCATGCGCAAGAAGAGTTGCTCACATACATATGTGCTGCCAAACAATGCCTTGGTTCTCATGTTGAAAAGAGCTAAGTTGGGGTATTGGTTGCATAGAAAGTATTTCTCACAAAAATCTTGGAGACAAGTGTCCTGAAATATTACTTTCAAGCAACATTCTCCTGAAATTCAACAAGCTCCATCTGCAAATTGTCGGGAGTACTACTAACGTCAACGCTTAATGGTGATGAGAAAATACTGAATTTAACTTCCTCCTTACTGAAGTCTCTAAGACGGATATTAAATTCTTCAAACAAACCTGTCGATGAATTTGCGTAGAAAGAGAATTTATCACGCTGCAACAGGGTTGGAAGTGGGAAGCACTTTCATTTCTCATTTGATTTTCCCACAGTTTTAGCTTCATTCCAAAGGATTTGTCATGTCCGTAAAGTTCACGAACCAACTGACCTTGTGTCTGCAACTTTGCATTCAGATCATTCAAGTGACAGGTAATATATACAATAAATGCAAGGTCATAAAACCACTTTTCATCGTTTAACTGAGCTGTAGGTTTTCTTTTCACGTCCATAAAAATTACCACCTCTTTTATCAGATTATAGAAACGCTGTAGCATCTTTCCCTTGTTGAACTAACGTACTTCAGAAGAGTAGATCAGATCTTCATCTTCTGTTTCCAGTTCGTCTAAAAAAGTTTTAAATTGGTGGTGATTGAGGCCTTTCGATTTTACATAGTTCACTCAAGAAACCACTGTGTTCATAACATGGGCAAATTATAACGTTTTGGCACAAAGATTCTTCTGGTGTAAAATAGAATGGAAAAACCCATGTTACTAATGTCAACTAATCCTTTATTTTTGTTACAGGTCCTTCATTTGGTCCAACCATTGAGGAAGCTCCATCAGTCGATACCCCATTTGATCTCAAATTTGTTAATTACGTGTTTTACCTCGCTGAAGGTATCTTCCCCCGTAGTACTACCACTCATAGGTTGCAAGGCAAGCATTTCTTCGGTGCAATAGGAATCTTTATCCATCACGCGACCTTCTATGTCAACTTTCCTTTTCTTCTGTGACGATAATATTATTAACTATAAACGCATACAAGTTTCTACAACCATCATGTTTCTCAGCATTTAGAGAAATTTTTACAATTTAGATTTTTGATTTGGTAATTTATTAAAATATAGTTAACAAAGATATGACATTTTTTTTTTCTAAAAATATAATCAAACATGTACTCAAAAACAACTTCCGCTGTAATTATTACTCACTGCGATACATTTGAGATTGAGTACTTCGTAGAGCATTTCATATCAACAAATGATAATACCAGAACAATATCTCACTTACCTCACATATTCAACCAAATAATATTTAATGAAACTTAGCACAGAGCAATGCATTGCACAGCCCAAACCGATATCTGTATGAATACATTGAAAATATCATGTATGAGTTGTTTATCTTTTCCTGGTCACAAATCACCAGTGTTGCCCACGAAATGAAACGAGATAAAAAAAAAATTCTGATGACTTACAAGACGAGACAGGACTCTTTCAATAGAAACTTTTCAAGACAAGACAGCATTTTAACGACACCTTCTCGAGACAAAACATTTTAAAATCTTGTGTCATGGGCAACACTACAAATTATACACACACGGTGAACCTTTGGCTACACTTTCTGTATATTGACTTCCTATACAGTGCAAAACTGCACAGCACTATTCTGTTTACATTACACTTTATCTGGTAATATTTGAACTGATTCCTAGATCTTTCTCTTCTGTATTTTGCCGCACAATTACTCTATACACTATATCTACCTGTACCAGTCTTGCTAGTAATTTGAGAATTCCTAGTGTTTTACCTTTTTCCTGCTATTTCAGTATACAGAATCGAAGCGTTGATAACTGTTGGATAAAGTGGTCTGAAATGAATCAACGTGCCACCTTATAGTGCCTGTTTGCACTTAATATTACCTTGTCATTTGGTTTTCAATGTTCATATTATATGTGTCATTGTGACATTTCATTATGTTTGGAGTTTTATACGTTGTTTGAAATGTTAACATATGAATGCATTGTGTTGAAGACGAGCACATTCTTCTTCACACTCCCTTGGTACACTGCAGTGTTACTCCAACATGTCTGTAAACACAATAGAACACAAATTTTCATCACTTTTAGAACAATAGGGTCTTCTCTTGAGCACGTCCCCACAAGGCTAGTGGATTTCTCTCTAAATGTCTTCGTGAGATTTAAAGAATTGAAAAAGTTTTCAGTAGTCATACTTTGTCCTTTTCAAATTATAGGTTCATCAGTCACATCATTGTACAGTGTCATGTCCCTTCGCTAGTTCATGCTTCTTTTCCCACATACAGAAATCGATTCACTACACACTTAAATATTGGAAGAATGTTATTGCCATATTTGTTAGACTTCGAAGCTTTTTGCCTTACTTGATACATAAAAACTGTTCATCAATAGTCAAGAATAGCCCAGGCCTCTAAAATGAGCTTGTTTTCAATAAACCTGTTCTACATAGCTGGGAACAGAGCAAGTTTGTTAGTTTTGTTAGATTTCTTGTGAAAGCGTAGATAGGACTACTTGAGAATTTCACAAAACTGATTTCTAGAATTGTAACTTTACCTGACGGTACGTCCCGAAGATCATCAGTATACAGGGTATGCACTGGAGTATGTTTCAAGCTCGAGTAAATTTACGCTGAAACTAAATGCATTTCCCTGTCGGCTTCAGTCATTGTCCATTCCAGGTATGTTTCAGTATACCAAGGTATGATGGCGATGACAGGTCTACTAGGCATGACATGTCTCTTTGCATGCCGAGTACCCGAACGTCTCTCTTTATGACAGCTCCTAAATATTTCCATCAAAAGCTCCGAAGATTTCGATTCATATTGTCATTTCATTATAATTATAAAGGGAGTCAAAATTATTCCATTGGGCATTTAATAGAAGCATAGCAGGAAAATCGAACCGAGATCAGTAATTTCCCAATTGAAAAAATAAATACATACATAAATAAATAAATAAATAAATAAATAAAATAAATTTATCCGTTGCTGAAGAAGCCTTTACAATTAATACCTACTACTATATTTTTCTTTCAACGGAAAACAGAAGCCACAATTATCTACAGGAAAATCTGATGATCACTGAAATCATATTACTTCTTTTTTTTAACCTACAGCCAACAAAGTGCCATTTATGATCATGAACATAGTCAAAGTTTCAAAAATGACATTCAAATGAGATCCATTAATGCGAATACACAAACTTGTCACTGAAACTCCGCACAACACGTTGCACCATATCTTATGGAACTGCCACTATTAAAACCAATGAACAACGTCTTTCAGTTCTTCTGTAGTGCGTGGTTTATTCATGAAAATTTTTCCTTTGAAGTAACCCCAAAGAAAGTAATCGAATGGTGATAGGTCCGATAAGCGAGGTTGTATGTTGTCTCGTTGAGCTATTTATCTGAGAACAGCCACCGATGTCTTGAAATACGTGCAGTCGTTCCTTTTTGCTGAAACCATATTTGTGTGGAATCAATTGAATCCTCTGCATTCCGAACAACACTTCATTTGGATGACGTCATTTCTAAAGCGTAACTTTCTTCATCCTTTTTTTTAAGTTTATAAAGAGCACTTCAGTAGCTGTAACTTAAAAAAAAAGAAAGTTTTGTTTCAAAGTATAACCTTCTATGAGTTCAAAATCCACCAATTTTCTTACCGAATTCTGTAGTATGTTTCCAGTGAGTACACATCATAAAAGATAGTCCATCTATTTATAACGAACTCACCTGGAACACTAGCTATGCATAGCAAATGTGATGAGCAAACATGAAAGGACTCCAAAATGTCTGCTGGATTATTGGCGTCAATGACTGTAACTTTACTAATGGCATGAGTACTCGTACAGATCCAGACTAAAGAAGATAATTGGTGTTCTAGCTCTTCACCTTCTCGTCTTATTTTCTCTCCTTCCTGAAATACAGGAAACATTTTTATTTTACATGTACACCCTATCCCCCCCCCCAAAAAAAAAATAAATAAATAAATAAAATAAAATAAAATAAAAACTGACTATGATTATTTCGAGCTAAAAATTTTCTAAGTCCAACTTCGGGTATCTTCGAAAACAGTAAATCAAAGATGCCAGGTTCGAGTTACCAAGCCAATCTTCGCAATCGGGAAAAATGGGAAGATGTTTTTTACTCTTTTAAGTGTAATAGGACGTTGAAATGTTATTAAGTGTAGAAAAAAGTAACATTCAATGAAATACTTAATGATACAGTATTTCGAAACTATGTATACATGTGAGCACAACCTACATTTCCATACGTAAATAAAATGAAAGGAAAGATAGTAAACATAATTCTCGCATCCATAGTAGAATGAAAAGAGAAAGGAGAGAAAAACACATCTGCCACGGATTTCATTGTAATTGTCATGGAAATTCGGTTATACTTCTTCAGAAAGAGGTGGGCAAGAGTGTTCATATTAGTTCAGAGGTAAAGTACGGGAATTCTAATCGTGAGTTCGATTCCCCTTTGGGACAAACTTTATAATATTTAATGATATTGTCTTCAATGCATCAATATTTATGTTACATTGTAACGTACCCTTTTACCGGTACTTTACATTGTTTACCGGTACTTTACATTGTTATTGTTTTACCGTTGTTTTGTTAAGTGGCCCCCATTTAGTATAGTCTTGCCATTAGTTCAAATACATGTTTTATTTGTTTTTACGTGTTAGTGATTAACGTTAGTTATTGAATTGTTTTCTATTAATACAAGTCAGCGCAGGGTTATTCTACAACTGTACACTACATTTACATATAACTAATATCAAACATAAAGGATTGTTGACATCATATAAAATCATTTTATATGTTCTAAGTAAAGTCTATTACGTGTTTATATTGTCATAATAACAGAAAGATTCTTTATTCTCTAAATCTTACCCCGTGATGTTAGTAAATTGAGTCAGTCGCTGGTATGTTTACATTTTGTGATGATTACATAATCAACCATCGATAATCGATGTTTATTTATTGCTTGCGCGTTGCATGCTGGGTAGTAAAATAAACATGGCGCCTTACAGCTTTTACGCTCTGAAGAGGTGAGGGGCGTCTATTGGATCATCTACACTTGATGGAACGGAGAAACTAGGTATTATACATAAATACTTTATTTTTAGCCTGTGTAATTATTTGTGTAGTTAAATATAATATATATATAAATACTTCATTGAGTTTTAACATTTAGGAAATTAATTATGATAAAATGTTGGTTATTATAATAAGAGAAATATGGTGTAGCCTGGGTTATGTAGTTGCCAGGTGTTACATGACGCTCCACCATTTTTCTTTTGAAGTGAAATAAGTGACGCTGTAGGCCTCCGTAAAACCTTTGAAATTTTATAGCCCAAATTGGCTTATTTTAGGATCAAAGTGTACAAAATTTAATCTGGACTAACACATAAAGTATTTAGGCAAAGAAATGTGGAGGTTCTACTCGAAATTTTAATCAAACAGTTTTGGATAACATGCGTCACTAGACGATCGACTCAGCCTTGGATGAAAACCGTCGGGGCAGCCGGTCATTTGGCTGTAGTCATCACCGGTGACAGTCCTGGATCAGGCTCCTCCATGGAAATGTAGAGGTTTGCTCGAGGAGGGTTCTGGTGAGGTAGACAACCTTTAAGCAGGTAAAATCAAGTTTTACCTTTTCTCTTTTTTTCGACTTCTTGGGACTGAGAACAACCTAATATACGGTACCATTTCGTGTTTCAAACTTTGAAATTCTGAAAACATTAATTGCTTAAATTTTATTTTCATCGGTACTCAAGTAATATGACAGTTATGTGTGAATAGTGCTTTTTGCTGCGTTACGCATCTTCTGGTCTCATCGTAATATTATCGCTAATCCGTTAATATTATTATCAAAATCTGCCAGATGCATTAGTATGACTATAGAATTAGCTTCCAGTACGAAAATTTTACCGGCTTAATTCAATGACGTAATTCGAAAGTTTAGGTTAGTTTCGGTATGGTCAACTAACTTGTCGTTTTTTTTTTTTTTCCTGAGTAATGCGATGTATCAATTGATCCGTATAATTAAATGAAATACTAATAGTATGACCAGGAAGGTACTAAACGTTTGTTTTTTTTTTTATTTCATCTTCATTTGTATATAGTACATATTCATTAATAGGGATAATCAATGTAGTGCTTGTAAAATGTGACCCATGGCATAGGAGCCAGTATTATAATATGCTACACATATTTGAGTTATGAAATGATTCCTAAAATGGAATGATGATGTAGTATACGTATGGGCACGTGCAAGGAACATTTTATGCTATCATGTTATTTCTAATTCTTCCTTTGTACTCTCCTGAGTTAACTGAGTTGTAAATGGATCAATGCCTAATACTATGAAACAGTAGTAGCCAAACATCGCATGAATATTGTATCATTAAAATATATTAATTGATATTGATATGTGTGATCTAAAATATTAACTTATATTAATATGTTTGACCTGCCAGAAGACGCTATTAATAATGTATCATGTATTTGTTTATTTTTTTTTTTTTTGTTTGTTCCTTTTCTTGTACGAATATGTAAATTTAGTTACAATACTAACGTGGTTACTGAAATCTATGTAATCAGAAAATGTGAAAACTGAAACAATACAAAGTCAAGATATTTAAAAGCTAATAGATTCTGAAATCCATAACCTTTGTAAATTGTAATTCGATTTTTTTTTCTTTCTTTTAATCTTCTTTCTTCGAATCAATAAATGATAATCTCCATTTATGAATCTATGATTGCATTCCAGAAATTCATATTAAACATAGATTATTTGATAGTATTAAGGTGCATTTTAAGTTCGTGTCGAACATGTGCTAGATTGCACATCGACTAAAATCTCATTGAGGGTCTACTGCTACAGCAAGAACCTGTGATAAATGCTAAATTCTTGTTGCGCATGTAAATTAGAAATCAGTATTGATCTTTCATTCTGATTTTTTTTTTTTAATGGGTTAAGTTAGTCAAGCTACTAAGTTTTTATAAATACGTTGATTTTTTTTTATCCAATCTAAGATTTTGCTTGGTATATTTCATTTACTTTTATGACGTTAAATTGAGCGTATCAACATTAAAATAATAATTACATTAAAATGAATTAGGTATGTGTATATTTTTATACAATCATTTCAAAACGTAAGTAATTAGGCCTATCATGTTTAAAGTTTCAACATTTGATATGTGGTGGGTGTTAACAGAACGTCGTCATATTATGTGAATGTTAAATACAAAGTAAAACGTATAACAACAATACATAAGTGTGTTGTGCATTTGTCTGCACCTATTTGTCATACGGAAGTTACTTCTCAATATTCTCATCACAGCATGAATGTCCTTAAACATACGAGTAGTATTATAATCACTGAATATGAGACATTTTGGTGAAATGAAATGAAATCTAAATTTTACGTCCCACGATTATGGCGGCTAGGCTAAAGGAGATGGTGATGATGAGAAATGAATGAAATGGTGGAATGAAGAAAGTGGGGGGAAACGGAAGAACCCCGAGAAAACCCACGCACATGGTGTTTGTCCACCACAAAATTCACTTGGCGCGAGCTGGGATAGAACCAAGGATCCTATGCACCAGAGGTGAGACATTTTGGTGTTTATTTAATTCACTACTAAAGTTGAGGATTATTGTGTATGCACTTTATTCGTCTAATGCATGAGCACAGTTATGACGAGTAAAATGCACTATTTATTACATAATTTGAGTAACGCGGTTTGAATTTTGAAATTATTCGCATTTTTCTTCACTTTATGTGAGAGACTGAAACATATGTAATTGTATTTCGTTCAACACTTCCAACCTCAGGTTTTGTGACATATCTTGATAAGTACCAGCGGTGGTCCAATAGGTAGCAATAAGAAACCATTAATTCAATTTCCAAATTTCAGAGTGTCGGAAGTTCAGAAGTTGGGAATTTCACAATTGTAAAAAGTGAAAACCAAATAATCAAAAATATGAAACATGAGATACACATTTCACAGGGTTGTGTAGGAAAGAAACCGTATAAATTCACACTTTCACTACAATAGCCTGTGTAATAGTGCTCTATTGTCCGTGGGCGCCATTTCTAGAACGTCTGATATATATATATATATATATATATATATATATATATATATATATATATATATATATATATATATATATATATATATATAATGCCCGTTCTTCGCACGGGAAATATTTGAAACCCCTTTTTCTTAAAATATCTATTTCAATGAAAGTTAAATGAAAAAAATACAGAGGATATTCTAAATATCGAAAATACTTTTGACTTAAATACCGAAACACACTACTCCCACAAAATACGCCTTTAATCAAATTGATATGATTAAAAAGCCCACCTTCCAAAAGCCACATGAATGTCATTGAAGGAAAGTCAATGACATTTATATCCGTTGCATTTTTTTTTCTTCTTTATTCTACTATGAATGCGAGAACTATGCTCACTGTCTTTCGTTTCATTGGAAATGTTCTTTTACGTATAGAAATATAGGTGACAAAATCAGCATGTGCTCACATGTATACATAGTTTCGAAATACTGTATCATTAAGTGTTTCAATGTTATTTTTTCTACACTTAATAACACTTTAACACGTCTTATTACACTTAAAAGAAGGAAACATATCTACACTTTTTTCCCCGATTGTGAAGGTTCACCTGGGGACTCGACCCTGGCATCTTTAGTTTACTGTTTAGGAAGATACCTGAAATTGGACTTAGATTTTTTTTTTTTTTTTACTCAAAACAGCCATAACTAATGCACTCAAATTTTTTTGGATTAGACTGTACATTATGTACTATCTTTATCAAAAATGAAAAATATACTATTCTGAGCATAGAATGCAATACTCATTTCCTATGTATATGCCAAATAGAGGAAATAACCGATTTTATGTCACACCAAATCCGCTAATTGTGCGAATATAATGACATACTCATTTCTATTTTCCAGAAACAGTATCTTCCGCGAACAGGCACTGATTTAGAAAATAACCCATCACGCTTAAAGTGGATCAAGCAATCCTTAACAATGACTGACAGTAGATTCACTCAAACGAAAGTATACAAATGGCTTACCTTTAGCTCCTGATCCAGTTTTTCCAGTTCACTACAAGATTTTTCGTTTTCCTCTTCTTTACCCTTCTCGTCTCCAGGTTTCGAGTAGAAGACACTGGCGCCCACGATGGATCCACCGTCACGAGTTCGACCTCCGCTCAAATTTACTCCAGCTGCACACCATATCTGAAAACACATCAATGTTATATTACACATTACCAAAATGCCATATATCTACTGTAACGTCATGAATAGTGGAACACATTTAAATTTCAAAATAAACCTCCGAGTAAATGCAGTTGTGTTTGTACTTTAATATTAAATCAAAAACAGAATAGAATGCGTTATAAATAAAATACAACGAATAACTACGAAGAAAACGTTGACTCAAATTTTCTCTGATCTAAACTACTCACTGAGCAAAACAATACGTTTACTGTAAAAACATTAACGTCTAACAGTTTCGCTAACTATTCAATAGTTTGTGAAACTTGTACGTTAATATTATTTTACAACAAACGTATTGTTTTGCTCAGTGAGTAGCTTAAATGAGATTTAAGTCTGTTATATGCAAAGCTTGTACAATACAAAATACTCAAATTTTCTTCTCTCTTCTAGCATTATTTGTAACTTGGCAATTATATTGTTTCTTCACACAAAATGTAAGATTAAAAAAAAATAATAATAATAATTATAAATCGTAATTATAAAATTATTGGTAAATGAGACTGACCTTCATCCCAGGCTCTTTCTCCGTTAAAGGCCGGCAGTACACCGGGACAGGCACTGGAACATGAGACGTTCTTCCGGATCCATCACTTGACGGTCGAGAGACAGACTGATTGGAACTTTTGGCTGGGAGACTCCACCCATAGGCTTGCATGCGGCCATCGTCCTTCCGCACATGCGCCCTCACCTGCCTGTACTGCTCTCGCCTCTCATTCGCACGCCTCTGTTGCAACTTCTCCGAGGACCTCCATGCAGAGACAAAAATAAAAACTTCGGTACCCAATGCAAAACTATCATCACTGCAAGCATTACTATACACAAATTGTACAGCTAATCCACTAACTTACGACATACATACAAAAAGTTGTAAGCCGAATATAAATTCTTTCCTTTCTCTTTTCCGACTTATTTAAAGAAAAAATCCTTTGTAGCTGCTGATGTACAGCACCAAGACACACAAAGACGAAAGAAATGCACTACAGCACTCAATCACAATTCGCACTGCATTATTAATAATATGAACAGGTTACATTGCAAGTCCACGACATATAAATCCTTCGCAAGACATATAAACAGGGTATCTACTAAAGTTTCAAAATTAAATTTCGTGACCTTTTCTTCACCAAATCATAAAATTTCCTAACATTTTCAAGAGCAAATTTGGGTGCGAATTTGGCCGAATTTTCATCCATGCGATAGAAACGTACTTTGCTTGCGATTTGGTAGCGTCTAAAGCCGACCATAGACATTTTTGGTGGTGAATTTTGACGTTTTATAGAACGAAATTTTCCTTACTTACGAAATCTGTACTTACATTTGTAGTTTAAAAAAAAAATCGTGACCTAAAAGCTAAATTTCGTGATTTTCATGACCGTTTTCTGATTTCGTGATTTTTTTGTGACATTCGTGACTTTTGTGATCGATAGACACCCTGATAAAGAAAAAGGAGACATTACCATTGTTGAGAATTTCATGAATTCTGGAGGTAATTTTGATGTTTTCTATTGTGGACATTAGAGAATTTATTGTACATAGGAAAGGTGACACATACCCCGACCTACAAGGAATAATTTGTGAGTAATGATGCTTTAATGCGTAGTTATTCGTTCGAGTATATGTATATGTACGAGATCAGTTTTTACGACAATCTGTAATGAGAAGTGAACCAGTGAGTATGAAAACCCAAGTTCCCAAAGAATATTCTTGAAGTATTTAAAAAACAGACATTTTACCTTAACATCAGTGTGTTAATTTTAACAAAAATTATTTGTCTTTTAAATACTGAATATGCATCGTGAGGATTTCGTGAATATATTACGAGAGTGAGAGTGACCATGCTCTACAGTGAACGAGTGCTACAATACGTTTAAGAAGTTATTATGGTCTCCACTCAGGTCGTCTAATGATTTTGGAACTAACCACTGATTAACTGATATTACTATCAATGCAAGGAATAGTGATATACACTTTAGATATTGGACATGAAAAGTTTGTTTCAAGATGAATGCTTTAAATGTTGACGGCTGATCAAAAGCAAACAAAGAATGATTCTGAGCATGGAAATGTTTGTTCCAGCATTTGTCTGGAGGATGAAATATGATTTCACCACTTCAATCCGTAGACGAAAGAACAACCTAAGCAATGAAAACAAAATCTCTTGCTTCCGAGAAATTCTGAGTGAAGTGGACGCTCGCTAACTTGTGGTCTCTATCTTCTGAAATAGCGAATAAATATTATTGATTTCTTACCTGCATCCCAGATAGACCATTACAGGTGACTACTATGTTCACTTAATTTGAAAACTGAGGAATGCAATCAAAAGAGGGTTTCCATTCATAAATGCTTTGTTTACATCATCATCATCATGGTTAGGATTTTGGAACAGTTAATGACCGTTCTCCGGATTGTGTCTTTAGCGACTACTTTGTTTTCCTTGGTGGGAAGGTCACTTGCGGGTAAACAACAACAAAATATTTGACGCTGTAGAAGAGTAACTTGAAAGACTCCGCTTTCATTGAAATTCAAATGCTGAAACACAGATTACGGAAGTATTATGTTAAGGATGATTAGACTGAAAACTTATATTTTTCCCCTCTGCAGCCAGCCTTGGACATCCGTATCACTCCTTGTATTCAAGTTTATTTTCTTTAGATACAGATGCTACAAATACGTTGGATGAATGGAGGTTATCTTGATTTAGCTGCATTAATTTTTCATATTTTTAGTGTTCCTCTTTCCTTATTATTTCAAAAATTAATAATCCTAGCCTTGAAGCAAATATTCGGAGCAAGGGGAGGGTTCTTGGGCATCTTTATCACACAATACATATTACAAAAGGGGTACTTCTGGCGTAATAACTATGCGAGTTATGGTCAAACTGGTTTGAGAGTTCTTCATCAGAAGTTTTAAAAGTTTTGTTTCAAAATCGTTAGTGTACATACGACTTCATTGCCTCCATATGAAACTGCCCTTTTCCTCTTTTAAAGTCTACAAACAAAACTATGTGGGTTCCTGTCACCACTGCAAGGCGCGTCCTCAGGTTGCGGATCGAGAAGAAGACCTCTAGATATAGATGTTAGCTGCGAATATACTGAATAAGCAGTCGCGGACAGAAGACAAGGAGTGGTCCTTCAGCTTGGGGGCTTGGGAAAGCTAACAACCTCATCCTGCGAAAAAAGGCACTTGTTTAGAAACATTCACAGATGTCTCGGACAAGGACTAATAAATTGGCACGACCTCACAAAAAAGGACACGAGTGAGTTAGAGAAATACAGAATGGACCTAGTAGGAGTTCAGGAAGTTACGTGGGAAGGAAATGGATCTGTTAATTCCGGAAATTTTACGTTCTTTTACGGGGAAGGAAATAAAGATCACCCGTTAGGAACAGAGTTTTTCGTTCACAAACGAATATTACCAGCAATTAAACGGGTTGAATTTGTCACTGACAGACTTTCTTTTATTACTCTTAAGGGACGGTGGTGTGATATTATTGTTTTAAATGTACATGCCCCAACTGAAGATAAGGATGACGATATAAAAGACAGTTTTTACGAAGAAGTGGAACGGGTATTTGACCAACTCCCGCGATACCATATGAAAATTCTATTAGGGGATTTCAATGCGAAGGTAGGACGAGAGGATATTTTCAAACCGATTATAGGGAACGAAAGTCTGTATAAGGAAAGTAAGGACAACGGTATTAGACTCATGAACTTCGCAACATCCATAAACCTTATCGTGAAGAGTACAAAATTCCCATATCCCGACGTTCATAAATGCACTTGGACCTCACCAGACGGAAAAACACATAATCAAATTGATCACGTTTTAGTAGATAGAAGAAGACAATCTAAATAATTGATGTTCGGTCGTTTAGAGGGCTGATTGTGACACTGATCACTACCTCGTAGCAGCGATAATAAGAGAAAGATTATCGTTGAATAAAGGAAATATTCAATGCCTAAACACGGAGAAATTTAATTTAAAGAAATTAGAAGAGAGCCAGATAAGACAGGAATACCTGATTGACGTTTCGAATAGATTCTCGGCTTCAGAAGATTCGGAGTGCACTAGTGTTGAGGATACTTGGATTGAAATTAGAGATGGCATTAAAATTTTAGCAAAAGAAAAAATTGGGACACACGGAAATACGTAGGAACAAAAAACCATGGTTCGACCAGGAATGCATTAAACTAGAAGAAAAGAGAAAATAGGCAAAATTACGTTGCCTACAAAATCCGAATGAAAACTACACAAAATTTCGTAATCAGGCGGGAAACTTCCAAAACTTTTAGAATAAAGAAGCGCGATTTTTTGAAAGCTAAAATTAAGGAACTCGAAGATAATAGTAAAAATAAAAATATTCGGAACATGTATAAGGGGATCAGCGAATTTAAGAAAGGCTATCAACCTCGTGTTTATATATTAAAGAAAGCTGATGGAACAGTTCTCACTGATACGGATAGTATCTTAAATAGATGGAAAGATTTCTTTGACGATTTGCTAAACACGCAGCCGAAAACTAATGTGCGTGGAGAAAAAGAGATACACACCGCAGAACCGTATATTCCAGAACCTAACCGAACAAAAGTAGCAATCGCTATAAAGAAATTAAAGAAACACAAATCTCCGACTGTAGACGAAATTCCGGCTGAGTTAATTTTAGCTGGAGGCGAAAAATTGTGGAACAAGATACACAAACTCATTCTCCTTATCTGGAACAAGGAAGAATTGCCACAGGAGTGGAAAAAATCAATCACTGTTCCAATTCACAAGAAAGGCGACAAAACTGACTGTAATAATTATCTAGGCATTTCTCTTCTGTCAACATCCTATAAAATCTTTTCAAATATTCTATTAGCAACATTGACCCCATACGCAGAGTAAATTATTGGAGATTATCAGTGCGGATTTAGACGAAATCGATTAACTATCGACCAAATATTTACCATTCGCCAAATATTCGAAAAGAAGTGAGAATACAATACCCCGGTACATCAACTATTTATTGATTTTAAAAATGCTTACGACTAGGTTAGGAGAGAAACATTGTACAACGTTCTCACAGAATTTGGAATACCGAAAAAGCTAATTAAATTAATGAAGATATGTTTAAATTAACCCAAAGTAAAGTCCGGGTATGAAAATTTTTGTCCACGAGCTTTTATGTCAAGAATGGCCTGAAACAAGGAAATGCGTTGTCGCCATTACTATTCAACTTTGTTCTGGAATACGCTATAAGGAAAATCAAAGTTAGCAACCAGGGCCTAGAGTTGAACGGTGTTCACCAGGTTATGGCGTATGCTGATGATGTAAATTTAATAAGGAATGATAGGAGAACAATAGAAAGAAATGCAGAGGTCTTATTAAGCGCTTGCATGGACATGCGTTTAGAAGTAAATGCAGAGAAAATTAAATACATGGAAGTGCGTCGGGACCGTAATACGGCAAATTGTGGAGGCGCTAAAATATTAAATAATACTTTTGATAAAGTGAATGCTTTCAAATATTAACAGACGAAAATCATATTCACGAAGAAATTAAATGTCGACTAAAAGCACGGAATTCGTGTTATTATTCAGTTCAAAATCTCTTGTTATCGCGAATTCTGTCGAAGAAATTGAATCTTAAAATATATAAAACGATAATCATGCCTGTTGTTCTGTACGGTTGCGAAACATGGCCGCTTACTCTGAGGGAAGAACATAGACTGAAAGTATTTGAGAACAAGATCCTGAGACGAATATTCGGACGCAGGGAATGGGGAATGACGGAAACTTCATAACGAGGAAGTACATAGTTTATACCGTTTACCCAATATTGTTAGGGTCATCAAATCTAGGAGGCTCACGTGCGCAGGTCATGTAGCTAGGATGGAAGAAAGTAGAAACGCTTTTAAAGTCTTGATTGGAAGACCAATCGGAAAACGACCATTAGGAAGACCTAGGCGCAGATGGGAGGACAATATTAAGATGGATCTCGCAGAAATAGGATCCAAAGTAGAAACTGGATCCAGTTGGCTAAGGGTAGAAGTCAGTGGAGAACTTTTGTGAACACAGCATTGAATCTCTGGATTTCATAGGCCATATAGTTAGTTACAAACAACATTAAACACGAGAGATATTTGTGTGTGGTGTAAAATCCTAAATTGACTGTGGAAAAAGACAGTATAAGAAGTTTTAAACAAAAATGAATAAACTGAGCATGGACCTAAAAGAATTATCTTGATACTCCCAGTGTTTAATAATTGTAATTGTTAGTATTTTCTTATTTTCCTTCCAAAATAGCGTGTTTTCTTGACCCAAAGATGGCATTGAGATGAATTTTTTGTAAACAGTCCCAGTTTCCAACTTTCACCCCAAAGACAGCCGTTAAGAAAGGGAGAAGGGGGAAGAAGTGTCCTCGCCGAGCGAAGAGGGTTCGTCGCGAGGAACAGAAGTGAGCAGATAAGGACAGTGCGCGGGTGGTTTTGTGTAGTGCGTAAAATTAGCATTTGAACATAGACAAGCAATCTAAATTTTCATTATTCACATTGCAATATAACAATTGGTTATCAAGAACAATCAGCTTACATGTTTATTCGGTAATGAAGAGAGTCAGTGCCAGACAATGTATGCTTATCAGAGCTATTTCGGGTTTCAATTATAAAACAAACAAACAAACAATCGATCAACTGAAACAATAGATTCAAGTTATATATTTAGTTAACTTTATTAATCTACAATTAATATTCATATATTTATTTAATTGACTTACATGTTATTCAACTTACTATATATGTGATAAATTAAATTACTATTGAACACGAATGCGATCATTATTCAACTCGCGTATCCGTGAATGAACCTCCTAGAAAATACAGTTCTGTTTATAATTTAACAGTGGTCCTACAACTATTGCTCATCAATCACACATACCAAACATAACAAACAGTAAGAATTTTTGAAAGTGAATCAATGCATTTCTTATTCACGCAATGAGTTATGTATTTCTTCATCGTTTTTCATAAAAAAAAAAGAGAAAATTTTCTTTTATTGATTTAATTCTTCCATTGTTCGCACAATTCTGTTGTGATGAAGCAAAGACAGTGCTACCTAATAAGATGAAGTTTTCATTGTACCAAAGTTCTCGTGATAATCATGCATGCCTTCACTTACTTAGTGTTTTATTATTTGCAGTAGGAAGTAGTAGTTTTGTTGATGTGCCATATATGTTACATAATTAGTTATCTGTAATCATCCAATGAAAACCTTTGTTCTTGCCTTCATGCATGATGTAAAAGGGTACTCTCGTTTAGTGACGTGAGGCGAACCGATCTCAGTAACTCTGAAGGAGTAACTTCGCCTAAACAGAAAATTGTAAATACCACTTAACTCGGCACAAGCATGCCACGTAGCTTATAGCAGTTGCATTGTAAGTATGCGTCACAGTTACAAACATGTACGTAGCTTTTAGGGGTACGCGTGCCACTGTTAGAACACAAACAATAGATACAATCTGCTGTAATACATAAATAAAGCCGTCAACAATCCTTTCCACCAGTAGAAAAACGATCAACTATTATTGGCAACGAAGCACTACAATTCTTAAAACTGAGATGATCTATCGATTGACTCATGTTATCTCTGAACAAGAGTTCAAGAGAAAGTAAATTATAGAAGTTAATAATAATTTTGGACTGTGTTCCATTAGCCATACTATGTGCTATTCTCTTGGTATGTCAATGAAAAGCCTGATGACAGTACACTTCAGGATCAGTTACATCTTAATAGGTATGGTGGTTATTATAATGTTATAGCTTCAATTATTACGTTTACAGAAAAAAGAATTTTTAGATTTTCTCGAAAACTACGCATGAGGATTTATACTCCGTCCATGTTATTTTGTTCAGCTCAATAAGATCTATTCATTGGTATATGTCTCATCTTTGGACGACTTCTCCGTTATACGCTAATAAATACGGTAGAATTTAAAAGTATTTCACATTCTGAAACAATGTTTTAAAATCTTGACAGTTTGTGAGAAAACAACTAAAGAAACGTGTAGAGGGCAGCCCACTATATACTACTAATTACACAAATAAGCCAACCTTCCTTTGTAAAGTTTTGTAATTGATCCTGGCTTAAATCAATAATAATCATTATGTACAAATACTTAATTTCTCACTAGTGCTTATCCTAAGCTGATATTTCTCATTGTTCAAAGGTTCATATTATATTGGTGTTTCATCCGGGAAAGCTATGGTATTATCAAATCCTGAGTCAATGCACCTACCACAGGCTAGGTTGTGCTATGATTATTCTAAACCATTAAAAATACCTCATTGCGTACTAACACACGTGAATTTACTTACCAGCATCATTTAAGTGTCAATTTTCTTATACGCACCAGAACATTCAAGAAATTGACAAGTAAACATTGTTCAGCCACAATGCGTATGATCACGATCATGGATGTCCGCAAATGAAGGGAGTGGTTTGTAGACTCTCCCTGGAGTTCAAGTGAATCAATAATTTGAATTAAGTTTCCAAGCACAAGCAATATTTTCTAAGTTTAACTCTCCGATATTATCTTTATTTCATTATGTTCCTATCATCTGTTGTAAAGATACCTGTTATATGATACTAGGTGGTCAGCAAAATACAAAAGCATTTGTCTTTCTACTTAGAAATTATGCCGTGAATTCCAGACTGATATACAAATCTGGGGTGATAAAATGGTTCAGAGGTTGAACGCTAATCTCTGGTGCGAGGGGGCCATGTGACTTTTTCGTGAAGAACATTATGTCTGTGTTTTTTCGCGGTTGTTTTCTCCCACATACTCATTCCACCAACCCTTCAGGTCATAAAAGTAGGATTAAAACTAGAAATTTAATTTCATTCATTTCGCCTCTGCATGACCTTTTCGCTCCCCTAATCCCGAGCTGAGCCCCTCCTGAGAAAAATCCTGCAGACGTCCACATCCTGTGATGATAGGGTATCAGTTGACCTGGAATAATGTGCGCTTCTGAGAAAATCGGAAATCACTTCAGCACGTGAAAAAAAGCTTCAGATGATGCGTGACCACAGATGGAAATTTTATCCATAAATACGATAGTTATCAAAGCAACAGTCCTCACAATGGATGAGTCTTCACTATTGTAGACTTAAAAAAAGCTCAACAAAAGTAACAAGTGCAATAAAAGCATTTGCGACAAAGTGAACTGTGGACAGAAAGTTTATTCTCATTAGATAGTCAATGTTCTTGCTTGTTTATTGTGATGCTCTGAGGCAGTCCGGAGACATTAGCAAAATAAAGAGGTCTGAGGTACGGAAGAACAGAGACCAGTTGCTCCCTCATGATCATGCGCCCAGCTACTCTGTTCTCTAGACACAACGGTTTCAACAGCAAACATTACAAAACATTATAAAGCTTAATCATACCATCCACTCATCACATTCGACCAAAAAGTAAGTTGACACTTGACTCAGTGCAGGATATTTACACCAAATTGCAGGAAGAGTTCGACAGACTGAAGCACTTCCAAGATGATGTTTGAAAGATATCCTTAGAAGCTATACACAGACGGAGAATTCTGTTCAAACATTACTACTGCAAGTGTAAGTTAGCCTATACAATAGAAGTTAATCAAGAGTGATGTAGTTCGTGCATCAACCTTAGTTTAAAAGGATCCGTGATGAGGAAGGCAATAACCTTTTGTCGAAACGTTCACGGTAAGATTTATAATCTGGGTGTTTTTGGTAAGTACAGCTTTAGTCAGTATTCAAATTATTTATCTATCAAATTACTAAACTATCTCTCTTCAATTACTTGGCTGCACTTGCTTTCATAAGCACAGTAACATATTCCTCAGTCGATCAGGAAGAATATCTAATTAGGGAAGAGTGTGGTGTCACTCAGAGATACTTGCGTCAATTTGGTGTACGAGTAGGTAACGAAAATAGAAACGAACGTGTATTCGTTTCGCAGGCGTTCGGAATCGGAAATAGTGGGCCTTACAGTTCTGGAGAATCATATATTGATGGGACGGAGCCTTTACTCACTGTTGCAGTTATCTGATGAAGCATATAGCGAAAGGACATATAATGTACTTTTCTGTGTATAGTACTGAATATTTTCTGGAAATAAATTCCTTTTCTATTTCCTCTTCGGGATTCATCTACTCCAATTAGGTGCTCAGTATTCGTTTACTGATTCTTGTTCCTTAGCACATAGTAAAACATTCTTTTCAAACATCTTCGCAAGTAAAGAAATTGGGAAAAAAAATTCTTAAATATCTCCATCCGTTATTTATGCGAGAACCATCTTTTGGGAAAATTACTTACAAGCACGAAGAGCTTAAAAATAACTTAGTGATATTAAAGCACTGTCTTGTGAAGTAAGCTATATTTATTCCAATGCCAATGTACTGTAACTTAGTATATCTGTGTGTATATGTTTCTTGCACCCATATTTAGTATACACTCCTTTCTTCAATATTTTACAATGAACTATTTTCACATGTAACACATTATCTTTCCAAACACTTAGACAATTGATTCTGAAACAGAAACCAAATAACACTAACATTTAAGCCTTGGAGATGAAAAAATGAAATGAAATCTTTGAGTTTTACGTCCCACGCTTGTGCCGGTTAGGCTAAAGGAGACGGTGATGATCAGAAATCAATGAAATGGTGGAATGAAGAAAGTGGGAGGAAACGGGAGAACACCGAGAAAAACCACGAGCACGGTGTTTGTCCACGACAAAGTCCACACGGCGCGAGCTGGGATCGAACCAGGGACCCCAGCACCGGAGGTGAACGCTCTACCACTGAGCCACCGCGCCCCCCGCCTTGGAGATGATGATAATACATTAATAACAATGAAAATGCATGCAACACGTTTATTCTACAAAAGTATGTACAATAACATGAAAGTTCACAATCGTACACGCATTACGAAAGAAATAACTTAATTTGTACTCAAATGAAATTATGGCAAAAACACTTGTAAATTATTCCAAAGTACTTACAGGTCCCCAAAAAATCCAAGCCTCTCTTTCTATCAACAAGAGTTCGTTTCCTCATGGTATCTAAGGCAGGACTGATATGATGGGTTGGTGCATTGTATCTTACATTCACATACGGCAACGGCTTCCGTTGAGGCCTCTCCGATGTGCTGAACAAATTGCTGAAACTGAAACATATTCAAATTCAGCTATGTAAACATTACAATCAATAACATAAAACTTATAAAATATTATAGATTTCATTTCTTACACGCAATACTACATATAATTAAATAAGAAATTCCACCTTTTTGTTGTGTAGATACTCTTTTTCCTCCTGATATACCGCCCACCTTTCTTCTGCGGACTTCATCTGAGGCACAAATTACTTACGCAAGTAAATACATCTACATTGCTTTAAATTGGACCTAAAGTTGTGTGAAATATAAATTCTGTTGTGAAAAGAAAGAAAAATATTAGGAACTGCCACTCGGAAAGTATGGTTGTCGTTTGAATGCCTATTATATCCACTGTTACCAGCATCATTTCTTGATGTAAACAGTTTGTTAGACACGATGACTAATCTTAATGATGAATCAGGCTTGTTAAACAAACTTATACATAAAATTAAAAGGCACTTTTATTTGCGCTAGATTATAAATAAAATTATGTATTGGAGTTATAAATTTAGATTCCTATATAACAAGCATAACACATCAAGAAAATATAGTGGTGGATGTGACAAGCATGAATACAATTAACACCTTTTTCTGGTGTTTCGAGTGGTGGCCACAACAGGTCCAATTTAACAGATGTAGTTACCTCATAATAATTAATTTGTGCCTCAGATGAAGTCCACAGAAGGAAAGTAGCAAAATATCATGAGTTAAAAACCCAATTCACGCAACAGGATAAAAAGTTTTACTTAAACATAAAACTCAATTGAAGCGAGAGTAAGGCAATTTCAACCACTCGACTCAATCTGCATTTGTATATCCGTCTGCTACCTAAAATTTCTCCAATTTCACCTCTCTCTCAGCTTCTAACTTCCTGTAACATTAAGAAATAAGCCTACTACTAGGGGTTAAATTCACTGAGAATATGGGGGTAAAAAAAGTGAAATCACCTCATGTTGCAAGCTTACACATACACAAAGTCATTGGTAAGAATTGAAAAATGAAATGAAATTTTTGAGTTTTACGTCCCACGGTTATGCCGGTTAGGCTAAAGGAGACGGTGATGATGAGTAATGAATGAAATGGTGGAATGAAGAAAGTGGGAGGAAACGGGAGAACCCCGAGAAAACCCACGCACACGGTGTTTGTCCACCACAAAGTTCACTTGGCGGGAGCAGGGTTTGAACCCGAGACCCCTAGCACCAGATTGGTAAGAATTGACTTTGACGCAATATAGTTCATGTTTCCTTTAAGGCTAGTGCTTGGGGTTGGAATTGACCAAGGATAACAGGGTAAATGTATCCTTGTACTGGAAGTTTAATCACATACATAACACAAGAAAACAATTTTCAACGATGACTTTCTTAAAAAACTGTTTACTTTTTATGGAACATACCGTGTATTTTGTTTTAGTCTTAAAAACTTATTCCTAATGTTTGGAGTTGAATCTTAAAAAGAAAAGAAGAAAAAAAAGTGTAAATATATCTTAACAAGAAAGTATTAAAGCTATATAAAACGTTGTGTTTTCCGAGTATTTATTCAGTAAGGGGCAAACGGTTTTTAATCTACTTACAAGTTTAAGACCATTTTCACGATAACTTTGTTTTAGGAGGAAAGAAAAAAAAGTTTCCTTGGAGGCATAACAATTCTGTTACTGCTTGATAATGATAGTTTACAAGGATAAAATTTAAAAACTTCCAACTTGGATAATATCTTTCGTTTATTTCTACACTATATGTCACCGCTAGACACTGAAACTAGAACATGTGCATAATGTTTAAAAATAAAAAAAATCTTCCACGATCACTTTCGTAAAACCTTCGATTTTGATAAAGTATGTTTATTTTTCTTTGAGCCTTCTCTATCAGTCTCATTGCTTCGGAAAGGGAGATATTGGTTAAAAAAAAAAAAAAAAAAAGTTATCCCATTAAAAAAGGTTCACCATAAACTTCGTTAATATTCTCCGATTCTATGCAACATGACGTGTTTTCTTTTTAGAAGCTTAAAATTGTCAATTACTCGGCTTGTTTAACACTAGATGATATTTCATCGTAACTTTACTATAAATTTCATGATTTTTATTAAACATGCCGTGTGCTTTCCCTTCAATTTCTTGATTTTTTTTCTTCTTCCCCTCCAAGGGTGTTCTCTAATCGGAACAAGCCATACAAGGCGCAGGGTTCGGGGGAGATAAGGCTTCACATTTTTTAGACATCGGTATCATGTCTCGGTAGTCTATCTCCGATGTTTCCCGAGATCAGGTGAACTTATAAATCGCAGTACAACGAGGGCTCAACAAGAAAAAAAGTAACACATCTATCTAGGATCAAACTCAGGTTGCCCAACTGGTGGACAGACTTCTTATTGCTTACTACGCCACCGCGTCTCAAATGATACCAGTTGGTTACGGTTAAAATCTTGCTATCTATAAATAATATCTTTATCTTTACGAAGTATCTTGAAATTTAAAATAACTTGAGAAAAAAAATCATTACACATAGCACATATTCTCTATAAAAAGACGTTATAATGTATATTTTTATTACGTACTACTGTTAGTTGCATCAACTACGTAAAGATCTACAAACAAAAATAATTTTAAATCCTCTGGCCTAAAGAAGATTAACCGAGAGTTCAACTGAAATATAGGCTGAAAGAGCATTCACTGAAGAAATATTCCCGGTGCATCTTTGTATTATTTATAATGAAGAACTACTTTTCGAATACTAGTTTATTTTCAAAAATGACACAATGTAACACATGGTATTAAGCCATCCTTCAGTTGATTTTGATGCCGCACTTTAAAAGCATTCCAGTATTTAGCTAAGTGATGCATATCAATATTTCAGTTGAGCTCCAGATACACAAATTTCCGAAGCAAAAGACAACACATCGACCGGCTTCCAACTCTTATTACGGTAAAACTAAAACTAAGATGTATGAAATACACATGTCAAGACTGGTAGGTAAAGTATTATTTTATTGAAACTACGGAAGCCATCTGCAAACACTTACAACTTCCATATACTCTGTTTGCTCTTCTTATCCATCGTTGGATCGTTCCTGGACGCTCGAATCATTTCAGTCCAACGAACTGCTTCCTGCAGCTCCATGAATCTTTCTTTGTATTGGTTTCTTTCCATCAATACTCTTGCCATCTCAACTCGAGTGAATCTCTTTCGCTGAGCCATCGGAACATCCTCCTAGAAAAGTAATCACACACCACTTATATCACAATTTATTGACATTTCGGAACAGTTATCAAAAATAACATGTACAGTAATTTTACTACTGAAATTGAATTACACTGAAACATATAGCTTCCAAATCGCGCCTTTTATATACAACAACAATAATAATACGTATCTATGTACATGGCGCTTTAACTCCTACTTAAACTTAAATCATTTTCACAGCCTCAATGCATTTTATCAAACTTTATTCAGCTGAAAGCCCTTCAAGCATATATTTGATATCTATCTGGTATTTACTTCTATAGTATTTGTGTTACTAACTTTGAATGTATTCTTGTTTATAAATTAAGGTAAAAGCAAATTCAATTTATTTCGAATGTTCAACCTAGTTATTTAAAAAAGAAAAAAAGTTTCCAACATAAAGAAGAACAATTTGAAACTCTTGTAACGAAGATCTAAGACGAAATAAAGAAGAAACTCGTATCAACTGCGCACCTCTACATAAAGGTATGAAAATAACTCAAAATTTAAGTAAGGATAGCAATATTTTCATATGGTTGTAGGAAGGATAGCAAATTTACAGGTTCACTGTATTTGTTTCCAACAATTAAAGCAGTCTCAATATTTACTTTTAAGGAAGATTATATGTTATTGTTCTATAATGAAGCCTGCTGTGATACCAGCATTCAACCCTATACCCATTTCCTTTTATTTAAAAACAAAACAAACTTGTAGTTGAAAAGTCTTATTCGATGTAGATTTTATTTTAACTCTTCCGGATTAATGAACTATCCCAATACCTCATCATCCGATTTGCTGGCTTTCGCATTCTTCTCTGCTTCTTCTTTGATTTTCTTGATCTCATCCTCCAACTCCTGGATTCGAAGGCGCAATCGAGACTTCACAGCCTGCAGAGACTTTATTTCTTCACGAAGGATCTCCTGCTCGCTGAAAACAACATAAAAACAATTAATCCAAGAAGAAAACCAAAAACTACTTAGTTTATGTTACTTTCGAAAATGAAAGAACGGAAGTATTTCAACTATTATAGTTTGGGAGCAGCGAAATAAAGAAAGAAAAGAGAGAATTCCTCGAAATTAGAAGAGATCAAGCAATGCTTACAAGTCATATTCAAATTCTCAACAGTTATCACCTTAAGATATTTAATTTTTTTAAATATTCTATTTAATACTTCGTCCATATTGAAGAATTTTCTTAAAAACACATCATATTTTAATTCACGATCCCAGTGGAAAAATCCCACACAAAATTAAACATTTATCTTAAAATCTGTGGTGCACAGACAAGTGGGAGTTCGGACCCCAAATGATATTTTGCCCTAACCTTCCCTCCTCCGAGCCCTAATGAATTTCATATGTTATGGGATTATTAAACTTATTTACAGCAAAATATTAATGATACAAAATTATTATTCTTTTATTTAAACCAGTCATGTGCAACAGCCGACCCTAGAGCCGCCCGGCCCATTCAGGCTCTTTAATCCGCCCCGTCTGACTCGTTATTAAAAATGAATTTATTACGTAATCTCTTACACTGAATTGAAAATTTTGCTTGAATAACTGACGCCCGCCTCAAACACCTAGTGGTAGAGTGTACCACCGAATATTGGCAGATTGGTCAAGTTTTCCACTAAAATGTTAATTAAGATTTTTCTGGTTTTCTTTAGTAAGTAAATATTCTGGTTACTGTTATAACAGTTTTTATGTTTCTGTGATATTAATGTACGACAAACGATTTTATATATTGAATATGTCTATTCAATTATTGTGAAAATGCTATGCATTGTCTCGTACGGCCCTCGACTCCAGTAAGTCCTCTGTGGTTGGCCCATTCTCTGTTCCAACTTGCACATGCCTGATTTAAACCATGTCACCGCATTAAAATACTTAAAACAATGGAAATTAATCATCCACTTTGCAACTCTCATTTGCCTAACTGAATGCACACATTTGCAGCTTTATTACTATACTTTTGTACAAGAAAGTCTAGGTTCAAGGTTTTTTTTTTTTTCATATCATTTATACCTCTATAAAATTGAAGTCAAACATAAACTTTGTTTGTTTGTTTGTTTATAAGTAACTTTTCCTACAACCTGTGATTCTAACTTCAAGTAATAACAATATGAATAATATGTGTGTACTGTACGTATCTGTATGTGTAAGATGTATGTATGCAACGCTTTCATATTATGGAAAAAGACTTCTGGATTTTACTACGTAAAAAGGCAGTCTCTCTTGAAAAATTAACTCCTCCCCCCCCCCATAACAACTTCCTAGCTACAGCACCAGTGACAGAAACTCCCTCGTGACTAAACGGTTAGCGCACGCGCCTTTGGCGTGGAAGACTCGAGTTCGGTTCCCAGCGGGAGGTCATGCGGTTCGGATTTCACGTTAAGCTGTAGGTCCACATCTCACATAGCTTTGCTACTTAGAGGGACGCTAAACTCAAGTCAACTCAACACTGCTGACAATACATTGATCACATTCTCTATTTCTCTTAAACACAAGCAGATTCTTCCTTTATTATGTTTTGTTATGGATTCGGTGTAGCGTTCCCTTTTATAGTGCATTCTTTTGAAAGCCCTGAGTTGGTCTGACAATTGTAGTGTGCTGGTGGATGGATTTTTCTTAACGATGTGTCGTGTGACCCTACAGTCTGTTAGCCTGGGCGCCCGGACCTTAGCTGCTCTTCGAAATTTTTACAACCTGCAATAAATTTCTGGAACCAATGAACCACTGTCCAGTGCTTCACCGCACCTTTCCCTTACGCACGATAAATGCTTTTGGTAGCTGCTGCAGCGTTAACAGTTCATGTATTCATCGTCACTGCCACTAAAAACTCAATGACATACTGATGGAGTGCCGGCCTCCGTGTCAAATAGTCCGTTTGTCACATTACTTCTTGAGCCAGTTTGATCTTGAACTTACAGTCCTTAATGGCGTATACACGCGCAAGCTTTCTGGGTTATGGAAATATTGCAAGCCTTATGACTCACCTTGGTAAAACGTGGATAAAGATTTAACTTCTTCATTGCTGACGTTTTAACATGTCTTTTTTGGCTCATTTACATTATAGTGCGGGCGCTAGCCTGTCACGTGTCCATTATGCGTGCCCTCATTTTGACTGCTGGGTCTTATTACCCACTTAAGAGAGAGTAAATTTCTTTTGGTCACGTGATCTGCTTCATGGTCGTTTAGTCGTCATATTGGATTCAAGATGGCGGATCGTGACTTTCTTTAAACGCTCATAGCTCAGCCATTTATGGACCGATTTTGATCATCTTTTTTTCCTTTGGAAAGAGAAAATTATACTCTACAATTTTGAGTTCTTGCACTTTTCTGCGCCGTTTTCCCGAAAAATTGGAAAGAGTAGAATTGAAGATAAAATTTTAATCGTAATTTTCTCGAAAATGGCTAATAATGCAATATTTTAATAAGACAAAAAAGAAGCAGAATTTAATATGCTTTGAAACGGTATACAACACGCTGGATTTAGTTTAAAACTAGGTTATATATTAAAGGAAAACTAATAGTATATATGATTTTAATTGTTGTTACAAAGCTAGCTTTTCCGCCGTTTTTACCTTCTAGCAATACTCTGTACTGTAGACGCTAGCCCATCTGACATGCGAAGTTTTATGTCCTCTAAGTTTTGTTGTGGGGGTTGTTTAACACCTATACGAATATAAAAACGGTCAGTAGTTAGTTTGTTTCTTAAAATATAGCCCACGTGACCATAGAGGTTGCATCAAACTTGAATTTACAGTTTAAGGAGGAATCTGAAGCACTGTAATGCGTTCAATGATTTCCCATCGAAACTCTCGCGTCTGGGATCACATGCATCAGGGGAAGGGGGCGCTAGCCACATCTTTAAATATGATCACATATCCTTTTATCAAATCTCTCGACAGATATTGAAAGTAGCATAAGGTGCTCTCTTCCCCCGTTAGAAGCCGTTGAAACCCACACTGTCTTCCGTTAATAATTGTCATAATTGACAAAAACAAATCACCAATCACAGTCCCGTCACAAAGTTTGTGGCACCAAAAGTGTCCCCTCGTAAAAAGAAATTGGAAAAAATATTTAATAATGTCTAAATGAACACTTTTTAGAATTTCACTCTACAGAATATCAAGCATATAATACACTTACATGTATCATTCGTAGCAAGTAAGCATTCTCACATTACGTAGGGGAAGTAATACTGAATACCATTGAACAAGGGAAGACTAAAACCGGAAATTAAAATGATCATAAGTTCACAAATGTAAATAAATAAAGTAATTATATTGATCATTTCTTACTTACCTTGTGAGTTCATCAACTTTGACAATAAGGTCGTCTTTAACTATGTTTAAGGCGTTCCTGGAGAGAAAGAAAAGAAAATGGGAATAAACTTTTTCGTTTATGTTCAAAAATAAACAAAATAACTGAAACTGATTGTTATTTATTTCTCTAATGATTATACAGTCATTTACATTTAGAATTTCCTTTAGCTTAAAAGGCATAATTGTGACCATAAAACAATTTTTTTGCATTTCAAACGAAATAAAATTCAGAATTAAAAACCACAAGCAACTTTTAGTTGAATGCAACTCCACTTATTAATCTAAGTGTTCGTTCGTGTAATATTTACGTTCATATAATCCTGTAGCTTGTTCCTTAGGAAGTAATTTCAGGAACAAGAAAATCAGAAAAAACAAAAAATGGATCAGAAGGTTGTGATCTTGGCCAATTAATTTTTGAATCAGCGGCCACAAAATTTTTGAACAGCCCCTAGATCAAGTTTTCGTATGTTCTACGGAATAAGTACATCATACTGAGTTAAGTGATAGTTTGGGTTTGGCTACACTAATCTCCAAGATACAAGGCCTACAAGAAAATTTTTGATTGAAATATTTTAGATCTATTGATCCAAAAATGTTGGCATCTTTAATCTCCACAGTAGTGCTTTCATATTTTAATTCACGTGCGCCCTCAGTTAAAATAATAATAATAATAATAATAATAATAATAATAATAATAATAATAATAATAATAATAATAATAATAATTTTTAATATCGTAAGAATTTGGTATCAAGTCATTTTCTCGTTTCAAGTAGATTAGATCTTTAACACGTAATAGTAATTATTATTAGTAAGAACATCATTCAAAAAAAAAAAAAAATAAATAAAGCGGATAACAATTCAATGTAACAGGTGGAATTGCTAACGACACTTGTGGAACACAAAAGTTTCAAATTACGCCAACGAAAAGGAAAGGCAAGGAATAGAAATGGAATGAAATAATAGCTATTTTATACAGTACTTTGGAATGGGCAAGAATAAAACAGAATAGAATATAGTAATAGCTATTATATATAGTACGTTGGAATGGGCAAGAATAAAACAGAATAGAATATAGTAATAGCTATTATATATAGTACGTTGGAATGGGCAAGAATAAAACAGAATAGAATATAGTAATAGCTATTTTATATAGTACTTTGGAATGGGCAAGAATAAAACAGAATAGAATATAGTAATAGCTATTATATATAGTACGTTGGAATGGGCAAGAATAAAACAGAATAGAATATAGTAATAGCTATTTTATATAGTACTTTGGAATGGGCAAGAATAAAACAGAATAGAATATAGTAATAGCTATTATATATAGTACGTTGGAATGGGCAAGAATAAAACAGAATAGAATATAGTAATAGCTATTATATATAGTACGTTGGAATGGGCAAGAATAAAACAGAATAGAATATAGTAATAGTTATTATATATAGTACTTTGGAATGGGTAAGAATAAAACAGAATAGAATAAATACAGTAATAGCTATTTTATATAGTACTTTGGAATGGGGAAGAATAAAACAGAATAGAATAAATACAGTAATAGCTATTTTATATAGTACTTTGGAATGGGGAAGAATAAAACAGAATAGAATATAGTAATAGTTATTATATATAGTACTTTGGAATGGGCAAGAATAAAACAGAATAGAATATAGTAATAGCTTTTTTATATAGTGATTTTAAAGTACGGTACTTAGAAACTGACTGAAACAAAGCTATGAACGGGGAAGGATTTCGCTATGAAAATATTTCATCTCCTGGAAGTTTCTCCTTTAAGAGTTAAAAAATAAAAAGAGGCGAAGACTCGTGGTGTGCTCAAGCACACCCCAGAATTTTTGTCGGAGTGCTCAGAACCCACACAAAAAAATTAAAAAGGCGAAAAGAAAGGAAAAAGCAATTGCTAATATTTCGCCGTATTTCTTAAATTATAGTAGGCTCCGAATTTTTCAGCCTGGAAAGGGAGGGGGAAGATATAAAGTTTAGGCAGAGACTTTACCAGGGATGATGAAAATATATAGAAAAAATGAAATGAAATCTTTAAGGTTAAAGGCCGTCTAGGCTAAAGGAGAAGGTGATGAGGAGAAATGAATGAAAGGGTGGAATGATGAAAGTGGGAGGAAATGGGAGAACCCCCGAAAAAACCTATGCACACGGTGAAAACATGTAGAATTCCGGGATTGTGGCGTCAAGGATCAGAATGGCGTGACGAGAACTAAAGTAGGAGTTAAAATCCTAAAACTTTCCTGGCTAAGCTGCAATACTCTCATTGAAGAATATCTTCCACTGTTAAAAGAAATAACCATTTTCATTCAAAAATATCTAAAACTGTATCTACAGGAGAGTCAATTTTTAAAATTATCCAATGGGAGAAACCCGGGCCATGCTCAGCTTAGGGGTAAATCATACCCCCAGATACCCCAACTATAGACAGAATTAATTAGACCACCTCCACTTATTTTCAGAACCCGATGCTCCTGCTAGAGCAGCGTTTCCCAACCTTTTTCAACTTGCGGCACACTACAGGTGTTACTTCGATTCTCGCGGCACACTTATATAAAAATAGTAGTGTAAATATAAAACACAGTGGTATTTTTTCTGTGATTATTGACCTCCTCCTCACAGAGAAGAAAGCTCTATCACTAGTTTTTCCCCGTGGTAAATCATTATGCTTATTTTTCATTCTAATTTAAAAACAGAAAACAATTGCAATGAAAAATTGGACTCAGGTTTTTAAAAATACGGTTTCTTTTTAAAAACTGTGTCCAACCTTTTACTAAGAAGGAAGATCACTAAATAACGAACGAACTAACAAATCTCTATTACTTTTAAAACACAAACGTAGGTAATTTGTCGAAAGGATTGAATGATATTTTAAATGTTCAAGTTACAAAATAGTCTGCAACAATGGTCATAACAATGGTAACCACTTTTCTCAAATGTACCGAACAGTAACCCGGTATGAAACTTAAAATTGTAGATTCACAGTAGAGGTTCATAGTAATGTGAAATACAAACATACATTTTTCCCTAGGTTTTGCAATTTGATTGCTATAAAATTAATAATTTTATTTCGATTCCTCGCGCGGTTACCATTATTTGCCGTGTAAGGGAAGTGAGGTGATTTTGAGTTTGTCACGTTCAGCAGCGAGGCTATATGAGACGTGGACCTACTGATTAACGTGGAATCCAAACCACATGAACTCCCGCCGAGAATTGAACCCAGGTCTCCCACACCAATGAACAGAAGTTGAATGCACCAATTGCATGCTGTTTGCTTTTAATGTGACTGCCGGCTAATGTGTTTATTCTTCTATCGAAAGTATAGATTTATGGAAAATATTGAGTAACTCTTTAGGATACGCATTTCAATGAAAGTGTGAAAAAATCCACAAGATACTCTACTTTTGACATAAATTTGAAACACTCTATCTCTTAGTAAAATGCTTTAATCAAATTGATAATAATCCAGCTTGAGGTGTATAAGTGTTTTCTAAAAGCAATTTCAAATGGGTCAGTCATGTTTTCGATCCAAAAACGATGGATTTGACACTAATCTCACATTATCACTCTTCACTTATAAATTGATGTGTGTGAACTTGAACTTAAACAATATCGTGAATATCATTATTCATCTCGGCGATCCAGAAAACTGGATTCGACACTAATGTTAGTAATTTTCATCCCTTCTCACCTCCTTACCGATGGGAGTAAAATTAAACTTAAACGGTATCTCGAGTATCACTATTCGTCTCAGCGACCCCGAAAATTCTGGATTCGACACGAATATAGGCAGTTTTGGATTATTTTTATGCCACCTCTTCCCATCCTCCCTCCTAGGATCCTAGCCTCTCAATATTCATTTGCAGATTGCAAATTTATATCCAAGTTTGGTTTAAATTGCTACAGGCGTTCATGAGTTATGCTGCAATATATATACAGAGTGTTAATGAACTATACCGCCAAACTGTAAGAGATGATTCCCCACATCAAAATAAAAGTTCAAATGGACCTATGGCGAAAAGTGCTTAATTTCAGAGCTAGGGCTGCCCAAAATCAGGAAAAAGCTAAATTTCAACAGGCCCTATTTCGAATTCGAGAAACTGTTTATGGTAGTTCTTATCAGCGTAAAGAAAGCCATGCATATACAATCCAAAAGTGCATATTTCATCAATTTTCAATAGGTATATAGAGTATTCCCTACAGGGTGTAATTCTCAGATATGCTCTCAATAGAGTTTTGAAATATACCATGATTTCTAGGAGGGTCCAAAGTAGACAAGAGGTAAGCCTTGACAACAATGGACACCCAATATTTGGAGGGAAGTCAGAAGTGTTAGGAACCGGTACCTTCATGTTCTTTTGTGTTCAGAATAACGTGTGCTGCGATGTATTTCGTCATGGTATTCTCTTTTCTTCCCTTATAAGCGTGAAACAAAACACCGCAGCATGCGTTTTCCCGAGTACGAGAGACTATGCTGCTGACGATCCTTAACAATTCCAACATCGCACCAAAGGATTCCGTGTTCACTTCTATCAAGTCTTATCGTTTGCCTACTTTGGACCAATCATAAAGTCAGAGCATATCTCAAAATTTGGTTGATGGCATGTTTGGGAATTTCACCCTGCAGGGATACTCTGTACATACATTGAACATCAATGAAATGTGCATTTTTATACTGCGTATGCCTGACTTTCTTTACGCTGATAAGGACCACCATCCTTAGTTTTTCGAATTGGAAATAGGGCATCTTAAAATTTCCCTTTTTTCGTAATTTTGGACAGCCCTAGCTCTGAAACTGCACTTTTCCCCATAGGTCCATATAAACTTTTTCTCTTATTTTGATGTGAGGAATCACCTCTTACAGTTTGTCGGTATAGTTCACTAACACCCTGTATATATATTACAACGCTTCGCGTTTAGCCTGTCAAAGAAACTACGTAGAATAAATAACGACGAATAACGCCTTCGGAGTTGCCTTTGTTAATTCCTGGGCTGAGATGCCCATGTTGACTAAACTTGGGCTTAAACTCATCGGGTCTGTCCCCAGTCATGTTAGCGAGCCCGAAAAGTACACAAGCCAACAAATTTAAACTTTTTGTGTCACATACACGAAAGTAGGTTACTTGAACTAAATTGACTCTCGTGAAAAGGAAAATGACAATAAAAAGTTCGTAACACGTAAGGTTTTTGTGTGACAGAAGTGAGTTGGAATTCGGCGGAAAATTATAAATTAATTTTGTTACTAATGTTATTTAACTATAGGATCTTATTTGGAAATGCATTCATATTGCATATAAGACAATGCAGAATGTAATAAACTAGAGATACATTCTCAGAATATTAAAGTTTGAATATAAATCGATAAATATCTTGATTTTCGACAGTTAGTTAAACTGGTTTCCTGTACTAAATAGAAATTTAAATGATATTCTAAATTATAATTTTGATCAATATTTCAATTTCAATTAGTCCATTAAGCTGCGCTATTTTAAAAGACATATTTTTACAATAAAAGTCTCAGAATGAATGTTTTCATGTGTCTGTGTTGGTACTAAACCAAAATGTGCACCTAATATACAACCTTAACATTGTAAACTTAACAAATGTTTTTAAAATTTATTGTTTTTCTCTACTGTAGTGCGTTTCATTTTCTCTACCAGCAGTAGTCTCACACCATGTGATCCTATTTACCTTGATAACATATTTTTTTGTATATTATGATGAATTTACCATCATTTCTGTACATCAAAGATCCTAGCTTTTCAGTTAAAGTCTCGTTGCGAATGTACACTCGTGTCCAAAATTATTGTCGAATATCTATAAATATGATGTAGGAATATAATTTGATAACAAATTTGCCCGGTATTTCTTATAATGTGAGTATGTGTATAATCGGCAAATACATGTATGTGGCAAATTTCATGTCAAAAGAGCAGTAAATAAGAACACTAAAACGAAAATAAAACTTTCTTGTCCATTTAGCAACATTTTGTTTTACTCATTCTAATTTTCGTATTTATAATCAATTTCCTATGAAATTTACCTCAGATATACATTTCCCAATTATACATATAGTACCAGTATTAAAAATACCCTCCAAAATTATTATTAAATTATAATCTTACAAGAAGACAGTTATACATATGCGACAATCGTTTTGGACATGAGTGTAGGAATTGAATTTTCAGCCAAACTGCCCATGGCTCTAAATTTTTCGTTCGGCCCTTTTTATATGTAGAAATAGTATGCACTACTTTATGTGAATTTACTAATTGACCGTACGTAACATTATTATGTTGTTATGTGTAAGTATTCTTAAAGGCTAATCTTTCACAGTTAGGTGTGACTCATTCGCCCTAATCCCCTAGAAGCAAAGCAAACAACAAATTATTCCCGTATTCCTAGCAATATAATCTTCGAATCTCCACCAGTTTTCCAGTAGTAATTGTAATACACAGACATTGTGTTTGCATTATATCTACAGAATATGACACTGGTATTAGTAGTTTATCTTCCCATTGTATAAAATAGTGCTTTGAAATTTAGTTTAGAATAATCGTTAACCACCTCTAGTTATCTTAGGTGTATTGTTAACCGAATGTCTAGACCAAATTATCTATTTTTAAACTAGAAAGGGAGTTTTGATAACATTGTAAGCCGATAATTGTTAATGTGTGTTTCTTTTTAAAAAGTGAAATTCTAGTGCTAGAACCCAGTAAATTCCATTTCTACAGTCCTCAACTTGATGCGAATGAGATTCGGATCTCTCACTAAATTGTCCAGTCTAGATGTTATAAGGGAGAATAAAACTTCCTATATTAATTTCGACGAAATGAGTTTGGTGATGTCGTATATGTATAAAAGAAGATATAACAAAAAAGAGAAGGAAAACAAATATATTCGGTGCGTTTGTCTACGTGTAAGTCTTCAAAATAGTTAACGTTTCATCTTTGTTATATTCGTATAAGAAACAACAAGTAGTGTGGAATATTTCAAAACGAACAAGTTTTCCATTTTTCTTTAATATTCTAATTCATTCCATGTACGGAACTTTCCATATTTTGATGGTAAAACAGTATTTATATAAGGCAATCCAAAATCCGTGAGTACTTTTCTATTGTGTAAGAATAATGAAGAAAGACATTCTTGTTTGGAAATTTTAAAAGTTTATCTCTATTTCAGACAAACTGACCCCCTTTATGCCTAGATGAA
The DNA here is from genome assembly GCF_964235325.1 of Thermobia domestica. Lineage (NCBI taxonomy): Eukaryota > Metazoa > Arthropoda > Insecta > Zygentoma > Lepismatidae > Thermobia > Thermobia domestica. Next base: position 1,014,120 of record NC_137463.1, read on the forward strand.
GTAGAAGTTAGTTGACAACTTTTGTGGCAACTGAAACGAATACAACACGGTACTCTATAATTCGTTAAATGACGATAATTCTGTTAACAGACAGACAATTAAGTAGAAATAGCTCATTTACATAAAAGATCCCAGTATCAAATGTATTTTAAAATGGTATATAAAATTTAGACTATTGTAATCTTTGTATATGTTAGTCTGTAGGATGTAAAACTGATACTTCCGCCTATTTTCAGACATGTTAGTAGATAGGGAATGGGGATTCTGCAGACAAATTTATTATTAGCCCATTTTAACTATATGTCACCCTATCATCTCTAATAACTTCTAATCTACCCCTAATAATTTCTAGCGCACTCCCTATCCCAAATAACTTCTATTACATCTCAAATAACTTTCTATCTTACTCATAATAACTTCTAACACATTCTATCACTAAATTTAGTTACAAAAAATCGCTAGATCTGATTCAAAAAAATCACTAAATCTAGTTACAAAAATCACTAAATCTAGTTACAAAAACAAAAAATCACTAAATTTAATTACAAAAAATCACTAAATCTAGTTACAGAAACAAAAAATCGCTAAATCAGGTTATAACCGGTTTTGAATTCAAAAAAACACTAAATCTGGTTACAAAAAAATCACTAAATCTGGTTATAACCGGTTTTGACTTAAAAAATCCCTAAATTTGGTTACAAAAAACCACTAAATCTAGTTACAAATTAAAAACTCACTAAATCTAGTTACAAAAATAATAAGTCACTAAATCTAACATTTTTCAAGAATGAGCAATTGCATTTAAAACTCTAATACATACTCTTTTAAATACAGTTTGAATCATCAAAATTGGATAAGAAATAAGGAAGTTAGCATTTTGCCGCCTGTATTTATGCAACCCAATACACAACACAACACACAATTAAATTTTACCTAAAACTAAACTATACATAATTACTCATTACACAACACATAATTAAATTTTACCTAAAACTAAAACTACACAATTAAATTTTACCTAAAACTAAACTACACATAATTACTCACTAACACCTATCAACTACAATACACAACACAACACATAATTACATTTTAACTATATCTTATAATGCCCCCAAGCTAATGTACTTATACCAAGCTAATGACTTACATCTTTTGTCATCATTCGAATCTAATGCTAACTTATTTACAGCTATAGTATATACATCATGCTTACAACTTCGAATTAGATTTATATTTTTATATGTTTTCACATCATTGAATAGGGTTTGCTTATAATCATCAAATTGTAACTCTTTTGCTACTACACATTTCGTTATTCCTTTTGCTTTTTTCTCCTCTTCATTCTCAACTTTAAAGGCATACATCTTTGATCTTAACCCAATAAACTCCGTCATTATTTTAGCTTTGTTTTCATCCTTCATCTTTCCTAATACTTTTTTGTTTACTAGTGGTATTCCATATTGATTATCCTTTCCATAATCACTTGTGTCAAATAGATCAACCATTTCCTTTAAGTCTTTGTAGGAGTCATCTGTATTAATTTCATATATAAAACTATCAGTATCCGTGTAACATAAGTCTATATCGATATCGTATTTAGGTTTCATAATGTTGTAATGGAAGTCATACATTAATAGTTTTGACAAATCTAGCACACTCATACCAACATATATTGGTTTGTTGAAGGTCAATTTTTCTTTTTTCATATGTATCGCACACAAATTTTCAGTAAATATTGTTCTGTAATCAAAGTTCGGTTTTGCTATTAACTTTTCCACCCTCATTGGATCACATTCTAAGGTAATAGATGGTCTCTTTCTAATGTTTTCCATTGTTTTACCAAATACGCTATTGTTCATTAACTTGTAAAAATCTTTCTCGAAATCATTCTTAGCTCTTGTTCTCATATTTGTATTTAAATCAATATATTCCTTTAACCAGTTTGATTGCTTGAACTCTAATACTCTATGAATTTTCTTCAATATCATCCCAAGTGACATATACAATTTTAAGTTTCTGTAGTGAATAACATATCTTTCTTTATTGTAAAGCGTTGTTAATAATTTTGAATGTTTCGATCCTGGTGGACATATATTTTCTGGAGCTAATGGTAGATCTGTATGTTTATCATGTAAGTATTCTGGATATTCTAAATCAACTTCTAATATGTAGCCAGTTTCTGAATCATCTGGAATATTCATTATGTTCATGTAAGGTTGAACCCATTTAAAGTCTTTGTAAGGCATGTATTGACTCATAGCCCATCCATATAAATTATTTGGATCTAGATAAGCTAAGTACTTTGAAGGTTCATCTTTGTTATAACTTTTCATATACTTATTATTTGCTTTTACATATCTCTTACTACATTGTGAAATTCCACCTCTTATACCTTTTTCTATCATTAATATTTTGTCATAGACAGTTATCATTTCTAGTTTAATCTTAGTCATCTTTAACATTGAATCCCACGATAAACCAGGAGCAGTGAAATACCAAGCAGGATCTAAACCATATGCTTTTAAACACACATCTCTAAAACTTTCAAGTACATCAGCTAATATTAATACATCTGTCTTGTTATAAAGTTCTGTATATTCACCTATATTTTTAATATTGAATGACTTCCAAACATTTTCCGCATGCTCATAATCTTTATCACTGATGTGGGTTTTAGTAAGTTTATTAAAGAACATTTCTTTTGAAGGTAGTTTTGTTTCTTCTAATCTTTCAATTGAGTCAATATAATCATATGGGTACACACCTTTTTTAATTACTAAATCTAATAAACCATTAGTGAAATACTTTGACGTTTCTCTATATTGTTCTTTTGTAAGGTTATTTGCTAGTTCTGCTAAACTCCTTGACATAAACCTAAATGAATCTAGAAATCGTAAATTAATCCCATTCTTTTTATCAACTTTCACATATTTCGAGTATGTTATATATTTTTCTTCATTGTTTGCAATTAGTTTTATTTCATTCTTATCATAAGCAAGTTCTTTAACAAACAGGTGAGTATCATAACCACTTAAATTGTGAATAAATACTGGAATGAAATTAGGATTTCTATAGCTTAAGTTACAATAACTGTGAGCTGCACCTCTAAACCTTCCAGTTAAATGATCATGATCTCTTACTTTTGCTTTATTTATACTTATATTCTTCAAACATTTACCTAATTCATGTTTCCATTCTTCTAACTTTTCAACCATGCTATCATTATCTTTAGCGAATTGTATTTTCTTATTTAACATATTTATTTGTTTTTCAATTGCTGGTGGTAAATCATTCAAGTTTTTCTCACATATATGACAACTATCGGAATTATTATATCTATTTTCCTCATCTTTAGTTAGGTTATTCATTTCAACTTTTTGTTATATATTTTCTTTATTTCTATTGCTTCTTGTTTTAACTTCTTCACAAACACCTTTGCAGCATCTAAACCAATATAACTAACAGGACTTTTATACATACCATTTGAGTATTTGATGTAATAACAGAAACTCATTGGTAAATGCTTTTGATACTTCACAGTTTTAGAACAATTATGGTCTACTTCCATTTTACATAACAAACATTCAAAATCGGCATATATCGTAAATGGTACTCTTAATGATCTATTATAATTTTGGAATTGTATTTGATTGTCATATGGTTTTGGAAGTTCTGTTCTAACAGATTCATGCTCCTTACAATATAGCTCATGTTGTTGTAATTGCTCCTCATTTCTAAAATGTCTTACCAAACATCTATCACAAAAGTACAATTTTTCCTTATGTTTTGTTACTTGACTTCTTATTAACCTCGATAAATCCTTTATCCAACAAAAATGACTATTATTTTCATCTTTTACATATAATAAATTGACGTGTTTGTCCTGCTTATTTTTTGTGATTTCAAGTGGGTATATATTATATTCATCATCATAACTATACACGTTAATGGATATGTTACTTCTCTTTTCAAACTTTACTATATCTTTTAATTGTACAGGAAATTCAATACCATTACAATATTTATCTTGTAACTCATTCACAATTTCTGTATAGTGTGAAGGTCGTTGATATTGAGAACATCTATCAATAGGTTTTAAATAACTTGCAATTCAATATAAGAAACATTTATTATCTTGATTTTTAATATTGATTACTGCTTTCTTATCTTTAATTGGTTTAGGAAGGTCAATATAGGAAGAAGCCCGTAATGGTACATATTTATTTAGTCTGATTTCTAAATGTTTAATTTGATGTGATGTCCATCCTGATCCTCTACCTTGAAATTCCTCCATCTCTCTACATAGTTTTTGTTTAGCATGGGTTATATATTCATCTAAGTCAGTTGATTGTAACATTCTTTCATTCATAGTTTTAAAATTGCGTTCTTGTACTTCTTTATCTTTAATAAAATCACAAATGAATACAAGGTTGACTTTTAATGGGTGGTGCTTTAATTCTTCCTTGATTTTGTTAATAACTACTTTCCCACTTATATTTAAAAACTTCACCGGATCTTTATATCCTCCTATGTTTTCAATTGTGATAGTTTGTATTGCTGTTTCCTTTGTTTCTACTTTAATTGGTATTCGTTGTGGTTTCGATTCTTCAAAAACATCTTGGTTAAATGGAAATATGTTTCTAATTTGTGATTTGTTTTGTTCATCTTCATATTTTTAATACGGTCAATAAGTTCAGCCTTTCTTAATTTAGAATAACCTTTTATTCCCTTACCTTTACAATGTTTTTTTAATTCATCAACTTTCATTGTGTATATAACTTTCAATTCATCTGGTTCATTTTGATATTGTTCGATTTTTTTTATTAATTCACTCTTATTTAAAGAACTATAGTTACGGATTTTCTTGACTTTACATATTAGTTTTAGTTTTGTAATCGACATCTCCTTCATCTCCTCACCAGTAAAATTAACATTATTTATACTCATCTTATATGAAAAAATACTGTATCGTTTTTTATCTTCACCAAATTTTTTAGTTCATTTTCATAATATTTTTTCATGTTATATATACCAACATTAGCATACTCAATTTTCCTAAGACAACTGTTAATATTTGTACACCCCTGTCATAGTCTACATATATTAGTGTGTTGTCTTAGTACACGACTTTTATGGGATCACCCCATCAAAGTCACTATTAATATGATAAAAACTAAATCATTTTCATAATCTCACTCATCATAATCATCAGTATTACATTCATATTCATCACTCACCTTCTTATCCTAATTATCTTTTATGGAATAACCATAAAATATAACATTTATAATATTACATTACTTTTATTTATTTATTTAATTATTATGTGAATTATTAAACCATAAAATATAACATTTATAATATTACATTACTCTTATCTATCCAACTATTATGTGAATCATCAAACCCTAACCATTTAACAAACACTTTATTACCTTTCTTTCTCAAAATTTTTTCCACCAAATACTCATTCTTATGTTTAGTTTTTAATAATTCTGATTCATAAAATCTTCCTTTAACTTCTTCATTGTTTAAATCTTTAATTTTATATGTTGGTGGATTAGATGGTATAACCTCATTAATAACAAACACTTCTGTTGACCAATTTGGTGTATAACCTTTCTCAAACAAACCTTTAATTTTACTTATACGGACATAATCACCAATCATATACTTTAACTTAACAGACTTATATTCTTTCTTATACACTTTTTCCAATATCACATGCTCATTTTTCTTATTCACTTCTACAGGTTTCACAACAATTATTCTATGTACTTTGTTATTATATTCATCAACCAAACCTTGCAATATTTTTAACCACTTATAATTACCTTGAACAGTGCATTTCTTCCACATATTTTGTTTAAGTATTTTGTTAAATCTTTCAACAACAGAAGCTTTTTACCACTATATGTTGAGTAATGATTAATATTGTTTTTTCTCATCAAATCTTCAAATTCTTTATTGTAAAACTCTTTCCCTTGATCTGTTTGTAAATTGGTAGGTTTTCTTACTTTTAACACTGATTCAAATGCTTCTGTAACATTCTTCCCACTCTTATCTTTAACAGGAACAGCAAACACATATTTTGAAAACACATCTATAATCGTTAGCAAATACTTATACCCTTTATTGATTTCGGAAACACCTTTTAGCACACCACTATCCATTTCCACAAGATCTGCTTGCCATAAATCAGTTACCTGGGATAGTTTTTCCTTACAGGTTTATGAATTTCTTCTATAATGTCTTCTCTAATACCTCCACCTTCATATAGTCAATCGGGTTTTTTAATGAATTGAGATTTATTAACACCACATACAACACATATACCTTTCTTAATATATCTTCCATTCTTTGTTTGTTCTATTCTAAGGTTATCTATTTTTGTATCTGTTGATTTCTTACACTTAACACAATACATCATACAATTTATTATATGGGAAATTATTAACCTCAATCTATAATTCAAACACTATATCAACTAACAACATCATTCTAAAGATCGGCCTAATTCAAACTATAAATCAACTAACAACATCATTCTAAAGATCGGCCTAATTCAAACTATAATTCAAGCATATGTTTGTTTGATGCTGTTGTCGATATTTGATGATTAATACTATAATTAACGGGTGTCGATATTTGATGATTAATACTATAATTAACGGGTGTCGATATTTGATGATTAATACTATAATTAATGCTGTTGTTGGTATTTGTTGATTAATACTATAATTGATCACGAACTTCAATCTATAATTCAATCTATAATCAATCTATATAATAACTTCTACAATTCAAGCACTGTTCATCTATATAATTTAATCAATATAACATTCTATAACTTAGTCTATAATTCAAACAATAATTCAATCTATATAACAATTTATAATTCATCTGTATAATTCAATCTAGAATGTTGTTATATAGATTGAATTAGAATGTTGTTATATAGATTGAATTAGAATGTTGTTATATAGATTGAATTAGAACGTTGTTATATAGATTGAATTAGAATGTTGTTATATAGATTGAATTAGAATGTTGTTATATAGATGGAATATAGCAAATGGTTTTATGAAAGCTCTTTTTCTATATACATTACAACAAACAATAATTGTCCTTCTTCCATAGCTAAATTTTTATTTGGTTTAATCGTTATTATATCATTCTTCTTAAAACAAAAAGGTATGAAAGTATCAGTCAAAGGCTCAATCAAAGTATCACCTAAATATATCTCTAGAAAGTATTTATCCAAACTTAATTCCATGTGCATTATTTTTCCATTATAGAGAAATTTATAACCATTAGAAAGATTGAATATTCTAAAGATTGGTTCCTTAACATTTTTAGCTCTCAATCGACATATTAGGGGTATAGTTTCTTTCTGCATAATCTTTTGAAAATCTTCTTTCATGATGTATGTGTCTTGCAACGTTTCTACTACATCTTCAAATCGTTTTCTATCATTCTCTAATTGACTGTTAATACTAGCTTCTAATGATCTAAGCTGACTTACATTAACAACATTATTTAAATTCTCTAGTAGTTTTAATTTATCTTCACTAATATTTGGAACATCTCTTATCTTATTTTTAGTATTACCAAAAATATCCATATTTATTATATAATAATTTGAATTATTTAACAGCAAGTAAAACAGTTATACGAGCTCCACCAAAATCAATCAAATCACCATTCTCATCTTTAATTGAAACTTTTATATTATTAAATTTGTTGTGATGTATTGGAAAAAATATCTTCTCCTTAGGTTCATATATGATAGGTTCTCTAAACTCTACATTTGTTCTAAATGTTGCTATTAAATCTGTTTCGTTCTGTGTTGTGTCATTATGTTTTAAAATCATACCTTCTGCTAAATCACAATGTATATTTATAGTATCAAACGGATGAAACCTTGGCACCTTATCTCCTACATGTTCTATGCTTTTGATAAAGTTTTTCTCACTAAAACCTAATACAGAGTTAATGCTATCTAAGTTTATATCACACAATCTGCTAAATATTTTAACTCTGTTTTTCTTTCTATCCTCAGTAAATTTAATATCTTTTAAAACATCGGTGGAGTATGGAAGATTTGATTTAATATATTCTTCTAACTCTTTTAAATTATATTGACCAGGTTGAACTATAAGTTGTTTTGCAAGATTAGAATACCCAGGAAAGTTAAAAAACGTTAATTTATTATTTTTCTGTAATGTTTGCAGCTAAGTATGTTGTGTAAAATCCTGCAACAGCTACTTCTAAATCGTTTTCAAATGGGTAGTGCAAAGACATGTTTAATACAGATGAATAACCACTTAAATTAAATAATTTTATTTCTTATATAATAAATAATTAAAATGGATAATTGGGATATTAAAGTAAGGTTAACAGAAGAAACAGCGAAGAGAAAGAGGAATGGTGAGTTGTTACCTGATGATATAAGATGTTTAATAGTTGGGCCTAGTGGTTGTGGTAAAACGACGTTAATGATTGATAATTTTTTGTTGGCACCTAAATGGTTAAAATATGCAAATGTTTATATCTATTCTAAAAGTTTAAATCAACCTAAATAACAACACTTAATACAACTTTTTCGAGATATAGAACGTAATATTAAAGATACAGTAGCAATAATAAAAGGAAACAATGAAGAGATTATTCCATTAGATGAATGTGAGGACTATTCTGTGGTAATATTTGATTATTTCATTTTAGAAGAACAAAACCACGTTAGAGAATATTTTACTCGAGGTCGTCATATGGGTTTGAACTGTTTCTATCTTGGACAAACATATTCTAAAGTACCAAAACCATCAATTAGGGACAACTTAAACTTTCTTTGTATATTTAGACAGGACAATGTAAATTTAAAACATATATATGATGAATTTGTTGCATCTGATATGTCGTTTGAAAAATTACAATTATTATGTAGCAAGTGTTGGAGTGAAGAACATGGTTTCTTAACAATAGATATGACTAGGAAGATGAATAATGGTAAATATAAAAATAAAATTAAAGAATTTCTAAAAGTGTCAACTAAACGTATATGAATGCAGGTGAACGTATATGTTATGTTATGTTATGTTGTTTTTATTTTTTCTTTATATAATAAATGGATGTTAATAAAGCTAAGAAGTATATTAAGTTAAAAGAAGAACTTATTGAAAGATTTAAGGAAATTAAACAAAGTAATCGAAGTAAGTATGAAAAATTTAAAGAACAAGATCAGCCTGTTATTGATGCAATTAAAGATTTAGGGCAAGATATATCAAAAATAGCAGAAGAAAAAAATCTAATTCAAGAGTTAGTTCCAGTTGTGTATAAAAGTGCGAGAGTGGATTCAAGCCTATTAGAAACACCACCTATGTATGATAGTCCTATAAATGAAAGTGATACGCCTATAACAGGAGAAATAAAACACATGAAAAAACAAATTAAATATAAAGTAGAAGGAATAGAATCTTTAGCAACAACTCATTTTGGTAAGATTGCCTCAAGATATTATGCAACTAGAGATGATAAAAGTTTTGGAATACAACCATATGATGAAGATGGGAAAATTATACATATGATAGGAAATGTAGAAGTTAAATATCATGGTGATGATTTAGTTATTATTAATCGACATTATACAGGAACAGAAGGTTTATGGGAATTCTTGACAAAACATAATCCAACAAATTATAATGATGATGATCTAGAAAAATATAAACAAACAGTAATTGATTCTAGTGTTGCATTTCATAATAATAATCCAAGTACAAGAAAACAAAAATCTAGTAAAGGTAAAAAATATAAAGAGATTATCAAACCTATTTGGGATGAATATATAAAACCAACAACATCTTCAAAAAAGACACAAAAATCTGGAGAAGAAATAAAGGTATATAACGAATTATCAAAAGAATACATATGGATGGATGATGTGAGAAAACTGATTGATCGCTTGATTGTTATTGATGGGGAAGAAAAATCTGGAAATGATAACTTTTATAATGAGAAAGTAGGTATTATGGATATGATTAATTCTAAACTCATACAATTTATTCCTAATGATTCAAAAGGTATAGGTTATTTGATAAAGATATTGAACACGCTACCACCAAAATTTTGGAATAGTGAAAAGTATGGAAAAGGATTAGTAAATGATTTGATTAATAAACTTCCATTTGAGTTGCATATTCCAGGATTTCAATATTGTGGTCCGAGTACAAAACTTCAAGAAAGATTAGAAAGAGGTGATAAAGGTATTAATCCATTAGATGAGGCTTGTAAAGAACATGATATATACTATAGGGATAATAAAGATACAGAATCAAGACATATTGTAGATAAGGAATTAGAAAATAAAGCTTGGGAAAGAGTTTTTGCTAAAGATGCTAATTTAATAACTGAAAAACTACCTGCTCTTGGAACTGCTTTAGTGATGAATACAAAAGTAAGATTTGGTTTAGGTTTATAAGTAACAAAAGTAAGATTTGGCTTAGGTTTATAAGTATTTTTTAGATTTAGGTTTATATGTACTTTTTTAGATTTAGCTTTTAATTATATAATAAATATGCAGTTAAAAGGTTTTACATTTACGATTCCTAATCAGGAACTTAAACAATTAAATATAGATCACATTTTAACTAATAAACAACTCAAACAAAAGGAAGCAAAACTAAGTAAAGGACAATGTATGTCTCTATCTTTTTCTATACCACAACTTAAGAAAATAAACAAAGAAATGAAGACAAATGATAATAAAGTTCATTATGGTGGTTTTATATTTACTATTCCAACGATTTTAGCTTTAATTGGTGCTCTAGGTTCTGTTGCTGGAGGTGTGGCTGCTATTGCTAAGACTGTAGATGATGCAAAAAAGAATAAAATGGAATTAGAGGAACAAAAGCGACATAACTTAGCAATGGAAGAAAAACAAGGTGGTAAGCTTTCAAAAAACGTAAACTCCAAAACAGTAAAGAAAAAGAAGAAATTAAACCTTTAAGTAATTTAGACCTAATACAACTTGTTAAAAAACTTAAGAAACTTTAAAGGTGTATTTATGAGTGATGAATTGCCTAAACAACCAAGGAAGAATGAGTGTGGTATTGTTAATTTTGATACGTCTAAAAACATAGAAACGCATTGGATTTGTTATTGGAAAAAAGGAAATAGAAAGTATGTGTTTAATTCATTTGGAGGTAATCCGCCAAAAACACTCGTAAAATATCTTGGTCATAATATAGAGTACAATAGCAGCCGTATACAACATTTTAACGAGGTAATTTATGGACATTTATGCATTACAGTGTTAAAAATGTATACAGATGGGTAGTTTTTCAGAAATTATTAGTCAGGTGAATAGGAATAAGGATATTTGGAGAAGTTATATTTAAGTTTTTATGGGTTTATTTTATGGGCTTAATTCATAAAACGATTACAAATATTTTTATAATAAATATGGATAAGATAGAATCATGTATTACAATCCTTTAAACCTAATCAAAAAACAATCGAGAATTTTAATAAGCCAAACAGATCTATTGAATTTGATACTGACGTGGGTGATGGCTTCATACATCCTTATTATGCTGATATTTATGTAACTTTTGAAATTAGAGGTAGAGACGCTGATAGAGAATATACTGCTGGTCAAAATATTAGACTTATTAATAATTTCTTCCCACATATGTTTTCTCAAATTCAAGTTAGTAAGCATGGACAGATATTAGATATTATAGATTATCCTGGTTTAACTTCAACAGCTGTAAACACATGTACGATTTCAAAACCAGAGGCAAATCACTATGATGAATGTGGATGGGAAGGAATTACGTGGGCAAGAACAGATGAAGAAATAGTGTTTTTGCTAAGACTTTTGCCAGGATTTTGTTCAGATTTTAAAGATATTATGTGGAAAGGAGGTTTGAAATATACATTTAAAAGAAGTGGTTCTGATGATAATGCATTTGTTATTTGGAAAACAAAAAAGCAGGATGGAACATATGAAGACAATCAACCGCATCCAGGTAAAGTTAAGATTACAAATATGGAGTTAAGAATGCCTATTGTTAATTATGAACCTAACTATGCTACCTTGTTAAGATCTAATATGTTAAAAGAAGGTAAGATCCCTATTTCATTCAACACGTATCAATGTTTGCAGAAGACTGTTAGTGGGAAGTATTTAGAATTCGATTTAACCACACAATTTAACTCAAGTGAATTTGATAGGCCTAATTTCGTGATTGCCTTTTTCCAAACTTATAGAAATGATAATCAAGAAAAAGATTCAAGCTATTTTGATCATTGTAAAGTTCAGAATATCCATTTTCGTAATTCTAGAAATGAATCTTTCCCATTAGAATCTTTAAACTTAGATTTTGCAAAACATAAGTATTTGAAAGCTTATGAAATGTATAAGGTATATAAGCGAGCTACAATTGGAAACACTGAGATGTATTATTACCCCAAAGAGTTTTTTTAAAAATAGACCGAAGTTTGTAATTAATACAAGCAAACATAAATCAGTAACTGTAAGTGATAGAACTAATTTGAAACTGACTGTTAATTTTGAAAGCGATGTACCAGATTTTGAAAGCTATGTTGTTATGATTGGTAAGAAAAATTTAGAGTATGATGTTGAAAAAGAAAAAATAATTGAGAAGATATAAATAAATTATATGTTTATTAGATTTTAGTTTGTTAAGTGTTTTTATGACAATATCATAAAAACTTATTTAATAAAATGACTATTCCAGATAACATTCCACGTGAGAATTTAATTGCGTTAATTGAAGATACTATATTAAACCTTGAGAAGTTATTAATGAAAAACAAAAGGAAGTTTAAAAGAATAAAATGTGTTTATACTACTCTTATTACGTTAACAATTCTATTATCAGCTTCTACAGGGTTCATCAATGTATTTATTCCTGTTACAGTGTATTCAATTATTACAACTGCATTTGCTTCGGCTTCTGCTGTTATCACTGGTCTATCAACACGGTTTAATATAGCTTCAAAGAAAGAATATTATAAAAATATGGTGAATCGAATTGGGCTGTTTAAAGATGAGCTTAATGTAATTAAGCTCATGAATGGTGAATTAACAGATGAAAATGTAAGAGATATTGTTAACAGAATCAATGACATACTTAACGAAATTCGAGACTATTAGAAAAAATTCTATATAAAAAATACGGCAAAACACGTTGATTTTTTAAACAAGCTTGGAAGTCTTGAACAAAAACAAGTTATTGGATTAAGAGAATTAGAATTAGATACAGAATATAAGATTGAGAAAATGGAAAAAATAAAAACTAAGTTTGGTAAGAGTATTTTAGTTGAATGTGATGACTTTAAGGTATTTCTTCCGCCTAGATTTACGAAGCACATGACAGACAAGATGATTTATGATATTGTTAAAGAAGGATTAAAAATCAAATATACTGGTTTAAAAGATAATTATCCAACTGTTGAATTCTGTATGTAAATTTAAGTGATAAGTGGTTTATGAAATTTTCCTTATAACAAATAAGCTATGACTACCTATTTGAATAATAAAAATGACCTAAATAAAACTAATCTTATAAAAAGTGGATTGGTAGTATGGAACCTCAGAAGAAATTTATTCTTACTAATTCATTCAATGTGATTGTAAAAGATGTACAAGATCATACACAAGTAATATTTGAAATTAATGGATGTTTATTCAGTTTGAATTATGATCAGTGGACTGAGTTTAAGAAATCATTATTTACAATAGAGAATGAAGTTAATAGAAGATTTCACTATCAATATACTAATTTGTAACTATCAATATACTAATTTGTAACTATTATGTAATTATGTAGAATTTAGTTAACTTTTATGGTAAAATAATAAAAGTGTTTTGTAATTTTATTATACTAAATTTAGTGATTTTTTGTAACTAAATTTAGTGATTTTTTGTTTTTGTAACTAGATTTAGTGATTTTTGAATTCAAAACCGGTTATAACCAGATTTAGCGATTTTTTTGTTTTTGTAACTAGATTTAGTAATTTTTGTAATTAAATTTAATTATTTTTGTAACTAGATTTAGTGATTTTTTGTAATTAAATTTAGTGATTTTTTGTTTTTGTAACTAGATTTAGTGATTTTTTGTAATTAAATTTAGTGATTTTTTGTTTTTGTAACTAGATTTAGTGATTTTTTGTAATTAAATTTAGTGATTTTTTTGAATCATATTTAGTGATTTTTGTAACTCAATTTAGTGATAGAATGTGTTAGAAGTTATTATGAGTAAGATAGAAAGTTATTTGAGATGTAATAGAAGTTATTTGGGATAGGGAGTGCGCTAGAAATTATTAGGGGTAGATTAGAAGTTATTAAAGATGCTAGGGTGACATATAGTTAAAATGGGCTAATAATAAATTTGTCTGCAGAATCCCCATTCCCTATCTAATACTCATGTTGCAAAAACCCTGTCTAGTCTATGGATTCGATACTAATCCCAGCCATTTTAGACATCTTATTTTTCACCCCTTCTCCTCCCTATGTTGATGGGAACTGAACTTGGACCTAAATAGAATCGAAAGTGTCACTATTTATCTCAGCGGCCCCGGAAGCTATGGATTTGACACTAATAAGAATTGTTTAGATTACTTTTACGTGTCATCCTTCAGCCCTCTCTGGGGAAAATAGGGGACTTACCACCAAAGCACTTTTTCCAGAAGAGAAGGTATATTCAGTTGGAATTGCTCAAGGAGTTTCAGAGCTATGCTGGAACATACGAAGGTTAGTCAATAATATTTTGTCCTCGTATAGAATATTGTAGCTGTTTACATGAAAGTTATGAACGAAATGACCCGATATATCATGAGACTAATTACAAACTATGATTTTAGGTTAAAAACTTCTTAAAATATGACGTCTGAATGTAGTGAAAATGTCGAAATGTCAAAAGTGGAATATCGAGTAGTCATAAAGTTCCTAGAAATGGAGAGAATGAAAGCAAAGATCTATGAAGAAATGGAAACTTTTTATGATGACGGCCAGAATTATCGTGTGACTACAGCATGTCACGGAGGAATCCAAGCAGCACCTCGCACAGCCTGTGTCGACAATCATAGTCCGCCGCGACTTCCGACATGGACATATTACATGGTTGGGTGGCAGGAGCAAAATCGCTGATACGGGACAATAAGGCTTTAGCACGATGTCAATGGTGTAACGAAGACACAATATGGACCGCTGGGGACTAGAAACGTGTGATGTAGACAGACGAGGCATCATTCAAATTACGGGCTGTGTTTATGTATAGCGGACGCCCAAAGGAAGGTATGATCCGCGATTTTCAGTGGGTCCTCTACTAACATTACCGGTCGTGTCACTGCTCATGGTTACATCATCATTTTAGGGGATCATGTAGATTGTATGGCCCAGAAGTTTCCGTGCAATGGCGCATTATTCCAGGAGATAATGTGCCCAGCCACACAGTTAGTTGGAGTTGTTGTGGCGTGTCATGAAAAACTTCGGTCTGAATAGCTCCTCTGGCCCGAACCTGAACATTATTTAAAATCTGTGGTTATTCTCCTCTCATAAATGAAAGAGAATACCGGTTAAAAATTGAAAAAAAAGAGGTAGATGGAACATAATCTAATAACAGAACCAGAATTTAAGTACGTACAGGGACATCAGAAATTCGAACAATTGTTTAGAATAGGCCTTAGACCCAGTCCTAACCCCAACAAACCTTCGATGAAATTTATTTTATCTGGAAAAACGGTTGTTGAAATGTTAGACCACAATGAAAAATTAAATTCAATCTTTCAGTTCAACGTCCCATGAGTATGCCCTTTAGGCCAAGAGAAACAGATGATTAAGGCAAGTGAATCATAATGGAAGAATCGGTGCAATGATATTCTGGGAAAAAACTGGAATACCCCGAGAAAACTCACGGACACGATGTCATCACAAACTTACTTTGCGAGGGATCGAACCAGGAACCCTACGCACCAGAAGAAAGTGCTCTAGCACTGAGCCACCTTGCCTCCTTAGACCAAAATGAGAGAGAAAAGTTTGGATATGATTGTGTTGCCGCAATACATACTTGTTTAAGTATTCTCTACGTAACGACAGAAGACAAAAAATAAATAAATAAAAGCTTTTACTCTAGGCTTATGACTGACTTTAGGAAATGGTTAACACAACATAACAATAGGTGTATAAAGGGTGACAAAGATAACATATGTAATTATACCAAGATAAATGTACAAGAGGAAGGTTTTAGATAAAGTGCAAGGTAGTTTGTGTATCAGATAAGAGTCTAACCCTTTACAAAAGTAATGGTTAATAATAATACGAGGTTATCATTGTTTGGTTAGATATTTTAGATGATGCAACAGGTAAACCTCTAAAAATTTCTAACCTTAGATTACCCATCATTTATAGCCTACCAGAAATTCACGAAGGTGGTATTCTTCTCAGACCTATTAAATCAGGACAACTTCATACCATGTACAAAGTAGCACAATGGTTAGTTTAATATTTCAAAAGATTTGATTATTCCTCTTATACACTGCGCGAAGAATGACTATGAAGTGAAACAACAAATTTATAATCTAGTTAATGCCAACCATATCGAAAATGACATCAATTGATGCTAGTCAAAATGCACCCAGTGGCGTGTGATGAAATTTTATTTGGGAGGAGTTTGAGGAAAAGTTATATTCCACCTTATGCAGAGTCATATTGAAGTATGATTAGAGCCATGCTAAAGGCCTGACTACTGCAGCAAACATATGTTAGTCGAACTCTTTAGTATGGCACTAGTCATCCTTCAAAACGTCTCTGCATAAGGCCCATAGTGTTTAGGCAGTGACTTGCTCCTATATGACTTAGGTTGGGTATTAGAATGATTGTGAATTTTCAATACTATATACATTCCTTACTTCCATAATCCCTAAATTAAACAATGTGTTGGCAAAATTAAATAGAACATTTTATACAGATTGACTAAATACTTAAAATATTCTGATTACTTTTGTCACATATTTTACATAAATATGTGGAATTTTAATTTTTAATTACGAAAATATAGCATTTGAGTCTTACTGAAGTAAGTTTACTATTGAAACAAAAGAGAGCGAAAGTTGTATGACTCATATAGTATTGCGTTTGTCTTAACACACAGAATAAATAAATCACGCCGTGGACTTTTGGAATACTGTGAAACTACACCACGATTGATAGAAATTTTCGAAGGAATACTTAGAAAAGCTAGGACAATATTTTCTAGTGTCAACCGGGTCATGCGTCATTCAAATTATTATGCCTAAAACAATTATAAAAGACCAAGAATTCTACTTAGGTAGTGTCTATGATTACAATAAATAAATAAATCTGATGAACGATACGAAGGTCTAATCGATTTTTGAATTGAACACAAAATACACACATGAGTATGAGTATCTTTTATTAGAAACTGTAATGATCAATAATTAACTTGCCCTTAACATAAAAAAGGAATAACATGGTTTATTTTACTCAAATCATAATCCCCTCTTTAAGAAGTTCTAAAATATTTCGGCGAAGGTTTCGAACTCCACAACCTCGCTATACCGTACGCCCATCCATTTCTTTGAAATCTGTAACAGCCATTTTGTATAACAAGATCGCAGTTCCTTTGAGTTGAAGGAAATGCTCAAGCTCCTTGAAAGTTGTTTAATACATAATATTTTCTCCTTTGAAGGTCTTATTTACCAATAGGTCAAAGGTTCAGCTATGGGGAATCCACTATCATTTTTGTTCGCCAATTTGGCACGCCATACTTTGAAAGAAACATGTTGAAACAATGGGTATTTGTGGTATTGGTACGGTACGCTATTACAGATACGTCGACTACACAGTTTTCTTCTACAAATACACAGGTTAATTTTTTACTGCAAAAATGAATAGTGTACATAGTAATTTAAATATACTCCATGGTTCTGGATAATCACAATAACATTATAAAACACATTTTTCTGACCAGAACAAAATGAATTATTTAATAACTATACGATTTTTGTTACAGTTTCAAGGACCTAACGTCCTCTTTATCAGACATTGAGAAAAGACAGATGACAACAAATCTTATATCTTCCTCAGCCGTTAGTTAGCATTTTCATTTATATAATTTTAATTGTTGTTTTTATATATATAATAATATAATAATAATAAAGAGAAGGAGGTATTAAGACATATAGAAATAGGAGGAGAAACGTTTTTGAGGTGTATAAGGAAGAAAAAGAAAAGGAGGGAAAGCAATATAGAGGAGGAAGAAGAAGGAGTTGTCTATGAAATGAAATGTAGTGAGTGTGACATGAAATACATAGGGGAGACGGGAAAAAGGCTCATGGGCAGATTGAAACAACATAAAGATGATGTTCGAATGAAAAGAGAAAATAATGCTATTTACAAACACGTGAAAGAAACGGGAAATAGGATAGATTGGGAAGGGGCTAGAGGTTTAGAAAGAGAAAAAAGAAAGATTATTAGGGAGTGGAAGGAAGCGAGAAGAATAAAGAAAGAACAAGAGGAGAACTTAATGAACTGGACAAGTGGTATAAATATACATAAACAATGAGAGAAATTATTAGAAGTGATAGAAAAGAAAAATGCATAAGACTATTAGTGCAATTTGAATATTTCCAAATTTCTGTTATTTTATTTTATTTTATATAAAGATCAATAGAATTGTAAAATTGCATTGACAAAACATGTATTAACAATGTAATTATATGATATTGTTACATATTACAAATTTAAATTTTATATATATAAAAACAACAATTAAAATTATATAAATGAAAATGCTAACTAACGGCTGAGGAAGATATAAGATTTGTTGCCATCTGTCTTTTCTCAATGTCTGATGAAGAGGACGTTAGGTCCTTGAAACTGTAACAAAAATCGTATAGTTATTAAATAATTCATTTTGTTCTGGTTAAAAAAATGTGTTTTATAAAGTAATTTAAAATAGTAGAAAATGGAAAGGAAGGCAAACTTACTTATTCAAATCTCAAAGTAAGGAGACACAAGAATAAGTTCGTTACTAATGTTCATCATAAGCCTACACTCAATATATTCATTATAAATCTATTTATTATGCAATCACTAAAGCAAATATTTGGAAATTTTTATTAACTTGCCAATCGACTACCCTCTTTGGAATCTTATTACAGATACAAACTGATCATTTGTTGAAGCTTGGTAGTATGAATCAGTGTTCAGTTCCATCTTTAAAATAATGTGTGATCTGTTTTCGCATAGAGAGGAGTGACTTGGAGCACCAAATTTTTGTACACAGACATTCCTTCAGCAGATCTAATTACCTATGAAGCCCCTTTTATCAAATTTCGTCACTGGGAAATCTGCACAAAAGATTATAATGAATGGGATAAAGAATATTATTGTCAAATTAGTACTTTCTGCCGTCGCTGAGATCAATAGTAACACTCCGGATGTCATTCAAATCAATCTTCAGCACCCATCATCATAGAGGGTTGGGGGCTCTGAAAAGTCACGTCCAAAATGACCGATTTGAATCCATAGCTTTTAAGAGTGCTAAGCTGAATGACAACAGTCCTTACGACATTTGAACTTAAGTTTAGGCAAAAAGGGACAAAGCAGTTAGTTCGGGAACTGACAAGAGCAACAGCGTATTTCTTTCATATCGACAGGGGCGACTCTTCCTTATCTATTTGACTTATTTGTTTGCCTTCAAAAATAATATATTGTATATACCTTATCCCCAACCCCCCTCAGTGCGAAAAACAGTATTTTAGCTAGTTATTAAGAAGAGGTTCGAACAACTAAGTTGGAAGGAGTCCACGTTTCAATAAACCTGAAACTGGAATCAATTACAAGTGGGATTATCTATTTTTTATGCATTGGCAACAGTGCTAAGAAAGAGTTTTACATAGCACGGTTTCTATATAGTTTTGAAGCACTCCCAAATCTTAGAGAAGACCATCACTCAATTTAAGAGCTATTAACATATCCCAACGATAAATGACGTATATACGAAATAAAATGCAGTTACCATGAGCGTTAGATTAACAAGACTAAAAGAAAGCTGAAAGTCCGTGTGAAGAAGCACATTAGAGATGCCAAACTGGAAACTCCGGTGTCAGGTCTGTCGAAACATTTAAAACAAATTAAACACACGACAGGAGATTCAAACATTTAATTGGGGGCTAAAAATAAAGGAGAAATATTATTTTTAACATTTATTTATTCATTTAACAGAAACAAAATTAAATTTAGAAAGGGTATGGTTATGTAACGACTGGGAAGCAGTAATTACAAAATTTGTACAGCGTTGCATAACAATGAAAAGACTAACATGAACTGGTGACCTTCTATTAACGAACAAAAATATTGCAATGCGCGTTTCCATCATTTGACATGTCATTTTTGGTTTTGGCAAAGTGTCGCTACCACTGCTCTACCCTGGTTGTGTGTTCCTTTTTTTTCATCTAATGTTTGCATGTTTTTCATCTCTTGCTTTTATCCTCTCTGACCAAAACACCAAAGAGGAATCAAAAGCTCTGAAGTATAAAGGAATTGCACAAACCTGTAAGTAGAATGATTATTCAACAAGAATTAGAACAAAGAATATAAAATCTATTTAAAATTGAAAACTGAATGAATCTTATCATTACTCTTTGAGCGTAAGCAACATCAAGTGCTGTCAAATATAGCAAAACATTAATTGAAGCACAGCATGTTAAATTAAGATACGTTATACCTATGATTTCCTCTTACTGATCACATACAGAATGAACTAACCAAGTGTAAAATACTTAAACAAACACTAGTGTGAGTTTTGTGAAAACTGAATTCACTAGAACTTTTAACATATTTAATAATTATTCTTAGATACAAAGTGATATCTCTCAAGTAAAGAAAAACATGGACAAAAAACATATATACTCAGGAGAAAGGAGTCAGAAATCGCGCATCATAGAATTTTATTTTACCATGAGTTTTGCAGCTAAGTCTCAGAGGGAAAAGAGTCAATCAGTGTAAAAAACGTTGCAATTGGAGGCCGTGCTGCAAGATGATAGGGACTTAACTGAGAAGTGTATTTCCTATTCCGGGAATCAAAATAGAGGATGGCAGGAAAAAATCTAAAACCATTATAACATTTCGTTTGTTTCTCACGAATCTGTGCTTCAATTAAGCAATGCAATTAAAGAACACAAATATTGAAGTCGATAATAAAAGCACTGTAATACTTACAGCTATCAGCCAAAAATGGGTACGAGTTAAATGCTACTTTATCAATAACATCAGAGAATGAGTTGATTATTATATTTTTCAACGAACTTAAAAAGTTCGTTACTGAATTCCCAATTTCTCTGTGTATGCGTGTCTGTTATTTGCGATTTTTCCAATTTTTAGCCCGCCATTCGATAGAGCATCAAAAACTATCTAAGAAAGTAATAGAATTTCTCGCGTCAATCTTACCAAAAAAAATATTATTGGCCAAAAATTCACGAAATATTGACAAAAAAATGGCCGACCGGAAATTTAAGGAGCCATATCTCGGGAACCGTAAGTCATAGAGATGATATTTTGCGAGAAACAGAAGAAGGTGCGGATAAAAAATTTACTTTTACATGTAGGAACAATTATAATTATCTTTCTCGCTCCATCTCTGTATTTTTTTTAAAGTTATTCTAAACTGGAGTATTCTGAACTTTATAAAAAAAACTTTTTTGACATAAGTAGAAATTACATGATGTAAATGCACTTAACAAAAGTACGTGGATGACGCATACAGTCATATTTCACTTTATGGTACTAAAAACTGCATAACAACCAGTTTGAAAGCTTTTGTCGAAAAAAACATGTAGAGTTTGTATATCCCATTAATTTTTTTTTCTTTCTTCTAAACAGACACGGTAGTATGTATGTTAGAATACTGTTGAGAAAAATATCCAAAGCATTTAACTTATGTAACATATTCATAAATAAAGGCTCAACACTTCAATTTTTACCATTAATATTCACTTAAACTATTTCTACAGCCTACGGAACCCGGAGGTTCATTACCACATTCACAAAAGCTTTCCACCGACTTAGGTTCTTAAGAAAACTGGATTCAGTTTCTATTTTGTAATCCTATTTTTGTGAGATCCATCTTGATATTGTCCTTCTATCTGAATCTAGATCTTCCTTCTTGATTTAATTATTTTGAGAATGTTCCTACTTTCTTGCTACATCACTTGAGCCTTTTAAACTTGTTGACTAGCAAAGTTTGGCAAAACGGGATAGATTACGCAGTTCCTCGTTCTGAAGTTTCCGCTTTTCCGTTCCTCTTGCGTCCGAATATTCGCCTCACGATTTCGTATCAAGTACTTTCAGTTTGCGTTCTTCCAGAGTTAGCGACCATGTTTTGAAACCATACAGGCCAACAGGTATGATTATCATTTTATATATTTTAACCTTCAAAATGACCGACAAAATTGGCTGAGACAAAAGATTTTTAACTGAATAAAATACGAAAATTTTCTGCCCTCAGTCGACATTTTAATTTCTTCGTGGATATGGTTTTGGTATGTTAATATCGATCCTAGATATTTGAAAGTATCACTTTGTCTTCAGTATTATTTTATATATTGACGTATCCATAATTTGTAGTATAACGATCCCGGCGAATTTCCACGTATTTAGTTTTCTCTGCATTTACTTTTAAATTCATGTTCCTGAAAGCGTTTATTAAAAGCTCCACTTTTATTCCTATTGTTCTCCTATCATAGTCTATTAGACTTACTTGTTATTCACCTAACAATACAAATAATTTATTTTAATTTACAATTTACTGTAGTTCAATTACATTTGCATTTCAAATTTCAGCTAAATGAATATAAAACAAGTTAGTGGTTTTGTGTTGTCACTACACTTTTCACTGATGTGCACCCAGGCTAAAAAATATTAGACATCTATAATTTTACCTTGTTCACCTCAAACAAAATGGTCATTTCAGTATATGCAAAAATAGTTTTGATAATATTCTTAAATAAGTTTAACATCAAATATTTGGCATTTTACCTATCCTTTTCGTTGATCATTGTGTCTCTGAGGAAATTCACATATACCCGTTCGCCACTTATATGAGGATGTTACGTTATTATTTACAATACACGATGAGACCTCTGTTGACTCTATACATACCTGACACACAGTGCTCCAAAAGATGTAAATACATATTTACTGATGGTAATATTCATTTACATACAAACCAATTAACTAGGAAGAAAAAATAGATGAATTGATTAACAAACTTCCAAATCAGCTTGGAAAAATTCGACGATATCAACAGACCGCAGCAAGATATCAAAATAAATGAAAAAACTGATTGCAAGCACCACACAATGATATCCAACTGCCTCCATTTTCTCTGCGAAGCGTGTGCAAATCATACATTTCTAACAATTCCAGTTATTCTAACACACACGCACACGCACACACAATTTTAAGAGATCTTCTCGGTGAGCATCATTCATCGGTTTCTTAAGAATACTGTAACGTTTCAATCTCCTTCCAAACAAAATATCCTAGAAGAACCAGATGAAAAAGTAACAATAAACAAAAATAAATAAATGAAGAAATAAAATGAGTTCACACACATTAGCCAGGTAAAGCACACGTTTTCTTTTTCTTTTTAAGAATAACACTTTTAACTAGTGCATTTACCAAATTCATTGCTTTCCATTTAACCAACCACAGGATGTTTGATATATATTTTACATCATAGAAAACTATTTATGTCATTTCAGACGTATAATCTCAATATGACTGATTTCTTATTTCTAAACTCAGAACATACCTAGAGTTTCTAATAATTAAGGTTTTTTCTCTTTTTTTAAAAAATTTTGAAAATCACATACAACGGAAGCTACTTGTTTAGTTATTTACCTAAACATAAACAAACTGCAATAAACCATAAACAGATGACATCAAATGAGCAATAATTTTTATCACTTAATCTAAGAAAGCTCTTACAAAAGGAAGAAAAAGAACTGGTACTGCAATATCTTCTGCCAGGTTGAAGTTTGTTGTCAAAAGAAGTCTTTTAGCCTAGTCATTGTGAGATACTTGAGAAATTTGATACCAGTTAGTGCAAATGCTAGGATGAGGTGGAAACTTCCCCAGTTAAAAATTTATTAATAAATTCCTAATCCTGACACCGACATAATTATTATAAAAAAAATAGTTTAACGGATATCTGTCCATCATATATATTAACTAATTAAAATTTATAATATTTATGTCTTGCTTGAAAATGTAGTTTACCATATAGTTTATTAAATATCCCATTTACTTGTACAAAAGCACTTCTTCGAACAACAGCTGAAACGGTCTCCATTTTCTGCTTCTTACAACGCGTTAAGAACGTGACAATTTTTGCTCTGCGATTCACCTACAAAACATTGCAAACAATTAAAACAATCCATAATCTAATCAGAAAATAATGGTATATGAAAATGTTAAAATGTGGAAAGAAAAATTAGTAACGTATTCACGGAGAGGTAAACAAAGAAATAGTTAACACTCAATGATCAATAGAACTACTACATAGAAAATAATTTGTATTTTGACACGCAGATTAGTCATCCAACGATCAGATAAAACAAAAACAAATATATTTGAGATAAAGTCAAGGAACACATTTTATGGATCCTAGACGCTTTTATTCTCCGACAATTTCGATATGATCCACATAAGGAGGAGAAGTTTTAATGGAAGAGGGAACAGCATCTACTCTTGGAGTTGAAGAGCCTTTATCACTAAAACCACTGAGTACTGATTAGTACTAAAAATTAATATCCATAAAGTACCACGTATTAATATTCTTCGAAGCAGTTATCTATGCACAAGATGATTTGCTAGCTCCTTTGTAAATATGTTTCTCTTATTACATATGTAAAAAATATTAATTTTTAGTTTTACTTAGTAATACATGCAGAAATTCTCTACTCTCAAATAAAACAATACCATGTATAGATTCTTTCTTAATTTGTTAGTTTGTAGAAGTTTAAAATTTCTTTTCAGCAGCAAGGCTATACCAGACGGGTTCTACTGTGTAAGGTATACGATTACAACCACTGATCAGAGTTGTATCCGGAGCAAGTACACTCACTTGTAATTTAAGCTGGAACAAGGTGTGTTAGCCATTCCATCATGAGGCGGCACCACTCTCAATTTTAAGTAGAAACTGTAAGTTAGTTCATCCACAAATGGCGGCTTCAAAACAAAGAAGGAAAAGAAAATGTATTACAAGTGAAATTTTATAAATTTTAAGTTTATGTACGTACATACAGTATGTTATAATGTATTCCAACACTAGTGCCCGATGTTTGAGCACTAAAATATGAAAAAAGCACTGATAATTTCGAAAAATTTTCACAATTTTGCATAAACTAAAGGTAACATCTTGAACACAATTTCTGCACATCATGTACAACTTGCCTCTACCACTTGAAAAGAATGAAAAGAAACTGCAGCAGACTCTCGACTATCTGGGTCGCGGGGATCTGGTCTCCGTAATTATGCGGCTTAGTTTTGAAAGAATGTCTCTTTTTAATAAATTAACACATATGTAATAAAGACATGTAATTTATTGGAAAAAAAAAGGATGTTTTTCTTTAATGTTTAGTTATTTTAAAGGTATCACTATACATTCATACTACACCCTGTACTTTTGAGTTAGACATAAAACTCGTCTTAAAATAGATACAATACTGTACATATTTTCATTTTTGCATTTTCTTTCTCTATAACAAGTTATTAAAACGCATGTTTAAAACACAAGAAATGTTTATTAAGTACTGGCCTGTACAAAGATGTCATAAGTTACGAATAAGAGAGCATGATTCTGGAAGTGAGTATTTATTGAATGTTTTTTTGTTATTCGATCTGCCCATTAGGCTTCATAGTTGGGACTCTAGTGTATCAATAGAAAGTTATTTCAGATTTCATAAAAATAGGCACTAACTATACATTGAAATAGGAAGAACAGTCCATATAAAACTTACTATCGCACAACCATTCTGTAATCGTCTTGCATCCATTTTAAGAAGCTTTATTTCATAGAAGGATTGGAATACAATGGAAGAATAACGTGTATTTGCATGATATGACATAATTTGTAACAAACTGGAAATAAATAAATAAAAACACATAAGTGCTGCGATTCTTACCCTCCGATCCAAGTATAATGTAGGTAAATGGATTCAAAAAGGATGGCTTAGAAAATTTTGTCACTTAGGAAGAATATATACCATCAGATCGGAAAAATGAAATGAAATCTTTGTTTTACGTCCCACGTTTATGCCGCCTCGGCTAAAGGAGACGGTGATAATGAAAAATGAATGAAATGGTGGAATGAAGTTGGAGGAAAGGAGAGAACCCCGAGGAAACCCATGCACACGGTGTTTATCCACAACAAAGTTCACTTGGCGGGAGTCGGGATCGAAGCAGGGTGAACGCTCTACCACTGAGCCACCGCGGCCCCATATCAGATCGGAGATGAATGCCTTTTTACCACAGCTTTTTAATTACAACTTTTTAAACCACGCAGTCCGATAACCGTTTTGAGGCTAGAACTTTATACTGAAAATAATTTCTGCAGGTCATGGTCTCCGATTTTCCTTAAATTAAAACATACCTTTCCAGAAACAAAACAATTAGACCCGTATTCTTTTCTTTCTGGATTATACAAAAACTTACTAAAACTCAACCAAGCATTTGGTGCAACTAAGACATTTAGCGAATTTAACGTAGGGATTTATAACGTAACGAAAATTTAAGTTTTTGAAGATGGCTTTTTAAAGAAAACTGGGGTCAAATTTCACCTTTCTGACTTTTTAAATTTGTTCAGCTTGTTTTTTTTCCTTAGCGACAGTTTTTTGATATTAGTGCCTATTTTCAAGGCTATTAGTGTGTAAATATCCGAGTTCTAGTTATGAAATGCATTATAACCCATTTAGGTACCCTAAGCTATTTACTTAATCTCGCTCCCAAATGGGTTCTGCTCCGGGAAAAAGTCAAGTACTAGGTATATATGGAACATTGGACTGCATTGTTCAGAGACTTGGACATTACGGAATTTCGACAACAAATGTTTAGAGTGCTTCGAAGTGTAGTGTTGGAGGACGATGGAGAATATAAAATGGATAAAAGAATAACAAACGAAGATTTTTCAAAACGGATAGAAGAGAACGCTTCTAGCCAGCGTTCTTCGAAGGAAGGCCAAATGGATTCTACATATATTGCGAACAAATTGTCTTCTTCATTCCGCCATAGAAGAAAAGATGGAAGCAAACCGAGAGATAGGAAGAAGAATAGAGCTGATCCATGGTTTGAGAGATAGAAGGAAATATTTGGAGTTGAAAGAGGAAGCAGAAGATTGAGAAACGCGGAAGAAACATTTACAGGCCCAAATATAAAATTAAAATAAAAGAAAAAATCGTTAGTCCCACGATCTGCGAAAAGGCAGGATACTTAATAATAATACTATGGGTAAATAATAATTAAAAAGAACCTGATGTTGAATCCGACCGCGTTATCAGGAACGTTTCATATACACATCTTTCTTTCTCGAAGTTTAGTGTGCTCTTTTAGGAGTGAGACCTAAGACGTGAATCACAGATCAAGATGGAGACTAAACTATTATAATGCATTGAATGCTCTCCCGCTGAGAATCGGATCCTGTACAATGTTCAAAAAATTTGCATGCTCTAGCCATTACTACGGATCCTGAACAAAAATTATACAAAAAAATTAATGTCTAAGGGACTTTTCCATATAAGCTACAAAAAGCAAAATCAATGCGGGATAAGTAACAATGTAACCATTATCACTTGATACTCTCACAACTATACATGCAGCATGTTGTCTTTGACTAGAAATACAGGTTAAATTTCCGGTGACAATTCAAATCAAGTAATTCCGTTTTCTCGTTAGGCTGTAGAGCCACGTTTTATATCGCTTTAATATTAAGGATACTCAAAATGCAAAATCAACCAACTAACCGTGTACTCCATAAAGCGGTGCAACACACAGAGACTGCTAGAAAAAGTTATACTCTTTGCCATCCTGTATCAGGATACTGATATTGACAATTGTTCTGAAATTTAAGTATGTCGTAGTATGGTTTTTACGTACATTAATTCTACCAAGTGCGTGGGCTTCATGAGATGAGGTCTTCTACCAACACGACAGGACCCCACCCAACTACAACCTAGAAATACGAGCTTTCCTGGACGACAATCTGCAGGGACATTGGATTGGACGAAGAGAGCCTATTGTGTTCCCTCCCGTTCGCCAGATCCTATGGACTTATTGTGGGGAACTGTGAAAGATGAAGTGTATCGAAGTAAGCCACGCAAGTTCGAGACCCTTCGCCAGGAGATTACAGAGGCATGTGCATCGATCTCCATTGATACATTGACCGCTCGTTCTATTAGGTTGTTTGGCTGTCAACATCCAACATTTTGAACACCTAATGTAAACATATGCTTACCTGAAGGTTTGTAACACATATTTGAATAATTAAATGTAATTAAGATTTTTTTAAACAGTGCATACATTTTTCTGTTGGGCTCTGTATAATATAAAGCCCAGAACCTTATATCCACTTCCCCAATCGGGGCACGGTGGCTCAGTGGTAGAGCGTTCTCCTCCGGTGCTTGGAGTTCCTGGTTCGATCCCAGCTCGCGTCGTGTGGACTTTGTGGTGGACAAACACCGTGTCCGTGGGTTTTCTCGGGTTCTCCCGTTTCCTCCCACTTTCTTCATTCCTGATTTCACTCATTTCTCACTATCACCGTCTCCTTTAGCCTAACCGGCATAACCGTAGGACGTTAAACTTAAAGATTTCACTTCATTTTCCATTTTCCCGATGTATTTCAAGCCACAGAAACTAAAGATAGTACTTGACCTCCTGTTTGCATAAGCCCAGTCCGTCTTTTCGCTTCCCACTGTGTTACGAAACAAATCGTCCCAACGCATATCTATAGAATAGAATAGAATATTTTTATTGTAGTTAAACAACATTTGTTGCAATAGACAACGTCAAGAGATTATAGAAAATATATATATTGAATATATAAGCACATAACTAGTCACTTTTTATTTTTTAACTCTTTCTCAAATTCTAAAACGCTATACACAGCTGTTTCAATGAGCCAAGATTTACAGTGTTTCTCGAAGTTTCTATTACACATACCACGAATTTCTGTAGGTAGAAGATTATAAATCTTCATCGCAGTGTATTTATAACTCTTTTGTGTTTTATTTAACCTGAAATATGGTGTATCGAGGTCGTCTCCGTATCTTGTGTCATAGCAATGAATTTTATTTCGGGTACTGATATTTTCCAAGTTTTCTTTAATATACATGAGACAGCTATAGATATACATTGAGGGCACTGTCATGATTTGCATCTCTTTAAAGAAAGGTCTGCAAGAGTCATTATCACGTAGTCCCTTTAACACCCTTATTGCCTTTTTTTGCCATTTAAAAACGGTTTGAGCACAAGTTGAATTACCCCATAATAATATACCGTAGAGCAATAGAGAATGAAAGAAAGCATAATAAGCTGGCAGAAGTATTTTTTCACTAACAACAGTTTTTAGTTTACGTAATAAATATATAACTCTAGATAGTCTTCTACATAGATTTTCAGTATGTATGTTCCAGTTTAACTTTGGATCCAAGTGGATTCCTAACAATTTTACAGAATGACACTCATTCAAATCATGTATGTTCTTATTAAGATGAAAATACAAAACATCCGTCTTTGATTCATTTAATAGCAGCCTATTACAATTTAGCCATACTGAACACGCTTCTAACATTTGAGTGTTTTTAGCTTGAATATTTTTTAAATTTTTATCCATGGTTAAGACAGTTGTATCATCAGCATACAAAACACTGTTAAAAGGAAGAAACTTGGAAAATCATTAACGTAAACTAGAGAAAGAAATGGCCCCAGGACACTTCCCTGTGGTACACCAGTTGTTACGTGCAAAAATTCTGAAATTGAATTACCAACGCGAACAGCCTGTTTTCTGTTACTGAGATAAGATTTAATCAGAGACAGTTCTTTTTCTCTAACCCCATAATAATGCAATTTTGAAAGGAGTATATCATGTGACACTGTATCGAAAGCTTTAGTTAAATCTAATACTGTTGCACAAACATTCATATTATTTTCAAAACAGTCTAATACTTGTGATACTATATTTTCAACAGCTTTAACTGTGGAACGACCTTTTCTAAATCCAAATTGCGAGGAATGAAAAAGCTCATTCTCTTCAAAGAAGGTTGATAGTTGATCTTTGATGCATTGTTCAAAAACTTTCGAAACTATCGGTACTAAAGAGATTGGACGATAGTTTTTAACCTCATTTTTATCACCCTTTTTATGTACTGGTACAGTTATAGTATATTTTAGGCAATCTGGAAAAATTCCCTCAAAGAGCATCCAATTTAGTAGGTAAACCAAAGGTTCTATTATTAAGTCAAAAATTTTTTTCAATAAGTTATTAGAAAGTCCATACCAGTCTTCGCTACTGGATACTTTCAATTTATTGACAACTGAGTAAACAGTTCTGGCATTTGCGAAGTTCCACTGAAAGAGAGACCTAATTTTATTTTCACATTGTAATGGTAGCATACTACTAAAATCTATTTTGTTACCCGTATTTTCCGTGGAATCGTCATTAATCTCAAAGTTACTCATATTTATAAAGTATTTATTAAATTCACTTGGAGGTATAGATGTTCTATCTTTTGTAACATTGTTTCCAATTTCTTTGTTTATTATTGACCAAGCTGCAGAGCATTTATTTTATCTTTGCAGCCTTGATTTCTTTTCTGTACATTTTTTTAGCAGCTTTAAACTTTTCTTGATCTCTTGTTGATCTCGTCGTCTTAGCTATGTCATATAAAGTAATTACTCTATTCCTATGTGTTTCAAGCTCTCGCGTATACCACTTTGGAGTTCTCTTAGTAGGTTTATTTAAACAAACATTAATCTTTTTTGTCTTTTCTCGACAGCACTCATTTAAATATTCTTTTAATGTAGCCAGGAAGTTTTTAAAGGCTTCTGTGATGCCACTACTTTCTACAAGAAGATTATTCCAGTCAGTTTCTCTTAACCTAGACCTTAGATTTTTTACATTAGTCTCACCTAATAATCTAATTTTCTTGGTAACGCAGTAGTTTCGAGTCTTTTGTGATTTCACTGGAAACAAAAGCCATACTCCTTCATGGTCAGACAGTAAAGGCTGTACAGTGCCACATGATACGCTATTCTTTTTTTCATTGGTGATAATATTATCTAAGCACGCTAATTCCCTTGTAGGGTCGTCATTAATATAGTAGAAATTATGAGACCGAAGGACATTACAAAGCATTGCTTTTGCATGTGTATTTTGTAAAATATTAATATTTATATCCCCTACATAAAATAATTTGTAATTTTTGTACTTACTGAGATAGTTATCTAATTTTTCCCAGGCATTGAGGAAAACATCCACATCTGATTTAGGAGTTCGGTATACAGACACAATTATTATTCCTATACTTTTAAATAAAATACCAACTACTTCAAAATTTTGATTGATGCAAAATTGGTGTAGATTAAGAACAGTATATTCAATTAATAATTCCTTTTTAACATAAATACTTACACCACCATGTATTGATGTTTCTCTACAGAAAATGGTTGTTACCTCATATCCCGTTGGTACGTACATATACTTCTCATCAGGCGTGAGCCAGTGTTCATTCACACAGAGTATTTCACAAGGAAAGAGGTCTAAAAATGTTTCAAGTTCAGCAAGCTTATTCCTTATGGATTGTATGTTTAAGTGCAATAAGAGTAGAGCTTGCATACCTATATCCGTGCTGCAGTTTTGAATCCAGCTACCGTTAGTTTTAACTTTTATTAAACCATTTATATCAGTAAAATCAACAGGCTTTGTTATATTTGAGGTTTTCACCCGGCCCCAGGTAGTATTACTCATACTCACGGGGTCGGGGAAAGTCAGTTTCCCTGTATTTTCCATGGCATTGAAATTGGTGCTTTAAATTTAGACTTTGTATGTAAATCTTCGCCAATTATTTTACAATTTTTTTGACAGATGTAATTTTTACCCCTTTGATTAAAGTGCATGCCATGTTTTGTGTACATTTCTCTTTTAAAGATACTTACATCTAGTAGTACAACATTTCTAAAATGATCACAGAGATATTTTAGCTTTGTATTTACGTCTTTGACGGCTACATTAACACACGATTCTTTTATGAGGTCAAACCTATGAGGTACATTAACTACTATGACTTTAGAATATTTTACTTTTGAGAGTTTACTTCTAATTTTCTTAATTACTTTATCTCCTTCATTGTATGCTACATCATTAGTACCACTAAACAATATTACATAGTTTTCCATCTTATCTACAGTTTCACAATTAACACCAGATAACACATCACTAGTTTTTACTCATGGTTTAATGAACCCTTGCACTGCTATTTTGTGCTGTAAATTTTCCCGCACCTTACTAGCCAACCTTCTTCCGTGACTATCAGCATATATTAAGACTTGGGGAGGACCATTCTGTTTATCCCTTATACAGTTTTTCTTTATTGTGGTCGTATCAAAACACCTTAGGGGTTTCATTGCCTGGTTATTTTCCGTTTCCATTTCAGAAACCGTGTTACACATATTGTCTGTTTCAAGTGATGCTAGAACACTAAATCTATTTGTACATAACACAGATGAATCTATTAGTGTGTCACTACTACTGTTTATTTTATGTGCCTTTGTTTGTCTAGGCATTTTCACTTTATTAGCGGAAGGATGAGATTGATTTTTTTGCAACACATCACTAGAGTTTAAATAACTTGTTTCCCTTATACAATCTTTCTGTTGATCACTTTTTCCGGGATTGCCTTTTACACTATTTGATCTATTTTGTCTACTTACGCTTGGTGACCAGTAGGTATTACTTCTTGTCGTCGGAGAAATACAAGCTCGATCAGCTCTGCCCTTAACCACTTCACTATACATGTATTGCGATTGAGTCGAAACTAAGGTAGGTCTACCGGTACCGTCAAAATAATGGTACTTTGCACTTTCACTGCTATTATAGGGATTGCTATTTATACCTGATTTATTTTGTCGCAGAATGTGAATATCATCTTGTAGACACTTTACTATAATAATAATAATAATAAATTTTATTGTCAAATCAGCTACATAGCCATAGACAACGTCAAATTATAACTTACTACAATAATGTACAGCAATAGTGATTGTTCATTATCTACAATAAGTACTAAAGTACTAAAGTTCACTACAATAACATATCTTAAATATTATTTACCTTACAAAAATCAAATATTATCGTACTCAAAAAACTCATCTATTGAATAAAATGGTGTTTTTACTAACCAAGAATATAATCTATTTTTGAAGCTACCCATAGGTAGTTGTGTCAGTTCTATAGGTAATTTATTATA
This sequence comes from Thermobia domestica, assembly GCF_964235325.1. Classification (NCBI taxonomy): domain Eukaryota; kingdom Metazoa; phylum Arthropoda; class Insecta; order Zygentoma; family Lepismatidae; genus Thermobia; species Thermobia domestica. The sequence goes on from NC_137463.1 coordinate 1,047,693, forward strand.
CAACCTCACACTCATGGCTTCATAGCTATTTTGTGATTTTGTTAATCTAAAATATGGTACGTTGACACGTCTATTATTTCTAGTGTTGTATGAGTGTATGTCATGCCTATAGTGTATTTCTGACGTTTTGCCCTTTATGTACATCAACACATTGTATATATATAAATTGATTACCGTCATTATTTTTAATCTTATGAATAATGGTTTACAATGACACGTATTCTCTGCATTCATCATTATTCTCACAACTTTTTTTTGTAACAACAGAACGTCATTCACATGGCTACCATTTCCCCATAACAGTATCCCATATAGTAAGATACTTTGAAAAAACGCAAAATATGCGGATCTTACATAGTTTTCTGGTACCTGATTCCTCAAATTTTTAATCAAATATATAACTCTTGAAAGTCTTCCTGTAATATATTGAATATGAGAGTCCCATGATAATTTGTTGTCAATAATAATGCCCAAAAATTTTACACTGTCCAAATTGTTCTCGGTTGCCAAACCTCTTAAACTGAAGTTTAAATGTTTCGTTTTACCTTCATTAAGGAAAAAACCATTCGTCTTAAACCACGATCCAGCTTCAGATAGTGTTCTTTCTGTGATTTCTTCTAATTTTTCCAAGTCGTGGCTAACACTGAGAAATGTTGTGTCATCTGCATATAAAATTGAGTGACTAGTTACACAATTTGGTAAGTCATTAACCATTATAGTAAAAAGCAAAGGCCCAAGTACTGAGCCTTGCGGTACACCACATACAACCTGTGCAACTTGTGACTTTTCCCTTCCCACATATACCACTTGCCTACGATCCTTAAGGTAAGTCCTGAATAAATTTAGACCAGTATTTCCTACACCATAATACGCCAGTTTATTTAATAATAGAGTATGGTCAACACAGTCGAAAGCCTTGCTCAGGTCACAGAATGTGGCCCTTGCAAAACCCCTGGACTCAAAAACTTGTAAAACCTTGCTTACTAATGAGTCTATAGCATCAACCGTAGACCTCCCGGCCCTAAATCCAAACTGTGAATCACTAATTATATTAAGTTGTTCCAAATGATCACATAACTGTATTTTTATAATGTATTCGATAATTTTTGAAAAGATAGGGACCAGCGAAACAGGGCGATAGCTAGCTGTACAATATTTGTCTCCCTTTTTATAAATTGGAACAACCCTAGACAGCTTTAGTACGTCAGGGAAAGTACTTTCATTTATACATCTATTTATGCAATATGTAAGTGGACTTACAATGCAATCAATTACTTTTTGAATTAGAGTTGTTGATAAATCATAAATATCAACACTATCCGAGGACTTCATTCTTTTAACAATATCTAAAACCACTGCGGTTGTTACCCCGGTAAAAACTAAATTATTCTGTACCCATTTATTAGAATGCGGTTCAGTTATGTCAAAGACCCCTACATTGGTATTTTTTCGTATTTCCTCAACCGATTTAATAAAGAATGTGTTAAGCTCATTAGGGGAAATGGGTATACTATCCCTATTACCAACTTTAGCTACCTCGTTAATTAATTTCCAAGCCTCTTTACATTTATTGGGTGCTGCCTCAATTTTTGCTACATTATATAATTTTTTTGCTTGCTTTAACGCTAATTTATAATCCTTTTTTGCTTTCAAATACTTTTCTTTGTTGTTTTCATTTTTATCCCATCTGTATAATGCTAATAATGACATAACTGTACATTTCATAGTTGCAAGTTGGGTAGTATACCAATTTGTATTACTATTTATTTTTTTTACATTCTTTTTGTTAGTCTTAACTTTAACTTTCCTTTGAGGAATAGATGTATTAAACACATTCAAAAAAACTTGCATGAAACGCTCAAACGTATTATTAGCTGATTTTATAGATGTAGGTCCAGTTAACACATTCAACCAATTTACACTATTCAATGAATTTCTAAAATGTAAAATTCTCTCATCGGATATTGGTCTTGTAATTATTATTTTACTCTCCTCAATTACACATTTCCTAGCAATAACGGAACTTACTTTAATCCAGACAGAGTCATGATCTGCTAATGTAAAGGTTGTTACATCACTAGATATACGATCTTTTGTTATATTTGTAAATATATTATCAAGACAGGCTAATCCTCTAGTTGGTTTGTCATTCGTATAGTAGAAGTTGTACTCTCTAAGTAAGTTATATAATTCGGATACACTACGTTTGACCTGCCTTACATCAAAGTGGGAGTTTATATCACCCCCAACAACAACACTAAAATACTTCCACCTAGGTCTACTTAAAAATTTAAATATTTTCTCAAGATTTTCTAGGAAAATAACGGGGTTTCCGTCAGGTGACCTATAAACAGATACTATAACTAACTTAAGCTCTTCAATACAGATACCTGTAACCTCAAAATGTAGTTCACTACATAAATAGTTTAAGTCTAATATACTACATTTCATCATATAGGACTTTTTTACATAAATTGCTACACCTCCGCGTTTATGTTTTTCTCTACTATAACTATTGGCTACATAATAATCATCCATCACAATATATGGTATCTCATCTTCATGACACCAATGTTCACTTACACCAAGAACGTCAAACATATTATCTTTAGCATATACATTTACAGCCAGCTGTTTGTTATTTAAACCTTGTACATTAAGAAAACCTATTTTTAGGTCAAAATTCATATCATCTTCACTTAAGTCAGTCATAGACGTAGTATTATTATTGTTAATCAACTTCCTTTTTGAATTAGTATATTGTTCTATGGTATGATTCCTAATATTAGCGTTATTTAGCTTGTACGAAACCGGCCAAGCTTCATCTTGAATCAGCTTGGCCTTTAATTCACGTTTCCCTGTTCATTACTCAGCGTGATAATCTTATGATTCATATTACAGTACCTGTTTTCAATAACTTTACCTATAGACTCACACAACTTCCTTTTACCATAAACATTAAAATGCTGACCATGTCTAGTATGAAGCATTTTGTCAGCTTTATTGATATTTACCACCGTTACATTCTTAAAACGTTTACATATCTTACTGTACACAATGTTTGCTTTTTCTACTTCTTTATTAACAATTGACCAGTGTACAAGATCATGTCTATGTGGAATACCCATAACGATCACGTTCGTGTGTGTTAGACCTGCCAAAGTTTTCCGTAGTGTAGCAGCGGCGGCTTCTGTCTCGTTACTAGCAACATCATTCGCACCTCCCATGAGTACAACAAAGTCTTTATCCGTTAGCTTAGCACAATTATTCCTTACCTCTGTCACAATTTTATCGAATTTCGCCCCTGGTTTCACCCACGCTTCTGTATCAAACTTCTTATCACGACTCATATCTCTTAATATTGTAGAAATTCCACGACCATAACTATCTGCATAGATCTTGATTTTATTATTTCTTAAATCTGTCCTATTATCCTTGCACTTTAACTTGATCACTGTGTCGCCTTGCACTACCGGCACTGAGTTTTCTTCGTCTACATCTTCTGTTTCTGTTAGTACGGAATATCTATTCGATGTAAGAACACTAATGCAAGGCTCATTATTTGAAATGTCTATATGCCTAGACCTACGCGGTTTTATTTTTTGCCACTCGGTCTCTACTACCATATTATCCACATCCACATTCGTTTTCCGGTTACTCACACCATGCCTAACTTGTCTCTCTTCCACAGAAGTATATTCTTGCTTGATTTTCACAATATCACCTTTCAAAATATTAATAACTTCTTTCAAAGACATAATTTCATCTAATAGTTCACTTACCAGATTTCTATTATCACATTCACAGTTCGCTTTTCTTTTGTTTTCACACTTTTGAGTAGACGCCATTGTCGTTTGTAAGCATCCTTCACAATGCCAGTCATTTTTTGGAATATTATCCGCTCTAACTTCACAACATTTATCAAAATGATACCATCTATCACAGTTATCACATATAATTCCGTTTCTAACTATTTTGTAGCATTTCGCACAACTAGCATTCCTTTTAACTCTATCTTTTTGCGAACGGGATCTTGACACCACTGCACTATACGACGCATACGACGCCATTTTCTACTATTGCTCTTAGTGACTGTACTTCATTGTTAAGTTTGGAAATATGTTGTATTAGACCAGAATATAGTGAATTATTACTCTGATTTTCATTTGTTTCACTACTGTTCCTACACTTTTCACATGCCCAGATTTCAGGACAGTTTCCTTTTTGTAGTCCACTACACTTACCAAAATGAGCCATTCCTTCACATATTACGCATTGTTTTCCATTTTTAACCACTCGCTGGCATTTAAAGCATTTTTGCAGACCTTTTTTGTCTAAACATTGTCCCGCGCGTGTTGTGTTTTCGTTGTTTAGACACTTTGGACACTGCCACTCGCTATTTTCATCAGGAATTTCGCCTTCTTGTATGTCTACACACCTAAAGTGATTCCATCGATCACATATATCACATAAAATACCATTTATTACTATTCTTTTACACTTTGCACACAAAACATCTTGCAAAACAGAATTTTTCGATTTAGCTGATCCGGACACAATATCATACCCTAGTAGAAAGAAGGAAATCCTTTGTAAAATTACGAATAGATTTTTTTTTTCTGTATTGCTATAAGATTTGTAACTCTATTTCCGACTTCATACTCCTAATAAGAAAGTTTACACAAGGAATTAGTTTCGTTGGAACGGATTGTATTAGATTTAAGTTTAGCGTCCCGTTCAACAGCGAGGCTGTATGAAACGCGGACCTACGACTGAACGTGGCATTCGAACCACAAGAGTTCTCGTTGAGACTCAAAACCCGGGTTCTCCATGCCAAAGAAGCGAAATTCGTTTCGTACTTAGTGGGAAGTGGGCCCTGCTCCTCTCAAGGAATACATGGTAATGATGCATTATGTTAATTTTTATCTAATGGTTTTAACATATATCACTGTTATATATGAGTTCCTAAGACAGCAGCCATTTCTTCTGAATAAATTTTGTCCAAAAAATTTCCCAGCTGGAACCTTATTCTTAATCTACAAAAACTCAATATAAAATATGTTTTTAAGGCACCACGAGCTGATTTCATGCAAAAGGCAACATTTACAGCCGTCATACAATACAACTTTACGAGATGCCTACAAAACGACACTTTTGTGGTAAAAATGAGTGACTGTAAATGTGTACACGAAAGAGGAATGCATTAGATATTAATATCAACTGACACTGTATTTCCGTACAACATAGGGAAGTTCTATTTATATTTAGAAGACTATAGTTACACTTATGAATCTATTATTATCACTTCAACAAGTCCCATTATATTTCATATGTATGAATACTCACATGAATTTCTCTTACACAAAATATCTTATTACCAAGAAATTATCGTACAGCCAGTGCCCGATACACAGTGTTAAAACTACCTGTATATGTGTCGGAACTTGCGAATTGGTCAATACTGTTCGGAGAAAAAGTAGCATTTCTCCAACAAGGTAACTCTCCATAGTGAAACGGAAAGATATTATCCGTAATTTTAAATTTTAAGTAGTTCTGGCTTATATTTGCGGAAACTAGCAAGCTAGTTTCTGCACGAATACCGGTAATTGAGGTTAAGTGCCGGAGAGTAGTACAACAATTTGAAATTAAACCTAGCATAATTACCTAAGTTTAGCTGCAATATCTTGGACCTAACCTGTACCAGAAAGGCCATAGTTACTTATTAAGAACAGTCCATCATAAAAAGTGGTAACTTTACGGTTAAAATGAACGAATGCATATGAAATAAGACTGTGTACGATATTACATTTTTTTTTTTTTTTAATTTAGAAAGTCTGTATTTTATGTTTACGAGTGTAATGTTAAAGTGAGAAACATTACCAGGGCTATACTAGGATTAAAATGAATGAGCGCAAATCAAAGATGGCTATCTAATATATTGATTTTCACTGGCAAGGTTTTTCTACTCACTGTCGGAAAAGTATACCTTATATTTACAAGTAAAGTTACAAGCGTTCTCACCTAGCCTATGTGATTTTGTGGGGGTCAATGTTTAGCAGAAGGGGTCCAGAAATACGTAAAAAATACAAAATTTACAGGAGAAATGGTAGATGCAAGTACTTAAAATTAACATAACCTAACCAAATCTAACCTAAAATAACTTGAATTAACTTAATATTGATATAAATAATGGAAGTTGTGTAATATTTTCGAAAACTATTTTGGACCCTACATTATCATCTTACATAAAGTAACCACACATAACCAAAATTAACCTAACATAAATTGACCTAAACTAACGTAATGTGAACACAAATTACCAAAATTGTTACATTTTTTAGAAAAATGGCTGGACCCCTTCTGCTAAACATTGTCCTTTTTTTGCACTCCTAGCTTTTGCAAGTACCCTCCATCGCTGACGCGCCTGTAAGCCTGCGTGGGTCTCCTACTGTATTACTGCCCTGATTCAGTTAGATAGTTTCCTACCTTTTAGTGGCCAATTAGCACAATTTATTTGTGTATTTGGCACAGTCACTTTTATGGCATACGTCAGAATGTGTTGTTGTACGTGTAAGAAAAGTTCTCGTAAATTAAATCTCCACTTACAAACTGCAAATGTTACCCTTTGAAACAATTTCTACGACAATGCAAGTGAATTTCGCAATGAAATAATTACATATAATACGAGAGCACTTTGTCATTTCTGGGCACATCAGTTTGCACGCGTGTTATCAATTAGTATGCAAACTTTTGGACATGCTCCACGGTAATAATAGTTTAGAATTACTTCGGGAATCATTTAAAGCAAGAAAAGTTTATACGTCTTAATCTGCACCAGTCAAATCGTTTCTACAGCATAGCTTGTATGCATATAACAATCTGTACATAAATATTATCAATGTGATTGAAAATAACACTACAAATAGATATCATAAACTAACATCGTAATTCATATATATTTTATATTTAACTTGACGATTTCTTGTAGAACTGCTAACGCTACGCTAGACATTCACAGTATTTTTTCGTTGACCAGGATTTTCGTACGTAAATAATCGATGAATTGCCGGATCAAGAAACTTGCGGGTGACGTAATGTATTTCTTCTCGAGTAACTAGCGCCCGGCATGACGTATTTGGCACATGCGCAGCAGTTGCTGCGAACATGGTGGCAAGCAGTGTCTGTGAGTAGTTAGATATGGTTACTACGAGCGCAATTTTGGCCCTTTTTTATGACCAGATTATTTAGGCATAAAAATTAATGAAGTTGTACTATGCGCAAAGTATTCCCATAACTCCAATGTTAAAGTGAGATCGCATAGGCTTTTATGACATATAAAACCATAAAAAAAAACTTACGTCTAAAATATTACAATGGAATCCTACACAAAATATATTTACTGCATCTTAATCTCCAGTTTCTAAGCTTTCATTTGACACTTGAATCATTAAAATCCGTCAAAAATTAACTTTAAAAAGCCGATGAGAAGGAATGTATAATAAAATAGCATTTACTGGAATAGGTGATCTGTCACTGATTCATTTGAACGATTCCAGTACCAGCACAGGACCGTCAAATCCGATCCTCTTTCCTTCTCCTCACATCAACATACATATATACACATTAGCCTCTTCCTTCAACAGAACTTCTAGCTAGCAGTGGAGAGATGGCGCTCTATCTGACGTAGTCTCCTTCGGGGAGATAACGCAATACATGACGTCATTGAATCCGTGAACAAATATCTCTCGAGCCTCTTTCTCTCTTTCCTTCCCATCAGCAATCAATGATAAACTAAATGATATGCTAACTAACTAACTAAACTAACTAACTCTATGGCCTATGGAACCCGGAGGTTCAATGCCGCGTTCACAAAAGCTCTCCATTGACTTCTATCCTTAGCTAACTGAATCCAGTTTCTACTTTGTATTCCAATCTCTGCGAGATCCATCTTAATATTGTCCTCCCATCTGCGCCTAGGTCTTCCTAATGGTCGTTTTCCGATTGGTCTTCCAGTCAAGACTTGGAAAGGGTTTCTACTTTCTTCCATTCTAGCTACATGACCTGCCCACCTAAGCCTCCTAGACTTGACGACCCTAACAATGTTGGGTAAACCATATAAATTATGTAGTTCCTCGTTATGAAGTTTCCGCCATTCCCCATTCCCGTTCCTCTTGGGTCCGAATATTCGTCTCAGGATCTTGTTCTCAAGTACTTTCAGTCTATGTTCTTCCCTCAGAGTAAGTGACCATGTTTCGCAGCCATACAGAACAACAGGCATGATTATCGTTTTTTATATTTTAAGCTTCAAATTCCTCGACAGAATTCGCGACAACAAGAGATTTTGAACCGAATTCTGTATATCCAAAGGTTTTAGTTTTTATAGTCTTGATACTATAAAAACACTTATACACCTAAAACATACTTAAAATTACAAGTTCGGATATTGATAATGAAACCATAAAAACACTTATACACTTAAAACAAACTTAAAATTACAAGTTTTATTTTTGTTATTTTTTGGATTCATTTCTAAAGTAAAACTGATGTATTTTATAGCCATTATCTAAATCTTTCAAACCCTCATACTTAACAAACAGCTAATACTTTTTTTTAAATCTTTCACTACTTGCTCAGTTTCATCATTATCTCTTTGTGGTAATAACGTCTTATATTTCTCATCTAAATATACTAAAACGCTTTGACCATAACGTTGTGTTTGAATCAATTTCCATAATGTTATCTCGTACGTTTTACCTTTTCCTAACTCATCTATGCGAAGGAATCTCAATGCTTTAACGTCATTTTTTTATTCAAATAATTAGCCATAGCTTATTTGTTATAAGGAAAATGTTCGTTTTATGAAAATATTCATAAAATCAATCCTCATTTACATACAGAAATTTTACATAAAATTTACATACAGAACTCAACAGTTGGATAATTATCTTTTAGTCTAGTGTATTTGATTTTTATTGCATCTTTTACGATCTCATCAATCATTTTATCTGTTAAGTGTTTTGTAAATCTAGGTGGAAGAAAGACCTTAAACTCCTCACACTCAACTAAAATGCTCTTTCCAAACTTAGTTTTAATCTTTTCCATTTTCACAATCTTATATTCTGTATTTAATTCTAATTCTCTTAATCCAATAACTTGTTTTTGTTCAAGACTTCCAAGTTTATTTAAAATCTCAATATGACTTGCCATCGTATTTATTATATAGAAAACCAACGATCACTCTTCAATTTTTATTTTCACCAAAATATTTTAATCATTTTTGTCACTTTCGTATATGGAAAACTCTCATAAACAAAAAATACATTTAACTATCTAAAACTATTCTACTACTTTCTCATTCTTAGGGTCATATGTGAAGTTCTTTTGTCCAATTAAAATCGCATAACAGTAGTAGAAAATGAATCGATCTGGCTCATAATAGGACATAGGAGAACAACTCACAAGCCCCTGGGAAAATGACCATTGTACACCGTGAGCCCACGGTCTTTTACGACCTCCATTTTAGGGGTGAATTTATTCCCTTTTATGAGCACATTTTAGGGGGTGTATTCGTTCTCTTTTACGAGCACATTTTTAGGGGTGTACTCGTTCCCTTTTATGAGCATATTTTCCAACCCTTATTTTAACATAGCAGAAATTATGAACATACAGCAGAACAGACTCGTTCCCTTTTATGAGCACTTTTAGGGGGTGTACTCGTTCTCTTTTACGACCTCCATTTTAGGGGGTGTACTCGTTTTCCAACCCCTATTTGAACATAGCAGAATATGAACATACAACAGAACAGATTCGTTCCCATTTATGAACACTCTTTCAAGGGTGAACTCGTTCTCTTTTATGAGCACATTTTAAGGGGTGAACTCGTTCCCTTTTATGAGCATATTTTTCAACCCCTATTTTAACATAGCAGAAATTACATAGCACAGCTAATAAAAGAACATGGTTTATTTCCCAACATAGCAGAAATTACACTGAGACCATTTTAGGGATGAATTTATTCCCTTTTATGAGCATATTTTCCACCCCTATTTCAACATAGCACATCAGACAGAGACTACGAGCACCAGCCAACAGATAATACGTAAGACTCGTTCCCTTTTATGACCACTTTTTAGAGGGTGAACTCGTTCCCTTTTATGAGCATATTATTTTTCAACCCTTATTTTAACATAGCAGAAATTACACTGAGATTATGAACACAGAACAGAGCATGGCTTATTTTCCACCCCTTATTTTAACATAGCAGAAATTACACTGAGACTACGTAACACACAACATCCTCCATTTTAGGGCTGTACTCGTTTTCCAACCCCTATTTCAACATAGCGCATCAGACAGAGACTACGTAACATAGCGGGGGTGTACTCGTTTTTACGAACACACAGCAGATACATAAGACTCGTTCCACCCTTCCAACCCCTATTTGAACCCATGGTCTTTTAGGGGGGTGAACTCGTTCCCTTTTCCAACCCTTATTTTAACATAGCAGAAATTACACTGAGACAATGAACACACAGCAGACCAGAGAATACGTAAGATTCATTCCCTTTTAAAGGGTGTACTCGTTTTCAACCCCTACGAACACATAGCAGAGATTATTTTCTTTTACGGGGGATAGCAATACCCCCAACCCTCCTCCTTTCTCATCCAGGGCTTGGGACCGGCAATGGCGGAGTTTAAAAAAATAACATCATCATACTCTCATAAATGAATAAAGCATAATATCATTAGCATCAATAGTAGTGAGTGAGAATTTGTTTAAAAAATCGTGCAACGAATAACCAGATGCACGACATGCTAAATATAGGAAACATTAATGTCCACAAAATTGAGATAAATCACCTTGAATACGTCTATTATTCCATGTATAATACAGACAGTTTCGTTTTAAAAACCTTATATGATGTTGTATATAGGGAGGTATACCATAGCTATCGAAATACTCTCCCACACACATATTAGATATATAAACAGCAACCCAATGTTCACCAGGCTTATCACTAGAATCAGTGTTTATAATTATGGCGGCTGGAAATGTATGAATAAACAAAGGTAACTCATCAGCAGCATACACACCAATAAAATGATCTTTAGGCAAATTTTGTTGTAATGCTTCATAAAGCTCAATTGTATTTAACATTTTTTCTTTAATTAATATATATTTTTCTCTGGAAATCAATTTCTAATTCTGAAGAGAATTCACCATAAATAATTGTTGTTACAGGAGATGGCAGTGCTTCTTTAAAATGAACCTCTAAACGTACACTTCCTTGCCGTTGTGGACTAGTATGAAATGCAGCACTTGCACTTGAATCAGGAGTTAAATCAAACACCAGTAGAGTATAACCATTAGGATATTCAGCGAGTGAAATATTATTACCTTGATTAGAATAATAAATACCTGAACCTGTAAATAACGTAGAATATGCTTGTACATATAGCTTATTATCAAAATCTGATTGTAAAGGTTTGAAGGGCATTGGATTTCCATCAACATACAATGTAAAAAATGACATACTAAAATGTTGAAAATTGAATGGATTTGTTTGATAAGTACCATTGAAAGCAGTATTAGTAACAAAACCAATAATAATACGTTTAGGCACTATGCCTGAAAACAGATCTGGAAGTGCACTATCCATAATTTATTGTGGCAGAGTTTCTGTCTTCACCTGCACTTTTGTTATAGGATATTTTATTCTAAATTTAGGATTTTGTAATACTTTATTTTGTGCTATTTTAACTGCTGGTGATACATCAACCTTTTTCACAAGCAATGTTGCATCTGTAATTACAACTTTTCCATCAGCATCTGCGTCACCCATTAGACAAAATGTAGGTTTAGCTGGAATTATTTTAATACGCAATTGTACACCATTCAGTAAAAATTTCTCCTGATTGAAAATATCAGCATGAATATAACCCAATAATTCAAATGACTGACTTAAAGCAGTGAGAAGAAAACGTTGTTTAAATCCTACATTAGCATCGGCCACACTGTCCATATGCCCTGCAGTATCTTTATACCACATTGATGTTTGAAGATGCGTTGTTTTAGCTTCAGCATTATAATTTAGTAGTTTTTCAATATACGATCGATATGGATATGTATGTGAAGAGTAGGAAATAATTTGATTATTTAAATATAATTGCACTTCACTGAACATTGCATTGAGAAAATCATTTACAGGGCCGATTTTCTTATCGGCAGAAGTTAAATTAGAACCATCTGATTTAGTAATTTTACCTTTAACATATAACATTGTGTGCGGTAAGTAAATATAGTCATCCCCATGACCGGGGACTACAAATTCTATTGGTGCATTATCAGCTATTGAAGCCACAGGTTTATATGGAACTAATTTATTACCTATAATACTGGTTTGAGTGGGTAAACCAGCAAATAAATCTAATTCTGATTTTGTACACTCACACTGCATTTTTCTCTTTTCTTACTATTAATATTCACACATGGTAAAATTTACAATACCATATTACGTCTACGAAAATGTAATTTTACACATACACTGCCATATTGGAAAGGAAGTGGATTACCTGTACTATCTCTTAAATCAATAATAATTTGATCAAATTGTTTACGTTGCACAGTGACATAATGAGGATTATCAAAAATATGTACATTATTAATACCATGCTCTGTAATATTTGTATTTATAATACGTAACAATGGAGCTACAGTGTCACTTACCATTTGTGGTTCTACAATATCACTGTAAATATACATAAGTGTAGGTAGCGCTTTTTGTAAATCAGGTGGATAACGAGCATGATGAACAACTGCAATATCTTCTTGTTGAATATGATCAAAACCTAGTATTCTGGCTAGTTCAGGAGATAGGCGTACATGTATATGCTTCTCTTGATCTTTTATTACTCTATTAACTTCAATTCGTTTCACTGATGCTTTGACTTTTAATTGTAAATTTAATATATCACTTTTATGATTTGATGATAATAGTGGCCTGGTAAGATTTGAGTTATGTTCCAGTTTTTTGTATTCATGAGACGATAATAAATATTATTTGTATATTTGGAAACATTCTGAAATGAACTTGTATAATGTACTTCAACAACAGCTGTTTCCCACACTCCCTTCTCCAGTACAATAGGTTGATATAATTTAGTAGTATAACAAGCAAGAGTATTTTGAGCAAAATATTCCATAGAACTATTGCTAGGAAGTGTGAGATAAAAACTATCACTTTGCTCCATAATTAATCAATCAATCAAAGATATCTTTGGATCTTTTTATCCGTTTCACACCACCACCACCACCACTAAAATGAACTTTCTTTCTTTTTCTTCTTCCAGATCCTTCCAACACCTGATTTAATTTATTTTGAGCTTTATTTTTTAAATTTGTTTTAGCTTCTTGCCATCGATCATGCAAAGACTCTTCAATAGGTATATTATTATCTAGTACATCTCCTGCTACATTAATTCCTGTACGTATCAATTCTTTACCAACAGTTTTTGCACCTTGTTTTAATAAAGGAAATACAGTACGAAATAAACCTCCTAAAAAACTACCAATGCCATAACCTTCTTGATATGCTGTACCTCTATACACGTTATAATTACCTCCTGCTTGATGTATGTAATAATTAAGGTAGGGCTCATTCATCTTTCTTTCTTTCTTTCCATATACTTAAAAATATCAATAGATTACAATAGAATATTATTATTATTGCTTATAAGTACACCATTTGCGTTTACGGGGTGGAGGACCATCTTCTTCGTCTTCTTCGTCTTTTGTTAGTTTTCTAATATAATCTATTCGTTGAGGATTACCAATGTACTCTAAGGGTATATTGGCTTTTGCTAATAATGTAGCAAAAGTTTTCCAGCCGGCAACTGAAATATTTTTCTTACGACATCTAACAAAATCGGATATCAAATCCACTATATTTGCACCTGGAATTAATTTATTATTAATATTCACATTTCCATTATCGTCCCATTGAATATTTGGGTTTTGTTTCAATTTACGTAATAAAGGTCTTGCTTTACGTTTACAAATTTCAGGGAGAGTAAATATTATTCCATCATCCTCCTCCTACTCCTCATCCTCCTCTTCTTCTTCTTCCTCCGTAGTAGTAGTTGTTGCTGTTGTTGTAACTGCTGCCGGTTTTTGAATTATATTTAAATATTTTTGTAAGACTTCTCTATATTTTGTCCATTTTTCTTCTGCATTTAAACTTTTATTATTTAAAATTTCTTTCATTTCATCATCAAGATTAGATATCGTTTGATAATGATGTAATTTTTCTGGTGAGATTAAAATAAGTTTTTGTGCGTTTTGCATAATTATTTAATTAAACTAGATAATATACCTCCAATAATAGGTGCAAGCAAAGCAGTAAGAAAACCACCTTTATTATAATTATTCGTTTTTTCTTTTGTTTTAATGACGGACCTTTTTCACCAAATATCTCAGTTCCTGTTTATATTTTTTTAGCTTATTTATCTCTGTTTTATTTAATGGAACATTTCCCTGTAATACGTTATAGGAACATTCACAAATAGAGCGAATTAAATCAGGATCTGCATTTTGTAAAATTGCCTTACGTGCTTTTGGTTTCGACTTTGCTAAAAGTTTTAACAAATGTGCATTTTCCTTACTAATCATTTTTTACGGCTATTAAAGCACAAATAGTTGTTAGAATATAAACCATATTGCAATTATTTTTTTACAGGCACATAAACATAATTAAAAGAATCTGTTGGAAAGATATTTGTTCGAACTCGCTGCTCATCAGGAGTATTTTGTTTTAAATCAAAGAGTAAATAACCATGTGCAATCCGAGTTGCATCTTGATATGCTTCTTGAATAAATTTTGTATTACCTGGATACAATTGTCGTGCGAGATAATTAATTTGAGCTTGGTCTCTAGGATTTTTAAAACAAACAATATAATGACAATTTAACGAAATATCCCGCATTCCTTTTTGTTGATGGAAAATATTCTGTGTTATAAATATTACACTTATATTTCTATGATGGCTACCCTTTGTAAAAATATCTACAATCCGATGGTCACACTCACGCATTAAATCATCAATAATGACAAGATGAGGACCTTCGTGTGCTTGAAATTCATTAACCTTCTTTAAACGTACAGTTTGAAAGAGTATCATACAACGGTTGCCATTCACCATAACACCATACAATATTTTTAAATAACTTACTATAATGGTCAAGAAATATTTTAACAAAATATGATTTTCCACAACCTGTAGGACCTGCTACCATACATGTAAAAGGAATTTTCCATTCCATCTCTATTACAGATATATTGCATTTATTTTAAATAGCGTTTTTAAATATTTTGCTTTCTTTTCTCCTTTACATAAAAAAACAGCGTTTGTGGAAGAACAAATTTGATTTAATATACTTTTTACTTGTGATACTGATAAACCTCGTGATGATGATGACAATTTAACTAAGCAACGAAAATTTACAGTGTTGCTAGAATTTAAAATATAAAATTCACCTTTTGAAATTATAAAATCTACTAGAAATACTTGTGACGACATGCTTCACCTATAAATTCTTGACTTTTCTTTTTTTACAATATAGTATGTTTTAAATCAATCAAAGAATTTTCACTTTTTGGCAGACCTAACCATTTCACATAGGCCTTATTATTTTTCTTTCGCAAAACTTTTTCAATTAAATATGTTTTTGGGAATTTCGTTAATTGTAATTCGTGTCCGTAAAATCTTCCTTCAATAGGTTTATTATTTGAGTCTACTAAGTGATATGTCGAAGGATTAGTGAAGAAAACTTTAGCAATTCGAAAAATTTCTGTACTCCAATTGCGTGTAAAACCTCTATCAAAACCAGGACGCTTAAGTTTACTAATTCTTACATATTCACCTATCTTAAATTTACTTTTTCTTTTTATCACAGAAAACTTTTTGCAATAGATGTTTTTCATTTTCTTTTTTAATAGCGTCGATAGGTTTCATTTTAATAGTGGAATGAATAGTATTATTATATTTATGTAGTAATTCCGGCAGAATGCCAATCCATTTATAACTTCCCTGCAGTGTAAATTTTCTCCACATTAAATTACGTAATGATCTATTAAATCTTTCAATAATACTTGCTTTCACATCACTGTACGTGGAATAATGTTTAATGTTATTTTGGTTCATCGCCTTCTGAAACTCTGAATTATAAAATTCTCGACCCCTGTCAGTTTGTAAAAATGTAGGGCTTTTGTTTGCTTTTCTCAGTACTGTTATAAATGCTTGTGTAATTTCTTTCCCAGTTTTATTTTTCACAGGAATAGCCCAAGCATATTTAGAGAATGTATCTATCACAGTTAATAAATATTTGTAATTTCGATTAATTTTTGCTAGACCTTTCAATTTTCCACTATTCATTTCAACTAAATCAGCTTGCCATAAATCATGAATCCCTTTCGTTATAACGGGTATTCGAGGATAGTTTCGTCTTGCACTTTTATGTAATTCTGTAACTATTTGTTCTCGAACTGATTGTGACATCATTTCTATATATTTCTCCTAAAATATTATTTACATATTTTACATTGATTATCATTATGCTGTTTTCGATTGAAAAACTTTCTTTAAAAAAAAGAATTATTTTACATTTTACACTTATTACAATATTTCAATGGTAACTGATAATGTCCCCATGGCAATGTATGAATGTTACAATTAAGAATACATCGCTTGTCATCATACGGATCTAACGCTAATTTTGTCACCTGATTTGTTGTTAAATTATGGTATTTGCTTTTAATTTCAAATTGTGTTTTATGGATCGTTTCGTTTTCAAATAGACATGATTTATAATCGTGAAACGTAATTTGTTCTTTAACTACATTTTTCTTGATCCCTTTACATTTTTTCAATTCTTTATTTTCACCAGTTTTTATTGCATAATTTTTTGCTCGTAACCCACATATTCAATCCTAAAAACTTCACCTAATTCGTCTTTCAATTTACCCAAAACGTGTTTATTTTTTGTGCTATATAAAGAATTATTTTCAGGATAATTTGAGGTATCAAAATAGTCATTCATATTTTTTTATATCGTTATAAATATTGTTAGTTTTAATATACTAAATGAAAGAGTCAGTATCCATATACGCAATTCTAATTTTATCTCCATATTGAGGTTTCATTATATTATAATGGAAGTTATATATTGCTAATTTGGATAATTCTAAAACTGTCGCTCCTACGTAAATTGGTTTATTTAGGGTTACAGATTTTTTTTACCATATGAAACAATGCAAAATTATCAGCCAATTTTACCCAATTTTGAAACTGATTTTGTGCTACTAATTTTTTAAACTTTTTTTCATTGTTAATTAATTTTATATCAATTCGTTTTCGTACATTCTCCATTGTCTTTCCGTATACAGAATTATTTAATAACTTATAGAAATCTTTTTCAAATTCAATTATAGCATTTGCACGGCGTTGAGTATTTTCTTGAATATAAGATGCAAGCCATTTAGATTGACGAAACCATAATATTTTATGTACTTTTACCAATATTAAACCTTGTTTTAGATAAAATTGTAATACTCTATAATGCAAGATATAATTCGATTTCGATTTAAGTGTCAATAGTAATTTTGAATATTTACCATTCGGTGGAACTTCATTAGTGGGAGCACACGGAAAATCAGAATGGTATTCGTGTAAATAATTTGGATACTCTAAGTCCACTTCTAGAAAAAATCCCCATTCACTATCCGTGGGCCAATTGATAATTGTATTTTTGTCTTGCCAATTGTCAATTTTATCCTCCCACCGAAAACCACCATATGGTAAATAGTCAATCATTGATAGTCCGTACAGATTGTTCATGTCAATATACAGTAAATAAGATTTTTCTTTTTCCGCATCAAAATCATGTACGTAAGGATTATTAGCTTTGGCATACCTTAACACAGCTTGAGTAATACCTCCGCGAATCGATTTTTCTACAAACATATACATATTGATATCTGATAAAAGTTCAAGTTCAATTTTTGTTCTATATAACATGGCTTGCCATGCCAACCCAGGTGCAGTAAAACAATTAATCGGATCAATACAAAAAGCATTTAAACATGTCTTTCTAAAATTCTCCAACACTTCTGCTGTGAGAAGTACATCACATTTTAAATATAGATCGTGGTAGTCCCCTAAATTTTTACATTTAAACACACGCCAAATCAGTTTTGCATATTGATAATCAGTCTCGGAAATTTGTGTTCCATTCAATTTGCTACTAAACGCCTCTCTTCCAGGAAATTCAGTTTCTTTAAATGTATCTAAATTTGTTATGTATTCATAAAAATAAATTCCCTTACGGAGAATTAAAGGAAACTTTTCATCGGAAAAATATTGCTTTGTATAGACAAATTGCTCAGGTTTTAGTTTTGACACCAAATTTTCGAGACTATACGGCAGGAATTTAAATAGGTCTACAAAACGTAACTCGATAGGTCTACCATTAAAATTAAAGTGCTTAGAGAATGTTATGTATTCCTCAGTGCTTTCAGCAATTACCGAAATATTTCCAGGGGTGCAACCTAATTCTTTCACAAATAAATGTGCATCATACCCAGACAAATTATGGAAGAAGACAGGGATAAAATTACTTTGACGTTTAATTTGTAAATTACAATTGTTGCACACCGTGGCAATATACTGACCAGTTAAATGGTTATGATGTTTAACTTTTCTATTGTTACTCGTATATTTACTATCGCAAACCGAGCATTCAGTGGATACGTTAAACTCCTGTAACTGAGAACTATTTAATGGTATTAATGGTTTTTGTTGATCTAATATGTTTATGATTTTTCTTAATTCATTCCCCATAGCAGACATAAACTTCATCGATACATTTTCTCCCCGATAAATAACTAAATCTGATTTCATATAGTTGTTACTCCAACATACAATATAACCAAAACTGCATGGTATATGTTGGTGAATTTGTATTGTATGAGATCCACTTTGTTTATTTATAAGTTTTAATAAACTTTCCATATCTGCAATTATTATCACATCATTCTGTAATAACAATTTCAAATTTCGAAATTTTAAAACTTCTCCTTGTTTCGGCATGTTAATTTTGGCTGGAATGTGTTCTTTACATAGTTTGTCATGTTCATCTAATTTTGATTTGTTATAAAAAGATATTAAACATCGTCTACAAATAAATGTTTGATGACTACCTAACTGATGTCTGACTAAACCATTTAAATTTGTAATTAAACAATAATGAGAGTTTAAATATAATAAATCAATATGTTTACCTACAGCTGTGTTTTCGCTTATACGTAACGGAAAAATAGTTTCATGATCATAATTAATGCCATATATATTAATAGAAATTTGTTCCTTAGGAAATACAGAATTATATATATGTTCAAATTTGCTTATGTGTTCTATTTCGACGGGAAATTTTATAATCGTTTTTTCAAATAACGGTAATAAAGTATTAATATATTGTATGTAATTATTCACACGATGTGAATTATCTTTTGTGGGATGCAACGCAGCTAGAATACTATACATAAAACTTCTATTATCGTTATTTTGAATATTTAAAACACATTTTGTGGATAAAATCCATTGAGGCAATTTTACATAAGTTTTCTCTTTATGACTCTTCAATAACGCATTGAGATTTTTTATTAAACAATAATGAGTGTTGCAATTTTCTTCACAATACAGTAAATCTATACGTTTATCTACACATGTGTTTTCGCTTATACGTAACGGGAAAATAGTTTCATGATCATAATCAATGCCATATATATTAACGGAAATTTGTTCCTTAGTAAATACAGAATTATACATATGTTCAAATTTGCTTATGCGTTCTATTTCGACGCGAAATTTTATATTCGTTTTTTCAAATAATGGTAATAAAGTATTAATATATTGTATGTAATTATTTACACGATGTGGATTATCTTTTGCGGGATGCAACGCAGCTAGAATACTATACATAAAACATCTATTATCATTATTTTGAATATTTATAACACATTTCTTTTTGGATAAAATCCATTGAGGTAATTTTATAAAAGAAGAAGCGGAAAGAGGATCATATTTACTGATTTTAATTTCTAAGTGATGGTTTGGTTCAGAACATAAAGACCACCCTGATTTCTTAATTGCTCTATTTTCTTGTTCAACTAAAATTTTATTAAATAGTTTTTCTATTATAGAATTCACATCTGTACTCGGTAAAATAATTTCGTTACCACTATTTACAAAGAATCGACATGTTTCTAAATCTACTGGTTTTACAAAAGTTGTAGCCAAAGAAAAATTTACTTTAAAAAATGAATTATCTTGTTCCTGTTTTAATATATCTAAACAGTCTTTTCTTTTATTCTTTAAAAAACATCCACTATCCTGATTTAAATCAGTATCACATTTTAAAATATTTTTTTAAAATTATTATTAAATAGAGTATCAGAATTGATAGTATTTGATTTAACCTTTTTTTGTTGCCATTTTTTTAAAAATTAACTCAAAGTTACTATAATACTTTTGAACTGAGTTTTTATAATATAATATTTTTATTATTATTATAAAATGTCTTACTTACAAAAGAAAACAAAACCACACTATTAATAAACCATACTAATAATAAACCACACACACAAAAATATCTGAACTTTACGCTTCAAATAGCAAACAGGAAGTGATTACAAAAAACATGTCGGTCAGTCTTTTATACCTGTCTGACCGCATTGCGTAATATTGCGCAATAAGTATGAGTCATGCTCGGGGATTCCCCTCTTTTTTTATACCTTTTTAATTGATTGCATTACGTTCAGGGATTCCTATCGTTGAATGACAAGTTATTGTCTGTTAAAGAGAAAACTAGCTCAATGTTTTTTAAAATCCGGATGAATGACGTAATGAGAATTATCTACATATGGCGGAAGTTATTATGTAACTGATAACAAAACACGGAAGTTTCGCATTCCTCTACAATCTTTAAATAATCTCTGCTATGTTCAAATATAGGTTAGAACAAGTTCACTCCTTAAAAGAATCTTTGCTATAGGGTTCGAATGTATTATCTGTTATGTTCAAATAAGGGTTGAAAAATGAGAACGAGTACACCCCCCGTAGTCTTATGTCTGCTATGTGTTGTTGGAAAATAAGCCATGTTCTTTTATTAGCTGTGCTATGTATTATCTGTTGTGCTGTGTGTTCATAGTCTCAGTGTATTCTATGCTATGTTAAAATAGGGGTTGGAGAACGAGATCACCCTTTAAAATGGACTGTTTAATCTTCCATGGAACGAATACAACCTCATTATTGTCTTAGTTTTATGTAATTTCTACTATGTTCAAATAGGGGTTGGAAAAAAGAACGAGTACACCCCTTAAAAAGTGGTCATAAAAGGGAATGAATACAAACTAGAAACACTTATAAACGAATTCGAAAACTTATACGAAACCTTTAAAGAACTGTATCCGAAAAGAGTATTGTTTATTAACTTAAAATGTGTATTGTACTATCTGTTGAAAAACCATGATGTTCATGTTGATATTGATTTTAAACACTCACCTAAACAAATAGAGATGTTAAAAAAGTTTTGAAAAATTAGAATGGACATTTTCTTTATAATAAAATGAGTATGGATATATTTGGTAATGTTGTAGATAGAAAAGGAAATATTAATATTAGTGAAGAAAAATTAAAATTGTTGGAGAATTTAAATGATGTTGTTAGCGTAAGTCAACTTAGATCAATAGAAGATGAATTAGAGAACGATAGAAAACAATTTGAAGATGCATTAGAAACGTTAGAAGACACATACATAAAGAAAGAAGATTTTCAAAAAGTTAGAATGGATACTACTAAATTGATTATGCAAAAAGAAACTATACCTCTATTATATCGATTGAGAATTAAGAATGTTAAAGACCCAATCTTTAGAATATCCAATCTTTTTTAATTTCTACAAATTTCTCTATAACGGAAAAATAATGCACATGGAACTAAGTTTGGATAAATACTTTCTACAGATATATTTGGGTGATACTTTGATTGAAAATATACCTTTTAACTTTAACAAGAACTATATAATTATAATTAAACCAAATAAAAATTCAGCTATGGAAGAAGGACAATTATTGTTTATTGTAATGTACATAGAAAGAGAGCTTTCCTAAAGACGTTTGCTATATAATAAATATGGATATTTTTGGTAATGTTAAAAGTATAATAGAAGAATCTAGAGAAGTTTTTACATCCTGGGTTGATTTTAAGAACAAAAGATTGGTTAATGTATCTAATGCTATCGATAAACAAGATGTTGTAACATTAGAACAGCTTGAATCAGTGAAAGAAGAGTTTAATTTACTTACACGACAAAAATTGTTGAATTACCATGTCGATTGGCAGAAGATGATCTTGAAAAACCAGCCTTTTTTGTATATAATTTAGCTGCTGCCTACAAATTTCTTTATAGAGGTAGGTTAATGCATATAGAATCAAGTCTTAATAAACATCTTATAGACTTATTTTTAAATGAGACACTAGTTGAAAGTTTTCCATTACTATTTAATATACATGATCAGTTAACAATTAGACCAACCAAATATTCTGAATTGAAAGAAGGTAAGTTATTATTGATTATTATGTATATGGAAACAGAAGATGAAAACGAATCAAGTGATGATGATAATGTTAAAAGTATAGTATTAGGTAATGATATATATTAATTTTTTGTTGATTTTCTACACAATAAATAGTAATGATGATATGTTGTGTTAAATGTAAGAAATTGACAGATACGGAGAAAGATACCATTAGAATTGAACAAACAAAGAATGGAAGATATCTAAAGAAATGTATTTGTTCTGTATGCGGTGTTCCTAAAACTCAATTCGTTAAAAAGAATGATTTACTATATGATGGTAAAGGTGTTAGAGAAGACATTATAGAAGAAATTCACAAACCATCTAGAAAAAACTTTGACAGATTAAGTGTAGTTATAAAAGGTATTGATGATCTTTGACAAGCTGATCTTGTAGAAATGGATAGTGGAGTATTAAAAGGTGTTTCCAAATTAAATAAAGGCTGTAAGTATTTGCTAACGATTATAGATGTGTTTTCGAAATATGCGTTTGCTGTTCCTGTTAAAGATAAGAGTAGTAAAAATGTTACAGAAGTATTCGAATCCATATTAAGAACGAGAAACCCTAGTAACTTACAAACTGATCAAGGTAAAGAGTTTTACAATAAAGAGTTTAAGAAGTTAATGGATGAAAATAAGATTAATCATTACTCAACCTATAGTGGTAAGAAAGCTTCTGTTGTTGAGAGATTTAATAGAACACTTAAACAAAACATGTGGAAAAGGTTTACAACACAAGGAAATTATAAATGGATAGAGATATTACCAACATTGGTTAGTGAGTATAATAATAGAGTACATAGAACAGTTGGTTTAAAGCCTATAGAAGTTAATAAGAAGAATGAGCGAGAAATATTGGAGAAAGTGTATAAGAAAGAATATAAGCATGTTAAACCTAAATACAAGTTAGGTGATCATGTTCGTATAAGTAAATCGAGAGGGTTATTTGAGAAAGGATATACACCTAATTGGTCAACAGAAGTATTTGTTATTAGTGAAGTTATTCCATCTAATCCGCCTACATATAGAATTAAAGATTTAGAAGAAGAGGATGTACAAGGTAGATTTTACGAACCAGAACTATTAAAGACGAAACATAAAGATGAATACTTGGTGGAAAAGGTGTTGAGAAACAAAGGTGATAAAGTATATGTTAAATGGCTAGGTTTTGATAATTCACATAATAGTTGGATAGATAAAAGTAGTGTAGTGTAAATATAAATGTTTGTCTTTTATGGAATAATAACCATAAAAGATAATTAAGTTAAAACTTTATCGATAGCTAAAATCATGATGATAAGAATCTATTTGTATGGGTAAAAACTCTGAAAATGATTAAATTAACATTTTCTATATAATAAATATAAGTACTATGGATAATTCATTCCCCATAGCAGACATAAACTTCATCGATACATTTTCTCCCCGATAAATAACTAAATCTGATTTCATATAGTTGTTACTCCAACATACAATATAACCAAAACTGCATGGTATATGTTGGTGAATTTGTATTGTATGAGATCCACTTTGTTTATTTATAAGTTTTAATAAACTTTCCATATCTGCAATTATTATCACATCATTCTGTAATAACAATTTCAAATTTCGAAATTTTAAAACTTCTCCTTGTTTCGGCATGTTAATTTTGGCTGGAATGTGTTCTTTACATAGTTTGTCATGTTCATCTAATTTTGATTTGTTATAAAAAGATATTAAACATCGTCTACAAATAAATGTTTGATGACTACCTAACTGATGTCTGACTAAACCATTTAAATTTGTAATTAAACAATAATGAGAGTTTAAATATAATAAATCAATATGTTTACCTACAGCTGTGTTTTCGCTTATACGTAACGGAAAAATAGTTTCATGATCATAATTAATGCCATATATATTAATAGAAATTTGTTCCTTAGGAAATACAGAATTATATATATGTTCAAATTTGCTTATGTGTTCTATTTCGACGGGAAATTTTATAATCGTTTTTTCAAATAACGGTAATAAAGTATTAATATATTGTATGTAATTATTCACACGATGTGAATTATCTTTTGTGGGATGCAACGCAGCTAGAATACTATACATAAAACTTCTATTATCGTTATTTTGAATATTTAAAACACATTTTGTGGATAAAATCCATTGAGGCAATTTTACATAAGTTTTCTCTTTATGACTCTTCAATAACGCATTGAGATTTTTTATTAAACAATAATGAGTGTTGCAATTTTCTTCACAATACAGTAAATCTATACGTTTATCTACACATGTGTTTTCGCTTATACGTAACGGGAAAATAGTTTCATGATCATAATCAATGCCATATATATTAACGGAAATTTGTTCCTTAGTAAATACAGAATTATACATATGTTCAAATTTGCTTATGCGTTCTATTTCGACGCGAAATTTTATATTCGTTTTTTCAAATAATGGTAATAAAGTATTAATATATTGTATGTAATTATTTACACGATGTGGATTATCTTTTGCGGGATGCAACGCAGCTAGAATACTATACATAAAACATCTATTATCATTATTTTGAATATTTATAACACATTTCTTTTTGGATAAAATCCATTGAGGTAATTTTATAAAAGAAGAAGCGGAAAGAGGATCATATTTACTGATTTTAATTTCTAAGTGATGGTTTGGTTCAGAACATAAAGACCACCCTGATTTCTTAATTGCTCTATTTTCTTGTTCAACTAAAATTTTATTAAATAGTTTTTCTATTATAGAATTCACATCTGTACTCGGTAAAATAATTTCGTTACCACTATTTACAAAGAATCGACATGTTTCTAAATCTACTGGTTTTACAAAAGTTGTAGCCAAAGAAAAATTTACTTTAAAAAATGAATTATCTTGTTCCTGTTTTAATATATCTAAACAGTCTTTTCTTTTATTCTTTAAAAAACATCCACTATCCTGATTTAAATCAGTATCACATTTTAAAATATTTTTTTAAAATTATTATTAAATAGAGTATCAGAATTGATAGTATTTGATTTAACCTTTTTTTGTTGCCATTTTTTTAAAAATTAACTCAAAGTTACTATAATACTTTTGAACTGAGTTTTTATAATATAATATTTTTATTATTATTATAAAATGTCTTACTTACAAAAGAAAACAAAACCACACTATTAATAAACCATACTAATAATAAACCACACACACAAAAATATCTGAACTTTACGCTTCAAATAGCAAACAGGAAGTGATTACAAAAAACATGTCGGTCAGTCTTTTATACCTGTCTGACCGCATTGCGTAATATTGCGCAATAAGTATGAGTCATGCTCGGGGATTCCCCTCTTTTTTTATACCTTTTTAATTGATTGCATTACGTTCAGGGATTCCTATCGTTGAATGACAAGTTATTGTCTGTTAAAGAGAAAACTAGCTCAATGTTTTTTAAAATCCGGATGAATGACGTAATGAGAATTATCTACATATGGCGGAAGTTATTATGTAACTGATAACAAAACACGGAAGTTTCGCATTCCTCTACAATCTTTAAATAATCTCTGCTATGTTCAAATATAGGTTAGAACAAGTTCACTCCTTAAAAGAATCTTTGCTATAGGGTTCGAATGTATTATCTGTTATGTTCAAATAAGGGTTGAAAAATGAGAACGAGTACACCCCCCGTAGTCTTATGTCTGCTATGTGTTGTTGGAAAATAAGCCATGTTCTTTTATTAGCTGTGCTATGTATTATCTGTTGTGCTGTGTGTTCATAGTCTCAGTGTATTCTATGCTATGTTAAAATAGGGGTTGGAGAACGAGATCACCCTTTAAAATGGACTGTTTAATCTTCCATGGAACGAATACAACCTCATTATTGTCTTAGTTTTATGTAATTTCTACTATGTTCAAATAGGGGTTGGAAAAAAGAACGAGTACACCCCTTAAAAAGTGGTCATAAAAGGGAATGAATACAAACTTGTGTGTTACGTATTCTTATGTATTATCTGTTCTGCTGTATGTTCATAGTCTCAGTGTAATTTCTACTATGTTCAAATAGGGGTTGAAAAATGTGCTCATAAAAAAGAATGAATACACCCCTAAAATGGAGGATGTTGTGTTTATTATCTGCTCTACTATGTGTTCGTAGGGGTTGGAAACGAGTACACTTCTATTCTCTGCTATGTTAAAATAAGGGTTGAAAAATATGCTCATAAAAGGGAACGAGTACACCCCTAAAATGTGCTCGTAAAAGAGAACGAATACACCCCCTAAAAAGTGCTCATAAAAGGGAATAAATTCACCCCTAAAATGGAGGTCGTAAAAGACCGTGGGCTCACGCTGTACAATGGCGATTTTCCCAGGGGCTTGTGAGTTGTTCTCTTATGTCCTATTATGAGCCAGATCGATCCATTTTCTACTACTCATAACATATAGTATTAGCAGCCACAGCTTCTGCAAAGTCTACTACAATCTTTATGTTTGTTCTCTCATTTACCGATACATTCTTCCTCTTACTACAATTAATCACATACATTGGTCTGTTATCTATAAACTCTTTAGGGTCATAGTACATTTCGGTATTGCCACATGTTATTCTCTTAAATGCAGTATAATCTTCGTACATCTTAAAATAATCCCTGTTAGCAATATCTAAGTTTCTTGATTCTTTTGGAAATACCTAATTCCTTCCATTCTTAAGATAGATATTATTAACCTTACAATGATCGAACTTACTTGCATCTGCTGTTTGTTTACCACTTCTATCAGTTTGGAACATTACAACTACAAAATCAGGCATATCAAATTGTCTAGAATTAAATTGAGTAGTAACATCAAACTCCAAGAAAGAACCTACAACAGTCTTCTTAACACATTGATAAGTATGGAATGAAAACATGATTTTAGGGTCTTTAAGAATATTCAACTTTAACTTGTTTTCTTAATTAGATTCATATCCAACAATAAGCATTCTTATCTCCATACTTTTTATTGTTATTTTTCCATGATGAGGAGCTGCTGCACCTGCTCCTGATCCAGTCCATTTGTACAAGGCATCGTTATTGTTGTTAGCTTTTGTAAATGTTATTCTCAATCCGCCTTTCCACATAACCTCTTTATAATCACTTAAAAAGCCTGGAATTAATCTTAATGGGTACAAAACGCTAAAGTCCTTTCTTAGACCAAGTTTATCATCTGTTTCAAATCCAGCCTGTTTTAGATATTCAACTTCTGGTTTGGAAATCTTTAATGTTCCGATAGCTGTAGATGTTATTCCAGGTAGTTCAATCTTATCTATAACAACTCCATGCTTTCTAACCTCAATTTGAGAAAAGAAGAATGGTAAGAAGTTATCTACAAGTTTTATAGTATCATTTGCACCAAATGTTCCTCCAACTGATGCACCAACAACTTCAAAAGTCATATGACAATCTGCTTTGTGTAGATGTATGAACCCATCACCCACATCGAAATCAAACTCAATATCTTTGTTAGCTTCACTCGAATTATTAAATTTTCTTGTGTTAGCTTTAAAACTCTGTAATTCGTAAGTCTCAATACTATCCATTTATTATAAAGAAAATCTTGAAACAACACTTTTATGGAATGTATCCATAAATGAATCATGCATAATAAACATTTAAAAACTTATAATCCCCATCCTAACTTAACCTTAGCATTCATAGCAGTACCAACCCCAAAAGCAGCTAATCGTTCACCAATTGACGCATCACTACTAAATGCTCTTTTCCATGCTTTAGTTTCTAGTTCCTTATCTGCAATATGTCTTGACTCTGTATCTTTATTGTCTCTGTAGTATATATCGTGTTCTTTACAAGCCTCATCTAATGGGTTAATGCCTTTATCACCTCTTTCTAATCTTTCTTGTAGCTTAGTTCCCGGACCGCAGTACCAAAATCCTGGAATATGTTGCTCAAACGGTAATTTATTAATCAAATCATTTACTAATCCTTTTCCAAGCTTCTCATCATTTCAGAATCGTGGTGGTAATGTATTTAAAATCTTAATCAAATAACCTATAATTTTCGGATCATTAGGAATAAATTGTGAAAGCTTATTATTAATCATACTCACTATACCTACTTTCTCATTATAAAAGTTATCATTACCAGCCTTTTCTTCTCCATCTATAACTATTAACCGATCAATTAACTTTCTCACATCATCCATCCATATATATTCTTTAGGTATCTCTGTATATTGTTTAATTCCTTCACCAGTCCTTTTAGGTGTCGTGTTCTTTTTTGTTGGTGTTGGAGGTAAAGATGGTTTACTATAATCATCCCAAATAGGCTTGATAATATTAATGTATTTAGAACCTCTATTAGATGCTACTTTTTATCTCGATTATATTTTTGGAAGGCAGCATCTGATTCTATTATTATTTCCTTGTACTGTTCAAAATCGTCATCATCATAATTTCAATAGTTTTATTAGTATTCATCGTTAACAATTCCCATAGGCCTTCTGTTCCTTTAGAAGTTTTACCATTAATTATAAAATCATCACCACTCACTTTAACTTCAGAATTTCCTATTTTATTTATTATTTTTCCATCTTCTTCTACAGCTCGTATTCCAAATACACTATCATTTCTTTTACTATAATATTTAGTTGCAATCTTGCCAAATGATTGTGCTGTTGTTAAAGGTTCTACTCCTTCGACTTTATCTTTAATTTGTTTTCTCATTTGTTTTATTTCTCCTGTTATAGGTGTATCACTACTACTTGGAGGACTATCATAAGTTATCTTTTTAGGTGTTTCTAGTAGACTAGGATCTATTGAAGCCGTCTTATGTAGGGGAAACCGTTGTACCTTGAGCATAGTGTACCTTGGAACACTCGCATGTTTCTGAGCTGCTATACTGTCTAGTAGTGATTCAATGAACTATATGATGCTTTGACATTGTCAGACAGTCCCATCGTTGCTTTCATTGCGCTTAGAAGCGTATGTGATTTATGAAAGTGAAAAACTTTTTTTCAGGGATAAAACGAACTATTTAGAAAGTGAAATATTGTTTTTTAGTGCCATTACTGTTTGTTGTTTGTATAATCTGTAATAATCTATTGGTTCAGGAAGACTAGGTGAGCATTTTTGTGATTTGGTTTTCTACTCTGAATGTAGCGTTATCATTATTGCGCCATTTTAGTAATTGTCTACAGCCTCTTGTACCATGAAACAGAAACATATCTTGTACTTTGGAACATGTTCCAAGGTACATGAACTCATTGTCATGTGTATTTTTGAACATTATTTTACTATCGTTGCAGGAATCGAAATGCCAAGAGGCAAGATAGGAAAGAGAAGGCCTGCCATTAACCCAAATTCAATCAAGAACGCAATTAAAGCAGTCATTTCTGAGCCTGAGAAGCGTATTTCCATTCGTGAAGTTTGCAAAGTTTACCAAGTGTATTTAGCTACTTTATCCCGACATCTGAAATATTTTAGACAGTCAGGGAAAGAAACATTTTAGTATAGTGTGAAATGTGAGGACGGAGGAGGGAGATTAACTACATACATAACAAATGTGGCCAATGACCACGTCGATAATCATGAAACGCACTTATCTGTCGAGGCTGTTGAGATGACAATTTTGTAACTGTTTTAGAGCCTTTATTGTTTTTTTTCTTCAGGATTTTAAGAATAGACTAACAAGTAGAATACTGTTATAGTGTTCTTTTCATACTTTAGTTATTGCTAAGTTTACGAATTTTTCAATAAATATTTAAATAAATAAGGTTGACCTTCCGATTAATATTATTAGGCTCAATATGAAGGTAAAAACCTGATTGGAGTAAGTATTAAAATTTCCATTCTTTTCTTTCACACGCTTTTGTATATCAAAAACAACAAATGTGGATATACAAAATAAATCTTTGAATAATTATTTGTGACTTTATTTCTGTGAATTACCATATTAGAAATATATGTTTCAAGGTACATGAGGCTGTGTTCCAAGGTACATGAGTATTTGTACCATGGAACACTTTCTTGAGAATTTTTGAAAGCTTAAAAACATAACGAAGAACGGAAATAAGAACTTAAATACTGACACAATTTCATTCAGAAAACATCCAAGTTTAAATGCACTGCAATAGAATTGCAAAAATAACTGTTGGTAATATTATATCTTGGAAAAAGCAAAAAGTGTTCCATGGTACAACCGTTTCCCCTACAACTGGAACAAGTTCAGTTATTAGATTTTTATTTTGTTCTGCTACTTCTTTGATCTCGCTTCCTAAATTTTGAATACCATCAATTACAGGCTGTTCTTGTGTTTTAAATTTATCATATATACCTGCTCTTTCTTTCTTCCAAGATTTGAAGCCCTTTATCAAGAACTCCTTTAACTTAATATTCTTATGAATTTTTTTCTCATCCATTTATTATATAGAAAACGAACAAACGTTAATAAACATCAATAAACGTCAAAGAACGTCATAAACGTGAAAAAGTCAAATGTTTAAGAAGTGTTTTATCTTGTTCCTATACTTACCATTGTTTACCTTCCTTGTCATATCAATTACTATAAAACCATAATCTTCTTGCCAACATTTTGAACATATCTCTTTAAATTTATCATAAGACATATCTCCTCCAACAAACTCATTATACACATGTTTAAGATTAGCATCATCTTGTCTGAATATGCATAGGAAGTTAACGTTTTCTCTTATAAGCTGTTTAGGTACTTTTGAATATGTTTGTGCAAGATAGAAACAGTCTAAATGTCTATGTCTACTTCTTGTAAAGTAATTTCTAACAGTATCTTGATTCTCCAAAATGTAATCATCAAACACAACTACAGAGTATTTTTCACATTCATGAATAGGTACAATACAATCATTACTGCTTAAGAACGTTGCTATTTGCTTCTTAAACTTTAGTTCTGCTTTTTCAAATCGATCTTTTAATTGCTCATACTTTGGCTGATTCATGCTTTTATGTAGAAGTAATTATTGTTTAACCAACCTGGCTGTAATAAGAAGTTAAATAACAAAAACGTCTTACCAAACCCAGACGGACCCACTATAAGACAACGAATATCATCAGGTATAAGCTCTCCATTTCTTTTCTTAACTGTTGTTTCTTTTATCATCTCTTTTACATCCCAATTAATAGTTTTCTTACTCATTTATTATAGAGAAAATCGACTTTTTTATGATCTTATATCTTTAAGTTGTTCTCTGATCTTAAGCAACGTATCTTTTAT
This sequence comes from Thermobia domestica, assembly GCF_964235325.1. NCBI lineage: Eukaryota > Metazoa > Arthropoda > Insecta > Zygentoma > Lepismatidae > Thermobia > Thermobia domestica. Next base: position 1,079,603 of record NC_137463.1, read on the forward strand.
ATATTCGTTATCCATTTCACCATTTAATGTTATTATCATCTCTAACTGTTCTTTAAATGAGTTAATACAAGTGACAATGGTTTTATATTCGTCTTTTCTTTTGCTTATGTTTAACTTAGAAGAAAAACCTGTTATTATAGCACTTCCAGTTGCAAGAGACGTTGTTAATATGGAGTAAATTGTTACAGGTATAAAAATATTAATAAACCCAGTTGTTGCAGAAAGTATAACAGACAACGTAATCAAAGTATAGTATGCATATCTAACAATTCGTAGTTTTCTCTTTTTCTTCTTTAAACTGTATTCTAACTTTTGAATGATATCTTCTATTAACTTGATTACTTTCTCTCTTGGAATATCTCTAGGTAAATCAAACTCATTCATTTATTATATAATAAATGGCTAAGGTATTTAAGTTAACGAGTGATACTTCTGTTTTAAAGAAGAAACTCCATTACGAATTAGACAACAGTAGCAACTATTTAAGTATAGGACTAGTTGGGTTTTACACAACATACCTAACTCCAAACATAACAGAAAAAAACAGTTTCTCATATGGTAATAGACAAGTTTTTATTCCAGAAGGGCAATATAATTTAAAATCACGTAATAAGTATTTAAAATCTCAATCCATCAACAGAACATTATCAGAAGATCATTTAAGAAATAAAGTTAAAATAGAAACTGATAGTAATGATGTTACAATTGGGGTATAGGTACTGTCCTCGGGTTTAATGTTCTTGAAGTTTTAGAAAAAATAAAACACATATTGGAAGTAAGTTGCCAAAGTTTCACCCATTCGATACAATTAATGTTCACTGTAATATAGCAGATGGTATGTTTGTTAAAGATACTGAATACACACATAGAGAAACAGGAATTTTAGCATCATTTAAAACAGATGCTGAGTTTAAACATAGTATTATTTATGAGCCTACTTATACATTATTTTTCCCTATATCTAAAGATAAGGTTGACAATTTTGAGATAAGGATAACAGATGAGAATGATTCCTGAATTGATTTTGGTGGAGCTACAACAACTGTACTTTTGCAAACTAAGATTTTCTCTTAAATAAATAGGAAGATGTGTTCTATTAAAGGTTGTATGTTTAGTGTTCCTTATAACGAACTAAAGGATTTAAATATTGATCATGTATTAACAAAGAAACAACTAAGTGATAAATCTAAGAAAATTAAAGAAGGTAAAGGAATGGATTTAACTTTAACTACTGCACAAATGAAAAAGATTAAGAAAGAGCATATGGGTGGTTTTATCTTTACAATTCCCGCCATTTTAGCAGCTTTAGGAGAAGTTGGCTCATTAGCAGGTGGTGCAGCAGCGATTACTAAAACTGTACTTGATGCTAAGAAGAATAAACAAGAACTAGAAGAACAAAGAAGGCACAATATGGCTATGGAAGAAAAGCAGGGAGCAGGTAAACCAAAGAAGTCAAAAAACTAAAACCATTGACCAACTTCGATATAGAGAGGTTGGTTAAAGAATTAAAGATAAAACGATTTAGAGGTGTATTTATGAGTGACGAACTTCCACAAAAACCCTACGTAAATGAGTGTGGTATAGTTAACTTCGATAAATCAGAAAACATTGGTACTCATTGGATATGCTATTGGAAAGATAACAACATAAAGTACGTGTTTGATTCTTATGGTGGTGTTCCTCCTAAACAACTGGTACAATATCTTAGTACCAAAAACTTATTTTACAATGACGAACGAATACAAGACATTAATTCAGTTATGTGGTCATCTTTGTGTTAAGGTTTTACATCTTTTAAATCAAGGGTATTCTTTTAGTGATGTTATGTATATGATTAAAAATTATTAGGTTTAAGTGCTTTTATGATTTATATTCATAAAAGTTTTGTTTTAAGATAAATATGGAAGCTATACACAATAGATTTTTAGATTATTATCAGAAGCATGTAGATGAACTAGATGAACTACTTAGTTGTAATTTTTATCGGTATTTTCAGTATGTTAGTAAGATAGACTTAAAAGATAAAAACAACGTATATTATGTTATTGCTTTTTGGAAAATGTTTATACCTAAATTTTTGTACACGGAAGAAGAATTGAACAAGTTATATCCAATAATTACCTTAAAGGACATGTTGTCAAATTATAGCTATAAACCATTAAAATGCAGTAATTGTGGTAGTAAGTGATTAGCAAAAGGTAGGAGTACATACATTTGTGATGATTGTTCTGTAGCGAATGGTTTTGTTTACAGTACTAATGAAGGAGTGAGAGCTGGTTATGCAAGAAAACCATGGTATGATACTAGAAAAAGATTTAAGTTACAGTTATCACGTTTACAAGCTTTACAGGATAGAATTATTCCCGAAGATGTGTTCAAGGTGTTAAATGATGAATTTAGAGATATATCAAAACATTTAATATCAATAAAAGATGTTTTAGAAATACTAAAGAAAAACAAGTACACAAAATATTATGATGATGTTTATTTAATACACTATTACCTTACCGATCAAAAACCATTAAACTTACGACATATGGAAGAAACACTTATAAACGAATTCGAAAACTTATACGAAACCTTTAAAGAACTGTATCCGAAAAGAGTATTGTTTATTAACTTAAAATGTGTATTGTACTATCTGTTGAAAAACCATGATGTTCATGTTGATATTGATTTTAAACACTCACCTAAACAAATAGAGATGTTAAAAAAGTTTTGAAAAATTAGAATGGACATTTTCTTTATAATAAAATGAGTATGGATATATTTGGTAATGTTGTAGATAGAAAAGGAAATATTAATATTAGTGAAGAAAAATTAAAATTGTTGGAGAATTTAAATGATGTTGTTAGCGTAAGTCAACTTAGATCAATAGAAGATGAATTAGAGAACGATAGAAAACAATTTGAAGATGCATTAGAAACGTTAGAAGACACATACATAAAGAAAGAAGATTTTCAAAAAGTTAGAATGGATACTACTAAATTGATTATGCAAAAAGAAACTATACCTCTATTATATCGATTGAGAATTAAGAATGTTAAAGACCCAATCTTTAGAATATCCAATCTTTTTTAATTTCTACAAATTTCTCTATAACGGAAAAATAATGCACATGGAACTAAGTTTGGATAAATACTTTCTACAGATATATTTGGGTGATACTTTGATTGAAAATATACCTTTTAACTTTAACAAGAACTATATAATTATAATTAAACCAAATAAAAATTCAGCTATGGAAGAAGGACAATTATTGTTTATTGTAATGTACATAGAAAGAGAGCTTTCCTAAAGACGTTTGCTATATAATAAATATGGATATTTTTGGTAATGTTAAAAGTATAATAGAAGAATCTAGAGAAGTTTTTACATCCTGGGTTGATTTTAAGAACAAAAGATTGGTTAATGTATCTAATGCTATCGATAAACAAGATGTTGTAACATTAGAACAGCTTGAATCAGTGAAAGAAGAGTTTAATTTACTTACACGACAAAAATTGTTGAATTACCATGTCGATTGGCAGAAGATGATCTTGAAAAACCAGCCTTTTTTGTATATAATTTAGCTGCTGCCTACAAATTTCTTTATAGAGGTAGGTTAATGCATATAGAATCAAGTCTTAATAAACATCTTATAGACTTATTTTTAAATGAGACACTAGTTGAAAGTTTTCCATTACTATTTAATATACATGATCAGTTAACAATTAGACCAACCAAATATTCTGAATTGAAAGAAGGTAAGTTATTATTGATTATTATGTATATGGAAACAGAAGATGAAAACGAATCAAGTGATGATGATAATGTTAAAAGTATAGTATTAGGTAATGATATATATTAATTTTTTGTTGATTTTCTACACAATAAATAGTAATGATGATATGTTGTGTTAAATGTAAGAAATTGACAGATACGGAGAAAGATACCATTAGAATTGAACAAACAAAGAATGGAAGATATCTAAAGAAATGTATTTGTTCTGTATGCGGTGTTCCTAAAACTCAATTCGTTAAAAAGAATGATTTACTATATGATGGTAAAGGTGTTAGAGAAGACATTATAGAAGAAATTCACAAACCATCTAGAAAAAACTTTGACAGATTAAGTGTAGTTATAAAAGGTATTGATGATCTTTGACAAGCTGATCTTGTAGAAATGGATAGTGGAGTATTAAAAGGTGTTTCCAAATTAAATAAAGGCTGTAAGTATTTGCTAACGATTATAGATGTGTTTTCGAAATATGCGTTTGCTGTTCCTGTTAAAGATAAGAGTAGTAAAAATGTTACAGAAGTATTCGAATCCATATTAAGAACGAGAAACCCTAGTAACTTACAAACTGATCAAGGTAAAGAGTTTTACAATAAAGAGTTTAAGAAGTTAATGGATGAAAATAAGATTAATCATTACTCAACCTATAGTGGTAAGAAAGCTTCTGTTGTTGAGAGATTTAATAGAACACTTAAACAAAACATGTGGAAAAGGTTTACAACACAAGGAAATTATAAATGGATAGAGATATTACCAACATTGGTTAGTGAGTATAATAATAGAGTACATAGAACAGTTGGTTTAAAGCCTATAGAAGTTAATAAGAAGAATGAGCGAGAAATATTGGAGAAAGTGTATAAGAAAGAATATAAGCATGTTAAACCTAAATACAAGTTAGGTGATCATGTTCGTATAAGTAAATCGAGAGGGTTATTTGAGAAAGGATATACACCTAATTGGTCAACAGAAGTATTTGTTATTAGTGAAGTTATTCCATCTAATCCGCCTACATATAGAATTAAAGATTTAGAAGAAGAGGATGTACAAGGTAGATTTTACGAACCAGAACTATTAAAGACGAAACATAAAGATGAATACTTGGTGGAAAAGGTGTTGAGAAACAAAGGTGATAAAGTATATGTTAAATGGCTAGGTTTTGATAATTCACATAATAGTTGGATAGATAAAAGTAGTGTAGTGTAAATATAAATGTTTGTCTTTTATGGAATAATAACCATAAAAGATAATTAAGTTAAAACTTTATCGATAGCTAAAATCATGATGATAAGAATCTATTTGTATGGGTAAAAACTCTGAAAATGATTAAATTAACATTTTCTATATAATAAATATAAGTACTATGGATAATTCGTATAGTTTAAATGATATTTGCTATGAACAGATTAAAGATGATTACTGGTACGGTCTATTTGGTGATTTTAAGTTGATTATAGATAAAAAAAACTGGTTACTTCAATGCTACTACGTTGTGTCCAGATGGTGGGAAAAGATTTGCTAATTGGCTGAAAAATAAAGAATCAAAAGAACTAATAGAGTATATTTAATCTCCTATAATTATAGGGGATGAAATTATCAAAACAATAACAGGAGGTAAAGGAAAGATATGGAAAGAATTAAGAGGAACGTATGTATGTAAGGAATTGATTTTAGATATATCTAGATGGAATTCTCCTATGTTTTATCTTAAATGTAATAAAATCATTATCGACTATTACACAAAAGACTTTAAACAATACAAGGATGAACAGGAACAACTACAAGCAAGAGTGCAACAGATAGAACAACAAATGAATCAGTTACGTATAAACAATGAGAAACAAGAAAAGGAAATAAATCGTCTTAAAACAATCGCAGCACCATATACAGATGATGTTTCAAAAGATAATTGTCTAATCATATATAAGAAGAACAAACCTAATGATCCTTTCCCTTATTATGCAATCAGATGTCAGAAGAGAAGCCTATATAAGCCTCTTAATGAAGCAGAAGAAAAATATCCGAATCATGTAATATTATACGAAAAGTTTAGAGATCCTAACAGTATTAAGCTATTCAATCTAATGCAGCAAGAACTAGATATTCGTAAAGGTAAGGGTAATGAGTTTTGGACACCCCTATCAGAAAAAGAATTGGTTAAAGAAATTGATCGTTTATATGATCGGTTAATATCTGAAAATTAACGTTAATATCTTATAATTAAGGTTAATATTAGATAATTAAAGTTACAACTTTTATGATATAATAGTCATAAAAGATAATTAAGGTTACGACTTTTATGATATAATAACCATAAAAGGTAATTAGTTAAACATTAAACAAACCATCTGTTGTAACATCGAACGTTAAATTCAATATACTACCTAAATTGGGATTATTATGATATTTTCTTATAACTCTCCAATCTACGTAATGTCTAAATAAATATATAAACTCTACAGAGAGGTGTTGATAAATTGAAATGATATGCCAATGAACTCTGTCTTTGAACTCTGCAATAAATCCTTCTGTTAAATTTTGAGACATTGAAATCATTTCCCAATCTACTTTGTCAGCGTAATCTCTTATAAGGTTTTCTGATAATTGATGAGTTCCAGATAAGCGCCACCAAGAAACTTTATCTCCATGTTCTCGTATAAAGGCTTCAGAGAGTTTGCTTCCATAAGATATAGCATCAAAATCAACTTTGTCTATAAACTCATTAATAAATTCTTCGGATAAATTTTGATTATACGATACTTCTTTCCAATCAACTCTATCTGCAAATTCTCTTATAAAGTCTTCTGATAAGTCTTGGCTTTCCGAAATAATCTCCTAATCAACTTTATCAGCTAATTCTCTTATAAACTCTTCCGATAACTTTTTCCATGAACATATTTCACTCAAATTAACTTTCTGCGGATATTTACGTATAAAGTCTTCTGTAATGTGATCATAGTTATATTCCTCCTCATAATCATCATAACCTATAGATAACCATTGTTCATCAGTCAGTGAATCAAATATCTCATCAGACAAATTCATAACGTTTGCATAGAGAATGTTTTGTATAAGAAATGAGTTGTTTTCTTTAGTGGCTTTCTTGAACAAATGATCTAACATACCTATGGACACGCTAAAATTTATTTTGTCTTCATCATTATAACCACCAATATATAAATCTTTACACACACAATCAAATATAGGTTTGTAAGATAATATTTCCTTAGCACTAGTCATGTTCGTTTTTATTCTTAGATTTTTAAATTTATCTCATTTTTGTTGGTTTTCTATATAATAAATATGGAGAAAGATTTTGATTTATTACATGATAGACTTAAACTAATTCATCATGATCTTAAACTCCTAGCAGCACTACTAGAGAAGCAAATAATGTTAAAGGAAAAAGAATTATTAATAATGCAACAGAAAACATCTGATTTGAGTAGTGATGATGAATATAAATATGGTAGTGATGATTATGATGATGATGATGATGATGATGAGTAAGTTTACAAAAACGATTTAATTTTAATATGTGTATATGTGACTTTGATGGGTTATTCTCATCAAAGTCGTGTTCTAATACAACGCGTAATATGTAGACAATGGCAGGAGTGTACAATGTTAAGTGTTGTATTAGGATAAATGGAAGTAAAAATAGTACAAAAATGATTAGGAATAATCAGGCGAAGATAAAAATTGAATTATAGTAAGATTTTCTATATAGTAAATAAGATGAGTAATTATAATAGATTTACTGTAATAGAGTTAAGAAGACAATGTAAAGAGAAGGGAATCAGAAGATATTCCCGATTAAGAAAAGCAGAACTAATAAACCTTCTTAAACAGCATGAAGATGAACAAAACAGAAGACAGATTAGAAATATATTCCCATTTAAGCAAGAAATGATTGAAGAACCAAAAATCAAAGTTGAATCAGTACCAATTGATGTAAAACGTCAGAACATTGCATTAAAATCAAGATTAGAAACATGGAAATTTACAACAGATTACAAACCACAAGATCCACTTGAACAATATATTACTGCAACATCTAAAGCTATATTAAACAGATTACAAATTAGCTTAAGTAAACATAGTTCATTAAAAGCTAATCTTTATATAAGTTGTACATATAAGAAAGGTGAAGAAACTCAAAACTTCTATTTTAACACTGAAAACCAAGAAATATATCAGTCAAGTAATTTAAAAGAAGAAATAACTAAAATGAAACAAAGATTAAGAACAAGAATGGATGAGTTCCAAGCTAGAGGTTCTGGCTGGGTTCTTATAAACATTAACTTTTTACAACTAGCAATCGTCAAATATACACCATATAGAGGATCAATATACATAGATCTACCTGATAAAATTAAAAATAAACAAGCAATCATAAATGTAAAGAACTTAGATGAAAAATGTTTCTTATATTCAATTTGTTCTGCACTATACCCAGTTAATAAAGATCCACAACGACCTTCCAAGTACAAGCAAGCTGTTACATACTTAGAAAAAAAATTAAAAATATTCATTTTCCTGTAAAACTATGTGATATTCCAAGAGCTGAAAAATTACTTAATATTTCTATAAATGTTTATGCATATGATAAAGACTATTCAATCTATATACTACATCACACACAAAACAAGCAAGAAAATCATGTCAATTTATTATATATAGAAGAACAAAATAAAGACTAAGTTAAAACACACTATTGTTGGGTTAAGGATTTAAGCAGACTAGTATGTACACAATTAACTAAAAAGAGAGCTCGAAAATATTTCTGTGATAGATGTTTGTTATACTTCTACTCACAAGACGCTTTAAATAAACATGAGCAAGATTGTTCATTAAATGAGCCAGTAAAAATAATAATGCCTGAAGAAGGTAAGTGTGTTGAATTTAGAAACTACCAATACACAATGAAAATGCCATTTGTGATTTATGCTGATTTTGAATGTTTGTTACATAAAGTTATGGGTTGTGAAGAATGTTATCCAAATAACGAGCCATATACGAAAAAATATCAACAACATAAGCCATCTGGATTTTGTTATTATGTAGTAAAGAGCGATGGAAGTAAAACTAATCCTGTTTTGTATAGAGGTAAAAACGCTGATAATAAATTTATAAGACTGTTAACAAAAGAAGCCAAACAAATATCGAACATATACAAACAAAATAACGAATTACCATTAACAAAAAGTCAGAGAAAAGAGTTCAATGAATCTAAATGTTGTTATTACTGTAAGCAGGAGTATACTAAAGAAAATCATAACGTTAAGCATCACGATCATATAACAGGAAAATTTGTAGCACCTCTATGTAATAACTGCAATTTAAAAGTCAAAGTACCAAAGTTTGTACCAGTGATCATACATAACTTGACAGGATATGACTCGCACTTGTTTATAAAAGAGCTTGGATGTAATAAAGAAGAAATAGATCTAATACCCAATAATGAAGAAAGATACATATCATTCAGTAAAAAGGTTGGAACTATTAAATTGAAATTTGTAGATTCATTTAGATTTATGGCATCTAGTTTAGACAAATTATCATCAAACTTGAAACCTGAGCAAATGATACATACAAAACACTTTTATCCTAATCAAGAACAGTTTCAACTTGTAATAAGAAAAGGCATTTACCCATATGATTATGTTAACAATTGGGATAGGTTTAGAGAAAGAAAATTACCGTTAAAGGAGGCATTCTTCAACAAGCTTATGAATACACATATAAGTGATGAAGATTATGAACATGCAAAGAAAGTATGGGAAATGTTTAACATTAAGAATCTCGGACAATACCATGATTTATATTTGAAAACAGATGTATTATTGTTAGCAGATGTGTTTGAGAACTTTAGAGAAACATGTCTTAAAGCTTATGATCTTGATCCAGCTTGGTATATGACGGCACCAGGTTTAGCTTGGGATGCAATGTTAAAGATGACAAGTATAAAATTAGAGTTGTTGTGGGATTATGATATGGTATTAATGGTAGAGAAAGGTATAAGAGGTGGGATTAGTCAATGCTCAAAAAGATATGTAAAAGCAAACAATAAGTATATGGAAGATTATGATAAGAATAAAGAAGATTCTTACTTAATGTATCTAGATGCCAATAGCTTGTATGGGTGGGCAATGAGTCAATATTTACCGTATAAGCGATTTAGATGGTTAAGCGAAGATGAGATAAGAGAAATAGATTTTACAAGTATAACTGATAATTCTGTTACTGGTTATATATTAGAAGTTGATCTTGAATATTCTAAAGAATTACATGACTATCACAAAGAATTAGCTCCTCAAAATATATGTCCGCCTGGTTCAAAACAATCGAAGCTATTAACAACCCTATATGATAAAGAAAAATATGTAATTCACTATCGAAACCTAAAACAATGTCTTTCACTTGGATTAAAACTTAACAAGATACATCGAGTAATAGAGTTCGAACAATCAGATTGGTTAAATAAATATATTGATTTCAACACACAAATGAGAACGAAAGCAACAAATGATTTTGAAAAAGACTTTTATAAGCTCATGAATAATTCAGTATTTGGGAAGATTATGGAGAATATTAGAAAGAGAGTTAATATTAAACTTGTAAGTGATGAGAAAAAATACGAGAAACTTGTAGCAAAACCGAATTATAAGAGTACTACAGTTTTTACGGAAAATTTAGTAGCAGTTCACATGAACAAGATTAAAGTGCAATTTAACAAACCGATTTATGTTGGTATGTCAATTCTAGATTTGTCAAAATATTTAATGTACGATTTCCATTATAATGTGATGAAACCAAAATATCAAGACAAAATAGAAGTATGTTATACAGATACCGATAGTTATATATACCATATCCAAACAGAAGATGTGTACGAGGACATGAAAAATTATATTGATTACTTCGACACGAGTGATTACCCTAAAGATAACAAATATTAGATACCACAAATTAATAAGAAAATACTTGGTAAGATGAAGGATGAAATTAAAGGCACAATCATAGAAGAGTTTGTGGGTTTAAGAAGTAAGATGTACAGTATAAAATCACCTCAAATAGATTTAACGGTTAAAGACTTTAAAGGTAAGTTCGATAAAGAAAAGTGTTGTAAGAAAGCTAAAGGTGTTAAGAAGAGCGTTGTGTATAAAGAACTTACATTTAACGAATATAAGGACTGTTTGATTAGCCAAAGAGAATATTATAAAAAGATGAATTTAATTAGAAGTTATAAGCATGATTTGTACAGTATAGAAGTCAATAAGTTAGCTTTAAGTTCCGTAGATGATAAGAGATGTGTTTTAAAGGATGGGATCAATACCCTACCATGGGGTCATTATAAGATAGAAGAAAAATGAAATATATATATATAATTCATTTATATAATAAATGCCTAAACAAAACATAATAAAATTAGACTACTTTCGATATTATTGCACAACATGTAAATCAATTACAACGCGAACTAAAAAAGAATGTACAAGTGACTTCTGTAGCTTTGGAAGATGTAGTAGATGTGAAAATTATGGATATGATTATATTTGTAAATGCGTAGAATAATTTAGTTGTAGTTTTAGATGTAAGTTTTTATGATTTTAAATGTCATAAAAGCCTATGCAATCTCACTTTAACATTGTAGTTATGGGGATACTTTGCGCCGTGTAACTTTGTAAAAGATCTGGTTCGAAAAAAGGGTCAAAATTGCGCTCGTAGTAACCATATCTAACTACTTCTGTGGCTGTGGAGCAGCGGTGTGTAATCAAATTTCTTGTGAAGGAGAAAGTTAAACCAGCTGAGATTTTCAGAAGATTGCAAGCGTAGTATGTGAACAATACTGGTGATGTCACGGACAAGAGTGTACGAATGGTGTGAACAGTTTCGCGAAGGACGGGAGCTGGTGACAAATGAAGCGCATGATACATTCGCCCGACTGCAGTCACACCAGTGAATATCACACGTGAATGAGTGTTGAGATAATCATTCGCGACCACTTCCGCATCCTTGTGCAAGGTGGGTTCCTCGCCAGCTGACATTTGATCAGAAGTGGACGCGCATAACGATCTGTGAACAGCTTCTGAATTGGTTTTGGGCCGAAGGTGATGAATTGTTGCAATCCATTATCACGTATGATGAAACATGGTTGCATAATTCAACACCAGAGACCAAAAGAAGCAGCATGGAGTGGCGGCATAAAGGTTCCCCGCCGCCCAAGAGAAGCAAAATGCAGCCGTCTGCCGGCAAGATCATGGCAAATGTCTTCTGGGACATGAAGGGTGATATCCATGTGAATTTTCTGGACAAAGGGAGCACATTTAATGTCCAGTATCACTTCCAGTGGCGCAAATCTGCTTTCAACATTGGGGGGGGGGGCGGGTAAGACCGTTCTCATTTTTTTTTAGCAATATTCAAAATATTTATGAAGTTGAAAAACTGTGCTGTGGAAGATCAGGGAAGTAGAGTTGTTTCTAGCATTGGAAGGCGGGCAGATTTGAGGCTTATTCTGGGACGACATCAATTTCATTTCACTTTCCTTTGTGGTAATCGGATACAAATCATCACCTTTTCCCCAAAAAAACACATTTCAAATCGGATTATTGGGGGGACAATCTGCCTCAGTTCCAAGATTGGAGGGAATGTCCCCCTCATCTTCCCGTGATTTGCACCAGTGATTACTCCACATCGTTGATTGGTGCTGTACGAAAGTACTTTCGCAAAAAAAGACCCGGGATGTTGTCTGGAAACTTCATTCATTTCCATGACAATGCGCGCCCTCACACCGCCAATGTGACAACAACTCTGGCCGAAATGCGCTGAGGAGTTCTGCCATATTCCTCTACAGTCCAGATTTGGCCCCCAGCGAGTATCATTTGTTTGCATCCCTTCCGGGAGAGAAGAAATTCATGACAAATGAAGCACTGCGGAACGATGTCCTCCAGTGGCTACAACAACAACCAAGTTCTTTCTACACCAAAGGAATCAGGGAGCTGCCACAACGATGGCAACGGTGCCTCGACGCGCACGGAGAATACTTGAAAAGCTGACATAGTTTGGTGCTTTTTGTGCTATCTGTTTCCTCTGTAGAAATAAGTCCCGGTCAACCTTGAACGACTTTTGTATATATATATATATATATATATATATATATATATATATACACGCGGATCCAAAGGGGGCATAGGGGCTATATCCCCCCGTCACGTTCAGGTATATACTGGAAAGAATGGGCTTCAATCCAGCTTTACACTCGATAAAGCGGCAAACTATGGACCTTCCTTGATCATATCCTGGATCCTTAACTGCATTGTTTAAAGAGAGCATTATATCGTATCTATGGATTATTATTTTGCTCATATCTCCACAACATAACATTTGTGCTTTTGATCTTCTGTTATTTCTTCAATGTTATCTTATATAACATCTTCAAGCCAGGCCGCGAGAGGCTTGTGGGAAAAAAAGTTTGTCATTTTGTGTGGGAGTCTGGAAAGAATGCCACCGTCTTTCGTCATACTGCCGCATTGCTTAGTAACATAGGGCCTTATACAGAGTCGTTTTGTAATGTGATTAGAGCCTTACTAAAGAGTTCGACTAACATATGTGTCCTGCGGTAGTCAGGCCTTTAGTATGATGTTAATCATACGTCAAAACGACCCTGCATAAGGTGGATAACGTTTGCGAAATGCTAAATTTCCCTACATTTTATCTCATATTAGTAAGACCTCCCTTTTTCCCTCCTTAAAAAATTCTTTGCTAAATCTCTCAACGCTGCGGGAAATTTCCCTCAAACTAGCATCACTGAACAGCAGACAACCCATGTACAATCTATTTAGCCAATAAGAAAACATGTTACATTCTATTTATGACGTAACCCTCTTGACGTCATCTTTATTGATGTACCAGTTCCTATTGGCCAGGAGTGGAGAAACTTAAACCTAATATTCACACTAATATTACACTGGGTGTGGATGCAGCCGCTACCTTGTTTTATATGCTTATGTACCTAGGTACTTACTGTATATACAATAAAAGGTTTGATTATATATTCGAGTTTACGCTGTTCCAATATCAGCGACGCTGTTCCTGTGTAAACGTGAAAATCGCAAATTTTATTGTGTTACTCTATTATCTTTATTAACAAAAGGAGTAAGTAGAGTTACAATAAATATTCCAAAATTCATGGCTCCCAGATAAAGAATTTAGCCATCGAACTAAAGAAGTGAGGAATAACAGTGAAACAGGACATATTTTTTACTTTGTAAACTGTATTTCAGAGCCCACAAAACTCAGTTAAGCAAACATGTCAGCTAGGAAATCAGAGAGTTGCTCATTTCCTTTTAACATCGTCTATCCAGTTCATTGCACAGTGCAGTTCTATTACTCTCGAGGTAGTATGGAGTTTGCATTAAAACACAACCGCGGCCAACCCAGATATCTGACATAATTCCAACTCTATGTATTCCAGTAAGAGTGCACTTTATGCCGAACATTCATTGGAACCGCTTCACCTGAACCGATTCCTCGGAACACTTCAGAGATCAGTTCCCAAAAATAATTCCATGAATCGAAACAATCGAAAAGTAAATTCTGCAGAAGTTTTGCAGACCACCTAATAAGCAATCGTAATCAAACTTCACCAGCAAACTAAGATATATCATAACAATGATAATAGATTACGATTGCTAACCAAATGATCTACCACACTCACCAAGAATTTACTCTTCAATTACTACGTACAAGGGCAATATCTTTGAGAACTGACGCTAAAGTCTTCCGAGAAATCAATTCAGGTGAAACGGTGACTATCAATTTTGAGATCTAAATGGGGGCTACCGCCCCCCAAACCCGCCGCTCAAGAACTGGTAAAGAAAACATCGAAAACCACAACAAATAAAACCACTACTATAAATCTAACGTATAACAGAAAAATGAACAGCAAAAAAATAAAGTAACACTCACCACCAATTATAAATCAATCCAGCATGACGAAGAAAAATGCCAAACCCACGTATCCCTTCCAACAATCAGTAATAATCAGGATGTACACCTTGTCTCAAAAAGGCTGAGCGCATTCTTTATTGGTGTTTTGAGGCAAAAATTTTCTAAGTCCAACTTCGGGTATCTCCGGTAAAAGTAAACGAGGTTCGAACCTCCAAGCCAGCCTTTGCAATCGGAAAAAAGTTTGCAGATGTAATTTTTCTTCTTTTAAATATAATAAGACTTGTTATCAAGTGTTGAAAAAAAGCAACCTTGATTCAAATATTTAATGATACAATATTTCGAAACCTTGTATTAATGTCAGCACGTGCTTGTTTTTCATTTAGCTCTCCATACGTAATGGAACATTTAGATACGTTAAAGAATATTTTCATATGTAAAAGAATGCTCAAAGTTAAGACATAGAACATAATTATCGCGTGAGTACTAAAATAAAAGTCAAAGTAGAACAAAAATAGCGTTTGTAGTGGATATGAATGTCATAATTTTCTTGAGAACCATTATACATCGCTAGAAGCTTATCTCCAGTTGTCCTTGTGTTAGCTCACTGGTAAGCTGTCGGATTTCAAATCATAAGATTGTGAGTTCGATTCTCTTCTGGGTCAATGCTTTTTTTTTAAATTATATTTTCCGCAATGCATGAAAAATTATATAAAATAATTACATTAAAATACATCAGTTGTATATATATATATAACATAATCATTGCAAAACATAGTAATTATTATGTTTAAAATATAACATCTGAAATAGGTAGGTGTTCACAGTAGGTCGGCATTATATATGAGAATGTTAAATACAAGTTAATATACTCGTTCAATAGCAATAAATAAATCATGTAGTGTATTTATTTGCAGCTATTTGTCATATAGAGGGTAATTCTCAACATTCATAATACAGCATGTCATATATGTTCTTGAAAAATTTCGATGCATAAACAGAGGCTATAAACAGTGAATCCAAAGTCGCAACGCTCGCAAGAAATTCATGAACCCCAAAGGTCACGTGAGCAGACTGGAATTGTCCTTATGAAGCATGCCACAGCAGAAAGTCTTTTATAGATTTTCAATTCAATTCCTGATACAGTATATGCTTTTGCAATGTGGGAGTGGTGATGCCTCGAGTCGCTCTCTCTCTCGCTCGCTCGCTACCTCTATATTTATACAGAATACAAAAGTGGATGTGTGTGTGTGTTTCAACATAATTCTGATATATCTAAAGCAATTTTAACTATATTTCTTACAATCTGGAAAAGAGTACTGTCGGAATACATATCAAAAATGCTAGAAACGGGTCGATATTAGTATCGAATCCATAGTTTCGTGGTCGCTTAGCTGAATAGTTCTACTTTCAATTCAAGTCCAATTAAGCTCCCATTAGCACCCAGGGTGGTTACGTAGCGACACAAAAATATCGAAATCAACCGATATTTGAATCGAATCGTAAGTTTTCAGCGCTGCTAACAGTGCTGCATTTCCCATTAGTCCACATCAGTCCAGATTTCACCTTAGTTCCATTGCCTAGAGGGCAACATATTTGCAGAGTGCAAGGTTTAAAACTTGAATAATATTTTAATTTTTTCCGTATGAAAAAGTTAAAAATCAAGAGCAAATATACTATATCATGAACAATCCTCTTTTACTATTCTAATATGTTTAATAATAGCGTAAGAAATCTAAAAATAATTCAGAACATGTTTTACATTTGATATTTTTTGTTTCGTAGTTGTAGCTGTAGCATGTAGTGAGTGGTATTTAACTGTAATAAATTCACTAATTAAGCATATTCGAATTAAGTTTTATTTTTAAGTTAGGGATGAAGGGGCGGAGAAATATGTAGTTATTGGGGGCGCCGAGAGCAAAAGTGCGTAGGGACGCCGAGCTTTTAAATGCAACACTGGTCGCTAAATTAATTGGTAGAAATTTTAGTGTCATTTAAGACCAAATTTAGTCCTAACGGTAGCAGTATCCGTTTGCTCTCCTAGGAGAAATGAAAGGGGCTGACATCAAAATTATAAAAAAAAAAAACCGACATTAATGTCGAATCCATAATTTTCGGGGTGGATTAGATAAAGAGTGGCACTCCAGGTGCCACGTAAGTTAAGCCCTCATTAGCACTCTGAAGAGGTGTGTGAAATTTTGACATGTAGAAGTAATCGAAAATGACCAATGTTAGTGTCGAATCCATATCTTTCGGGGTCCCCAAGTTCATTGGAAGCAGTTCTCATGGCCTTTAAGTTCAACTTCCAGTAGGAGTAAAATCCCCTAGCACACCTAATAAGAAGAGTCGAGTAACATATAGAATTATTTAAAACGACCGATATTAGTGTAGAGTCCATAGTTTCGTTATCACCGAGATAAATAGCAATACTTCTGAACGATCATGTCAACTGGATTTTGAATTCACAGGGGCAGCATCGAAGGCATTGCTCGCACAGCTCTAAGTATTTTAATGTTTCTGTATAAGTGTATATTCCAGCGTAACTCCTTAATGTCTCGGGCAACATTTATCAAACTTAGGGGACATATTACTTTCAATCTAAGAAGAAAATATTGTGGTAGTATGAAGTTATGGAAGTTGGAAGGTGTGACATGTAAAAATAATGTAAAACGACTGATCTTAGTGTTTTATCCATAATTTTCTCTGTCGTTGAGATGGATAGTGATGCGCAGAATGGAGTTTACATCGAAATTCATCCCCATCTTTACAGGATGATGACCTGAGAGAGATAAAAATAGAATCTAAAAAATTACTGAAATATTTGTTGAATTTATAGTTTTCGGGGTTAAGAGAGCGTTTTTAATAACTTTGGAAGGTAGTTTGTACCCACTTCAAGATGGGTGTTTAAATCATATCAATTTCTCACCGTGAGAAAAATGACCATTTCAACTACTATATGAAACCAACCTTCGCAATCGACAAAAAAATTGTGTGGATGTTTGTTTCGTCTTTTAAATGAAAGAAGACATGTTAATATCAAAGATGGAGTTGGTTAATGGGTCGGTTGCTAAGTGGGTGGAATTGGTCAAGATTTGTGAGTGGGTCAGTGGATCGTGGGTCAAAAGGACGTGACCTACTGCGAAACACCACTGACCGTGACTCACACTCACCCTTCGACCCATTGTGTTCAGTGCATTGTAGAAAACATGTTCTGAACACTGGTGAGCTTTTCTACATTTTACTTTCAAGATTTCCATTTTTTGTGTTTTGTCATTTGTTTCTAATGAAAAAAGTTCAGTCACTTTTGAATTTTCATAGGATAGTAGAAGTTGGATTTTGGGATGCAGCCTGTGAGCTTCTAGAGGAGCTAACTGCTTGAAAAAATTATTTTGAATCATCTGTAACATATGAATTATATTATAAAAAATTGAAAGTAACTATGTCTGAGTAATCATCACGGTCAAATTGCAAAGTCAAATGAAATCCCAACTGGGAAGTTATCACATACGTATCACTTTCATTATAATACATATTCTTAGGGGGAGTAGAAGTCCGAATTTTTGCGAAAAATTGAGTATCTCACAAGCCGTTCAACTAAGAGCTGAAATTCAGCATATAACTCTTTATTAAAAATAAACAGAATATGTCCTGGCATTTTTTAAAATTGTCTTTTATGAGGGGGGTGGGAGTGCATTTTCTATATATTCGAAATTGTTAGGGGGATGATTTGTAAAAATATTCGAAAACGATTGATATTAGTTGAAAAACAAATTCGAGTAATGAAAACTACAGTTCTTCGAATTTTATACCCATTGCTTTCTCTTTATAATTGCTGAAGCTGGTGTTTAATATATGGAGCGTTCAGAGCATAAGGTAATCAAGCCATAAAGTTGAGAGAAAAATGGCCATAAATTTGTATTGTAAACTTAATTACATGGGCATTTTCAATTAGTACGGCATGCTTAATTATATAGAAAATTAGTTTTTCTTTCTTTTTTTACGTTGGTCTACTTTTCCTTGATTTGAGACTTTCAAATTTCATCCTATTTTCTACTAAAATGTGTCTGTAAGGCAACAAAGAAATAATTATATATGATAAATTTAAATTCATTTTAATTCGGAAGATGAGAAACACTTTGCCATTATATATCGTAAAGGTCAGATCCACCAGTATTGTAACAGAGAGGTGCTTGAGCCATTGACGGTAGAAATTCAAACTCCGATAAGTGATAATTTCACAGTCTTGTTTTATTACAAGTGTAACCTCTTTAGTCAATGGAGAGGAGGACGTAGATCATGGGCCAGAGTTGATGTCGATGGGTTTTGGTAGGTCGGAGTTGGTCGCAATGGTTCAGAGTGGTTCATAGTTGGTGGTGGCTCAGAGTGGATCACGATGGATGATGGGTCAGAGTTGGCCAATGGGTCATTTGGGTGGTGGGTGATAGTGGGTCATGGTGGGTCGTGGATGAAATTTTCATTGACCCACACCATCTCAGGTTAAAATTGTACTAAAGATGAGAGGCACCGAAGATGCATATCGGATATTATGCTCAAATTTTGCACATAGATAGTACCCCACCAGAAAGCAATAAATCTGAAACGATTCATGGTATCACCTCCTAGAACTCGAGATGTAGGGGTTTGTCTCATTGGCTAAATTAAGACGTCAATGATTTATCCTTCAACAAGCAAGCTTTTTGTGATCGTTTCCGTGGGGAAGTCAGAAGAACACGTGCCTAGTAATAGTAATATTGATAGTTCGCGTCCACCCCGGGGTATTTGTTTTGTGTTTTTCTTGACTCACCTAAATATAAACAAATCACACATATAGGCATTTTAACATATTTTGGGAGAGTAATTTTGTGGTTCGTTGACGTTTTATCGCGTCTCTTCCGCTGGTAGTAAAGTTTACAAAATGGAACTGGGGCCACCGCGGATTGTCGCTGCGGGGCCACCAATTTTTGGCGAGAGGTCAATAGTTGACCATCTGTAGTCCACCGACGCTTACAGCTTAGGGTAATGAATGATGTCTTTGCCTTATAGACTTCATGACTACCGACGTCGGCAGTCAACTAGCTTTTAGTATTCCTTTATTAACCGTCTATCGTTCATGTTTATACACGGTGTTGTCATAATAATAATAATAATTATTATTATTATTATTATAATTATTATTATTATTATTATTATTATTTGTAGTAATAGTAGTATAATTGGTAATAGAATAATCATATTGTTTATGTATTGTCTAGGTAGGACTACACACAGGATTTGGCTGGTTTTGGTTCGACTCGACTCTAATCCGAGTCGAGTTGGAGGATATTTTTCGCGCCGAGTCCTAGAGTAGACCTCAAAGATATCGGTTTCGAGTCGAGTCGAGTTTCAAAGAAAAGTCGCTCGTGCCCATCCCTACTAATGAGAGCTTAATCGAAATCGAAAGTCACACAATTTATCTAAGCGACCCCGAAAACTATGAATTCGACACTAATATCGATCATTTTCTAGTAATCTTTTATACGTATCCCCCTCCCATTCACCATAGGAAACCCAACAGCACTCTTTTTCAGACTATAAGAAATGTGGTTAAAATTACATTAAAGAAGTTCTGGACACAGCTAAGGAGAAATTGATACAACGAAGAGGATAAGATCACAAGAGACATAGCAAGAGAGAATAAGAAAGAGGAAGAAGACAAGAACAAAAAATGGTTTGGAATAGAAAGCCTAGGCAAAAAACAGAGAAGATAAAGAGAATGATTCGGAAAGCAGGAATTAGGACGTACAGGAAACGAGGAAGCAGAACAATTGAACTAGTAAGAAGAACCAAGAGAAAAGCAGTAGCGGGCAAAGATCAAAGGGGAGTAATATATAGAGTAGGATGCGCGGAGTGTACCAAAATTTACATAGGAGAAACAAAAAAGGAAATGAAAGAAAGGATTAAACAGCACAAGGATGATGTAAGATTGAAAAGGGACAACAATGCGATATACAAGCATCACAAAGAGAAAAACCACTAGGGTGGGAAGGAGCAGAGGTCATAGAAGTAGAGAACAGAACTTTGGTGAGAAAATGGAAGGAAGCCAGGGAGATTATGAAGGCAGGAAACAAGGTGATGGATTGCAATGCAGGGTTCTCGATAAATAAAGAGTGGGTGAAGATTCTGATTAAAGAAGAAATGAAAAGGAAGAAGAAAGAAAGAACAAAAATTAATAAGGAAAATAAGGATAATTAGAGGACAGAATGTATCCAACGAAAAAAAAGTAAACATTTAATAGGACACGTGTGCAGCTAAAAAGTGAAAGTGAAAGCCACACAAGTGCTATTTTTTAAAGGAGGCGGAGCCTAATTAAAAGTTGATCTCCGAAGAGTATATAGGTGATGACCAACTCCCAAGCAGCCAAAAGGAGTGGAAGTCTGATGAAGACACAGTTATTGTGTTGAAACTGTTACGTGATACTGTTTTTTACATATTATCACATAGCCTTGCTCAGTGTGTTATTGTGTACTCTAGGCCAGTGATTCTCAATCTAATTAATATCACGATCCCCTTTTATCACATCCTCTTGCCAGCGACCCTTTTATAATTTGTGTTTTATAATAAGCTTGTGTGGGATTTTTAACATACCTATTTTTATAATAGTAGAATCCATTTCTTGTTTATAGTGAACAGTGCCGTGGCATGGAAAATCAGCGCCCGGGGCGACAGTATACGACGATGTCTCTGTACATATGAGTGAGGTCGACAGACTAGCTGCGAAGCGCCGCCATAAATTTTCAAAAGTAAACCCTGCCTTTCCTTGATTTTGAGCACATTTTATTACGTTTTTCCTTCTATTTTATACATGTGCACATACACTTTTCTAACATGAGTAACACACTTTCTCCGAAATTAGTGCCTTTCTTTTCTGCGCCCGGCACTGACAGTGGATACAGTAATTGTAATATCTATATTCCCAACAACGAAGGTGCTGGTTCAAGATGGATGTTAAACTCCTTCATTGAAAAGGCCATTCACGTATCTCATCTAAGCCCACAACTTCTTGACCAAATAATAGAATGATCATGCGACAAGTCTTTGCAACTGGTTTTCTGTAACGAAGACTCGGACAAGTTCTGCCTGATGAGGGGAGAAGAATATCCTGGTCTGGTATCTGCTGCTTTAAAAGTAATAATTCCATTTGCTATATCGTACTTGTGCGAAAGTGTTTTATTTTTTCATGATAAACATTAAAACAAAGACAAGAAATCACTTATCAGTTGAAAATGGCTTGATAATGCTCGTCACGAAGATTGAACCGGGCATTGCTGCACTAGTGAAATTACACCATGCTTAGGTATCTCATTATGTTTCAATCTTAATTGTATTTCAATGTGCAGGTTTTGTTGCATGTGTATTTTTCTAGTATTTCTATATACAGTTCCCATTAGTTTCATATCATACCTCTTTCATTTAAATTCATTTTTAAACAACTCTGCACCCTTTGAAAATGTTATGTAGACTTATTTTTTATTGTTCTTTATAGTATGTTTAAAAAATAAAAGTAAGCCTATCAGAACAAAATTCAAAATAATATTTAAAAATAATTTCCGGTATTAAATTCTAACTATATTTATCTCTCCGCTTATCTTCGAGACCCCCTAGGGGCAGCGACTTCCAGGTTGAGAAACCCTGCTCTAGGCATACATGAGTTATGTTGGAACATACATACATGCACTTTTATATGTATAAATGCAGATAAGAGAGAGTTGAGAGAGACCGATTAAGGTATTACCGCTCTCAATCTCTTCACTTTACTTTTGCGATTCGTGAATTTCTTACGCGACAGTTTGGGGCTAGCTAGTTTTTTTGTCTTCAACCACGATCCGATTTTCGATATGCTCTACCTAAATGCTGTAATGCGAATATTGAGTTGTTATCTGCGTATGAAAATAGCTGCAAATAAATACATTACATAGCTTATTTATTGCTATTACACGATTTTCTTAATTTGTATTTAATATTCACATATAACATACCGACGTTCTGTCAATACCTTAGATGTTATATTTTAAAGATAAGAATTATTTATGTCGTGAAATGATATGAATATATATATTCAATATATATATATATATATATATATATATACAACTGATGACATGAATATATATATTAAATTGATATATACAACTGATGAATTGTAATGTAACTATTTACATAATTTTCATGCATTGAGGAAAGTAGAATATCATAAAAGATTCTCACCTGAACGGGTATCGAACTCACGATTTAAACGCTCGGGGTGCACCACTGAGCTAACATGACCGCTTTTCGGAAGCTGCTTCTGAAATATAACTGAGCTCATACGTAAATGCTCTTTTCCGTATGGAAATAACAATGACGAAACGAGAGTGTGAATACATAGTTACGAAATATTGTATCATTAAGTATTTCAATCAATGTTACTTTTTTTCTACACTTAATACCATTTCAAGATGTCTTATTATATTTAACAGAAGGAAAAACTTATCTGTACTTTTTTCACCGATTTCTAAGGTTGGCTTTGAGGTTCGAACCAGCAGCTTTAGTTTACTGTTTTCCGAAGATACCCAAAGTGAGACTTCGAAAGTGTTCGTCTCAAAACAGCTATCATCATATCGCTCAATCTGTTTGGTATATGGTATATGTTTTAATACATGTAAAGTCAGTATAAAAATTCATTCTTTAAACAGCTTTTCGTATGTATTAATATTCCTTTATAAAAACTGTTCTTAATATTATTATTACGGCGCACCATTTTGAGATTTCTTTCGCGAATCGTTGACCAAGTCGTTCTCTACAATAGGCGTGTCGTGCAAGTAACCGATCACACGTCAGGTACTAGCTTTTACTTATTGCTTCCTGCTCACAGCTCAGAACATTGGTAACTATGGATAGACGTACAGCAGTAATTACTTTATGGGAGTTGAAAGACAGGCTAGCAGGCGAGTAGGTGTCCCGGCCTCTACAGGAAGGCGATGGATTCGGAAATATGGTGCTACAGGTCAGACTGGTAATTAACGATCTCCTGGTCGTCCGCATGTGTCAACCGAATCCGAAGATGCGAGATTAGTAAACGAAGCCCGGTTACAACCACTAAGGACGTCTAGGCAGCCAAGGGAAGCTTCTCTCTTTCCTGGTAGTAAGCATACAGCTCTGCGAAGGCTTCGTCATGCTGGCTTACGTGGCCGTTTTGCTGCCGTGAAGGAAAAACTCTCAGACGTCCACAAAATTTACCGTCTAGCGTTTGCACAGGCGAATGTGGGTCGCAATTGGGAAAACGTAGTTTTCTCAGATGAATCCATATTCACAACATCAAATGAGGGATGCCGTTTTGTGTATCGTCCGAAAGGCATCCGATATGACCCTGAATATGTGGCTGCTTGCAATCGCATTGGCCATGTATCTATTTCATGTTGGGATTGGATTTCCAGTCGCGGAGCAGAACAGCTTCACAGAATTGAAGGACATCTGGACAGTGCTCAGTACTTAGACATTATGAGTAATATCATGGTGCCATCTGTACGAATATTTCAGCCTGATGGTGTAATTCACTTCCAGCAAGACCAGTCGCCAATACATACTTCCCGTGTGGTTCAGGAATGGTTCGCGGGGCAGCCTGAGATTAATTGACTGGCCGCCTCGTGGAGCAGACCTCAATCCCATGGAAAATATGTGGGCAGAAGTGAAGCGTACTCTAAGTGACAGTTGGCCTGAGGCAGATCCACCAAGAACTCAGGATGACCTGTGGCATCTTGTTTCCGAAGCATGTCTGGAGGTAGGGGAAGGAGATAGATTTGTCACCCATTTAATAGATTCCATGCCCAGAAAAATGGGGCGTGTAAATTCAGAAGGGTCTTGGACACAATATTAATGTCTCCGCCTTAACTCCCGAAAACAGCCCTTTTCAGGGATACCTAAACGCTTCTGAAAAGATTTCTAGAAGTAAACCACTCCTTGCATCCAATTTCTGTGCAATTCTACTAACAGAAAAATGATAATTCGCTGCAGGCTTTGAGCTCAAGACCTCTTCATTGCCAAGCCCGTACCGTACCAGTGAGCTAACATAAACACGCAAACCCAATCTGAAGAAACACGACTTTCAATTTCCGGTATTCGATGACAATGATGCTCATATACTTTGTAAATGTTGTATTCAACTTGGGACATTCCGCAACACACACACCCATAAACAAAGAGAGAGAGAGAGAGAGATGAATATACAAAAGCATTCAACGTATTCGAATGAGACTCTAAGTAACGACATTCCGTCCTAAAGAGAATTTGTGTTTCTTCCCGTGACGTTAAGGGGATCGGGAAAAGTTGTGTCTTGAAGCAGGATCCGACTTTGGATACTCTGTTTATATACTTTCTATATCCGTAGGAATATACTGTATTTCCGAATATAAATGGCATGCTGTAATAAGAATATTGAGAAGTTACATCTGTATAACAAATAGCTGCAAATAAATACACTACATGATTTATTTATTGCTATTAAACGATTTTCCTAACTTCTATTTAACATTCTCATATATAATACCGACCTACCGTGAACACCTACCTATTTCAGATGGTATATTTTAAACATAATAATTAACTATGTTCTGCAATGATTATGTTATATATATGCAACTAATGTATTTTAATGTAATTATTTTATATAATTGTTCATGCATTGCGGAAAATATTATTTCATAAAAAGTCATTGACCCAGATAGGAATCGAACTCATAACCTGAAGATTCGAAATCAGACAGCTTACCAGTGAGCTAACACAAGGACTTATGGAAACATGCTTCTAGCGATGTATAACGGTTCTCAAGAAAATTATGATATTCATATCCACTACAAACGCTGTTTTTGTTCTACTTTGACTTATTTTAGTAATCACGTGATAATTATGTTCTATGTCCTAACTTTGAGCATTCTTTTACATTTGGAAATATTCTTTAACGTATCTAAATGTTCCATTACGTATGGAGAGCTAAATAACACACAAGCATGTGCTGACATTAATACAAGGTTTTGAAATATTGTATCATTAAATATTTCAATCAAAGTTTGTTTTTTTAAACACTTGGTAACAAGTCTTATTATATTTAAAAGAAGAAAAACACATCTGCAAACTTGTTCCCGATTGCAAAGGCTGGCTTGGAGGTTCGAACCTCGTTTACTATTTTCCGAAGATACCCGAAGTTGGACTTAGAAAATTTTTGCCTCAAAACACCAATAAAGAATGCGCTCAACCTTTTTGAGACAAGGTGTACAGGCTTAGAAATAATCTTTAAAAGAGAATCAGCACTGCGAGAGTTCTCACTACACTCTCTCAAAAATATCTCATTAGTTTCACGGCAAATATCACCGACTATCCACCTTTGACTACGGCGCATTCGACCGACATTAAATTTCCGTCTACCGAACAAACTCTTTTCAATGTTAAATCAATTCACACAATATTCCGAAACGATACGAATTCACTTCAGTATCACAAACATGTTTAAGCAAAAAAATATCAGAACAATCAAACTCGCAAAACGGTCTGTTCAAATCCTGGACAATATTACAAGAACAAACCGACATTGAAATTAACTTCAGTTGGCACACTTTAGAAGGTGGTTCGTAAATTCAATTTTAGTAGTCTTCAAAATAATTCATACGTTTTATCACTTTCTTAGCTGATTTTTAATATTCAACCATGAGAAGCGTACATAATCAACTTTATGCATATTTAACAAGATGTCTACATACATACACATACTTATTTAGTACGTTTCCATAGCAACAACTCTTTTTTTAGTTAACGATTACAAAATAATCTCTCGATATCTCTGTGTGTCTTTCTTTTCTTTATACATAATACTGCTCCAATAATTCGTCTCTGATCCACTTTTTATAAGCTGGCACAGATTGCAAATACTATATACAACGTTATCGTTGTAGAATGTCGTCCGGACGGGACTTCCGTAATAATTTTGCTATGAAGGAAAGAACCCTGGGTTGAAGATTATAAAACACCTACCTTTTCAATAGTCCTCGTATATACTCAATATCACTTTTAATACAAATATTTTACTCTTCCATTATATATAACATATTATAACATTACACATTTTTATATTTATCAATATACAGTGGACTCTTTTTAATTCGAAGTCCAAGGGGACAAGAAAAAACTTCGAATTATCCAAAATTCGAATTATCCGACAACATTCATTTTCACATATATAACAACAAACAAACCAAAGTACTGTGCATCAAAAATATATTCATATGGTGTAGACTTTACCTTTAAAGCAGCTTATTATTTGCGTGATCGAATACCGCAAACTAACAAACGACATTGTCTCCACATAATTCAAACTACGTGTACAATGGAAAATATATTTACGTACAACACTACAACATACATTGAAGCCCAAACAATTAAACACCAGTAACAATTTAAATATTCTGTTCTCACTTTTAAGAAGTCGTAAACCTCATTTACTTAAATTTGATTGTTTTTGTACCGTCAATAAATCTTGAATTTCATGTATTGCGTGGAAAACGATATTAATAACATTTGGTTGACTTTATCAACAATTCATCTTAAATTTTCAACCAATTCTGAAATAAGATGAGATTGCCACACGTTCTCTATCTTTACTTCTTCCCCAACTCACCTTCATTTTTATCATTACATAGATTTTCTATTTATCTTTTGTATTACTCTTCCCAATGGCTGCATCTGGATAACTGAAAACACGTTAAAACTGTATTTCTCTGTTTACATATGTCCAGCATTAAACATTTCCAACTGTATTTACTTCGAATTATCCAAAACATAGGTTCAAAAGTTCGATTTATCCACGACTTTTTACTATTGTTTTAATTACAGTTTTCAAGGGGAATGGACTTCTGTTCGAATTATCCAATATTTCGAATTATCCAAGTTCGAATTAACCGGACTCCACTGTATATCAATACTAAGAACGTCGATTTACAATTATCGTCGATGAGGCTATTCAAAAATTAAATCTAACTGATAGTTTCCTTCATGTTCAAACAACATTAATTACAAATAAAGATCTTTATAATATTAAATATTAGTAGGATCAGAAGGCAACAAAATTAGAACATATAAACACATTGAGAATTATCATTTAATACATTAATAAACTTTGAAAAATTAAGAGATTCGTTATTCATTATTCATATTCTTTCCATATAATAAGTTGCATCTATTTTATATATCTGTCGCTACCTTCATACGTTTACATTAAAATTATGATCTTTTGTTTTTAAATATTTATAATATCCGCATGAAATTCGCATAGAATAAAAACGAAAACAAGAGTAGCGTCTTACAATAAAGCTTTTAGATAATTTCTAAGCATGAAACACAAATTAACATTTTCTCAGTTAATACTATAAAAGGAAATTGCAACAAAACTATAAGGAACAAATTCAATAATATTTTCAGTTAACTACCATAACTTAATTTCATCACTTTCTCGAACTATTTCACAATTACATATATTTTTAACATACATTTTAATAATAAATCGAATGAAGAACATATTAGCCATAAACGTAAGCAAAGATCAATTTAATACAAATCCATCAGACGCCTTTTTGATAGTTCAAGTTATACGTTCGAAGGGTTCATTTAAGGAACATTGTATAGCACAATCTTGTGTACATTCTTGTCTTTCATAGGATGATACCATATTTTGATTCCTATTTACAGAATTCCTGCCATCCGCAAATTGATTTTGTGAAAATCGGCGATAATTATTACTTCAACTGAAATTCCTGTTGCTACTTCTAAAATTCCTAGCTCCATTTCTGTGATTAGGTTGCGTTTGATTATCGGTACGATTATATCTATTCATTCTATTATTAAAACTATGGACATTAGAATTATTTTCAGGTTGTATATTTACATTACGGACTGAAGCATATTGTGTCTGATTGCGTCCATAATTACCCTGACCTCTATCCTGAATTTTATTGTTATTCTGTATTGCCGACTGACTTTCATAATTCTGAATAAGCATAATTAGATGATTAAAGTTTATGCACTGCGCCGACATTAACAACTGTTGTAGTCGAAATGGTAATAAGATTATAATGAAAGCTATAATTCGGGATTCCGGATGATTTGGATTTAGTGATCTTAACTCATTATATGTAGATACTATAAATTCTGTAATACTCATGTGTAATTTTGGATTGAAATGTTTCGTTCGCAAGACGGCATCTCTATTCGCTATCATAAAATCATTTTCATAATTTGATAGGAGAGCATTCTTGAAATCTGAATATATACGAAGACTACCCCTGATAGCTTTGAACCATGTTAAACAGGGTGGTAATAATATATGCGGCAATAATTTTAAAAACTGAGACTCATCTACACCCATGAGTTCACATTCATCCTGAAATTTTTCAAGAAATGCCCTAGCGGGGATATCTTCCGCCACACCACTAAATTTAGTAAGCAACTTAACTTCGCTGAATCGTAACGGTTTACCTGTATTTGTCTTCATACATCTGTTGGAGTTGTGTTTACGCCGGGATGTTTGCCTCACTCTTCTTTCTCTATCAGTACTCTCTTCACAGCTCGAAGATTCATTAAGTTCCAAAATTGGTCTGGGATGACGAGTAGGTTCACATGCTGTAGATGTAGGATGCACCACATTCATGTATCCATTGTCCTGAAATAGACTTTCGGGAATACATTTCTCCTTGATAAAGTTCACCTCATATTGCAATATTTTAATGTGATTGGCGTGAGCGTTTATCGTTGACTCTAGGCCATCTACTGAATCTTGAACTTCCGTAAATCTTTGTGTTACTTTTTCCATTTTTTCGTCGTACTGTTCAAATTTTTCTACTATGTGTTGGTTCGTCTGACTCAGTTGACGTTGAATAAGATCCCATCTGCTTTCATTACATTGTTCTAACCTCGCTATCTTTTCATCAAAACCCTTAGCTAGCTGGTTTATCTTCTGATCCAATTTTTCATCAAAGTGTTGACCTTGTTCCCTAATTTGTTGTGCTATTTCATCACTTTTTCATACTTGATCATTAATTTGCTCAGACTGGTTCCTAATTTGTTGAGCTATTTCATCACTTTTTCGTACTTGATCCTTAATTTATTGAGCTAAGTCTCTTAAAATGTCAGTCAAATTTTCATTATGATTCATTTCTGGCTACACACTCTGATCACCAGTTATATTACTATCTGTTGCACTCATGGCCATATTTCGGTGTATCACCTTGCTGCTTCTCAATATGGTAACACTAATGTCACATTGAAAACTTGCCGTTTTTACTATTCTTCAAAACGACACTTTTATATTTCCCGGTGTTGAGGCACCAATTTAGAAGGTGGTTCGTAAATTCAATTTTAGTAATCTTCAAAGTAATTCATACGTTTTATCACTTTCTTAGCTGATTTTTAATATTCAACCATGAGAAGCGTACATAATCAACTTTATGCATATTTAACAAGGTGTCTACATACATACATACATACACTTATTTACTACGTTTCCATAGAAACAACTCTTTTTTAGTTAACGATTACAAAATAATCTCTCGATATCTATGTGTGTCTTTCTTTTCGTTATACATAATACTGCTCCAATTATTCGCCTCTGATCCCCTTTTTATAAGCCGGCACAGATTGCAAATACTATATACAACGTTATCGTTGTAGAACTTCACTACCTTCTCTTTCCTTCACCAAAGTAACACATGTTCAACTACCACATTCAAACATACAGCATGAACACTCATTAGTACATAACAACCAATTAGCGACGTCAACACAACCAACCAACCACAGCACAAGAGACTATATCACTGACACCAAGCGCTAAAACACCAAAACAACATTCTCAACAGAAGGAATAAAAACAACGATTCCGTACCTGTTCCGTGATTCTGTTCCTCCAATACCACTTTCCGTGACAAAATCACTTGTTCGGCATAAACTGCACTCTAGCCTGTATTCCAAATCGATAAATATATATATATGGTTCATAAGAGTGTATATCTGCAAATTAATTCATTTTTACTTTTGGGCTACAAACAGGGGCGCCGGAACCGGGAGGGCAAGGGGTGAAGTTGTCCCTCCTGAAATTTTCAAAGGGGGCAAGATACTCGTTTTGCCCCCTCACTTTCCGACTGTAAAAACATCACACAACACTGATTATATGAACTAAGTTTTGCTTTTTATAGGAATGTAAAAAAAAAATTCTGTTCCAGATTCATCTTTCTCTTTGAAACAAAGGACCGGGCGCTTTTTCTGCCCCCATGTTAGACAGAAAGAGTTAGGAAAAAGGAATTGAAAATTATCTTTATTTCCATTGGTGTACATTCTCAAAACACTGTAAATTCTTTTAAAATTGTTGTTTAAGTAATCGTAAGTCTGCAATATGAAACGAGTCGTTGAGCGAGATTTTAGTTTGAAAAATATTACAATTTAAATGAGTAACAGGATATTTAGGGCCTAAATACATTTTCCATAAAGTTAAATTAATGTTCTTACAAACAATATGCAGAGTGCAGTAGGTTTTATAGTGAGGAGGAACAATGTATAAGGTAGGATTAATAATTCAGAGCATATGAAAAATGCGAACTCTATTGTCGTTCCGTTTGTTTAATCCTTTCACTACCATTTTTTTTCGGAGTGAGAAACATTAATATATATGGCTATTTTAAGTTGTTTTCAAACGTATAAATATATATAAAAAACATTTTCCACCGTTTCATTTCTCGACGTGGGAAGGGTGGGACATTATGTATCCCTCTGATATTTTTACGTGGGACCTATATGTCCCAGTGGTATTGACATGAACGATCATCTTGTATTTTCAATTATGAAACGAATATTGTCAGAAAAACAATTGGGTCGTATTTATGATTACAAATATTTTACATTTCGGCATTCTTTTCCAAATTACAGTACATGCAACCACTGCTTTATCACTAGCACATTGTTCCTCACTTTCATTGTTCACGTTCACTTCCACTACTGTCTATTTGATAATTTTAATACGAATTCTGTGAACCATTAGCAGGCTTCTCTTTACCAGTGGAACATCGATTCATAGCATTAAAATGTAAATTACCAGGGGCCCTCTGAGAATGTATCGTGGGACACATATGTCCCAGTGGTAGTGAAAGGGTTAAGATATGAGTGCAGAAACAGAACACGTGTTTCAGCTCTCATTTCAGACCAAGTTTGTAAACAAGAATAAGGAAGGCAGTCACTGCTTATAATAATTAGTAGTGTTAGATATTTAGCTCGCAGTGGTCAAGCGATCAGTGGACATTTGCATAGTACGGATAATTTGATGTCGTTCCTGGCTGAAAGAAAAATGGATATGCCTGTTCTCAATCAATGGATTTATCGACGGGATATCTGGCTTAGTGCTGATTGAAAGAATGACATTTTAAAGATTATGGGACATGCAATATAGAGAGACTTGGTAGCAGAAGTTAAAGAGTCCCCATTTTATGCAATTATAGTCGACTCCACGACTGATATTTCAAAGAAAAAACAGTTGTCTCTGTGTGCACTGTGTTCCAAGATAGTTGCATTATGTATTCGATTTGCAACTGCGGATGTGGCTTCTCTATTAAATACAAAATTTAAAATGGCCATGTAAATGAAAACAAGATTTTTAATCAAAAAGAAAGAAAAAAATACAAACGAAACATGTGAATCCGCATATGAAAGTAAATGTGGCTAATTTAAGTATTTATACAAATATTTCTCGGTAATTTGGTAATTTCTTCAAATGCCACTAATCAAACAAAAAGCTGTAATTTTCCTATTGTATAGTCATGTAGAGAACAAATCACCACTTAACAACACTATACCACTTGTCGTTTCCGATCGTTTTCCAAAAGGTTCACAGTTAATTTCAATCACTTTTTTACAAAGAAATATTTGTTTGATTTTATGTCCGACTATAGATCCATTATTAAATAATTTTGCACATAATTCCAAAGACTAAACACACGAGTTCAATTTAACACAGTCCACTTTAACATTGTTAATTTCAAATGTTTCAAAAGGCGTTTCATTAGATCATGTCGGTTCGATGTTCCTCCGTAGTATGAAGTTTTCGTTACCTCTTCCCCCCAGATTTTACAATATAGATGTCAGCACCTATTGGACTACCACTACCACCCACCTGACCGCCTGGAGGCCAAGGTCAAGGCTGATAACTATGGAAACATAAGCTAACTAAAAAGTTCTTTTCAACTTTTTTTTTTGAAATTAAATAAAATCGCGTAACATATAAATTTTCGGGGGGGGGGCTGACATTCTATAGATAATCAAACATCAAAGCATTTTATTTAATGTTCATAATTTAATATTCCACAGTATTCACTTTTATCTCAAGTTCCCATCTTTCTTAAATTTGTTCGAATATTATCCACATAAAGAAAATTTTGAACTCACCACTCATCCATAGTATTATCTAACCTTACGTCGATTCCTGGGCCCAGTCGTACGAATCGAACAGCTCTTATATTTCTCATTGTAGAATACTATGTAGGATTGGCTGGTTTCGCTTTTCTTTCTAATCATCAAAGATGCCAATTATTCTCGATAAGATGGGATTGTTACTGTGGAATAAAAAAATACTACAAAAAGTATAATATAATACAACATACATCTATATACATATATAATTTCAATTTGTTAAACCTTTTTTTTTCAGATGACCTATGATATTTGCAATGAATTTGTACATAATTACATTTACATTTTACGTGCTTTTATCATTCATTTTGATTACGTTCACGATATCTTTTCAAATACATAACGTGTCTTTTCAATTTTACATTTGGATTATCTACTAGTTGTACCCAAACAACATTGGGTGTTGCAAAGCTGATTATTTCGAATGGATCAGAATAAGTTTTTGATATCTTTGCGTTTATTTTCTTAAATAAGGAAGCTTTTACGATTCTTTTTACCACTACTTTATCATGTACATTAAAAGGTGGTTCTATACGCTTATTTTTATAAGCCTTTTCTTTCCTTATCCAAGCTTTACAAATATTTTCAGCAGCTATTTGGGCTAATTCTTCTTTTCTTTTTTCTTCCCCTAACAAACCTAAATTAATTTCCCATTTACAATCCAAGGGAGAATAGAATTTGCGCCCCATAAAGCTTTCAGCTGGAGTTAACCCCGTTTCAGATATCACATTTGAATTCAGACTAAATTGAATTTTAGGTATTAAGTATGACCATCTAGTTTGATTCTCAGAAACGTAACATCTTAATATTGTCTTAATTAAATAATTTTGTCTTTCCGTTAAATTCGGGCAAGGATTGTATGGGGAGGTTGTAACATGTTTAATGCCTTGACTGAATAGAAATGTTTCAAACATATGCCCTACGAAATAGGACGCACGGTCCGTCAGAAGAATATTGATCCAGCCATACCTGTATAACATATTCTCTAGCTTATTTATAATTACCCGAGAATTTAACTGTTTTAAAGGTTCTAAAATTGTCAACCGACTAGCATTATCTGTGGCTACCAATATATATTTATAACCATTGCTTGAAGGCAAAGGGCCTTGTACATCAAGATGCCAAACCTGATTAGGTCTCGTATTACTTACAGAATAATAGTTTCCATATAGTTTTACATTTCTACTTTTATTTTGTTGACAAATTAAACAGCTACTCACATATTTTTTAATTTCATCAAATAAGCCAGGCCAAGTAAACTTCGAAGCTATTAATGAACTAGTTCTTTTAATCCCCTGATGTGATCCTGATCCCAATTGATCGTGATGATATTGTAATATTGTTTTTCTCAACTCTTTAGGAACTACTATACGAAGACCTCCATGTAATTTACCTTTAGTTGTTTTTAATAATATATTTTTTCTTAACTGATAGTTAGGTACAGATTCACCTTTTTCTAGAGTTTCTATTATAGGTTTCAATTCCTCATCTTTACGCTGAAATTCTTGTAAGGACTCATTCAAAACAGGTATTGTCCATAAATTTAGAAAAATTACTTCAGTGGATTTACCATCTACATTTGTAATTACCGGTAAATTTTGATTGTGAGGACGAAAACAAGTACTATCCAGGGTCCGACTGATAAAATCAGCCTGGGTATTGACTGTCCCCTTTAAATGAATAATATCAAATTGGAATCGACTAATTTTTTCAATCATAGTCCCATACTTTCTTTGTCTCTTGTGGTTACGTAATATCCAACTTAAACTTCTTGAATCGGTATACACAGTGAATTTATTATGCAAATATGGTTCAAATTTAGAGATAGCAAGATATAATGATTTAAGCTCTAGTTCGTATACATTTTTGCTCCAATCCGATTCTGGGACAACTTTAGAATAGAAGTATACAGGTCTTAAAATTCCTTTTTCATCGTATTGGCTTAAAATCGAACTATAAATCTTTGTTGAAGCATCCGTATGAATTACAAAAGGTGCATTTAGATCTGGAACCCTCAAGATAACATGATTGATTATTGCTTCTTTAATTTTACTCAAAGCTTCATCCTCTATATGAGTCCATTTAAATGGTATTTTATTACTACGTAATCTTTGTAAAGGTGCTAATAGTTCAGCACAAGAATCTAAATATTTTAAGTAATATCCCAGAAAACCTAACAGCTTGTTCAAACCACGCTTATTCTTGGGTTGAGGTAACTCAGTTATTACTTTTATCCTCTCGTCATTTATTTTCATGTTCCCATCACAAAATTCATATCCCAAAAATTTGATTTTGCGTTTAAAAATTTGAGCCTTTTTTGGAGACACCGTTATCCCCCATTCTCTCATCCTCTGTAGGACCTTCTCTAATAATAACTTATGTGTTTCTACGTCTGGAGTGTGTATAAAAAAATCGTCCCAATACAAATCAAAATGTTCCCCAATGAGGTCATGGAATATTTTATTAAACAAATTAGCTAAGACAAAACTACTTTCACAATAACCCATTGGAAGTCTTTCAAAAGCAAAAAACGTGTGGGAGTAGCAAAAGCGGTATATTTCTTACATGATTCTTTAAGTTTTGTTTGAAAAAAAGCTTGGCGGGCGTCAAAAACTGTAAATGTTATCTTTTCCTATGTTTCCTATTATAGTTTCCCCATTAGGTGCTGGATATCCCCCCGTTAACACCCTCCTGTTCAGTTTAGAGTAATTGATTACAAGGCGCTTAGATTTATCATTGTTTACAACTAAGAAACAAGGGGAAACGCACGGTGAAGAATCTATTTGTTTAATAACACCCTTTTCTACTAATCCGTCCAAAAATAAATCCAATTCTTTTAGTTTATGTTTTGGAAGTGGGTATGGTTGCTGAAGGCAGGGACTATCATCAGTTAATTGAATTTCATATTCATATTTTTTTATAGTTCGTAATTCATTGCTAATAACGTCGGCATAGTTATTTATTAATTTACACAGATAATCTTTTAAGTTTTCATCATAAATATTAGTGTCTATATCTACTGTACCTTTTAAATTATAAGGTGATTCAATTTCAGGATCATCAAATGGCTCTGCATACACTGGATTCGGTACCACCTCTGGAACACCTACAGCTGAACCGGTTCTTTGGGTCTGCATGAAGGATGAACCATTATCTCGATCGTGTCTCTGATTGTACCTTTTCCCTCCGTCTTCTTTCTTCTGTTTACTGACTACTCCATGGCGGTTTTTCCCCATAGGTCCTTGTGACGGCTGATAACCACTAAATGTCACTGTATTAGACTGAGATGTATTACGTTCATACTGATCACTTTGTACTGTCACACGAACGATGTTTTGTTCTTTCATAAAGTTGGTTGTTCGGTTCTTATAATCGATACATGCTTCATGCGCACTCAAAAATTGACCGCCTAGTAATAACTGCACATCAGGTATGTTTACTACATAAAACCAATCCGTATACTTTATCTTATTAATGAAAAATGTAAGTTGAACTGATTGAGTAACCGAAATGTTACATTGATTCAAAAGTTTTACTTGTACATTCACAGATTTAGTTTTGGGTTTACACTTCTCACTTATTCGCGCAAGATATTCAGTTCCGATTAAGTTCGAAGAACTTGCTGTATCGATATAACAAGATACAGGCATATGGCAAGCAGAAACTACAATACGCATTATATTACTTTTACTATTATCAGATGTCACATAACACTTATCTAACGAACTCGATTTATTAGCACGAAAAGAGGATTGTTCAGGTTGAACTATACAATTTCGCCATAAATGTTCCTTCGACCCACATCTATAACACTGTTTTCCTTTTTGGATTTGCTTTTGTTTACTTATGCCACTCACAGATGGTTCACGCACTATTTTCTGATAATCTCTTTGGTACTGTCGATTAGAGTCATATGATTCTGCAAAATTTAACAATTCTCTTTTTGTGTTTGGCACAGCTGTTAATACTAATAATTGTCTAATTTCTGGAGTAACTAAATTTATCACCAAAGAACAAAATTCATTTTGAGGCATTCCCATACCGAACAAGGTTGCTACACTACTTTTCTCATGTATAAAGTCCGTAAATGATTGTTTAATGTTCATCATTTGATATAGTTTATGTTTTATAATTTCCGTTCTAACCACACTACTAACATATTTGTTAACTAACGTGGCAAGAATAATGGTCCAGCTTGTACCGTATATTACTAACTGTTGCAAGTCTGCGAATACCTTTCCTGTTACACGGTTTAACAAAAGTGTTAGAATGACATCTAAAGGTGCCAAGTTTTGTTCAATAATGATATTGGCCTTTATTAAGAAATCACACACAGCAAAACCATCTTCGGAATTTAACATGGGGATAGTGTTCACTTGAGTCTCTATTGCCTTAAATGCAGTATTTGAAATATGTGTTTCAAAATTAAATCGTGGACCTCTTTGCCCCTATTTGTTTGAGTATAAGAGTCGCATGGAATTGTGGCGCCAGCGAAATCAAGCAAATCTTCCACTGGTCTTATTTGATTGATCTCGCCCCCCTCAACATTATCCCACTGACCCAAATCTATCAATTGACCGGTACTTTCCCTCGTAACACGGCCAAAAGTAGAAAAAGAAGACTGGTTAGGATTTACAATCCCCCGATTAAATATGGGTCTGCTAAATGACATTTTTAAACTATATTTAGGCCTGAAAACACAATGCTTCTCACTATTCAATGTCCAAAATGATAATTCAGAGGTTTTAATTTGGTAGGTTAAGAAGTCCAAAAGGGGTTACACGCCAAGTCAATTTTTTCTCACGCTCCACTTTTAAATATTACTGTTCCCATTAACTCACGTATTTATGGTCATATTGAGAAGCACTGATACTACGGAGGAACATTTTTATTTATGTTCCAAGATAGTTGCATTATGTATTCGATTTGCAACTGCGGATGTGGCTTCTCTTTTAAATACAAAATTTAAAATGGCCATGTAAATGAAAACAAGATTTTTAATCAAAAAGAAAGAAAAAATACAAACGAAACATGTGAATCCGCATATGAAAGTAAATGTGGCTAATTTAAGTATTTATACAAATATTTCTCGGTAATTTGGTAATTTCTTCAAATGCCACTAATCAAACAAAAAGCTGTAATTTTCCTATTGTATAGTCATGTAGAGAACAAATCACCACTTAACAACACTATACCACTTGTCGTTTCCGATCGTTTTCCAAAAGGTTCACAGTTAATTTCAATCACTTTTTTACAAAGAAATATTTGTTTGATTTTATGTCCGACTATAGATCCATTATTAAATAATTTTGCACATAATTCCAAAGACTAAACACACGAGTTCAATTTAACACAGTCCACTTTAACATTGTTAATTTCAAATGTTTCAAAAGGCGTTTCATTAGATCATGTCGGTTCGATGTTCCTCCGTAGTATGAAGTTTTCGTTACCTCTTGCCCCCAGATTTTACAATATAGATGTCAGCACCTATTGGACTACCACTACCACCCACCTGACCGCCTGGAGGCCAAGGTCAAGGCTGATAACTATGGAAACATAAGCTAACTAAAAAGTTCTTTTCAACTTTTTTTTTTTTTTTTTTTTTGAAATTAAATAAAATCGCGTAACAACTGTATTGACTCTGATTCATCAAACCCAACAAAATATTTATGGAAATGCCCCACATGCCACAAAATCGGAAACAGAATTCACGATCAAAGATATTCTAACGAAACTAACCTGAATACAGAAAATATACGCGAACAGTGTCATGATGGTTCAGCTATCATGTCAGGACGAGTGAATAGTGTGCAGAAGATAATTTCGACTCAACATCCGAAAGCTGTATACATTCATTGTAATAATCATGCATTAGATCTTCCATTGCAGGAAGTAGCACGAAAATGCGAATCTTTGTGTGACGTGCGGGCCATAGTGAAAGACGTTTGAAACATCAACCTGGATTCTGCAAAACAATAGACAACATACGCACGCCGACATTGTTCTTGAACCCTGTAAAACTATCAACGAAAGTAATCCTAAACATTTGCTGCCTGTTTTTCCTACTCGCTGGTGTGTTAACCGAAAATATCTAATCAGATTTCAATCTACTACAAACAAATTCAAATCACGTTGAAAAAAAATCATCAGTAATACAAGTGGTCCAGATGATGGTCAAAAAGTAATTCTAAAAGGGTATTTGAAGAGGATGAACAAATTCGGATTGATATTTTTTCTGATGGTCAGTATACGTGCTTTTGTACCTTGTGGACAACTAGCGAAAGCGCTTCCAAATTCTGAGGCTTCTGCTTCTGGAGCTAAAAGAGCAGCAGCGATTCTATCTAGAGGATACTCTAAGAAACCTACGAACGGACAGTGCATTTGAAAACATCTATAAGGAAGCAAAGGAAAATGCAGACAGACTACACTTAAAATTGCCCACTTCATCAAGATCAAACATAACACCAATTAGGTTGGAGCAGACTGACAATCATTTATAGCACCTACCCTAGAACCTGTATCAGATCGTCCAAAATCATTGAATATTTGTTGAAGGAAGTGCAGCGTCGTTTCAATCAGCCAGGCCTCAAACAACTCATAAAACTCTAGAAGATACTTTCTGAAGGAGCTATATGTGCTAGTGGGCCTCTCTTAAGAGAATATTTGAAGCAGGAATTGAGAGTTCACCCCTCGGATTTTAACCTGGATAGATTATGAGCTCAGCTCAGGCTGCTTCCACCTATTTTGATGACGACTGAGTCACTGACGACCATCAAAATATTAAAAACTATTAGTGCTGAAACCCCAACTGCTAGCAGCCTTCTCGACGAAGTTGTTCGTCTAGGGACTTTCGTTCTCGCTATGCCAGCTTCATGAGCATTTGCGAAAGATCATTCAGCTATTTGCGATGTCTAAAGACATATTTGAGGACGTCCATGACGCAGGAAAGATTGGCTCATCTGCTGTTGTTGCATATGTGTAGCGACCAGACTTTAACACCATTGCAAGAGAATTCATATCAACGACAAGGGAAACAAAAGATATTATTGGTAAATTTTGAAAAGAAATAAATGTAGAATTACGTAAGTGAAAATACTATGTGTATTATAACCAATTATTTAAATTACAAAATAGCACTTAAAATTCAATATAAACTTGAATTATTTCTTATTAATTACGTCGTACTTTATTAGTGTGAAATGAAGTGAATAAAATAAGATTAGGAAGAGAGGTGAATGTAATAACAAACTGGATATACTGAAGTAAGTGTAGTAAAAAAATACAAATAACTCTGGATAATTAGTGTAATTGAATTTTCTATATAAATGTTATGAAGTCTTTAGTCAAAATTCCATTTTTCCATTTCTGATTCGAAGTCAAGTAGGCAGAAAAACATATATTTTTTTCTTATTTTTTACTTGATTATGTAGCCTACTTTATAATGTACAAGCTACTTGGTGTACTGCAACACCAGAACTGGATTTTTAAAAATATAATTTTAATTTCCTCGTTTCCAAGTGATTTAAGTAGCTTTAGGATTCTCTAATAGTGTCCGTGTGACCATGTCCAATACAGTTAAAAATATGTACCAGTATATAAAATGGTAAAAATTTGTATTTAGAAACAGTCATTGTGAGCAGTACAAATTTTACAATTTTATATGTTTTTAATTCTGATTCCAGTGGTTGAAAATTTCTGCACCACACCTAAATCCAGCACAAACTGACACAGGATTAATTAATCTAAAGATGTAAACTAAGTTGCCTCTAATAAATGGAAATTTCACTCTCACGAAACTGTTTACACCTTCATTATATTATTATTATTATTATTATTATTATTATTATTATTATTATTATTATTATTATTATTATTATTATTAACCAAACAAATCAAATTATTGTTCCATTACAAACATATATTCGTATTATCTTACCTATGTTACATTCCCGTGTCTATTTTCAAGACATCAGATTGCCCCCCAGCTGAAAAATACTTCCGATGCCACTGGCTACAAACAGTTCAAATCCGCTACCTTTGGAGCATGACCTCGCTACTTTTTAATATCCAGACCTGGCCACAGTGTGTGTTTATTGTTTTTATGTTGTAAGTGCTGTGCTGTATGTGGTGGCGGATGAACTATTTTGCAGAGAGGTACTCTCGTTTTACTGTACGGAACGGATCCGTAGGTTGTAAAATGTACAGAAAAATTTGCGTAAGTCTTTAATTTGCCCATATTATATCGAGAACAGAACCCAAACAACCCCTGCGGTGCTTCTAACCCGTTCCTACCAGTACTACTGTTACCTAGTGATGGGCAGGGAAGATTTCCGGGTGTTTTCCCTGGTATATAAAACACGGGAAGGAATTTATTTTCATTTATTATGATTTACGTTTTAAATAATTTGGAGGTTAAAAGAATAAAATTCGTTGACCGTACTTTATATTAACTAATTAACAATATGATTTTTTAATTCCCATTTCTATTTGTACTAGAAAGTAGCAAAATACTAATTTATAAATAATGAAAACGGACCAGTTTGTAAAGTTATCTAGAAATTCTGTAGACAGAATTGTGTATCTACACATCGAATGACCGTTAGTAATACATTTTGTCCTCGTCTCTGACTCGAATTTCGCTCTCTGAGGAACAGTCAGATATTGAATAAGGGAATCTTTGTAGCTGTAAATACATTTAAATTTAAAATGTAATATTATCAAAATGAGGGTTGCATCTCAGGATGTTTCGTTAGTACTGGCGTTTCCGGATCTGTGTTAATTACGATTTGTTTTCTTCTTTACGTGTGTATACATGTGCCAAGCGTTGTTGAAAATTTTTGTAACACCGTAAATATCGTAAATAATCTTAAATTAGAGATTTAATAGTACACAGTAACAAAGCACAGTGTACTTTAATTAACATTCTGTATATAGGCCATTATTTACACTGGCAACCTTACGAATTTTTCGACAGACTAAGTATCTTGTGGTAGTTACATAACTTAAATTCTTTATAACATAAGTAATTAATCTGTTTATTATATCAGTAGTAGGGTCAAGTTTAGAAAATTCACTAACATGTAAATTTAAACTGCTTAGCGGTGTAAGGGCCATATGCATAGTCGACCACGTAGGGGTCCCCTAGACGAACCGTACCTGTGGGCTTCCTCAACCATACCCTTGACTGTGCAATGCATAAAGCTTCCAAAGTGATCCCTCAGGTACGGTTAACACTGAGGGCTGATTGGTCTAGTCACACCTCGAGCGAGGCTAAAATTTTGTCAAAAAAAGTTGAAGGTAAAACTCCGGAGCTCAATTCTACTATGATAAAGAGTTAACATCGAAACAGTAACTGCATGGATACAACGTATGTGATATCAAAAAATGAAATAAATGTTCTGAACTTTGTTCTTGCAAAGGCGGAAAAATAACGGTGTAGATTATGAATGCAGTTCTTTTTTTAATTTTCAGATAAAGTCTGTTAATTTGCAAATAGTTATAAAGTGATATATAAAAGCGGAAAAATATCGGTGTAGATTAGCAATACATTTCTTTTTTTAATTTTTAGGTAAAGTCTGTTAACTCGCAAAAAGAAATAAGAAGGATATGTAGCTAGAAAATGTGTGAGGGTGTAGCTTTATAATAGAGATCCCACTAGAAATAATTTACTATACACTATTTTTTTTTTTTTTTTTTTTTTTTTTTTTTTTTTTGACAAAATCAGCCCATAGTGTTTTTGAGAATGTATTTTCTAAACAATTTGCTAGTAAAAGTTAACCTTAGGAGAGCATAAATGTTATGTCTATAAATACAGTATTTTTTTTTGGGGGGGGACTTCCATGCAAATAACGTAAAACTTCTTATCTACTTATTCCCAGAGTGTTATCATCCAATTGCGTACAATTGTATAAGACATCTTACATGCATATAGTGGAAGCCACACGTCTCAAAACCACGCACCAAACTTTGCAAGCTGCTTATTACAAGCGATTTTTGCATCTATTACGGTTTATGCCAAGGTGAAGCTGGAGGGCTATAGTCGAGGTACGTCCGTAGGGAACGGGCGAGTTTGCGATGGTGGTTATACGTGTAAGCGAATTAGGGGTTCACTCGAGCAGGCACTTCCACGAAATAGAAAATTTATAGGTAAAATACGATGTGAATCCCTACATTTTTCGTGAAGGAATGAGAGTAAATAAAATTAATTACTATCAATGGCAGCATATTGAAATGAATTTTAAGTGATAATGAAAGTATTGTATGTGTAAGTGTGCTCTTCCATTATCTTTGTATATACGTATACCCCCCATCGCTGACTCGCCTGCTCTGTATGAACGCACCCGCTCACTATCACTTGGGGCCCCCTGATGCGCTCCTACCATAACTCAGTTAGGTAGCATTCGTGATTTTAGCCACATAGCACAAATTGATTCGTATCTTATGCACTGTAGTTTTTATGCCATATGCCCACACTGTATTTATACTGATCCCCCTGAAGTCAATCTGCAAGTAGAAATGCAGCTTTTCATATAGTGCATGCTTTGCTAAAAGAAATACAAAGCTCTAACATAACCTGAAAATGTAAGAAATACGTCAAAATTTGGTAGAACTGTTTGCTCGAATAATGATCAAATTAGTTTAAAAAAATATGCATCAATCTGTAGTAGATGGTCACAGGTACATGTGAACCGATGCATACTTGAGCAATTACAGCAACAAACTGGAGGTCGATGATTCCCACTTGTCTTTCCTTATATACATACCACCATCGCTAATGTGCCTGCTTCCGCGGACAAAATCACGCGTTATCCCTCAAATTGTTCCCAGCTTGAAATCGGAATAAATGCAAACTTAGCTTTTGTTGGGCATGGTTTTTCGCACTTGTTTGTTTAGAACATATACGTTTGCAAGCATATTATAAATGTGTACGCAGCTGGTGGTCAGGTAAGAAACCAAGAATGCAGAAGACGATAGATCATAAGTGGAAAAAAGGGATGGTAGCGCTCCTCAACTTTACCTATGCTAACTGAGAAATAAGGCAAATAAAAACAGGGAGAAGGATGTAAAAGATATTAGAATAACATTTCCACGATGAAATATGTATAACTGTTGAATCAATTTTTCCCATCAGTGATGATTCCAGTTTTTTTTTTTTTTTTTTTTTTTTCTTTCTTGGTGGTGCTGGCGATTTCAATATACTGCGGAATACTGAGAATTCACATTGAGCACGATAGGTTATGTGGTCCTGAGGGAATGTCATGGTTCTCGGGGAGAAATTCCCCCCGCCCGATCCTTGAAGTCCCCACTGGTACCCTAAAATCAATTCTTAAGCTAATCTAAAATCTACTACAGTACCAATATTGTAACAACAAGTATCTCTCGCTTATTTTATTTCAGGTAGAAGTTGTTAGTCCACCCTTTGATCTTGTATTCAATATTTGTACGAGCGAAAGCAAAAAATCCTGCAATCTTCTTTCAGGAATTGGTATATATTTTTAAAATTGGTTGCCATCAAAATATGTCATATATTATTTTATTATTGCTTAATCAGCTCAACGAATTCGGTAAACTCATTAACATACTCAAATATTTTGTCAGCACGGAGAATATGCATTTTATACAACAACAGAAACAGCTACGGG
Source organism: Thermobia domestica (assembly GCF_964235325.1). NCBI lineage: Eukaryota > Metazoa > Arthropoda > Insecta > Zygentoma > Lepismatidae > Thermobia > Thermobia domestica. Next base: position 1,124,479 of record NC_137463.1, read on the forward strand.
CTAGCAAAGGGTGCGTTGAAGCACCCCTAGCCATTTCCTTGACTTACGGGGAGGTTGCGGGCTTGTTTGACCCTGCGGGAGAACTCTGCAACGCAAATTATCACGTGTCCCGTACGTAGCCCCTAAGTAACCCGCAGAATAACTATGCATACGGCCCTAAAAGTTTGTGGACTTTCTATACGAAATGTCTCTAATATATTTACTCACATAAGACATATTTGTAAATGCACATTTATGCGTACTCTCTAAATATAACTAAATAACATAATACCGTTCAGAATATACGTTTTAAAAAACTTCTGGAGATAACAGTCACAAATATACTCTGATAAAAAACTAATTTTATTTAGAAATCATAATATACCAATAGAATGCATTTTTTTTTGTTTGCACATACATTCCCGGAATATTCTCATTTTTTGAAATCTTCCTGGAATGATTCCCAGGAAATATTCTCGAAAAATATATTCCCGGAATTTGCGCATTACTACTATACCCCTACTCTTACTACTACTACTACTATTTATACTCTTTATCCGTTTAGTAAAACTGCATGCCTAATAACGTAACTTAATTTTGTCTAACCAAATGTAACTCAATGCAGTACAATTCGGTCAATTTTTACGATTTTGAAGTTAGTCCGGCGATACAGCAGTAATGTCTAATTGTGCATCTGTGACCTGTATGATGTATCTCTGAGGCCTTATTTTTTTAACCGTCATTGTGTTTGTAGAAGAAAATATACCAACGTGAGTGTATACAATTTTGAATTCACAATGTGGCAACGTGAATTTATACATGTTTATAAATCAACTTAGGGGTTAACTTTGCAATGCCTGTACCAACTTGCATACTCACTGAGAAAAAAAAAACTGAAAATGAGTCTAAACTACCCTAAGGTTAAGCTAACCCGTTCTTATCTCTATCTTACAATACTATAACTGAAGCGGTCCTACTTGTCGATGCGTAGGTGGGTCGAGTATATTAAAGTTTACTCCGAGTTAGTATTTCACGAAAAAATTTCGTACTTCTTATGGTTCTCATTATCCTCCAGAATTTTTCGCTCTCATCACAAAATTCTACTTAGCATGGATGGAATTCACGGGATCCACCAGAAATAATTTGGTGGAATTTTACTATACGAATCGAAAGATTCTAAGATGTACGGAAACATTTGGCCAAGTGTTAAATTTGCTCATTTTATGTCTAGAACAAAAACCAGCAAACCCCTGCGGGGCTTTTAACCCGTTCCTGCTACTACTCCAACTGCTACAACTACTTATCCTATGGATCTGTATAGTAAAACTGCACGAATAATTGTTTAAAACATAAATTCTTTCATGATTTGTGTGTAAATACTCGGTACAATTGAAAATATCTACATTAAAGAAGAAACCAGTTTGTGCTAAGGTGCTACCAAACAACACGAATGCCTTGTGATTCAAACACTGTGAATCTCGTGCTCTGGTGTGAGTCATTAAATCAGCCTAGTAATTGCATATGTTGGGAAAGATTCCTCATGGGGTCCCCTCATTCCTACAATCAACCACTCGCAAATAATTTTCATAAATCCAAAGCGAATAATATGCTGCTGGTAGTTCTGCCATACAGTATGCAAAATTAGATCAAATCTATTGATACGTGTGAAATGCCCCTGCAGGAAAAAGATTACTGGCTGGCACGTTCATTAAATTCTTTTTCCAAATTTATGAGAATGATATTGTTAGGTATATTTTCTCGCGATTTTTGTGCTAGGATGTGATAAAATCGGTATCAGACAAGAACACCAAGAGAATAGTAAGGACGATTTTGCTCTTCATCCAGTAACTAAATTCCGATCTATGAAATCAAGGGTATAATTTAAGATTGCTAACTTCGTACAATTTCGAAGGAAAACAAAATAAATCTTGATTGGAAACATGTCTTTATGTGAGCACAGTCTCAGTATGTTCGGCCACTCCGTACGCGTACGTCTTTAATACCAAGTGTTAATATGTCATTGGAAAATTAATTGTAGTAGTGATGAGTTGAGAAGTTTTCTGCCTAAGATTAAAAGAAATACTGCGAAAGCACGTGTAACCCTACTTCAGTCCGATCGGAAAAACCTCCTTAGGGATTTTTGTAGCTCCGGGAGAAAACATTCACTGTCGTAGAAAAAGGAACTTGAGATGAAGATTATCAGGCAACTATGATGTAATGTACTAACAGTCATGTCTGAGTCAAACCAATATTTGTAAAAGGAGGAAATAATATACGATTGTTTGCCTGTAAGGTTGAGAAAATCGTGCCGATTTAGTTTAGGCCCACTACTCGAAATAATTGGCGAAAAAATATAATTGTTTCACTAATTTCCTTCTTATTGAGCCCTGAAGGATTTGCGGTTGTCAGCATGAAAATATGTCGCTTGGCCTAGATAAAGTTCTATGGGACCACCAGAAGTAATTGTTGAAAAATTATAATTCTTTTACGATTTGTGCATATGTACAGCTTCTGGATGTATAATGTAACAACTACAGCGTAAAAAATCACCTAGCTGTGCTACGCAGCCATTACAAAGTACAAATGCTCTCTACCCGAGTCGTAGCAAGGCGAGTGCGGGGCTGTGTGAAAAGGGAGCCTCGATAAAATGTAATAATGTATAAGAAAATTATAATGATATGGAACAAAGAACCTATAGGCCTATGGTATTTCGTATGTAAGTAGAAGAAAGTAATAGGTTTTCCTTTGACAAAGGGGAAAAATTTAAAAAAATCGTATATTGGTGAGTATTTCAAATCCTTCATTTACCGTTATGTGTGATTTCACGTTTAACAGAGACAAACATCTTAAGTTTGTGTTCTTTAAATAAATAAGTTAACTAGATCTTTTTCATAAAGTTTATGATATAAAATTATTGCAAAAAGCCTTTGTATTTTAATAAACCTTCTCTAAAATAAATGCACGTGAATTGTGCTTCCATCTTTCAGTTCTTTTAAACTATATGTTATGGACATTTATATGTTTGTGGTCAATCCTTTCGACAATGAGATCTCGGAAACTACAGGCTCTCACTGATCGATTGGAAATTTTGCGTAGATTGTCCAGTTCTAATTAAATATAAAAAAAAACCATGGTCATTATTTCTTTATAACATTTTCAGGATACACTGGAAACGTTGAAATTAAAAAGCTAAAGCATCATACCCTACGCGTTATACATTCCAACACCACACTGTTGTATATATGGGTTGCGTATGTCTCAAGCGTTCGTTTCATGGCCAAGTAATAATGAAAAAGGAAGGATAACCATTTCTCCAGTCTAAGATGAATATTTTTGAATTGTTTTGCCCAAAGAACACCATATATAGCTGTCATTATAATTAATTGTGTATGTAATGTGTTTGCTTATTACATACTGCATGCAAGAAGAAAGAAAACGCTGGTCATGCATAATTGGAAACTCCAACCGGAAGTAGGCTCAAATCGTGCAAACGGTGTGAGATATTGGGAAAAAAATCCATAAAATCTCCCCTTTATGATACGCCTTGCCAATTTTTTCCAAGACTTCTTTCAGTTGTGTCTGTAAAGGGACGTGCACAGATGTTGTGAAGAATAAGAAGGAGATTTATGCTCATATGCGAATGATGCGCTGTGTAGAGAGCGCAGGTTCAACTAGTATTAGTAATTAATTATATAAAGTACAGTCAACGAATTTTAATCTTTCAATCTCCAAATAATTTAAAACCTAGAATAAATGATAATATATCAAACTAATTAGTTATATTATTCTTATAATTTCGAAAATAAAGTAAAGAAAGGAAAATAAATTCCCTCCCAGGTCCCAGCAATTTACTAGGTATATGCCAGGAGAAAAACCTGGAATATCCTCATTTTTTATTTTCCGTCCACTGGGAATAATCCCACTGGCTACCGCTACTAGTACCACTTTGCCCTAACCGAAGCTAAACATATTCCGCCTTATGCATAGTCGTTTACACTTATTATTAGCGTCATACTAAAGGTTTGACTACTGCAGGAAACGTATGTTAGTCGAGCTCTTTAGTATTGCACTAATCACTTGTCAGAACGACTCTGCATAAGGCCCATTCAGTCTAACCAAACATCTTAAGGTCATTCCGTGCTGTTCTTCAACAAATTGTATGCATAGTTTCTCAACGTAAGGCATAGTTATGCGAAGTGACATAATAACTACTATTTAGATTATCTCGATTTTTCAAATACGCTAAAATTTGAATAGCATTGCTGTCATGTTTTATTTTAAAAATGTAAGCTAGTAATATAGTAGAAATATTTTAGTTTTGGCTTTTCTGTGCTCATACAACAGCTATCTACGTTGAGTATTGATAAATATATGTCAAGAAAAGAGAAAAAAGCAAGTAACGTATCTCCATAAAATATAGCAATGTATTAGAAAAGTGTAATGATATGAAAGAAAGAAGATATAGGCCTATGATATCTCGTATGTAAGTAGAAGAAAATAATAGGTTTTTCTTTGATATGGAGTAAAATTTAAAAAATCGTATATTGGTGAGTATTTCCATATTTCTGTTTAGTTCTGTATTTTCGGCTTTTAAGTCTGTCATTATTTTGGTATAAGTAGTAGTAAAATTGTGGATATTTTAAAGTACTCCTTTCAGTACTTTTTACATCCCTAGTATGATTTTAAACAATGTAACCCACTAATTCAATTTCACCTGAAACGGCAGTTACCGTTGTCTTCTTCCGGCCCGCTCATAAATTTTGTTAAAGCGAATAATATTTTTCTGGTTTCAGATCTATTGGTTTTTCTCGAACAATAACTGCTGAAGGTTTCAAATCCGACGTGAACAGTTTTGTATGATCGAAATGGCATCACATTATTTCAGCTTTTCCTATAATAACATTGAAATAAAAACAGAAAACGATCGTATTAAAGTTGAAATGAAAACAGAAAATGAGTCATTTGAAGAATGTGATTATAAGCTATGTGCTAGTAATACTAATGACCATAAAGACCCTCTTGCAGTACATGTGGAATATAAGAAACGAGAAAGTGCAACGGAAGGAGAGAATATCGATTTACAAAGGAATAAAGAAGAAACAATATTAGATCGGAAACTAACTTCCAAAGCTATATGTTTGGTGAAGCGTTTACCAACGGCTGATGCATTTGTAAATGCCGAACATTTTCGCAGTAACATCAGGCCAGCTTCTTCCGATCTTACAAACATCACAGAAGGGTCAAGCAGTCACATGTTTGCCACTATCGGAGACAAGAACGATGATGAAGAGGATGTTCAAGAAAATGATAATCGAGAAGTTGGTAGCAATGTACAGGCCCCGAGGTACGTTTTAATGCATTTATTTCATCTGGAATATGTTTTGTATAAATATTTCTTTTCAAGATTTGCAATACTTCGTTAAGTATTCCTTTTTCCTTTATCTTAAACTGTATTATTGGAATCGCAAATATTTGAACACAAATAATGCAACTTAATGCGCAGCGTTGTGAAAGGTAAGTTCGGCACTGAGATAATTATGCAAAGGTAATTGTATATTGCTATAAGCCTCCTTGCACCAGGGTTAAATATCATGATTAAATACTTACACATTTCTGAGTAGTGTCAATATTCGGTAATACGTTTCCTATTACAGGGAAGAGTACCTCGCCGAATTATTTATGTTTCCCCTCTCACTCAAAAAGTGTTCATGATATAAAAATGATACTTTGATATTCATTAATATATCGGTTTTGAAACTGTAACATTATTTTATATACAAAACACCTTAATAATTAAAAATACCAAATGTGGATCACACGAAGGAATTATCAAGTTTTTTTATATAAGATCTTTATACGAACTATCGAGGTTTTTATATAACGTTCCTGAATCCTTTTACTTATTGTGATATTTTAATATTGATGTATCATAAACGAACTCTTATTAGACCAACCATAAATTCAACTTTTCCTCTTTTACAAGTAGCTGATTTTATTATATGACTCATTAACTTAACTGGTAAAAGTTCGTTCCTCACACTGTTATATCTTGAGATGGAGGTCTCATAATATGCACTTGTACCGTCCGCAAAGCTAATAGATAAAAGGTTTTCTCTTGCTACTTTTGTATGACATTTGCAGGCAAAATAATATCAGTTTCACCCTTAAAGAATTCTACATCTGTTTTCGAGGCGGTCAAAAGTGCTTTGCACATGTGTGTCTTTATTGTATGGACAAACAAATGTGATAATTTTAGCAAAACACCTTTAACCATCTTTTGCGTATACTCGCCTGTTTATAAATGTAAACCATTCACGAACATAAAAGCAGCTGAAGTATAGTGATTTCTTTAATATGGATCAGATTCTGGAACAATTATTTTCTGGTTGAATTCTGTTAAACATATATGGAAAAATGCGATGATTCCGGATCCACAGAACCATCTTTCCGTTTGATTGCAGTCGATTTAACCGTAATGAAACAATATACCGACATATACGGTGAACTGAAGCAAGCTCTCCCAATGACTTAAACGCTCATTGGGCCTAACGAAGACTTGATTGGATTAGATTTGAGTTAGCGTCCGGGTGAGCAGAGGCTATATGAGGCGTTGATTTACAGCCTAACTTTGTATCCGAACCACATAACCTCCCGTCGGGAATCCAATCTGAGTGTTCCAAGCCAATGCACCGTACGCTAAGGCAAACGAAAATGAACGTGTTCTGTATATAACTCTTCCTCATGTGAACCAAACGTATAATAAAGTGATTTGATTCAGAGGTTTGAAACAAATGGCTTGTGTTTACGTCTTTCGTTGTTTTACGATCAGCCTTCTGGTATAGTTTTCGTCTATGCTAAGCAGTGCTTGTGTGCATTATTATAGTTGTAATTATGTGTATCTTTTCGATATGTCAATTCATTCAGTGCTAACACTTCTTTCACACTATCTGGTTTTGTCCCGTATTAATTTTAATCACATTTTCATATATTTTTCCCAACATTAGGCAAACATACAAGCATCACACTACCCACAAAGGTCAGTCTATCTGAAGTGATCTAGAAAAAATAAATTGGTTACTCGAGAATTTCTGAAAATTATGGATCTTACGCGTTCGTTTGCTTCAGTTTTAAGACTTTAAAACTGTGGTCATAATATGTTTATCTGAAGCGGTTTGCAAGTGGAGGCCATGTTTGTTTTGTGGCACGAGCCTAGTTTCAAGATTGTAAGGGTTAACTAAAACGTTCATTACGTCAAACGTGCTTGATCGAGAAGGATAAAACCAAAAGCATTTGATTGGTAATGAATTGAAGAAAAAACTAGGCTTATAGGTATATACCTATGTCTTCAGAGCTCGTTGATATGCTGTATATTTGTGGATTGTTTCAATATTTTTTGCGTATTTTCCTATTCATAGCACTTAAGTTGATGGAATTTGAACAATACTAATAACCTACTACGATTTGAGAGAGAGTACCTTACCCGAAGCGTTTAACACAACTGAGATTGCAATAAAGAAAACTATTTTGAAAAAATGTATTGTTGTTAAAAAACACAAAACAGCTGCATGTCAGCAAGATATCCATTTCATTATGTTTGATATTAACAAACTACTTTGATGAAAGCAGTAGAATACGTTACACAGAATGGTCGTCGTAATCCTTTGACTCTGAAATGAAGTGCCTTCTGAGATATGAACATATTTGTGGTAGCTTCTAATACATACAACTCTGGTAGGGAGTTCAAACGTTTTTGTAAGGTTTCTGAGATTTTAGTTATTTCATGTGATTTCACCAGAAAATATTTTACGTTTTGTGATTTCTCATTACAAAATGAAAACATGTTATCTAAGTGAGTATTTAATTATATATTGGCCTTTGCAATTTTGCTGTTGCAACTTCTTATTTTGTAGTTCCACCCACACCGTCACAGGCGTTTTTCCCATGGAATGATCCGAAAAAGTGCAACTCAGCGTCAAGATAGAAGTCCTGTTTGTGACAGCATAGATTAGCAAAGTTCTTTTGTTTTTTATATTGACTTGAAGCTCCATCAGTAAAGTAAATAAGTTTTCTTATGTTCCGATGTATTTCTTTAATATACGCTTTGAAAACCTCTTGAAAGCAATAAAATGTTGTCGTACCGTGCTTTAAGTGGTGACTTGAAAAACAAACACTTTTGTGTTCTAATTTATCATTCTCTTTGAAATAGAAAACGAAAGTTTGAATGTTGAATTGGCTTGAATATTGATCCATTGGAAACTCTGTGTCTCATTCTGAACGATAAATGAATAATGTTCTGCAAAATCTGCTAACACCAAACATTCTTCTGCTTTAACCCATTTCCCGCTAATGTAGATTTTCGCAACACTTCGTTTCTCTTTCCTTGTTTGATTCAAAATAAAAAGGAACTTTAATATTGTTCACAAACTGAAAGGTATGATTGTTATTTTTTGATTGTTAGTTTATATAAATTCATTCTTTATAACACAGTTTTAGTTTTCTCTAAATGCATAATTTTGAAGCCTGACACGAGAATGACTTTATTTGTTGATCTGGCAACACCCCATCGCACGTCTCAACCTGCTGCGGTGTCAGAGTATCACAAAGGAGATACTAGAGGGCAACGTGTGCACAAAGTTTACTTCACACTATTTCTTGGATGTTTACGTCCATTGATTGTTTAGTGTTGCACTTCCGCAATGTCAACGGAAAGGAAGAACTAAGTGCACAAAAGCGACTATCACTGACATTTTTATATGGATATTGGTTTGCCAATGGTTATTTTCCTTATTGTGCTGATTCAATTACACATTGACAATGGCTCAATGTCATACTTTTCTAACACTCGAGGAAGCTGTTCATTATCTCTTAGACTCAGATTATAATGAAGAAGATTTTGTAATATTGCCTTCTTAACCTGCAGAAATAAGCGATGAAGAAGAAGGGGACGATTGTGATATGAACGATGATAATCTCCCCCTGACGTGTCAGGTGAGCATGTGATTCACGCAGTTGCAGACGACATAGATGAGTCTCGACTTTCTACGTCAAATGAATACCCCAAACCTCGTTCATGTTGTGGCAACAAGAGGAAGAGAACAGTTCATGCAGACCAATTTTCAAGTGGTTGAAAAAGGATGCTCATTATTCGACTCATCCTGTAAATCGAGAGCAGCAGTGTGTCTCAACGGTCCATGTCCAAAGAAGTATTCTATTAATTCACTGCTTATTGTTCCCATTTCTTATGTTTAAGTTTGGGATAATGGTTCTTGTTCTTTGTCCCTTTATTCAATCCCTCCATTCATCTTCCCATTTTCGTTTAATCAGTTAATATGGTCTTCGGTGCTGTTAACTCCCCCGTGCTTTCCAATATCTTAAGGTGTATGGGTTCTTCATTAGCCAAAAGTTGTATTGTTTCTGCAAAGATAGCTTTTATGATGACATGGGTTTTAATTAGCATTAATCGCTGCACTCTTATTAATTTTTGCCTTAGGTTTTTCTTTGGAAACAGTCTATGACTCCAGATTCCGTCACAATATTGTGCAATAGCCATTAGAATAGCTTTGTTATACAATTTTAAAAAAAAAATCTGTCAATTTTAAAATCTTTTATAGCGAATGTTTAGAGTTTGTTGACTATTTTTTTATCTTATCTGTTGTTTCAGTTATGTTTTTCGTAGTTTAGCGGTTTGTCTAGCCATACACCTAGATATTTGAATTCGTTCACAATTCCTATTTTAATGTTCCTAATTTTGACTGGGTTTTTTCTGTACAGTTTGGCCAAATACTGTAATATTCGTTTTATTAACCGATAGAGTTAATTTATTTTATACACAGCATCTTTCTAGATTTTCTAATATTATATTTCCTTTTTGCTTTATTTGTTTTCTTATAGATGCTGTCATCACAATTTTAAAATCGTCCGCATATCCCACTAGGCTTAATGTTTCTTATAGATTGTTTAGTTTTCTTAAGCATGGTTGGAAAGTAATGTCCCACATTGTAGGTCCACATATTGAACCCTGTGCGCATCCTTTGGTGCTTATTGTTGTTATATCTTTCCTGGAGATTTTAAACTAATCGTTCTGTCAGTACAGTAATCCAGCATAATTTTCTAGAGCTTTGCTAACTTTAAGTTTTTTGAGTTCTTCGAAAAGTGCGAGCAACCATAAATTGTCAAAAGCACCACTGATGTCGGAATAGATAACAAGTAGATAGTTTTCCAGTTTACTCTCTTAAATGAGATCAATTAGTCTTCTTACAGCTGTTTCGGTTTTTTTCTCTTCTAGAACCATACTGCAATTTTTCTTTAAAATTCTGTTTTTGTTTATTGTTTCCACAATGGTTCGTTCTGAAACTTTACTTAATACATTTAATAAGCTGATAGTGCGATAGGATTTTTTATCGCAGTTTTTCTTGAAATCTGACTTTTTAATTTGATCGAATTTGCTTGTTTCCACCTTTCTGGAATTCGTCCGTTTCCAAACAAGTTGAAAAGTTTTCCTAGGTATGGTGCCCATTTGTCAGCATCATTCTTAAAACTTTCCGATTTTATTCCATCTGGTCCTGAAGGTTCTTTGCTTTTAACTCGTTTTATGTGATTTATTATTTCTTGTTTTCCAATTACTTCTGTTCTCTCTTCTAAAGATGGTAATTGCTATTCTCCTCTAATGAAGCTTTGTGAACCATTATCTTCTCCTCGTATATCATGTGGTAATAGAGATTTTATTAGATTGTCTATTGTTTCTTCCCCATTATTTGTATATGTACCATTTGTTCTTTTTAGAGTTGAGAGGGTGGTAGGTGTTTTACTTATAATTGTAGGGTAGGAATGTAGATTTAAATTAGTTCCAATGTGTTTCCCAGCTGTTTTTCTTTGATTCTATCCTTTTATTTTAGTATTTTTAAACTCTATATTTATTTAATCTGTTTTGTCTTAAATTACTTTCTGTTGTATGTTGATAGAGTTCCCTAATTTTAAGCGTTTTTCTTTTCACGTCTTCTTTTTCACTGATCCGGAAGGTTTCTGTTTTACTCTGTAATCGTTTGGTTGTCTTTTTTCTTTTTGTGGAGTTTCTAATTGCTAATTTTGTTCTATTTTCTCTGCTAATTCATCTAAGTTGCTCTCTTCTTGTATCTGCGGTAGATTTCTCGGAGATGTATGGGTTTAAGACGCAACATCCACTTGAAAACCTAGTTTTCTTCAATTCCTTCTGTGCTGGCAAAACTGTGGTCACTAAACTGTATTAGATAACGTGATATAAATAAGATAATAATTTTATATTATACTACAAAACTATAATTTGATATATAATTGAAAACTACACAAATAGTCCGCTTTCAGCCCTTAAAGCGTAGATCATTTGCCCACTGGTTTATACTAAAGATTTTATGTAGCAAATTTAACCATCCTGACAAAATTCACTCGTCATATACCCTAGTTTTACATAAGTTCGATTACTGATAGGATCCTCATTGCTGTCCGAGGCAGTAGTAACTTCAGTATAAAATTTAATTTCAAACGATTTGCTCGTTTCCTGACATAATGAAAGAAGCTGGATTTGAAATTTTCGTACTAAGAAGTAATACACAGATCTTTTTCCCTTTCTTGGGAATACAGTATTTTCCAAAACACTAGTGCACGACGCAGTTAATTTTGAATGATAAGCATGTGTACTAAGTTATCTCTCTCTAAAAAGAGTGACTCGTGAGATGATAATTTTTGACGAACATTTCAAATTCTGTTCCTCTTATCATACCCATTTCAATGAAAGGAAGATGATAAAAACTGAGGTGAAGGTAGACAACCAAGATATTACAAAACTAATTTCAAAGAATTCAACTGCCTTCCCTTTATAATGTAAATTATAACACGTTTCTTTCATTTTTTAAATATACAGAACTAACTAACTCTATGGCCTATGGAACCCGGAGGTTCAATGCCGCGTTCACAAAAGCTCTCCACTGACTTCTATCCTTAGCTAACTGCACCCAGTTTCTACTTTCTATTCCAATCTCTGCGAGATCCATCTTAATATTGTCCTCCCATCTGCGCCTAGGTCTTCCTAATGGTCGTTTTCCGATTGGACTTCCAGTCAAGACTGAAAGCGTTTCTACTTTTTTTCTATTCTAGCTACATGGCCTGCCCACCGAAGCCCCTAGACTTGACGACCCTAACAATGTTTAAATATACAGAGTGGACCCTTTATCTTGACAAGTTCTTTAAACTTTAAAGTAATAAACAATAAACACTGAACTTTTTCTCAATGTAAATAATACCCAAGAGACGTTGTTTGACATACCCAGCGATAGTAGTGTTGAAAACCAAGTAAAGAATTTTGTTAACGTTCAATGTCGTCATGAGTATATTACAAATTTAAATTCTATGTGCTAACCGGAATGTAGAATAGCAGAGTTTCTTTCCTGTGTGCAAGATGAGGACGTTACAGCTTAAAATCCTATGAAATTCGAAATGCTTGTAACACTAACAACACAAAGAAGACGAACGGGGCACTACATTTCCTCATTATCCAGCGCCGAATTTTATATTCATAATCACATTTCTTATAAATAGGTGAAAAATTACGAGGAATTGAAAACTCGACGTTTCTCAAAAGGTTTTATTTCGAAAAAGCACCTACAATTGTATCACAATGGCCCTGAAGATCGTAATGTGAATTAAAATTTTAATATCACAACAGTCAGAAATAGTAAAATCAAATATATGAAAACAATCCGAGGATACCAAATATACCAGCAGTTTATGTTACACTACTTCAAATGACGTATTTTGTGCAAAATTTTAAAAGATGTTATAGCCTTCCTTTGTTCCCTTGTGATTATAGTAATTGCAACAAGTTCTCGCATTGACTAAAGTTTCTGTCACTTAAATTAATAATGTTATTTATAAATATATTAATTGACTTCCTACGTCCATTTTCACCTTTAAAATCATGTTCATTCCATACTGTAACATATGCACCTTGGTGCGTACTTGAGTTAATCTGATTTCTTTTTTTTTAAAATGTAAACACAATGCATTCTCGTCTGTGGAGAATATAACTCCTACGGAAAGCACTCGATTGTTGTAAATTCCATATTTCTACGACATATCATGTAATAGTTCCATAGTACGAGATTTCAGTTCATCACGAAATATACTGTACGAGTGCTTGGGAATAGTGATGGGCAGTGGGAATATTCCCGGTGGAAAGGAAAATAAAAAAGGGAATATTGCAGGGTATTTTCCCTGGCATATGAATTCGCGGAAAGGAATTTATTTTCATTTCTTTACTTTATCTTCCAAATTATAAAAACCATGTTTCTAATTACTTTATTTTCATTTATTATTATTTACTTCTAGGTTTTAAATAATTTGGAGATTTAAAAAGAAACACTTTCGACAGTACTTTAAATAACTAATAATATGATATTTTAAGTACCATTTCTATTTGCACTAAAGAGTAGCAAAGTACTAATTTGAAAATGATGAAAAGGAACCAGTTTGTATAGTAATGTAGAAATTATGTAGAAACAGAGATGAAGTACAATTAATACACCCCGAAACTTCGTTAGTAATAGACGTCGGTGTCTTCTCTCTGACTCGAATTTTCTTGTATGTGAAATAACGCATAAAATTTCAAGAAATAGGTAGGAAGAAAGGTCGTGTGTTTCAATGTTTCGTGCTAAATTATAAAACTATGTCAGTATCTTGCAAATATTGTGAACATAAAAATATATGCGCAACTTGTAAATTATTCATTGTAGCTTTGGAAAATTCAAGATTACTAATAAGACGCCAACTGACCCAAGCAGTATATATATTTTAAGATTATATATTTGTGTATATATTTTAAGATTATACACAAATATATAATCTTAAAATATATATATTGCTTTGGTCAATTGGAGTTTTATTAGTAATGTATGCGCAACTGTGTCTTCTGACAGTTACCCAACCTAATTTGTTTATAACATAAAAATTTAATATGTTTATAATAACAATAGTAGAATCAAGTTTAGAAAATCCACTTACATATTAATTTAAACTGTTTAGCGGTGTAAAAGTATGTGGAAGTACTATACCACTTTTTCCACATATTTTAAATGAAATGAAATCTTTGAGTTTTACGTCCCACGGTTATGCCGGTTAGGCTAAACGAGACGGTGATGGTGAGAGATGAGTGAAATGGTGGAATGAAGAAAGTGGGAGGAAACGGGAGAACCCCGAGAAAACCCACGAGCACGGTGTTTGTCCACCACAAAGTTCACTTGGCGGAGGCCGGGATCGAACCCGGGACCCCAAGCATCAGAGGTGAACGCTCTACCACTGAGCCACCGCGCCCCCCTTCCACATATTTAATTGCATAGAACATATTTTAAGTAAATACACATTTATGCGTATTCTCTAAATATAATAAAAACAGATAATGCCGTTCAGAATATACATTTTGAAAAATACTCTGGACATAACAGTAATAATTAACTGTCATAAAAAACGAACTTACCTCTGAAATCATAATATAGTAATAGAATTCAATTTTCTTTGTAATTGTACATAAATTTCCGGAATATTACCTATCACTACTTAGGAACCCCTCATATTTTAGATGCAAAAGAAGTATAATTTAAAATAAATATCTTCCTATTAGTGCTGTACTTTATATTCCAACGCTTGCATTTTTGTGGAGTTTCTTATTATATATTTCCATTTCGTGTTTATTCATTTTTTTCCAGATTCCATAAACATACTCCTTCCAGAAGAGCACATACGTTCATTACACCAATGGAAGATATTTCTCATTTTGGTAAGAAATCTCGTACTAACAAGGAAGTTTACAAGGGAATCTCTCGATCACATTTGCCGACACAAGTGTTAGTTCATACAGCAGAAAATTCTTGTACATGCCAAGAGTGCAAAAAGGAATGTATTAATCGTTCAAATTCGGCTGCGCACATGGTAATACATACTGGTGAGAGAACTCACACGTGTGAAGAGTGTGGAAGCGGATTTTCTCATCGTGCAAAGTTGGGAAGACACATGTTAATACATACGGGTGAAAAACGCCATAGATGCCAAGAGTGCGGAAAGGGGTTTACTCATAGTTCAAGTTTGGCAAGACACATGTTAAAACATACGGGTGAAAAACCCCACAGATGCCAAGAATGCGGAAAGGGATTTACTGGATGCGGATATTTGGCAACTCACATGTTAATAAATACGGGTGAAAAACCCTACAGATGCCAAGAATGCGGAAAAAGATTTACTGAACGCAGAAATTTGTCAACACACATGTTAATACATACGGGAGAAAAACCCCACAGATGCCAAGAATGCGGAAATGGATTTACTCAACGCGGAAATTTGGCAAGACACATGTTAATACATACGGGTGAAAAATCCCACAGGTGCCAAGAATGCGGAAAAGGATTTACACAACGCGGAAATTTGGCGACACACATGTTAATACATACGGCTGAAAAACCCCATAGGTGCCAAGAATGCGGAAAGGGATATACTCAACGCGGAAATTTGGCCAAACACATGTTAATACATACGGGTGAAAAACCCTACAGATGCCAAGAATGCGGAAAGGGATATACTGAACGCGAAACTTTGGCAAGACACATGTTAATACATACGGGTGAAAAACCCCACAGGTGCCAAGAATGCGGAAAGGGATATACTCAACGCGGAGATTTGGCAACACACATGTTAATACATACGGGTGAAAAACCCCACAGATGCCAAGAGTGCGGAAAAAGATTTACTGAACGCAGAAATTTGTCAACACACATGTTAATACATACGGGTGAAAAACCCCACAGATGCCAAGAGTGCGGAAAGGGATTTACTCATAGTTCAAGTTTGGCAAGACACATGTTAATACATACGGGTGAAAAACCGCACAGGTGCCAAGAATGCGGAAAGGGATTTACTCGACACGGATATTTGGGAACACACAAGTTAATACATACGGGTGAAAAACCCTACAGATGCCAAGAATGCGGAAAGGGATTTACTCGACACGGATATTTGGCAACACACATGTTAATACATACGGGTGAAAAACCCCACAGGTGCCAAGAATGCGGAAAGGGATTTACTGAACGCGGAACTTTGGCAACACACATGTTAATACATACGGGAGAAAAATCCCACCTGTGCCAAGAATGCGGAAAGGGATTTACTGGACGCGGAAATTTTGCAACACACATGTTAATACATGCGGGTGAAAAACCCCACAGATGCAAAGAGTGCGGAAAAGGATTTACTGAACGCAGAAATTTGGCAACACACATGTTTATTCATACGGGTGAAAAACCCCACAGATGCCAAGAGTGCGGAAATGGATTTACTCAACGCGGAAATTTGGCAAGACACATGTTAATACATACGGGTGAAAAACCCCACAGATGCCAAGAGTGCGGAAAGGGATTTACTCATAGTTCAAGTTTGGCAAGACACATGTTAATACATACGGGTGAAGAACCGCACAGGTGCCAAGTATGCGGAAAGGGATTTACTGGACGCGGATATTTGGCAACACACATGTTAAAACATACGGGTGAAAAACCCCACAGATGCCAAGAATGCGGAAAAGGATTTAGTCAACGCGGAAATTTGGCAACACACATGTTAATACATACGGGTGAAAAACCCTACAGATGCCAAGAGTGCGGAAAGGGATATACTGGACGCGGAAATTTGGCAAGACACATGTTAATACATACGGGTGAAAAACCCCACAGGTGCCAAGAATGCGGAAAGGGATATACTCAACGCGGAACTTTGGCAACACACATGTTAAAACATACGGGTGAAAAACCCCACAGATGCCAAGAATGCGGAAAAGGATTTACTCAACGCGGAAATTTGGCAACACACATGTTAATACATACGGGTGAAAAACCCCACAGGTGCCAAGAATGCGGAAAGAGATTTACTGAACGCGGAAATTTGGCAAAACACATGCTAACGCACACGGGTGAAAAATCCTACACGTGCCAAGTATGTGGAAAGGGATTTTCTCAACGTATTGGTTTGGCAAGACACATTTTAATACATACACGTGCCTAACCCACAAGTGCCAAGAATGCGGAAAGGAATTTACTCAATCTGGAACTTTGGCAACTCACATACTAGTACATACAGGTACAAATGCCAACAGTGTGGAAAGACGTTTACTGACAGCTCAGCTTTGGCAAGACACATGTTAATACATATAGGTGTAAAACCCCACAAGTGGCAAGAATGCGGAAAGGAATTTACTCAATCTGGAACTTTGGCAACTCACATACTAGTACATACAGGTACAAATGCCAACAGTGTGGAAAGAGGTTTACTGGCAGGTCAAATTTGGCAAAACACATGTTAATACATACAGGTGTAAAATCCCACGTGTGCCAAAAATGCGGAAAGGGATTTACACAATCTGGAAATTTGGCAAAACACATGTTAATACATACAGGTGTAAAACCCCACTGGTGCCAAAAATGCGGAAAAGGATTTACATAATCTGGGACATTGGCAACACACATGTTAGTACATGGGAATTATAAATCTCACATCTGTCATGAATGCGGGAAGGGATTTACTCGACGTAAAAATTTGCCAGCGCATATGTTAACACATACGACTGAAAAGTCTCACACGTGCAACTAATGCGGAAAGGCATTTACTCAACGTGGAAACTTGGCAACACACATGTTAATACATAAAAGTCAAAAACTCTACAGATGCCAAGAGTGTGGAAAGGGATGTACTCAATCTGGAAGTTTGGCACACATCTTCATAGATACGAATGAAAAATATCACACGTACCAAGAATGTGGAAGGGGATTTTCTCAAGGGAGAAATTTGGCAAGACACACATTAATACAGATGCAACATCCCACACCTGCCAACAGTGTGGAAAGAGGTTTACTCAGAGATGAAGTTTGACAAGACATGTTAATACATACGGTAGTAAAACCCCACAGGTACCAAGAATGCGGAAAGGGGTTTACTCTACGTGGAGATATGGCAACACAAATGTTAATACATGCGCGTGTAAACACCGACAGGTGCCAAGATTGTGAAAAGGGATTTACACAACCTCAAAATTTGGCAGCATACATCTGAATACATAGGAATGAAGAATGTCACGCGTCCTAAGAATCCGGAAAGGGACGCGTGAATTTGGCAAAACGTGAAAACACGTTGACTGCCGTAAAGCCCGCATATGGGCTTCACATAGTTCTTCACAGGAGCCATGAAAACCACATGCGGGCTTCACATTTCTTCTTCTTCAAGTCGTGATTTCCCGCGTGGGCTTTAGTCTTAGTTTGTTAAAGAAATTTATATGGCCATGCGGCCCTGAAGTAAAATATCTGTGAATGGCCTGCGGCGCAGATTAAAAGTATTGTTTCTGCACGTATGCAAATTTATGCTAATTCATTGAGGATAAAACATTTGATGGCTCCGGTGTCCGGATAAAACATTGAATATCAGCCTTGGCAGTCATGCATGCATGTGGAAAGCCCTACAAGTGCCAAGATTGTGGTGAGGTTTACTTATAGTTCAAATTTAACAGCACATACGGGTAAAAAAGCCCACAGGTGCCAAGAATGTGAACGGAATTTACTCAATCTGGAAGTTTGGCAGGACATGTTAACACTAGAAGGGCCAAGCTATCATTTTGACGGCATCACGTACAACAATTTTTTGTATCTCATATATTTCTTTGAGCTACGCAACCATACTTCAAGAATTATTATTTTAAGAAGAGGTTTGATATAGCATATAAACATTGTGTGTCTATTTAAAATAAATACGTATTTTTGTTGTATACCCCTAGAAGGACCAAACCGTCAATTTGACTGCCTCATTTAAAAATCTATATTTTGTTGTTGATGTGGACTGTTTTATAGGTTGTACGCTATATGGTAATAATAAATGTAATATTTCTGTTAGAAATAATAAATTTTGAAATATTTTGGAATATTTTTCAAACGAGTTTGCTATTTGGTGTATAGGCTATTTTATTTCTGATTTTCGTTGCTGTAAAGGTAAAATATTTTTTCTTTGATTGATTTCTTCTTGAATTATGTTCGTATCTTGTTGGTAACACTGTTCTCTGTAGAAAGAAAGGTTTTCTTGAACGTACAAATGAATAATTACAAAAGCAACATGAGACCTGATAAAATGTTACGTGCTTTCTAAGATTTGATGAAAATGAATTTCGCTTGGAAGAACAACAGGGAGATTGCTTCGATGAAGCCAGCAGTAGTAGCTAGAATGCATTGTCTAAAGCTACTTCTTCGGATAAGAGGAAGGAAACAGATACAGAAGTTTCCAGAAGTAATCAATCAAATGTCTTTATAGCAGGTCATGGGACACGTTGGAGTAAAATGAACAGACAGAACAATGCTGGGTGTACTATCTCACATGACATCCTTCGTGAGAAACCTGTTCGTTATATTATGCGTTACATCATATTGAAGATGGTGATTTTGGTAGTGCTTTTCGCTTGTTCATAGACGAGACAATGTTGAGAAACATTCTGAAATGCACCGTTATTCAAGCTCAGACAGCGTCAAGATTCTCTTTGGTCATTGTCAATTGCAGAACACTTTCATTTTTAGCAATATTGATATTTCGTGTAGCTTCAGATATATCTGTAAAAGAACTATAGAACGTAAGCTGTGGACCAGTGTTTTACAGAAAGATTATGGAAAGAAAAATATTTCTTGAAATAACGAAGTATCTTCGGTTTGATGAAAAGTGCTCTAGCTCTTCAAGGCTGAAAGCAAACAAGCTTGCTTTGGTATCATCTGCGTAGAACTTATTCATTGAGAATTGTATCAGGCACTATAAAATCCATGACAGTGTTTGTGTGGATGAACAGTTATTCTCTACTAAGATGAGATGCAAATACATGTAATATATGACAAACAAGCCTGACAAATTTGGACTCAAATGTGGCTACTTGCAGTTCTAAAGTCACGGTATCAACTAAAACGCATTCCCTACCTGGGAAACGACGTCGGGACTTACAGTTAGGAGAATATATTGTTTTGAAGACGATGGATTCTTGTCTCAACAGAGGACTGAATGTTACATGCGATAACTTTTCTTACAAGTTAAAAATTAGCCGATCTTTGACAAAGAAACAGTTGACCTTGATTGGTAGTATGCGTCCAAATAGAAGAGAACTTTCCAAAATGTGCTTGAATCAGAAAGAAAAGAATATGTTCACTACAAACCTTTATGGATAGCAATCAGAAAATCCACTCACAGTACACAAGTGTAAACGCGAGAAAAGTTTTTCTCCCTTGAGTTCAGTGCATACAGGTTGAAATAAAAATGTAATGAAAATGTAAATTCACCTTCATGTAATAAAAAGTTTGAAATAAATATAATAATTTTGGTGTATTATACACTGGGTCTGAGCTAAAGAAAAATAGCCCAGCCAATGTCTACAGGGCAGGTAGTGTGATCACGTGATTAGTAAAAAAGGATTTCATACGTAAGAATGTACGTATTATTCCTTTATTTTAATTTTTCATGTCACTGTCCTGTGAACAAACTTTCGATATTAATATTATATTTAATGTATTGACGGGATTTAGTGGATCACCCTGTATTATATCACGAGAAAAACTTACATAAAACATAAGCTAGCCAATTAAACATGTTAAATTAAAGTTAAAATAAGAGAAATATAAAGAAAAATTATATGTATCTCTTGCATTTAAACAGCCGTCAACATGACGGCTCGGTACTTCTAGGGAGGTAAAAATTTTGGTCCTTAGTGTTAATACATACCAATGAAAATACTCACATGTGCCAAGAATGTGGAAAGCATTTTCTCAACGTAGAAATTTTGGCAACACTCACTTTAATACATAGAGGTGCAAAATCCCACACATGCCAGCAGTATCGAAAGATGTTTACTCACACTTCAATTTTGGCAAGACACATTAATACATGCGGGTGTAATACCCCACAGGTGCCAAGATTGTGGGAAGGGATTTACACAACCTAGAAATTTGGCAGCACACAGGCTAATACATACGAATGAAAATTCTCACACGTGCTAAGAATGTGGAAAGGGATTTATTCAACGTGGAAATTTGGGAAGACACGTGTTAATACATACAGGCAAAAAAACCCATAGTTGCCAAGAATGCGGAGAGCGATTTACTCAAATTTCAAATCTCGCAAAGCACATGCTAATACATACAGGCGAAAATCCCACCGCTGCCAACAATGCGGAAAGAGATTTACTCAGAGTTGAGGTTTGGCAGCACACATATTACATACCAGAGAAAAGCTCATAGCTGCCAAGAACGTAGAAAAAATTTACTCCAAGCTCAAATTTGAAAACACAGAAGTTCATACATACAGGTGAAAAAAACTTAAACGTCCCACGAGTGAGGAGACGGATTTACTCGTCGAAGAAATTTGGTATAACACGTGCTAATACATACATATGAAAAACACCACACGTGCCAAAAATATAGAAAGAAATTTACTTAAAGTTCAAATTTGGCAACACATGTTAATACATACAGGTAAAAAAGCCAAAACTTCCCAAGAGTGTGGAAGATGATTTACTGATACTTGCAGTTCGATGAGACACATCTGACGAGCCTCACGGGTTCAAATAGTGTCAAAAGGGAGTTATTAGAAAATTGTATTTGGTAAAACACATACTCCAACATGCAGCTAAAACCTCATTAGTGCCAAGAGTATTGAAAGGTATTCCGGGAAAACTGTTCTGGTAAAACAAGTCACATATACAGGTGAACAGCCTCACAAGTGTGCCTGGATTGTGAAAACGTATTTACTAAGAAGTCAGACTTAGCAGCACATATAGTAGAAAGTGCATGCAGTTGAAAGTTCTCACACGTGTCAAAAGTGAGAAGTTTGGATTTCCATCTTCGTAACACTTAGATTCACACTTACATGTATAAAACTTTAAGTGACCGAAACTGTTCAAACTGATTTATTAAAAAGATCACTTGGCAAAAGCTATATAGATATGTACAGACGTGAACTCCAGACATGCATAGTGTATGGAAAAATATATGGTCTATGCTCAGATCTTTATTTACTTTAGGTTTCAGACACAGCTATTTTACACTGAAACATTTTAACAATTGTGTAACATAACAATAGAATAATTTGAAATCAAGACGGTGCAGTAAAATGGCAACATTACAAAGATAGTTTATTTATAGATGATATGAAGGTATGCTCATTTGAAAGAAACGTCTACAGATTTTGGTAACTGATTATACGTGCTAACAATTCGGTTTAGAAGGAACCTTTGGACAATATTATTCCCTCAGAGTTCGAGTGTAGAAGAGATCACTAGACCGTGTTGTTCTAGCGGGTACGCGAAAATTGATCTGACTTAATAACTGTTCACATGATATATGGCCATTTACAATTTTATGCAAAAATATTAGGTCAGAAATTTTGTTTCTAACGGGGAGATTTGATATTGAGAAATGTTTAAACGTCATTTTTCGAAAGTGTTCGGAGGTGAGGTACACAATAGGATACAATAACTAAAAAGATATTAATTACAAAATTTAATTTTTTCAGACGAGTAGGGCAGGCCATAAATCAGATAGGAGAACAGTACTCAATAGTGGGAGCAACATATGACATAGAACAAGCCAAAGGAATTAGGAATTTTTATGTCGGTGAAGCGATAAAGGAGTTCTAGTTTTCTCATAGCAGTATAAGATATTGTGTTTATATGATCCGCAAAAGTAAGCTTACTGTCAATAGTAACACCACGATCTCTGAAATAGGTGACAGGATTTATGATGTGATGACCAATTTTGTAGATGGGGTTTATAGGTTTTTTTTTCGAGAAATCGTAAGAGAAGCACATTTTTCGATGTTTAAACTGTTTCCAAGAGTTAAACCGGTTGAGAAAAATACAAGCATTACGGTGGAGAGCAAGAGCATCGTACTCTGATTTAACTTTTCTTTAATTTGCAATCATCAACAAATAGAATATTGGTAGAGCTGTTTGTAAACGAAGAAGACAGATCGTTCATGTATAATAAAAATAGACGTGAACCCAGAACACTGCCTTGAAGAACTCCAGAAGATACTGGAATAAAGTCAGAAAAGTAACATAAAACTGAAACTCGTTGTGTTCTATTACTGAGATATGTTTCTAGAAGACTAAGTAATTTACCATGTATATTGAATCTAGAACTGAGTTTGTATAGAAGAAGATAATGTGGAAGAGAATCGAAAGCCTTAGACAGGTCCAAATACAAAATGTCGAGTTGAGAATTTTCTGAGATGTCCACAGCATCGGATAGAAGTACTGATAAATTAGTAAGACAACATTTTCCTTCAAAAAAGATTGTAACATTCATCCTAATTGAATAAGATATTGTAACATTCATCCTAATTGTTACAGGTTAAATTGTAGAGACATGTCAAGTGTGTGTGGAAATAGGTTTACTCCAAATTGAAAGCCTGTCTATTTTAAAACATACAGTTCAAAACCTTTGCACGTAGTAAGATTGAAGTAGAATCCTTTGAATAGTCATATTTAGCAAGATACTTAGTACAGACAGAAGAAAAACTTCGTACCAAGAGAAAAGAGAAGATTTTCTTCAAAGGCCAACAACCTTGGTAACGCACATGTTGAAATGCACAACAAATACGTCATGTACGCCTCATGCTAACATAAAAATAGAAAGCATTCTACTTACCAAGAGTGCAGCAATTTACAGTTCACATGTAGCAGCAAAGGCTAAAACAATAGAAATATATCTGGCCAGAATGGAGGAAAATATACAACCAAAATCCAATTCTCTGAGCTATATTAGAGCATCACATGAGATACATCATACGTGCCTTCAGCTGGGAAAAGAGCAATCGAAATCAAATTCGGCTGCATAGTGTTAACACATAGACCTTAGAAAGTTTATATAAACTAAGAGTGGAAGGAAGGGATTACTTTAAAATTGAATTATAAAATACATATTTTATCTGATACAAGTTCCCTGTCTTGAGACTATGAATGAAATTTTTGAAAGTCGAAACTTTTGTACACCCGTCACGCATGGAGACAACAGGCCCTAACGTGTGAGGAATGTGGAAAAGATTTATTGGAAGATCAGTCTACCAACATCCATGTTAATTCATAACTGAGGATATTTTCAAGTAATAAAAACAAACGACATTTAACCCTTTGCACTGAAGTGACAAGTCAAGCTCATCAGAGCCGCCCGGTGCTAAGTCCCACCATGACGAGTCACACTCGTCATAAAATTTAAACTATTGTAGCATCACGTAGGGTTATTATATTGATGTTTTGAAAGTTATATAATGATAAAATATCTAAAGTATACTTTTTAATTTATACGTCAATTATTAGCATTCAGAAAAAAAATCGTAGTGGAAGGGGTTAAGAAACGAAGTGTTTACAGATACATAAAAAAACCGTCTCAATATTGGCAAGAGATTTAATTGAAAGTGATATCTCACAAGAGACACTTAAAATGGAATGGAACAGCGTATTTTATAATTAATATGAGTAAGCATTTGTAAACAGATACATACAAAATTATCCATATATACCTTATATGTACAATTTACTTTCCCTGGATAAATATCATTACGGAAATCGATTATAGGTTACTGTTCGAAATTCTGCTTTCTTGATTGCTTCTCATAACCCCGTAAACTGTTTACCTATTTTTTGATTTGAAACGTGTATATATTTTATCCAAGCACATAATAATTCATGTATGATTTCGGGCGGAAACATAAGAAGAGAAGAAGCTCTTCTCTTAATACCCGAAGCAAAGCGATATTGCTCGAAAACATGCATATATGTTAAAAAGTAAAAAATTAATTCAGCGTATTTAGTGTGGTGTACTGATAATTATACAAGCTTAAGTAGAAATAACAGTTTTAATCTCCAATGTTTTTATAGATCCACTCCATTCTTACAACTTTATTTTTTAAAATATAATACTTTAGTAGTTTACAACTGATAAGAAAGGAAACAATGTGACAAGTAAGAAATGCGAAAAATTTGATAATGCATTACAGTATCGTACCCAGAAAATCACTACCAGATCTGTGTCCAATTATCAATGCAGCAGTGGAATTAAAAGTGTATTCTGTTTACATGGAGTGTTTTCTTTAGCTCCCGGCGTAAGTACACGTGAGCGAAGTTTCACTCAAGATATATATATATATATGTATGTATGTATGTATGTGTGTGTGTGTGTGTGTGTGTGTTATGTGATTTGTTTGTGTGGAGGGTAATTTGTTCGTAGGAACACGGTGTAAACCCACGCAAGTCTGTTATGTGCGTTGTCTATGTGTGTGTTTCCTTGTAAACGTGAGTGTGTGTTGATGTGGCTGTGTCATGGCCTCTGTCTCACTTCAACGTGTGATAGAAACCACACAGTATGAAGTCGGATTATAGGTCTCCATACTATTTCGCTTACAACAGAATTTTCTAGTAAACCCTCTCCTATACCGATCTTGCGTTTCAGTGACACCTTTCCATCTCTTCCACCTAGCAACCAAGTTCGGAAATGGGAAACTTGCATTTAAGCCTAGGAAGGCAGACGTAATTTTACGCCCGCTAGTTCGGAAATATAAGAAGACAAGTCCCTCTTAGAGACCATGAACCTCAGATGAGGGCATACTCCGTGATTCGTACCAGGTATTGCTGGAACCAAGTTCTTATAACTTCAGTTGTATTTGTGATTAGCTTGAGGATCTATATTGGTTGAAGCAAAGAGAAAATTTCTAACAAGTGATTTTATTACAATGATGGAAAATGGAAAATTACATGAAAATTTCAAGACGCTTACTTGTGTTAAATACAAGCGGTAGGTTCTAACTTTGTATGCAATCAACCCCAACTTAACTTACTGTATGTTTTGAGCTGCTAGAACAAAATGTATAAGTTACTTGAAAAGCCTCTTTCGTGAGCATCTAAGTTAGGAAAAATGAAACCGAGACGGGAAAGAAGTTCATACTACCTTAAGGCATGAGAATTGTTTACGGATTAGTGTTGGCTTCTTTCTAATTATCGCTACAGTCAACTATTTATGATTCAGCCCTCCAAATCCAAGTTGTGTTACGAACTCCTAAGTTCTAACTTAGAAATTCATACTTGTAAAATGTACTTCTGAGTTGGCAGAGTGACAGCCTACTGATCTCTACGACGTTGGGTTTCAGAGTGACAGCGGCGACAAAATTATTAAACTTAATAATTACTTTGTTCTGCAATGATTATATGTTATATATATATATACAACTGATGTATTTTAATCCAATTTTTTATATAATTATTCATGCATTGGAAAAAAATCATAAAAGAAGCATTCACATAGATGGGAATCGAACTCCAACCTTACGATTTGAAATCCAACAGCTTACCACAGAGCTAACACACGCACTCCTCGTAACATGCATCTAGCGATGTATAACGAACGGGCACTCAGGACAATGATATTCATATGCACTGCAAACGGTTTTTTTTTTTTTTTTTTTTGTACTTTGACTTTTATTTTAGTACTCAGGCGAGAATTATGTTCTATGTCTTAACTTTGAGCATTCTTTTATATGTGGAAAGATTTCTTTACGTATCTTTTTTTTTTGCGTAAGGAGAGCTAAATGACAAGAACGTGCTGACATTAATACAAGGTTTCGAAATATTGTATCATTAATTCTTTTTCTACACTTGGTAACAAGTCTTATTATATTTAAAAGAATTAAAACACATCTGCAAAAGCCAATTTCTAAGATACCCGAAGTTGGACTTAGAAAATTTCTGTCTTAAAACAGCAATGGAGAATGCGCTCAACCTTTTTGAGACAAGCTGTACCGTGCAGTGAATATATATATATATATATATATATATATATATATATATATATATATATATATATATATATATATATTTCGTTCTTCAATTTCTTGAAGTCTCTTCTGAAAACCTGAGTAAGCACCACTCATCACAGCTGCGTCATCAAATCCCTGCCCTCTGAATTGTTTTAGAGACAATCTCAATTTCTCCAAATTACATAATACTAGAGTTGCAAGTCCGGATGCAGTTGGATTTCTTACATGTAAAAAGCACAATGGACACTGCACCAAAACAGAGTTAACTGACCAGAGCGCTACTAAACGAATTGCGCCTGCACACTTCAGCAGTGTTTCAACTCTTGTAAGAGGCACAATGCACGGATAAGCTTATTTTTAAACCCCTCGAGAGAAAGAGACATCTCGTGCGTCGTTTTCAGTTCTGGTAGCTCATTACTTGGTTCAAGTAATTCAACTATTTGGAAAATATCATTTTCTTTCAAGTGTTAAAAAAGTAGTATTTACAGGCAAGATGCAGGGAACCTTTAGAAACCCTCGGGCCCATAACGGTACAGGCCCCCGCACCGCGAGGTTTTGCGGTTCATAGATCCGGCATTTAACGTAGATATTGTAAAATATTTTCCAATAGTTTTTTTTTAATTCTTTTACTCGAGATTCCTACATAGTTTGTTATTAAAATACTTAGAGTAAGCGAGGGCTAAAATCCGCAGTTTGGTGTTTGAGTTGCGCTGGAGCCGAAAGATATAACGGCAAAATAACGAATTCCGCACAGAAGTATAAGGATCATTCCTCTATATTTTGAAGAAGCTAGAAAGCCTACTAATTTATTACTTAATAAGACACACCAATTTAAAAAAAGATGGAAAAATTCGGAGTTTTACCCCAGTATAGGGGGCAAAGGAGCGAAATTCCACTTTTCGCTTCACTTCGTTAAAAACAACAATTTGTTCTGCACTGCAAACACATTAAGGGAAAGAAAGAATTGTTCCGACTATGCAATGAAATATATGAAACAGGAGAATGGCCAAAAGACTTTCTGAAAACGATAATGATACCGATGGCTAAGAAATCGAACCCAAAGAGATGTGAGGAGTATAGAACTATTAGTCTCATATCTCATGCAGCTAAAATTCTGCTCCGAATACTGAATAGAAGGTTATATGGAAGAACAAATAAAGATGTTGAGGAGGGGCAGTTCGGGTTCAGAAGAGGTAAGGGCACAAGAGATGCTATTGGACTATTAAGGGCGATCGGTGAGAGATTTATAGAAAAAGGGAAAGAGGTGTATGTTGTATTTATTGATCTAGAAAAGGCTTTTGACCGCGTGAATTGGGAACTGTTGTTGGAAGTTCTAACAAAGATAGGGTTGGAATGGAAAGATAGAAGACTCATAAGAAACTTATACATGCACCAACAAGTAAGTGTTAGGATAGGGGAAGAACTGAAGGAAGAGAGTGCAATTGGAAGGGGAGTTCGACAAGGATGCTTCGATATCTGGGTAGTATTCTTAGTAATGACATGAAGTGCGAACGTGAAATAAAAGCAAGGATAGGAATGGCGAAAGAAGCCTTTAGGAGGAAGAAAAGTCTGTTTTGTGGGACCTTGAATAAAGAGTTGAGAAAAAGACTCATAAAATGCTTCGTGTGGAGTGTTGTACTGTATGGGGCGGAAACGTGGACATTACGTAAAGGTGACGAAAATCGACTGGAAGCGTTCGAAATGTGGGTGTGGAGAAGAATGGAAAGAATTAGTTGGGTAGAGCGGAAAACGAATAAGAGAGTGTTGGAAATGGTGGGTGAGAAAAGAACATTTTTAGATATTATTAGGAAGAGGAAGAGAAACTGGTTGGGACATTGCCTAAGAAGAGATTGTATCATGAGGGACGTCCTAGAGGGTATGGTGGCGGGAAAGAGAGGGAGGGGGCGAAGGAGACTACAATTAATGGATGATATTAAATCAGAAAGATCATACGCGAAGACGAAAAGGCTAGCGGAGGACCGTGGAGCATGGAAGCTTCTCAGCTGCGGCAAGTGACCTGCCAATAAAGGCAGAATACCTATGATGATGATGATGCAAACACATTTACGCGACATGTTTCTGCTTAATATAGTCATAGAAAGATGAATAATAATAATAATAATAATAATAATAATAATAATAATAATAATAATAATAATAATAATAATAATAATAATAATAATAACAGCACCCACCCACCCATCCAATATCTCACCAATACGTCCGAGATGGCAAATTTTAACTACAAAAGAACGTTACACAACATGTTTTCTCTGGCAAACTCTTCAATACAAGCTAAACCGTGAAGTGGTTGATATTTCTTTGTTATCGATGAAGTGCGAGTAATATGGATAGCCAAACACTACGCAGGAATTTATTTCGGGAGGGGCCCTAAGCTTTTCGGGAGTCCAAATACAATTTGAAGCTAAATTATATTAAAATTTGTAAAATTTAACCTGAAATTAGACTAAATTTACAAACAAGTCGGGGTGTCAAGACCTTCAGAACCCACCCCTGCGAATGTCCCTGAGGATAGCAATGAAACTAACCGTCAAACAATGGAAGTTGATTGAAATAAGTAGGCAGCTCCTGTTGCCACGAACCCTTAATTTGCCCAGCAGAGCACATCGGGGGATAACGTATTTCTTTGAAACCCGAACCAATCTTTAAAAACTAATTTCATATTCGTTATCAGCACTCTAAAATTAGTAAGAATTGGTTAGTTTTATCTCCGAAGCATTTTCACTGTTGGTTGACCAGTATTTTCAGAGCAAGTTTCTCTTTATGTAGTTAATACGTTTAATGTGGATTAAATATGATCCAAGATTAGTTTATATAAAAGGAAAATTAGTATAATTGAGTTCACTTTTCATCTATTAGTAAATACACATTAGTAACTAGTGTTTTGTAACTTGTATGCTTAGTGCATAAAATAATTTTGTGATCCTGATAGATTCCTAAAGTGAAAAATATTAACTGTTAACAATTGGATTGTACCTTTTGTTGCTTGATTTCTCTTAACACTGACACTCATATTTCCAAGAAAGACACGCGTAGTCATAACAGTCTTCCAATGACGAGACATATATCATTCCATTGATAATATTGAGGTAAACAAAATGTCATACGTGCGTGTAAAAACCCATGTAAACTTTTCTAGAACATGTAGTAAAATATCCTATTCGTAGATATGAAATTGGTGCTTTGTTACAGCTACTTAGTGGTATAAAAATGAAACTGAATTATATTGTCATTAACCACGCGCGCTGATCTTGGGGATTGGCCTCCCTGGATATAGATATCTTTATTCGAATTTGTGAGAAGGAACTACACATATTTCAATGCCTCCCCAAAGTTATACAGAAGTCGCCGTCGCTGTCATTAAGATCTGTATTACACCAGTTCTAAGACTACATTACTCAGTTAATGAGATATAGCCCAGAATGTTGGTTGATTTTCTTCCTTTAAAAAAAAACATTGTCAAACACATTATATATGTATAAATCGATAAAACACATCGAACCAAATAAAATTAGATGCTCGAGTACAAGTTTACATGTTTAGTTTATAGAAAAATATGCTGCACTAACAACTGAATCTTTCGTTGCCAATAATCAGTGAAGCTTTCATTCATTGTCCTGGCAGTAGCGAACAAGCAGCTTGCTTGTCTTTTCGTAAGGTGACACACATACACTTTTTCGAACATCCTAGTTGTAATCGTAGGTAATACCAATCAAGTTATCTAAAAGGTCTTGGTAATAAGTATTTTCAAATTGGTTAAAATGAATCCGAACCTGTTTTCGGGACGGGTAATTTGAATAGGGACATCAAAAATATAAGCCGTCACTTTAGAATGTTTTTAAAGAAAATTACAAAAGTGTTTACTTAAAATATTAACTTTATTTATTATTTACAAGGCTATGAAAAAATATTTCTTCACATTCTTTCAAATATTACAACTTTCACAATTACAAATTAGAATTTCTCACTCACTACAAGATCGTACAAAAAATAAATACCAAAATTTATAGTTGTAAAACAATTTCTTCTATTATAACTTTCGGTTTTAAATTTCACGACTGTAAATCAGGTCAAGAGGACAAAAGTTACTTGTAATATGGGCAAAGTTCCTACAATCTAAGAACCCAACAAAACTGACTCTCAGTGAACTATATGAAAAAAAAACTAAATATTCTAAACTTTCTAAATAAAGTACTCAAAGAAGAATTCAAGATACGTGTTTGTAAACAAATCATGATTATACTAACTACTGCTTACTTCTTAACGTTAACGATGTTATTGCTCTAATAATGCGTTTCTTCTTACTTTCCTTATCCATTTTCTGTTAAAGATTATAGCTTCTTATTGAAGACTTTTTATTATTAACTTATTACCAACTGCATTCTTCTACTTATAAAAAGGAATACATATATTGGTTTATTTCGAAAATATAAAAAACAAGCTGACATCCGCTTAATGAATTAGGTCAGCCATAGACAGGGCTGCTCGTAGATTTCATGGTCTTTTACACAAATTCTATGCGAGGTCCAACCAAGCTTGTGAAATCTCCATCCCCGTAAAGGTCGTCAGCACAGTTGGAACTTCGTTTTTGTTGAAATAATCAAGTAACAATATTTATATGGTTTAAGTCCTTTTTATTATTTCTTCCACTACTTTTAAAGGGCTTGTGACACATCCATAAGGTGTCTGGGCCACAATCCTCGATTTTGATGAAACTTGGTAGATTAATAGGACACTGCAAAACTAATGTAACTAGCAGGAATTTGTCGAAAAAGCTGTAGTTTCTGAGATTCGATTCAGAGCCAGTCGATTCATTAAAAATGACATTTGTCGTGATATCTCGGGAACGGTTCCACCGAGAACAAGCAAACTTTGAAAGCCATAGTATATACATGACAGCTTTGAAACGAAATTAAAACGACTTGTCTGCACCTGCGCAGAGCGTAAGGATACACTATCAGGTCTATGATCGCGGTCTATTGGAACACATCAGTGTGATGCAGGCATCGTTTTCTTTCTACAACAGAGCAACCTTTCAAATAGTATCATTCACATTTCCTTATCATGTCCCTGAGGCGTGAAATTTTGACAGAAATCGGGATTTTTCTTTGAAAATATTTCTTTTTTTAAATTTTGAGCCCCTCTGGACTAGTGCTCTCAAACGAGTCGGGTCAGGCTACTCGCGTCGGGTCAGTTGGGTCAGTTCACTTTGGTCAACTGAGTTTAGGTTGAGCTTAAACTCGGCTGGAGTCGAAAGCTGCTGTTTTTCACTAGCTGCCTAATTAAAAATAGCAATTTTCAATTGATTTTATAGAAACCATAAATCTATTTTGAACACTTGCAGCTAGTGTTTTTATGGTAAATGCTTATTTTTGTACTTGTGTGTACTTTAATTTTTAAATGTGGAAGATTGATTTTACCAATCGACTGTAATATTAATATCTACACCAATATGGTGTCTGGATTTAGAACAAAACTAGAAGTTGTTTAAGCAAGGCCAAAAGAAAGATTGGATATGGACGACCAAGCCCAAGCAGGAACGCGGTGGCTCAGTGGTAGAGAATTCATCTCTGGTGCATGGTGTCCATGGTTCGATCCCAGCTTGTGCTAAGTGGGCTTTGTGGTGGAGAAACGCCGTGTAGTGGGTTTTCTCGGGGTTGTCCTGTTTCCTCCCACTCTTCATTCCACCATTTCATTCATTTCTCATGGTCACCATATCCCTTAGCCTCGGTGCAGAATCGAGGGACCTTAAACTGAATATTTCATTTTATTTCACCAAGCCCAAGAATATCGATACAAGAACAAGATAAAGATTGGATATGCAAGACGAAGAGCATAGTAATCTTGCTCTTGGCCTTGTTTTGATGATCACCAAGTAGCGATGAGCATATTTTCTTGCTTTCCGTATAGTATGAAAGACCATAATCAAAATCACACTTGGTCTTCATTTGTACCGATGAGGCGAGCATTCTTGGCTCTTGTATAGCATAAAAGACCACCAAGACTACTAAATGCAGGACCAAGACTTGACTGTGCAAGACAAAGAATAAGACGCAGTATTGATGACCAAGACCCAGGGTGCGAATTGTTTGAATTTCATTCATTTGTTGGGCTGAAAGTGATGAAATAAAATTAGTACTTTATAATTAATTATCATACTGAATTTTTAAATTTTAAATTACAAAATTCATATTATGTATCTTCTTACTTGCAACTATATATACTGTAAAATACGTTTTAATTACCGAGAAAGAAAAATCAAAGTGGCGCAGGTCCCGGAATCATAAAAACCTATTTTGAAATGGAATTTGAAGGGTTGGAAAAATTCACAGGTGTTCTCCCGTTTCCTCAACCCTTATTATTGTAGTTCAACGATTTCCTTTTGTCTCCGCCAAGAGACTCTTGCTACTGCCTTCCAAGACCCCCTGCCGTCTGAGCAGGTGAGAACACTGACCTTGAAGAAAAATTTCTTCACATAGAACTAAAGCAAGAAAAAAAATTTCTCCCTCGTTAGACATTGGTATCAGCTATAAAAAGAAATAACCAAACCTCAAACTAAGATGCATATACAAATCCCCCGCTTGATCTAGCTAGTGGTTAACGTGTAAGACTTCGCTACACGTGGTCCGGGTTTCATTCCCAATGGGAGTGCATTTTGGCGTTCACCCAGTGTCGTGACCATAGTGCTCTCAAACGGGTCGGGTTGTCGGGTCGGGTCAGTCGGTTCAGCTCATGCCGGGTTGACAGGTCAGGCTACTCGGGTCGGGTCAGCTTGGGTCGGGTTGTCGGGACGGGTCAATCGGGTCAGCTCGGGTCGGTCTTCAACCCAACCCGACCCGACCCGTTGAGAGCACTACTCTGGACCCCCACTGTGTTAATGAAGAGATCTAAAACTCAACTGGAAAACACTAAGAGGTGTATTAAATGCCTGTACAAAATTTCAAGTTTTTATCTTGAACAGTCAGGGCGGGAAAAATATCAAAAATCCCTACAATGCCCCAGATTACTATAAAATACATTGATCTCAGGCAGAAGATTTCCTGAGACATCCCTATTTATCCTAGAATCGTAGTTTGCCCTTTATTATCTTCAGAATAAAACTACCTTTTAAACGGGCCCTTCACGTGTCTCCATCATGCATCTCAGGCGGGCAAATCGCGAAAAAAAGGGATTTTTTAAACCACAAATTCCCTTTTATTTACCTTTTTGCCCCTCTGGATCCACCTTGTGCTAACGCAGAGATCCGAAAAATCTAATAAATAGTACTCGTTGGACTGAATGTTTGTACAAAATTTCAAACTTCTAGGTGCGAAAGTAAACCCGCCAAAAAATAATGAAAATAGGCCTAACAAAAATATTTTTTTAAAGTTATGATGTCATCACCTCCTATGTCTCGACGCAGGAAGGCGTGAAACCATACGTCACGTATTCTACAGTGCCTCTAGACTTAAAAAAGAAAGTAAAAAGCTTTATAGGTTCTTTTTTAATCGAATAATGAAGACGCTACTTTAGTACCTAAAAATAGGTACTAGAACTCTGAAGGGATTCAGATTATGAGACAAGAAAATTTTAACATTTGGATTGCAAATTTGGATGTATCATGACTTCTTGTATCTACTGTCCAAATTATATGTAGTTAATCCTCAATATAATATGAATTTTATTTCTAATTTCTGTTTCTATCCTAGTCTGAAGGAAAACCTTATTTGCGCACAGATTTTAAATCTAGCATTGAGGCAACGTTGTGCAAAGATCTGTGTTCAGAAAGACCAACAGAGATCTGTGCGCAATTCGGGATCTATAGTGTGCGCAATTCTGTTGCTCCCGTTCAGTTTGGTCCTTTGGAACAAATGCTATAACGTCAATAAAAGTATCACAAATTGCTTACTTATAATACACTATATACAAACTGTATATTCTCTTATTATTTGTGTAAGTGTTATTCTCTTACATACAATTTTCACTTTATGGTTTTCAATGAATAGGTTAGGTTCTCTAAAATAACGATGTGTATAGCATGTTCCTTTTTCTGTACTTATAAATGTATTTATAACTATAAATTTATTTACACAAAACTTAACATTTCGACTCATATTTCTTTGATTTACATAACTACTGTAGTTACATATTTTTCATTAATCATTTCGATAACCTGAGAATAGATATAAAGTATAAATTTATAAAGTAAGTAGTCGTAACTTCGAAATCAACATGTATTCTTCTTCCATTTCTCATTCAGTCACCTTCTTTTAGATAAAAATGTCCTTTTTTTTTTTTTTTTTTTTTTTACAATTGCAAACATAATATAGAGTCACAATGACACATTTAATGGCATATATAAATATTATAATGTCTTACGAATGTTCGTTAAAATGTCATACATTAAAGCTTATACATACCACGTTTTTGATAAAGTTATTAGAACTCATTACAGGTCAATAGAGGCATCTTAGGAAGAAGGGCAATGCATTATACGACATTACATTAGTAGAATCGCTTTTGGTGTTCTTTTAGGTACCTCATTGCAACCACAACATTGGCCTACACCACGAGATGTAGAAAGAGTAGAAACAACATTTTGATTTTTTTTTCAGTGATTATGTAACAAATTTAAGAAATAAGACGATAATGGTGAAATGAAGAAAGTGGGAGGAGCCGGAAAAAACTAAAGAAAACTACACGATGTTTGTCCACAAGGCGCACTTACTGGGAGCTTGTATCATAGCAGGGTCCTCACAAAAAATGCAGTTTCTACTAATGTTAGAAATATTTAACTCAATAGTCGTGACAAGGTACAACACTTTTTAGTAAAAATACTGTATAAGATGTAACGTTTCAATACTATAACAGTATCTTCATCACACTTAAACACACTTATCCACACTAGATAAGTGTGTTTAAGTGTGATGAAGAAACTGTTATAGTATTGAAACTTCACATCTTATACAGTGTTTTTATTAAAAAGTGTTGTACCTTGTTACGACTATTAAGTTAAATATAAAATATGTTTACAAGCTCTACAGGTGGTTTATTTAACGTTAGAAATATTCTTTGAACATATTGTTATGCATGTTAAGGAGATGCAAAGAATTTTCACCTATACAATTAAACATCACTTTCATACTGCTTACAGTAACTGTATACATATACTTAATTTTCAACTTAACCGGTGGTTTTCATTTGATAATCAGACAAAAGTGTCTAGGATAAGCGCGTATTATAATTACACATGAGACTGAATTTGAGACAGGTCTAGTGTCTAGGAGATGTCTGCGACACAGGAAGTCCCGGGTTCGATTCCCAGTGGGAGAGGTTTTAAGTTTAAGCGCATTGCGGTGGTTCGGATCCCATCTCAAACTGTAGGTCCAAGTTGCATATAGCCTCGGTGCTGGAAAGAGACGCTAAACACTAATAATTAACTAATTAGATGGGTGCTTCTGGATCAAACATTTATAGAGGATTGTTGATAGGCGTTCAGCACCCATACAATTTTTCGCTGGAATTTATTTCGAAATTTATCCACTCTGATGCCGATCGATGCAGAGGAGAAAATGATTATCACCTAAATTGAGCTTAACCAATGAATATCACTATTTAATTACACGAATCACTCTTAAAACGGTAGTTACAATCAATCCAGCCCACTTTCACTCTACTGTTTGTATCAGGCGCACACGCAGCAATTTCTTTCTAGAGGGGGTCCAATTTCAATTTGAGGATAAAGAATTTTAAAATTTGTAAAATCGCCCCTAAAATTAGACTAAATTTACAGAAAAGCAGCTTTTGGGGGGAGCTGAGTCCGGACCACCAGAACCTATCGCCTGTGTATGTCCCTGGTTTGTATTTTATTGGTTAAACTAGCTGAAATGCCCGTCCTTCGAACGGGGAGATCAGGTTTATAAAAATATTTGAACTCCCAACTTCCCTAACAATATATATTTTAATAATTGATTACACGGTTCATCCCGACTATACATGTCATCCCCCATGTGAACCCGAAGGATTGATAGGGGTTTCTTAGCCACACGCGAACAGAAACGCCATCTGGGTGACACCATTCATCTCCACAACCCCGAAAACCATGGATTCCAAACAAATATCGCTCATTTTCGATTATTTGTACGTCAATCCCCTTGTGATCCCCCTAGGGATGGTAGGGATATCTGACCTCCACTGAAACTGAAACGCTATCTGGATTGTCACCATTTATCTCCGTGACCCCGAAAACTAAGAATTTGACACTAATATCAGTCATTTTCGATTATTTGTATATGTCATCCCCCTGTGACCCTCTTGGGGATGATAGGTGTATCTTACCCCTACAACATTTTTTCCTGGTTATAAGTAATATATGTACCAAATTTTGTTAAAATTGCTCCGGGCGTTCCAGAGTTATGCTAGACAATATCTAGATATATACAGACACAACTACATACATTATTTTTTTTACGTATCATCCTCCTGTGACCCTCCTAGGGATGAAAGGGGTATTTTTCGCTCATGATGTTTGTTTACTCACTGTAAGTAATACGTATACCAAGTTTGGTTGAAATTGCTCCAGGCATTCGAGAGTTATGTTCGAACATACATACATACATACATACATCTTCACAAAATAACCAACTTTTTAAACATATAGGAGAGACCGGGGCTGGTTGGCGAACTTTTCATTCTTCATTTTTTATGAGCAGATTGTGCACTGTATTGCAATGTAATGGATGTGTACGGACAGACCAATGTTTCCTCTAATAAATTCAATTTGTGTTTTTGTTTTGTTGCTTAAGTTTTCGAGAAATATTTTTTCTTTCTTTTAAAACGGAGTATGCCAACCGATCCCTACTAAGGGGCTGGTTGGCTGATATTGTGGGACTACAGGGTGCGGCACGTAAAACCGGCCCGTAAAGTGAACACATAAAATGAAATGTAATGTATTGAATATGATTAACTACAACACATAAATGAAATGTAATGTATTGAATATGACTACTGACCTTCACAGCAGGTGCTGAAAGTGTCCTCCGCCCACTTCAACACACATGTGAGCACGATTGAGGAGATTCATATATACCCTTGTCAGTTCTTGTGTTGTAATGGTATTGGTGACATCCTGGATCCTGGTCTTGAGTTCTTCAATTGTGTGTGGATTTGTTTCGTATACTCTTCCCTTTAACAGTCCCCATAAGTAAAAGTCACACGTGGATAAGTCTGGTGACCGAGGAGGCCACAAGCCTTTGCTGATTTTCCTCTCTGGTGTAAACATCTCATGCACAAGGGACAATGATGCAGCTAATGTGTGGCATGTTGCACCGTCCTGCTGAAAGTAACATAACTGACGCTTCTCTTCGGTCAAGTGTGTATAAAACTCCTCCAGGATTCCCATTTACACGTCATTGTTCACTGTCGTCTCAAAGAATATGGGCCCAATAACGCGTGTGGCGGAAATGGCACACCAAACACCAATCTTCTCGTCATGCAAGGGTACCTGGTGGATTGCGTGTGGATTTTCTGTCGACCAATACCGGTTGTTTTGGGAATTTACGTACCCAGACAGGTGGAACCACGCCTCGTCACTCATGACGAGCATTAGTGGATCCAAGAAACCATTGGCAACATTGCTCAACAGCCATGAACAGAAATGTACCCTCTTCTGCAGGTCAGGCTCCTTCAGTTCTTGCACAACACTTATCCGGTACGGTTTTAACTTCAGTCCCCTTAAAACACGTCTGCAACTTCTCTCACTCGCATGAACCTGTTGACTCAATCTCTTGGTTGACTTTCGAGGACTTCTTGTCATTATCTCCTCCACCTGCATTTTTAATTCAGGTGTGCAGACAGATGGTCGTCTGTTCCTGGGAGCATTTTGAACCGATCCTGTACGCCGCCATTTTTCAATCAATTCCTGAATGGTGCTTTTTGCTGGCACAGAACGTCCTGGAAATTTCTCCCGAAACAAATTCTGTTTTCACAAAAGATCCAGTGAGAATGAACCCTTCAACAATGGCAACATGCTCGGGTATCGAATACGGCATTATCACACACTGACACTCACCCGGCTTAACACAACGAGGCCTTTTTCTCAACTGGTTTCGACAAGTTTCACTGGCTGCGGCTGCACGTGACTGCTGCAGGTCACGTAAGTCGACCCGACCTCGACACGCCATCTCTTGGTAGGAAGGTAGATTATTTAACTGTTGCCAAAAACACAATATACCAGAATATTACGACGGGCCGGTTTCACGTGCCGCACCCTGTAGTTGGCATACTTTTTAAATATAGCAAAACACACACACACACAAAAATGGATTTATTAGAATAAACGTTATTTTTTTAAATTCTATTGTATATATATATATATTGCAATGAAGTAGGGTATTTGAAGTTTGAAATGACTTTTATTCACAACATTTAAAAGAATCAGCATTATGAAATATGAAAACTTCTTTCTTTCATTCTAGCTTGGTTGCCATGACATTGAAAGCTACAAGATTAT
Organism: Thermobia domestica; assembly: GCF_964235325.1. Lineage (NCBI taxonomy): Eukaryota > Metazoa > Arthropoda > Insecta > Zygentoma > Lepismatidae > Thermobia > Thermobia domestica. The sequence goes on from NC_137463.1 coordinate 1,163,858, forward strand.
CAAACCACATTCGTTTTAATATGATTTGGTGTATGTTAATTCTTCATATTATTTCAAAATGTAATTAAAATAACTGAACTATCAAAAAAGGTAGTTTATTTCCCGCTGTTCACAAAGTAGCTAAGAGAAACTAAAATATGTTTTAGCTGAATTATCGAGGAATGCAGTTTATTTCCTACTTTCCACAAAGAAAGAAAAAGCAATAGGTAGGCCTCTATTTTTGTAACAAAAGAACACATACCAAATATTCTTGATCCTGAGAATTAGGCCTATTCAGAAAATTCAGAGTCCGGCACACAGTCTTATCTCGATTTCTAAATTTTACAGTAATCCAATACGTGCATGCTATTCTATAACATTGAAGTAAAATATTAGTAGAACTGTAAACTACATAACAATAAAACAATGTAACAATAAAAGCAAATGAAATAAAATTTCTCACGAGGTTTTTTGGCGCACTTGTAAACCAACCCCAAATGATATACGCCAACTAACCCCAAGCCCATGTTGGGAATAATTTAGTTTCCGGGGGTGGGGTATAATCAGCAACGAAACATATACAATCTATATATCAATCGAATCAGCTTGACAAAAAAAAACCATCGATACCAAATCTAAATACTTCCGGTTAACCACTTCCGGTTTACTGAGCCTAATTTAGTTTCCGTTGGTGGGGTATAATCAGCGATGAAACATATACAATCTATATATCAATCGATTCAGCTTGACAAAACTAATCGATCGATACCAAATTTAACTACTTCCGGTTAAATACTTCCGGTTTACTGAGCCTAATTTAGTTCCCGGGGGTGGGGTATAATCAGCAACGAAACATATACAATCTATATATCAATCGATTCAGCTTGACAATCAAATCGGTCGATATCAATTTAACTATTTCCGGTTAACCACTTCCGGTTTATTGAACCTAATTTAGTTTCCGAGGGTGCGGTATAATCAGCAACGAAACATATACAATCTATATATCAATCGATTCAGCTTGACAAAACTAATCGATCGATACCAAATTTAACTACTTCCGGTTAAATTTGGAATCGATCGATTAGTTTTGTCAAGCTGAATCGATTGATATATAGTTTGAATATGTTTCGTTGCTGATTATACCCCACTCCCGGAAACTAAATTAGGCTCGTGAAACCGAAAGTGGTTAACCGGAAGTAGTTAAATTTGGTATCGATCGATTAGTTTTGTCAAGCTGATACGATTGATATATAGATTGTATATGTTTCGTTGCTGATTATACTTCACCCCCGGAAACTAAATTAGGCTCAGTAAATCGGAAGTAGTTAGATTTGGTATCGATCGATTTGTTTTGTCAAGCTGAATCGATTGATATATAGATTGTATATGTTTCGTTGCTGATTATACCCCACCCCGGAAACTAAATTAGGCTCAGTAAACCGGAAGTAGTTAAATTTCGTATCGATCGATTAGTTTTGTCAAGCTGAATCGATTGATATATAGATTGTATATGTTTCGTTGCTGATTATACCCCACCCCCGGAAACTAAATTAGGCTCAGTCAACCGGAAGTGGTTAACTGGAAGTAGTAAAATTTGGTATCGATCGATTAGTTTTGTCAAGCTTAATCGATTGATATATAGATTGTATATGTTTCGTTGCTGATTATACCCCAGCCCCAGAAACTAAATTAGGCTCAGTAAACCGGAAGTGGTTAACCGGAAGAAGTTAAATTTGGTATCGATCGATTAGTTTTGTCAAGCTGAATCGATTGATATATAGAGTGTATATGTTTCGTTGCTGATTTTACCCCACTCCCGGAAACTAAATTAGTCTCAGTAAACCGGAAGTTGTTAACCGGAAGTAGTTAAATTTGGTATAGATCGATTTGTTTTGTCAAGCTGAATAGATTGATGTATAGATTGTATATGTTTCGTTGCTGATTATACCCCACTCCCGGAAACTAAATTAGGCTCAGTAAATCGGAAGCGGTTAACCGGAAATAGTAAAATTGATATCGATCGATTTGATTGTCAAGCCGAATCGATTGATATATAGATTGTATATGTTTCGTTGCTGATTATACCCCACCCCGGAAACTAAATTAGGCTCAGTAAACCGGAAGTGGTTAACCGGAAGTAGTTAAATTTGGTATCGATCGATTAGTTTTGTCAAGCTGAATCGATTGATATATAGAGTGTATATGTTTCGTTGCTGATTATACCCCACTCCCGGAAACTAAATTAGGCTCAGTAAACTGTAAGTATTTAACCGGAAGTAGTTAAATTTGGTATCGATCGATTAGTTTTGTCAAGCTGAATAGATTGATGTATAGATTGTATATGTTTCGTTGCTGATTATACCCCACCCCGGAAACTAAATTAGGCTCAGTAAACCGGAAGCGGTTAACCGGAAGTAGTTAAATTTGGTATCGATCGATTAGTTTTGTCAAGCTGAATCGATTGGTGTATAGATTGTATATGTTTCGTTGCTGATTATACCCCACCCCTGGAAATTAATTAGGCTCAGTAAACCGGAAGTGGTTAACCGGAAGTAGTTAAGCGTCGTATCGATCGATTAGTTTTGTCAAGCTGATACGATTGATATATAGATTGTATATGTTTCGTTGTTGATTATACTTCACCCCCGGAAACTAAATTAGGCTCAGTAAATCGGAAGTAGTTAGATTTGGTAACGATCGATTTCTTTTGTCAAGCTGAATCGATTGATATATAGATTGTATATGTTTCGTTGCTGATTATACCCCACCCCCGGAAACTAAATTAGGCTCAGTAAACCGGAAGTAGTTAAATTTCGTATCGATCGATTAGTTTTGTCAAGCTGAATCGATTGATATATAGATTGTATATGTTTCGTTGCTGATTATACCCCACCCCGGAAACTAAATTAGGCTCAGTCAACCGGAAGTGGTTAACTGGAAGTAGTAAAATTTGGTATCGATCGATTAGTTTTGTCAAGCTTAATCGATTGATATATAGATTGTATATGTTTCGTTGCTGATTATACCCCACTCCCGGAAACTAAATTAGGCTCAGTAAACTGTAAGTATTTAACCGGAAGTAGTTAAATTTGGTATCGATCAATTAGTTTTGTCAAGCTGAATAGATTGATGTATAGATTGTATATGTTTCGTTGCTGATTATACCCCACCCCGGAAACTAAATTAGGCTCAGTAAACCGGAAGCGGTTAACCGGAAGTAGTTAAATTTGGTATCGATCGATTAGTTTTGTCAAGCTGAATCGATTGGTGTATAGATTGTATATGTTTCGTTGCTGATTATACCCCACCCTAGGAAAATAAATTACGTTCAGAAAACCGGAAATAGTTAACCGGAAGTAGTTAAATTTGGTACCGATCGATTAGTTTTGTCAAGCTGAATCGATTGATATATAGATTGTATATGTTTCGTTGCTGATTATACCCCACCCCGGAAACTAAATTAGGCTCAGTAAACCGGAAGTGGTTAACCGGAAGTAGTTAAATTTGGTATCGATCGATTTGTTTTGTCAAGCTGAATCGATTGATATATAGATTGTATATGTTTCGTTGCTGATTATACCCCACTCCCGGAATCAAGATTAGGCTCAGTAAACTGGAAGTGGTTAACCGGAAGTAGTTAAGCGTCGTATCGATCGATTAGTTTTGTCAAGCTGAATCGACTGATATATAGATTGTATATGTTTCGTTGCTGATTATACCCCACCCCCGGAAACTAAATTAGGCTCAGTAAACTGTAAGTATTTAACCGGAAGTAGTTAAATTTGGTATCGATCGATTAGTTTTGTCAAGCTGAATAGATTGATGTATAGATTGTATATGTTTCGTTGCTGATTATACCCCACTCCCGGAAACTAAATTAGGCTCAGTAAACTGTAAGTATTTAACCGGAAGTAGTTAAATTTGGTATCGATCGATTAGTTTTGTCAAGCTGAATAGATTGATGTATAGATTGTATATGTTTCGTTGCTGATTATACCCCACCCCGGAAACTAAATTAGGCTCAGTAAACCGGAAGCGGTTAACCGGAAGTAGTTAAATTTGGTATCGATCGATTAGTTTTGTCAAGCTGAATCGATTGGTGTATAGATTGTATATGTTTCGTTGCTGATTATACCCCACTCCCGGAAACTAAATTAGGCTCAGTAAATCGGAAGAGGTTAACCGGAAATAGTAAAATTGATATCGATCGATTTGATTGTCAAGCCGAATCGATTGATATATAGATTGTATATGTTTCGTTGCTGATTATACCCCACCCCGGAAACTAAATTAGGCTCAGTAAACCGGAAGTGGTTAACCGGAAGTAGTTAAATTTGGTATCGATCGATTAGTTTTGTCAAGCTGAATCGATTGATATATAGAGTGTATATGTTTCGTTGCTGATTATACCCCACTCCCGGAAACTAAATTAGGCTCAGTAAACTGTAAGTATTTAAACGGAAGTAGTTAAATTTGGTATCGATCGATTAGTTTTGTCAAGCTGAATAGATTGATGTATAGATTGTATATGTTTCGTTGCTGATTATACCCCACCCCGGAAACTAAATTAGGCTCAGTAAACCGGAAGCGGTTAACCGGAAGTAGTTAAATTTGGTATCGATCAATTAGTTTTGTCAAGCTGAATCGATTGGTGTATAGATTGTATATGTTTCGTTGCTGATTATACTTCACCCCCGGAAACTAAATTAGGCTCAGTAAATCGGAAGTAATTAGATTTGGTATCGATCGATTTGTTTTGTCAAGCTGAATCGATTGATATTAAGATTGTATATGTTTCGTTGCTGATTATACCCCACCCTGGAAACTAAATTAGGCTCAGTAAACCGAAAGTGGTTAACCGGAAGTAGTTAAATTTGGTATCGATCGATTTGTTTTGTCAAGCTGAATCGATTGATATATAGATTGTATATGTTTCGTTCCTGATTATACCCCACTCCCGGAATCTAGATTAGGCTCAGTAAACTGGAAGTGGTTAACCGGAAGTAGTTAAATTTGGTATCGATCGATTAGTTTTGTCAAGCTGAATCGATTGGTGTATAGATTGTATATGTTTCGTTGCTGATTATACCCCACCCCTGGAAATTAATTAGGCTCAGTAAACCGGAAGTGGTTAACCGGAAGTAGTTAAATTTGGTACCGATCGATTAGTTTTGTCAAGCTGATACGATTGATATATAGATTGTATATGTTTCGTTGCTGATTATACTTCACCCCCGGAAACTAAATTAGGCTCAGTAAATCGGATGTAATTAGATTTGGTATCGATCGATTTGTTTTGTCAAGCTGAATCGATTGATATATAGATTGTATATGTTTCGTTGCTGATTATACCCCACCCCCGGAAACTAAATTAGGCTCAGTAAACCGGAAGTAGTTAAATTTCGTATCGATCGATTAGTTTTGTCAAGCTGAATCGATTGATATATAGATTGTATATGTTTCGTTGCTGATTATACCCCAGCCCCAGAAACTAAATTAGGCTCAGTAAACCGGAAGTGGTTAACCGGAAGTAGTTAAATTTGGTATCGATCGATTAGTTTTGTCAAGCTGAATCGATTTATATATAGAGTGTATATGTTTCGTTGCTGATTATACCCCACTCCCGGAAACTAAATTAGGCTCAGTAAACCGGAAGTGGTTAACCGGAAGTAGTTAAATTTAGTATCGATCGATTAGTTTTGTCAAGCTGAATAGATTGATGTATAGATTGTATATGTTTCGTTGCTGATTATACCCCACCCCGGAAACTAAATTAGGCTCAGTAAACCGGAAGCGGTTAACCGGAAGTAGTGATTGGTGTATATATTGTATATGTTTCGTTGCTGATTATACCCCACCCTAGGAAAATAAATTACGTTCAGAAAACCGGAAGTAGTTAACCGGAAGTAGTTAAATTTGGTACCGATCGATTAGTTTTGTCAAGCTGAATCGATTGATATATAGATTGTATATGTTTCGTTGCTGATTATACCCCACCCCGGAAACTAAATTAGGCTCAGTAAACCGGAAGTGGTTAACCAGGAGTAGTTAAATTTGGTATCGATCGATTTGTTTTGTCAAGCTGAATCGATTGATATATAGATTGTATATGTTTCGTTGCTGATTATACCCCACTCCCGGAATCTAGATTAGGCTCAGTAAACTGGAAGTGGTTAACCGGAAGTAGTTAAGCGTCGTATCGATCGATTAGTTTTGTCAAGCTGAATCGATTGATATTTAGATTGTATATGTTTCGTTGCTGATTATACCCCACCCCCGGAAACTGAATTAGGCTCAGTAAACTGTAAGTATCTAACCGGAAGTAGTTAAATTTGGTATCGATCGATTAGTTTTGTCAAGCTGAATAGATTGATGTATAGATTGTATATGTTTCGTTGCTGATTATACCCCACTCCCGGAAACTAAATTAGGCTCAGTAAACCGGAAGCGGTTAACTGGAAGTAGTTAAATTTGGTATCGATCGATTAGTTTTGTCAAGCTGAATCGATTGGTGTATAGATTGTATATGTTTCGTTGCTGATTATACCCCACCCCTGGAAATTAATTAGGCTCAGTAAACCGGAAGTGGTTAACCGGAAGTAGTTACATTTGGTATCGATCAATTAGTTTTGTCAAGCTGAATCGATTGATATATAGACTGTATATGTTTCGTTGCTGATTGTACCCCACCCCCGGAAACTAAATTAGGCTCAGTAAACCGGAAGTGCTTAACCGGAATTAGTTAAATTTGGTATCGATCGATTTGTTTTGTCAAGCTGAATCGATTGATATATAGATTGTATATGTTTCGTTGCTGATTATACCCCACCCCCGGGAACTAAATTAGGCTCAGTAAACCGGAAGTGCTTAACCGGAAGTAGTTAAATTTGGTATCGATCGATTAGTTTTGTCAAGCTGAATCGATTGATATATAGATTGTATATGTTTCATTGCTGATTATACCCCACCCCCGGAAATTAATTAGGCTCAGTAAACCGGAAGTGCTTAACCGGAATTAGCTAAATTTGGTATCGATCGATTTGTTTTGTCAAGCTGAATCGATTGATATATAGATTGTATATGTTTCGTTGCTGATTGTACCCCACCCCCGGAAACTTAATTAGGCTCAGTAAACCGGAAGTAGTTAAATTTCGTATCGATCGATTTGTTTTGTCAAGCTGAATCGATTGATGTATAGATTGTATATGTTTCGTTGCTGATTATACCCCACCCCGGAAACTAAATTAGGCTCAGTAAACCGGAAATAGTTAAATTTGGTATCGATCGATTTGTTTTGTCAAGCTGAATCGATTGATGTATAGATTGTATATGTTTCGTTGCTGATTATACCCCACCCCCGGAATCTAGATTAGGCTCAGTAAACTGGAAGTGGTTAACGGGAAGTAGTTAAGCGTCGTATCGATCGATTAGTTTTGTCAAGCTGAATCGATTGATATTTAGATTGTATATGTTTCGTTGCTGATTATACCCCACCCCTGGAAACTAAATTAGGCTTAGTAAACCGAAAGTGGTTAACCGGAAGTAGTTGAATTTGGTATCGATCGATTTGTTTTGTCAAGCTGAATCGATTGATATATAGATTGTATATGTTTCGTTGCTGATTATACCCCACCCCCGGAAACTAAATTAGGCTCAGTAAACTGTAAGTATTTAACCGGAAGTAGTTAAATTTGGTATCGATCGATTAGTTTTGTCAAGCTGAATAGATTGATGTATAGATTGTATATGTTTCGTTGCTGATTATACCCCACTCCCGGAAACTAAATTAGGCTCAGTAAACCGGAAGCGGTTAACTGGAAGTAGTTAAATTTGGTATCGATCGATTAGTTTTGTCAAGCTGAATCGATTGGTGTATAGATTGTATATGTTTCATTGCTGATTATACCCCACCCCGGAAATTAATTAGGCTCAGTAAACCGGAAGTGCTTAACCGGAATTAGTTAAATTTGGTATCGATCGATTAGTTTTGTCAAGCTGAATAGATTGATGTATAGATTGTATATGTTTCGTTGCTGATTATACCCCACCCCCGGAAACTAAATTAGGCTCAGTAAACCGGAAGTGGTTAACCGGAAGTAGTTAAGTTTGGTACCGATCGATTAGTTTTGTCAAGCTGAATCGATTGATATATAGATTGTATATGTTTCGTTGCTGATTGTACCCCACCCTCGGAAACTAAATTAGGCTCAGTAAACCGGAAGTAGTTAAATTTCGTATCGATCGATTTGTTTTGTCAAGCTGAATCGATTGATGTATAGATTGTATATGTTTCGTTGCTGATTATACCCCACCCCCGGAAACTAAATTAGGCTCAGTAAACCGGAAATAGTTAAATTTGGTATCGATCGATTTGTTTTGTCAAGCTGAATCGATTGATATATAGATTGTATATGTTTCGTTGCTGATTATACCCCACCCCTGGAAACTAAATTAGGCTCAGTAAACCGAAAGTGGTTAACCGGAAGTAGTTAAATTTGGCATCGATCGATTTGTTTTGTCAAGCTGAATCGATTGATATATAGATTATATATGTTTCGTTGCTGATTATACCCCACCCCTGGGAACTAAATTAGGCTCAGTAAACCGGAAGTGGTTAACCGGAAGTTGTTAAATTTGGTATCGATCGATTTGTTTTGTCAAGCTGAATCGATTGATATATAGATTTTATATGTTTCGCTGCTGATTATACCCCACCGCCGGAAACTAAATTAGACTCAGTAAACCGGAAGTGGTTAACCGGAAGTAGCTAAGTTTCGTATCGATCGATTTGTTTTGTCAAGCTGAATCGATTGATATATAGATTGTATATGTTTCGTTGCTGATTATACCCCACCCCCGGAAACTAAATTAGGCTCAGTAAACCGGAAATGGTTAACCGGAAGTAGTTAAATTTGGTATCGATCGATTTGTTTTGTCAAGCTGAATCGATTGATATATAGATTGTATATGTTTCGTTGCTGATTATACCCCACCCCCGGAAACTAAATTAGGCTCAGTAAACCGGAAGTGGTTAACCGGAAGTAGTTAAATTTGGTATCGACCGATTTGTTTTGTCAAGCTGAATCGATTGATATATAGATTGTATATGTTTCGTTGCTGATTATAACCCACCCCCGGAAACTAAATCATTCCCCCCATGTTGTGCAACAAAGTCGTAATTACTCAGCAATTGTTTGACATTTACGTTTTATTGTTTGAATATCCATAAAAACAAAGTTCAGATCTAACTAATACTATATTACTTACCTCTGTACTCCAAGTAGTGACGATCCGTGTTGCCACAGTCCAAGCTCTGGAGTGGGCTGAAAAATAGTACCAAATTGAAACAAAAAGGGCTGAATTTATTATCCTATACCAGTGTAGTACATGGCTCTATAACACGAAAACTAAAAGAGGTAAAGTTGTAGAAACACTCGCCCCCTCTTCCAAGAGTTCAAATAAAGAAAGTATTCTTTTTAAAATTACTTTATAAAAATATCCAAGAGGATCCCGAACAATCATGGAAGTAGATGAAACTTTTCTCGCACGTAGAAAGTTTAACAGAAGCCGCAAATTAAAGGGGGAAAAATTATCATGTTCGGTCTGTACGTATTGTAAGGAAACCAAATGCGCCTCTATTTCAAAGTGACCAATACACCAAAATCGTGTTATGGCCATACATGAAAAAGTACATAAAAGTAGGAACAAATCAATCATCTCCGACTTTGTGTGTAAACAGTAATAATAAAATATTAAAATATAAATTATTGCACTTATTCTCTCTTATTTCACGACCGAAGGAGGATAATAGAATGTAAGAAGAATATAAGGTAAGTAAACTGACAATGTAAAAAATGTAAAACCGGTCCAGGGTCCTCGAACCTTCCCTGAAAGACATCACAGGAAAGAGATGTAGGAAGCGTCTTACTGACATTTTTAAAAATGTGACAATTATTTGTTAAATGGTGCTGAACTGGGTAGAATTGTACCAACTTTTTCACAAAAGGGGCTGAAAATGCCAGCGTGGTACCAACGGGCCGCTGAATGACAAAAAGGGCTGAATTTGGTACAATTGTACCAAGTGTGGCAACAGTGGTGACGATTCTGTGATGTGACGGAGAACTGAAAAAATACTTCAGACTGGCAAAAACACTCTTTATCTAATAGACTCCATAATCCGCAAGTTACAAATTCCATATGAAGGTGACAGCTGCATCCATAGGTCGCTCTTTTATGACAGCAGCAACAGCTCATTATGTTAATTAATGAAGGAGTTATATGCAGTTCGTCAACAGCCCCTGCTGCCAACCAGCCCCGGTCTCCCCCACTAAGTAAACGTTAATGTTATTATAAATGGTTTCCTCGTTCAAATTCTCAAATATTTGGGCGATGATTTGATTACTTTCTATTAATTACTCTTAGTTTCTTGCTTGATATTCATAAACACTTTTTTTCTGTATGCTTTTTACTAGATTATCCAGTTATTTGATGATAATACAAACAGAGTTGGGTGCTTTCCGTTTGGCAGATTTGTCCATTGGCAGATTTGGTAATTGGCTGATTTGTCCATTCTTACGATTGGCGCATTTGGTCATTTTCGCGTTTGGCAGATTTGGTAATTGGCAGGTTTGGTAATTGGCGGATTTGTCAATTGGCAGATTTGTCCATTGGCAGATTTGTCCATTCTCGCGGTTGGCGCATTTGGTCATTTTCGCGTTTGGCAGATTTGGTAATTGGCAGATTTGTCAATTGGCAGATTTGTCCATTGGCAGATTTGTCAATTGGCAGATTTGTCCATTGGCTGATTTGTCCATTTTCACAATTGGCACATTTGGTCATTTTCGCGTTTGGCGCATTTGGTAATTGGCAGATTTGTCATTTGGCGGATTTGTCCGGGTCCCGTAAATCGGACAAAATGCTCTTTCTTTTCGTGTCCTGCACGTTTGTTTGAAGCGGTAAACCTCCAAACGTCTAGATTGTGAGAGGACTGGGCCATAAACAATCAACAGAAAGATGCGGAAAGAAAATACTTATAAGCTTGTCTAAGTAGCGGCCTAGCTGATTTGATAGGAAATGAAATTAAATATTTAAGTTCTACGTTCCACGATTATGCCAACTAGGCTAAAGGAAACAGTAATGATGAGCAATGAAGGAATTGGTGGAATGAAGAAAGAGGGAGCAAACAGGAGAACCCCGAGAAAACCCACGCACACAATGTTTGTCCACCACAAAGTTCGCTTGGCGCGAACTGGGATCGATCTAAGGACCTCATGCAGAGGTGAACGCTCTACCACTGAGCCACCGCGGCTCACCTAGGTGATTTGTGCAAAGAACTTGCCTATAATATTTTTGTGGTAAGAATATGTACGTAGCGTTTGCCACAAACATTAAAATATTGAATAATACAATAGATTCTGTGGAATGAGGGAGCTTTCTAGTCTTTTTCAGAAATAAAGCTGTAAGAGTATCAGGAAAAAATGATTGTTCCCTGACACAAAAGGACACTAGAAGTGTTTTTCATTTAAGTTTCGCAAATAGTGGTTGACCTGAGTGACTCCCCGCACCTCCAAGTTTTTGAGGAAGATACCACTGAACAGACCCATATCCACGGGGGGGCAAGAGGGGCCGGCCCCCCTATAATTTTACGGTAGGCTTGCAAATGAACTATAATATGGTGATGAGCTATAATATGGTTGGGTCGGGCCCCCCTAACTTCTACCGGGCCCCCTACATTTTTGGGCTGGCTACGGGCCTGGCACTCAAGTTATAAATTAAGTGAAGATCAAAAGCATCACAAATTATAGTTCTGAAATTAAAAGATAACTTCCAATTTTCTTACGCAAAGAAATCTCGTGTAATAGATTTGTCATAATCTAGACATATCAGTCTTTTGAATGCTTCTCGGTGAAATTTCAATCTGGTCGTATTGTGGAAGTAGGGGGTAGGAGTGCAGAACAACAATCCACATGACCTTAGGTCTCTTTAAACAATAAAACGTTCTTTTAAGTGTATTCTGTTATCTAAGCTATTAGGATAAGGGAGAGTGAACAGTTAGAAACAGAAAAGGTGCTAGAATTTTCTTTGTGGATGGATTTTAGATTTTTGGGCTTTCGTCATCTACGGCCATTTAGCCTGGCACATTTGAGGCATGACGTTCCTCAATGAGCACAGAATCCGGGAAAAGGGAAGGAAGAAAGGATTGCGAAAGAAAGCGGCCTGGGACCTATAAGTTATGTATGATACATGATTCCCTATCGAAGGTGTAGTAGAGGAAGTTTCTGTTCTCCATGAGTCGATATTGCCAACTGACATGGTCGATATGGAAAAGATGTATGGTGATAGAGAGGTCAGTGGGTCAATAGCATGTGACCCACTGTGACCCACCACCCACCATGACCTACTGCGACCCACCGACTCAGTATGATCTACCGACCCACTCTGCTCACTGCCTTGTAGACAGTATCTTCTGAAGACTGGTAAATTTGTCTTCGTTTACTTTTAAGACTTTCATTTCCCTTCCTTTTCCATTTGTTTCTCTCTACTTACCTGACGTATATCTAACCAAGTGAAAAATGAACTTCAGGCACTTTTGGATATTGATATTTTTAATTGTAATAATAGCAATAGGACTTATACTACTACTTGGCTTTCGAGACCTGTGAGTTTTTAGAGGAGCTAACTACTGGAAAAAAAATACATTTTTGAATCACTGTAATATATAAATTACTATATAAAAAATTGAATGTACTTATGTGTGCCTGATCATCACGGTGAAAAATTACAAACTCAAATGAAATTACTTTTGGTATATAGTTAGGCCTTAATCCAAACTGGGATGTTATATTGCTTTCGTTATAATGCATAATATCCTAAAGAGGTAGTGAGGATCCGAATTTTTGGAAAAAATTAGTATCTCGCAAACCGTTAAACTTACGGAGCTGAAATTCAGTGTAATAACTCTTTATTGAAAATAAACAGAATGTGTTCTAGCATTTTGTAAAATTCTGCTTTATGGGGAGGGGGACTTTCTAGATATGGAAAATTGGTAGTGAGTCGCTTCGTAAAATGATCGAAAACGATAGATGTTATTTAAGAAAAAAAATCAAACATAAAATACAGTGCTTGGCTTCATATATCCATTGCTTTCTACTATAATAATTGCTGAAGCTTATCTTTATTATATGGAGCGTTTACAGCACAGGGCAATCAACCCATAAAGTTGTGAGGAAAATAGAGATAAAATTTGTACTGTAAGCTTAATTACACGGAAATTTTAAGTTTGGATTGTACGCATAATTATATGAAAAATTTTACACTTTTTTCCCCCTTAACGTTGGTCTACTTACCTTGATTTGAAACTTTCAAATTTCATCCGTTTTTCCACTGAAAAGTATCGATAATTCAACATTATGATAATTTAATTGAAATTCATCGTAATTTGGCCCATGGCAAACAGCAGTGTGGTAATTGAAGGGGAAGAAGAAGAGAAATTCCCATTCACCTCTGAACACTTTCCAGGAACCTCGTTCCCTTCGCTTTCTAGACGGGGGAGGGAACTTGGTAATGGCATCAAACTTTCATGTGTAATTACAAAAATTAAATTTATAAACAAATAAGAAATCTTCAGTTTATCAGGCTTTAATTGATAATTTATTCACAAGATTCCCTATCGAAGGCGTGGTAGATGAAGTTTCTGTTCTCCATGAGTCGATATTGCAAACTGACATGGTCGATATGGAAAAGATGTTGTATGGTAATAGAGAGATGATACTTCTTGCTGAGTATTTCAAAACTAACCGAGAAAAATCGTTATCAAGCTTAAGTCTAACAAGCAGATTGTCGATGAGGAGTTGCAGAAATCGGGTAGAAGTATTATCAATTTCCACGACAGAGTGCGAACGGGGATTTCCCCTTATGAATTTACAGATGACTGATATTAGAAATAGACTAAGTACTCAAACATTGTCTAACTTGTTGTTCATCAATGTTAATGGCCCACCGCTAGACAAGCTCGAAACAGACGAGCTAATTATTTCTTGGCTGAAGGATGGACATCATTCCGCTGCGGATGATTTACCACCAAAAAGTTACCAACAGGAAATAAAGCCGATTTCAGATTTGTTTTAAGGGGAAAATTACGAATTATGGAAAATGTATACTTGTATTACTAATGGCTTATTTGTGTAATTCAACATTTTTACCTAATTTTTAGTAAGTATCTTTTTTGTTTTAGGTAAACTACTTTGAATAAATATTCATAATAATTGCAATTATTCATATTTGTAGCTTAAATTTAACGTGGTGTTTTAGTGATTGCACAAATTACAATTATGAGCATACTTGTGAAGATGCTCTCACATGGGGTACCCGAGCACCTTTATACACTATGAAAAACTGATTTTTCAAATCTTTTGTGAGAAAAATACTGTGAACTGAGAAACCATAACCTTTTGCATGTTGTACAGGGGTATTTTCCTGCGAATAGAAGTTTCTTTTGGAATGCGTTGAGAAATTAACACTTGCAAGAATACTCTCTTAGTACAAATATATTTTAGGCACACACTAATTTCCCCCACCTCGAACTCTTTCAATTTCCTCACTGACAAACAATTTACCATTTTATATCGTAAAGGTCAGATCCACCGCTATTGTAACAGAGTGGTGCTTGAGCGATTGACTAGAAATTCAAACTCCGATTAGCGATAATTTCAGTCTTGTTTTATTACAAGTGTAAACTCTTTAGTCAGTACAGAAGAGGCCGTGGATCGTGTTCAGAGTTGATGACGATGGATTTTGGTGAGTCAGAGTAGGTCACAGTGGATGAGAGTGGTTCATGTGGGTGGTGGGTCAGAGTGGGTCGTGGTGGGTGGTGGGTCAGTGGGTCATGTTTTCATTGACCCACGCCAACTCTGAACGTATCTTCACAATGCAATGGTGTGAAGGATTTACAATGCAACTCCAGTACATAATACAACTCTGCTCAGTGGTGTCCACTGCCCGATAATGTTCAGCGAAACTTCAACCTACAATTTGTTTCCACTTTTGTGTTCGTAGGACGTCAAGTAAGCTTATTATTTAATGTTGAATGCATGCTTCGTGTTTTCCAATAATTCTGACAGTGGGTTGAATCCTAAGCAAAATAGCAGTGGACTTAATCAAAATAGCTATCTCCTTGGAAAATTCCTCTCCTAATTCGTATACCTTCAACCTTTAATTCTGTCTGGTTATCTTTCAGATATAGTGTTGTATTCCATGTACTCATGTTGTTTTGTACAGAGTAGGCCTATATCAATTTCTCTTTTATTTCACAGATTTCCACCAAATTTCCTTTTTCTCATACGTCATACGGACATGTGCAATTATGCATTTGAAAGATTGTTTTATTGTTAAGAGAATGCGGTACTAATAATTAAATTCGGATGAGTAGTATTGAAGCAATAGCTAGCTAAAAAAGACAATATCATGGCTCATAGCGGACGTCTTGAATGGCCGTCATTTTGGTGTTTCGAAGTGGATTTTGGCTCAAATGTTACATTTTGACATAAACTATGACCACAGAAAGTGGCATTTTCCAATCAAGGAGTGCAGCATTTTGGCTTTTACAGCCATGTACCCAACGTAGTGAAGAGTTTGGTAGAATATCCCAATACAATTACCTTGTAATTACTCGAGCAACTTTCATTTTACTCTGATTACCATCAAACTCCTAGCATTCAATAGCGGTGAATGCGAAAAAGTGTTCCCAAGTTGAAGGCCGCCATTGAGATGGCAAAAAACAGAATTTCCAACTAAGTTGGTAGTACTTATGGGATTGGATTTTTAAAATTTGACATTTTGTTTGTGTACTGCATTTAGACATGATCAGAAATTATGTTATTCATATGAAAATTGTGGTGCGGTTGGCAGCTCTGTTGACTATGTCATTCGTTTGCTAGTCTGTGTCTTTTGAATTCTTCGTAATATGGGGAAAATTTCATTCAGTTTGGTGTCAGCTCAGGTTATTTATGCAATATTTAATGTAAATTTTATATCTATGGTTGACATGCAGCTTGGCAGCATGCGTTCCATGAAATGTTAGAAGTACAAATTTGTACAGTATACTGTTGGAAGTCTTCGACGGATAATATTAAATTCTTAACCTACCAGTAAGTCACTGTTTACGGTACAATCATTAGTATTATATCATAAGCAGTAATGAAAGAATTTGTAGTGTTGTTATAGAAAAGTCCACTCTATGGTATATTGAAAACAGGGCCGGCTCTACCATAGGTGCAACACTTCATAACTATATAATTTAAATTAAATACTTCTTTTTGGAAACAGTTTTCATGATGATGGTAGTTAAGTTTACTAAGCTGGTCTTCTATTTAAATACTATATTCATAAATCATGTTTAGATCGCATTAGTTTAATGTCACATGGACAGTATTAAAGCAACTGGTCAAACGAATCCCAGCATGAATTGCTTGATTCTTGTCAAATACAAGAACTCAATTCTCGAACAGTAGCGAACACCTGTTCCATTTAGTTAGTTATCACTGTTTTGATATGAAAACTAATTTTGTCTTTGTGACAAACAACTTCCTTATCATTGAAAGTGGAGGCAAGTCTTTTTTTATTATTATTTTTAACAGATGTAGAAGTAAAATCCAGAAATAAAGATAAAAGAGCTAGTTGCACTAGAATTGCAAACTGATACATTGAGATTGAAGCACGATATTGAATTCTATAAAAAAGGGTTACCATATTTCCTCTCTCTGCTGGTATGTTTGCTTTATCTTTCACTAACATAATATTTATTATTATTTTAAAAAAAAAAACAGACAACTGGTATAGTGCTTAACCTCCATAGTGAATTTGTATAGTATACTGCACATCGAGCTTAGGTGTGCTTTAGGGAAACTTATTGATTTAGTTGTGATAAAAATTATAATTAATCCTCTTAACATTTATTTTGGATCCTTAAGGTACTTTATAATATATATATGTTAGTTTTGAATATGTACACTATAATGTAGATTTTCCTTGTAGCATTTGTATATAGTACACGTAAAATAACCAATTTCAGAACACTGTACTAGATTTTCGAGTATGAAGAAGTGTACTATAGAGAGGTCTCTTTTGTGATTAAATACCATAAGAAATCACTTTTGGTGGAATTCATAAAAATAATTTATTTTTTGATTGAGACACAAATGTACCGGTACTTGGTATTTTTGACAAAGAAAGGAGACCTGAACTTTGCGTACCGGTATGTCTGATATTTGCGGTTCATCCCGACCATCATGAATAGGAAGGTGATCTACTTTGCCACTTTTACACTTCAGCAATAAACTTTGTGGTGGACAAACACCGTGTGCGTGGGTTTTCTCTCGGTTCTCCCGTTTACTCCCACTTTTTTCATTCGACTATTTCCTCCATTTTTCATCATTAACCTAGCCGTCTCCTTTAACCTAGCCGGCATATTTGTGGGACGTAAAACTGAAATATGTATTTATTTATTTATTTTTATCTGCGTTGCAACCAGAATCCAAGCAGAAAACCACTGCACGGAGTAGAACTTCTCCACGTGACTAAGGTAAAATGTATAGTATACTGTTTGGTTTGTTTGGTTTTTCTCAAATACTTTTTGACGCAAATAAAAATAATATGAGTGTTATTTGGCATATAGGCCTAATATTCAAAATGAGTCTTCTGCAATACACAAACGAGCAATTCTTTATTTTGATCAGCCCTGTTTACTCAGTAAAAACAGTTTTAAAGCACAATTTTCACCAAGCATAGACAATGCCACATTAGTATTTCAAATGGTTGACCACCAATTAGCAGCACTCTCTTATCTCACCCTACAGCATTGCCGACAAATATTTTTTCAAGGTATAGTTAGGAGTTCGAATGAAGGCAACGGTCACTTTCATTCAAAAAGAAAACACCGATTATAACTACACCTTGAAAAGATATGAAAAAATAAATATTTTTCACATTAAGATATTAAGGCAAAAGTCTGGATCTTCAATAAACACCAAACACTGCAATTCAATGATCACAAATGCATTTGAGTGACTGTTGGGCGGCTTTCATTGTTAAAACAAATAGTTGGAAACGATGTACAGTATACTGTACATTTTCGTTCAATGAGTGTAAAAAGAAAACGTAAATTTGCCACGAAGGAGGTCAAGTCTTTCTGAGTGCGAGTGTCTTTCCCTCCCCTTCGTTGTTCATGATCGGGTCGTAGCTTTTAAGATTTGTTCTTTCTGGAGAAAAGGGGGCGGCAAATTATGTCATTGCACGGGGCAGCAAATTGCCTAGGGTTGGCCCTGATTGCAAATGTGAACCAGTTATCATGAAAAACTGTGTTTATAAGTTGTTCTTGTGCCTTGATTAAGACGAAGGTGATAAAATGTTTTTCAGACATCTGAAGTTGTATTGTATCAGTCTGCCTCGCCTGTTGTCTTAGATTGACGCTTTGACCCCTGTATTTAGAGTCAATTGAAGCTGAGTTCTGCAATTTATATCACTACAGTTGCATTAGCAAATATGCATAGGTCACACAGACGAAGAACGCCATTTTAAATGAAATTGACCTAACATTGAGAAAATGTGTTTCCTCACGCCACCAACAACAACGTCAATTCTCATTTTTTGCGTCATATCACAAATTGGCCTTAAAAGACATTTTCATCTAAATAAGTGAGTTGGTTTGTAGAAATGATCGAAAACGATCGATATTAGTTAAGAAAAAATGCAAAAACAAAAAATACAGTGCTTCCCTTCATAAATCCATTCCTTTCTACTATAATAAGTGAAGAAGCTTATGTTTATTATGTGGAGCGCTTACAACACAGGGCAATTAACGCATAAAGTTGTGAGAAAAATAGACATAAAATTTGTGCTGTAAGCTTAATTACACGGAAATTTTAAGTTTGGATTGTACGCATAACTAGATGGAAAATTTTACACTTTTTTTTCTTTACGTGGTCAGCTTACCTTGATTTGGGACTCAAATTTCATCCTTTTTTCCACTGAAAAGTATCGATAGGCTAATTCAACAAGGAAATAATTATACTATGATAATGTAATTGAAATTCATCGTAATTTGGCCCATGACAAACAGCAGTGTGGTAATTGAAGGGGAAGAAGGAGGAAAATTCCCATTCACCACTTAACATTTCCCCGGAACCTCGTTCCCTTTTGCTTTCTAGGGGGGGGACTTGGTAATGACATCAAACCTTCATGTGTAATTACAAAAAATAAATTAAATAAGAAATCATCGGTTTATAGGTTTTAATTCATATATTTATGCACAAGATTCCCTATCGAAGGTGTGGTAAATGAAGTTTACGTTCTTCATATGTCGACATTACCAACTGACATGGTCGATATGGAAAAGATGTATGGTGATAGAGAGGTGATATTTCTTGCTGAGTATTTCAAAACTAACCGAGAAAAATCGTTATCAAGCTTAAGTCTAACAAGCAGATTGTCGATGAGGAGTTGAAGAAATTTCTACGTCGGATAGTAGTATTATCAATTTCCACGACAGAGTGCGAACGGGGATTTCCTCTTATGAATTTACAGATGACTGATATTAGAAATATACTAAGTGCTCAAGCATTGTCTAACTTGTTGTTCATCAATGTTAATGGACTACCGCTAGATAAGCTTAAAGTAGACGAGCTAGTTATTTCTTGGCTGAAGAATGGACATCATTCCGCTGCGGATGGTTTATTACGGAAAAGTTTGGAGGCCAACAGGAAAGAAACCCGATTTCAGATTTGTTTTAAGTTGGTAAATTACGAGTTATGGAAAATATATACTTGCATTACTAATGGCTTATTTGTGTTACTCAACTTGTACCTAATAAGTCTCTTCTTTGCCTTTTATAAACTAGAGGTAAACTACTTTGAAGAAATATCCATAACAATTACAATTATGCATATTTGTAACTTAAATTTAACGTGGTGTTTTAGTGATTACACAAAGTACAATTATGAGCATACTTTGTGGAGATGCTCTCACAGAGGGTAAGCGGGCACCTTTACACGCTATGAAAAACTGATGTTTCATATCTTTGTGAGAAAAATACTGTGAACTAAGAAATCATGACCTTTTCCATATTGTACAGGGGTATTTTCCTGCGAATAGAAGTATTTTTTTTTTTAAGAATACGTTGAGAACTTAACACTTGCAAGAATACTCTCCTAGTACAAATATACTTTAAGCACACACTAATTCCTTCCCCCCTCCCCCACCTCGAAGTGCTTCAAGTTTTACACTGACAAACACTTTACCATTTTACATTGTAAAGGTCAGATCCACCGTTATTGTAACAGAGTGGTGCTTGAGTGATTTACCGTAGAAATTAAAACTCCGATTGGTGACAATTTCACAGTCTTGTTTTATTACAAGTGTAAACTCTCAGTAGAGAAGAGGCCGTGGATCATGTGTCAGAGTTGATGACGATGGATTTTGGTGAGTCAGAGTAGGTCACAGTGGATGAGAGTGGTTCATGGTGGGTGGTGGGTCATGGTGGGCTAGAGTGGGTAATGGTGGGCTAGAGTGGGTCACAGTGAGTGGTGGGTCAGAGTGGGTCACGGTGGGTGGTGGGTCAGGGGTCAGGATGTGTGGTGGATCAGTGAGTTGTGGGTCAAGTTTTCATTGACCCACCCCAACTCTGCTAGGGAACTCTGTGTGGACTTGAAAATAACCAAGTAGCAATACAAAAGTCGCCAAATTTTTGTATAACCAACATACTAAATTTCCCTCCTATTACCAAAGGTGTTTAAAAGATCGCTAAATCCATATATTTAAATTTAATTTTGTTTAATTTGATCTCTTGGAAGGTTACAAAATATTAAAAAAAAATCGCGCCCCTCCGGAAGGTTCGGTTCCCCATTTGTCGAAATTGTTAGCCCCTTATCGGAAGTCCTGATGATATGTCTAGATTTAATGTTGGCTACACAGTCAAACATAAACAAATTGTACGCCATATCAATTTTGAAAATGTATTTGGAGAGTTTCTAAGCAAACAAATGATTATATCCAGTGCTTGAACTCACCTTGAATAAATTTAGCTGAGACGTTAATAGCCGATAGCGCAGTAACCCAATAACGTTGTAATGTAATGGTAATTGTATTTTGGGAAACGCTTGGCAATATTTTGTGTTGTGTTCAGAGCCGTAGCTAGAGATTTCGGCACCCGGGGCGAAGTAGAATTCGGCGCCCCCACACTCACCTTACCAATCATTATATATATATAATATAAGAAAAGCAGCTTTCGTTGTTATGCTACGCCGAATTTTTATTAATCTTCTTGGAAATACCATTGCAACAACTAAAAACGACCATTATGTATCCTTTTTCAAATAAGAGCTGTTTTCAAGTCTTATTTTGGACTTTTTGTTAAACATGACAAAAGTACCTTTGGTTTTATACAAATTCACTAGGAGAACAGTTCTGTAAAGTTACTACTGTTTACAACGTTTAATACTATCGATAAGAAATTAAATTTCAATACATGAAAAACTGTGTGCTTCTAAATTGTTCGAAATGGGTAACAGTATTAATTTCCAATAATAACTGTAAACATTTTAATTTTATTCTGTATGTGACCACATCAATAGCATTTTGATTTCTATCTTTTTACTGTAAAAATATTTTGTGAAATGTAATGGAAATTCAGAAGGAGCCTTCTTTGTGAATTTCTAAATATTGATCGATGGATGTGAAGAATATGTTCAATGTTTGTACTTAAAATCCAAAATATAGTTTGGCTACAACATATGTCTGAAATTATAGTAATTACTTAATTTCTTAATGAATGAAAGTTCTGAATTTAAGGTACTTATTATTAATTAACATATTAAAATACACCAACACATACATATATAAAGAATGTGTGTACTTATGTTTTGTATGTATGTAGATAGATAAAAAAATCACACAACTAGACACATACGCACAAAATAATATGCTGGGGATACAAAAAGATGAAAAAAATGACCCCAATAAATTCCTCCAAATTGAAAGCATTTGATATGTCAATGGAATTTAAAAATATATCATTGGTAGTGATTAGTGTCTGAAAAAGTTGAACTTCGTTGGGCTAAGTTCTGATCCCTTAAGCCCCTATTCTACAACTGCTTGAAGTTCGAAAATGTTATTGTTCCCCTCGTTTACTTTTATTTTTAATATTCCCGCGCAAACAGTAGCTTGAATGTGTCTCTTCACTTTTCTCACTTTCATACCTTCATTTTCACCGTCGCACAGTGGGGCCAAACCAGGCAATTCTTAACACAAACTCGAAAAATGAAGCAAAAGATTGACTTGATATAATTTGTTATAATGAAACCTTAATAGTGTACACATAACATAGTGTGTAGGAAAAGAAGTGATAGCAGCTTACAACGAACTCATAGGACGTGTAAATTTGGTTATCCGCCGAAGCCGGAAAGGTGCTGCTTAATGACAAAAGATAGGAAATTGAATGCGACTATTCCTACATTGCGTGTAGATATTTAGTGTCTGGTAAACATGGTGACACGACCGACATGTATGTATCATTTTGTATATTTAGAATGTTGATGTGATGTGTAGTCAATAATCATATATGGAATAATGCTAATATCATTATCATATCCCTATGATAATCCCCTACGTAATATCATATTTGGAAAATGCTGTGGTACTGAAAGCATATAAACTATGGTCAAACAATAGAATGGCATTTTAGTAGAAAATATGGCATAATATGTCTGTGAGTTTTTAATATGTCATAACAGAAACATTGTTCTTACTGTATGCAAAGAGAAAACCTGCACTCATTTGTACTTTTGGGAAATATAGCGCATGAAAATGCTTGAGGAAAACCGCATTCTGGATGCAATGCTGCTTTTGAATTGAGCTGGGATGAATGTGAGAGCAAGCGTTAGGTTATTAGACGTGTGATCCCCATGCACGCAGTGACAAAATTGAATATAGGTCGATTCTGAGAATTTTGTCCCCAAACTTCCTTGGGGTCTTCGCCTCCAGGACCCATCTTGTTTCTAACATCTAGCCATACTTCTCTGGCATTCACCAACAGAACTAAACTCTAGTCAAACATATTTGATTAATGGTGGCGACATTTTGAAACGCCAATGCTAAACAATCTATGGACCATAAGGTAGAACCATATTAAA
Source organism: Thermobia domestica (assembly GCF_964235325.1). NCBI lineage: Eukaryota > Metazoa > Arthropoda > Insecta > Zygentoma > Lepismatidae > Thermobia > Thermobia domestica. Next base: position 1,187,020 of record NC_137463.1, read on the forward strand.
AATGGTGTTGATCAATTCAGTATTGTGTTTTTTGTGATGCGTGCACAGAAGTGACATTGGAATCAACTGTAATGAGCCTCCGCTCGCTCCAGATCAAAATGTTCCAATCAAGCCCTGAAATGAGCTCACGTAATGCACGATGCAATATATGAAACAACCTGAACAGGTTACTGATGCTTGTAAATCATATGATGTTTAATATATTTGATAATATATTCATATTGAGAACTTGTGATAAGATAATTTTTATGTATTGAAGCGTCCTTGCATCTTCATTGTCATAGCGAATCCTCCACAACTTTGAAATAATTTTGAGAAACAACAACTTTTCTTCAATTTTATTACTCTTCAGTTGTAAAATGAATAAGTACACTTTTTCCTTTCATACGTAAGAATGTAAGACAATCGTAAATTGCCAAATCAAAGCATATTGCCCACGCGTTTGTTTATGTCAATCATATAATCTGTTATATAATTTAGGCGCGAATATAAGGAATATTTCCTTTTATAATGTAAAACTCTATGTTTTTGATTAAATAATGTCGAAATAACATTATTATAGCCGCTGCATACATCGAACTAACTGATTTTCTTTCAATTTTTGTGCTGCATATTGCGAATTCTTATTTTTGCCAAGAATTCAGTGCTTTGGCCCCACTGTGCGTCGTGATTAATCCTATTGGATAGAAAAACGTTTTGAACTAAGCAAATTCATCACTGTCAAAACGCCGAACACGACTTTGCTCGTTTCTGATTTTGAAAATGCTCCTGCGTACACTATGTCATTACTCGGCACCTTGTATACCACATGTCATTAAGAAATCATCTATAATAAATATTCAAGTAATAAGTAAAAACTTGTTATGATTTATTTAACTCTTGGATTGCGAGCGAAGCGAGCAAGAAAATTTTAAGAGATCGAGGTATTTCATTGATAACCGACAGCAATATTTATCTAATAGGGCGCCAATACTTTCTGCGGGTGACTCGTCTTTTACTCATGATCACCACCACCTTTTCTTTCTCCTTGCTCGTTTGGCGCCCCCTGGCTTTCAGCGCCCGGGGCGGGCGCCCCGCTGGCCCCCCTTAGCTACGGCTCTGGTTGTGTTGCTTTTTTTATTGTTTATAAACGTATTAGCTAAGACGTAAAAAATAATTTATATTTTTTAGCACGGGTTACCATTTTTTATAAAAAGAAGAAAAAATTATTAAGGAATTAATTTTTTTTAAAAATTATTTGTGTGTTTAGGTTTGTTGCTTTAAGATTTGTGTTATTATAATTTTGTTGTTATATGATATTTTATATTAAATTTGAATTATAATTATTGTAAAACAGATGAAAATACATATGTAGCAGTTATTTTTGAAGGAAAATAAAAAATTTAATTTATTTGATACTTATTGTACAGGTAAAAGTGTATGCAAAAAATTTTATTTTAGTTATTAATTTGTAGCTGTGTAATATTTTGTAGCTGTGCTATAATACTTTAAACTGGAGATAAGTTTCTTGAATATTTTTTTTATTTTCTTAAATAATACTATTATTTATAAGTGTAAACACCACATTTTAGCACTGTAATTATATTAATACCTATTTGCTATTAAAGTAGAAGCATGACGTTTTTACTAGTGCTATTGAATTTTTGTGACATTTGCGGTTTTCGGTTTTGAGAAAACCGGTTTTCTGAAAACCGAAAATCGCAAATACGGTTTTCAAAACCGAAACCGCAAAAACGTGTTTTCAAAACCGAAACTGCAAATGCTGTTTTCAAAACCGAAACCGCAAATGCGGTTTTCAAAACCGAAACTGCAAATGCTGTTTTCAAAACCGAAACCGCAAATGTGGTTTTCGAAACCGAAACCGCAAATGTGGTTTTCGAAACCAGTAGGGTACATATGTAGGTTCTGCCCCACTTTCCCCCCTTCCACCCCGTAACTACCAAAAAATTATGAACCCACCACTAATTATTACACTTTAACACAGAAGGATAGCGCAAAGTGAAATTGAATATGCTTTTATGACATTTAAAATCATAAAAACTTACATCTAAAATATTACAATGGAATCCTACACAAAATATATTTATTGCATCTTAATCTTCAGTTTATAAGCTTTCATTTGACACTTGAATCATGAAAATCCGTTAATAATTAGCTTTAAAAACTCAATGAGAAGGAATACATACAGCTTTGGAACAGGTGATCTGTCACTGATTCATTTTGAACGATTCCAATACCAGCACAGGACCATCCAATCCGATTCTCTTTCCTTCTCCTCATTCCAGCATACATATATGCATACACATAGTCTTATAGCAGCTGCAACATGTTTTCTTTCTTTTTATAAGCAACTCCGCCAGCATTAACTCCGCCAGCATTAACCCAGATGAAACCTTTGGCGGAGTGTCTGTCTTCGATTTCTTGATTCACAATCGTCGCTCATGAAAATTTTTGAACGGACAACTTCAACTATGCAAATTAAAAAACTTTCCGTGTTACTTAGCTAGCATGAAGGAGAAACTGTTTAAATAAACCCGCCAACGAAAGTAATGTTTTACCATGCAGTGTCTCCAACTCCATATATTTTTTCGGAACGTTCCAGGATTTTAATTTTTCAAGATATCGCTTTAAAACATATAGGGATGAATTCACCCCATTACTAATAAATATGATAATTGTTAAAAATGAGTTGGCAACACTTGCAGTCCCACCCCCAAATAACGTTATTATTTAATTCCTCGGTCCCTAATAAACCGATTTCAAAAAATCAAACGCTAAATGAATACTAATAACATAACCAATTTTCTAAAATGCATAAATGGTTGCATAACAAAAAGGATACTTTTCCCTTTTTCAATATCTCCACAAAATTTCAACAAATCGAAAAAATAAAAATACTATCATAAGTCAAATAAAATTTTGAGACTTTTTAAAAGAATAACATTTTCCCGAAAACTCAAAAATAAACCCGTAAAAAATTCCCGAAATTTTGAACTTGCTATAAAATCGTCAAATATTAACTGATTTTCAAAATTCAAACGACAATCAATAGACAAATAAATTTCCTATCTATTGAATGTCTTATAAATTGCATAACTCTAAGGATATAATTACAAAAAACTCAAATAAATCCCTTATTTATACATGTATCTTTAAAATTCAAATGACATTATGTTCTAGGTCTTAGTTTTTATAGTCTGATACTATAAAAAACACTTATACACTTAAAATTACAAGTTCAGATATTGATAATGAAATCATAAAAACACTTATACACTTAAAATTACAAGTTTTATTTTTTGGATTCATTTCTAAAGTAGAACTGATGTATTTTATAACCATTATCTAAATCTTTCAAAACTTCATACTTAACAAACAGCTTATACTTTTTCAAATCTTTCAATACTTGCTCAGTTTCATCATTATATCTTTGTGGTAATAACGTCTTATATTTCTCATCTAAATGTACTAAAACTCTTTGACCATAACGCTGTGTTTGAATCAATTTCCATAATGTTATCTCGTACGCTTTACCTTTTTCTAACTCATCTATGCGAAGGAATCTCAATGCTTTAACATCATTTTTTTATTCAAATAATTAGCCATAGTTTATTTATTATAAGGATAATGCTCGTTTTATGAGAAATTCATAAAACCAATCCTCATTTACATACAGAAAAAAATTACATACAGAAAATTTACATACAGAACTCAACAGTTGGATAATTATCTTTTAAACCAGTATATTTGATTTTTATTCCATCTTTAACGATCTTATCAATCATTTTATCTGTTAAGTGTTTTGTAAATCTAGGTGGAAGAAATACCTTAAACTCTTCACATTCAACTAAAATGCTCTTCCCAAACTTAGTTTTAATCTTTTCCATTTTCACAATCTTATATTCTGTATTTAATTCTAATTCTCTTAATCCAATAACTTGTTTTTGTTCAAGACTTCCAAGTTTATTTAAACGCTCGTATTTATTATATAGAAAATCAATGAACACTCTTCAATTTTTATCTTCACCAAAAAATATTTAATCATTTTTTATCAATTTTGTTTATGGAAAAACTTTAATACATTTAACTATCTAAAACTCTTCTACTACTTTCTCATTCTTAGGGTCATATGTAAAGTTCTTTTGTCCAATTAAAATCGCATAACATATAGTATTAGCAGCCACAGCTTCTGCAAAATCTACTACAATCTTTATGTTTGTTCTCTCATTTACCGATACATTTTTCCTCTTACTACAATTAATCACATACATTGGTTTGTTATCTATAAACTCTTTAGGATCATAGTACATTTCGATATTGCCACATGTTATTCTCTTAAATGCAGTATAATCTTCGTACATCTTAAAATAATCCTTGTTAGCAATATCTAAGTTTCTTGATTCTTTTGGAAATACCTCATTCCTTCCATTCTTAAGATAGATATTCTTTACCTTACAATGATCAAACTTACTTGCATCTGCTGTTTGTTTGCCACTTCTATCAGTTTGGAACATTACAACTACAAAATCAGGCATATCAAATTGTCTAGAATTAAATTGAGTAGTAACATCAAACTCCAAGAAAGAACCTACAACAGTCTTTTGAACACATTGATAAGTATGGAATGAAAACATGATTTTAGGTTCTTTAAGAATATTCAACTTTAACTTGTTTTCATAATTAGATTCGTATTCAACAATAGGCATTCTTATCTCCATACTTTTTATTGTTATTTTTCCATCATGAGGAGCTGCTGCACCTGCTCCTGATCCAGTCCATTTATACAAGACATCGTTATTGTTGTTAGCTTTTGTAAATGTTATTTTCAATCCACCTTTCCACATAACCTCTTTATAATCACTTAAAAAGCCAGGAATTAATCTTAATGGATATAAAACACTAAAGTCCTTTCTTAGACCAAGTTTATCATCTGTTTCAAATCCTGCTTGTTTTAAATATTCAACTTCTGGCTTGGAAATCTTTAATGTTCCGATAGCTGTTGATGTTATTCCTGGTAGCTCAATCTTATCTATAACAACACCATGCTTTCTAACCTCAATTTGAGAAAAGAAGAATGGTAAGAAGTTATCTACAAGTTTTATAGTATCATTTGCACCAAATGTTCCTCCGACTGATGCACCAACAACTTCAAAAGTCATATGGCAATCTGCTTTGTGTGGATGTATGAACCCATCGCCCACATCGAAATCAAACTCAATATCTTTGTTAGCTTCATTCAAATTATTAAATGTTCTTGTGTTAGCTTTAAAGCTTTGTAACTCGTAACTCTCAACACTATCCATTTATTATAAAGAAAATCTTGAAACAACGCTTTTATGGGATATACCCATAAAAGAATCATACATAATAACAATTAAAAACTTATAATCCCCATCCTAACTTAACCTTAGCATTCATAGCAGTACCAACCCCAAAAGCAGCTAATCGTTCACCAATTGACGCATCACTACTAAATGCTCTTTTCCATGCTTTAGTTTCTAGTTCCTTATCTGCAATATGTCTTGACTCTGTATCTTTATTGTCTCTGTAGTATATATCGTGTTCTTTACAAGCCTCATCTAATGGGTTAATACCTTCATCACCTCTCTCTAACCTTTCTTGAAGCTTAGTTCCCGGACCACAATACGAAAATCCTGGAATATGTAATTCAAATGGGAGTTTATTAATCAAATCATTTAATTCCCAAGCTTCTCATCATTCCAGAATCGTGGTGGTAATGTATTTAAGATCTTAATCAAATAACCTATACCTTTTGGATCATTAAGAATAAATTGTGAAAGCTTATTATTAATCATACTCACTATACCTACTTTCTCATTATAAAAGTTATTATTACCAGCCTTTTCTTCTCCATCTATAACTATTAACCGATCAATTAACTTTCTCACATCATCCATCCATATATATTCTTTAGGTATCTCTGTATATTGTTTAATTCCTTCACCAGTCCTTTTAGGAGTTGGAGGTAAAGATGGTTTAATATAATTATCCCAAATAGGCTTGATAATATTAATGTACTTAGAACCTCTATTAGATGCTACTTTTTTATCTCGATTATATTTTTGGAAGGCAGCATCTGATTCTATTATTATTTCCTTGTACTGTTCAAAATCATCATCATCATAATCTTCAATGGTTTTATTAGTATTCATCGTTAACAATTCCCATAGACCTTCTGTTCCCTTATAAGTTTTACCATTAATTATCAAATCATCACCATTCACTTTAACTTCAGAATTTCCTATTTTATTTATTATTTTTCCATCTTCTTCTACAGTTCTTATTCCAAACACACTATCATTTCTTTTACTATAATATTTCGTTGCAATCTTACCAAATGATTGTGCTGTTGTTAAAGGCTCTACTCCTTCAACTTTGTCTTTAATTTGTTTTCTCATTTGCTTTATTTCTCCCGTTATAGACGTATCACTACTACTTGGAGAACTATCATAAGTTATCTTTTTAGGTGTTTCTAGTAGACTAGGATCTATTGAAACCGTCTTATGTACAACTGGAACAAGTTCAGTTATTAGATTTTTATTTTGTTCTGCTACTTCTTTGATCTCACTTCCTAAGTTTTGAATAGCATCAATTACAGGTTGTTCTTGTGTCTTAAATTTATCATATATACCTGCTCTTTCATTCTTCCAAGATTTGAAGCCCTTTATCAAGAACTCCTTTAACTTGATATTCTTATTAATATCTTTCTCATCCATTTATTATATAGAAAACGAACAAACGTCAATAAACGTCAAAGAACATAAATAAACGTCAATAAACGTCAAAGAACATAAATAAACGTCAATAAACATCAAACGTTTAAGAAGTGTTTTATCTTGTTCCTATACTTACCATTGTTTACCTTCCTTGTCATATCAATTACTATAAAACCATAATCTTCTTGCCAACATTTTGAACATATCTCTTTAAATTTATCATAAGACATATCTCCTCCAACAAACTCATTATACACATGTTTAAGATTAGTATCATCTTGTCTGAATATGCATAGGAAGTTAACGTTATCTCTTATAAGCTGTTTAGGTACTTTTGAATATGTTTGTGCAAGATAGAAACAGTCGAAATGTCTATGCCTACCTCTTGTAAAGTAATTTCTAACAGTTTCTTGATTCTCCAAAATGTAATCGTCAAACACAACTACAGAGTATTTTTCACATTCATCAATAGGTACAATAGAATCATTACCGCCTAAGAACGTTGCTATTTGTTTCTTAAACTTTAGTTCTGCCTTTTCAAATCGATCTTTTAACTGCTCATACTTTGGCTGATTCATGCTTTTAGAATATATATAGAAGTAATTATTGTTTAACCAACCTGGCTGTAATAAGAAGTTAAATAACAAAAACGTCTTACCAGACCCAGACGGACCCACTATAAGACAACGAATATCATCAGGTATAAGCTCTCCATTTCTTTTCTTAACTGTTGTTTCTTTTATCATCTCTTTTACATCCCAATTAATAGTTTTCTTACTCATTTATTATAGAGAAAATCGACTTTTTTATGATCTTATATCTTTAAGTTGTTCTCTGATCTTAAGCAACGTATCTTTTATATATTCGTTATCCATTTCACCATTTAATGTTATTATCATCTCTAACTGTTCTTTAAATGAGTTAATACAAGTGACAATGGTTTTATATTCGTCTTTTCTTTTGCTTATGTTTAACTTAGAAGAAAAACCTGTTATTATCGCACTTCCAGTTGCAAGAGACGTTGTTAATATTAAGTAAATTGTTACAGGTATAAAAATATTAATAAATCCAGTTGTTGCAGAAAGTATGACTGATAACGTGATCAAAGTGTAGTATGCATATTTAACAATTCGTAGTTTTCTCTTTTTCTTCTTTAAACTGTATTCTAACTTTTGAATAACATCTTCTATTAACTTGATTACTTTCTCTCTTGGAATATCTCTAGGTAAATCAAACTCATTCATTTATTATATAATAAATGGCTAAGGTATTTAAGTTAACGAGTGATACTTCTGTTTTAAAGAAGAAACTCCATTACGAATTAGACAACAGTAGCAACTATTTAAGTATAGGACTAGTTGGGTTTTACAGTACATATCTAACTCCAAACATAACAACAGAAAAAAACAGTTTCTCATATGGTAATAGACAAGTTTTTATACCAGAAGGGCAATATAATTTAAAATCACTTAATGAATATTTAAAATCTCAATCCATCAACATAACATTATCAGAAGATCATTTAAGAAATAGAGTTAAAATTGAAACTGATAGTAATGATGTTACAATTGGGAGTATAGGTACTGTCCTCGGGTTTAATGTTTTTGAAGTTTTAGAAAAAATAAAACACATATTGGAAGTAAGTTGCCAAAGTTTCATCCGTTTGATACTATAAATGTTCACTGTAATATAGCAGATGGCATGTTTGTTAAAGATACAGAATATACACATAGGGAAACAGGAATTTTAGCATCATTTAAAACAGATGCTGAGTTCAAACATAGTATTATTTACGAGCCTACTTATCCATTATTTTTTCCTATATCCAAAGACAAGGTTGACAATTTTGAGATAAGGATAACAGATGAGAATGATTCCTTAATTGATTTTGGTGGAGCAACAACAACTGTATTTTTACAAACTAAGATTTTCTCTTAAATAAATAGGAAGATGTGTTCTATTAAAGGTTGTATGTTTAGTGTTCCTTATAACGAACTAAAGGATTTAAATATTGATCATGTATTAACAAAGAAACAACTTAACAATAAAGCCAAGAAAATTGAAGAAGGTAGAGGAATGGATTTAACTTTAACTACTGCACAAATGAAAAAGATTAAGAAAGAGCATGTGGGTGGTTTTATCTTTACAATTCCAGCCATTTTAGCAGCTTTAGGAGCAGTTGGCTCATTAGCAGGTGGTGCAGCAGCGATTACTAAAACTGTATTGGATGCTAAGAAGAATAAACAAGAACTTGAAGAACAAAAAAGACACAATATGGCTATGGAAGAAAAGCAGGGAGCAGGTAAACCAAAGAAATCAAAAACTAAAACCATTGACCAACTTCGATATAGAGAGGTTGGTTAAAGAATTAAAGATAAAACAATTTAGAGGCGTATTTATGAGTGATCAACTTCCACAAAAACCCTATATAAATGAATGTGGTGTAGTTAACTTTGATAAATCAGAAAACATTGGTACTCATTGGATATGCTATTGGAAAGATAACAACATAAAGTACGTGTTCGATTCTTATGGTGGTGTTTCTCCTAAACAACTAGTACAATATCTTGGTACCGAAAACTTATTTTACAATGACGAACGAATACAAGACGGTTCAGTTATATGTGGTCATCTTTGTGTTAAGGTTTTAAATCTTCTAAATCAAGGGTATTCTTTTAGTGATGTTATGTATATGATTAAAAATGATTAAATATTATTAAGTTTAAGTACTTTTATGGTTTATATTCATAAAAGTTTTGTTTTAAGATAAATATGGAAGCTATACACAATAGATTTTTAGATTATTTTGAGAAGCATGAGGATGAACTAGATGCACTAGTTAGATTTAATTTTAATTGGTATTTTCGGGATGTTAGTAAGATAGACTTAAAAGATAAAAACAACGCATATACAGTTGTTCAGTTATGGAAAATGTTAATACCTAAATTTTTGTATACCGAAGAAGAGTTGGTAAAGTTATATCCAATAATTACCTTAAAGGAGTTGTTGAAAAATTATAGTTCTAGACCATTAAAATGCAGTAATTGTGGTTGTAAGTCATTAACAAAAGGTAGGAGTACATATATTTGTGATAATTGTTCTGTAATGAATGGTTTTGTTTACAGTACTTGTGAAGGAATGAGAGCTTGCGTAAGAAAACCATGGTATGATACTATAAAAAGATTTAAGTTACAGTTATCTCGTTTACAAGCTTTACAGTATAGAATTATTCCTGAAGAGGTGTTCAAGGTGTTAAATGATGAATTTAGAAATATATCAAAACATTTAATATCAACAAAAGATGTTCTAGAAGTATTAAAGAAAAACAAATACACAAAATATTATGATGATGTTTATTTAATACACTATCACCTTACCGATCAAAAACCATTAAACTTACAACATATGGAAGAAACACTTATAACCGACTTCGAAAACTTATACAAAACCTTTAAAGAACTATATCCGAAAAGAGTATTGTTTATTAACTTAAAATGTGTATTATACTATGTGTTGAAAAAGCACGATGTTCATGTTGATATTGATTTTAAACATTCATCTAAACAAATAGAGATGTTAAAGAAATGTTTTGAAAAATTAGGTTGGACATTTTCTGTATAATAAATGAGTATGGATATATTTGGTAATGTTAAAGATAGAAAAGATAATGTTGATATTAGTGAAGAAAAATTAAAATTGTTGGAGAATTTAAATGATGTTGTTAGCGTAAGTCAACTTAGATCAATAGAAACCCAATTAGAGAACGATAGAAAACGATTTGAAGATGCATTAGAAACGTTACAAGACACATACATAAAGAAAGAAGATCTTCAAAAGGTTAGGATGGATACTACTAAATTGATTATGCAGAAAGAAACTGTACCTCTACTATATCGATTAAGAGCTAAAAACGTTAAGGAGCCAATCTTTAGAATATTTAATCCCTCTAACGGTTACAAATTTCTCTATAATGGGAAAATAATGCACATGGAATTAAGTTTGGATAAATACTTTTTAGACATATATTTAGGTGATACTTTGATTGAAAATATACCTTTTGGTTTTAAGAAGAATGATATAATAACAATTAAACCAACTAAGAATTCGGCTATGGAAGAAGGTCAATTATTGTTTGTTGTGATGTACATAGAAAGAGAGCTTTCCTAAAGACGTTTGCTATATAATAAATATGGATATTTTTGGTAATGTATCTAATGCTATTGATAAACAAGATGTTGTAACATTAGAACAGCTTGAATCAGTGAAAAAAGAGTTTAATTTACTTACAAGAAAAGAAATTGTTGAAGTTCCATGTCGATTGGCAGAAGATGATCTTGGGAAACTAGTCTTTTTTGTACATAATTTAGCTGCTGCCTACAAATTTCTTTATAGAGGTAGGTTAATGCATATAGAATCGAGTTTTAATAAACATCTTATAGACTTATTTTTAAATGACGTTTTAGTTGAAAGTTTTCCATTACACTTTAATATAAATGATCAGTTAGCAATTAGACCATCTAAAGATTCTGAATTGAAAGAAGGTAAGTTATTATTGATTATTATGTATGTAGAAATAGAGGATGAAAACGAATCAAGTGATGATGATGATAATGTTAAAAGTATAGTATTAGGTAATGATAAATTTAAATTTTTTTTTTGTTGATTTTCTATACAATAAATAATGATGTATTGTGTTAAGTGTAAGAAGCTAACAGATACGGAGAAAGATACCATTAGAATTGAACAAACAAAGAATGGAAGATATCTAAAGAAAGGTATTTGTTCTGTATGTGGTGTTACTAAAACTCAATTCGTTAAAAAAACTCGATTGACTATATGAAGGTAAAGGTGTTAGAGAAGACATTATAGAAGAAATTCATAAACCATCTAGAAAAAACTTTGACAGATTAAGTGTGGTTATAAAAGGTATCGATGATCTTTGGCAAGCTGATCTTGTTGAAATGGATAGTGGAGTATTAAAAGGTGTTTCTAAATTAAATAAAGGTTATAAGTATCTGCTAACGATTATAGATGCGTTCTCTAAATATGCGTTTGCTGTTCCTGTTAAAGATAAAAGTGGTAAGAATGTTACAGAAGCATTCGAATCCATATTAAAAACGAGAAAACCTAGTAACTTACAAACTGATCAAGGTAAAGAGTTTTATAATAAAGAATTTAAGAAGTTAATGGAGGAAAATAAGATTAATCATTACTCAACCTATAGTGGTAAGAAAGCTTCTGTTGTTGAGAGATTTAATAGAACACTTAAACAAAACATGTGGAAAAGGTTCACAACACAAGGAAATTATAAATGGGTAGAGATATTACCAACATTGGTTAGTGAGTATAATAATAGAGTACATAGAACAATTGGTTTAAAGCCTATAGAAGTTAATAAGAAGAATGAGCGAACAATATTGGAAAAAGTGTATAAAAAGGAATATAGGCGTGTTAAACCCAAATACAAATTAGGTGATCATGTTCGTATAAGTAAATCGAAAAGATTATTTGAGAAAGGATATACACCTAATTGGTCAACAGAAGTATTTGTTATTAGTGAAGTTATTCCATCTAATCCACCTACCTATAGAATTAAAGATTTAGAAGAAGAGGATGTGCAAGGTAGATTTTATGAACCAGAACTATTAAAGACGAAACATAAAGATGAATACTTGGTGGAGAAAGTGTTGAGAAGGAAAGGTGATAAAGTAAATGTTAAATGGTTAGGTTTTGATGATTCACATAATAGTTGGATAGATAAGAGTAATGTTGTAGTGTAAAAATATAAATGTTTGTCTTTTATGGTTATTATTCCATAAAAGGTTGGTTTAAGATTACATAGAACAGGCGATGGGGAACGATTCTACCAACCGCTCATTTGTGTGGGTAAAAACTCCGAAAATGAAGTTAAAAATAAAGATTTTCTATATAATAAATATAAGTACTATGGATAACTCGTATAGTTTAAATGATATTTGCTATGAACAGATTAAAGATGATTACTGGTACGGTCTGTTTGGTGATTTTAAGTTGTTTATAGATAAAAAAACTGGTTACTTCAATGCTACTAAACTGTGTCAAGATGGTGGGAAAAGATTTGATAATTGGTTAAGGAACAAAGAATCACAAGAGTTGATAAGATACTACGATCAAAAAATAACCGACTCCTCATATACGAGGAATCGCTCTAAGTATCTAGTAAAAGGTGGAGGAGATACAGAAACAAATGTTATTATTTCCGGAACATACGTCTATAGGAAAATATTTCTTGCTATTGCTTTTTGGATTTCACAAGACTTTTATGACAGGTGTTATGATATTATAGAAGACTATTTCTCTAAAGACTTTAAACAATATAAGGATAACAACGATCAACTTCAAACAAGACTACAAGAAATAGAACAACAAATGAATGAATTACGTATAAACAATGAGAAACAAGAAATGGAAATAAATCATCTTAAAACAATCGCAGCACCATATACAAACGATAATTCAAAAGATAATTGTCTAATCATATATAAGAAGAACAAACCTAATGATCCTTTCCCTTATTATGCTATCTGATGTCAGAAGAGAAGCCTATATAAACCTCTTAATGAAGCAGAAGAAAAATATCCGAATCATGTAATAATATATGAAAAGTTTAGAGATCCTAACAGTATTAAGTTATTCAATCTAATGCAGCAAGAACTAGATATTAGTAAAGGTAAAGGTAATGAGTTTTGGATATCACTATCAGAAGAAGAATTGATTAAAGAAATTGATTGTTTATATGATAGGTTATTATCTGATAATTAAGGTTAATATTAAATAATTAAAGTTACAACTTTTATGATATAATAATCATAAAAGATAATTAAGGTTAATATCTAATAATTAAGGTTACGACTTTTATGATATAATAGTCATAAAAGGTAATTAGTTAAACATTAAACAAACCATCTGCTGTAACATCGAATGCTAAATTCAATATACCACCTAAATCAGGATTATTACAGTATTTTCTTATTATAACTCTCTAATCTACATAATGTCTAAATAAATATATAAACTCTACAGAGAGGTGTTGAAAAATGGAAATGTTATGCCAATGAACTTTGTCTTTGAACTCTGCAATAAATCCTTCTGTTAAATTTTGAAATATTGAAATTATTTCCCAATCTACTTTGTCAGCGTAATCTCTTATAAGGTTTTCTGATAAATGTTGAGTTCCAGATAAGCGTCCCCAAGAAACTTTATCTGCATGTTCTCGTATAAAGGCTTCAGAGAGTTTGCTTCCATAAGATATAGCATCAAAATCAACTTTATCTATAAACTCATTAATAAATTCTTCAGATAGCTTTTGGTTATACGATACTTCCTTCCAATCAACTCTATATGCAAATTCTCTTATAAAGTCTTCTGATAAGTCTTGGCTTCCTGAAATAATCTCCCAATCAACTTTATCAGCTAATTCTCTTATAAACTCTTCTGATAACTTTTTCCATGAACATATTTCGCTCAAATTAACTTTCTGCAGATATTTACGTATGAAGTCTTCTGTAATGTAATCATAGTTATATTCCTCCTCATAATCATCATAGCCTATAGATAGCCATTGTTCATCAGTCAGTGAATCTAATATCTCATCAGACAAATTCATAACATTTGCATAGAGAATGTTTTGTATAAGAAATGAGTTGTTTTCTTTAGTGGCTTTCTTGAACAAATGATCTAACATATTTATGGACACACTAAAATTTATTTTGTCTTCATCATTATAACCACCAATATCTAAATATTTACATACACAATCAAATATAGGTTTGTAAGATAATATTTCCTTAGCACTAGTCATATTTGTTTTTATTCTTAGATTTTAAATTTATTTCATTTTTGTTGGTTTTCTATATAACAAATACTGAGAAAGAATTTGATTTATTACATGATAGACTTAAACTAATTCATGAAGATCTTAAACTCTTAGCAGCACTACTAGAGAAGCAAATACTGTTAAAGGAAAAAGAATTATTAACAATGCAAAAAAAAACATCTGATTTGAGTAGTAATGATGAATATAAATATGGTAGTGATGATTATGATGATGATGAGTAAGTTTACAAAATGATTCAGTTTTAAATGTGTATAAGTAACTTTGATGGGCCTTCCCATGAAAGTTCTAGACTAACACGCAGTTTAAACATATGTAGGCACATGCAGATGTTTGAACGATGTGTTAAAAAAATTGACGAAAATGAAGTAAAAAATTTGGTGTAGGTAACAATTGAAGAGTATAAAGATTTTCTAAATATTAAATAAGATGAGTAATTATAATAGATTTACTGTAGTAGAGTTAAGGCGACAATGTAAAGAAAAGGGAATCAAAAGATATTCCCGATTAAGAAAAGCAGAACTGATAGACCTTCTTAAACAATATGATGATGAACAAAGCAGAAGACAGATTAGAGATATATTCCCCTTTAAACAAGAAGTAATTGAAGAACCGAAACCAGCACTTATACCTATAAAAGTAGAATTAGAAGAAACAGCATTCAAGAAGCGCTTACAAACCGTTAAAGTTGAAAACACAGGAGGATATAAAGACCCAATAAAATTTTTAGATACAAGTGGAAGAGTTGCTATTAACAAAATCAAAGAGGAATTAAAATTTCATCCAGTTAAAGTAAACCTTGTTCTCATTTGTGATTATATAAAAGATAAAGAAATACAAGAACGCAATTTCAAAACATCAAACGAGAGAATATTAGAATCAACTGACTTAAGTGAATATATATCTTATGCCAAACAAAAACTTCGTAGAGAAATGGAAGAATTTCAAGGCCGAGGATCAGGATGGACGTTACATCAAATTAAACACCTAGAAATCAGATTAAATAAGTATGTACCATTAAGAGCTTCTTCCTATATTGAACTTCCAAAGCAGATTAAAGATAAGAAAGCAGTAATGAATATTCAAAATAAAGATAATAAATGTTTCTTATATTCTATTGCAAGTTATTTAAAACCTATTGATAGAACCGTTTCAAAAAATCCTCAAAGACCCTCTCATTATAAACAACTTGTTAATGAATTACAAAAGAAATATTGTGATGGTATTGAGTTTCCTGTACAGTTAAAAGATATAGTTAAGTTTGAAAAAAGAAGTAATATCTCCATCAATGTTTACAGCTATGACAAGAACTATAATGTATATCCACTTCAAATCACAAAAAATAAGCAGGAAACTCATATCAATTTATTATATGTAAAAGATGGAAAAAACAGTCATTTTTGTTGGATAAAAGACCTATCACGATTAATAAGAAGTCAAGTGACAAAACATACTGAGAAGTTATACTTTTGTGATAGATGTTTAACAAGGCACTTTCGAAATGAGAAGCAGTTGCAAAAACATGAATTAGATTGTAAAGAGCATGAGGCTGTTAGAATAGAACTTCCTAAACCATATGACAATCAAATAGAATTTCAAAACTATAATCGATCTTTGAGAGTTCCATTTACGATAATAGCTGACTTTGAATGTATCTTATGTAAGTTAAAAATAGAGCATAATTGTAGTAAAACAGTAAAATATCAAAAGCATAAACCAATGAGTTTTTGTTACTATGTCAAGTATTCAAATGGAGACTACAAAGCCCCTGTTAGTTATATAGGTCCAGATGCTGCGAAAGTATTTATTGAAATGTTACAAAAAGAAGCAATAGAAATTATGGAAATATATAAAAGGGTAGTTGATATGATCCCGCTTAGTGAGGAGGAAATAGAAGTTTATAACAGTTCGGATACTTGTCATATATGTGAGAAAAACTTGAATGACTTACCACCAGCTGTTGAGAAAAAAATAAATATACTGAAGAAGAAAATACAGTTCTACAAGGATAAAGATGATATGAGTGAAAAAATAGAAGAATGGAAGCATGACTTAAAAAAGTGTTTGTATAAGATAAATAAAAATAAAGCAAAAGTAAGAGATCATGATCATTTAACTGGAAAGTTTAGAGGTGCTGCTCACAGTTATTGCAATTTAAACTATAAAAATCCTAACTTTGTTCCTGTATTTCTTCACAACTTAACTGGCTATGATACGCATTTGTTTATTAAGGAGTTAGCTTATGATACACAGAAAATTAAACTGATTGCAAACAATGAGGAAAGGTACATAACATATGAAAAATATGTAAAAGCAGGACCAAAAAAAGATGGAATAAATTTAAGATTTGTTGATTCATTTAGATTTATGTCAAAGAGTTTAGCAGAGTTAACAAAGAATTTAAAGCCAGAACAATTTCGAGAAACATTAAAGTTTTTCCCGATTGATAAACTTGATCTAGTTAATACTAAAGGTGATTATCCATTTGATTATGTTGATTCATTTGAAAAATTGAAAGAACCTGTTCCATTGTCTCCAGACAAATTTACAAACAGATTAACAGGAGAAAAAATGAGTCCTGAACGTCATAAGCTTCATGTACGAGTTTGTAAAGAATTCAATCTAGAGTTATTGGAGGACTTAACTGAACATTATAACAAAACAGATGTCCTTCAATTAACAGATATATTTGAAAACTTTAGAGATGTGTGTTTAAAGGCATATGGATTAGATCCTGCTTGGTATTATACAGCACCAGGTCTATCGTGGGATGCAATGTTAAAGATGACTAAAATTAACTTGGAAATGTTGACTGATTATGATAAAATACTAATGTTAGAAAAGGGTATACGAGGAGGAATCTCACAATGCAGTAAAAGATATGTAAAAGCTAACAACAAATATATGCAAGATTATAATAAAGATGAGTGTTCAACATACCTAGCATATCTAGACGCAAACAACTTATATGGATGGGCTATGAATCAATACATGCCTTATAAAGATTTTAAGTGGGTTAAACCTTACATAGATATAATGAACAATCCGGATGACTCAGAAACTGGTTACATATTAGAAGTAGATTTAGAATATCCAAAGCATTTACATAACAAGCATTCTGATTTACCATTAGCTCCAGAGAACATGTGTCCACCCGGCTCAAAACAATCGAAATTATTAACAACGCTTTACAATAAGGAAAGATATGTAATTCACTATAGAAACTTAAAACTTTATATGTCACTTGGGATGAGATTGAAGAAAGTGCATAGGGTATTAGAGTTTAAACAATCAAACTGGCTAAAGAAATACATTGATTTAAATACAGAGATGAGGACGCAAGCTAAAAACAAGTTTGAAGAAGATTTTTATAAGCTCATGAATAACTCGGTATTTGGAAAGACTATGGAAAATATTCGAAAAAGACAGCCCATACAATTAGAATGTGATCCTAAGAGGTAGAAGCATTAATTGCTAAACCTAACTTTGATTACAGAACAATATTTAGTGAGAACTTGTGTGCTATACATATGAAAAAAGAGCGATTAACATTTAATAAGCCAATATATGTTGGTATGAGTGTGTTAGAACTATCGAAGCTATTAATGTATGATTTTCACTATAACACGATGAAGCCGAAATATGGAAACAATATAGATTTATGTTATATGGATACTGATAGCTTTATATATGAGATTGAGACTGAAGACTTTTACAAAGATATAGCAGAAATAGTTGACCAGTTTGACACGAGTGAATACAAGGAAAATAACATATATGGACTACCACTAATAAACAAAAAAGTAATAGGTAAGATGAAAGATGAAAATAAAGGTAAGATAATGACAGAGTTTATTGGATTGAGATCAAAGATGTATGCTTATAGAGTAGAAAATAAAGAAGAGAAAAAAGCTAAAGGAGTAACTAAATGTGTAGTTGCTAAGGAGTTGCAGTTTGATGATTATAAAGAAAGCTTATTTAAAAATGTTAAAACGTATAAGGATATAAACCTCATTAGAAGTTATAAGCATGATATATATAGCATAACCATTCATAAGCTAGCATTAGATTCCTCAGACGATAAAAGATATATATACTACGAGATGGTGTAAATACGTTAGCTTGGGGGCATTATGGGATAGAAGAGGAGTAGATGTAATTATATGTAGTGTAGTTTTAGTTGTAAGTTTTTGATGTAAGTTTTTATGATTTTAAATGTCATAAAAGCATATTCAATCTCACTTTGCGCTATCCTTCTGTGTTAAAGTGTAATAATTAGTGGTGGGTTCATAATTTTTT
This sequence comes from Thermobia domestica, assembly GCF_964235325.1. Taxonomy (NCBI): domain Eukaryota; kingdom Metazoa; phylum Arthropoda; class Insecta; order Zygentoma; family Lepismatidae; genus Thermobia; species Thermobia domestica. Next base: position 1,205,929 of record NC_137463.1, read on the forward strand.
GGTAGTTAGGGGGTGGAAGGGGGGAAAGTGGGGCAGAACCTACATATGTACCCTACTGAAACCGAAACCGCAAATGAGGTTTTCGAAACCGAAACCGCAAAAGCGGATTTCCAAACGGAACCGCAAAAGATCTTTTCGAAAGCGAAAGCCGTCCGAACCCGTGTTTGCGGTTTTATAAGCAAAACCATGTTTGTCCTTTTCAAAGCAGAAACAATATTTGCTGTTTATAATTACACCGTTTAACAATATTGTGAAAGCATCTATACATCGAGACAATTGTATTGATTTATATGTGTGTTTTAACTTTTTTTATTTGCTCCAAGGCTATTATGGTAATATGTGCAGCACTGCGCGAAAGGGATAGTTCGATGGTTGTACAAGTCACAGCTAAATTAGGGTTGCCATATTTTAAAATCAGAAAAGTGGCGGGTTCTAAACTGTACGGACTGATGTGAACTTCTGTGTTACAAATACTGACCTGGGATCCTTCGCACTTTTTTTTTAGTTATTTCTTTGATGACACTTCCAATGCACTTTTCGGCTGCAGGGAAGCAAACTGGACCCCGCCTGATTTTCATATATTTTTGTAAATTAGACCACGAAGAATGCCAATCTGAAGGAATTTTGACATTTCGAATGTCGGAACTCGAGATATTCGAACATAAAAGTAACCATGGAAACAAACTGAACCAGGGATGAATTCAGGGGGTATTCCGGGGGGAATCTCCCCCCCGAAGAATAATTCATTCCTCCCCCGGAGAAACTCCCAAAATTTCAGTCACAAAATGTAGAAATTACTTCACCCAATTATTTGTTTTTCTTTCCGTGCACGTGCAGACGAAATCCGATCTCTCAATATACATATAAATGACGCAGACTCATTCTATATAAATATTAAACATGCAACATCTAAGGTAGAATACCAAATAGTCAATAAAACCTGTATTTCTTAACGCTATGACTGAGTTTGGCAGAACATGAAATTGTCAACTGTTGAAGAAATGTTTGTATTTTAGTAGGTACTATACTCTCGCCCTCTCGCTCTATATGATCTCTGATGTCAGCAGACTTCATTTCTTGAAAATGTACAGCTCTAGCATCATTTGAAATAGAGCGCCTAAATTCCATTTCTCACATCGGAAGTAACAGACGTAAATGTGTTTTACGATTGTTAAAGAAGTCAGTTAAAGGGTGAGATTCAGAGGGTGTCATTTAGAGGGATCGGGGAAGAACAGTTATCCCTACTGGGTTAGAGATTTATATAGAATTTATCAATATAATAGTAGTATATAAGTGAAAGATTACTATTGAAGGTGACGAAGGAGCGGCAAGCGGGGCGACGGCCCCGGGCACCGAAGTAAAGGGCGCACGATTCGGGAGGGAAAAAGAACAGAAAAGAAGGAAAGAAAAAAGAGAGGAATTAAACACATGTGCACATATATAAAATAAAAGGAAAAAAGTAATAAAAAGTGCTCAAAATCAAGGAAAAGCAGGGTTTACTTTTTAAAATTTTCTCACCTTTCGCAGCTGGTCTGTTGACCTCACTCATATGTACGGGGGTGCCGTCGTATAGTCTCGCCCCAAGCGCTGATTTTTCACGACACGGCACTAATCCTACTGAAGATTTCGTAAACTAAACTATTGATGTGTGTGCAGTGAAGAAACCAATGCTAATATACTTTATTTAGAATCAGAAGTGTGAGAAAAAATGATTACTTTTTGTTAAGATATTCCTATGTATTTTTTTTTAGGACAAAAAATATTTGAGTTAATTTAAATCTTTTTAAAAACTTCTACATTAGTAACAAACAGTAACTACTGAATATAGGGAAAAAAATAACCAAAATAGCTACTGTAAATAGCAGTTAAAGTTTAGTCTAAAAATATATTTGCCAGTCTTTATTTAATGTTTTAGACAAAATTAAAGGATTTTTTAAAAAATTATAATCTCTCATTAAATATTTATCAGCAATTAGTCTCAATATTAGCTAAGATGTGCATGTGAATGGAATTGTTAAATATGCTGCTTTCTTGCAAAAATACAAAAAAAAAACAACCCTCCCCCTCCGAGGAGTTCACATTCCCCCCTGGAGAAAATGTTTGAATTCAACACTGAACTGGACCCCACCTGATTTTTATATATTTTGTAGACCACGAGAAACACGAATCTGAAGGAATTTTAACATTCCGACTTCCCGAACTCGAACAGTAGTTTTATATAGTATGTATAAAAGTAACGAAGAAAGTTCTGTCGCTTTTTGACCTATCACGTTAGAGCATCGATATGTCACCTAAGACGTATCTGGAAGATCAAAAATAGTACCCATCAGCATCAACGACCTTCTGCCAACGTTCGGCATGGGCATGGATTCCTTCGCGGTAGAACTTGGTTTGCCGTGAAGCGAAGAAGGTATCAAGTGCATTTTGCACCTCTACTACGGAGTTGAACTGAAGTTCTCTAAGGTGAGTGTCCAAGGAATGGAACAGGTGATAATCGGACGGTGCAATGTCCGGGAAGTATGGCGGATTCAATAGTGTTTCACGTCCAAGGCGTAGGATGGTGTATCGGGTCATTCTATCCATGTGGGGCTTAGCGTTGCCCGTAACGGGAGAACCCCTTAGCGATTGAGAAGTGCTGGCTCCAGGCTTTTGAGTTTTTCTTGAACACGGCTCAATTGCTGACAGTACACAGTCACATTGATGTTCTACTCTGACCAGCCGGTAGCAGTTCCCGATGCACGATGTCGCGCGCAGTCCACCAAACACACAGGAGGACTTTCTGCTCCATTACTGGTTTCAGCTGTTTTGGAACCGGTTCATGGGATTTTAACCAATGATGGCGACGCCGTGGAGCTTCGTACAGGACCCACTTCTCATCACATGTCAACATCCCGTCCAGAAATGGATTCTTCCTCAGACGAGTCAGCAAAGAAACACAGGTGTCTGCTCGCGTAGCCTTCTGGATCGGAGTAAAAATCATGTGGGACCAATAGACTCAACTTATAGTGCTTTCCAAGTTGATGGAGGTGCTGCTGAATGATTTCTCCACTCACATTGAATGTTAGCCCCAGTTCCTCACATGTCTGGCCACTGTTCGCCTCAATTGCTACCTGAAGATCTTAATTTTGTATATGTGTTGGTCTTCCGGCACGTGGTGCGTCTTTCGTGAATGTTTTGTCACCGTTCTTAAACTTTCTAAACCACTCTTGCACTGTCTGCGTAATCACGACATCCTCACGAAAGGCCTGAGATATCTTCCGCCCCGCTGCAGTGGTATTTGACCCAAGTTTGAACTCGTACAGCATACACGCCCTTATGACGCTCTGTGGAGGTTCCATATTCACTTTGTCCTTACACAAGTTCACGTTGTAACTGAACTGCCACAAGTAGGTAGAATGTTGGATATACCCACACCAACATCTGACCTTCGCCTTTTCTCCATTCGCATTGAACTCAGGGTGTGAGGACCAATTGAACATAGACCTTCACAAAAAGTGACAGAACTTTCTTGGTTACCTTTATATATCTCAGAGGACGTAATATGTTTCGTATAGAGAATATAGTGTTCTTTTTTATATAAATACATAGCGTCTATATCATGAGCGCCCGCAGGATTTTTTCCAAGGAGGGGCAAGACACACACACACATACATACATATTACACCCACATCTCATCCCAGTCTCACATCAAAAGACGTATGCACGTAATCCTTCATGGCGAACTGATCAATTATTTTAGCATATAGTATATCTTCATTAACTAGCCTATATAGTAAACATATATAAAAAAAATCAACAGATTTGAATTAGGATAGCATTGACAGGAAAAAGACACAACACAAATAATCTACGTAGCCTACATTTCATTCATTGGTGTTCGTTGAACAGAAATTCTAGTCGACGAGGACCCTCCTTAGCGAATCTTATAATTGCTTGATGTATGAACACTTTCTTGTTTGCAAGCACATATTTTCGGTGGACACAATATACACAGTCCACTGGGTCTTTTCTCCTTCATTCATAAGCGTAACCAAGCTTTTACTCTCATTAAAGTACTAAATGAACGTTCTACTGTGCAAATAGTCGCTGGGAAGGGAAGGAATATTTCTATTACACTCCCAACAGCGACAGCCGAGGCTCCGGTAGCTGTGTATAGTTGGTGAAAGCAAATGAAATGAAATCTTTAAGTTTTACGTCCCACGATTATGCCGGAGAGACTAAAGGAGACGGTGATGATGAGTAATGAATGAAAATGGTGGAATGAAGAAAGTGGGAGAAACCGGGAGAATCCCGATAAAACCCACGCACACGGTGTTTGTCCAAAACAAAGTTCACTTGGCGCGAGTTGGAATAGAACCGAGAACCCCATGTACCAGATGTGAAAGTTGGTGAAAGCAGTTGGTGACATCTGGATGATTTTCAAACATGTCCAAAATAACTTCAATGTATTCTTGTGACTTGGAAAGATATATTGCCTCTCCCTGTAGAGCATTTGTAGTTGGCTCTAAAATAGCACTGTATTTGGCCATGATGTGCATTGATATTAATGTACCAGATGACCCTGACGAATGTAAGTACGTAATGAGTTCTTTGTTGCGAGCTTCTGTTTCCACCAGGAGACAGCTGTTTTAGGCAAATTCACTATTTCTGAGACTTTTCCAAAAATATTGTGATGTTTTAGTTCTTTGCAGACCACCATGTTTCACAGAAGAGAGGCACATTATGAACAAGACAGACCCGGCAGACCTTTCACGAAAAAAATTGATTATATTTTGCATAGTTGCAACTGAATTTCGAATGTGTTTAACTTCATTATTGTCATTAATAACTAAATTTAATTTATGGCTAGTACAGTGAAGAAATAACGCCTTAGGATATTGTTTTCGTATTATTCTGTTCACACCACCTTCCGCTCCTACCATTGTGTCGCATTCGTCATAACTATGTCCACATAATTTCGACATATCAAGGTCACATTTTGACAAAAAAGATAAAACTTCAGTTACAATTACCTTTGTGTTAAGTTCCTGTAGAGCCACAAAACCAAGGAATTCTTCTATTTTGGGTTGATTTAGAGTTGAGTCTAAATATTTAATTCCTACTGACAGCTGTTCTACACCAGAAATGTCCACACTTTCATCAGCAATTACTCAGAATGATTTTCTTTATGAGCTTCCTTAACTAAAGCAATTCCTTTTCACAAACTGAAATCAATTCATTTTGAATTCATTGTGAAGTATATTTCGCAATGTCGATCGTTCTTTGAACACAGTGAGCTCAGTGAAGATTTCAACTAACATGTTTCCTGCAGTAGTGAGGCGTTAGTATGACGCTAATCATACGTCAAAACTACTCTGCGCAAGGCGGAGTGTATCCAGGCTAGACAAGAAAGTCTAACACATCAAGGAACACACTCGAATTTGATTTATCACCTCGAAGAGATATATCATGTGCTGTGCAGAAAAAGATGGAAGATAATATCGGACCTAGCATTCTTTTTGTTACTTACAACTTGCTTAATTCCGGAATTCGAACAACGCTATTCTGACCCTTTTTGCCTCTTAGTAAAAAAAGTCATATCCATTCTGAACACTACACCATTAACAGAAATTTAAAAAAAAGCATCTTCGGCTTCCGAAAGCAATTAAACTCAAACTTTTGTCACCAGAAGAGCCTATAAAATTTAACTTTTTTCGAAAATCCAAGGGGGCAATTGCCCCCCCTGTGGGCGCCCATGGTCTATATTAAACTTTAAGTTTTAATATCTCGAGTTCCGGAAGTCGGAATGGCAAAAATCCTTCAGATTCGTGTTCCTCGTGATCTAGTTTATAAAATATATAAAAATCAGATGGGGGTCGGTTTAGTGATGTGAGGTGGAAAATTTTCCGCTATATTTTTCCGGAAAATTTTCCGCTATATTTTTCCGGAAAATTTTCCGTTCTAAAAAATATAAGTAATCAAGTAACAATTCCTCAGCAATCATAAAATTGGTTGAATTCATGTATAGAAATGTTAAAAAGTGAAAGATCGTTTAAAGAATCAGAAAATTTTCATGGCTCAGACAATTTTCAGTACTATGTAGGAACAAGTTAAACAATTTTACATGAATCGAAATATTTTCTGTCTTATATGGAAAAGTTGAAGATCTTTTTATGAGTCGGAAAGTTTTCATCATATTGAAACGAGAAGCAAAACAACTTTTTTTGTGAATCTGAAAGTTTTATTGCTCTGTAGAAACAAGTGAGAGTAATTTTCATAGATCGGAAAATTTTCATCACGATGTAGAAACAAGTGGAAAACACTTTTCATAGGTCTGACAATTTTGGATATTATGTATAGTGATGTTAGGTGGAAAATTTTCCACTATATTTAACTGCACATAGAGCTACAAAATTGAATTTCAATAGAGGAAAGTAAGTCAGCAACAAATTATAATTTTCCAATTAGCTTTCGGGAACCGGAAAATTTTCTAATATTTCAAGTTGGGAAATAAAATTTTACACAGTGTTTCTCTCTCCCTCTTGCTCTGCGAGCTCCTTTGTTGCTAAGCGGTTAGCATACGCGCCTTTGGCATGGAAAGCCTGGTTTCGATTCTCAGCGGGAGCTCATGTAGTTTGGATTCCACGTTAATCAGTTGGTACCTTTTATATAGTCTTGCTGCTGAAAGGGACATTAAACTCAAAATCAACTCAATTCAACTCCTCTCTCTCTCTCTCTCTCTCTCTCTCTCTCTGTGTGTGTGTGTGTGTGTGTATGCAAAGTGCAGAGAACATACATCGAGTTCGTAGAGTACAAATATCCCATTCTATTATTTAAAATTTCTATTTATTAAAAGTCATGAATATTTTCCGATTCATAAAAACATACTCCACTTATTCATTCGATTCACGAAAAATTGTTCCACTTGTTCCTACATAGTACTGAAAATTGTCTGAGCCATGAACATTTTCAAATTCTTTAAACGATCTTTCACTTTTTAACATTTCTATACATGAATTCAATCAATTTTATGAATACTGACGAATTGTTACTTAATCACTGATATTTGTTAAGAACGGAAAATTTTCCGGAAAAATATAGAAGAAAATTTTCCACCTCACATCTCGACTAAACAACGATGTAGGAATAAGTGGAGTATGTTTTTATGAATCGGAAAGTTTTCATCACTGGGTCGGTTTATTTCGGAAGTCACTTTATGTTCTTATATCTCGAGTTCCGAAATTCGGAATTTCAAAATTCCTTTAGATTCGTGTTCCTCGTCGTCTACTTTACAAAATATATAAAAATCAGGTGGGGTTCAGTTTGCTTCCGTCGTCACTTTATATTCGAATATCTCGAGTTCCGAAATTTGGAATGTCAAAATTCCTTCATATTCGTGTTCCCCGTGGTCTAATTTACAAAATATATAAAAATCAGGTGGGGTCCAGTTTGCTTCCGTCGTCACTTTATACTCGAATATCTCGAGTTCCGAAATTTGGAATGTCAAAATTCCTTCAGATTCGTGTTGCTCGTGGTCTAGTTTACAAAATATATAAAAATCAGGTGAGGTTTAGTTTGCTTCGGTGGTCATTTTATATTCGAATATCTCGAGTCCCGAAATTTGGAATGTCAAAATTCCTTCAGATTCGTGTTCCTCGTGGTCTAGTTTACAAAATGTATAAAAATCAGGTGGGGTCCAGTTTGCTTCCGTGGTCACTTTATACTCGAATATCTCGAGTTCCGAAATTCGGAATGTCAAAATTCCTTCATATTCGTGTTCCCCGTGGTCTAATTTACAAAATATATAAAAATCAGGTGGGGTCCAGTTTGCTTCCGTGGTCACTTTATACTCGAATATCTCGAGTTCCGAAATTTGGAATGTCAAAATTACTTCAGATTCGTGTTCCTCGTGGTCTAGTTTACAAAATGTATAAAAATCAGGTGGGGTCCAGTTTACTTCCGTGGTCACTTTATGATCGAATATCTCGAGTTCCGAAATTCTGAATGTCAAAATTCCTTCAGATTCGTGTTTCTCGTGGTCTAGTTTACAAAATGTATAAAAATCAGGTGGGGTTTAGTTTGCTTCCGTGGTCACTTTATACTCGAATATCTCGAGTTCCGAAATTCGGAATGTCAAAATTCCTTCAGATTCGTGTTTCTCGTGGTGTAATTTATAAAATATATAAAAACCAGGTGGGGTCATTTTGCTTCCCTGCAGCCTACTTTTCAAACGAAACTGAGTTTTCCAGAGTGTACATTTTGCTTCAAACTGACTTGGCTAACCTACGTAAATTCGCATCTATAAGAGTCTTTAAAGTTACACTTCAAATTGTCGTTCTGCATTCTTGTAGCTTATGAAGGCATGAATAATTCAAGTATATTTGTCACAACATCTACATTCGTATAGAACTTCCAATACATTACATTAAAAACATATGAACTACACAAAGAAAACCATTGTGCATTAGAGCAGATCTCTTATTAATAAATGAACCTGCACACGCGCACTGCTCAGATAGCCCACAGCCTGAGCCTAAGCGCGAGTCCAAATTTAACTCAATCGCGATTCAGATTGTCAGAGGTGTGGCGGTTTACGTTGAATATACCACCACTTTATCAACTAAGTCGTCTTAGATTTTTCTCCAATTCCAAAAATCGGGTGGTTTTTCGTGATTAAGATATGTTTAAGCGGGAGACGAATATAGAACCTGAAAATCGGGTGGTACCCGTTAAAATCGGGTAATATGACAACACTAAGCTAAATAGAAAATAAGGTATATCCCTATTTAAGATCACTCTACATGCAACTCATAAAATTCAATTTGAAATTTCATCCACTTAGACTATCTTTTATATTATCATCGGATTTTTTCAAAAACCGATTTCGACAGCACTAGTTTTTACTATTTTTTACCTTGCATCTCCACTTAGTTTTTGTTTATAACTTTGAAGAAAAAATGCATAAAGGAATGCTGTATTGTAAATATTTGATTTTTTGAAAGATATATTTATCCTGCTTATCAATTTTTTAATTTCTGCAATTTTTGTAAGATAAGCAACCACACTTTAATATTTTTTTACTTTTTTGCCGCGCAATTATGGACGGTGAACAGTTTGACTTACTTTTTTACGGAATTTTTTTAGAAGCATAACATACAAAGTATAAAAAAATATTTTAACAATGTAAAACAACTAGTTAAATAATTACAAACACCAAAACAAAAGATAAAACCATAATTAAAATTACATAAAAAAATGAAAACACAAAAATATTATAAACAGAATATTTAAGATTGTAGCGGAAAAACTGAACGCTACATTCTCCCCTGCCACATAAAAAATATGAGTAAAAAGTTAAGTTTTTAAATATTTTTTCATATTATTTTAATTTTACCTAAATATTTTACTAAAAGTACTTAGTATATTTAATATATAAAAGTTTATGCTGAAGAATATTACGAAGTTAACTTACCATATTAACGTTTAGTAGATACACAACTGTTATTAAATAATGTTTATACAATGAAAACTATAAATTTATTAAATATTGATATATAAGAAATGTATTAAATAAATTAATTTGATGTAATTATAACATAATTTTTAATAGTTTTTTTTTGGGGGGGAGAATGAAATATTTTTAAATTTGAAAAATAGGCCTAGAGTTGATCGATGTTCACCAGGTTATGGCGTACGCTGATGAAGTAAATTTAATAGGGGATGATAGGGGAACAACAGAAAGAAATGCAGAGTTCTTATTAAACGCTTGCAGCGACATGAAACAATAGAAGTAAATGTAGAGAAAACTAAATACATGGAAGTGCGTCGGGACCGTAATACGGCAAATTATGAATGCGTTAAAATATTAAATAATACTTTTGATAAAGTGGATATTTTCAAATATCTAGGATTAATATTAACAAACGAAAATAATATTCACGAAGAAATTAAATGTCGACTAAAAACAGGAAATTCGTGTTATTATTCAGTTCAAAATCTCTTGTCTTCGCGAATTCTGTCGAGTAATTTGAAGCTTAAAATATATCAAACGATAATCATGCCTGTTGTTCTGTATGGTTTCCAAACATGGTCACTTACTCTAAGGGAAGAACATAGACTGAAAGTATTTGAGAACAAGATCCTGAGACTAATATTCAGACCCAAGAGGAACGGGAAAGGGGAATGGCGGAAACTTCACAACGAAGAACTACATAATTTTTACTTATTACCAAACATTGTTAGGGTCATCAAGTCTAGGAGGCTTAGGTGGGATGTAGCTAGGATTGAAGAAAGTAGAAACGCTTTCAAAGTCTTGACTGGAAGACCAATCGGAAAACGACCATTAGGAAGACCAAGGCGGATGGGAAGACAATATTAAGATGGATCTCGCAGAAATAGGAATCCAAAGTAGAAACTGCGGGATCCAGCTGACTAAGGATAGAAGTCAGTGGAGAGCTTTTGTGAACGCGGCATTGAACCTCCGAGTTCCATAGGCCATAGAGTTAGTTAGATTACGAAGCATGAGTAGATGCCTAAGCTGATACTACAGATAGATGAACTGAAAAGATGGGTTCTACTGACATTGGGTAGTCTATGTACTCTTCGTATGCTAGGGCCTAGGGGAGAGGGGGAGATAAGATTTCACATCAGGTTACGTCACGCACAGTTGCACACCTTCATTTTTCATTAAAAATGGAAAAGCCAAGGGAAACCAATTTCCTCTCACTTTCCTTTGTGGCAGTCGGACACAAATCATCACACTTATCTGCAACAAGCACTTTTCAAATCGGATTATTGGGAGAGCCTCCAGTTCCAATGTTGAGGGAGACATGTCTCCCCATTTCCCCGGAATTTGTGCACGTACGTACAGCTGAGAGAACTTTCCAGCGTGAGGAGAGAGGCATTTATTGGTATTTATTGCAATTTGTGCCCAAGTAGCGGAAGTGGAATTAATACGTATTGATGAGACTACTAAACGCACTATAGCACGAAGTTCAGTTTGAAATACTACAGAATACTATTCTTTTTTAAAAAATGGAAAAGCCAAGAGAAATCAATTCATCTTACATTCCATTGTGGCAGTCGCAAACAAATCATCACACTTATCCCAAAAAGCACTTTCCACGTCAGATTATCGGGGGGCATGTCCTCCTCGTCTCCCGCCGGGATTTGCACCATTGGAAGCAGTAGCTGTTTGAAAAAATGAAATCTTTAAGTTTTACGTCCCACGGTTAGGCCGGTTAGGCTAAAGGAGACGGTGATGATAAGTAATGAATGAAATGAAGAAAGTGTGAGGAACAGGTGAACCCCGAGAAAACCCATGCACACGGTCTTTGTCCAACACAAGTCCACACGGCGCAAGGTGGAATCGAACCAGGGACCTCAAGCACTGGAGGTGAACGCTCTACCACTGAGCCACAGCACTCGCGAGTAGCTGTTTGAGTGAAAGTCTAGAATTTACCTCAAAAAGTGGAAATCCTACAAAGGGTTCTTCTAAAGTTCTCAGAAAGGATTAAGGAGTGCAGTACTTGAAAGATCACAGAAGGGGAGAAGATAAAATAGCCAGAATAATAATAATAATAAAAATACTGCGGAATATTGTATTTGCAATTTCATTTCTGCAACTGGGAATTCCCGCTCCTGCATGATAGACAACTTCGTATAATGTCACTTTAACATTCCCTTTCGTCCTTATGTCACTCCCTCCCTCAACAAGGGAATCAGGATCTCTTCCCCCCCCCCCCTAGCGATTGTCCCGGAGAAATAAACAAAATATTCATAACATGTTTTGTGTTTTTGCTGCTCTGTTATTTAGCTTCTTTTGTAGTTGCTGCAGTTGTTCGCTGGTGGCGTTTCGCGCGTTGAGCTAAAGGAGAGAAAGCAGGTCTATTGGAGCGTGCGCCAGTGTTAGTAAACGTTAGCTGTCATTGAATGCAGGCGACATATTAATGAACCAAAGGGCAAGAGGCAATCAGTTCGTTTACAACTGCTGCTGAGATGTTGTCTCATAACGTAAGGAAGTGGTTGGAGATAATGTTGGTCCATTGGAGAACGCTGGTCGTTATTTTAGTGCCTTTGCTTCTTCTGCCGATTCCTATTCTTTACACGAACAAGGTAAGTGGATGGATGTAGGTCACGGTCAAAATTTTTCTTTCGACTGTGACACGCAAAGTGGGCATTATTGCTTTCTAGAATTAGGTTTTTAAATGAAATGAAATCGTTAATCTAACGTCCCACCATTATGTTCAGGCGGATGATTAATGAAGATAAATCATTAGGGAATAACTAGTGGAATGACCATGTGAGAGAATCCGAGAAAACCCATGTTGTTCACAAATTCAGACGGCCTGGATCGAACCAGGGATCCATCGCACGAGATGTAAGTGTTGTACTACTAAACTCTCGTGACGTCAGCTTGAAAAACTTCTAAAATAAGTGTCTTTTTTTATGTTAATGGAGTTCAATGTACTCTATACAGGAATAATGGATGCAATCCGTAGATTCAATCCCAGTAATTGATTAAGTATTAAATTACTAGATTCAACAGGTGAAAGGATAAGAAGTGCAATGCGAGTCAGAATAGTAGGCAGGGATGTAATGAGCGCCAGAAAGATGTTAATCCTAGTTGACTATATGTGGAACATTAAAACTGAAGGAAAGGAGTGTTCACTGCAACTGAAACACTGACAAACTATTTTCGTAATCAACTGTTAAGGGTCTTCACTACAGCGAAATTAAACTACCGCTAACTTTAGAGGTTTTCTGTAATATCTTCAAAACAAATAAAAATATTCAAAAAGTAGAAACGTAGTAAACTAGACAATACAATTTTGCATGTGATACCTTTACCACAATTCACCTATCTGCTTTTCGTATGCCGCTATTTACAGAATCCGCAAAAAATGCTAAATCTATCTAAGGTTGCAAATCAAAAGCAGATAGATGAGTTGTGATAACGGTATCACATGCAAAATCGTGTTGTCTAGTTCATTACGTTTCTACTTTTCGAATATTTTTATTTGTTTTGAAGATATTACAGAAAAACTCTAAAATTAGCTGTAGTTTAATTTCGCTGTAGTGAAGACCCTTAAAATGTGATACCATGATAATATGTTGAAAATTGCAGAAGACATATTAAACTACGGGCATTGCAATAATGTAGCGTCATTTTCTCAGTGAGTGAGTGTCCGTGGTGATGAATTTTTATAGGCTACGCAGATTAGACTTAATTCGTTAACCATAAACTGAGTGCGTGAGATAATAGATTAGCCTTTAAAATCCATGTTGTTAACTATAGAAGTAACTTTACTATGTTGCTTAGGACATAGGACAATTGCGTGGTCTGACTTCCTTTGGCTCCCTACTAATATATGGAGGAGAACAAACAGAACCATGCAACCAATACCAAATAAATTACATCCCTTGCGTGTTGCTGTTAAAACTATTACCACAAAATATGTATTTTTTGAGACCAATGATACTGAGTTCTACCACCGATTTCGTGCAAGCACGCGGAGGCTCCTTTAAAATTGGTGCGCAAGCTTAAACCCCTCACGCACCCCTGACTGACGCTGAATGGCGGATAGTGATGGGTAAATTCCCGGGAAGATATTTTTCTGGAATATTCCCGGGAAGATTCCCAAAATGGGAATTCATGTACAATCACAAAGAAAATTGCATTCTATTACTATATTATGATTTCAAAGTTAACCCATTAACGCCGGAATTATTTTTTGTTTTCAATTTTGGCTTATTTAGATGTGAAGACCACGTATGAGTAATTTTAAGTTCGTGACGTAAGCTGTTTCGTTGGGGTACCCCGTGATCATATGAACACGCTAGACGTTCAAGTAAGCACCTTCGGATAACATGAGTATATCAATGCCCTGTTAAATTATTCACACATACGTAAAAGAAAAAAAAACGTTTATTGTCTTAGAAACTGTTACAATCTAGAACAGCGTTTCCCAACCTTTTTCAACTTGCGGCACACTACATGTGTAACTTGAATTCTCGCGGCACACTCATAGATATTATTATTATTATTATTATTATTATTATTATTATTATTATTATTATTATTATTATTATTTGCAAATATAAAATACCATGGTATTTTTTTCTGTGATTACTGATCATCTTCTCACAGAGATGAAAGCTCGATTACTGGTTTTCCCCTATGCTAATTCATTATGCTTATTTTTTATTCTAATTTTAAGATAGAAAACAATTGCAATTAAATATAGGACTCGGATTTTTAAAAATACACTTTCTTTTTCGAAAACTGTATCCAACCTTTCACTAAGAACGAAGATCACTAAATAACGAACATACAAACAAATGTCTTGTACTTTTAACTTTGCTGTTTTAACCAAAACCGGTGCATATTATTGCAATCACACAGCTTGCTATGCGTCGAAGTCAAAACACAGCTCTTGAACAAAGTGTTGTTCTGTCATTAACGTGAGAATGAGGTTCTATGAACGTTCACTTGACGCGTACTGTACAAGTGCTTCCATTTCTCGGTGAAGTATGACTCTCAATTGAAGCGTAACATAGCAGCTAACCGTGGAAATGTGTACGAATTGAAATACTGTCTGTTACACAGTAATAGATGTAGAATAATATATTAAAATTACAGTAATATTTTTCCATGGTAGAAATTCATAGTAATGTGAAATATAAAAATATGCATTTTTTCCTATGTCTTGCAATTTGGTTGCTATAGAATTAATAATTCTGTTTCTATTTCCTCTTGACACACCGGTTGGGAAACGCTGATCTAGAAGACAAAATAAGCACAGTATTGGGATTGTTGAGTTGTAGGTTATGAATACCATTATCAATGGGACTTTCTCAGGGAGACCGAAAAAATTATAGGGGGGCATTCCATGGTTGCTATATTAGTCTGGTATTGAATATAAGCAGTTTGCTATATTAGGTATATATTTTCGTGAGCCATGGGGGAGACAGGCCCCACCTTCGGGCGTACATGGCCTTTATAGATTTTTTTAAAAAAGAAACTGTCTACGTAAAAGCCCTCATTACATTTGAACCATTTCGCAAGAACTGTGCTTGAACACAGGGTATACCCACAACGTTTACCATTAGTGCGAACCTCTAAGTGGTATATGTCATCAAAATGAACGTAGCCACTTACACAGTATTGCTCACTGCTCAACTTCGAAATAGCTGGACCTCCTGCACCTAAGGGAACTGCTTTATATTTCTGCAAATAAGTTCAAAATTATAAACGTGAAATGTTTATCCTATTTCTGCTCAACAGAAGCCATGTATTTCGCACCGGTACATCAATCATCCAAGAGAAAAGTGCCCACAACCACCATTTGGACCTGATTTCAATGCGATGAGATATTCTGGTCTATTTGATCAGTATCTTCCATGTGCTTGTTGTATTCTTCTAATAAATATAGACGATTTACGCGTGTTTTCTTCTTTTCATTCTGGAAATATCGCTCAACATTATAAACAGACTGAGCCCCGTTACATACAGACGCAGTTGTGACCACTTCGTTGTCACAACATCTTCAACCTGTCCAGTATTATCTGTGAAAAGAACTTCAGCGTGATTGGTAAATTGGTGTCCTGTAAGGTTGTCGATTCTCCTGAATCTTCCTCTTGAATCACTGCATTTCTCTTCTCCTGAATCTTCATCCGTTAAGATGTTATGTTTCGGGGGTTCAAAATATATGACTTGTATGTCTTGTACGTCATTCGATTCCAAAATATCAAGGATTTGTTGAAGTAAAAGACCTCTTTAATGAAAGGAAAAAGAAAATACCAGTAACAATAGTAGCAAAAGTCATATTGTAATAATAATAATAATAATAATTAGGGCCCGGATAATTATTTAATTACATATTTTTGTAGGGGTTATATTTTTATACCAAATCAGGGTAATAATGTCATTTGTGACCCATAGGGCCTAAAAACACCCATTTGAAAGTACATATATTTACATATTTTACATTTATGCACATATAATTACATATTTTACTCATGAGCACATAATTTTACATATTTCTTGGTATTTTCATCTTTTATAGGGATTTTTCGTACAAAAACTGTTCAACAATAGACTTTGAAAAGAAGAAAACACTCACCTCTCTTTGAATTTAAAAGTCCTTGCTTTATTTTTATTTTTTATTTTTATTTATTTACTTATTTATTTATTGTTTCACTGTGTTTCACCCTTTTAAAATAGTATTGAAACGTAGTTTGGCGAATTGGTAGAGAGAGTTGGACACAACCTGATTTGATTAGCAATCGTACACTCTCGGTCGCGGTAGTAGCGCTCACATCCTTACGTGAGATTAATAATTGAATCGAATTACTATCGCGACGCGGCTTTACGATTGCCTATCGTGTTTTTGTCGCAAACTCGCCCCACTAATATTTTCCTTCAGCGAAAAATATTAAATCAGATAGGGGAAGTTTGCATTCACGCAATTGATAACACTGAACTCTTGATTGACAAAAGTGAAGTGCCTGCCGCTACAACGCATGCCGTAGGGAAAGTGTGAGCTATTTTATTGAAGATTTAATCTCCTGTGCTGTCAGCAAATCCTCTTTCCAAGATGCAAAGGACAAAACCCCGTTGTCAATAAAACTTAAGCATTTCACGGAAGAGTTTGAGCATTTTTCCACCGATGGGAAAGTGCTTTATTGCCAGGTTTGTGAGAAGGGTGTCTCATGCGCTCAACATTCTTAAGTTGTGTAACACATATCCACATCACGCCATCAGACCCGAGCTTCAAAACCTAAACCACAAAAGCAGTTGGTAGTAACTGAATCTCAAGCTCAAAGTAGTACAGGGCCACGGAAGTCTCAGTTTTCAAGTGATCTGTCCCGTGCTAAGGTATGTGCTGATACCCCTATTTTGAAACTAAACAATACAGTACTTCGTGAATTTCTGCAACAATACACACACGAAACAGTTCCAGATGAATCTACAATCAGAAAGCATTACGTGCCTGATTTATATGTGGAAACAATGAACTCGATTCGTGGGGAAAGCGATGATGGTCCTATTTGGGCGTCAATTGACGAAACGACTGATGTAGAAGGGCGACATGTTGGTAATGTTGTAATAGGTTTGTTGAAAGATAATGAA
This sequence comes from Thermobia domestica, assembly GCF_964235325.1. Taxonomy (NCBI): domain Eukaryota; kingdom Metazoa; phylum Arthropoda; class Insecta; order Zygentoma; family Lepismatidae; genus Thermobia; species Thermobia domestica. The sequence goes on from NC_137463.1 coordinate 1,223,042, forward strand.
GTCAGCAAGCCTATCCTGTTAACTAGTGATTTGTTGCCGCGATGCAACCATCAAGCCATTGCAAAACTCTTTACTGATGCTATGGGACTTTTGTGCCTGATGGTATCAAGCATAACAATGTCTTCCTTCTAGTGACTGATGCAGCACCGTACATGTGCAAAGCTGCAGAAGCTTTGCAAGTATTGTATCCAAAGCTGTTACATCTAACTTGTCTTGCCCACGCATTTCATCGTGTTGCAAAAGGACCCCGCACTTTTCTTATGGAAAGTGGCTTTCGGCTAATGTTGTTGAAACTTCGCTGGTTGATAGTTCTTAATATGTGGATCAAAAGTCTCAATGGGCACAAAGACCGAAATCCACTCCTTCCCCCAAAAAAACCGCCTCCAAGTAGCTGGGGGGGATTGAACTGATTTCAGCATGTAAAACAATTTGTTGTTTTAATCAACTCAACAAGGACCCCAAACAACCACATGTTAGACTATCAAACTACCCCACTTGACACCGCCCTTTGCCCCCACATATCCGCCCCCCCCGCGAATTACCTTACGGATGTTCCATATTACTGTATTTTATAGTTGCGCGAATGTGTTGAAATACCTACAGTTTTGGTCTCACCGACGATATAATGGGTTTCACGTATCGCTGATTACGAATCTGAGGTGAGAGTTCTAGAATTCAAGATGGATGATCAATATGGCGGATCAAAAACACGAAACTCCTGAATGTAGCCACAAATAGCTGTTTACTAGGGTATTTTGGGTCGTTGGTTACGAATCTGAGGTCAAAATTCTTGAATTCAAGATTGCAGATCCAATATGGTGGATAAAAACGTCGAAGCCACAAATCGTAGTAGACTAGAGTGTTTTTAGATCGCTGTTTAAGTACGCAACATTCCTTGATACTTCAGCCACCATGTAGAATTATTCTGCACCCTTGCCCTTTACCAAAACCCACCCACCACAGATATCTTAATGCTGAACGGTGTTAAAATAATTCATCAATTATCTGTTCATTATTTTCATCATTTCGGTTTGCAGCATCTAATGTGATACTTAGCAATGAGTCATCGGGATATCTAATATTCTGTAAATGTCGTGCATGGCCTAAATACCACAAGGCATTTGCAACGTGCGCACATGTACCTAATGTACGAGCACCGCTTTGACATGTACAGTAGTAACCTTGAATAACATTTTGACCATAATCCTGGTCATTGTGTTAGTAGACAGAGGATACCGCGATGCAATTTCTTTACTGGAATATTTAGGAATTGGTCATAGAATGCCCGCACTCCTACTACCACGTGAAAGACAACTATCAACAGAAGATGCGAATACTTCTCGACTAGTTACTAAAAGTCGATGGATACTCGAGGCAAGAAACGGGCATCTAAGATCTGTTTTTAAGTTTCTAGCACAGATGTTGAATCTGCAACATGCAAAGAAACTGAGTAGTTTCTATCGCATAGCTGGAGCTATTTTGAACAGATACCATCCCGTTATTTTCATGCAAGATGCAACCATTGAATTAGCTAGAGAAATGAGAAATAGGTCAATCATGCCGAACGTTGTTAAAGCAAGAGTGGAGGTAGATAATCTTATTAGAAGGAACGGTTAATGGGTACCGCTGAATGATCAAGGCATAATTAATTTCTCTGTACTTAACTTAAACTACTTACGAGATTTGACTGTAGGCACATATCAAGTAGATCTCTCATCCTCTTACGTCCAAGATAAACTAATACGAGATAAGGATGAGCAATTCCAGCTTGACGAAAACGTAACTGAACCGGGATTCCTGCGCATACGTCTCTACTCAAGGTTCCGCAATGCAACTAAGCTTCAAGTTTTCATTGCATATGTAGCCAATGATGAAGATGACCAGGATTATGATCAAAATGTTATTCAAAGTTACTACTGTACATGTCAAAGCGGTGCTCGTACATTAGGTACATGTGCGCACGTTGCAAGTGTCTTGTGGTATTTAGGCCATGCACGACATTTACAGAATATTAGATATCCCGATGACTCATTGCTAAGTACCACATTAGATGCTGCAAACCGAAATGATGAAAATAATGAACAGATAATTGATGAATTATTTTAACACCGTTCAGCATTAAGATATCTGTGGTGGGTGGGTTTTGGTAAAGGGCAAGGGTGCAGAATAATTCTACATGGTGGCTGAAGTATCAAGGAATGTTGCGTACTTAAACAGCGATCTAAAAACACTCTAGTCTACTACGATTTGTGGCTTCGACGTTTTTATCCACCATATTGGATCTGCAATCTTGAATTCAAGAATTTTGACCTCAGATTCGTAACCAACGACCCAAAATACCCTAGTAAACAGCTATTTGTGGCTACATTCAGGAGTTTCGTGTTTTTGATCCGCCATATTGATCATCCATCTTGAATTCTAGAACTCTCACCTCAGATTCGTAATCAGCGATACGTGAAACCCATTATATCGTCGGTGAGACCAAAACTGTAGGTATTTCAACACATTCGCGCAACTATAAAATACAGTAATATGGAACATCCGTAAGGTAATTCGCGGGGGGGGGCGGATATGTGGGGGCAAAGGGCGGTGTCAAGTGGGGTAGTTTGATAGTCTAACATGTGGTTGTTTGGGGTCCTTGTTGAGTTGATTAAAACAACAAATTGTTTTACATGCTGAAATCAGTTCAATCCCCCCCAGCTACTTGGAGGCGGTTTTTGGGGAGGAAGGAGCGGATTTCGGTCTTTGTGCCCATTGAGACTTTTGATCCACATGTTAAGAACTATCAACCAGCGAAGTTTCAACAACATTAGCCGAAAGCCACTTTCCATAAGAAAAGTGCGGGGTCCTTTGTTCGTTCTAGATTTTCACAAGTGGATGCATTAATTTCAAATACAAAGAAGGTATTTTTGAAGGCTCCCAGTAGAGTTGAGAAATTTTAAGAACTATTCCCTGAACTACCTCTTCCTCCTCAGCCGGTACTAACGAGGTGGGGAAGCTGGATTGATGCTGTGTGTTACTATGTTACGAACTTTGATGCAGTGAAACAAGTGTTACATTTTGATTCTGAAGATGCCTCTTCCATAGAAATAGCGAAACGAATGTTTGATGACGGGAAGTTGAAGCATGATATTTCCTACATTCAGAGCAATTTTTTATGTCTCAGTAGTACTATTTAATCCTTGGAGATATCATCATCTAGCCTTTCAGACAATCTTGAAATTGTTCGCTCAACAGTTGCTTCTCTGGTAGATGTGAAAGGATCTGTTGGGGATGCAGTGAATAAGAAGATAACTTTCGTTTTGGAGAAAAATCCAGGCTATAAGACAATCTATGCTATTAGTGGAGTGTTAAGTGAAGCTAAATCCATGTCGTGGCTATTGAATACGCACCTTCTGATTTGTGCAAGTTTAAGTATGCACCAATTAATTTGTGTAATGTTGAACGATCGTTCAGTCAATACAAAGCTCTGTTGCGTGACAACAGGAGAGGTTTTGTGTTTGAAAATTTGAAACACATTTTCGTTCCTTACTGTTACGGAGATCGACTGTTGAAATAGTGAAAAGATTAATTGAGAATATTTTGTTCTTCACGATATTTTTTACTAAAATGTTTTGAGTGTGTAATGTACGGGAAGGTTCTATAACGCTGGACGCCCATTAGATGTACAATGGCATAAACAAAGTTTTCGTAAAAATTCCTTCCTAAATAAGGTTAATTAAGATTAATTAGAGATTAGAGAGGTTAGGCTATGTTAGGGTAGGTTACTATCTGTTGTATAGGTAGTCGGGCCAGTGTTCTAGAATTCTCCCGTAATGTACAGTTGAACGACCTTTGGATGATTTCTGAAAGTATAAATATGAAGCAAGACTTTGTGTGAAGTGAAACGACCATTTAGTGCATAGAAACTATTTGATACGCGATAACAAGATAAGTTTAGTGACTGAAAATTTGAAACTCATTCTGTTTCGTAACGTTGCGGAGATCATGCTGGAAAAGTAATAGGTAGTAACCATTGTAATTGAATAAATATTGTATTTACCACATCAAATGTAGAAAACGTAATAGAAAATGCTGGTATTTTCATTTTAAATATTTTGCTCTTTTAGAAGGGTTTTATTACATATTATTGAGATTTTATGTACATATATATGTACATATTTTCATTGTTTTTAGTACATAATTATCCGGGCCCTAATAATAATAATAATAATAATAATAATAATAATAATAATAATAATAATAATAATAATAATGAAGTGAAAATAATAACACAAGTGAAATGAAAGCATGTACAAACTGTTCTAAATGAATTTATCTGCAAAATTGTACTGTACTATCGACATTTTTACATACATACGTAAGAGAGAAAAATATATTTAAACGCCTTGCGTGTTCATACGGTCACACTGATTAAAAACTTGATTAAGCATGTCCCAAATATTTTCAGTTGAGTGAAATGTACAGTGTTACAACATTTGGCATCTCTAAAATATAACCAAGCACAAAATAATTTGAAATGATAAAATATAAGAATATCTTGTAATATCTACTGTGAGGACAATGCCGTTTTTATGCTATTTTTAGTGAAATACCAACAACTGTGCCTCCAGATTGAATTGAAGCTGCAATATGGAACTTGTTTTGTTTGAATTGTTACCATAACCTTGTCCTAGTAGGCAATGCATATCATGTAAAGAAACCACTGACACCAAGTTACACAAGACTTGTTTTGATAAGTACTACCTGCTGTGATCACGCACGGCGCTAATGGGTTAAATTAGTTTTTTTTTTTATCACAGTATATTATTACAGCTGTCTGCAGAGGATTCTTTAAAATGTATATTCTGAACGGTGCTATGTAATTTTATTAATATTTTATTATATTTAGATTACGTACAATATGTTCTAAATATGTGGAAAAAATGGTATAGTAAGTCCACATATTTTTACACCGTTAAACAGTTTAAATTTATAAGTAAGTGGATTTTCTAAACTTCACTCTATTACTGATATTATAAACATATTAAATATTTAAATGTTATAAACAAATTAAATTGGGTAACTGTCAGAAGATGCATGTCTCACCAATTTACCAACATTTGCCCATACGTATTTATGTTCACAAAATTTGCAAGGTAATGATTTATCTTTATAATTTATCACGTAAGATTGCAATACACGACCTTTCTTCTTACCTATTTCTCGAAATTTCATGCGTAAATCACATGTAAAAGAAGCCCGAGCACCTCTTTAGAGACAGGAGACAGGCCGGCGTCTATTACTAACGGTAATTCGTGGTATATTAATAGTACTTAATCTCTATTTCTGTATAATTTCTACATTACTGTACAAACTGGTTCCTTTCATCATTTGTAAATTAGTAATAGTAATTTGCTATTTTTAGTGCAAATGGAAATGCAACTAATAAAACATATGATTAGTTATATAAAGTAGTCAATGAATTTTATTTTTTTATTCTCCAAATTATTTAAAGCCTAGAAGTAAATCATAATAAATGAAAATAAAGTAATTAGTCATACGGTTCTTATAATTTGGAAGATAAAATAAAGAAATGGAAATAAATTCCTTCCCGGGAATTTATATGCCAGGGGAAAAAACCGGGAATATTCCCATTTATTTTCCTTCCCACCGGGAATATTCCCACTGCCCATCACTAGTGGTGTGGTGGATCTAGCCCGGGACAGGGGCGTAACCTCCCCCCCACCAGTTTGTTAAGTGACAAAAATAACTTAAGTTCCCGGTATTATTTACAGTGGCGAAGGGTGGTAAGATGCCCGGCCTACCCATTTACTTTCAGAAATTATGATTTATAATTAATTGATTTTCCTTGCACAGAGTCACGTGGACAGATGGCATTGCTCAAGCGACAGTAGAACGACTGCCAAGCTACTCAGAAAATCCCGCGACAGAACGTGTTGGTATTAAGTTGCGAAAGAGACCGGCCTCAGCGCTTATCGACATTCGTTTCTACATAAAGCATTTCTCTCGAGACCTTCGATTTCGATTCGATGTGTATGTGAAACAAATAAAGAGCAAGAGAAATGTGGGCCCTATTCCGTACTAACTTTGCTTAAGTTTGAGGACTCTAACACAACGCAAAAGCTGTTACAAGCGATTGTATACTCTAATGGTGCTACGCTTATTATCACAAACTAATTCTCCTTTATTCCGTTACGTTGACGCATACCCATACGATGCCAAACTCGTTGTATTTATTAGAATTGACTAGAGAGAGTCTGTTTCTGAGATATTGTGACATACAAAATGACTTGATTGTTTGTTATGTGTTTTGAACAATTAAAGACGAAATTTTACAAGCAGAGTATGTTTCAGTACAAGTATACGAAACAGCATATGTTTCTTGTGAAACTCAGGTAATGTGATAGTCCATCTTCCCCACTCGATCACACCCAACTGAAACAAATTGCATTGCCACGTCTATATAGTAAGGGGTTAGCTCTACCTTGCACCCGCGACACCTATCGTCGAACTGGACCGCGGAATTAAGGCACTTAATGTATCAGCAAAGTATCATTAAAATCCAATCCCAGTTACGGAAGTTAATGTGTTCACTAGGTTGCGTTACACCTGCCTGCTGCTGCCTGCATCTATCCTGTCCTGCTGAAAATGGCGTATTTGTGGAAAACAATTAAAATGATTGTTGTTTCCCTTCTCTTCTGTTACATTACAGCAGTAGCTTTTAGTAGCTGTAATTACAAGTTCTCGCAATTACACGAATTAAGCAGTGTTGCGAACTTCTGCAATGTTTATCATGTCTCCGGAACGGTTCGAGATATCGAAGTGCTCTAAACGGCATAATAATGTACACATCCATTACAAGCCATACAAGTAACTAGATATGATACTTACCTAAGCATTTTTTCGAAATAAATGTTTTTTAAAAAAGTTAAAATTTTCAAGCCCTGGTAACTTCGTTCCTATACATTCGAAACAAGCCATACCATGACTATGGTATCCAACACTAAAGTACTTTCGATGTACATGTCTGTGCATCTCCGTTATGCTGTATTTGCGTTAGAGGTTTCCGAACTTTGGATGTTTGTGATACTACAATACCCTTAGTTTGCAACACTGAGTAAAAAGTGGTATTTTAAGTTTACGATTGACACGTTGATTTTAAATATATAGTAATCTGACGTAATGCCATTTAAAAAATAACTTTATATTGAGTTGGCAACACTGTTGAGTCTTTCTGTTTAATATACACAAAGATGTTCCCCTTCTTATAGTTGCTTCGTGCAATGTTTCACTTTTCTCTCTCGTTTGGTTTGTCCGTTATAGCGGATGGTGAAGATAAGTTGTCCACTCTGTAGACGTGGCAATGATCATGGAGCTAGAAAGATGGAACAAACGCCACTCGCAAGCTTTTGCACAACTGAACACAAACAAAAGCGGGCCTAATTGCTGAACCATGCGTAGTTTTTGAGATCTAGCATCAAACATATCAATACATTTAAATTTTTCCTGGCAAAAACAATCGTCAAGCGAGTGCTTTCTTATAGTTTTTACCATGTCCTCACTTTTTTCTCCATGTAATGTGTCATGATTTTTTTTTTTTTTTTTTTTTTTTGCAATAGTTTATTCATATAAAGAATTACTTTGTAAGCAGCAATTTTTAGCATTTTGCCCTCCTGAGATATTACGCCCCCAAAATGGAATCAAAATCACAAACATCAACTTTCGGACCCCCATAAATCTACGATGAAAGTAGTATCATATCTGTGGATATTTCTGTAGACTCTTTACATGCAATAGCACTTAGCACAAAACTTATGAACTCTCCACTTTATGCCATTCCAAAATACAGCCCCTTTAAAAGTGTAATTTTCTGTACTTTTTCTAGTGATTTCATATACTGGTTTGCAACCCTGCATATTTATTTAGAAGCAAAGGTATATGTTCTTCGAGTAACTCAGTCTCTCCTCTAAACATTCATTCTTGTTTGGAGTTCGTCTGATACGTAGGTCCTGAGCAACTGTAGTTTTCGTAAACGCTTGCAAATGCAAAAATGGCACTCCATCGACAAGAAAGATGGCCGCCATTCAGAAACACTTGTACGTACTGTACATACGACAATGTAAATGATGTTATTGACCTTCTCATTCACAAGGTTCGTCATACTGAAAGTTTTATAATTTTCGGAGATGGTCGAGCAACCACCTATGGACCATTTCGTATGGATTGACCCACAAGGATGGACGAAATTATTTTAAAGGTGTTCAAAATTATACGAGACATGAGGAACCATATCCGCTAATTATATATCTGATATTGCTAATCAGTACTCCAAGATGATAGTTTGCGTATGCCAGAAACCATAAGTTTAAAGCAAATTTTCTCGAAATACAGGACTGTACAAAATTTTAAAAGATGTACAAAATTCGTAGATTATATTTGTGTACGTTATTCTTCGATATGATGATTCCACACTCCAAGTTTATGGTTGAGTTCGAAATTTGAGAGACATTTTTCTCAAACACAGGGGTGTACAAAATTATTTGAATGATGTACAAAATTCTACGGGAGATTTACAAAATTCTCCGGGACATGTACCATCATATCCGCTAATTATGTGTCTGATATTGAAAATCGGCACTAAAATTTGATGGTTTGCTTATGGTAGAATCCGTAATTTTAAGGCTAATTTTCTCGAAATACAGGAGCGTACGCAATTTTTTAAAAGATATACACAAGTGTACAAATTGGTGGATTATTTTTGTCTACTTAAGTCTTCGATATGAATATTCCGCGCTGCAAGTTGATGGTTAAGTTCGAAATTTTTGGAGCTAATTTTCTCGAAATACAGAGGTGTATAAAAATTATTTTAAGGGTGTACAAAATTTGCAAATTATTTTTAGCTACTTAAATCTCGGATCTGGTGATTCTGCACTCAAAAATTAACTTGGAGTGAAGAATTTTGATCACAAATTTCTGGAAACACAGGGGTATACAAAAAGTTTTAAAAGGTATATAAAAATGAACAAAATGTGTACAAAATTATGAACATGTTTAATGTGTGATTTGCCAATTTCGCACTCCAAATTGACGGTTTTTGGTACCAACACTCATTGAGAATTTTTAGGCTTTGCGCACCTTAAAAAAGACTCTTTTTCTAGGCATCTTTACTGACACCAATAAAACCACATACGAAATTCTGCACTGAATGGATGAATATGAAGAAGTGTGTTAAGGATCAGAGTAAGATTTCGCATAGATTTACTTGAATAAGATTTCATTATTTTGCGTATCAATTTTATTTGTGAAAAGATAAAGTTACTACTCACGGTGGCTTAGTGGTAGAGCGCTCACCTCTGGTACATGGGGTCCTTGGTTTAATTCCAGTTCGCACCAAATGGCCTTTCTGGCGGACAAACACCGTGTGCGTGAGTTTTCTCGGAGTTCTCTCGTTGCCTCTCACTTTCTTCATTCCGGCGTTGCATTCATTCCTCATAATCATCATCTCCGTTAGCCTAGTCGGCATAAGTATGTGGAACATAAAACTTAGATTTGATTTTTACACATACAGAACCATGCAGAGTAAAATGCATTATTTATTATATATTTTGAGTAAAGCGTTATGCTCTATTATATTGAATTTATTAGCATTTGCCCCTACGCTTTACGCGGAAGACTAAAACATTCGTAATTATATTTCGGTAAACACTTCCAGCCTGAGGTTTTGTGACATAAGAAAACATATCTTAAGTTGAATTGCCATACTGCCTTTACACGTATAATAATTAAGGGCCTTTCATCCCCTCCCCCCCCCTTCCCCCGCAGCTACTTTTAAACGTGTTGAAGTTTTACCGTTCACAATGATGAGAAAGCAATGATCTTCTTTACCCAAAATGCTCTCTCTCTCAGTAATTGACATTGCTCTGAATCTGGATATCCTATATTCAACAAAATAAAATGCTGGGCAGCAAGGAGTGTCAAAATCGAAAGTGAATGCGCCGATAATATAATGACTTGAAAGCACGGGCCGACCATTGTCGTATCAAATGCTCCAGGGGTAGTTACTGACCATAAATGACTCTTATCCTAATAAAAGAAAAGTGTACAGTGTTGTTCTCACCATCCTTTTATAGTTGCATCTGGGTAACAGTTTTACAAAGCTTATGATAATAATAATAATAATAATAATAATAATAATAATAAATAAAGGAATCCACGAAATAAGAACTCTTTGAACGGATAGGCTATGATTTATATTGAAACTGAAATAGCGAAGAAGTTTCAGGAGAAATAAATTTTCATCTTTAACGAAATACTTTCTTTCACGTTAAACCCTCTTCTTCAATTCAATAATTATAGGATGATAGTAATAATTGGTAATAATTCAACCAATTTTTATAGAATTAACTGTTTTCTACTCCTACAACTGCTAGTAGCTGTCAACTTAGCTATACTTTAATTTATATAAAGCTTGTATTTTGTTCTAATTAGAATGGCTTTGACTGTATAGATAGGTCAGGATCGCGAATGATGTTTAACATGTACCAAGCACTGCATTCTATTGCATAGCCTGCATATTAGGTAATCGATTATTATTATTATTATTATTATTATTATTATTATTATTATTATTATTATTATTATTATTATTATTATTATTATTAACCATGGTTTTGATTATTACCGGGATATCACTACCACTGATATGAAGAAGTCAAAATTGGTGGAATCTAATTTATTAATGCTGAATGTGGAGCTCTCCCCTCCATCATTGGCCCCGACAGGACGACCAACGAACTTTTGCGTTAATTGCGGAGCAGAGTAATGATGATACCGTGTTTGGTATCGTTTGGGTTTATTTTGTTAATAAATACATGACTGCTGTAATAGTTGTCTAGCAACCCTTGGCTGCTGTCAATTATGCATCAAAGGGTTGTGACAAACCTCACCTATGACAATCAGCACCTAATCCTTAGAATATGTATTTTAAATGTATTTTTTAACTCCTTGCTTCTGTGACCAAAAAAAAATCGAATTGGACGTTTCTAGCCATAAGATTATGGCCTGGATAGGAGCACATTTGGTAAATATAGAGAATAGGCCTAGTTACCCTTTTCAAGAATTCAGTGGTAGAGCGTTCACCTCTAGTGCATGGGGTCCTTGGTTCGATCCCACCTCGTGCCAAATGAGTTTGTAGTGGACAAACACCGTGTGCGTGGGTTTCCTCGTGTTCTCCCGTTTCCTCCCACTCTTCATTCCACCATTTCCTTCATTTCTCATCATCCCTGTCTTCTTTAACTTAGTCGGCGTAACCGTAAGACGTAAAAGTTAAAAAAATTGCTTTTCAAGAATTGTAATGTCAGGGCTTGGAATTAATTAAGTGTAAACTGAGTACGAAATAATTAACACCTTCTGTGAATACACTAACTTTGTTTCATAGAGTTTATCCCAAAGATCCAATGGCGTTTTACAGGAATCCGACGCTTGCAGAAAGAAAACAGTTCTTGAAAATAATATATGAATTCTTCCGTCATTTACTATATTTGTCGTTAACCTCCTCCCGTCGCCACCAAAATTTCATTTTTTGTCCTCCCTCCTTCCTTCCCCCTCTTCCTCTTCTGTATTTCAGTTTTAGGACTCGTGACTCCCTTAGGTCGTCCATACAGATTGAATTTTAGTTTTTATTCTTATTCATTTATGTATGTACTTTGAAAATGTTTCTTTCCCTAGAATTGAGCATAGTGTAGTAAATGTGCGAATTGACAGGTGTCATTGAAATCAGAACACGTGCATATTTTATCCTTTGAAATATGTCTTCGTTGTGTTGTCGATGCTTTCATATCTACTGATGCAGAGACAAACGTGGCCGAAATAAACGATCGAATGACATTAGTTACGTAACATTCATGCATCCATTGTTTTCGCAACTCTGATTACAAAACATAACTTGAATGACATTCGTAAATCCATGTACTGAAGACTGACTGTGCGTGCGAAACAATAAGACACGACAAAATAGTTACCATAGGCCTACATATGTAAAGAAAGTAAGCCTAAAAACGTTAAACTTCGTCAGAAGCAGATTTTTATTTTAATTGTGCAATATGTTTGTTCCAGATATGACAACTTAGTCCTTGTCATTTACGAGGAAAGAATAATAATATTCTGTTCGTGAGATACGTATTTTCTCAAATTAAAAAATTACTTTTCCCTCTGTTTCTCGCCATTCTACTCCCATCAATATAATTGTATGTTGTATCATGATCTTTCCACTTTCTCTTTTCAGCAAATAACGACAAGTAATGCTCCTGCAATGGATTTCGATAAATTGAGAGGACGAGGCTAAAACTGAAGTTCCGCCACTGACCAAATCTAAAAATACAAACATTCATATTCTAAATTGTGTTCTCTTGTAGTTTTCAGTTTGCAATTCCGCATCTGTTATAGATACAATTCCTAGAAGAAAGAAAAGTAAAAAATGATTCTGGAAGATAACACATCAGAGCCAGTTTCTATGCTTAGTTTTCGTGGCGTAACATGGTAGGTGTGAAACGATTCAATGAGTACATTCAAATCTACAAAACAGTTTCCAGATATGACGACTGCCTCTCGGAAAACATTTCTGCAGACGAAATTCATATCACAATAAGAAATGAAATCTTTGAATTTTACGTCCCACGATTATGCCGGTTAGGCTAAAGGAGACGGTGATTATGAGAAATGAATGAAATGGTAGAATGAAGAAAGTGGGAGGAAACGGGAGAATCTCAAGAAAACACACGCACATGGTGTTTGTACACCACAAAGTTCACTTGGCACGAGCTGGGATCAAACCAGGGACACCATGCACCAGAGGTGAACGCTCTACCACTGAGCCACCGCGGCCCCATATCACATTAAGAATGTGACATAGTTTGAACTTAATCAAAATATGCAAGCTGCGTTCTCCGACATTCTAAAACATAAATATTCTATCCTATGCGAAGGCTACCCTTTTCGTTCAATAATTACCCATTTCTCTAATACCTTGCTTTCTAATACCCTCCTACCTAAAGGTCGCTTTCCAGTTGCAAGTCGATAGATCCTGAGAGCTGCGTGCTCCGCCTAATCCACCGAAGCAAAGTTAGATAGTAATGATGCAATGAACGAAATCATGGCAGAAATAAGAAGGGAAAACCACTCAGTCTGTCCTGTCCCTTCGTGTGATCACTTTCAACACCAAATCACTGACCTTCCGAACGAGAAAACTTTCTCGAACTGTCTCAGTTGACAGGTTATTTGTTGGATTTGTGTTGAAGATTGTCTCAGTTTCTTTCTTTCAAAACATTTGGTCAATTTGTTATATACTGTTGTCTATTTTTCTGTGCCTAAATATTATTGTATATTTTGTAAGGTTAAAGAAGAAAGAATGACAGAACTACAAAAATTGACCGTCGTATCGTTTGAGGAAATGAAAAGAAACGGACTAATTTCCTTTGACAGAAAAATGAACAAGTAATAGGCAGGGGCGGATCCCCGACTTCTGGGGAGGGGCAGTGGGTTGTCATACAGCCACTTTTAAGGGCTCCAAACCTTGGGATGGGTATATATATATAACCCATCCCAAAGTTTGGAGCCCTTAAAAGTGGCTGTATGACAACCCACTGCCCCTCCCCAGAAGTCGGGGATCCGCCCCTGCCTATTACTTGTTCATTTTTCTGTCAAAGGAAATTAGTCCGTTTATTTTCATATATATATAGGGTAAACCTCTCCTGAACGGGACGTGTTATCATCAACATGATCTTCAAATACACTCTCAATAATTTGTCAGGTTTCTAGCTCAACCACACAATCGCACTTCACATCTCCCAACAACTGGCGTTTCATATTTGAATGAACTTTCTCTTTTTCCTGAAATCAGCATTGCAACCTTCTGTCTTAGGATAAAAAAAAAAATCTAAATATTTAACAGAATAAGGAAATATCACTAATAAGTTTAATTTCGAGAGTACACTAAGTAATACGAAGTACATCGCACATAATCTTATTATTAACTTCTTTGTAATGATAGGAGACAAGACTTGAAACTTAAGGCTTTTATAAGATTCAGGAGTGGTAGTTAAGTGTTGCGAGTGACATCTTTCTGAACTATCTTCTCAAACGTGAATCAGTTTTAACAAAAACGACTCAGGTGATTCTGCTTATATTTCATAAATAAATATTTAACCTAAGAACAATATGTAAAACAAATTCCTATATAAAAAATATGCAGGAAAGGCAATTTTTTTTATTATTTTTTTTAACGGCATGCGATCTTATTAATACTTCCTTCAACTTGCAGAAATAACTCTGTTTCGGGTTGCAATACATCTAGTTTACGTGAGGTAAAAGGGGTAAATTGTACCCATGTTTCACGTTTGAACATGCTCATAAAAAATAATTTTCCAGTGAAATCTACCGAATAAATTATTCGATTTTATTAAGATATGTGTACATTTATCTTCTTTATCGCATTCAAACAATCCTCACTTCCTGTGATTGAAAATAGTAGGATAAACGGGAACAAATACCCCAGACTTTTGGATTTCCATATTTTAAATAATATAATAAGAAAATAATTTTCTTTGAAAACGTTCGCCAAAATTGCTAGATATTGACAATAAAGCGTATAGTTTCTTTATTTCTTAACAAATGCTCTAATGCATGCAGTTAAAATACATCAAAATTCCCTTATTCTCCCGATATTCTGAAAGTTATTTTCATGATAACTTTCGTGAAAAGTATTCGAAAAGTATTTTGAACAACGTAGGATATATATTGCTTGCGATTTAAACTATTGAAGAATGTTATCCCACTGGCACTTGAAAGTCTCTTCAATAGTAATTTTCGTAAAAGAATGGTGTAGTATGCAGAGAAAACTAAATACATGGAAGTGCGTCGGGGCCGGAATACAGCAAATTATGGATGCGTTAAAATATTAAATAATACTTTTGATAAAGTGCATAGTCTCAAATATCTAGGATCAATATTAACAGAGGAAAATCATATTCACGAAGAAATTAAATGTCGACTAAAAGCAGGGAATTCGTGTTACTATTCGGTTCAAAATCTCTTGTCGCGAATTCTGTCGAGGAATTTAAAGCTTAAAATATATAAAACGATAATCATGCCTCTTGTTCTGTATGGCTGCGAAACCTGGTCACTTACTCTGAGGGAAGAACATAGACTGAAAGTATTTGAGAACAAGATCCTGAGACGAATATTCGGCCCCAAGAGGAACGGGAATGGGGAATGGCGGAAACTTCATAACGAGGAACTACATAATTTATATGGTTCACCCAACATTGTTAGGGTCGTGATGTCTAGGAGGCTTAGGTGAGCGGGTCATGTAGCTAGAATGGAAGAAAGTAGAAACGCTTTCAAAGTCTTGACTGGAAGACCAATCTGAAAACGACCATTAGGAAGACCTAGGCGCAGATGGGAGGACAATATTAAGATGGATCTCGCAGAGATTGGAATACAAAGTAGAAATGGATGCAGTTAGCTAAGGATAGAAGTCAGTGGAGAGCTTTTGTGAACGCGGCATTGAACCTCCGGATTCCATAGGCCATAGAGTTAGTTAGTTAGTTGGTTAGTTAGTTATGGTGTAATATGTGCATTGTAGTATATTATTTCTGATGCCTGAAAGTTACCGGGATTTCCTTGAGTGTAAAATCAGTCAAGAATGGAGAAGGTATTCTTTTGAACATGACTTTAAAATTCATTGTGTGATGATAAATTAGATTTAAAAAAAATTAAAATTTCGTAATCATAAATAAGAATACTGCATGTAGTCAAAATCATATTTGATATTACGGCACTAAGGGGAAGGGGTGGAGCTGGGTGACCCCTCCTCGCTATGCCACTACCTCAAAACATAATCATGGGACATTAAATTAGAAAAAAGACCGTGTCTGAAGAAAGTCGGCGATGCTTATTATTATTATTATTATTATTATTATTATTATTATTATTATTATTATTATTATTATTATTATTTGTAGTAGTAGTAGTAGTATGAAAAATATTTCGTACTGTTTGCTAGATTAATGTTCGCGTGTAATCTAGCATTTTAAAGACCTTTGTTTTTAGGGGGGATTTCCAGGAGTTGGCACCTTAAATTTGGATGTTTCTTCAATAGATTATTCAGTGTGTTAGCACATTCTAGGCAAAATACTGCTGGTTAGAATATTCACAAGAATTAATGATATGCGACATTCACATTTATAAAATGTCACGATAAATTATATGGTGTCTACTAGTAGGTCCTACTAAGTAGGCTACAACCTCGAAGCGCAATATCAACTTCCCTTCACACTTTATCCAGTCTTAAGACTGGCAGTGTAATGGTAGTGTATAAATTATTACCATTATATTGACGTGCTTAAAAGTTAACAATTGCAGGGCAAATATACTTCCCTTTGTCATCATTCATTTTATTAACTAAATAGGAAGTGCAGGGTTAATATACTCCTTTTTTCAGTTATTAGTTTCGTTTAAACGAAGACTAAATGTAGATTATATATATATATATATATATATATATATATATATATATATATATATATATATATATATATATATATATATATATATATATATATATATATGTGTGTGTGTGTGTGTATGTGTGTGTGTGTATGTATGTATGTATACTACGTTGTTCAAAAGCGAATACTTTCCAAGAAAGTTATCATGGAAATAACTTTCAGAATAACGGGAGGATAAGGGGGTCTTGATCTATTTTAACTGCATGCATGCATTTGAACATTTGTTAAGAAATAAAGAAACTAAACGCTTTATTATGTCAAAATCTAGCAATTTTGGCGAACGCCTTCAAAGAAAATTATTTTCTTATTATATTATTTAAAATATGGAAATCCAAAAGTCTGGGGTATTTGTTCCTGTTTATCCTACTATTTTGAATCACAGGAAGTGAGGATTGTTTGAATGCAATAAAGAAGATAAATGTACACATATCTTAATAAAATCGAATAATTTATTCGGTAGATTTCACTGGAAAATTATTTTTTATGAGCATGTTCAAACGTGAAACATGGGTACAATTTACCCCTTTTACCTCACGTAAACTAGATGTATTGCAACCCGAAACAGAGTTATTTCTGCAAGTTGAAGGAAGTATTAATAAGATCGCATGCCGTTAAAAAAAAATAATAAAAAAATTGCCTTTCCTGCATATTTTTTATATAGGAATTTGTTTTACATATTGTTCTTAGGTTAAATATTTATTTATGAAACTAGCAGCGTTCACCCCGCTTCGCTGGGGTCACCCCGGAACGCAATAAACTTTGTTACTTAGATAATTTTTACTTTTTCGCTTTCAAGTGATATGATAAAAACCATAGAAGAATGGAGTAAATGTTAACATTATATCGCCTGTCATTTATGTTAACCCGCCGAGTGACACGGTCATGTGGGTTGCATATAAATACGGTTAGATTTAGCTATGATGAGCTAACAAAGGATTTGTACGTTATGGACACTTGAATGGTCAATTATCTCAAGACACTGGTAATTGAAAATTAAAGTGATATGATAAAAACCATCTAGGGTCCAAATATTAATAACCCCCCAAAAATGAAAGAAATTGGTTCAGCCGTATTAGCGTGATGAGCTAACAAAGGATTTGTACGTTCTCTTTTATATATATAGATATAAGCAGAATCACCTGAGTCGTTTTTGTTAAAACTGATTCACGTTTGAGAAGATAGTTCAGAAAGATGTCACTCGCAACACTTAACTACCACTCCTGAATCTTATAAAAGCCTTAAGTTTCAAGTCTTGTCTCCTATCATTACAAAGAAGTTAATAATAAGATTATGTGCGATGTACTTCGTATTACTTAGTGTACTCTCGACATTAAACTTATTAGTGATATTTCCTTATTCTGTTAAATATTTAGATTTTTTTTTTTTATCTTAAGACAGAAGGTTGCAATGCTGATTTCAGGAAAAAGAGAAAGTTCATTCAACCATGAAACGCCAGTTGTTGACAGATGTGAAGTGCAATAGTGGCTTGCTGAGCTAGAAACCTGACAAATTATTGAGAGTGTATTTGAAGATCATGGAGATAACACGTCCCGTTCAGGAGCCGTTTACCCTATATATAAAATAGGAAAGTTTCCTCTTCTGGGGGGGCGATCGCCTCCCCCCTGGATCCGCCCCTGGTAATAAGTACACATTAATTAGTGCGTATAATAATGGGTCGAGAATTGTATGAGAAGTGAATGCAATCAAATTATTTTGATTTCGACAATCGAAGCTTGTAGTTAGTGATGAAAACACTTCAAAACATTGGTTATTAAAGTGGTTACCCAAGTGTGGGACTTTGGATGCATAAACCATTCTTTATGGGAGGAACTAGGCGTAGTCAAAAACCCACATGATAAAACACGAGAAAAGTTTGTTTTTGCACTTGTTAAAGATAGCAAAGCTAGTATGAACCAGTTGTTCAAATTTGCAAATGAAAAGTTTGGCAAGAAAATTAAATGAAGATTGTCTAAAAAAAAACTTCTTTTCTTATATGTGAGGCATGGCTTCAAACGATGGTCATCTGGATTCTCTGTTATTTATAATTTTGCCATAGAACAAGACAAGACGAAAAAGTTTTTTCTCTTCTTTCAAAAGGTTTTCTCGTCTGATTTCGTAAGTTTTTTCTCGAATTGTTGTCTCATGTCGATTCGCAAAGAATTCTTTCTCGGAAAGCTTTTGTCGTGTCGTCTCGAAATTTTTCTCGCCTTATTTTATAAATTTCTGTACAAATTTTGTGCCTTGATTTCCTTCCTTGTTAATTTCATCTGGAAATTTGTCGTCCAATATAAGAAGATTTAAATCATATTTATTAGCTGAGTATATTGTGTAATGACGTTGTGTTCATTAAATAACTTTATCAATTTATATTTTTTTACTCTGAATAAATAAATGTTTTTAAGATCTATTACTTGGGTCAACTAGCTTTTCTCACGAGACTTGAGAAATTTCTCCTCTCGAAAATAAGACGAGAATTGTAATGTTTGTTATCTCGTTTGGAAATGGAAGTCTCGTCTTGTGAGCTTAATTTCATACACATCGTCTTGAATTTGTAGCTGGGCAGGTAGTTTTCAAATTTAACATCATTCCCTGTTAAAGAAGTTCGTGCAAATGTGCAATTGGAAAAGTTCATCTTAAAAGAAGAATTCATATTTCCTTCAAAGGAACTTTTAGACAATCACAATAACCAAGAAATATTATGTTTTGAATATCTCCAAAGGAGAGAGCATCATTATAAAATTAATAGATATCATAAATGAAAAAAAATGTTTTGCCTCGGTTAGGCAGTTATGTCGGTTAGGCTTAATGAGACAGTGACTATGAGAATGAGTGAAATTACGGAATGAAGAAAGTGGGAGAAAATTAAGAGAGACTGAGAAAACCCACGTACACAGTGTTTGCTCGCCACGAAGTCCATTTATACAGATATCATAAACACTGACCTTCATAACAAATATGAACTGGAAGTTTTAACAGATTCTATTCGCCTTCGAATGCATTGTATATAAATGAACAACTAAGAAACCTTTCCTCCAAAAGGTCTGTTTACAAGAACGTGGTGAAATGATGGCATTAATAAAAAGTTCAGTGAGGAAATTCTGATTGGCAAATGCAAGTATATTTAGCATCCCGGGGAAACCATGGAAGGAAAAAAGGAAAAAGAAAAGGAAGTACGGTCACTACACTCTTAAAAATTTCCTTGCTCAGAAATGAGAAAAATGCATGTTCAAAACAAAATAAGTAATTTTTACTCATATTTGAGGGAAAATGTCTCATTATTTCCAAATGTGTTTTCATTTATGAGCTCAAGGCAAATTTCCAGGTTCCCATTTATGAGATTTTCTCACTTCTTAAAAATGAGAATGGAATAGTGCGTGATTTTCAATATCATAGATGATTTAAAAAACAACGATGACAATCTTACCGAAATAATATTACTATGTTTTACTAGGGAGTAATATTATTAGGGCTTAATTACTATTCAGGAAAGGAGACAAAGGATTTCAGCTGTACCAGAGTGCGAATGGATATGAGTAGGTGATGCAGCTGAGGTGGCGTATGAATACACGTCATGTGACAGCGCCGAGGAGCAGCGTACATATCAACTTTCGAACGTAAGTTTGGGTGAATTGTAAACACTACCATAGACTAAAAGTTACTGTAGTATACTGTAGTATAGTAAAAGTACTGTAGTGTAGAACGCTGACCCCCCCCCCCCTCATACAGGTTATATAGGCTATAGCAGTCAGGTTGGCTCTTTATGTACTCAATTTACATAATAACGAGTGCAGCAATAACAAGTGAAGGCGGGTTAGAGCCCCGTAGGACACGTTGTTTTCTATATTACAATAGAACGGGGAGGCATGTCAATGTTTTACACCCTTCGTCATTCGTTATAATGTGCAAAATAGCTTATGTACGGAAACAAAGAATACATAAGTCATCTGTGTAGATAGAAACAGCGTTACAAAAGTGTGATTTATTATTATGGAATTGTAATACAAAGGTACTTTGTACTGATCACCTAGCATAGCTTGGCGCCTCCGTTCTTTCACTAAAAGTAATCGTTATAATGACACGCGTCTGCTGGTTATTTATGACATAGTACTGTACGCATTTGCTCTTGATTTAACGTAGAGGCTGCGGTAGCTCAGTGGTAGAGCGCTAACCTCTAGTGCGATGAGGCCCTTGGTTTGATCCCAGGATTTTCAGCTCGCGGCAAGTGGGCTTGCTGGTGGGTAAACACAGTGTGCATTGGTTTTCTCGGGGTTCTCCCATTTCTTCCCACTTTTTTCATTCTCATCATAATCGTCTCCTTTAGCCTATCCAACACAACTGTGGGAAGTAAAACTCAAAGATTTCATTTATTTTTTTTTAACCCAACGTCCCAGAATTGTGCTCCAAGGCTAAGAGAGACAGTGATAGAGATGGATAATAATGGTGTAATGAAAATGTGGACGTACGTTTCTTGGCAGTTTTTGCATGGGTTTGTGACCTTGTTTCCAATCTGAATTGAATCCTAGCAGTGGAGTTTCAGCACATTTATGAGGGGCACAAACTGTCGCATTCCCCTGCAGTAATGAAGAAGGTGGAAGGTAGGGGGTGATTCCTGGAGCTCCGGACCTTCCCCGAAATCGCTACTTTTATGTAAATTTTATCTAATTTTAGGTACAATTTTACATGTTTTAATACAATTTGTCCTCGTATTGAACTTGGAGCATCTCCGAAATAAATTCCTGCGTGTGTTTCTTGTAGGTGGAAACTGAAAAATCCTGGAAAAACCCACGAACATGGTGTTTCTCATGTAGGTAACTTTTTTTATGGTAGAGAAGTAGGCATATTGGACTGCGATAACTCAGTGGTAGAACTATACTCCGATGCATGGGGTCCCTAGTTTGATTCCACCTCCGTCAAGTGGGCAGTGTGAGTAAACATATGTATGTTTCGTCGGGATTCCCTCACTTTCTTCATTACAGCATTTTCGCTCATGATCATCATAACGTCTCCCTGAGCCTCGTAGCATAAGCGTGGGACGTTACACTCCAGCAGAAATTGTTCTGTTATTCTAAAGTAGACGGATAATTCTTGAATCTGAATTATCAAGAAGTTGGTATAATGTTGGATCAAACGGGACAATCTTGAGTAAACCACGTCGATGAAAAAGAAAAGTCTTGAGAAAGTGGACAGTGATGAAAAGAAAAATGTTCAACTGTCTGATACAGTAGGAATAAGTAACGCACCTAAAATACAAGTCATCGTGGTATTCGTGGAATTTTCATGAATTGAAGATTAAAATGTTATGTTTTAAAAAATATCTATAACTGTAGGTGTTTATTTAATATAAATTCTGGGTGTACTAATAGTTTGAATTTTTTTGCAGGTTTATATTTTGTTTGTATTCTTTTCCGTCTTCTCGTATTTGAGAACCCTGTTTCTGTGCACCGTTTCTCGCTTTTGAGGGAGATATTTCTCAAATCTTTTTGAGAAACGTGTTTCTCAAAATTGGGGCTATACGTCTCATTTCCTCAAATGTTACCATCTCAATTTTAAGAAAAAATACATTTTTTCTCAAATTTGAGAAAGCATTTGAACCCTCAGAAATGAGACATAATTCCTCGCATTTGAGTCATTATTTCTCAAAATGATTTGAGAAAATCGAAATCTCACTTTTAAGAATGTATTACTCGGTGCACAGATAAGAAACGGATGTTCTCAAATACGAGGAATATTTTCTCGAATTTAAGAAACCATTTTTAACAGTGTACCTCGAGGCTGGTAAGGAAACTTGTCTAATGATACTCTTATTTTTATTTTTAAACTAAAATATATTCCCATGCCAGAATAATATTCCAGTAATAAGCATCTGGACTAGAAATAGCAGGCAGACATCTGAAATTCAGAAGAAAATAGTGATTTCACATCTGGTACCAAAGTGAATGTACGACAGCAAGAAACAAGGAGACGACAGCGTTACTCCTGTCCCAAGCATGTGTCGAAGGTGACGTCAATGCGCAAGAAGGATGCAAACGCGTCCACTGATAAACTTACCTTGTTTATTTGTACCATGGAACCAAATGGTGTAATGAAGAAAGTGAGATCCTGCTCACGCTAAGTGGACAAACACAGTGTGCGTGGGTTTTCTCAAGGTTCTTCAGTTTCCTCTCACTTTCTTCATTCCATCATTTCATTCATTTCTCATTATCACCGTCTCCTTTAGTTTAGCCAGCATAACCATAGGACGTGAAACTTAAATATTTCCTTTTTTTCTGAAGAAAATGAGACTACTTGAGAGAACGAGAGACAGTTTCGTCCATCGAAAAGCTCAGTTGGTGCGAACAGGAATCGAACCACGCACCTCACGGACCAAAAATAAGTACTCTATTACTAAACTGCCCCGAAATCGTATTTATTAAGGTCACCTAAACTTTTTTTCTTAATTTTAGTGGGTTACTTTGAAGAAAAGATGAACATCAAAAATGTATCAAATAATTAACGTAGTGTCTATGAAGTGCTGTTAAACTGTTTCCAAAGCTTTGCTTATAGATCACACATTTGGGTCCGCATTTTGTGACTACGTAATTGCTAGATATCCATATTTCCCTTACGAGTTGATCAACCCGAGCCTTCGGTCCGCTCTATATTATAGGTTAAAAGCTCTAATTGGTTACATTTAACTTTTTCCTTTTGCCATACTCCATTACATGTTAATGCTCAAATGTACTAGGAAATATGGTTGCAGATGTTGTTCTATTGTGAAATAATTAAATTGAAGTCCTCCAGGTTTTGTCAGAGTAGTCTTAAATCGGCCAGTTGTCTTAATAGTTTAACACCCCATAGTCCAAGTAGACATCTCTATTCACTTAATTATTATGGTTAGCGTGACGCACAGATACGAAAGACTTTAAAACAATTCTCATGGAATAGCATTTAGCAGCTTCATTCTCTAAGTTATTGATTAAAACTCAGATAAATGTGGGCGGAGGTGATCGAAGAGCCCCCCACCCCACCCCCGGGATCTACCTACTTATTATCCTGAGAGCTAATCAGCAACTCTCTCACACGCACGCAAACTAATTTAGAGGAACTAAACTCGGAACTTTAAAAAAAAGTAAGGAGAGAGAGAGAGAGAGAGAGAGAGAGAGAGAGAGAGAGAGAACTACCGAAGAAACCTGTTTTAATAAAAAATTCAATTTCCGAAAACATCATGGAAGCAGCTTAAAAATCATCTTACTTCTCCTTTGTCGATAATAATAATGTTGCTGATAACAAATTACTGAATTGCCGACCCCTTTACCCCTCCGATTGTTTCGAAAGATGCTTCTTCCTTGTTTGCACTGAAATGAAGCTCTTGTATTTGTCAGAAGAGTATAGTATTTTGTCTTCCTGGTGATATCTCTGCTTTATCTTTAGAAGTTCTACCGCACCAATCAACTGTGATTGGAAGATAAACATGGAAATATTAGAAATAAAAAAATAAAAACATATTGCAATTTCTTCAGAGTAGGCCTAAAAATAAAAATATTGATTTTGCTTGATCGCGTTCGAAACAAGCAAGAAAAAATATTTCTCAGTGAAAGGGACAGCGCGTGGTGTGTTTGGATTCTAAGGGAAATCACGTTATGCGAACCAAAATCTGTAAATACCTGTTGATTATTTCAAATACAGCAGAAAGAACAAAATATTGTTTGATCCTTTCATGCTTACAGTTAGATGTGTTGTATTTCCTTGGAAATTCAAATTACAACAATATTAACATTAATACATATTACGAATGTAGGGTGTAAACCCCCACTTTTTAGAAACTCACCCGGACCATTCTTAAGGCTCGAAAAAGAGATGATGTCCAGGTAAAAGAGAACGTCACACGTCAGATAAGCGTAATGTGGTGTAAAAGAGCCTTTTAAGCAAGTCTCAGTGACCGTTGTTGGAAGTCCTAGTGAATGACATGTTTACTACCATCAATTTCAGGCATCATCAGGGTGAATGTAACAGCTGGAGCAGTGTGCTGTAGAAAGCGACAAGAGATTATTATAGCAAATGTTATCTTTGAATATAGTGTCAACATAGATTCTGTGTTTCAAACGGAGAGCAAATATTGTAAATGGAAATTTTCCCGTTCTCGCAATGTTATTAAATTTATATTTAATGAGGCAAAATCAAAAGTTCTTATCCTCCTGCTTTGTTAATCGTTCCAACTTAGATCATAATTTGCTGATAGCGTGTAAATCAACTTAAAAACTATGAACATAAGAATAACATTCTTTTATAAGTACACGCAACCCCTTGAAGAAATAAAGACTGAGATTTCATTCTTTTAATAGGGGTGACTGCATTTTGGAATAAATCATCTGCACGAATGCTGAAATTTTACAACAGGTTTCTCTTCAATTCTTAAGTTTTTTTTATTATTTTCTTAAAAATCTTCTTAATGGAAATTTCTATGGAATGGAAATGGTCTTCACCTGAAGGCATTTCTAAGGAAGCAATACCTGACGTTTAAATTCTCTGTTAATATGGTCTGAGCATGCCACCGTTGCTAAAGCAATTTTTTAAAGCAAAATAAAATATTTTCATTTTTGTATATTCGAAAACTCAATATAGATATAACTAAACAAGAAATAGTTTTTTCAGAATAAGTATTGTCTAAATGTAGAAGATACTTTTGCAATCAACGGGGAAGTACTCTATTCAGTCTCAAGTCTCCGCTGACAATTAGTATCAACTGACAGTGTCAAAACATTTGTCATTGAGACTCCATAATTTAAAAATATTAATATCATATTATTATGTAGACATAGCAACATTGACTGAAAATTAAATCCGTGCTAAGTAGGCCTACAAAAAATGAAAAAGTTTGGTTTAATGTAGGCTATGTGCCTTAACACTGGTGAGTTGAAATCTAGTAGCCATTGTGGAAGTAGTTTAAATAATCGTCAGAAGAGTGCGCGTGGGCGTATGTGGCACCAGTTCTGAAGTAAAATCTGGACTTTTTACTCAGCATTTTTATTTATGGATTTTATAGTCAATCTACATATAGCGATTTCTCTCACATTTTTTCTAGGCTTGAGGCTGCTGAAATAGTCCCTACCCCGAAGTAATGCGCTGTTCTTTGATATGTGTAAAATCAGTGTTAATTTTCACTTTGTAGTCTGTTTTATTATTATTATTATTATTATTATTATTATTATTATTATTATTATTATTATTATTATTTACTTATTCAGTACTGCTGTTATTATACCATATGTAAACAATAAAGTATCAACGTTGTATACGTCGTCAGTTTCATCAGAGGTTGTAAAAAATCCAGCTTTTGCACATAGATCACAGGTATCATAACTTTTTTGAAATCATCAGTAACTTCGTGCTTTTGAACGATTCTCTCATCGGTGTGTTTTGTTTTTCCGTTCCTTTTTGATTAATTTCAAGTAAGATCAACATCACCTTCATGGTTTCTTTTCCCGACTTTATGCAGGAAATGAAGTCTTGAGCCTTCGGTTGGGGGTCTACGGATCAATGCATTTATTATTCCATCTTCTACGGTATTATTAGTGCTGTCTCCGTTGATAGTAAGTCCATTTATTCACAGGACTATCTTAGTTACCAATTACTATAAGCTTCGCCACTAATGAATAACAGACCTTCACACATGCCATATGATTTCGAAAAACTTAGCTGCAATTGTCCACTGTAGTTTATAATCATTATTATAACGACAGACCAAGTCGAACAGTAGCGTACCCAGGAATTTATTTCGGGGGGGGGTCCAAACTAAATATGAAGCTATTTTATGTTAAAATTGCTAAAATTGCCCCTAAAATTAGGCTAAATTTTTAAAAAGTCGAAATTTCGGGGGGGGGGTCCGGACCCCCGTGTCCCCCCCCTTCCGTACGTCCCTGAAGTCGAAGGATCTCTTCATGTGAAACAACAACCATTCACACTTTTCTTTTAATGCTAAATATGGCTACTGCTTCAACCTCAATTCAACCTTTGGAGATTCACACACAACCAATAGCATAAGCAAAGAAATATTTTGCTGATGTTAGATCTCTTTGCTACTTATCAGCTTCGTGAGTAATGCCTTTACGTGAGTAATATTCCACTCAACTCTTCGGTTAGTTTTGACATTCAATATAAAATATTAATCCTAAATTTGTTACAAACATATATCTAAAATGAATAACAACTTCCTCGCAATTGTCAAAACTCATTTTTGAAATGATCTTCAAAAGAATATTATAGCATTTATCTCGGGATTTCATATTGGAATTGTCACTGGTCGCAATTGTCATATATTCATGAAAAATAGCGTGCAATGACCAACTTTGCAGAGCACCGAGCACTAGAATAAGTTAAGTCTTATTTTGCATCGTACAAATTAGCCACAGAAAGCCTGTGCTTTCTCTTCATCTGACGGTGTACGGCAGTCTTGGGAAGTAACGTAACGCAAGTAACGCGTTACTTTTTAAGTAACGTTTCCTAGTAACGCGTTACATTGTTCCAAAGTAACTGTAACGGCAACGCGTTACAAAGTTTTAAGTAACGTAGGCCTACCTAATTTGCGTTACTTTTTTCGCATTACATTTCGGATGAGTAACTACAATATATGTATTTTGTTTTCGGAAACAAATGTTTCTTTCCTGTAAGTGAATTTCTCAGAATGAAACAATCGAGCATGAACTACGTATGTCAGTGACCGACAGTCACAGACACACAGAGAAACAGATAGTGCCACTTGCTGTTTTTTGAAGATGAGGACAGCCTTAGGGAAATCACGTGTACTGATTGGAAGCACCTGGAAAATTTTGTCGTAGATTTTGACAGCTCCAAATCAATACATTCAGTGAGTGAACTAGGAGTGCAATGATACCGGTAGTCTATTTTACTTTGATTGATGTTGCTTTCATAAAGATGAAAAACGAAAAAATTTTACCGTTTGA
The DNA here is from genome assembly GCF_964235325.1 of Thermobia domestica. NCBI lineage: Eukaryota > Metazoa > Arthropoda > Insecta > Zygentoma > Lepismatidae > Thermobia > Thermobia domestica. Next base: position 1,250,550 of record NC_137463.1, read on the forward strand.
ACATTTGAAAGAATACTTTTTTCTTAAGAGCTGAGGATGATGGTGGACAGAATTTAAAAGTAAAATGTCTGAAGTGCCCCGGCGGAAAATATTTAGGGTGTCAGAATTAATTATATACAGTAAGGGGTTAATATGAATAAACTGTGTTCTGATGAGCAGACCTACTTTATTACTAGAAAATAGTTTGCTGATAGTATGTAATATTGGAGTTCTTTCAGATCAGTTTGCTTATCCTAGAGTCCCGTTGATTATAGAGTTTGAAACTAGCTTTAAAAAGTATGTATCGATTTTAGAGTTACTGGCAAGTTTTGATTCAGTCCCAGTTCATGTGTTCTCATTTTACTAGTTGTAGTGTAATGTTTCTCTGTCTAGGCATAATCTTATTCTGTATTTTTAATTTTTCGTAACAACACTGTTATTATTATATAATTAGTTTAGCAGAATAATAATAAGCAACCTTTTTTTCTAACGCATAGGAATGAGCACGAGTCAAGCTAAAACTCGACTCGACTCGAATTCAAGTCGAGTTTCGAGTCAAGTCAAAGGTAATATTCTCGAGTCGAGTTCCGAGCCGATTCAGTTTTCGCGTCGAGTTTCGAGTCCAGTTGAGTTTGATAAATGGCTCGTTCGTTTTAACTCGTCTTGAAATCATGTCCTGATTACACTGGAAAACAAAAACCAGGAGAAATGTAAGCTAAACAGTAATATGGAATACTTTTAGTATTGCTCACGAGAGGGGATACTGCTCGCATCTCGTCTCGTCTCGATAGCGAGACCACAAGATTTTTTTTTATAACAAGCTCAACTGACAAGATGGCTCGAGCCGGCTCACTTGGGGTGAACCATCGGCTCGAGCTGGCTTGGTAGGGATGAGCCATCTGCTCGGTTCGGCTCAACTGAGCTGAGGGCTCTAGCCGAGTCGGTTGGGTGAGCTGTTGGCTCGGCTCATTTCTCGGTTCGGGTCGATAGTGAATGAGCTGTGAGCCGAGCTGCTCGAGTCATTGACAATTCTAAACCCGGGCCGAGCAGTTTTGAAGATATTTGACCAGTACCCTATAACGCTTAACAGTGTTTGGCTCGAGCCCGAATACTGAACCTAGACCCTCAACCCAAATTCAGAATCTCGTGAACAACGTCCGTGAGTCCTAGACTTCACGACTACCGAGGTTGGCAATCAACTAGTTTTTTAGTATTCAAATACAAACCGCCTATCTTTCGTTTTTATATACAGTGTTATAATAATAATAATAATAATAATAATAATAATAATAATTATTATTATTATTATTATTATTATTATTATTATTATTATTATTATTATTATTATTATTATTATTATTATTATTATTATTATTATTATTATTATTATTATTAATAGGGGTAGTAATAGTAGTACGGGAAATTGAAGTCATATTTTTTTTCAGATTTTTAAGTTTCGGACCTAAAAGTAACGCGTTACTTTCGAAGTAAAGTAACAGTTATTTTTGGGGGGCAAGTAACGCGTTACTAAGGCGTTACATTTTAAGAGAAAGTAAAGTAACTTGTATCGCGTTACATTTTTACAAGTAACTTACCCAACACTGGTGTACGGTGCCATTCCCGGAATTATTAATCGTAGAATTGTGTGCTTCAGATATACCGTATTTTGTAAACAGTAATATCGTACTTTTATGAAGTCGAAGTATAAAAAAAAATCACTTTTTTTAATCAAAAGTGTATTCTTCCATCACAAAAACAGAAAGTGCCGTGGTGGTGCACCTCTCATGCATAGGGTCAGTGGTTCGATCCTAGCCTATGCCAAGTTGTCTTTGTGATGAACAAACATCATATGTGTCGGTTCTCCCATTTCCTTTCACTTTCTTCATTCACTATTATCATCCGTGTTACTTAGTCTCAGGGGTAAGCGTGGGACGTTAAACTAGACATTTCATTTCATATTAGGTTGCAATAAGCGGTTGTACTCACGAAGAGTTTAAAACTCGCCATCAGTAAAGGAAAAGTAATAGCTTATCTCACGGAATCGGTGATAGCGTTTAGAAATATTAAGAAAATTCGAAATTTTTCCTACAAAGATCTTTTCATCTCTTATTTTCTCTTCGATTTCCATTTATCAAAAGAAAAGTCCCTCCACGTTGTAAGATGAAACAGTAATTTCTGTTACGGCTTGCATTAACATTAGAATGCGAGCGGAAAACATATTTAAGGCAAAACAGCTGTCGATCATCCTCTCTCAGCTCCTTTTCGTTTCTCCTTCATATTTTTTTTTTTTCGACATCATTTTATTCAATCTTCAGCTGTGTGATTTTCTGCTTTATCTTCTACGGTACTATCGTATATTACATAATAAAATTGAAAGTGACTATGTTTGTGACTTGATTTCTTGAACCACCCGACAAATCTCGATCAAATTTTCAATATAGATGAGTTTCGGGTCTGAGATGGTTTTTGTAATATATCTTTGATGGTGCAATTTAGGGGAGAGGAGTGGGAGAGAAATTAAAGAATGATCGAAAGTGACCGATATTAGTGTCGAATCCATAGTTTTCGGCGTCGCTGAGTTGAACAGTCACACTTCCGATCCCGTGCATGTGCAAATTCAGCCCCGTAGCTTGAGGAGGAAGGATTTATATAATATAAATTATCGATAACTACCATTATCAGTGACGAATCCATGTGGTTATCAGGGTCACTGAGATGAACAGTGACACTTCCGACGCCGTTTAAATCTAAATTCAGCCATGCAACATGGGAGGGCAGAGGAGAGAAATATAAAAATCATCGAAAATGACCGATATCAGAGAACGTTTTAGCAATAGTAAAAAGTGACTGAGTAACGGAACATATTACTCCAGCGAAGCGGCTAATTGATGCTTCACTGTTTCTTTGCAGAAAATTATTTTGAACTTCCTCATTTGAAGTCGTCGTCCCAATCCCTTAATTATAACGTTCCGTTCATTTTGTTGAATCGCCAGAAGCGAAAATTGCATAGCTCCAGCTTTCAGAAAGAAAAGAAAAGAAAAAGAAAGAAAAAACTCACTTTCCCTCGACGACACGACTTCTGTTTATTTTGTCAGATGATTTTAATTTCTAGGAAAGAGCATTGCGATTTTAAGTACATACCAGTTTTTCCCTTTTAAAGGACGGTTTCCTTCAAAGTATGAATTATAAACCATGTATTTCATATGCTTTATTTCAGTTCATTTTCCAGTTCGTTACGAGCGTAGAACTTTGTATGAGTTACTAAATAAAATTAAATAAACACAGCAAACTTATAGTGTATATATATCCAATGGTCAGATACAGATAAAATATAGTTTTTCGTCTGAAAACTAAATGTACACGGTCATCATACTAAACCCGCTTTGCAGATGATGTGACTCTTGTAAAATCTTGAAAGGAAATGAACGTTAGAAAATGTGTCGGATATAGAAGTAGGAGGGTAGAAGGAACAGATGATTAGTTTTTGATATTAAGTATCATTATTAGCGAAATGTTTGATATGGAGTGTTGTACCCTCTGTATGGGGCAGAAACATGGTCACAATGTAAAAGCAACGAAAAGAAACAGGATACTTTCAAAATGTGAATGTGTTGAAAAATTGAAAAAAGTTAGCTGTTTTGAATGAAAAAAAGTAGTAGTATTAAGAATAGTAGATGACAGAATTTTGGAACTAATTAAAAAGAAGAGAAACTGGTTGGGAGATTAGCTGATGAAGATCTGTATGAAATAGGAGTAGAAGGTAGAATGGAAGGAAAAAGAGGGAATAGAGCTAAAGAGACTACGGTTAATGAAGGAAATTAAAACACTGGAATTCCTACAGGAAGACGGCGTTTGCTGAGGACTGTGAAACATGAAAGTTTCTAATGTTGGTGCATGTAATCTGCGAGTGATGCCAGAATATCTTGAATCATATCTGAAGAAGCAATACATGCCACATAAAATCGTGTTGACACACAGCTATAGACTGAAATGCACCGTACGAAGAGAAGATAGAAGCGACGAGAATATATTGCGTCATACTCGGTGGCTGTACAGATTGAAAACATTTTCTCTACTTTCACAAACTAAATTATAAATCGAGTAAAGTTTTCCATGTTTGTGTTGATCAACAGTCAAATGTGAATTGGAGGAAAAGAATTGTTTTTCGTGGGAAGAAAACTTTCAATGGAGTTAAATGAGTAACTTGCACTATGTAGAGAAGTGGACGAAACGCTAAAACCTTGGGGGAACTCCTTGCGAAATCGGGTAAGATGATGTATCATTATTATATGTTATTCTCTGATAAAGACAGGGAACAATAGAGGCCGCTTTTAATCGGAAGAAAAGGAAAACGAAATATTTAGTTTCCTGTGGTAACGCCCTCAGGCTAAGGAAGACGGATGATTATGGAAAGTGAGTGGTTATGGAAGAACTAATGGAATGAGAATGTAGAAGGAAGTGGGGAAAACCAACTTACACGGTGTTGTCCACCACACTCACATCGGGTCGAATCAGTGATCCATTGCCCCAGAGAGTGAGTGATCTAATACTACTGAGACACATGCTCCTTGGCTTTGAAAATGGTTCCTGAAAGCAGCATTGGGTGCTTAGAGTAATTGATACTCCCGGAATGTTCGTGCTTTCCTTTCCTGTTTTCTCGTGGCTGAATAATAATAATTTTATATGTAATCATCATAGTCAACCACTGTAAATCCACTGCTGGATGAAAGTCTCTCGAACTCTTCTCCACAACAATATATTTTGAGTAATCCTATACAATGCTTGGTTTCGTCACCCTACCTATTAATAGTATGACGACGTTTCTTAGGTTTCCTTGTCTCTGTATCCAGTCAAGAATGGCTTTCGTTCATCCATCATTTCTTCCACTTCGGTACCTTTATTTTCATGCCGTCACTCCTGTCATCTTTCTGATCTAGGTGATTCCCATTCCTATTTTCTCATGCGTCGTTGTATAGACTGCAAATGGTAAATGTCTGAATTTGTTAATATTCACATTTCTGATCCATATGTCGACAGACGGAATTAGTGATGAGCAAATACAAGACCGATCTGTGTGGTCTTGGTCTTGCACTGGAACCCTTGGTCTTGGTCTTCCTTGCAAGTCTTGTTCTTAAGTAATCTTATGCTTCCCATAGGTAAATTTTCCTCTGGATAAATTCTACAATGCGCCAATAGTAATGGAAATACAATCTATATTTCTAAATGTAGTATACTTTACCTTCTTGCAAGCATGATATAGGCGATGACTTTATTTTTATTTTTTCAATGCGTGCCCACGCTTCACTACTTATAAGATAAATCACAACTTTTCGTAATCTTTATATATATTTTTACACTCCAAAGGTGTCAGATTTTTTTTCTTTTAACCACAATTAACTAATCTTTGAACAAACTTCCAAATAAATATTGAGTTTTACTGATTCCAATATGTACTCTATGGAGCAGAAACATGGACATTACGCAAAAACGATGAAAAAAATGGAGGCTTTCGAAAAAAGGATAAAATAGCTGGATTGAACGGAAAGCGAATGAGGTGTTAGAAATAGTAGCAGATGGGGAGAAAAGAAGAATTTTAGATGTAATTAAGGAGAGGAAACTGAACTGATTGGGACGTTGGCTGAGAAGGAACTGTATTATGAGGGTCGTGCTAGAGGGTATTGTGGAAGGAAAGAGAGGAAGGGGGCAAAGACTATAGTTGAAGGAAGCTATTTAAACAGAAAATTGCTACGAAGATGAAGAGACTAGATGAGGACCACCGTACATCGAAGCTTCTGAATTACAGCAAGTGACCTGCCAATAATGGAAGAATGCCTATGATGATGATATGCTTAGCAATATTGACCAAAAAGAAAAAGAAAAAGAAAGAAAGAAAGAAAGAAAAATGAAAATTATAACGATTATAGTCAAACCTCTTGATATTTTAGAATAATTTGAGTGAAAATTGAAAACGCTTCAACTGTCTGTTTTGTGTAAACTCAATTTATATAAATACTTTTGACTTATATTATAAATACAAAATAACGGTATCAAACTCCGAGTTATTTAAAATAACTTTACAAAATCACTCTGACTTATGAATATGAATTATTTATTGTGTATGAAGTTATATCGCTTAATCCTCGATGTGCCGTATACCTATTCAACGTATAAGTATCCGCCCATGAAATCAAACTTGCGGTCACATGCACTAAATTTTTGTCAATGCCATGAAAACGTTATTACGATATTAAGGACCAAGGACATACACATGTAGTCGGCACCTATGGTATACGGAATTACCAATGTTCAATACTACATTTCTCTTTAGTTTGGAAGAACACTACTAAAGAGGGGTAAAAAGTGGTTCTGAAAAGGTAGGGGGACGGTAACTAGTGGCATGACGTCACGCCCGTTCTCCCTGTTGCCCATTGTAATTTTTTAGTGACTTTGGGGCCGCCGTTCATATTTTTTTCGAGGTGGGGTACGGCGTTCTCCCGCGTTCCCCTTCACTTTTACCCCTGCTACTAATATGTTTTGAAATGATGTAATATCTAGTTTTACGTTCCACGATTATGCACCGAGGCTAAAGGGAGACGGTGGTGATGAGAAATGAATGAAATGGTGAAATGAAAATGTAGGTGGAAAGGGGAAAACCCACGGCAACGCTGTCTGTCCACCAAAAAAGCTTACATGGAGCAAGCTGGGATCAAACCAGGACCCCATGTACCAGAGGTGAACACTATACCACTGACTCGGTACTTGTAAAAGAGTCTTGGTCTTGCGTGCAAGACTCTTGTGCTCATCACTAGACGAAATACACTCATTAAAAAATTCACGCTTTAGATATATCGAAATTTGAATGCATTCCAGTCGATTAATTTCTTTTTTAATCCATGAATGTCTTCTGTCCTATATATCTTATGTATTCATCTCTTTTAATTTCATATTTTCAATTTGAATCTTTGACTTCCTTGTGAATTTGATGAACATTAAATATGTTTTCCATTTTAATTTTCAACCCGATTTCATTGACCTTGGTATTAAGTTCTATCATATCCTGCAGACCTGTTGTTGTTTGAGAAGAGAAAGATGTCCTCAGCGAAAGAGATAAGTTAGATGTTCTTTATTTACATTTATTCCATTATTCTTCCAAACACAAGTACGTTTGAAAAAAGGTTGAAAAAAAATAACACCCTGTCGTGCACCCTTCCTTATTCGTTTGCTTTCCGTACATCCAAACAGACTTGTTTCCAAATATTATCCATAACTTTTGAATAAACGTCTTCGACAGCAATTGATTTAAGAACCTTAACAACCTACGATGTCTTCACCGAATCAAAAGCTTTCTCACAGTTGATGAAACCAGCATTTAACCCACAAACGCTCCTTGTGCCACCAGTGACCCACTTTATTTTTCACTACGTTACATGGGCTATCTCACTCAGTTCGCCAAACCCCCGTTGTTCCACTTCAGGCACACTACCCGTTCTCTTGTTGTAGGAATTTCGTTCAGTTTTCTTCTCAGGTTTTCGATGTAACACGGTATTGTTCAGGCAGTTGCTAACGAATAAAATTGGTCTTGGGCGTTTGTGGGTTAAGGGTAATTCATACTCGTTTAACCTTTCTATCAGTTCCCTCATTACTTATTATGTTTTTAAAGTTATCCAGCCCCTATAATTTAACTACACTATATAGGCCCTTAGAAACAATTGACGCTCGAAGAGATTAAGCATTGTCATTAGTTTAGAGCTTTTGTTTCATCTCAGTAGCAAAAGACAGTGACCGATCTAGAAGGTAAAAACTGGGGGTCAGCCAGAATCCAGACTATAAGTATATCATGAATTTACTATAAATTTTCAAAAATATATAAATGCCTTAAATTAAAAAAACTGGGGGCCTGGGCCCCCTGGCAGGCTAAACCGTCACTTCCAAAGGCAGATAGATTGACGTGGAGTGCTTGTAATTCTCAGAAAAAATGTTGTGGAAAATGATAAATTTAAGGTTCCAGTACGCGTAGGAAGGATGCAATTCTGAGTTACAGAAAATCGTATTCGAATTGTTCTCGAAGCTGTCGAAAGACGGAGAATTGGACGAGTATATATTGTTGTTAGCTAAGAAATTAAGATAAAGAGTTTGCTTATTTTGTATAATCTGAAACAAAGAGTATTTTCTAAATCTGAATCTGTTCCCTACTCTTTTATTGTAAAGCCAATTAATAAGCAACAAGCCGTAATTGAGTTTTGAACTGTCATCTAATAAAGAATGAATAATTATAATAAACGTTTGGTTTTGTTGCAGGAATCCCGATGTGCGTACGTAGTTCTTTTGCTCGCCCTGTATTGGGTGACGGAAGCCCTTCCTCTGGCGGTCACCGCTCTGCTCCCAGTGGCACTCTTTCCTTTGCTGGGGGTTTTGGACACCAACTCCGTCTGCATGGCTTACTTGAAGGATACTAACTTCATGTTCGTCGGAGGGTTAGCAATGGCAATCGCCGTGGAGCATTGTAATCTACACCAAAGAATAGCTCTTCGAGTTGTCTTATGGATTGGAACCAGTCCTCGCTTGTGAGTACACTTTTTTTTATTTTGTTAACTTTCAAATGAATGACTAGGCGTCGTTTGCATCTGATAATCCGGTTTTGATTCCCGTTTCTGGTACAGAATTGGGAAGTCAAAACCAATTTTAAAAACATCAATAGAAAAAGGCATTTTTAGCCTAAAATTGACAATTTTTGACCAAAAACTAAAGTAAACAGCGTAGGAAACCACTTTTGAGGCATGTTAATATATTCGTCATAAATGAAACCAAACACTACCATAATGCAGAAAAATACATAAAATAGCCAAATAATGACATTTTCCTCAAATTATGCGTGTTGAATAACAAAAGTACTATGAAAACTTCAAGGTCGATTCGCACCACCTAAACGACCACCAAAAAATCAGACATCTTTTTGGTCACAAATAGCCATTTTCCGCACTACCCACCTTAACATTTCGAAAAAAGTTTTTTCGATACACAGTATATATAACTCGGTTGTTTAAAAAATAGAACAACACCACTGGGGGCAAAGATGGTATTATAATGGTGGACTAACTATCGCATGGCGCTTCTATCACCGAAGAGTGCGCTAATTTTCTAGACCAGCTGAACGCGGAAATTAAGAGGAAACACCGTGGAAAGCTCACAAAAATGATCACGATATTGCAGGACAACATCCGTACACAGATCCAACATTGTTGCTGCCAAATTGGCCACCATAAAATTCCAATTGGTCCACCACCCACCTTACTCCTCAAACCTGATCCCTTCTGACTTGTATTTCGTAACCTGAAAAAAACACCTGAAGGTTCACCATTTTGAGGACATTTCTGACGTCATACAGGCTGCTGAGAGCTGATGTGAGATTTTTTTTTTCATGGGCTACAAAAGCTTCAACAACGCTGTCAAAAGTGCCTTGATTTCAATGGGGAATTCGTTTAATAAATATGTCATCTCAGACCTCTGACAGTTTTTTTTTTTTTTTCTTCTTCTTGGCAAAGCCAAAAATTTTTCAGCACCCCGTTAGATACGTTAAACTTTATTAATCTAACATAATCGTGAAGTCAGGTTTCGGCAAGAAATATTTAATGTGTTTTTCATAAGTAGGCGTATTTCAGTTTTGTGTACTTTGTCAGTTTTTTGTCATCCCCTTGCAAATGTAGTCTGTGTTGCATGTACGGTAGAGCGGGCTCAGGCTACAGTCAGCCAGGAAATGAGCAGTCACATATTTTCTCATAATTATTACTTATAATTATTACTTCTTAACGTTCGACAGTTATCCTGGACTTCGTTCGCTGTTTCGGTCTTCGGCATTATTCGGTACCATTCGTTTCTTTTCGTATTTCGGTATCTTTCGGTTTTTCGGTATATCGATACTTTTCGGTATTGAAAAAACACTAAAATTTGCTATTGAAAAGTAAGTACCAAGCACCCCTGTGTATATCTAATGAAACCAAAAACCATTCGGACATTCAAAATACATCATGAAACCATTCAATCTTCAGAACCGTGATATTTTAAATACAAGCAGAATGAGTGTAAATAGTATGTGTGTCATAGTTAAGGAAAACACAATTTAGGCTACTAGTTAAGAATGTTTTCCGCTACACACAAAGATTACGAAATAATTTTTTAAAAATTTCAATTATTCTTATTATTGGCAAAGAAAGACGATTGTGTAGCGCTTGAAACTTCATTTATTTTATTCAATGCATAAAGCCTCAATCATATTGTTTCGTTCAGCTTGGTATAAAGTATGGATTGATATCTTTGGAGAATGTTTTAGTTAAACATGATTTAATATTTAAAGAATAAATTATAATTTTAGATTGCATATCATTAGGCATGCGACGTTCTGTCATAATGAAGTATCAACTTCACCTCAATGTGTGACATAGTTCTCCAATTTTTAGTCTTCAAAGAAATTGGTTTTTCTCCATATTCTCGAAAAGGAAGCATCATTTATCACTTGGTTCAGTTCGACCTGTACTGAATGGTAGAGCTTATATGTTAAGGCTAAACTATAATAATAATAATAATAATAATAATAATAATAATAATAATAATAATAATAATAATAATAATAATAATAATAATAATATAGTGACTGTAAAATTACGAAGAAAAGACAAAATAATAAATCTTTTGTCTTATCCACAATTACGTTCTTTATACCATTATTTCTTTCTTTCTTTTTCTTTTTTTTTTTTTAATGAGGACCACTTTTATTAGTGAAAATATTTTATGGACTAACCTATTCTTGTCCTCTTCAAAGAAAATTTACTTTTTTTTAATGTTTTGAACACACGCCAGTATAATTATATTTTTCAAACAGTATTAGCTAAATTCCCTTAATTTTATACAGGTATTAAGTTATTTTCTAATAATCCAAGGCTATCAAAAATATTTACAGTAATAATTCTAAATAGACTATTATGATTTTGTGTTATCTCTACTTCACTCAATTCTATAATCTATGTTCGAGATTTTCAACTGTGAGAGACAAATTCACTGGAATTTTGTATTTTCAGTCTTTCTGTGCAGAATGGTATAAGAGGACCATAAGGGCAATTTATAGTATACGTAACACAGTTTGTCAAACATTGGTTTAAACTAAAGGAAACGAATGACAAGTAAAATTGGAATATGCTAGGAAACTAAAAATTCTTAAGAAAACCCAGGGGCACGATGTAGTTGATCACAAACTTGTATAACCTGGAATAGAACTGAAGACCCCTCATACCACACGAGATGAGCGTTCCAGTGTCCGGTTGTACTCTGTAGTATATGAAACAAGAATATAACAGTTAGAGAAATCTTTCTCTCGTTATAAGTACTTTAGATTTAACTATTTAACCGTGTTTTAAAAATCAATGTCGAACTTTTCTGAGTGTTTAAACGTAAGTAAAGCAATGACAAATATTTTGCTAATTCTTTTTTCAGGTTGATGCTTGGATTCATGTTGACCACGATGTTCCTCTCCATGTGGATCAACAACTTCGCTGCTACGGCCATGATGGTTCCCATTTTGAACGCTGTTCTTGAAGAGTTGCATAAGGTGAATACACAAGCTGATCTTTTTTCCTTTTGCCATAAATGTCGCCTGAGCTTTATTCAGATTTACAACCAGCATTAAGTTATCTTTCCGTATTTCTCAAGAATCTGCTTTTTATCGCATATCATGTGAAGTCTTTCGAAACGAAGCCTTGTTTTTAACTAGCAACTTATTATTCAGTTCTTGATGATTGGAAGTATCCTGCATTTAAAATTTTACTATTATATTTTTTATATTGTTTCTCGTACTTCCACGTCCTGTTTTAAATGCAATTTTTAACAGCTTCTTTGTGTGATGCAGTGGTTCTCAACCTTTTCTGACTGACGACATATTTCATTGGTATTATTATTATTAATAATAATACTGTTATTAATAATAATAATAAATATAATAATAGATTGGTTATCATAGTGAAACCAATTTGTTTTTATGACTCTATGTAGCTCTTAGTATTATTGCTACCGCTGGAGGCCTTGACTGGTACAGTCTGTCTCGATTTTAATTAATTACTCCGTATTAAAATCTTCATGATTTTTAATTTCTAAAATTTTGCCACATACTGCGTGACACACCAGTGTGTCGCGACACATTGGTTGAGAACCATAGGACTAGTTTGGATTTTTAAAGGCAGAAGAAAAGGATCTAAAATAAGACTAAACGGGGGGCAAAATGTTATTTCCCTCAACTGCTCTTTTATCTTATTCAAAATAACAATATAAGCTAGTGACACACAATCATAGTCAACGTCTTGCGAATAAAATCAAAAATAAACACACTGCTGAACAAGAATGAACTTATTTAATATAAAAACACATTTGCACGTGACGTTTCGATTTTCTAGCCAAGATCCTCATCAGACGTACACTCAGTCAAGATCATCAGCCAAGATCCTCATCAGACGTACACTCAGTCAAGATCATCAGCCAAGATCCTCATCAGACGTACACTCAGTCAAGATCATCAGCCAAGATCCTCATCAGACGTACACTGAGTGATACAAAAAAAACCTCAAGTATATATACACAATTCATCTCCCTATCTGCTCTCTGGGCTCATTGGTCCATTGGCCTAACGTCGATATGGTAAGGAGGTTAGCTCCCCCTTGCAACCGCGACACCCATCGCCGAACTGGACCGCGGTATTAAGGCACTTAATGTGTCAGCAAAGTGAGATTGAAATCCAATCCCAGTTACGGAAGTTAATATGTTCAAAAGATTGCGTTATCTATCCTAACTATATAAATTATAAAAACTACATGAACTGACATAAAATAAATGGCTACTTCCGGTTGCCGTGGAAAGTTGAAATTGCACTTATAGCTTTCAAGTACTAATCCAAAGGAAAATTGCCAAAAGTTAATATTTTTAATTTTTAGGGGGTCTAAGGGGGGATGAAGAAATTCTGTGATTTAAGTGAGCCCTTTTTTGGACTTCTCATATTTTAGGTACTTAGAATCGGAATAAAAACTTGAAATTCGATGTGCTTGTACGTTTCCATTAGCGTTACTTAAGTAAATATTTAAAAAATAGAAAAGTTCAACCATAGAGAGGTTTTATGAGGAACTGAAAAATCTTCCCAATGTTATTTGTATGGGACATCTATTGTGTATTTCAGATGTAAAGCATCACGGGCAGTAGCCAATGCTGTGCGATATTCCGCGCGGTGTTGCCGGATTTCGGACTCCCCTTTCCCTTCTCGCTCTTCCTCTAGTTGAGATTATTACACATACATTGGCAACATTATTCACAATGTAAATATACTATTCCAGCAAACTCAAAGATTTTGGCTGTGTATCCTAGAAGTATATATAGCAACTGAATAACCTACCTATTAACTTATTCCAGTGGAACTGCTAAACGTTCGTCTTCAACACTACTGTCACTATCGTCTATGTCAATTAATATTTCGCCATTGTCTGAATCTGACTCTTGTAAATTTCATTATGAGTTATTATGAGTTCCAAAAATTGTAAACACAAAAAATAATTCTTCGAGCTTCACTTCGTAACAATTAAAAAAAAAGAAGAAAAAAAGAAAGAAAGAAAATTCCGCACTTGTACTCGGTTTCATTAAAGACATTGTCAATTATAATTTTGGAGCGGTGCAACGACATTGCGCAAATTTTTCTAAAGATTAGATCGTTGATAATCTAAGTAATTTATGTCTTATTAACGAGGAGCAGAAAGTGCTGAAATTGCGCAAATTTCCGCCGCGACGTTGCCAACAACAGGATTTAAGGAATTGTGTGAAATTTTGCATCGAAATGAAATGTATAAAGCTATTCCTTTATGAGATATATTTTATTGCATTCTAATATTTACAAAGCAACATACTTATTTACAGAAAATTTCATTTTACAGTTTGAATGCTTGAAATTTAAATCCTACAGCTTTTAAAAATGTCATACGTGCCTTCTCATAGTTTCTCTGCGAATTCCTGAACTCAGCATACTTCCTCATGACAAACTCGCTCCTTTTGACTTCTGCTGGTCTTTGGGCCTTTGAAATTCCTTTTAATATGGACGTTATTTTCATGGCAGTTTCCGTTTGGATCTCTAACAAAGCAGAAATCACCGTATGAATATCAGGAGCAGGGAAGTAAAATTGACTATTATAATGTCTGTGAAAAGCTTCTGGTCCATTTGTCGTCCGACGCATCGTGGATGGTATAGACGCCCACATGACAGGTGGATACCTAAAATTAATAAAATAAAAAGATCCTTAGTTCATGCACACAATTATTGACAATTTATATAAAACACTAAAACATTTATAACACTAGATTCAAGAAATATTTATAGTCTTGGTCCGTAATTTGTTTACAACTATCAAAACCTGCATTTTAATCTACGTCTTACATGAAGACAGAAGAAAATTTCACTATAATTAAGTTGCATTGAGAGAAAATACCATATCAGCACAACCATTAATGTTGTGTTCAAACTAGGACAACAGTTTTTGCAGTATTAAGAGTTATTGAAGCATGTGCTACTATAGATGAAATTCAAAAGGAAGCTACTTACTTGCAACCGTCTTCTATGTAGTTTTCTAGGACGTAATCGGAAAATTTATGCCCTGTATCATCCGGCGTCATTGATATTAGTTGAGTAAAGGCATCTGATACTTCTGTTGGATGTAAATATGGCAACCCAAAAAATGCCTTTATCCATGAACCTGTAAGAAAAGCAATAATAATAATAATAATAATAATAATAATAATAATAATAATAATAATAATAATAATAATAATAATAATAATAATAATAATAATAATTTGTTAGAATAAGCAAGCATTGGGAAAGTAGTGAAATTGATGGATCTTACTGTTGGCTTTATAATTTCTTCATTTCGTACATTATTAGAACAGCAGTTTATTTGCTTTTAAGAATGGTGACTGAATTAAGATTCTTCAGTCAAACAGAATAAGATTCTATTTTCAACTGTATTCTGTATTAATATATAACAAAACAAAGTCCACATGGTATTATTAAATTAATAATAAAGAATAATAGACCATAATAATATCAATAATACCTAGTTCAGATTTTGGATCCATATATGCTTGTCGCAGATCATTGTCGGCTTGAATCCTCCGCCACCATGTTTGTCCCAAATGGAATCTGCAGCCACGAATGTCACAATTTGGAAACACATTCTTGATGGCTTCGTGAGCAGCTGTTTCAAAATCAACGTAAATGATTTTCAAGTCGAATCTACTGTCTAAGTTTCTTATCATCTTCCACATGGCCACATACGTATTCTTGTCTTTCTTCGGCAAAAATGCAAAACATAGAGGTAGATAATATCCATTTTTATATGCATGTATTGTATATAACTGTGTGAAATGCTTAGGAGCATAAGTGAAAGTTCCATCTGCAAATACTTCTAACCCGCTGAACTCACACAGAAAACTGAAAAGAAAATAAGATTAGTGTCAGAAAAGAAAATAGTAAACAAGACTGTAGTGTCATATCGTTAGGTGAAATGCTATGTTACGATATATTTTGTGAGAATCAAAAAAAAAAAACTATTTTACTATAATTTGGAAATAAGACGGAAAAAGGAACTTTTCTGTTCAAGCAACTACTTCCTATTCTACTTCTTGATGCTGTAAATGAAACTCATTTCAAAGTTAATGGTTATAAATGAAATTATACTTACTCGATATTTTTCTTACACGTGAAAAGAATTATATTAGCTTCATCATCAACAAAGATGAATCTTTCTCCGTCAATTGCTATATCATCCTGCTTCTGAACCATTTGCTGTATAGCCTCTACGGTGTTTCTGGGTAGACGAGGAGTCACCTTTCTTCGATTTTTATAAATAACGTCTCGGCATCTTTTAATTTCTTTATGATCAAGTGTGTCATGATGTTCCAATTTTGAAACTTCCTGCCTTATAATTTTATTTGGCTTCTCGTTCAATTGTTCAGTGGCTCGTCGCTTACAATTCTCTCTAAGAAAATGCCGTTGAACACCATCTTCATCTTCACAATGATTATGAATATCTTTCCTTTCTAAAACTTCACTTGTATTTTCATCCATTGTTATACTAGCATTACAGCTTTTCTTAGTACATCTGAAAGAAAGGAAATAATAATTAAATCGTATCACGTGTTCTAAACTTACTATTTAAAGAAAAATGTATTCACTATTTCACTGGCAAAAATGTTATATCTTCCATCACCTTTTAACAAAGTATAGGTCCAATTGACTGACATAAATACTAATGCAGGCTTACTTATTCACTTACGAAAGTATAGGACAAATTGCCTGGCATAAATATTAAAATAGGGACTAGACACATATTTTAACAAAATATAGACCCAACTGACTGACATGGATATTAATGTAACTTTCCATTACTTAACAAAGTATAGAAGCAACTGAATGGCATAAATATTAATATAGGTTACATCACTTAACAAAATATAGGTCCAACTTCCCGACATTAATACTAATAGTGTGTTACATCTTTTAACAAAGTATATATGGATCCTATTGACTAGCATAAATACTAATATAGGCTTACAGAACTTACTAAAATATAGGTCAAGCTGACTACTGAAAATACTAATGTAGGCTTTGCATAACTTAGCAAGCTATAGGCTTATATACATGCAAAAATTATGTACTACATTAACTTACCTCCAATTTGAGCCTTTTTTTCCTTGGCGAAAGAAACGATACTTAAAGCCTCCCATTAATACACAAGGTACACCTTTTTCTGTTTTCGTCAATGTAAACTCCATTCTGAAAGTTTCACTTATGTTTCTCCAGTTTATTGCTTCCTGTTTATATTACCCTCCTCACTAAAACTTGCGATTAATTCTCGATCCTGATTGGCTCGTTGTGATTCTCGTTCCTCATTGGCTTGTTCTATTATTGGTTTATTATATCCGCAATTCGTTCGGGGTTTTAACAGAACCTGAGGAGGTCTGACATACAGTTGCTGGTGACATTTGGGAGAGTGCACAACGGAGAAGAATAAGCTTTGCAGAGAAGAATTGCTGAGATGCATTGCTTTCCTGAAGAAGGTGTTCCAACCACAACCAACATAGATAACATCAGAGATGCATTAAAACAGCAAAACGTACAGTTCACGAACCTCATTCGTGTCCAAACAAAG
The DNA here is from genome assembly GCF_964235325.1 of Thermobia domestica. Taxonomy (NCBI): domain Eukaryota; kingdom Metazoa; phylum Arthropoda; class Insecta; order Zygentoma; family Lepismatidae; genus Thermobia; species Thermobia domestica. Next base: position 1,267,754 of record NC_137463.1, read on the forward strand.
GAGGGACCAGCACCCATCTTGAGAATGTTTTCAACATTTGCTCTGGCCATATACGTTGAACACGCTTTGTCGACAGTCGGCTAACGGAAACGCTTTGTTATCTCTCTGGGAGTGAAGCAAATACACAGTAATTAAAGAACTGAGGCCCTTTTCAGGCCCACAAACCAATTTCAGGTCCAAAACCTTTCTAATGTACACTGTCCGGTAAATATCTTCAGGATAAAACAGTTGAGAATGCTCTAAGAGCATTGCCAGAACGAACTTTAAAAGAATGGAGAGATCTAGCGGGAAGGATAGCTGTAATTGTTCCTAGATGTAAAGGTAAATCTTTTTATCCGCACCCTCTTCTCTTTCTCGCAAAAATTAACAAAATATCATCTCTTTATGACTTATAGTTCTCGAGATATGACTGCTTAAATATCTAGAAATTCGAACTTTTTTAGTCAGTATCACGGGAACGGTAAGTCATAGAGAGATGATATCAGTGTTAATCCCTAATAGAACATTAAACATTTTCGTACTGATATTAATTGATGGCCAGTTGCACAGTGGCCACCGGTTACTATTTGCTACCAAAATATTTACCACCCTTTTAGATATTGACCAACACCAATATGACCTCTCTATGACTTACGGTTCCTCAAATAATGCTCCTTAAATCTCTGGAAATCGGCCATTTTTGGCCAATATCATGGGAACGGTAATTCATAGAGAGACGATATTGGTCTTAATCAATACCTAAGAGGATGGTAAACACTTTGGTAGCAATATTAATTGGTGGCCATTGGCCAAACCAGAACTCTTTAAGTTCGTTGAAAACCGCGGCGAGACACAACATTCGACATGCTGCTTTAGAATTCTAACTGCATGTAGGAGGTACACGTAGATATAAGTTGCTGCATCACTCAAGGGGGCGAGCTTTCTTGCCAAGGGGCCCTATTTATCTCTAATACACTGACCACTCATTCTTGTAACAATTTATACGATAATACCTAGGTAATATATAACAAATGTTTCTCACAGCACCTAAGAACAACTAAGACGCAAATGCAAATCTAAGTATCATTTATAGAAAGGTGAAAGGATAGTTATTAAGATATGTGGTAGACACACCTGAAATATGTATACAAGTGCTTGTTTCTGATTGGCCAAAACTGGAAGATATAGACAAATCTTTATTTCTGATTGGTCGAACGTCTGTTCACGATATTTCAAGAGAACTTCTAGAAATATTTATATATATTGTTTATTTTATATATGTTTGTTTTCCTTACAGTATTTCAAAACTATTTGCTTTCAATAACTATATTCTTACAGTTTTAATCTTACAGTTAGATATGATACGGAAAATGAATGACTGGGACACATTCCCCAGTCACCCTCTCTAACGACGCCATTGCACACATATAATATAGATGACTGAAAATGCTATTGTTATCCATTACTTTGTATTTTTTTTTTTTTTTTTTGTTAAAACGACTTGCATTTTGGTGACTGTTTTTATTAGTCGATATACTTATGGTAATGATGGCAACGTTGCACAAGATTTTTTTCGCAATTTCCAATTTTGTTGCCTGCTCATTAAGGCTTTATCTGTGTCAACAGATAAGCGTGGGAAAATTTGCGCAATGTCGGTGCACCCTTTTGGAGAACAAATGACCTACCACGAAAGAAAGCAACCCAGACACTGATGAATTCTGTTTATGCTAGAAGAGAAGTTGCGTTCCTACACACACAACTAGCTCCTTTGCTTCCATGTCTGTTCCTATAACAACATACTCTTATACTTGATGTAGGTCTCACAACAACAATCCATCTGATTCGCAAGCAACACGATATGGTCGAGTTTATTTTGGGTTACAATAATTTGACACCACTCAGATGCCTGGTGCTTTTGCATCCCTGCTAGAGCAGTAAAGGAGTACGTAATTGGCCACACGTACGTAAGGTATTGAAACGAAGAAAAAAAATCATACTGCGTTTCTTCTGTCGAATAAGGAAGAATCTTGCATGAAGGCAATTTCAAAACAATATTACGAATGTCCCATACCTTCTGTTCTTATATATATATATATATATATATATATATATATATATATATATATATATATATATATATATATATATATATATATATATATATATATATATTGAGTTGAGTTGATTTTAGTTTAGCTTTCAGCAGCGAGGCTATATGAGACGTGGACCTACTGATTAACGTGGAACCACATGAGCTCCCGCCGGGAATCGAATATACGAGGGGGGACCCAAAAAAACGGGAAATTCGTCGTAACTTCTTTATTTCTCTATTTTTACACCAAATTTTCATCACCTTCAAAGTATTGTCCATGGACCGCAACGCATTTCTGCAAACGATCCTTCCATTGTTCAAAACAGTTTTGAAAATCACTTATCGGGATCTTCTTTATGACCTCCAGCGATTTTTGTTTTACCTCCTCCACAGTGGCAAAACCTCCTCCACTGGCTTGATTGCTGCTTTGATTCGGGGTCATAGCCATAGCACCACGATTCATCATCAGTAATCACCTTGACAAAAAAGTCAGGGTCCTCTTTGAGCTGATTTTGAAGTTCAACACATGCCTCAAGTCGACGCTCCTTTTGCTCGTCTGTGAGAAGGCGAGGGACAAATTTGGCTGCAACCCTTCTCATGTGCAAATCTTCTGATAAAATCCTCTGAATTGAACTCCACGATATTTAAGACATCTCACAGAGTTGATTAATGGTTCGGCGACGGTCTTCACGAACGAGGGCATTGATTTTTTCGACGTTTTCGTCAGTTCTTGCCGTTGAGGGGCGTTCTGAACGGAGTTGGTCTTCAATTGACATTTCTCCATTTTTAAAACGTGCAAACCACTCGTATACTCTGGTTTTACTTAGGGCAGCATCCCCATAAGCAGTCTTCAGCATTACAGTAGTTTCCGCGGCCGATTTCCCCAACAGGAAACCAAATTTCACAGCCGCCTCGACAATCTGCCATCACGTTTTCGCCGAACTGGAAAAAGTTGGTTTACTAAACAAACTCTCAAGAGCGAACCGATGCACTCACAGCGACACAACTTCGCACACTGACGCAGGTGACGTGATCGTAACGGACAATTGGTACAACAATGGGTTCCCCCACTCTCCCTCCCCACTGCAGCACAATTCCCGTTTTTTTTGGGTCCCCCCTCGTATATCGCTTACTATTCTCAAGGGTGTAGAAACGGGGGAAAAGGGGGCCCTGACTTTCCAAACTATTTCCAGCCCTGAAATGAGGTTCATCTGGTATATGTTTAGTAAACTTATTTAATAGGCGCTAGTTAATGCAAATTAGGAACGTTTATAATAAAATACAATTTAAAAAAAAAGAGAGAAAAGAAAACATCATCAATACAGTTTCTGTACCTAATTACAAGGACGCTGATTTCTCTGTAATTTTTTTTTTTTGGGGGGGGGCATTCAGATGCAGAAAGCATATATGATTTTAAGACAAATTGCATTCAAATTATGCCTAATATTGCAAATTTACAAATAAAATGAGGGGGCCCTGGCTCCCTCAGTCCCCCCAGGATCGGCGCCCTTGCCTAATTAAAACAACTAACATTAATTATATGCTTTATATTCTCATTTCCCTAACTGGACGCTCACCGTGTGATCTCACTACTATATTATTGCATAATAATATCTGAGTTGATATTTCTTCGAGTTTTTTTCCCTTTAGTATTTTAACCTACATAAACACAAAGTCGGATAAACAGACTGCTAGAAACAGCATTTGTTTTCTTATGAATAGCTTATTGATTTATCTCTTACAATCCGGTTTTCAACTTCAGTACTGTCAAGATCCGTCTTTTGTTAAGGTAGCATCGAGAAAACATAATATGTGTATAGTATACATGGTGAGTTAAAATGTTTTCATATTCTGAAAGAGATCATTTGTTCTGCTTTTAATGTGTGAAAAGCTTTCCTCCCCCTGAAAGTAATGTTCCTCTAGAACAACTTGTTGGTTACACCCCTGATTATCCTTTAATAAAAGTTTAGTTCCATTTCCAAATCGAAGAAAAATCCACTGAAAATTAGACGGGACTCAACGCTCGTTTTACTAATTGTTTTATATGGAAACCCTTCAAAGCGTGTATCATGACACCCAGTTGTCATAAAAAAGATGTAGTTTTCACGTATGTGTTCGTAATTCTTTTCTCTACTTCGTAAAGTGAGCAGTTAATGTGCTAATACCATATTTCTAATAAGCGCCTCTGCTATTGTCAAGATTCGCAGTAGCGCGAGAAGTCAGCGTGCAGAACTGCTTGTCGCGAATTGTCAACACCGCTCAAAGCCAATTGGACGCCGCGTGAAGCCAACTCAAGGCCATGCCGATTATCATTTGAAATCTGCTATACACCCCAGAATGTTTAGGCACTTCCGGCAGGATTAGAATGATGAGCTCCTCCGTGGCTAAGAGGTTAGCGCACGCGCCTTTGGCGTGGGAGGCCCGGGTTCGATTCCTGGCGGGAGCTCATGTGGTTCGGATTCCACGTTAATCACTAGGTCCACGTCTCATATAGCCTCGCAGCTGAGGGGGACGTTACACTCAAAATCAACTCAACTCAGGATTAGAATGATGAAATTTTGCATGATTGTAGACTTCCGGGACTAACCAACAGGAAAATTGCCAAATGTGAATATTTTTAGTTTTTGAGGTATCTATTGGGGGATGAAGTAATTCCCATGTTATTTAAATGGGTATTTTTTGTGACAAAATCTTAGGTTTTAGATAGTTGAAATATGAAAAGAAACTTGAAACTTGGTAGAATTGTAGGTTTTAGAGGTTTGAGGCATAGGCCGAGCAAACGCGGTGATCTGGGGGCGGAATTCCCAACAAGCCAAAGACTAGTTTATCCTATATAACGCAACTTTGTGAACATTAACTTCCGTAACTGGGATTGGATTTCAATGATACTTAGCTGATACATTAAATGCCTTAATACTGTGGAAATTTTGCAGACCCTTTACATGCAATAGTATTCAGCACAACACTTATGAGACCCCCACTGTATCACATTCCAAAATGCAGACCCTTTAAAAGTGTAATTTTCTGTAGTTTTTCTGGTGATTTCATGTATTGGTTTGCAACCGTGCATATTTATTTAGGCGCAAAAGTTTATATTCTCTGTGTACCTCAATCTCTCCTGTAAACATTCGTTTTTGTTTGGTGTTCATCTGGTTCGTACATCCTGAGCAACTGTAATTTTCGAAAACGCTTGCAAATACAAAAATTGGCACTCCACCGAGAACGAAGATGGCCGGCATTCTGGAACACTTATGCATACGTCATCGTGAATGATGCTATTGACCTTCTGATACACAAGGTTCATCACACTCAAATTTTTATAATTTTCAGAGTTGCTCGAGTAACCACCTCTGGACCACTTCGTATGGATTTGACCCATTTTCTTATTGCGTACTGCATGCAAGAAGAAAGCAAGCACTGATCATATATGAATTAGAAACTCCAACGGAAAGCAGGCTCAAATCTTATAACCGGTGCGAGCGAAATCTCCCTTTCATAGTACCCTTCATGTTTTTTTATCAAGAAGTCTTTCATTTATGTCTGTAAAGGGACCTATATAGTCTGGAGGAAAAACCCTACTTTTGGACCCAACCAAAAATTTCAGTATGTCTAATGTTTTTCAGCGGTTTTTAGCTCATTTGAGGGTGCTGAATCTGAATCTGCCGGGTGTACAAATGTACACCTTGAGCGTTTCGAGTAATTCAAGATGGCGGTCAATATGGCGGCTGTAAAAGTGACAGGAATATTTTTGTATATTTTATCAAGATGGGTATCAAATTATATGTTTTTTGGGTTGCAGATTCCAATAATAAAGTCAAAAATGTTATGAAATTGATACAAATCGAGATATTCAATATGGCGTCTAATATGGCGGCTGCAAAAGAAGTTTATGTTGTCATTTCTGAAACCTATTTTTGAAAAAAATATTTACTGACATTAGTAATAATAAATCGTAAAATCTTAATTTTGTGCTCACAGATGGCAGTATTATCATAGATTTTAGGAAAATATCTCACAAACAAAATAAGAGATACTTCCAAGTGAAATACTAGAACGATTTATGAAAGGCGATCATTTTCTGCGTCACAAACCAGGTATCTGGAATACTATATGATCAGACATGTTCATTGAGAATACATTTATGCGTCATGGCCATGGACCAGGAGGAATAATCGGACTTACACTAAATCCATCAGCAGTGAAGCGATGGGCTTTCAGCCTTCACACTTGCAGTCGTTTAGTAAATGACATTTATGTCATGAGAGATGCTGGACGAGATATGGAAATAACTAAGCATAAAGAAAGGAATGCCATCTCGAGTAAAAGGAGATGCTGCAGACCGAATTAAGTTAAAGGAAAAGCTGTCTCATTGTATAGATCCTCTGAAGACCGATGATCACCCAAAAACTATTGTGAATATTGTGACAGGAAAAATTTGTTCCCAGAAAGTGAATGTTGATAATGCTGTTGAGATAGGTGAGAAGGCGTTGTGTTCTTAGGAAGAAAAAGTACCAACTGGTTTTCACGATCCAATCTAAACAACGGTTCGTAATGTTTCCTGCGATGACGTCAAAAGAATAGCTAGTATTGGTGTCATTGACATAGAACTCTTGTACACGCGTGCAATGTGTCTCACATCTACACGAGATATTGATGCTAAAGGAGTGATTTCATATGAGCTTGCCGCTGTCCCCACATCTTTGTTTGATTAATACGGGACTCTCAGGTTCTGCAAAAGTAAGTCAAAACTGAAACAAATATTACAGGTAGAGAAGTCTATGAGATCGTACAAGCACGAAGATGCTATCATACTTGATGGTTGTGCTGTTTTGTGGGTGATCAACTGGCCATCTAACGGAACTGTTCTTGACTTCATAAATTTGTATCGGTCATATGTGCTTGAAAAATTGAACAAATGCAACGTGTACTTGATATTTGACTAATATAAGGAGTACAGCACCAAAGGAGGAGTAAGAAGCGTCAGAACAGGATCAACATGGAGCAGGTATCATAAATTGTCTTTCAACACGTCCTTGCCCTCCCAAGAAGTTGTGCTGAATGTTACAAAGAATAAGGTACAACTAGTACAGCTAATCTGCAAGTACGGTCTATCTAATGACAGAAGAGTTGCCATCAGATTCCACCAAAAGCCTATTCATCACTGGATCAGAAGATGTTACAACAGAAATAACTGCTGATTGTATCAAGGAACGTCCAGATATGAAAAACACTCACGAAGAGGCTGATGTCATAATTATCACACAAGTAGTGATGGTAGCCAATCAGCTGGACAGAAATTGTACAATAAATGTAATTAGTGATGACACGAATGTTTTTCTCCTCCTGATGCACCACTACCACACACAAAAACTTACTTGTAACATTTTTATGGAGACAACTCAAAGTCATAGAGGAGTTATTGACATTGGATTGTCTGTGTCCAAACACCGTGATATTGTTTCAAACTTACTAGCACTTCATTCTCTTTTTGGCTGCGATACAGTTCCTACTCTTTATGGCATTGGAAAGCAGAAGGCAATGAAAGTACTACAAAGTGGGAAGGAGCTTCAAAAAGTTGGAAATAAGACATCATTACTTGCAAATGTGATTCAGGAGGCAACTGAGTTTATAGCTTCTTGCTATGGTAGTAGGATAACTAGCCCTACAATGTCTGATGTCAAAAGATATGTCTGGCTGAAGAAATTGTCAAAGAAGTCTGCCGTACATATCCCGAAATTGAAGAGCTTGCCACCAACTACGGAGGCATTCTCTGAAAATGTAAAAATAGCTCATTTCCAAGCTTGTATTTGGAAACAAGCAGATAAACCAGACCCACCAGACATGGTTCCGACACATTTTGGGTGGTATCGTGATGAGTTGAACAAAACATTGGAACCAGTTACTGTACCACCAAGAACTGTGATGGCACCGAAAGACATCTTAAAGATGGTGAGTTGCGGCTGTTCTTCTGAAAACATGTGTAAAGGACGTTGTGGCTGTGTGGAAAATCATAATAGCTGCACTGACTTCTGCAATTGTCAGCCTCTAAACGATGGTGAAGCCTCTAAACGATGCCAGAATATCTTCACACGTCAAAATACTAGGAATCTAGAAGACGAAAACATGGATACCGTACTTCTTCTGACAAAGACTGACAAGTGACTGATCTGTGATATTTATTATTTTGTTGCGGAGTAACATAGAAACATCGGCATTTTGTATTGTAAATGTACATATTTCGCATTAATGTGGCCAGCAACATAATTCTTGATTAAGAAAACGTTTAGGAAAAAAAATATGAGAAAATCTTCAAACCTAAGCTTGTGTTGTTTGTTTTCTTTTGCACACAGAAAGGGATGGTTTTGTAAATAAATATAGAGAAGCCCAAAATGTGGAAAAAATGTTCTGGAGCGCAAACAAGGTAAGTTGCGGTGACGGAGAAAGCATCAACACCCAATCCAAAATTTCAGTGTAACAGATATTGTTCTAAGTATGTACCTAGCTCGAGGGTCGCGAATCTGAATATTCCATATTGAATATATTGATTTCTATCAATTTCATAAGGTTTTTGAAGTAACTATTGAAATCTTCAACCCAAAAAACATATAATTCGATACCCATGTTGATACAATACTCCAAAAATATTCTTGTCAATTTTACGGCCGCCATATTGAGTGCCATATTGAATACCTCGATTTGTATCAATTTCATAACATTTTTGACATTATTATTGGAATCTGCAACCCAAATAACATATAATTTGAAACCCTCTTGATAAAATATACAAAAATATTCCTATCAATTTTACAGTCGCCATCTTGGCCGCCATCTTGAATTACTCGAAACGCTCAAGGTGTACATTTGTACACCCGGCAGATTCAGATTCAGCACCCTCAAATTAGGTAAAAGCCACCGAGAAACATTAGACATACTGAAATTTTTAGTTTCGATGGATTTCCTCCAGACTATATATAGATGTGAGGAATGACAAGGAGATTTATGCTCAGGGCCGTGCCGTGGGGGCGAGCGGGGCGACGGCCCCGGGCGCCGAAGTAAGGGGGGCGAAAAATTCGGGAGAAAAAAGGAAAAAAGATAGGAAAAATGCTTGGAATATATATATGGGGGCGCCGTCGTATACTCTCGCCCCGAGCTCTGATTTTCCACGCACGGCTCTGTTCATACTCACATGTGAATGATGCGTTGTGTAGAGAGTGCAGGTTCAGCTAGTAAGTATTAGTGTTATTATTCATACGTTGTCTATTATTTGTTATTGTTATAAGGAAGTAATGTCTTGAGTCCGTATTTTTTACATTTTAGATGTGTTCCTTGGTACAACTTATTCCTTCTTGATTGTCATTCTTTTCAAGTTACATTGTATTATGATCATATTTAGTTCTTTTTCACAATTCTATTAAAATTAATTGTTGGTGAAAGTATTGAAATTGGATGGAAAAATACCAAAAACTGTAAAAAAATTATTTTTAAAAACGTAACACGCTATCTTCATCCAGACCAGTGGTCGCCAAACTTACGAAGCTTCTGAGCTACCGTATCTTTTTTAAATCCTACGGTGAGCTACTAATCAAAAGATCTACCAACTTTTTTAAAAAGAAAATCTTACGTTTGTTTATTGCCTATAAACTTATATTTCTAGTAAATATAAAACCAAAGTATCCAAGTTAGCAAATGTCTAATATACACTGAAAAACATGATAACGTACACAACCCTACGTGTATACAACCAAGTGTGAGATGAGGCTGACAATGGCAGTTGCGCGGGAGAAACAAGCAATTGTTGCAGTGATGCCAACCTGTGGGGGAAAAATCCCATATCGTGGGAGTTTTTGACCTTATTTTCTCGGAAAGGGATAATAACCAGCATATATATTTTTCGAGAAAATCGAAATATACGGCTTATTCATTTAGATATTGTGAAAAGTGACTAACACAGAGAAATTTAAGTTTTAATATTATAACAGTTTTAATTATGTAACGTGGGAAATTCACATGTAAAATGGGATTTTTTGCCTCTCGACATGGGATTTCATATTGTTTCAGGTTGGCATCACTGAATTGTTGTTAGCGTATCCTGCCGTTAGCGTCAGCTCATTGGAGGAATCAAGTTAGCAAACTGGCGCGTTAACGTGATCTACCGCAGTGACTACGTGTCTATTAGTAGCTCGCAAATCGACGGTTTGGCGACCACTGATATAGACGATCTTTTACATAATCTTGTAATTCCAATCGAATTAATATTAAACATTTCAATGTAATGTGAACATTACAATAAAATATTTGTATTTTTTCGGCTGGATCACAAATTAAAGGACTTGTTTAACTAAGATTATACGTTGATATGAAGTTATATAACAAAATATCAATCACTATTTTTCTACCGCTTTTCTCCCTTTGTCCCTTCCTCTACGATAGCTATACTGCGAGGGAAAAACTATCTGAAACAAGTTGGCTGCGCCCTTGAACTCAAAAGGGAATCAGCTGGAGCGTAAGGCCACTCCCATTTGGGATTTCTCTTCAATCTGTGGATTGCATTAGCAAATTAGCGTATTTCTTTACATGAAATCATTCTAATCTAAAAAGAAAAATCCTAATACTCGAATAAAATATTTATTAATGTATCTCATTTTTTTCTATTTTTGTATTGTCAAACTTACAAACTTTCCAAACTCTCCCATTTATTCTATTTCAATTTGTCAAAAATATAATCATGATATCCAAAGTGAATGAAAATATCTAACTCACAGATGATGATTTGAAGTACCAAAATACGAGTACCAAATGTAGAAGAAGAAATTCAGGCTGTTCTGGTTTCCAAAGTGGAAGACCTTCTTTTCTGATTTTAAGATTCCTTTCTAATCTTCTCATAAATTAAGTTTCCTCACCATTAAAAATTCCTTTGCAGAGAAATTAACCATTTAAATCTCAGTGTTTTTGCGTATTTGTCACAAAAATAAAAGAATGCATTTGAAAGAAAAGTACATTTCCTAATATTTTATACAGCTACGAAAAATCTTCATCTTCTATTTAAATAAAAATGAAAGAGACTTAATAATTCGTGAACCTTTCAACTCATCTCGATCAAATTTTCAACAGAGATGAGGCTCGCACCTAATATGGTTTTTATCATTTTATTTTGATGGTGCATCTTAGGGGAAGGGGAGATTATTAAAAAAAATGATCGAAAATGACCGATATTGGTGTCGAATCTATAGTTTCCGGGGTCGCTGAGATAAACAGTGACACTTCCGATGCCGTTTAACCTAAATTCTTGGGGGAGGAGGAGGGGAGAAAAATAAAAATCATCGAAAATAACCGATACCAGATAGCGCTTCAGTAATATTAAAAAATGACTGACTAACGAAACATATGACTAATTTTTATTATTTGAACCCAGCGAAGCAGGTAATTGGTTCTAGTTTATAATATAAATGACTAATCTTGTCTTACATAAACATAACGAACAGCTCTCTGAAATTATGGATTCCTAACCTTACTTTGGTAGGAAATATAAAAAATTAGTTATTTAATGGATAGAGAGTACGGAAATGCATTTAATTATGCTAAATTGTTTAAAATTCCTTGTTTGTTGCAGTGTGAAAAGAAAGCCCAAGAAGAAGAAAGAAAGGTAGAAAAGGAGCCAAACACCTTCGTTTTATCGACGATGAATGGGAACTGTGAAGCGGACAGTGAACTTGCTCCAGAGGACAACATTCAATTCAAGTAAGCAAACGAGGCGAATGCTTTTCTACTTTAAAATAGACGGGAGAACTCATACTGTAGAAACAGTTCCCAAGATGGTTAGTAAGCGTTGCTGGTGGGCACCATTTGTACCCATGAGTTTTGACGATATTCTTCTCTTTCTTCCCACCATACGTCTACAGGATATTTGTCAATCTTTCCGCTTCACTATCAGAACATTCCAGATTTGAAGCCTGCAGTTAGAGTTTTTGCTCATTTCCTCTTGGCTAAAAATCTTACTTTAAAGATCCTGTTCCATTTCTTCTCCCTCTCCCCCCCCCCCTTCCCATTCATAAAAAAACGTTCTTAACATTCTCAGTGTTAATGCAAAATGGTTTTGGGTTACATTGAAAATTCCCTACTAAATATCCACTCTTGTTCGTTAGGATTCATTATTTATTCATTAAATATACTTGATTTTCATTATTTTTTTCCAATTTCAGAACTATAATTTTATTTTCATTTAGTTTGAGAACAGTAACTTTTCGTAACAGTCGATTAATTTTCCCGTGCGTTTTATTTTGTCAATTAACTTTTACTACTCAACGTCATTTTCGTTGCACAATATTGAAAATTCTTATGTTTAATTCTAATAAACTATTTTTTAAAGTTCATTTTAACTTTTACCTTTTACTAACATTCATTTTAAATATATTTATTGTCTTCATTTTAATTTTTAATTTCAATCCCTTAATTCTTTTTATTAATTTTTCCAATTATAAATATAATAAAACAGAGGAAAGGAATCATTTAACACGGAATTTGAGAATAGTTATCACCAAGCACATGAAAGAAGTAGCCAGAGAGAAAGAGAGAGAAAGAGAGAAAAAAGGAAGGAAAAGTTGGAAGGCTTTGGTCTCGCAATGTTTCTCTCAAAACCATGATAGGGTAAAAGTTCTACATAACAAAATCTATAGTCATTTTACATAACCTTAATTAAGGTTTACTCGAATCCAATATTACCTAGAAATGATGTAAATCATTGGAATAATAGAAATGTAAGGATTCGTTGAAATTGACACGATTTAGTTAACCCAACACATAAACTAAAATTATTGATACTACAAGTATTCATTATTCCCTATTAGTGATTTAAATAAAAGCAAATCTATTTGGAATTTCCAATTCCTATTTATTGTAGTAAATTTCTGATCATTTTGGGTCAGTTACAAAGGATATTACAACGGTAGTACATAGCACCAAAGACTCTGGGTTCGAAGATCGTGCTGTCCAAACATGAAAATATTCTTGTTTAGCATCTCATGAACCGATTTCAAAACAGCCGAAACCAGTACTGCACCAGAAGAAGGTCCTTCTGTGTGTTTGGTGCATCGGGAACTGCTACCAGCTGGTCAGAGTATCAATGCAACTGTGTAGTGTCAGCAGTTGAGCTGTGTTCAAGAAAAACTGAAAACGCTGGAGCCATCACTTCTGAATTGCAAATGGATCCTCGTTTACGGGACAACGCTAAGTCCCACATGGCTAGGATGACTCAGGACACCATTCTCCGCCTTGTATGAGAAACAATATTACAACCAGGGCCGCCCACAGGGGGGGATGTATGGCGCAAGCTGCGCCATTGAGAAACATTTTGGGGGGGATTTTACTCTACTTTCGAACTAGCAATTTTACTGTCGGAATAGCATTAAAACACGATTTTGAGAAGCTAATTTTCAAAAATTTTCCGGGGTGAACCCCCGTACCCCCTGCTTCGATACTCGATGAATGAAGTACCGCGCAAGTAGCAGTATGAAAGGAAAGGTTGGTTCGTTTTAAGAGAGAAAGGCCGCCCACATGAGGGATGAATGGCGCAAGTTGTGCCATCGAGAAAAAAATGGGGGGGGGGGAATAAAAACATTGGGGAAGAATTTTACTCTAATGTCGAATAAGTAATTTTGCTGTCGTCAGAATAACATTGGAACACGATGCGATTTTTTTTTTTAAATCTCGAGAATGAATCCCCCTACCCCCTGCTTAGAAACTATGAAGTAAGTACCGCGCAAGTTGCTATATGAAAGGATGGGCTGGTCGGTTTATCGCTTTGTGTAGGTAATTTACCCATTTTCTGCTGGGAGCATTTATTTATTTCTTATTTATACCATGTACGACACTTAATAAGTAATGCTGTTCAATTGCTACATGATGTATAATAAATGAATTAATGATAATATTTTGTATAGTTTTCTGTTTGTTCGATTACATTTTCCAGGGCCTGCGGTAAACTGAAAACCAGCCCAAAAGTGGCATCACTGTGTACAATAGAGACTTTCCGTGAGAGGTCGCTCCAGTAGTATTCTATATATTCAGCTCCATGTATTGTACAGAGTGAAGCCAGCTAGGTAGTTGTTCTTTTTTCGCAGATCCTGGAAAATGTAATCACACATTCACACATAGTACACTACCAAGACTACTAATAAAAGTAATGCCATTTTTATAATTACTACTGCCCCTACTACTACTACAAGCATTCTATAATACTACTACAGGAAATAAGAACAACAAAAATAACAATTACTAGTACTATAAAAACTACTGCTACACTGGGTAATTGTTTTTAGAGGACTTGAGTTTTGAGGAGGGAAGAGATTATTAGTTTTGGGGGGAGTGCGCCATCAGCTTTGGGGGGTATGGGCACCCCTGATTACAACCACTATATTCCCCGGGTATTGCACCGTCCGATTATTACCTGTCTATTCTTTGGACAATCACCTTAGAGGACGCCAGTTCAAATCCCTAGTAAAAGTCCAAAATGCACCTGATACCTTCGTTTCACGGCCCACCAAGTTCTACCGCGATGGATTCCATGGCCTTCCAGAACGTTTTCAGAAGGTCGTCGATGCTGATGGGGACTATTTTTGATCTTCCAGGTTAGGTGACATATCGATGTTCGAAGGTGGTGGGTGAAAAAGCAACAAAACTTCTTGGTTACATTTATATTTAAATTTAAGACCTTGTATACAGAACCTATCTACACAACGTTGATTTTCTTTGAAATTTCACTGAATTTCTTTACGGTTTCCTGACGAAAATATTTATTTATTATTCGTGACTAAAAAAATATAATTATTTTATTACACTGAGTAGAAATAAAAGAGAGAGCGAATGAAATCCAAACTGAATAAAAACATTGTTTCTCACCAAATTTTCCATCCTCTATGTGTCTTAAAACACTTCTTAAAGCATATAAAAATATACTGTACTTACAAATCAGTTTAGTACCTTTGTTTTAAGGCTGTATTTATAGTACCTTGTCAAACCGTTTGTCTTCAAACTGTCAAATATAAATCGCAGTAAATTGTGTAATCTGTTGTCACAAAAAAGTATCCTATTTTTCGATCGGTATAAGGAAGGTATACCATACTATTTTTCGATCGGTATGGAGAAACAATATTTCTCCATACTATTTTACCGTAAATTATTAATTCTCAATAAACTTTGTTACTTTTAAATGAATGAAGCGAGATAATTTTACTATGATGTTTTAAAAGCTGGTCATTTGGGGGAGCCAGGAAATCATTTGGGGGGGCCTGGTCCTGATGCGCCCCCCCCGTGACTACACCCCTGCAATTACCGTACATTTTGAATTTTTGACAACTAACTAAAAGTGAAATACGAGTCAAAAATTTCTTTCTACTTTATCAACGATTTCAAACATTCCTCCTAATTCATATAATCTCATTACTGTACCCAGGAGCGGATTAAGGGCAGACCCAATGGAGCCCCCCAAAATCCCTCTCTTTAATACTAAAATATAGCAATCAACTTATTATAGTATAGGCTTCAGATCCATGCGTATTTCTTTTTACGCTCGCGGTATCGCTAGAGTTAAGTCTTCTTAAACCAGCGTCTTCACGATACTTATTTTGTGAGGAAGTGAGCTATTTTGGGCCTCTATTACAAACCAAGCTATTAGCTTGTGGTGACAATTCCTTTAAAATATCTCTGTCATTACTTAGAGCAAATCTATGACTATATCCAAATCTCCTTAACAATAAAACGTTCCTGTTCAAATCAATTTGGGCTCTCTGAGATACTAAAAAGTCATTCATTCCCTAACCAAATGTCTTGGGAAAATTACTTAACACGCGAAAAGCATGATGAAATCTTTTGCCATTAATTTTGAAACGTACAATTGCTTTCTTGTTTATCAAAAGATAATTCTGATTCTTTTCATTCGTGTGTCGATATTCAATATCTTAGCCTTAGGTGAAACTAAATCCTCTCTAATTATTGATATCTGCGAAGCAGAATCTAATACAGCATCAGCATTTTTATCTTCAATGTATAATGGCATTAAGATCATATTATTTCATGTGGTAATGGAGGATTTTATAACATGATCCTTATTTCCTAATAAGAAAATGTATGCGCCCCCCTTGAAATAGTCTGCTCCAGGATCTCAAAAGCCTTAATCCGCCCCTGACTGTACCCACTATGAAACGATTATGAACAAGTAATTCCTTCCATGTATGTGAACATACATACATTTTTTCATAAAACAATTTCTTAATTTTTCATAAAATTCTTATTAGAACGTTTCTTTTATTATTATTATTATTATTATTATTATTATTATTATTATTATTATTGCTATACTTGGATTAGAAAATTTGTTCCGTAACTGCAGATTAAGAATATAGAGACACTATTTCGAATATTTACGGGTAAAACCTATAGATTTACAAAGAAAGAGTAACATCTGAAGAACTTAATAATTAGCGCTATATGATAGAAATAGTCTAATCAGTATGTCTGTAACTGAAGCAATACGGTAGAACTACCACAACTACAGTATCATTGTTGTAGAGGAAGCAATTATACACAATATGAACTCTCTCCTAAAGTAGTTTTACGCCACAGTATTTTAAATAGCACTCTCCTCAGTACCTTCGGTGTCCTAAAGCTCTTGCAAGTTTCCTCCTTTCACTTGCAATGAAATTCCTGTTACTTCGTAAGTGTCATCAGCGCCCTAACCACCGGTGCTACTCCCCTCTCGGTGGATTAATAAATATTCCCTCGTGCAAGCATGCCTAATGGAACAGAAGATCGCCAGTAGTTCAGTGGTTTTTATGCTGTTAAGAGTTTATTGTGCACATAACACAATATGCAAATAGTTATTGCTTTTACGCTCCGCTCTTGTTAATTTGCGCGTGAGTGATCTGAAATGACAAATATTTGTAGGTATGGCAAACCAAAAGCTGTTAGCATACATACAAGAAATTCTTAAGTCACTTTTTGGTTGCCCCGTATTGTCAATCTATACGATAAATTTATCTTTAATATAACTTGAAAGGCGTTCATCTTTTTCTTTTCTTTTTTTAAAAAAAAAAGCACCAAATGATTCATACTAGCTTTGCTATATTGAATAACACGCTAAAATAAGAATTACGAGCAAAGCAACGTTTATTATCTTCTAATATAAATAAAAGAATGAGTTTGTTTGTTTGTCTGTCTGTGTGCTTCCTGTTGACCAGACAAGTTGACCGAGAGTTACCAAAATTTGGCCACGGGTACCTTGGTCCAGGCCCCAGACCAAGGCGAAGCATTTTTCCAAATTCGAACCAGGTAGGACTCATGCAAAAATAGTAGAAAAAGACCGACATTATTGTCGAATTCATAGTTTTCGCGGTCACTGAGATCAATGGTGAAACTCCGATCGCATTAACTTCCATTATACACCCTATTCGGCTGCGGGCCGGGGGTTACCGGGGAAGGGGGATACCGAGACATATTTATTTATTTATTTATTTATTTATAATAGGTTTCAGATACAGCACTAGGCCATTTTACACTGAAACATTTAACAATTAACAATTGACATATAAAAGTAATCCAAAATGACCGATATTAGTGTCAAATCTATAGTTTTTGATGTCGCTAACATCAATAGGGACACTTCCATTAGCGGTGACTTGCAAATTCAGCTACCATTGTATGCGGGCCGGGGGTCAGCGAGGAGGGAGGATACCGAGACATGTAAAAATAGCCCAAAATGTCCAATATTAGTGTCAGATCCACAGTTTTCGCTGTCGCTGAAATGAAGGGTGATACTCTCACATTCGTTGACTTCCAAATACAGCCCCCATGCAAGGAATGGGTATATTCAGCTGGTAAAATAAATGTGTGACAGTTTTGCCAACTAACTGAACATATTGACTTCATCAGACACTGTCTAATGAAGCCAATATGTTCAGTCAGTTGGCGAAACTCACACATTTGTTATCAATGTTCCATGTTCCACTACGATGAGGTGCTGAAACGAAGTGCAGATCAAAAATTAATTTGACGAAGTGTATACTATCTAGTGCGCACTCCATTTCTAGACATCGAACGAGCATCCTCGAAGTGTGCACTTTGCAATTTTGGACACTGTCCTAGTGACGTCATTGTCACAGACAGCCACCTCTATTCTGGGATCTCGATCACTTCTTGTCAAAGATGGTGCATGAAGGAACTTGGAGTTACGGACATCCTCGCATCTCAAACTCCACACTTCTCTCGTGATGGCATCCAATTGTTGATTGGGCGATGGCAAAAGTGTGTGTGGCTGAAGTCTGAGGTTACTTAACAAGGTATCGTAGATTTCTTTCTCTTTGTTTCTTTAGCCTTTGAAATTGGCACACACACATCGGTTACTTCAGTTGTCTAGCACAGTACTTAAGTAAAAGTGTAGTATTATTTTTTCCTTTCTTTTCGGAATCTTTATTATATCAATATCAGTGGCGGCCCGTGCTTTGAATATTAGGTGGTGCACAATATACGACCTCGTTTTTTCATTATTATTAATATTATAAATCAGTGGCGGCCGGTGGATTGTGGTTTCGGGTATTGCAGTACGAACGATAAGAGACAGTAGATATAAAGTTGACTCATTGACTAATCAGCATAACTTAAGATGCAAATGCTATGTGACATGTTAAATTAAATAAAATTCTGTTTTTAAAAAATAAAAATGTAGAACATTTTATCCGATTAATCACCTTAATTAATTAGTAAATTCATTCTCCTCTCTTTGATTGGAGCTAATCTGTCTAATACATGCTGGTTGAACTCTGGTATTCTTATTGTCAGGTCTTTTTCGATGGAAAGCATAACCAATGGCGATAACCTTTCTTGAGACATTCATTTCCTTGAAAGTGTCAATTTTTCTCATGTGGAAAAAAAAAACTTTTCGTCCATTTGCTGACGCCATAGGTACAGTTAATATTAATTTCAGAAGCTTTGTAGATTCACTAAATATTTTTTCTAGATTATTGCGAACGATTCATTCTAGCAAACTCAGTCCCTGACAGTGATCTGAATTCCTCTTCAACGTTAACTGAAGAGAGTTCGTAGCAGAGATTAGTGTTATAAAAAAAAAAAAAAAAAAGTACATTGAAGATTGAACACACTTTATTCACAGTTTATCCAGGAAAATTTAAAATGAATTGAGGAAATGTATCTGGTGCAAACAACACTACTGTCGTAAGATATCGTAAATTTAAACTGGATTTTTTTCGAACACTCTCCTGAATTGCCCTTTGCTTGTTTTGTCTAAGCCTTAATTGCAAATTTTTCCTCAGTTGAAAGCTGGTCAGTGTTTTTTGTAAGTTATTTACAGAAGTCATGGTATACAATTCATTCAGAATTTGTAGGCTATTTACAGAATTAAAGCAAGCACAAAAAATTAAACCTAATAATTAAAAACCAAAACAGCTGATACAAAAGAGGTACTGGTATATGAATTCCGAATGTCACATATTCATACATCAACACACACACATGTGAGTAAAAGAAAAAAAACTACATTCCAAATCACCCGTCTTGGTTGTTACCACAGATGGAGTGGGTCAGTTGGTCGGTGGGTCAACAGCATGTGACACACTGTGACCCACCACCCACCATGACCCACTGCGATCCACCACCCACTGCGATCCACCACCCACTGTGACCCACCACCCACCGTGACCCACTGTGACCCACCACCCACCATGACCCACTGCAACCCACCGACTCAGTATGATCTACTGATCCCCTCTGCTCACTGCATTGTAGACAGTATTTTCTGAAGACTGGTAAATTTGTCTACGTTTTACTTTCAAGGCCTTCATTTCCCTTCCTTTTTCACTTGTTTCTGTCTACTTACGTGAGGTGAGTATATCTAACCAAGTGAAAGAAGAACTTCAGGACTTTTGGATATTGATATTTTTAATTGTAATAATAGCAATAGGACTTATACTATTACTTCGCTTTCGAGATCTGTGGGTTTTTAGAGGAGCTAACTACTGGAAAAAATACATTCTTGAATCACTGTAATATATAAATTATTATATAAAAAATTGAATGTAACTATGTGTGCCTGATCATCACGGTCAAATTGAAAAGTCAAATGAAATTACTTTTGGTATATAGTTAGACCTTAATCCAAACTGGGATGTTTTATTGCTTTTATTATAATGCATAATATCCTAAGGAGATAGAGAGGATCCGAATTTTTGCGGGAAAAAAATGAGTATCTCGCAAACCGTTAAACTTACGGAGCTGAAATTCAGTGTAACTCTTTAGTGAAAATAAACAGAATGTTTCCTATCATTTCTCCTTTATGTGTGTGGAGGGAGGGGGACACTTTCTATATATGGAAAATTGGTAATGAGTTGGTTTGTAAAAATGATCGAAAACGTTCGATGTTATTTAAGGAAAAAAAATCAGAAACAAAAAATACAGTGCTTGGCTTCATATATCCATTACTTTCTATTATAATAATTGCTGAAGCTTATGTTTATTATGTGGAGCGCTTTCAGCACAGGGCAATCAATACAAAAACTTGTGACTAAAATAGGCATAAAATTTGTACTGTAAGCTTAATTACACGGAAATTTTAAATCTGGATTGTACCCATAATTATATGGAAAATTTTACTTTTTTCCCTTTACGTTGGTCTACTTACCTTGATTTGGAACTTTGAAATTTCATCCTTTTTTCCACTGAAAAGTATCGAAAATTCAACAAGGAAATAATTATATTATGATAATTTAATTGAAATTCATCGTAATTTGGCACATGGCAAACAGCAGTGTGGTAGTTGAAGGGGAAGAAGGAGGGAAATTCCCATTCACTTCTGAACATTCCAGGAACCTCGTTCCCTTTCGCATTCTAGACGGGGGAGGGAACTTGGTAATGGCATCAAACCTTCATGTGTAATTACAAAAATTAAATTTATAAACAAATAAAAAAATCATCAGTTTATCAGGCTTTAATTGATAATTTCTTCACAAGATTCCCTATCGAAGGCGTGATAGATGAAGCTTCTGCTCTCCATGAGTCGACATTTGCCAACTGACATGGTCGATATGGAAAAGATGTTGTGTGGTGATAGAGAGATTATACTTCTTGCTGAGTATTTCAAAAATGACTAAGAAAAATCGTTATCAGACTTAAATCTAACAAGCAGATTGTCGATGAGGAGTTGCAAAAATCGGGTGGAAATATTGTTAATTTCCATGACAGAGTGCCAACGGGGATTTCCCCATATGAATTTACAGATGATTGATATTAGACTAAGTGCTCAAACATTGTCTAACTTGTTGTTCATCAATGTTAATGGCCCACCGCTAGACAAGCTCAAAGTACACGAGCTAGTTATTTCTTGGCTGAAGGATGGACATCATTCCGCTGCGGATGATTTACCACGAAAAAGTTACCAACAGGAAATAAACCCGATTTCAGATTTGTTTTAAGGTGGAAAATTACGAGTTATAGAAAATGTATACTTGTATTAGTAATGGCTTATTTGTGTTATTCAACTTTGTACCTATTTTTTAGTACCGGTAAGTCTCTTCTATGCTTTAGGTAAACTACTTTGAATAAATGTTCATAATAATTGCAATTATGCGTATTTGTAACTTAAATTTAACGTGGTGTTTTAGTGATTACACAAACTACAATTATGAGCTTACTTTATGTATATGCTCTCACATAGGGTACCCGAGCACCTTTATAAACTATGAAAAACTGATTTTTCAAGTTTTTTTGTGAGAAAAATACTGTGAACTGAGAAACCATAACCTTTTCCATATTGTACAGGGGTATTTTCCTACGAATAGAAGTTTTTTTTTTTTTTTTTTTTTTTTTGAATGCGTTCAGAAATTAACACTTGCAAGAATACTCTCTTAGTACAAGTATATTTTAGGCTCACACTAATTTCCCCCCCACCTCGAATTGTTTCAATTTCCTCACTGACAAACACTTTACCATTTTATGTCGTAAAGGTCAGATCCACCGTTATTCTAACAGTGGTGGTTGAGAGATTGACTAGAAATTCAAACTCCGATTAGTGACAATTTCACAGTCTTGTTTTATTTCAAGTGTAAACTCTTTAGTCAGTACAGAAGAGGCCGTGGGTCGTGTTGAGAGTTGATGACGATGGATTTTGGTGAGTCAGAATAGGTCACAGTGGATGATAGTGATCCATGGTGGGTGGTGGGTCACGGTGGGTCAGAGTGGGTCACAGTGGTCACGGTGGGTGGTGGGTGAGTGGGTCGTGGGTCAAGTTTGCATTGATCCACGCCAACTCTGGTTGTTACGCAATGCACGATGAACACAATATACTTCCACATGAGGCGAAACAACGCTCACCAATGTGATATGTTCTGGAAAGGAAACCTTGAAACTCGCCAGATGAAGGATCAGCATGTAACAGAAACCAAAAATCAAAGAACATCAAAACAAACAGCACTGCCAGTTCTACATCCAGAAATGTTAACTGGGAGGGGTCCAAAGTATTTGAGGGAGGCCCAATACGTCTACATAATATGGAACCTGTCTTATACTGCACCCGAAAAGACGATAAGTAATTCTTACTTACTGTCACTCATATTTTTAGAAAAAATGATAGAACGATTATTTCTATAAGAAAAGAAAGAATACATGATGAGACGTAAAATAAAATATTTAGCCTACATCAATAGTTTCTCTGTTAAACAAGTATAGCTCGTTAAGAAAGTCTACAAATATTAGTCAAGTTTCGAAATTTTTGGGAGGTCCGGACCCGGTGGGCCCCCCTCGTGGATACGTCCCTGAGCATTGCTAACTAGTCCCAAATTCAATGTGGCGTTCCCCATCATACAGTTTTATGTGGAAATTATCAAGAGTATAAAATATACTTATTTTATAAAAGAAATATGTTTATACTAAAATACTATTCACAGAGGGGGGGGGGGAGATTTTACATACTGACTTATTAATATTTGATTCACAAATTACTGTAGAAGTCTTCATTATCAATATAAGCTAAGAATTAACTTGTAAATAGGCATGAGCGCGAGACGCGAGAACGCGAGAAGTCTCGTCTCGTCTCGCAAACGAGACGAGAACGCGAGACGAGACTTATAATATTTTGCGAGACGAGAACGCGAGACGAGACCTGATATATTTTGCGAGACGAGAACGCGAGACGAGACTTCAGCAAGTCTCGCGCGAGAAGTCTCGCGAGACTTCTCGCGGTCTCGCATAGTTTACATTTGTGATATTGATATGGTATTCTTTTGCAAGTACCATCATACATATTGGAGAGAAGATAGTTAATAATGTCAGGATCGAGTTTTGTAATAAACATGGGTGTACCGACAGTAGAGCGCCAGCAAAGAGAGTGATGGCAAAAGAGCGACGACCAGGAGAGCGTTAGCCAAGAGATCGACGGGTCAAAAGGTGACGCACAGAGACCGATAAACTATGGATCAAATGCTTGAAACGTGATCATAATTCAAAATCAGTAAAAATGGACAAAAATTGCTGTAATGAGGATCAATTTGACATCAAAAAAAAAAAAAAATGGAGGACCAAATTTGGAAAAAGTAAAATTGGCGAACTGGACTTGGTACATTGGTGCATTTGACTTTGTTGATTACAAACTTACTAATTTGACATTAAAATTTAAAAATTCAAAATGGCGGATCCATATAGCGGACTGCGTCTGAAAAAGTTTGAGATTCGAGAGGGAAAGATACTTTGTCTACTTCAATAGCTAGGACAGAGTCAATCTACCAGTCATTTATTTATTAAAATATAACTTAATGAAGTCATTTTAATTTTTCAGTTAAACAATTGTTCTTCTCCCCCTTATTTTTCGAAAGCTTAGTCCTCAACCATATAGAGTCATTCCACCTGAAAGCGAAAAATCGAGCAAGACGATCGATTATGTGAATGATAATAACCAGAAATATATATAAAGTTCTAAACAGTGTGGAACAAAAAAGCCCAGTGAAATACTAACAATATTTTGATTCCAGCTTCCTCCACAAGTGGTGAAAATTTCAATTTGTATTTCGACTTACTTCTGTCCCGGCATGTGTTTACGTGGCTGCACGTTTCTTGCTGCTTCACGTTCCTTAGCAGCTGTAAAATTCCACAAAAACATTCTTGTAAACAAAGTCCGGGTGTAAAAAGGAATGCAATCACAAACGAGAGTCGTTTTTTTCTGTTTTCACTCCTTTTAGTAGACTCAGTTCACGATTGTTTGTAATGCTTGCAAAATTTGATTTTGTTTGTAGCGGTTTCAGACCCTGGAATGCAGACAACACATCAATCTTGATGTAGCGTTGGAGCTTCAAAAGGCTGTAATGGTCACATCTGTTTTGGAGATTGATATGTATTGCTTTCTTTTCTTTCTTTCTTTCTCTCTCTTTCTTTCTTTCTTTCTTTCTTTCTTTCTTTCTTTCTTTCTTTCTTCTTCTTCTTCTCCTTTTTTTAATTTTGGGGCAACAACAACAATATAAATTGACAACATGAAAACAGATACTTTAGTGAAGCTCAGAAACACAAATTTGAGCGTTTTAGTCATTTCCGATCAGAAGTTAGAGGGGGCATAGCTCAGCATCCGTTCTCTATGCACTATATACCACTAACACTAATAGGAATTAGAAACACAAAAGATTATTTTTTTCTATAGAAAGTAAGATGATACTTATTATTCTCTCAAAATTACGTTCCCTTTGAAACAACAAATTTTTCAATATTTCTTCCCTTTAATTCATCGACTTGGACTAAAAAGATCCAAATATTTCGTAACCCAAAATGTGTATTTGCGTCTCTACTACGTGGTAAAAAAAAAAAAAAAAGGGACTGTCCACATATCTATAGTGCAATTTTGAATTTATTTATTTATTTATTTATTTATTTCATTTTCGATAGAGCTCCAAGAAAATGAACATAACTTAAGATTCAACTATGGCCGTATCTTCAACATGAATGGCGTGCATTAAAAACCATTCCATTTTCCTTCCTATCACATATTGATAAGTGTTCAGACAAACACTCAAATCTCGAATGCGACCGCACGAAGATTTTGGCATAATTTGTCGTTTCCACATGGAATAACTCCATAGGTATTGTCTACATGTTCAGCCGAATCTCCATGGAAGTTATTCCCTTCATCACTTTCGTTTGAGTCGTCTAAATTTTTGTCAGCTTCCGTGTTGGAAATAATTAAAATGTTTACAGCTTGAGATGACAAATTCTTCATTTTCTTATAAAATGATTTGCCCAAAGAAGAAATGAAAGGATCTGTTGTTGCCAAAAGCCTTCGGAACTTATCATCCATGTTTTCAATACGAAAACAGTTTCGAGAGAAATTCTGACAAGCTGACAAGAATTCAGACGGTTCAGACGATGAATTCGATAAAGATTCGGCTGAACGTGTAGACACTTATATGGTTGAGGATGAAGCTTTCGCAAAAGAAGGAGAACATAAACAATTGTTTCGCTGAAAATATCTTCAGTAAATTGTCCACTGATTTCGCGTGTTTATTCTTTATATAACTCCTCCTGTACCATTACCACGCTAAATAAATACCAAAAATGAATTGAATTTAGGCCTGGTCATACCGAAAGTGAAAATGTTTACTATTTGCCTAAACAAACAGCTAAATTTCCGTATTTTGTTTTGTTTAATCTTCTTTTTGAGGCGAGAGATAGAGACTGGGCGAGACAAAATCAAATCTTTCTCGCCTCGTGACCAGGACTGGTGATATTCAAGAAACAGTTCACATTTGTTTCGAGATAATACATTAACGACATCTCAAGATAGACTAATTTTTCCTCTTGCCGCATCTCGTGAGCATCACTAGTTAATGTAAAAACTACTAATACTATAGAATTAAACTCGTTTGGACCCGACACTACTCGAAACTTGAGCAAATATCGAGTCGAATTGGAGATTTTTAAAACCGAGTTCTCGAGTTGATATAAAATATTTTTATTTCGAGTGAAGCCAAATTTAAAGAAAATTTGTTTGAACTTGCTCGTCCCCAACCCTCGAACAGAATGAGTCCAGAGAAGGTAAATCAATATTGTGCGTTCGTGCTGTACTTTGCAGTAAGGAACAATGCTGTCATAATTATGAATTCCCCAAAGATGTTAATGTTCTACAAAATTGATACCTTAGAAGTGCATGATTCTCATCGAAACATCCCTTCGACACATCATCATCACCTGAAATCGTAGAGACAATCGCAGACGAAGGCAAGTCAGTAACTAATAGTTTATTTCTAAACTTTTGGGCTAGCATTTATTTGAACATTTACTATAAATTATGTCGACTAGTGGAAATAAAAAAAAATACAATTTTCCTTTGTATCATGAAATTTGTATTGATTTTTTTATGTTTTACTGTTATTTTGGTAGTTTCAAAGTATCTAATTAACGGGGTAAGTGTTGTGACTTTTCGGCAACACTGATAGTTGCTTAGTTAGCTGTTCTTGTTTCTTGAAATGGTTTGGTCAGGTTGTCACAATTACTGATTTCATGATAGGTTTAAGTTAACAAGGTTAATCAAAATCTAGTTATTTTAGGAGATTTCCTCATGACAAAAGATTCAAGAAATAAAGATTGTTTTTCTTTGTCACTACTTACCCAAAATGCAATAAAATAGATTCTTCCATTATCTACACTGTTTTCTTTATTTTCTCTTTGGGGTCGTGAGCCAAGATCTTTGGTCATAAAGTTCTTGAGGAGGGGGAGGCAAATAGGGGGAAAACGACACGTTTTGTCTTGTGTATCCACCCTCCTCCTGATGACGAGACAACATCTTGACAAATCATAAAAGCAGGATAGTAAACACCAGTACAATACATTTTTTTTTTATTTCTTTATTGAGGACATATTTGGAAGCTGTCTTTTCGGAAAATTTTGTAGACGGAAACAATGAACTTAGGTAACATTACATATTCGCGGCTGCGGTTTCCGGTCTTCTGTTATTGCACCCTCGGTAAAAATATCCTAGTTCAAAAATATACGGCTCACTTTGATTTTTCCTTCAGTGCAGAAATTCGAGGCGTCGGTCAGAGGATACCATATCTTCTCTCTCTCTCTCTCTCTCTCTCTGTTTCTGTCTGTCTCTGACACTCTGACTTTCTTCTTCCTATTTTAAATGAATTATATATCATCAGAGGCTTTACATCACATTGGAACTAAACACGTGTCTTTTTCCCTCATATATATATATATATATATATATATATAATATGAGGGAAAAAGACACGTGTTTAGTTCCAATGTGATGTAAAGCCTCTGGGTTTAGAACAGATTTGTGCCTCCTGCCCACCAAATTTTCTTACGGTAACTTGTTTTATGAAGGCAGAAAAAGGGCCTATTGGCTTGCTTAACCCTTAGTTGGTAACATCAGAAAAATAAGCTATAACAGTAACATCCGCCTGAGAGACGGACACGCACAATTGAGACGCTTGAAGCCAAAGTGGTGTTTGTAAGGTTTCAATAAGGTTTAGTTACACCCAGAGAATTGATTCTACGTAACAAAATTAATAAACTGGGTAAGAAGCACATCGTAGTTCACTTGTAAATGTACCCATGAGTTCAATGCAATATGCTTCGCCGCTAAGAATTAATTTCTAATATATATACCTTGTAGTGTTTTATCAACACGTATATGCACCGCAATAGAATATGCCGTTTGGCAATTAGAAATGAACTTATTGAAAACATTGGACACTGCTGCTGGAGGATTCTTTCTATTCCTTCGTTCACGAGCAGATAAATCATCAAACCAAAACTTCACACCTCTTGAGACATGGTTGCATGAAAAGCATGAAGTCCAGTGCAGTCAGTTGATAAAGGTGACACCAAGCTCTCGTGCCCCGACTTGAAAATAGATCAAAAAGTCATCTAACCAATATGCCCTTCAATTTTAGTCTTATCAGTATTCTTATAACTTGAGAAGGAGTTATGTAACTTTCTTCTCATCACTTCCATTGTACATTAATGCAGTTCACAGTTTCGTTCAACGTGTCATCAGTAAGGAATAAATGCCAGATGTCCTCTGGATTTGGAAAATTCTATAACTAATTCGCGGGTCCTACCCATGATGACAATTTATTTTTTATAACGTTTTACTTAGGTGTTTTAGTACCCAAATTTGGCTTCTTGCAACTCTATCTGATTGAACTTTTTTTTTTTTTTTTTTTGCAATAAACACTATCAGGTTCTGTTGTACTTTCGTATTATTTTGATCACTTTTCTGATCATTGCTGTATCCCTTATCAGATATGTTATTTGCATCGTTAAAATTTATTTCTGGATTGCTTGTATGAACTTTTGGATAAATGATGTTGTTCAGGAACATACGAGTCGTCGGATCCGTAATCATAATCAGTTTCTCATCTATAGCCATCTCTAACTGTTCTATAGCCATCTGTGGTATAGCCTTACTCCTTTGTGGTATACCTTTGCTATTTGACATCTTAAAATATTCAATTTTCGAAACGAAAGAAACAATTAATATTAATAGTTGTCAGTATAAAGTAATATCCGTGCCTTAGACGGATAAAATATATTTCCTTTACAGTAATATCCGCTTGCGAGACGGGGTGGAATAACTTTATACACTTCGAAGTTTGCAACAATGAGCTAGACACGCAACCACCTGCTGGAAACTGCACAGTCAACCCACAACTGAAGCATAGGTGAAGTATCAGGTCATACCTCCAATATGAGTACCAACTCTGAAGAAAAAAGTATCGTACATCCGCCTGGGAGACGGATATTACCGACTAAGGGTTAAGAAGGAAAATTTTTTAGTCAAAGCAGTTGTTTCTTTCCGTAAACATAAATTTAGGATAAATGGATTTATGGCTGCAAGACGAATCCTCTCACCAAAACCAGAACTGATATCTGCTTAGCTTTTATTCGTCAGAAAAGGAGGGGGAGAAAAACGCTGTCGGTACTCCACTACTTTTTTATGGTTTTGTTTTGATTTTGAGGAAAAAACTAGTGTTTCAGATTGCAAACAGTTTGAAATATTATTTCAGATGAGCTTGGTTCATTGCGTGAATTTCGGTTAGACTAAATAATAATAATAATAATAATAATAATAATAATAATAATACATTTTTATTTAAGCTCATTGTAGTCTTTCTTGTAGTTATTAAAGATTAATCTCTTAACTCTCAATTGTTAAGAAAACGTTTAGATGAAAGTGCATTTAAGTTGTGAAATATATATTACTAACGCTGCATGTTTACTATAAATACGGCTATTTGAGTTACCGTTCTTACCAAGTTATTTGAAAGCTTTTGTCTTGCAAATAAGATTACTCAAATGTAACATTCCGATTTCATTCATACTTCACATAGACAGAGACTACAGAAAACTGGCATTTTTAATACCGAGAATGTGGGGTGTAAAATCAAGCATTCTGAATCGGAATGAGTGGATAAGCATTGTGTAACAATGCAACTAAGAAACAAAACTATGTAAACTTTGAGTATACATTATTTTAAAAGGGTCGAATGAAGACTACATTATTCCAGTATTGATTTGCGAGACCGCGAGACCAACGCGAGAAGTCTCGCGCGAGGCCGCGAGACGAGACTTCCAAAATTTTGCGAGACGCGAGACGAGAACTTAGGTCTGCGAGACGAGACGAGACGCGAGACGAGAACAGCTTTTGAATTTGCGAGACGAGACGAGACTTGTTTCAGTTCTCGTCTCGTTTGGTCTCGCGCCCATGCCTACTTGTAAATGCCGGTCTACTTTCATTTGTTTTCTCCTCTACTAGATATTTTCTTTCTTATTTTGTAATTCTGCAATCTCTTTTTTTAATTGTCATTATATTGATTTGCTTCAGTATGGTCGCGTTATTTAAAAATATGAATGCATAAAAACAAATTCCATTTGTTAATTGCTAGTGAAAGAAAATTCAGAAATCTTATTTAGCGCGAAAAACCTTCACGTTCACTGGAAGCCGTGCTGTGTTGTAGAAGCATTGGAACGACCAGTCCCTTTAACTTCTGAGATAGGGGAAAGGAGACTTAACATTTGCTCCAATTGCCGCGCTGAAGGAATCTGGTCGTTGTAGGCTCGCTGCAACACAATATAAATTAGAGACTCTGTGACGGATTATTTTTCGCTTTTTAAAATGGATTAACGGAACGGACAGTTACAGAAGTATAAAAGTATGTTATTTAAAGTGTGTATATGCGAGTATTAAAAAGTATTTTTTCTGTTCTTTACTACTATTGATAATAATATTTTTCTTGAAATACTTTGGTCGTTGCGC
This sequence comes from Thermobia domestica, assembly GCF_964235325.1. Taxonomy (NCBI): domain Eukaryota; kingdom Metazoa; phylum Arthropoda; class Insecta; order Zygentoma; family Lepismatidae; genus Thermobia; species Thermobia domestica. The sequence continues at coordinate 1,298,128 of NC_137463.1, forward strand.
AACGATAACATTAGCCGCCACTGTTATAAATAATTAATAATAATAATAATAAATAATAATAATAATAATAATAATAATAATAATAATAATAATAATAATAATAGTATAAACAATAATAGCGATTTCTTCATTTTATACTTCTAACATGCAATAGAGAAGCTCATTTTGTATGATTTTTGACGTACCCTTAAAAATTGTTGCGTTTTCTAATGACTCTTGACGGTGTTTGGGATCCCTGGCTCGATCCCAGCTCGCACCGTGTGGACTTTGTGGTGGACAAACACCGTGCTCATGGGTTTTCTCGGGGTTATCCCGTTTCCTTCCACTTTTTTATTCCACTATTTCATTCGTTTCTCATAATCACCGTCTCCTTTAGGCTTAGGATTAGGATTTAGATTTCTGGGCTTTCAGCATCTAAGGACATTTAGCCCTTCCCGTTTGAGGGATGACTTCCCTCGGCGAGCACACAATCCGGGGAAAGGGAAGGAAGAAGGATGGGGGAAGGAAGGAAGCGGCCTGGAACCTATAAGTTAGGTACCACCGGCATTTGCCTGGTGTGAATGAGGAAAACCCAGGAAAACCTCATTCAGGGTGGCTGGCCTGAAAAAGAGTTTTACATTTTTTCGACCGAGTCCCCCCCCACCGGGAATCGAACCCGGGACCGTTTGCACCGAAGACGAGAGCGTTAGCGACCGTCTCCTTTAGCCTAACCGGCATAACCGTGGGACTTAAAACTCAAAGATTTCATTTTTAATGAATCCACTAAATACGCATGGATTTGAAGAAAGAGTCTGTTTCATCATGCCCTCTTAAAGCCTGTTCGAAGACGTCACAAAACTGAATTGATGATTATATTGAGCACGTACCTGTTTTGCGTCACTTTTTGATTGTGGTTCTCAATGGACCGATTATAACCAGCATCTAGTTGAGCAGCAATATCTACATTTCCCAACAAGTGAGATTAACGTGTTTTATATGAGCTGGCGATTTTTCTTTCTTTCTTTTTCTTTCTTTCTTTGTTATGCAGATTCTGGATATCCACAACACCTTTTACTCTATACATCTTCCCCGCCCGCGCCCCGAACGACAAACACGGAAAACAAAACAAAGCATTTTAAATTTCACATCCACATAACCATTTATGCTGTTCGTAGAAGTTGAGATTAAACTTCCTTGTAAATGTTGCGTTATGTTGAGAGTCGGAATATGCTCATCGATGTTTTTCACAAGTAGCTTTGCTTCTAAAGTTCTTTTTGAAAATGGCTCATTCAATAGAGACGTTACAGAATTCATTGTCACTTCACGTATATCAGGGACTGACACGTATTATGCAATTACAGCAATCATTCCAATGAACAACAAAGACCGACACACGCACACACAACAACACTACAAAGTACGAACAGATTCGACTATTTGATTGTGAACATGCTCCCATCCGACTCCAAATACATGTTTTTTTTTTTTTTTTCGATGTGATTTATTTTGCGCCAATCCCCCTCAAAGACCTTTTACACCGGCCATTCCGCCGTAGCCATAAAATTTCATGCGCTAGTCTTGTTAGCAGCTGTCAATACGTTAGTGTATGGGACCTGGCGTACGTTTACGTACCGAATTTTTATATGCTGGAAAAGACTGGCTGCTTAGTGAGAGATGTGCTAGGCCCTATTTAAGCAGCCAAAGCCGTGGGTAATAGTAGGCGGAAGAGGAAAGTTAAGAAACATAAGGGTTTCCTATATTGGACATTGGTCAGTCGAGTTGAGGACAGGGATTGCAGTCACCTTTAAAATCTCATCCCTTTCCTCCATTAACCCTTTTTGTCTAAAATAAATGCTCTCCAATTCTCTCGTTCACCCATACACATATGAAAAGGAAAACATTCTCTCTATGCTGCCAAATTTCTAGTCATTCAAACACGAGTGTATTAACTATTGACACCCTCAATCTGTCTTCACTCTTCACGGGGTTGCCTTTACTGTCTCCATAGCTGCTTTGACCTTACTTGGTTGACAGAACCAATAGTTATGACCACTTGGCAATCTCGCATTTAGGCAAAGCGCAAGGTTTTTTTTCTCCTCTGTGTACGACTTCGAGAAGCGGACCATATTCCTTCAGGCGAGAACCGTGTCAACCAATATTGCAGGGGGAAAGACGGTGGAGAATTTCCAGTTCCGAAGCGTTTTGTTTTGGAAAAGCTGTTTTTGTTGGTAGACTTGCTTGCAAAAGATCTGCAAACATATAGATTCTGGTGAGGCACTATAATTGTCCTTGCACGTCGCAACCCCCGCAGTAGCCCAGCTGGGGAGTCTGTCAAACTCCCAAGCAGAAAGCTATTAGCCTGCCCCGTTTCAAATGCACTTCTTTAGGGAAAGATGTTGTTGACAATAAAATGAAAAGTGATTTAGCATAAATAAAAAACGAAAATTTTGGAAGGAGGTTTGTACAAACATGCAAACATTAAGAGAAACCGCCACTGATCAATATTCATGTTGCAAGAAGTCAGTATATTCTGGTACCCAAAAACATATAAAATTGATTTGATCTACCGTATTTATTTATTCTATGCAAGCGCTTCAGCCTCTGATGATTGACTTATTCCTAATAATTTATTTAATAGTAATGAAAGAATATTATAAGAAAATAGAGGGAATCATAGATAGGAAAGTATACTTTATGGAGAAAGGACATGAAGTAATATAGCAAGTAAATATGATTTAGGAAAATAAGTGGAGAAAAGGTTTTTTTTTTTTTTGTAATTATTTAACGTCCTATGGTTTACGCTCTTTAGCCTAAGGAGGCGGATAACTACTGGAACTAAATTTTTGGTCTCTTTCAACGGGGATCGATTCTAGGACCACGCATGGCAGCCAGTAGACCAGCTGAGAGGAACAATATATAGTTTAGGGAAAATTAATAGTGAGAAGAAGGGGATTGAACTTTGCAGATAGAAAACGTGTTGAATCCGTACAAAAAAATGTGATAACGTTATTCCTACCTGGGGCAGTATCCATTCAACAACCACAAATATCAAACACACTCCGTAATGATACGTAATAGGTAGAAATATTTTAAAGAACGTGAATATTCTCATTGGATAACTTGTGATGGTTGAACTGAAATCGAACTGAAAAATAACCACAGGAAAGAGAAGTAGCAGACAAGAAGGTAAATATTGAGCATCTAAATCTGGGGAAGTAAAAGCAAATTCGTTCGGAATTTCGAAAGAAAAATAAGTTGAGAAGATACAGAGACAGAAATTAAATAGCGTTGGGACATTTCGATCTTTCTGGTCGTCAAATAACGATATGATAGAAAAGAGCAGACTGAAGAAGCCTTCAAACTGAGAGAAAATGCAGAACCAAACTTGAGTTTGACGAAGAGAGAATGGTGTCTTTTTTAAAAATAAAATGCTGCTAATCCTTAAACATGGAATTAATGTAAAGGTGATGACAAAGGAATTAAATCTGAATAATGTATCTGAAAGTAAATCCACTAGAAGTATAAACAAAGCAAGAAAGAAGTATTACGAGGATATAAAAAATGAAATCTGTAAGTTTTACGTCCCACGGTTATGCCGGTTAGGCTAAAGGAGACGGTGATAATGAGAGATGAGTGAAATGGTGGAATGAAGAAAGTGGGAGGAAACGGGAGTACCCCGAGAAAACCCACGAGCACGGTGTTTGTCCACCACAAAGTTCACTTGGCGGGGGCTGGGATCGAACCCGGGACCCCAAGCACCAGAGGTGAACGCTCTACCACTGAGCCACCGTGCCCCCTACGAGGATATAGAAACTAAGGATTGAAAAAACATTTAATATTCGGGATTATATTTGAATCAGGTGAAAAGGATGAAACAGTTGTATGAGAGCAAAATAAACTGCTTTTGAAAGAAAACACACTGATGAACGTTTAGAACAATAGACGTTAATTTCGAGGAAACTATAAATAAAATGAAGAAAAAGAAACTAAGGTACGCATACCTATTGAAATGATTAAGAATACCCGAGTATCTATGAAAGTGAAAGAAAAGGACTTCGGAATTTGTAATCAAATTACGAAAAAGTTGCCACACGATATCTTACAAAATGTTGAATACGTCAAGTGAACAAAATTCTTAGGCCTATCCACAAAGACACACCACTTCCTACATTGGGGACATGCTCCAAAATATTCAAGTAATAAGAGCATGTTTAAATTATGAAAGAAGTGGAATCAACACAATTTTTTTTTTTTAGACAACCTTGCATTCTTCCATTAACATGTCTCTCTATATGTTCTATGATTAGGATCTTCTCTAGAACTATGTAGACTGACATCCACAACCAGAGCACAACATACAAAGCTGAACTCGACATAGCAAAATATAAGGATCCAACTACAGAATACAACCGTCCAAAATATGCTTCGAATTTGAATAACAAATGCGTACTGACAAACTTTTCGAGTAGGGTCCATTTTGGTACATGAATTTCTAGAATATATGTAAACAACCTCAAAAGCTCAATGGTGTTGGCATGATAATTTCGGGTTACTCTTCTGAGAAATGGGACACTGCTTTATTTTCCCATTCAACTCGTTTTAAAATAAATCGTGCTCTGTTCTAATATTTCAGTTTTTCTTCAGAGCTCGAAAAGCGTATGGCAATAACCCGGGTAAGTGGTAAGTTACAAGCTTTTGGTTGTTGTAGGAGGCGTCCGTGTCTAATAATTTGCACACTTCTGCCCGATCTGTCAGGATTTCCCGTAGTTTGAGGGAAATTTCCGTAATATAGGGAAATTTCGTAGGTAAATTTAGCAAAAAGGGAGAAAGGGGATTTTTCGATAAAACTTGAAAAATCCAGGGAAATTCTCTAACCGAGTGATTGACTAATATCAATGCTTATTTTTTTTTCTTTTTTGTTCTTCAAATAAAGCAATACAATAGCAATAGTTTGTGTGTGTTCAAAGTAGCATAATTTTCACCCATTGTTGGCTAGGTATACACTACTTGTAGCCTATGTAGATATCTTGTTAAAAAGGAAAAGAAAAAAGCAAATGAATAAAACAAATGAGGCTGGCACTTCATTTAATATAACTAAATTAATCATATCTCATAACTACTGTCATATGAATTGAACACTCAACAAATAAGAAAAATTTTATACGGAAAGGGAAATTTTTGAGTCCGTTGAGGGGGAAATTTTCTTAAGGAAACACTGAGTTAGGGTCAGAAACAACGAATACCGAATAATCTCACTATGACGGTAACGCTAAAAATAAGAAATCTGAAACATGTCATGCTGAGTACATATTACACATGCCCCTCTCTATATATGAAATATAGGAAACATTTGTTGATATCATGGAAAACGAATATATACTTCAATATTTTGTGATCTTCCAAGTTATACTATAGGAAATCTTTCTAAACAATTTTCTTCGTCGGTCTGTTTGTAAATAGGTCCACTCTGAAAACTTAACGAGAAAGCCTTTTAATAGGATGCAGCTCTCTCTGGTCTCTGTCCTTAGGTCTATATTCAAACTGGAAATATAAAGGTAACCAAGAAAGTTCTGTCGTTTTTTCACCTACCACCTTTGAACATAGATATGTCACGTAAGACGTACCAAATTTCACAAAATTAAATCCCCACGTTAAGCGGGTTTGCATATCCAGGCTCCTAACTATGAAAACATTTACGCTCACTCCAACCTCAATCATTTCACGAATTCAACCTGTTTTACATATGTTATTAGGACATAATATCGATTGTGATTTATTCTAAAAACATTTTTATACATTGCAAGAGCTGTAACGTTCAAATATTTACTGAGAACTTATAGTCGTATCGGAATAAACAAAAGCGAGTATGGAACAGTAAACTGGTTTCACAAAAGGCAAAATAAGATGTGCAAGGGCATACGAAACGGTTGAGTGGTTTGGGTCGATACACTACCACTCACATGTTTGTGTGTTCAAACCCGGTAGCAAGTTGTTTCTTTTTTAAGTGTCTTCCTATTTTCATCCGGAGGCTGAAAATGAGTAACTCATTGAAAACTTCTTTTGTTTCAAATTCGATTAGAACGGAACATTATATGAATTGCGAATCTTAAATCCATAGTTAAAAAAAAAATTGAAGTATACTCACTACTCCATTATCCTCTGATTTGTAACGAAAAACTATTTATAAACAGTGGTGACTTCAGAAAATTATCCTCGGGGGGAATTTCAATATGCGGGTGGAGGGCAAACATTGGTAGTCCACATTGAGCACGATCAAATATATGGTCCTGAAGGCGGAAATTTCTTAGCTCCAGAGGGGTCTCAAATTCTCCCTCAGATCACGTCCTGAAAGCATCATTGCTTAAAAGCTTTTCGTAACAAATATAATATTACACTTTTTTCTCATTCTACATTTTGAATTGGTAAAATCATAACTTATAGAGAATTATAATAAAAGCATAAAAATTACAATACCAATCATGTATAAATTATCCTGTAAGTTACCAACTTTGGGTCAGATTAAAACTCAAATATTTGTTTTCGGATTGCACTTAGAAGTAAGTCCTCTCTATATAATCCTGATTGAAAGCCATGTATAACTCTAATCAATTAATCAATATTTATACAAATATTTTTTTTATTTTACTATTTTTACTATTCAATATTATATACACTTTATTTCCAAAATCAAAATCTCGAAAATGTATATTGAACGAGTGCAGATTCGCAAATAAATGATTATTTATCATATATATTGGTCTCTATTCGAAATTCTATTTAATCGAATCCGACAAGAACACAGACAGAAACGTCGAGAACAGGTGAAAAAAAAAAAGAGAGAAAAAAGTGCGCGTGGACTCGAATTTAATTCAAATGATGCTTCATAAGCCGAACGCCTTAGACCACTCGGCTATTTTTTTTTATTATTATTATTTTCATTTGATTACATTACAGGAACTTATAACATCTCAGTGCATATATTCATTATACAAGATTCGTAAGTAGTGAGCAAAATATTTGTTTTCGCACTGTACAGAAAATCTTTTACAAGCATTTTTCAGAAAAATAATGTAATCAGACATATTGCCACACGGATACGTATCCATGATATAGAAAAGTGATTGTCCAATTAGCCAGGTGACAGTATTGTGTTTGGTGATCGGAAAGAAACGATAGTCGGGAAACAGTATATACTGAGGTTCAAACACAGTTGCATGTAAACGGCAAATGACACTTAACATTCTTGTTAACGTTCTCCAGATATCAGGTGATTGAGCACAGAATTGCAGTCTGTGTTCAATCGTATCAGGCTGATCACACCGTTGACACATATCCGTTTGTAGTACTCCAATACGTTTTAATTTAACATTAGTAGGAACAAGCTCATTCACAATCATATACCAGGTACTCCTTACCTGCGTTGACAGAGTGACATTGTGCACATTATGCCATATCATTTTCCAGTTTTTTGTGGGAAACTTTTGCTGAACGTGCGGAACCATTTCGTTGTACAGAGGTGCAAGTAAGTACTGACCCATAATTTTTACATTGAAATAATTGGTGGGATCCAAGAGAGGTAGATACGACCAACCTTGCACGCATTCTTTAATATACACAGGGGCGTCTTTGAGGGATTCCATATTAGGGGGGTTGGGTGCTGGAAATGAGACCATCCAGCACGAAAGCCACTGATGTGTAATACTGTCAGGAAATTGATATTGCTTATAGTTGTTGGTTAAGAAAAACGCCTTACATTTCTCACGTATCGAAATGAGCTGTAAGCCCCCTTGTTTCCAAGGTAGAATAAGGGTATTACGTGTGACACGAAAATAAAGTCCTGCCCAAATAAACCAACCAATAACAGAATGAAGTTTTCGAAGATAGAGGTCCGATATCGGATATATGTGAGCGTAATACCATAATTTTGCACACAAATAACTATTTACATACCAAATACGTTGGATAAGGTCTAATTTGCGTAATTTTTGTTGGAGACACAGCCCGCGCACAGTATTCAGTAATGGATCCCAAATTCGTTCATAATGGATACTGTCACTATTCGAAAATATAACACCCAATATTTTAACTTGATCTACCACTTCAACAGTTGAGAAGGGCTCTGGAATGCCATCCATTTTCCAGTTATGAAATGCCAACACTTTTGTTTTAGATAAATTGATACGTTCACCACTAATATCACTGAATTGTCGTAATTGGGCAATAATATAGTGAAACTGTTGTAATGTCGTGCAACTAATATTCACATCATCAGCATAGGCCGTGACGGAGAGATTTTGCAGGTCGTGAAGCGGAGGTTGGATATACGCAGCCAACTTATATAAGAGAGGTTCAAGAGCAAGCCCAAAAAGAAACATGGACATTGAACAACCCTGGCGGACTCCGCTGTTCAGTGAAATGGACTGAGTGAGAAAACCATTTATCTGTAGTCGAGCAGTCGCCGTGCTATACAGTTGCTGGATAATATTAAGGAAGCTAAGCGGAAATTTATATGCGCTGAGCACTGCAAAAAGATAATCATGTGATAAACGATCAAAGGCATTTTGAAAGTCCAATGACAGAAGACAGGCCGGTTTTCTGGCAAAAAGAAAGTATCCTACTACATCGCGAATCTTCGTAAGTGCATAATACACATTCTTTTCTTTATTGAGCGCTGCTTGAAAAGGACTAATTTTATCAGCAAAGAGATTGCGCATGCGCTGCACTAAAAGTTTGGTGAACAATTTTAAGTCGGTATTTAACAAGGTTATGGGCCTATAGTGTGTTTCATGTGTGGCGTCTGTAGAGTTTGGAAGAAATATCACGTGACCCTCATTTTGTAGAAAGTTAGGAGATCGTAATAGTTCATTATAGAGGGCAACCATGTCCTTCCCGACTATATCCCAATACTTTTGATAGAATGCATACGATAATCCATCTGCCCCAGGACTGGAATCACTATTACACTGAGCCAGCGTCCTACTTATTTCCTCTTCTGTGATGGGCGACGTCAAGCACTGGCGCTCCCTGTCCGACAGGACGGGAAGGGGGAGATTCAGGTATTGCTGGTATCCATCTTGAGGTGCCTCTTGTTTAGCGTACAAGTTTCTGTAGTGATCGAAGAATACCTGCTGTATCTCGGGGAGGGACGTGATCGTTCGATTATCATGCTTAATTACGTCAATAACCTTAGCAACGCGACGTTTATGTTGAGCCATGTAATGATACAGGGTAATATGTTCATCGGGAAGACAACCACCGGGAGGCAGGCGATGGGCATATTGTCTGACCGAAGTAGCTTGGATTTGTTTGATCCAAGCCTTCGTTTTGTTAATGGCTATCATATTTTGCTGTGAACTGGGGAGGAACCACAACTCCTGGAGAGCTCGATACAGATATGCGAGACTTTCTCGTTTTTCTCTTTGTACTTCAGCACCTTGCCATTTAAAAAAACTCTGTATTTTCGGCTTAACGTATTTAACCCACCATTCATTTAAAGTTGGATAGTAATGACGTTGTCGGAGCCAGTACTCCCATTTCAGACGAAAGATACATTTCGTTTCAGCATGATTAAGTAATTGATTGTTTAATTTCCACTCAGTCTTTCCGTAAGTAACCGAAACACCGAGATTGTACTTGCATGTCCAGAGTATTGCTGCGTGATCACTGAATGGTATAATCCGTAAATGAATATCGGTGACAGAAGCTATTAAGTCAGGTGTTGTATGACATCGATCAATGCGACTAGACATATTTTGAGTCTTATATGTAAACTGAAGATCCTGGCGGTGTTGTACCCAAGCATCCTTGAGTTTGAGGGAGGAAATTAATTGTTGGAGAGCAGGGGAAGGAATGAACTTCGAGGTAGTGTCTATCCCACGATTCACAACATTAAAGTCCCCAGCCAATATTATTTTTATGGGAATAGTGGGAAATAGGGGTAAAATGTCTTCATTGTAAAACTGTTCTCTTGCATTCCTATTATTTGAACCACTCGGGGCATAAATGTTAATCAGAGTTAGATCATCACAAGTTATTGCTATACCCCTGCCAGATGGAAGATACACAACATTCCTAACCTCGACACCTCTTTTACACAAGATGGCAGTACCTCGGTGCTGAGGGCCCACGTTCACATAGGCTCTATACATAGGGAGGAAGTCAAAATTCTGAAACGCTACTTCTTGCAGTAATATGAAGTCCGCCGATGTTTGCATGATAAAACGACGTAATAGAGTACGATTACTATCACTAGAAATCCCTCGAATATTTAACGAGATATAGGATCGTGACGTGGAATTAGGAATTGCTTGCATATACAATGTATAAACAATTAAAATAAGTAAATAAACAATACAGGGCAAACACTTCCCTGTGAAACCTTGGACTTCCCGACACATTAGTAAACACTATGGTTATGTTCATAGAATGTAAACACCAGCGATAAAGACGTATTGTGGATCGAAGGACAATAGGAGATTCTCACCTCTAAAGTATAAACAAGTAACACTCCTGCCCTTGAAGAGGAAGGAAGCCTTGACATGGAACACTTGCTTTGACCGTCGCGTGAGACATTTGTGTTAACCTACAGGTATACACGGAGCAAACGTGTTATTCATTGACTATTGCTATGTTGTCACGTGCCACTGGTGCTGGCAGCGATACAGTCGGAGAATTCCACACAGACAACTCACTTGTTTTCGATGCATTGTCTTGCAACCTTTTTGTTTTCCTTTTTTTGAAAACTGGGTCACTCACTACAGCCACTGAAGGGGAAGAAGGAACTACCACAGTGGAGGGGGGAGGGGAAGGAGAGCTAACAGACTCTTCTTGTTTTTGTGGGCACTCAGACGAAGAAACATTATGCACAGCGTGTTGTGGCTCTCGTAGTTGTATAGGGTGCTCACAGGTGACACTACTATCTTGTTTCCGTTCCTCTGGTTCTGTTGTGGCAAGTGATTCAGAATGACTTGAAAGAGGGGGGAAGTCCTTATCAGCATGAAGATTAACATCCTCGGCAACTGAAGTGTTTTCCAAGTCCATATTGTGGGCATTAGGCTCATTAGTCATGGTTTTTTGCACTAAAAGATGGATAAAAGTTCGGAGTGGGGGGCATTTTTCCAGTAGAAAGTTCGGTCATCTTAAATCCAGTAACGGGAACTGAAGGCATCTGAGCTTTCGTTTTGCGAGGGCAAGAACTTGCGACGTGGTTAAGAGCCAGACAAATGAAGCACGTGGGTGGTTGACCTTGATACATCACAGTAGCACGACAACCCCGTACCACAATTTTTGAGGGAATATGTTTTCCTAAACACATTTGCACAATACGATTGCCATTGTAAATGGGAAAAGGGAGGGTATTCGACCACATTTCTTCATTTATGGACATGATCTTTCCAAAGGGGCAAAGCACAGCACTAAGTTCATCGTTACTAATTTCCATCGGGAGATCCAAAATGCGTACACGAGTGTACTGGATACTAGCATTTGAAAGTTTGACCTGACTTACTGTTCCATTTTCATGTCGAAAATCCAGTGATTCCGGGTGTCGTCGTAAAAATGTGTCAACATTCTCTTGCGATTTAAATTTCAAATACAAGCTATAATCATCATTGTGAAGTTGAATAGCTTCAAGATCGTGTATTGATAACTGTAACTCATTAATTAACCAAGTCTGGATGAGCGCAACCGAAGGCCGGATATTTCGTGTCGTCTTGTCAAATGCAAGCCGCACAGTATTTTTCCGAAGGTTATTCATGGCAAGAAAAAACAAAACGGAGTACTATGTTCAATAAACTGCTTGTCACTGGTATGAACTGTTAGTTTTCACTGGTACACTGTATTTCCTACTACTGAGAACACACGACTGAGTACAGTAAACGAAACACTCAAACAATTTCAACGAACGTAAGAATCTCGTTGAGATCGGAGGCACACCACAGCGATGTTCACTACACCGCTGCTCACGGCAAAACTCCAACGGCTATGGTAACAACTAGTGATTGTAGCAAAGGCTTCGAGTAGTAGTTCTTATTACAGAATAACATTTTCTATTGCCTAAAATTTAAACCTAATTTACTTTGATATAATATATCTATTAATTTGTTTCATGAACACTTTTTCGTTACTTTGATGAATGATGTATGTTGTTGATATAGATTCTATTACACGTTCTTTCGTAAATATTATAGAAAGTATCAGGGTTATTTATGATCTTTTATGGAAATTGACTGGCGCATGCGCAGTACACAGACAGTTCAATTGGAAGGCGAGGGAAGGAAACGCTAACACACTGTTAGAATGTTTCCCTCGCAAGCAGTAGTTCCCAACCGAGGGATGGCGGGACCCACTTCCTCCTCCTGGGGTGGCGTGAAGGGTTTACGAAGTCCCTTCGTTGTGTTATATTTCTTGAATGATTATGCACAATATCCAGTCACATCTTCTACACATTTGAAAGTGATAAATCGTAGTATAAATAAACCGTCCTCTACACACAGTGATTGTTGCTTCTCCAAGATTATAAACTGAATCACTTTTTTATTTCAATAGAATATAAAAGTTTCAATGGGAGGGGTTACAACCCCCTCATCCCCCTGGGTCTTTGATATGTCACCGCCTAAACTGTAACTTTCAAGTTAGAATCGAAAAATGGAGACATGTGACCTACTAAATATATTTTTAGTTCATTATACATTTTCATAAATAAAATATCCACAATTACAATGACAGTAAATGCTAAGTAATTATTGTAAATCTTTGTACTTTCATTTTCCCTTTCTTCTCAACTGAGCTAGAAAAATGTAAAAATGGGAGGTTAAGGATTTCAAATATTACGTATATTTGAGCGTATTACGAAATTATATTTAACAGAATCCGGCAGGATCAGAAACAGAAACGTCAAGAAGAGGTAAAACCAAATTGTACTGTGGTGGGATTCGAACTACTCTTGAATGGTGCCTCAGAATCTCTAGCCGAATGCCTTAGTCCACTTTTTTTTAAATCACTTTTTATTTTTACTAATTGACGTTACATATTATATCAAAATACAAAAATAAAGTTACATATTGGTACACACTGTGTACATTGGCACAAAGTCAATGTATAGTAGGGAAAATTAACAAAATTTACATGTCAATTATAGCGGGCGTCCATGCAATAGGTAGTTGAGGTAATGTGCAGAGTTTTTTCTTTCTTGGTGGTGGGAATTTACCATAACGTGAACACAGGAAATCCTTGTATGTGTGATGTGTTTGAGGTAACCTAGGCGACAGAGTAAATTCTATAGTATCAGCAGATAGCCAAACAACAGAATTTTGCTTCTCTGTAGGAAAAAATCTAAAATCAGGAAACAAAATCATTTGAACAGTAATGAAATCCAAGCTTATTTTACATAAGTACTGAACCATTTCACGATAAGTTTTCCAAACGGAGAGCGATTCGTTGCAGGTAGTGAGACGATGTTCCAAAGTATCAACTTTCCCACAAATATGACATTGGTTGTCATCTGTAATTTGAAGATGTTGCCGTTTAGCCTTAGTATCTATTAGGTTATTAACAGATCTGTACCATAACGAACGAGCTGAGGTGGACACAAAATTACATGAAATGCTCCTCCAAATACGTTGCCAATTCGCAGATGGGCATTTGGAAATTATATGATGACGTACTCCAGTCGGCTAATGTGACAAGTTGAAAATATAGTAAGCGTGTTTCATGTTCAATCTTTTGTTACAGTATGAAATTTATTTTGTATTCTCTGAAGTCTGCCTATTTTGGCCTGATGTAATAGTCTGTTGAAATTGTTTTATGTTTACGGTATTCTTTACTTTGACGAATGATGTTGTTAATATAGGTTCTATTACGTATTTGTTCATAAATATTACAACAATTGTCAGGATTATTTATGATCTATCATGAAAATTGACTGGTGCATGCGCGGGTAGAAACAGAAAGATACACTTTACCGACATTTGTCATACACGCCAGAACGCAAATTTCTAACAAGTTCTGAAAATGCATCGCTCTAAAGGTTGTGGAGAACTGTCTGTTGCTCTGAGAGGAGAAATCATAGGCCGAGCAAAAATGGGACAAACTGTGCTTCAGATTGCTAGAGATCTGGGATGTGACAAGAAAACGGTCAAGAAATGGGTTCAGTGACATGAAGAAGGTGGTGAATGGCTCAGGTCTCGGTCAAGAAGTGGAAGGCCAAAAGTGACAACTGCAGCTCAAGATCAAGCTTTAGTTACAGAAGTAATCAACAGACCTCTACGCCACACGTCAATCCTCTTGGACAAAGCCAGAGAATATAATTGTTCTCACGAAACAATAAGAAGATTATTGGGGGCTGGTCTACACTGTTCAAGACCCGTTAGGAAGACTCTCCTGACTGAAACTCACAAGGCCAGACGAATGGAATGGGCACAGAATAACATAACCCAACCTCAGCCATATTGGGACTTAGTCATTTGGACCGACGAGAAGGTTTTCAAGTCTAACCAACAAGGCAAAGTTATATTGTATAGACCGCGCGGAACCGGGTATGCTGAACAAAATATTATCAGAATTTCTTGTTCAGGGCGAATATCAGCACACTTTTGGGGATACATGACGGCTGCTGGTCCTGGAGATTTGGTTGCGGTGCCTGAGAGAATGAACAGCAGTGTTACCGTCCTTAGAAAGAAACTTCCCCGACCAGGAAGAATATATATTTATGCATGACAACAGTGCTGTTCACACTTCCCGGCAAACACGAGAGTGGCTAAGTGAACATCCAGAGTTAATTTGTATTGAGTGGCCCCCTCTATCCCCAGATTTGAACCCAATTGAACATCTGTGGGCCAACATGGTGCAAGAATGGGAAGAGAGACGTGAAGACAGAGACCAAACGTTTCTTCAAAATCATGTTATGGAACTGTGGCAACATTTTCGTGACACACCGTCGTATTGCTCGAGACTTGTATCTAGTATCCCCTCCAGACTTCAATAAGTTTTTGACTCTTGGAGGTGATTACACGAAGTACTAGTGTGTTATTTTTTGTGTAAACATTTATTTAAGTTTCATTTATTTATTATATTTTTTCAAGAGCAATACTTTCGTTCTTCATTCTTTTCCTTTGCTTGTTTACTTATTAGTTCCTTAAAACGTAAAGGAAGAGTAGTATATCTTCAAAAAGTATTTGTGAATTTACTTTGAACCTTTCTAAGAATACATATACTTTTTTTTTTTCTTACTCTATATCATGCACAATATTACTTTCATTCCAGTTAATTAATAACTTTATTTCACATCTCGGATAAAAGTATTATTGTCATTTTAACGATGTTTTCCTTTTGATTGTGTAATTTCTAGTTTCATTGAATTATCTCAATTCGAATGAATAAATCACATTTTGTTTATTGTTCCTTCCTTAGCTAGGTTCGAATTCGAGAACAATGTGGTGTAATTTACGTTCTTTATTCTTCATATTGTGCAGTAATGACAATATTAATTATTTTTCATAAGTCCAGTTGATCAGTGAGAACTTGAACAAACATTAACCTGGTAATTCTTTACGCAATGACAAGCTAAAATACATTTTAGCTGTTCTTTATACTTCACAGAGATGAAACATTCTAACAGTGTGTTAGCGTTTCCTTCCTCGCCTTCCAATTGAACTGTCTGTACACTGCGCATGCGCCAGTCAATTTCCATAAAAGATCATAAATAACCCTGATACTTTCTATAATATTTACAAAAGAACGTGTAATAGAATTTATATCAACAACATACATCATTCATCAAAGTAACGAAAACGTGTTCATGAAACAAATTAATAGATATATTATATCAAAGTAAATTAGGTTTAAATTTTAGGCAATAGAAAATGTTATTCTGTAATAAGAACTACTACTCGAAGCCTTTGCGACAATCACTAGTTGTTACCGTAGACAAGTGGTCTAAGGCGTTCGGCTTATGAAGCACCATTCGAACTAAGTTCGAGTCCACGCGCGCTTTTTTCTCTCTTTTTTTTTCACCTGTTCTCGATGTTTCTGTGTGTGTTCTTGTCGGATTCGATTAAATAGAATTTCGAATAGAGACCAATATATATGATAAATAATCATTTATTTGCGAATCTGCACTCGTTCAATATACATTTTCGAGATTTTGATTTTGGAAATGAAGTGTATATAATATTGAATAGTAAAAATAGTAAAATAAAAAAAATATTTGTATAAATATTGATTAATTGATTCGAGTTATGCATGGCTTTCAATCAGGATTATATAGAGAGGACTTACTTCTAAGTGCAATCCGAAAACAAATATTTGAGTTTTAATCTGACCCAAAGTTGGTAACTTACAGGATAATTTATACATGATTGGTATTGTAATTTATATGCTTTTATTATAATTCTCTATAAGTTATGATTTTACCAATTCAAAATGTAGAACGAGAAACAAGTGTAATATTATATTTGTTACGAAAAGCTTTTAAGCAATGATGCTTTCAGGACGTGATCTGAGGGAGAATTTGAGACCCTTCTGGAGCTAAGAAATTTCCGCCTTCAGGACCATATATTTGATCGTGCTCAATGTGGACTACCAATGTTTGCCCTCCACCCGCATATTGAAATTCCCCCCGAGGATAATTTTCTGAAGTCACCACTGTTTATAAATAGTTTTTCGTTACAAATCAGAGGATAATGGAGTAGTAAGTATACTTCATTTTTTTTTTTAACTATGGATTTAAGATTCGCAATTCATATAATGTTCCGTTCTAATCGAATTTGAAACAAAAGAAGTTTTCAATAAGTTACTCATTTTCAGCCTCCGGATGAAAATAGGAAGACACTTAAAAAAGAAACAACTTGCTACCGGGTTTGAACACACAAACATGTGAGTGGTAGTGTATCGACCCAAACCACTCGACCGTTTCGTATGCCTTGGCACATCTTATTTTGCCTTTTATGAAACCAGTTTACTGTTCCATACTCGCTTTTGTTTATTCCGATACGACTATGAGTTCTCAGTAAATATTTGGACGTTACAGCTCTTGCAATGTATAAAAGTGTTTTTAGAATAATTCACAATCGAAATTATGTCCTAATAACATATGTAAAACAGGTTGAATTCGTGAAATGATTGAGGTTGGAGTGAGCGTAAATGTTTTCATAGTTAGGAGCCTGGATATGCAAACCCGCTTAACGTGGGGATTTAATTTTGTGAAATTTGGTACCTGAAAGATCAAAAATAGTCCCCATCAACATTGACGATCTTCTGCCAACGTTCTGGAAGGCCATGGATTCCATCTTTGTAGAACTTGAGTGGGCCGTGAAGCGAAGAAGGTATAAAGTGCATTTTGCATCTCTATTAGGGATTTAAACTCGCGTCCTCTAAGGTGATTGTCCAAGGAATGGAACAGATGATAATCGGACGGTGCAATGTCCGGGGAGTATGGTGGATGCAATAGTTTCCCACCCAAGTAGTAGAATGGTGTCCCGGGTCATCCTAGCCACGTTAGTCAGGAGCTTAACGTTGTCCTGTAACAGGAGGATCCCTTTGCGATTCAGAAGTGCTGACTCCAGAGTTTTAACTTTTTTCTTGAACATGACTCAACTGCTGACAGTACACAGTTGCATTGGTGCTCTAACTAGCTAGTAGCAGTACCCGACGCACGATGTCGCGAGCAGTCCACCAAACACACAGAAGGATCTTCTTCTGGTGCAGTGCTGGTTTCGGCTATTTTGGAACCAGTTCATGGGATGCTAACCAATGACGACGGCGCCATGGAGCATCGTACAGGACCCACTTCTCATCACATGTCAACACCCTGTCCAGAAATGGCTCCTTTCTGAGACGAGACAGCAAAGAAATACAGGTGTCTGCTCGCGTTGCCTTCTGGACCGGAGTCAAATCATGTGGGATCCATCGACCCAACTTGTAATGCTTCCCAAGTTGATGGAGCTGCTTCCTAATGATTTCTCCACTCACACTGAATTGTAGTCCCAGTTGCTCACATGTGTGGCCACTGTTCGCCTCAATTGCTGCCTAAAGATCTTATTTTGTACGTATTGGTCTTCCGGCACGTGGTGCGTCTTCGAGTGTTTCGTCCCCGTCTTTAAACTTGTTAAACCACCGCTGCACTGTCCGCGTAGTCACGATACTCTCAACGAAGGCCTCGCATATCTTCCGCCCCGCTGCAGTGCCGTTTGACCCCAGTTTGAACTTGTACAGCATACACGCCCTTATGACGCTCTGTGGAGGTCCTATGTTCACTCTGTCCTTACCAAGTTCACGGTGTAACTGAACTGCCACAACCAGGTAGTATGTTGGATATACCTACACCAATAACTGACCTTCGCCTTATCTCTATTCTCATTCAACTCACGGTGTGAGGGCTAATGAAACACAGACTCCACAAAAAGCGATAGAATTTTCTTGGTTACCTTATAGTAGGTCCGCCGCCATTCCCAGTTTCAATGTTGGATTTTATCGTTTGGGAGTATAGAGTAGTTCCAACGAAACGCATTTAGTTTATTTTTGTATACATAACAATGCATACTTCCTGTTACTTACCAATCGAAGAATAAATTGAATCATGTCACGCAACAGTGTACTGTTAAACGCAAAATAAATGAATAAATATGGAAATTATACCATCATACCAATCTTCCAAACAGGCTCGTAGCCAGTGCAAAAATGTAGTGGAGTCCGGTAGAAGTTAAGAAGTGTCAGATCCAATTATATTATAGTTCATCGCCATATTATAGTTCATTTGCAAACATACCGTGAAAATTTTAGGGGGCCTCCCCCCTGTGAATACGGATCTGGTTGCAAACATAAGGCATTGCTTTGCATTGTGTTAGAATTAAGCATTCAATCTCTTTCTAGCATTCAATCTAGCATTCAATCTCTTTCAGTCATGTCCCGGACTGCTCCGATTCATCATTCTCCATACCATTCAATACGAAGAGTTGCTCGTGTTCTCTAGAACAAATGCTATGTTTACCTAGGTACATTAATTGCATGCAATTTTAGAATTCAAAACCTCTAGTGATATGTTTATTATTTGTTGAGGTCTGTGTTGTACAATATAGATATTATTACATATTATGTTAGACCATTGATTCGTATTTTTAATCACTTCTCATAGTTAAACCTGTATTATTGTTATATATATATATATATATATAATATAATATATACGTCTCTACCATCTGATATCTCCTGATTGTTTAGGATGAGTCAATCGGCAGCGGCGAAGGAAGACAAGTCAGAGAAAGAGTTTCGAAAAATGAGAGTAGGGTTTATGCTGAGCCTTGCGTACGCAGCCAACATCGGAGGAACAGGCACAGTCACTGGAAGCACCACGAACCTCGTGTTCCAAGGGATGGTCGAAAAGTAAGTGTACTTATTATTATTATTATTATTATTATTATTATTATTATTATTATTATTATTATTATTATTATTATTATTGTTATTGTTTGTTTATCGTCACTTTTGAGCAAGGTGGGAGATAAAGTTAGGGATGGGCACGAGCGAGTTTTCTTTAAAACTCGACTCGCAACAGACATCTTTGAGACTCGACTCGACTCGAGAACTCGGTTCGAAAAATTTCCTCCAACTCGACTCGAATTCGGGTCGAGTTTCGAGTCAAGTCGAGCCAAATCCTGTGTATAGTTTCAAGTACTCTCTGCAAGTAGGTGCGAGCGGTCCCGGGTTCGATTCCCGGTGAGGGCACTCGGTCGAAAAAGTGTAAAAGTTTTCTTCAGGCCAGCCACCCTGAATGAGGTTTTCCTGATTCACACCAGGCAAATGCCGGGGTGGTACCTAACTTATAGGTCCCAGGCCGTTTCCTTCCTTTCCTAATCCTTTCTTCCTTCCCTTTCCCTGGATTGTGTGCTCGCCGAGGTACGTCATCACTCAAAACGTGAAGGGCTAAATGGCCTTAGATGCCGAAAGCCCAGAAATCTAAATCCAAATCCTAAATCTCTGCAAGTATCTTATACAGACAATATAATTATTAATGGCACTACTACAACTTATTATTTCCTAGTACGCTTTCCTCCTCTTTTTTGCTCTTTCCTGCATATCTATTTAGGTCACCCCCAACAATTAATCTTTTATCCTCAAGTACTTCCATTAATATCTGGTCTAGATTTAACCAAAGCTTTATTTTTCATGCATCCCCTCGAGGGACATGGGAGCATTAATGTCACCAAATCACCTCCTAACTTTATTCTGACACTCTCACGTGGTCCCGGGTTCGATTTCTGGTGGGAAAGCAGTAATTTCACAACTTTAATCATCATCTCCTTTAGCCTAAAGGGGTTAAACTAAAATTTGATTTTATTTGATGCTCTTAATCTATCACAAAATCAATCCTTTAACAATTTTGACTCCATTTTACACATTTGTTTTTCACCACTATTGGAAATAACTTATTCTTCGCTGATTTATCTTACTTTATTTTTCCTTGTGTCTCCTGTAAACATAGGATATTCACCTTTTTTTACGTAACCTTAGTAGCAAAATCGGTTGGCCCAACGTTGGTAAAATGATGGCGTTGCGACATACCAACGATGGCCCAATGTCACGTTTGGCAGTTTTGGTAACCATTTCCCACCCAAACCATCAAACTACTTCCCACAGATTTCCTACCCGAACGAAGGTTGGGCCTTCGTTCACCCAACCAAATCCCACCAGTCTCCCTACGTTAGCCTGGCCAAACCTCGACGTTGAATGGTGGTTCACCGTCCAAATGCTGACATTTATCCAGCTAAATCTAGCACAATTCCCTGACGTTCCCCAACATGTCATCGCGGCGGGTGGGGTAGGATCGTGGTGCATTTGGTTCGGCACGTTTGACTTTTTATATGATATTCCTGAGATATTCTGATTATTTCATAGAGTTAATCTTTAAATATTCTATTAACTTTTAGTTATACTTCGACCGTGCTGGAAAACAAACAAACAGAAACAGCAGTGTATGGCAGGCATGCTTCCAACTTATTTTAACTACTTATTACTAAGTTTTTACGTAATTTTATTTCTTTTACTCGTTTTTTCCAGTAACCTAGAATGACAAGGACACGAACACAGAAATATCGAGGACAGTTAAAATTTCAAATGATCTCCAACCGAGAATCGAACCCGGGATCCCTTACACCAAAGGCGCACGCTCTAGCCACTAGACCAGCGGGGAAGGCAACTCGGCCATAATCATACACTTTAAAAGTGTTTGATATTTGACAGTTGTTGTGCGTTGTAAATCTTCTTTTTTAAAAAGCTTACTATACATTAATATAGGAAAATGATTCAATACACACAACACGAACTCATCTTTAGTTTACGTAATTGGAATACAACAATATGGCGGTGAAGAACTGCACATGAGCAGTGACGCACACTACCAGCATCAAGTATGATGGAGTTAGCGACCATTAGCCAACGATAAAACAAAGTGGCCGAGTGGTGGGAAAAGTGCTTTTCATAGAGGGGGTTCTCCGACATATAGCTAACGCTAAAGTAACATGTTTCTTGGTTGGGAAAACAGTCAGTTCCAGTATCGTTGCGTGAAGGTCGGGAGAATAGCTGGTTTCACAACCATACATTTAACCAACGTTGGGGCAACGTAAGTTTTCCCGCTATAGGCTCGCACCGACCATCACCACCGTTTTGACCAAATCCCACTCATTTTCCAACGGTGGGCCAACTAACTTTGCTACTAAGGAAGGTCTTGCGTCGGTTCTTTTCTTCATGCTATTTCCACTTAGAGCTCTGATATTCAAGGTTCCAATCCGTACACCAATTCTTTTGTTCTCCGACTCTCTCGTCTTCTGGCGCAACTTTTTTAAACCGAATCTGTCCATGATTCGGTAACCCTTGATCACTTATCGCAGTTTTTGGGCAATCTTCCCCACTCTGAATCTTTTTTTAAGGTTCTTTGTCTCCCACAATAATTTTGGTAGGTTTTTACGACCTGATGCCCTTCCTGACGCTAATCTTTACAATTTACTCGTGCTTGGAACCGAGGGAACCTTGGATTAGATTGTCCTTGAGAAGGAATTATAGGGTGGAAAAAGAGAGGTACAGTTCATGAACAGTATTAGAGCAATCATTATGTGGAAACGAATAGGTATTATCTGAGGACTGTCATTTTCCTCCATTTGTGGTGAGTGATTGCTTTGATTACCGATTATGGAAAGTGACACTGAAATTCAATATGCAGTTTAACTTATTTCAAATTCCATATTTTTGAGATTTTGAATTATTGTCATATCTTACGTGCTGAGAGGGGAAATGTTGGATAATATTAAAATTTCAAAATGATTGAGGTTGAAGTTTAATCTTTTTCTATTCCTCTCAGGCATTTTCCCGAGTCGCCTCTTAATTTTGCAATTTGGATGGGATTCAACGTACCAGGAATGTTACTGAACACACTATTAGCATGGATATGGTTGCAAATTTTATATACAGGACTATTCAGGTAGGTCGGAAGACTTTTAAGTGTTTACCTAGTTTCTAATTCTGAATCTTAAGGCTGAATTTCCATTGTCTAGTTATTTTAATAGTGATATACCTTTGAGTTAAATTAAATGACTCATAACAGGACTAAGGTCTTCACGAGTATGTCCTGGTATTTTAGGGAATATCAAACCAATAAAGCAATACACTTACAAAAACATTAATTCATTTATTTTATTTTATATTGTACGTGAAATCGAGATTACAATGTTAGAATGTTGTATCAACAACTGTTTCCTACGATTTCAATACGTGAAAGTTGGTTATTTTGAAAACTCTTATTAAAGTAGTATCCTACACAGAGAAACATATGAGTATCATGAAAAGTAAAGCTTGAAAACCTTTTAAAAGGGCTTCAAAATTCATTTACCGTGTTCATACTAACAATCCTCACGATTATTGTGGCGCGATTACTGTGTACATCTTTATATACCTAGTTATATCATAAATACTGTCACAAAGTTTGGAGTGGCCCTGTAGGCATCCGGAGTGGCACAGTGCTGCCATCTGTATATAAAGCGGAAGATGCATGTAGTGTGTGTCAGACTGTTCATGACATACGTTGATAATGTACTGAGTTCTGATGGAGTGGGGCGATTACGAAAATCGTGTAGCAGTAATTGTACTACACAAGGTCGGGAAGACAGCAGGTGAGATTTTCAACCTCCTTAAACCTCTACAAATCAGCAAGAGATTCATGTATCGCGCAGAGTTGGAGTGGGCCAGTGGGTCAAGTGGGTCAAGTTTTCTGAGTGGGTCAGTGGGCCGTGGGTCAACAGCATGTGACCCACTGTGACTCACCACCCACCGTGACCCACTACGACCCACCACCCACCGTGACCCACTGCGACCCACCACCCACCGTGACCCACTGCGACCCACCGACTCAGTATGATCTACCGACTCTCTCTGCTCACTGCACTGTAGAGAATATCTTCTGAAGACTGGTAAATTTGTCTCTGTTTTACTTTCAAGACCTTCCTTTCCCTTTCTTTTCCACTTGTTTCTGTCTACTTACGTGAGGTGAGTATATCTAACCAAGTGAAAAGAAAACCGGGCACTTTTGGATATTGATATTTTTAATAGTAATAATAGCAATAGGACTTACACTGCAACTTGGCTTTTGAGACCTGTGGGTTTTTAGAGCTACTACTGGAAAAAATACATTCTTGAATCACTGTAATATATAAATTATTTATAAAAAATTGAATGTAACTATGTGTGCCTGATCATCACGGTCAAATTGCAAAGTCAAATGAAATTACTTTTGGTATGTACTTAGGCCTTAATCCAAATTGGGATGTTATATTGCTTTTATTATAATGCATAATATCCTAAGGAGGTAGTGAGGATCCGAATTTTTGCGAAAAAAAAAATGAGTATCTCGCAAGCCGTTAAACTTACGGAGCTAAAATTCAGTGTATTAACTCTTTATTGAAAATAAACAGAATGTGTCCTAGCATTTTTTTTTAAATTCTCCTTTATGTGTGTGGGGGGAGGCACTTTCTATATATGGAAACTTGGTAGTGAGTTGGTTTGTAAAAATGATCGAAAACGATCGGTTATTTCAGAAAAAAAAAATCAGAAACAAAAAATACAGTGCTTGGCTTCATAAATCCATTGCTTTCTGCTATAATAATTGCTGAAGCTTATGTTTATTATATGGAGCGCTCACAGCACAGGGCAATCAACCCATAAAGTTGTGAGAAAAATAGGCATAAAATTTGTACTGAGAGCTTAATTACACGGAAATTTGAAGTTTGTATTGTACGCATAATTGTATGGAAAATTTTACTTTTTTTTTCCCCTTTACGTTGGTCTACTTACTTTGATTTGGAACTTTGAAATTTCATCCTTTTTCCACTGAAAAGTATTGATAATTCAACAAGGAAATAATTATACTATGATAATTTAATTGAAATTCATCGTAATTTGGCACATGGCAAACAGCAGTGTGGTAATTGAAGTTGAAGAAGGAGGGAAATTCTCATTCACCTCTGAATATTTTCCAGAAACCTCGTTCTCTTTCGCTTTCTAAACGGAGGAGGGAACTTGGTAATGGTATCAAACCTTCATGTGTAATTACAAAAATTAAATTTATAAACAAATAAGAAATCATCAGTTTATCAGGCTTTAATTGATAATTTATTCACAAGATTCCCTATCAAAGGCGTGGTAGATGAAGTTTCTGTTCTACATGGGTCGACATTGCCAACTGACATGGTCAATATGGAAAAGATGTTGTATGGTGATAGAGAGATGATACTTCTTGCTGAGTATTTCAAAACTGACCGAGAAAAATCGTTATCAGACTTAAGTCTAACTAGTAGATTGTCGATGAGAAGTTGCAGAAATCGGTAGAAGTATTATCAATTTCCACGACAGAGTGCGCACGGGGATTTCCCCTTATGAATTTACAGATGACTGATATTAGAAATAGATTAAGTGCACAAACATTGTCTAACTTGTTGCTCATCAATGTTAATGGCCCACCGCTAGACAAGCTCAAAGTAGACGAGCTAGTTATTTCTTGGCTGAAGGATGGACATCATTCCACTGCGGATGATTTACCGCCAAAAAGTTACCAACAGGAAATAGATCCGATTTCAGATTTGTTTTAAGGTGGAAAATTACGAGTTACGGAAAATGTATACTTGTATTACTAATGGCTTATTTGTGTTATTAACTTTGTACCTACTTTTTAGTGACTCTCTTCTTTGCTTTAGGTAAACTACTTTGAATAAATATTCATAATAATTGCAATTATGCATGATTTGTAACTTAGATTTAACGTGGTGTTTTAGTGATTACACAAATTACAATTATGAGCATACTTTATGGAGATGCTCTCACAGAGGGTACCCGAGCACCTTTATAACCTATGAACAACTGATTTTTCAAGTCTTTTGTGAGAAAAATACTGTAAACTGAGAAACCATAACCTTTTCCATATTGTACAGGGGTATTTTCCTGCGAATAGAAGTTTCTTGTGGAATGCGTTCAGAAATTAACACTTGCAAGAATACTCTCTTAGTACAAGTATATTTTAGGCTCACACTAATTTCCCCCCCACCTCGAATTGTTTCAATTTCCTCACTGACAAACACTTTACCATTTTATGTCGTAAAGGTCAGATCCACCGTTATTGTAGCAGAGTGGTGCTTGAGCGATTGACTAGAAATTCAAACTTCGATTAGTGACAATTTCACAGTCTTGTTTTATTACAAGTGTAAACTCTTTGGTCAGTAAAGAAGAGGCCGTGGATCGTGTTCAGAGTATGTCACAGTGGATGATAGTGGGTCGCGGTGGGTGGTGGGTCAGAGTGGGTCACCGTGGGTGGTGGGTCAGAGTGGGTCGTGTTGGGTCAGTGGGTCGTGGGTCACGGTGGGTGGTGGGTCAGTGGGTCGTGGGTCAAGTTTTCATTGACCCACGCCAACTCTGGCGCGCTATACAGCGATACACCGAGACTGGAACGGCAGCTGACCGCGCAAGGAGTGGCAGACCACGAACGGTACAAACCCCGCACGTCCAGAAAGCAATCGCATCAAGAATTCGAAGAAATCCTGTTCGAACACAGTGTGATTGCTGCTGAGGTGAACATCAGCAGAAATTCCATGTCTCATGTGCTCAAGAGTGACCTACACCTACGGGCGTATAAGAGGCGGAATGCTCACTTTCTGACCCAAACATTGTTGTCGCAGAGGGTCCTTAAATCAAAGAGACTGTTGCGGCGTTACGCCAACAATCTGCACGGAAAGATTCTGTTCACTGACGAAAAGGTGTTCACAATTGAGCAGGCCTACAACTCCCAAAATGACCGTGTGTATGCCATGTCATAGACTGCAGCTGCTGAGGCAGCTCCAAGGGTTCAGAGGGCACATCATCCTGCCTCAGTGATGTGCCTCAGTGATGGGGAATGAGCTACTCAGGCACAACCCAGTTGCACTCTTGCGAACAAGGTGTTAAAACATCTGCCAAGGTGTATCAGGACACAGTGCTAACACCTATAGTGAAACCACTGTCTGCTACCATGTTCCCTGGAGAAAGGTGGACCTTCCAGCAGGAATCCGCTACAGGCCCCAAAGCGAAAACAACCCAGGACTGGCTGGCACGGAACGTCCCCCACTTCATTTCTACCGCTGATTGGCCTTCTAGCAGCCCGGACCTTAACCCGTTGGACTACAACCTTTGGGCAGTCCTTCAGGCAAAAGTCTGCCATAAACGGCATCCATCTGTCGACAGTCTGAAACAATTCATGACCCGAGCAGTGAACAATTTTCCCATGGACGTGGTGCGTAATGCTATTGACCAGTGGCCGGACAGACTTCGTGCCTGTATCAAGGGCAAGGGGAGACATTTCGAAAAATGATTCGTGCGTCAGGTGTACAACATATCAATGTAAAACATGACCAAAATAAATTGCCTTGGTGTTAACACACTGTGTTATTCACCTTCAAACTTGACAGTATTTTAAGAGCGGGGTCATGAGGAATGGGGCCTTTTATTAAACTGAATCAAAATAAATTAATTAGATGAGCCCACAATTATAGCTATATGAGTAGTTTTTTCAGTTGAAATGTCAATGTGTTTAATGAATTCATCAATCAGCTACGGAAACTTGTGACGCCATTGTTTGTCATGCATACTGTTTTCTGTTTACATGGCCCATGCGAACTTCTGTAGATTGTAGCTGACATTATATTCCTTGTTCTGTCTGGGGAGTATTTTACACTTGAGCAATCCTATTTTCATTTTCATTTTATAGTTTAATACTATGACTGTTATTTTTGAAGTAAAAAAAAAAACTCTTAGATTCGCAACAAGTTTTGCAAGTAGATCTCAATTTAAGATGTAAACTACATGTGAGCATTGAGTTAATCTCAAATTTATAGAATTTTAGAATTCTTTCTTTTTCAACATAAAATACAAGAAGTTGTGAAAAGAATTGTTACCTTACAAAGAACTTAAGGAACAACAAATAAGATGAATTTTAATATTATAAATATGTTGTTAGGTTAATTTTAATAGTCACACTTATTTTGACAACTTGTTTCTACGATCGTATTTACTCCTTAAATTTTATTTTATGTGTTATTAAACATCTCGTAGAGTCTCTAGATGTTTTTTAAATCTTTTATTTATTTATTTATTTATTTTATATTTTATTTTACTTGGTTTTATTTTATTTATTTTTATTTTATTATATTTTTTGAAATATTGGGTAAAATTACCATTTGGGTGTGTGTAATAAATTATAATTTACATTAATTAAATATTTAGAAGATATTTTCTTTTCCTTGGCTGGCTCATGACACGTGATAAGCCATCTTTACTGAAGATGTTTGGCAGAATTAAACCAATTCAAACATATTACATATTCATAACCAACCTAAGGAACGAACCGAACAATAGCAAAAACAAGAGACCTTTTATTTTTAAATGATATGATTCGATGTACAGTTGCAGTTGACCGTCCAACACGCCTCGCTATGTCACGTTGGGTGGGTGGATTCTCCTGGGTCACAAACCGGCGGACATTGGCAATGACGTCTTTACTGCGTTGTGGAGCCGGTTGCTTCTTTTGCCCCTTTTGACGACGCATGGCAATGGTTTGCTCTGGGTTTGCATTGCGATGGATGGCTGCATTAATTCCCTTATCAGACTCTGTGAAACCTTTCTTCTTGCACTGTGTTCTTATTCGGCTATACCTGTCCCCAAAACGGTCGATTTTCGGCGGCATTCTGCTCACATACGTCTCTCCTTTGCACGGCTTATGCACAAGTGTCTGGCTACTCCGTACTGCGTGCGTCACGTTGCTGACGCGAAACTAGCGCCTCTGGTGGCAAATGCAAAGTGCTACCATAAGGATAAAACAGCCTTCTGTACAGTATTCATATATTAGATTGCTTTAATAAGTTGTGGAACTAATTTTGATTGTGCCATCTCTATATCAATTCATCCTTCCGTTTGCAATATCACTCTTATTGAAAACGCTTCTCTAGTAAACTACGTGTTAACACTTTCTTCACGTGCTTCCTAAGATATGAATACATTTTGAGTGCTTGGATAAAACATAATATATATTTTATCATCTAATTTTGTTACTTATGCATAAGTGCACTTTAATTTAGTATTCAAAAGTATGTAGGAAACCTTCATTAAGATGGATCTTGCAGAAATAGGAATACAAAGTGGAAATTGGATCCAGTTGGCTAAGAACAGAAATCGGTGGCGAGCTTTCCTGAACGCGGCATTTGCACCTCCGGGTTTCATAGCCCATAGAGTGAGTGAGTTATATATTTTAGTCTCAGAAAGAAGCAAAAATCTGAAACTATTGAAGGAGGCGTTAATTTACAAATTAGGAAAATAATTTATGAAGCTTTTTTTACTTTATTATTTTACAGAAAATCCTGTACATTTTTCACGTACTATGTTCTTTCCTTCTATATGGTGGACTAATTTCATTGTCTTTATCATGCGTAATAATACCTAGGTAGAAAAATCGAACAGATTCTACGCTTGCGATGCCAAATTCGCAATGCATTGCGAGCAGAACACAGAAAAAAAAAACACATTTCATTTTCGTTATTCATTCAAAACCATAGCATAGCGGGCCATGTTTCATTTCCCTTCACCCGCTGATGTAGCATTTGCTGAATGTGTGTAGGTCATTGATTTTATGAACCTTCGTTCTATTTTGCGTATCCTGCTTCTTGTTTCATGTGTCAAGGCTACCAACATCTGAAAATAATCCTATGAAATCTCCATTATTTTCTGTCGCAGCACGAAGTCTTACTTTGCAGAGTCAACTTTGTAACTAAAAGATTAAAGAAAATATTTTCGAAGCAAAAAGTCGCCATTTAAGTATATTACAATGGAAAGCTACACTCTTTGGGCTACACATAAAGATTTTTTAAAAGTACAAATCGTACATGTTCGTGAGTTGGATGCGGGCCACCATTTGCCCATCACTGTTTTAGACCGTTCAAGGATGTTTGTTTTAAATGAAGTTTATCCTGTTTAATCTTGTAGTTCAAGTAAAGGCAAACGCCAAAGGAGGTGGGCGGATAAGGGCCATTTTTCGCCCATCAGACAACGGAAAAATGATGTGTCCGATTCCGACAAGTTTGCAATGTATTTGTATACTAGAAGATATGTTGCATATGTAAAAATAATAGATACGTGATGATGAAAATAGTAAGTCATAGAAATGAGTGCCCAAAAAGAGTCCGTTTCAGCGTTTTGCGACATTTTGGTAATGTTTGCTGTCTTTGATGGAGGCTTATAGGAAGAAGGGGTCGATGAACCAAAATAAATCTGACTCGTCATAATATAACGCTGTGTAACCTTTGATATGAGTACTAACTGATTTTGGTTCAGTGTGTCCTTCTACCTATTAGAGAACAAAATGTATTGCGCGAGAGTATAGGACGATGAATACCGTTTATACGCTGTAATGTACGAGTTCAACTGGATACTCCAGCTCTGATGTAAGTTACCGATTGTGACTGAAAATACATGCTCAGCATGCCAATAAAATATATAAAGAAAATGTATTGTTTGCGCGGATATGTGTGTAGGGCAGCAAAAATAGAGACAGCACGTTATGGAGTATTGAGAAGGCGTTTCATTTCTGAAAGTGGTATGAGTAAAAGTGCGAGCAGGAAAACCAGTCGCAGAATGGCATGAAATTCTGCAATAGATATATATATCGAAGAATCATACATACCACGCGTCAATGAAGTACCGATGGGAAGTCATTGATACGTTATATTGCAATACTGAAGGAAAGATGAAAAACAACGACCAAAAATAGTTACCTGATGTCTCCGATCCTTACACTCACAAGCACTTAAGTGACAAAGGTACGTAGTCTCTGTACATATATCATGACGATGCTTCTGTTCTCCGAGTTCAGTGGTACTGTCAATGTAAAATAGACGCGCGTGTCGTCGGATGTTGTGAGCATGTTGCTTCCGTACTATGGTTTCTGGCTTACTGGCGCCACAATTCCACCGCAGTTAAGAAACCAAGTCTAGAATATACTCATACACTACAAGATGTCGCCGCTGCGCGATGGTCCAGTGGCGATTCGGATGACGACAGCAAGCACGATGCCTAATCTGCAAACTAGCTACAAGTGTCTCCAGTTATCTGATTATTATCTATGCTTGATTATTTCCGATATAATATATTGATCTCATAGTCGTAGTAGACTTTATTCTTCTTATTCTTGCCGTTAGTGTTCTATTTACTATTGCTTTATCTGATTCCAACTCATGACATTAGTGTTTACGTTCCTCATTAGCACACGACTTACGTCTTTGTTTATTTTTTATTTTTTTTTACCTCTCATTTATAGCTCTTTCCATCAAAATATATTTGTTTTCTTATTTTTATGAGGTATACTATTGGAAACCATGCATTTCACATCTCGGGCCTGATGGGCGAAAAATGGCCCTTATCAGCCCACCTCCTTACCAACTTAAATTCGGCTGAAGGAAGTTTTTAGTCAGGTAAGTCTTTAAACATAAAATAACATAGAACTCAAACAGAAATAAAGGTTCTTTCTTTTTCGATAGACGAAAGGGTGACCAAGCGAAGGAGCTACAGATGGCAGCAGCTGTGAGGAAACTCTTAACAAAGACATATCATGATCTGGGACCAATGAGCTTTCAAGAGTCGATGACATTGGCTTTATTTGTGATACTGGTTCTCCTCTGGTTTTTCCGCGATCCACAGTTTATTCCTGGATGGGCTTCTCTTTATCCTGCTGGGTGAGTGAGTTGCAATAAACAAGTGTAAATAATAACAATCTCCTTCCTTCTTTTTAAAATAGGATCGTGTTAGGTTTTCTGAAAACATTCTAATGGTTTCATTATAAAATCTAATAGGATGACTGTTCCATTTCATAAAATTTATATTGTTTCTGTTGCTATGACGCAAGTTATGTAAACATATAACATAATACTATTTTGTCTTAAGTAAAGATTCAGGTAGAGAATAGTGTTTAAGCCTTACTAGGGATTGTTGACACATTATTCTGAAAAATCTAAGTTGTTTATGAAGTTTGGTCTCAGGCTCTTCAAAACAAAGTCCAGAAATCATGCTTACCAGTTTTGGTGAACTTCCGCTTGTTGAACCGCTGGACATCATCTCGACGTCGGTAAATTTGGCCCAAATTTCTTTAACTGTCCACTTCGTAAACTTTGTATTAAGTAAACAATTTATAATATGTATAACAATACATAGATGTGGCACTGCTTATGCCAAACGAAATCATTCCTCCTATTTAACACATCTGTACTGTTCACCTTAAACGCTCTTATAACATGTTATATGCTTGCTTTACTAAGATAGTTATTACCGTAAATAAAAATAAATATCGCTGCCTGCATGCCTTCTTGTTAGTCTCCTTTGCTGAAAGACCATTTTAGTGGCCGTGATTTGGTGGTTGCAAGTTTTACAGCAACAATACTTCCAGAAAGAGATGAAATTTGGATCTTACTTTTCCAAAGCAGCGTGCGACTTTACCACTATTAGTTGCCAGACATTTTAATACAAGATTAACAAAAGTTCACTAACATCTACTTGTACATTTCTCTTCATTTTAACCTATAATTGGTGAACTTTTCATTTCTTGTCTAAGTTCCTCAAACTTCTCAGAGTAAAGTGAAAAGAGAATATACAGTGAGGGCGCTAGAACAGAATTAAATCATTTATGAAAAATGGTTGTAGTAACTTTTGAAAATAATTAATAATCTTGAGAAAATCCAAGTTATTTGTTAATACGGCAACGAATAATCTTACGGCCTGTAGTAAGCTTGAATTTGAGGCTGAACTAACGTATAAAAGTCACGAATCGTTTCCAGAACAGTGGTAGACCATTCTTGATGCAGCCAGATTAACCAGCGATGGTTGAGAAGCAAATCTGCAACGGATTCACTTTTCTAAAACTTACCATAGATGTTCATAATAAGTTTGGGGATTGAATAGACCACAGAATATGCAAAATTTATCCTGATGTTCCTCCAACCACGCCTGACATGTAATTTAAGACTATGTAGTTGTTAGAGATGGTCAGTAATTTGTCCTTTGAATGTTAATTGAAGCTGCATGAAATCACGATACACATCAGCATATGCTCAATGGTAGGAAGGAAGTAGTCAGTCCTGAGCTTATGTTTCTTAGAGCCTCTGCTAGAATAAACCTGGTCACACGATTCAGTCTGTTAATTATCTTCCACGTTACCACGTTAATAATAATAATAATAATAATAATAATAATAATAATAATAATAATAATAATAATAATAATAATAATAATAATAATAATAATACAATATATTGTCGTTAAACTATACATAGCAATAAACAACGTCAAAATGTGATACAATATTGATTCATAAATATAAATAAATAATAATCTATAACTAAATTAATGATGAAATGACATTACAAAATAAATGACAATAACAATATGAATTTTAAATATTAGCTCAACACGAGATTAGAAAATACGTTGGCTGTGGTGAATAAACAGTTTCAAAATCGTAATCTCCAGCTTGGATGTCGAGCTTGTGGAACTCCCATCGGAAACCGATCGCTCCAGATGCTGAGTGAATTCTCCAGACAGTTGTTCCGTTAGCTCTAGAAAATACAGTTGTTTGTTACAATCCTCTTTTAGTGTTCTGCGGTACTCTCGAACACGGCTTTGGTTCCCGTCCACCATTCATCTGTTCTGATAATGTCTTTCCATGAGTTATGTATTTCTTCAGCACCTTGGATACTTTTGCTCTCCATACATCTAATACAATGGCAGTCTTAAATGCAGTTCCTAAGATTCAGTGTGTTAATACATATCAACCAATCAGATTCTACTTTAAATTATGAATCACACCTATAAACCCTAAGGTTCATAGTGTAAAGTGGTAGTTGTTATAAAGTTTTACTTTAAGGACTTTTTTACATTTCCCAAATTTAAGAAGTTTACACTATGATACCTTAGTCCTATTGAGGAGAATGGAGCCCTGTACTCATTCATATAAACATATTAGGCAATCAAATAGCATACATTAGGTCCAAACCTTTCCGTGATAATACATATGAATTACATTTATTTTTGGTAATTGTTACCCATAAAGAAGGCAACCAGGACCAATTTAATTTATAAAATTAGATATTCAAGTTCTAGAGAACATTTACTAATATTTATTTTCACAGAATTCTCAATTTAAAGGAGTGGGTCAATGTACGCTTCCCGAAATTTAAGAGGAATGTATCAATGTATTCATGTCGTACGAAAGAGAATAAACTCCTTTACTAAATTATTTAACCACAAAATGTAGTAACGCATCATCAAAGAGAATATAATAGGTTAAACCTCCAAATTTTGAATTCTTGATAATTTTTTCCCATAAAAGAGGGCAAACAGGACCAATCGAGCTTATAAATGTATATACTCAAGTTCTAGAAACAAATTCACCAAATTTTATTTTTTGACACTTCCCAAATTTAAAGGATGGTCATATGTACCCCTCCCAAATTTTGAGAAAAGAGCATCAGTGTACCAGGTTCTGTAAAATGAATCGAGTCCCTATATTCAATCATAACTATATCAAAAAGCATACTTAAAGTCAGAAACCTCCGAAATTTACATTTTTTCCTCTAATGAAAGTTAATGAGATGGACCAAACAAACTTAAGAGAGACATAATCTGGTCCTATACTGCCATACCAAACTTTGTTTCAGAAATTTCCAAAATTTAAGGTGATAGTTAGTTCTAATGTATCCTTGCCAAAACTTAAAAAGGTAACTAGAATTTAAAATTTCTATGTACCCCTAAATCATCGACTCTGAGCCAGGGACTCTGGTTTTAAAGCAGAGACCACCAAAAATTTGTGCTGACGAAGTGTTCAAAAAACAATAGGTACTAACTATTATGATCGCTATTTCATCATGGGTTAATTCTCGCCGTCCACTCATTTCAATTACAAGCGCTTGCATGAGGTTTCTCCGGCCGTTCTTTTCTTCTGTCGTCACGCGTACTGCATTTGTGACGTCTGAGCCGATCTACTGATCATTTGAAGGATGTCAGGCTATTAATTGCAATGCAGTGTACAACAGTTTTGCTTAAATTGAAACTGTATATTTAGGGGAACGAAGCTTACTATAATTAAAGCTAGTAATCCAACCACTGGCGTCTCTGGCATGTGAAATTTAAGGGGGAGGGGCATCCAAGAAAGTGATTTTAGTCGTACTAACTAGCTCAATCTGTTTATCATCTTCGATTCCATCTGTAACCTTTCTGCTTACCTTCCCGGCCCCCCTGAGGTATATCAAGAACTGTTATAATAGTTTCAAAGCCTGAATATTATATTTCAAATAAATATAATTATTATTATTTAAATGTTATTCTGGCGTTAGTAAATAAATTAAATTGGAATAAAATATTGAATATTTTGTGTACTCCAAAATATTGGGGGGACATGTCCCTCTCGTCCCCCCCCCCCTTGCCAGAGACGCCCATGAATCGAACTGAACACTGCTAAAGGCAATTTAAATTAACTTTTGTATTCGATTGTGGATAAGTTTCGTTAAAATCTTTCAAAAATAATATCTGGTAATTCTAGCACGCTTTTACAGACAATGGATTAAAAGTGTTAATGAATGCTTTTATTGTTTGTTTCTTTTTCACTTTACTTGCATTTTAAATTCCCTGTCAACATCTCTAAGTTGTAAGAGAAAATAAGCTGGGTCATTATAAGATACTAACTGGATGCATCTCTTTTGTACAGGATAACTGCCCCAAAGGATGCCTCTACAGCAATATTGATGGTCTCTCTACTTTTCTTTATTCCTGCCAACCTCGATTTCTTAAACTTCGAAAGAACTGGTACGTACACCACAAGTCTCTTTATCATGAATAACAGAAAGTTTGTGTACAGTACAGGGTGTATCAAAAGTCAAAACCCATATGGTAACTAGATCATGAAGAAGATTGTCGGAAGAAGGTTTTCAATCTAAAATAATAAGATTTGGGCTTCGCATTGCTAAAGCGCCCTATGTGAAACAACGTTACCAATTTAGTAAGCTATTCCATTAGGCCCTCAGTACACCCTTATGACTTGTGCGATTGCAAAAATCCTACCATTTTAGATTAAATATAATTTATTTCCAACAACTTCTTCCATTTTCTTCATAAGTTTACTAATAACTGAGTTCGCATATTGCCCCGAACTTTCGATAAACCCGGTATATTAGGATATTTTATATTCAAAATAGGAGTCTCTCCGAAGCATGCTATTGATTTCGTGAAAATCGAAAAGATTTATATATGAATTTACGGATCTGACAGAGAGTTTTAATACACAAAAAAAGAAAAGAGAAAGAAGGAAGGAAAGAAAAAGAAGAAAGTAATAGCAGGTGATAGTGATTCCAATAGTACCCCGAACGTGTTATTCAAACACCCTCACAAATAACACTTATCAGCCCGAGCGTCAGGTAGAGGTATAGCTCCTGATGGTATGGTATCCAACAATGTCTGTAGATTTCGATGTAACTGGACGATGGTCGTTGCTGTCTGAGTATGCACACGTGTTTGATAGGGCTTATGTGCAGAATTTATGTAACCCAGAGTTAAATGTGCATGTGCATGTACATACAACATGTACTGGTTTTACTTGCCGTATGAAGACGTGCGTTATTCTGCTACAAGATGGGGGTCCCACAGAGCTTCTACATAATATTAGAAGACAAGAATGACGCACAGATCATATTCCCCTGAATGGAGGCGAGGCGAGTGTAGCTCTCAAATCAGAAGTCAGGTGTTGGTCCTGCAAGAGAGTGTGAGGACACGCTGGATTTTCCTGCTCACGTCTGATTGCGCGTCTACAAAACACATGCGATCGTCACTGCGTGAGCCAAATCACTGCCAATTCTCAATACCACCGTCCCCTAGTCTCATCTCACAAATAACCTAGCTGTTGAAGTACCCACTAAACCATGATCATTCATTAATACTCTTCGTCTTTCTCCACACCACAAAAGACATTCTCAGCGATGAGTAGATGTCAGGGGTAGTCTTACAAGAAACACACAGGAACCTAAGACCTACGTTGAACAATCGTTCGGTTTAGTGTTCATAACCTCACATAGGGGACTACCGTAACTGATTGCGCTAGCAATTGCCGGCCTATCTGTTAGAATGGCCCGAACGATACTTCTGTTCAGATGTGTCGTAATGACACTAGGAGGCTCCATCTCCCATCGTGTACACTATTGACTCGTCAAGAGCGGTAATGCTAGAGAGCGACCACAGGCTTTCTACAGCCCAGCCATCTGCCCACATTCGAAGTCGATTAATTGAACAATAGGCGTTCGCTGGCATCGTCTTGGCTTACAAATACAAGCTGTGATCCACACACAACTGCATGCACTCATTGTGTTGTCCGATAACATTTAAACTAGTAGTAGCATCCACTTTACAATCATTGCCATAAACTTGTCCTTTATGTTCGTTGGTGTACAGGGACCTTGAAACTTCCAGCATTCTGTGGTATGAGTTTTGTTCGAACGGCACAGTCTGTATGAAATGTTTTTAAATGTGCTTCCACCCCTCTCTCATATATTCCGAAAATTCGTGTATAAATTTCATTTTCGTGTTCCATAGAAATGGTAAAGCCTAGGAAAGTGAAAGTTGATGTAAACAAAGGTCCGAAGTTCTGTGAATTACTAAAGGAAGGAAGGTCGAGGACATCAAGGATTAATGAGTTACAGGGTCAAAGGTCAATTTTTTTTTCCTTTTGCTTGTGGGATTGTAATGTTCAATTCTGATATGATATAAAACTTTTGCAAATATCCACACAAATTGGTTTATTTGTATAGCTTCTTATATGGTAATGAGAAATGGTTAACTGTAATCTTTGATCTCTATCAAGTCAGCCTTGACTTTTGTTGCGACAGTACTCATTGCAGCAACTTCTCTCAATAATTCAATTCAGCCAAAGAAAGTGTCATTCAAGATACACTTAAACTACCGACCCAAGAATAGTCTAAATCGAACAATTAAGTCACCAATGTCAAGAAGTTAAAGGTCACGAAGCTTAGGTGCCCTATTTCAGGTACTTGACTGATAGAGCAATAAATTCTGTGAGAAGATTAGATTTAAAAATAATAACTTCGGTAGTTGAACACTGTGACTCTTGGCCTCTTCCAAGGTTATCTGTGACATTTGTTTGAGCAACAGAAAATTCAACAGCTAACTGCACAGATAATTTGAGTTATGTGTAATCCAACGTACAGATAAAGGACTTATCTAGTGTTTAGTATAAGCCTAAGAATATCGCAAATCTCAAGAGGTCAAATGTCATGAAACTAAATGTCCTATTTCAAGTAATGAAATAAGGCAGATCCCAGTTCTCTCTGGAAAAGAACGCAAACTAGAGCTCGATTAGCCCAGGTAAAGATTTTGAGAGTATCGTAGCGATTATCCCGGAAAGAACGTAGCTTCGGATCCTTCAATGGGTGCGAAACAAATGAAGGTGGGTGTTTTCCCATCGTACGATGGACAGATACCGTGTCGAACTCTGCCATTACCGAGACGCTAAACTTAACAAAAGATCAAAATTCAAATGAAGCATGAGATGCAATAATCAGTTTCATAAAGTTATATTGTTACAGAAGTATTAAATTATATCTGATATATAACGAAGTAACATGAAATAAAGTAAAACGAATATGGAAGAAACATCCGAAGTTTAATTACAAATTTCTGAATAATAAATTCACATCATCATGTCATAAAGGTAATTATTATTCAATTACGTATTATAAGTAATTAGTTTTAACGTATATTGCACACTTGATATATTTTCTTCGTGAATAAGTGTATGGTTGATGGACATGTTCTGGATGTGTACTGCGTTAGAATTAGTTTAAGCTTTGATATTAATTTCATTACATTAAGTTGATTAGGTTAGGTTAAACTTCATTGATTATTCGTTACTATTTTTTTCCTTTTCTTTTCGGGCGCGTCGTTGTAGTTTATCATCGAGATGTCTACAATCAACAATGTCGAAATTCAAATTTAAAATTCTAGAACTTTTTCAATAATTCTCATGTATTATATTAAAACGAAATTTAAATAACCAAGTGAGAAATGTTTTTTGGAATTAGGAAAAAACTTTTCAATTTATTAAATAAAACTTCAGTATTTTATGTTCATAAATCATAATTTTTCTACTTTAGTGATTTGAAGATTTTGAACTCTAGTTGTTGAAACTCAATATGATACTTTTATTTCAGAGTATGAGCTTACCGAACATGATAAATAAGATTCTCCATTAAGACTTGTCATATATATTAACGTCAGTGCTTTATTTATTTTAGAGATGGTTTTGGAATCATATACGCACATCGACTTTTCGTAATAGTCAGTGTGTTGAAGCAGATGGAATTTCGAAGAAAATTTATTATGTGCTAAGTAAAATTATTTCTTTACAGCTGGATTGATTTTTCCTCAAATTCTGTGTATTCCACATGAATTCTTCAAGAGTATATTTTTTAAATTACATTTTCTTTTCTTTTCATAATGTGGTCCTTATGACCTTATCATTCAGCATGGGGTGGAATCGGATTGAACAAACTGGGAGGTATCAGCCGTCCCAGTAAGCAAGGATGTTAGATCCTGGCATAATCTACGTAGCTGAATTGCTGTAAGTTTAGACGGATTATATCTATTCTTGTGCTCACCAACCAATTTTTCAGATAATCCGTGTCTGTACTTTCTGATTGAAAACAACTTCAAATCGAAAGCACAAAAATTATTTCAAGAAGATATATATTCATATTTCTTTCACATCACTTTAAACCTAATACTTTCTATACAGATAACTTTTTTTTGGGGGGGGGGGGGTAACTATAAAACATATTTTACAAAACAAGCTAATGAAAGTCTCGGTACACTCATGTCTAAATTGATTGTCGCATGCCTATAGATATGTTGTTGTAGGAATAGAATTTGATAACGATTTCGCCCGGTATTTCTTATAATGTTAGTATATGTGTAATCGGCAAAGACATGTATGTGGCAAATTTCATGTCAAAAGAGCAATAAATAAGAATAATTTAACGGAAAAACTCTCTTCTTGTTCATTTAGCAATATTTTGTTTTACTCATTCTAATTTTCGTATTTATAATTATTTTCCTATGAAATTTACTACAAATACACATTCACATAGTTCCTGATTATACACATAGTAACAGTATTAAAAGTACCCTGCGAAATCGCTATCAAATTATATTCCCACAACAAGGCAGTTATAGATATGCGACAATCATTTTAGACATGACTGTATGTTGCACTTTATAATATCGTGTGTACATTGATGTTTTTATGATGTCTATTAATATTTGTAATTTTTAGGATTTATTTGCCAGAAATTAAAAATATTTACATATCCTATTTTATTTGCAGATACTGTAATGTATATGTAGCTTTTTAAGAATTTTTTACTCACAATAAACGAAACAAATTTGTTTAGTTTAAAGACAGTTACTCCTATGTTATTGTAATAATTTACATTATGCTAATGTAATTTTGATTTTTTAGAAATTTTATTAGGAATTTTTAAGTATTAAAGTATTACACGAATTCAATCATGTGGCAATTGTATTGTATTTATTTTCATCCTTTTTCATACACATTGTTCACAACGTGAACGTATGAGTTGGACATGTCATAAGAACATTGAATGTGTACATATTTATAGATTTAAATCTTATATGCAATATTACAAATAGTGTCACTTTAAGTTAAAGAGGCGCATTTTTTGCTTATTCTAATTTACATATAACGATATAAAAGCAAAATAACAGTTAATAAACCCTCACATTATACATATGTAAAAAATATATATACTTCAAACCTTATTAACTACAGACATTTTTTTGATATAACTGATTATGGATTTGCTAGATACTTCTACACAATAAAAGCAGTGCTCGAGTAGGTAGTACTTGACTGCTTTATCGAAACGGATGTTTTGTTTTTAAAAGTAGAAGGAAGCTTGTTATAAATATTCACTGCCATAGCATATGTACTATTCTTATGCACTTTTAAACGTGAAGACTCTACATGAAGATCCGACGCCTGACTTGTATTATGCAAATGAATATCTGAGTTCAACCGGAAGCTGCTTGTACCTATCTGTATATCTTTTCTTACAAATTTTAAGAATTCATATATAACATGGAAGAGATAAGTTTTCAAGAAATTTAATAAGAAATGTTTTGTAAAGCAAGACCAAAATCATAATAGTGTTTTGTTTTAGCATTAGAAGAGAAGAAGAAAGTACGTTTATTATATTTGAGTGAGAAATGTGTTAGAATTATGAATCTGTTTCGTGTATTTAAAATTTATTTCAGAAATTCATAGCAAAATT
The DNA here is from genome assembly GCF_964235325.1 of Thermobia domestica. Lineage (NCBI taxonomy): Eukaryota > Metazoa > Arthropoda > Insecta > Zygentoma > Lepismatidae > Thermobia > Thermobia domestica. The sequence goes on from NC_137463.1 coordinate 1,339,056, forward strand.
ACATGCATTTAAACTTTTGGTAACGATTTTATTTTAGCTTAGTCAGAAGAATGTTACAACATCCTGACAACAAACTGTTTCAAGTAAGTTAGAACAGTTGCAAACAGTTACATTTTACGACCTTAATTTGAAATTTATTAACTAATATCATCATATTTCCAGCCACACACAGGAAACTCGATGAAATATTTCTCAGCATTTGTAGTTTTGATATATTGAAGATTTAAAGTGTGTTTTATTTCAGCCATGACGTCATATTTACGAATACATAAAAGCATTTATTGCTACGAAGGATATTTCATTTATGTATTTTTGTTACAGTCCACTCATGAACTTCGAATGAAGAAATAAGAGATACTATTAGTACATTTTCTTATAGTCATAAGATTATGAATATTAGATTATGTATTTTGTGTAATAAACAATTTTAGACTTAGAGCACGCATTTTAGATACATCAGTAGTGTTCTATTGCGTCAGGACGACTCAATTTTGCGAAGATGGGCCGAAGTTACTAAAGGAAGTTAGTATTTTTAGCACAACGACTATATGAAACTTCATTTAATAAGCAATTATTGAAATATTTATGAGGACAGTGTCTATCCATTGTGCTTCTAGTATTTTTTTCAGATGTCTATACTATGTATTGAACTTCAACATTACTAGTATTGCAAAAGGAGAAGCAGCATAATGCCAAATATCTTGATAGCTTCAAGTATGTTTAATATTGATTTAAACCTTTTTCAGGATTATAATGTCCGACGACTATTATTGAAACTAACTTTTAATAGGTCGAAATGTATTTTAGCAATATGTTCAGTAACAACTAATTTATATTTTCATTTAGTACATTAGCCTATATACATGGGACATTTGAAAAGTATAGGAGATTATAAATATAACTCGTAACTAATACGAACTACATAGGAAGTTTGGAATGTGGTTTCGTCCATGTGTTGAAAAACGGAATTTATTAACTGTAAATACTTTCATGATAAAAGTTTTGTGGGTGTTTTCCAGATCTCTAATTTTTTCGAAAAAGATCTTATTTTAATATGCAGATTTGCTGTTCCTATTTACACATAAATTTCCCGTAATTTTCTCAAATCCTCATGCATAAAATAATTTTACAGGTTCAATATGCATTAGAATGCGTGAGTAAAGGGGTCAATATTTTAATATTTGTATTTCGTTACGTAAATTTCGGTAGGTGTTTACGTATATATTCACGTATATATTTGGATTTGGATTAATATATATAGAATTAAACAAAATGAAAAGTGTCCGAATTGTGGACACACAAACTTTTATAATCTCATAAAATCATGGGTGTATTATCATTTATTCAGAGTTATTTCAAAACTTTTTTTTATTAATATTCTTAGTAAATGCAGAGAAAACTAAATACATAGAAGTACGTCTGGACCGTAATACAGCAAATAATAGATGCGTTAAAATATTAAATAATACTTTTTGATAAAGTGGATACTTTCAAATATTTAGGATCAATATTAACAAACGAAAATCATATTCACGAAGAAATTAAATGTCGACAAAAGCAGCGAATTCGTGTTATTACTCAGATCAAAATCTCTTGTTGTCGCGAATTCTGTCAAGGAATGTGAAGCTTAAATTATATAAAACGATAATCATGCCTGTTGTTCTGTATGGTTGCGAAACATGGTCGCTTATTCTAAGAGAACATAGACTGAGAAGATTCTGAGACGAATATTCAAACCCAAGAGGAACGGGAATGTGGAATGGCGGAAACTTCATAACGAGAAACTACATATTTTATACGGTTTCGCTGAACATTGTTAGGGTCATAAAGTCTATGAGGCTTAGGTGGGCAGGTCATGCGGCTAGGATAGAAGAAAGTAGAAACGCTTTCAGTCTTAACCGGGAGGCCAATCGGAAAACGACCATTAGGAAGAACAAGGCGCAGACGGGAGAACAATATTAAGATGGATCTTGCAGAAATACAAAGTAGAAACTGGATCCAATTGGCTAAGGATAGAAGTCAGTGGAGAGCTTTTCTGAACGCGGCATTGAACCTCTGGGTTTCATAGGTTATAGAGTTAGTTAATATTCTTACACAATGCCTTAATAAATAAAATTTCAAAACTAAATTGAGAATAAAATTCTCCCAGTCTTAAAAGAGGATATAAATTCTCACAAAATGCATTTATTTCCCTTATTCCTACTTCAAGGTATTGGAATCATTTTATGAACGAAGAACTAGAATTCCTGAACAATTCTAGGGACTAGAATTTCTGAAGAAAAAATACTTTTCAACGTAATATCTAATGGAAAATCGGAATCCAGAATTTTAAGGAAATAAGTGTACTTCCAATTATCAAGTGAAATTACTTTCGTCCTTACTAATTGGGAAGACACATACTTCGTTCATAGCTTACATCATTGATGGCATGATGCAAAGTGATATCATTTATCATGATTTACGCCAATTTTCATCTGTTGAAGTTTTGGTATAAAAAAGCTTATAATTTTATTTTTCTTCAATCTTTTCATTATTTTCACATCAAAATTTAAGTTATTCATATTTTCGAAACAGTGCTGTCAATAATAACTAGAGAATATATCATCGAACAGTTTCTTTTTTTTCATAAAAGTGAAAAGTCTCAAAACTTCGTTTCAGTAAACTTTGAAACAATTCACGGCTAGAATTCTTAATTTGCTTAAGCATGCTACTAGCAAATTATTCTATGTCGAGTGCCAGTTGTGACCATTCCACCGTTCCATGATTTTTACCCGAGTGTACAATATATTTTTAACCAGCATTTATTTGTTCGTAACATTTCTAATTTTATTTGAGAAACGCAGATGATAAAAACATTCTGAAATCATTTTTTTTTTTCTTTTTGCACTGAACAATATACTTTTTATTCATGGAAACCAGCCGGCTGCCTCTCCAGACGTTTTGTCGTCAACGAACTTTTGATAACACACATAGCTTGGGAACACAAGTGTTTTGTGAATTTCAGAACGTAACTAGGCAGAAAGCCAAACCAACAATAACACAATCAAAATTACCAATTTATTATTGTTTTCTGAACTGTCTTCAACTTCTCACATTTTCCATTGAAGTCAGTTGGAAATATTTATAGAAGATTGTGGATCGTGAGAAATACCTATTGGACATATTCTCAAGAAGGTAAAAGCGCGTAGTGACTCGAACTAAGCATATCAGTCTAAAGGCAATTGTCATACACTTTCATATAGATTTTCATTTGTCTACTAGTAACATCTTAAGGAGGCTTAAGAATTTTCCCGTTTTACTGATAATGCCCAAACTAAACGCTGAGAAACTTTGTATTTCTCATGGACAGGGCATCCGTATAATTCATCGATATAGAAGCTTAGTTAGGTCGTTCTTCATTTGAATGTAGTGCAATAATGTTCGAAGTTTTATATTTGATAGAGATAATGTAGAGAAAACGCTCTGGTTAATGATTTTCCATTAAGAGAGAAAGTTGAATTGTTTCCTGTGTTCTTCGCTGGCTGAGAGATTTCTGTCAAGCTGTTAAAACAGTTCAATTGTGGTAGTTCAACCAACCATCTTCAAGCCGCTTGGAGGACTAGTAGAATTATCATGGCAAGGAATGACCAATTCCCCCTACGTCACCGATCCCTTAAATTGTACTCCCTCCCACTTGTGAAGTAAATATCAGTATATTTAATTGATTCGAAGTGTCAGAATAGATAATAGTGATAAATTTTAAGTATTTTAATCATCCATAATCGTAATATCGTGCTTAGTGCATGCAAGTGTTCATGTTATATTTTCATATATAGTTTTCTGAATATAAACAATAACTATTCAGTATCTAGGTAAATTATTTTATATAATTGTTGACATTTCATGCGTTTCCTACATCGTGTATGTATGACATTTACCAATTCGAAGAGAAGAGAATTTTATCCTCTCTAGATTTATGACGATAAATCTACAATCTTTACGATATATATTACATCTACAATACATATTACGAGTATTGAGGGTATTCTTTGAATTTTTTCTTTCTTTTTAACGTACAACGTTCCTGAACAGAGATTACCTTGACCGAGATATGAAGTAACTACTACTCTTCCGGGCCAGATCCCAATTTTAAGGTTACCAGGAGTAACTGAGTTTGACACTTAAGCATTCTTTTTCCAAGGATTACACCCTAATTCAGTTGCTCATGAGTATATAAAGAAATACCACACAAAACATTCCATTAGTTCCATCAATTCATGCAGCGAATTTCTAGACTTTCCTACTTGTTCAATAACAATTCGGTAAATTAATTATTTGTGATTGTAATATTATTCTTTGTCCATTACTTTTATATTTAAAAGATGATAAATTATTTTTATCGAAAATTTCATAGTTTCACCAACATGAGGAAAATAATATTTTTAATAGCTTTCTAAAGCAATTATTTACTGTAAACTTTAAAAATATGGATTAAAATAGTTTATTACTATTCGTTAATTTACACAGACTTAGAGCATTAGGTTAGTCCTGGAAAAGTAGCGAAAGCATTGAGAGAAATAAAAAGATCTATACTTACTTCCTTGTATACTTAATTTATTTGTTTCCATTTTATATACTACTTACCTTTGACTTTATTTATGTACTTGCTTTGAATTGACTTTTAACGTTCTTTTTTCACAATCTAATTTATATGAGGCGTAAACCATAGCTTAACGTGGGATCGGAGGCATATGAGCTCCTTACGAGAATAGAACGCATGTATGCTAACAAAAAGGAGCTGACATTTGTTTATTAATTTCTGGTGCCCCTCAAAACAATAGGCAGGAAGCCTGTCCGGTGTATATTTCAAGCATACTTTTGGTGAGAATGAAGGAAGTCTGAAATCCTATCTTAACCGGTCGGCTGGTGGATGAGCTATGGAAGAACGTAGTTGTTTTCTTGTTAGGTAGCTGCAGGCTCATGCACCTTCCTCACCGTAATTTTTGATATTTACTTGCTTGCTGTGGCCACTGACTTATGGGAACTTTGTTAAATGTTTTACACACTTGCAAAGATGACATCGATACACGAGGTTGACGAGGTCTATTTGCTTTTACAGAAACATCAATTTTCGAAGATCGGAAGGGCCTGATACGTTTGTGTTGTGCGTCTTGCTTTGAATTTGGTTACAATGCGGGAGTAACGAGTTCTGGATATTTAAAATGAAGCACATACAAAGTATTATCTTCGAAATTGTCCCTGCAGTAAGCATGAGAAGCTGACTGTTAGTAGCCCGTAAGAAAGTTTCTGCTGTTGATGGTGTAAATTGCTTTCGTATGAAGAGAGAAATAGATCTGTTATTTACTTTTGAAACTGTGCCGTTCTTGTATGCACATTCTGTACAATATTCCCTATATATAGAACTATCGAAGTTAGTTCTTTGATTTTATTTCTTAGCTTTCAGCAGTTTTATTGCCATTAATTGCTAAGGATTCCGTCGTAAATTAGCCTCGTCAACTGGCATTTGGAAAATGGTTAAATAAATAAAATCGGCTGAATTATTTCAGTTAAAGAGTAGAAAAATACCTGTAAATGATGTATTATCAATATTTTCGAATCACTTAGAAAAATAAGTTTGTCATAATTTGTTTCTGCAAATGTAGGTTAAATTTTTGTAATAAAATATAGAACTAATTATATTGTTCAGAAATATACCAAGAAACATATTGATTTATCGCAGGAACACCTCGTGGACCAACTCCAGCTTTACTTAATTGGAAATTATTGGAAAAGAAAATGCCATGGGGAGCAATTCTACTGGTAGGTGAGTTGATGAATTTGTTTTAGTAAATATCAAACATTACTACATTTATGAACCTCAAATGAATTTACAGTAGTCACTTGTGAACTGTAGTTTCGTAGAAACAAAGAAAAAACGAATTGTAGAACTAAACTCGTGGTGTTCTAATGACGGCATTGTTATATTCTTAAAATTTCTTTAATGAATCTGTAGAACAAGGAATACTTGAATATAAAAGATTGAGAAACCAAGACACACAAAATTATAAAATTGTTGTTAGAATTATTCAGATCTAGTCACTCAGAAACACGATTAATTTATTCGAAAGCAGTTTAAATAATTGTACAATTTGCGATTATTGCCATTACAGTATAAATGAAATTCTGTTGACTGTTATTGAACACTATATTCAACTTATTTCGAAGCCATTGTTTAATATTTCCAATTATTCGTTTGAAACTGGCATCTTACCTGATAATCTAAAAATGGCGAAAGCTATACTTTTCATAAAATGGGTATTACTGATGATATAAAAAATATCGACCATTATCTGTCGTTTCTGTATTTTCAAAACTTTTCGAATATGTTGCACTATCACGATTAAACAAGTTTTCTGCTTCCCACGAAATTATCCCTCCCCTTCAATATGGTTTCCAAAGATTCAATTCCCGTACACTGTAGTGTTCGATTTTGCTGTGGAAGTTTCCTACACATTAAGTGTCAAGGAATAATTATATATCCTAATGTTTCTGACATGTTCTGTGTACTTGGCCTTCTATAACCATTATGTACGGAAAGGATGAAATAAACTAAACTAGAACTTAAACTTTCTAATTTTTAAAAAATGTCTGCGAAGTCTTGTTATAGTAAAATATACTGAGGGTCAAAAATAGATTTAAAATTATTCTCGATTGTGTATGTTTACGTATACAAAGCAGTTAATTAGAAGAGAATATTGTAACCAAGTTGTTTGTTGACTGTAATCGCTGTCCTAAAGTCGTGTTCCTATCCGAGCACTGATTATGTAGTTGATAAATGTATCGATTGTTCTAGTTCCGAATTTTGGACATTTAAGATTTTACTCACGAGACTGAAATAAATTATTATTTTCCTGTCGAGAGACTCTCAGGACTATTTGACAGATTGCATGATGCGAGACCGTCCAAAATTTAGGATGTCAATAACTATTTGTAATGAAAATATAAAAGTTTATTTTAGGTTAAACATTTATTGTTGTAACGATATGATGGCAATAGCTAAACAAATATTTAAAAAAAAACTTCCAGTATCCTGTGTGTATACTTTAAATTTACTGATATTTGTAGACACACCTGGGAGGTGTCCTTACGTGAGTAGAACATCATCATGACCATGATACAAGAAACAAACAAAACTTTTCTATTGTAGAACATAGAACTGCATTATATGGAAAAAGAGTGTAAATACGTGGGTAATCATGCTTTACAATAAAGTTCCTAAAGACACAGACTCAGGACTCTGTTGCTAAATTTAAAAAAGAACTCCAAAAATATTTATTATAACATTGCTTATACTCGGTAGAAGAATTCATGAATCTCTAAGTACATTAAAATTTTTACATGATCTACAGTAAATCAGTGTTATTACTTGTTTTTAGTACTAGATATAAGTGCAAGGAGATCTACATACACTGCAAGTAATAGTTACTTACTTTATTTTTAATAATGAGATCATGCAAAATGTAAAGTATAATAATATGATGCAAAATGTAAGGCATAGTTATTAACCTATAGTCCGCGTCCCCGAATTGGCGTGTGGCATCAGCCAATAAGCTCACAGTGCGCTGTTACTAAACCTTCAGAGAGGAACCTAATCATTCATAATTGTCCACAAATACGAACAAAACCAGTTATGAATGATTAGATTCCTCCCTGAAGGTTTAGTAACAGGGCATTGCTAGCTTATTAGCTGATGCTACACGCGAATTCGGGTGACGCGAACTTTAGTGTGTAATTCATATATATTAACTTTTGTGTTTATATATAAATGACGTATCCACTTCAGATACATTGTAATGCAGTGCTAAATGTATGAGAAAAAAATACAATAAAATACTCGAGCATTTAATACACAAATAAAAAAAAAATCTCAAATATTTTTTGAGAGAGAACAAGAAATTCAATGATTACGTCAGTTCTATCCAAATTTGTGTTTTGATCAGTGAATATCAATACAGAAGTTCTTTACTTCTCACAACGTAAGTTATTTTCATTTTGTAAGAATAAAACTTATTGAACCAATAGTTCGTAATCCTTTATAAAACACAATCTGATTCGATATCTTGAGTAAGCCTTATCATGCTAGACTCACGTGAGAACTTAAGAATAATGTATGCAAACTCTTGTTGAAAACAGTTGTAAATGCATTGAGTTTATTTCAGGACGAGTCCTTGACTGTTTGCCATACGTGATTCCTGATATTACCGCTTTGTGGTGCTGAATACACTTGTTGAAATGAACGCTATTTCAACACGCCATAATTGTATCCCAAGTTCGTAAAACATTAATTGTTAGCTACTATACTATAAAAAAATATATGTAGATATTTTTTATATCTACATATATGTAGATATATATGTAGATAGGAAGATAAACATTACTATTAAAAAAATCCTTATAGAATTGTTAATTTTCAAATAGTTGGAATGATCCCCAAATCTATTTGTATCAATCAGTTTTAATTTGTTGTTCCTTGTCGCCTGTATACCTTCAAGATTTTAGTAAATTGAACAATACCTGATTGTTACATATTAAAAATTTAAAATTGTAAAATAAAACAATACGATAAAAGTATAGCTTGCCAAGTCCTTATTAGATATCACTATTTTTTGCCTAATTATTTCACATTTCAAATTTAACAATCAAATATTGTGAAGATGTTTCCTTTATTTTTTCAAGAAATATACAATACAACAGGCACTTATAATTTAAAAATATATAGTAAAACATGCTTTTAAATATATTATTCTGTTGTTTAAATATGGTTGCTTTTCATCTTGAGTACAGTAACTTACTGAATGTTTGTTTATTTTATATTTCATGTATGTATTTGAGGATAAGTTATATGTAAAATTCTTAATGTCAGTGTATTTTATTCAATGATACTCACGTAATTGCTTCAATTTTGACAACTTTTGTTCCATTATATGAAATGTGTGCTATCAGTATAAATTAACTTCTGCTTTATAATACTTGAAAATTATTTTTCTGTAATACACGTTACACACGTGAAAGAATTAAAATATTTGTGACCTGTTCGTTAAAAATACAAGTTACACAGTTTCATTATGAAATTATAGCGCACTTGCTAGTGCTTCTGATAATCAAAAGATATCTTTCAGAGAATTGCTCTTAAGCACTATATAAAAGAATTGTTGTTGAACTTCCAGTAATTCCAAAAAGATACTTTTTCATGAATTTTTTTTAGTCTTCGAGTGAACTATACAGAGATGTCTTCATAGAAAGCTATTGAGCCTCCAACAAAAGAATGAGGGGCGTCTTTTCCGGGTAGTTTGTCGACATCCAGCACTTGTGTAAATGAACCTTTCCAGGAATTTCGTCTCACAAGAGATGAATCATTAGCGTTGTAACTGCTGTCGAACGTTTGTCATTTGTTAGGATTTGATTACTTTAAATTTTATGATGCTTGATGTAAAAGAGTTCACCTTTCACTAACTGTTCCAATTTAGGAGTGTCACTTCAACTCGAAAACTTTGTCTCTCTCCCTTCCATGTCGAACATCACCTTCATGCACACGGAACACTTGCCTGTAACACCTGTAGATATCAGAGCAATCTATCGAATTTGTTTCCCTGATGAGAGAATACAGGATTCGATCTGAATGAAAATTGAGTCCTCATTACATATAGTTCCAAATCATTATGAAAGAAGCCTGATTAAATGTTGAGTGGTAATTTGGATCTCACTTAAAACATTAATTCGCTCCCGTATCATACAGTCTCATAGTGAAAATGGATGTTAAACTCCAATCAATGAGTTAAACAGAATGGCATTGGAATATTTGTTATCTGAATGACAAATAACTCTTAGTATATTATTTGTAATAACTACTGGAGTAGACTAATAGTTGATTAATGAATGATTAATTTACAATGGAGGGAAAGTTATCAGAGTAATTTTAACAGCATTAATTTTATATCTACGGAAAATCGGAACTAATATCCTTTGACATTTTTGTTATGTTTGGTGACGGCTTTATCCATAGGTTTGGTTGCACCTCCTGTAGTATATGGTGGTATAACCAATTACCAACAAAGTATAAGGACATTAATGTGTTACAATTATTGCTAGAAAAGAGTTATTACTCTGTTGAAACTTTCCTTACTGATAACCTATAGAGAATGTATCCTTATATGACAACTGTAAACCTTAATTGGGGAATATCCTCATATTGTAAGCTATGAACAGGCAAATAAATATAAATACGAATATATAAGTAACCCATTTCGTCTCTTCCATACCCATAATTTGTCCAGATGTAGACATTTTCATAGATGAAAAAAGGAAAAGATAGAAGACTTATAGCAACATTTAAAAAAATTCTGACACCAAATGAAACAAAATCTACTTGACATAAGAGTCCTTTGTCATCAGATGCGCTTGGTCGCCCAATGCTTTACCGTTTACATAGACAGCCATTATCATTAAACTAACTTCAGATGCCAGCGTAGAATACTTCGGTGACCTGGTCTTTCTTTTAGGTCTTCTGTTTTGAATGCAGCTGCAGTGCAATAACAAAATATTACCTCCTATATTTCAATGTACAAAATCTTTCTTTATACATTATCACCTTCTTGTAACTACAGTTGCAATGGACAAAAGTGAATTGTACAACATTGCTAAAAGTAATAGGTTTCTGCATTTTTCACCGATTAGTTAAAGACGTTAACCAAATAACGGTTGATATTTAATTATACATTTTACTGTTTACAGGCGGTGGATTCGCCCTTGCAGAGGCTAGTAAGAAGTCAGGACTGAATGAACTGCTGGGTCAAAAGTTAACTCTTCTGGGAGCGTTATCTCCTGAAGTAATCGTGCTTATTGTGTGCTTGATGACAGTCATGGTTACACAAATTGTTTCCAACACAGCTACGTCCAATATTTTGTTACCCGTTTTGGCTGAATTGGTAAGAAAAATGTCTCATAGACTATTGAATTAGATCTATAAAAGCGTAGTGTGACATTCGCAATTGGTGGAATAATATCGTTCAATTAAGTTTAGATTAATATTTATTAGGATGTTCATTTCAAATTTAATGTCCATATAAAATAACGCTTTGTACAGAAAATGGAACCAGTGTGTTAAGACTTCCCGACTGTAAAATGGGTTTACAATAATCTGAAAACAAATTAACTAGCCCCTCCGAATCTGTAACACATAGGCTCCCAATGGATATAAATAATGAAGTTATGATACAAACGATAAAGTTTTGAGAACCGTGAACCCAGATAATGTAAAGTTTTAAGATAAAATCGTTTCAAATATATTTAAGCAATCTGTAAGATATTTTCGTAGTAGGCTATCCAAAAACATTGTTATCAGTGTTGTAAATAATGCAGTGTTCTCAGTTTGGTATGAACTTTGTCATATTGGACAAGAATATAGCTCTCATGTTGTGTATGTAGGCCAGCTGAACAATCGTGAACAAAAATATGTACCAGTGTTGCAAACTGAGTTATTTGAGGAGATTGTATATGAGCTATGGATTCAATCCCATATGTCCCTGTGAGAGAATCGCCAACTTATAAGAGTAGAGGGTCAATTCTGGATGCCCCTGTTCGGTAAAGAGCCAACTTATTCAATTACATATGTCCTGCCAATTTATAAGTTGACAGTTCAATCCAGAGGAAGCAGGGGAACTCCGAGAAAACCTATCGACATGATTATGTCCATCATAAGCTTACATGAGCTGAAACTCTTCACATAGAGTTGAGCGCTCCATACCTCTCACCCAATGCTTCATATAGATTTGAGACGACTCCTAATACCTAAATTTAAATATTACTTTTCCTCTCAACAAGATGTACTAAGACAATGTAGATTATGGTTTATCTTTAGAAATTATGCTTGAGCGCTCTTCAAATTTCTACATTTTTTTTCAGGCTGAAATAAGTTTCAAAAATAACTTTATACATAATGAATAAGACTCGGTTTTTTAAAAATGCAAAATTTGAAGGTTAGTGCATATTCTAAGAGCAGCCGCGTATTTTACGTATATTTGAAGAGATAATTATTTTAATATTCGTAATATCCTCAATCGATAATTACTCGTTTCTTGGACATTCATTAAGAAAATATTTCTCCTACCCTCTGAGTAATGGGAATAGCATCAAGATATTAATTTCGTTCATCAACATTTTTCGACAATTGTTGAAACATTTAAGAGTCTGCAGCTCGAACTGAAGAAAAACTTGTACCCGAAGCCAAGTTCGAAAATAAGTTAAAGAATAGTTGGATAATGTGCTTAGCTTAAATTCAAGATTAGGAAAAATTAAGTCAATCAAATACTACGTTTGTGGAATCAGGAAATCTTTGTCCACAACCATCTGTCAATGTATAAATATTGTCTTATCTCGTCATTTGATGTTTTAATGGTGATTTCCCGCATGTGAAGTTACTTCAACAGACAATAGACGAAGTTTAAGTTGAGAAAACCTTCAAAAGGTCCAAGTAGTGTACTGTAGAAATTAAATGTATTCTATGCACATTAAACATTCTAAACAAGTGACGGAAAGCAGCTGTTTCATTGGGTGATTATTTTATTCACAGTACATATTTTCCAATTTTTTAGTACATACGGGTCCTGATAATAATAATTAGATCTTTTATTCCTGCATTCTACGCTTTGTTGATGATAAATTACAGTTGAGGGATATCTAACAGAATAACTTTTTTTTTCAGTCTGTGGCGATTGAGCAGCATCCATTTTATCTGATGATTCCAGCGACTATTTGTTGTTCGTACTCGTTTATGCTTCCCGTCTCCACTCCTCCCAACACGATCGTCTACACCGCATGTGAAATGAAGACTACTGACATGGTGAGTTGTAGCATACTTAAGATTTTCTACAAAACTACCAATTATCTAGTCATTTACTTTGTCATTGAAAAGTGTCGATGATCATTTACCCGCAAGAGATGAAGTGTTCAATAAACCCTTAACCCTTGATTTGCTGGCGACTGTTGTAGCAGTCCTCTCAAGTAGTCATTGCTCTACTGCTGATTGCTGCAGTTAAATTCTGCGTCACATGTAAATTAATCTGCATTTTCATGCTCAAGATATTGATCTAAATCATTCAGACAGGCACATAGCCAGGATTTCGTGAAGGGGAGAGTCCGTGACATGAAATACTGTGATCATCACAGCAGGGGCTCCATCATTCTAAACTATTTTACTGGAACATATATTGGTTCGTTTACCCAGGATTTCGTAACGGGAAGGGGGGGGGGGGGGGCGTGACATGAAATTTCCAAGAAAACTTTTGTAATTGGAAATATGCTAGCCAACATGGCAGCCATAGTGACTAAACCCGACGCGGGATTTTTTGGGACTTCCTCTGAGTTACTGAATAGAGTATCATGATCATTTTAGAAAAGGTTTCGGCTTGTTTTTTGAATGCCCAGATTTTGTCCTTTTTTGGTCTAATTGCACTGAACTAGAAGAGAGAAGCTTCTTGAGGTCTTCATTATAGTTGACGATTTCACTTTCACTATCTGTACGTCAGTCTTGTTTACCATTTCTTTGCTCCTTGTTAATTTTTGATTGATTACTAGAAATTTTAATTGTAAAGCATAAAAATGTATTTTTTTAATATTACAAATTAAACACAACTAAGGAAATACAAGCATTTAAAGTCATATATTTTGTAGGAAATGAAAAGTTAAGATTGATATGATTTCGTTGAGATGTAAATTGAATTTGGTAATTGAACAGAATAAAATGTATCTCTTCAATAAAACTTCCTTTCCCGTAGAAAAAAAAATCTTTTTCACATATTAAATGTAATTTATTGTGAAATATAAGGCCAGAATAAGGTTGATATTTTATAAATGTGTTGATTCTATAAGAAGGTGTATTACTCATATATTAATGCACCATGTTATAATGTTCTTATCTTCAATAGATTAAAAAATCTACTTGAAGAAATAATAAATGTTTAAGTTGAAATTATATTTACGAATTGTATGAATTTTTATAAGTTACGTAAAGGTTTAAATTTGCTAATAGTAAAAGCAGCGCCAAATCTCTATTAATTAATTTTAAGATGTCTTAAAACCTGTTAAGATTCACATTATGTTTTGGAGGAAGCGATTAAGCGTTTGATACTTGAAACTCAAAGAAAGAAAAAAAAAGTTACGGAAATCAACATTTTTAGTCAAATTAAGTAAAAATACTACCATTATTTCCGTTCGAGCGTAGTGGCCATTGACGGAGCATGATTATTTGAACTGATGTAGTAAACTCGATATTTTATTTAAACTTTCTAGAGTACCTGTTTTGTGTTTCAGATGAAGGCTGGCTTCGTAATGAACGTCCTATGTATGCTGGTTATCATCTTATTCATCAACACACTGGGTGTTGTAATATACGATCTTCATACTTTCCCGCAGTGGGCCAACTCAACCCATAGTCTTACTTAGGAGTTCCATCATAGCACAGGAGACTAAGCACTGTCGAGATGCATGGTACAAAGGATTCATCGGTGCTTTGGTGACTAAAAACACGGTACATGTTGTCAGAATCAACTACATCTGAATAGATTATTCCAAAACATCGAACATAACAGAGGACACAGGTTATATTCTCTTATGTCACTGACAAAAAATGTACCACGCATGAATCAATCCATCATTTTCACATGTGATATGACAATTCCTCTTTAGTTCACGTAGCAAGTTTGAACGCCCAAAGTACGTGAAGCGAATTTTTAAAATCAATCTTAATTCATTACGTTTTATTAAAGAATGAAATACTAGAAGAATTATTTTTAGATTCAATTTTCCATTTTGATATTAGTTTATCGAGGTTTGAATCACTTATTGTGGACATTTGAAGTCTAGTAATTAACAAATGCTTGTTAGATCACTTTCTAAATGTTAATATCTCAGGTGAATGTACTTCACTTGTATCCGTCCAATAAGTTGGCTTTTTCGTGAATAAGACGGAAAAGGTTTAGATTCGTCTTTATCAATGAATTAATTGAAATTATATACAACTTACTTCTACACTATTTTAAATTAGATTTGTAATTAAAAGTTTTATCATTCCTCAATGCGGAGGGCCAGAACGGGTTTCAATCGTAGTAAAAGCTTTGCTCTGGAACTTTCCGTCGACTTCAAATAACGACTGAAATAATGCTGAAATTTGGTATATTGACAAGATATCATTCTACTAGAAAAGAAGCCGTGAACTGCTGTTACATCTGAAATAAGGTCTTGTTATAAATAGCATAGTAAACAAATAACGTTTTAAATTTACGCTTACGACTATTGGTAATCTACTCTTAATTCCAATGTGAGCAAGTGTAGTGTAACTTTAGCTTGGAATTATTTCGGAGACTGGCTGAAGCCATGAGTAGGCACAAGCTTGTGCCTATATTAAACCTATTTCTTATTTTGTGCTGTCTGTAATAAATTTAAGTTTATACTTCATCAAAACACATGTACTTTGTAGGGACTCTACTTCTTTCTTTGACTCCAGGGAATAAATTTTCCTTTTGAGAACCTTCGACTAATATTGAGTGCAATATACATCTCCAATATAAAATAAGAACAATAGTTTTCTTAGATTTGGAAAGCAAAATTAAGATCGCAAATTGTAAACATTTACTATCTCTTGTAACACAATAAATGCTGTTTGTTTGATAAAAATTTTCCTCTTAATTTGTGAAGTTTTGTTCACCATAACACATCGATATTTATTTATTTGTTTGAGATAAGTAATCATAGTTGACCATTGTATAAACTGTCGAGCATTAGGAAAAATAATTCTTAACTCATGTGTCCTAAGAGTGAAAATTCTGCTTTCCTTTTCTTTAACGATTTTAAAATTCTATAGCTAATTTACAAAAATATTTATTTATGATATGGGACCATTCATATACTTTGGTGGAAAGTAAGTTAATAGCTTTTCTGAATATTAAAGAAAATAGAAAATGCGTAAAACGGTCGACTACTTAATGTTACACTTGCCTTTTCATGCATAAAACAAATCACGGCATTATTTTATAGAAATAGAAAGGCAACTTCTATTAATTACACAATAAATGATATCTTTCAATTGTTTGTCAGTTTTCTTGTATGTGATACATGTCTACATACATTTACACAAGAATGAATTTGTACATTTTATTAAACTGTGACGGTGAAAGTACGTATTGTATATTTTTTAAATAAAATATATCGGATACTTATTTGTGTATTATTGAAACTACCCGAGAAAAGTTTAACATTTAGAGGAAAATTTTGCCTTTACGCTAGATAATAATTACGGTGAATTGCGCAATCAACGCCTCTAGAAAGGATTTCTTCAAAATGTTGCACGAAGCTTTGGTTAACAAGTGAGAATATGATGTACAAGACAGCGGATAGTGAGTTTCACAGCGGTTGGAAATATCTGACAACACTATGAAGGTTATTCCTAGGCTGATTATCGTTATCTGGTACTAAATGTACGAAAAGCCTACACTGCAACATTACACTAGCTGGAAAGCTTGCACGGCTCTGGGATAGAAGTTTTCAGAAAGACTACGTATCGTCAGCTACAGGGGGTGGTTGTGTATGCAAGGCGTTCTGAGAGCAGTGGCGATTCTTGAGGTAAGGCCTATATAAATGCTACGCTAAACTTCAATAAACAAACAAAACAATAATAATAATAAATTTGAATATTATAAAGTAATGTCTAAACGATTAATTTTGTGAAGGTGGTATTCGCTTGCAGCAAAACAGCAAAAGCTAATTTATTAACAAGTCCCAAATACTCTGTAGCGAGGTTGGATTAAGGTACATTCAAGGGCATGGTAATATAACAAAATAATTATATTTACAAAGATGGTTAGATATAAGTTATACTGAAATGCTCGTAGTAAAGCTAATTCCTTTCCTCCTCCTACACCCGAATAGCAGATAAAACAATAAAAGGTATGATCAAAAAGTACGGTGAATGTAGTTGCACAGTGCCATCTATCGACGTTGTATACATTTCAACTAGTAAGTCTGGTAGCCTAAACCTTTGATATAGTCACTGTCGAGTTTGAACGAGTTGTGACATGTTAGTTGGCTTCTAGAGGCAGGAGAGTGAGGACGTGTTAAGAGTGTCTGTCGCGCGCCAATACTAAGTTTTGTTCTACGCTGCAAAAAATGCCAAAGAAGCTCACGAAATGTGAAAATCAGTGTATGGCGATGAAGCGATAGCATTGAAGACTTTACAAGTGGTATGAGCGATTCAAAAGCGGCAACGAGTCTGTTAAAAACAAGTGCCGAAAAATAGAGATGTCAAAAACAGATGAAAATATGCAAAAAGTGGTACAAATGATTTATCCCAACAAGCGAATGACTATTCGAGAGCTCAGCGAAGAACTAAACATCTCGTATGGGTCTGTGAAAACTATTTTAACCGCCGATACAACGGCTTCCTTCTTCACTACGAAAACATGCCGTGCCACACCTTGCGTTTGATCCCCAAGTTTTTGGCCAAAAAAAAATATTCCTGCCTGTCCACATTTGCTGTACTCTCCAGCACCGTGCGACTTCTGGCTCTTCCCAACAATTAAACCGTGCTTAAAGCAGAATGTTTTGACACCATTCAGGGCCACAACAGAGAACCTTAACTCTTTCAAGAGAAGCCTTCCAGAAGTGCTCCCAGTCATGGATTCAACGTTGGGATAAGTGCATTGCTAGCCAAGGACAGTACTTTGAAGGAGATTAAATTAAATTCCATGTAAGCTTATTACTCTGTTTCTAATAAAATTATTCACCGTATTTCTTGATCCCACTTCGTATTTTTGAGTTTTAGGTTTCACGCTTCTGCCTTGAGGCTAAAGGAGACTACGGAAAATAAAGGTAACATCTATGCCCTGATTGACTGGATGCGCGACAGACAAGTCTTGTTAACGCCAGCTTAATGTCGACCAGGTCAGACATTAGGTAATTTAACATATGTGAAGTTTACAGAAAATTCTTTACACGAGACAAAATGCAAGTGTTTTTTGATTGGCTAAAATACTTTTTCATGCATCATAGTTTAATACTAGTTTGCGGGTGATGGGACAACTAATTAGGCACGCTTTATAACAGAGCATACCAAATGATGACAATGGCGTAGAAGCTGCTACTTCAGTGCAGGACAGATGTAGAATATAAGAACTTTGATCTTGACCTTTGTGGCTAAACGGTTAGCGTCGCAACTTTGGCGTGGGAGATCTGGGTTCGATTCCCGGCAGGAGCTCATGTCGTTCGGATTCCACAAGTCTTCCTAATGGTCTTTCTCTGATTGGGTTTACAGTTAAAATTTTGAAAGCATTCCAACTTTGTTCCATTTAGGCTACGTAACCTGCCCACCTGATCCTGCTCGACTTAATGGTCGTAAACGGTATAAATTACGTAGTTCTTCGTTCTGCCTTATCCCATGCTTCTCTCTCTTGGGTACAAATATTTGCCTCGGAATTTTATTTTCAAATAATGTCTGCGTTCTTACCTCAGTAAGCGACCATGTTTTGCAACCATACAGCAGAACAGGCATAATTATCATTTTATATATTTTATGCTTCAAATTTTATAGAATTCGCGAAGATAAAAAGAGTTTAGACTGTATAATAACACGAATTCCCTGCTTTCAGTCGAGATTTACTTTCTTCGTGGACATGAAAATATAAAGGATATGTTTCACAATTTGTATTGTGTTCTACTAATACCAGGGTTTGCCCAAGTGGGCCCAGCCCGAAAAAACCCGGTGGGTTTTTTCGGGTTGGACCCACCTGAAAAAACCCACCTTAAAACCCATCTGGGTTTTTGAGCTTTTTGTTAATATATTATTGCTACAACTAAGTTGATCACATTGAAAGTGATTTTTATCAAATTTTGGACTTTCCTCAGGCGAATTAAATGCTTTCACGTTAAGGTATACAACAACATTCTACATAAGACCTTTATAAAGTTCTGAATGCACTGAATAAATGAAAAAAACTTTGCTTAGCTTGAGATAATTATATAACAAATTAATGTACTGATTATGCTTATAGCCTATTTGAAAACAATGCAATTTTATATTTTAGAAAATACTTTCCGTAAATAGTGTGCTCACCGACTCGGCTATGCCGAGGGACGTTATTCCTCATAAGGGAGACTGGGGCACATTGTCACAATTTCCACGTTTTATTTTCTTGTGATGCTCGTGTAAGGCCGAAAATTATAATTTTTAGTATACACATACTTTATCTTGTGGATAGCATATATTTCTCTGTCCAATGTAACTCGCTCTGAACTGGATTTATGTACTATGTTTTATGATCAATACAGTTGTGACAATGTACCCCATATGCGGGGTAAGTTGTCACAATATATGGGGCAAATTGTCACATGTTATTCTTGTGGCACTTTCCAGAAATTGGTAGATATTATTAATGCAACTATTACTAATGCAAAAAAGACTGTAAATGTTACCAGCATTAAATACTTAGCGTCTGAAAGAGAATCAAAACATAATTAAATGAAAGGGAAAACTATATTAGTTAAATAGGAAAGAAAGTAGGAGGACCTGTAGCTTATATTTTCTCAACCTAAAAGATTTATTGTTACATCAAGCTTTGTAGGAAAACCAAAACTGCCATGAAAACAGAACTAACTCATAGCTAAGGAATCAAAACTACAAACTGAAAGGTCATTACAAAATGACGAAATTATCAAATCATACCCCCCATCTCCAGTAGACCTACACAAAATTAGCGAATTGCATTTAAGTCGTTTTTGATTGTAGTTTATGAATTGCAAAGAATTCCTCTGATAGGACTGCTGTATAGCTTAGAAGAGGAGTAAATATTATTACGAAATTTAGTTGCGTTTTATTAGTACGCATCGCAAACTAGTTTGAAAATGTTTATCTTTTTGCTTCTACAAAGTACCATACCTGGAAATCATCGTCAGAGTCACAGTTAATTCACACATAAACCAAGTTCTGCTTCCCTCAGTTTTCGTAGGCTGATTCCGTACATCGAATGCACTGAATCCACTTCCGTACTCGCACTGTATGGATCGCCATAAACTAAACACAATGTATCGTCGTCCTCTGAGGAAGAATCGTAATCTTCTTTGGACCTTCGTTGACATTGTTTATAGGTGCAAAATATTTGCTTGGGGAGTTCTTATAGCAAGATCACCATGTCTTTTCAGAAATACCGGATACCAGTCTCGGCCAGCAATGGCCTTTTCATTCCACGACTCTGGGCATTTCAATCCTAGCGCTTTTGCATAGTTGTAAGCCAAATCGCGAACCTCTTTTGTAGTGAGTCCAAATTACATGTGCGAAGCTTGTTTTGGTATGATACTAGTAATTCTTCCTAGTATTACGAAGAGTAACCTAATGTAAATAAGCATTGGCCGAACTGTAGTTCGCCATCTGTAACACGTGCACAAAATCTTGCCAATGTTCTGTTTTGGTCATGAAATTCTTTAGCAGCTTTAGGCCTACGTATTGATATGGGGTTGTTATTTCTTTTCATAGCTCTTGCTGCAACCAGTAGATCTTCCATTGGTGTTGCTTTCCTCTCTGTCTTTCTTTTGTATATTCTCACCGTCTGCGAAACCGAGATAACCCTATCGTTTGTATTATATATAACACACAGTGGGGCACATTGTTACACTGACAACATGCACCGTCTTATTTGTGACAACTTGCCCCACGCGTTGCCATTACTCTTTTTACAAAATATCTATACCAAACGACAAGATTAGGCTCATACAAAGTAGCACATTATGAAGCTCTATTTGTAACCTACATAACACACACAAAAATATTTGTTTCTACCGCTTTCACGAACACACAAAACAGCAATTTCAGGACTCGGAAAATTTACATTCCGGCACTGAAAACAAAGTTCAACTGACGCAGCACCGTTGTTGCCGCGTATCTCCAATCAAGTACAGTTAGTAGTGACATCTAGTAAGTAAACAAGAAAGCAGCACCGGCGCCCTAATGTTTTCGCTTTTTTTCAGAATTGCTACTGTGACAACATGCCACTTGTGACAATGTGCCCCGGTCTCCCCTACGTTTGACGAGTTTAAAGCCATATGTGCCGGTACTACCAGTAAATATGTAGTGCATTCGTAAAACTATTAGTATTATTTCTTACCTTTGTGGTAGCACAAGTAGACCCTATTCTTCAGTAAAATTTAGTTTTCCAACAATAACAGTATAGTTCAGTTATTTGTTGGTACTCTTCAAATAAGCGTTCTTTAGAATCAACACCAACAATAGCGTAAAAATTCTTGTCAAATTTAAGAAGCTTAATGCTCAGAGTTCCGAAAGCTACTTAACACTTACTACTTCAAGTGCTGAATTCAAACTTCCGTACTAGTGGAAGTTTCGATATACAGTAAAGAAAGCTGCATTTTCGAGGGGGAAAAAAGTCGCGAAAGAAATGCTCGGGAAATTCCCGCAATTGAACGCACAAAGCATCGGAACTGAATACTTCAACAATAAAACTATTTCATTTTACGCTGGAAGATAAAATATGAATTATATCTTTGTTAATTTTCTGGAAAGAAGTTTAATTAATTTTCTGGAAAGAAACGTCTTGCAACAAATGCTCGGGAATTTCACCTATTGAACGCACAAAGTATCGAAAGTGACCTTCAAATAAAACCATTTATTTTACGCAGTTAAATTAATATATTTGGTGTTCATATTTGGCAAACGTCAGTGAGGCTTCTGGGATGATTCGATCGTCTGCCTGTACCACACATACTACAAGGTACCACCTTCGATATTTTAAGTTTAAATTTTCAAGGTACAAGCACGAGACACACTAAATTTCCTGTACAGATTTTGGTAGCATACCAACGTACAATTTCAAAATGGTGTCTTTAAAAAAGTATAGCGGGTATCCACGCTACAAAGTGCAATTTTCGGTCTTTTAAGTTGAAATTTTTAGAATATAAGCACGAGGCGCACTAAATTAGCTGTATATATTTTGGCGGCGATCTAACGTAAAATTTCAAAATGGCGGTCGTTTTTTCAAAACAGCAGTGAATAGAAAATTGTTGCAAGTTGTGACAATGATAATCTTGAAATATAAATCACATTTTAACACTTTTACCCCAAAGACATTGAAATATTTCGAAAAAACCCAATTAAACCCGAAAAAACCCGATTAAACCCGAAAAAACCCACATGGGCCCAGGTGGGCTGGGCTTTTTCAAAAAAACCCGGGTTTTTTCAAACCCTGACTAATACCCCTTCCCTAAAGTTTCGAAAAAAAAAATGTATCATCAGTGACCTCGTACTACAATTAGCAATTATTGTATAGACTTTATATAAACAAAATGCTCTAAGCTGTCGAAACCTTGACCACGTTGTACTTTATTTTTGAGTTTGGTTCCTTTGACGGAATATTTTAACGTTTGGCTTACAAGAAACATCTTCGAACAATAATGAAATGAAATACTTTCGTAATACTTTGATCTCAATTTTCCTTTCATAGGGTAAGAATTCACACCAATTGGATAAAGAAATAATTGAATTTTCCATCGAAACAGAAGAAATGATCCCTGATCAAGATCTCAAAGTGGAGAGAAATATTGAGGTTACTTAACTACATAACCATTAAAACAAACAGTGCAAAGGCGAATCATTGTTGCAGTTTCTACGGTTTTCACTTGACTGTCCTTCGTATTTGTTGCATTCTCGTTGTCCTTATATATCATAATAAGCGGGAAACGTCTTAGTATGCGTCACGCTAATCCCTAATAATAAACAGTCCATACTTGGGCTATCGCTTGTCTACCTAACACTAATAAACGTTGCTAGTGTAATTTAAAAGTATTGTCATGATTGAAACTTAAAAACTGTATTGTTTTCATTTACATTCCAAAACAGGATAAAGGTTGTAACCATCTTTAAACTGTAGTGTTTGTATAATGGCATTTTGGTTGGTAGATAAATAATTAAATGTATACAATTTTAAGTGATTTTTCAATCAAGCACCATTGTAACCTACAGTATAGAATGGGCGGAGCAGGTAGTAAAAAAATAAGAAATACGTTGAGTACGATATTTATTCTCTGGACTCGCAGACAAGGTAACAGTTACATGTACATAATATATAAACACAGTCTTTGGCTAAGAAGCAAGAATAAATATCACAACTCTTGTTAATATTTTTACAATTCCAATATATTACATGCGGATGCTTGAATATATACAAATAAAACTTTTAAAAAACCAAATAAACCTCTGGCGTACATAGAATCTATTATATCAAAGAAAATTTCATTATAATAGATTGTTATCTAGAAATGAACACACTCACGCTCATAAAGTTAAGTTTCCCAACTGAATATTAAATGTTCTATATACATTTGGATTGGATTTTTTAAATACAAAGCTCAAGTGTCATAGAAAACATTCGAAGGGTAAAAATTTCAATCTACAAGATACATTCCTTTTTAAATTGATTCTCTCAAAATTTTTCAACTTTTATCTGCTTTTACTACTTCATTGAAAAATGCGTGCAAAAGAATTGTACCCTCCCCCTTGATGCCTGCATCTACACATTTAATATGCATTCATTAACTACAGTGATGTCCGACATCTGAAAGAGGAGTGGATATACACTAGTTCTTGGGATAACAGGACGAGTGCCACTCATTTGAATAAAACGAAAAAACTGCATTCTTTTATTGCAAACATATTTTCCTTCGCATGCTGTGGGTGGTAATTTGTGCTTTGCAACAAAGGTATCTCTGCTTTTCTACAATATTTGTTGTCAACTGTGAATAATGTTTCAATTATCTGCTATTTTCTCTGTCCTGATCGAATCTTAAAGATGCTGCTGGAAAATCAAAGCCTTTGGGATTCTTTTAAAAGGCCGATTGGTTTAGAGTTTATCCCCCTCCATTTCCTCAGTACAGTGATTACATGAATCATGGATATACAATTTAACATAAAATTCATACCACATGAGCTCCCACACGATGGAGCTCGGCAAAAGAAAAGGAACTGAGTTCGTATCGTTATCACCGTGCTCATAATAATATTGCAATTTCATATTAATCAGATTTTCCTAGGGAAAAAAAAAAAACTATTTTCTTTCTTTAGTTTAACATCTAACGATCATACCTTTTAGGCTAAAGCAGACGGATGGTTAATACAAGTGAAATTAAATGTTTGTGCTGTTCCACCGGGAATCAAACCCAGGACCACGTAGCCACTATACCAGCGTGAAGGACTGACTTTCCTGAATAGCAGATAAATTTGTTTAATTATTCCAGTACGGTCTAAGGACAGAGAAAGTACAATACGTCTTTTTTCGTAATGCCCATAGAAAGGAACTTGTTCTGACGTCAAAGGGTCTTTCCTGGTAAGATAGTGGAATCGGCCCTTGATCCAAATTGGGTCACTACTGGGTCATGCAAAGTTATACATACCTCGCGTCGGTTCCTCGTATCTATCAGTGCTTGTTTCAGTGGTCGCACACAGTGGCGCTCTCTACCGCGAGTTGTGTGTGACTTTGTTGTGCAAAAGTCGGTTGAAGTGGAAGCACTGTTCCAGAGATATATTTGGTGTTTCTGTTTCGAAATGGACACAATCGAAGCAGCCAAAAAACGACAAAAGCAGAAGGGATCCCAGAGAGAGGAAAATTGAGAACTTTGACAAAGAATTGTTTGAAGGGGGCCATCATCTTAAAGCCCCTAAAATGGTGGGAAAACTGTGAAAAACACGTTTGTTTTCAGTTTTATTTTTTGACAATGCTGTCATCACTTTCAGGCCCCGAAAAAAATATGTTGTACCTAAGGGTATAACAATTTTTTAACCAAAAAATCAGGAACGTGCCCCCACCCCCCATTTTTTTCTTTTTTCTTCTTTTTTTTTTTTTTTTTTTTTGAAATTTTCAACACGCAATAAAATAAAAATAATACGCATCAATAATTTTGAAAAAATTACACATTTGCATCTAGATATTATCTACAATCTGTGAAACTTTCAAAATTTTTGGACCACTCCCACCAAATTTTAAAAATATTCCATTTTGAGCATGTATGATACGATAATTCGGTAAGGGGAGGGGTCAATTTTTTTTTTAGGTAGTTTTAGGTCAAGGGTAACCTTTTTGGCCAATAGCAACCTGATTTGGATTAAGGGCCGATTTCACTATCTTATCAGGAAAGACCCTTTCAAAGTACTTCTCTACTTCATAGAAGTGGATCTGTGTACTGACACATCTTAGGTTGATAGCAACCTAATTCTAATACTGGCAGCTCATTGGTGAGCGAATTCAGAGGATCAACTACGTAAGCGCATCCCGTTATCCCAGCATACTTTTGTACAGGGAGATACATTTTCAGCTATATTTTATTGAATTTCTATCTAGGCCCTTATATACTGTTTACTTGATCTATGAACTGCGTAA
Organism: Thermobia domestica; assembly: GCF_964235325.1. Classification (NCBI taxonomy): domain Eukaryota; kingdom Metazoa; phylum Arthropoda; class Insecta; order Zygentoma; family Lepismatidae; genus Thermobia; species Thermobia domestica. The sequence continues at coordinate 1,364,516 of NC_137463.1, forward strand.
GTAATATCCAAACATGCAATGTCAATAAATAAATCCACCCATCATCATTCGCACAGCCATTCCTTATGCATTTGATGCACACAAAAAATATCAAATTTTATAGTTAAAAATGTCCCTAGATTAAAAGGAAATCAATAAGGTACATGGCCAGAGTTTTTTGCCTTCTCAAAAACATAAAACAGAAAGTGATGTATCAAAATGAGATGGAATATTTGCATGAAACTTCCAACAAGTACATTGTGTCTTGTTTATAATTTATACAGTATATATATCTATATTCTTATAATTTCTATATTTACATTACTTAAAATAATGATTTCATTATAATAACATTAAGGTAAAACAATAAGTCATACCGTAAAATTTCATTATCACATAATGGAAAAACAAATATTGTCTTTACCTAATTTTACACAATGTTTTATTATGCTTCTCTATACGATAGTTTAAAACAATTAACAAAATTTTGAAAATAATTATTTAACTCAGGACAGTTTTAAATAAAAGTGAGCAGGTACACTACTTCTTGCATTTCAACATACATAATTCCTCAGACAATATTTTTCAAACCTGGTGTCCCTGACCCTAAACGGGAAACGAACAGTGTCTTAAAAAGGATGCTGGAAAGCTATCTGTTTCTTCAACAGAATCAGTAATTTCCTTCCTTCTACTCAGACCAAAGATTTCATAATAGAAGGTTGTGAAAGATACAGTAACCGAAATAGACATATTCCACACATGCTATATAAAAAATAAAGAGTATTAAATTTGAACAAATAAATATAACGGATCACTCCTTTAGTCATAAATACCTCTCAAAGAAATTAATTTTCATTCCGAATTAGATTTCAACTTATGATTTCAGTAAATCATTGGTGTCTTTATAAGGTATTTTCTTTTTCAAAGCAGCACTGCTGCTTCAGTAAATCTTAAATTAACATGGTTTACACTGCTCTCCCTCATTTACCCTGCCCGAGGAAATTTTACATCAGTTGCAAACTAAGAAAATTTTTACCAAAAAAGAAATCCACTCTTCAAATGCTTTCCGCATTATTTCCTGTCAGTAATTCAATCATACGTTGGCGCATTTGCATATTTCATTAAAAATTTAATTATGGTTAATACATTTTTAAAAAAGACTCCATCTAAATCACCTGAATGCGATTAGCAATATATCAGATGGTATTACGATGCTTGTTTTACGTAGTTAGTTATATTGCAAACTGGAGCACATCACACGCGGAAGTGTTGGAAGCTGTAGTGCATAACATTGTTTGAATCTCCTGTGACCTTCACTCAGGCAGCGTCACCTGCCACACAATTAAATGGCTTCTCTCGCCTTTGCTAAGCGCTCGTGCTTTGGCTTCCTCAGGATTATCTTCTGGGACTCCTTCCCCTTCCTCCTCCTCACCGTCGCCTGGAAACAATAAACCTTATAATAATTCTCAATTACAATAGCACAGTACTCACTCTCTAAGCTTTAAAAGCTGAAGAATCTTTATTTTATAAAAATCCAAATTAACACAGCGGAAAGGAAAAAAAAATATAGTTTTGAAACGAAGGCTTCGTTTAACGTTCCTTAATCATGTTCATGGGTCACAAGGGAGGAACTGAATGAAGCTAAAACACTGGCTAGAACGAAGAAGTCTGTGTGTGTGTGTGTAGGGGGTGGGGAAACAGAAAACGATCCTCTTCCCTATTAGTTCATATGAGCTATTCTAATAATTAATTAATAATTAATTTCTTGCATCTAGAATGAGCTCTCTCATACTGAATCTTATTTGAAAACTACCAATTGTGTTCTGTACTCTTTTAAGCAGACAAAATTCTCTCTTTCAAGTATCAATTGCTTCATACGTGTTTTCAATGGCGGACATTATATTTTCCTTCTGAGCCATCAGGGTATTAACAAATTGTATAATTAATATTTATTCATAGAATCTTTCGCAACACAAATACAATGGTTAAATTTATACATAAAATAATGCATTGGAAAAAATACATCATTTATCGTAAGTAATATTTTATTACGGAATCATACGGAGGATAACGTTAAATCCCATTTAACTACTTAATGTAGGTATGGTCGGTAGAGTTATTAATGTCACCAAAATATTTCACTTTCGGTCACCAGTGTGTTATTTTGCACAGTGGTTATGTATATATGAAGGAATAAATAAATAAAAACACCGCGTAACACTTGATCAGGGGTCATGAACCAACGTGGTGACGTTATCAAAATGGCTGCCGTGTCGAGAGAGGTCCGTTTAAATAATCATATCTCCATTACCAATCACGATATTGTAATATTTCAATACACCATTTGAAAGATCTTAATTTAGGCTACAAAACAGGTACAGTAAGTTAAGAAGTTATAGCGGCAAAAAATTTGGAAGTGAGTGGTATATTGGTGAACACCTCAGAGAAAAAAACAAAAAAAAAAAAAAACTCCCAAAAGATTTTAACGGCATTTTGCGACATTTGGGTAACGTGTACTTTTAGGGATAATAAGACCTTGCTTAATGTTACCATGTCGAATTTCGCTTCCTTATGCACAAAATCCAAGATGGGGGGAAGGAGAGGGGAGATAGCTGGGAAATCAGGGTCTCATTATCCATAAAAATAGATATTGTTTAAATGTCGCAAAAAAAAAAAAAAAAAAAAAAAAAATATACCATTAAAGTTGTTTTCGAGGATGTTTTTTCTGAAATGTTTACCAGTATATCACTTACCTCTACATTTTCCCCACTATTACTTCTTAACCACTCGTGTCACGAAAAGAAAGAGAAAAAAAAAGTTACTGAACATTTTTTGAAGTTAAATTCAAGTTGAAATATCATTATATTATGATTGGTAGTGGAGAAATGATCATTTAAACGAACCTACGTCTTTCGACACAGTAGTTAATTTGATCACGTCAGCACAGGGGTTCATGATCTATGAGCTAGTGTCTTCCGACAACTTTTTTTATTCTTTCATATGTACATAAACAGTGAAAAACATCATACTAGTGCCCGGAAGTGAAATATGTTTACGCTAACTCCACAGACTAGAATACATAAAACGAAAAGAGTACTTACATTGCTACACAATAAGCGCCACGATTATGGGTCATTTTTTAGGCAAGCAGGAAAATATTTAAAAAAAAAAAAAAAAAAAAGCTTATGACAGAAATAAATAAATACAGAGGGTATGGGTCTGTTGAAGAAAGGATAGAGCAACGAAGGAGGAAATGAGGCTCTCAAATAAATCAAAATGGAAGATGGAAGAGAGTAAGAATTATTAGTAAAACGCAAAACGTAAAAATTGAAATGGGATTAAGAATATTGTAGATAATCAATGGAAAAAGCAAGAATATTAGGTCTCCACGTCGGTGCTCCTACACCTTTCATTTCCACCAGGAAATAATTATTATTAAAAAAAGGCTTTTCCCAAGCCTTTGCGCTGAGTTCTACCAGCGACAGATCCATATCTATTCCAGTACTGAACAGCAGTTATTTCTGACATTTGGGGTATATCTTACTTTGTTTCCTTTCTCTTTGTAGCGTCAAATCCACCAAAACTCTTAGTTTTCCTTTCCTTTGTTTTTTTTTTTTTTTTGGGGGGGGGGGGAGTGTAATACAAAATTCAAATTATTGAAAACAGAAGAGAAGAAAGACGAAAGTTGTGTTGTTTACATGAAGTAATTGGTAGGCAGATGAATGTGTGTTTCGAGTCCCAATTCTTTCTGTACAGCAAGGTCGATTGTTCGAATTACGCAAATGAGACGCACACTCCTTCTGAGTAGGTCTTCTTTTCATTACTGTACTGGTTAGGAATTTGATAGTGCCAAATTGTAGAAAAATTTGATTCGTTCTTTTAGTTATAATGAAAGACAACCTGAAAAACAATACTTTTGAGTCGATCGGTACATTAACTGACACTTTCCTCCATTAAATGTCTTCTTTCTCTACTAGTAGTACTATACATAGTAGAACCGAGTTAAAAGTTTTAATTAACACATTTTTAGGGGAGAATAAATTCACTTCTTAGTATTGGCTAATGAAGATGACAGGGGGACCTCGAAGAAAATATACGTCATATTAATCAAAATAGTCGTTGATTTCGTACTAAAGCTAAAATCATTTAAGAGGAAAGCAGAAATTTCGAGCAACAAAAGAATTCTATCCACAGGATATCTGCACTGACACCTATATCCACAATCCTAAGCACACAGACATTTTACGTAACGATTTTCAGCAGTGATGACGCGTATATCAAATGACACAGCAATCTGAGAAAGAATCCTAACCTAAGCTTTGGGAAAAGACAGAAATGTTGCCCATTATGCATTACTGAAACTTGAGCGGTTTCTTATTCTAACTCAAATTTATTGCTCATATCACCTCACAATATTATAAAATTTAATCTATAATGGAGCACGCTCGAACGTAAATTATCACGTATTTCTGGTTAGGAAATTAAAACCTTGCCAAAAACAAATGGGCCAATAAACACAAACTGTTTCACAACAGAAGGTGAAGTTAGTAATATTTCCAGTTAAGCGAATCGTGTAGATTAAAACAAATTCAACATCATACAGATTTGATGTGAAGTGATCTTGGGTTCGATTCCCAGAGGAAAACATTTTATGCTGCTTACCGAACATTCTGATGCAACCAAATTAAGGTGTTTAATAGGTAATAATTAAAATTTCAAAAGCTACAAATGCCAAAGACGGCAATCAATGTACTAACCAATCATCACCCGAGTAAACTCATCTGGTCAATCAAGGGTTTTTATTATTAAAAATCCATTGCAGTTAAGCTTATTTGCTATGACACATTAACGAGCAATCTAATTCTGTTTGCCACGTACAGCAGTGAACATTAATCTTTCAAAAAAACACTTTCTTCAGAAATTCACATAATTTCTTATTTCTATTCCTCCTTAGACCTTGAAATTCCAAACCACATTTTACTTTGAACAAAATTTTGTTTCTGGATGGGGGGGTCTCAGCTTCCGGAACAAAGGCAAATTAAGAACTTTGTCACACTCCATACCTCAGAGCTTTCGATTTTACTGCACACGTTCAGGGCTCGCAACTTGATAACGTTCATCATCTCACGCTTGGCTTAAACTGAGCTGTCAGAGGTGAAGTATGATACGTGCTACGATTGAATATTTCTTCTTTTTCCCACTGGTGATTAATTACCATGGTTGAATACAGTAACTGGTATCACGTAATGAGAAGTGCTTGAATGTGTATGGCGAATACGAAGTGTGTTAAAAAATATTTCGAACCTGTGGTTGACACAAATTCATTTATTTAGATAACACGCAGCGACTGCCATCTCCCTTCGGAATGCACATACTTATTCAAATAGTTCTTCCATGGCTGGAAACACTTCTGGAACGCATCTTTTTGGGGCGTCGTATTCCCCATAATTTCTTTTCTGGGATCAAATCGGGCCCCTTTTCTTTGGAAACAGCGAAAATTCAGTTGGACGACATGTCCGGAAGGTGGGGAGCCTGAAGAACCATGGGAATGTTGTCCTTGGCCCAAAAAAAGTCTGCATCTATAACGAAGCATGGGGGAGGCATATGATGGATCTTGCTACCTTATGCTGCCCACAGATCCGACAGCATCACAAAGGCGACAAAGGATCTTCCAGTGATACCTCTTATCGTAGTGTCGAAGAAAGCGATAAACATCACCTACCGTGCCTTTTTGGGTATCTGAGGTGATGAACGTTTCCATTGTGAGGATTGAATCTTAGTTTCTAGTCAGTAAGCATGAACTCACGTCTCATGAACACGGTGTGATCACGGTGTTCAAGTTAGGGTTACTTTGTGTTTTGTCTAACATTTCCAATCAGAGTTGATTGTATTCCATCACTGGCAGCTTCAGCACAAACTTCAAGCATAAATCGTCAGTCAAAATTGAACGCAATGCTTACCTTCATCTCGGACTACAATACAACGATTCTGCATGACAAACTCATTTGTTCAATAACAGTTTAATTTCGGTTAGTTCTGGGCCTAACTCGAAGTACCACTTGTTCTGTAAAACGCTCATCGCATCGTTCCCGAACGCCTGTTGGGCTTTGTGAATTATCTTCACTTGAGTATCGCCAACTTTTTGACAGAACTTGATGCACATGCTCTGATCAAATCGCTTCGTAATTTGATACAATTTGCAAATCCAAACCAGCACTCACTGCCTAAAGGATGACTGCTGGCGACAGACGCTTTCACAGATGCCCATCAATATTCCTTACACATCATCGACAAACGACATTAGTTTACGCGGGACAAATAAGGTTTCATATTCTTTGACTACACCTCGTATAAAAATATATAAAGTAAGGTATTCTTTATGACCCCAGTATAGTTACCTGAAGCAAAGTGACAGAAAGCCTCATTCATGCTACAATTTTTTACTTTGCTTTAGAATACGCGAACAGGAATTATTATTAAATGGATTGAACTACTCGTAGCTTCTTGTATACGAGACGTAACTCTGATAGAAACACAAATATCCTTCTGATGGCATCGGCTGCTATACTATGTACTGTCATCTTACTAGAGTCTAAGGAAAAGCCTGATGAGGGAATAGTGCAGTATCAGGATATGCATTGAACATATTTATCACGGTACAATAAATAGTATTTACTCTTATCTAACGAACACATTTGATAAAAACCTTTAACTATTGTAACAGTTATCACTGGACCCTCGTAAGTTTTAAGAAAAATTCCGAACCGTACTTTTGATATATCTATAAATTTCTCAGAATATATATAGTTTAAACTGTTGTTATTGTTTTTATTGCCATGTTAACCCTATTCTTTGCCAGTAATATACATCCATTTTGGGCTGAATACATCTGCAGACAGTCAATAAAAATAAAAATGAGGAAATCATAGTATCTGATTTTCCCCAAATTCGAATGTGAATCTACAAGAGAATATGAGGAAAAAAAAACATATTTTGTTTTTATTTTTTTAAAAAAATGTACCGGAATGTTTAATTAAGAACAAAAAAGAATCATCATCTGGATTAGCATATTTACCTTTTTATATTTTTATTATTATTATTATTTACGTTCAAAAGTGGCTTTTGCATGGTCAACTTCGACTTGCTACATTTCCAGTACATTTTTTGTTTTTAAAAATGTGTTTTCTCAGATTCACTTATAGTTTCACATATCCAAATTTTAGGAAAAATCAGAGACAATGATTTACACCCCTCTGCCTGTCTGGAGATGAATTTTGCCCTTGCATCCCAGCCCCCTCCGGGACAGAAGTGCTCTGCCACGATTACTTTCGGATACCTTAAGCCATATTATTATTATTATTATTATTATTATTATTATTATTATTATTATTATTGAAGAAAGAAAGAAATATAGAAACACCTAAGCACGTATTTTCTTTCTATACCATCTGATCTTGGACTTCACTGGGTATTTAATATCGCTCCTATTTATTATCCGCAATCTCTGGTTGTACTTTCGCTAATACTTCTAAATAAAATGTGATAACTCATAAGTAAGACCATACTAATCATGACTACTTTCAGTCTGACGCTGTCTCGTGGATTTTCTGTTTTAAATTAGATGATAGTTTCATTTCACATTACAATAACATCGTTGTGAGATTTAAGCACAATTGCTGTGAATGGTTTTATTCCCTGAAGTTTAAAATACGTTATTGTATGGCCAAATATCAGGGAAGTGTTTCTACTCGCATCAAAAGCAGAAGGATCCAGCACAATTTCACTTGGCCTCACTGTTATTTATTGAAACCTGAGCTGATATTTGGTTTGCTGGCGTTTAAGTTTAAGCTTTTAAAAACGGGCGTGACATATAAACACACAGCAAATCGTTCTGCTGCAGACGGGTAAAATATATCTTGATGATAAAGACAGGTGCTATTGCGTTAAGCCGTTCAATACCTAATTATATACTTCAATGGTTTTTCGGGAGTCCTTTTTTTTTTCCTCAGGCGCCTTTGGACTTGGGTTCATTTCCCGGTGAGAGCTCATGTGGTTCAGATACTACGTTAACTGTACGAGTCCACGTCTCATAAAGCCGCGCTGAAAAGGAAGCTGTGAAAGAATCAATATTGTATTAACCCTTCCCTCGAATCCATGTATAATTATTGATAACAGTCAATAGCATATTTAATATACAATGTGTGCATAAAATGCGCTATTTTCTTTTGTCAATTACTGTAGGATGATATGAATAAACTTTGCTCAATTTACCTTTAAATGAATCAAATTTAGTAGACAGTTTTCTGTTTATAGAAGAGTATCATACCCGTTCAACCTATAGACAATGACACACACAATTTAACACATTTCCTCAGTTTGATGGTTCTATCTTTCAACTACGTGGCTCCACATCCACAACGAATTCTGCTCCCAAATCCAACATGCAAAACGAAAACCCTACTGTGCGTTTCAAACAACAGTGCAACTTCCAACCTCTTTTCCCAACAACATAAACGTGTGTTAGTATTATGTAGTCTAAAAGAGAAGAGAGAGTTTGAAAGAAACAGGAAAGAGTAGAAGCTGCTGCCACCTGGCGATTTCAGCTGAAGATGCCTACCGAAAGAGATCATTCAGTCGCACATTGCCCATCAGTAAATGGCCAATCGTCTAATATGTTTACGTGAGGCAGCTGCCACACTATAAGGTGACTAGCAGTATCCTGTTCGTCTTCTGCGTCATCCACTGCAACGGAGTCAGAGCAGGAAGAAAAAAACACCCAGTTACTCAACATAAAAATAAAGTCAAGAAGGGAAAATAAAAATATTAAAAAAAAAAAAACTAAATTTAAAAAATATATTTTAGCAGAAGCAAGGGAAGAAAGCGAAACTATATGTTGAAGAGCTTAACCTAGGTAAAGCCCGAATGAATATATGAAGACTTGTAGTGCATGAAAGTTGTTCGCAGACTCTTAAGTATTCTTCAATTCACATGAAATGTTAAATAATAATAATATAGGTATCTTATATTCTTACATGCAAATCAGCATAGGAGTCTATTCCAATCAGGAATTTTACTTGCGTTTTCAATCCCTCCACCTTCAATAACTTAGATTGAATTGAATGTATAAGCTTTTAGGTCCTAAAAAGCCTCTATGTCATTATAAAATTCAGGATCCTTGACCAAGAGAAAAATGCTAGCAAATACTACTCGCATATCCTTCTTCATTACAGCATTAAGGAGAAAAATTTTAGCTTTCTGTATATAAAATGTATTTGTACGTCGTGCTCACCACCAGCTGTCCACAAGATTCGTTATTTAATATTCGCAGTATGCAATAATTTCTCAACATAGCAGATTGCTTAAGAAGCATGGAACTGCTTTAACTAATTTGTTTTTCTATATCTTGTATCTTGTTTAGGACAATAACAAATTCTCCATTAGATTACGACAAACAAACAATTCACAATAGACTCCAACTTTCTTGAATTGAATCACATTTAATTCAATGGCCGAAATAATAAAAGCTTTGGAAATGTTAACCCTATGCTCTCTCTCTCTTCTTTAACAATTTCCAAGGCAACACACATTTTTATAACATTGACGTAATTACTGATAAATTTTCAGTTTGTAATATATACACCATGTCCCAAAAATCCGGTAAAACTTTTCTTAATTTATTACACAAAAATTACAAGTCATATAGCTGTCGTGTATATGTCATATGAAAAACTATCTTAAACTTTTTTTTCTCAGGCAATGCTCGTAGTTCCCACATTCACCGCAGTTGGCGTTGGCGTGTTGTAAACATGGCGACTTCTGGTACAGAGCGTGCTTTCTGTGTGTTGAAATTCGATAAAAACAAGAGTGCTACAGATGTGCAACAGAAGTTAAGGGCAAGGTACAGTCCGTAGCAAAAAAAACCTGCAACATGGGCATCAAAGTTTATTGTGAAACGAAGAAGTTTTTTGCTCCAAAATAAGTGTGCAGGCGAGGACGCCAAGGTTTCTCCTGGCGTGATTCGTGCCACTTAGACGTTATGTTGAATCCCTGTGCTGACAGGCGTAATTTCACAATAAACTTACATGCTCATGTTGCAGGTTTTTTGCTGCGGACTGTACAAGAAAGAAGCACCAAGTAGGAAGTCTATTTATGCCTGGCATAATAAATTTTAAGTCCGAAAAAATATGTTCGTAAGGCTTCTGCGAGCTACAACTACCACGGACGACAATATGGAGAACGCTACGTAAGAGACTGAGTAAATTGCAGCTCTTGTATCACTTAAAGCAAAACGATAAACAGCACCGCTATGTTTTTTGTAGTCAAGTACAACAATTCATAGAAGAGGATGAGAACTTCGTGGATCGCATAATCTTTGGTAATGAGGCAACTTTCCACATAAATGGCAGACTGAACAGACATAACGTCGAATATGGGGTACCCAGAATCCTCACGAATTCGTTGAATATGAGCGTGATTCGTCCAAAGTAAACGTTTTCTGCGCAGTGTCAACGTTGAAACTTTACGGACCATTCTTCTTCGCAGAAACCATTGTAACTGGCCATCCGTACCTCGATATGTTACAGGATTGGTTGTTCCCACAAATGCAAGAAGATGCTGAATATTTCCTGTTCCAGCAGGACGGGGCCCCAACTCATTATCATCACGATGTTCGTGAAATCCTGAACAATGAGTTAATTCAACGCTGGATAGAGCGGGCAGGGAAAAATGATCAATGTTTTGACACGTGGCCTCCAAGATCCCCAGATTTAACTCACTGTGACTTCTTCTTATGGGGATACGTAAAAGATAGTGTGTATGTGCCACCGTTACCAGAAAATGCAGAACAACTCAAGCGCAAGATTGAAGAAGTTGCTATCATTGTCTTTCAGGATATGCCCCAACGAGTATGGCAAGAATTTGATTACTATCTAGACATATGTCGTGTTACACATGGTTCCCATATCGAGGCATTGTGAACTCATACATTATAAAAAGACATTTGAGATGCTCTTTCATATGACATATACACGACAGCTATACCTCTTGTAGTTTTTGTGTAATAAAGAAAAGTGTTACCGGACTTTTGAGACACGGTGTATTATATATATATATATATATATATATATATATATATATATATATATATATATATATATACACCGTGTCTCAAAAGTCCGGTAACACTTTTCTTTATTACGGTAAGTGAAAAACACGAACACACTAATTTGTACACTAACCCGCATAGTCTGAAACTACTGCTTTTATGACTTGGAACTTAATTCTTTTTATCTAATTTTGCTTTAGATAACGATTTTTTTCCTTCTTCCTTTTTCTGAAGCAAAAAATACATTTACTTTCAGATACTTACTAAATGCTGTTGCACTAATTTTTATGAATTGATATATTAAATTCAACACACAATGTCCAACATATTAATTATGAACTTTTTACGCTAATGGATAACGAAATAAAATTCTTGGAATTAAAAGTCATGCAATTTTAATATATGATAGAACGAACGGTTACTTCAAGTCATTCACGATATACGAAAATCTACTGAAAAACTGTATTACTGACTAATAATAGAAAAGTTATTGTACTAAGAAAACCTAGATTCTGGTAAGTTTTTCGTCGTCTCGTTTTTATACATATAATTCTTTCTCTTAGCATATAGAACTGAATCGGTAAAGAATGTTTTATGCTGTGAAGATTGTTCCGTTGACGGTTTATGTTTCTTTTACAACCACATAGATTTGATCCGAGACCTATGCCTCACCCGGGTCTCACTACAAAAGACCGGGTAGCCATTACATTTGTTAAAGTCGAGTTTTAATCTTTTCTCTTTTTAATTTTATGAATTCTGAAGTATATTATTTAACTGAGTATTGTGTTAAAGACTCGAATATGAACACGTGAACAAAACACAAACCTAACTAATAAAATGGCATCTTATCTTCTTTACAAGAGAATTGCTACAGAAACATTGAGAGAAAGTAGCCCTTACTATCTTTTAGCAACATTTGATTGATAAAATTACTTACAGCCTGCAGCTGAAGATAACACAAAAGTTATTGAGGTATTTCAGCATCTTGTGCGTGTGGACATTGCATCTTAAGCACCGAAACAAAAGAAAACAAACCATACACAAACTTTCCTATATACAAACGAAGGGCAATCCATTAAGTTTAAAAGAACAGATCTTTATATGAGGCAAGCAGCACTTTATTTATTTAGTGTAAGATAATAAAATAAGAAAATAAATAGAAATAAAAACGTATCAAATCTAGTATTATTCAGTATCTAAAACAGCGTGATAACAGTGCTATCTTAGATGTCTCATTCGCATAATCAACATATTCAGTTATTCATCACAGCTGTAATTTAAAATAAGTCGTTCTAAAAAGCATTGAATCTTTTGCGCACGAGGTGGCGTTAGTGTCCGAAATCTCAGGGAATATGAGTTGCAGCAGGTCAGGGCTAACGTCATTTGACATCTGATTATTGAAGCTAATAGATGTGCAAAAAGGGTTGGAATTCTTATCACCAGGCGCCGTAAAGAAAAGTGAACTGCGATACATTTTACAATTTCATTCCTATAAAGGCCAGTGAAGAAATTTGTGCTATTTATGGGCAAGATACGTTATCAAAAGACAACAGCTAAAAGGTGGTTCCTTCTGGAAATTTCCAAGCCCAAGAAGTTCTTCGGCTTCACTAATCACAGCAAAAGTGAATTAGATGCTGACAAAAGTAGAGAAGCAGTGACGTAAATATCCTTCAGCAAACGGTGAAAGATGGCTACAAAAGAAGCCTGACATGATCTGACTCAAAAACATTTACTCGACTGATGCTTTGTATGCAAATCTCTGCTGAAACGTAAAGAACTAGAGCTATTTCTGAAGCTGTTGTTCCGAGTGGTTAAAAGTGCCTACAACAACAATAGGTGCAAAACAAGCAAGCACAGCTCCATAATCTGTGGCAAAGCCCACACTGACGCCCTGGAAGGAATCATGGATCACGAGCTGTTGCCGCAGGGTACAACGATAGAATCGAATCTGTATTGTCAGCAACGTAACAATTTTAAAAAAATACGGTCGAAACTGCTCAACAAAAAGGGTGTCATATACCTCATTAATCTTTCACGACCCGTCAGAAATTGACAAAACTTAGTTGGGAAGTTTGAATGCATCCACCATATAACTCGGACTTGATATCGTCAATTATTTCTTTTCGGTCTCTGCTGAACTTCCTGAATGGTGTTTAGTTAGTTTCAAAAGAGACCTGTGTGAACCATGTGTCTTTTATGTATCAGAAACCATGTAAGTTCTACAGCCATTGGATTATGGTTTTGCCGGAAAATTGCAGGTCACCTAACAAAATGGTGTATAGTGGCTTTATATTATTATTTTCAAACCACAATAAAAAAAAATGTATTCACAATTTTGACCTTTAAAGCCTCAATATTTTTTAGACAACTTGATATTCAAAACTGTTCAACGCTACGCGCGGCTTTTCCATATCCTCTGGCAGCTTCATCGTAAATGATTAAGCAACAGATGAATGTGAAAGAGTAGGAACAAAAGCAGCAAACAGAAAGAAGGAAGAATAACATCTCAAAAACTTCACTGATCAAAATATATTAGCATGCCATCCAACACGTTTGTATTTATATTGAAAACTAAATATTATGACTTTTTTGTAGTTCAAACTGCATTTGATGAAAATCTAAAACAGTCAAATAAAAGATGAATTCGAAAAAGTAGAATATTCCATTTTCAAAGACATGAAATTAGCAATAGATATAAAGTAAGAAATAAAGTCGAGTAGGCGCCTAAGTTCCCAATAGACTGTGCAAACGTATTCAAGAATGAGACTCAACAGGCTTCGTGTAGCAATTAGTAAGTCACATTTCACAGAACTCAATAACATACATTGATCTTGTTTGACTGATTCATAAGTTAACTTTTCTATAACGTTGCCCTAACTGTATAATGTTGTAGGAATATAAACGCCTTCTGAAACTAGATAAACCATTAGCAATCAAATATACCACCCTCTTTCGAAAATATCATAAGAAATAAGCAATTTAACGAAGCTTTCCAACGAAAGGTTATATCCTAAGATACAGCCAGAAAGAAAAGATTCACTTTGAATATTCACAAGTTTCAGTTCGACAATATTATCAGGACATTTTCATCAAAATGACTAACGTTAGAAGCTAAATCATAATTTAAGAGTTACGAGGCAGCAGAACTCTACGTACAAAGTCAACACTTACAAGTTGTATTCAATGGCATAAATAATTTAATGAACAACGTATATAGAACATGAAAGAAAGTTAATATCAGAATGCTTATTTCAAAGGCATTATACTTTACGTTTTAACATCCTGTTCATTAAATAGTAATATAAATGAAATCTAATACATTTTTATTAAGAATGAGAACTCCTAATCTGTTTACGTACCTTGTACTTTAGCAATTATCAGTACATGAACTACAAGACACATAAACAAGTCAGTGGTTTATTACTTTTATCTCAACGATTGTATTAGATTTTCGCCAGCATCACCAGGGATCACTACATACAGACGCTTATCATAACGACGTAAGTGAAGCGATCGCTGCGATAAAAGCAACTTACAATGGTTGATAATAATCGTGAAAGATTAAAATGCTAACTTATCCGAAGAGGCAAATTGGAATACTCACTTGAAGAGTATCTTTCCATATTCAGGAATAATAATAAATAACCATTTTATATGAACCACAAGCGACAAGCAGATAAAGTATACTCACTGGGTTCTTCTCTATGCTGCTACGTATTCATTTAAAAAAATATCAATCATCAAATGTTCTCTAGCTGGTTGAGGCCGTGTCAAGACTTGGTTGTCGCCTAGACTACGTAAGTCTGGGTAGGAATTAATTAAATAGAAAACAAGTATGTACACTAACATATCACCACCTGTAAATACCAACATTCTGGGGCTTTTAATACATGTTTTTACAGTGCAAAAACCTTAAACTTTTGTGGTTGGTTCATTATCAAATAATGTTATTCTCACTGGTATGTCGGAATAGGAACTTTTGCTGTATATTATTATTTTTTTTATGACTGACCTGCACTTTATCATTGTCGTGTTTGGTACCGTTTAAGTTCTTAAAGACCTCGTGTTGAAGCATCGGTGCTATTTGAAATCAGAGAAATGTTTTTCAATGACATATGTGCTGATTTTTATTATATCCATGTAACTGTCTTGACACAAGTATGAGACTTGATAACACGTACACGAGAATTATAATTTTAGCACACCATTAGCACTCCGAAGAACATGACCCACAGGGTGACCCACAACAACCTCTTACATTTCAAAGGCGAATAAAACAGAAAGTTGTTTATTAAAAATATAAAAATATAAAATGAAAACAGTTTGTAATTACTTTGTTCTGATATGTTCTGTTCTCAGACTCTCCCTAGGAAGACCAACAGCTGCAGCATGCTTCCTTGAAGAACGTTCTGCGGACTGCAAAATAGACTTCTTACAGTCTCGATATTTCAACAGTAAACCTGTTGTTCAGAAGTTTTCAACTCAGTATCAGACAGTCTTCCAATCAGAACCATTTTCACTTCGTGGAACAGCAAATTTTAACGGAAAAGCTCTTTGCATTGTAATCTCAGAACTGATGTTTTAGAAAAACATTTCGACAGTGTACGCGCGATGAGCTCCTGGTCAAACCATAATGTCGATTGAAAACGGTAAGAGATGTAAGTGGAAGCGGTGACCCCCCAACGTTTCTTGCCTCTTCATTGGAAACGCTACAGCCGACTACAAAATGGGTGGTTTTATTAGGTGTTATTTACGATAACTGTATTGTAATTACTGTAAAATTTCAAAATACAATAGAACAGAATAATCACGAAAGGTTTTCAATACCATTTTATAGTTATGAATAAACAAACTGTCTATCTCCAATACTTTTTTGTTTTATTAACCTTTAAAATGTGGGTCACCTTGTACTTCATAGAATAAAGGAGATTCTTAACTGATTCACTGGATTACGCATACATAAAAAGTCTCACGCACGTGTCAAGCAGGGTTGTGAAAAACCTTTTTAAAAAAATGCCAGTGGGTTTTATTGGCTAAAACTGCGTTTTATTGAACAAAATGGAGTTTTATTAAATTTTGTACGTACATTTAAGGCTATATTCATATTATTTAATTAAGCATTTACGTTCTATTGTATACATGAAACCACAGAATTCTCTTGTCGCACAAAGGGAATTCGTGAAGCTCATTTGTGTTTCATGAGGCACACTTTGCACCATTGGCACTAGTTTATATTTCGATTTTTAGAAAGAAGGAAGTAGATAATTTTGTAGAGCAACAAAGAGATGGGTAATTCTACGCAAGTAACACTGCTACGTGAAGAGTATGTTTTGTATGGCGTGATATTTTTTCATTTAATATTGAAACCGGAAGCAGTAGTAATTTCCACCACTTCCGGTATTAGTGGAGAGATTAAAGTGCAGATGAAGCATATTTTTGGGACTCTAAATCTTATCTTGTACCTCCAACTTCCATTCGTGTTTAAGTCACAATGTTTCAATCGTCTCTGGAATCATCTTCATTCTAAAACCTGAAAACAAAAAAAATCGGCACCGAACTTTCTGTGGTACGCTTCTGTCAATTCTATTCACCATTTCTAAGGATTTGTGCAAACAAACGAATTGCCTTAACTTCTGTACCTATTTGTTGCGTCCACTGACTTTAGTTGCTTAAACCTGTTTACAGGCTTCTAAAATCAGTGGAATAAGTATTACTTATCCTTTGTGCACTCAGGGAGTTAAATATGTCCACTGAGTCAATTTTATGTTTGAAACAGCCTTTGTGTAATAGTCACACTTGAGCACTTATTCTTTTATTATCCAGTCTCCTTTGTTGATTTTAACATTGACATTATTGGTTATTGTTTTAATTTTGTATTTTAATTTAATAGTCGCACCAATTGTAATTACTTTTAATTGTAGTTTCCTTAGCTTACCTCAAAACACGCCAAGTATATATTGGAATATTACCTCAAGGTCATCAGTATCGATTTGTAATTAAGTGACCCATGGAGAAAGATATTTTATTATTTGCTTGTACTAATACGCGAGTAAAAACAAACTGAATGTAGTGGTACTGCTTTTTGTTTCAGATTACAGCTGAACATCGTTACTGCGAATTTGATCGATTGCAAACAAAATTCGTTATTGTTCGCATTTTTCTAAATAGTATTCTGTTCTGGAGCCCTTGTCTTGATAAATACTTATTTTTAAGGCAATTCTCAAACTATAGGGATGTACTGAGAAACATGGTTCAAGAAAGTAATTGTATTTACATTATCATTTCAATTCAACATTTTAAGTATATTTTTGGAGGTGGTGTTTGGGTTTTAATTATGTGATTCTGTGATTTTTACTTTTAAAAAAATATCTATTGGGTATTTTTGGGCTGGGGAAAATTCCAACAACCCTGGTCCCAAGACATATAAATGATGTGAAGGAACACACACATCAGACTGAAAGAAACTGATGAGTTGATTTTGAATTTAACGTCCCTTTCAGCAGCGAGGCTTTATGAGACGGGACCTACTGATTAACGTGGAATCCGAATCACATAAGCTCCCGCCAGACTGAAAGAAATATCTATGATTCTAAATACAACGATCCTCCGTCACGTTTTTCAAAACATCTTAAAGATACAAACCATGAAATCGTTAGAATGGAAGTCTTCACAAAATCTTCATAGTCTATAGAACGATAGGCGTGCGAGATATTTTTCATTCTAATGAAGGAACAGCAGTTAATCTCCAATATGGCCAATATGAATAAAAGTTGGAACAGCATCATTCATACCCTCATCCGTCGACATATACTACAAAACCAGCATAAAATTTGTGAAAAGCACGCACTGGACGTCGCAAGACGCTTGTTTTCATACGTGATAATATGTTAGTGTACAGAATTGCTATCTGTATATTAATTCCCACTCAATTTCTCCCTCTAAACTGCATCTGCATGGTATCTCGACACTGTTGTCAGTACAGGTAGATAAAATTCGAATATTGATATTTAATAAAAACCTAACACAACAGAGAAAACCAAGACGAATACCTTCTGAGTTTGTTTGTAAGAGCATTTCACGCGGTTTACATTGACAATCGCAAGCATGGAATTCACTTCCCGGGAAAGATACCTGATCACCTTAAGTATATTTTTTTTTATATACCAATTGTTACGCCAAACAAACATTCAACTACTCACCAATACGGAAATCAATGTACCCTTCCCCTCCCGACATCACCAACATGGAATACGGTTTCTTCATTCCTAACGAATCGCTGCATGTATTCTCTATAATTGGAAGTTCTGGTGTGGATGTGGCTGCTGACATCCCAGCTGCTCCTACAAAAATAACGAAAAATAATATCAATAATGAATTATTATTATTATTATTATTATTATTATTATTATTATTATTATATAGGCAGGGTGGTTCAACTTAAAACTGTAATTTCAGGAACACTTACTGAGAACTTGAACTAGTATTAGTTAAGATATCCTTGGTCCTTGAATGAAATAGGACAAGTCCAGACATTAGACCTCAAGCGAAAATCGCGACTAAAATGTACGATACAGAACAAGTAAGTACTGTCTCCAGAGCCGTGGGTCAAGACGAGCCGTGGTCCAGAGCGGCAATTTTTTTCGCATAATTATTTTTTCATACTCCAATCCTAGGAAGAAGTACTGCAACAAACAACCTGCTTCAAACAGCACATATTGCTCACAGTTTTACCTTTTTGCATAAGTAGTCTTAATAATAGTTGATAGAGAACGGAAAGTTAAATTCACGAATACAAAAGAGACGTTAGCTTGTTTAGTGCAAATTTTCCAATTAGTTTAAAGTTACAAGGTTGTTTCAAAATAAATGGTCCACCCTCCTTTTAAAAGCTTGTAAATATCGTGCTCTGAGACAACCAACAAAACAAATATGAAAGAACCAAATAGAAAGAGCACATACCTGGCACAGCCACGAAGAATTTAACAGCATCCCGATGACCGTGGAAAGACAACTGAGCCTGGGCCATCGAACAATAAGGAACAAAGCTTCCTGGTGTTATCTTGTTTTTGTTGTCCGAATACACACGGACTACACCGCCAGGGACTCTTTGGTTCGAACTTGGAGTACTACCTCCACTCGGTCTGCTGCCCGCATCTGCACAATAACATACAATTTTAATTTTTTTTGGCTTTTACATGTTCGCAATACTTCAGGAATTTCATAATCAACACAACAATAAAAAATGCAGTTACGTCACTTTTTACAATAACAAGAAGGAACAAAGTGTATAATTAAAATGAACAAGCCCAAACAGTATTAATTAACTGACCGAACCATGTATATAAGTTTCTGTTTAATACAAAGATCATTCAGGTCTTACAATACACCTGTATTTATTACAGTACAATAAAGCCAGCTTAACATTCAAAGAATAGCCTCCCCTATTGGACTGTCTACGACCACTTTCTTGTTAATTCGTCGATTGTCCTAGGAGGTAAAGGAGTCAGTAATTGCTGTTTCCATCTCCTAGTGGTTGTTCAAGCATTGTGATTTCAGAAAGTGCGCTAATGACCGAAACAGGTAGTAATCAGACGGGGTTAGGTCAGGACTATATACCGGGTGTGGTGGCATTAGTTGAATGGCATCAATTTTCTGAATTTTTTATTGCTTCTCGAGTCGACGTGGTTTTGTTCTGTTGCAGCAGGGTGTGGTTTCGGTTCACCAATGCAGGATATTTTTAGCGTAGTGCAGTATACATCCGTATTGACTATTCGGAATGAAGGTCGGCATTGATGATACGATCGTTAGGAACGTACTCGAAGTGAATTACCCCTCATAATTCCACCACACACAAAGACTTCACGCTCGAAATGGTCCTGTTTGATGACCAGTTCTAGAGTTGACCCTTACTCAACCATTGTTTTTGTACATTCGGATTTCGAAAAACATTTTTTTTATCCACTTTTCGTCGCATGTGACTACCCGTTTCAGAATACCCACATTCGTGAATTCTGCAGCAGTTGTCGCCACTCACTCACTCTCCTTTGCGTCTGAGTTGAGGTCAAATCCGAAGCTCCTGATGATTTTCCCAGCTCGTGGTGCACTACAATGAATTAGGACATGCCGAATTGGTTTCACAATCGTAGTCTTGCCGAATTTTCCTCAATACCATGTCACATGAGCTCAGAACATGTTACCCTGAGGAGCCTGCAAGAAATTTCTGGGATCAACGAGCTGCTCTGCTGTGGTACCACTGCGTATATACCTAGTTCAATTACCAGACGCTGTGTTAACGCCACTAAAAATAGACTGAAGATGATAACGGAGTGGTTAAATAGTTTGCTTGTCACAGTACATTCTGGGCCAGTTTGAACTTGTACTTACGGTCGATCACGGCGTATACACGCACCTGCTGTTTGGGTTGTGGAAATATTGAAAGACTTCCGACTGACCTTTGTGTAGTCTGTTCAGGTAATCAGCATTACTTTAGGAAAGACCCTAAAATCTAGCAGAATGTAAATACATAATCGTTTTTTTTTTTTTTTAATTCTTAGAGTATGTTGCTCTAAAAAAAATAAATTAAATTAAAAATTTGACTGATACACACTATCAAAATTTAAAACCAAATTTCCTTCAACCAAAGAATTCTTGGGTGAAGAATACGGTATTTTACGGGTAACAAGGATATTTTGGGGATCCATCAGAAAGATGCCCCCAGGTGAAGATCACAAATTAAAGATAAAAATGCGTATAACGAACATTACGGGACTTCCCGATAAAAAGACACCATACATAAAGCTTACGTGGTTCTTCCAGCATTTCTTGCAGTATTTTATAGTGATCTGAATACCAACACTAGATTTCGAGCACCAAATATAGATAGAAAAGTAATACGAGAATTTTGCACATAAACACATTGTTACTATGGGAGAATCGTGCACAAGAGTCAATCTCGGGCAAATTATACCTCATACAAATCTATTTCAATCTATTCAACTTATTTATGCATACATATTGGTGATCAAAACTAGAAAACAAGTTATCATCATATTACAGAAATAAAACTATATGGCGCAATCAAATTTACAAATGGTCGCTGTGCAAGCAAGAGGTCGTTTATCTACATGATGTTGCTATGAATATCATTGGTTGCACATTGATTTCTCAGTTCACACGCCGATCAGCTACCCTGAGTCTCGGACCCAGAACGTTTTTATTAAAATCCGTACTTTCCAATACCACAAACATTACATTAGATGCCATACTTTTACCTCGCATAAAGTAACTTCAAAATAATCTCGTTTCCACAGAAAGCAATTCCGTAATCAGTGAGTACTCTTAGCTTCTTTGCAGCTACATAACTAGCGAACGAGCCTTTGGATCCCATGTTCAGTTGCAGGCCCACGTCTCATATAGCCTCGGTGTAAAAATGGACGCTAACCTCAATCCAACTAACGATGTTCTCTAATTATTATTTTCTTTCAATTCAATTGGAATGAAGTACTCTGACATTTGATTTTCAAAAAATGCATAACAATATACGTTGAAATACTTACGAAATTCTGGATTAAACAATTCGACATTTCCTTATGAGCAGCATGCGAATGAAAAAGTTAATCAATGGTAACAAAGTAAATGGCATTTATCAAAATGGCAAATGGCTGGGAAACATCCCGTATGATGAACAACTAATGCTAACTAACCCTTCTTTCCTCTGTCAGTGTTCGATGACTACGGCTCCTCTACCTTATTAAATCTCTTTTACTTTATTTTTTAAACTTTTCATATTTCGGTGGTTGAGGACCACACATCCAACACATAATTACTAACAGAAAATCAAATTTAATCTTTAAGTTTTACGTCCCACGGTTATGCCGGTTAGGCTAAAGGAGACGGTGATTATGAGAAATGAATCAAATGGTGGAATGAAGAAAGTGGAAGGAAACGGGAGAACCCCGAGAAAACCCACGCACACGGTGTATTAATCAATTTAATTACTATAACAATTATTAATTAGCGATTAACATAGTACATTACAAATACTATTGCATACAAGCATATACTCAATAATATACATAGTTTTCTCCTCTTGCATTAACAATATTATATATTATTTTATATTTCTAATTATTCTAATTTTCCCTTAGTTTGCTCATTATTTACTCTTAATGTCATATACGATGGGAATAGACAAATCATCTTAAATTCTTTATATTTACACTTTTCACAAAGTTCTTTAACTCATAAATTTCCTTAATTCAAGTCACAAACTGAAATATATTTTCTTTATTCAATATGATAAATGAGAGCTTTACTTACTTTCCGACAAAGGAACGGATATAATGACTCCATTTCCCGTTCCTATCCATAAGCGACTAGATGAAATCAAAAGAGCTGTGATTCGAACAAAGGAAAAACCCAGACGTCCCGTTCCTACAACAAAAACATCAATCAGTTTAAGTAGTTGGCTGTAATTGACTGGAGTATCACACAGCCACAGAGAATTTTCTGAAAATACCTCTACGAGATACATTTTCCATCATAGAAGTGTCAGCAAGAGAAGGGCTCTGACGGCTCGCAGCGACATTGCTACTACTCACGTGTCAAGGATTTTTTTTTCGGTGCATCTATCATGCCAATTTAATTAATGATGTAAGACAGTGACTGTGGTTGGTAAAACTAGCAGCAGAGTAGGGGCTGCAATTTCCCTCCGAATGTGTAAGAAACTTCCGAGTCCATCTCTTGTTGACCCTACTGTAGTACAGCTGTCGGCAGAAATATTATTAAGAACGACAAAAAAGAAAGGAATAAGGAAACTCCATTTGTAATAATGATCAAAGAATGTTTCGTGTAGAGTGGAAGTATGTGAACGGAAGAAAGATGGTTCAATTAATATTTGCAAAACTTTGGGGCAGAGAGAGAGGAAAATAAATAACTAGTACATACCCACAAAACTCTTAACAGTTTTACCGACACAGGGTTTTACATATATTTATACTAATATTAAGAAAAAAGCTCCCCACTACAGCCGTTGCTTTCACAATTACACAAATTATCTTCCACAAAGAGGAAGAGATGTATTAAATCACACTTAAAATATATTATTTTCGTTCTTGCTGAATCACTGGAAATATTTTAGATTCGTTATGAATAATTATTCCCTATCTTTCCATCAGCCATCTAACAATTAGAAAAATTGCTCCTGTCTTCCAATGAAGTAAGTATGATCAACGGGTTCATTTATTAGCACACAAAATGTGATTATTTGTTTGCTCTCACATACTTTACATTCCAGGGGACATTCAATGAATACTGATGTCAGTAGGCAATTTGAGAGAAAAAACAGAAATAACGTCTCGAAAATGCAATCTTTCAGTTTTACGTCCACGGTTATGCCGTGTAGGCTACAGGAGACGGTGATGAGAAATGAATGAAATGGTGCAATGGACAAAGTGGAAGGAAACGGCAAAACCCTCAGAAAACACACGCGCATGGTGCTTGTCCACAAAGTTCACCTGGTGCGAGCTGGGATCGGACCAGGGACCCCATGCGAAAGAGGCTAACGCTCTATCACTGAACCACCGCGGCCCCCAAATAACATCTCGAATCATAATTCGAAACAGAACCATGGGAGACTTGGGATCACTGTAGAGCAGTTATTTATGTCTCTGGAGTAGGGCAACATCGTTCAACTGTGCTGGGTAGCTTGTTGGGGTTTAGCGTCTCTTTCAGCATTGAAGCTGTACAGAGACGTAGACCTGCCTTAAGCTCGAATCGGAACGACCGTAACGGTTCAATGCACTTCCATCAGGAATTGAACCTAAACCACCGTCCGCTAATCACTAGACCAGCGAGAATGGTTATGCATGATAGGAATTGACAAGCTGAATTATTAGAAGTACATGTATAAGGTAAAATCAACTGAAAAATATAATACAAACTTGTAATTTTTTGAAAATGAGACTTAAAATACACCATAGGAAATGACCGACAGCTACATAAAGATGGCACCACATACATTAAATATTTCTCTAAATATAAAGGAATACACACACACATATACAGGATGCTTCTAAACAACACCGACAACGTTTGAGAGGACATCCCTGACACCAAGATAAGACAAAAAGTACACACAAACCTGGGTGCACAAATGCTTTCTTTCGGAGTTATATGCTGCCGAAAACATGAAATAAATAAATAAATAAATAAATAAATAAAACCTTTAAAGGTGCATAGTTCCAAAACTATGGAACCTACCGTAGTCGGGTCAAGACTTCACTTAGGAAGTACTATGTGCCCTATACGAATATCCATGTTTCAGAATCCTGCCGTACTCACGCAACAATTTTTATAGAGGGAGTTTGGCTACGAGCATATATTTGGTCTAGGAATTAATTCGTGCGGGTGGACAAGAGATGGCGCAACGAACGGAGCCTCCCACAGTTCCGTGTATCCACACATGTGTTGCAAACCCCTGTCATCGCGTATCGTTCGTAGTATAGGGCAGTGGATTAAAGCGTCAACAACACCAGTTTGTAGTTAAGTGAACATGGCGCAATTTGTGCCTGATAAAGTGTTTTTGCGGGGTGTCCTGCTGCATTACTTTAACATGCAGAAAAGTGCGACTAAAAGTCATCGTATTTTGGTGGAAGTGTATGGTGACCATGCTCTAGCTGAGCGAACGTGTCAGAAGTGGTTTGCACGGTTTAGAAGTGGTGATTTCGGCTTGGCAGACCAAGAGCGAGCTGGACAGCCAAAAAAATTTCAAGACGAAGAATTGACAGCATTGCTCGAGCAGGATTCGTGTCAAAAACGCAGGAACAACTTGCAGCAGCATTAGGCGTTGATCAAACAACAGTCTCCAAACGCTTGAAAGCCATGGGAATGATTCAAAAGATGTCACATTGGGTTCCACATGAATTGAAAGACAGAGACGTTGAAAGACAAAAAACCATTTGCGAATTGCTGCTTCAACGACAGAGCAGAAAGGGGTTTCTGCATCGAATTATTACGGGTGATGAGAAGTGGATCCATTACGAGAACCCTAAACGAAAAAAGGCCTGGGTGAAACCAGGTGAACCAGGTCCATCACAACCAAAACGAGATATTTACTGTGCAAAGGTTATGCTGTGCATATGGTGGGATATGAAAGGTGTGGTGTACTATGAGCTGCTGCAACCGGGTGAAATTATGAATGGAGAACGTTATCGACGACAATTAATGCGTTTGAAGCAAGCTCTGGCCAGAACACGACCGGAATGGGAGAACAGACATGATAAACTTATTGTTCAACATGATAACGCTCGCCCACATGTCGCAAAACCGGTCAAAACCTATTTAGAAAATGTCGGATGGGAAGTTTTATCCCACCCACCGTATTCACCAGACGTTGCTCCTTCGGACTACTACTTGTTCGATTGCATGAACAACGATTTGATTGGACAGCGGTTTACTTCTTCAGAAGATATCGAAACATGGGTCTCTGACTGGATCGCATCCAAGGATGAGGACTTCTTTCGCCACGGAATCCGTACATTGCCTGACAGATGGGCGAAAGTGGTGGCTAGCGATGGACAATATTTTTCTTAAGGTATTTATGTATTTTGTGTTTGTACTACAGCTTCAATGTGTGCGTACCAACCGCACGAATTAATTCCTAGACCAAATAATTTGAAATACTCACCAACTACCTCTATAAAAATTGTTGCAGAAGTACTGCAGGATTTTGAAACTTGCGATATTTGGATAGGGCACATACTAGTTCCTAAATAAAGTCTTGACCCGACTACGGTAGGTCCCATAGTACTGGAGCTATGGACTTTTAAAATTTATTTTTTCATGTTTTCGGCAGGCGAAGCATTTGTGCACCCAGCTTGGTCTATACTTTTTGTCTTATCTTGGCGTGAGGAATCTCCTCCCGAACGCTGTCGGTGTTGTTTTGAAACACCCCGTATAAGGTTAGAAGAAACATGTGTATATAACTCGCCAAGTACAAATACGGTTATACGGTTATCTGTAGAATGAGGTCCGTATGGGCAAACTCTTATTCTAAGTATAATTAAAAGTTCGTTTCACTCATGAATTTGTAAGAGACATTATTGGGTAAACGAAGAGTTACTTAATGTAAAGCCATTAAACGACAAAAAAATATCACATTCAAAAATGAGATATAGATACTATAAATACTACCATAATTTCCTTTACAAATACATACATTTAATTACAAAGACTATACTAAAATATTTTCACTTTCATCTTCTGGCAAACATTATATTGCAATGATCTCTCAGCTACAGAAACACCAAGTCCAAAGCATCAATAGAAATAATGAAAATTGTTACGTGGATCCAATTCTCCATAATCTCGTAAGTACTAAATCTTCCGAAACTAAGAGGAATATTTCTTTTCTATTTATGATCCTAATGAACAATATTTTTTTTTATATTTTAATATTTATTTATTTATAAATAAAATATAAATTTTGCACTGTCGCTGCAACCGGATTGGTCGACGTGAGAGTAGCGCTGAAGATCATACGCCAGTTCGCGTGATGCGTACTATGTATCAGAAAATTTGAGCCCTCCCGCTGGTCTAGTGGTCAGTAGGTGCGCATTTCGTGCATGTGGTCCCGGTTTCGATCCCGGATGAAGAAGCAGCACAAAGAATTAATTTCACAATCATTTCACTAATCATCTGTCTCCTTTGGCCTACAGGCCTTAACTGTGAAACGTGAAACTAATAAATATATATATTCAAGAAATTTGATTATGGTAATATCATGGGTAAATGTACTAAGGTGTAGAACTAAGTCGTACTGTAAAATTCTAGGCAATGAAATGTTTCTACTATTGTGGTGTTTCTACGAAACTGATTTCAATCACTTATAAGATGACAATTCTAGATTACATGTTGTTGCTGCTACTGAGAGTTAGTATAAAGAGAACGCTCTAACCTCAATCTCATTAAATACCGCTTTCATTGAACCGGCTTCGGAACATTTATCCAACTTCCACTGCACAACTGAATGAAATTTTGAAAAGAGAATGGTGGACTACTGAAAAGGATACAGACAATCTAATCGAGATCTAGCACACCGAGTTACAGCTTTTATTCCAGCATGAGATTCTCACAGGCCGAACACTTCAGGAGTGTCCAATTACTTTCTACTAGATAGTACAATACCAGGCTGTCCCAAAAGTTCTGAACCATACAACAAGGAAAATGAAACAGACTAATCTTTATTCAGCAAAGTACAGGCCATCATGTTCGATAACCTTCACTCATCTTTGGGGCAACAGTTCAATCTGAAGGCGATACCAGGTGGCAGGTTTAGAATAGAAAACATCGCGACAGGCAGCATGCACCTCATCATATGAATTGAATTGCTGACCACACACGAAATGTCAGAGAGAGCGAAACAAACCATAAGGTGGAACATCTGGACTATAGGCAGGATAAGATAACAACTCAAACCTGTCAAGTTCAGCCAGGTGTTGGTCACACTTCGAGACCGATGACTCGGAGTATTGTCAATTTGCAGCAATAACCTCTTCCTCCTCGTTAATGCCGGATATTTGTCGTTCAGAATGGCATAGACTCTTCGTAGTTGTCAGAATACAGCACGACCTTCTAGAACAAACTCAAAATGAATTATCCCAATATTCCAAACACAAAGAACTTTCTCCCAAATCTGTTCTGTTTCACATTGGTTAGAGTTTCCTGTCCTTTTCTCGCCCACTGTTTACGTGCGTCAGCGTTTTTCAAAAATGCCCGTTTCTCATCTGTCACAATTCTCCTCCAGAAACGAAGATCACGGTTTTTTTTCTTTCTTTTTTTAAAAAAATAAAAAGTGGCAAATAGCCACTCTGTCAGCTCAAAGACTTGCTCGGGGCTGTTTATGACGTAATCCATGGCATGCAATCGATGGTTTACGTCGATTTGGATGCTCCACTCTTGCTAACACACATGTACTCGATTGTGGTTCAGCACTCACAGCATCTTGCAGAGGACTGTTAGTGTCCGTCGGAGGTCTAACCTTACGGGGTTCGTCCGCGAGGCACAAATCATCCTAAGTAAGTTTTGTAAACCAACGGGAAGCTGTCGATCGATCCAGTACTGCTTTGTTCTCTACACAACAAATTTCCACCGCTGCAGCTTTTTGCAGTTAATCTTTTTTTTCTATAAAAATCGTACCACAGCTCGAATTGCAATTTGATCCTCACTCATGTTGCCTTTTTTGAATTTACGGGAACTCTCGCTACACACGCAGTACTTGCTTCCACTTGATCCCACGAACTTGTCCTCTACGTCTGCCAACAGTTTTCACTTGTGGCGCCACCTACCCTCCCAACGTTTTACCTCATGCAGGTCAATGTGCTGATGGTGCAGGACTTCTGGGATAGTCTGGTATTTTATATATCTATTTACAATTAAAAAAAATAAAACATTACGCAGCTATGCAACTATAATATCTCCGTTAAGTTACTTCTGCCTCTATTGATGCTTTGGATGGTTCAGTCTCCTTAATAAAACACTATCACCATTACCAATCAGATGAAATCTCACCACAGGTGTCTGCCATTTCAGAAACATAGAAAAGTTATTACATTAAAATTAACAAGACACCAATGCTTCTGCAGTTACTTAATATCAAAGCAAGACAATATCCACAGAAATCCAGACAAAGCCAATCATGCAAGAGACAAGACAGCCACTTACAATACTAGAAAAACCCTAACGTTTACTATTACGTTAAGAAGAGAAAACGAATAGTAAATAAAGAGAAATAGAAAGAGACTAATAAGCAAAGCAAAAGTAAAAGTAAAAGCGAAATAATGAAAAACAATAAATATAAATGTGATTACTACCTCCTGGGAACACAGCTAAGTGCAGAGAGCAATGTTGCAACATCCAAAGGAAGCATAGAATAAGACAATAAATAACCAAGATTAGCACAGTACGAAGCATTTGGATCACTGCAAAACTTGAAAGTAAATCTAGCGTTGGTGTACGGAATCACACCTCAGCCTTACACAACAACGACGGTTCACTTACTTGTTAAAGGATATCAATCCTAAGAAAACAGGGCTGAAACTGTATTGAAAGTGTCTTTCCACTATTTTAGCTAAATCAAAAAAGATATTCGACTAGAAGGTATTCGTATATTTTTAATTGTTGTTTATTTGATAGTACATCGAATATATCGAACTTCGTATTTAACAAATGTAATGCTACTTTTATATTACTCCATTTGTAGTCGAACAGAAGGAGACTTTGCTGAACAATCTGATAAATATTCCACTTGTCTATCAACTTTCAATCCGATGCATTTAAGTTATAAATTAGCATTGATTATGTTACTTTGCTCATTTCCTATTTCTTTTGAAATGTATTATTTTGTCTTTAATTCATCTCACATAATTATCGTATGCATTTATACTCAGATATCTTTGTTATCGCTCGAAGATATTAACAAAGAAAAGTCACGGGTATACATATAACATAATTCAAAAAAAGATCGATCACAAATATATTTCATTTTATTTAAATTAAAGAATGCTCATCAATTTTACATACTCGCATATTATATGGGTGCGCGTAATTAAAATGATAGAACTTTCAACTATACAACGTATCCATTGTCTTCTTCCATTAAGCATAATGAAGCAAAAAAAAAAAAAAAAAAACATAATCATCAAAAAATGTTTGACGGGACGGGACAAATCATTGCGATGCAATTTTTAATAGTGTAATTCTTGAAGCAAAACAGAATTTGTTTTGGATTGATTTGAGAAATTTTGTCGATAACTGCAAACGTTCATATTCGTTCAATATATATAAAACAAACGCGATAAAAATGCTATGGCCGAAGCTAACTACGAGTAAAATTTAAAGCGTTTGACAAGAAGAAGTAAGTATATATGCATATTTCAGAAATTGAATCAAAGCACATTGAAAAGCTATGAAACAGACTGAACAGCCCAGATAAATATACAGAACATAGGTAACATGCAAAGAAAATAAAATTATAATAAACAAATACCACTCCTAAGTTATGAAATTTAACAGTCTGTAACTTTTTCCTTTCTTTAATGATGCAGTATGGTATGAGTTCAACAGCTATGAAGAAACATATGGTGCACAGTTACAGATACTGAGATATCCGCTCTTAGCTATGCTAATATCATTAGACAAGCAAATGATATTTATTTATTTATTTATTTATCTGACACTACATAGTAGCCTTCACAATTACTTTCTGCACAATGTTCATGTAATTCGACTTTAAACTTCTGTTACTAATTTGGAAGGCCTTTAGAATGCAGATAATAGGACTGCAACTTGTATTATTGTTAAAAAGGTGCATTTATTTACTTACAACGGAGTCAGCATAGTTAAAACTTTTCAGAGAAATGTTTACTTAAAGCAGAACTTTTAAATCAATAGGTTTCCTTAATTCTTAACTCCCGCGTTTCTCTCTCTCTACAGACAATTATTAAATCCGATCAAATTCCTGGAATTTGGTAACAATACGATTATCAGCTTCTGCACAACATATAGCCTTAAGTTTAGAAGCTGGTATTTTGAAAGACAGAGAATCACACGCAAGTTTCAACGTGAAGTAAGCATAAGCATTAGTGAATGAAAGCGATGTTTCCATGCAAGGAATTATAAAGCATACAATATACGACATCGTACACACAGCGTAACTTACTTGTACACACTTTCTTATGCAGTTTCAGTCCTGTACTATACCATCAATAAAATCAAAAGCTTAAATAAAAAAGTCATCTACCATAAAAGATAGAACTAGATCTCTTTAATCTAAAATTAAAAATATTTCTTGTTAGGTGCTACTTTCACCAAAACTTACATCTACATATGTGATTCATCAACCATGCACTCTTTTTTATACACACATTTATATTGTCAATATAGTGGAGAAGGTTGTAAATGTATTTGAAATAGTATATGTGAATGTAAATGGTAATCTTTATATAGGTATATGTTTCTAAGATAAATCAAGTATGAATCAACACCTACTTTATATGAATGAATATAACAGAAATAAGGAAGGTTTAAATTCAATTAATACAACATTTAAAAAATGTTCAGTATTCAAAGTAGTTTTTCTTTACTCAACAAATCCATGTATGCCATCACTCAACAAGCCCACTGAATGTCAGAAATATTAAACATCTGATAGTTGTAGAACTTACGACTATCTGGATTCTACAGTATGTCCTTAAGTCATACAATGTGATTACATGTCATAAGCAGCTCACAATGTTAATCTCTTCCATTAGATTTTTATCTATTTATTGCGTTAAATATGAACGCTTAAATTAAGGATTTCATTTGTAGCTTTACCCAGCCCATCCACATATTTCTATGAGACAAAAACTAAACTAAAGTAGTTAAGCACAAAACTGGTCACTGGCAGAAAAACTCTGAAAATTACTGAATCACTTGGCAGGAGAATAAAGAAAAGACGCAACACCAAGTCTTTGTTCAAAAATTATCCGTTCAGATTGTTTTGTAAATAGAATACCCGTATAAAAGAGTCTTCTTAACAGTAAACAATTCTCGTTCATACTAAAAGCCAAATGAAGAGGACATTAGCGAATGTTGAAGCATTTCACTGAAATAAAACAGCAGAAAGGCTGGTAAAATCTTCTACAAAATATAATGTTTTACGTGCGTCATTATATTACATAAACTTTTTTTTTAACTTTGCTACAATGCTTGTACATAGGAAGCATGTAATAACTATTTATGATATTATATGATAAATAGAGAGAACATCCGATTTTTCCCATATCATATATCACCTAGATGTGAGAAATCAACTAAATTCAAATGCCAACGAGATCGACAACCGGAAACCGGGTTAGCTGCTCACAATGCCGGAGCGCTAACCACTATCTTCCCCGGTCACATTTCGTCTAACTAGTTCAGTATCAGCCTTAAGAGTGAAGATATGAGGCCGGTCGAAGGGCGAAACAGTTTGACCACTGATACGGTAAAGTGGTGACCCAGATTCATTCGCGCATTTTTCGTTGTTTGACTTTTCAACTTTTGACATAAGTGGCAGAGAAAACACTAATTGAAGAGCGTGTAAGTGACCTTCGACTGTTCATCCGCCCACCTGTTTATGTATAGCACGATAACTTGAGTCAAATTTATCACATTTTAACGGAAATTTCGCAGGTGATATTTCCCAGACTTAGTTGATAAGGAGTGAAATCCGTACAGAATACGGGACTAAAATCACTTCGATATAAAATATGAAACTAAAATCACAATGGTAATTTTATAGATTTTTTTATTTTATTTTGATGCGGGTAACATCGCATACAAATTTATTTTCCTAATCATACCCATTACTTTAGGTTTAAGCCAGTCAAGAATAAGGGGATGTTCATTTTAATAAATGTTCCCCCATGTATTTCGTAACCATTCTAAAATTTCCATAAAACATAACGCGTGTTTCCTTTGAGAATTAAGATTACCTCTATTGCTTGGCTTGAAAATAGTAAGAGAATATGGGAATTCTTTGAAGCTTTCGCACGAAACCCACTACTTATGATTGTAATCCTCATCCCAACTTTACAAATAATAATAATAATAATAATATTGAAAGAACGGACCTCTCTATGTTTAAATTAACTTTGTTTATTCGATTCTTTTTCACAGCAGTTTGAAGAAATTGTTCTGTGTGAGAAATGGAAATTTCTCGTGAACAGTATCAGGTAAATTCAAATGTAGTTTATCACCAAAGCAATGCATCCGAGCAACTTCATTTGGCTTTTGGAGATGAAATACCACCTAATTAGACCATGTTTAATTGGTTTCTCGAAGTCCACCGTGATCGCACATTGCTCCTTGATGAATTTCGTGACGGTCGTCCATCTAGTCTGTTGTTGCCAATAATAATGTTGGTGCTGTGCGTGAAATAATTTAGAGAAATATGCATGTGGCATACCATGAGATTCAGATATCCTTGAACACAAACATGAAGGCAATACATGATTTTGAATGGTCACCTGAACGCACGGAAACTTTCAAATCTTTGGATCCCACACACCTTGGTTGAAGCTCAAAGACAGGCTCGTATCAATTGTCGTAATGAAATGCTTAAAAAGTTCAGCCGAGGTAAGTAATATTTGATGTACTAATTACAGGGGACGAACTTGGATCTGTTCATATGAACCCGAAACTAAACAACTGAAACAATTCTTCGAGAAGTACTACCAAGAAAACGATAGCTTGTTTCTTCGGTAATACAGGACATGTGGCAACGATAGCTTCAAAACATCGAAAGACTGTAAATGCTGAAAAGTAGAAGATAACTTGTTTAGCAGAGGTCATCAGTGAATTGCATAAAACCAAGTCAAAACGGCGCATCATTCTGTACCACCAAAACGCCAATTCCAATTCAGCACAACAAACTGTTGATTTTTTGGCCAGTAAAAGTGTTTAATTAATGACTTATTATTCGTATTCGCATGATTTATTATCTAGTAACTTCGTGTTTCCGCTCATAAAAAATAAGATATGTGATTAGCAATTAGTGTTTCCTAAAGCGGATGCTGATGCATTCCGAATAGCGATTTGTAAGATAGCCGTATATATATATATATATATATATATATATATTTCAAAATTGGTTTGAGCGTATGCAAAAGTGTAGCGATCTTAATGGTGAATATTCTGAAATACAATATTTTTTCCAGCAGTCGACGTATACATGCTACTCAATATTGCTTTTAAAGATTAATTAGGTAATAGTGTTGGTGTTTCGGAAAAAATGAAGTGAAATTTTTGAGTTTTACGTCCCACGGTTATGCCGGTTAGGCTAAAGGAGACGGTGATGATAAGAGATGAATGAAATGGTGGAATGAGGAAAGTGGGAGGAAACGGGAGAACCCCGAGAAAACCCACGCACACGGTGTTTGTCCACCACAAAGTTTACTTGGCGGGAGCAGGGTTTGAACCCGAGACCCCAAGCACCAGAGGTGAACGCTCTACCACTGAGCCACCGCAACCCTTGGTGTTTTTCGGAGTATACTTCGTAGAAAAACAAACAGAAAAATATTAACATTTTAATGTAATACAATAACGGAAAAAATGAACTGGCCAAGTTACCGAACCTGGGGTCTCAAACTTCTGTGCCAATATCCTAACATTATGCTAACCATTCGTCTTCAGACCAGCCATATATCTTCAAGTTTGGTAAAGACTGTACATAACCGAACGACTGTCTGCTTTTCTATGTCTTCAAATTTCTGACAAAATCTTGCTCTAATAACTGAACTTGATTATGTGACGTACGATGTGGCATTACCTTATTTATTTAACATTTTCAACATATTATTTTGTGTAAAAAGAAAATTCACAATGCTCTCTTACCATCAATAGTAAGCCTTGAAGACTTATCTACCCATTTAGATTAGTTTTCTTGTCTCATAGAATATTTATTTCGCGCAAAAATTTATATATCTTTCAATAATTACTGTAAACTGCTTCCCACTACATTTGACTTTGCAATGAAGTAACACATTGCAACAGATAACACACACGGTAATATTTATATATTAATAGAACGAAACCATGGTTCAACCTATATCGAAGTGCAAGATATCTTAACATAAGCAGAATTTTCGGATAGAAATAACTTACCCAACATTTTGCTAACGTAAGGTTCTATATCTACGTCTTGTAGATGTTGGTACGTATGAGCGTGGTAAAGACGTAACGTAGAATCCAAACGTATTGAAACCCAGACTCCATCTCCCAGCCACGCCATCTGCCTCACTTGGCTCTCTCGACGTGGATGAGCATCAAAAGATTTCTGAAAAAATTAATAAATAAAAAAAACTTTAATATAAAAAGAAGATAATAGGTTCACATTTGCTTCAAGAACAAAAGAATTTGCTGAAAAATTTTATATAATGAAAATATAACATTTGACATAAAACAGAAGCAATCACAGAAAAGAAACATAACTATATATTTTAATGCAAAATACTTGGATATTTCATAAAGATATATAAATAAAAAGATGTGAATTAAATTTCAGAAGTCTACCTTTGTATTAAACAGAATATAAGAAAATCTGAAAAATGGTAACAGAGAAATGAGAAGAAAGAAATATCCGTACACAATACTCATCAATTTAATGGAAACACCTCAAGTTGGAAATACGTCAGATGTCTGGGTTGGCAACGGTCAAGCGGCGATTGCAGCGCCAGGCTGTTAGCGGTGAGGTATTAGAGTAAACTGCGTCCTCCAGGCCGTCCTTTCTGTGCAGTGGACTGACCAGACGGTGATACTGTAAAATGGACGATCTCTCTTATTTTCAAAGAAGGCAAGTAGTTGCGCTACGTTGTCTAGTGCGAGCGTGACGAAAGTAGGAAGTGTATTGAGTGCATTGCGAGGGACAGCGTCTAAAGGTGGTAAAAACCTACAAAACTCACGGCAAAACCACATCGATGAAGAGCAAGAGTGATCGGAAGAAAACTCTCCGTAACAGGTCCCAATGAGAACTGAAGTATAATGTCACTCAGAATTGTATGACTGAATAGCAAGTAACTGAATAGCTCAAGCATTACTTCCAGCAACTTATGTCGACAATCACAGTTCAGCAGCGAGTTACATGACACGTAACATCGATTTATACAGACCAAGCCGCTAAGGGACCAAACGCTTTAGCACAACGCCAATGGTGCCATGATCATGTAACATAGAGCGCTGACGACTTAAAACGCGTGATATTGTCAGATGAGTCATTATTCAGCTTATTTCAAACCACAGCCCACAGAGATCGAATCCTTATTTAGAGCAATCAAACTGAAAAACAAAGGAAGCAGGTATCATACAAGTAACAAGAACCAAAGAATTCGATCTCGAAAAAGATTAAAGCTGCCCGTCACTAATTACTTTTAAATCTATACTTCGAACACTTGCAAGAACAGTATATTGTAATAATCTATTTGTAAGTAACTTACATATAGTAACCAAAAATAATGGAAAACATGTAATAGCTAATAAAACGTAAGACTGCCGTTAGCCGGCACAACTGATCGTAGAATGGAGGCAATAGAAGACATGAACAAAAATAGAGTACCAATCCTCATGTACTGCAGTATTCAGTTCAGTCAGTGAGGATATCTGGTCTTTAGTCCGAGAACAGATGTTCATTAACTTTTACGTCTGATGGGAGCTGTTGTTCATAAAACCACGCCACAACAGACACAGCAATGTGAACTGTCATATCGGAAACATCTGGACCATGAGATGCTCGTAATCACCCAAAATGTTCACACAGTCCCTACGATCCACAGCACACAGGGCCACCGCCATGTTTTACGGTAGGGAGAACCACCACCTTAGATATACTTGCGCCAGCTAAAGGTGCACCGATAATTTGGCCTTTTTGAAACTCAGGAAAGACTCTTATTTTGCATCCCCACCGTCTGAGCACTTCAACACATGCCTCTGTTCTATGTCGCCTGACGTACTATAAGCGATCAGCTGCACATACATCTGAAATGTTGTTACCTCACACATTTTACGTGTTGCAAACTGCAGGTTTTATTATTATTTTGATAACAATCTGTATGTGTATCACAATAATAAAAGCTTATTAACAACCTGACATAGAAATTATTTGTTTTCCAATGGTTACTTACTTCTACAGCCATAGTACGTGGATCTACGACATGAATTTTATTCCTATAACCACACCATACATGTCCATGTACAGCAGCCATGCATCGTATCGAATGATGAGGTTTGCCGAGGTCCAATAAGTGATAGTTACTAAGATCCCACTGACCGTCGCTTCCTCTGCGGAATATTGCTACTGTTCCATCTGCTAATGCCGCTAGAACTCGTCCATGGACATGACTACAACAACAATTTAAAGCTTTAGTTTCGGTAATAGTCAATAAAACAGAAAACAATACATATACTAAGCCCTATTTAAGGTACTTTAACAAAAAGAAATTGGTCAATTTCATTGGTAAAACAATGGAAAAAATATTTAAGAATATTAAACACCTCGTATATGAACGAATTAAAAGAACAACCAACTATTATTTTAGAATGAAACACAACATCAAGGTAAAAGTTTGTATGCATATACGCATATTATATACACATATCTGATAAGACAATATTAAACAAAATAATTTTTCACAATGTTTTTAAGAAATTACTCCGATTTTGATACGGCATAGTGAATAATTTCTCTCAAGTTTCCCAGTCATCCCCAGTACTTGGTATTGAGGTCAGACAAGAATAAGGAACTAAATTTATTATCTTTTTTTTTATTACTAAATTTATCCTTTTTTAAAGTGTTTTCGATGCCCCTAAGTTTTTCAAGGAACTCATCCTGTGCTTTGGAAACTACTGTTCGGTTGGTTGGTTGAATACTTACTAATGCTTGCCATAAGATACATTACACTGTTCAACAATGCAATTTTTTATAAAAGCGAAAGCAATCTTTTTTTTAGATTTTAGGTCGCTGAACACGAAAATCATAATAAAAACTGTAATTTTAATTTTTAAATTTGTAATTGTTAATAGCTAGCACGACGGGACTCCAGGAGAAACGAGCCATCCAGAAATCACCTATAAAAATGAACCCAAAGAGGAAAGAAGTATCAGTTGACCACTGATCGCTTAACCTACACCTGCTCCTAAGGTCGCCCTGGACGAAGGAGAACTACCTTGTCTAAATCCCTGGAGGCTGCCATGAGCTAAGGAGGATACAAAGAGGAAAGAAGTATCAGTTGACCACTGATCGCTTAACCTACACCTGCTCCTAAGGTCGCCATGGACGAAGGAGAACTACCTTGTCTAAATCCCTGGAGGCTGCCATGAGCTAAGGAGGTTACAAAGAGGAAAGAAGTATCAGTTGACCACTGATCGCTTAACCTACACCTGCTCCTAAGGTCGCCATGGACGAAGGAGAACTACCTTGTCTAAATCCCTGGAGGCTGCCATGAGCTAAGGAGGTTACAAAGAGGAAAGAAGTATCAGTTGACCACTGATCGCTTAACCTACACCTGCTCCTAAGGTCGCCATGGACGAAGGAGAACTACTTTGTCTAAATCCCTGGAGGCTGCCATGAGCTAAGGAGGTTACAAAGAGGAAAGAAGTATCAGTTGACCACTGATCGCTTAACCTACACCTGCTCCTAAGGTCTCCATGGACGAAGGAGAACTACCTTGTCTAAATCCCTGGAGGCTGCCATGAGCTAAGGAGGTTACAAAGAGGAAAGAAGTATCAGTTGACCACTGATCGCTTAACCTACACCTGCTCCTAAGGTCGCCATGGACGAAGGAGAACTACCTTGTCTAAATCCCTGGAGGCTGCCATGAGCTAAGGAGGTTACAAAGAGGAAAGAAGTATCAGTTGACCACTGATCGCTTAACCTACACCTGCTCCTAAGGTCGCCATGGACGAAGGAGAACTACCTTGTCTAAATCCCTGGAGGCTGCCATGAGCTAAGGAGGTTACAAAGAGGAAAGAAGTATCAGTTGACCACTGATCGCTTAACCTACACCTGCTCCTAAGGTCGCCATGGACGAAGGAGAACTACCTTGTCTAAATCCCTGGAGGCTGCCATGAGCTAAGGAGGTTACAAAGAGGAAAGAAGTATCAGTTGACCACTGATCGCTTAACCTACACCTGCTCCTAAGGTCGCCATGGACGAAGGAGAACTACCTTGTCTAAATCCTTGGAGGCTGCCATGAGCTAAGGAGGTTACAAAGAGGAAAGAAGTATCAGTTGACCACTGATCGCTTAACCTACACCTGCTCCTAAGGTCTCCATGGACGAAGGAGAACTACCTTGTCTAAATCCCTGGAGGCTGCCATGAGCTAAGGAGGTTACAAAGAGGAAAGAAGTATCAGTTGACCACTGATCGCTTAACCTACACCTGCTCCTAAGGTCGCCCTGGACGAAGGAGAACTACTTTGTCTAAATCCCTGGAGGCTGCCATGAGCTAAGGAGGTTACAAAGAGGAAAGAAGTATCAGTTGACCACTGATCGCTTAACCTACACCTGCTCCTAAGGTCTCCATGGACGAAGGAGAACTACCTTGTCTAAATCCCTGGAGGCTGCCATGAGCTAAGGAGGTTACAAAGAGGAAAGAAGTATCAGTTGACCACTGATCGCTTAACCTACACCTGCTCCTAAGGTCGCCATGGACGAAGGAGAACTACCTTGTCTAAATCCCTGGAGGCTGCCATGAGCTAAGGAGGTTACAAAGAGGAAAGAAGTATCAGTTGACCACTGATCGCTTAACCTACACATGCTCCTAAGGTCGCCCTGGACGAAGTAGAACTACCTTGTCTAAATCCCTGGAGGCTGCCATGAGCTAAGGAGATTACAAAGAGGAAAGAAGTATCAGTTGACCACTGATCGCTTAACCTACACCTGCTCCTAAGGTCGCCCTGGACGAAGTAGAACTACCTTGTCTAAATCCCTGGAGGCTGCCATGAGCTAAGGAGGTTACAAAGAGGAAAGAAGTATCAGTTGACCACTGATCGCTTAACCTACACCTGCTCCTAAGGTCGCCATGGACGAAGGAGAACTACCTTGTCTAAATCCCTGGAGGCTGCCATGAGCTAAGGAGGTTACAAAGAGGAAAGAAGTATCAGTTGACCACTGATCGCTTAACCTACACCTGCTCCTAAGGTCGCCATGGACGAAGTAGAACTACCTTGTCTAAATCCCTGGAGGCTGCCATGAGCTAAGGAGATTACAAAGAGGAAAGAAGTATCAGTTGACCACTGATCGCTTAACCTACACCTGCTCCTAAGGTCGCCCTCGACGAAGTAGAACTACCTTGTCTAAATCCCTGGAGGCTGCCATGAGCTAAGGAGGTTACAAAGAGGAAAGAAGTATCAGTTGACCACTGATCGCTTAACCTACACCTGCTCCTAAGGTCGCCATGGACGAAGGAGAACTACCTTGTCTAAATCCCTGGAGGCTGCCATGAGCTAAGGAGGTTACAAAGAGGAAAGAAGTATCAGTTGACCACTGATCGCTTAACCTACACCTGCTCCTAAGGTCGCCATGGACGAAGGAGAACTACTTTGTCTAAATCCCTGGAGGCTGCCATGAGCTAAGGAGGTTACAAAGAGGAAAGAAGTATCAGTTGACCACTGATCGCTTAACCTACACCTGCTCCTAAGGTCTCCATGGACGAAGGAGAACTACCTTGTCTAAATCCCTGGAGGCTGCCATGAGCTAAGGAGGTTACAAAGAGGAAAGAAGTATTAGTTGACCACTGATCGCTTAACCTACACCTGCTCCTAAGGTCGCCATGGACGAAGGAGAACTACCTTGTCTAAATCCCTGGAGGCTGCCATGAGCTAAGGAGGTTACAAAGAGGAAAGAAGTATCAGTTGACCACTGATCGCTTAACCTACACCTGCTCCTAAGGTCGCCATGGACGAAGTAGAACTACCTTGTCTAAATCCCTGGAGGCTGCCATGAGCTAAGGAGATTACAAAGAGGAAAGAAGTATCAGTTGACCACTGATCGCTTAACCTACACCTGCTCCTAAGGTCGCCCTGGACGAAGTAGAACTACCTTGTCTAAATCCCTGGAGGCTGCCATGAGCTAAGGAGGTTACAAAGAGGAAAGAAGTATCAGTTGACCACTGATCGCTTAACCTACACCTGCTCCTAAGGTCGCCATGGACGAAGGAGAACTACCTTGTCTAAATCCCTGGAGGCTGCCATGAGCTAAGGAGGTTACAAAGAGGAAAGAAGTATCAGTTGACCACTGATCGCTTAACCTACACCTGCTCCTAAGGTCGCCATGGACGAAGGAGAACTACTTTGTCTAAATCCCTGGAGGCTGCCATGAGCTAAGGAGGTTACAAAGAGGAAAGAAGTATCAGTTGACCACTGATCGCTTAACCTACACCTGCTCCTAAGGTCTCCATGGACGAAGGAGAACTACCTTGTCTAAATCCCTGGAGGCTGCAATGAGCTAAGGAGGTTACAAAGAGGAAAGAAGTATCAGTTGACCACTGATCGCTTAACCTACACCTGCTCCTAAGGTCGCCATGGACGAAGGAGAACTACCTTGTCTAAATCCCTGGAGGCTGCCATGAGCTAAGGAGGTTACAAAGAGGAAAGAAGTATCAGTTGACCACTGATCGCTTAACCTACACCTGCTCCTAAGGTCGCCATGGACGAAGTAGAACTACCTTGTCTAAATCCCTGGAGGCTGCCATGAGCTAAGGAGATTACAAAGAGGAAAGAAGTATCAGTTGACCACTGATCGCTTAACCTACACCTGCTCCTAAGGTCGCCCTGGACGAAGTAGAACTACCTTGTCTAAATCCCTGGAGGCTGCCATGAGCTAAGGAGGTTACAAAGAGGAAAGAAGTATCAGTTGACCACTGATCGCTTAACCTACACCTGCTCCTAAGGTCGCCATGGACGAAGGAGAACTACCTTGTCTAAATCCCTGAAGGCTGCCATGAGCTAAGGAGGTTACAAAGAGGAAAGAAGTATCAGTTGACCACTGATCGCTTAACCTACACCTGCTCCTAAGGTCGCCATGGACGAAGGAGAACTACCTTGTCTAAATCCCTGGAGGCTGCCATGAGCTAAGGAGGTTACAAAGAGGAAAGAAGTATCAGTTGACCACTGATCGCTTAACCTACACCTGCTCCTAAGGTCGCCATGGACGAAGGAGAACTACTTTGTCTAAATCCCTGGAGGCTGCTATGAGCAAAGGAGGTTACAAAGAGGAAAGAAGTATCAGTTGACCACTGATCGCTTAACCTACACCTGCTCCTAAGGTCTCCATGGACGAAGGAGAACTACCTTGTCTAAATCCCTGGAGGCTGCCATGGGCTAGGAGGTTACAAAGAGGAAAGAAGTATCAGTTGACCACTGATCGCTTAACCTACACCTGCTCCTAAGGTCGCCATGAGCTAAGGAGGTTACAAAGAGGAAAGAAGTATCAGTTGACCACTGATCGCTTAACCTACACCTGCTCCTAAGGTCGCCATGGACGAAGGAGAACTACCTTGTCTAAATCCCTGGAGGCTGCCATGAGCTAAGGAGGTTACAAAGAGGAAAGAAGTATCAGTTGACCACTGATCGCTTAACCTACACCTGCTCCTAAGGTCGCCATGGACGAAGGAGAACTACCTTGTCTAAATCCCTGGAGGCTGCCATGAGCTAAGGAGGTTACAAAGAGGAAAGAAGTATCAGTTGACCACTGATCGCTTAACCTACACCTGCTCCTAAGGTCGCCATGGACGAAGTAGAACTACCTTGTCTAAATCCCTGGAGGCTGCCATGAGCTAAGGAGGTTACAAAGAGGAAAGAAGTATCAGTTGACCACTGATCGCTTAACCTACACCTGCTCCTAAGGTCGCCATGGACGAAGTAGAACAACATTGTCTAAATCCCTGGAGGCTGCCATGAGCTAAGGAGGTTACAAAGAGGAAAGAAGTATCAGTTGACCACTGATCGCTTAACCTACACCTGCTCCTAAGGTCGCCATGGACGAAGTAGAACTACCTTGTCTAAATCCTTGGAGGCTGCCATGAGCTAAGGAGGTTACAAAGAGGAAAGAAGTATCAGTTGACCACTGATCGCTTAACCTACACCTACTCCTAAGGTCGCCCTGGACGAAGTAGAACTACCTTGTCTAAATCCCTGGAGGCTGCCATGAGCTAAGGAGGTTACAAAGAGGAAAGAAGTATCAGTTGACCACTGATCGCTTAACCTACACCTGCTCCTAAGGTCGCCCTGGACGAAGAAGAACTACCTTGCCTAATTCCCTGAAGGCTGCCATGACTCCCATGAGCTGAGGAGGTTACAAAAGTACCGTATCCTGAAGTCGCTACAGATGCCCTGGGAGGCTGCTATGAGCTAAAGGGTTCCCGTACAGAACATTTTCCTTCCTTCACCTTGCTAGTTATAAGGAATATTCTGATATATTCTCTTTGTAGATACAAATAATGTTTTCGTAATATTTTATAAAATAAATTGGGTGTAGAGCTAAATCTCGGACTGTTATTGTTTCTACCTAATAGATATTACTATATATTTTACAATGGGATGTGCACATTGTAGGAACAAAATTGGAACGAACTTGCCCTATTTATACGCGTCATTCACCGCACGCGGAAGTGTTTTTTGAGATGTTAACCTACAGCTGAAGATGGAATCCTCACAGAGGGTGTAGAAATATCTAATGAAGGGATGACAACCTTAACAGGAATGGAAATCTGAGATGCAGGGTGGTTTGTTGGAGTTTACCGTCGTCTTACAGCACCAAGGCGATATAGGACGTGAACCTACAGTTGAAAATGGAATCCGAAACACTGTGATGCGTTCAAATTTCAGGGTTCTACCACCGGCAACCAAACCCGAAACCCTTCCACCACAAGCGCTTGTACTAGTAACTACATCAACGACGGAAAGCTACTGTTGAGATTAAAATTGGTCAAACGCACGAACATGAATACATCTCAAACATCGAGAATTTGATAAAAATTTTGGTTTAAAAAATATTTTAAACATAAGAAATATGCCATGCGTTTCCACTGGAATTTATGAACTATTTCTATAAGTTGCAGTTAAATGGGATAAGAATAAGGTGAATAAAATACTAACTTCCAAAAAGAAGAAAAAGGATTTTTTATAAAGAAAAATCGCTCGCTAGTTATTTCCATTTTAAGGGTGTATACTTTTGACCAAAATTGTCGTTAGTAATTACTAGTTTATTACCAAGAAAGTACATTTTCCTCACTAGTACATTGTCCGAAAAATTAGAAGTTTGCTGTCAGTTATTCCTCAGAATAACAACCTGCCGTTCGAACACTGTCTATGACGAAAGAGAATACTCATTAGGCAGCAAAACAAAACAAAACAAAAAAAATGTAATATTTTGTACAGAATATGGTCTTATCTTTTATTTCATT
Source organism: Thermobia domestica (assembly GCF_964235325.1). Classification (NCBI taxonomy): domain Eukaryota; kingdom Metazoa; phylum Arthropoda; class Insecta; order Zygentoma; family Lepismatidae; genus Thermobia; species Thermobia domestica. The sequence goes on from NC_137463.1 coordinate 1,408,573, forward strand.
TTGATGTCAAATTCAAATGACTTAACAAATTTATGAACTTTAAATCTTAAGCTCCGAAACAGATTCATACGTTTATATAAACAAATGCAGTATTATTTTTCTTCTTCTTCTTCTTTTCTCTCTCCTCTCTCTCTCTCTCTCTCTCTTTCTTTCTTCTTTTTATTTACTGAAAGCTAACATTAGATAAATATGCAGCTATTACTACCTATAATATACTGAGAAAATACAAAACGAAGAAAAGATGTTTTAAAAACCACATTTGAAAAAATAATCTATTTTTTTACTTACACAATGCTTAAGACCGAGTCCTTGAGCTTTATGGAATGTAGACAATGCTTCCACTGAGAGACTGCCGAATGAACATATATGGCACCGCTCTGAGAACCCAACCACATTGTTGGTAAAACACTACTCATTTTCTCTATTTCTTCGTACGCATGTTCATTCTCTGAAAAACGTAAAACAAACTGTTCTAATAAAAATACCCTTAAGAAAAATAACACTGAAAAGATTAATTTGAAATGAAGACAATACGACAAAGAATAACTAACACACTTAATATATAATAAAAGGATAGAAAAATATATAACCAAGAGCGAAGCAGGATTATTTTAACTGTCTTCGTAATGCCTTCAAAGTTGTATTTTATTGATAGATTTACTTTTTTCTAACCTTCCAGGTTTATATTAACCCTTATTACCATAAAGAGAACATTTTCCTTAAAAAAATATATAGACAATAAATCGTCTCCTAATGTCTTATTCTACTAATGATTTTCCATTTTTGCTAGCTACGTCTGCACAAGGGAATTTGTTCGGTAATACCCAGAGAGTATGGAGGCTGCAGACAACAAGGCACAAAAACAGGCACCCGTTGAATCCATGATACTTCAAACTAATACTCATTATTATTGTAATCCGACACACTCTAGAGAAAGACTGCTTACTTCCCTCTACTCTCAAGAGACGCCCACCCAAATTGGCATGACGCCCAGAACTTGTCTGATTTCGCTCGCTTCTCTCGTGCGCCACTGGATTAGCAGATATTCTCCTCTGTGTCATCACATCTATAGTAACATTCATTGTTCTTCTTAAAAACAATGAATCCGTTATTAGAATATAAGTATTTAATATCAGGACAGAAGTTTGTCCCCTTCCCGAAAAAAAAAAAAAAAAAGTGATTATCCAGAACGAGGCTATAAAGAAAAAAGGGACGTATTCGTATGAAACATTGACAAATAATGTGTCTAAAGGTTTATGGTACAGATATTGTATACCTTCCTCAACTTTTCAACATCTTTACGTCAAAAACATCAAACATTTATAGCATGATACCATCATTACACTCTATTACCGCCAAAGTATTGGAAGGTTTTTGAGTTTATCAGCAGGAAAAACAAGAGGAATCAAAAATCTTCTCTCTCCGCACCTCACAGTTGGCAGGATTCTTAATTTTGACGTTCATTTTGAGGGCTCACAGCTCGATAGCGAACATCTTTATGTGTATACCGTCTTGCTTTTTGACTGAAACTGAGGAATCCTAAGTGGAGTTTGGTGCGTGTTACAATCGAATATTCTTTCCGGAAAGCACTTTACCTCAGCTAGTAAACTCGAAAGTCCTTTGGATACGTTGGCAGCAACAGGATACAATAACTGTATCAGCTATGGTAAGTATTTGATGTGATAGGATGATAAACAAATGAAAAATGTACTAGTCCGAGAATCGAACCCAGGTCTCAAAGCTTACCATGCCGACGCGCTAACCACTACAATACCTGTGTTATTTACACTCAGTGTTGGAAAGATATATTTTGATGTAAATCGCAGATAGTAATGTATCGTAAGATCTTATAAGAGAACAAAGGTGCGACTTGTCATCAAGATTATTTGTAAGCTATATTTAAGTTGTTTTCATAGCTCAAATATATCCAACTGCTTAGTGCATGCATGATGTTTAGCTCTGATATTGTCAGGCAGGTTTCATATCTAGAGGAAGCTCAGAAAGACTAATCGTCTTTACTCAGCACCAGGTGGCAGACTATAGATCTTCAAGAAAGATGCGAATAAGGCTCCTTCAGTTGGTCATTCACTTAACTGTCGCAGAAGCCTTTCATGGAACGGAATATCACAATAAATTGATAAACTTCATTATCGATATATATAGGGTGTTTTAAAAATAGCGCCCACGGACTACAGGGCACTATTCTACAGGTCAAAATAAATCGAAAATGTTATATGATGGAATAACCTCTGAGGTGTCCTTCAGCCGCTATGAAGAATCATTAGCATTGCTCTACAAATCCATCGATTGCTACAGTAATAAGTGATGCTAGTATCGACGTCTATTGATTTTAATTGTCATCTGGAAAGAATCCATGGATTGGTAGATCATCTTGATGGTTCTTTATATGCGACGTTGCCACGTAATGCAATTCGGGTCTCCAGACGAGGACCACAAAGGTATACAAACGTATATATTTTTGCTTTATTTTGACTTGAATAGTGCTCTGTGGTCCGTGGGCGCTATTTTTAAAACACCCTATAAATATAGATTATGAAGTTTATCAATTTATTGTGATATTCCGTTCCATGAAAGGCTTCTGCGACAGTTAAGTGAATGACCAACTGAAGGAGCCTTATTCGCATCTTTCTTGAAGATCTATAGTCTGCCACCTGGTGCTGAATAAAGACGATTAGTCTTTCTGAGTTCCTCTAGATACGAAACCTGCCTGACAATATCAGAGCTAAACATTCGAACACATGCAAGCACTAAGCAGTTGGATATATTTGAGCTATGAAAACAACTTAAATATAGCTTAGAAATAATCTTGATGACAAGTCGCACCTTTGTTCTCGTATAAGATCTTACGATACATTAATATCTGCGATTTACACAATTGCACAAATAACATTCCTTACTTTCTAGATATATATAAATCTAAATCTAAGGTGCATACTACAATGTGTTCAAGGAGAAAGAAGTGCAAGATAGAGAAATAAGGAGATACACACCAGATTCATTACCTTTAGGAACTTCAGATAAACCATCTTTTACAAGCCCAGTGACTTCTTTCATCAATCGTCTTGGTGGAGTGAAATTCACAGCCTCTACGGGAATTTCGTTTGGATCTGTGCACAAATAAATACAGTCATTTTACACGGGGAACAGCCTTATGGCTTTTTAACCGCTTAACGGTCGAATTTATTTTAGAGAAACGTCCCAAAAAGGTCATATTATTTTATTTCATATTTTAAATCTATCATAAATGCGTGCCAACACGATCTATTTTAATTGTCATTCAGAACCAAATTTCGAAAGTTATAACCCCTCAAAATACTACTTCTAGATTATCCAGAGTTTTTTCGGGCACAATTGAAAAAATAATTGTAAGATTAAATGAATTTGCGTGCTGAAAAAATATGTTTTATTTAAACAAAAGCTTTATCTGCTAAGTCCTGAACAGAATCATGGCAAAATTTCTATCGTCTTATAAGTTGAGGCTATTTAAAACGTGAAAACATTCAATCGGGATTATCCCGAAATATTTCGGGCACTGCAGGAGTAATACACTGCCGCCTGGTGTAAAAGTCAATAAACCAAAACAGAAGACGGTTAATTTGCTTGTTAAGATTTGCTGCCTGCACCTTTTCTTCTTACAACGAAACATTTCGCTTAAATACAGATTCGAACGGAAAAATATAGTTTCAACGTAATAACTCGGGATAATGAAGATTTACACATTACCCTTGAACGTAATAATTCGGGTAAAACCGTTAAGCGGTTAAATCACTTGTCCAGCATGCTCGTTACTTAAACAAAAAATCTATATACAATGTATAAACAGGACTGCAGTCGACGACATATACGCCGCATATCCTCTGCTTAGTCTTAGTCATTAGAGTATACCTTCTGTTTCAAGGCGTATACTTTTGTTTCGTTTATATTTATTTATTTAATCGGGAGATAAATAAAATATAACACTTTCTTACCTATCCTGTTCTTAGTCTGTTTAAGTACAGCGATCATGCGATAAAATCCGTTTTTCCTCACTACTTTGGGACCAAGAGAGAGAGGAAAATGAAATGAAATGTTTGAGTTTTACGTCCCACGATTATGCCGGTTAGGCTAAAGGAGACGGTGATGAGTAATGAATGAAATGGTGGAATGAAGAAAGTGGGAGGAAACGGGAGAACCCCGAGAAAACCCATGCACACGGTGTTTGTCCACCACAAAGTTCACTTGGCAGGAGCCGGGTTTGAACCCGCGACCCCATGCACTAGAGGTGAACGCTCTACCACTGAGCCACCGCGGCCCCCCAAGAGAGAGAGGAGAAAAAATGAAAAGGTTACTACAGTTCTATCAAAATTTGTGTGGTTTTGATCAGTAAATATTAGTAAAAAGGTTCGCTTAACTCTGATATTCGTATTTTCATCTCAATCCTCACCATGAAAGTAGTTGATCGTTCTGATTGACGCAAATCAGATGGGTAATTGATCAAACTAGAATTAGTAACTTTCTTTGGGGAAAGAGGAACAAGCACTGAGCACTACTAGACTCAAAACAACGAAGTCTGCTTGTGCTAAAACAAAAATATGTCTATCACAACAATTTTTAGTCTAGTTATAAGCCACAATAACTAACATTCATCTTTAAAACAGTACGTAAATGCCCGTCTAGCAACTTTAAGGCCAGTGGGGGCAAGAAGGCTCAGTGGCACAGCGGTCATCTGTGGTACGAGGATCCCTGCTTCAATCCTCGGCCACGTGAGTCTGTCTTCCAATTTCCATCCCACCAATTCTTTCATAATCATCCTCTTTTTCAGCCTAAAGGGTATTGTCGTGAGACGTAAAACTAGAAATTTAATTTAATTTAATTTAATTTCTGATAAGTATTCTTTGCACACATTCAGACTAAGCGATGGTATACTACTCCTGGCCTTTGCGCAAGTCTGGATACACTGCCAAGTACAATTGATTGTCCTTTCTTACCTTATATTCTTCCATTTTCAGAGTCCTTGTACTTCAATTGTGTACTTCGCCACAAGACAAGCTATTAAACTTTTAACTGTGTTAAGCCTAACTCAAGCTTACCAGATAAAGTTTTTATTGAATTTACAATTTGAGTGCACATTCACTATTAATGTTTTTCCTCACACTACTAACAACTAATAAGTTGCCACCAAAAACCAAGAACTTAAATAAGTTCTCACATTTATTTTCATTTCACTAAAATGAATACTTTGTAAAGAACTGTGTATTCACACTGGCAGGTGATTTAATGCATTCTCGTGTTAAACAACATTTGTATTATACAATTTTACGTGCTATGTATCACAGTGCACAGAGTTTGAAACAATAAGAATAGTTGTTACTAACCTTCAATAATTTCCCTGTCGTCCTGAGAATTCGAAATGGCCTTATTACAGGGGGACTGTTCCTCATCCTCAACAGGCGCCGGCGTTTCACTTCCGGTTGCACAACTAACAAACGTTATCCTTCCGATCTTTCCTTCGTTTTCGTCCTGCTCCCGGTTCTCTTCCTGGGTTTCCTCGCTCGATTCCTTCTCCTTCTCTTTCTCCCTCTCCGAGTGTTGCTCTGTGAGCTCAAGAACAACCTCATTATTTGGCTCCTCACTGATCAAGTAATCGCTCTCTTTTGCACCTACAACAAACAGTATATAGAAGTCACAATATTCTTTTTCGTGGAATCAATTTAATGAAGAAAGTCCAATGACTCGAATTCTATTGTGTCAGGCAAAGCATGACCCAATATTTAAGTTTAGTTTTAGTTCTAATGCATGGGTGTACAACTTGGAACAGTGGGTGGGCCAATCTCAGAGTACTAATTGGTGGGGATGCATTCAATGATGGAACATTGTAATTTACACAACAATGACACAAAAAAACTATTACAATGGTAACCAAAATATTTATTCACTACAGAGAAGCAGAATAATGTATTTACTTACAAAAATTTTAGTGGGAAATTTAACCCTTCATATCCTGAACCAGTCTCTCAACGTTCAGGGGTACACCAGATGTTCTAACGCGACATCTGTTATCCTTGATCTCTCCTTGGACTTGACATGCTTCATGCCAAACAATGCTTTGGTTCTCATTTTGAAAAGAGCTAAGTTGGGGTATTTGTTGCATAGAAAGTATTTCTCACAAAAATCTTGCAGACAGGTGTCCTGGAATATTACTTTTAAGCAACATCCTCCTGAAATTCAACGAGCTCCACCTGCAAATTGTCAGGAGTACTACTAACGTCAACGCTTAATGGTGATGAGAAAACACTGAATTTAACTTCCTCCTTCTCTAAGACGGATATTAAATTCTTCAAACAAACCTGTCAATGGATTTGCGTAGAAAGAGAAGTTACAGAATTATTTATCACGCTGCAACAGGGTTGGAAGTAGAAAGCACTTTCATTCCTCCTTTGATTTCCCCACAGCTTTAGCTTCCTTCCAAAGGATTTGTCATGTCCGTAAAGTTCACGAACCAACTGACCTTGTGTCTTTGAATTCAGATCATTCAAGTGACAGGTAATATACACAATAAATGCAAGGTCATAAAACCATTTTTCATCGCTTAACTGGGCTGTAGGTTTTCTTTTTACGTCCATAAAAACTGCCATCTCTTTTATCAGATTATAGAAACGCTGTAGCATCTTTCCTTTGTTCAGAAGAGTAGATCAGAACTTCATCTTCAGTTTCCAGTTCGTCAAGAAACGTTTTAAATTGGCGGTGATTGCGGCCTTTCGATTTTACATAGTTCACTCAAGAAACCACTGTGTTCATAACATGGGCAAATTTCAACGTTTTCGCACAAAGATTCTCCTGGTGTAAAATAGAATAAAAGAAAAACAAGCGTTACTGATATCAATTTTTCTTTCAACTAATCCTTTATTTTTGTTACAGCTCCTTCATTTGGCCCAACCATTGAGGGAGCTCCATCAATCGATATCCCATTTGATCTCAAATTTGTTAATTACGTGTTTTACCTCGTTGAAGGAATCTTCCCCCGTAGTACTACAGCTCATAGGTTACAAGGCAAGCATTTCTTCGATGCAATGGGAATCTTTATCCATCATGCGACCTTCTGTGTCAACTTTCCTTTTCTTTTGTGACGATATTATTAACTATGCTTACTAACTTAGCACAACATAACACAAAACCAGCAAACACTATACTTCACGGTACAGTCATCTAACACTGCCTCACACAGAAGGAAGTCGTTAAGTGTACAAACACACCTACGCAGGCGAGAACAAAAAATCCAACTGTCGTGGCCAGGCCTCTCTAGTGCGCCGAACGCAAAGTCAGCCTTGCCAACTTAGCGACTTGTCGCTACATCTAGCAATAGTTATAGAGGGAAATTTTCTTCCAATTACCCGCGCTTGCCACGTGTTTGTCTTCATGGTGTTGCCATTTACCACTGTATGATCGATGAGAAATTTGTAGTTCGCTCTTAACAGGTTTAGTAGTAGTAGTAGTAAGAAGAAGAAAAAGAAGGAGGAGGAGGAGGAGGAGGAGGAGGAGGAGGAGGAGGAGGAGGATGATGATGATGATGATGATGATGATGATGATGATGATGATGATGATGATGATGATGATGATGATGATGATGATGATGATGATGATGATGATGATGATGATGATGATGATGATGATGATGATGATGATGATGATGATGATGATGATGATGATGATGATGATGATGATGATGATGATGATGATGATGATGATGATGATGATGATGATGATGATGATGATGATGATGATGATGATGATGATGATGATGATGATGATGATGATGATGATGATGATGATGATGATGATGATGATGATGATGATGATGATGATGATGATGATGATGATGATGATGATGATGATGATGATGATGATGATGATGATGATGATGATGTTGTTGTTGTTGTTGTTGTTGTTGTTGTTGTTGTTGTTGTTGTTGTTGTTGTTGTTGTTGTTGTTGTTGTTGTTGTTGTTGTTGTTGTTGTTCACCTTCACTGTATAATTGCTACATTATAATAATAATATCGTTTTCAATAACTGACCAGTGGGCCAGAAAACACGGTTAGGAGGGCCGGCTGTTGCACATAGCTGTACTAATGTAAAAGGCTTTAAAAAGTATAGAAATACAAACTGCAACCAGTGATAGTCACTACTAAAAGCAAAATAAAATGTTTCATACTCGCCGCAATAATCCCAAAATTAAGAAACATTTTCGAGAATCACGGCCCTCATCATCAGTTTTCTTGATTTTGCCACAGCATTCTTTGATGTAAAGTAGTATATTTACTTTTTATCCTTTTCACCTTTCTCCTCTTTTTCAGATGATGATGATGCGGAATCCTTAATTCTTGGGATTATTGCAGTGAGTAACAAGTATTTTATTTTACTTGTTCTAACTTTAAAAAGCATTTATGATAAGTCTTTTTTATTTTTTTTTTTTTTTCAAAAATATGATTAAATATGTACTCAAAAACGACTCCAGTTGTAATTATTAATCATTGTCGTATATTTGGGATTGAAATTAAGTACTTCGCAGAGCATTTCATATCAATAAATGATAATACTAGACAATGTCTCACTCACCTCGCATATTCAACCAAATAATATTTAATGAAACTTTGCATTGCACAGCCAAAACCGATATCTGTATGAATATATTGAAAATATCATGTATGAGTTGTTTATCTTTTCCTGGTCACAAATCACCAGTGTTGCCTACGAGATGAAACGAGATAAAAAAAATTTGATGACTTACAAGACGAGACAGGACTCTTTCAATAGAAACTTTTTGAGATAAGGCAGCATTTTCACGACACCTTCTCGAGACAAAACAGTTTAAAATATTGTGTCGTGGGCAACACTACAAATTATACACACACGCTGAACCTTTGGCTACACTTTCTGCGTACTGACTTCCTATACAGTGCAAAACTCCACAGCACTATTCCTTTTACATTACACTTTATCTGATAATATTTGAAGTGACGCCTAGATCTTCCTCTTCTTCTGTAATTTGTTGCACAATTACTTTATACCTGTACCAGTCTTGTTGCTAGTAATTTGAAAATTTCTAGTGTTTTACCTTTTTCCTGTTATTTCAGTATAGAAGATGGAAGCGTTGATGACTGCTGGATAAAGGGTGATCTGAAATGTTCCACCTTATAGTGCCTGTTTGCACTTAATATTACCTTGTCATTTGGTTTTCAATGCTCATATTATATGTGTCATTGTGACATTTCATTATGTTTGGAGTTTTTTACGTTGTTTGAAATGTTAACATATGAATGCATTGTGCTGAAGACGAGCACATTCTTCTTCACACTCCCTTGGTACACTGCAGCGTTACTCAACATGTCTGTAAACAAGATGGAACAAAAATTTTCATCACTTTTAGAACAGTAGGGTCTTCTCTTGAGCACGTCCTCACAAGGCTAGTGGATTTCTCTCTAAATGTCTTCGTGAGATTTAAAGAATTGAAAAAGTTTTCAGTAGTCATACTTTGTCCTTTTCAAATTATAGGTTCATCAGTCACATTATTGTACAGTGTCATGCTTCGCTAGTTTATGCTTCTTTTCCCACATACGGAAATCGATTCACTACATACTTAAATATTGGAAGAATGTTATTGTCATATTTGTTAGACTTTGAAGTTTTTTGCCTTACTTGATACATAAAAACTGTTCGTCAATAGTCAAGCACAGCCCAGGCCTCTAAAATGAGATTGTTTTCAATAAACCTTGTTCAACATAGCTGGGAACAGAGCAAGTTTGTCAGTTTCGTTAGATTTCTTGTCAAAGCGTAGATAGAACTACTTGAGAATTTCACAAAACTGATTTCTAGAACTGTAACTTTACCTGACGGTACGTCCCGAAGATCATTAGTACACCGGGTACGCACTGGACCCGAAATCCCACGTGCATACACAGCCCCAATGAATGTTTCAAGCTCTAGTAAATTTAGGTTGAAACTAAATGCATTTCCCTGTCGGCTTCAGTCATTGTCCATTTCCAGGTATGTTTCAGTATACCAAGGTATGATGGCGATGACAGGTCTACCAGGCATGACATGTCTCTTTGCATGCCGAGTACCCGAACGTCTCTCTTTATGACAGCTCCTAAATATTTCCATCAAAAGCTCCAAAGATTTCGATTCATATTGTCATTTCATTATAATTATAAAGGGAGTCAAAATTATTCCGTTGGGCATTTAATAGGAGAAGAATAGCAGGAAAATCGAACCGAGATCAGTAATTTCCCAATTGAAAAAATAAATAAATAAAATAAATTTATCCGTTGCTGAAGAAGCCTTCACAATTAATACCTACTACATTTTTCTTTCAACGGAAAACAGAAGCTACAATTATCAACAAGAACATCAGATGATCACTGAAATCATATTACTTTTCTTAACCTACGGCCAATAAAGTGCTATTTATGATCATGAACATAGTCAAAGTTTCAAAAATGACATCATTCAAATGAGATCCATTAATGCGAATACACAAACTTGTCACTGAAACTCCGCACAACACGTTGGACCATATCTTGTGGAACTGCCACTATTAAAACCAATGAACAACGTCTTTTCTTCTGTAGTGCGTGGTTTATTCATGGAAATTTTTCCTTTGAAGTAACCCCAAAGAAAATAATCGAATGGTGATAGGTCCGATCAACGAGGTTGTATGTTGTCACGTTGAGCCATTTATCTGAGAACAGCCATTGATGTCTTGAAATACGTGCAGTCGTTCCATCTTGCTGAAACCATATTTGTGTGGAATCAATTGAATCCTCTGCATTCCGAACAACACTTCATTTGAATGACATCATTTCTAAAGCGTAACTTTCTTCATCCTTTTTTAAATAGTTCATAAAGAGCACTTCAGTAGTTGTAACTTACAAGAAAAGGCTTTGTTTCAAAATATAACCTTCTATGAGTTCAAATCCACCAATTTTCCTACCGAATCCTGTAGTATGTTTCCAGTGAGTACACATCATTTACATAAACTATATTTATTTATAACGAACTCACCTGGAACACTAGCTATGCATAGCAAATGTGATGAGCAAACATGAAAGGACTCCAAAATGTCTGCTGGATTATTGGCGTCAATGACTGTAACTTTACTAATGGCATGAGTACTCGTACAGATCCAGACTAAAGAAGATAATTGGTGTTCTAGCTCTTCACCTTCTCGTCTTATTTTCTCTCCTTCCTGAAATACAAGAAACATTTTTATTTTACATGTACACCCTATTCCAAAAAAAATAAGCACATTGACTATGATTATTTCGAGCTAAAAATTTTCAAAGTCCAACTTCGGGTATCTTCGGAAACAGGAAATCAAAGATGCCAGGTTCGAGTCCCCATGCCAATCTTCGCAATCACGAAAAATGGGTAGATGTTTTTATTCTTTTAAGTGTAATAGGACGTTGAAATGTTATTAAGTGTAGAAAAAAGGAACATTTATTGAAATATTTAATGATACAGTATTTCGAAACTATACGTATACACAGGGTTACTGGTTTAAACCTTGGTTAAAATCAGCTTTTTTTTTTTTTTTTTTTTTTTTTTTTCAAAAAAACCAACTGCTTTAGACCAAAAAACGAAAAATGTTCGTAAACGTTTGTAAAATCTTGATGAACATACATTTGTGAGTTATCACGTTTTACTCTCGTATGTTATTCGTATTATATTCAGACCTAAGTTCCCCAGTCATAACCCAAAAAGGTTATACTGCAAAAGCAACTTTTTTATATAAGTTTATGAATGTTTGTTTTTTGATTTTTTTTATAGTTTGTTATTATTGTTATGTAATTGCAATCAAAGAAAAAATCTAAATATTGTTTCGTTTCAATAATGTTTACTATTGATAAAATACATCGAAATGCCATACTTTGTGTGTGTGTATGTGAAGGGGGGGGGGGGGGGGGTCATACAAATCTCACGAGAGGCATTTAGTGAAATGAGAAGTATCTTTGGTATCTATGTATAAATGTGTCAAAGTGGACTCAAATAATTTGTATCTTTATTCACTTTTCTTACTAATATGCAAATTAAGTCTTTTTTTTTCTTTTTTTTTCTTTTTTTTTTTTTTTTTTAAACTTGGACTAATAGAAGTCGTTCTTAACTAACTTGGATTAAATTAGTTCTTCTATACTCTGCAGTACTTTGAAATTGTCCATATGTAATTCTGTATAATGGTTTTACTTCTGCAACTGTTTATCTTTTTGTTCTTCTGAAATGACTCTTGACAATTATATTAACAAGTAGGCCTATGTAAAGATCAGTACAACGTATTTTTATCAGGAGTCCTTCGTGAGTGAGTCGGCAGACGTATCACATTTGTAGCCAATTAGTCCTGATTCAGAGTTCAAATGGAGGACAGCTTCTCTCGGATGTAAGTCGAGAAACGGTTTGGATTCAGCTTTAAGCTTATGTGACCCCTTCCAGCACAGCCGGGTTGTTGCATAATAACACCAAAGCGAAACAAACTTATTTATGTCCATATACGATATGAATACATACAGCAAATTATTTAAACAAAAAAAAAAAAAAAAAAAAAAAAAAAAAAAAAAACTGGTTTAAACAAAAAAAAACTTTTTTTTTTGTTTTTTTCAATAAAAACTATGGTTTTTGCCAACCCTGTGTATACATGTGAGCACATGTTCGTTTTGTCATCTACATTTTCATACGTAAATGAAATGAAAGAAAAGACAGTAAACATAATTCTCGCATCCATAGTAGAATGAAAAGAGAAAGGAGGGAAAAACACATCTGCCATGGATTTCATTGTAATTGTCATGGAAATTCAGTTATACTTCAGAAAGAGGTGGGCAGGAGTGTTCATATTAGTTCAGAGGTAAAGTACGGGAATTTTTATCTTGAGTTCGATTCCCGTTTGGGACAAACTTTATAATATTTAATGATATTGTCTTCAATGCATGAATATTTATGTTAAAATAATTACATTAAAATGAATTAGCTGTGTGTATATATTTATACAATCATTTCAAAACGTAAGTAATTAGGCCTATTGTGTTTAAAGTTTCAACATTTGATATGTGGAGAATGTTAAGAGAACGTAGTCATATTATGTGAATGTTAAATACAAAGAATACATAAGTGTGCTGTGCATTTGTCTGTACCTATTTGTCATACGGAAGTTACTTCTCAATATTCTCATCACAGCATGAATGTCCTTAAACATACGAGTAGTATTATAATCACTGAATATGAACCATTTTCGTGAAATGAAATGAAATCTAAGTTTTACGTCCCACGGTTATGGCGGCTAGGCTAAAGGAGACTGTGATGATGAGAAATGAATGAAATGGTGGAATGAAGAAAGTGGGGGGAAACGGAAGAACCCCGAGAAAACCCACGCACATGGTGTTTGTCCACCACAAAACTCACTTGGCGCGAGCTTGGATCTAACCAAGGACCCCATGCACCAGAGGTGAAACATTTTGGTGTTTATTTATTTCACTATTAAAGTTGAGGATTATTGTGTATGCACTTTATTCGTCTAATGCATGAGCACAGTTATGACTAGTAACATGCACTATTTATTACATAATTTGAGTAACGCGGTTTGTATTTTGAAATTATTCGCATTTCTCCTCACTTTATGTGAGAGACTAAAACATGTAATTGTATTTCGTTCAACACTTCGAACCTCAGGTTTTGTGACATATCTTGATAAGTACCAGCGGTGGTCCAACAGGAAGCAATAAGAAATCATTAATTAAATTTCCAAATTTCAGAATGTCGGAAGTTCAGAAGTTGGGAATTTCCCAATTGTAAAAAGTGAAAACGAAATAATCAAAAATATGAAACATGAGATACAAATATCAGAGTTGTGTAGGAAAGAAACCGTATAAATCCACACTTTCACTACAATAGCCTATATAATAGTGCTCTATTATCCGTGGGCGCCATTTCTAGAACGTTTGATATTATATATATATATATATATATATATATATATATATATATATATTAAATGCCCGTTTTTCGCACGGGAAATATTTGAAACTCCTTCTCCTTAAAATACTTATTTCAATGAAAGTTAAATGAAAAAAAGAATACAGAGGATATTCTAAATACCGAAAATACTTTTGACTTGAATACCGAAACACACTACTCCCACAAAATACGTCTTTAATCAAATTCATATGATTAAAAAGCCCACCTTCCAAAAGCCACATGAATGTCATTGAAGGAAAGTCAATGACATTTATATCCGTTGCATTTTTTTTTTCTTCTTTATTCTACTATGAATGCGAGAACTATGCTCACTGTCTTTCGTTTCATTGGAAATGTTCTTTTACGTATAGAAATATAGATGAGAAAATCAGCATGTGCTCACATGTATACATAGTTTCGAAACACTGTATCATTAAGTGTTTCAATGTTACTTTTTTCTACACTCAATAACACTTTAACATGTCTTATTACACTTAAAAGAAGGAAACATATCTGCACATTTTTCTCCGATTGTGAAGGTTCGCCTGGGAACTCGAACCTGGCATCTTAGTTTACTGTTTACGAAGATACCTGAAATTGGACTTAGAAAAATTATTTTAGCTCAAAACAGCTATAACCAATGCACTCATTCTTTTTGGATTAGACTGCACATTATGTACTATATTTATCAAAAATGAAAAATATAGTATTCTGAGCATATGAATGTATTACTCATTTCCTATGTATATGGCAAATAGAGGAAATAACCGATTTTATGTCACACCAAATCCTCTAATTGTGCAAATATTCATTTCTATTTTCCAGAAACAGTATCTTCCGCGAACAGGCACTGATTTAGAAAATAACCCATCACGCTTAAAGTGGATCAAGCAATCCTTAACAATGACTGACAGTAGATTCACTCAAACGAAAGTATAGAAATGGCTTACCTTTAGCTCCTGATCCAGTTTTTCCAGTTCACTACAAGATTTTTCGTTTTCCTCTTCTTTACCCTTCTCGTCTCCAGGTTTCGAGTAGAAGACACTGGCGCCCACGATGGATCCACCGTCACGAGTTCGACCTCCGCTCAAATTTACTCCAGCTGCACACCATATCTGAAAACACATCAATGTTATATTACACATTACCAAAATGCCATATATCTACTGTAACGTCATGAATAGTGGAACACATTTAAATTTCAAAATAAAACTCCAAGTAAATGCAGTTTCTTTTACTTTTACTACATGTATAAATTTAAAATATAAACATTAAAATTTGATTTCTTCCTTAGAAGCACATCTAAGAATGCATAGATTATCTGTAGCCATCATATTTGTTCCAAAATAAATATCGGACAGCTTGACAACAATATCCTTCGGGTCTTTAACGATTTTGAGTAAATGCAGTTGTGTTTGTACTTTAATATTAAATCAAAAACAGAATAGAATGCGTTATAAATCAAATACAAGGAATAACCACGAAGAAAACGTTGCTTATTAGGCTAGCAACTAGAACATTTGTATATGATACCCAAAATTTTCTCTGATTTAAACTACTCACTGAACAAAACAATACGTTTACTGTAAAAAATATTAACGTCTAACAGTTTCGCTAACTATTCAATAGTTTGTAAAACTTGTACGTTAATATTATTTTACAACAAACGTATTGTTTTGCTCAGTGAGTAGTTTAAATGAGATTTAAGTCTGTTATATGCAAAGCTTGTACAATACAAAATACTCAAATTTTCTTCTCTCTTCTAGCATTATTTGTAACTTGGCAATTATATTGTTTCTTCACACAAAATGTAAGATTTTTTTTTAAAAAAAATAAATAATTAGAAATCGTAATTATAAAATTATTGTTAAATGAGACTAACCTTCATCCCAGGCTCCTTCTCCGTTAAAGGCCGGCAGTACACCGGGACAGGCACTGGAACATGAGACGTTCTTCCGGATCCATCACTTGACGGTCGAGAGACAGACTGATTGGAACTTTTGGCTGGGAGACTCCACCCATAGGCTTGCATGCGGCCATCGTCCTTCCGCACATGCGCCCTCACCTGCCTGTACTGCTCCCGCCTCTCATTCGCACGCCTCTGTTGCAACTTCTCCGAGGACCTCCATGCAGAGACAAAAATAAAAACTTCGGTACCTAATGCAAAACTATCATCACTGCAAGTATGCAGCATTACTATACACAAATTGTACAGCTAATCCACTAACTTACGACATACATACAAAAAGTTGTAAGCCGAATATAAATTCTTTCCTTTCTCTTTTCCGACTTATTTAAAGAAAAAATCCTTTGTAGCTGCTGATGTACAGCACCAAGACACACAAAGACGAAAGAAATGCACTACAGCACTCAATCACAATTCGCACTGCATTATTAATAATATGAACAGGTTACATTGCAAGTCCACGACATATAAATCCTTCGCAAGACATATAAACAGGGTATCTACTAAAGTTTTAAAATTAAATTTCGTGACCTTTTCTTCACCAAATCATAAAATTTCCTAACATTTTCAAGAGCAAATTTGGGTGCGAATTAGGCCGAATTTTCATCCATGCGATAGAAACGTACTTTGCTTGCGATTTGGTAGCGTCTAAAGCCGACCTTAGACATTTTTGGTGGTGAATTTTGACGTTTTATGGAACGAAATTTTCCAATCTGTACTTACATTTGTAGTTTTAAAAAAAAAATCGTGACCCAAAAGCTAAATTTCGTGACTTTTTCGTGACTTTCATGACCGTTTTCTGATTTCGTGATTTTTTTTTTTTTTTTTTTTTTTTTTGTGACATTCGTGACCGATAGACACCCTGATAAAGAAAAACGAGACATTACCATTGTTGAGAATTTCATGAATTCTGGAGGTAATTTTGATGTTTTCTATTGTGGACTTTAGAGAATGTATTATACATAGGAAAGGTGACACATACCCCGACCCACAAGGAATAATTTGTGAGTAATGATGCTTTAATGCGCAGTTATTCGTTCGACAATCTGTAGTGAGAAGTAAACCAGTGAGTATGAAAACCCAAGTTCCCAAAGGATATTCTTGAAGTATTTAAAAGACAGACTTTTACCTTAATATCAGTGTGTTAACACAAATGATTTGTCTTTTAAATACTGAATATGCATCGTGAGGATTTCGTGAATATATTATGAGAGTGTGAGTGACCATGCTCTACAGTGAACGAGTGCTACAATAAGTCTACGAAATTATTAAGGTCTCCACTCAGGTCGTCTAATGATTTTGGAACTAACCACTGATTAACTGATAAATGAAAAAAATGGTTAACTGATATTACTATCAATGCAAGGAATAGTGATATACACTTTGGATATTGGACATGAAAAATTTAAATGTTGACGGCTGATCAAAAGCAAACAGAGAATGATTCTGAGCATGGAAATGTTTGTTCCAGCATTTGTCTCGGAGGATGAGATATGATTTCACCACTTCGATCCGTAGACGAAAGAACAACCTAAGCAATGGAAACAATGATCTCCTGCTTCCGAGAAATTCTGAGTGAAGTGGACGCTCGCTAACTTGTGGCCTCTATCTTCTGAAATAGCGAGTAAATATTATTGATTTGTTACCTGCATCCCAGATAGACCATTACAGACGACCACTATGTTCACTTAATTTGAAAACTGAGGAATGCAATCAAAAGAGGGTTTCCATTCATAAATCCTTTGTTTACATCATCATCATCATCACGGTTAGAGTTTTGGAACAGTTAATGACCGTTCTCCGGATTGTGTCTTTAGCGACTACTTTGTTATCCTTGGTGGGAAGGTCACTCGCGGGTAAACAACAACAAAATATTTGACGCTGTAGAAGAGTAAATTGAAGGACTCGGCTTTCACTGAAATCCAAATGCTGAAGCACAGATTACGGAAGTATTATGTTAAGGATGATTAGACTGAAAACTTATATTTTTCCCCCCTCTTCAGTCAGCCTTGGACATCCGGATCACTCCTTGTATTAAAGTTTATTTCCCTTAGATACAGATGCTACAAATATGATGGATGAATGCAGGTTATTTTTGCTCAAGAGTGTTATCTTGTTTTAGCTGCATTAATTTTTCATATTTTTAGTGTTCCTCTTTCCTCGTTATTTCAAAAATTAATAATCTTAGTCTCGAAGCAAATATTCGGAGCAAAAGGAGGGTTCTTGGACATCTTTATCACACAATACATATTACAAAAGGGGTACTTCTGTTGTAATAATTATGCGAGTTATGGTCAATCTGGTTTGAGAGTTCTTCATTAGAAGTTATAAAGTTTTGTTTCAAAATCGTTAGTGTACATACGAAAAGTATACAACTTCATTTCCTCCATATGAAACTGCCCTTTTCCTCTTAAAGTCTACAAACAAAACTATGTGGATTCCTGTCACCACTGCATGGTGCGTCCTCAGGTTGCGGATCAAGAGAAGAAGGTCTCTAGATATAGAGGTTTGCTGCGAATAAACTGAATAAGCAGTCGCGGACAGAAGACAAGGAGTGGTCCTTCAGCTTGGGGGCTTGGGTAAGGCTAACAACCTCATCCTGCAACAAAAGGAACTTGTTCAGAAACATTCACAGATGCCTCGGACAAGGACTGATAAATTGGCACGACCTCAGCAAAAGAAAATGGACACGAGATTTGGAACATGGAATATTAGAAGTCTTTATAGGGCACGCGCGGTAAAATCCGTAGATGAGTTAGAGAAATACAGGATGGATCTAGTAGGAGTTCAGGAAGTTAGGTAGGAAGGAAATGGATCTGTTTATTCCGGAAATTTTACGTTCTTTTACGGGGAAGGAAATAAAAATCACCCGTTAGGAACAGGGTTTTTCGTTCACACACGAATATTACCAGCAATTAAACGGGTTGAATTTATCACTGACAGACTTTCTTTTATTACTCTTAAGGGACAGTGGTGTGATATTATTGTTTTAAATGTACATGCCCCAACTGAAGATAAGGATGACGATATAAAGTGGAACGGGTATTTGACCAACTCCCGCGATATCATATGAAAATTCTATTAGGGGATTTCAATGCGAAGGTAGGACGAGAGGATATTTTCAAACCGATTATAGGGAACGAAAGTCTGTATAAGGAAAGTAATGACAACGGTGTTAGACTCGTGAACTTCGCAACATCCATAAACCTTATCGTGAAGAGTACAAAATTCCCATATCGCGACGTTTATAAATACACTTGGAACTCACCAGACAGCAAAACACAATCAAATTGATCACGTTTTAGTAGAGAGAAGAAGACAATCTAAATAATTGATGTTCGGTCGTTTAGAGGGCTGATTGTGACACTGATCACTACCTCGTAGCAGCGATAATAAGAGAAAGATTATCGTTGAATAAAGGAAATATTCAACGCATAAAAACGGAGAAATTTAATTTAAAGAAATTAGAATAGAGCCAGATAAGACAGGAATACCAGATTGACGTTTCGAATAGATTCTCGGCTTTAAAAGATTCGGAGTGCACTAGTGTTGAGGATACTTGGATTCAAATTAGAGATAGCATTAAAATTTCAGCAAAAGAAAAAAGTGGGACACGCGGAAATACGTAGGAACAAACCATGGTTCGACCAGGAATGCATTAAACTAGAAGAAAAGAGAAAACAGGCAAAATTACGTTGCCTACAAAATCCGAATGAAATAACTACACAAAATTTCCTAGACATCAGGCGGGAAACTTCCAAAACCTTTAGAACAAAAGGAACTTGAAGATAATAGTAAAAATAAAAACATCCGGGACATGTATAAAGGGATCAACGAATTTAAGAAAGGCTATCAACCTCGTGTTTATATATTAAAGAAAGCTGACGGAACAGTTCTCACTGACACAAATAGCATCTTAAATAGATGGAAAGATTTCTTTGATGATTTGCTTAGCATGCAGCCTAAAACTAATGTGCGTGGAGAAAGGGAGATACACATTGCAGAACCGTATATTCCAGAACCTAACCGAACAAAAGTAGCAATCGCTATAAAGAAATTAAAGAAACACAAATCTCCGGGTGTAGACGAAATTCCGGCTGAGTTAATTTTAGCTGGAGGCGAAAAATTGTGGAACAAGATACACAAACTCATTCTCCTTATCTGAAACAAGGAAGAATTGCCACAGGAGTGGAAAAAATCAATCACTGCTCCAATTCACAAGAAAGACGACAAAACTGACTGTAATAATTATCTAGGCATTTCTTTTCTGTCAACATCCTATAAAATACTTTCAAATATTCTATTAGCAACATTGACCCCATACGCAGAGCAAACTATTGGAGATTATCAGTGCGGATTTAGACGAAATCGATTAACTATCGACCAAATATTTACCATTCGCCAAATATTCGAAAAGAAGTGAGAATACAATACCCTGGTACATCAACTATTTATTGATTTTAAAAATGCTTACGACTCGGTTAGGAGAGAAACATTGTACAACGTTCTCACAGAATTTGGAATACCGAAAAAGCTAATTAAATTAATTAAGATATCTTTAAATTAACCCAAAGTAAAGTCCGGGTATGAAAATTTTTGTCCACGAGCTTTTACGTCGAGAATGGCCTGAAACAAGGAAATGCATTGTCGCCATTACTATTCAACTTTGTTCTGGAATACGCTATAAGGAAAATCAAAGATAGCAACCAGGGCCTAGAGTTGAACGGTGTTCACCAGGTTACGGCGTATGCTGATGATGTAAATCTAATAAGGAATGATAGGAGAACAATAGAAAGAAATGCAGAGGTCTTATTAAGCGCTTGCATGGACATGGGTTTAGAAGGGCGGAGAAAACTAAATACATGGAATTGCGTCGGGATCGTAATACGGCAAATTATGGATGCATTAAAATATTAAATAATACTTTTGATAAAGTAAATACTTTCAAATATTAACAGACGAAAATCATTCACGAAGAAATTAAATGTCGACTAAAAGCAGGGAATTCGTGTTATTATTCAGTTCAAAATCTCTTGTTATCGCGAATTCTGTCGAAGAATTTAAATCTTAAAATATGTAAAACGATAATCATGCCTATTGTTCTGTACGGTTGCGAAATATGGCCGCTTACTCTGAGGGAAGAACATAGACTGAAAGTATTTGAGAATAAGATCCTGAGACGAATATTCGAACGTAGGGAATGGGGAATGGCGGAAACTTCATCACGAGGAACTACATAGTTTATACCATTTATCCAATATTGTTAGGGCCATCAAATCTAGGAAGCTCGGGTGGGCAGGTCATGTACCCAGGATGGAAGAAAGTAGAAACGCTTTCAAAGTCTTGATTGGAAGACCAATCGGAAAACGACCATTAGGAAGACCTAGGCGCAGATGGGAGGACAATATTAAGATAGATCTCGCAGAAATAGGATCCAGCTGGCTAAGGGTAGAAGTCAGTGGAGAACTTTTGTGAATGCGGCATTGAACCTCCGGGTTCCATAGGCCATCGATTTAGTTAGTTACAAATAAAATTAAACACGAGAGATTTTTATGTGTGGTGTAAAATCCTAAATTGACTGTGGAAAAAGACAGTATAAAAAGTTTTAAACAAAAATGAATAAACTGAGCAAACTGAGCATTGACCTAAAAGAATTATCTTGATACTCCCAGTGTTTAATAATTGTAAGAATTTTTGAAAAAGTGGATCAATGCATTTCTTATTCACGTATTTCTTCTTCGTTTTTCATTAAAAAAAAAAAAGAGAAAATTTTCTTTTATTGATTTAATTTTTCTATTGTTCGCAAATTCTGTTGTGATGAAGCAAGGACACTGCTAGCTAATAAGATGAAGTTTTCATTGTACCAAAGTTCTCCTGATAATCATGCATCCCTTCACTTAGGTTTAGTGTTTTAGTGTCTGCAGTAGGAAGTAGTTATTTTGTTGATGTGCCATATATGTTATATCTATCTTTAATGATCCAATGAAAATCTTTGTTCTTGCTTTCATGCAAAATGCAAAGGGGTACTCTCGTTTAGTGACGTGAAGCGAACCGATCTCAATAACTCTGAGGGAGTAACTTCGCCTAAACAGAAAATTGTAAATACCACTTAAGTCGGCACAAGCATGTCACGTGGCTTATAGCAGTTGCATTGTAAGTAGTTAAGTGCGTCACAGTTACAAATATGTACATAGCTTTTAGGGGTACGCGTGCCACTGTTAGAACACAAACAATAGATACAATCTGCTGTAGTACATAAATACAGCCGTCAACAATCCTTTCCACCAGTATAAAAACCTTCAACTATTATTGGCAACGAAGCGCCACAAAAAATATTTTCTCGATTTTATTGATAGCTACATCACAATCTACGGGGAACACTCTAGTCTAGTGGCTAGAACGTTGGACTCACGTTCACGTGGTCTCGCGTCCAGTGCTCCCCAATTTTCGGCGTTCACCCAGTGTCGTGAGGCAAACTGGGGAATCACGTGAAAACATGACGTGACAGCCCCTAGGTCTAGAAAACTCTTGATGCGCCTGTTAGGGACGGACGTAGTTCAGCCAATCGCTAGCAGATGGCGCTGGAGAAGGCTGTTACGCCAAATGGTTAGATTTTTGCTACATCAGAATCTACCCTGAAACATGTAGTTCTATAGATTGACACAGGTGTTATCTTTGAACAAGAGTTTAAGAGAAAGTAAACTGTAAGAGTTAATAATAATAATAATTTTGGACTGTGTTCCATTAGCCATACTATGTGCTATTCTCTTGGTATGTCAATGAAAAGCCTGATGACGGTACACTTCAAGATCAGTTACATCTTAATAGGTATGGTGGCTGTTATAATGTTATAGCTTCAATTTTTACGTTTACAGAAAAAAAAAAGAATTTTCAGATTTTCTCGAAAACTACGCATGAGGATTTATACTCCGTCCATGTTATTTTGTTCAGCTCAATAAGATCTATTGATTAGTATATGTCTGATCTTTGGACTTCTTCCCCGTTATACGCTAATTAATACGCTAGAATTTAAAAGTATTTTACATTCTGAAACAATGTTTTTAAATCTTGACAGTCTGTGAGAAAACAACTAAAGAAAGTGTAGAGGTCAGCCCACTATATAGTACTAATTACAGAAATAAGCCAATCTTCCTTTGTAAAGTTTTGTAATTGATCCTGGCTTAAATCAATAATAATCATTATGTACAAATACTTAATTTCTCACTAGTGCTTATCCTAAGCTGATATTTCTCATTGTTCAAAGGTTCATATTATATTGGTGTTTCATCCGGGAAAGCTATGGTATTATCAAATCCTGAGTCAATGCACCTACCACAGGCTAGGTTGTGCTATGATTATTCCAAACCATTAAAAAAAGGTACCTCATTGCGTACTAACACAAATGAATTTACTTACCAGCATCATTCAAGTGTGTATTTCTCATACGCACCAGAACATTCAAGAAATTGACAAGTAAATATTGTTCAGCCACAATGCGTATGATCACGATCATGGATATCCGCAAATAAAGGGACTCTCCCTGGAGTTCAAGTGAATCAATAATTTGAATTAAGTTTCCGAGCACAAGCAATATTTTCTAAGTTTAACTCTCCGATATTATCTTTATTTTATTTTGTTCCTACCATCTGTTGTAAAGATACCTGTTATATGATACTAGGTGGTCAGCAAAATACAAAAGCATTTGTCTTTCTGCTTAGGAATTGTGACAGTGAATTCCAGATTGATATACATATCTGGGGTGACAAAATGGTTCAGAGGTTGAACGCTAATCTCTGGTGCGAGGGGGCCATGTGACTTTTTCGTGAAGAACACTGTGTCTATGTTTTTTCGCGGTTCTCCTGTTTTCTCCCACATCCTCATTCCACCAAACCTTTTCATTAATCATCTTTAGCCTTCAGGTCATAAAAGTAGGATTAAAACTAGAAATGTAATTTCATTCATTTCGCTTCTACATGTCCTTTCCGCTCCGTAATCCCGAGCTGAGCCCCTCCTGAGAAAAATCCTGCAGACGTCCACCTCCTATGATGATAGGGTGTTACTTGACCTGGAGTAATGTGCGTTTCTGAGAAAATCGGAAATCACTTCACCACGTGAAAAAAGCTTCAGATGATGCGTGACCACAGATGGAAATTTTATCCACAAATACGATAGTAAACAAAGCAACAGTCCTCACAATGGATGAGTCTCCACTATTGTAGACCTTAAAAAAAACTCAACAAAAGTAACAAATGCAATAAAAGCATTTGCGACGAAGTGTACTGTGGACAGAAAGTTTATTCTCATTAGTCAGATAGTCAATGTTCTTGCATGTTTATTGTGATGCTCTGAGGCAGTCCGGAGACATTAGCAAAAAAGAGGTCTGAGGTACGGAAGAACAGAGAGCAGTTGCTCCCTCATGAGCATGTGCCCAGCTACTCTGTTCTCTAGACACAACGGTTTCAACAGCAAACATACGAAACATTATTATAATGCTTAATCATACCATCCACTCATCACATTCGATCAAAAGTAAATTGACACTTGACTCAGTGCAGGATATTTACACCAAATTGCAGGAAGGGTTCGACAGACTTAAGCACTTCCAAGAGTAATGTTTAAAAGATATCCTTAGAAGCTATACACAGACGGAGAATTCTGTTCAAACATTATTACTCCAAGCGTAAGTTAGTCTATACAATAGAAGTTAATCAAGAGTGATGTAGTTCGTGCATCAACCTTAGTTTTAAAGGATTCGTGATGAGGAAGGCAATAACCTTTTGTCGAAACGTTCATGGTAAGATTTATAATCTGGGTGGTTTTGGTAAGTACAGCTTTAGTCAGTATTCAAATTACTTATCCTATCAAATTACTAAACTATCCCTCTTCAATTACTTGGCTGCACTTGCTTTCATAAGCACAGTAACATATCAGTCGATCAGGAAGAATATCTAATGAGGGAGGAGTGTGATGTCACTCAGAGATACTTGCCTCAATTTGGTGTAGGAGTAGGTAACGAGAATAGAAAAGAACGTGTGGAAGTATTCGTTTCGCAGGCGTTCGGAATCGGAAATAATGGGCCTTACAGTTCTGGAGAATCATATATTGATGGGACGGAGACTTTACTCACTGTTGCACTTATCTAATGAAGCATATAGCGAAAGAACATATAGCGTACTTTTCTGTGTATAGTACTGAGTATTTTCTGGAAATAAATTCCTTTTCTATTTCCTCTTCGGGATTCATCTACTCCAATTAGGTGCTCAGTATTCGTTTACTGATTCCTGTTCCTTAGCATATAGTAAAACATTCTTTTCAAACATCCGTTATTTATGCGAGAACCATCTTTTGGGAAAATTACTTAGAAGCACGAAGAGCTTAAAAATAACTTAGTGATATTAAAGCACACTCCTGCGAAGTAAGCTGTATTTATTCCAATACCAATGTACTGTAACTTAGTATATCTGTGTGTATGTGTCTCTTGCACCCATATTTAGTATACACACCTTTCTTCAATATTTTACAATGAACTATTTTCACATGTAACACATTATCTTTCCAAACACTTAGACAATTGATTCTGAAACACAGAAACAAAATAACACTAACATTTAAGCCTTGGAGATGAAAAAATGGAATGAAATCTTGAAGTTTTACGTCCCACGGTTATGCCGTTTAGGCTAAAGGAGACGGTGATGATGAGAGATGAGTGAAATGGTGAAATGAAGAAAGTGGGAGGAAACGGGAGAACCCCGAGAAAACCCACGAGCACGGTGTTTGTCCACCACAAAGTCCACACGGCGCGAGCTGGGATCGAACCAGGGACCCCAAGCACCGGAGGTGAACGCTCTACCACTGAGCCACCGCGCCCCCCGCCTTGGAGGAGATGATAATACATTAAGAACAATGAAAATGCATGCAACACGTTTATTCTACAAAAGTATGTACAATAACATGAAGGTTCACAATCGTACACGCATTACGAAAGAAATAACTTAATTTGTACTCAAATGAAATTATGGCAAAAACACTTGTAAATTATTCCAAAGTACTTACAGGTCCCCATCTAAAAAATCCAACCCTCTCTTTCTATCAACAAGAGTTCGTTTCCTCATGGTATCTAAGGCAGGACTGATATGATGGGTTGGCGCATTGTATCTTACATTCACATACGGCAACGGCTTCCGTTGAGGCCTCTCCGATGTGCTGAACAAATTACTGAAACTGAAACATACTCAAATTCAGCTATGTAAACATTACAATCAATAACATAAAACTTATAAAATATTATAGATTTCATTTCTTACACGCTATACTACATATAATTAAATAAGAAATTCCATCTTTCTGTTGTGTAGACACTCTTTCTCCACCTGATATATCGCCCACTTTTCTTCTGCGGACTTCATCTGAGGCACAAATTACTTACGCAAGTAAACACATCTACATTGCTTTAAATTGGACCTAAAATTGTGTGAAATATAAATTCTGTTGTGAAAACACTGAAAAATATTAGGGACTGCCACTCGGAAGGTATGGTTGTCGTTTGAATGGCTATTATATTCAGTTACCAGCATCATTTCTTGATGTGAACAGTTTGTTAGACACGATGACTAATCTTAATGGTGAATCAGGCTTACAACGGTACGTAGTATATTCGTATTGTAAATCTGTACCCTCTTGTAATTCTGGGTTATAAGTTATTTTAAATATGTACTAGGCTGGCTGGTTGTTTGTACTATTAGAAGAAGAAAAAGAAAAGATATGTTAATTATAATGTTAATGTATAAAGATATTCAAGTGTTTTTAAAAATAATGAGACTTTGGATATGTCGTTGTCAGGAGCAACCAGATGTACAAAATATAAATAAAATGGAAGTAAACCACGGAATGGTAGGTGTATTATTTAGTGGCTCGTATTTATTATAAAATTAATGAACCAGAGTGAGAATACGTTTTAATTAATCGTTGTAGGTTGTTAAACATATACACTTATACATACAATTAAAAGGCAGATTATACATAAAACTATGTATTGGAGTTATAAATTTTGATTCGTATCTAACAAGCTTAACACATCAAGAAAATATAGTGGTTAGCAACAGTGCATGTGACAAGTATGAATACAATTAACACCTTTTTCTAGTGTTTCGAGTGGCGACCAGTAAAATTTTTTGGTGCTTTCACAACAAAATGTATATTTTACACAATTTTAGATCCAATTTAACAGATGTAGTTACCTCATAATAATTAATTTGTGCCTCAGATGAAGTCCACAGAAGGAAGGTAGCAAAATATCATGAGTTAAAAACCCAATTCACGCAACAGAATGGTAAAGCGTTTTACTTAAACATAAAAACTCAATTGAAGCGAGAGTGAGGCAATTTCAACCACTCGACTCAATCTGCATTTGTATATCCGTCTGCTTCCTAAAATTTCTCCAATTTAACCTCTCTTTCAGCTTGTAACTTCCGGTAACAATAAGAAACAAGCCTACTACTAGGGGTTGAAATTCACTGAGAATATGGGGGTAAAAAAGGTGAAATCACTTCATGTTGCAAGCTTACACATACACAAAGTCACTGGTAAGAATTGACTTTGACGCAATATGGTTCATGTTTCCTTTAATTAAGGCTAGTGCTTGGGGTTGGAATTGACCAGGCATAACAGGGTGACCAGGCATAACAGGGTAAATGTATTGGAAGTTTACTCACATGCATAACATAACAAAACAATTTTCAACGATAACTTTCTTAAAAAACTGATAATTTTTTATGGAACATATTGTGTACTTTGTTTCAGTCTTAAAAACTTATTCCTAATGTTTAGAGTTGAATCTTAAAAAGAAAAGAAAAAAAAAAGTTTAAATATATCTTAACAAGAAAGTATTAAATTTGCATAGAACGTTGTGTTTTCCAATACAGGTTATTGATTTGGTATTTACTCAGTAAGGGACAAACGGTTTTTAATCTACTTACAAGTTTAAGACCATTTTCACGGTAACTTTGTTTTAGGAAGAAAGAAGAAAAAAAAAAAGTTTCCTTGGAGGCACAACAATTTCTGTTACTGCTTGCTAATGATAATTTACAAGGGTAAAATTTAAAAACTTCCAACTTGGATATCTTTCGTTTACTTCTACACTATATGTCACCGCTAGACACTGAAACTAGAACATGTGCATAATGTTAAAAAAAAAAAAAAAATCTTCCACGATCACTTTCGTAAAACCTTCGATTTTGATAAAGTATGTTTATTTTTCTTTGACCCTTCTCTATCAGTCCCATTGCTTCGGGGAGGGAGATATTGGTTTAAAAAAAAAAAAGTTACCCCATTAAAAAAGGTTCACCATAAACTTCGTTAATATTCTCCGATTCTATGCAACATGGCGTGTTTTCTTTTTAGAGGCTTAGAATTGTCAATTACTTGGCTTGTTTAACATTAGATGATATTTTATCGTAACTTTACTATAAATTTAATGATTTTTATTAAACATATCGTGTGCTTTCCCTTCAATTTCTTGATTTTTCCCCCCCTCCAAGGGTGTTCTCTAATCGGAACAGGCCATACGAGGCGCAGGGTTCGGTGGAGATAAGGCTTCACATTATTTAGACATTGGTATCATGTCTCGGCCGATGTTTCCCGAGATCGGGTGAACCTCTAAATCGCACTAGAACGAGGACTCAACAAGAAAAAAGTAACACATCTATCTAGGATCAAACTCAGGTTGCCCAACTGGTGGATAGACTTCTTATCGCTTACTACGCCACCGCGTCCCAAATGATACTAGTTGGTTACGGTTAAAATCTTGCTATCTATAAATAATATCTTTATCTTTACGAAGTATCTTGAAATTTAAA
The DNA here is from genome assembly GCF_964235325.1 of Thermobia domestica. Lineage (NCBI taxonomy): Eukaryota > Metazoa > Arthropoda > Insecta > Zygentoma > Lepismatidae > Thermobia > Thermobia domestica. The sequence goes on from NC_137463.1 coordinate 1,437,388, forward strand.
ATAACTTGAGAAAAAAAATCATTACACATAGCACATATTCTCTATATAAAGACGTTATAATATATATTTTTATTACGTACCACTGTTAGTTGCATCAACTATGTAAAGATCTACAGACAAAAATAATTTTAAATCCTCTGCTGTAAAGAAGATTGACCGAGAGTTCATCTGAAATATAGGCTGAAAGAGCATTCACTGAAGAAATATTCCCGGTGCATCTTTGTATTATTTATAATGAAGACCTACTTTTCGAATACTAGTTTATTTTCAAAAATAACACAATGTAACACATGGTATTATTAAGCCATCCTTCAGTTGATTTTGATGCCGCACTTTAAAAGCATTCCAGTACTTCGCATATCAATATATCAATTGAGCTCCAGATACACAAATTTCCGAAACAAAAGCGAACACATCGACCGGCTTCCAACTCTTATTACGGTAAAACTAAAACTAAGATGTATGAAATACACATGTCAAGAGTGCCAAGTAAAGTATTATTTTATTGAAACTACGGAAGCCATCTGCAAACACTTACAACTTCCATATACTCTGTTTGCTCTTCTTATCCATCGTTGGATCGTTCCTGGACGCTCGAATCATTTCAGTCCAACGAACTGCTTCCTGCAGCTCCATGAATCTTTCTTTGTATTGGTTTCTCTCCATCAATACTCTTGCCATTTCAACTCGAGTGAATCTCTTTCGCTGAGCCATCGGAACATCCTCCTAGAAAAGTAATCACACACCACTTATATCACAATTTAATGACATTTCGGAACAATTATCAAAAATAACATTTTACTAAGATGCACAGTAATTTTACTACTGAAATTGAATTCCACTGAAACATATAGCTTTCAAATCGCGCTTTTTATATATAATAACAGTAATAATACGTACCTACGTAATGGCGCTTTAGCTCCTATTTAAACTTGAAACGTTTTCATAGCCTCAATGCATTTTATCAAACTTTATTCAGCTGAAAGCCCTTCAAGTATATATTTGATATCTATCTGGTATTTACTTCTATTGTATTTGTGTTACTAACTTTGAATGTAATTTAATTAATGTTTATAAATTACGGTGAAAGCAAATTCAATTTATTTCGAATGTTCAATCTCGTTTCCCAGCATAAAGAACAGTTTGAAACCCTTGTAATGAAGATCTAAGACGAAATAAAGAAGAAACTCGTATGAACTGCACATCTCTATATAAAGGTATGAAAATAACTCAAAATTTAAGTAAGGATAGCAATATTTTCATATGGCTGTAGGAAGGATAGCAAATTTACAGGTTCACTGTATTTGTTTCCAACAATTAAAGCAGTCTCAATATTTACTTTTAACGAAAATTATATGTTATGGTTCTATAATGAAGTCTGCTGTGATACCAGCATTCAACCCTACACCCATTTCCTTTCATTTAAAAACAAAACAAACTTGTAGTTGAAAAGTCTTATTCGATGTGGATGTTTTTTTAATTAATTCTTCCGGATTAAAGAACTATCCCAATACCTCATCATCCGATTTGCTGGCTTTGGCATTCTTCTCTGCTTCTTCTTTGATTTTCTTGATTTCATCCTCTAACTCCTGGATTCGAAGGCGCAATCGAGACTTCACAGCCTGCAGAGACTTTATTTCTTCACGAAGGATCTCCTGCTCGCTGAAAACAACATAAAAACAATTAAAACAAGAAAACCAAAAACTACTTACTTTATGTTACTTTAGAAAATGATAGAACGGAAGTACTCCAACTATAAGAGAGAATTCCTTTCTATCAATTCAACGAAATTCGAAGAGATCAAGCAATGCTTACAAGTCATATTCAAATTCTCAACAGTTATCACCTTAAGATTTTTTTTTTTTTTTTTTAAATATTCTATTTTATATTTCGTCCATATTGAAGAATTTTATTAAAAGCACAGCATATTTTAATTCACGATCCCAGTGGAAAAATCCAACACAAAATTAAACATTTATCTTAAAATCTGTGGTGCACAGGCAAGTGGGAGTCCGGACACCAAATGATATTTTGCCCTAACCCCCCCCTCTCCCGGCCCCCAATGAATTTCATATGTTATGGGATTATTAAACTTGTTTAATACTTACAGTAAAATATTAATGATATAAAATGATTATTTTTTTTTTATTTAAACCAGCCATGTGCAACAGCCGACCCTAGAGCCGCCCGGCCCATTCAAACCCTTTAACCCGGCCCGCCTGACTCGTTATTATTTATTACGTAATCTCTTACACTGAGTTGAAAGTTTTGCTTGAATAACTGACGTCCGCCTCAAAAACATCGTCCGCGTTGGAACACCCCCAGTGCAGAGTGTACCACCGAATATTGCTAGATTGGTCAAATGTTCCACTAACATGTTAATTTGATTTTTCTAGTTTTCTTTAGTAAGTAAATATTCTGGTTACCGTTATAACAGTTTTTTATGTTTCTGTGATATTAATGCACGAGAACGATTTCATAAAGAGAATATGGCTATTCAATTATTGTGAAAATGTTATACATTGTCTCGTACGGCCCTCGACTCCAGTAAGTCCTCTGTGGTTGGCCCATTCCCTGTTCCAACTTGCACATGCCTGATTTAAACCATGTCACCGCATTAAAATACTTAAAACAATGGAAATTAATCATCAATTTTGCAACTCTCATTTGCCTAACTGAATGCACACAGTTGCAAATTTATTACTATACTTTTGTACAACGAAGTCTGGATTTAATCTTATCTTTAAGATTTTTTTCATATCATTTATACCTCTATAAAATTGAAGTCAAACAAATATCTTTCAGAAACTTTGTTTGGTTGTTTGTTTATAAATAACTTTTCCAACAATCTGTGATTCTAAGTTCAAGCAATAACAATATGAATAATCTGTGTGTACTGTACGTATCTAAGTGTGTAAGATGTATGTATGCAACGCTTTCATATTATGGAAAAAGACTTCTGGATTTTACTACGTAAAAAGGCAGTCTCTCTTGAAAAATTAACTACTCCCCCCCCCCCCCCCTCAATAACAACTTCCTAGCTAAGCACTGGTGACAGAAACTTTCTCGTGGCTAAACGGTTAGCGCACGCGCCTTTGGCGTGGAAGACTCGAGTTCGGTTCCCAGCGGGAGGTCATGCGGTTCGGATTTCACGTTACGCTGTAGGTCCACGTCTCACAAAGCTTTGCTACTTAGAGGGACGCTAAGCTCAAGTCAACTCAACACTGCTGACAATACATTGATCACATTCTCTATTTCTCTTAAACACAAGCAGATTCTTCTTTACGTTTTGTTATGGATTCGGTGTAGCGTTCCCTTTTATAGTGCATTCTTTTGAAAGCCCGGAGTTGGTCTGACAATTGTAGTGTGCTGGTGGATGGATTTTTCTTAACGGTGTGTCGTGTGACCCTACAGTCTGTTAGCCTAGGCACCCGGACCTTAACTGTTCTTCGACATTTTTACAACCTGCAATAAATTTCTGGAACCAATGAATCACTGTCCTGTGGTTCACCGCACCTTTCCCTTACGCATGACAAATGCTTTTCGTAACTGCTGCAGCGTTAACAATTCATGTACTAATAGTCACTGCCACTAAAAACTCAATGACATACCGATGGAGTGCCGGCCTCCCCGTTAAATAGTCCGTTTGTCACATTACTTCTTGAGCCAGTTTGACCTTGAACTTACAGCCCTTAATGGCGTATACACGCGCAAGCTCTCTGGGTTATGGAAATATTGCAAGCCTTATGACTCACCTTGGTAAAACGTGGATAAAGATTTAACTTCTTCATTGCTGACGTTTTAACATGTCTCTTTTGGCTCATTTACATTATAGTGCGGGCGCTAGCCTGTGTCACGTGTGCATTATACGTGCCCTTATTTTGACTGCTGGGTGTTATTACCCACTTAAGAGAGAGTTAACGACCATGAACCAGATCACGTGACCAAAAGAAATTTAGTCGCCATATTGGATTCAAGATGGCGGATCGTGACTTTCTTTAAACGCTCATAGCTCAGCCATTTATGGACCGATTTGATCATCTTTTTTTCCTTTGGAAAGAGAAAATTATACTCTACAATTTTGTGTTCTTGCACTTTTTGCGAAATCTGCGCAGTTTTCCCGAAAAATTGGAAAGAGCAGAATTGAAGATAAAATTTTAATCTATTTTCGTAATTTTTTCGAAAATGGCTAATAATTCAACATTTTAATAAGACATAAAAAAGAAGCACAATTTAATATGCTTTGAAACGGTATACAACATGCTGGATTTAGTTTAAAACTAGGCTATATATTAAAGGAAAACTAATAGCATATATAATTGTTGTTACAAAACTAGCTTTTCCGCAGTTTTTATGTTCTAGCAATACATCTGTACTGCAGACGCTAGCCCATCTGACATGCGAAGTTTTATGTCCCCTAAGTTTTGTTGTGGGGGTTGTTCAACACCTATACGAATATAAAAACGGTCAGTAGTTAGTTTGTTTCTTAAAGTATAACCCACGTGACCGCACCGAGGTTGCATCAAACTTGAATCTGAACCACCGTAATGCGTTCAATGATCTCCCATCGAAACCCTCGAGTCTGGAATTACATGCATCGGGGGGGGGGGGGGGGTAGCCACATTTTTAAATATGATCACGTATCATTTTATCAAATCTCTCGAAGATATTGACAGGAACATAAGATGCTCTCTTTCCCCGTTAGAAGCCATTGAAACCCACACTGTCTTCCGTTAATAATTTTCATAATTGACAAAAACAAATCAACAAATCACAGTCCCGTCACAAAGTTTGTGGCACTAACAGTGAGTGTCATCGTAAAAAGAAACTGGAAAAAAATTTTTAATAATGTGTAAATAAACACTTTTTAGAATTTCACTCTACAGAATATCAAGCATATAATACACTTACATGTATCATTCGTAGCAAGTAAGCATTCTCACGTTACGTAGGGAAAGTAATACTGAATACCATTGAACAAGGAAAGACTGAAATTTAAAATGATCTTAAGTTCACAAGTGTAAACAAATAAAGTAATTATATTGATCATTTCTTACTTACCTTGTGAGTTCATCAACTTTGACAATAAGGTCGTCTTTAACTATGTTTAAGGCGTTCCTGGAGAGAAAGAAAAGAAAATGGAAAAATTAATGGAAATAAACTTGTTCGTTTATGTTCAAAACAAAACAAAATAACTGAAATTAACTGTTCTTTATTTCTCTAATGATTATACCGTCATTTACATTTAGAACTTCCTTTAGCTTAAAAGGCATAATTGTGACGTTAAAACAAATTTTTACATTTCAAAAGAAATAAAATTCAGAATTAAAAACCACAAGCAACTTTTAGTTGAATGCAACTCCACTTATTAATCTGAGTGTTCGTTCGTGTAATATAATTATGTAGCTTGTTCCTTAGGAAGTAATTTCAGGAACAAGAAAATTTGAAAAACCAAAAAATGGATCAGAAGGTTGTGATCTTGGCCAATTAATTTTTGAATCAGCGGCCACAAAATTTTTGAACAGCCCCTAGATCAAGTTTTCGTATGTTCTACGGAATAAGTACATCATACTGAGTTAAGTGATAGTTTGGGTTTGGCTACACTATATGTAGATCTCCAGATATAAGGCCTACAAGAAAATTTTTGATTGAAATATTTTAGATCTATTGATCCAAAAATGATGGCATCTTTAATCTCCACATTAGTGCTTTCATATTTTAATTCATGTGCGCCCTCAATTCAAAAAACATAATAACCTTTAATATCGTAAGAGTTTGGTATCAAGTCATTTTCTCGTTTCAAGTCGATAAAAAAAAAAAAGATCTTTAACGTGTAACGTAATTATTATTAGTAAGAATGAGTATTTAAGGACATTATTCGGAAAAAAATAAAGCGGATAGCAATTCAATGGAACAGGTGGAATTGCTAACGATACTTGTGGGACAGAAAAGTTTCAAATTACGCCAACGAAAGGGAAAGGAAAGGCAAGGAATAGAAATGGAATGAAATAATAGCTATTTTTAATATAGTACTTTGGAATGGGCAAGAATAAAACAGAATAGAATATAGTAATAGCTATTTTTATATGTACTTTGGAATGGGCAGGAATAGAACAGAACAGAATGCAGTCATAGCTATTTTATACAGTACTTTGGAATGAGCAGGAATAAAACGGAACAGAATATAGTAATAGCTATTTTATATAGCGATTTTAAAGTACGGTACTTAGAAACTAACTGAAACAATACTATGTAGATAATTATGAACGGGGAAGGAGTAGTATTTTGATTTTGCTATGAAACCATTTCATCTTTTTCTAACTGATTTCCTGGAAGTTTCTCCTTTAAGAGTTAAAAATAAAATGAGGCCAGGGTCGCAGACTCCTGGGGTGCTCAAGCACGCCCCAGAATTTTTGTCGAGGTGCTCAGAACCCACACAAAAAAAAAAAAAAAAAAAAAGGTGAAAAGAAAGAAAAAAGCAATTGCTAATCTTTCGCCGTTTTTCAGGCTGCGAACTTTTCAGATCGGAAAGGGAGGGGGAAGATATAAAGTTTAGGCAGAGACTTTACCAGGAATATATAGAAAAAATGAAATGAAGTCTTTAAGGTTAAAGGCCGTCTAGGCTAAAGGAGAAATGAATGAAAGGGTGGAATGATGAGTGGGAGGAAATGGGAGAACCGCGAGAAAACCCACGCACACGGTGAAAACATGTAGAATTCCGGGATTGTGGCGTCAAGGATCAGAATGGCATGACGAGAACTAAAGTAGGAGTTAAAATCCTAAAACTTTCCTGGCTAAGCTGCAATACTCTCATTGAAGAATATCTTCCACTGTTAAAAGAAATAATCCATTTTCATTCAAAAATATCTAAAACTGTATCTACAGGAGAGTCAATTTTTAATATTATCCAATGGGAGAAACCCGGACCATGCTCAGCTTAGGGGTATTCCATACCCCCAGATACCCCAACTATAGACAGACCACCTCCACCGATTTTCAGAACCCGATGTTTCCCAACCTTTTTCAACTTGCGGCACACTACAGGTGTTACTTGCATTCTCGCGGCACACTTATAGCTATTACTATTTGTAAATATAAGACACAGTAGTATTTTTTTTCTGTGATTATTGATCTCCTCCTCACAGAGAAGAAAGCTCTATCAACCCGTGGTAAATTATTACGCTTATTTTTCATTCTAATTTAAAAATAGAAAACAATTGCATTAAAAAATTGGATTCAGGTTTCTAAAAATACGCTTTGTTTTTTTTTTTTTTTTTTAAAAAAAACTGTATCGAACCTTTTACTAAGAAGGAAGATCACTAAATAACGAACGAACAAACACATCTCTTTTACTTTTAAATCTCAAATGTAGGTAATTTGTCGAAAGGATTGAATGATATTTATTTTAAATGTTCAAGTTACGAAATAGTCTGCAACAATGGTCATAACAATGGTAACCATTTTTCTCAAGATTAGAAATGTACAGAACAGTAACCCGGTATGAAACTTAAAATTCTAGATTCACAGTAGAGGTTCATAGTAATGTGAAATACAAACATACATTTTTCCCTAGGTTTTGCAATTTGATTGCTATAAAATTAATAATTTTATTTCGATTCCTCGCGACACACCAGCTGCCCATTCACAGCACACCAGTTGGGAAACGCTGTGCTAGAGGCTTCATATCGGAGCGTAAATTGTAAGTTTTCAGACAGGATCTATCTCGTGTACGTACACACCCGGAAATTTGCATTGAAATTTAAGGAAAGGAGTACAGACATAGTATTAATATATATATAGTATTTTAATTAGTTTTAGATATCATGCATACAAGAACAAAGAAGCATCAACATAATCAATGAAGCATGTGCTTGCCTATTGTTCCTTATCTGACAGTTTACTTCTCTGACTTATATATATACGTACTTCGACATGATTTACACTCAAAAACAGACACCTGCAAATAATGTGCCCAACGGAGTGTAAGAAGTTAGGACATTACAGAATACCAAGACAGTCAAAAAGTTCCCAGAATGTTGTGCCAGCTCTTTATTACACATTTACTTTATCATCTTCAAAGTAGGCACCTTCGTAACATACACATTTGCTTCACTGCTCCTGCCATTGCTGGAAACACCGACGAAAGGCCTCTTTTCGTATCTTTGTGATAAACTTATTTGTGCATTACTTTTGGTGTATCCAGTTCAGACAATTTATTTTCCTTTTATTTTAAAAAAAGACTACTACATTCACAACAGCGCTATGCATCCTCGCACGGATAGCGACGCCTTGCAGACGATATGACTATGGCCTTAGCAACCAATGACAGCCAATCACAGCATTACCTGTGATTACATCTCGTAGGCGGAGCTCGCGCAAACTGCGAGAGCACGAGAGAATCCGCGGGAAGCAATCTCAATTGGCGCCCCGGAACCACGAAGCTAACAGGATTTGATCAACGCTGCACCACTAAATTGATTTGAAAATCTATAAAATTAATATCAATGTTCATCTGAGATAGTTTAGCTTAACAATATATATTTATTAGTTTATAAATGTATATGCCCATCTGAAGGAATATGTAAGTATGTTAGTTTATTAAATATTAGACTCAATTTTTGCGCATTATTCGCTATAGTTGCGTCTTTGAGATTCTGCCTCATGTTCTTTGCCATGTGTGCATGGTGCAATATATTTATACGAATGCGATTTTAGAGTGTTTAATTGAATGTTCGAAGATGCTGTTTCTTGTCTTAATTTAAGGTCATTACTTGAATTTTCTTCTATGTGTAGTTAGCGGTGAAAGAAGGTATCATTTGTGATAACTTGCTTCTTCGTTAACGCTCGGAAGAAAGTTCAATTAATAGTTATTTCACGCGCTGTTTGCTCTATTTGGATTGCCATCCTATGGAGTAAATGGTGACATCTTCCGAAGTTCAAGTTGATGTATTCTAAGGTAGCGAAACGGGTTCCTTTGAGGCCAAGTTTTTTTTTTTTTTTTTTAAATATATATATATATATATATATATATATATATATATATATATATATATATATATATATAACTTTAAACTGTTTTAAGGCTATCAAGGTATCTAAACCAGTTTCTCCAATTTGTGCATGCACTTGATGTTCGAACTGCGACATTGCGCCAACTAATCATCACACACACACCTCCGTACACTGCCTGTTATGACCTAGGTAGAGAACTAAGGATTCAAGATTCATTGTGATCTATCATAAATGCCAAAACTACAACATTCCGGAACTTTTTGACTGGCATCGTATGATGCATGCTTTATAGAAAAGTTCATTATTTAATCTTTCAAAACTGGAACTACTATTTTTCATAATTTGATAGGCAGTTCGAGTTCCGAATGTAATGTGTTGTTATTATGTAAAATTTTAAAAAAACATTAACTCTATTGTCACCTAGTCAAAAGTTAATGCTTTACCTTTGAATCTCAACAAAACATTCTTTAAATCTTTTACGGTATGCGCCAAAATATACAGAACTGAAACTCGCGCATCTCGAACACGTGGTTGCGTTTGTCGATGGAGCATAGCTCCAGCTTCACGTGTTCGCATTGAAAGGAAGCTGTGTTGTGCAGTTGTTGTTACAAATGGTTCTTTTGACGGAGGAAAAAGTATTCATAGTTGAGCATTACTTCCGCTCATACGGAAGCGGTCGTGAAGGTTGACCGAGTTTGAAAAAGGTGACAGAACAATTTCGAGATACGTTTAATAAGACGGCACCAAGTAACACAGTTATGCTGTCTATTGTTACGAAATCCGCCAAGAACTGTGCCTGCATTACGTGAGCAAATCATCTCCTTTGGCGGAGTCTGCAGCAACCTTTGTTTGAGAATCTGCGTGAAGATATGATTTTCATTGTTTTCATTGTTTTCTCTACAGCGACGCAGTGCACACTTTCAACACTTACATTACGCATACCGTAGTAAATCAACACGCTAATTATTTATGTATGTAGTGTGCATGTTAATTTCTTTTGAGAAGAAATAAACTCACAAATGACAATAATGTAATTTTTTTCATCTTTTAATTTCAGTACTGTATATTTTGGCATATACTGTACTTCTAAAACTAATCTGCTACATTATATTTATGACTGATAATATTCCTGTTAAAAAGGTTGTCTCTATCAAATATCTGGGTATTACATTTGACTCTTAAATTCTTATTTAACAAACATCTTGAACGTATAGTTTCTAAAGCTAGAAGGAATTTAGGAATTATAAAATGGATCTAAGATTTCTCTTTTTTCAAAATCTGTTTAATACTATATTATGCCAATGTACGAAGCCATTTGGAATACTGTACGAGTATTTAGAATAAAAGTGCCCAATATTTTCAAAAAGACATTGAAGTAGTTCAGAACTTGTTTCTCTCATGGTTACAATCGAAATCAAATTCCTATCAAAGAAATCTCATGACATAATCAGGCACCAACTTGGCTCACTCAAATTATCGGAACGAAGGACTTCATTTGATATGAAACTTCTTCATAATGTTTTGATGGGCAACTTACCATTAATCTTCATGTTCCTAACATGTCAATAAGAAATTTCAAAAATTTTAAATGTAATCCTGTTCTTATTGGTGTCCCAGTATATAAATGCTTAACAAGAGCTCACAATTAGTCACGTACTACTAATATTTTTACTGCTGATTTTCTTTCTATTCAGAGGCAATTCATTACCTATCACTTGTTATAAATTTCATTTTCTTGCATGTATTGTTCTGTCTTGGTTAGTTTTAATGTTACTGTCGTCTGTGTATGATTTATTATTATGGATGTAGGTTTTATTCTAATTATCTGCTATTGCATGCATGTTTGATTGTATTGTTAATTCATAGTTTATTACCTTTTGGAAATTGTAATTGGATTCTGTTTCTGTAATTTTCTGATACCAATAAAAATTTTATTATTATTATTATTATTATTATTATTATTATTATTATTATTATTATTATTATTATTATTATTATTATTATTTACAGGCGTTTTGTAAAATTTTAAGATTATCACATAGTCATAGACCAACAACTGAAAAAGATTGAAAAACGCTGGTCAAGACAATAAATAAAATTTTCTTTCCAAGTATTTATCTACACTACATGCAGCATTTCTAACATCTTACATGTGATAATTCTAGTTTCTACAATCCAGTTAAAATTCCATATGCAAACAATAACATCGTAATAACTTATAATGTTGGAGTGATAATGTTTTCATTATTTTCTGGTATGTAAATGGAATTTAAATCACTTACTTTGTTGCCAAAAGTTCATTGTTTTCCATTATGAGATTCTCCACTTCTTTGCCCATTCCTATGAAAAGCAAAAGCATAAACTTCAATTACTAATATATCAACATATTAACATTAACATCAACTATTATCTCTATACTAATAGCTTCAACTTTCAGATTACACAATTGTCTCTTCCAACGATGACTTTTAATCTAACCTTAAAAATAAAACTAGCCAAGACTAGAAATGTTTGTAAACATTTTTGTTAATTACTCCGAATGGTAAACTTCATTAAAACTTTTAACATATTCAAGAATAGTAGAAAACAATATTGATTACTCAGTTCACATTACTCCGTTTTGCTAAATTTACATCTCAAAATGAAATGTAGCAAAAAATGTTTCACATTATTTTGTTTTCACATCCTTATCAGTGACAACGGAACAGTGCTATGTGCTTTCCCAACATTGTTCCATACTCTCTGGTTTTGTGAGAAAAATAATAATTTCAAATATGCATGTACTGCATGTTTTATATGGTTTTAGAAAAATAATCTTACTCAAAATATTCTCGAGAGTTTTCCTCTGGGTAGTTGGGGCCATAGAAAGAAGTAACACACTAGTAGTTGTAGTGGAACATAAAGCCCGGCAAGCGGAAGATTGGAGTTCAAATCTTTGCTTGTCTAGCAAATACTTTTCCATATCATTCGAATTAATTTATTTTCTTGATGTTCAACTGAACAACCTAGAAATCAAAACCGGATCTCCGGCTTACCTAGACGGTGGTATCCAGTCTGCTTTCGGACACTAAACTCTCTTGAGGTTTGTGCTCAGCCATTCAGAACCCACGGACCGTACCACAACTTTTGTTTACTTGAAGAATATAGCGTCTATACTAATGAATACTTAAGAAATTGAACTGGTTGAGTTGACTGAGTTTAACGTTCCGTTCAGCAGCGAGGTTATATGAGACGTTGACCTACTGATTAACGTGGAATCCGAACCACACGAGCTCCGCTGGGAATCGAACCCGGGCCTCCCACGCCAAAGGCGCGTACGCTAACCGCTTAGCCACGAAGGAGCTCAGAAATTGAACTGGGTATTATATGCCAAACAGAGAAAATCAGTTCTTCAACATATCGTATTTTGATAGGCGACATTTCAAAGAAATTCAAAGTGAAAAATACAGAACCGGATCGAGAATCAAATCCGAATCTACGACTTAACATGTCGGTGGACTAATCACTACGCTAGTAATCAGTAGTACATTTTCACTGAATTTCACAGAATTCGCACCTCTAGAGAATACGATGTGAACAACATTCAGTTGCCTCCTCCATTCGCCATATAACAGCTTCTCTCTTCTTTGTAGCTTAACGTTCCATTTTACCATTCACGGATCTGCACTGTTTTAGTTTAACGTCCCACGAATTTTTCCCGAGGATAAGAGAGACGGTGATGATGAGATGGGTGTTAAGGGTGGAATGACGAAAGTGAGGGAAACGGGAGAACCCAGAGAAAACTCACGCACATGGTGTTTGTCCACCACAAAGCCCATTTGCCGGAAAGTAGAATTGAACCAGGGATCACACACACACCAGAAGTGAACGCTCTACCACTAAGCCACCGAGGCCCCCACTCATAGTTTCACTTAAGATCCGAACCACACGTACTTTCATTGGCTATCAAACCCAGTCTCTCTGTAGAATTTTTTTTTTTTTTAAATCATTTAGCCAGGGTATTTTCAAGAAGAATCAGCGACAAACGTCCTATCACAGATAGAAAAATAATTTTCTATCAAGTATTTACGAAATTAAGTTTTAAAACTTACACGAAGATTATCGTTCGATTTTATACGTAACTATATTAGAGAATATATTAATCTAAAAATAAAATAAAAAATCTTTCTACAAATTAATCAGTATATACACTTATATATAGATATAAAAATTTCTCCTTAAAGTCTCAATGAATTGTACATATTTACACTTAAGTAGCAATTACATAATGAAAATCTTAGAAACATATTAAAGAGGAAAAATTTCCTTACCAAAAAAGTTGTCATTAACTAGGATTTGTAACAGCACATCCACAGGGAAGAAAGCCAAAAGAGAAAAAGTCCATCTGTTAGTCTTGTTAAAGGGTAACACAATCACATCAATTACATTATTAAGATGAATCTTTACAATGGGACAGCTTAAAGTCATTTATTAACTCAATAACATAATCATGTAGTAACTTTACAAAAAAAAAAAAATGGAGAAAAATTAAACATATCCACCAAATTAAATTAAATTATTTCAGTAATATTATAATAATTCAAATATGTCCACAAAAAATTAAAATAATTATGGAATTCGGTATTTAAAATTTCATTGTGGTGATCAATAAACTGAAATGTACGAAGAATTTGTTCAAATGAAAAGTGTACGTATTCTGAGGTTTACGGAAAAGTTTTATTTTCTTAGCTTCAATCCCCACAAACAGAACGCAACACAATAACCTATACAAACCTAAGCGTTTGTGGTAATCAAAAATATGCAGAGTAAGCAGTGCCTGTGCAAAGTATCACGTTCCGAAAGCAAAGCATTCCTCTTTGTCATTCTCGGTGCTTTATGTTGGACGGAAAAAGCAAGAAAAACTAATTACAATAGTTATTTCTAATATCAACGAATTTTATGTCGTTACAATAGTTATTTCTGATATCAACAAATTTTAATTCACGACAATACCACTCCGGAATACTATATAATATTTAGGAACAGAATGTCCTTAGTGCTATGTTATTGAAAGCACATTCTAGAAAAGTCACCAGTGAAAACAGGAACAGAATATATTCTTTTTTCAATAGCTTCGGGATGAGTCGATCAACTTTAGTTTAACTTTCTGAAACGGACAAAGAACGTAATTCTCTATACATTACTGATGACTATAAAAAAATATCAAACTTCCTAGTCATGATTGTAGAAAATATTTTTAAAGTGTCATTATGCACCTCACGCTCACTCACTATTCTCATTATAAGTTAACACTGTTAGGAACGTACACAATCTTTGTTGCTTTAGAACATTTATTTAAATGGAGAATCATTTTTCTGTTTTCTTCGAAATCAACTGGAAGTTTAATGATGGCATTTTGCTTATTTCTTCTTCAATTCTTATGATTACCGCGGATGCCAAATGAAACAACGTAACGAACAAGCTCGGGAATCGAACTTGAGATCCAATGCACAGTGTGATGTGATTCCAACCTCGCCACAATATTACAAGTTATATTAGCAATAACTTCAGCAATTTGATTTCACTGTAAAGAACATCATTTAAAAACTAGTATAGGCAAGCTACGCACATAACGAGCACTACGAAAAATATTGAAGAAATTACACACACGATTGAATTCATAGCACTTTCATTCTACTTACAAGGTTTCTGTAATTCCTGAATCTTTAAATTCCCAAGCTTTCGACTCTCTCCTGGAGTCTTGGTCACGGAGGTTAAAAACAGGGAGAGAAAGAACAGAAACATCAACGAATAAAAAGGAACGGACTTACCAAGAAGAAGAGCTGTGTACAAAACACGTTGTCAAGTGCGTCAGTGATCTGCAGATGGTCTTGAAGCAAACTAAGGTTGCCAACTCATGTTATTTTTATTATCATGCCAATGCTGTGAAAATTTTGTGATAACCGCTTCCCATTCGTCACTGAGCCATCCCTTGTCTAGATTTTTTTTTTTTAATGAACAAATAAAGTTTCAGAAACCTGTCTCTACTTCATTTCTAGCTCCTAATATTTTTTTTTCTTTCTTTTCTTCAAGACCATCTGCAGATCGCTGACGCACTTGACAACGTGTTTTGCACACAGCTCTTCCTCTTGGTAAGTACGTTCCTTTTTTATTCATTGATGTTTCTGTTCTTTTTCCTCCTGTTTTTACCTCCGTGACCAAGACTCCAGGGGAGAGTCAAAAGCTTGGAAATTTAAAGATTCAAGAATTACAGAAACCTGTAAGTAAAATGATAGTTACAATTCTTGGACGTGGTTTTACAATGTCATTGCACTTTATATGTATTATCATATCATAACCTACATACATACTTTATTGATGTAGGTTAACAAAAAAATTAAAGGAAGAAAAAAACTTGCAAAATAACTAAATAGAACTTGTAACGCAGGTCCTGTTACCAACCGTCCATCTCAGACGAAGCACCGTCCATAGGTCTAGAACCCAGGAGTAAAAAGTACTCTCGAAATTCTCGTTTCACACAAATTTTTATTCATTTCGTCTGTACATACACTCTCATTGGCTGAAGTATTATTGGGACGTATAAGCAAACTCTCTGCGAGTATGTTATCGATCCAGTTCCCATGGATGACGTTCAAACGTTAACAGTCTATCTATTAACGCAGAGATTCTATTGTAACGCAAAATGAAAGAAAATGCAAAAATGAAAACTAAATGCAAGTCCATTGCACACTTTAATCTACGTAAACGTCCCTTTGCTTTTCCACAATGAATACTAAATATTACTCAAATTTGATTATTAAATATTAAGATTACACATACGAAAGTTAAGAAGCACGGAACGACATTTAAACGAATTCGAAGAAGAAATGAGTAAAAGCACTTCATTAAAATTCCAGTTCATTTCGAAGAAAGTCTCCATTTAAATCAATAGGCTAAAAAAAAAAAAAATAAATAAATAAAGATCCGTACGCACTCAAGACCATTAATAACTAATATTTTTTATTTAGTAGTGTATGTAGTAAGGTAATCAAAAGAATCACCTACTTACAACAAATAGCTCTTCACACGTTTTCTAAGACAATTGGCTTCATACCAATTTCTAGCTCGATCTCCCTTTTAAAATACGCATAGGGTAGTCTAATAGAATATGTCTAATATTATAACTAAAACCCAAACAAATTTATGATTTAATTGTCCGCTCTATTTGCACAGTCATTTGAACAAATTCCATGGTGGCTACCAATCACCATCTTTGAAGCTTCCAAAGAACAAAAGACGTAAAGAAGTATCCAAGAGGCCTACCCCTAAAGAGTGAGCTTCCATACTCCTCATCAGTGTCACTCTCTGCGTGGGAGACAGCAGCATGCAGTAAACATTACATGCAAATAAAACAACGAGGGTGCAACAAGAAGATTAGAAAAAATTTAAAATAAATATTTGAGCAACAGAAAAAATACAGAGGCACTACATCTAGGTTACAGAAATTAAAAGATAACTAAAAAAGCATTACCAACGCCAGCTCAATACCTAAGATTATTAACATTCAAATATACATTAGGTCAACGTTTTCTGCAAAATGAGCCACGTCA
Organism: Thermobia domestica; assembly: GCF_964235325.1. NCBI lineage: Eukaryota > Metazoa > Arthropoda > Insecta > Zygentoma > Lepismatidae > Thermobia > Thermobia domestica. The sequence continues at coordinate 1,453,989 of NC_137463.1, forward strand.
TAACTAATAACATCTCTGGTTGCCAATCAATGAGTGTTACTGAAATATATCAGAAAACGCTTTTGCTAATGCTGACACCACATTATTTATAAGTTCCATCGGTTATCTGTTGTGTGTAGCTATTGGTAATTTCTACTATAAAAGAGCATAGAGCTCACGTTATCACATTTAAGTTTTTCTTCCTTGAATTGACTAAAGAATAAAATAAATATCATCCTTATTTCTATTATTACTCTTTACGTAGCATTTATTCACGAACATCTAATTCACACAAGTTGTTTAGCATACACCGCTCCATCATGAGTTCTTATTTTTAAAATGAAAGCAGATAGCTGTAGATACAAACTGGTCATAATATTTATATTGGCAAGAAATGAGGCTTTTACGCCCCCGACGATGGCATTTATCTAAATGATTTCGAGCTTTACTACGCAAAGGAACTACGTACAGTCTAGAGTTGTTAGCTAGAAAACATACTAGAAATTACTTTTTTATAGTCAAAGAATGATATAAAGATTTTATTTCTATTCTCAGTTATTTAAAGTATTAAGGCATATATACGAAATAAAGAGGCAAATAAGGATACTGCGAAGCAGCAAAAGAGTTACTGAAGTAGTGAAGCAGAGCAAAGTACAAACTGATGATATATGGAAACCCCGCATATCACAAATAATATTACATATTTCTATCCGATTTTCTTCTCTCGCATAATCTCCATAAACAATTTTAGAACTGAAACACGCAGTTTCTTACCGAACTTTAGTTCATGAAAATTCGGTAAAGCAAAGAAAGAAAAGCATTGGACACAAAAGCAAGTGTAAAAAGGTTACGATCTTTAAAAAAATTCAGGACGTTACTTTTGATGTTGTATGCTTTATTAGAATTTAAAAAATCATAAATCAGTCCCGCTGTTATTCCGCGCAACCTAAAACAAGGATAATAAAGTATCTGAAAAATTATGAAAGAATTTTTTGTCTTCATTTTTATTACTATTACTTTTTTTTATAAGCAAAAGCGCTGCGATGTGACGTCGTCTTTAAACTTCCAAAGAATAAAAATATCTATTCTTTCCACCACAAATCATACATTGGGGACCTTCACTTCAATTATTATTGTTAGTATAACCCGTAAACTTTTCTTATGACGTATGTAAACGTAACACCCAACATTCTTTTAAGATAACAAATCAAAGTTATGAAATGAAGTCTTAAAGTTTTACGCCCCACAGTTATGCCGATTAGGCTAAAGGAGATGGTGATGATGAGAAATCAATGAAATGGTGGAATGAAGAAAGTGAGAGGCAATGGGAGAACCCAAAAACCCACGCACATGGTGTTTGTCCACCACAAAGCTTACTTGGTGCGAGCTGGGATCGAACCAAGGACCTCATGCACTAGAGGTGAACGCTCTACCACGGACCCACTGTGGCCCAAGTAAATTTTAATTTATGTATTTAGGTTAATTCTTGTGGTATTAAGAAAACTGACCGAAGTTTCAATTGTCTAAAGCAAAGGAACCGTAATAAATAAACGAAAAAAAAAACTTTTCGGACATGACAACAAGATTATGATAATGAACTAGTCTTGTAGTATTCAAAATATGCCTCATGCAAACAACATACTTTCATTCTTATATTCAATCTTGTAAGCATATAAACACTTCTCTGAAATAAAATAAAATACATATAAGGAGTAATTCAATAAGAAATCTTAAATGCTTTGACAGAACTGAAACACATTATTTAGCAAAACTCTACTTAAAGAGTGCATGAACATACATAAAACGGTATTTTCAACTTGACGGTAATGAAGGTTATGTATGATGAAAATCTTAATTGTACGTCTTTTGTTTAATACAGTTCAGAATTGCAAAATAATTGGACTCAGTTTTATTTTAGAACCAGAAAAAGTGGTTCACTGATCTAAAAATTCATAAGAACAACAACTCTAGAAATATCCTCTCTTTTTCCTTCACTGCAGAAAATTAGATTTACTTTGTACTGAGAATTCGAGACTTCTTGTTTTCTTCCCTGTCTTAGTCTTTGTAATAACTTGGCCACAGAAACAGATAGCCATGGAATGGCGTTTATTACTGTTATTATGAATGTGGTACTGATTCTAAGTTAAATTTCTTTACGTCCTTAGGACAAAAAGTACTTACGATCCAGCAGGAAAATTCTCAACATAGTAAGTAATTATTACAATGATATACAATGATAAAACCACATAACGTTTACGAGAAACTGAAAATAGCATCTAACTTCATTTGGTGAATTCTACTTAGTTGTACTAGCAGATCAAGAAAATTGGAATAATTTTAGAACTCCGTCCAATAAAATTATACATATTTTACCCACAACGAAAATAACTTTAGACACATATAATGAAGATTATCCACTAGCTTTGTGATATAGCAGTATATTACATACCTGGATATTGTACGCAAAAAAATGAATTTTAATCCATAATTACTGATAATAACCATATTATATTCCCAGTTAGGAGCTTTCGACTCACTAATTTCAATTATTTCGTCGTAATCTTTATCAACGAGTTGGTATGTCACTATTATTATTAATTTTTGGTAAATTTAGGGAGGATATTGTATGTGTGGGCTCAGAATATGTGTACGGATGAAATAATGTAAGTGTCTGGGAGATTTCTAAATTTTAAGGTTAATACTGAATTTTTAAGATTTTTTTAAGGTTAATACTGCACTGTTAATGTTAACTTTGCACATTATTGTTTAATTTTCTGTACTGAAACACTTCACAAATTTGTTCTACTCTCACCATACGACACATGTTACTCGCACATTTTAATATTAATGTATAATTTTAAGGTTAATATATTCCTTAATATTAGCCAAACTTGTCACACTAAGCTTAAATAAATATCAAGAACCGTAACCATAGCTACTTACAAGGATTTTAGTTCAATGTTTTCACAACTTTTTCACTCTACGCTGAGAAACACACAGTGATACTTTTCTATATATTTTTTTTAAAACTAGAACTAAGTATATACTTTCACTATCTAATCCTGTCATATCATGTTCAGATGAATTTAAAATCGTAAAATTAAAGAACTTACACAGCTTCCATCACAAATCGAACAATGTTATAGACACTTTGTACTACTTACCTTTTCAAGTGCTCTGTATTAGGAAGTACTTGCTGAATTTTCAGTGAACTTTCTTGCCACCTTTGTCCGTGCCTATAAGCTAAGTTTTGAGACAGTTCTTCCGGCTTTTTTTTTAAATGAATAATTTATATTCTCTTCTCTTATAGTCATTCTATTTTTTCTTGTTAATCAATTTTATATTAAAAATCACAAACAGAAGCACTGCTATAATTAGTCTTTACTGTTTTCTTCTTCCATGGCCATATCCACCGAAAATTCAGCCAGTACTTTTAAATACAGGAAACTTGAAACGAATAGCACAAAATTTGCAAGTTCACACCTGTAGATAAATTGGTGTGATACAAAATCGAACATTTCCACAGTTTATCATATGTATAAGCTTAGTGTAAAATTTCATGGTATTAGAGGCTGCTCTTAATTACTTCCTTCGTAATTACTGATAAAAATAAATAAATAAAAATCTACATTTTCACGTAAGATCTCGTCACTTTACAGAAAAATTTTAAAGTGATAATCGTGGAGTATTGAAGCTCGAATAACTGCAATGTACACAAGAAGAATAAGCACTATACAAAAGAATGACTATAAAACCAGCCATGCTTCCACAGCATCTTGTGTACATCTAAATGCATGTGACTTGTGCATGCATTCTAATCCCCACCCAAAGAATAAAATCAAGAAATACGGAGGGGGAAATGGAAGCATAAAAGAAAAGTTTTTAACAAAAGTATTTCACTGGATACAAACCGGATGAGGCGTATTCACCAGGATGAACCCAACTTCCTGTGCGATGCAAAGAAATGAGACAAATTTCAACATTTTAGTAAGGTTACAAAACACTTTACGAAAGACACAAAATAAAACAATCCTGACATTTTATTCATATCATAAAACATGAAAATACTGTTCGCAACACACATTTTACCTATAAGGGGTCTTTGCCACTAACATTCGAATATATTTTAAGAATTATACTAATTGGCTTTTTCGTTAGGTCTCTCTACCAAAATGAAAATTAAAATTATCTTAAAATAAATTTATTGTGTAGTACACCATACATTATGTTACTTTCTTCAAATTTAAGGGAAATCCGATCTTTATCTCAGATTTTACAAGTTACATATCATATTTTCTTCTTCACACAAATAAATTATGCAATTAAACGAACAAATACTGATATTATTATAAAACTTATATTCTTCTTCGTCTTTCAATTATTATTACATGCATGATTTAATGGTGTTTATTTAGAAGTGTTGATTTAATATGGAAAGCGTACGATACGTGAAAATAATAGTGGTACATCAAAGTAAAGATATATATTTAGTTTATTAAGATATATATATAGATAACAAATTTATTGAATTTTATATTCATTCACCCGACTCCACCATTATATTTTTTCTTCTCTATGTATCTCCAGCCAACTAAATAATAATTACCTGGCACGAAGTCTTGAAAGCTTAAGCCGATCAGCTGAGGAAACAACTCTAAAAAAAATTCATTTAGTAGTTCATTGTGAATCTTCTCAGAACCATGTTAACTTAGTAAGTAATACTGCTTATCTTCTAAATAAGATAATAGTAACAAAACATGTTAACTTTACGTTACAAAATACACTTGAAGAAAATTACGTAATGCATTTCCTTACGCATACCTGTGATATCGGCACCTTCATCCATTTCACCAAGAGCTTCCGCATCTTGAAAGCTCAGTTCCTGATACAAAGTATTACCACTTCTCTGCTCTCTACAAAAGACAAACAAGAAAAAAAGGAAGCTTTTAAAATAGAATATCCGAATAAAATACAACCTAAATAATCGCAATTTAATATACTGTCAGGGAACATGGTCGAAACATAATTAAAAGACCGCTTTCTGGTAAAGAAATTATTTTATTCTCTTCCACCATAAGTTTAACCACAATTCATTTTTTATTTTTTTTTTCAGCAGTGACCACTATGGGATATTTTTGTACGGTTCGCTACTTTACAATATTGTTAATTCTGTAGTATACAGGAAAACTGAAGAGAAAACGAACACAGCAGAGCCTTAAGAAATGTCGCTTTGCTACTTTAGCATTTAATATCCATCAAATATAGTGAAATGGAAAGGAAACCAATGAGGGACTCGTTATTTCACAACAGTGGATAACGCCTTCGAGGCACCATTTTGAATACGTTATCTAATCCTCAAAGAAAATAGTTTTCCCTGTGGCATTAACTACACAGAGCATTCTCACAATAATCAAATTTCGACAACAAACTTTTTAAATGGAAATTAACCTTGATACTTTTACAAAGTTTTGTCACGAAACTGTTTCGACCGAAAACGTAAACTAACTTTCAAAGGCAAATGAAAAGATGATAGTAGTTATATATGAAATGGAATAAAATGTACAACTAGAGAAATAAAACTAAGCGATAAATTCACATGGTTAGACACACATCTATGTTGGCGGAATCTTCCTGCTTGAACTGTGCTTGTCATCTGCTAAGTCCGGACAATTTTTTGAACGCGCACTAAACACACCAACAAAATGTTTACGTATTACCGAAGAGACCTAGTTAAAACATTACTCGAAAACCCTTGTGGAATGTTATCCTTTGTTTTTACCTTTTATTAATCTGCCTGGCTTACATTACGAGCTGAACTATGTTATATGATAAATAAAACAAACAGAAGTCAACATTAATATAGATATTGGGCTGTTCAAACACGACAGAAGTTGTGGTATGATCAATATCGTCTCAATGGCTGAGCACTGGCCTCAAGAGTGAAAATGGATGCCTGGTAGGGAAGCGGAATTGGTAGCCTAAGACCTGAGTTCAATTCTTGGTACAACTGCTCGTTGTTCACTCTTTGAATACCATGAACATATTAAATCTATTATGAAATTTGGTAAAAACATTGAGATGTTTCATTCCGGCTGTTTACTATCAATATATACTTAAGATGTTAACAAGACTCAATTTCCATTAATATAGATGTTACACATCGTTAAAAACAGCTACGCAAGTTTAGTCCTAACGACCACGCTAGAAATAAGACAATACAGCCAACAGCATCTAGTAACGAGCAATTAAATTACTAGAGAATAATATTGAGCTAGCTACCCAATGGAATTTGCAATAAACAAGTACAAACATACTGCAAAGGAAGAGGTATCATTTCAAAGGTTTTTAAAATGTTCAGACTTTGAATTTTAAATACATCTCGTACTGGTAATTTTATAACAATAGTAAATTACACTTCCATCTAAAATAATTAGTATTAATAATTACAATGGATATTATTGCTTCCACCATACCACTACCTTCGTATCGTTGTAAGATTGCTGTTTACCAACATCCCGACTTTTTGAAAAATTTTACAAGAATTTCATTTTTCCTAACCTTTTCCGGATTTAATAGAAATCTTTCATTTTCCCGAAATGCCCATTACCCTTAACAACGATCATCCCTCTTTATAGGATTTTAGACGAAATCCGTGTTTTTCGAGACTTGTGCAAACAGTAATTCAGAGCAAGTAGACACGTCATTTCTTTATGCTGATCCCCGCTAAGCTTACTACTATTATGCATAAAGGCTCACAAAGCACTTACCTCCCTGATACTTTACTAGTAACAAAGGTAGTCATTAAGTTTTTGGGAAGATCGTTGTTGATCTCATGTTTATCGTTTGTTTTCAGTAGCGAGGCTCTACAACTTAACGTGAAATCCATCAGGAGCTAAATGTGGCTCTTTTACGACGAAGTGGCTTAAGCACATGTCCAGTTAACCTATTAAGGACACATACAATAGAGAGATACTCACCTCTTCGTCCTGCTCTTCCCTTGGGGCCCAACAGTGGTGACGGCAGTCTCTTCGACATCTTCAAGCTCTGTGACGCTTTGTGCTTCAGGACTCAAACCATCTACCCAGCCTCCTCCTGAAACCCATTGTTTCATTATTAGATTCCAATAATATTTATATCAAGTAAGAACAGACATAAATATATAAAGGACTGGAAAAGATTCATAATGAATATAGATTTTTACACATCATTCTTTCACGCGCGGTACCCGAATAATTGTAGTGCGCAGACCCAACAATTCTTAAGTCTAAATATCATTAACTACAAAGCTAGGTATTTTCTTCTGCTCCCGACCCTGCAGTAAATATTTAAATTTCCACGCTAGCTCTCTCCCTCCATTTCAATTTTAGAAATGTATAAAAATCACGCCATTAAAAACTGGTTAAGTGAGAACTGAGCTACGTCGTTACGTTCACACATGTCAGATTTACTGCGCTTCGTATCATGATGTGTATATACGTTACAACCAACTGAATGGTTAATATAAAGAATATGAAGTAAACAACTATGATCCTGTATCCACTTTTATCCACTGTATTATATAAATACAGCTTTATACTGAAAAAATATTTCATTTGCTTTCATGAAGTCTCACATGGAAAAAAGATAAACTGTTTCACAGTATATCGTAATCTTAGAAATACAGTGAAGCCCGCTTATAACGAACTCGGAAATAAAAAATTATTGGATATTACAAACATAAATGAAATCCCAGTCACATCGCCTATTCAGAACATGTCAGAAATGACCGTATATTACGAACAATACTTTCCGTAAAGACTGCTTATAGAGAAAGTTCTCAGAACAAGATCATGTTTTCTTTTCTTCTGCCCGTGGATAACTCAGGTACCGCGAAACTGGTTTTTATAGCTGTTGTCTCTGTACATGCGAGGCATGACTCACGCTTCCCACTGCTGTATATTCTTTTTTCAACGTATCTGCTTGTTATCTAATCCTTTGTTTTCCCATAATTCGAAAAAATACATGAGTTGTTTACAACGAAGTACGGATATAAAGAACTCAGTGTTGGTCCCTTGAAATTCGTTATAAGAGGGCTGCACTGTATAAATTAGTTACGCATAAAGTCCGATAACACTTTCAAATATCTCAAGAAACCATTAACATTACTGACATAATATATTACTTGTATACGAGAGAATTCATAGGTTTCTTTGTATTACACGTGTTTCATAGTTTAGTTTCTCAGCACTAGATGTGACAAATTAAAGATATAACTTTCTTGAGCTGAAAAGGTGTTTTGTGTCTCTACAGTGCATTTTCGGTTATGAACCTATTACCAAAACTTAAACGAAATCTAATGAATTACATACATATATATATATATATATATATATATAAAACTTGAGGATGTATCTCATGGGATGTCCGATGGTTGGTAATATATTCCTCATAGAGCATTTTGTTATCGTTCAAATTATTCTGAAATGTCCTGAATTATTTTGTATACAAGAATATGTCAGTTAATGACACAATAGGTAAAGATACCCTTGTATTTTTCGGTAATGGCATGCATTTACGATGCTAAACACTAATGAAACATAAGTTTGGAACCACTAAAATCATTTTCTGCAGGGATTTCAAATCAGACATGAAATTAATTTTCAATAGACAAATTATGTGATAATATTTATTTATAGAGCAAAATTGTTTCTTTAAAAATCAATAAGTAAAAAAAAAAAAAAAAAAAAAAAAAAAAACCGTAACAGTTACAAATAAACAACATATAATGGAGGGAAAAAGAAGTTAAATATCTATGCACATAAGTACAGAGAAAGTTTATTTACAAGCCCAACATTATAATAAGACTTAATGGAAGCAACCAATTCTGGAAACACTGCTTGCAGTACACAATCATTTCCTGATGCAGAAACTTAATTAACATTTATCAGCTTCAAAATAAACACTTCAAAAAATACAAGCCGCTTTAACTAATGCAATAAGTGCACTCTTGTTATCAAAATGCTTCTTTTAAGTTGTGAAAATGATGGTAAATGCATAAAAACTAACCCTTCTCTTATACACAGCTAGGCTTAAGCAGCAAATAGTTATCCTGTTTAATCTTTTCTCGCATTAATTACTACTAAATAGACTGCATAATTTAACATAAAATGAACAGTTACGGGAAAGGTAGGTATAAAAAAGCATTATGACCATTCAGGAGTATTAAGAGTAACTCTTGGCATCTAATACTATTTTCATGCAAGAACAGAGCTCTTTTTTATTATTCAAGTGAGGTAAATATTTCCAGCTAATAATCTGACATTACTTGATATACGTGAAGAGGTTAAAAAAAAAAAAGAAAGAAACAAAAAAGATAAAACAGGTACGTTGAAGATACGTCTAAGAAAGGCTGCATACCTCAAAATTATTTTAACAGAATATTTATGTTTCCACAGAGAGAGAGAAAAGCATGTATCTTATTTTAAAAATCTGTACACTATATTTGAAAACTAAAAAGAATATTTTATTTTTGATTAGATGAAATTACATTCAATTTAACTGAAAATATTTGACTCTGCGGCGACCAAATCCCAGTCTCTGTTTTACTGTGCCAGCGCGTTAACTGTACTCTACACAGTACTTTGAAATTGAACAAAATGAATGTGATTTAATAATTTCTGCTTTACGTCGTTACACAGCTCTGACGTTATAAAGAACAACACTTGCTATTAAAGAAGGATTCGAACCACTATTCAGGGACTCAAAAATTCCATTTTGCTGTATTTTACATAAGCAACCGATAAATGCATTTAAGATGCAGAATTGAGTTGGGCGAACGAATTCTGCTTAACACTATCCTCGTACAATGTTTGCTCGAACCGTCTCTGTCTCTTTATCATAAAGGAACGGAAATGCATTCAACCTGGTAATACCAAACGTAAGCGGAGTTTTTCCAACATTTCGCAAGGATATCTATTGTAACCATTCTGCTTGAAAACACCACTTCACTTCCATGACCACTTCCAAGGTTTAAGGTTTTGTCAATTTACTTAAATTAGTTCAAAAAAATCATGGTAATATATAGGACAACTTTCTTAACATTACTTCTGAAGAGCACGATTGATCAAAAATATTTAGTTTTCTAGGCATCTATGTCATGACTATTACCAACTTGTAATGTTTGATCCTTCTACGAAGTCCTGGGAAAACCAGTACCAACTGGGGGGGGGGGGCATTATTCCTCAAGGGGAGGGTTGACCATGACCATTTCAACTATTGCTTGAGAATATAACGTTTCATATTCATCTCGCTTGAAAACCATTTACATTACATTATCAACGTGGAAAATTTAGTCAATATAGCTCACACGATCTTCGAGAAAAGAAGTTTGAAACAAATGCATATCATGGCACATAAGAGCTTAGGACGCTTGCTTCAGAAAAATGAAAGTGAAATGAGAAATATGTAAGTGAAATGGGGACAAGTTTTTGAATTATAAAATACCAGGGTTCTCATTTATTTGCTAAGAACGAATTCCGTGACTTTTACAGGTTTTACAAATAACGATTTACAAATTTCCAGGTCTATATATAAAATGTGAAAAAATCTTTTCCTAACCAGAGGGTTTCTGACCTACTATGTATGTACAGTCAACGACAGAAGTTCTTTCCGTTTGGTAAAATTTATTTTGGAAATAACGCTGGTATGTACAACGGCTTGAACGTACAGAAAATTCTATTCTTTTTAATTTACTGAAAACTGTACTCAAATTGTCCTTCCATTCTGAAGTTATTTACGAAACTAATTTCATCAAATGGAAAGAACTCTTGTCGCTGATTGTACGTGTATGTAGTTTGCGTGCAGGTAGGGAAATTTTGCAAAGCAAATTAATTTATTTTATAAAATATCTCGTACCCAATAGCTGCAAAGCAAATATAGAAATGGGTTCTGAGAAGTAAATAATTTGTATTAAAATTGCCTGACTTTTCCAGTTTCTTTCAGTTTTTCATGAAATTCCCTGACTTTTCCAGACGTTTTACGACTAAGCCGAATTCCCAGACTTCTAGGTTCTCCAGGTTGGTGAAAACCCTGGACACGTTACCTGAGAATTCTCTAAAATAACAATGTCAAAACGACTGAACATGATTTGTATATGTAATTCTAGTATCAATCTTGAAATATAGTGTAGGAATGAATATCCATTACTATAAGTATGGTACGAATTTGCATGCAAATAAACGACACTGACTGAATCACGAAGACAGCTAATGATGGTATATTTAAGCGTCGAGCTGGAGAGGAGCAAGCGCTCATGCAATCATGCGTTCAGCTGCTACTCGTTACTCACGAACTGCATAGACATATGACGACGTTAGTCGTTAGTAACCCTACTTGTTATTGTGCCTCGATGTTCCAATATAATGGCGTCTGTTAGCTGACCTTTCTCTGATGTTTCCTTCTCCCTTTGGTACGACTGCAACTCCTCCAGATTCTCAGTTCCAACTTGAGTCTCCTGCACGAACAAAAGTAAAACAGTTACACAAAATATTAGAATTAACGTAAAGATGAAAAACAATATATGCCTTGTAATAATCCTGTCTTTTAACATTTTCGCACTCATACAGCGAAATTCTTACATACATGAATTTATTAATGTTATTATTTCTAATTTTCAAAATATGGCATTGTTTAACAGCAATGATCCGATTAATCAGCGCTTTTTTTTTTTTTTTTTTTTTTTTTTTTTTTTTTGAAGGGTACATGCAACGAAGACACTACACACAGTTACATGAACAAAATCTCCGCAATCTAAGGCTCTTCACTAAGTTCACCCCACCCCCTTCTTTCTTTTATTTTAGTCAATAATGTGGAAGAAACTTAATAATAACTTAAAGTGCAGAACTTTATAATATTAAGTGCAGAACACTTAATAATAATAACTTAAAGATAATATAGATAATAAAAGAATATTGAAAGTAAAACAGAGTATCTACAAACTGCTATTATATGGACTAAGAATTGTTTTTAACCCTTTTATTTATTTATTTATTTATTTTTAACGTAAATTATAGACTGAATATTTGTGCAACATTTCAGTCTTCTAGATGTAAAAGTAAGCCCGCCAAAAAATAATGAAAGTCAGTCTAACAAACAAAATATTTTTTTAAAGTTATGACGTCATCTCCTTCTACGTCTCGACGCAGAAAGGCGTAAACAATACGTAACGCGTTCTGTAATGCCTCCAGAGGTGAAAAACAAACAAATAAAAAAAAACTTTATTGGCACTTGTTTAATCGAATAATGAACATACTACCCTTGCACTTAAAAATAGGCACCAAAAATTTTAACGGGTTAATTGGGTGTCCATCAATTATGACATCATAAACTGCAGAACACAAAGAATTTAACTTAAAATTGTTATTGGTTTATCTAATAGCATTTTGTAAATACTACCAGGCTCCCTCTTCATATTTGTTTATGTTCTTCACTATTTAAGTTATCCCATGAAATTCTAAAAAGTGTGGTGACCTTAGTTAAGCAGCCTTAACTTCATAAGAACAAATAACCACAAAGCAATCAAAGGCCTGGAAAACGTGAAATTTATCTCTATTATTTACTCTGCTTTTATTCGTACTTGAAAATTAGATAAGAAATAACAGTTTTGCAGGTACACGACGTCTGCACACAGACTTTATTATTTGTCGTCTTATTCGTTCTGGAAAGCAACTGACTCTTTGTTTACTTGCAGTTTAATGACCTTTCTTACTCAACGTATTATCTAAGAGATTAGCCTAATTTAAACATAAGATGTGTTCTCATCAGCGAACTAAGGACGATGCTCATCAACCGTCGACAACCCTAGAGACCATTTCTATTATACTGAGGTAAACAGTACTACTTACTTTTTTATACTCCGTATAAACAATAAACAGACTTTTGTGGTTTCATTTTTCTTCCACGAAAGATCTGGATAATGGGACAACAAATCGTGTAAACTTTGTGACTAAGACCCCTAACAACAACTGCACAGAATATCTATTACATTTGTATTAGTATTCCAGAAAATTTCTCACGATCTCCACTGGTGCAAAATATAAAACTTTTTTCATTCGCCAAGCGAAAAGAGTACCTGACGCTCTAATTTAATAATGCATTAAAATAACTTAAAATGTTCCAATTCACAGCTGCCAATGTGAACGTTGCGTTGCACAGCTCCTCCTTTTAATGTAAAAAAAAATAACAATGAATCAATCAGAGATTAATTACTTTGCTCCTCTACACCACTTTCCACTTCAAACTGAGGACGTAAGGAGGAGATCTTTTCGTCTTCCATAATTAACTAACTCTATGGCCTATGAAACCGGAGGTTCTATGGCGCGTTCACAAAAGCATTCCATTGATTTCTAACCTTAGCTAACTGGATCCAGATTCTATTTTTCATCCCTATTTCTGCGAGATCCATCTTAATACCGTCCTTCCATCTGCGTCTAGGTCTTCCTAATGGTCCTTTTCGATCGGACTTCCAGTTAAAACTTCGAAAGCGTTTCTACTTTCTACCATTGTGACGACATGACCTTCCCACCTGAGTCTCCTAGAATTGATGACCCTAAACTGATTCCATACTGATGACATTATGTAGTTCCTCGTTATGAAGTTTCTGCCATTCCCCATTTCCGTTCCTCCTCGGTCCGAATATGCGTCTCAAGATCTTGTTCTAAAACGCTTTCAGTCTACGTTCTTCCCTCAGAGTAAGCGACCATGCTTCGCAACCATACAGAAAAACGTGGACCAAATAAGTACGAAAGCGACCATGTTGCACAACTGTACGCTCTTCACAATAAGCACGTTTCGTCCTCCATATGCCGTGCATTTCTGAATAATGCGCATGATACAATATCCAACTGATATTGCCGATATTTATTTAATATAGCAACAAATTTCACGCATTCCATAAATGTAAAACAGGTCTCCTAACTTTTGATAAATAAACTACAAATAGGTGGAATGCTCTGACGTAAGCTCAAGGTTTGAAAAGCATTATAATAAAATGCTCATGCAACAATTACACAAACTTGGGACGGGGAATTGGAGAAACGCGTGGAAATGCTGTTTACAATGACTATACTAAATTTGCATGAATAATTTATTCCAGATATCGATCTTTTTTCATATCTTCGTGCATAATGTTAAAGTAAACACAAAACTTGCCGAAAGAATTACCTTCCAATACACAGCTGGTACGCTAACTCCTTCAACAGGATACCCTGACTCACAATTTTAGATAAACTTAAAGAGCTTGTACACAAGAAAAATATCAGTACAACATTATAACAATATCACTATGAAAATTGAAATTTAATATATTTTGAATCTAAAACTCATACAATTGGAGCTCTCATGTACTGAAAATAAAATCAGTTAAAGCAATAGAAGATCAAGAAATTCTGATATTACGATAACAGTTACAGAAATACATTATTATTACTATTATTATAAATGCACATACGATGTATTTGAACTGCTGACAATGATTGGATTTAATTAATACAGGATTAGTTACTTCGGTATTGACAGCTCGCTTACCATATGCTGCAGTGTTGTCGGTGAAGCAGTGGTGCTCATGCTTGCTTTTGTAACTGGTAGTTTTCATCTCACCACCTCCAGTCCATCACGTAATATGGAATCAAGACTCTAGCTGTCGCACGTTTTTTCTAAAGAGCAACTACCATCGCTATACTAGTTTCCTAAATAGCTATCATACTTAATACTGATAAAGACAAATTTCCACGGACCTGTCGTTCTAAAGCAATTCTCATTATAAACTTGTACTAAAATTAAAAATGTCTCCACTTACTTGTAACTCGTTCTTCAGACTTGTATTTGAGTGTGTGCTGTCCGGTGGAGACGTGATGCTTCCGTATTCCACGGGGCTGCTCACTGACTTCATAGGCGTTTCTAAAGAACTGAATCCAAAAGAAACAGGACCTGATGACCTGAAATAGTCATTTCCGAAACTAACAATTATCTTTAAAACTAAAATATTAACCTAGGATTTACCATCACCCATGCTGTTAGCGCAGAAGAGAGGCGATTGAAGAATCTTCCAAGAATCCAGATCATGCAACCAGACAGACTCTACTTCTCTATCCCCAAAAATCAACATCTTCCAATTGTCATTACGAGCTCCATGCGACAAGATGCACATTTATTTTCGCAATATAAAACAATGCATTAAGTAGCCATATAAATATTTCACAACGCTGGTACTGTGCTTTGTTAGTAAATGTGTGCACCGATATACCAGTGATAGACATCATATTACCAGAAGTTGTCTTTCTCCCACATCCAGATTGTGCATATCAACTTGCTTCACATTTTGAAAATTATTTTTTAATTTCTACTACTGTTTACGCCAACTCCATTTGATATACATTTCCCAATTCAATCACTATGGCCCTGGTTGAACAGTAGCGTTAAAAAGGACATTTACTTTCAGAATAGTTTTTTTTTTTTTTTTTTTTTCTGTCAACAAATTTGGAATAAACTGACGAAATAGAATTTCTTGAACTACATGAATTCTTCTTCAATTAACATATAAGTGCTTTCATCCATTTGGGAAACAGCATTCTCTGAGAGAACCCACTTTTGAGGTACCTTTACACAATTTACCTACCTATCCTGAAGCATTGTAGGTAAATACTGGTCCATATTTTAATTTGGACACAGTCTCCGGAAGAAACGTATGTTACAAGGCAAATATGAATTCGATACTCTATCACAAATTTCACCCATGTCCACATCTCATGACATATCCGTGTAATGTCACATTTCATAGATTTGATTCGTTATATAAAAACAGACGGTCTCATTTCCTTCACAAAAATTGAATCTGAAGAAATGTTTTGCGTTCTGAGCCACTTGTCGGGAGTTTCAATATCACACTGAAATCGTGTTACTCGCATACCAGCCAAGACAAACGACAGTGTTTCGGAAATTAAGTTCACGTCATTCTGATTAATAGGTGAACAAAATAAATTACAACTCAGCAACAGGATATTCTCGGAAAAAATGTGCCCATACCCTTACTAAAGTGTCATTCCAGGGCAAACCCAGTAGGAGTTCGTGAACTTGTTGACACCTATTAGCATTCGAACCCAACTGAACTATCAAGTAATCGTCATGAACATACTTTCAATATATTACGATTAGCTTCCTTCATCACTAACTACTAACAACCTCATCCACCAAAAGGTCATCGTGCTCACAATGATAATCATCAGTCGAGTCTATGTTGAATGAATTCTGTGATATGAAGTTGTTTAAACAAAACAAATACATGCATATCGCAATGTGCCTGCACGTTATACAGTTCTAAGTGCACGAATGTTTCTCTGTCTTCACTTCAGTTTATAACAGCAGGTGTAAAAGTGTGCTAATCGCATGCTTAGAGAACGGCAAGAACACAAGGAAGTCTCACCATCGATTCCTTTCAATCATTGGCCAATTTAAAGTTTTACTCATAAAAAAATAAAAAGCAAACATTAATTGCTAGTTTCCATACGTTCTTATGCATTCTACAGATATATAGAGTTGTTTCACTATCGAACGAACATAAAAATAGAAGGCTTCCACACTGGCATCAAAGTGAGAAACATATTTATGATTAATGCTGTAGTGAAATTATTTGAATGGCACAGTAATAAACAAAATCACTATAACGAAGACATTTGAAGCCTTAGAGATTAAGAAACCATTTTAATCTTAAACTATTTGATTCCAAAGTTGAGATTTAAATAAATAAATAAAATATATTGTTCTTATTTAACTCTACTTTTCCTATGCAAATATTCTAAACAAATATGTACAAAGAGGAGTCATAAGTCTTGCAATATTTCCACAACCCAAACAGCATATCGACCGTAAGCACAAGATTAAACTGGCCCAAGACGTAGTATGGCTTTATTAGTATCTTCAGTCAGTTTTTAGTGGCAGTGACCTTAACTGCTCAGCAATGTGTCATATGTCAACTGTTATTATGTGAGTTCGAACTTAAGCATAACACTGCGGCAGCCAAACAAAACATTTGTCATGCGAAAGGGCAAGATGCGGTGAAATACAGCACAGTAACTTGTTGGTTCCAGAAATTAAGTACAGGATGTGAAAGTGCCGAAAATCAGCCACGGCCTGGCCGCCTCAGGATAACAGAATCTGAGGTTATGTGACATGTCAATGGGAAAAATTCTTCCACCAATACATTACGATTGTCAAACAAACTCAGTAGTGCGCCACCCTCACCAACTCTGGAAAAACGATAAGGAGCTATTGTATTGTGCCACAACTGCTGCAAGATCCATATGATGTGTGTTTCCTCAAACGGATTATCACATACGACGAAAAGTGAGTGTGTGCTAAAACAGTAGTTGAACAAGGACCAACTTCTAGAACCGGTCATCAAAAAGGACCGCTTCGAGCATGAAGTCATGCTATGTGCGTGGTGAAATTACTGGGAATAATTAACTTTCAGTTCGTTTAATGCTGACCAATTCCGAACAGCTGGAGCGGATGTATGTTGCATTATGCCAAAAAATATCCCGCACTACTGAACCGAAAGCGCACCCTGTTGCAAAAGGATATCGCAAAACTACCACTCGTTTCGAAAAAAAAAAAAAAAAAAAGCAACAAAATTTCAGGAATTTGACAGCAGCCGGCATATAGTCCTGACTTACTCCCTTCGGATTAGTACCAGCTTCGGTCCATGGCGCACTTCCTGAAATCACGATATTTTAACAACCAGCCGGAGATGGAAACAGCAGTGACTAACTTCTTTGCTTTCAAGGACAAGAGGTGGTATCGATGTGGAATCGAAGTAGCCTACTGGGAAGAAGATGGCTGCAGACACTCCAACACGAGGGGCTATACTTTGAATGTTAACCTGCTTTCTTTCGATATATATATATATATATATATATATATATATATATATATATATATATATATATTCCGTACCAGTAAATTGCAAAACTTATAACTCAGACTTGTAATTGTACAGAAAAATTTGGATGCTGGACTGACAGAAACTACCTGAACAAACTCAACTACCAGTAACATTGCCAGTTTTGTTCTTCTAATAAAAGAGAAAGTGGGATTCGTGTTCCCGTCAGCCCAGTATCTATACTTTTTTCTTTATTTATTTTTTAAGTACCGTAGCGAGGGGTGACTTTGAACAGAAATGGAGGAAATCTTCGAGGATCAATACTTGACACAGATTAACATGTTACAAGAAAAAAAAAAAATCACTGCTCATTTTGTGTTTAGTACAATTACGAAAAATGCAAGTTCTCAGTATTTGAATGCATTACTCCTAAGCAAATAAATATGAAGTTTGGTGAAGAAAATACGAGAAATGTACGCGAAAAAAAATTTGTATATACTGCTCAGATATAATAAGTTTCGTTGCTAATAATAGGTAACTGTGTACATATTCAGAACGTAAGAGGTAATTGTCAAACAGATTTTCGTGTTAAGGTAAAAAGGAAATTTGTCAAACAAACGTCATTTCTCCTACTATATGTGGGGGAGATTTTAAACATTATTGTTTCTTTGCTCCTAACGAAATGGAAGATAACCAAGCAGGTAAAGAGTTTGGATAACGCAAAGTTCCAATTGATGCTAAAGGAGCTCTGGAATGAAATACATCCAAAACTGGAAAAACCTGAAAGCTGGATTTGCAGCTACCCATTCTACCGTGTTGTAATGCTTAACTAAATCAAAGACAGAACTGATGATCCTGCGCAGGACTTCGCTGAAGACCTGCATGCAAATGTCGTTGACTATTTGAAGTGTTTACGACAGCCATAATCAGCGAATTAGAAAAAATCACCCGAAGAAAGAAACTTTAAGCTGAACCAGGTAAGAGCATTGGGCCTGAAAATTTCAGTGTACCATCCAGATTGTGACAGGTCTAGTTGCTGAACGTAGCGACGAAAGTACAACAGAAAGTGTGGATGATCCTGTTTTAGACACCGGTTCCTCCATGGATACAGAACAATTGATAGATGAAGCGAGAGAAATTGAAAAAATGCAAACAGCAAAAGACGAAGAAATCACGCAAAGCGATTTCCTTCTTGTACAGTTTCCGACAAAAAAAAAAAAAAAAAAAAAAAAAAAACTGTTAAACACTTTGTAGGACAAGTAATTCAGAAAAGTGCATTGCACATTCAAGTTAAGTTTATGTAGAATGAGAAGGACAGTTCTCGATTTGTCTGGGCGTTAAATGATGCCATTTCATCTATTGACGTTGACGATATTGAGAAATTATTGCCACAGGCTGAGTATGACCGTCGGAATAGAGCAGTATTCGGTGTATCTTGCATAGGTTACAATATTTGTTAAGACACTCCTGATTCCTATTGTTCACACTTGAGTGTTATCTGTTTGCTATACGGTACTAGGTATATGGAAGGCTATCCTTTTGTACTCAAGTTCAAAACTTTTATTTTGGGTGTTATAAAACACCTATTCAGTATAGCAACTTATGATGTCATATTTTGTTTGTTAATATGTGCCTTCATTTCTTTAGCTGTATAAGTGATTTCAACGGTATTCATGGTAGACTTCATTTTGTTTTTGAATGAGTCCTACATGGTAAAATTGCTCTTTCTAACTTTAGAAGGCATTACACAACTTTGAAGTAAAGTACGATGTATTTGTTACACCAGATGAGAGTTGAGCTGAAGGTTTTTTAACTTATGAGAACGATGTAAATAGTAAGTTAAACTTCATTTTCACTCCTGACAAAATACAGAGTCAATTTTGAAAAAAAAAAAAAAAAAGTATATTTTTTATACCTCCGTCAGTTTATGTCCTAGAACAACTAAATCAATATCTACATGAAGGGCCGTTCAATCTCTTCCACATTGGTGGGCTCTCCTCGAAATGAAGTATTGCACAGACCAATATAGCATTATGTAAAGTTAAGTGTTCAAATTCACCCCATCTTGGGGGTGACTTTGTACACACTATTTTTTATTTTTATTTCAACAAGTTGCGAATGAACAAATAGATGGGTTTTGTAGCTAAAAGAACAACATACGTTCTGAAAAAGTTTAATGTGAAAATTCAGCTGTTTTTAAGAAGTTATTCAAGTTCCTTTCTCCAAAGTATTCAATGTCACTCCACACTATGGTACATTCTTGTAATCGTACATCCCAACAAAAGTACGTGTCTACCTACATCGAAATGTTTGAATTAATTTCAAATATCACTTGCTATAAACTGAGGAAAACTTACACAATCAATAGAAATATGTAATTCAAAGAGAAATAACAAGTGGATGAGTAGATGCCAACTTCTGCTAGAAAGAACACTTATTTCCAATTCAAGTTAATTACTTGTTAAGTGATCTACAAATTTGGTAGTCCCTTGTTAAACATCTTAACAAGAAACTACGAAATGTATAGACCACTTATGAGGCAAACACCTTGAATAAGATATTATATACTCTGAAACGCTTACAAAAAAAAAAAAAAAAAAAAAGTTTACTATGATGAACATTACGTACTTAATGTCTAGTACTTCAATACAACGATTAAAATAAAAAATAAAATAAAACGTCTGTTTAAAATATAGCACACATTACCTAAATAAAAACGCATTTCATACTTTATTTTATAATAGAAAGTTACATTTATATCTAAATCGAAAATAATGCATACAAGTTTGATTCCTGAGTATAGTTTCGCGTTTGTCATAATTATTAAAAGCAATTAGTTGCAGATATGATTATAGAAACTACTAATATGACACAAGACCCTCGCATTTCGAAAAACCGCTATCTACAAAGAGAGTTTCTGGTAATCACAATACTTAAAAATATGTCAAAATGTCGCTTAAAGAAGTAAAAGCCCGATTGTGCATATATCTAGTTATATCATAAATACTCTCACATGTTTGAGTGTGAATAACACAGAGAGTATTACCGAGGGGTCAATTTATTTTGGTCATGTTTTACATTGATATGTTGTACACCTGACGCACGTATCATTTTTCGAAATGTCCCCACTTGGCCTTGATGCAGGCACGAAATCTGTCCTGCCACTTCTCAATGTCATTACGCACCACGACCATGGAAAATTGTTCACTGCTCGGGTCAAGGATTGTTTCAGACTCTCGACAGATGGGTGCCGTTTATGGCAGACCTTTGCCTGAAGGACTGCCCAAAGTTTGTAGTCCAACGGGTTTAAGTCCGGGCTGCTAGAAGACCAATCAGCGGTAGAAATGAAGTCAGGGAAGTTCCGTGCCAGCCAGTCCTGGGTTGTTTTCGCTTTGTGGCTTGGAGCGGAATCCTGCTGGAAGGTCGACCTTTCTCCAGGGAACATAGTAGCAGACAGTAGTTTCACTATAGGTGTCAGCACTGTGTCCTGGTATACCTTGGCAGATGTTTTAACACCTTGTTCGCAAAAATGCAGCTGGGTTGTGTCTGAGCAGCTCACTCCCCACCACTGAGGCAGGATGTGCCCTTTGAACCTTTGGAGCTGCCTCAACAGCTGCAGTAGATGACGTGGCATACACACGGTCATTTTGGGCGTTGTAGGCCTGCTCAATTGTGAACACCTTTTCGTCAGTGAACAGAATCTTTCTGTGCAGATTGTCGGCGTAACGTTGCAACAGTCTCTTTGATTTAAGGACCCTCTGCGACATTAATGTTTGGGTCAGAAAATCATTAGTTAGCCTCTTATACGCCCGTAGATGTAGGTCACTCCTGAGCACACGAGACATGGAAGTTCTGCTGATGTTCATCTCAGCAGCCATCACACTTTGTGTTCGAACAGGATTTCTTTGAATTCTTGCTGCGACTGCTTCCTGGATCTGCGGGGTTCGTACCGTTCGTGGTCTGTCAATCCTTGCGCGGTCAGCTGCCGTTCCAGTCTCGGTGTATCGCTGTATGGCGCGATACACGAATCTCTTGCTGATTTGTAGGGGTTTCAGGAGGTTGAAAATTTCACTTACTATCTTCCCGACCTTATATAGTGCAATTACTGCTACACGATTTTCGTAATCGCCTCACTCCATCAGAACTCAGTACAATATCAACGTATGTCATGAACAGTCACACACACACTACATGCATCGTCTGCTTTATACACAGATGGCAGCACTGTGCCACTCCAAACTGAGACAGTATTTATGATATAACTAGGTATATACCAACAGTGTATCAATATTCTGTCTAGATATTTAGATTTGAGCTCATACCTGGGAGTAATATATGTATGTACATTTCAACTTACAAGAAACCTTCGCAAACTGTTCCACGCCGATTTTCCTGAAATTTCGCAGGTGCAAAGTAGACTTAAAAATGACTGAATACGGGTCTTTTCTCCTGAAAACCAGTTTAAGAGGGAAAAAGCCTACTATCCAATTGTTTCTAACCAGTGCTGAAATCCACAGAAAGACATGAACTATTGAAATTAAACTTCATACACAAATAGTAGACATAAAATGAGGGAGAAAGTCTTTTCTTTCCTGTGGGAAAACCGTTTAAGAGCGCAGAGGCACCTTCCAAATATGGATTCCAGCACTGGTTAGAAATGATTTCACAGGAACTTTTTGTCTCCTTAAACCGGTTTTCCGCAGAAAAGACCAATACGTGCTAGCTTATTTATGTCTATTACATATACGTGAAATTCAAGCATGCACTTTTACGAGTTATGCTAAAGATTGACGAAAAATCTCACTTTCGCCTGACATGTTTGGAGGGGTGCTTCTGCCCTCTTAAATAGTTTTCCTGCAAGAAAGAAAAAAACATGTTCCCCCATTTTATGTCTACTATTTATGTATGAAGTTTAATTTCAATAGTTCATGTCTTTCTGTGGATTTCAGCACTAGTTAGAAACAGTTTCAGAGGGGGGCTTTTGTTTCCTTAAACCGTTTGTCCGCAGAAAAGAAAATACCCGTATTTGGTCGTTTTCGGTCTACCTTCTACATACAAAATTTCATTCGCTGACAGAAAAAAAGAAAAATCTGAACGAAATCTAAAAACGTTCCCTGACGAAGTAAATCATATCTACAGAATGATTCTTGCTTATTTTCTCTGCTTTTTTTTTTTTTTTTTTTTTTTTTTTGTTGTTGTTGTTGTTGAAACATATTTACATATACTACTGATTTTGAAACGAAATGTGAAAATAGTTTTTCGAAATGCCACGATATAAGTCACAACATACTATATAAAAATAGCGGTTTTCGTATCTCAACCGTTGGTTACCTGTTGAGCTGAGACAAGTTCATCACAGGTATTCTACATCGTGAAGAGCCTAGTTGTTCCAAACGATCGGTGCCCATCAATATCTTGGTTCGTTCCATGTAGTCCATATGTGTTTTGAAAAGTTCGGTGTACCTTTCATGTAATTTGCTATATTCCTTCTTCATCTCCTGCTCCTTCTCTTCCAGTCGCGAAACTACAATTCAAAATAAATAAAAATACACTGTTACTTTATTTCATTCAACAATTCCGAAAACAAAGTTGTACATGGCAAACAGGTTGAAACTTAATGATCAAGGACGTAATCATTCAAGAAAAAAACTTTACTATTCATCAGGATTGGCTGTTTTAAACCAAAAAAAGAAAAAAGAAAAAGAACGAAAAAATGCTTTAAATCGTGTGAACTTCATAGTGACGTTTCCACATATCAAACAATCTGCATTAGTTTTATTTCCTTTTCACCTTTTAATCAAAGTGTCCCATGTTCAATTTTCGGTCGAACCACAACCCTTCTTTCAAGTGTAAACAAAGAAGCGGTTCGGATAACACTTTAAGCGAAAGTATTTTCCTTGATAACCTCGGTATTACGTAAGGATGTTAAGCTTAAACATACGAAACGAAACCAAATTGTATATTTCTGCTTGCCTGAATGTCTAGTTGTTTTATAAAGAAGGAAATGTTATTAAATATATTGATGGACATTGGCAAAATTTATCGACTGCCTACGTAGCTTCCAACATTAGCTTGGACTGAACTTTGTTTTAAGTTTACTGAATGTACTAAATTTGTAATTTAATACCTCAGTTTTAGCGTATCGATTATGATACGTTGACCTTAAAGTTTTACATGCAAAGTAATAACGGGATTTGCTTTGTATTTAAAGTAATAACAGGATTTTCCCAATGGCTAAGGCGGGAGTTTCCCGATTTATATGTAATTCTGTATAATGGTTTCACTTGTGCAACTGTTTATCTTTTGTCCTTCTAATATGACTCTCGACAAATATATTAACAAGTATATAAAGATCAGTACAACGGATTTTTATCAGGAGTCATTCGTTAGTGTGTCGGCAGATTCATTGCATTTGTGGTCAATTAGTCCCGGTTTTGAGTTCAAATGGAGGCCAATTTTTCTCGTATGTAAGCCGGGAAGCGATTTGGATTCCGCTTTAAGCTTATGCGACCCCTTCCAGCATAACCCTGTTGCTGCATAATAACACCAAGGCGAAACAAACTCATTTCTGTCCATATATAATATAAATACATTGAGCAAAGTATTTAAACCAAAAAACCTGGTTTAAACCCAAAAAACCGGGGTTTTTTTTTGGGGGGGGGGGGGGGGGTTGCGTTTAACAAAAACCAAGGTTTTTTACCAACCCTGCTAGTCATTGATATGAGAACTAACGACTGCTTCTGCTGATCATACAATTATTTGAATCTTCTGCTGGAAATGTATTGAACGTAGCCAAAGTTAAGTGTTCCAAGTAACGTAGCCAAATTCCTGTTTCAAATACTACATTTACAATGTTTTTGGTGCATACTTTCTTTTCATTTCAAGCAAACAAATAAGAGATTAGTTAATAACCTAAAAACGCATTCCAGGAATGTATGATACCCTAACTTTGTTTATGATGGGGAACACTACACTGTAATTAATCAATCCATTTAGATGGCGATTAAAAAAAAAAGAAAAAGAAAAGAAAGAAAAAAGAAAAAAAAGAATAGAATCCACAGAAAAGAAGTTCTGCAGAATACTTTACAAAAAATACAACTAACTAGTAAAGTATTCTTACCATGGTCTGATGCATTTTTTGATTTCAACTCTAACATTCGAACAATAGACTCCAGGCTTTCTATTTTTCCTCCGAGATCCTTTCTTTCATCTTCTGCAGCATCTTCTAGCTCCAACAATTTCTGATAAAAACAAATAAATGAACATAATTAATTCGCTAAAACAATGGTCACGTAAGTTAATAAGTGTAATTTCAAGAGAAAAACACATACAAAAAGAGTAAAAAATGAAAATGATGCAGCAAAAGAATACAGAAATTATTAACAACTGACTGCCGCCCATAAACGTCCAATGGTATTGTCAACACATAATCAAAAGGTGTATATAGAAAATATGATTTGTGGTTTTGCTTCTTTTAAGTCCTTCTGATGAACGCGACCTATTACAGTGGGATCCGAACCACTCTTCTTTCAGTTTTTGTCAGGAACGTTGTACTCCAAAACGGGACCTGAAAACACGAGCACTAACACAATGTATTACTAAGAATGAAGCAAGCCTTTCATAACTTGATTCCAAAATAATATGAGAAGAACTGAATATGCCACGGGAAAAAATATTTCAGACTTAATTTAATACTATAAAAATAAAGCCAAACCACGGCCCATTTCTGAGCTCCAGCGCCATCTGCTAGCGCCCGACTGAAGTACGTCCCTAAAAGATTCGTCAAGAGTTTTCTAGACCTGATGGCCGTCACGTCTTTCGTGGCTCTCCACTTTGCCTCACGACGCTCGGGGGACGCCGAAAATTAGGAAGCATCGGCCGGGAATCGAATCCGGGTCCACGCGGATATAAAGACAATGCTCTAACCACTAAACTACAGTGTTCCCACACTATAAAAATAAAAACAACATAAAATGTTAAGTTTTCATTATCCATTGTACGTACTCGTTGTTTTCATTACTGATGATATTATAAGAATACAATAAACATTTTTTTTATTTATTTATTGACCATTGAATTCGCAACTACAGAGGATTTCGCGTGTAAGAAAATTCGGTTGATTCTTCCTTCATGTATACGTAATTTTTGATTTACCGTTATAGTGAGTTTCATTTATTTCATTCTCTAATAGTTCTGAAGTCTTCGTCTGCTTTATTATTATTATTATTCGAACCACTTCTGTGGATTACATACCATTAAATTCTTAGGCTGCAGCTTGATCCTAAATCTGTCAATTGAGCAAGATGAATATTTAAACTTGTAAACACTACATGAAGGATCATCTTGAAGCCTGAAAATAATGCTTACAAATTTATCTTTTGCATATTAATTAAATCATCTTTTAAATCTACAGACTCAGGACAAAATCAAGAAATCTTACGATTTTTGAATGTACTCTTAAATCCTATAGATTCAGAATAAAACAACAGTCTAAGAATATTAAGGTATGTGGCCTACAGAAATGGTTCAGATCATGTGCGCCGAATACGCAGGTGCTCCTCGGCTCCAGCACACCCACAAGATTTTTAGTCTGATAGAAACAAAATAAAATAAATATTTCTCACTCGTCATTATCAAAAAATAATAAGCATATTAAAACATTGAGATGGACGTTAAAATTTCTAACTTCTAAAACACAACTGTTTGTTTCAAATGTGTTTGTGCAGAGGCAACCAAGCAACACACCTAAGTCAGTTATTTTGTTGTTTATATTCACAACAAAATCCTTGCACAGTTCTTTCTGAAATACCATTAAAATTATTTGATTTTATGAGGATTTTTTCATTTTAATTTGTATCAATGGGGGTATTTTTTTTTTTTTTTTTTAAGTAACGTGTTAATAATAGCATTGCCTCTTCTAATCATTGTGCATCATGTAAGTTGTTTAAAGTATACACTTAATGTTACGATTACATACGTTGAGAATATTCATTACAGTAACTTATCCTTAACATTGGAGCCAGGTTTGAACCCGTTTCTCTTGCGTTTAAGTCAGAAGTGTTACCGACTGAGCTACGGAAGCTGCAACTTATCCTTATAGTACTTGTATATTTTACTTTATCACAGCATAACTCTTTATGACAATGTTTATAAAAGATTTTAACTAAAAGAAAATCAATCACAAAATATCGAGACTCCCTTGAAAACATGTAACACGTCCCCCGCCATTGATATGTACCCACAAAAATTTTGGAAAGCCGGCGCCGTTGATTCGATATTCAAACAAACAATCACCCCAGACAAAGACCTTAGGATCATTTGAGGTTGGAATATTGGAGATGGAATAAATAATAATCATAGGTATTCTGCCATTACTGGCCGATCATTTCCTGCAATTAAAGCTTCCATGCTCCACGGTCTTCCTCCTCACTTACGATTTCTCTATTTATATCGTTAATTGTAGTCCTCTTCGCCCTTTCCGTCTCTTTCCTGCATCATACCCTCTAACACGACCCTGATGATACAGTTACTTCTTAGTCAATATCCCTTCCTCTTCTTAATATCTAAAATTGCCACCATTTCTATCACTCTCTCATTCGTTTTCTGCTCGACCGAGCTAATTCTTTCCATTCTTCTCCACACACGCAAATCGAAAGCTTCCAGTCGTTTCTGCGTAATGTCCAAGTTTCTCATCCATACAACACAATACTCCACACGAAGCATTTTTATATGTCTTTTCCTCAACTCTTTATTCAAGGTCCCACAAAATAGTATTTTCTTCCTCCTAAAGGTTTCTTTCGCCATTCCTATCCTTGCTTTAATTTCACGTTCACACTTCATGTCATCACTAATAATACTACCCAGGTATCGAAATGTAGTCACCTGCTCCACCTTCTTTCCTCCTACTTCTATATTTGACATCGACCCTTTCGTTCTAATCACTACAGCTTCTGTCTTTCTAACATTTACTTTCATCCCATAGCCTTCACAGCCCTTCCTCAAGTTTTCTAACATCTTGTTGATTTTGTCTTCAGATTTTTCAACAAGCGCCATATCATCTGCAAACCGTATATACCTCATCATTCTACCTCCTACTGAAATGTCGTCTTCATTTTGTAGACTCCTTTTCCCGTGGTTTATTTATTAGTTTTCTATTCTGATTTTTTGTTTATTGCAGCGTTCTTTCCTTTTTCTAGAAATAGAAAATATATATTCAAATACTTCATTATAAGTAATAAAAGTTCCATTCTTAAATCTCTGAACTTTCACACAACCACTTAAAAATCCTCCTCAATTTATGAACACTGTTTTACTAGGCTTATTATGAAGAGAGAACTACCTCGCTCGCTGTAAACTATTATCACACATTTTAAAACGCCGTTTCCAGTGACACTTGCTGACTAAAAAGAGGCCTATTAAACAACGATGTTCTTAAATAATATGAGATCAAGGTCTGCAAACTTTAGGAAAAAAAATATATTCTTTACACACAAGATTAATGTCTTTATAATAAAAAAAAATAAAATAAAAAAAAAAAACTTGCCTACGACAGCGAAAAGTAATACGGCAGCAATACCAAATAAATTTAAGCATCAGTACCATTTAATCCGCATACAACACCTGATATGCTTATTCCCAAACGACAAAGTAGCAAATAGCACTGCTCCTGATCCCTGAATCTCTGGTGAATTCGCCTCCTCTAGCTCGCTCCTGATCATGCACTGCACTAGCAGGTGCCCTCGACAGATATACCTCACAGAAGTGTAAAGTCACTACTGGAGGAGGAGTTTTTAAGGTATTAGAAGACCATGTGTGTACATAGAAACAATATACAGTATACGTCAATATATAGTGACCCGTATTCTGCATTTGTCCCACGATGCATAATGGGAAGATGCTCGTAGAGTAATTCTTTTTTTTGGTAGTAGATAATGAGTTCTAGAGAGAAACAACGAATTCCCACTTACTGTGTGATAGACCTCAGATTCATATCAATAATTGCACGTCAGATTCATCATACTATACCTTGATTATAAATCAAATAGAAAATGACGTTCAACGACCGTCGGTCTTTATGTTGTTTCGTGCTTGGTTATAAATCCTACAAGTGTCAATTTATGAGCGGTCTTTCACCTGCCACGTTAAATGACTTCTACGTCAATAATTTAAAACGAAAAAAAAAAAAAAAAAAAAGTAAACTACGGAGTCAAACATTCAACAGCTAACTTATATATCTCGGTGTAAGTAGTATCCTAGTACTATCCTGCGTGCGCGCCTTTGGCGCGGGAGACCCGGGTTCGATTCCCGGCGGGAGCTCATGTGGTTCGGATTCCACGTTAATCAGTAGGCCCACGTCTCACATAGCCTCACTGCTCAACGGGGCGTAAAACTCAAAATCAAATCAAACCTAGTACTATCCTAATAGTACACTCCTTTCTGTTGGAGCATTAACATATCCCACTTGGCACAGTTCAAGTTGAAGGGAGCTACCAAAAATAATCGTTAAGAAATTAAAGTTCCTTCACCATCTTCTAATATTTATTTTATTGGCGTCAGCCCACTAACTGTGTATATATAGATTTATAATATACCATAAAAATAACCAGTGTGAAAAACACCTAACAACCTGTACTATGCAGCCACTACAAAATAGCTTTGCACCTATTCCGGTTCAGGATAGGATGAGGCTGGGTGGCCCACACGTTAGCGTGGAGGGAGGGGTTTGTACAATCCGCGGCAAAAAACCTGCAACATGAGCATATACGTTTATTGTGAAATGACGAAGTCTTTTGCTCCAAAATAAGTGTGCACGGGAGGAGGCCGAGGTTTATCCTGGCGTGATTCGTTCCACTTAGACGTTATGTTCATTCCCTGTGCTGTTAGGCGTAGTTTCACAATAAACTTACATCCTCATGTTGCAGGATTTTTGCCGCGGATTGTACAAGCAGGTGAATAAATGACAGCAGGTACGTGCGAAAATAAAGACATGGTATGATAAACACGCAAGATTGTCACTACGAGTTACTTTCGTGTTTATAAGTCATTACAAGTCACTACAACTGTGTTTATAAAGAAGAATTTTAACGATTTCTATGTTCACACAAGATCTGCAAGTTCACCGCCTACTGGAATATGTATGGGTGCTACTCCACTTCATGAGTGAGCAAATTTGTAAATTCTATGGAAGAAATGCGTTACTTGATAATACAATACGATTCTATAATAAAAAACTCAAAATACATCGGGATATTACCTCTCACGCGAATAATAAGGTACTAACACGGAAAACAAAATGTGCTAACATTTTAAAAGGAACCCATGATGAAGTTAGTTGCTATGCGAAGGCAGTGTACAAAATAATCACAGAAGTGTCGGAAAGCTCTACTCTTATGTCATATGAAGTGTTTTCCACTATCCTAGTTTGTACGTATACCACCGTCGCTGACGCGTCTGCTTCATACGGACTATACCCTGGCCGGCGAACGATGATTTCTGACAGCTCAGCTCACGAGGAGGACTGAGGAGTGCGGTGTTGCCATGTGCTTCTCGCGCAAGGGGAGAATCGTTTGCTTCCTGGTTGAGGATGGGAGGGGTGAGTGAAAGTTTGGCAATGTGCGGTGGTTACCATGGAGACGCGACAAGTTCTGAGTCTTAAGGTTGGTTGACCTGCTATCTTCTGCTTGCTCGCCGTGGCCTTGTGCAAAGCTGTCAGAAATCATCGTTCACCGGCCAGGGTATAATACCCGATCGGGCCCCCCGCTTCAGCACCGCCCTGACTCAATTAACAGGATTCTCGCTATTTAGTGACCACCTAAAAGGTTAGTTCATGTATTTAGCACCTTCATTTTTATGATTTATGCCTACATGCTGTACTCATATTCAGCCCTCCTGCACTTGCCGAGACAATACGAACATAGCAAAAAAATGCATAGCACGATTATGTACCTTACACATTATTCTCCCTTCCAACTGCATTTTTTCAATTGTAATCTTAAATGATGCAGATTTATTGTACGGACCCATATATAAATTCAATGCATATATATTTCTTTTTCAGTAAATCAAATTTCTGTATCTTAAACAATCATTTATTGAATGTGGACTTGCATCTCTGTGTAGATTCGCTTTAAGAGGGAATATCAGTATACATGCAATGTACGAACTACTGTGCAAAAGATACAAAGCAACTTGTGCTAGGCGGCCATCATAAAGGAACGGATGCTAACTGATTCAGAGAGAAGAAGCGCCAAAGGGCACCCGTGTATGCATGTATGGAGCAGGCGCGTCGGCGACGATATGGCATAATAAAAACCCTACCTGTTAGATTATGTATTTGTACGTTACCACGGATGTTATAGGTAATATCCCGATATGTTTCATTATTTGTACATCTGCGTTCCAAAATAAGAGAACACATATTAAGTAAATTCTATGTGGATCATTTAACCCTCGAACACGTGTATGGTTACGCATCATGAGTTAGCAGAGTAAATTCAGATATTTCACTTTAGTATATTGTGATTACTGGCTACCTTATGGCAGAATTCATGCTTAATAGTTAATCTGTATTAATGTATTTCCGCGCAGGTCAAATTTATGCGCTCCATTGGAAGTAATTGTTGAAAAAGTATAATTGCTCTACTAATTTCCTTCTCATTGTCCTCCAAAACGATTACACTGAGCGACATGGCATTACTCCACTTAGCATAGATGAAATTCAAGAAGGCAACCAGAAAAAATTGTTGAAATACTACAAGTCTTTTACGAATTACGTACAAAAACAGAGTAGAGACCTGTCATAAAAATTAGATACACTGTAAGAAAACACAAACCAGTATGTGCTAGGCGGCCACTAGAAATCTAATAATAATAATAAATGTTATTACAGAAACATCTGAGAAGATCAGATGTATTACAATCATCAGATATGAACAGTTATAAGTTGAAAATTTTAGGGTTACATATACAACATACCATAATATAAATAAGGACCACTGCATAATAGACGAAAATATTTTAACTATCATTTTTGAGTTCGAAAAATTCTTCAACATTATATATAAAATTATTAATAAGTAATTTTTGAACACGCTTTTTAAAGGCCATAAATGGAAGTTCTCTTAAAAATATAAGAAAATTATAAAATTTAACTGGCAGCATATAGTAAAAGGTTGTATGTGTGTTCCTATATTCACATCTAAATAATTCTAAACGGATCCTCTTTCTAGTTTCATAAGTAGGAGAATACCCTAATTCATCGTAAATACGATTGTTTTCCTTCATATAAAGCAAACATTGTTATATGAAAATTGCAGGTGTCATTTTCTAATTTAACGAAGCTTGATCTACAATGTGAACGACTAGGGAGACCAAGCATCAATCTTACACACATCTTTTGTATTTTCAATAGACTTTTAATGGAGGACTCATGAACCCAAAGTATCGTGCCATAACTTAAATGACTAGAAATTTGCGTATAACAATCGACATGGACGTTATCTAATCAAGTCAGGGCAGAGCCAAGCTAGTAGGTATGCGTGGGTGCGCGTCCGAAGAGAGCAGGCGCGTCAGTGACGGTGTGCAAACGCGTAAGCGAGAGCAGTGAAAACGCAAGGGTTTTCTCAATGATACAAGTTCCTAAAGCAGTTGAAATATTTTCACACTAGTAACGCTACACTGGTAAACGTAAAATACAGTTTTTCTCTCTGTGCAGAAATACTAAGCTGGAGGAAAATAGACTCTATATTCAGTTGAAGGGGGTCAGTTTTCTCTTTTTTGAAAAACTGTTACAATGTCGTTAATTTCTTATAATATGATGTTAGATAAGGAGCAACTACTTATATCATTGCACTCGTATTCCCTTCCGACAAGTACATACATTCTCATTTCCACAACTCTTATTTCTATTCCATTCTTAAATCAATTATATTTTCCTTAGTTCAACTCATTTCTCCTGTAAATCTTTTATTTTCTACTTACTTTATCTAAACATTACGAAAACTGTACCGTATCTAATACAGTTATCCTTCCCATGAACTTGTTATTTTAAATGGCGTAAAGCACTTATAATGATTTTACACTAGTAACCCTGTACTTTTAAACCTAAAAGGAGTTTGTTTAGCGAAATGGGGGCCAGCTTAGGTAAGGCTGTTCCTGTAAATCATCCTACTTTTAGCCGTACTACTTAGTATTCAATTCTGCCGCCTGCTGAGATTTGATCCTCATGAACTTCTTTCCATGTAGCGTACTGAATTTTGCATATAAGTTTTGCAAAATTTAGTGTGCCTAAACTTGCCATAACCAGAATTTTTAAGCAGATACGCATTTCAGAGGAAAAACACAACATATTTCAATTATTGACATAGTAGCCTATTAAAATATCCTAATAAGTTTCTTTTGGCAACACTCGAGCAGACGGCTCTACCAAATTGTCGCACATTTACTGCATTTTCCGATTTCTTCTTGCAAAGAACCAACTTGTGCTAGGTGACCGCGAAAAACACGAATGCTATCTAACTGAGTGAGAGCAGGAGCGCAGCAGGGGGCCCGAGCGAAACGAGAAGGTGCGTCCGTAGAGAGCAGGCGCGTCAGTGACGGGGGGCATACGCATAAACAAGTATAGTGCAAAAATACATCAAATATTCGCAATAATTTTCATCTTCAAAAACACTTAAATAATCGTAATAACTCTTACTTTCAAAATGGCTTCACTGGTTTCCCGGTTACAAATGGCCCGCTGCGACGAGAAATTCGTCTGTTTTGAATTTTTACTCCTTTTTCACAGTTCGCATAGTTGATTTTACTTTTTAACATACTATGGCGCTGCAAAAACTTTATAACATGACGTTCTTTATCACAAAATTCTTTGTAATAAAATCGTATGTTTACATTATATCCATCGCAAAAGTCCATTGCTAAGACGAACAGAACATTCCCTCCGTTTATTTCCACCTTTTTTGCATTCTTGTATTCTTACGCCTTCCGCTTCAGTAAATAGTTACACTTAGAATAAGTTCATTCCCATTAAAAATGTATTTCAATATGACAGAAATTGCTTATATTCACACTCTACTTCTTTTACGAAGTGCTTGACATCGTATTTTACCTATAAATTTTGTTTTTGGTAGAGCCGTCTGCTCGAGTGAACCCTTTCTTTTTCTGTAGGCCTAAATTTTACAAATGTGTGAATCCTCACATAAAATCTGCACCCTTTAAGTACTGATGTCGGTGATTGCTCTTAGCACATTACGCATAAAATTTAGAAATCTGTGCCAACCTATTTTTAATATGTACCCTTTGTAGACTGAAGGATAATCGTATCTTGAAGACAAAAATCCCTTACAAGCCCCAATTGTTAATCTGCACATAAGAGAAAGATGGTAGGACAATAGAAATGTTAACTGGCCTAAAACATTCGGAGGCAAAGGCGTTAAAACAAATTTAAAAATACAGTGTATTTATAGTAATTATATGATGGCACACCGATTCATAGTCTGCACGCGTTTTAATGTGTGATTATTTTCAAGATTCAAGAGTTAGATATGCTATAGCTCTCATTACCTGTTCTGAAGCCTTTCTAAGCTGTTTTTCCCTTTCATATTGAGTCACCAACTGTTCATTATCTTCACGTAATAATTCCAGTTCTACTTCATGTTCCTGATTTTCCGTATAAGATAAATCTAGGCACTCAAGTACATTCACTACAAGGGGCATTAGATCTTTTACTACATCTTCATCGTACTTCCCTATCATCTTTTCGAACTCTTGATAAATACTGCCTGCCAGAGATTGGACTTTCTCTGACATAACAACATGGGAGTCTTCGTGTGTCCCATACACCGTTTCTTGCTCCAATTCCATGACTTCTGTATTTCCAAAACACTAAATAACACAAAACAGGTATCACCACTACCTCACGTAATAAACGCACACATATTTAGGTGAGTACTAGAATTAAAACGAGAATATACACAACCCTCGATCATAAAGCACCATCTCTACGTACAATTCCTCATTCCCTAACCACCACATACACAGCGATCTCATATGATCAACCATAACGCTCGACTATTCAGTAGAAAACGTTTACACGCGAAAGTAAAGCGCTATCAACAATTTATAGTAAGTAATTAAAAGTTATCATGCTAACAGTATAACATAACATTATGTTGCTTTGCGAATTTTTACAAAGCTTTTACCGAAAGTTACTTTCCTTCTTCAGAAAGCCGTGTATAAATATCACTTAAATTTACACGTATACTCTAAACTGTAAACTTCTTTTACTATGATATCATCACTGTTTCCTATGACGTAGTTCTTCATAATTCCACAAGAGCGCAGTTGATATGGTAATTTTTTAAAGAGAATTAAAAGAGTGATGACGCTACAAGGACGCGTCCTTGGATATTTAATAAAGGTACGTGTTAAAATGACCGAAGAAGAATCCCGTATCCAGCATATTTATTTATGCAACAATCTCATAAAAAATTCAACACCGTAAAAAAATATACAGGAAGACAGAACTGACTTATTTAAACGACCGGTAGATGGAAGCAGCCCACTGTGTGTGAACGAAAGAGGAAATAGGATAAGCGAAAGTGAAGAACCTTACTTGCGTCATTGTCCTATGTATGTACACTCTTATTCAAAAAAATTGGCCACCTTCCTCACCCGCAATATAGTGAAGTTACGTGACTTGCCGATAGTCACGGCGTTTCTGCTGAGTACGTGTTAGTTTTTAGAATAGAATAGAATAGCATATTTATTGTAATTAAACAACATTTGTTGCAATAGACATTGTCAGCATATAAAAGTTACAATTTACCCTTGTCTTCAAATTCGTTAATACTATAAATATAATTACTTAAAGAAAAGATTTACAATGTTTTTTGACATCATTATCACACATCATTCGTATATGCACTGGCAATGTATTATAGTTTCATTCCTGTATATTTATAACTTCTTTGTGTTATACTTAGCCTAATATAAGGCGTATTTAAGTCATCTTTATGTCTAGTATTATATGAATGGATATTGTTACGAACTGCTCTCATTTTCTTTAACGTACATAAGACTACTATAAATATATAGAGAGGGAACTGTCATAATCCGTAAAATATTGTCTACACGATCATAGGCGTGCGCAACGTGGGTGCCATGGGTGTCTTGGCACCCCATTAGACAAACTTTTTTATGTAGAATTATTACAAACTGAGAAGAGATTACGTGTAGATTATTTCCCGTCTGCATGTGTGCCATGCGTCGCCGACACAGCATCGGGTGCAATGACACTATCTTTTCTTAGAGGAAAGGGGGGGAGGACGACATTCCATATGATGGTACGTCTACACGATCATAGGCGTGCGCAACGTGGGTGCCTTGGCACCCCATTAGACAAACTTTTTTTATGTAGAATTATTACAAACTGAGAAGAGATTACGTGTAGATTATTTCCCGTCTGCATGTGTGCCATGCGTCGCCGACGCAGCATCGGGTGCAATGACACTATCTTTTCTTAGAGGAAAGGGGGGGAGGACGACATTCCATATGATGGTACTTTAGATCTGGCACCCACATTCCCAATGTCCTGCGCACGCTAGTGTACACGATACACTATCAGCCTTTTATTGCTCTTATGGCTTTTTCTGTCATTTAAAGACAGTCTGGGCACCTGGTGAATTTCCCCACAATATTACGCCATACTGTAGATGAGAATGAAAAAGGCATAGTATGCTGCAAGAAGCATTGTTTCTGTAACTATTGTTTTCAGTTTACGTAATAAAAATAGCACTCTAGATAATTTCCTGTATAAATTTTCACTATGTTCACTCCAGTTTAATTTCGGATCTAGATGGATTCCCAGTAGTTTTACGGAATGGTGCATATCTACCTCAGTCATATGATTACTAAGAGAAAAATATATATAGTCTCTGTCACCATTTCATTTTAATATTCCCAAGTTAACTTTATGTGAAACAGTAAATAAGTGTATAATTTTATTTTTTAAAAATTCATATATATTTACAAGAAGTCATTTCTAAAAGTGACTTTTTCTTTAAACATAGAGTAGGCCTAGTGCATAATTCAAATTTACCTAGTATCTTAAAATGTTTAAGATATTCATAGTTCTTTGCTTGAAAACAGTAAGCGCAATCTTAAAAATTACTGAAGTAACCTTCGCAGTCGTGTAGAAAAGGATAATAGGAACAAATCGATTTGCATACAGTACATACAGTATATCAACTACATATATTATAATCTTGAACTTCATTTCTTAATATCTGAGAGATTTTCTAATACTCTGTATGTATACCTGAATCTACTTTCGACTTTAGTTGAGAAAATTCTTTGTGCATTAACGGAATAAATCCAGCCATTAATAACAGGCCCGTATCCAAGGGAGGTCTAGGGGGACCGGGCCCCCCTATGTTTTTACCGGTTCTAAAGTCTTCGCGGTAGGCTTGTAAATGAACTATAATATGGTAATGAACTATCATATGGTTGGATCTGCCTAGTTAAGAATAAACTAAAAGTAATGAAACATGTCTTGGTGTATCAAAAAAAAAAAAATGAAGGTAATCGCATATCCTGAGATTAGGATATAATGAACAAGATTCATATTATTGACTGTAATACATGTCAACGCCTTCACATATGTATGCGAAACTTCAAATGTGTTCATTGACGAAATCAGACCACATACAATACGTACATTCACAAAGGAGAGCGAATCTAAAAACAGAAAAACAAGAATCTCAATGTTAACCATTCGGGTTCAGTAGCTTAGAAGCATCATAATGCTGCACAACAAGGAAAATATTTTAATTTTTACACGAAAAGATGCAGAACTTCCAATTAGTTATATGATTAGCATACACGTGTTTGGAGCGGAAGCTAGCCTACCGGGACAGCGGGACATGTCCCGGAGCGCCCTGCAAAACATCATATTGTAAATAAAGGTACAAGATATTTGATAAGGATGACACCGTCCTTATCTCAAAACAGCGATGCAAGTATCTTTCCAGCTGATCTTTGACTTCGTAACTTCTTCGGTCGAGGAGATCAACTGTGGCGCAACTCCATAGATTGTTGTTTAGTCTCTGGATCATAGTAGTGCATCCATGTTTCATCTTCTGTCACCAGACTGCGCAAGAACTCACCAGGGTTTTGAAACTTTTGCAAAATTTCCTGTGACATTTGCATCCGTGTTCTCTTCTGGTCAGCATTCAAACATTTTGGGATCCATTTGGCACTGACCTTCCGCATGTCCAAATATTCTGCTATTATGACACCAGTAGTACTCGTCCTACTTGAGGCAAATTTGGACTTAGACCCGACCTTTGTGACATCATAGGTCAAATGTCAATGACCTTGGCCCAGGGTCAATGATCTAGAGGTACTTAGGACCTCCCCCTCTAGATTTTGGCAGGGGTACATATGACTACCCCCTTAAATTTTGGAAATTACCAAATCTAAAATTGGGTGTGGTAGCCTAGGACCATAGTATGTACCTCTATTAGTATTGGGGGTCTATCTCGCTCCCTTTCATGGGTAAAAAAATTACAAAAAGTCAAATTTCGGAGGGTTTTGACCTAATTTATCCCCTTTCATGAGGTGTTATTACGTCATATGGTTATATGGGAGTGTACATGGGTTCATTTCCTTTCATAAGACATGGTTATATTAATGCACTCCTTTAAATTTTTGGGAGGGGTACCTTGGTCCACCCCTTAAATTTTGGAAATTGCCCAATTTAAACATTTGGTATAACCGTATAAAACTCTAATATAGATCACTATATATTTGGGTGGTTCACCTCGTTCGCTTTCATGGGAAAAAATGCCAAAAAGTTAAATTTCGGGGTTTTTTGATCTAATTTATCCTCCTTTGATGAGGCTTAATTACCCTATATGATGATATAGACTTATACAGGGGTACATTCCCTTCCATAAGACATGGGTATATTGATGCACCCGTTTAAATTTTTGGGAGGGGTAACTTGGCCCACCCCTTAAATTGGAAATTGCCCAATTTAAACATTTGGTATAATACAGAGCGTTTAACAAGTCTCTATACACATGAATTGTCACATATTCAATGCAACGAGAAAATTATTTTACTCAAAATTTATTATATTTTATGGCATAAAAGCACTATGTACAGGGCGTAGCATATACATACACATTTTCACAGCAAATGTTGGAAATGTCCCCCATGAGCCTCCAAACAGGCTTGCACACGTTTCTTCTTAATCTCAAATACTCTCACAAGTTGTTCATGTAGAATGCTATGAGCAAAATCTCGAATAGCTGTTTCGAGTTCTTGTAGCGTGTGGGGGTTCCCTTTATAAACAGAATTCTTTGCATAATCGCAGAAGTAAAAATCCGGAGGAGACAAGTCAAGAGACCGAGGTGGCCACAATCCCTTTGAAATTATTCAATCTCCAAAAACCTCTTGCAGTAATCTCATGGATTGGCGAGCTGTATGTGCTGTAGCGCCATCTTGTTGTATCCAAGCATTACGAATTTCGTCTTCCGTTAGTTCTCCCATGATCTGGTGAATAATTTCACAATAACGAGTTAAATCTATTTTTTGTC
Source organism: Thermobia domestica (assembly GCF_964235325.1). Taxonomy (NCBI): domain Eukaryota; kingdom Metazoa; phylum Arthropoda; class Insecta; order Zygentoma; family Lepismatidae; genus Thermobia; species Thermobia domestica. The sequence goes on from NC_137463.1 coordinate 1,493,478, forward strand.
TGAAAAATATGGGGCCGACTATTCTTCTGGATATAGCAATCCACACCCCTACCTTCTGGTCATGCAGAGGAACTTCATGTATGACATGTGGGTTTTCTGCACACCACAAACGTGAGTTCTGGGCATTGGCGTAACCTGATAAATGGAACCAGGCCTCATCAGTAAAAAATATATATATATATATATATATATATATATATATATATATATATATATATATATATATATATATATATATATATATATATCCAAAACATCGTCAGACTTGTCCATAACAAACCGTGTAAACCATTCACAATACTGCACTCGTTTTACACTGTCGGGAGGAAGTAACTGCTGCACCGCTCTCACCTTATACGGGATAAGACACAGTTTCTTACGAACCGCCTTTTGTGCCGTACCAACACTTATTGCTTCTTCCTGGGCAAGTTTTCGAAGTGGTTTATGGGGACTACGTTGCATTGTATCCGATATGTGTAGCGTTTTTTCTTCATCGAGCACTGACGGTCTACCACTTCGATCATAGTCCATTATCGTTCCAATGTCTCTAAATTTATCAACCAGTGCCCTTACAGTGTGACTATTCGTAACAGGTGTATCCGGAAACCTAGCTGCAAACTTATCTTTGACTGTCTGTTTGTACTCACCTTGTTCACGGAACACATGTTCAACCAGGAATATTCGTTGTTTCAAAGTTAACACCATTGTTTCAGAGACCGCTAACTAGATGCAACAATCACTTCAACGTCACTTTGCCTACTGGAATCTAAGAAAGGAACTTCACGCAAGGCGATAATATAGCAGTGTTGCAAACTTCGCATAAAATTTTATTTCATGTGACTTTGAATGCGACTTTGACTTGCCACGATTCAAGTGTATAGAGACTTTTTGAACGCTCTGTAGTATAGGACCTTAATATGTATCATGATAAATTTGGGTGATCCACCTTGTTCCCTTTCATGGGTAAAAAAAATGCCAAACTATAAACATAAGCAATATGTTGTACCACGTGTTTGGTTTTTTGCCCAATTTATCCCCTTTGATGAGGTCCTATTACCTTATATGTTATATGATCATGTATAGGGGTCAATCTACTATCATAAGACATGGGTACATTGATGTACCCCTTTAAAAATTTGGGAGGGGTACCATGGCTCATCCACTCAATTTTAGAAATTGTTCTTATATAAGCATTTGGTATCATAGTACAGGACCTCAATATGTACCACTATAAATTTGGATGGTCCACCTCGTTCCCTTTCATAGGTAAAGAACTACCAAAAATCAAATTTCGGAGGTTATTGACTCAATTTATTACCTTTGATAAGGATTTAGCACGTTATATGGGTATGTACAGAGGTTTATTACCTTTATATGTTTAAGTTCCCTTTTAAATTTGGGAATTATCAAATAACAAAATTTGGTAAACGTTTTCTAGAACCCATTTTCTCTATACCCCTCCCTCTTATGGCCAAATATTCAAATTTAAAGGTTATTGACCTATTTTATCTTTTTTGATTATTATTATGGAATGAGTATAGGATTTATTACTTTTTCATAAGACACAGATGTATTTGTGTATCAATCTTAAATTTTGGGAGGGTACATTTCTTATTTTTAAATCAATAATTGGTAATTGTTCTTAGAATTGGGTGGTATCTCATTCTTTGGGTAAATAATTGTCAAATATGAGTATAGGCACGTGATCTGTTATTGACCTATGATGGGATTAGGAGTCCAGGACATTGGTACATATAACTTTGTAGAATAATTTGAGAATTGTCAAAATGAAATTACGTCATTGGTTTTGATTATTCCCGCCTATGGGCCAAATATAAACGTAAGCAACACGATGTACCATGTGATTGGCCTTGATGAGGTAGTGTACAGGGATTCATTTCCTTTCAAATTCGTGGAAGTTATCAAATAACACGTTTCTAGCCAACAGTTGGTTCTGCTAAGGTAAGCAATTGACCTAATTGAGACCTAACTACATGTAATTATATGATTGATTCTAAGACTTAGGTATATCGAGAAAGGTACGTAGGACCATTCTTTAAATTTGGGAATTGTGATAAACAAAATTTTAGTATGAGGCGCGAAATTTGAAACAATACTTTGAACTTTAGTCATAGCTCATAGTCTAAGATCATTGGTGGTGGTTGATTTTACCTTGAGTTTTCAGAAATCTGATAGGTAACCTTATTGAATTTTATGACTCATAGGCGAAAGACAATACATGCTCGAACACTTTGAAATTTAATCACAAGGTGACGCAATTTGATTCGTTAATCACTAACAAAGTTATTGTTGATGCAATATGATTGGATGATCGCTATCTTTCATGCAATCTCATTGTTGATCACTATCTTTCGTGCAATATGATTGGCTGATGATTTTCAAATCTTTGCTGCATTCAGGTTTAAGTTTTGTTTAACATTTATTGATTACTGTTTAGAAATCTTGGTTTGAACACTTTCGTTCAACATTTTGAACTCACTGATAAATATGATCAAAACCGTTTATTTGTTAATCGAATAGTTAAAAAACAGATAATGTTTGATGGTTAACCGTGAAACGTGAGATTATTTTAGTTGAAATTTTTTGTTTGAAAATTTTTTCGTTTGAAACTTTTTTGCTTGAAAAATTTTTGTTCCAAATTTTTGTTTGAATTTTTTGTTTCAAAATTTTGTTTGAAAATTTTTGTTTGAAAATATTGTTTGACTTTTTTGGTTTGAAATATTTTCGTTTGAAATTTTTGTTTGTAAAATTTTTTCCAAATTTTTTGTAAGAATTTTTTGTTTTAAAATCGTTTGAAAATTTTTGTTTGACAATTTTTTGTTTCAAAATTTTGTTCGAAAAATTTGTTTGAAAATTTTTCGTTTGAAATTTTTTTGTTTCAAACTTTTGTTTGAAAATTTTTGTTTCAAAATTGTGGTAATCGGACACAAATCATAACATTTCTTCCCAAAGACACATTTCAAATCGGATTATTGGAAGGCAGTCTTCTTGAGCGGATTCAACTTTTTATTCTGCTTTTTGCTAGAGCGATTATCTCGATCGAGTTCAGTAATAGAATTAACCCATTAATATCCTAGTGGCGCAATTCCCGGGAGGGATAAGGGGGACATGTCCCCTCCAATCTTGGAACTGGGGGACTGTCCCCCCAATAATCCGATTTGAAATGTGTATTTGGGAAGAAATGTGATGATTTGTGTCCGATTGCTACAAAGGAAATGAGATGAAATTCATGTCCCTTCAAGAATAAGCCTCAAATCTCCCCGCCTCGCAATGTTGAAGACAACTCTGCTCTCCTGATCTTCTACGGCATTGTTTTTCAACTTCATAAATATTTTGAACATCGCTTTAAAAAAAATGATTATGGGACGTCCCCCCCCCCAATATTTGCGCCGCTGTAATATCCTAATGGGTAACGGCGATTTTAAACATTGGCTATCTATATAAAAAAAAGTAGGGTCTACTACGCCAAATTCTCCGTTATTAAATTTGATTAAATTGTGAATGATTATAAGATTTTCTGATTAAATTTTTCTATATAAACACTTAATTTTGTTGCCTTGAACAGATGAGTTTATATATTGAACACAGCATGGATCTTTAGAGCTTATAAACCAAAAAGAAAATACCTATACTCTATCTTCACAAGCTATAACTTATTTGAAAGTCTGAAACTTGCTTTTGAATATGGTTTGATTCATGAAAATGGTAAAAACAAATAAAAGTGTTATATGCTTCAGAATGTATGTTATTTCTGTTTAGCCCTTTGGAGTATCATCGTATCAGAGAAATGTCATCGAAGTAGTTCCCTAATTGATAAGCTGTTGAAACTCATATATGTACCAAAATCTGTATTTTATGGTTCTACATGTTTTTATGACCACTAACACGGAATTAATGTAATGGGTTTCTCCTTGGTACAAGTACTGGTAAAGCAATGACGTCAGGCAAAAGGGGAAACTTCTACTGTCTCAATATTTTTACTTAATTTTTGATTTCTGATAGCATTCTGCCTAATGAGGCGTAGGTATCTTTCTGCGTGTTTGTAAGGTTGCAGGATGGAATTTCCGATATGGAAATTAATACATAGTTTTCTTCGACGGGTCAATCCATTTCAAATCACCCAATTTTAAACAAAATTGTTGCACACCATTTTTTATTTTCCTGATTTTTTTAAAAAAAATCATGAGTTCCCTATAGGTAGACAGTCACAAAACACTGTTTGAAAAAAAAATATATATATGCCATAGTTATTTCTGGCAGACACTTTTAAAATGACGGCTGGGCAAATTTTAATAAAAAACGTGTTTACGGCAAGTTTAATTGGCAAGTTATTTTAAAGATATCAGAATAATTAAAAAAAAAACAGTGTGTTCAGCCAGTCGCGCAAATCTGTCTCCAACATTGGGGGGACAAGTAACACCGTTTCTTATTTCTTTCCTTTTGTTAAGCAATGCTCAAAATAATTGTGAAGTTGAAAACTAATTCTGTGGAGGATCAGGGAGCAGATGTCTTCAACATTGGGAGGCGGGCAGATTTAAGGCTTATTCTGGGGGGACATCAATTTCATATCACTTTCTTTTCTGGCAGTCGGACACAAATCATCACATTCCCTCCCCCCCCAAAATAAAACATTTCAAATCGAATTATTAGGGAAGACAGTCCTCCCAGTTCCAAGATTGGAGGGGGCGCGGTAACTCAGTGGTAGAGCGTTCACCTCCGGTGTTTGGGGTCCCTGGTTCGATCCCAGATCGCACCGTGTGGACTTTGTGGTGGACAAACATCGTGCTTGTGAGTTTTCTCGGGGTTCTCCCGTTTCCTCCCACTTTCTTCATTCCACCATTTCACTCATCTTTCATCATCACCGTCTCCTTTAGCCTAACCGGCATATCCGTGGGACGTAAAACTTTCCAAGATTGGAGGGGACACTTCCCCCTCACCCCTCGAGATTTGCGCCAGTGTGTTCAGCATGGAATGAACTACAGGTATACATTATTTTAATTTTTCTATAGTGCAAGAGAATTAGTCAAACTCTTTACTATAAAAACTCGGAAAATGTATCAATCGTTAATCGTTAGTTTTATGAAGGAAAGGAGATTTACTAATGATACGTTATTTCTGCATTGAATACTTATATAACTACCTGCAGTATAACCTTTAGTCCTGAAAATACACTCCTTTTTTTCTTTTTCTAGATCTTTTCCAAAATGGCCGAAAGCCTTTTAACGTCAATTTTCTCAAGTCAATATCTAAAAAGGGACGGAATGAAAACAGCTGAAAATTTTACAATTTTTTATACAAATAAAAATATCTAACAACATATATATATATATATATATATATATATATATATATATATATATATATATATATATATATATATATATGACAAAGACTCAACTACATTTAGAGTAATAGAAGAGTGAACTTCAGTAAAAACGCTACCCTTCTACACGCTCGTGCAGTGTCAAAGTAGCAAACTAGGGCTTGTTTAAACCATTACTTGAAGAAATAGTTTTCTCCAAAATAATTAACTTATACTTTGTTATTTAGGCCTACCTTATATTTATAATCAAATGTGATTTACAACTAGGAATAATATACAGGGTGGTCCAAAAATGTGTAAACACCCAAATAGAATTCAAACAGTTCAGAATTGAGAAAAAAGGGGAAAAGTGATAACAGACGAGGGGGAAAATCTTTTGAGACATATGGCACCATCGGTCGCCACCTTGAAATGGACGGAACTTTTTAAAATGGGAACCCTCTTGTGTGACACATCAAATAGGACTGAATTTTTTTCCAGGAGTCCAGTAGTGAAATGCTTTTGGTTCTACGGCCACTCGTTCCATATTTTAACCGATTTTCTGCATTTACCTGGAGATACCATTGCGGGAATTGTGTGGTTCACTGACCAATGTTACAGCAATTGTTCAATTTGCCGTCCCTTCTGAGCAATCAGTCATCCATTACCCTGCCCACTGTCCTCAGGAACGTTGGCACACGCGTCAATAGTCCTACGTTGAAGGTGTGTAAGGTCCCTGATCTTGGTAGAATACACAACGGATTTCACGTAGCCCCACAGAAAGAAAATGCAATGGAGTGGGGTCTGGGCCATTTCACAGGTCCTCGTCAGCCTACCGATCTCTGTGGGAATTTCTCATCGAGGTACTCACGAGCACATAATCCGAAATGAGGTGGTGCCCCGTCATGTTGATAGAACAAAGGGAGTTTAGTTGAGTTGATTTTGAGTTTAACGTCCCTTTTCAGCAGCGAGGCTATATGAGACGTGGACCTACTGATTAACGTGGAATCCGAACCACATGAGCTCCCGCCGGGAATCGAACCCGGGCCTCCCACGCCAAAGGCGCGTACGCTAACCGCTTAGCCACGGAGGAGCTCCATAGAACAAAGGGAAAGAGCCATCCTCTAATGTGACGGACGGCAGGATCTCCTCCTTAAGCATGTTAAGATAGGTAATTGCATTTAAATTGCCCTCGATGAAGAATGGGCTCACCACACGAGTACCCTACACACTGCACCACACCATCACTTTGTCAGAGCCATCGTCGTACCAATGTGGATTGTTGTCATGTCAATATCGCTGATTGTGCTTGTTCACCTAGCCAAAAAAAAAAAAAAAAAAGGCCTCGAGGATTCTGTCATTTGTTCCGCGGCCCACTCACAGAATTTGACTCGGCGGTCTGGATCATCCTCGGTTAGATGCTGGATTAGCTGTATCTTGTATGGGTGCCACTTATGCACAGATACGATTTTCAGGATGGACGTACGAGATACACCACATTCTTGGGCTGGGCGACGGGTACTGCGGGTCGGACTTTTCGCGAATGATGCCAATATAGCAGTGGACGTCTCTTCGTCCGTCGCTGTGCGAGGCCTGCCTGCTTTTGGTCTGTTTTCCACCGGCTCGTTTTCCTTAAATTTTGCTAACTTTTCACACTGCACTATGGGAAATGGGCTCCCATTCTGAATGACAAGCGTTGAAATAGTTTGCAATCTGTCTGCTGCTGCGCTATCCTGAGATCAACACAATCTCTATCCACTCATCCCTTGTTAATGCCATTCCGTCTTACGACCCCTGAAAAAAGGAAATCGGTTTTAGTTTTAAAGACATTGTTTCAGTTTATGTAAGGTGTTCAGTTCGTTAACAGCTGTAAGGGACATAACATCAATTATAAAATATCCTGAGAGATATATTAGATGTTGGAAGGCCTTAAAACTTGCATTAGACGCAGGACTTAGCTTAAAAACGAGTCGGATGAAGATGGGTCGATTTACAATGACTCATCTCTCTTGGCAACAACAGTTTCAGAGAAGGAAGAAAATTATCCCCACAACACATGATGAACTCGAGCCATACTTCACGAAGTGGAGTCCAGAATTCCAGAGCAGAAACTTCGGGAAATTCTCCTTCGATGCAGGGAGGAGACACTTCGTCGGGTTCCAACGTCCATGTTGATTCCCATGCTGGGGACGAAAACCTTGCTTCAGCTTCTCCGGTTGCAAAACGAGGAAAGAAACAGTGACGGATTGGACAGAATTGTGAGGCGGAGATCTCCGCCTGCGCCTATCCTCTTATGGCGCTCCTATTTCTCAATAAAACAGGCTTAGTTGCATTGAAGTCAAGACAATTTTAGTTAAAATTTTCATTATTGTCATTATAATAAATATCATATAGCAGAGAACAAAATTACTGCCGGTTTGCGTAGATTATTTAAAGGATGTCAAGTCGCCGTTGGGGATGCCAGCACTGCCAAATATCCTAGGTGATATGTAACTCAGTCTGATCTAGTATTACCACTAGAGTCCGGATTTTTATGTAATATCAACCCATTAAATATGTAACAAAAATCGCTTAAAATGAAAGAAATATGTAATATTATATAAAAATATGTAATATTACATATATTACATATTTATGAAAACGTAATATTAACACGCGTATGAGTATGCAATATTTAAACGAATTATGAAAATAAAAAGGAAAATCTACTACACTTTATCCTGCTTAATGCAAGTCCCCCAATGAAGTGAAATGCTTGAACAGCTGAGACAGTCATACGTCACTGACGTGACTGATTGCAGGATAATAAAAATCAGACGCGAATGAAGGAAGATGTGAATCAGCTAGAGAGAAACGGGAAAGCCCCGAGAAAAGCAATGCATACGGCATTTGTACGTCAGAAATTTCATGTGGTATGGTGTGGTGCCGTTCCAAATCTAGAACCTTTTATACTGAATGCGCATCCGTCACCACGGCCCAATCTTGAAATGAATTATACGCAATATTGCAAATGTAAATACTAAAAGCAACTTAAGACGACATGCATTGCTTTATATATATTTATTTCATGCAAGGAAAAGCAGTCCTATATATTTTAAACAATACCAGCTGAACTAAGATTGAAGAATATTTCCACTAATGAACATTTTAAATTTGAAATAAAGTACTTACAAAAGATGTGCCTGCAGTTCAACTGTGTGTTGTTGCACAATGGGTTACAGTTACAAGGTACATTTCCAAATAATCAGAAGTAAAATTTGTCGACGATCGGATAAAATAGTCTTGTATGCAGAGAATGATCTCTCCACATCACATGAGGTAACAGGAGCGTATTTCAACAGGGAAATGTAGTTGAGGGAAATATCTTCAGGGGGGTTCTTGTTTCACAACTGATAATCTCACACACAGCCAATAGGCTGTCGTAACCAGGGTTTCTTTCCAGCACTGCATTTAGTTTCTTTCCAACTTTTTCTCCTACATCTCCACACGCACCTTGCAGCAGTCTCTTTGCATCCTCTATTTTTTCCATAGATTCCGGAAGATGCCACCCAATATTCTCTAGCTTTATAATGCTTGTAGGTAGCCAACCAAAATTGCTGTCTATGTATGTGATATCACACGCTACTTTCGAGTCATTAAACAGTTTCTAAGCAATGCCAACTGACACATAGTTGATGCTAGTGGTCTACTATTGCCACGCTTAATTGCATGCATGGGGAGCATGCCCGCGACCGTTTGGTCTATATAATGGACGAGTTCCGCTTAACTCTGCACCCTGCCCGTAGTCGCTCGATACTGAAATTGTATCCTCGTGCACGTGGTGCACCGTCAAGATTTGTCCCCTAATCCTGACTCGCCTAAGCGATGTAACCCCCATTCTGTGAGGGAGTGGGACAGACCGAAGTAGTTAACCTACTGGTTGAGGCAGACTGCTAGCGAGCCAGTCCTACTATGCTCTGCAGGCATGGCGCCCGAGCGTTATAAGACAAGCTCACCTCCCGCCCGTGTTCACCGTTACCCAGATTCCTGGGATTGGCTCCCACAAGCTACCGAATCCCACGGTATGACCACAGCCCGACAGTGTCCAACCCAAATCCGGGGCCCCAGGCAATGCCCGAGGGGACTTGTTCAATCACGGCCCTGCTTACCTCTATCGTTCAACTGGCAACCGCCTTGTTGTGTAGAGGTACCACGCACATGTCGAGATACTCCCTATCTCATCCCGGACCCAATGGTACGTGATAAGTCACCATTTGAGTTTGGTGCTGGTTCATATCCTACAGACTTTCCTGCATTTAGCGGGATCAGAACCGTTACTCAGATTCCTGGGATCGGCCCCTCCCCCACTTCCGTTTGGTCCCCCGGCAGGCAGGAATCCGACACTCCCCCCCGGTAGGGTCGTCCAAGCAATACGGAACTCCCTCTCATTACGGTAGAGGTACACCGTACATTACCAATGATGATGTAGACCTTCTGCTCAAGACAGACATTGTCATTTGGGAGTCAAATCTCCCCCATGTTCCAAAAGGAGAAGTGTCTCCCCTGGTAGGCCCGCCCAAACAATACGGGGCTATCTATCTTTAACGTGTTTAGGTACTATGTACATGTTGTAGCATGCTACTTGTTCGAAACGCAATGGTACGTGTAAGCCACCATTAGAAGGGACACCCACACCCTTCCTCGGTAGGGCCGTTCGAATAATACGGAACTTCCTCATAATTACGGTAGAGATACACCGTACATTACCAGACCCAGTGGCTGATGTAGACTGTCTACCTTTAAAGACAATGGTCATTTGGGAGCGGCGGCTCCCCTGGTAGGGTTGTCTCCTGCACCCAGTGAAATAAAGGGAAGCCTGGGACGAAGGAGTTACATTTCCTCAGCAGTCCTGAGGTACGCGTGTGTGTTAGGATACTAAGTATCCCATTCCGGACCCAAGACCACGCACTACACGCTCTTTGAGGGCAGTACCTACATTATCCTCCCGGTAGGACGCTGGATCCACCCACACTTTTGGACACACCAGCTACCCACTCTTTCATACGTCTTGGGGTACGACGTAGCCCTATCTCCCGGGCCCAAGGGCACGGCCTAGTCGCCCATTTCGGAGGATAGCCGAAGCCTCATCTCCGCCGGTAGATTGTTGCCCTACCTTTATCCAGTCCATAAAACAGGGCTGACCGTATCAGCAGGACATTCGAGATAGAAACCTGTTTCCAAGCCCCACTCAAACCTATCTCCCCCTCCAATTGCCGGGCGCCACAATGCATGCACCCGGTGGTGAGGAGGAGGTCCTCCCCATTTCTCAGCACGGGTTTGGGACCGGCCATAGCAGACTCCGATGGAAATGAATGAAGAACCGGCTTAATTTTTTGAAAATGTTCATTGTAGAAATGTACTGCCTATAATCCAAGTGCCCCATCGCGTTAGCGCAGGCTCCGGAGGAAGTGGCACGTCTGGCAGCTGATCTCTGTAAATTTGAACATGTGACGCCTTAACAAACACTTTTTTCGTGGAAGAAACTAGTTGATTTACTTCACAAAAGTTGTCTCTCACCTCTTCAGCAACACGCTGAAGAGCATGGGCCATACAGGTGAAATGAATTAAGTGAGGGTAAAAAAACTGTAAGTGCTCTAGCCGCTTTTAACATGTACGCTGCACTTTCTGTATAGAGAACAAGGACTTTTTCTTCCTGAACTCCTCCCGGCCACAACATTTTAAGACCATCGTTTACAAAGGGGGCAATCGTGGAATGATTCGTGCGTTCCAGCAATTTACTCGCAATAAGATAGGATTTAGATGGAGCATTTTCACTTAACTTTCCAATCACTAAATTTGCTACATAACTTCCCAAAACGTCTGTTGTTTCGTCTACAGAAATCCAAATATATGAACTACCTATTTCTGCCCTAATGGTATATATAGCTTCCCTATAACAAACTTCGAGATAACACTTTCGAAGAGTAGATTCGTCAGGAATTCGACGCCCGCATTGGCACTTGAACTTTGTTCCAAGTAGTGCTCTCAACGGGTCGGGTCGGGTCGTGTTGAAGACCGACCCGACCCGACCCGTGACCCGAATTGACTGACCCGACCCGATGACCCGATCCGACCCGACTGACCCGAACCGTGATCCGATCTGATTGACCTGACCCGATAACCCGACCCGATCTGACCCGGTTGACCCGACCCGACAACCTGACCCGAATAATCCGACCCGACAACCCGACCCGAGCTGACCCGATTGACCCGACCCGACAACCCGACCCGAGTTGACCCGACCCGTTTGAGAGCACTATGGTCACGACACTGGGTGAACGCCAAAATGCACTCACATTGGGAAACTAGTTTTAAAAGCATAATTTTAGAAAATAAAGCATAAAGCATAATTTAAAATATATGGCACAATTCTTGGAAAATTCTCTTTAACTGAAAGTTTAACATACTGTGTTAATATTTTTTAAAGCCAATATTTACAATGCAAAATCATTGAGAACATAACAATGCAACAATGAAAAGCTTATTTTCATTTCTGTAAACTTTTCGGTGTAATCCTTTGATGTGGAGAAAAGAAAGTAAAAGAAGACATTTTTCCGCCAACAATGAATAGTATGCAAGAACTCCATACTATATTGTTACAGTGACGACGCCAGCTTTAAGTTCTTAGGAGGGCAAAGGAGGGGCAGATACATTTTCGGGGGGCGGCTATTTGCCATACCAAAAATGACATATTTATTACGTTTGACTTATTTTACATTACATTGTGTATTTCGTTGCTGTTTTTATGTTAGATCTATATGATTATAAATTAAACTTATTTCAAATAAAATGTGTAACTAACAAATAAGTAACGTCTGCACATGAAATATTTTTCAATGAAACTTTTGAAGCCTAAACATAAATTGAATTACTTTCGCGTATGCTACAAGTAACACATTCGTCTATATGCTACGTATCTCTCGCTCTCTCCCTCTCTCTCTCTCTCTCTCTCTCTCTATATATATATATATATATATATATATATATATATATATATATATATATATATATATATATATATATGTAGAAAGAGAGAGAGAGAGCCAGAGAGAGAATTTACGAGGAGCTGCTGAAAATGTCGTAGTCCAATCCAGAAGGAGTGTAGGTACTAGGTAGAAAAATGAAACCGTAGTTTAGAAAAACATATCTCTGTATGTACAAATATAAATTTTCATATTAATAATGAAATTCTTATTGTTTCTCAGGCCTCTGAAGTGATTATGTGTGTCCAAACAGATAATTTCACGAACATCCAGATCCTTACTGTTATAACATTTTTGTTCCACCAAGGAAAGTAACCGAAGTAAATTAATTAGGAAATCAGTGAAACACCACGGGACTCTCCTCCGTTATATATAGTGGTGAAAAAGTAAGTGGCTTAGTATAAACGTAGCAATTTCTCAACAAATTATGCTTTACATCCAGGTTGATTAAAAGCAATGACTCTTCCTGGAATCATGGATGTAATTTGTGACATTATTCTTGAAAATTGCAGCATTTCAGCCAGTGGTGGATATAGCCCGGGGCCGGAGGGCCTAGGCCACCCCAGTTTTAGTGTGACAAAAATAATTTAAGCTATTTATATTTATTATAGTCTGAGGTCTGCACCCCGCTTTCTCAGTTTTTACCTTCTCAGCAAAACTTGTGTCAGGGATTCTGGGCATTTCTTTGGAACTCGTCGGTAGCATAATTCAGAATGGCTTGGGTATGCGCAAGTTCTCGGCATAATGGGTTCCCAAAATATATGTCAGGAGAATAAAAGGGTAACGGCATTAAGAGAAGTATTCTTCCAATTTGACCGTAATGCTGATCAATTTCGCTGACGAATAGTAACCATAGATGAAATATGGTTGTACCACTATGATCCTGAATCGGAACAACAGTCAATGGAGTAGTAGCACTAATTTTTCCATCGCCCCAAGAAGTTCAAGACGCAGAAGTAGGTTGAGAAACTGTTTGGAACATTCTTCTTGTATAAGTATTGAGTGGTAGACTACCTCCTCAATGGTCAGATATTTAATCCAGAATCTCTACATTACTTACAAAACTGAAAGAAAAATTCAAAGTTCAACGCTGCGGAAAATGAAAAGAAAGGAATTCTGTTCCTTCAGGAGAATACACCTGTCCATCAAGCCCCTGCGAACATAACTGACATTGCATAATCTAGGATTTCAATGTCTAGATCATCATTCTTATTCCGCAGATTTAGCTCCGTCTAACTATTACGTGTACTTATTTCCCAAACTCAAATAACACTTGAAAGACGCCATTTTAGATCTGATAGGGGTAGTGCTACGAACAGTGGTGCGAGGAAATCTAGATTTTTTAAAACTTTTCTGCAAAAGCTGGAGCACTGTACAAGGTAGTATATTGACTCTCGGGGGAAGAGAAGAAGAAGTAAAACTTCACCAATCCACGTGCACTCCTTCTGGGTTGGGCTACGAATTTTTCAGCAGTTCCTAGTCAATATGGTAGACGTCACGTCAGTACTTTGAAACAAAATAAGTAAAGGAACACTAGTATAAACCAATTACTAACTAAAGATCAGCACTCTGACAATACATTTTATTGGGAATCAATTTCATTCCATAATTTTATTATTATCATTTGCAGGAAGGGAAAACACAACTCTTTTTATCTCCTTCAAAAAATTAAGCTCTGGTAGTTGCAAACTAAGCTGTTATAAGCACATCCTCTGAATATTAGAAGCCGATAATAATGTTTCAGAAAAAAGAAGTTTTAAATAAAACAAAATATGAAACTGAAAACTTCAAACCTGGACAAATACAAACAAGTTACGTAACTGGTTTTACCTTTCTCTTGTTTCCAATCGAAGTTGATCCAATGAGAAGAAAACAAGTCGACCAAATCTACTATTGTTCGCTAGGCACAATAATTAAAAATCATAAGAAACAAGTATAACTAAAATTTACCTCAAAAGGGGCTAAATTAGAAAACAGAAATATCGTGCATACCCAGACGCTCAAAGAAGAAAGCTTGAGGATTAATCTGCCACATAATAAATTCATGGAAAGTAGACTACAAAGTAGACTACATGAAGAATGTTTAAAGATTGTACGAGTCTGGGGGGGCAGTCAGGGGGGCAGAAGTAGCTACTAGGGAGGCGCTCGCCCCCCTTGCCCCCCTCTGGCGTCATCACTGTATTGTTATGTTTACTTTTTGAACTTAAGCACTTTCTGTACTTTTTGGTGGCATCTTTTACTTTCCCTTTCTGTATATTTGTACCTGTAAGGCGCACACAAATGATAGAAAAAATTTATTCGAGCAAAGCACATCTCTTTACAATGAATTAAGTAGAAAGTTCATTAAATATGAGAGAAACTAGTTGCAAAAAACTATCAATAAATAGATCAAGATATTTAGAATATTTGATGTACAGTGGCGTATTTACGATTTTGTTTCGGGAGGGGCTTTGCTATCTTTCGGGGGGGCTTAACCTCGAAATGTAAAAATTCTGCAAGATATTTCATTTACTTTACTATACTAAGTAAGATTTCGGGGGGGCTTAAGCCCGGAAGCCACCCCCCTAAATACGCCACTGTTGATGTATAATAAATATACATTATACACGATTAATGTAAAATAATCATTGAAATTAACAATAAAGCATAATTTAAAAAAAGCTTAATTAAACAAGAAATAAAGCATAATGTGGGTTGCTCTAACAATTAAGTTGTATGAAGACGAGAAGAAAACGAAAGCTGATTCCTTAACGAATTTCGTTGATCTTCTTTGTGTCTACAAAAACGCATTCCTAGAAATCTACAAGCTAGGTATCATCTCTGTGATTATATCAGTTTCTAGTGCTACATGTGAAAGGTCATTCGCTTCTTTGAAAAGATTAAAGACTTGTATACGCAAGTCAATGACTCATGATAGGTTGAAAAACTTAGTGTTACTTTATATTGAGAAGAAAATTGCTAAATTGTTAGATCTTTAACAAGTTGTGGATATGTTTGCTGCTGCCCACACGAATAGAAAGATCCTCTTCAAGTAGAGGCATGAACCTATAAGTTATTTTCTTTACCTGTAAAAGTGTATTTGCTTCCACTCTACACATATTTTAAACGCCATGATTAAATAACTATTTACTTATATTAGAAATCAATTGCATTAATGAATCCTAGTTGTTTGAGGTACTAAATTCTTATATTTTCACTGTTTTCCAAAGAGTAAAATCATGAACAATAAAGATGGAAACATTCACCTTGAATACACACACACACACACACACACACACACACACATATATATATATATATATATATATATATATATATATATATATATATATATATATATATATATTGGAGATGTCCCCCTCAAAATCCTCTTGGGCCCTTCATTGCCCCCCCCCTGAAAAAAACTAGCTACGCTACTGGACACCATGCACCAGAGATGAATTCTCTACCGCTGAGCCACCGCGGCCCTGTTTGGGCTTGGTCGTCCATATCCAATCTCTCTTTTGGCGTTGCTTAAACAACTTCTAGTTTTGTTATAAATCCAGACTCCATATTGGCGTAGATATTAATATTACAGTCGATTGGTAAAATCAATCTTCCACGTTTAAAAATTAAAGTAGAAAAATAAGCATTTATCATAAAAACACTAGCTGCAAGTGTTCAAAATAGATTTCTGGTTTCTATAAAATCAATTGAAAATTGCTATTTTTAATTAGGCAGCTAGTGAAAAACAGCAGCTTTCGACTCCAGCCAAGTTTAAACTCAACCTAAACTCAGTTGACCAAAGTGAACTGACCCGACTGACCCGACCCGACAACCCGACCCGATAACCCGAATGACCCGACCCGAGCTGACCCGATTGACCCGACCCGAATAACCCGACCCGATTAGCCTGACCCGACAACCCGACCCGAGCTGACCCGACCCGACCTGTAACCCGACCCGTTTGAGAGCACTAGTTCCAAGGAATGTTTGCTGCTATCATTGCTTGGCACAAGTCTTTGAAAAACTCACTCACTGAAGTATCTTGATGTATTTGTGTCAAGAGTACTTGTTTTTTCGCAGTTCGCAAATTTTTATTTCTTGCATGGAGTGTACTTCGTACATGTTGTTCTAACTGAGATTTCATTGAACATTGTAACCCACCCAAGTTTCATAATAAAATGAAAAATTTGTAAAGGAAAATTTTGTGAGATGAAACTCCAGCTTACTGTTAAGTTGGTTATTTCTCTTGGAGTTGGAAGCACTGCATAACCTTCGGTTGGATTGCGCGAGTCGTGGCGTTCGGGATGACGTCACGTTGCAATCGAGGTTCTAGCTCTACGCCGGGAGATCTTAAGTTGACAAAACCAGAGCACCACACAATATGACGTCACTAAATGTGGTAGTAAGTTGAGCAGTGTTTGCAACTGATTTGGTGTCAACTTATTAATTTTATACTAGAGTAACAAACCGGTAAAGAAAATGTTTAAAAATGATTATCTGTTAATGAAGTAATATACTTAAAGAGATATTTGTATATTTGTATGAAAACATAGCATTTCCACACGCGATATTTGATGATGTGCTCCGCGAAAGATTTGTTGCCAGAAAAAATTTGGAGATCCACAATATATAATTGACATAAAAATTAATGATAGTTCTACATCATATTAATATGTGACAGGCCCTTATCCATGAGGTCTAGGGGGCGGGCCCCTCTAAATTTTTACGGTACTGGTCCCCTAAAATTTTCACAGTACGCTTGGAAATGAACTATAACAGGGTGCAAAATTTCAAAGTCAGACGCACTCGCAAATCCAAAAATAATGGTCGCCAGTATCTCTCACGTACAAATTGAGATGTCCCCCCCAAAAAAAACGGCCTTTGGTTTGACAAAGAAAGACTTCACATTCCGTGTTTTCTCTCACTCAGTGACAATTATTTTCTTACGAAACAGAAAATGCGCTGCCCTGTGAGTTCAGGCAGAAACCATTCCTACTGAACACTGGTCGCCAACTCTAAATTTCTAGTCAAAAATTTGTACGCTGAGCTATAATATGATGATTAACTATAATACGTTTGGATCGGGACTCCCTCCCAAACTTCTACCGGGCTTCCCCTAGATTTTTGGGCTGGTTACCAGCCTAGTATGTGATAAGTGACAGGGCCGTAACTTGAGGAGGGAGAGGGCAAATGCTTCCCCAAGGAAGCTCCCCGCCGTTCGAGGGGACCCATTTTAAGACATTTTCTTACTCCATATACGATACAAACATGATATTATAAATGAAGTATCGAATATGTCCACTATATTACATAAACAAAACAACACATAAAAGGTAAATAAAACAAAAATGAGTCATGGGCCCATTTCAATAAAAAAAAGTTTCTATTAGGGGCCCTAGAAGTAATGTTTATTTGTGTGGCTTTGATATTTGTCAATATTGCCCCCTTAATTCATTTGTCATGTATGGAACGGGATCAAAGGTGTAACTAACGACCCGGGCCCATAAAGAGTAAAAGAAATATGGAAAGAGGGAGCCCAAGATTAGAGAAACAACTTTTTTCTAGGAGCACCAAATACGCGTATTAATGCTTACCCCCTCCCAAGAAAACAATCTAAGCTACGGCGCTGGATAAATGGATGCAGGTGTAGAATACAGAAACATAAAAACAGTAATTTATGATTAAAATGAATGACTGCGTGTGAAAAAGGACTGTACTACTAATTTTTAAAAATTATATAACGTTTACTGTATGTAGAAAACGATGGTGCTGTCCTATTTTATGAGTTCGAATTTGCAAAATTTACGAAAGAAGTATATAATATATTTCTCGGGTTCTGTAGGATTACGGGGGACTAAAACTACGTAAAAACACAATGTTTACAGGTGGAATGAGTTCATGTTGCGACAAGATAATTGATATTGATATGTGAGTAATTTGTGAACTGAGTAGACTGGAAATGTCGTGTGCGGAATGCAAAATATTGCAATTACTATTTGCTATTAAGTAGAATGGACAAATATATAGCGTGCATTGGGGCGTTTTAACCCGACTTCGCTTGCTAGCGCTCGCTCGTCAATATTTATTTATTTATTTATTTATTGATACAAGTCATGGCCATTAACGGCATCTATGGCCTTAAGCACGTCAAGTTGGAGGGATTATGTCCTCGACGAGCACACAATCACGGTATGGGGGAGGGATATAAGGAACGGATAAGGAAAGAAGCGGCCTGAGCCCTGTAAATTAGATACCATCTGGTGTGAATGAGGAAATCCCAGGAAAAACTTCATTTAGGATATCTAGCCTGAAAAGGCTGTTACACGTTTTCGACCGACTGACCCTGCCGGAAATCGAGTCCAGGACCAAAGGCGAGAGCATTAGCGACTACTCATGCTCAGCAATATTGTCTGAAACTCTTTAGTTAGTGGTATGTTTGGCTTTAGGTAGATTAACCTCAAAAACATTTAAGAAAACAGTAATGATTTTCAACAAAAAATGCTTTCTCCCAGTAATCCGACATATGACTAGTTTTCAAAGCACATACTGAGAAAAAAATATTGTAATTAGCGTACTCAAAACGGTAGGTTACATGCGTAATTCCTGTAGTTTTTGGACTTAATGTACAGCAAACGTATAACTGAAAACGCATGTTTTATAATACTTACTTTCCGTATAAGTGTTCCATCTATACGTACTTTCTAAATGAAACAATATAGGCGGTCAGGATCTCACATACAAATCGACGCAGAATGTCCATAGTAGAATAGAATATAGCTGCAGAATGTAACATAGGTGATATAAGGAAAGCTGTTAGATGTCAGACATCCTGCAATGGCATGACGTAACATCTAAGGGCAGTGCGTATGTAGCATATGCTCCATACTGATTTCTGTAGTAAGCAAGAGGATTTAGTATATTTGTACAATATACCGCTGTCCGGAGAATGGATTTTTCTTAGTGTGCAGTTCATAAGAAAGGTCGCCCATGTTGTTGTTTCCAAGGGGGGCAAGTATAAGCGACGTTTCAAATATAGTTTCAAATTTTGCTGTAAGTAATGTAAAAATTCTATTGAGGTTTCAGTATTCCCAAGTACAATTTCCTCTTAGGGGGGCGAGTGCCCCACCTTGCCCCCCTTGATGGGCGCCCTTGTTCATAAGTAATGCAGTTATGTGGGTGCTGAACCTTTGGGTTCAGTATTTCTTGATAAATCCACTAAATGTTGTGCGTGTAATCCACAACGCACACAGATATAGGCGGGAATTAATGTCACTTAAGGACCTCCCCATTTTAAGGCAGTAATAAATGCGAAAATTGTCGATAAGTGATTCGCCTACTTTGATTTTGCGAATAGTTCGTACTATGTGCGACTTTGTCCATGCGGCGTCTAGGGTATGGTCGACGTCGATAAGCTAATAAAACGAAATACTTCAAAAGTTGAAACGGTGGATGCGTAAAGGTATAGGCTGCGTAGCGTGTAGCGTAGGTATAGGCTTCATAATTACTTTATTACCTCAGTGTTAATGTGCATCCTTAAATTTGGATACAGCAGTAGTTTAGTAATAGCCAGGCCCGCAACCAGAGGGGGCCAGGTCCCTCTAAACTTTTTGTGGTCCCTCCAGACTTCCATACAAAATTTTATTATTAATATAAAAAAACACAATTTAGATATTTATAAGATAATTTTAAAGACTTGGCCCCCCGTAACATATTCACGGTCCTCCCAAGCTTTGTAGCTGGTTTCGGCCCTGGTAGTAGCAATGATAGTATAATAATAGGCTAGTAGCAGTAGTAGTAGTAGTAGTAGTAAGGCAGTAATTGTAGTAGTTGAGTAGTAGTAGTAATAATAGTATACTACTAGTAGTAGAGTAGCAGTAGTTCGGGTTAGGTTAGGATAGGTTCAGGCAGCGAAATAGTCATATTTCAAGTCCCTTGTACATTAGTTTGCAGCCGTGGAATAGCGCCCTTATGGAGAGTTTCATAGAAATGAAAGCAACATCTTATTGCTGTATCTATGTTCACAGATGACTTACGTATTAACACCTTTTACCTGTAAATTGTAATTTTAAAAATGTCCACGTATTCTTAATCCCGTTTCTGCCACTCCAAAAAAAAAAAAAAAAAAAACCTACAAGAGTTCATTTGGTGCTAAAATAAATTGATATATCATGAATGTCAGTACACTTATAAAATAGAACATAACTGAGGAAACCTGAAATTTCAATCTTGATACACGTATCAGTGCGCAGCACAAAATGAGATTTTTAAAAAACTCCCGGCGTTCTTCCCGCCTTTGATGGGACAAGCCGCAATTCTTTACGAATTATTCAGTGCATTGTTTGTGTATAATCTTGTTCGTTTGTTGAATGTAAAACGCAACTCACACAACCGCTGTAACAACATAATGTGTTTTTTATTGTCCACAAGTACACGAACAAATTCCAGGTATGTCTTAAATTATAATCCACCTTGGCATATTATCTCAGCCGTAATGCTGTCAACAGAGCTGCCTTGCTTATGGATACACTGCGCATGAAGTGCTCGAGGGTAGTGACGACATTAAGTGACGTCATGTCCTGTTGCTGTGGTTATGTCAACTTAAGAACTCCCGCTCTACGCCGGGAGCTCTTGGCAGTGTATAAAATGAGGTAACAGAGTTAGGTCCTTTGAATGAATAATAGGCCGTTAAATTATATTCTTTCCGTATAATCGTATAGTTTGATTAACTTCTTTTGAGAACTATAACTGATCCTGACTATGGTTATTATTCAGAAGATATCATTATTACTCAGTATATTTGGAAGCATTTATTTCTAAAATATTGCGAAAGAAAGAAGAAAGGAAAAGTAAAAAAAAAAGTTAACCGAACAATTAATGTAAATGGTTTTGTGTAGGCAGAGTTATACCTTTAGTTAAAACATGTTGATTCTTGTTTTCCTTGAAAAACTAGTTAAAAGTTACTAGTCAGGAAGTTACATATATTGGTATTACGGAAATATTCAGGCTAATAGAGACTTTAAATCAATGATATATGTCTTGGTTTCGTTTTAAAAAGTGAAGGAAAGAAAAAAAAGAAATCTATGGAATTACAGTTGAGCTGTTGCTCGTAATTCATGCATATTGACCCATATTTAAGGAATCTTTTCCTCCCACATTTTCACTCCAGTGAAAGCCACTTGGCAGTAACTTTTGAGTTCCATACGTTTTTTGATGAAATTATTGTATAGGTTTCTAAATTCTATATTTGGATTTACGATTGGTTATAATATTTACTTCAGAAACTTTTGTCACTGGGAAGAAAAAAATCCTTTTGGAAAAATAATGTTGCTTGCTAACGGAGATTTCGATTAATGCTATTATTGCTTGTTAAATTTTGTTGAATGTTTTCTATATTACTATTTATATATCACGTTTCGGATTTGTTATAATAAAATTTTCCATTTTGTTAGAAAACTTTTTTTTACATTTACAAGTAGTTGTAGAAATTCTCCTGATTATCTTAATAGGATATTTTGCATACAGTATAAGCCTTTTCCAGTATTGAACCTCACTCTTCACGTCGTCATTATTCTCAGCCGTGGGGGAGTGGAATTCCCCTTTCTCTCTCCTTTTAAAATTCTTATATTCTAAAGGGGGAAGTGGGGTGACGTCCGTTCTCGCAGGACTGTGGGTAGTGGGGGATATTTAAAGGTTATATATGTGTCGTTTATCCGTTACATATATAATTTTTAAATAATAAATTTTATACACTGCCATGGAAAGGCAAATTTATGCTGGCTTCGAGGTCCGGTTTGGGGAGGCCCAGCAAAAGTGTTTCCCTTTATATTCTAAATGTGTATTTATTTGGTCGA
Source organism: Thermobia domestica (assembly GCF_964235325.1). Taxonomy (NCBI): domain Eukaryota; kingdom Metazoa; phylum Arthropoda; class Insecta; order Zygentoma; family Lepismatidae; genus Thermobia; species Thermobia domestica. The sequence goes on from NC_137463.1 coordinate 1,515,659, forward strand.
ATTAACCTCTAAATTAAATAATATACCTGCTTTATTCCTTGCCTTTCTTGATGAGTTAATATAAATGTTGTATATGAATGTTGACATAAAATATTTAATACAGTGTTGCCGGGGTCGGATACAAAATTTATGGTTTAGTAGGTCATTGTGTAATAAGAAAATAATTACTGATAAGGTTGTAAAATTAATATTAATTATCCTTTTGGTTTCTTTGAGCTCAATATTTTGTGGTGTGCTTGTAAGGATGGCACTATCAAAGGAGACGCATGTAAAGTCTACATTTTCGGATTCTTCAAGCTCTAGTGGGGATGAATTTCTTGGATATTCTTATGAATTTTGTAAACCTATGTTTAATAATTGAAGGCCTTCTGCCCATATTCAAGTGAATCCTCACGAACCTTTGCTAGGTGGTCAAAGTAGACCATTTTAGGATCAAAATTTTAACGCGAATCCACAAAGAAATGTGGGACACAGTTCACGGTTTGCTAATTTCGCGCCTAATTTAAGAGCAGGAGGGAGTCAGAGCTTTCAAAATAAGTATAGAGATCGACCATTTAATATGGCAGCTACATTAAATTTAAATTTTGAGAAATTTGCTTCGGAAGGAATCTATAAATCTTTGTTGCATGATATTAATAGTCTACCTATAATAGATAGTACCAATACTGAGTCTACATTTCAGTTTTTATTAAAACTTGATAGTATTGTCAGAGGTAAGGGTTTGCCTTTAGATCTTGTGTTAGTAGCTTGTCTTTCTCGTACAAAAGGAGAAATGCAAGAGGTTATACAATCGTTCATTGGGGACGCTTCCCCTTGGCAAACAGTTTGTAGACACTTAGTGGTGCGATTTATTTCCACTATTGGTAGAACACAATTCATGCGACTATTTTTCTACGTTCCCATGCGGGAGGATCATTCATTATATGAGTTCGTGGATAATAAATTATCGATTATTCACGTACTTGATATGCCCTTTGATGAAGCCACCATTTGTAGTTTAATTACTAATATGGTAACGCCTTCTGCCCATCAATTTCTAGCTGAAAGAGGTATGCCTATCGATTTAAATCAATTGTATTTAGCTGCAGAACACTATAATGCTTTGCATAGGTATAGGAAGGACTATTATCGATTACGTAATCAAGGTAGTAGCGCACGGGACTTGGTACAACCCCGTAAACCATCTTCTTTTATCGGAGCGAAGAACACAAAACAGCAAGTAGTGTTGCAATCTCGTGAACCAATAAATTTGCATAAAAATTTGGTTTCTCCAGCTATGAATTCTTTACCATCTAACTATAAAAATTTTGATAAGGCGGAATTTTCTCATAACTATAATTTAGAATCTCAGTACGTAACTCAAAATAACTTAGACGTAAAACAAAATGATAGTAAATTGAAAAAATTGTTAGCGATTCCTGTTTACATTACGGGTATGCGTTTTAAGTGCTTAATTGATACTGGGAGTACGAACTCTTATTTGGCTCGACATCTTTATGATGAACTTAGAGAAAAGTGTAAAATAAAGGCAGAAAAGGTGAACGTTCAAACGATCGGCTTGAGGAATATCCTAGTTACAGGAGATATGAGAGTAAGACTATATTTTAAAATTGGAAGACATTAATTTAGTGAAATTTTCTTCATCGTGGACTCTAATGAGTTTGATCTTCTGCTTGGAAATGACTTTCACACAAAATACGATGCCATATTAGACATTGCTGGTAATTTATATAATATAAAAGCTCGGAAGTTAGTGGTTCCTATGATCCGAGCTGATGAACTTTTGTGTCCCCAGACTTCTCTCGCTTCTGCATATACTTCTAGGAATGGGGTGAGTGGAAAGCAGCCGCCATGCGACCTTGGTTGTCCGAAAGCTACACCTCAGCCTAGATCTTTTGGTAATACTAATCAGAGTTTGACTATATCGACATTAGTAACCAGAGACAACGGAGATAACGCCACGTCTGACCCAGGAGTGGAATTCGTTTTTGATCAGTCCATATTGCATCCACCGGAGACTAAACCGGAGGAATCTCAAGGTAATTATACGGTTCCTGATCAATTATTACAATGTGATTCTAATTTACAGGAATATGTTAATAACTTGTTAACTTCTTATTCAGATGTTATAGGGAATAAAATTGGTAGAGTAAAAAACTTTACGTACAAAATTGAACTTGCCGATAAAACTCCCATTCGATTGCAACCTTATCAACTTCCAACGCATAAGCAACAGGAATTAGATTCTTTTATTGCCCAGCTTTTAAAAGACGATATTATAGAGGAAGTAGATTATTCTCCCTACACATCGCCCTGTTTCTTAGTAACAAATTCAGACGGAAGCAGGCGTTTTGTAATTTCATACGGAGAAGTGAACAAAAAGGTGATGGTAAACAGCTATCCTTCTCCTAACATGGAGAATGTAATATCTAGTATTTCGGATAATAATATTTTTTCAAAACTTGATTGTAAATCCTGTTTTCACCAAATTCCTCTGTCTGAAGAGAGTAGAAATATTACTGCTTTTGTGACAAAAAACAAAATCTATCGATATAAATCGGTACCAATGGGTTTAGTGTTATCAACTTTTGTTTTAAGTAATTTGATGTCTAAAGTCTTTGAAGGGTTAATTGGTAAGAATTTAGATATATATTTTGATGGCATAATTTTATTTAGCACAGATATTGAGAGTCATAAAGCTCTATTAGAGGAGATATTATCCCGACTAAGAAATTGGGGAATTACTATTTCAAAAAAGAAGTCCTGTCTATTTCAATCTAGTATAAAATATTTAGAGTTTCGTTTTGAAAATGGCAACATGTCAATAGACCCTGAGAGAATTAAAGCTATCCAGGAGATACCCAAACGAAAGAACAGAAAAGGAGTGAACAGAATATGTTCATTTTTCTCTTTCTATTCAAAATTTATTTATGGGTATTCAGAGTTAATTGCTCCCCTTCAAGAATTAAGATCTGTAAAAAAGCCTTCTAAATGGACTAAAGTTCATGATGAAGCCCTACAAAAATTAAAAGATGCCTTTTGTAGTTAGGTCATTTTGAAAGTCCCAGATATGAATTCCAACTTCGTTATACATTGTGATAGCTCTTTGCGTCATTTTTCTGGGGTTCTCAGCCAATATGATTCGGAAGGGAATCTTAGACCTGTATCTATGTTTAGTCGGGCAATTCCACAATCTGATTGGAGTAAAAACATATATCTTTGGAAAAATTTGAGTATTATTTGGCAAATCCCTTTGTAGTATATACTGACAGTAAGAGTTTAACTTGGTTACTTAATAACCATAAACGACGAAGGAGATATGGAACTATGTTAGAGAAAATCTCGAGGTTTAAATTTCGAATAGTCCATGTAAGGTCAAAAATAAATAGTATAACCGATTTCCTTTCAAGGGTTGGAAACCATCTGGAATTCTATACAAAGGACGATAATACTATGGAAGTCATAAAAGATCATAATAAAACAGTAAATTTGTCTTTCATTAATTTTTGGCAAAATCCTGTGTTTAATGTGCCTCTTACAGATCACCAGAGGAAGGATCCTGAATTAAGAGAGATTATCAATAGGTTAGAGCGAAAGGAAGAAGTTCCTCCGTATGTAGTAAGAAATAAGATCTTGTTTAAAAAGACTAAAGGTAAAGGGAATAATGGATTTAGAATTGTAATACCTAATTCTTTAATTCAGTCGATTATTGAGTATTCTCATTGGCCAATCATTGGTGGGCATATGGGATATCGAAAAACCATTGCTAAGGTCGCTGAAAAGTATACCTGGCCTACTTTGTATTCTGATATTAAGAATTTTATACAATCTTGTCATTTGTGCCAAACCTGTAAAGATTCTAATCGAAAACCTATGGGTCAATATTTTACAAAAAAAGATAATGCACCCAAATTATACTTGGTTTATTGATATTGCGGGGAAATTGCCTAGTAGTTCTGGATTTGAATATATTTTAATTGTCACTGACGCCTATAGTCGTTTTATCTTTTTAGAACCTTTAAGACGACTAACCTCAAAAATCATCTGTAATAAGTTACAGGAATTGTTTCTACGATACGGCTTTCCTGGTAAAGTCCTAAATGACGGAGCTTCTTATTTTGTGAGTGATTACTTCTTGAAATTCTTGTATAGCTATGGTATACAGAGTGTAAAATTCTCCCCATATAACCCTCAATTGAACAGAGCCGAACGTACGGTAAGATCGGTTAAAAATTTAATTCGTATTTATGTTGATAAGTCTCAACAGAATTGGGCCCAATTACTATCTAAAATTGCTTTTACTATTAACATAAGTATGAATGAAACCACTGGGACTAGTCCATGTGAACTTTATATGGGACGGAAATTTTACCATCCATTAGATGTTAAATGGTTGATGGATTTAGATCTTTTAGACGATGACCAGGATAAAGAACAAAAATTAGTCAATATAAATAATAACATTGAACGCGCTTGGAAACATAGTGCGAAGGTTTATACACAAAAACATAGTCCTGTTAATTTAAATATTGATGATTTAGTATTGGTTAAAAGGTTCATGAAAATTTCAGCAGAGAAACATTTCAATCCAAAGATCGCCCCTCAGTGGGAAGGCCCATACCGCCTTATTTCTAAACCTACACCAAATACAGTTTGGCTAGAAAATATTGAAAGACCATATGTACATATAAAACGCCATGTTCGTTTTTGTAAGAAATATTTTCCACCGAGACAAGTTAATCAACCTAACCCATAAGGTAACACGGAAAAAAAATGATTTGATGTGAGAATTGAGGTTAAGCAATTTATTAATATTGTACTAAATATATATTAGATGTTTGTTCGAACAAATTTTGTGTGTTGTATATTTGTTTATTCCTGCAGGAATGCCTCGTCCGAGAAAGTGAGAGGTCAACCCTTTTCATTTTGTAAATACCTCATCATCATCCTTTGTGTATGTTGTGTAAGGAATTGGAAAATTAATGTAGAAGTTTGTAAAGAAGGCGTTAGCATTACAAAATTTATGGAAGATTTTGGTAATGTATTGAAATAATTTTATTATTCAACTTGGGATTTGTTATGGATAGGAATATTTTTGGACCGACCCTCGGCTATTATGTAACCCACTCAAGTTTCATAATAAAATGAAAAATTTGTAAAGGAAAATTTTGTGAGATGAAACTCCAGCTTACTGTTAAGTTGGTTATTTCTCTTGGAGTTGGAAGCACTGCATAACCTTCGGTTGGATTGCGCGAGTCGTGGCGTTCGGGATGACGTCACGTTGCAATCGAGGTTCTAGCTCTACGCCGGGAGCTCTTGGCAGTGTATAAAATGAGGTAACAGAGTTAGGTCCTTTGAATGAATAATAGGCCGTTAAATTATATTCTTTCCGTATAATCGTATAGTTTGATTAACTTCTTTTGAGAACTATAACTGATCCTGACTATGGTTATTATTCAGAAGATATCATTATTACTCAGTATATTTGGAAGCATTTATTTCTAAAATATTGCGAAAGAAAGAAGAAAGGAAAAGTAAAAAAAAAGTTAACCGAACAATTAATGTAAATGGTTTTGTGTAGGCAGAGTTATACCTTTAGTTAAAACATGTTGATTCTTGTTTTCCTTGAAAAACTAGTTAAAAGTTACTAGTCAGGAAGTTACATATATTGGTATTACGGAAATATTCAGGCTAATAGAGACTTTAAATCAATGATATATGTCTTGGTTTCGTTTTAAAAAGTGAAGGAAAGAAAAAAAGAAATCTATGGAATTACAGTTGAGCTGTTGCTCGTAATTCATGCATATTGACCCATATTTAAGGAATCTTTTCCTCCCACATTTTCACTCCAGTGAAAGCCACTTGGCAGTAACTTTTGAGTTCCATACGTTTTTTGATGAAATTATTGTATAGGTTTCTAAATTCTATATTTGGATTTACGATTGGTTATAATATTTACTTCAGAAACTTTTGTCACTGGGAAGAAAAAAATCCTTTTGGAAAAATAATGTTGCTTGCTAACGGAGATTTCGATTAATGCTATTATTGCTTGTTAAATTTTGTTGAATGTTTTCTATATTACTATTTATATATCACGTTTCGGATTTGTTATAATAAAATTTTCCATTTTGTTAGAAAACTTTTTTTTACATTTACAAGTAGTTGTAGAAATTCTCCTGATTATCTTAATAGGATATTTTGCATACAGTATAAGCCTTTTCCAGTATTGAACCTCACTCTTCACGTCGTCATTATTCTCAGCCGTGGGGGAGTGGAATTCCCCTTTCTCTCTCCTTTTAAAATTCTTATATTCTAAAGGGGGAAGTGGGGTGACGTCCGTTCTCGCAGGACTGTGGGTAGTGGGGGATATTTAAAGGTTATATATGTGTCGTTTATCCGTTACAACATCCAATTTTGTTTATCACACACTTAGCACAACACCACTTTCCTGTCCGTAGTAGACGCATCATCGATAGTTACCCACAACCGCAATTTCGCGGATAAAGTTGAGGAACCGGAGCCATTTCAAACTTCGACCGTCAATACAGAACACGTGCCTTTTGCAACTGCAATACTAGAGTACTGTCCTCCTGTCATTCAGTTGAACAAGCGAAGTTCTTTGAAAGCTCAGGTTACCTGCTATGATATTGCCATTGTCGCCAGCTGCTTGAAACGAACTCTTGCAGTAAATTCCTGGAAGCACACTAGCATACAGTTAACTTGAATTGCAGGATTTGCTTTCATCTTTCTTTCCGTCCGACCTCCGATAACAATCAAATAAACTTCATTTTATGAATTTCCTGGCCAGTCGCCTGTCAGGCACATGATCTGTCTTCCTCCAGAGTTGAGAATAAAGGGCGCTGCTAATGTACCCCGGAGGGAGGATATTTACTTGTTTCTTCTTATATTTCTTTTGTTATCGGCGAAAATTCTGCGAAACATGGTTTGACAAATAAAAAAAAGAGAGAGATTTCTCTTTCGGTAAATAAACGAAAAGATAGACATGACAAAATTGATGCAATAGATGCAAGCCTTGCACAGTTGGAGAGTTTATTTTTTATTTTAAATTAAAATTTTAGTAAACGCAAAATTTTAAGATAGTTTTATGTAAAAAAAATATGTAGAAACCATAGAAATATGTAATATTGGTCAAAATATGTAAAAATATGTAATACGAAACTTGAGTTGAAGCACCCTGCTAGTGTGAACCACAAACATTTAAGGATTTGACGAACCTACATATGAAGGAAAAAATATGTAATTACATATTAATCTGGACATTATAACAAGATGGATTGGCGTGAATTTTTAAATCAACCCTCGTATTATTCCAACACCAATTCTTGGAAATGAAATGCGACTAATCAACAGTTGGAGAAGAACAATGCTCAGGAATTTCTCACCCAAAGGGTACCTCACTTTTCCAGACAGTCTCGCTTCCTCCCGTCAGCCCATATTAAGAAGAAAAATTTAGCTACTCTCGAGAGAAACGCCCACGCGCAAGCCTTCATGACGATGACAGATCTTTACGTGACAATGTGAAGTCTATCAATAATCGTCGATTGTACAACTTATTGGAACAATCAGTGTTTTTAATGTGATTTTTATTAACCTATGAATCATTTGTTATATATTATTAACAATATAATAACGCAAAAACTTAATGTTTTCTACGAACTATATTTTAGTTTAGTCAGTGTATTCTTGCGCCGCTGACTGGCAACTGTGCAACGCAGGTAGAGGTCCAAAGAGAGGACTCTCATTCTCTCTCAATATGTGAAACAGCAAGTGTATACACCCTCAAAAGGGGAGAGAGAGAGTATTCATCGTAATGTAAAAGAGAGCGTTAACAACTATTAAGTAAATTGAACGTACTCAACTTACGCTCTAAAACGCATCATGAAACATAGGAACAGTGCTACCAATATAAATGCTGCTTCAATAGCAAGAAATATGTGAATAAGAATTGTTCTTACGTAGTTTTCCCTGTAATACAACGATTTTACAGAAGAGCCATGTTATATGTCAAGGAATGGGACATTCAATTCATCACTTCCCAGTCATGGAAGCTAACTATTCGGTAATGGACTAGTGAATCTTATTCCGTATAGTCGCCGGAACCGTCGCGCGCGGTTACGTGTTGTTTCGACATTGCGTATTAGGGCCAATATGTCGTCAAGTAAAATATTATCCATAATTTGCAAATGTTATTATTGTTGAATCATATGTAATCCGTACAGTGAAAGTGAATGATAATATAGTGCTAATCTACAATTCTTGTTATCATTTCTAAAAGTGAAAAGTGTTAATCAGATGTGTTTAATAAGTTTTCTTTTAGCGATTCAAATGTGTACCAGATAAAGTATATACGGTATAAAGTGTTTGTCAGAAGGTAAGGCATCTATCAATAGAGAAGTTCAAACATTTACTTTCGTCTCCCACTACTCATCTGGTGTTAATCACGCATGGCTATCCTACCTTGCACTTTTTTACAGGTATCGTTCAGCATATCTTGGAGCTGACGCAACAGCGATGGTGGGTAAACGGCTTATGCCTCTGATGTTTAACGCCCGAATCCTAGGACCGTGGGAGTGAGACTATTTGTTTACTTGCCAGTTCCTTATTGGATCTATTAGTCTTTTACAAATGAATGATGTTAAGGAAGACTCCAAAAGAGATCCAAGGTTCGAATCCCAATATTATTATATCTGGCTTTCGTTACGTAAACAAACTCCATTATAAATGTCGCTCCGAACAGGAACAGGTAATGAACGAACTCAATACTTTCATAACATTAATTATCACAAGTGGTCTTGTGACTGCTGCATGGCTCATTCTCGTTGCGTTGTTTGACTGTTGTAATGTTATAGTATTAGCGTCGAGACTCAACGTAAGCGGGGCTTGCGTGTTCTCAGGTACGAAAGGAGATGTTAATTAAGGCAATAATATTGTGTTATATGGTCTATACTGTTATTTATTAATGTAATTTGACTTTAGTAGTCATAGATGTTTAGGTAAAAATGGAAATACTTTTTTATAGAACTTTCTTCAGAATTATAATATCGAAATTATGCGTAAATTACGTTTAACCTATCTGAAAGACATCTTCACATTCCGTCTGGCTGAATTTTCAATAGATATTAAATTAAAAGTTTATTTTGGTTAAAAGTTAACAGACGCTCTTTTGACTAGATCAGTGCATTGTAACAACTAAAACAGCAAGTAAATGAACGTTTAAAATTTTGCTAGAGCGACAAGATTTTTGGATTTTTTATTGAAGGTAAGGCTCAATAGCCCAATATTTTTTTATATTCTAATTTAAAATATTATATGCAGAGACATGTTGTGCAAAGAGAGCAAGCAGAGCAACAGCCAGAGCATGAAATTTACAAGACAAATGATTGAAATTCGAAACTCTAATGACAGAAGCACTTTATACAGAACTTTTTCAGCTTACAACACTGACTTCGAATTACCCATTGTTCCCAAAGATGGACTACCTGGGGGCCATAAGAAATGGTCCAAACACTAGCAACAAGTTTAATGTCACTCAGAGAGAAATTTTCTCACCTGTATGGAAACATTAAAATGTTTTCGGAAAATCTTAACAGAGAATGGAATGAGAACGAACTTCAGCTCAGGATGGATGCTGATTTTGCAACGAAAAGGATTCGGTGCGAAAAGCTCTTTTTCATGAAAACTGCTCTGATGAAGATTCGTCTTTGCAAGAAGCAGTCAAGTGGAAGAAGTTCCAAGTAGAAACCTTGTACAGAATTTGTAACACCATTGCGGAGACGTTTATTCCAAGTGAACATTTAATGAAAGATTATGGCTGTTATGATCCAAAGAGATTTGAAGATATAAAGAAAAATGGATTACCAGATGGAGGCTTGAAAACATTAAAAGAACATATAGGCGTGTGTAAACAAACTTTGTCACGTGAACTCAAACATTTTGCGATTCATTAAAAGATTACTTCAAGAATCTGAAGGATACTTCTACTAGTGACTTCGATGTGGTTCAGTGCCCAGTTGATTCTGCAAGTAAAGACGAATGGAGAGAAAAGAAGACGGAAGATCATGATCAGTTTAATCCAGAGTTGCATACACTGTAAGTTTACATTCTTGTATGAGCTGACTAAATGAAAGCACTAATAGCAATTCATATTTTGTGTACAAATATGATGTGTCTCTTCCAACTAACCTGGTAACTTATGAATGTTTATTTTCTAAGCTGAAGATCATTAAATCAAAACTGAGATCACTTTTAGGGAAAAGTCTACTCGAAAATTTAATGCTCCTTAATACTGAATACGTCCATAAGTTTCCTGTACATTACGATGTTATTGGAAGCGACATAGCAAAAAGCTCAAGAGATCTCAAACAATTACTAATGCTGTGAAATTTAATACAGTCATTCAATTGTACCTAATGGTATTTTTTCCTTCTGTTTGTATTGGGATAGGTAGACTACTTCTAATTTATCCACCCTACATTCACATTTTTGTTGGCTGTAATTATATTATTCTGTGCTATGCAACATGTACGGTATTTCGTCCAGTTGTTTTGTGTGTAACTGTGTATTCTTAATGCTGTGAACAAATTAAAAAGTAATTTTAAAAATCAAAATGTTTACATAAATTTGTTCATGAGGCGCCCCTCTAAGTTTCCATCTACACCTAGCTCTGACAGCTCCAGTCCGACACTGGAAAGAAGTGAAAAAAATCAATACGGAAGAAGAAGAAGAGAAATCTAGGCCAAGAATATGGAACTTCAAAAGGAGTTCCCATCCCAAAGCGTAGCCCGAAAATGTCTTGTGATGAAAGTGTATCTACAAGTGTCCAAAGAACATCAGTGCTCAAAACCGCCAAAAATTATTCAACAAATTTTGGGCTCTTGGGAATATTGATAAACAAAGAGGTTTCATTGCGATAAGCTTGACGCCTGTAGAATCAGAACGACGGTACCCAAATGAAGGAGGCGCTAGATATTTTAACAATGCTTACTATTTTGAATTGGAAAAGCGTACTGGAGAGGTTTGAGAAAAAGCCTTTCGGGTCTCATCCTAAACGAAGGGAAAATCCCAACCTACACCTCCTCGCGGGAGAAAGCGGGCAACCTCTTTGGCGGCTAACGTAGGTGGGGACCGACAGACTCTGGGATAAGGAGTCAGCTTCTACCAAATGCCAACGGCCTTCTCGGATGGCGGATGAGCGGGTAGAGGTCAGGGTACCTTCTTGTCCTTAGGAGTGGAAACTCCTAAAAGGTGGGTGAACCACTAAATGGTCAACGGCATGGAGATGTGGACAGATAATGTGGTAGTATTTCCATTTCCTTTTTCCCAGAAGGGACGGAGGAGAATAAATAAATATGATGGTTATTCCTGAGGTACAAAATTCCGGATGTAAAATAGTTCCCCGTTTGGATCTCCGGGTGGGGACGACTACGGGAAGAATCATCAGAGAAAATAATAACTTTCATTTCAGCATGGGAACCTGCAACGTACGATCTCTACGACGTGAAGGAAAACTTGAAAATTTAAAAGTGGAAATGGACAAATCTAAAGTGGATATAGTGGGCTTGAATTAAGTAAGATGGCCAGGGAAAGGTGAAATGGTATCGGGAAATTACAGAATATACTATTCGCGTGGCGGTAAGACTGAGAATGGTGTCGCGATAGCAATGAAGAACGAAGTAGCAAGAAGTGTAACCAAAGTGGAATACTGCAGTGGCTGCTTGATGTTTGTGAAACTACATGCAAAACCAATGGATATTGTGATAATACAAATGTATATGCCAACAACCGACCATGATGATGATGAAGTAGAAGTTATGTTTGATCAGATTAGTGACATATTGTATCAGGAAGGAAGAGGTACGGTCAACGCCATAGTAATGGGAGACTTAAACAGCGTAGTAGTAGAAGGAGCTGTGAATAAGGTAGTGGGACCGTTTGGACTAGGTAGAAGAAAAAACGAGGTGAAATGCTTATCGATTTCTGTAGACAACACGATCTGATGGTGATGAACACGTGGTTTAAGAAAAGAAAAACCGAGCTGTACACGTGGAAAGACCCAGGAGATAAGAAACGCTACCAAATCAATTACATTCTTGTGAAGCAACGTTTCAGGAATAGTGTACAAGACGTGAAGACACTGCCAGGAGCAGACATTGATTCGGATCACAATCTCTTGGTGGTGGAAGTACAAACCTGGTTAAATTCGATCAAGAAAAATGGGAGGAGAAATCGAAAATGGAATTTAGAGCGACTAAGAAATATCGACGATGATGTGAAGGAAGAAATCGAAGAAAAATTCTGTGCAATGGGCAATGTGGTTGACAATATAGAGAATAGTTGGGGAAAAGTTAAACAGATTCTACTTGACACACTCCACAATAACATTGGCAGGATGGAAAGACCACCGAGAAAACCATGGATAACTGAAGCAATGCTTAAGAAGATGGAGGAACGCAGAAGGGCGAAAAACATGGACATCAAGGAATACAGAAGGCTGAATAATGAATTGAGAAGGGAAACGGACAAAGCCAAAAAAAAGTACATGGAGCAAATATGTGAAGAAGTAATGAAACTTCAAAGGCGCGGCAGATATGATCTGATGTACCAGAAAGCACAAGAATTAGGAGGGAACGTTAACAAAAGTATACGAACGTACGGCATCGAAGATCAACAAGGTAATGTAAGCACTGACCTCAAAGAATCCTTAGAATTTGGAAGGAATACATAAAAGATCTGTATGATCAGAAGAACCGCCCCAAAGATATTGCGATCGAAGCAGAGGAAGAGGTGGATGATGAAAAAGGATCCAGTATATTGAAAAGTGAAGTAGTACAAGCAATCAAAGACATGCGAAGGAGAGAGGCCACTGGAGACGATGACATACCAGTAGATTTGCTCAAGGGATTAGGAGACAACGCAATGAAAGTACTGACTTCACTTATTAACAAGATCTATCTGAGTGGAGAACGGCCAAAGGATTTTCATGATGTTACAATGATTACATTGCCCAAGAAAAAGCAAGCAAAGAAGTGCAGCGATCACAGAACCATTAGCCTGATTTTCCACACTGAAAACCATTACCCTGATTTCACTGCACGCATACTGAACAGGCGGCTGGAAAGTAAGATAGATGAGAGGTTAGAAGAAAATCAATTTGGATTCCGGAAAGGAAAAAGCACCAGAGATGCGATTGGATTGATGATAATTATATCAGAAAGAATTCTTGATGTAAAGGAAGAGTTCTGTTTATGCTTCATCGACTGGTGAAAAGCTTTCGACCGAGTCAACTGGACGAAACTTCTGAAAATACTTAAAGAAATCGGAGTCAACTGGAGAGATCGACGACTCATTCAAAACCTGTACATAGGACAACGACTGAAGTTGCGCTTGAAAGAAGGAGAAACCACTAGTGTGGAAATTGGAAGAGGGGTCAGACAAGGATGTAGTTTGTCGCCCTAATTATTCAACATTTACAGAGAATGTTTAATGAAGGAAGCATTAATGGGAACTGGAGACTTCAAGATTGGAGGGCAGATCATTAGCAAGATCAGGTATGCAGATGATACGGTTGTAATACGAAGAACTAAAGGAGATGATTGACAAAATAGTTGACACTGGAAAACTGTATGGAATGGAAATTAACATCGAAAAGTCCAAAGTCATTAGAATATCCCGTGGAAACACGCCCTTACGCATAACAGTAGAACAAAGAAACTTGAAGAGGTGGAGAATTTCAAGTATCTGGGAAGTATTTTGACGAGAGACGCTTACTGCATCAAAGAGATCAGGTCAAAAATTGCCATAGCTAAAGAAGCATTCAACAAGAGAAGATTACTTTTAACAAGCAGGCTCAATATTGAACTTACGAAGAAGTTGGTCAAGTGCTAGACCTGTATATGGAGTATTGGACTTAATGGTTGAGAGACTTAGACATTACGGAATTTAGGGAAGAAATATTTAGAGAGCTTCGAAATGTGGTGTTGGAGGAAGATGGAGAAAATAAAATGGACAGAGAGAGTGACAAACGAAGATGTTTTAAAACGGATAGGAGAGAAGAGGACACTTCTAGCCACCATTATTCATAGAAAGCCCAATTGGATTGGACACATCTTGCGAAGAAATTGTCTTCTTCACACCGCCATACAAGGAAAGATGGAAGGGAAGCGGGGAAGGATGAAGAAGAACACAGCTGATCGATGATTTGAAAGATAGGATAAACTGTTGGGAGTTAAAAGAGAAAGCTGAAGACCGACAAAAGTGGAATAAACATTTCCAGGCCCAAATCTAAAATTGAAAAAAAATCCTCAGTAGTCCCAGGACCTGTCGAAAGGCAGAATACTTAATAATAATAATAATAATAATAATAATAATAATAATAATAATAATAATAATAATAATAATAATAATAATAATAATAATAATATATTTTTCATGTCAACTCTAAATATTGGAGATAGAATGGTTATAACAGCGATAAGAAAAATGAAAAATGGGACTATAGAAGACCATAGGCAGTAAAACCTTAACGGACCTTTATCGTGACTATGTAAAAGAATCCACAGAAAGAAATGAGCCGTATGAAAATATCAGCATGTATTGCAAAATATTCAACCACGAATTTAACATTTCATTTTTCAAACCGAAAAAAAGACCAGTGTGCTACTTGCGATACATACAGCAACTCATCAAATGAGTAGAAAGTTCAATTGGAAGAATCCTTCAGACGCCATCATGAAGAAAAGGAACTTTGTAGAAAGAAGAAGGAAGTCAACAAAGAAAATGCAAGGAATTTGAAGTGCATTGTAGCTTGTTTCAATCTCCAGGCGGCACTGCCAACATCTTATGGAGAGGTATTGGTATTCTACTACAAATCGAAGTTGTCTACATACAATTTCACAATTTTCAATCTTGGTAACGACGAAAGCATATGCTACATTTGGGATGAAGAAGTCAGATGAAAGGTGAATGAAATTTGGTCATGTATTTTCAATTTCGTTTCCACTTATTGCAAAGGAAAGGATGTTATCTTTTATTCTGATAAGTGTGCTGGGCAACAGAAAAATAAATATATGGCTAGTTTATACTACCAATACGGAGTTTTAGAGTGAGGCGTTGAAAGCGTTACTTATAAATTTCTTATTGCTGGTTATGCGCAAAATGAAGGAGACTCCGTGCATTCATTGATAGACAAGCAAAAGAAAAGAATTCTAGCATCAGGTCCAATGGGTTACTGTGGTACTATCAGCTAAAAAGTATAAACCACTCAGATGTTAAGAACTTGAAGAAAATATTGGTCGTAATTATTCTCAAAATGTGACAGAAGAAAAGATTAAAGTGTTGCGGGTTGAGAAGAAAAATCCATTCATTCTGTTATACAAAAAAACTTCTTACACGAAATTTTTGGCGAAATTTCTATGTTAGGAAGAGGAAGACATCCGCGTTCACCCAAAAAATTAAAAGAAGCTTTTATAAGCAAACCACCAACATCACAAAAGAAGAAAGAAGACTCAATGACTCTGTCAATCAAAACCACTTCTCGTCAATGTACCATGAGTTTTATGAGTCACTGACAATGTCTACTGATGATTCAGGACGATTGGAATAAAAAGAATAAAGATCCTTGTATTAAACATGTGCACAGTGTTTTTGTTCACTATTTTCTAAAAATAACATTTTGCACGTAAATTCGTACTACTTAAACATAAAGAATGTAAGGCTAAAGATACAGTGACGACTATCAGGTGCACATTGCAATCGGAAAACGAAAGCAATAGATTAAAATTGAGTAAAACAAAGGACGTAGATGTTCCTTGGTCCAGGGTCCGTGGCCCGCACTACGTTTTACTCTATTTGAATCTGTTGTTTGCTTTTCAACCACTGTACTAGGGTCGATGGCTATGAGTCTTAGGTCCATTGTCCTCACTGTTTGCCTTGACCAAATTATTTTATACGGAGTTGATTACCTATGCTCAACTTCAATCTAAATATGTACGAAAACAATCAGAAATAGCGCCATAACACAATAACCACAAGAATTATGATAATTATTAAAAATACCAAGAGAGAGTTCTATAATGCTTGTATCAAGTATAAAAGAGAAATACCTAATAAATTTCATATGAGAAACCTGTTACTAGAAATTTAAATCCTCATTTTCAATACCACTTTTAGACTTTCAGACGGTAATTTCTCAAAACTTCAAAATTTGAGTTGTGGCGGTGTTGCAGCCGTGGTGCGATATGATCTATGAGATTTTCACGCAATCACTATTGTTTATGGTTAAAACCAATCAATGAAGGAATGAATATACCCCATCCCCCCAGCCCCCGCGATTTAAAAATATATGCTTTACAGCAACTTCTATAAAAAATAATATTCGATTTGACTGTTACATGAGTTTTCATGCTCGGTACTATTGTGAGGTTTTCCCCGCTATAATTTCTAAGAAATAAAAACAGGAAACATGGGGAAGTCTTAATAAATTGAATCATTTCATTCTCAATAAAAGTAAAAATAAATAAAATAAAATAAAAGGATACCATGAAAAAGTTTAATCTAATAGTTTGTAAATAAGAGCATGCTTTTAAACTGCAAAAAGTTGTGAATTACTAAGATGTACCTAAGAAGAAACGTTTCTGTTCAAAATTTGGATTATTTCAAGGTTATTGAAAACTGTAAATGTACTTACAATTAAATATATCATTTGAAGAAATGAAACATTCTGTTTAGCTGATTTTGAGAAAAACTAAACAAAACATGCTGTGGTCAACATATTTTATTTTTTAAAATATTGTTATTATACTATTCGAAACTGTCTTGTTCCCCAATAGAAGCGTCTTTTGAATATGTGGATATTGGATACAAAACCTTATTTTGGCAAAAGTTGAATGTTTCCCTTCTTCAAATGACATGTTCAATTATCCATCAAGTTGTAAATTTTGCATACACTTGGCAGAAGAGACATACCATCTAGAGAAACTCAATAATCGAAAGTGTGAGAAAAGTCGCGTTCTTTACTTCCAGAAAAAAGCTGAGCAGTTTTTGAAATACTACACATATTTATGGATTATATCTGTCTTCAGACAACATGGAGGTGAGTGTAAGAAATTTTGATAAATATTCCTTACCTTCTGTTTTATTTGAAATCACCCAATTTCATATTAAAAGATCCCTAACAAAATTACTTTTTTTTTTTTTTTAATTTTAGGACACGAAGTTGTATTATATTTAGAGAATACGAAACAAGCATTCATTCATTTTTTTAGATTTTCAATTATTTTTGAACGGCCATTTTGTATAGGCCGGTAAGCCAATTACCCAATTTTGCACTCTACAAACGTTTGCAGTAAACATTCTAGTTACGTTAGTTTTGAAGAGGTTGATTTCAAACAAACAAATGAACAAAAACCTAAAAAATGATTAAGTCCAGTGCACAATTAAACCTACTATACTACAAATGCCTGAAAAGGCTGCTTCAAAGTAGTTTTAAAAATGCAAATTGTCATTTTTGAAATTGAACATTTTGAAGGAAAATATAAGATTCGCTGTTAATTTTTCCTAAGTACAGGATTCATGATATACTACTTCTCGCAGCAGCTAGGAACTTATGTCGTGGGATTACTTTAGTGTTACCCCACAGTGTTAACCCCCACGTGCATTAGTGAGTGGTGTGAGAAAAGTGTTTGTGGTGAACTCCCAAATATAATCTTTCATTCATCTATATGCGTGATACAGAGGGTTATTATCTCGCGAAATGTGAAGTGTAATTTTGTTTGTGGAAATAGTCAAGTATCTATACTCATATCAATATTTTGTGTAGTCTCTTTCTGGAAATGTTCTTTGATGTTTTAACCAGGTAAGTTCAGGTCTCCTGAAAGTACTCGTTGCTGAGACAGAAGGTGGCAGATCTGGAAAGCGGTTATATATGGGTAGTGTAGTATGCTTAAATCTGCACTAGACATAAAATGTACATTTAAATTATCTTCCAAATGGTTTTTGTTCGAAATGAATATCTTCAAAAGTAACGGAGCTACAGCGTTTAAATTACAAAATAGGCTTACGTGTCAATACAAAATGGCTGCTCAAAAAGAGAGAAAAAGAATATTTAAAAAATGAACGAACGCTTGTTTCGTACTCCCTAAATATAGTACAACTAAAATATGAACAAAAATTTAAAAATTAAGTTATCTGATTTGAGATGCATTTACTCGTTAGTAATGACAAGGCATCAATTTTGCAAGTATAATCAGCACTAAAATGTATTTAAAACAACTATCAATTCTGTACGATGCACGAACCAGAAACAAGTAACAAAAATGTTGACAAACAAACCCACAGTATGTAGATATGGTTGGCTTGATCTTTTATTTTTTTTCAAATTTCATAAGAACAATGTGTATAAAGAAAATGTTTACACTACTTATTTTATTTCACAAGAAACACAATTTCATTATCAAAATTATAGTTCACGCGAGGAAACGTTTCATTCTATCAGCAAGAAGAAATTTCCTCTCTTACCTTTCTTGTAGCGGAAATATCACATAAAAATACGTTACAAAAAAACAACAATGCAGCGAATCCAAAACAATTGAAAATCCAACCACAGAGGATAAAATTGTTATGTTTAGACAGCAGTCAGTCTTCAGATTAATACTTGATAATTTTACAAATCAAGTTTTGATAAATTTTGTGTACAATCTAATTCATTAAAGCGTGGTCCGTCCTATCCTTAAAATATTTTAATACTTCATTTGACACAAAGAACATTCACATCTGTTGATTTAGTTCCATTGATGGATAATAATAATGAGCTTTAAGCAAGATGGAGACCAAGAGTGTACTTGACACCACCTACAATTAGCATTTATCAATTGGTACAAATATTTCAGTCTGATGTAAAGAATAAAAAAAGAGAAAAAAGATTAGTGCACCTTTTGCTATTCTTTTGTAGTATTTTCGTATACCCTAGCAAAAATAATTTCCTTCTGGTGTTAGACGTGCTTCTAACTGATACGGATTACTTATAACTGAATTACTTAATTGCCCCTAAAAACATTGCATTTACTTTATTAAGAATAGCAACAAAAGGAATGGAGTATAACAATCAGTTTAAATAGCTTTGTGCACTTATTTTTCATTCTTTTAGGAACGAATTAAAAATAGATAACAATTAGATTGAAAAATTCTCAAAAATTTGGTGAAATTAACAGCCAGCCTAGAAATCAGGAACCCCAACAAAATGTCAATACTAGATTATATTATGGTCCTTTCGTTACAAATCTGGGGACAAGACGTAATGGTTACTAAGTATTATATGAGAATATGCCTTTCTATTCTGAAAACGGTTTTGGAAGGAAACAGTAAAATGAATATCAAAGTTGAATCAATTACTACATTTTGCTTCAATAAGCTAAACCCCAACTTATTATGCTCATTCTTATTCAATTTCTTGTATTTCTATGAAGTTTGTGGAACAGCATTCTCCTGGCTAAGGAGTTAGCATTCACTTCTCCGTATGCAGCCCAAATATGGCTTCAATGCTAAAATCGAACGTTTAACTTCAACCATCCAACCTACTTCGTGTATTATCGTATGAATTGAGTTTGTTAAAAAATTATTTCAAGCAGTTGGCTATAAAAAAAATATATGGAAATCAATTTTTTTGGGGATCACTGGGCTTCACTGAATATAGGCAGTAATAGAACAAATCAAACATAATGTGCTTGCAGTGCAAATATATACACAATTGATCACTATCGTTATAAGATCACACATGTCAATATATGTATACAATAGACACATTGTCAAGTATATAAATTGTGAATTCAAAATAATTTAGAATTTAAAAATGCAGTAATAATCTAGAATTTTTTTTAAAAAAAATCAAAGATCACTGATAACCACTATTTGAACAAAATGTACTCTACTACAAAAACTCTTAACACATTTTGCACCATGATAATTAACAGTAACAGTTCTGTCTGGGTGATCAGATCGACAAAAGAAAATTCGAAAGGCACAATGTCATGATAAATAAAACTGTTAAATACTCTTTGTTTTCTTCTTGAAGTTAATTTAAACAAAACTTAAAAATACAAATCAACATCATCTCCAACTTGCCTTCGTCAAACCAAAAAGAAAACAGATATTCTAAACTTTACCTTCATATTATCATTCACTCTCATTCTTTGAAATTATATTATAACACAATTTCTCCGAAATACCTTTTATTAGCTGCGCTGCACATTTTCGGTCTACTGATTTCTGTCTACTGTAATTTGAGACCAAATAAAAGAATATAAGATAAGATAGCTTTAGTGACAAATGTTCAAAAGATTATGCTATGGAGTTACGATATTTTACCCCAAATAATCAGCGTTATTCTCTAGCTGAAGTTTGTGCTTTCCTAATGGTATATCTCATTCATATTCGATAAATAACCTCTTTCACACTCCTTCCAAAGGTATTACATAGTAACTATAACAACTTTTTACCACACTGAAATGCACTAAAATCTACTAATACGTTATTTAGTCACACATCTTTATTATATATATAAATCACATTGCACCTTTCTTACAAACACAAGAATAAAGCTATAGCAACATAGAACATAATGATAAACATGAAAATAACAACAAACTATGAAAAATAACATTCATAAATAGAATTTCCATAATACGAAAACAAGATAAATTGAAATAGATTTTATACAAAGATCTTTCAACAGTACAAAATAGCAGCAGCTACTTAAGATATGATGGCACTGAAGAGAAACAGAGATCGCAAATGCAAGAACGGAAGAAAGCTAAAAACATTCTTCCTTTAAAGATCGCTTCCTGTATCTTTCCATTAATAAAATCTTAAGCGAAAGCAAGGCATCAGAGACTGTTTAACCCTCTTTTGTCTGGAAGACTTACTATTGTACTGTAACATTTTGCTCACAGGAAATACTTCAATAAAATGGCGCTTAAAACTACATTTTCTCCTGTATACATAGACTAGCATTTTCCTCTTTACATGGATTCTGTAAAACTGCTGTTCACGTGGTTGTACTAACTTCTGCCATAATCACACTTTTTGGGTTGAAAGTGTCCGAGTACACGTTCTCCTTCTTGTGCATTCGACGCACGTGAGATCGGAGGTTGTCTCGACGAGCCGAGCGATAGGGGCAGTGCGGGCAGAGATGGGGCTTCTCCCCTGTGTGCATTCGCCGATGCTGAATCACCTACAATAGAAACGTAACATAAACCCCTAATACGGTATTTGTAGACACTCACGCATGCACGCACATATACTTACATACATACATACATACACACACACACACATACATACACACAGAGAGAGAAAGAGAGAGAGAAAGAAAAGAAAAAGTACAGTAGTATTTATCCAAAACTACGTTTATAAAATGGCGTACTATTTATATATTTATTGTATGTTCAATTAATCAGAATATCGAAGTTGATACATATCCTCTCTGAATAATTCTAGATTGGTGAACAAAATAAAGAAATGTTTAAAGATTGAGCATATTTCATAATTATTGGTTAATTATTTTCAAATCAATTGTTTACTACCAGAAGTCTCTTGAAGTGTGGTCCATCCATGAATTCCGTACACAATAATAGTGACTTCTCATTATCAGATGGAAGATATATTCAAGATGAAAGTAATTTCTAAGAAGTCCTTTCATCATCTTCCCACTTACGCTTGCTTTTACCTAAAAAGTTTACAACGCATTTTTGTTCAAATTTCCATGCTATACAAGACGCTAACTGTCAATATTGTTAATGGAAACAAAATACAAGGTTTATTTGCACAATCACATTATAAGCCTTGTCGGTGGGCAAGTAATATCTTCGTGCGTAAGTTGGCTTTCATTTGTATTTGTCAGCCTTCCGCTTCCCTTTCGAAGCTATTACTTATTGCTATATGGAGTGTAGTGCGAGTGACATGTTTACGATGGCTGCTCTGATTCAGAATCCTGCCAAATGAACTGCGCTCCGCCATACGTTTTCTCCAAGCACGAGGTAAGCGTCCAGCGGATATTCTGGTTTAAGGAAACATTATGAGTCGTCAGCATATAACGAGACGCTGTTGTGATATGATGAAGATATCAAGAACGAAGCTAAAAGGTGATTTCAGTAGCAGGCGCTAGAATTGTATGACCGTGGGAAACAAAAGCTATCACCATGACTTACCAAGTGTTTGGACAATGGCGGCAATTCCGTCACAAACTAACCCCTGTATTATTACATACTTGTAATAGACATTTTGCCAAATACAAATATTTTGAATGAACTGCTGCTGTAACCCCACTTTCCAGACCCGCCTTGTATAAAATTTGTCTGGTAAATGCACATCTCATGATATCACAACGTCCATCCTGTAGATGCACTAATTGACTGCGCTTTTCTTTCTTTCTTTACAATGTTCTTTCGGATGAACCTTCGCAGTTAAACAGACAATTTGGATATTCCAAGTCTTGATATGTTTGTTAACTCCAGTAATGAATGTTTCTGTTTCATTTAATTTTTCTTTTTCCTCCTGTTTATCTTTCATTCTTTGAAAAGTACTTACGTAGTAACGTATCACTTACAAAGCCCGAAATTTCCTGCTGTTTCAGTTACTTAATTTTATAAATTCCAGTACTGAACTGTACACTCCCAAATCCTCTTGTTTTGTCAAACTTGGATATTCTATGTTGCTGACTTTTTTTTTTACACACTTAAATTTAATATAATTTTAATCTGTACTTCAGGATGTCTCTTTGGAAGTATCTCATATATGTTGTAATCTCGGAAACGATAATAATCGAATATCTTTCCAATATTCTATCCTTAAGCAGTGTTGAGCACAATTTCGATTTCTTTAGTGGAGAAATTTAATTTTTATTTTGGCCCCTTTTATCTTCTCTCTTAGAAGTCATCACTACTTTCCAAGAACAATTCATTAATACCGTCACCACTGTCATTATAACTACCACACCGTAATATAATACCGTAAATACGCGCGTAATTTTCGCCCTCGCATAATTTTCGCATCCCAATTTTGAAGGGCATTTTCTGTATATTTTATTTTCCTCGCGTAATTTGAGCACGCGAGGATTTGACAGTGATTTCTAAGGTAAGAAACTTCTTAATCAATTTTTTAATGTTATTTTTCTACAAATTTAGAATTAGTTGTTTATTGCCAATTATTGCTACAAAGAAAATGTGAACCGGTATTTTCGTATTATTTTGACAGAAAAAAAAAATAGATAATCTTCACTAATGTGGCTATTTTTTTTTCCGCATAATTTACGCACCCTTGTTTCAAAACAACTTTTTTCGTCTAAAAAAGTGCGAAAATTACGCGAGTAAATACGGTATTACCATATTTTATACGTTTCTTAGGTTGGTTAATGATCAAGGAAGAAGAAAACATGGGAACGACTTATATTCCAAACCATGTTCATGGCTGCATTGATATTATAGTCTTCAAACCATTTTTTCTCTGACTATATACACAAATAACCAAGTAATGCGATACAGCCACTTACAGTCACTAGTGACGTACTGCAAGGCGAGCAAGGAGTGATTGAACATAACCCTCTACAGTTTTACGGAGAAGCAATTAGCTTTATTACTACTGCAGTAGGCATAGGTATTTGAATTCAGGATGTCATTCTTTAGACGGCAATCCTGACAATATTTCTAGTTTTTCTTATTTTTATCTAAAGGATGCTAAAAAGGCATATTACTTTATATCTTATGCATTTCCCTCTCTCTACTACGTATAGAAGAAACATACCGTTATGCCAAGACAAGCAATGTTCTCAGAGTAACATTCATAGCTAAAAATGTAATTTTGAAAATGAAACAAACATAAGCACGACACATTATACAAACCAAAAGATTTCATGATTATGAAATAAATATGTTACGTAAGGGGGCACATAACACATCCAATATATT
This sequence comes from Thermobia domestica, assembly GCF_964235325.1. Lineage (NCBI taxonomy): Eukaryota > Metazoa > Arthropoda > Insecta > Zygentoma > Lepismatidae > Thermobia > Thermobia domestica. The sequence continues at coordinate 1,539,634 of NC_137463.1, forward strand.
ACTATTTTCACAAGACATACGAAAAATCTTACCTTTTTCAATTGCACAGTCTTGAAAGGACAAATATCGCAACAAAAATATTTTCCGTTTTTGTGTTTACGCATATGCTTCTTCCGATCAATTTCCGTTGGCCGGTCTTTGCCACAGATTACACACGACACTTTAATATTCAAGTTCTTCAAACCGAAAGAATGGAGCTTCAAATGTTTATGAAATGCCTTTTCAATTGTACACGAATATTGGCACATCGGACAATGGTACTCTTCTCTCTCATACCTACGGAAAAAAAAAAAAATACATAGGCTATGAAGTGTAATAATACATCTTTTTAAAAAGCACTCATATTATTGAAAATTATTTTGATTATAATAACCACAATGTAGACTCTCACTCTACTACCAGATGACTATTGCTACATTTAAGTATTCTTATACTTAAGAATTCTATGTAATTTCAACTATTTACAAAAAACAAAGGCCCCAGAGCGTCACGCTGTATCGTCTGCCTGCTGACGCTCATAGATGTCGCTAGCATGCAGTCAATTTGCTGATTTAAAACTATTGTGACAATTTAGTTACAACTTACCATCTGTATTGTTTTAATTTAATTATGGGACGTAACCATATTTAAATTTAAGCACTAATAATTCTGTTAGTGTTAAATAAAGAAGTAGGAGAGGAGAAAATAGACTAGTTCTCGATACCTGGGTATTATTATTAGTGAGAACATAAAATACGAACGTGAAATAAAAGCAAGGGTAAGAAATGTATATTTGGTTTAATTACATCGATGGACTTATTGTTTTAAAGAGAAATATGTTACCAGGTTTTATGAACAAGAGGGACACTGAACAAAATGTCAGAGAATGTTAAAATGTAGTGCTGTAACTTATAAAAACATAATTTTAGTCTTAATTTTCTCGATGATTTTCCACCATTTGATAATACTGAATATAAAAGAAGAAATTGTATATTTTTCCAAAAGTAATGCGTACCTTATTCTCTGAAGAGGACCAGAAACAGTGCGTTTCTTTCCCGTTGGTGTGTATCCCTCTTCCAAATGTAGTGCTATGTGAGCATCCATTTTGTCCCTTCTGCGTGTCTTAAATTTACACGCTTCCTTGGGACAGACGTACGTTTTCCTCAGCAATTCTGCTGGCTCTTGCTCGGGAGACGAATGATATGTTGAAAGGTGCTTCCGAAGGCTTCCACGGGTTTCCAGCACCATGCCACACTCTCCACATTCATATTTACTAGCCGCACCCACACTGATCCTCAAACTAAAAGAAATTTGATCTTTTTAGTGACAGTAAAAAAGGAAATCAGGGTGATAGTACAAACACATACTAAATTAAGACTATATGGAGGAATAGGAACATTGAAAGGAGCAAATACGTCATAGTATTTGCCACTAAGACCATATGATATAATCGTGAGAGCAAATTCAAAACCCCCTCCCCAGTGGCGTACGTAGAATTTCATCAAGGGGGATTCACGTACTCAACCTCAAATCCTTTCAGGACAAGGGTGATCTTCTTAATATCTACCATAATATAATAAATGTTTATTTTTCCATAATATCTTGCTCAAGGGAAGTCCTCCCTTGTGTACGCCACTGCCCTCTCTCCCTAATTTTCATCAATGAAACACACTGCACTTAATTTTTCATTTTGTGCTAGTTGAACTCCATTCATTAAATTTACATATTAGTAGAATTAACAGAATAACGAATATTTAGAGTGTGTAGAGCATTAACAAATATTATGAAAGCATTAAAGCTACAAAATATATTAATTGCTCTAATTATATTTGAATATCATGTTCGCCTTGTTAGTCTATCTATTTTTCCATTTACTTAAACATTTAAAATGCATCGTACAGCTTCAATAAGGAAATACTCCAATTCACTGAACTTTTATCTTCAGAAGCGATTTCCAATTGCACACATGCCAGAGAAGTCTCAGAATTGTACAGATCAGATCTGAGACCCAATCATTTCCAAAATAATATGAGAAATCTTTGTTGAGGATTTGTTTCTTTTTATTTCTATTTCGATACTTTTCAACATTTATCCTCAACACATCACCTATCAACAGATCCAATGATAACTTTTAATAGTACAGGTATTTCATATTTATTAAATGGTACAATAAAAGAAAAACTATTTACAATGAGAAATGGACAAAACAAACGAGTATGATATTCAAATACAGTGAAGCTGCTGTAGAGCAGTGATGGCGCTTGAGTGATTGAATGGTACACTGTTTTGTTTGGCAACGCAAATGCTTTATTCGCGCGGTGGCTCAGTGGTAGAGCGTTCACCTCCTGTGCTTGGGGTCTCTGGTTCGATCCCAGCTCGCGCCGTGTGGACTTTGTGGTGGACAAACACCGTGCTCGTGGGTTTTCTCGGAGTTCTCCCGTTTTCTACCACTTTCTTCATTCCACCATTTCATTCATTTCTCATAATCACCATTTCCTTTAGCCTAACCGGCATAAACGTGGGACGTAAACTTAAAGATTTCATTTCATTTTTTTCAAATGCTTTATTCAGTGCAGAAACAAATGCAGTGCTATCAGAATCCACGTGACAAAATACACGTTAATGTGAGTTTGAACGTCAGTATGTTTCTATGTGTGCACCATTCACAGCACATTAATGTCCAGGAGATAATTAATTTCACAGCAGACCAGCATGATAGGCCACTTCCTCACTTTGCTCGTATTGTTTCAAGTGCTTTGAATGTTCATTTTGAAGATCAATAGATTGACGCCAAGGACTCATTCCTTGGCTCCAAGAAGTCCCACTCTCTCACAATTAGATTTTTTTTCGTGGTGTTTTATCAACAACATTGTGTACCGTGTTAAATTGATTATATTAACTATCTGAAAGCAAGTATCAACCACGCAGGTGGCTCTGTTATGCCAGAAAATGCTCGACAGGGTCTGGTGTGAAACTAATTATCGCCCAGACATGTGTCATGTCGTGAATGTTGCACACATAAGCGTAGTGACATGCAAACGCACTTTAACATGATTTTTGTCACAGTAAAATGTCTTTAAGAGCAGTGTATTTGTTTTGGCTCTGAATAAACCACCTAAGTTGTCAACCAAAACGGAGTTCCATCACTCCTGCACAGAAGCACTACGAAAGCCCAACCTTCTTTCTCGATGACTTTCGTATAATGAAGCAAGCTATTTCATACTGTTGTTATTAATGCTTTCATACTGTAAGCCAAACTAATCACCAACCTTGGAATTGTATTGTCGATCATCAACGGAAAGTCTTCATCAGAATCAGGGGCCTTCGTCGGAGAAGAGGGGGAGTAGATGTCTTCGCTGCTCAAATAGTGACCCTTACGATTCTGCTGATCAGCCTTCTCATTCTGTCTCTCTTGTTTCAAGCTTCGATCTTGCTTTATGAACTGGGCTTCGAATCCCTGCGGAATCTTACAAACTTCTTTCCCTAACAAGTTCACTTTCAGGTACTGCTCTAACTTCGATTCCTGAACTTCTTTCGAATACTGATCACGTTTACTCTGAGCCTGTTTATTCTCTGAACAACTTATATTCACATTCTTACTATTCACTCCAAAAAGCGTTTTCCGTTTGGATTTCAGTTTACTTTCACTAGATCCACCATTTGTATTTTGTATTTTTCCCGAACACTTCGTTTTCCCTTTTTTGGTGTTAATTTTCTTAGATCCTGGGCATTGTTTCGGCACCTAAGAAAGATTTCAGAAAAGAATAAATAGTATGATATACGAAAGATACTTCTTAAGTAATAAGGCCGAAAAACAAAATTAACCACTTACATATCGTAAAATATTGTCTTAATGATGGAACATACAAATGTTGAATATTTTCTTGATAATATAAAGCAAAACTAATTAAGAAGAGAATATATGGATTACTAGCAAAACTGAGGTTAAATTTACGCTTATACACTTTAAGTATTCTCTCATTTATTAAGAGAAATTGAAAACGTGTTTCAGCCGACCACAATTCTACCATTTCTTCACAGTTGACGCAATACTATGAGGGAAACTCACTACACATCATGAAATACAATAATACGATTCAATATTTTGTATGCATAATAAAAGAATCTGGAAAACGAGAATTAGCTGCTTTTATGAACTTCTATAGACATTAAAGTCACTGATCACCACTCCCGATCTAACTAATTGAAATTCAAATCGTTCCCAAAATGCAACGAAAGTGATATCGGCCACACAACCGCCTGGAGCTGTAACTAATTGCATCGTCTGCTACTGGCAGTAGCTAATTGTATCACTGGCTAATTCTATCAAACTGACGCTCGAATGATTTGATTCGTTCTTATTTTTCAGTAGTTCGTGCTATCCAACTGCTTTGAGCGGCGGCTCCATAATCTTCATTCACGTAATTTAGTTTCAACGACAAGAGCAGCTGAAACCTCTTACACTATATCCTTACTCTATGGTTAAAGTTTTATTTTGGTAATAACACAATAATACCAAGTTCTGCTTTAACAATGCCTCTTTTTAAAAATTCAAAACGTATTCTAGCAAGAATGATATTTTCTTTCTAAATTACACAAAGTAACATAACAAAATTGACTGTAAAGGCAGATTTAGGCGCAAAATTAAATCAGACTTGATGTAAACCCAACAGGGGCCCAGGGCAAGTGAAATTCATTGAGACCAGTTTGTCAAAGCACACTGCTACTATTAACTATTTGAACGAATTATTTATTTATTTTTATTTTTATTATTATTATTATTATTATTATTATTATTATTATTATTTCGTTGACATCCATCACCGTAAGTAAATACCGTTAGAAATGTTTATAGAACCAGTGTTTTAATAAAAACTTAACTGTTTCCATTCAACATCTCATCTAGCACGTATTTCGATGCCTCTAAGGGTACAATGAGGTCTTCGAAATTAATAGCCAGATGAAATTGATTCAACAGGCACTTACTGGTAAGTATTAAATATTTGTCTATAATGTGCCTATTGTATCCTTTTTTTTTTTCTTTAAGTTACTGAATGTATTTACATATCTACATTATTGTTTTTAACTGTTATCTAATTTTTCATGTCTACTGCGTCCATGAACGGTGTGAGTCTTATGATAACATCAGGGAAACAATTATGTTAATTGTTTTAATAAAAAAAAAAAAAAGAAAACTGTTCAACAGAAACGGTGAAAAGATAAGCAATCAGGGTCAAAATACGTTATATATGGTGAATATAAAAATCATTTCTCGCACATTTGTATTTAAGGACTGACTCCTAGTCCTACCATCACAAAGTCCAACAGAAAGTGGTATGTTATATATGTATATAATATTACTCAAGGCTAGAATGCTATGGAATGATTATTATCTTCAACAAGAAATATATTTGAAATATGTTTTCTGCACAATGGCTGAAACAAAGCAATTAATAAGACAACGACAAACTGACGATGTTAATACAAAACAAATCTGAACAATGCTCATTCTATCTTCTTTTTTAAGTTATACTAACAACTCACGAAATAAACAAATAATAAAAAAAGATTCACTCCATTAAATCGTTAAGTCCTTCAAAAAGATTGCCCGTTATTGAATAAAGACGAGACGAAAAAAAAAAATTTAAAAAATAAAGTAAAAACTACATTTCTGTGAAAGATCAAGGATGATTACCCCAAAATGTTTATTTCACTGCATATGAGTGTGCACTTACATATTAGGGGAGCAACTAATATGTGAGGGGAGCATTCGAAGATGTGAAGAACATGCAAGAGCTACACATAAATGCTCAATAAGAGAGGAACAGAAATAAAACTGATTCATACAGTGAACAGAATAGTTTTCAAATTGAGGGATATTTGCAATATGTAAATTGATCTTATTATTAATGCTAATCAATTTGAAAGCGGGTTAGATTTGAGTTTAGCGTTCTTTTCAGCACCAAGGCTATTCGAGACGTGGACCTACAGCTTAATGTGTGATCCGAACTACATGAACTTGCGCCGGGAATAGAACCCGGGGCTTCCAGCCAGAGGTTCGTACGCTATCCACATAGCTACAAGGAGCTCGCCAATCAGTTTGAAAATTATAAACTCACACTTATTGTCGTAAAATATGTATGTTATGATATAATGTACACTGAAAATGAAACTAAGTTGGTTTTGGAATGTCAGAAATGAATAAAACAAATCGCTGACGGAAACCGAAACTGTTATATTTAACGTTCTCCATCTAACCTTCTTTCGCGTTTGTGTAGTAACAGCAGTAGGAGTATCGGCATCTGTGGATGTGTAACTCGATGAAGGAGTACTTGACATGTCAATCGCAGTACTAGGAACTAAGATTAAATCTCCCACGGTTGAAAGCTGCATCGTATTCGTTCCATCTGCAATCTCAACGCACTGCTGGACTATCATATCATTCTCACCAGACATCACCACCTGTGGAAAGAAAAGTTACGTTTAGTTTTACAGACATTAAAACAGATTTAGTAACATATTTAAACACTACAAAGAGTGCTACAAAAAAAGAATGAAAAAAACTTACAGAAATGTGACTTTTCTTACAACGATTCTAGATATTTAGAAAGATTATGCAGGGCTTGAAAAGGGATGCAATATGATTCAACCGACAAAAACCTTTTAACGGTGTAAATATGGCACAAATTTGTTTCTCTTCTCAGTGCCTACAGGAGAAAATCTGGACACTCAGGCACTTCACATACAGAAAGGCGCCGGCTTTGTTGTCATTGTGCTGTAAATTATCATTTATTTTTTCTAATTGCCATTATTACGCCACCTGAGAAAACAGTCATACACAAGTCTTCTATTGGATTAATACTTTTGTTTACAACTTTTTGTAATTAGTCGATTTCAGATAGTGGCTTGTATACTTAAAATATTAGGGTGTATTCAAGGCAATGAATGAATAATTATGGTTGAACAGAAACGTCAATAGCGACGCTATTTGTCTCTGTTCACGATCAGTACGACTGCTCAAACACGGACGACCTTTAAAAATACTAAAACGAACATAAAAACACATAAGAAGCAAGAAAAGCGCTGCAAAATAAAAATGAAAACAAACAAGAAGAGTCAAAATAATATGTAAACATGTGAGATAAACATAACAATAACAATGAACAGCAATAATAAATAAATAAATAAAATGTGAGAATAAAAGGTAAAATATTAGTAGTGAGAAATGAAGTGACAAAGGACTGAAAGGCTCAGAGAACGTAAGCAAGGTCAAGAGCGTGGACGAAGGCAAGAACACGAATAACAAAATCCGTAATGCACGGCTCTCTGAGACCTCAGTATTCAAGAAATTCGTCACAATACGAATAGTCCAAGGCATACGGCAAATAACTGTGTCCGATACACAAACTTGCCACGAGCACTCCATCTATCCAAATAGAGTAAGGGGATGCCTGCCAATTTCCCGAGAGGGACTTAATGCCATAAAGTTTATTTCTATTTGCCTGTCAATCAGAGCGCATCAAATTATCAAAATAACTACACAGATCGGTTGCTCCAATACAACCCCAGCCAAGGCGACGTTGTTGGCAGCTGTGTCAGCACGTTTATTTCTCGGAATTCCGATATGACCTGGCACTCGGCAGACAAAGACTACACAACGCTCTTGCTGTAATTGATGGCATCTCATATAAATGTCTTGAACCAGGGCGTGCTTACTAAAGATATTCATAACAACGCCCTGAGAGCCCGTGTAAACAAGCCCATGACGTAACGAAAGTGTGAGCACATGACCAAATGCAAGTTTAGTTGTACTTAATTCAGCAGCAAATACTGAACACGGACGATGCAGACTGAATTCTGAACTGTCCTCGTTGCTGACAAAGACTTATCCAACAGAATTCTCATTCTTAGAACAGTCTCTACCTAGGTATAGAACACATTAAAATCGGGGTACTGCTCTAACAATGCTGCCAACTCCTGTTAGTATACCTGGAGACTTGTTTGCTGTTTCGCATCCGAAGAGAAGCGAAGATCGAGTCTTCGTGCACAAAGCAGCCATGAGAGTACAGCACAACACTGAAGCAACGAGACTCAGTGGTAGAGCATTCACCTCCGGTGCTTGGGGTCCCTGGTTCGATCCCAGCTCGCGCCGTGTGGACTTTGTGGTGGACAAACACCGTGCTAGTGGGTTTTCTCGGGGTTCTCCCGTTTCCTCCCACTTTCTTCATTCCACCATTTCATTAATTTCTCATCATCACCGTCTCCTTTAGCCTAACCGGCATAACCGTGGGACGTAAAACTACAGATTTCATTTCATTTTTTCATTTTTTGAAGCAACGAGAGAAAGGCCACACGAAATCGTCAGTGAGAAAACTCTCACATGCAATATAGCGCTCGTAAATCTGCTCACCACTGACAGAAAATCTGCAGGAATACAGCACATATGAGCAGAATATTTGAGAAGTCGTCTCGTACAACGATATGCTAATGGTGGTTCGTCGGCCAGCAACGTGACTAGTACAGAAGTCACTAGTAGCTAGTTGAATACCCAGGTGATGACTGTATCAAGTTGTTTCAGCAGAGAAGAAAGAGCAAACGCATACCAATACAGCCACAGTATAAGCGTAGCAGAACAGTATTATGGGCACACCAAGTGCGGCGGTAGAGGGCACGAAGAAGATTTAGAGTGTGAAGATAATACAATGACGAATGTGTAGTGCTCACGTCAATCGACAGCCCAGAAAACGGACTGTATCAACGAACGATAAAGGAGTGCTATCGAAATACAAGTCTGGGAGATTTTAGGATACAAGTTTCAGCGGAAGACCAAAACCTTGTCTCCTTTGACCAGCAAGTAAGATAATGCACAGTCAGCTGAAGCTACCGTGTAATGTCGTGAAAATGTCCGGAGCGACAGTAATGACAAAGTCGTCAATATACAACACACCACAGACAGGAACCTGGGTCTGCGAAAGGACACTGTGGACGGCAACAGTAAACAATGACACTACTGACACTGCCTTGTTGAACACGGTTTTCTTGTAAAAGCGCTCTGTATGACTCAGTTCTACTGGCACTCTAAAATGTCGCTCATGGAGAAAATTCACGAATTGAGCCATATGCTTCCGAAGACTCCAGTCATATAATTGTTGTAATATATCATAATGGCAGGTGATGTCATAGGCTTTCTCTACGTCAATAAAGAGAACAAGGTGTTCGCCGTTTAGAGGAGAGTCATGAACGAGATTGTGAGTAGTGGATCGGAAAGTGAGAAATCCACTTTGATATTTGCTCAAGAGCGAATTAAATTCAAACTATGAACGAGACGCTTATTGATCAAGCGTGCAAGGAACTTACAGACCCAGTTCTTAAGAGCAATAGATCTGTAGCTCATGGAGCTAGTTTCGGCTTTCCCTGGCTTCAAGACGGGACGAACCAGAACGTCACGCCAACAGGTGGGAAGGTTTCCTCCCTTCCAATCAATTGCGATTATACAGCTGCAATAATGCATGTTCTGTATCGCGAGAAAGATAGCGCGACATATCATAAGAGACACAATCAAGCCCCGGAGCGGTGTTGGACAATTCACGGAGAGCAGAATCAAACTCAAGAAGCGTGAAAGGGGCTCCCTGTTGGCAATACGGAAGTTTAACGTGTTTCGCTCTATACGAGGGCGAAAATGAGCAAACGCTGCAGAGTAGTGGTCCAAAATTTAGCTACCTTTGAATGGTTTGTCCCTAAGACACCATCCACATATAAAGCAGGCACACCAACAGAAGAATTATTGCCGGTAAGAAAGCAAATTTGATGTCACCAGTAAACATAAGTATTCGACTACTGAGGAATGAAACATGATTTTTCCAGTTTTGGCGCTTTGAGAGTTTTAGAAGACATTTAGCCTGAGAACATAGAATGCGAAATTGGTGGAAAGTTTCGTCAGATGAAAAAGGATTAAAATTAGCAAGAGTTCGCCACAATAGCCTCACGGCATTCCGCAGACACTATGAGACTTGCCGACGGAAGTGGAACCACGAGCAACATCGAAAACACTCTGCTACAGTAACTACAGTGAGATCATTACGAGAATGAAACTTACTGAGCTCACGAAATTTAGGCCAGGCAGCATGCTTCCAGTTGGAGGAACAGAGAGGAAACGGAGAGTACTCACAATGCATTCTCCACATCAATGAGGCCGAGAGACCTCGTATGGAGAGGTACATACAGGAAGCAATGGAGAAATCGTTGAGGATAAGCAATCCACTCTCCTCAAGAAGTTCTGTTACCTGACGCCTTCGATTGTCATAGACAATGATAGGCGTTAAGATCTCCAACAAGCAAGACTATAGTAGATCGGCGGCTGTAAAAGCTTCAGAATGAGGGATGTATAAGGAACAAATGGTAAGTGCGCAAGGGAAGAGAAACTATGTGAATGCACCGAGAATGAAGATAATCGGAGACACATATGGTCACTCGGCAAGCAGCGCGACCAGCACCAAGTTTATCATAACTATAGACCGTATAGTCACAAATAGGAGAGGACTGGGTAGGCTTGAAATGAGTTTCCTGCAAACAGAAAACCCGGGACCACTCGCACCGAAGGCGAGAGCATTAGCGACTACGCTACGCGGGGCCACATGGGCTAGCACTGTCCACTCAGTATCCTTTAGGATGTCTTCCATCATGTCGGGTTTTAAAGGAACTGCAGATGACTTACGAACGGACGTAAATTTCGGTACTTTCGAGGAGAGGACATTATCATTTAGTCGGTGTATATGCTGGCTAAGTTTCAGGCCAGTGATGTAAGAAGAGTGGCAATTGGTGGGAGCGCGCCGAAGGCCACCACTAACTGAAACTCGTGGGAATTTGGGAGATTTGGTGGCCGAAATTACTGGGATTTTTGTTTCTGGTCCATTATCGGAAACTAGATCCGTTTGGGTGGAACCGTCGGAGAATGGCTTACCACAGATTTCCGAGAAGAAGCTGCAACGGCAGCAAATGGGGCAAAAAGCAAGGACAGTGCACCAAAGCTTTTAAGTGACGCTCAGCATCGGCAGCAGAGATCTTCCCAACAATCAGAGATTCCCAGATACGTTACTCACGTTGGAAGGCTGTACAGTCCAGATACAAAGCAGAATGCTCGCCCTTGCAGTTGACACAAGAGGGCTTGGTCGCTGTATAGCTTTCTGCACCATGACTACCCTGGCCATAATTAGCACAGGCCAGGGTATATCAGGAGCACTCGCGGCATATCATCAAAAGTTGTACAGCGTTCACCACGGTACATGGGATCCCAAACTACCCCAAATGACCTTTGTGGTCAACAAACACCGTGTGTGTGCGTTTTCTCGGAGTTCTGCAGTTTCCTTCAACTTTCTTCCTTTCCAACATTTCGTTCATCATCATCACAGTCTTCTTTAGCCTCTGTTCATAATCGTGAGATCCTAAAATAAAAAGAAACTGTAACTCATTGGAACCGTAAATGATTAAATTACTTGTCTTATCCATTGTCGACCGATGGACGAGGTATCTCATTGTAGCAATGACTGTGCAGTTTCTAATTATATCCTTACCTGATGCACTGGAGCTGTGTAGCTATATATGATTTCAGGAAAGTCTCCTGCGGGTATAACTGGTTTCATTGCGATATATTCAGGTTGAGTCCGAACTGAATTACAATGAGGAATGAAGAATGCAGTGCTATAAGAAGATGGTGACATGTTTTCCAAAATTTGGGTTTGACAGCTTCCTGAGTCTTCAACATCAATTATCCCAGCTGAATTTAAAGTTGTTAATGCCGACATAACTGGTCCACTTGCAACCATTTCAACATGTCCCTGGAAAAAAGAAACAAAACACTAAATGTGTAAGTACCGGTACTTCCAAACAATTCAAGCACATAAACTTCAAACATAAAGATGGTTTAACTGTTTTCAAAACTGAAATTATTTTTCAAGTTGGAAGTACTGACTGCTAAAGCGACCAGAAATTAATCAGACGTTTATTAAATATATTATTCTCAATACAATTCATACGAATATTCAAACAAAATAATTGCCTAATTATTCGTATTATAATAATACGAATGAATAAATAAATAAATTTAACAGCAATATAAACTATATATATAGTACAATACACTATAATATGTAGTGACCCCTAAAAGGGGTTTACACTGTTTGAATATTAGTAACCGAAAAGGTATTAATGATAACCCTATTATTTCTTCTATTTTCAGTTCAGTTACCAGCAGCGACAAGTAATTGACAAGATCACTGGGAACTTCTTCTTTGAACAACGAAAGTACATTTTAAAGTTACTGTGAGAGCATAAAAAACGTGCAGAGATGATGTCGGGCAGAATTTGATATTGTAACAATTACGAAATTACGCAACAAGTCTGAGAGGGAAGGAACTGTGTGTGATCCGACGAGCGGACGGTATGGCAGGAACAAATCAGTAGCGGACGAAAGAGGAGCAAAGCAGTGTTACAAGTTTTCACAAAAATCTCTCTGAAGTTCATACGGCAAGTTGTGCGTGAATCATGTGTAAGCAAATCAAGTGTTCACCACATTTTAAAGCAAGCGAAGTGGAAACCCTACATTCCCAGTTTGTTTCACAGATCAATGAGAACGATCCGGATAGGCGCCTACAAATTTTGTGAATGGATTTGCGATCGTGAACAGCTGACTGATTTCATTGTTGATCTGATGAGGCAATTTTTAAATTGAATGAAACCATCAATCGCCACAACTGTGTGTACTGGCCAAGAGATAATCCCCATTTATGGCAGAACGAGCTGTTAATCTTCCCGGGTTATCAGAGGACTTTTATCGCGCCATCCTTTTTCGAAGGAATCGTGACCCCACACTGACTACTTATGGCTTAATTTCGTAAACTGAGTATATATTAAATTCTAATAGGATATCTGAACCTCACAATAATGATTTCCCGAATGGAGAACGAAATGTAAATGAAATTCTATATCAAAACCAGTTGTTGGTTTATGATACATTCTTCTTGTCTGCCAGTTTGAATTTAGGCAACCTGTACAATACACAAGACAAGATGTATAAGTTTCAGGAACTTGATAAGGTGGTTATGCAATCAACATGACCCTTTTTATGCTGGGTTGAATAAATTATACTTGCTAACCACCATTGAAATGCCAGTTCGAAAACTATTGAAGACACCCAGTCCCTGACTGAACGTAGGGCTTATAAGCAATGAATGTTGTAAAGGTACTTTTTTAATTGCATAAGCCACTACAGGAAAATAAAGATGATACTTGAATTGGAAAACCATACAAAATTAGAAATCCAGCTTTTTATGGGAAAAGTCCTTCATTCACGAAAGCCAGTTACTTTAGATCTCAGCTGGTAGTAAAGTACATTCGAAAAATACAAAATATAACATAAATAGTATACGTACCAAGCTAATGCTTCCCGAACAGAAATATTCAACGATATTTAATTACTACTGCGAATTGTCGGCAGACTGTAGGAGTTGGAAGAATTAATCGCCAAAACAAACATTAAAAAAAAAAATAATTAAATAAAAAAAATAGAAGTGGCGCTGGCATCAGGCATGAGTCCCCGCCGAGACTTTTCTTTCTTATCAACAACTACGGCACAAAATGGGAGACAAGAATGGCCGTAACTGAAGTAAAATTATAATTAGAAAACATGCTTTGCAACAGAACCAATTAATCTAAAATAAAATATGAAAATATTTAAACCATGAAAACAATAATGCGAGTAAATTAAGTATACGTATCATACATCAATTAATTTCTAAATCTTTTACAAATCCCTTCATTAAACCCAGTTATAGTACAGTAATAAAATGTGTTGTACAGTCATGAAGCGGTGATCAAAATTAAGAAACAATAATGATAGCCTACCACATTCTCGATCATGGTTGCACTGCCTAGTCCAATGTCAGCCATGGTGATTATTTCCTGATTGGCTGCATCCATTCGTAAAAACTGCCATCTGTAAATCAAAGTAGATAGAAAAACTTAAATTCTAGGACCACATAACTTTTATCTGATTGGAACATCCAAAGCTTTCTGCTGCCAGTTGTTTATTTATTGTCTGGTGTTGTCTTTCTTACCATCGAAGCCACGGACACTCCCAGAAAAAACGGATAAGAAATATCATAATGAAATATATTCGATTCCTCATTAGGGATTCAAATGTAATTCTACTTAAAAAAAAACAATTGAGTGGAAAATATTGAAATGCTATCTCTCACCCGGCGGTACGGACTTTATCGAAACGGTGTAAGATGTCAACTACTTTTACTCCCGTCGGGGTTTCTTGCTTATCATTTAACCATTATGACATCCAAGTTCTTCCACTTTACTTACACGAAAGCAAAAAGTAGTAACATGGGCACATACTAAGCATTTTAAGAAATTTATTTCGTACATACACATTCTTTTTTAGTACCTGGAACCTGTACATTTTACGTATTTTGTTTTTCATGTCTCTCATTATAACACCAATAGCTACTTGAGAGATAGTGAGATATCACTCTCTACAGAAGGAAAATAAACACAAAATTGTCGTTTGCTATTAGAAGAATGTTGAATAAACATAGCAAACTACGCATGATGAAGAAGACAAGAGGTCAGTACTCTCTGTTTTATGTACTGTAATTACCTTTCCGTTATTATACATGCTTTTGCTAATAAATCCGTTCATTTATATTATAGTATACTAAAATTCTGAAACCTCGAAATTATTGTAAATTATGAACATTTAAATTTTGTAAATAATTTACGGTAGGCTTTAGTACAAAATATCAACTGTCTGAACTGAAAGTACTAATTCAGGGTTGTTTCCAAAATTAGTCTGATTTATTGATACAACACCAAAACTTCTTTTATTCTATCAGACATACAGGAGGAGCTTCCAGACAAGGATATATGAAAGGCAATTTGATACTGCGGAACAGGCAACCTCTACATTCAGTCAACCACTTAAAAGTCTACACTTTAGTTCTAGACTTGTCATTCGTATATAAATAATGCAAGTTCAGAGGAGGTAGAATCTTTGAGATTGACTTCAACTAACATAATGTAAGTGCATTTTCACATTAATATTTTGACAGTCTAAGATTCCTTGCTTCGTATCTCGAGGAAACCCTTTATACACATTATGAGAACAACTAATATAATATTAAAAATCACTCAATTATTAGTTTCTTATTCTCTTCAATTCACTTTTGTTTCTGTCTCTCGCTGTGAGAAATCAGCCTAAGATTTAGAACCTACAATCAAGAGTTCGATTGTCAGTTGGCACTACTATTTAGTATTCTTTACAGAATAACAATATATAGCATCTGATACATTTCTACCCCTTCGAAAACCATACTGATTCGTTGAAAAAGCATTATTTTCTTCCATAAAAGCAACTATTCTTTTTTATATATACATTTTTCCAATAATTTGATACAATTACTGAGTAATGAAATTCAGTGACACCGTGCATGAAACCCATGACCCACAAATTTTTGAACATGAAAATAATTAATACCCCTACAGTGCTAAACCTTTAATACATCATCCCTCCAATCGTTGATATTGCATATGCAGTAATATAAGAGTAACATAGATGGTAGCAGAGTCTAGAAATCTTTAATAAAGACATCTTCATGCATTTAGGCTTGATTCTCTTTCTTTCTTTCTTTTT
The DNA here is from genome assembly GCF_964235325.1 of Thermobia domestica. Lineage (NCBI taxonomy): Eukaryota > Metazoa > Arthropoda > Insecta > Zygentoma > Lepismatidae > Thermobia > Thermobia domestica. The sequence goes on from NC_137463.1 coordinate 1,555,307, forward strand.
TTGGTGAGTGCGTGGGTTATGGGTTTCATGTACGATGCCGCAGAAAGAGTCTATTTGTATATAGGTTTTATAACTGAAATTTTGAATGCATCCGGGTACGTTCTCGTTTCTATACTTAAGCTAAGCATGTACTGGAAGTTACTTTGTCAATTAAGTCATAAACGCATCGCCAATTGAGACTCAACACTTTTTTTTCCTTGGACCCCCATTGTTGGGAAACGGATTCAAGGTGTTCCAAATTCTCTCACACAACAATGTATACGTTCCCCCACATAATTTCTGCATGGCTTTAACAGCCTGCTGCACTGCAAACGTTCCTTTTTTATTCAATATAGGGAGCCTTACCATGTGGAGCCCAAACGGCTGGTACGATTGGAAAAATCCTCCAAATATATACTTGCATGCACCTTTCTCTTTGTTAATATGAATGGGCAATACACACTAACAATACACAATATCATTATAGGCTACGTATAAAATAATGTTATTTTTCTTTGTCAGAACACGAAAAAGAAGAATCATATTACTCAGCTATTTCAGAACGGATCATTCTTTCATTAGATAGGGTGTCATTTCTCTTCCTTTTGGCAGCAGGTTTTTGCTTTGTGCGACACATTGGCTATTTCCAAGAACTGATGGGTGTCGACAATACTGGGGAAATGCAAAGAATTGCGGCTGGTTTTAGTTTCAATTTTTGTCTTTATCATTTGACTTTTTCTCCATTCACAATAAACGTAACAAACTTTTACGAGAAAAAATCCGAGAAAAGAGTCACAAATACTACTATTTCGCGACAATGATCTGTCTTTTCTGGGGATATCCTTCTCTCATTACGAAATTCATTCTCGCCTGATTTACGTACAATCCGGCACAAAGCACAAATGGCATTCTTTAGTATTATGGTATATTTACAAATAATCACTAGCTACATTGTATGATTACTAGTAACGCACGAAATTACTTAATAAGAAGTCGCTTCGAAATATTTCAGCACTGCTTCTTACAGCCTCCATAGAACATTAACGTCTGCGACTCGAGAGCCCACCGCTCACAGTGGTAAAAGGATATCAGTGAGAATACTTTCTCTTCTATCCGCTCTGTATCAATGGTACTGTCAACATAATTAATCAAGATTCTACTGACTGAGGTTTAAGGTTGAAATTTTCGTGATGAACGAAGTAGATAAACTCCTAACGATGTACAAGAATGTGCGAAGTGTTCAAGAATAACGTAAGTTGTCTTGTACATATACTGAGGTGATAGTAGTCTCGCGTTTCCGTCATTCATTGAATATTATATATACACGTCCCCCAGTAACATTTGGTCTGCTTTAACCCATATATTCCCACTGCCCCGAAAATTGGGCAATATATTTCCGATTTTTAAATAAGAAATCTAAAAAATTTTTAAAACTCTATTATTTATGAATCATTAGTTGGAGTATCTGGCTACATTGCAACATTCGGTTAGTGACTGTCTTTTGTTTCGTTTGTGTGTTTTATAGTGAGGACTTCTCTGAAGAACAAGACGCGATGTCAGACCAGAAAAGGTAAGATATTAAAGTACTAATATTTTGATTTTTTTTTATTTGTTTTTATTTATTCGTTGTTTTCGATCTTCTGTAATTTAGGTATAATAATATATTTGGCAATTATTATTATAATCCACTGTTTTTCAACCAAACCTTTGTTGCCCCAAAAATTGGGCAGTGGGAACTGTAGGCATGCCCAATTTTTATGCCTACTGTGAGAAGCCTGCTGCCCAATTATTGGGGCACTGGGAACACCAGAGATGATTAACATTTGAGCATATTACGCTTTGGGTATATTGCTAGTTCTGTCAGGTAGGACTGATTTAAGCGAAAGAACTATCGCTATTTCTATTTCTACCGAACCTTCTCTCGCTTCTATCAGCTTCAACAGGTGGTAAGGATATTATATATGTATAATTATCGGTTGTACGGATATGTTTAGGGAAAATGTAGGACAGTCAAACATAAATATGCCTTTTAGCTAAAATGTGTGTTCCTAAGCATGCGACAGAAACTTAAGTGATACAATAACAGTCTAAAATGAATATTTTCATCAACTAACACATTTTAGTTATACAAACTTTTAAAATATTCTACATAAAAAAGTAATACATTTATAATCTTTCAAGTATGGTATTTTCTTTCTGCTATATAGGTTGAAACATTCATTTTTTGTAGTGTGCACAATAAGTAATTCATATAGTAATTGTTCTAGCGTATGAAACAATGCAAATTTCGAAACCGAATGTGTAAAAGACTCCCTTCTTTTTGTTTCTTCGAGTACGACAGCATCCTATATGAATTATAGAATTATTGATCACATTGTGATTCAGCCCTGCAAACATTATGGGGTGTTATGGTGTTTTAAAGTTTAACTTATAGAACATATTCTTTTTCAAGTGTATAAAATATGTTTTAGAAATTTTTTAACGATATTTTCTACTCACACTAAAATATATCCTTTATATATTCTCTTTCTTCAGGTTGACTGTCAACGAAATTGCTGCCATCCTTGAAGCAGAGGACAACCTCCTAGATGCGAATATTTATATCACTCCTCCTGAGAACTCACAATTGAGCGACGAAGACAGCGGGGACGAGGATTGCCAAAGTGCATCAATAAACAACCTATCTGGTAACCAGCTTAGTGCAAGCGCTGAGCTTGAAATTAGAAGAATTACGTGCAACGGAATTGTTGTGGACAGAAGAGGGTTGGAAGAGGAAAGTGAACTTGAACCACCTACTGCTAGTGTCAGCAGCTCACACCGCTCAAAAAAAGTAAAACGTAATTCACTTCCAATTAGGAAATGGAAGAGGGTCGATATTCCTAAGAAACCTCCACGTACCTGGGAAAGGCCAGCATTATTAGAAGAAGATGTGTCTCCTGTTGATCTTTTCGAACTATTCTTCGACGAAGACGTTCTTTCTCTCTTCGTTAACTATTCGAGACTTTACGCTGTTCAGAAAGATGGGAAACAATTTGATGTTACTCCTAACGAAATGCGACTATTTTTCGCGATTCTTTTGCTTAGTGGTTATTGTACGGTTTCCAGGTATCGTTTGTATTGGGACCTGGGTGTAGATACCCATCATGTTGGAGTAGCTAAGGCCATGTCTAGAAATCGATTTGAAGAAATATTGCGTTATCTACATGTTTGTGATAATACTAAGCTTGACTGCAGTGATAAATTCAGTAAAATTCGCCCACTATGGACCATGTTAAACGAACGTTGGTTAAAGTATTTTCCTAAAGATTCATATGTGAGCATTGATGAGTCCATGGTACCATACTTCGGGCACCATGGTTGTAAGCAACATCTTCAAGGGAAACCGATAAGATTTGGGTTTAAAATATGGGCCATGTGTACACGTTTAGGATATTTAATTTCTGCAGAACCTTATCAGGGTGCTTCAACGGGAAACACATATCCTGAAGTCGGGGTGGGAGGTTCAGTTGTTTTAAATCTAGTTGAAAGGCTCCCAGCAGGAGAAGGATACAGCATTTACATGGATAACTTTTTTACATCCGTGCGTCTGTTGGAAACATTGGGAATTAAAGGTCATGATGGAACAGGGACTGTGCGGATGAACAGAGTGGAAAAGGCACCTCTAAAACAACCGGAAGAAATGAGGAAACTTCCTCGTGGATCGTATGATCAAGTTACAGACGTTTCGTCAGGTGTAACTATTGTCAGGTACAAAGACAATAATGTTGTAACTATTGCTTCAAACAAGGTAGGTGTAGCTCCGCTAGGGAAAACTAAACGCTGGAGTGAAGTAGCGAAAAAGAAAATTGATGTTGATCAACCAGCGTGCGTGGCAGAGTACAATATGTATATGGGTGGCGTGGACAGGTTAAATGAAAATATTGCCGCATATAGGGTGTCTATTCGAATGAAGAAATGGTATTGGCAGCTACTGATGTACCCTTTGAATGCATCAATGTGCAACGCATATCACCTTTATAGGCTAACTCCGAGTGGTAGGCAAAAAAATTGCATGAGCTTTTTGGATTTTACTAGAATAGTGGTTCAATCGTATCTGGCAATGTATACTGTACGCCTACCAATGGGTAGAACACCTGAATCAGTGCCAGGAAAGAAACGTGTTCCAGAAAGAGCTCGACTGGACGGAAAAGGACATGGTATTGGTTCGAGTGAAACACAGAAAAGATGTGGGCAATGTCACAAGAATACAACAAAAATATGTGTGAAATGTGAAGTTGGACTTCATGCTAAGTGTTTTCTTGCATTCCACTCATAATGATCGTAGCACAAAGCGTTGTCTGATTTTTAGATATTCTTTTTTATTTGCAGATATTTTTGAATGCCTGAAAAATGTTTAATTTTGTTTGTTTAAAGGCAGGTTTCATGCCTGTATGTCTAAAATTGTTAATTCTTATATTTTCTTAAGGTTCAGATGTTCTAACATTGAATAAGTTAATACTAAAGCACTTCAAAAGATCTGTAAGAATAATATTAACACTAAATTTAATAAAGCACATATTATGCATAACACAAATTGAGTTCACAGATACATTCATGTCTATCTGGTATTTATTTTACCCTACCCTCCACTTCCCACTGCCCCATTTCTGGAGCTATATTGTATCAAGTGACACGTACCCTGTAGTTCCCACTGCCCCATTTTTGGGGCGGCCTCACCCCGCAAAGGTTTATGGTCAGAAAAATAAATAACAACATTTTTCATGTTACATGAGACCAGATGAATAGATAAAACCAAAGAAGAATTAAAAACTCGATAAAAAAATATCTTGGGAATATATGGGTTTAATTTTGAGTTATTCGTGCCCTACAGTCTTGGAGCAAACAGGTCAAGATTAAAGCAGACCAAATAAAATTTACGACTGGGACAATAATGCAGGAAGTTCTACGTAACGATATCGTTATTTAAGTGGAATAAATTAATCACTCTTACGATACGCATAAATTACATTTATTGCTATATATATATATATATATATATATATATATATATATATATATATATATATATATATATATATCAGGGTTGGCAAAAACCATGGTTTTTATTAAAAAACCAAAAAACCGGTTTTTTGGTTTAAACCAGGTTTTTTTTTTTTTTTTTTTTTTTTTTTTTGTTGTTGTTTAAACCAGGTTTTTATGGTTTAAATAATTTGCTCTATACATTCATATCATATATGGACAGAAATAAGTTTGTTTCGCCTTGATGTTATTATGCAACAACCGAGTTATGCTGGAAGGGGTCACATAAGCTTAAAGCGGAATAAAAACCGCTTCTCGAGTTACATCCGAGAGAAATTGTCCTCCATTTGAACTCGGAACCAGGACTAATTGGCCACAAATGCGATACGTCTGCCGACTCACTCACGAAGGAATCCTGATTTAAAAAAAAAAAAAAAAAAAAAAAGAAAAAAAGAAGAAGTTGTACTGATCTTTACATGCTTCTTAATATAACTGTCAAGACTAATTTCAGAAGGACAAAAAGATAAACAGTTGCACAAGTGAAACCATTATACAGAATTACATATGAACAATTTCAAAGCACTACGGAGTACAGAAGAACTAATTTAGTTCAAGTTAGTTAACAACGACTTTTATTGGTCCAAATTAAAGAAATACAACGACTTAATCTGCATATCAATAAAAGTGAATAGATACGAATTATTTGAGTCCACTTTGGCTCAGACTCATTTATACATAAATAGATACCCAAGATACTTATTTCACTAAATGCCTCTCGTGAGGTCTGTATGACCCCCCACCCACACACACACACACACAAAGTACGGCATTTTCGATGTATTTTATCAATAGTAATCATTGAAACGAAACAATATTATATAACACTAATAACAACTACAAAAAAAATCACAAAATAAACATTTATAAACTTATAAAAAAAGGTTGCTTTTGTAGTATAATCTTTTTGAGTAATGAATGGGGAATTTAGGTCTGAATATAATACGAATAATATACGGGAGTGAAACGTGATAACCCACAAATGTGTGTTCATCAAGATTTTACAAACACTTACACTTTTACGAACATTTTTTTTTTTTTTTTTTTTTGGTTTAAACCAGCCAACCCTGATATATATATATATATATATTTGAAATAAATCGAATGAACCATCATTTTATTCTTCTATCAATTCAAGTAAGACGCAGAATCGGAAAAAATCAGGTTTCACAATACAAATTTTAAGGATAAAATTGAATTACTTCAGGAGTATGTACGACTGAACCATGAATTTCTATTGGCGTCTTACAAATGAACTACAAAGAACGATAAAAACCAGGGTTGGCAAAAACTATGGTTTTTATTTTTAAAAAAACCAAAACCCGGTTTTTTTTGGTTTAAACCTTTTTTTTTTTGGTTTAAACCAGGTTTTTTTAGTTTAAATAATTTGCTCTATGTATTTATATCACATATGCACAAAAATAAGTTTGTTTCGTCTTGGTGTTATTATGCAACAACCGGATTATGTTGGAAGGGGTCACATAAGCTTAAAGCGGAATCCAAATCACTTCTCGCTTTACATCCGAGAGAAATTGTTCTCCATTTGAACTCGAAACCGGGACTAATTGGCCACAAATGCGATACGTCTGCCGACTCACTCACGAAGGACTCATGATAAAAATACGTTGTACAGATCTTTACATACTTGTTAATATAATTGTTAAGTCATTTCAAAAAGACAAAAAGATAAACAGTTGCACAATTGAAACCATTATACAGAATTACATACGGACAATTTCAAAGTACTGCAGAGTACAAAAGAACTAATTCAGTCCAAGTTAGTTCACTACGACTTTTATTAGTCCAAGTTAAAGAAATACAACGACTTAACTTGCATATCAGTAAGAAAAATGAATAAACATTTGAGTCCACTTTGGCTCTGACCCATTTATACTTAGATACCAAAGATACTTCTGATTTCAATAAATGCCTCTCGTGGGGTTTTATGACCCCTTCCTCCCCCAAAAAAGTACGGTATTTCGAAACAATATTTATAAACGAAACAATATTTATAATTTTTCTTTGATTGTATAACAATAATTACAAAATATTTAAAAAAATCACAGAAAAAAACATTCATAAACTCATAAAAAAAAAAAAAGCAAAACTTGCTTTTGTAGTATAATCTCTTTGAGTAATGAATGGGAAATTTAGGTCTGAATATAGTACAAATAATACATGGGAGTGAAACGTAATAACCCACAAACGTGTGTTCATCAAGATTTTCCGGTTTTTTTCTTTTTCTTTCTTTTTTTTTTTTTTTTTTTAAACCGGCCACAAAACATCGAATGTGGAATCAGCAAATGAACCGCCAATGTTGAATAACTGCGTAGTCTACGAGCTTACGAAATGTATTTGGAATATTCATAGTGACTAAACTGGCGCTAACTAACTTGAACACGCCTCTGCACTGTAAGCGTCCTAACCCTCTGTGCTACTCACTTGGCGAGCTGCGAAAGCATGATTAGTACAACGGCATTTTTCCGAAATTGGTCGTCCGTCTGATTTTCGACAAAAAGCCTAATAAAACCTACGAATTTTTTAAAATGATCAATTATTACTTAAAGTTTACCGATTTTCTGTTTCGTTCCGTCAACCTTGCGGGGTGGAGGTATGGGGGAGGGTTACTATTCTGCACTTATTTCACTTCCTGGATGTTAGGTAAACAATAAACTGAAAATAACAATAAAATATAACTTACCACATGAGTCGTCTAGTTCCAAAACGGCTCTTGTCCATTTACAGAAAATCCCAGAAAACTTTAAAAAATGTAGGATCAGCATGTTTCAATTCATCAGAATACTTCAGTTCTACATGTGAACCTGAACACTCTCAAATATTTAAAGTTCTACAAGACGCACCAATCCTACAGTTTTTTCTCGGTTTTACTGTAAATCGACAGGAGCCGTTTTAGAACTGGACGACTCACATATTCACTACACGAGTTTTTTTTTTTTTTTTCTTTTCTTTTCACTTACAATTTAAGATTCTATTCCACAGATGGGAGCAAAACGGAAAAATAAAATTTATGGAAAGTAATGTAGGGTAAACTTTACAATACATGCTCCAGCTGTGCATCGATAAGTGGGACCGCTTTAAAAGGGTATAGTGGAGTAGGGTTGGGTAGAAAAAAATAATTAAACCTTTAAGTTTTACGTCCTATTATTATGCCGGATAGGCTAAAGGAGACGGTGATGATGAGAAATGAATGAAATGGTGGAATGAAGAAAGTCGGAGGAAACGGGAGAACCCTGAGAAAATCAATGCACACGGTGTTTGTCCACCACAAACCTCATTTGGAGCGAGCTGGGATCTAACCAAGGACCACATGCACCAGACGGAACGCTCTACCACTGAGTCACCGCGGCCTCAAGGGTTCAGTAGGGTCGAGTAAGGTAGGGATAAGTAGGGTTCGGTAGGGTCGGGATAACTTAGGAAAGTTTTGACCCATTTTTCAAAATTAATAGAGTGTAATTTCTCGTCTCTGCGTAAGAATACCAAGTAGAGCGTCTCAGTACACATGCAAGCATGTTCAGAAGGGTTCACTCGAGCCGATGGTTCTACCAAAAACGAAGTTTATAGGTAAAATATAATTTCAAACATTTCTCGTGAAGAAGTAAGTGTTAATATAAGTAATTTCTGTCATTCCACAGCAAATTGAAATGGATTTTAAATGTAAATGGAAGTATTGTTACCATAACTATTTACTGAAGCAAATAGGGTAGAAATAAACGGCGGGAATTTTAGGTTCATACGTTAGTGATAGTGTTTTGTATACGAAAGAAAGTATTCGGTGGAGATGTTGTAAAAGAGTCTTCAGTGCCCAGGAATTTTGAAGTGATTTAAGCAAGTGCAATACAGTTTTGGTTCGAATAAGCTGTTACTGTTTGCACTTGAAAGTAAAATACAAACCCACTGCAGTGAACATACTGCAGTCTTCAGCAACTCAAAGAAGATACAGTTTTCCATAAATTACAGAAAACTTCTCAAATCAGTCCATCAATTCCAAAGTTATACGCAAATAAATTTTACAGAAGAGAAAGAAATTTTGTCGCTGACTGTACATTCGTCACTGGTTTGATTCGTCGCTCTGGAACAGTCCTAGTTAATAACATGTAAATTTAAATATCTATTACATTCAGAGTATTTCCTCACATTTTCTGTACTTCAATTATAAATGGTGCCAAAATTTCCGTTTGCTTCGTTTCTTGGTGCCAAAATTACCGGGCCCCAGGAAAGGAAGATTGTGTAACACTTACGTATCAGCTGTGAAAGGTACTTCTGTTGAAGAATCGAAATTAACTGTGGAGAAAATATTGGCATTTGCAATACATTTATGCATTTTGCCATATCCAAGATAGGGTTCACTCGAGTACGGTTATTACGGATATTTTAAATATTTTCCACTATCCTCCTTTATGCGTACGTCTCCCGTCGCTGACGCGCCTGCTCCCTACGGACGCATCCTCTCCCAACAGCTCGGGCTCCCCTGCTCCGCTCCTGCTTGACTCGGTTAGACAGCATTCGTGCTTTTTAGAGGCCAACTAGCACAAATTGGTTCGTGGTTTATGCATTAGTTCCTCATTTACTGCATGCTCTGCAAAAAGAAACCGGTAAATGCAAGAAATGTGTGAAAATTTGATAGAACCGTCATGCTCGAGTAATGCCGTTCAGAATAGATGCTCTTTACTTTCTCCCAATGCAACCATACGGTAACCTTGCACCAAGTGGTTCCCTCCGTTTGCCAAATAGTTCCATGTTTATAATCGTTTATAAAAAAATAAACACAACTTCCGGCCTCCTTACAAATTATCAAGTACACAAACGAGGAAGTTATCCATTTCTTAACGGTAAATTTTCAAAATTTTGCTAGAAACGGCGGACCAACTTTGGAATATAGTGTGTATACCCAGTAAGTGTATAAAGCAACTAATAAAAAATGAGGACAATGTTTAGCAGAAGGAGTCCAGCTATTTTTTTTCTACAATTTACAATTTACAATTTTCTACAATGTTACAATTTCGGTACTTTCTGTTCACATTAGGTTAGTTTAGACTAATTCAGGTAGGTTTGGGTTGGGTTAGGTTATGTTACTTTATGTTAAATTATATTAGTGTAGGAATCCAGCATACGAATTATAGAATTCCGAACAAATTATAGAATTTCGCTTATTTCTATTAATATTAGGTTAGTTTAGGATAGTATGAGTTAGTTTAGGTTAGATTTGGTTAGGTTATGTTAGGTCTAAGTCTTGCATCTTCCATTTCTCCCGTCAATTTTGTATTTTTTACGTACTTCTGGACCCCGTCTGCTAAACAGCAACAACAACGCAACAATTGGGTATCAATAAAGACGAAGTCTACGAAAGAAAAAAAAACTCACAACGTCGATCTATTGCTAGTAACTGTAGTAAACGGTGGTAAAAGAGTAATGGCGCTAATAAAGACAAGTATCTTCAAAGCTTCGTGAATTATATACGAATAACGCTATAAATATAACATTATACATACATTTTTATTTGTATATGGATGTGTGTGTAATTTTGTGTATTTGTACCCGGGATTTTCACTAACATTTCTAGCCATAATATGTATGCCGACCTATTCCCAATGTACACGATGACGCTGGCAAAAACATACGGTGCTGGAATATCTGTTTTTAAGGGATTTTATTATTATTTTTTCCTAAGTGCCATAATGCGGTGTGCTGTATATTCTCTGTCTGCAGGATAAGTACAAGTGTACATTGTAAATTACAGGTACTAGTAGGTGCGCTACAAATATAAAATTATATATCAACTATTTATCAGTCCCTACATTTTCCAACTTCCATATTTTGAATATATATTAAAAATACAAATCAAGGATTTGGACTGGGAATTTTCTAATGAGTGTAATTCACATATCCCTCATTACGAAGGCAAGTTACAATTATTAATGAATTTAATATTTTTTTCGCACCAATATCCACACTTGATGGACATATAATGTATTTAAGTTTATTTCTGTCATTTTTGAAAATGTAAACCACAGTGAAATCTAGCGGACAATGTTTATTATGAATATGTTTTCAAGATCTTTAAGCCTAACTTTAGACCCTAAAATAACCCTAACCTTTTTCAATACTTAAATTGTAAAATTATTCCAGAACAGTTAGAAGTGCATGAAATAACCACAATTTCAATTAAATTCAATTATCATTTATTGCTTACCTAATAAAATATGTTCAAATATGAAACTTTCCTCTACACTTTTTTCTCTAAGCCTAACAATATTACCCAGAATTCCACAGGGAACGCGCATTATTTGTGATCTCGAATGCAGCAACAATTAGTTAATTGTAACTTAGCTTCTAGGCAAACATTGACATAATATTTAATTTAAAATAAAACAGTTTCTTTGAATAACTTTTGCCATATTTATTGATAAGACAGATTTAAAAATTAATGTAATTGTCGAATTACAGTGAAGTGTATTTTTGCTTTCACAAACTGGTCTGTAATGTAATGTACCTATACATTGTTAGGATAGGCCTAAAATTCATATAACCTCTTCACCATTGTTATACCATTTTTTTTCTTTAAAGGGATATCCATCCATTTATTCACAGAACCAATGATTCAAATTTTATCTGTATGAAGAGTTACCAAGAACTTAATCTTCAACAGGGTTCGAATCAAGCTGTTTAACGAAGGAACGGAACTTTTCCATTTTTTTTTTTTCTTCTTGATGAATATGAAATGGAGAAAATAATTCCGAAAGAACAAATTCGTGGACAAGCCGAAGAAACTGCTTGAAGAGAAGCCCTTCTGTTGATTCGAATCCTGGTCTTTAGCTTCGACCAAGTCGAATTTAAGACAGTGGCGTCGCCGTGAGATGTAAGGTGGTGCGCAAAACCCCTAAGGTGGGACGCAGACAAAGTTGGACGACGACAAGCCTGGACACTTAATTTTGGTCGCTCCCGACAAGGTTGGACGACGACAAGCTTGGACACTTCTCATTTTATCCTTTTTGCGCCAGACTCGAACGAATTCCTGAGGTGTCCAAGCATGTCGTGGTCGATCCCGACAAGCCTGGATACATCTCATTTTTTGTTGTTGACGACAAGGTTGGACGACGACAAGCCTGGACACATTTCTGGGGTGTCCAAGCTTGTCGTGGTCGATCGCGAAAAACCTGGACACATCTAATTTTGGGTCGCTCACGATAAGGACCAATATGTATTTAGAACCTTCAATTGATTTTAAAATTACGTTTTTGTTAAATTCATTGATTTACGCAGCTGAGACTGCATTTCCCTTAAAGCCATTAAAAGACAAATCGACGATGCCTAAAGCTAACAAAGTTAAAAGCATAGAACTAGATCGAGTTAAAGATCTATGTAACATGTATTATGATTTCTACATAAGCACTGGCGATAAGTCATTTAAAGAACTTCATATAAAATATAAAAAGCAATTTAGGAAGTTATTGAAAGAGACCAGGATAAAAAATAATGACTCACTAATAAATAATGCTGGAAACAAAAGTAAGGCCATGTGGAATATTGTAAGAAGGGAATGCAATTTAACTAGGAAAAATGAAAATGAACCTACTTCAATTACCGCTACAGATTTGAATGATTTTTTCATTAATAAAATAAATGAAATAGTAAAGAAGATTAAGGCAAAAACTCCTAGTAGAAATTTTTATAATTATCTGAATTCTATTCCTCAACCATCTTGTACTTTTAGCTTCAAATTAGTAACTGTTAAGGACGTTGAAAAAGCAATTTTGAAGATGAAAAATAGTAGTACCTGTGATGTATATGGTCTTAATTCTATTATACTTAAAAGTGACATACATTTTATTGCTGAACCTTTAACACACATTGTCAACAGTTGCATATTAGAGTCGATATTTCCTGATATGTTAAAACATGTTAAAGTAATTCCAGTACACAAAAAGGGCAATAATTCAGAATGTGACAACTATAGACCTATATCTATAATCCCTGTAGTAGCCAAGCTTGTTGAAATATTACTCAATGATCAAATAGTTAAATATTTTGAGAGTAATTCATTGTTTAGTAGCTCCCAATTTGGGTATAGAGAAGGATTAGGTACAATTAAAGCAACAACTTCTTTAGTTAAAGATCTTTTAGACAGTTTAGAAAGTAAATACTTTACTAAAGTTAGATTTTATGACTTGTCAAAAGCGTTCGACACGGTACCTCATAAGATTATCTTAAGTAAATTAAAATACTACGGTTTTCAACATGATGCGTTAAACCTTATAAAATCATATTTATCAGACAGATATCAAAAAGTAGAATTCCATAATTCGAACTCCAAATACTTACAAGTGGGTTCTGGGGTACCACAGGGATCTGTTCTGGGTCCCATTTTATTCCTTATTTATATCAATGACCTTCCCAAAGTAGCTACTATTCCCGCTAAAGGCTATCTTTTCGCTGATGACTTTGGAGTCTGTGTAAGTTCTAAATCAACTATCGAAAAAGAACAATTAACCCAAAATATAACAACCGTAGTTGAGGATTGGTGTACTGCAAACCTTTTGTGTTTAAACCTGAGTAAAATACAAGATCTTAATGTTACATATAACAATCTAGATTACACAGAAAAATATTCTACAGTTAAATTTTTGGGATTTGAACTTGATTCAAAATTAAACTGGTATAATCACATTGAAATCACGGCAGCTAGTGTAACAAAGGGTATATACATGTTGAGAAAATTAAGAAGTTGCGTTAGTTTGAAAATCTTAAGAATTGTTTACTTTGCCCAAATCCACAGCTTTCTATCATATGGTACTATTCTTTGGGGTGGATCTAGTAACATTTATAAGCTTTTAAAGCTGCAAAAGAAAGCTGTCAGATTGTTATGTAGTCTTCCTTCTCGTAGTCACTGCAAACCTAGTTTCAAGCTACTCAAAATAATGACTCTTCCTGCTATTTTTGTTTTTCAATGTTTAATGTATGTAAAAGAGAATAGAGATAACTTCCCTGAACATTCCAGGTATCATTCATATAACACAAGATACAAAGATAATATAATGGCAGTGTATTACAATTATACCAAAACACAAAAGAGTTTTATTGGCACGTCCGCAAAATTATTCAACTCTCTCCCAAAAGCACTGAGAGATACCGAAGTGGGTACTTTTAAAAGTAAACTCAAATCACTCTTATTAGATAATCCAATATATGATATAGAAGAGTTTTACGAAATTACAAAGCAATTAAAGTGAAAAATTGAAGAACTATGAGAGAAATAAATAGACATGTATAGTACGAGTAGTTATCTATTGTATTGTTGTGATCGTTATTCTTTGTATTGGAATTACAATTGATATGTATTACAGTTATATCTTTATATATTTTTTCTTTCTTTCTTTTCTGTATCCATATTTGTAAATATTATGTGTCCAATTTTTTCCTTTTGTAAATATTGTATATGCATTTTAATCTGTAACTTTAAGATCTGACGATTGTAATGCTTTAGATGTCCTCTGAAGTTTCTGCAATAAAGACGATATGAATATGAATATGAATATGAAGGTTGGCCAACGACAAGCCTGGACACATTCCTGAGGTGTCCAGGCTTGTCGGGATTGATTTTGGATCGCTGACGACAATGTTGGCCAACGACAAGACTGGACACATTCCAATAGGCCGATTTGGTGCATTCAAAGCAAGTAGATCTGACAAATACAACTGTTTATTCACTTGTACGGGTGTACAAGGGCAGTTAGTGTTATCAATGTACAAGGGCAACTGTTCTCTGTGATTATATTGCAGTGTTATTTTTATACCACCGTGATATTCATAAAAATCGTAAGAAGTACCACAGACATGAGGGTTCAAACCTATTCAAGCCATCAGGCTTTGGGGCCGCTACGTTTCAACGACATCGTATCGGCGCCAGCTCAGTTCGGCGAAAATTTTTTGTACAAGGGCACACATCCCATTTAATAATTATTTAAGTAAAACGAAAATTCTGTAAATAATAATAATCTCTTTTAATAAAAGATAAATAAATTTAAAATAATTCGAAAATCCTCTAGTAGAGGGCAGTAGCTGACTGGCGAGAATCAGCCAATAGCGATATAGATGCGAGCCATGCAACTCTATATGGAAGGGCGTGTATGTATGAACTGGAAACGCCTTAACTGTTAAAGTTTGTTGGAACAGACATTTCAAATTGGGTCGTTGACGACAAGCCTGGACACATTCCTGGGGTGTCCAGGTTTGTCGCGGTCGATCCCGACAAGCCTGGGCACATTTCATTTTGGGTCGTTGATGACAAGGTTGGACGACGACAAGCCTGGACACATTCCTGGGGTGTCCAAGCTTGTCGTGGTCAATCCCGACAAGCCTGGATACATCTCATTTTGGGTCGCTGACGAGAAGGTTGGACGATGACAAGCCTGGACACATTCCTGATGGTGTCCAGGCTTGCCGGGATCGACCTCGAGATGCTTTGACATATCTCATTTTGGGTCGCTGACGACAAGGTTGGACAACGACAAGCCTGGATACGAAAAGTGTCCAGTCTTGTCGTCGTCCAACCTTGGCGCGGTCCTCCTAAGGTATATTGCGCAATCCGAGAGCTCCTGACAAAAGTCATATACGTTAGGTTCTAGAAAATGGATAAATAAGATAGGGAATGGGTTGCAGAAAAGCGAAGAATTTAGGCCTAGTCTTTTCTAAGGGCCTTATTCGTTACCAATCTTCCGCAAAAAGTACGGCGTGTAACGCAACACAAAACATGCAAATATCAATTATAACTACTATCGTTATTGTCACAAACTAAAATGCAGATTTGCGATTCGTTGACGCAACCGTTAAGGTTGACCTGCTCAGTGTGTTATCAAGCACCCGATGCCTCGTGAAAATTAAGAAACATATTGCCGGAGGCATTTTCGCGGATCCCAAGAGCTTCAGATATCCTTTGATCTGATTGGCCGATACAGATACGACATGAAGAGTCATGTCATGACATATATATATAGCACAAAGTAAACGTTTGCTACTGTTGGCCCTCCTGGCCGAGTGAGCTAGCGTAACATGCTAGTAAGGAAATCCTTTTCGGCGTGGGTTCAAACCCTGCCTAAGGAAAGTTTTTTTATTATTTTTAAATTTTTTTGTAACACTTCTTTTGTTAAAATAATATTCAGAAAGTGATTTAACGATTACTTTTTAAAATTTTCATTAAACTCCTTTCATTAAAATAAGTTTCTTCTTGTACTATACAGATCCAAAGTGATTTAACGATTATTTTTTAAAAAATTCCATTAAACTTCTTTCATTAAAATAAGTTTGCCCTTGTACTATATAGATCCATAGAAAAAGCAGTAATAGTGATAGTAGGTGACGTCATTGGTACGTGGACAATAAGAATGCTACTTCAGCCATGTTTTGGATGAACCTCTTGGGATCGGCGAAAATGCTTTCTGGAGAGTTCGAACCGCGACCAAGATGCTGGCCACTAAACTACAGTTGCTAGTTGCTATTATAAAATAAATATTTTACACTTATCGAAATACTTCTCTCTGTTTACTTTCTCATACATAGTTTAACAGTAATTTTCAAGAATGTACTACCATGAGCAAAATAAAGGACGCGTCTCTTTATTTTGAAATTTTTTGAAAATATCTCCATTTTCTTTATATGTTCGAAATTTCGGAAGGTTTCCCCAGCAGGACAGGTTAATAACAAACCCGTTTTTAATATTTGTGTTAGATATTAGCTTAAGATAAATAAATTAGAAGCAAAAAACATTAAATCGACAGAAATCTCGAGAATTACCAACTCTGCTAAAGTGGGAAATTTTCAAGAACGCGAGGGAATTATGCAGTTCAATACGAAGCAGCGACATCTATGTCACTGAGAGAAATGTGGATAAAATCTACAAACGAAACTTTTAACGAAATATTTCTAATATGTCTTATTTCGTGCATTATCTGTAAACTCCAAATATATGAATATATGCCAAGTATTAACGTAAAAATAGAGCAAAAAGTGGAAATTGTCTATGGAAAAGGACGAATTGGTAGCGCGACCGTAATGAAAAAACGTCTTTACCGTAGAACAGGGTCAGTTCACGTAAGGAAACAAATAGCTCAGTTTGTTAAAGCAACTAGTCTGTGTGCCGAAGGTAGCGGGTTCGAATCCAGATGGAAGTGACGTTGTCATTTTTATTATTATGGTTATTTTATTTATTTTTTATATGGGAAAAAATCAAATTGTAACATATGTGTAAAACTCATGACGATACCAAAAAAAAAGAAGCCGTTCTCGCACTTGCGTTAGTGTCTCTAATTTTTGTTTGCAAACAGTTTAGTAATTATTTCCCCTGTGCTCACTGCTCACTATACGTAATGCTCGCTGGCGCGTTGTTTCCCAGTAAATGTTAATCCTAATTTGGAGAATTTTATAAAGTTTCACAATATTTCCCACCAGATAGTCT
The DNA here is from genome assembly GCF_964235325.1 of Thermobia domestica. Classification (NCBI taxonomy): domain Eukaryota; kingdom Metazoa; phylum Arthropoda; class Insecta; order Zygentoma; family Lepismatidae; genus Thermobia; species Thermobia domestica. Next base: position 1,572,831 of record NC_137463.1, read on the forward strand.
TCTATCTACTTGTTTGGATATTTTGATAACAGATTTCCCTATTAAATGTTTAATTTTCCCTAGATGTTTAATTACGGAAAAGTTTTACAATGTATTTGTATTAAATTGAAATTGTTTTGAATTTACCACATGAGATAAGTAGCTCGAAGGAGGAAAACTCAAGTAATTGATATTCTACGTAAAAGCTACCTATTGTAGAATGATGATACTTCTTGCCATCAGCACATAATCTTCACGTTAGAGAGTCAGACAGAAAAAAATTCTGGTTTTTCCTCCCTATGACCACCCATCTTAAACCTCTACATTCCATTGATCGTCTCACAAAATTTTGGTGCTCCAAAAACATTCATATAATAATAATAATAATAATAATAATAATAATAATAATAATAATAATAATAATAATAATAATAATAATAATAATAATAATAATAATAATAATAATAATAATCCTGAATATGCCATCCTTACATAATGTAAGGATATCTTAGTTTCTTAGTTTAAATCTTAGATATCTTAGTCTAAAGTGCTTTGTTTAGTAATTATTTGAACAACCATGTAGGAAGGGGTACGGCGTTTTATTTTGCCCCTCTCATTTCAGTACCCTTCCAATAGAAAGTAATTTCTGATAAGCAAGGTAGACAAAATGAATAAGAAATTTATTTACAGCATCCTCTCCCCTTTCATGATTGGAATATCACGTAGCATTTTTTTATTCTACCAAAGATGGCCCTGTGCGGTTAGGGGTAGGTAACTAAAGAAATACCTAATATATAGCGCCCCTTGATTGTAATATTACCGCTTCTTTATTTGTACGAGGGAGCCCCAACAAGGTGACAAAAAGAATAGGAAGAATGTCTATTGAATCCAGTGGCGGATCCAGCACAAACTTCTGGGATGGGGGGGGGGTAGTGAAAGATTCTTTTGATGATGTGAAGCTGTCACAAATTACCACTTAACTAAACTAAACATAATAGTGGGGTGAACTGGAAGCCAGTCAGTTTAAATTGATGTAAAAGTTTAATTTTTGGCTTCATATTAAAGTTTTGGTTTCAAATGAAAATTTAAGTCCCAGTGGTCAAGGATCAAATCTCGTGGGGCTCTTCAGTGTAGGCTAATACGGGCCCCTTATGAGAAAAGGCAAAAATATTAAAATGTTTCTAACGTTCGAATTTTTCGTCTATTTTAAAGAATTGTTGGGCTTCGTATTAAAGTGTTGGTTCCAAATGGCAATTTCAGTCCGATGGAGAATGATCAAATCCTGGAGGCGGGGGGGCTCATCAGTATAGTGTGCTACGGCTCCATTATGGGAAAATGCAAAAATATGAAAATGCTTATAACTTTCGAATTTTTCGTCTATTTTAAAGAAATTATTGGCTTCATATTAAAGTCTTGGCTTCAAATGACAATTTCAGTCCTTGTGGACAATTATCAAATCTCGGAGGGCTCTTTGGTGTAGGGGTTTCGGCTTCTTTATGGGACAAGATTCACGTAATTGATATTGCAAAATTGTTTTGTATACATTAGTGTAAACTTGGTTAATTTACCATTTGGTTAATTTTACCTCTTATATTTTGCAGATTTCAAATTCCAAGCATAGTTACTTCTCAAAGCTAAAAGGCACTTACTAAATAGTTTCATTAAAAGGAAATGTCTTTTATGAAAAGTTATCATGGAGTAGATGAACGAACAGGCACCCAAACATTGGTTGAGTCGGACGGTTGAAACTCGTTAAGCTCACTTCAATTATTATTATTATTATTATTATTATTATTATTATTATTATTATTATTATTATTATTATTATTATTATTATTATTATTATTATTATTATTATTATTATTATTATATAATAATAATAATAATAATAATAATAATAATAATAATAATAATAATAATAATAATAATAATAATAATAATAATAATAATAATAGAGCATTCATGGGGTCCGTGGCTCGACTCCACTTCGCGCCAAGTGAAATTTGAGGTAGACAAATACCGTGTGCATGGGTATGGGTTTCCTTGGAATTTTCCATTTTCATTCATTTTCATTCATTCATTTCCATTTCATTCATCATCATTCTTCCTTAGCGTAGGTGCATATTCGTGCAACGTTAAACTAGATATTCCATTTAATTTTAATTTCAATAACAATAATAAACAATTAATTCAACTGAAAGAACTGTAATTTATGTTGACGGCAATTATCATAAATATGCAACCATTATAAAAACAATGCTTTGAGTAGAAAGATAATCCTTCCCAAGTGTTAACGAATGCGCACGAGATAAGACATGTCTCGAGAAAGAGACGAGACGCGCTTTGTGACATCCAAAAGAAGACGTAACAAATGTTTTGGACACGAGATAGCTTTTAAAATGTCTCGTCTTGTCTGGAATGACTCGAAAACAAAAGTCTAAGTTTTAAAATTATTTTTAAAGATCTATTCTCTCAAAAGTAGCTCTCTGCCTTAAAATTAATAACGGCATTTGTGATTTTTTAAAAAAATAAACAATGTCTAAAGTTAATAGTTAACTTTTCGAAAAGAAGCTTCATTAAGGGTGAACCTGAAAGATGTCCACAAACTTCGGGAGATGATTCGTGACATCAAAAGGAGACAAATAGCCCTCTTGCAGTTTTCGAGTTCAGCTTCGTTGTCGAGATACAGGGTTGCCAACTGGTCGTGTTTGAGAAACTCACTGGAAATAAATTCAACTCCAAGAATAAGCTACTACAGGTCAATTGACTTATACCATGCTGCAAGGTTAAATATTTGTTTATGAAGTGTGTACAAAATTTGCCAGTGTCCTTTCTGAGAACATCGTCGAGAAAAAGTCACCTCCAAGAATAAACTACCCCTCGTAAATTTTTCTAAGAGAAATATCTGATACTGCAATATAGGGTTGTTAATTAAATATTGATTAATGAAAAATAAACAAAATTGTTAAAACCATTTTCTAGAAAATAGCTTTTTTCGATTTTCGGCTGTTAGCAAACCACACTTATTTTAGGCGGTAGGAAAAAATGGGAAAATATCCTGTAGGAATACTATGTAAACCCTAAGTTTAAAATTTGGTGTAGATACGTTGAACGGTATGGCCTCTAGGCGAGTGCACAAAAAAGTGTACCGAACGGACGGACCGGAAGGACGGGTATCGAAAAATCACATTTCCGGTATGTAGATCCGTTGAAATCTGAATTTGATATACTATTTTCACAATCACCATATTTTCTTCTCTCTTTTGTCGCTCGAAAAAGAAAAGCCTGAGTTTACCACAAAAAGCTAGGGTGTTTACCAAAAAATATTCAATTACAGGGCCACCGCACTAAACTTTTTAAATTCAACTTCTTAACTGTGTTAGGCCGCAGTTGTTACTGAAGTGTGTATTTGGATAATACGAAAAAAAAAATATCGTATTATTCACATACATCGAATGTCAGATTATCGAATAAAAAACATCGATTGAAGAAAATCCACACTACAAAACTAACTCACACTTTGAGCACATTTTCATTTGACATATAATAGAGCAATTAATGCAATAATTGTTTATGAAATATGAAAAAATCAAATGAGTCATTTTCGAGAAAGTCGTTCAAAAAGAACACGTCAGAAGTAACCTACCTCTTGTGAATTGTTTCGAACAATGAGTTAAGATATACTTTTGCTTATTAATGAAATATTTATTTGCGAAATTTGAACAAAATCGCCTGTCGTTCGAGAAAATTGTTGGGAAAAACCTTGACCCCCAAAATAATCTATCCGTCGTAATTGTTTTTCATAGAAATGACATACTAAAATATAGGGTTATTAATGAAATATTTATTTATGAATTATCAATAAAATTGTCCACGTAAGTTTTTAGAAAATCGTGAGGGAAAAAAACCCAAAAAACTATCTCTTGAGGTTTCTTTCAGGGCAAGCGAGTTATTCCATATTATTAGGTTTTTAATGAAATATTTATTTCTGAGTACGAACAAAATTGCTTGATTCATTTTAGAGAAAACCGTGGAGGAAAACACCCCAAGAGTAAACTACCCCTCGTATATTTTTTTTCAGGACAAACGAGTTTTGCCATATTGTTCGGTTATTAACGAAATATGTATTTTTGAAATAGGAATAAACTCTTTTGAGTCATTTTTGAGAAAATCACCCAGACAACACACACCACCAAGAATAAACTACCCCTCGCATTTTTTTTAGGACAAACGAGTTATTTATGCCATATTGTTAAGTTATTAATGAAATATTTATTTATGAAATATGAACGAAAACACTTGAGTCCATTTTGAGAAAATCACTGAGAAAAAACTCACCCCTAAATATAAACTACCCCTTGTAGATTTTTCTCAGATAAATGCCTTATACCACAAAATAGGGTTGCTAATTAAATATTGATTTATAAAAAAAGAAAGAAAACAAGATCGTTAGAGCCAGTTATTAGAAAATATATTTTTTCTATTTTCATCGTACAGGAAACTATCCTTGTTTTGGGAGTAGAAGGGAAATAAAAGAAACTATAGGAAATACTATGAAAATCTTAAACTAAAATTTGGTGTAGATAAGTTGAACGGTTGGCCTCTAGGCGAGTGCACAGAAAAGTGTAGCGAACGGACGGACGAACAGATGAACATGTATCAAAAAATAACTTTTTCGGTATTAGGGGCTATAATACGTGTAAATTCGTTGAAATCTCAAATTTGACTTTTTTTTCGAACACCATACTTTCTTCTCTCATTTGTCACTTCAAAGTAAAAGGAACTCAGAACTACAGATAAAAGACACCTACTTTTACACATAGACATTTATTGATTTAAAACTGTTTTAGTTTGTCATTTCACTTCCAATTGAAAGGTTTTACCATGACTAACGGCATACCAATGACGAGACGGAAGTTTTGAGGAAGTAAATGCATTCAGAAGTCTAGACTACATTACGCCTATCAGCCTGTTTTTACTTGTTGACAGTTGTAATTTCGTCCAAACGCTACATGAAATAATTCTTGGTTGACGTCATTGTGTTACTATTTTAGTATTGTTCTCTTCAGACTTGGTTGAAGTTTTGTCTTAACGGTTATACATTTTTTCTTTCTTATTTCAACATTACACATAAGAATAAAATGTTCTGGTGAGTGTATAAATTCGAACCTACGAACATTGAGTTTTCATTCTTCCAACACATTACCAATGGACCAAGCTTTGTCTTCACGTTAACGCACGGTTACAGGGTTTATTACGATTTAAATAAAATGCCTAGCTGTTAGAGTTTCCTGCCCAAATATTTCGATAAAAAATTTTCATTGCTTCGTAGATACGTAGAGCAATGTTTAGATACACATTTTAGGATAGTGCATTTTAGTGTATATAATAATTTCATGCCAGATAAAAACTAGATAAGTTTTGATAAAATGTTTCATATGTAGTTCTCAATAATAGGCTTGCTGTTCGGGGTGAAGTTTCAAGATTCAGCATTGACTAGCAGTTTTTGCTATTAATATCCCTTCTAACAATATTGGCAGTGGACAAAAGTTAGCCCGTGTTGAAGCTTTTTGCTCCTAATTTAATTATTTTACTTTATTATTTAACGAATATATTGAAAATTGTCAGCAGGCACGTATACAGTAATTTATTTCGGAAGGGGCCCGACTTCAATATTAGGATGAATTATAATAAAATTTTAAAAGATAATCCCAAAAATTAGGCTAAATTTACAGAAAAGTTGGGATTTCAGAGGGGGTCCGGACCCCCTGTACCCACCCCTAAATGCGTCCTTGTTTGTCAGTAACGTTTCCTCATTTTGAAACCCTCAAAAACTTCGGATATATAAAGGGAAAAGAGTTATTTTCGATAAAATATCACTTCAAGGAGACGCGACAGTTTTATTGCACATGGTGGTATCCAACGTTCACAAGGGCAAGAATTCCTTCCCTTTTATTCTTTTGCTATTGTGCTCTATCGAAAGGTTAGGTTTGTAAAATATTACTCTTACAAACAAGCGTGATTGGCAGATAGGAATACTGAACAGAACTCCACAGAAATGCATGCTGAACTTACGTTTATAGCTACTCTTTGGTGATTTGGCCTCAAGGTCAATCGAGTGGTAATTCAGTTCCGTCTCTGTTCTTGAGCCATGTTCGTATTACTTCGAACAGTTTTGCTAATGAAAAGCATGCCTCGTAATATAACAGACTTCTTTCGCGTTAGAAATCGAAACTCAGTTGGTCACAGAAACTTTTGTTACCTAACCATAACGGCCTAGGGTCGTCTTCAGTAGAATAAAAAATGTTACGTGATATTCCATTCACGAAGGAGGAAAGGTTACTTTAAATTATTTCTTATTCATTTTGTCTACTCTGCTTGTCAGAAATTATATACTTTCTGTTGGGACGGTGCTGAAAAGAGAGGGGGGGAATAAAACTTCGTGCCCCCTCATACATTTTAAATTTTGTTACATGGTTGCTCAAATTATTACTAAAGAAAGCACTTTAAACCAAGATATCTGAAGTTACATTATGTAAGGGTGGCATATTCAGGAATAATAATAATAATAATAATAATAATAATAATAATAATAATAATAATAATAATAATAATAATAATAATAATAATAATAATAATAAATGTCTTTGGAGAGCCGAAATTATGTAACACGAATCATTACATGTAGAGCTTTAAGATGAGTGGTCATAGGAGAGGAAAAAACCGGGTTTTTCTCTGTCTGACCAACGTAAAGATTATGTGCTGAAGTTAAGAAGCATAATAATTCTACAATAGGTTGCGTTTACGTAGAATATCAGTTACTTCAGTTCTCCTCCTTCGGGCTACTTACCTCATGTGGTAAATTCAAAACAATTTCAATTTAAGACAAATACATGTAAAACTTTTCTGTAATTAAATATATATAGGGGAAATTAAACATTTAATCGGGAAATCTGTTATCATAGTGTCCAAAAAAGTAGATAGAAGACTATCAAGCGAGAAACATTGTGAAACTTTATAAAATTCTCCTAATTAGAATTAACATTTACTGGAAAACATTCGTTATGCACCAGTGAGCATGTAGTGAGTAGTGAGCACCGGGAAAATAATTACTAAACTGTTTGCAAACAAAAATTAGAGACACTAACGCAAGTGCGAGAACGGCTTTTTTTTTGGTATCGTCATGAGTTTTACACATATGTTACAATTTGATTTTTTCCCACATAAAAAATAAATAAAATAATCACAGTAATAAAAATCACAACGGCACTTCCATGGGGTTCGAACCCAATACCTTCGGCATACAGACTAGTTGCCTTAACTAACTGAGCTACTTGTTTTCTTACGTGAACTGAACCTGTTCTACGGTAAAGACGATTTTTCATTACGATTGTGCTAAGAATTCGTCCTTTTCCATAGACAATTTCCACTTTTTGCTCTATCTTTACGTTAATACTTGGCATATATTCATATATTTGGAGTTCGCTGATAATGCATGTAATAAGACACATTAGAAATGTTTCGTTAAAAGTTTCGTTTGTAGATCTAATCCACGTCTCTCTCAATGACATAGATGTCGCTGCTTCGTGTTGAACTTCAGAATTCCCTCGCGTTCTTGAAAATTTCCCACTTTAGCAGAGTTGGTAATTCTCGAGATTTCTGTCGATTTAATGTTTTTTGCTTCTAATTTATTTATTTTAAGCTAATATCTAACACAAATATTAAAAACGGGTTTGTTATTAACCTGTCCTGCTGGGGAAACCTTCCGAAATTTCGAACATATAAAGAAAATGGAGATATTTTCAAAAAACTTCAGAATAAAGAGACGCGTCATTTATTTTGCTCATGGTAGTACATAATGACAGTTTTAGTGTCGTTATTTGGACATTAGTGGGCGAAATTGTATCCACTGAGTTTAGGCCTATATATGCTCATGTTATTCAATAATGTAGAGGAAAGGAGGGCAAAGCGGATCACTTAACTTCAAGGGCCTCAAATGGCAACTAAAATTAAGACTAGGAAACCAAAGTTTTGAGGAAATATTTTATGATTATTAAACTTTCAAATAACATTACAATAGTAACAAGGATTGCATATACATAAATGATATTGCTTAATTACTGAACTACTGCAATTTATTCACTTTGCCCCACCGGTCAAAGGTTTTAATATTTTATGATAAAGCAAGGTAGAAAAGTTTTTGTTGTTGGCGATCAAAATTTATGCCAATGAAAATTAAATTTATATGATTATGAATACGGTAATGTTTAATTTACTCATTTGTCATGTCAAACTTACAAGACTTTTCGAATCGATTGCTCCAAGCTTTGTCATGATGTTTTGTTATTATTTTGTTTCGCACTCAGGCTATATAAAGACGAGATCTACAGCCATCTGAAAATCGAATCCCGAACATACGCACTACCTGCGGCATGGAAAAGACTTTCCCCCAAAGTTAAGGGATCACATCGGATTAGCTATTCAGTCTTTTTCTTTCTCATGTCAACCATAGATTGGTGGGCAACATGGACATTATAAAACTTTCTCTCTTTTGGGAGAGCTGTTTTATACTTTGGTAAGGTCTCTTCTTCGTAACTCCATCTAGATACTCTATCCTTGGTCTTCCCCTTCCTAGTTTTTCTTCTGCCGTTCCTCTATCAACACAGTGATTCAATCGGGCTGCCGAATAAGATGGCCAATCATGCTCTTTCTTCTTTTTCCTATCATCTTAATGATCTGTCGTCCTTTCTTAGCTTCTTTTAGTACCGTAAGGCGTGGTAACTTTGTACCAGAATTAGGGAATTTTAAAAGAAATCGCACGTAACTTACAAACGTAATGATTTAGAACGCTGTATTTTAAACATATGATAGTCAGATCTTGTTTTTGAGTATATTTTGAAAATGTAACCGCCCATAACTCGGAACCAAAAGCCTATACAGTGTAATATTTCATATGTTTATACAGTAGATGAAGTTCTACCTTTATACCTACGTATTTTGATTCCGGTCAAGTGAGTCTGGTGTAAGGATTCTTGCTTTCGAAAATGACGTAAAATTGGACCGCCCGCTACTCAGGAACCTTAAGGCTCGGTTCAGACGAGCTGAAAAGTCTGCTGCGGGCTCGCAACAAACTCGGGCGGGCATTTCGGTCCAACATAGAAAACAGTTTATTCTATTTTCAGCTACAGTTGTCTTCCATGTTTATTGATTTACGCAATGACAAAGAGAAGTTCTTTAAATTATTTTCGCATGATCAGCACTTCGTTTGATGAACTCTTAACGATAATAAGTTATGTGATAAAATTAAAGCAGAAGATACTATCATAAGACTTCCGATATCTCCAATTCAAATGTTAGCTGTTACATTAAATGTAAGCTAATTATGTTAGTTAACTATCGTTTGTATGAATGCAGAAAGTAAGAAATTTGCGGACCTATTCATAGACATTTTCAGTTGTTATTAGCATCCACTAGCGTGATTTAATTATCACGTGACTAATTACAATTTTTGGCATATGTTGGCAACTTTAATTTTTTTTTTTAAAAAAAAGACACTTATTTGAGCGTTTCCAAATATTTCGCTCCTAAGAGAGAAAGAGAGGCATTTCAGTAACAGTAAAATTTCCCTTTATTTATTCACAAAGAGCCAAATGTGAGAATTCATTTCGGTTAGAGATGTAAAATTCGGAATATAAACCCCTAAATAAACATAATGGAGCACAGGTTCAAGCGTTTTTTATTCTTTCTCTTGAACAGGAAAAGGGGGATTTCTATAGTAGTTGGGTCGCGGTGGCTCAGTGGTAGTGTGTTCACCTGTGGTGCGTAGCGTCCCTAGTTCGATCCCAGTTCGCGTTAAGTGGGCTTTGTGGTGGACAAACACTGTGCTTGGGTTTTCTCGGGTACTCCCCTTCCCTCCTACTTTCTTCAATCGACCATTTCATTCATTCTCGTCATCACCATTTCCTTTAGCCTACCCGGCATATGCGTGGGACATAAAACTCAAAGATTTCATTTCATTTCTATAGTAGTGAAATTTCCCTTTATATATTGAGAAAGTGTTCAATGTGAGGATTCACTTAAATTGGAGATTTGAAATTCGGAATGTAAACTCTTAAATAAAAATATTGGATATGGTGTTTCCGAATGGTCCACTTCTAAGGTGGGAAAAGGGGAATATTTTTATAATTGTAACATTTCCCTTTATTTATTCACACAGTGCCGTGTGTGAGAGTCTCTTAAGTTAAAGATGTGAATTCCAAATATGAACTCTTACATAAAACAATGTAGCATGTTTCAAGGCTTTCGTATATTCCACTGCTAAAAGAGAAAGGGTGGTCATTTATATAATATCAAAATTTCCACTTATTTGTTTACAGTTTAAGTGGATAGGAAAGTTCAAAATTTATGCCAAAAATAGAGTATGTAATGGGGTTTTGTAATTACATTTTTATTGAAATGCAATCATCAGAGGGAAGGTGGCTCAAATATTTTACGAATAACTATAAAAGGATTTCAGAAAATCCCCAATATGTGTGACAAGGAGGCAATACAGCAAACAAAAACAGGAAAAGATGGGCTTATTATTTTGTAAGCTACATAGGTAGAGTTTCATGGCAAGGTTTTAAGTTGTTCTTTGTGTCAAGAAACATTCAGTTGCTATCTCTAAAATAGCAACGATGTGCACAATACTATCAATTATACGAGAACCAATAATATTTTTCTTATGCATCCAGCACGCTTTTTTTAAACCTCATGAATACCCTGATGTTCAACTAATTTTCGTGTTAAATCTAATATTTTTAAAATTTAATACGTTAATAATGGACGACAAATTGTCAGCCGAAAAACTTTTTTTTCTTTCTTTTCTGTTCTGCTATTATGTTGATGGTTATTTTGGACTTCAGCGTCCCTTTCCAGCACAGAGGCTATATAATACGTGACCTCGACCTAAAGTATAATGCTATGTTACAAATGGCCATTCATTCCAGAGTGAGTGATATAAGAAATCTCAAGGAACTGGATGCTAAACGCAAATCAAGTGTAAATACTACATGAATTTATTATTATTACATTCGCTCAGCCGGTGCCTTGAGCATACAAAACCGGCGTATCCTTTATTTCATAACTAAATGAAAAAAGGAGAAAAGGAAAGGAAAGGGAAGGGAAGGTCACGAACAACCACAGACAAGAGATTGATAAACAAAAACAAAACAAAGCAAAAAGAAAACCAAACAAACGAAAAACAAAACAATTAAGACTTAACGATATCTTGACTCTAGTTTTAAGGTGTTACTATGTCACTAGTAACACAACATGAATATCAGATTCTCACATTAAAAAGTAATAATAATACATATCAATACTGTTTTTTCTTTGTTCTTTCATTAAATTTCTCACAAAGGCCTATGGTCTCACACATCTTGTTCCATGCCTCTCGCTTTTTATTTCTGTCTCGATATTTTTCACACTTTAAATTCCATATCTCGGGATACTTTTGTATTTCGTTAATGAATAGTTCTACGTCCAGTTCTTCGTTTTCCATTTCTGCGGGCGCGGGAAACTCTACTCGTGTGGCTTGACTCATTGGCAGCAATGGTTGCCGACCCCTAAAGCTGTGCGGACTCGCTGCGAGCCAGCAGTCTCCGCAACTCAATTTTTACCCGCTGCGGGTCCGCAGCAGAGTCGAGAGGGAAAGTCTGCTCGTGTGGCATGAATGATAAGAACCAACATATTTCCGGCTCGCGCGGGGCCGCAACAGTTTTCTGCTCATCTGAACCGAGACTAAGCCTATCTAACAATATTTCATACACTTCTATAATCGCTGAAGTTCTATCACCATGCCAAGTTTGATCCCAATCGGATGAGTTCGATGTATGGGATTTTGTTTTCTATCTTTCAGTTTTTCACTCACAATTAAATTTTCTCACCAAACAATTGAGGATCTCGTCATGTTAGATTTATATTCATAAAGTATTAGTCATTAAACCGATACTAGTCATAATCATAGATATTTGGCCATTATTGGCGGGGCACTTGCTGCAACTAAGAAATTTCCATGCTCCACGGTCTTCCGCTAACCTCTTCGTCTTCACATGCGATTTTCTATTTTGATATCGTCAACTAATTGTAGTCTACTTCGCCTCCTCCCTCTCTTTCCTGTCACCATACTCTCTAGCATGTCCCTCATAATACACAGTGGCGTAACTGAGGGGCCCGCCGCGTAGCAAATGCCAAGAACTATAGGCTACAAAAAGTGAGCTGAATACTGAATATCCATTTCCCTGAACATTATTGATTTTAGAAATAAAAAATATATATATATGCTCTGGGTGAAAATCCATCCATTCTAACATCAGTTTTAAAAAAACATTTTAGCACTCGAAGGTTACGGGAAGATAATTTTGCTGCTGACTGTACAATGTGTTGAAATGTCTTCTTTATGGTGCAAAAATGAAAAACGAAGGATAACTATTTCTCCAGTCTAAGATGTATCTATTGTTTGGGGTGTTTTGCCCAATGAACACTTTATTTCACTGACTTTATAATTAATTGTGTATGTAATGTATTTGCTTATTACATACTGCATGCAAGGAGAAAGAAAACATTGATCATGCATGCATTAGAAACTCCAACCGGAAGTAGATTATCTTGCAAACGTCACGAGATATTGAAAAAATAATAATAAAACAAATCTCCCCTTTATGATACCACTCGCCGATTTTTATGAAGACGCCTTCAGTTGAGTCTGTAAAGTGACATGTACAGATTTTGTGAGGAATGACAAGATGATTTATGCTCATATGTGAATGATGCGCTGTGTAGAGAGCACAAGTTCAGCTAGTGCTATATTAAAATGATACGTTTATATGTTTGTCTCCAATTTTTCGACAATGAGATCTCGAAAACCGCAAGTGCTAGAGACGCCGTTTTCACTGGTCGATTCCAAATTTTGTGTAGATTGTCCAGTTCTAATTGAATATTTAAAAAACGTGGCAGTTATTTCTTTTATTATATTTTTAGGGGTACACTAGAAATGTTGAAATTTTAAAAGAGTAAAGCATCATATCCTACGAATTATACATTTCACACTGAAATTTTAAGAGTAAAGCATCATATCCTATGAATTATACATTCCAACACAACATAGTTGTATAAAGGGGTCGTATATCTCAGCCGTTTGTTTCCTGGCCAAATGATGAAAAACGAAAGATAACCCTTTATTCCGTCTAAGATGAATCTTTTTGGTTTGGAGTGTTTTGCCTAATAAACACCATATATCACTGAAATTATAATTGTGGATTTGTTTGTTACATACTGCATGGACGAAGAAAGAAAACGCTGATCATACATGAATTAGAAACTACAACCGGAATCAGACTCAAACTTGTAAACTGTGCAGTGCGAGTTATTGAAAAGAAAATAATCGAAAAAATCTCCCCTTTATCGTCCCCGTTGCCGATTTTTATCAGTACGTTTCACTTGTTTTTGTAAAGGGATATGTACAGATGTGAGGAATGACAAGGAGATTCATGCTTATATGTGAATGATGCGCTATGTAGAGCGCACAGGTTCAGCTAGTTTTATATTTTCGTTTTACGTGTATATTTGAAATATGTAATAACTTTACAAAATGCCATGTGAAGAAACACAACTTTGTTAGGTTGGCAACACTGTTACTCTGTTGCGGTATCGGAGAATGCCAAACAATGCCCCCCATGCCGGTATTTGCATTTTTTTTTTTTTTTTTTTTTTTAGTGCATTAGTTTAAAAGTTGCAAGGGCGTATCAAGATAAATGGTCCACCCTGTATATCGTACATGATCAATAATACTTCGACGCTAACTAAACAAAATATTATGGTAGGCAGGGTGTTTGGAATTAGTGAACGGATATTATACGCTGCTTCCTGTCGATGAAACTTAGTGTAAGATAAACGCTGATAACCTTCATATCTTTGGTTCTCGACTTACTGACCATCAAAATTGTACTTGGGATGAGCCCATCATGTTACGATCAGCATGGCCTCTAAGACACGTTCTGTTCTGTGATGTAGTTTCAATCGAATGATGTATATGAGGCATTTTAATGCGCATCTACCAGTATAACTTCATAAATAAGGGGTTACAGAATGTGAAGATTTGTATCCCGGAAAAGCCAAGCTCACCTTTTTCTTCCTATAAACACTGCATTTATTCATAGGTCTCGCCGATTGTTCCCTACATACCACATTGTTTATCGCGAGGGAATATGACAGCTATCGCAGTTTATAATATACAAAACAAACAACGCTTTTGTATCATTTTGGATTAAAAGAAACAATGATAAAAATTAATAAATACTTTATAGGCAAAAAAGGTGGAGCTAAATAAACCCATGAAAAAAGTCGAAATTTGTCGTCGCGAATCCTGTCGAGGAATTTGAAGCTTAAAATATATAAAACGATAATCATGCCTGTTGTTCTGTACGGTTGCAAAACATGGTCGATTACTCTGAGGGAAGAACGTAGACTGAAACTATTTGAGAATAAAATTCTGAGACGAATATTCAGACCCAAGAGAAACGGGAATGGGAAATGGTGGAAACTTCACAACGAGGACCTTACATAATTTATACGGATTACCCAACATTGTTAGGGTCATCAAATTTAGAAGGCTCAGGTAGGCAGGTCATGTAGCCAAGGTGGAAGAAAGTACGAACACTTTCAGTCTTGACTGGAAGACCAATCGGAAAACGACCATTAGAAAGGCCTAGACGCAGATGGGACGACAATATTAAGATGGATCTCTTAAAATAGGAATACATAGTAGAAACTGGATGCAGTTGGTTAATGATAGAAGTCAGTGGAGAGCTTTTGTGAACGCGGCATTGAACTTCACAATGCCATGTTCCATAGGCCATACAATTAGTTTAGTTATGTCGAACGTACACTTCGTTTATCCACTATAAACACATATTTACATTATAAAGAAACGCTTTCGTGATACTACAACCTCCAAGATACCAGATGGAACGCAAGCATTTAATAGACATAAATGATTTATATTAAAAGCAAGTGTTTGCTGAAATAAACTGTAGCTAATAAAGTTCGTAATAATAGTTTTATTTTTTTTTCTGAAAGACCATACAAACCTTAATGCTCATTAGTTATCTTGTACACCAATCTTACGAGGAAGAAAAACTGAGCAACACTGAACAGCGGATTGTTTCACAATAATTTAAGCTTACACAAATATATTAGACACAATCTGTGCTTTTACAACTGCAAGAAAAGATAGTCGAAAAATTCATGTCAAAAGATATTATAATTATACAATAAATATATTTATATATAATGTATGTATATTCATATATAATAATTTGATACATTAGATGCAACTACCCACCCACGTCTACCCTAATAAATAGTTCAAATGAATCTATGGCACATAATCAGGATGCAGTTGCTGAGGTAATCTAGTGGTAGTCCATTGTGCTGATATAAGTTATCAAGGAAGACAATTGTAAATTATGCAGGGAAATAAGCTAATTGGCTTCAACCATTATTCCCATAATAAAGAAAAAAAACCCTTGTCACCAGTTTTAAACAATGGAATGGTAAACTCTTTCCAGCGTCCAACAGTATTACTCAAGTGCTGCGGTTATGAAGGATGAGAAAAGGACTTAATCATTATTTCGAAAATGTCATTCATTCAACTGTACGTCCCAAACAATGATTACTTATTGAATGTATTCTTATTACTCGTTTAAGTGTGTTGTAAATTCCAAACTACTTTTAGGATTAATATGATGAGTGAATTCATGCCAAAACACAACTTCTTATTTACCATCTGCTTCAATGGAACGCTTACTCAAAATGCAGTTTCAGTTCAAAGTATATTTTTCTTAACGAAAGAAAGACAGAAAAAAAAAAAATGAAACTCAGCGACTTATTTGAGATTGAATCAAGGTTTCCGCATTCCTGAACTACTACGCTTCTCAGTTTCTTCCCACATTTTGTTTCTCTCACTTACATAAAACTTTAGAGAAAATCTAATGATCGCGATTTCTCACTTTGTAAAGTGGAAAAGGAAAGAAATAGGCTAACGCAGTATACCTTTATATCCGTTTTCTGGCATCCTATGTCAGCCAACAATGAAAAACAGAATAAGCAATGCCCAAGAATGCTTTATGCACGAAATACTAATTTTCTTTCCATACTATATAATAATGCATTGTCATGTCTATACAAAGTACTGTTAAACATTCCAATAATTTAGGTTGAAAAGATTCCAGTTTCTCTGAATTCTTGTGAAGCATTCGCATTATCCACAATCCAGCAATGGTATAACTTACTAAAGTTGAGGTACTCGCTTTCGTCTATACATTTCTTTCTATGAGGAACGTTCCGAAAATAAGTTTCGTTATATTTTTCACAGAGAAGCTCTATTACAAATTGAGAACATACACTCTGCCATAACAAATGAATATTTCCAGAAGTCACGACGCAGAGCAATTACACATTCGCAGCATAAGTAGGAGCGGTAGGCTCGAGCTCAACCGAGTGCAAATCAGTTTAGCAGAAAGAAGTGTATTCGAAACGTGGTCAAAAATGGAAGTGTGGGCCATCGTGCGCTATGAACCGACGCATGGAGATAGTGTTTTAGATTTTAAGAAAACCTATAGAGCGTCTAAGGAGTCATCATGATGTCTCGTTAAATGGGCGCGGGTGTGCAATGTTCAATGAAAACCAATCTCGGCATCTCTTCCATTCACAACTGCAACAAATATAGACACAGTCCAGGAAATCGTTTTAGCCAACAGGCGCGTACCTGTGTCTGATGTCGCATTTATATTGAACACTAGACGTGCTCAAGCCCATGACATGATTCATGAGTTGATGAGATACTGGAAGGTGTCGACACGATGGCTGCCAAGAGATCTGACCCCTGATCACAAAACTGCACGAATAGCACACCTGATGTGGTACAAGCAGGAGGCAATGACTTCCTGTTCAGGATCATCACAGCTAATGAGAACTGGGTGCACAACTTTACTTCAGAAGCCATGTCCGCCTCAATGATATGGAAACATACTAGGTCACACACCACATAAAAAACGGTCCGTGGCGACTATGAGGGAAAATAGCCTCGAGACTTAATTTTTTTATGTTTGTAATAAAACTTTTCTGTGAAAAAAAAAATGAAGAAACTTACTTTCGCAATGTCCCTTGTAGTTACAAAGATTTCGAAATAGATGTTCTACGACGTAGTGCGTTGGTTTTAGTAATTTCATTGGTCCACAAGCTTGAAGTTTTTCTATTGCTTTGTTCGCAACAGTCATGGCTTGTAATTCCCTAACCCCATTCACGACCTACAAGTATCAATATAACCAATACGAACAAACGAGTCTGAAATTTTTATAATCAACTATGACTGGTCCAAGTAGGCCCAATGACAAGTTTCAGAGAGGCACACCTTTTCCTTAGGAAACAAAGAAAAGTAGATCAAACATTCATCATTCGATCCGATTGATTTTTGTATATTAATGAACTTCTCACATCTTATTGAATTGATACTGAGGTAATAATCTGTCCAATGCCTGCCTTACAATAACATCGTCACCTAATATAACCTGGAATATATGTTTTGTTTTTGTTATTTATTTGTGGGTTTTTAAAAATCACTTATTCATTCAATAAATTTAACTACACACAGAATTCCTATATAAGCAGAAAATGCTTACAGTAAATAGGTGCTGTGGAAATCTATCTCCACTGTTCACAATCTCTCATGCCCTGCTTTTGATTGCTTGAGTGAATGTTGTAATAGGAAAGTCAACATTTGTGTGCCACTTGAACCAGTCAAAATACGATCAGGTAACCGAACACACACACATGATAAAGTACTAATGAATTAAAATACGATGAGCGAAGTAAATCAAAAAACACTTTTTCTCAATTCTCAAGTCTAAGTTACGCGTGCATTATATGACTGCTCTAACACAAATACACTCGATGCATTTAGCCGACAGATAATGACGATATATTAAGTAAACACTGCTGTGCAAAATAGGCACTGCAGAGTGTTGGAATGTTACGGTCTAGATTAAAGCTTGGAACAATATTTCAAATATATAAAAAAGATTACGTTTAAGGATCGAATAGTCTTAATTCGATTTATAATTAAATATTTTTTTATCTGAAACATTTGCATAATTTTACTAAAGCGTTCCATTAAGCATGTTTTTCTTAGAAGTTACACACAGTAACTGTAATTAAATTGTATGCATCATAATTAAAATAATCATACAAAAAAAAACGAATTATCTAGGATCTTAATAAGTTTGTACAATCAGATATCACTTCGCTCAAATATTAATTTCTCTTCGAATATTTGAGACAGAAGTAGCAGAAGCAAATTATTTCTATCGCCAGCCTACAAGAACCAAAGCACAGCAGTCAATAAAAATAAGTGACTATTACATTCGGGTTTGTTTAGGTGACTTTCATTGTTACATAAACTGTTTTTTTTTTTTCTTTCTTTCTTGAAATTTATAATTAGGTGATGAGGACGAAAAGTCCTGATACACACATACTACAGATGCGTTAACACCTGCTTATTACATTGTAACATATTGTACATCATGATGTTAAGCCAATTAACATTGTAGGAACAATATATTCCATTTGTCCACCACAAGCGTCCTTACTTACAAGTAACGACCAACTTCAACTGCCTACTGAAATAATGAAAATCGCCTTTCTTATATCGATGTTAATTTATTCCCGATCAACTTCTTCACTTCTCAGCAATTTTTTACCCACCGACTAGTTGACAAATTGAAAGAAAAGAACTATTTTCAGCATATGTGTCTTACATTAACTCTTTTAAAGTCTAGCAAGAGAATGGTTCATTTATTGTTATTACAAATCTTTTATAGATACCTTAATTGCTTGAGTCAGACCTTAATACAGTTGTTTGATATGATAAAAAACAATCTTATTCCACGCTATCATTGTTTCCGCTTGTCATATACTAGACTCCACTATGGAATGTTATAAATAGCACTCGAATTTCTATGACCTAAAAATTTTGAAAATGCTATTATAACACTACTATTACTATAGCACTTGACTTCAGACATCTTGAAACTCAATGATGCCAGGTTCTAGGGCCAAAATCCCTCGTAATGTTTGTCAATATCTCTCATACTCGAAAAATATCGGTACGTTCAATGGAAAGGAGAAAAAAATCTTACATATCAGTAATGATTTCAAGAGGCTACCCTCCGACCGTGCTTAATATGAATTACCATTACTTTTAGAGTATTCTTTTCATCTCTCGCATATGGATGGAAATATTTTCCACCAAAATACAACAAAGAAACTGAATCGGAGGAAGAGAGAGAGAGAGAAGCTGAGGTGGCGATTTCCTTTTCAAAGTGACTGAAGCTACGCCACGTCAACCACTTTGATTCATTCAAATCATCTTATAGAAGGCCAAATATTTCTCAAAAAGAAAGTTCAAATAACTTTAGCAATACTGGCAAAAATATTTCTGAGCGGTATGTAAAATTCGCCTAAAATATGACCAAAAATATGTTTTTGTATCACTTCAGACCCAAATATAACCTAAAGCTAAAAGATAGTTCAAATATGCATTTATACGACCAATAAAAACAGAACTTTTATCTGAGAGTCGGAAATATTTGTATTTAATTCGACATTTAAAAACATATACCAGGATAAAAATGACATGTCATAGAAATCCGAACTTTATTTATATCATCAAGTTTCTACAACTGCACAACACTAACGTCTCTCTCTCAAATTCACGACTGTATGACATTCTAGTGGTATGAAGCAGGCTTCGGATAGTCATGAATTTTGCTTTTACATTAAATTGTGTGTATTTTTGGAGATGTGAGCACTAGACGGATAAAACTCTACCTATATGTGGCTACTCGACACTTAAGAAAATGAATCACTTTCCATTATTATTAAATGAAACATGTTGAGAAATTAAATTTTTGTTTACGATCACTGGTAAAGACATTCCTGTTCCTTCAGTAAAATAGGACAAATCTCGTCATTTCGATGTAATAATAATAATAATAATAATAATAATAATAATAATAATAATAATAAAAATGGTTACCAAAAATGTAGCTTACAGTCAAGCAGCATTGGCTAAAATCAAATTCTTGGTGAAGAAAAAAGTGAGAAACCAGCTGACACCTTTACAAAACTGATTCTACAATACGATAAAGAAATACTGTTACAATTATATGCGTAGTTGATTGTTGAAAATTTAGAATTTAAGCTCCCTTCTCAGTATCACTGCTATATGGGATGAAATCTAGTGTTAAGTGAAACAGAAAGCACATGCCAACTAGTAAAAATATGAAGCCTTTAATTCAACGTCCCACTGATATGCTCTTTAGGCTACAGCAGACAGATGATTAATTAAAGTGAATTATTAAGAAACAATCAGAGATATGATCTGGCAGGAAACGGGAGAAAAACCTACGATGATATCCATCATACATTTAGGGTCTGGGATCAAACCACGGACCACCACACTCTACTGAGTCATATACCCCCCTCCCCCCAAATGGCACTAGTGTATGATAATGTTCAGCGTTGAAAGTGGGGAGACGATTCATAATTGATTTGACCTTAGCTACTCTACAAGCCACTCCTGTTAATGTTAACGTAATTCAAGAACAATTGCATTTCAGAAAGGCTATGGCCAAGTAGTTTCGTCCAGTAGGAAGGAAGGCATGCAAGAAATATCGTTACAACATCTGCAGCGATATAAGCAAAAAGTAATGAATTCCCGTAGAGGATTGTGATTTGTGATAATAACTGAGTGAACCATTACGCACATGGAAAATAGACACCACCGCTTTAAGAAATCCACAACACAGTATTCTTCCATACGGAGTCATTTCAAACTGATTTCCTGAAACAATAGAACTAGAATTAACCAAGATGACAAGAGTTTTTTTTTTTTTCTTTTAATCCAGAAACGTTAACGTTCTGAGAAGGAAACTATCTTGTTAAAATATAACATTAATTTTCTTAATGACAATGCTCGCCTCCACACTGCTATGTAAACTGAAAGGGAATCCAAAATTTGGTATTGTTAATATTGAAATCACCTCAGTCAGTTGAAAGCTACGACTAACACAATAGTCTAGCTGAATTGGGTAGAAAGCAACACAGTCCACCTAAGTACGCATATGAAAATACTTTTCCCCATCTGCCTTGTGAGAGAGAGAGGGTTTTACACTGTGTTCTTGTTTTTATCCCCCCATGCTTTTCTGAAGTGAATACGATATAGTTGCGAGTGATTCGAATGCAAAGGAACCAAAACATTCAATATAATTCATAACACCCTAGCAAAACACGAAAACAACATAATGACAGAAACCATGAAGTAGCTACGGGAAGTGCAATGAACTTGGTGAAAACAGCGTATATAAAAGATTGGCGTGTTTTAAGAATACGAATTTTTAAAAAGTTTAGTAATATTGTACGAGAGGTACGAAACGTTTTTCTTACTGCTGATAGTATCTTTTTACTGTACAAAGTAGATGGCCCATACAAAACCAAGCAGATGCCCATTAAAGAGTTTTCATATTCCTGTGAAGTTCACATCACTGAGATGGGAAAACCATTGAAATTACAGTTTAAGACCTCTTTATTTTTGGCACATGCAATCTTATTGGCTACATACTATCAACACATCTCTTGGTAAGACCGGAGGCCTTCAATAGACAAGAAAGGAAATCCACAAATAGAAGGAATGCTCTTAGGCACGAGATTCTTAGGCAAGGCAGTTAGTGCTTTGCTTGATTCTTCAGGGACAATCTTCTTAACAATTTCGAAAGTATTCATTTTCCAGAATGTAAAAAACTTCTTAGTTGTTTCTGGAGAAACATCCAAGAGTTCAAACTTTTTACGAAAATTTTATATCGGTAACTGCAACGGAATTCAATGTCACTGAATTCTATTACCCTCATGCGGACTTGTAATGAATTCGGTAAGTTAAAAGCTTCTATTTATTCAATACGTGTATTTTGGCAACCCGAAAATTTGTGATCAAACTATTGTGAATCTACATCTAGAAGTGAAAGTACATTTGTGTGTATATGTAGGGGTAATATTCTTTTATATGTAGAAGTAATTTTTTTACAAATCTTTAAGACCGTTGACCGTTAAGCAAGACTGTTGAAAATGTGTAACCGCAACGTTTTCAATACGAGGACATTCATCTATATAAGAATTATATAAGAATGATTGTATTGAGTGCCAACGCTTCTAAATAAAATATCCCTTTCTCTAGCGCTTATCACTACCCAAGTACCGTGGACTGAGTTACATTTTGACCGATCTTTGTACCAAGAATAAACTTAAAAACGTTCACTCTACAGTTCCTTGAGATACCCTTTCTTTCAATTGATATTGACAAACTTAATTGAGATGTTTTGGACCTTTCGCCCTGATATAATGATTATCGCGATCTTTAGACCACTTATCGCAACGTAGCTAGGTGGACCATTGAGATACGGCAGACTGGTAATTACGAGCTCCAGCAGAGGAAGTGGTGGGATACAACGTATGCAAGAACTGCTAACTACAGATGCATTACAAAGATAGTCGCTTGAACAATCCTTTCACTTCTAACACGAAGTCAAAATCTTCACACTTCGGAGGAAACATTAGTTCTAACAAGGTCAAGAAAGAAAGAAAGAAAGACAGACAGATTGTCTCAGACTGTCAGAGAGTTCTATACCAACAGAATATGTGCGCTCCTATATCGATGGGAAATGAAAATGAAATATTTTAATTTTCTACCTGCAGGCTAAAGGATATAGTGGTGAGAGAATGAAAAAAATGATACAGGCAGGGCTCATAGTGGTCTGGTCTCTTGTAAATAGTTGAAATGTGACCAAAAGCACACGAAAAAGTGACTAATATCACATCATGCCCGTTTTTCCTCTATCAATTTCCCCATCACCTCTCTGTTGCTTTGTTTCATCTTTTTTTCTTTACTTCCCCTTTCTTAGGTTTTCTAAGTATGCTTTGTATTTAAAGTAAGCAAACTTAGCAGATGTAACAAGCTTCTGAGTAAGTGGAACCAGTTCTGGGCTATTTCCGAATTTCTTCATCCCAGACATTATATATTTAACTTAGCATTGAGAGTTCTCAAAGCCATGCAATATTCAAATTCATCACCTACTCTTACGAAGAACATACTAGAAGCATAACACAAGACGAACATGATGAACCAGACAAACACACACAACGTTGAATGGAACGTTAACTACTTCGAGAGAAAACTAAAAGACTATTATGATAGAAGAAAGAATAGACACAGAAGGGTTCTCAACCCCACCTTGAGACTTAAGCATCCACCAACCATCCACTGTGCTTTAGAAAGAATAAAAGCTGAAGTGAGAATAAAGCTGACTGTTTTACATGTGGCAGCAAGTACTGAAGCTTTCAGAAGAGTAATGAGTAACAAGTTTCTGCCTTTTTCCATTTATTTTTATATTTTTCTTAGAAAACTGCCAATGCAAAACATAAATCTCACGAAAAAGTCACTTTACCTCCCAAAAAAGTTAACTTTTAGTGACAAACTTGAAAAAAAAAGTAACTTTTAGCTATAATAAAAAAAAAAAAAAAAGTGACTCGCTATGAGCCCAGTACAGGGGAACCTTGAGAAAATCCACCACAAGCCCACTTGGTGCGAGCTGCGAATACTACATCGATGGGATACATGTCAATATGTAAATAGATATTATCAAAAGAAGAATATATAACAGTAGCAGGCAGATAATTATGAAACTGAACCACACTTTTAACTCTTGTTGATCTCACAATGGAGAAGCAGATATTATAGAAAAATATTTAATATTTACATCTATTTAAATTGAAGATCAATTATATCAACATACAAAAAAATGTATACCTATATAATTAAATTATGAATTTGCTTTGGTCATTTTAAGTGTATATCTTGAATTTCTACACTCGAATATTTCAATTCTAAGAATCATGACTATCCGACGCCTATTTGGTGCATACATTGAATTATTAAAAATTGTGCGAAAAGAAGCTAATTATTTTCCATGAAGAATAATCATTTTATCTATAGAAAATAAATTAATTAATTTTCATTGACGCTTCGTTTACAATTACACATAACACAATGTATTAAACAAAAGATTAAAGCTTTAGCGTTACACAACAAATCCAATTACATATACAAAATTATAAAATTTCCTTCTTTATATTTGAATAAAAAGAATAAAATTTCTGATTATAAACTTTACATAACAAAACAGTGTAATAAAAAATTTAATGGAAAAACATTTGTTTCACTACTTCACACACCCACACACCACACCGACACTCAAGTAATATTTCCTGTACACAACGAAAACCACATTTGAATAAGACTATTGAATGAAAATGACGCCAGCAGAACGTTTATTTTTGTCTTAAAAACAGAAAAAATTGTTTTGGTTTCTCTTTTTAAGATTATGAGAAATTAGTTCTCATATGACTGATATAAAAAACATTTGCAGCATACAATTAATTTCACAAGATTGCAAAATAACCTGAACATAAATTGTGTGTGTGTGTAAATCAAGAGCAGTGTATACCAACGTTTCATTTGACATTTTTGAAGGTTTAATAAATTGCGCATTTTAACTAGTAATTGAATATTACATTCAAATGTTGCCCATCCTAAACCACTGCCATTTAAATGTATAATAGAAGTGGAAGCCCTACATTTTCATTCAATGCAAGTATCAGATCAAAATGAATTTCATACACGAAAATCAATAGTTTTGTATTCCTACCATAATGGTAGGTTTCTCTTACATATGACATAGCCACCATTCAAAAATATAAGGTACAACAAAGCGTTCTTAAAATCATATCTTTGAAGAAATCTATAAAACTACGTGTTATTCTTAATCAAAGATATTTTCAATTTAATGGAGGTTTCTACACTAACGAACTATCCAAGTCAAATCTAAATATTACAAGTTTGGATTTTTGCCTATTTTTTTTTTAAATATACCTAATCAGGAAATGTATCGTTGGACGTTCGAAAACGATTTATTAAGACCCTGGTACGGAGCATGGTGCTTTACGGATCAGAAACGTGGACATGGAGAAAAGCTGAAATATCCAAGCTGGAAGCATTTGAAATGTGTTGTTGGCGCAGAATGCTGCGCATTTCATGGATCGAAAGGAAAAGGAATGAAGACGTACTAAAGGAAGCTAATGAAGGACGACAGATCATGAAGAAACAGCATGCTTGGCCATCTTATTCGGCACTCCGATTGGATCACCGTGTTGATAAAGGGAAAGGCAGAAGCAAGACAAGTAAGAGGAAGAGCAAGAATAGAATATTTAGATGCATTTATGAAGAGATCTTATCAAAGTATAAAACAGTTCTCCCAAGGAAGAGAAAATTTTTAAAATTTCCATGTTCCCCATCAACCCATGGTTGAGGTGAGAAAGAGGGACATAATCATTAATTTAAACGGAAGTAAGCGAAATCTTTACCAAGCAAGATTATTTCTCTACTAAAAAATGGAGATGAAGTGTCTGTTTTAGGTAAAGAATAATGATTAGCTCGAAAGCTAAGAAATGTCATGCTATTTACTTGGTATTTCATACGTGCTATTATATTTTATATTTGCCAAAGTTAAATTTCAGAGCTTTTCTCCTTGTTTACTTAAGGTTATTTATCTTCCGTATCTGGAAACAACACAACTATTACTATTAACCTTAACGAAATAGACGTCTTCAAATATCTGAAGATGCAATATGCGAAGTTTATAGATTTCTTCAAAAATACCAGTTGTACACCGCGTTCATTTCTATATTCATGACATAATGAATGGTTCCTAGTACCAACATCCCTGTAAAGTCTTAATTTCGTTTTACTACCTACACACATATAAAAAGTTATTTCATTTACATGGAAGATATCGCAAGTTAATTACTACTGGTTACAGCCTAAGAGGCACATTTCTCAATCAATGAAAAATGTGACCAGTTAAACAAAATGTTTCTATATCAATTTTAAATTAAAATATATAATTTTTTTTTTTCTACAAGTTGTAACGTGTATTCAGTATCACAGAAATACCGATTTTCATTCCAAGGGAATCTGAACAATTGAAAAAGGAATGTTGATTAACAGAAAAAGCCAGCAAAGGAAGAGGAAATAAAACAAAGGGAGATGCTATACAAAAACTAAGTACTATCATACATTCAGCATAAATTCGAGTTAGCTTCGCAAATGGTAACTTCATTTTAAATATGATTAAGCAATTCATAATAGATTTTGTGCTTTTACATTTGTGACTGACAACTCACAACCCCTTCAAGTGCATACGTGCAAATTAAGATGAAGTAACTCAAACTTCCTATTTACATCACACAAATACTTAAATAAACTATATGTCACTTGCTGTAACCGACACAAAGAACTGATACACGGGACTTGATACACAACCACATAGCAGGTAGTTTTGACCCAACACGCAATAATTAAACATTTTCGTAACGAAATCTATACATAATACATATAATTTGTAAATATTTTTTTAACATTATAAGCTTTATTAAATACTGTATTAACGGGCTGGAATGCTTCATGTGTAACTGGCGCTGACAAGTTCTAAATTAAATTCTTAAAATACATCTGATCTTAGCTTAAGAAATCACAAGGTATAGAGAATTTACTCTTTTGTCGCATACATCTTTATATATATATATATATATATATATATATATTTCTCTATATATATTTTTATCTCTTTGTCAACATATTAACAGCATCAAACTTTAATAGGAAGTCACTCTCAAAGGCATTCCATTCTCACACTCGTAGTTAATCTCATTCACACTCTATATGTATATATAATATATATATAAAAACACATATCCTGGATTTACGCCACGAAACCGAAATGATCAGTCTATATTTTTAATTTGATTGTGATGTATATCATTCGATATGGTGAAGATTTCACCACATAAAGGGAAGAAAAATAATCTGAAAAAACACACATTCATCCACAGACTATCACAAAACCTTCCTCGCCTTTTTTCTTTTCCTTTTAATGAAAGCCCTGCAACCTGTGAAATATGAGGAAGATATTACTTGTCATTCAAGTGACTAATAAAAAATATTATTTTTTGCCCTTTTTTTATTTACAAATTGCTTATGAATTAGTTCGTTAGTTCTCTTCCACTGCAGCGCTTGTCCTGCTATCATCTTTGGTATTAATTACCTTTACATTGATTAGATACATTTCTTTATTAAGTTAGTGAACACTGTTTTTTTTTAGTGACGTACTGTACAGACACAAAACCCGTCCAAAGGTTAATCACGTACTCACTAACTGCAGATTGAGCTATACATTTTTCCTTTTATATGATAAATATTTCATCCTGATGAGATAGCATAAAGTCTGTAAACGTGTTGATTGGTCCAATTTGAGAAAGAGACATCTCTCGATCTTGGGACCAAACTAAGTTTGGACCAAATACCACAGCCAAATTAGAGGAAGTCATTTTGTTCAAATCACTACGATCCATTACCTATAAAAACATAGAGAACCAAATAAATACCTTAAAATACAAAAATTGACGTTAAATAGTGTTTATCATGAAAATTGAATAGTAGTCATATTAAACACGAATAAACGTATTTCCAATTCTTTTTTGACCAAAATTCAGGTACAAATATATATTTGTTATTGCGGTGTCGCTCAACAAATGAACGTGTGTACAAGGGTACCATAACAGTTGGATTGTAGTTGAAAATTTTCTATACAATCGTTACTGTGCATTGGGGTTGGATGGTTTAAACCAGTTTATAATGAAATAAATTTATGAGTAAAAATGGTGCAAATCGTGTGAACTTCATGGTGAAATTTCCTCGTATCTCAAACCATCTACAAGATCTTTTTTCATACATTACAAACCTATGAAAATGAATGTGACTGACTAATTGAAATCGAAACTATTTTTTTACATATGTATACGTATGAGTAGTGCAGAGTCAAATTGAACTCAGATTCGTGTTGTTATTCTCTTCTTTTAATGATATACAAATTGAATTAAGTTGCTTTATTTCTTACTCAGTGAACTAACTTAGATGTAATTAGATCTTCTGTATTCTGTAGTCTTTTGATTTGTCCATTTATTTCAGTAATGTATAAAACTGTGCAGTGATTTTGCTTCCAAAGTTGTGTATCTTTCCGCCCTTCTGGAGTGACTCTTAAAATATTCACAAGTATGCAAGATCAGTACAATGTATTTCTATCAGGTGTCCTCCGTGGATAACATTCATCACCTTGCTAATCAAGTTGTCCAGCGTTCGAAATGAACTCTTTTGAGTTTTACGTCCCATGGTTAAGCCGGCTAGGCTAGAGACGGTGATCATGAGAAATGAATGAAATGGTGGAATGAAGAAAGTGGAAAGAAACGGGAGAATCCGAAAGAAACCCACGCATATGATATCTGTCAACCACATAGTTCACTTGGCTCGAGCTGGGATCGAGCCAGGAACACCATGCACCAGAGATGAACGCTCTACCACTGAGCCACCGCAGCCCGTTCCAGCGTCCGAGTTCAAATGGAAGACAATCTTTTTGGTACAAACTGAGTAGTGATTCGTATCTCACTTTAAGATTAGGGTTGCCAGATTTTCAGAGGAAAAAGGAAGACCTTGGGATTTTTATGGGAAAAGAAACGGAAGATACGTGATATTGAGGATTTATATATAAAAAACATTTGGTTTCACATTGTAATGCAAAATAATCTTCATTAGACTGGAACATAAAACTTAAAAAAGTCATGTAGCTTGGATTTCACGTTAAGCCGTAAGTCTTCGTCTCATATAACCTCGGTGCTGAGACACGCTGAAGTCAAACTCAACCAGCCAAGTACATCACACAATATTTGTTGTCTTTTAACTGTATTTTAATGAAGATTGTATCTCGTAACAGTCCCACATCCTTTTTAATACGTTCAAAAATACTTGCAGGACATATGGAAATTCACAAGAATTTGGAGTTCTGCTTTCATTACTTGAGAGTAGCTTCTGTTCCTGACATCAATATATCACATTCGATCGAACTGTGAAATGATTATATGATGTTGATACACGAAGACTAAGATGCTAAAAGCAAATTATTCTTAATCATAAAGTTGGGGTCCCGGTTAGACAGGAGGTAAAAACTTTATGCATACTTCCGTGTACACAACCTGTTTTATTTTCTCTCTGAATACTAAGTTAACTTCGCCGGATTGCGTTGCTAACAGTTTGTGAGAATTCAGTTACTGTAATTAAAAAATAGCACTAACAAAATCGTGAAAAAACATTTTTAAAATGTCCACAACTATATTTCTATTTATTTATTCCAAAAATGAAGAAGTTGATTTACAGGAAAAATAAAATCGTATAATGTAAAATGTGCCAGAAAAACGTAAATCTTACAGGGAAAATGTAAGATATGGCAATCCTATTTAAGCTGTAGGTCCCACCATTCTTCACAAGCCCGTTACGATCAAACCAACTTCTCTCAATCAACATGTAATGTAAATAAACAAACGAAACCTACTGAAACCCAAAAAACTGGCTTAATTAAAAAAAAAAAAACTTTTTTGCCAACTCTACTGAGAGTTAACAAAAACGTATCGATGATTTTTTCCCCTTATACTCTACTAAAAAATATATTAAAAATATGCAAATGGTTATTATAACAAAAGTGGATTATGGAGGTATGTGGCAACATATAATGTGTCTTTTGGCCTATTTATGTTAATTTATAAAGTCGTTTCACATTTCGAGAACCTCCAATTTTTGTTTTCACAAAGAATGTGAGTTTTCAAATTTCTCTCGTATTCTCTACAATGGAAAGCTGATATTGCCCATTCAGTATTTACTTTTAGCTGATAATCAATTTTTCACAAATACTGAAAGAAATGTCAAGCGCTTACATATAGGAATTAGCACGCAATGTTACTGTATTTCATTTTTCAATTAATACGATTCTATACATATCATAAACTTTGTAAAACAGTTGAAAGTGTTAAATGTTAGGCTAGCTTTAGACGGAAGCATTTCTCGTAGCAAAAAATCGTATCATCGATATCCTACCGTCTAAAGTAGCAAATGTTAAAGCATTTCACATACTATGGCATATCTTGTCGATATTTCGTAGCATTTTCCCCAGAATTTCTCGTCCGATTGCAGCACCGTGGTGCGTTAAAAGGAAGCGAAAGATTTTCTGCCAAATATCCATTATCTTGCTTTGTGTGGGAAATTAAATTGTATTAAAGAAAACTGGGTTGAAGTAGGGATGCTATTATTATGTTGACTGAAAAATATGAGAAGCATCCTTATTTATACAAAGAACTTTTCTTCGGCTTCGTTATCCATACGAAGGAAGTTCCTGAATGCAATAGGATCCTCAGGCTTCAGTTCTCTCTCTACCAAAGAAAGAACTGAAATATTATCATCCCTCCGCAACAACCAATTCTTTGCCCACATACTTCTTTGTGGTTTTCCTTTTTTAATATAACCGGCGAGAACTGTTGTTACAACCACTACAGCTTTAGCTACCTCACGCTTTAGTTTCGGAGCCTTAATTGCGCTCTTCCCCAGTGATTTGTTTGCTACGTCACAAAAAGCTTATCAAATTGCTACCGTGTAAAAGCACAATATACTTTCGATGCCATAGAATATTATACGAGATTTTTGGCAGCACATCTATTACGAGAAATCCTACAATGAATGCTTCCGTCTAAAATTAGCCTTACACGCAGTAGGACAAGGAAAAATATTTTGAAAATTCTGAAAATTGAAAAAAATGCAACCTTACGTAACCATTCTCCCATCTTCTACACACAGAAAAACTAAAGAAGGAAAAATTTTATTTATTTTTACTACAATATTTCTTTAACGTATACCTACTGAAAGATAGTGCAATTACTTTATAGATAAAGATATGATACAACGTTTATATCGTTATTTAATGTACGAACTCCTAAGCTTTTGATCCAGTTCAAAGATCTTTAACAGGCGCCGAGAAAGTATTTCATGCCATGGCCTCCACGCTCTCCTGACCTAACCCCATCTGCGTACTTGTGTGTGCGTGTGTGTGTGTGGAACGGGGTTATGTGAAAGATTCAGTGCTCACACCTCCTCTACTACAAAACCTGCCAGAACTGCGAGCCCACATCAACCATGCTTTTGAACTCATTGATAGGAACATGCTGCACCGAGTGTGGGAAGAACTTCATTTTTGGCTTGATGTCTGTCAAATCACTAAGGGAGCACACATCGAACATTTGTAATTAATAACAAATTTTTGAGTTTTTCTGTGTGTTTGAAAAAAATTATCGCAATATATACAGTAATACAATTATAGAACTGTGAAATCGCTCCAATCATTTATAATAACCCCGTACAACTTGCAAGCAATAATAAAGTTATGGGGGGAAAAATCTGGCGAGAATCAGACGAAGCAAGGTAATTTCAGAACTTTACACCGAAACTGAGTAGGTTCACAGATGAACTCGGATAAGAACACACAGGCGCATTTCATGGAGTTCACGGAGTCCTATTGGGAGCAAAGAGTTCTCCTACGTGAATAATATAAAGCAAGAACTTAGGGAAGTGGATAATAATAGCCAAGGCTGAATTCAGATTCAAGAGCGGATGGCGATGACGCTTCCAATTCCTTACGCCGCAATAACAACTGGGAATACTGAGCGTTGCCAAATAATTATATATATATATTAATTTATTAATTAAAGGTTTATTTGATAATTTGTAAACGACTTAGGGTTTCGAAACTCGATATAAAAGCAAAGACGGATGAAACACGGAAAGCTATTTTATCTGATACTTTGACGAGTGTTTAATACTAAATTATTAGATACCTAAAATATAATGCAATCTTTACCTGGGATTGAGACTTATGTACCCTTTATTAGTGTTATGTTTCTAATAATTAAACGTGTAAAAAACATTCTATCTGTATTTTTTAAATCTTTATGTTGATATTGTATTTATTTATAGCCACGAACAGAGTCAAAAGCTTCGTGGTTCGTATATATATATATCATAACGGAACTTGGATAAATAGTGGACTAGCACGTGTTTCATGTGTAATAAGACAAAAACGTATCATGGTTCATCTATACATAAGGAATTAAAAGCTAGCAAAAGCTTACCTTCGATAAAAAGTGAACAATATATTTTAGAACAGCGTAATTATCTTCAGGTAGCTTTTCAAGTATTAATATTTTGATCGTTCGTGGCCTTTCGTCCTTCGGTATACCTGAAATAACAATACATCATTTGCTGATTATTAGAGAATACATTATTAAATAAAATATTAAAACGTAATACTAATTTACGAAGAATTAGTACGTACTAGGTTACTATGGAATTAATAGACACAGTAGATATGCATTCCCTCACAGCGAACAATCTAGCTGCTAAGTGCATTCGCATTTATTTGTACAACAAAACAAGCACAATAGTTATTTTACGTAAACTGCACTATACAAATGAAACAAGGCTTTGTTACTTTACGTCTGTAATGATTAACTTATCCAATACATTTCGGACATTTCCATCTCTGGGTTTATAACTACCTCTTCTTGAACGGGTGCATAAGGTTCTGTCATACATCTTTTATACTGTTAAGCAATATATCTAACTTAGTACTTCAAAATTCTGCTGATATTGTTTTAATTTGAAATAACTCTATATGTAGCAAACTCATGTAGGTATGGTGAACAATCGAAGAGAAGAATGTGCTCCTCAACACGTCGCATTGTTCCTATTTCACTCTCAAAACACCAATTACTGCCAGTGATTATGTGATCAAGTGTGTGTTATGATACAGATGCTGCCAGTCTTATATCAATACACATGACCGGACCTGTTCAGACGTGGTTTGTGGAACACCCGGTTCAATTTCAAAACTTTCCATTGTACTATCAAACACTTGTGGGCAGGTTTAGAAAAGGAGTTCGGTGAAGATATCCTCTTTTCGTTATCGCTGATGCATTGTATGAAGAATGGTGCTCCCATTCACGAGTTATACGCCTCATTTCTCAATGAATACAAGATAAAATGATCCAACGCTGTATTATTCACATCAGTTACATTCTGTTAAGGTGTTTCCATCATTGTGTAATTTTGTTTTCTTCATCATAACGCGGAAAACGCCTTTAACACACTTCAAGTTCACAGTTTACTTTCCCGTATTACTTACCTCAATGATGTTTGCTTATGCAACACAAAACGTCCATGTTTACAAACTAATAGCCTACGATACACTGCAGTACAGATCTAGACCAAAGATGACGAACTAAATGTTAATAAAAAACATGATTTTCATAAGTTTAAACTTACTCTGAAATTGAGTTATTTCATCATACAGATCGAACGTCATGAGTGGCTCCTCTAATTCTCGTAAGAATTTCTTCAGAATGACCGCAGCTAAGTGCACATTACCCTCGAAATCTATTTCCTGTCCCTGGTTGAATTTCGTCTGGTATTCTTTGACTAGAGTGGCACTCGCTGACCTCCGAAAAAGGCCTTCGGTTTCCAAGGCTGAAAAATACATTAAGAGGGTATCACTACAAACAAAGATTCATTTTCGATTATACTTGGTGAGCTCTAAAATCTTCCTCGGTTACTAATTTAAAGATAATGTTATTGCGTGATTCCAATATTCCCCAAAACGTAACGTTTCCAAACAGATTTCTATTATTGCTAGTTTGTTTCTTGAAGTTTAGCGTCCCTTTACAGCGACGAGGTCATATGAGACGTGTATCTACACTTTCAAGAGGAATTGAAAGCACTGTAATGTGTTTAAATTTTATGCTCCCGAGAATTGAACCTAGGACCTTATCAGTCTGCAGATCTGCAGGGAGGTTCACATAATTAGTAGTGGATTCCATTATGTTTTATATATCAACTACTGGAAAGGAATTTGAGGTATTGTATTAATTACTTTTGCATGAAACTACTGTTCAAAATCTCTTGTCGTCGCGAATTCTGTCGAAGAATTTGAAGCTTAAAATATATAAAACAATAATCATGCCTGTTGTTC
The DNA here is from genome assembly GCF_964235325.1 of Thermobia domestica. Lineage (NCBI taxonomy): Eukaryota > Metazoa > Arthropoda > Insecta > Zygentoma > Lepismatidae > Thermobia > Thermobia domestica. The sequence continues at coordinate 1,606,970 of NC_137463.1, forward strand.
TGTATAGTTGCGAAACATGGTCACTTACTCTGAGGGAAGAACATAGACTGAAAGTATTTGAGAACAGGATCCTGAGAAGAATATTCGGACCCAAGAGGAACGGGAATGGGGAATGGCGGAAACTTCATAACGAGGAACTACATAATTTATATGGTTTACCCAACATTGTTAGGGTCGTCAAGTCTAGGAGGCTTAGGTGGGCGGGTCATGTAGCTAGAATGGAAGAAAGTAGAAACGCTTTCAAAGTCTTGACTGGAAGACCAATCGGAAAACGACCATTAGGAAGACCTAGGCGCAGGTGGGAGGGTAATATTAAGATGGATCTCGCAGAGATAGGAATACAAAGTAGAAACTGTATGCAATTGGCTAAGGATAGAAGTCAGTGGAGAGCTTTTGTGAACGCGGCACTGAACCTGCGGGTTCCATAGGCCATAGAGTTAGTTAGTTAGTTAGTTATGAAACTACTGTTGGAAAAGTATGTCGTCAAAAATAAATAAATAAATAAACTAATAATAATAAATAAAATTTCTAGTTTGCGTCCTACAGCTTTGCCCAGAAATCAAAAGGAGATGAATTGTTATAAAGTAATTGGTAGAATGACAATGTGGAAGGAGACGAGGAAAGCCACGAACACGATGTTGTTCACCACAAACTTATCTGATCTGAGATCGAACCAGAGACCCTCCAACACCACTCTGCTACCGTAACGCTCTAAAAGTTTCGTGTTGAGATGCTTCGTTGGACTGGAGTTTAGAGTTTCTACCGGCTCTAATGCTACTCGTATATGGAACGTAGACCTACAGTTTAACAAGGGATTCGAACCACATGAGCTCGCACTGGGAATCGAACCCTTCTCTTCCGCGCCAACGGTGTATAAACTACTCATATAACTAGAAGGAGTTTCTCGTCTGATATTTCAAAACTTGCATTCTTTTGGAACGCTGTTTCTTATGGACCTACCTGTCCATTTTCTTCACGTATACGACGATGTTTTTTATGCATCGGAACGTTAGCTCCAACATGTGATATGACTGCAGCGCATTTTTTCTTCACGGTTGAAAAAGACGAAAGTCAGCCGTTGAAACAGTAGCTATTCTTAAAATATTGTCGTTTACAACTATCGGTTTAAGAATAGTTATTATACAGTCAATATGGTCTGAATGATTGAGCACCCACCTCATGACTGAAAATGCGGACTTGGAGGCATGATGGTTAGCGCACGCACACCACAGTAAACTGGAGACCTAGATTCAATTTGCGGTCCAATTGTAGATATTTTACTCTTTGAATTTCGATTCGAGTAGCTCAGTGGTAAAGCCTTACCTCTGGTGCGTGGGGTTTCTGGTTCGATTTCCAATCAAGTTTGTGGTAGACAACATCGTGTCCGTGGGTGTTCTCTGGGTACTCCCATTTCCTCCCACACTCTCATTTCACAAATTCTTCCATCGTCAATTAATTGCCTTAATCATCCGTCTCCCTTAGTCTAAAGGGCATAATCGTGAAAGCTTTTGAATTTAGATGAAAAATATTAACACTTACGAAATTCAGAGTAAAATACAAGTGGATATCACGTGATTCCTTATTACTCCTGATACTCACCATCCGGTTGACTAAGGAACTCTACGCACTGCCTTACAACGGGAGGTATCGTTTCATTGTTGTTATGCTCCTTGATGAACTGAAGCGATACTCCGAATTGTTGTGTCGGAAGTCGTGTGTACGACTTGAAATTTTGAACCTGCTTCGATATTGGCGATTGCTGAGGTCCCCGGTTATTCTTCTGACATAATCTTTCATCGTGACTAGAAGAAAAAACAAAAACATCAGTCTCATATTTGCCATCAATGCAACATACAACATAACAGTACTTCTACAACAAACAATATTTGCACAATTGAGAAACTCAAAAAGTAAAAATGTATTGAAATAAATTACGGAATCGTGGTATGTCGTATATCGTCCTATTGACAGCTTACTTTTTACGAAATTCGGAATTTTCAGCCTTGATTTGTATAATATTAAAAACAGATGGATATATTTTAAGAAAGTTTAAAATATGGTAGGCTCTATATATTGACTGCGAAGAGTCCATGCGATCATTGACTGACTTGCCTTTGTACTTTAAAAATTGTTTGTTTTCCATCTCCTTGTTATACACATAGTTATCAAAGAATGGGAACACCATGTGCTGCAACGTAATCTTTGTAAGTTTGTAACACTGATCATTCGTGTATTGAGCACTGCCTTCCATTAGTAACTTATTCTGCTGGGTAACAGTAAAAAATCTGTGTTTTAATTATACGTTCCACGCATAGTAGGATTCGTAGAGCAATAGCTAATTCTTGATATTAGAAAATGAAAGACGTCCTTTTCGAAGAGCGCTGTTAGTTCGTGGAAGTGTATCCACGACTGTTAGGGAACAAGTTTAAGAGCCCAGAATGGAGCTAAGTTTCCAACAACAGATCTGGATATGTATGATGGACGCCAAAAGAACCTTTTGTTCACAACTGTTTACATTCTATTGTTATGTTTGCGGTTTGTGCTTTCGCTGCTAGTGTATAACTTTGATGCACGTAGTCCGGTTCAATCCGCCTCCTCTAACCTAAAAGGCATAAACGTGGGACGTTAATGTAAAATATTTCATTTTTATGGTCGTTTCACTGTGTCCTGTTGATTATGTTATTACTCTCAAGGAACGCATTATGAGATTCTATGATAACGATATTGTTCCCTTTCCACATGACAATACAGACAGCCGACTGTTTACACGTATCAGGATAAAATCAACACATCCCCTGGTCAGATCAAACTCACCAACTTCAACATTACTGAACCTCTATGATCAGTTTTGGAGGGAATTTCCTCCTCTTATCATTACTAACGCAAGTGGGTCCACTATTTCTCTGCAGATGATTCACGAGCTAAAAGCACGTCCTATTAAATGCTTCAAAAACAAAACTTACTACAGGCTAATGGTGGTCTAATGACGTATTAATAAGCTGAACTGCATTTTCTTACTGTATTCCCATTATTTTGATATCTATCTATAGGCACTTAATATACATAGGAATTTGATCGCTACACTCCACAAATTATCCTTTAAATGCATTTTTACACTACAGTCTAGTACATAATAATACTTACTCTAAGACTTGTTGAGGTATCCTTATTTGTTTTAGATGAAGATGTTGTTCTAGCTCATGAAGATAGTTTACATACATAACCTTCCGCCCAAACTTCGCACTATAACAAAAACAGAATACAAAAGTAAAAATAATGCAAATTCAACTATTAAATGCACAAACATATGCTCGCTGAAATTGCAATTCCTCTCATCACAAAACATTCCCTTGTATTTGAGGTAGAGAAGAAATGCTTCGGGAAAAAAAGAATCTCAAGCCTTTTTTGCTTGGGAAATTTTGGGCCTACTTGAACATTTTATTTGAATGAAGATATATCAGCACATCGTTTCTCTTCCCATTATAAAACGAAAATACATTCAATTACCTTATTCTGAAGAGAAGAGATTTAAAAGAATTAGAAATCAAACAAACTGAACATTCGATAATAAAGAAAAGGTCGACAAACGCGGACTGAACATACAACTCACATTAATTTGCTGAATGTTATAAGAGCATTTTTAAATTTGGTATCCACTAGAGGAAAACAAGCTGAGACTTGAATAAGAAATCATAAAATAAAAAGCGAAAGTTTAACATTTTCCCTCAAAAAACAAGCCGGCTTCTTCGCATCTAATTTCGGGTAACTTACTACAACAAACCATTCAAATTTAAACATTAAAGTTTTACTTTAAGCCAACAAATATAAACTTCCAACTTCGTTTTATAGCATCCATTTAGAAATTCTGCACTTACCATTATCAATTAATAAAATTATTACAAGAGGCTCTTGTTTGTAGTTAATATTAATTCCGTTCCTGTACGACTGGAAAATTAAATGAAAACAAAACAATGGGAAATATAAATACTGGAGGCAAAATTATACTGTACCCCGAAAGAAGTGCTCCCCTTTTTCAAATATTTTTTCACATTCAAGATTATTCAATCTACAATACCCATGAAAGTTGGTAATGGAAGCTGCATGAAGATCTATTTTATAAATATTTTTTTTTTTTTTTTAAATATCTACTTTGTCCCTACATTGTGAAGGACTTATTACATACAATCGTCGAATTTTCACTGACTGCGACCGATGTCACGGTCCTGTAATCCAGTTTGTCTGGAGGCGAGATCGGGAACAGCCTATAACGTGGGGTTAATCTTACACGGTGATCTCCCCCAGATTCAAACCCCGTTGTCGTTCGGACGTCACGTTAATAGTACGTCCTAACCTTAACGACTCAAATTCGACTTTTTACTGCCTTCACTAGTAGCATTGTGAAGACACGTACGAAGAAAGGGGTTAGTAGGGATTGGATGTATAGGAAATATATACAGGGTGTTTCAAAACAACACAGACAACGTTTGAGAGGTGATTCCTGACACCAAGATAAAACGAAAAGTATAGACCAACCTGGGTGCACAAATGCTTCCTTTCGGAGTAGGCTGCTGAAAACATGAAAAAAAAAATAACCTTAAAGGTTCATAGCTCCAAAACTATTGGACCTACCGTAGTCAGATCAAGACTTTACTTAGGAACTAATATGTTTGCTATCCAAATATCCATGTTTCACAATCCTGTGTTACTCATGCAACAATTTCGTGTAGAGGGTGTTTGGCTACGGGCATGTAATTTGAAGTACCTCTATAAAAATTGTTGTGGAAGTACCGCAGGATTCTGAAACCTGGATATTTGGATAGGGCACATACTAGTTTCTAAGTGAAGTCTTGACCAGAGTAAGGTGGTCCAATAGTTTTGGAGCTATAAATTTTCAAAGTTCATTTTTTCATGTTTTCGGCAGCCTATAACTCCGAAAGAAAGCATCTGTGCACCCAGGTTGGTCTACACTTTTAGTCTTATCTTAGTGTTAAGAATCACTCCCAAACGTTGTCGGTGTTGTTTTAAAACACCCTGTATACTAATATAACTAGACCATTCCTACATGAAAATAAAATGAAATCTTTGAGTTTTACGTCCCACGGTTATGCCGGTTAGACTAAAGGAGACGGTGATGATGAGTAATGAATGAAATGGTGGAATGAAGAAAGTGGGAAGAAACGGGAGAACCCCGAGAAAACCCATGCACACGGTGTTTGTCCACCACAAAGTTCACTTGGCGGGGGCTGGGATTGAACCCGGGACCCCAAGCACCAGAGGTGAACGCTCTACCACTGAGCCACCGCGGCCCCTTATTCCTACATGAGTTAGCCTCACCGCCATGTTTTTCTTACTTGTCTTCACAATGCTAGCAAAGTATCTAATACATGAATAATAGCAGAAAAGAACATAGGGATTATGTTTTGAGTTTATCTACATACCGAAACTCCCTCGTCTTTTAGCCCATGGCTACACGGTTCACCTACAAATAGATTATACATGGTCAGTAAATCGACTCCCAACACCATTAGTAACCTCTAAATTCACGTAGCTTCCCAACCACCTCACTATGCTGAGTAAACACCAAACATTTTGCAGCACAGCAGCACTCAAATCTGGAACTACGTATACCAAAGACATAAAAATATAGGTTCATAGAAAGGATACCATACCTTTTCTAAACCACATACATTTATACGACTTGTAAATGACACATATAGACTACTTACCTAATAGCAGGTTTAAAAATCTGCCAAACTAATCTGATGAAATTCGTCGGGTGGACTAGATATAAAGCTTTGAGATTTTTCTTGTACTTTCGGTCGAACGCTTTGTATGCCTGCCATAGCCATGACAACGGAGGCTTGTTTTTACTATTCAGTCCGTAGTGGAAATAAACAAGACTATAGTCCTCTTCTACATACTTATCCAATGTATACATCAGGTACCTGGAACACAAAGTCTTACATTTCATTCGCATAATTCCACACATCAAATGAATGCTATACAAACTATTAAAATAAAATTTTATAAATGTGAACCTTATCTCTAAGGGTACCAATAATACTTTTCAGAATACCAATAGTGATCGTAACTAGTTAGTTTGACAAACTAAAATGGTTTAATATACAAGGTGTAACAAAAAGATCGGGACAGTGCAATATCTCGAGCAAATACATTTCCGATTCAAAACACACAAAATATGTATCCAATATTTTGAAAAAAATCTATTGAATTAATATAAAAAGAATTGTCTCTTTCCTTAACAGGGAGGAAACAGCATTTTTTTAAATTATTATTATGTAAGTGTATTTCTCGAGATATATTGTTTATCAACCTCTTGTGACACAATGATAATTCTTTTTTTATGCGAATATAGCGCTATTTAGGGGAATAACGAAACAGTGTTCCAAGTAAAAGTTACGTATTTTCGGTCACAAAATCCGAATCTGCAATGAAAATAGGGGGTTTCATTGGTTTCATTTGAAGTTTTAAAGTTGCCCCCTTCTCTCCCCTCAGGGAGGGGCAACTTTTTAAAAATACTGAACACGTATTTCTTCTTTTTTTTTTTAATTGCAAGTATATTTCTCGAAATATTTTGATTATCAACCTCAGGTGATGTACTATGATGTTACTTTTTTGTGATTACAGCACCATCTAGGAGGAAAACAAAAAGTACTTTAAGTAAAAGTTACGTATTTTCGATCGCAGAATCCGAATCTGCAATAAAAATAGGGGTTTTCATTTGAAATTTTAAAATTGTCCCCTAATCCCCTTAAGGAAGGGGAGTAATTAGTTTTTACGCTAGTTGAATAGATCTTTTTAAAATATTGAACACATATTTCGTGATTTTTGAGTCCAAATGTATTTTTCTGGACATTCCACAGTCCTGACTTTTTTGTTACACCCTACATAGTGAATAGAAGAAAATTATTTTCTCCCCATATTGTCCTAAGGTACGAAATTAAGTTTAAAAATGTGAAAAATACGAGCTGGACGTTTCGTGCTTACCGTGGTAGTGTGCTAACCACTATGCTGTCAGTCGAATTCCCGAATAGCCAAATCCTTTACATTTGAAGTTGCTTCTCAAGACATTCAGCAGCATCAACTGTTCGGAAGTCTGTTCGCCTTATATCGGACCAACTGTGAAGGATATTTACTTACGGAAAACATCGCTACCACCCACCACCCACGTGTCATAATGGATTGCTGAAAGTATTTTGCATTCATTTACACGTCTTTATCAACCTTGAATTCAGGCTTCCATGCATAACTGAATCTCGTAACAACCATAATCTCTATTTTCCGGCAGCAGCAAACGAAATTGCAGCTGCTTTTGACATCACTGTATGTGAGGTGGATGGATGCTTTATTCACTGTGACGACTGTTTGCCACTGGAACACGACAGGTGCTTTCTATACAATATCCTGCGGTTTGTTTTCCGTCCTGCAATGTGGAGCGAGATCAGATGATTTGCGCGGGCCTTAAGAACCGATTACAAATACTGTATTCGCCACTGAAGTACTCAACTGTAACGCTGGTCTATCGCACATTGGGTTGGTATATTTTCCTGGTACACCAATTGGCGGACCCTTTACAACTGCAAGTGCCACTTTCCTTGAAGGTCTCTCTTACTGGTGTTTTTTGTGGACGACTGTTTCGACAAGGGCTCCTGCCTGGTATTCGTAACGGGCCATAATAGCTTTCGCAGTGGTTGATCCGATTGTAAAGCGGTAAAGCCATTTATCCGACACTTACAATGCGTATGTACCAAAAACGAGAATGGAAACGGGCCATGACATACCAGAAACGGTTTCAGTTGAGCGCCATCTATGACACCTACCTACGATTTCTGACACACTACTGCTCACGATACCAGATGCGTCGTTCTAACATCATTTCCCAGACAGCTGTGGCATTCCAAATTCGGTTCAATACAAATTGAACAATATTTTGTGCGTTCAAATCATCCAGTGTCTATATTCTTGAATACCTTACGTTATACGATAAATAGAGGAAAACAACTGATTTTTTCACACCATATTCTCCAACGGTGTGAAATGATAACTTTCGGGTTTGTTTCCTATGATTGTACAATTTAGGCGGATGATTAATGGAAGTGAATGATTATGAAAAACTGTGGAATGAGAATGTGTGAGGAAACAAGAATCCTGAAAAATCCATCAAAAGGTACCATGACCTGGGATCTAACTAGAGAGCTGTCGCACCAGAGGTAATCCTTTTAATACTGAACCGCCGTGCCCTCTAAATGAACTGATGACTGAAAGTGTGTGACTGTTCGGGAAGCGGACTATATAGCCAGAGCACCGGGTTTGATTTTCCAGTTTTCACTCACTGAATTTCATACTTGTTTACAAGTATGAAGAAACGTATTCTAATATCAGATCATTATACGACGAAAAAAGTTGCTAGAAGAAAGGAGAAATAATAAATTAAAAAAAAGAGAAAAATTTACGTACGTGTAATATGGAAAAAACAAACTAAAATACAAAATTATGTTGCGTAACGCGAGTAACTGGTTTCACACTAGGTAAAAAAAGAAAAAAAACTATATATATATATATATATATATATATATATATATATATATATATATATATATATATATATATATGTCTTTTCAGTTTTATTAATTTAGCTTTATCTTATTATGTTTTATTAACTTTCATTTACTTATATTAACACTCTTTTTGAAGTCCTCAGTTTGGGAAAACGTACTCTGAAAAGATAAGTAAATAAAACAATACAATTCGTCTCAAAGGACACAATGACACAGAACTGAAGTGAAAATTACGATAGTGCTAATATTAGTGGTTATTTTCTATTCATTTGTAGTAGTGGAATGTACATACGTATATAGGTTTCCTAAAAAGCTGCCAGGAACTGCCATTGAAATTATAATTTGTTCAAAATGGACTCGTATGCTAAGTGATATTATAATATATTACGGTAACGTTTCATGGATGCGAGTTACTTCAAGAAAGTGATTGGATCTAACTGTATAGGGTGTTGAATTTAATTGACAATGAGAGTGGTTTCTAGAATATACGGACACTATTTTCTATCTACAGGAAAAGGAACACTATTTTGAATGAAATTATAGTGATAGTCTTAGCTCACATGGTACATATATGGGATTATGTTCACAGAGGTAATTGAAATATTATAGAAACCGAATCAAACCAGAACCAGGGTGTCCACACAATTTGGCCAAAAAAATTCGCTGACTTTTTCGTGACTTTCCATGAACAAAGTTCCATTGAATAATTTAAAAATAACAAAGAAAGAAACAAACTCCAGTCTCCACCTTCCTCATAGCTGGCCTTGTGCTCTCTCCACTCTGTTTCTTTCTTTCTACACTTTTCTTTAACAAAAGAATGTAAATTTACAAACATATGCATTAGGCAGATATAACACTTACTATTTCATAAATTCAATAACTGGACAATGGACCTAAATCAATTTTTCCCTGATTATCCCTCACAAATCCGCCATATCCCTGACTTTCCCTAATACATTTTTACTTCCCTGACTTTCCAGAATGTGGACACCCTGAAGAATGGAGCTCGTGGTGTAAAGTGGGTTTAGGTTTATCGATATTTCGGTAATTCGCCGGGATCGTAACACTACAATTTATGGATACGAAAAAAATATCACACAATACTTTCAACAAAGTAAATACTTTCAAATATCTAGGAATATATCAGCAGACCAAAGCCATATCCACAAAGAAATTAAATGTCAATTGAAAACAGGGAATTCGTGTTATTATTCAGTTCAAAAATTTTCTCTTCGCAAATTCTGTCGAGGAATTTGAAGTTTAAAATATACAAAATGATAATTATGCCTATTGTACTGTATAGCTGAGAAACATGGTCGCTTACTCTGAGGGAAGGACGCAGACTGAGAGTAAAATTCTGAGACTAATATTCGGACCCAAGAGGAACGGGAATGTGGAATGACAGAAACTTCATAATAAGACATTCCTTATTTGTGATATAAAAACAGAATTATAAATCCAAGTACTTAATCTTTCGGACAGGAATACTTCTAAGCACGAAAGACAATAAGAAGTGAGAGTGAAAGCAATCATATGATCAATTTTCATTCTAAAATAAAGTTTAGAAAAAAAATTAGCTAACAAATAAGGTGAAAGTGAAAACATATATTATTGAAACGGAAGGCCTTGGTGAAGGTGAAAATAAACAATTTCATAAACAATCCTATTTTCATGGCCTTCAATTCCGTAAACAGAAAGAAACAAATAGAAAATGAAAGTGTGTAAGAAAGGACTATAAAAACCCTGGACAATTCTACCAAATCATATCATTGAGTGAATCCCATTCTGCAATATTTATACAGCGAGAAACTGTCGAACTTGGTCTAGTGTTGGTGGTGTGCATATAACTATGGACTACCATCAGATGTCAGTAGGCTTTCATGAACTCTGTTGGTATTTGCAACGAAATGACACACGACAGACTTTGCCTCATAAGCAGAATATGTACCCGTGTTGTTCAAGATCACACATGTGATCTCTTTACCTCATGCACGTATACTTCGTGCGTGATAAGTTTCCATATAAATCTATGGTGAAGATAATTCAGTATGTATTTAATCCAATAAAACCTCTTTCGTAATATTTATATGGAAATCAGTTAGTTTTCTTCCATCATTTAATCGTTTTTTAAATGTTTTAATAACGAGGAACTACAAAATTTATACCGTTTAACAAACATTGTTAGTCAGCAATTTCAGGAATCTCAGGTGGGCAGGTCATGTAGTCAGAATGGAAGAAAGTAGGAACACTTTCAAAGATTTAACAGGAAGTACAAACAGGAAACGACCTTTAGGAAGATTTAAGTGCAGATGGGTGGACAATATTAAGATGGATTTCACATATATAGGAATACTAAGTAGAAAAAGAACAAAAGTGAATGCAGCGCTTTTGTGAACGCGACACTGAATGTTCGGGTTCAATAGGCCATAGAGTTAGTTAGTAATACAAAAATTCTGGTATTCACAAATACCGATACCGGTTTTGGTATTTTTAACAGTCCTATCCCATACCCGAAGCTCAATTATAAGTGATGTTCCCGGATAAGTCAAACACATATCGTTCAAAAATATCCCGAAATATGAAAATGGACGGCACGTTACGGGAAAGATAGGCAGCGTAATGGTTAGATTCGAGACTTGCAAAGTAGAACGGAGATCAAGCTTCAATCCTCGAACCAGTCGCAGCTTTTCTTTTCTTGTCTCTTTCGATTTTATTAAGTCATTAACATCTCTGAAATATGATTTATTCAGCTAGTCTGTAAAGTAACGTCTGCAATGCTAGCAAAGCAGTCGTGCATTATGGTACATTTAAATATTCGCAAGTCAGGCGTTTGTGATTCCTCCCTATGTAGCGGATACGAAACTCAGTTCCTCTGCTCTGGAATACTTAAAATTAAAACACCACAAAAATAAAACGAGTGCATTACCTCATAAATCTAGCATGATCCAATTCTTTATTACTTGGCAGTTTGCACGCTGAGACTACAATAACTTTCCTCCCATACGTATCATCACCAACCACCTCCACGATCTCATGTCTCGCAATGTCACTGAAGTCCTCCTCGCCTTCTTGGAATGGATAGGTTAGACTGTCGTAACCTGGGACGATAGCAGTGTTCGCTAACTCCTCTTCGAAGTTCTCTTCTATCGTCCCGTCTGATACAGGGGATTCCAGATATTCTGCATTATCTGTTGGATCGATCTCGAGATCTGAAATAATAACACTTTTTCACTGTCTCATATACAACATCACAAACGAACCATACAATACACTAAACCAACATACAACAAACACTTCAAGCAAACGTAATACAACGTAAGACATTACAAAAATTACACAAACATAGTAGAAGTGGGTTATAACAATCACTAGAATTAGTTGGTAAGGAATACAAATCATTGGCAGCTTGTTATTACGGTGATAAATCTTTCAGTTCTATAATCCATACAATTAGTTGGTTAGATAGCTAATCAGTAAACCAAACAGCAAACTACATAGGAATACCTTCACAATTACAAAGTAAGAAAATCAAACGGAAATACAAACATTATTAACAGTAACCACATCCACTGATTAGGAATACTATATTTTCTACTATTTCATTCCATACTAATTCATGCTGAAATACAATCGAAAAATAAAGCAGCAAAAGACAAAAGGTTATCCGGTGCGGTTGCAATCCATAAAAGAACTATGATTGACAGGCAGCTTTTACTTGAGTGAAGTGAGACTCCAATCGCCATTGTTTCTGGTTCTCTAGGTTGCAATTCGTTACCTCTTAAATCAAATTGATTGTGTTCTGATGTTGACCCAACATCGAAAATTCTATGCCTTTACCAAATGAAATTTCACACAATCCCTCCCTTCCACCATGGTTTTGCTCTTTAGGTTAAATGAGATGGATCATTATCAAAGTGAGCGTAATGAAAGAATTGGTGGAATGAGAATGGGAGGAAAAGGAAGAACCCCGAGAAAACACAGAGACACCACTTGTATGGCCGTGGATCCAAAGATGCGTGCTATTCTCAACTGAGCCATCGTGGTCTCCGGTAGTCAATTCAGTTTGAAAGTTTTCCTCCCTACATTTCAGAAGCTGGCCTCTGGTTGATGGACCATCACTGAATTTAGTGTATTACAGTAAATATTTACAGTGTAGACGTATTTCACATTGTCAGACTGGATAATGTGCTTGATTAAAAGTACAGTACTTTATTGCTCCTCTTTCATTCGTAATGTAATTGATTAGGATTAGGAATTAGATTTCTGGGCTGTCAGCATCTATGGCCATTTAGCCCGTCATATATATATGAGGGATGACGTTCCTTTGGCGGTCACACTATCCGATGAAAGGGAAGGAAGAAAGCGGCCTGGGACCATTGTTAGGTACCATCTCTACAGCTGCCTGGTATGAATAAGGGAAACCCACGAAAGACCTCTCTCAAGATGAATGGCCTGAAAAAGCTGTTACACACTTTTTTTTATCGTGTCCCCAACGGGAATTGAACCCGGGACCGCTCGCATCAAAAGCGAGAGCATTAGTGACTACGCTACGCGGGACCACAGTAATGTAATTAGGAACGACTCAGCATCGGAACTTAGCTGAGATAAACGGCAAAATAGGATCTATGTTCCCCCTTTTGATCCATTAAAACGAGGAATGCGTATATGTGATAACTATTTGTGCAGCACTAATATACAACAGATAAAAGGAATTTCTTCTTTGAAATAAGAAGATATAGATAAAGAAACCGGTTCCATTTGGAGTTTAAATAAAAGGAAAAAGAAAAGTCCGTTTATAATTCACTGTTTATAACCTCTGTACTTCAACCTATCCTTCAGTCAAACTTTGATGTATGTGTTGTTCATATTCACTCCACAACTAAACCGAACGTAATACAAAATCTACGTGCAACATTAACTACCTTTTGATATGTACGTAAGCTTTGATTATAAATTACCCTATCTGTAATATTAAACGCGATTTAGTCTTGCAATACACTGGACTAACTGAAAGAAAAATTATCTTCGAATTGTCCACATTAATTGTGACTAACTAACGCGTATAAAGTTAAGTTTCAATAGACTATCACTATACTACACAAGTTTCTACACTTACAATAACTGTTCTTCTCGATACTTTTCATACCCTAACTATTCGCGTCAATTAGTTTTCTAACTCAAGCCGAACATAGTTCTTGAGTACAAAACTTTACGATAAGCAGCTATTGGTTCAAGAAAAATTAGAATCACTACCAATTATTATTATTATTATTATCGACGGGTAGCACTCGCATCGGGAATTGAACGTGAAGATACGAGAACAGAAACACTATGCTTGATGACGGTTATTACTTGAACAGATCCATGCGACGATTAAAGTAAAAGTAAGAGCTTTCTGAGAGAAATTAATCTGTGAACTTTCCTCTACCCTTATAATCACTCAGCAATAGTAAAACGGTGTAAAGAGGGTTTAATCGTCAGCCAAAGCTGGTGTGGGTCTCATCATCCGACACTGAACAGGCCCTGCGGGAAATTGTGAGAAAAAAAGGCCCTATAGCCCGCTCGAATCCCCAATACAGTGAGCGCCATTAAGAATACCCCAACACAGGTAAGTTTGGCCATATGACATATTTCAAGAGGCACAGTTTCCAACAGCATCCGGAAGAACCTGACATTGGAAACGCATCACAAAGCGAACGGGCACTGCCACATCCAGGAAAGGTTTACAAACACCAGAAAATTGTTTGAAACACACCTCACAGGAGAGAATGAAAATAAGTGTGCCCTAGATTAGGAGTGGTTCTACCTAGATCAGACCAAGTTCGATTCATTTTCAACCGTCATAAAGGCTTCAATAGCCGTTCTGACTTTGGGCTGCAGTGCGAGAGAAGTTTTCCGTGGGATTTCTGGTGATGCCTGAATATTGTAGTTGGAGAACGCTCCCACTTGTCGAAAGGCCTTCCGACATCAAAGTTAACGCAGCTTACTTCCAGGAAAACGTCATGAACACACACGTTAACCACCTGTATGGTGGTGAGACCATAAATATTTGGACCGACATGGACAAGGCGTCTAGTCGTATGTTCTACGCAAGAAGGGAACAAGAGACGGGAATTTGAATGATCCCTTTTTCGTCCATCCTGGTGATCCCTCATCAAGCGACTACTGTGAGTTTCGATTCTTCAATGACGTTTCGAACTTCGGAAAGTTGCCAAAGCGGTATGACGAGACATTCTCCTCCTTATGTTATTTTACTGCACTTGAATAAAGGGAATTACTATCCAGGTAAATAGATCAAAGTCTACTATTTCTATCGTTGGCAACTTTCTGTATGTAAGATCCTTTCAAAAACATAATAACATGATTTCTCTATCGCTATATTTGTCTGCTACATCAAAGACAGGAACAGATAACTCATATCTAGTAACACAGATCTATTATTGTTTACATAACAACGAAGATTGAGAGCGTAACACTATTTGTGAAGAACAGCATGCTACTTCAGGGGGAAAAAATGTTAGCTTTCTATTTTTATATGAATAACCTGTTATGATCATTCTCCATGCATTCGATACTCCATGCTTCTATTACAATAAGTGCATGAAGATAACTTCTTACCAGTTGTCACGGTGGCTGCCTGAAGCTCTGTATCATCAAATTCCAAATTAGGTTCATAATCGTGGTAATCAGACAAACTTGGGTACGGATCTTCATGATCATTAAGGGCAGCTGCAGAATCAAGAAAAGACGAAAATAACATTCACAGGAACAGCACACACAAACACATAAACAAACCGCATGAATAGGCATTCCACATCAACTAGAAATCACAGCATAGTGAGTTTATCAATTATACTTTTGGGGCATTAGCCACGTAGTACTCAGTTATTTTAGTGTTAATACGCTGCATGGAAAGTCCTAAGCCACAAGCCAACTCCGTTACGAGTTAATAAGAAAAAACGGAAAGAAAAAAAAAAGTTTGCAGTCTAAAATAATGGATCCTTTCCAATCGCACCACACGTTTGTGCTCTACACTGTAAGGCGCCCTATGTTAAATGGAAAAGGAATGTTGCCAGTTCAATAGGCTGTTCCTACAGGTTATCATCATAAGAAAAACACAACAGTGTCCAAAAACGGATTCGAGTTGTTCTAGGTTCCCTCCCCGATGGCAGAACTTTCTTTGTCTTTCTGCGATGAGCTTTTGTAAAACAAAAATTTTCTGCAGAAGATAACTTGTGTTTCTTAAAAATATGCTTTATGCGACGTAAGAAAAAAAAAAGTTCAAACTATATTTATGTGAGTAGTCAGTCCATTTAAGACATCTACATATAAGAGGCATGTTTTTATACTTTTCCGTTGGCTATTTTTTCTCCTCTGGCATTTTTTCTGCACAGGTGCGGCAAATTTTCTGCAATTACATCGCAGATCGCGGCATGTTCTGCTATGAGAGTTCCCTCACATAACAATGTGCCCTTACGTCGCACTAGAACTGCCTGCTGAACCGCAAACATTGATTTTTCATTTAACACAGAGTGCCTGACCAGGTAGTGCGATTGGAAAATTCCACCATTTCAAACTGAAAACCACTGATTTCCAATAATCTGTCTTTCTATTCATTTTCTCATATTTTTATTATAATGGAATTGGCCTATGGCCCTAAGCTTTTGATACATCCAATATTTTGACATTTGTTTAGTATTTATTTTCAAATTTATGCGAAATACAATGAAGCACATTGATTCCTATTTCTTAAAGTAAGTTCTAAAGAGTATCTCATTCAGGAGATAAGTAAACAGTGTAAAAATATTAATTACAAAACCCCCGCCTAACATTTCTATAAGGAAGTTTAGAGCCACATTTCCGTAAAGCAAAAATCATTTAGAACTAACTACATTCGCCTGATATGCAAGCAGCACTACCGTTATGACACAGAATATTATTATTATTCATACAATAACAAACAGAAATGATGTGGAAGGACCTACAAGACACACAACAAATCACAAAGCGAAAGCATAATTTACAACTTGAAAAATATACTGTGTACAATATATAAATTCTTAACGGTTGTAACCGTCACCTCTTTATTAGAAAAATACTTACCTAAAAGAACCAAGAATTATCAATTCTGAACGTTTTGCCGAAAGATTATTGCCTTCCACGAAAAAGAACTTTTCAGAAAATTAACACTGTCTCTAAAACTACACACTCTATCTTGATGATCATCTTCTGAATATCTTTTTTACTTTAAATAATATTTCAAAAACTTTCCCTTGTTTTTATATACTCCTCTTCAGAAGCACTGACCGGTATGTAACAGACTAATAATATTTAAAGAAACATGTTTCTTAAGACTTTCTGCATCACTGTATTAATAAATGTAATCGGTGGAAGGAAACTGTAGACAACCTTGCTAATAAGATAGGAGTTATGACATTCAGAAGCAGCTAATGAAGGCAATAATTTTTTGCTGAAACGTTCACAGTTGAGTCTGCGTGCTTTTAGCACTTTTTAAATGAATACTGAATATGCATTCTCTTAACTCAAGTAGCAGTTGTAATTATATTTTACAAAGCCGACAACCACAGGACACAACAGATACTAAACTATACAGTTCACAAGAAATTAGTTTTGAAAGGTTTCACAGTTTATCTTCTACCATTACACATATTACTACGTAATTTATCACGAAATAGGATGAAAAAAAAAAAAAAAAAAAAAAGCCGCTGAAACGGCTAGAACTCGAGCATTGATCTCCCGCACGCCCGGCTCCCATTCAAGTACCGGTTTCGAAATGCTTAACTTTTCACTCATCAAACCTTTACTAACTATGCATCTGAGGTCTGCTTCACAAAGGTACTAGAGATATAATACTCGTGTGGATACCATAATAAATTATCAAATTAGGAGAAATTACATGTGATAGCACTACTATTTACATAATGTCTATAATTTGTGAAAGGGGTCATGATCGGTAATTTCTAGAAACAATTCAACAATGACGGATATTAACTTGAGGGAGGTTTGGAATGTTATATATACAATTATTTAAATTATTACTTAGTACTTAAGCATCAGTACGATGTTGAAGTAGTTAATATTTGAATTCCTATCTCATTGCTTCCCGAACGGTTGATTTTTATGTTACTCCATTATTATATTACACCAACTGGTACTAAAGTGCAAAATAAGAAAACTGATCCTAACCATACAAAAATTTTGTAAAATTGATGAGCAAAAACTTCATCCTAGTTAAACATATTTTGCTTTATACATACATAAGCCAGAAACTAGAGATACGAAGCTTCAGTCATGAAATTCACACTAAATGACTTACTTTATCTAAGCAGGAAAACATCAACCAAATGTATCGTAAATTAAATTCACGATAAAGTGAAGAAACCCCAACGCCAATATACCGGTTACGCATTATTGAATCGTCACATAAAAATTCAAGAAAACAAAATACTAATAAAAAGAATACGTTTACCACCTTTTCAACCACGCCTTCAAAGATGTTTTTCCCCATCTCGCCTATCAAACAGTGTTGCTTGCCTATTCCTCATTTCAATTAATATCAAAATATTGATTATCCCTTCACTCAAAAATTCTTTTCAGGGCGGAGTACATGCGACAACGATTCAAACACTCCTACTGGGAACAGAATCCGAATAAGACGCACCTCTTGTAACAAGTCGCTAAGTCTAAGACGCTCGGGTAAGCAGGCCTTGTTAGAGCCAAAATGAAAATGAGAAAAAAAAAAATGCTGGAATGCTTTCACACCTTTAACTGGAAACCCAATCGAGAAAAAAAAAAAAAAAAAATGGGAAGATCTAGGCGGAGATTGAAGAACATCATGGTGGATCTTGCAGAAATAGAATTATAAAGTAGAACCCAGTTGGTTGAGGAAAGAAATAAATGGAGTGCTTTTGCAAATGCGGCAATGAACCTTCGGGTTCCACAAGCCATTCGAGAGAGTGAGTTAGATCTGAAAAAAATTTAATTCAAAAAGCTAAGTTTCACCTATGAACATATTGATTACTAAGGGTGGGTATTGGAAGTGGGCGTGTCGCCGCCATTTTGAATTCACTATGGTGAATATTCAGCTTACTAGCAGAGTCTTCTTGACGAAGTGTCAACCTCTACTCAGTTCAGGTTAAAAAGTTATTTAGTAAGTTTGTGTGGGATTTTTAATATACCTTTTGTGAATGTCTCACGATACCCATCTATTTCTATAATAGTAGAATCCATTTCTTATATATAGTGAATACAGTGACTTCCCTAAAAGCGAATGGATTAAAACAAAATTTGGTCAGTTCATTCATATTACAAATATCGAATCCGATCCGACATACTGTTTAAAAATGGAGGCCGTTTGAACATTTTAAAATTTCATATTTCCCTAAATTTTCGGTCACATGATATTAAAAAAAAAAATGAACTGTAACTTTGATTTTTAAAAAACCACTGCCCTAGCCGATTACTATTTTGGTATTTAGCTAACTTCTCTATTTAGCTGATTTAAATAATTAAAGTAGTGTCGAGCGGAAGTGTATACATCAATCAATTGCAGGGGTTAAGTTTAGAGTTGTCCCTCCATTTTTTTATAAAAATTAGGAAAATTTACAGGAGAAATGAGGTAAGAAATGATGGTTTGGAGTTCTTACGTGATGTTTAGGTGGGTAAGTTTAGCAGCAGAGTTATGTTTAATACGAGAAAGGATATGTAGAAGTGGGTACTATTTGCAAGACGCGGAGGGTTTTGATGATTCAGCAGCATGGTAGTCGTATAGGAAGGCGAATTGGTGCGTTGAATGTGATATTTCCGCGTTGAGTTTTACATTATTATGTAAGAAGAATGAAGAGAATGTATTAAATTTTATGAGAACAACGGATTACTGAGTTAAGTGATAATTGAAGCTTCTGTGAAAACCGATTCCAGGTAACCTAACTTAAGGTAACTTAACCTAAGCTAATTAACCTAACCAGGCGTAACCTAACATTTTTTAATGTTTTAACATCTTTTTTGTAGGTTTGAAACTGGAGGGGCAACTCTATAAACTTAAGCCAATTGCAGTCTCCATTCAGAAGGTAAATAAAGTGAACTTTTATTGTAATCCTATTCAGTTTATTCCACTTTTATAGATATCCTATTTTATTAGGCTGCACTACTTCTGTCCTACCACCCGTAAATTTACACAAGTGCAGGAAAATAGTGTGATGATATATTGGTTCTACGTATTTCTATATAGACATTACGTATAGGTAATCATCTATTGCGTGCAGATTTAAAATACAGTATCAAATTAAAATAAATACTTTCCTTTGTGTGCTCTAAATGTTTCCCTAAAACACTCTACCCTTATTTCCTTCACGCTTGTCCAAATAATTTCGTACAGATTGATAATACGCGTACAAACTAATGTGATCCCTTTCGAGTATAATTACGCGTCTGGACGAATGCCATATGAACTATTATGCAAAACACTAACCAACCTGCACTAGGTCGCCACTAAAAAACAACATTCCTATCTAACTGAGTCCAAACAGGAGCGCGGTAGGGATGATATATGCGTTATTGCATTCGTACGGAGCAGAGACGTGGCAAGGTTCTAGAACACAGGTCCCCCTTCCCATTTAGCGGTATAAAGACAGAAAACAACGAGCCCTGCGGGACTCTAACCCGCCTTTACTCGCTGACGCTCGTTCGGCACTACTATGTGAATTAATTATTAAGCTTTACTACAGAAAGGAACAAACCTTGCTACTAACCTCTATAGAGGGACCTGTGTGCTAGGACCTTCCCTAGAGACGTCAACGACGGAGAATATGCGCAAAGACGAAGATACTCAAAAAAGCACTTAATATTACATAAAAACTGTACATTTGTATAGGTTAGAGCACTTGTCATGGTTTGACACCAGTCACTCTATACTAGTAAACAACACACGTTCCCTACATTGTGTAGAAATACACTGCCGGTGGAAATTAGGCCTAATCTCTTACAGTCGTCTTTCAAATATAGTAACTCATTTTATCCGTAGTAAAGCACTTGTAATGGTTTGGCACTTCTAAGGTTACACTTGTAAACATAAAGTACTGGTTTCCCACATTGTGTAGAAATGACCGCCTGAAGAAATTAATATCATAGACTATCCTCTTTCATATGCACTCACTCATTTTAACCGTAAAATAATCATGTTTATGACTTCTTTTTTTATTATTATTATTTAACGCCAGCCTTACCAGTTTAACTGAAGTCGAACCTCGGTCGCACTTTATATTATTTTTATTAGTGTAATTTGTTTATCTGACAATATGTACATTTAAGTCACTTTTATTGGGAACAGCGAAGCAGAACGAGGAATTGTGTTTTCTATGTATATAAATGTTCCTATATTTAAATTTCGGCTTTGACTGAGCGAAAAATGATCACACAAAATATCATGACTCTTTCATTTTGTAGTGCGTTTTCTTTATAAATTTTGCAAAAACGTGTTCATATATATTATACACCAGCACGTTCACTTCAAACAAATAACAAAACTTCAATTTGTAAGCTTATCCCAAAGATGACAACAGCGCTGGTATAGATTACTCCCACGCACGAACAATGCCATATGATCCTCTCAACTACGAACATAACAAAAGCAAGACATTCACACACTTGAAACACTTGTAGCTTAGCAATTATACATATAAATAACTACGGATATTGCTGAGATTTCAAGCGAAGTGAAGTTCCAACTGGTAAAACATAAACATTGTAATGAATACGTCTGCATGTTGTGTCAAACAGCCGCACGTATTTCGCCTAAGTAATCTGCGTAAATTTAGTATATATTCAAATAATAATTACTGATGCTCTAAATGAAGTTTAGGTAATAGTTAAAATCTCCTCAGCAAAACTTCTTCACATACAATGAAAAAATAATAATAAACCCTACCTGTCATTGTTTGAGTCGAACTCATGGGCTGATAATCCGCCTCCATTCTTAAACTCTAATAATAAAGCACACTAATTGAGTTTCTATTTGAACTACACACAAACCATTTATCATTTTCCTTCCATAACAAAATATTAATCAATTTTTTTACATCAATATCTGGTGCTTTCTACACTTTTAAGTTCACCAAGCTATCATGACCCATTTCCGCTGTATAGCGGAAGTGACGTAAAGGTCTATTCGAAGATATCAAATGTAACTGCGTAATCTTTATACACCAGTCGCACCCTATTAATAACATTAAGAGCAAGGACTATCCGATGCATCATTATGTAAACGTTAAACAACATGAATCTATGCAACATAAAATTTAAACCGTTTCTAAGTATTATCTCCCTAGGATTAATGTGATGTGATAACTTTGAGGGTTGTTAAGATTGGCGTAACTAGGGGAACAGTGGTGGGCGGCCCCTTTTCAAATTCCTTTATAAAAGTTAGCGTTTAACATTATTGGCCATAAACTACCGTTAAACAACAAGCTGAATTTGATTCTTTCAATTCTCCGAAGTATTGAGTCCCTCCAGCAAAATATCCCAGTTACGCCAATGATTATTAATTATTAACCAATATGCTCGTTCTTCGCACGGGAAGAATATTTGAGCCTCCTCTCCCCTTAGAATACGCATAACAATGAAAGTGTAATAATAAAAGCTAACAGTGTAAGCGTAACTGGGGCCCGGGCAAATAAAATTCATGGAGATCAACTTACGAAAGCAATTTAAGCGCACATTGCCAGAATTCTTATTTCTCATTACCACTCATCAATGCATCTTCACATTTTGACGGACATCTAGTTTTGAGTGTATTTTAATTTTATTTCCTTTATTTTTTTATTTTTGCATATTCTTTTGTATTTTATGGAGCTTATGTCCAGTAACATCTGTATAAATGACTCCAGTATATTATTATCATATATGCATAAGCGGAAATATGAATTGTGTACTGGGTGGGCAGATCTTTTGGTTGGTTTCGGGGCTTTGGTAGGTGGACATCTTAGAGAAAACATTTTTTTTGTCAAAAAGTTAGGGCTAATACCTCCCTATGCCCCCCATAACTCCACCCATGGTTATATGAGATGATATTTCCAATTATCGTTCTACTATCTTCCTAGCCTGTTTATGCATTAACATTCAGAATGAAACTTTTCGTGCTTATGTAGCTGGGAATGTTTCAATTATATCCATTAAATTTAAATTTGATGCTGTTTCATGTTTGTTGAAAAGAACAGCCAGTTTTGTAAATCTTCCTTGGCCCATAGTGGAAAGCAACTACGATTTTATCAGCTTTATTTTTACTGAAGGACTGTTCACATGATGCGAAAGATTTAGGCAGTGTAATTAAAATTTGAAATGTAGCTGTCAAATTCTTAAACTTTGTAGTCCTCAAGGCCCAGATAGCACAGAATTTTTTTTAAATGTTTAAAAATTTGCAAAGGCAAACTAAAAAGTTTGCTAAAAACTTGCCTTTTCAAATTAGAAAATTTGCCGAAAGTTCAATGCAAATAACGAAGTTGACGCTGGCTGAGTTTGCAGCAAAGTTGCCTCAGAAAACGAAAACATCTGCTAATACAAACGAAATGTTTGCGACTGCACAGCAAGAAAATTTGCCAGGACTTTGCTGCAAATATTTTGTGCAAATTTTCTTTGACAAAATTTCCGAAAATGAGCTGATAAATTTGGTGAAAATATTAAAAGGTTTGCAGCAACATTGCAGAAAGTGTTTTCACGATCGCAAGATCATGTTTGCTGCAAATGTATCATGTAATGTTTGCTGCAAATTTATAAAATAATATTTGTTGCAAATTTGTAAGGTAATATTTAGTGCAAATTTGTAAGGTAATATTTAGTGCAAATTTATAAGGTGATGTTTGTTTCAAATTTAGAAGGTAATGGTTGTTGCAAATTTAGAAGGTAATGTTTGTAGCAAATTTAGAAGGTACTGTTTGTTGTAAATTTGGTATAAGGCTAAAATATATATCCAAATTCTGAAACTAGTGATCGAGGTATAAATCAAAATATTAACTGCTTGCGAATTAATATTATTAAAAACATAGGAAATAAATCTACCATTCCGGTTGCATTCATGGAGTAATCACCTGTGACGTTTAGAAGATATTTTTCATTGTTATTTCCAGGTGCTGCCTGGAATATTTCAATATAAAATATAAAATATAATATTTCAACCACGAATCTATGGTGACAATCCTATAATTTGTTATAACAATATAATGTAATTATTTCACCGGATACTTAACAAGTGTGGAAATTTTGATCAACTAAGTGGAAAAACCTATCTAGTGTTGTTGGCGAGACGGATTTAACATCTGCGCCAGTATAAAACACCTCTTTGGAGGTGAACTTCAACTTCAACTTCAACTTCCAGGTGCTGCCTAAATGTAATCGGAATAAGACATTGTGTTTCGTATGCTTTAATAGTCTTTAAATCCCAAGCAGTTTATATTCTGACTTGTACCTCACTAGTTTCAGAATTTATCTACATATCAATCAAAATTTGCAGCAATTGTCTTGAAACTAATACAACTATATAAAAAATCAAACGAGATGGACTGATAAGAGTCATTTTTCGCCCATCGAACACCGGAAAAATGAAGAGTTCGATTCAGACAAGTTTGCAACATATTTAACAGTATCAGTAACTCAGTACTTTTAACAGTCTTTCTCCTGTAAATTTTTAATTTCGGACAACCACCTTATGTAGTTAAACCAACTCCGACAGCATTGGCAGTTAAAAATCATACTGTAACGGTTCTTAAACTGTATTCTAATAATTTTTCTTGAAGTTCACTGGTAACCAATAATTGACAGTCACGCCAACTGACGAAGAAACTAATCCTAAGTATTACCGTATTACTTACGCGAGCGAGACATCGGAGAAACAGCAAAGAGCCAACCACTGTTTGCTACATTGCTCAGCCTGTAACCGCCAACACACTTTTGTAGTTTCGACAACTGTCCTCCGTACCTTTTCGAAATTCACAGCCTATTCAACATGTAAAATGATTCAATTTATTAAAATCATCTGCTCATAAGCGAACCCGGCAACAGAAGAAGAGTGAAACCTAACTTTATAAAACATCATTTTTTTTATAATGTGGATCCGTCTTTTCTTAGTGGCAAGCAAGAAACATCTTTCGCTACTTGCCAAAGATAAAAAACTTACGAACGATAAACGTACTTAAATTTCAAATTATACTTAACGAATTCGCAATTCATCTACTTACTCAACGATCATATCCCTGTACTTACTCTCACACATATTCACAAAATAACGTCAGGCCGCCTGGATCAACAAAAGCATATGATAAGAGACCAGTGAGTTTATTCTGAAGTCCTCTGATGCATTGTAATGGGTTCTTAACGATGAAAAATTATGTGAGTTGCACAGGACCTGTACTTACTATTTTGTCACAGTTGATGTAGCACAGTGAATTCTGGGTACGATGCGCGCGCACTTGGTAATATCATCACATATTTGCTTTCAGCAAATTTTCAAAACAAGTTTTTTAAAGAGTTGCAAACTGTTCGCGACGGCAAACTTTCAACGCTATATTTTCAAAAAAGATGTAAGTTAGTTGCAGTGGTAAATTTATTTTTACAAATCTGTGAAAATTTGCAGATCATATTGAAAGCTTTTAATAAATATTAAGAAATTTTGCTTTCGCAAACTTTCAGATTGTTTGCTCTACTAAACGAAGCAAAAATTTGCCGCAAGTATTTGTGCTATCTGGGGGATATATGTTTCAGGATGCCTTGTGCGGAAAAGTCTAGTTGTTCTTTAGTTTTTGTGTGCATCGTAGTGAACAAATGATATCTTTATAATCTTGTTTAATCCCAAGTCATTTAGAGACAATAACGTCAAATTAGAACAAAATTTTTTCAGCCTTTCTTAAATTTTATCTGATTGCTATTGGACGAAGTCGGCAACGGAACACAGGAAGTTGTAACACTCAATAGAAATAGAATTCTAATAACATTTTTATTTGATTGAATATTATTTCTATAATTTAGGGCTTGCATCCGGGAAAAGTGGTTCTCATTTTGCCTAGAACTTCACTGATAGAGCACTTCATTTCAGCTTGTGCAGTCAAAGATTCATCACTTGCTTCACTCCACAAACGCATCATCTTCTTCCTCAGCGCAGGCACGTAGCCAGGATTTCGTAATAGGGGGGGTCCGAGACATGAAATACTGTGGTCATCACACCAGAGTTCGATTATTCTAAACTATTTTACTGGTAACATATATCGGTTCGTTTAGTCAGGATTTCGTAATAGGGGGGGTCCGAGACATGAAATACTGTGGTTATCACACCAGTGGCTTGATCAATTTAAACTATTTTACTAGCAACATATATCGGTTTAAGACTTTAAAATTAGGACATATTAGCAAGGGTGCCGATTTCTCTGTAAATTTCGGGGGGTCCATTCAGATGCAAAAGGCATATATGAGGATTTTAAGACAAATTGCATTCAAATATGCCAATATATTGTATATTTATAAATACAAAAAGGGGACCCACATGACCCTTGTGGGGCCGGGACTTCTCGGCCTCCCAGGATCGGCGCCCATGCATGTTAGTAAGTATTTTAGTAACAAACTATGAAGAAATCTCGAATAAAAGAATATTTATAAAAATATTCTTTTTTAAAAAAATTACGATGTCTACGTTCCTTCTTCTGTTCATCCAAATATGACAATTTTCCTTTCATTATGACCTCAACTATTAAAAAAAAAGTACGTATCCAATAATGTCCTGTAAAATATTTTATATCTGCGTTCCTTTCTCTGTTGAATCAAATGTTAACAGGACTTGCTTTCCACATAACTTTTTAGTTTTTATTATTCCGTCAATTACTGTCTGTTCCAAATGACAAGTTAAAGGAGCAGTAGAAAACCGTTTCTGAAATAACATGTTTGATAGTACAGGGAAGCGATGATTTAAAAAAATATTTTATTTTTAGCTTTATTTTTATCTTTATTTTTAACGCTGATTCTTCCTATTTGTTGTTTCTTTTTGTTTCGTCCTTCCTTAATTTTTTTTATTTCTGATCTCGAAGGGGGGGGGTCCGGACCCCCCCGGACCCACCCCTTGGCTACGTGCCTGCTCAGCGTGTTCTCACTTCACGTTCCATTGTCTGCATTTTAATTCTGCTGTATTGTGAAGTGTTCCGACAGGTTGAGTCTACAGGTATACCTTATTTGATTTATCTGTGCGTACGGGAAAGTTGCAGTAGTAGTCCCCCCCGTTCGCCCGAATGACTCATCCTCACTCTCTTTTATGACCAGGATATTTGAACTCCGTTCCCTTTTACGGCTAAGATGAGTGCTTTGGTACCTCGATTCTGATTGGCTGAGAGAGGTCACGTGACGTTAGGCCCCGCCCACGCGGGAAATTCAAATTTCCAGGTCACGTGGTATGACGTCATGAGTCACCCCGCGGGGAAATCCCTCACCCGGGATTTTTGAAATTTGTTCCCTTTTACGGGTAAGATGTGTGTTTCTGATTGGTTGACAGCTGTCACATGATCTTAGACCCTGCGATATTTGAAAATTCGTTCCCTTTTACGGGTAACATGAATCCTTTGGTACCACGATGCTGATTGGCTGATAGAGGTCACGTGATCTTAGGCTCAGGGATTTTTTAAAATTCGTTCCCTTTTATGGGTAAGATGAGTGGTTTGGTACCTTGAATTTGATTGGTTGATAGCGGTCACATGATCTTAGACCCTGGGATTTTGAAATTTGGGTATCCTCTTTGATGAGTACTTTGGTACTACGATACTGATTGGCTGATAGAGGTTACATGATCTTAGACCCGCTACACGGTGAACAGGTCACATGGTATGACGTCATGTTTTACCCTTGCGGGGAAATCCATCACTAATTCGTTTCCTTTTACGGGTAAGATAAGTGCTTTGGTACCTTGATTCTGATTGGATGATAGAGATCACGTGATTTTAGGTCCTAGGATTTTTGAAATTTCTGGGATTTAAAAAAAATTCGTTCCCTTTTACGGGTAAGATGAGTGCTCTGATACATGATTCTGATTGGTTGACAGATGTTACGTGATCTTAGACCCTGGGATATTTGAAATTCGTTCCCTTTTATGGATAACATAAATGCTTTGGTACCACGATGCTGATGGGTTGATAGAGGTCACGTGATCTTAGGCTCTGGGTTTGGTATTACGATACTGATTGGAAGATAGAAGTCACATGATTTTAGACCCATCACACGGTGAACAGATTACATGGTATAACGTGGGGAAATCCTCACTCGTTTGTTTCATTTTATGGATAAGATGAATGTTTTGGTACCTCAATTTTGATTGGAGGATAGAAGTCACATAATCTTTCCCTCACCCCAATGCTAGAAATTCAGAGTGCTATGACAGTGATCACCCTCGACCGGGATTTTAGAATTTTGTTCTCTTTTATGGTTATCCTTTTTGGTACCTTAAAGTTCCCATGAAGGGTTCAACCTCCTCTTAAATAACATTTTTTGGTATCATGATATTGTACTGAAGTTTACATTAAATATTATCGTTCTCTTTGACAGATAAGATGATTACAAGCTTTCTTACCTTGATGGAGAGACCTTATATGTTTACATATGGAGATCCTGTTCTTGAATTAGTAGCCTATGTCTCTCAAGTGAACAATGGTGAAAAAGGGGCCCATTCTTGTCTCTTGTAGATTTCTTATAACACATTGTTGTGAGTTTAAGCGATTTATTGCTCAGTAAGCGATTCATTAATGGAAACAGTGTTGCCAGATTTTTTCTTACCTAAACTGCTCCGATTCTTTTCGAAACGGTTCCGCAGAGTGCAAGAAATTTTAAACTAAAAATTTTTTCGAACTAAAAAAATTTCAAAACTAAAAAATTTTAAACAAAAATTTTCAAACAAAAAATTTTCGAACTAAAAATTTTGAAACAAAAAAGTTTCAAACAAAAAATTTTCGAACCCAAAAAAAATTTCGAACTAAAATAATTGAAACAAAATTTTGTCGAACTAAAACATTTTTTAAAAACAAAAGTTTCGAACTAAAGATGTAAATCACATCTAAAAATTTTCAAATCAAACTTTTTATCGAACTAAACTTTTAAAATTTTCGAACTAGAAATTTAAACCGTTTAAGAAAAATCCTAAGAAATGTTTCTCCAGGAATCGAACTCAGGTCTTTCAAACCAAAGATGTGTATGCTAACCGCTTAGCTATGAATGAATTCGGTTTTAATCGTGCTTGGTGGGTTTCGAACCATGGTTCTTGAAAATGTTAAATTTAACGTCCCCAGCGAAAAACGATGGTGATGAGAAATGATAGGACGAAACAGGAGAAAACATGTTCCCTTTTAGAGGTACAAAATTGTCAAATTATAAACGTAAGCAATACGTTGTACCACGTGTTTGGTCTTTTGGCCCAATTTATCCTCTTGGATGAGGCCCTATTACCTTATATAGTTATATGGACGTATACAGTTGTTCATTACCTTTCATAAGATATGGGTATATTTGTGCACCCCTTTAAATTTGGGTGGAGTACTTTGGCCCACCCCCTTCAAGTTTGGAAATTGCCCAATTTAAACATTTGGTATAATAGTATAGGACCCTAATATATATTATGATATCCCTTTTAGGGGCACAAAATTACCAAATTTTACTACAACCACGTATTTGGTATTTTGGCTCATTTTATCACCTTGGATGAGGACCTATTACCTTATATGGTTATATGGTCATGTATAGGGGTCTATTCCCTATCATAAGACATAGGTACATTTGTGCACCCCTTGAAATTTTTGGGAATGGTACCTTGGCCCACCCCTTAAGTTTTAGAAATTGCCCACTTTAAACATTTGGTATAATAGTACTGGACCCTAATATATATTACTATAAATTTGGGTGGTCCACCTCGTTCCCTTTTAGGGGTCATTTTGTTCCGCTTTAGGGGTGAACATGGATACCGTACATGTGTTGCAATCGTCCCGAGTTCGATTCTTGGTGCTAGTTTCAGGAAAATGTTGAATTTAACGTCTCCGCAAAACGATGATGATGAGAAGTGATAGGACGAAACATGAACTTACTTGATTGAGGATTGAAGCAGGGACCTCACACATTAGTGACAAACGCGAATGGGATGATGTGATTTTGGACCTCTCGTTTCCGTTCATGGATTAAATAAAAAGATGACTCTTTGCTTAAATCTGATTAGTTCATTGTTCGAGCGATTTTTAAACGCTCTGCGTTTGTTGATCAGTAAGCGCTTCATTGATGGAAACAATGTTGCCAGATTTTGAAAATCTAAACTGCTCCGATTCTTTTTCGAAACGGTTCCGCTGAGTGCAACAATTTTCAAAACTAAAAATTTTGAAAACTAAAAATTTTCAAACAAAAAATTAAACTTTTCAAAAAAAATTTTCGAACTAAAAAATTTCAAATAAAAAATTTAAACAAAAATTTTCAAACTAAAAGATTTCAAATAAAATTTTGAAACAAATTTTGAAAAATCTAAAATTTTTAAAACTAAAAAATAAAATCAAACTTTCTGGAACGAAATTTTTTAAACTTAAAATTTTCGAACTCGAACCGAATTTGAAAACTAAAAAACTTTTCGAACCAAGTTTTCAAACAATTTTTTTTCGAACTCAGAAAGTTTCAAACAAAACTTGCAAATCAAAATTTCAAACTAAAAAGTTTTCGATCTAAAATTTTGAACTAAAAAAATTCGAACTCAAAGTTCTCACTAAAAATTTTCGAACTCAGAAAGTTTTAAAATCAAAATTTGAAACTCAAGTTTCGAATTAAAAATATTTTCGAACCACAATTATCAAACTCAAACTTTTCGAAAATCTTAACAGAGATTGAAAGTGATCACTCGTTTCGCGAGCCGTAACTTTTAGTAATGTAACATAGTTTACGGTTTAAGATTTATATTGTCTTGAGAACGATTGAGTTCGTTTATGTAATGAACCCGTTGGCCAGCCATAGCCTGATTTCACATCGTAGCTCATGAAAGCAATCTTGTTGTAGTTGTGTAACCGTGACCATTTTTTTTCTGGACATAGCCTGTACGATCACCAGGAATGAAATACTACTTAGTTTAGCGACCATTAAGACGTGAAATAAGATGAAATCTGAACCATCAAATGTTATGACATCCTGCGATAGAACAAACAAAAATGTATGTTTCCTTACCTGGAGTCGAACCCCGGATCGATTAGAACTTTAAGAAAGGGACATATTTCGTTTAGCACAGCGATTCATATCTTATGAGCTGGGAACTCGGACCTCAAAATCGACGTCTGCTTAGTTGTTAAAAGCAATGAACCAATTTTCCATTTACATTGCCAAACACTTTAAAATATTAAGTCAGCTTCTGTCATATTGAAATTGCATTTAAAAAAAATCATATGCGAAGGCGAAGATGACGAAAGAGAGGAGCGACTTCTTGCACAAGTTTCGTAACGAAATGAATTTCATTACTTCAGTATCATAGTTTCTTTGTCATAGATGAAGAATGCAGAATTTGCAGTTTTTCTTTATAACATCATTCAGCTCTGTCATATTGCATTCTCTCTCTTTAAATTGTGTTACTGTTGCGTAGTTACTAAGATATCAGTCCCGTGCTTGTAACATTGAACTTGTCATTTACTGCAATAGTGATTACCGTGTTACCTAGTGATGCTATAATGTTGCATTGAATCCAATTTTTCTGGTGCAAGAGGTTTTCAGTTCGATTCCTTTAGAGTGCTTCCCGTCGTTCTTATAGGATTATCATGTTACTTATTTCATGAAAGATCGTGCTAGTAGTGAATGATGCTACATTGAATTCAATTTACTATGGTGGAAGAGCTTCCCTCATAAGATTGTAAATGAAAAAAAAAACTATTACGACACCATGGTTCGGCTTTCCTTGTGTAAAAGAAATGAACGATTTATCGTTTTGATCTCATATTTTTTTGTACCGTGGTGCTGTAATTCGAGTGATTTGTATTAAATAACATTCACAAGAAGATCGATTCCGGCTGGAAAACATTTTCATAAAAGTGAACAAGTGCATCTAATGCGAAAAGGATTCTAGTTTGATCCTGCTGACGTTCACTATTTTAAGTGGAGTTTTTATACGATAAAAGTACTGCACGAACAGTCTGTGCCTACTGCTAAAACTGAATTACATTTTCATTGAAATCAACATAAGTAATATATTTGTATTTAAAAATGTAATCAGTATGTACTGTAATAAACAACATTGTGTGTTTGTGTGTGTGTCGTGTGTGTGCGTGATGTTAGTCTAAACAACAGTCTTTTTCATGAATGGTTTTTAAATTATTGTTGTGGTATTTGCTCTTCGAGAAAAAGCTGAGGCCTGCAAAATGATCTTCCTCAACTCAGTGACCTTGCTTGTTTCATGTTAAGTGTATCATTATCTGTTTTACGTCGTGATGACTCAATGACAGAGGTGTGTAAGGTCGCTGGTTCGATCTTAGCTAACGTCAAGTTGCTTTGTAGTGAACAAAAAGCCGTGTGCGTGAGTTTTCTCAGGGTTCTCCCCACTATATTTAATCCATCATTACATTTATTTCTCATCATCATCGTCTTCTTTAGCCTAGTTAACATAACCGTAAGACGTAAAACTCAAAGATTTAATTTCATTTCTCTGAACCACCACGAGTGTTTTTTTGTTCTCTTGACAGTACCGAGGACGTAAATCTTGTGTTCCTAGACTGCATAAGACGTGAACGATAAAATCTGAACCACCATAAATGTTTTATGTTGACTTAACAATATCGAGGCTGTATAGGACGTGGACCTACAGTTCAAAGTGAAATTCGAATCATCATAAATGTAGCTATAAACACCAAATATTTGTTTCTATTTTAGGTATAAGATGGAAAGCGTTTATGACCTTAGGCTGTATAAGACTTGAACGTACTTCTGTGGGTTGTGTACTTAAACCCGTAATAATAACGCCAAAAATCGAACCTGGACTTAGCCACTGAAATCTCAAATGCGCTTAAGGAAAGATTTTTTTTTATTGTAATGCATTCAACCTAGAAAATGCTGATTAGCACCTTGACCTTCAAGTGAGAGGAGTGAGAGGTAAGGAAATACTTCCGTGCTTGACGTCACATGAATGAAATTCTGTCCATCTTAGCATTTTTCGTTTTGTGCTTTGATCAGTAAGCTGTTATCCGTTTCATACAAGTTCAAGTGTTAATGTGGCTAATATTTATTAAATCACGTCTTAATGGTCGCTAAACTAAGTAGTATTTCCAGTGGTGCCCACCCCCCCTTATGTCCATGAGGCACCCCCCTCAATTGTCTATCCGTAGGTGTTCTTCCATGAAAAAATCTTCTTTTCGATTAATTTTACCCCCCCCCATCAAACATATTTATATAGATTTTTAACCCCCCCCAAATATTTCAATGACGCAGTTTGCGTCATAGCCCCCCCTTGTGGGCACCCCTGGTATTTCATTCCTGGTGATCGTACAGGCTATGTCCAGAAAAAAAATGGTCACGGTTACACAACTACAACAAGATTGCTTTCATGAGCTACGATGTGAAATCAGGCTATGGCTGGCCAACGGGTTCATTACATAAACGAACTCAATCGTTCTCAAGACAATATAAATCTTAAACCGTAAACTATGTTACATTACTAAAAGTTACGGCTCGCGAAACGAGTGATCACTTTCAATCTCTGTTAAGATTTTCGAAAAGTTTGAGTTTGATAATTGTGGTTCGAAAATATTTTTAATTCGAAACTTGAGTTTCAAATTTTGATTTTAAAACTTTCTGAGTTCGAAAATTTTTAGTGAGAACTTTGAGTTCGAATTTTTTTAGTTCAAAATTTTAGATCGAAAACTTTTTAGTTTGAAATTTTGATTTGCAAGTTTTGTTTGAAACTTTCTGAGTTCGAAAAAAAAATTGTTTGAAAACTTGGTTCGAAAAGTTTTTTAGTTTTCAAATTCGGTTCGAGTTCGAAAATTTTAAGTTTAAAAAATTTCGTTCCAGAAAGTTTGATTTTATTTTTTAGTTTTAAAAATTTTAGATTTTTCAAAATTTGTTTCAAAATTTTATTTGAAATCTTTTAGTTTGAAAATTTTTGTTTAAATTTTTTATTTGAAATTTTTTAGTTCGAAAATTTTTTTGAAAAGTTTAATTTTTTGTTTGAAAATTTTTAGTTTTCAAAATTTTTAGTTTTGAAAATTCTTGCACTCAGCGGAACCGTTTCGAAAAAGAATCGGAGCAGTTTAGATTTTCAAAATCTGGCAACATTGTTTCCATCAATGAAGCGCTTACTGATCAACAAACGCAGAGCGTTTAAAAATCGCTCGAACAATGAACTAATCAGATTTAAGCAAAGAGTCATCTTTTTATTTAATCCATGAACGGAAACGAGAGGTCCAAAATCACATCATCCCATCCGCGTTTGTCACTAATGTGTGAGGTCCCTGCTTCAATCCTCAATCAAGTAAGTTCATGTTTCGTCCTATCACTTCTCATCATCATCGTTTTGCGGAGACGTTAAATTCAACATTTTCCTGAAACTAGCACCAAGAATCGAACTCGGGACGATTGCAACACATGTACGGTATCCATGTTCACCCCTAAAGCGGAACAAAATGACCCCTAAAAGGGAACGAGGTGGACCACCCAAATTTATAGTAATATATATTAGGGTCCAGTACTATTATACCAAATGTTTAAAGTGGGCAATTTCTAAAACTTAAGGGGTGGGCCAAGGTACCATTCCCAAAAATTTCAAGGGGTGCACAAATGTACCTATGTCTTATGATAGGGAATAGACCCCTATACATGACCATATAACCATATAAGGTAATAGGTCCTCATCCAAGGTGATAAAATGAGCCAAAATACCAAATACGTGGTTGTAGTAAAATTTGGTAATTTTGTGCCCCTAAAAGGGATATCATAATATATATTAGGGTCCTATACTATTATACCAAATGTTTAAATTGGGCAATTTCCAAACTTGAAGGGGGTGGGCCAAAGTACTCCACCCAAATTTAAAGGGGTGCACAAATATACCCATATCTTATGAAAGGTAATGAACAACTGTATACGTCCATATAACTATATAAGGTAATAGGGCCTCATCCAAGAGGATAAATTGGGCCAAAAGACCAAACACGTGGTACAACGTATTGCTTACGTTTATAATTTGACAATTTTGTACCTCTAAAAGGGAACATGTTTTCTCCTGTTTCGTCCTATCATTTCTCATCACCATCGTTTTTCGCTGGGGACGTTAAATTTAACATTTTCAAGAACCATGGTTCGAAACCCACCAAGCACGATTAAAACCGAATTCATTCATAGCTAAGCGGTTAGCATACACATCTTTGGTTTGAAAGACCTGAGTTCGATTCCTGGAGAAACATTTCTTAGGATTTTTCTTAAACGGTTTAAATTTCTAGTTCGAAAATTTTAAAAGTTTAGTTCGATAAAAAGTTTGATTTGAAAATTTTTAGATGTGATTTACATCTTTAGTTCGAAACTTTTGTTTTTAAAAAATGTTTTAGTTCGACAAAATTTTGTTTCAATTATTTTAGTTCGAAATTTTTTTTGGGTTCGAAAATTTTTTGTTTGAAACTTTTTTGTTTCAAAATTTTTAGTTCGAAAATTTTTTGTTTGAAAATTTTTGTTTAAAATTTTTTAGTTTTGAAATTTTTTTAGTTCGAAAAAATTTTTAGTTTAAAATTTCTTGCACTCTGCGGAACCGTTTCGAAAAGAATCGGAGCAGTTTAGGTAAGAAAAAATCTGGCAACACTGTTTCCATTAATGAATCGCTTACTGAGCAATAAATCACTTAAACTCACAACAATGTGTTATAAGAAATCTACAAGAGACAAGAATGGGCCCCTTTTTCACCATTGTTCACTTGAGAGACATAGGCTACTAATTCAAGAACAGGATCTCCATACGTAAACATATAAGGTCTCTCCATCAAGGTAAGAAAGCTTGTAATCATCTTATCTGTCAAAGAGAATGATAATATTTAATGTAAACTTCAGTACAATATCATGATACCAAAAAATGTTATTTAAGAGGAGGTTGAACCCTTCATGGGAACTTTAAGGTACCAAAAAGGATAACCATAAAAGAGAACAAAATTCTAAAATCCCGGTCGAGGGTGATCACTGTCATAGCACTCTGAATTTCTAGCATTGGGGTGAGGGAAAGATTATGTGACTTCTATCCTCCAATCAAAATTGAGGTACCAAAACATTCATCTTATCCATAAAATGAAACAAATGAGTGAGGATTTCCCCACGTTATACCATGTAATCTGTTCACCGTGTGATGGGTCTAAAATCATGTGACTTCTATCTTCCAATCAGTATCGTAATACCAAACCCAGAGCCTAAGATCACGTGACCTCTATCAACCCATCAGCATCGTGGTACCAAAGCATTTATGTTATCCATAAAAGGGAACGAATTTCAAATATCCCAGGGTCTAAGATCACGTAACATCTGTCAACCAATCAGAATCATGTATCAGAGCACTCATCTTACCCGTAAAAGGGAACGAATTTTGTTTAAATCCCAGAAATTTCAAAAATCCTAGGACCTAAAATCACGTGATCTCTATCATCCAATCAGAATCAAGGTACCAAAGCACTTATCTTACCCGTAAAAGGAAACGAATTAGTGATGGATTTCCCCGCAAGGGTAAAACATGACGTCATACCATGTGACCTGTTCACCGTGTAGCGGGTCTAAGATCATGTAACCTCTATCAGCCAATCAGTATCGTAGTACCAAAGTACTCATCAAAGAGGATACCCAAATTTCAAAATCCCAGGGTCTAAGATCATGTGACCGCTATCAACCAATCAAATTCAAGGTACCAAACCACTCATCTTACCCATAAAAGGGAACGAATTTTAAAAAATCCCTGAGCCTAAGATCACGTGACCTCTATCAGCCAATCAGCATCGTGGTACCAAAGGATTCATGTTACCCGTAAAAGGGAACGAATTTTCAAATATCGCAGGGTCTAAGATCATGTGACAGCTGTCAACCAATCAGAAACACACATCTTACCCGTAAAAGGGAACAAATTTCAAAAATCCCGGGTGAGGGATTTCCCCGCAGGGTGACTCATGACGTTATACCACGTGACCTGGAAATTTGAATTTCCCGCGTGGGCGGGGCCTAACGTCACGTGACCTCTCTCAGCCAATCAGAATCGAGGTACCAAAGCACTCATCTTAGCCGTAAAAGGGAACGGAGTTCAAATATCCTGGTCATAAAAGAGAGTGAGGATGAGTCATTCGGGCGAACGGGGGGGACTACTACTGTTGCAAACTAATTTTCTTGTTTACAAGTGGCGTTGGGCACACTGTGACGTTGCCAGAGGTACTGGTTTTACTTGAAATTTCTATAATTTGAAGTTTGAATCTACACAAATTTAATGTAATCAATCGTGCACATACTTTAAGTTGTGTGCTGAATACATAAAACGATTTAACATGGGATGAAACACCAAAGTGTGTAGATCACTGCTAGCTTAATTTTTCCATAGGAATACCTAAAAAATAACAAACCTTTAATATAGTATGTTCAAGGTCCGTCGACCCTACTGTTCCTTAGTAGGGTCGACGGACCTTGAGTATGTTTACATCAGTGGCGGAGCCACAAAAACATTATTGAGCGAATAAACTGTAATGTCAAAAAAAGCGCAGACAAGCATATACAACGTTGTCATTTACTTAAAACTCACAACGTAAGTTAATGAAATTATTGTTTGAAATGGGAGCTGGCCATCGACATGTTAGCGTAAAAGACAGTAAGTTCATACACTTACGTTGTGGGTCCAGGTAAATGACAACGTTGCATTTTCATTCAACATTGGATGCATAAAGAGTGTACACCCCAAACGGCTTGTCCGATTTAAAAAAATCCTACACTTTAGATTGAAAACATCATATTTGGAGATGGTTTTTCCTCTTACATTTTGTTGTAACACTGATAGGAGAGATGGGGGCATAATGGTCACCTTAAAATTGAAATTGAAAAATGAGATGAAATCTTTAAGTTTAACGTCCCACAGTTATGCCGGTTAGGCTAAAGGAGACGGTGATAATGAGAGATGAGTGAAATGGTGGAATGAAGAAAGTGGGAGGAAACGGAAAACCCCGAGAAAACCCATGAGCACGGTGTTTGTCCACCACAAAGTCCACAAGGCGCGAGCTGGGATCGAACCAGGGACCCCAAGCACCGGAGGTGAACGCTCTACCACTGAGCCACCGCACCCCCCAAAATTGAAATTGAAATAGCAACGTTGCTATGAATGGAAAGTCGATGATTTTGCAGTAAATATTCTTTATTCTTTCTCCTATAAATGTAAATAGATGTAAGGCGGCGTGAAAGTTTTGCCAAGCAAGTTGTAAGTGCAAATAAATTAAGCTATTGTGAATGACCGTTTTACCCCACCCCCTGGGCAAAATGGCCCCATCCTTGGAACACATAATATTAACCAAAATTATGTTCTGCTTCAATAAGGAAATGCTAGTATGCTTATTCATTAAAATGTTAATTGAAACAATTATTTATACAACTATAAAACAATGAGCGGAAAACTATAAAAACGAAAATACTCCTAAAATAAAGCTAAATGAAAAAGAAAATACAAAGTGGAATAGAGGGGCTATCAAAATAATTCGAGACTAGGTCTCTAACATGCCAACTGATGACAGAACAAGAACACACGCTCGGTCACAGACAGAATTGATCTTTATACGTCAGTGTGTTAAGAGATACTGTGTGTACAATTTTAAAGGGGCCATTTTGCCCCAATCTCAGATATAACTTTCAAAAACCATTTATCTGCTATCCATCGTCTTCCACAAGGAAATCATGCATGATTGTTTGATGGCCAAACCTTTCTCACTATCTATATGTGTAACATAATTTATACAAGTAATTACTTTTTCCAGCAACAGGTAGAATATTCACTATATACCTTATATCGACGTACCATGGAAATGGTTTTCTCCGATTATTTCAGACGGTATGGCAGGAAGCCACGTTTCCCTTTCTCAACACTTCGCGCCACACTAACTACGGCTTGTGCAGTTGTACCAGTTCTCTGTCACTAAAGGAACACCGTCATATACAGGAGCACCATCTTGCCCGGGGATTTATTATGTCCCCACCTCCCCTAATAACATAGTTACCCTATGTAAGGGGACTTTTGAGACACCCTGTATATACAATAACCTAATACACTGACCATGCGTTACTGGCTGAACCGTTCGTCGTATAGCTGACAGACTTTCACGTACTCTTGCGATATTAGATTACATTAATTTTTTTTTTCAGTATACAGAGATGAGTTGAATGGCAGAGGAGACAAAGTCTCTTTCTTTTTGGTGATATGAATTTGA
Source organism: Thermobia domestica (assembly GCF_964235325.1). NCBI lineage: Eukaryota > Metazoa > Arthropoda > Insecta > Zygentoma > Lepismatidae > Thermobia > Thermobia domestica. Next base: position 1,645,997 of record NC_137463.1, read on the forward strand.
AACACTGATGAAATTAGTTAACAGATAGAAAGAAGTACTTAACTCAATGCCGTTATAATTCACGAACAGCTATGGCTAGCCAGATGTAGCACATTGAACGTGGTGATGCGTGGTCAGTACATCAGCTCTCAGGTGTCATTATTTCTGACTTTCTGGACGTCTTAATTCACGTAGTTCCCCAATTGTCTCATCATGAAGAAATGAAATGAAATATTTCAGTTTTACGACCCACGATTTTGCTAATGAATGAAATGATGGAATGAAGAAATTGGAAGGAAAAGGGAGAACATGAGAAAACCCACGTATACTAATGGTGATTGTCCATCATAAGGCTCATTTGGTGCGAGCTGGGAACAAACCGTGGACACGACGCGCCAGAGAGAAGCGCACTAGCACTGCTACCACGGTCCCTCATGATCATGGGTCAACACCAAGGACCACTCACAAGGGAGAAAAACCAAGGACCACGTTCTACGAAGTCACCTGGGCGCTAACAATTCAGCTAAGCAAGAAAATAAATTTAAAACAAACTTGAGAAACCTGTTTTTTTTCTATGTTCTTACTCTCACCCACTGACAGTACATTTTGATGTTTATGTTGACGAGAAAGAGTCCCTTTCTCAAAAGAGGAGATAATCAATTTTGTTAAAATGTTATGAATAGTTAAGGGAAATAAGTTTTGTTTTTAATACGACTGTACAATACTTGTGATATATTATAAGAAGAGTGGTATTATCGAGATCACAAATAGAATAAGCTGCCTATTAGCAGAATACATTTTCGAATCACAACACTGTGCAGTAAAGTGTCGTCAGTTCTTGTAGCTCATTATAACAACAAGTAAATTAAGATTTTGTAACTAAAATATTTAGACAAAGGGTGATAGGGTCGTGATCTGGGTTCCTTAGCAAAATGAAATTTAACACTTTTCAAATAGAGACGGATTGTGATGTTGGAGAATGAAAAGAGGGTGAAAGAGAACAGATTTGATTAGGATAGGAAAAAGTCTACACAGCACTTCCTTGGAACAATTGACTATCCCTCACCCCCCAACCAGCGCGCTCTTGCGATCTAACAGTACTTAAGTGGCAAACAGTTTGTATTCTACGTTAAGTAATAACAATTTTAAGTAGTTAGTATTGTAATTATACTCGTATATACGTAGGGTTAGGTTAGGTTAGGATTTTATTTGATGAGTAATATGAACTAGAAGTAGCTTTTTATATTGCCCACTCTGTCTTTTATGCATAGCTACATGTTTCATTGTGTATCCTTTTCACATCTATTTGTATTTCCCTTGTTTCTGTGCACTCAATTCCGCCGTTTGCAAGACGCAAGCACACGAGGCCAACTGAAGTTCACTCTTACTGTTTATCACTCGCCAAGCAATTGGGTGGAGCTCTGGACGAGCATAGCAATCTATGGTGCATGTGTCCAAAGGAATTCGGAATCGATTCCAGTCAATCACAGCAAGCGTAGGGAATCGAGTACGGAGCCGAGAACTCATTTATGAGAAAACAATTCCGAGTACAAACAGAATCGATTCTGCAGGCAGGTGTTCTGGACTCGGTTTGTGAAAAGTGAGCAAAGCAGAATCGAGACCGGCTGCGCTCGGAATGGAAGTAAAGGATAGCAGATATTTTATTTGCCTACTATGTTCGTTACTGGACAGTCAGACTTGAGTAAAGGGACAATATTAACACCGTCAATGGCACCAATATACAACATAATCACAATTTATAAATTGCAGGTGTTTCATACGTGTATTTTAACACACATTCGCCATAATAATTGTAGAATTCATTCTATGAATGCCTTTATCACGCCATATAATAACGTTCAACAGAATGATGTGGGTTCAGTACCAGGGGTGTACGCAGGGTAGATTCTGGGGGTTCGGGCCCCCTCCCCGAAATCTCGATTTGTCTGTAAATTTAGTATCATTTTAGGGGTAATTTTACAAATTTTAATATAATTTCTTCTCATACTGAATTTGTACTCACCCGCAAAAGCTTTGGACCCCTCAAAATAAATTCCCACATACAATACGTCGCTAGTCAGTACAACGACTGAGTGCTTTTTCTTATTTTTCGACTCATTCAGTGGCGGTTGTAGCCCGGGGACTCCCAGTTTTTGAGTGGCAAAAATAATTTAAACTATTATTTATGTATTTTTTGAAAGTGTACAGTAAACTCATGACACACCCAGGCCGGTAGCCAACTCCAAAAATGTAGGGGGTCCCCGGCTGAATTTAGGGGGGACCCGATCCAACCGTATTATAGTTCATCACCATATTATAGTTAATTTGCAAGCCTACCGTACAAATTTTAAGGGGACCAGGAAAAATTTAGGGGGGCGCGGCCCTTCCTAGACGTCCTTAGATACGGGCCTGGACATACCTATTATAATCACAGGCCTGGCTGCCCCCCTACAGTTTTTACCTTCTATAATCGCCTTTGGACTCATTACTCACAATTTACTAGTTAAAATACACTCACAATAATAATAATAATAATAACGAACCAGGGGAATTATGAGATATGTAGTGGGTCCAGAGTTGAATTACGCTAATACATTCACTGCTGTCCTCACCATATTCAAACCCAGGACCCATTCAGCCGAAGGAGCACGCGTTAGCCACTAGACCAGTGACGCTAGAATGTTATCATTTACCTCACTTTATTTAAAAAGACATTTATGTTTGCTAGAAATCTTCCTTTATTGTTATGAAATATTTCCTTCATCGATTTAAAATTCTTTCCCACTAAAAGGAATCGGACAAATGTAGGTAATAAATCTTGGCTCTTCAATGTGAATAAACAACCATTCTGTGTTATATTGAAGAAAACAAAAAAAATAAAAAAAAAAAAACATCATGTGCACAAAAGCATGTTGCAGTGCGCTGAGCCGCATTTCGCTGCTATTTACTTTTTACTGTTTCCGATGGACTCGATTCTCTCTTGCTTCGGATTTATTAGTCCTTCTGTGCCTTGCTGTACTGGCCCTCCCCTCCAACCCCCGCCGATATTAGGGCGAAGCAAGGCGTAAGCTACTTTAGCGAATTCAGTCAAAGCTCTTTACGGCCCTAGTTTCCTATCAGTTGGTATATGAATAGCAGAAATGTGTTCTGTGTACGCGGCTTGAATGCACTGCCAGGGAGGTGAGCCACTGATTCAGCATAATAAAACCGAATACAGAATCGAATTCAGAAAGCGCATCTATGAAGTCATGAACGTAGGATCATCAACGCAAGCCACTGAGAGAATAACTAAACCGAACCCAGAATCGTGTCCAGGAAAACCGAGCAGAGAATCGAGTACATTAAATAATTGAGTGGAATTGATTCTTGGACTCAATTCTGCCCATCTCTACAAGCAGCAAGTACATAAAACGTGATTCAATACCTCTATGATCGTGTAAACGTTGTTTCAAGTTCATTCGAGAGCCTTGTACAAATGTCTTGAATATTCCTTTGAACGTGTAAATTTGAGGTATTCAATGGTCTTGTTCAAGCTTTCTTTGACGGTGTAGAAACAACATAGCACATTGAAAGAAGAAAAAGAAATTTTCATATTTTGGATTAATCTGTGCATAAAGCTTTCTGCTTTTTTATATTGTCCTGTGCGGTAGCGGGAATGTAATGGGCAGCCGTAGGGTATTTTTAAAAATACTATTGTCTTAGTTGCTGTGTACTTGTTATACTTTAATTCAAATGAACCAAGAACATATTAAATCGGTTCTACTTGTTGGTCGTCAAGAAGTGTGTACTTCATATTTATTTCAGGTGATTTATGTTACAGAGGAAGTTCTTTAGCTACGAGAGAAAATAAGTGATCAGGAAATTTGATCAATTTATATACTCTGTATATTTTTGTATATTGAAATTATACAGTGGTCGTAATACCATTCATATAACGATGTCTTTAACTTCGAAAGTTACGTTGGGAGTGGCATGTGCTGCATCATTGGGGATTGTGTCGTATGTGCATTATAAACAATACGAAGATAGACAAAATCTACATGAAGGTGTGTTGAGAGACATTGAACGGCAGCAACGTAGAAAGACTGAAAACCTGTATTTGCTACAGCAACAAATTGATTTAACAAAGAAGTTAAAAAGGGATACATAGGGTAAATTGTTATCCAAGTTGGTGTCAGTCTTTTCGTTTCTGTCACAATAAGGAAATTATTACTCCTGCATATTCGAATTGCTTCAGTGCAAAGAGATTTTCCAGTTTCTCCCCCAAATCACGAGGTTGTAACTCTGGCTCACTTGGTAGTAATTAGTTTAGTTTAGCTCAATATAAGGGGTTAACTGCTGTATCGCCGGACTAATTTTAGGAAATTCACCGGATATAGTTGGAGAATTTGATTCAGTTTGTGAGAAAGAATGAATGAAAGTCAGGTAAGGGGAATAGTAAAAGTTAAAATGGTTGTATTTTTTGGTTGTTGTTGATGTTATAAGCAGCACTGTATGTGGAGGCGGATGAATATTTCACGGAGACATACACTTGTTGTACTATAGGGCCATTCCATCGTCACGGGCAGGACATTTACACGACATTTTTGATGCTTTAAAGTTGTATATTTCTAAAAGTACAACATAAATTTTGCTAATTGTATGATATATGAGCAGTACAGACTTAGGAGTATATGTAGCTGATATTTTCAGTATTTTTTTCTGTTTAGAGTAGAAAATATTAATTCCTAAATGTCTGTCACGGGTGGGGACAAAAAAGAGAAGTGACTTTCGACACACCAAGTGAATGTTACAAAACTCTGTGAATTCTTAGCTCAAAATGTTTTTATTTAAACGGAAATGTATAAATGATGAAATTTTTAAACAAACTTCACATAAGAGAAATTTGCCAAATATTTATTTAATGAATAAACTAAACTTTACTGTGTCACGGGCAGGACACATGGTTGTCACGGGCAGGACACCGTGTGAATCAACACACAACATCTCAATAAGAATGATTTCAAAAATGAAATAAAATGGAAAATAAGTTAATTTCTGCTGTTCTGCTATAGCATTTTACATAAATAATTATATTTACTTCAGTTGAGGCTCGCTTTTACCACATAAAAATAATAATATGCCGTACACTTATTTCTCACCACCTACACTTTAGGAAATGGTTTTATTTGCCCATTTACACCCACCTTGTAGGGAAATTCGTACAAAACACTGTCTAACAGTATATAAAATAGGTGCTTGTATCCAGTGCCCGTGCCGTGGAAAATCAGCGCCCGGGGCGAGAGTATACAACGCGTCGCGACGGCGCCCCCGTAAATATGAGTGAGATCGACAGACCAGCCTCAAAGCGTTACTATGGTAGGAGAGATGCGTAAGAAAATTTTCAAAAATAAACTCTGCTTTTCGTTGATTTTGAGCACTTTTTAATATTTGTTTTCCTTCCATTTTATATATATATATATATATATATAATTTTTTCCTCCTGAACTTTGCGCCCCCTTACTTTGACGCCCGGGGCCGTAACCACGCTCGCCCCCCTCCCCCCGGGGCACAGCACTGCTGGTATCAAAGGTATTATTTGATCGGAATGCACGTAAGACACATCTTCAACAGTCTTGAAAATTTTACCGCAATCGCTTACGGTCTTCATACGAATTTCCTTAACTTCTTCGTCCTCTTCTACTGGGCTTTGGCGATAGTTGCATGTCTATGTTTTTTTTTTTTTTTTCTGTCCACTAGAGAAAAATTCCATCAACAAAAATGTTTATTGTTATATATCTTCAACAGCTGGTCTAACACAAGCCTTGTTAACATGCACAAGCCTTGTAAGTCGTCCTCAGGATACCTTCATGGCTTTTGGAGTCACCATTTTCAGAATCTGAATAAAAGTCTGTTAGAAATTGAAAGATTTTATACGGATGAAACTCTAATTTAAAAGTTCGACGAACTACCAAATTTTCACTGTCAAATTGCAGGAATAACTGTTTTGATTGGAGTCATTCAATTGACAAGAGCATTTTCCCGTCTTTTATTCAAAACGTCTTTTTTTTTTTTTTTCAATTTCTGCTGATGATAGTAGTAAAACACATATATTTTGAAACAAAAAGTTTAAAGCTGCTACGAAATTAGCAGCACATTCTACAATTACTTTGTTTTGTTTCACAAAGTTCCATACTGGCCGTTTTGTACGTACTTCAATCCCATCTACTGCTCCCTTGAAACGAACAGAAAGGTGACACTAATGATAATATTTATATGACATTTATTTTAAGTTAAAACATCATACTGACAGTAATACATAATCCTCTATTTAAGTAAATAATGTTCATGCTTAGAAAACTTTATTTTAGTACACATGGAATAATTTTCTATCGTGAATAACCAATGTACACAAACTATCCCACGAGTGGCATGCCCACTGTCACGGGCAGGACAAGTTTTCAAATTGAAATAAATCGAAATATATTGTTAGCATTAGTCCAAAATTTGGTAAATGTGAAGTACACGTGAAAATTGTTACTTCTACTAAGTACGAACCACATTCACAAATTTAGTAATTCAGTACAATAACTTTTGGTAGTTTTCTGTCACGGGCAGGACACTCAAGTTGACGTTTATATCTTTAATGATATTATAACCAATTTTTATCCTGTAAACACTATTTCAACTGCAGCTTGTAGCAAAAAGAAGCATCTTGAATAGCTCGAAGTTACTTCAGCCAAACATGCATAATATACCGTAAAATGTGGCCGATAACAAGAATAAAAATTTTCCTCCCAGCTGACATGTTACAAATTCACAACTCAGACTTAAAATTTTACGTTAATTCTAAGTATAAATAAGTTTTTCTTTGTGAAAAAGTAAATTTCGTTCTATTTACTTCATATATACGTAAAAATGCATTGATTTTAACAGTTTTCGAAAATTTGGGTTCAGGCTCACTTTCGCGTGGAATGGCCCTATACGGATCCATAGATTGTAAAAGGGGCAAGAAAAATTTGGGCAAGTCTTTAATTTGCCCATTTCATGTCGAGAACAGAACCCAATTAACCCTTCGGGGCTTCTAACCCATTCCTACTACTACTACTACTACTTATATTATGGATCCGTGTAGTAAAACTACACGCCAAGTAACATAATGTAATCCAAGTAAATGTAACTGAATACAGTACATTTTGGTACTTTTTTCGATTTTCAAATTGGTCCGGCGATACAGCAGTAATAACCAATATAAGCCATAGTACCCGCTCCAGAGCAGTCGATGGATTTGTAGGAGATACTAAATGCCATCCCAGTGCAGATCAAGAATGCAGAAGCCACCCGATACTAACGTTCTACGTCACGTTCTATGCACTACATGATATGCTGTTCCGTTATAAATTCTTATTAACAAAACTTTAGTTAGTCGGTTCGAAGAAGTCAATTCGTCCTAAGCGGATCACAAATTCCAAATAGCTGTTCCATCAGGTAGCACCAAAGAGTTATTCTCAAGTAATTATGCTCACTTGAATTCCGGGAAGGTTCTAGAACACAGGTTCCCCCATATAGGTTAGTAAGTAGGTTGGTTCCTTTCTCTACCAAAACTTAATATGTAATTCACATGTTATTGCCGAGCAAGCTTTAGCGATTATAGGTGGGTTAGAGCCCCGCAGGGGACGTTGGTTATTACAGTTAAATGGGAAGGGAAATTGCCCTGAATTCCCCTTAATATATATATATAAAGCTCCCTGAATCAAGTATTGGTACTGACTAAGGAAGAGAATTATGTAGGACGTTAAGTTTCACTGTCGGAGAAATTTTCCAGAATATAGGAGACTAGTATTTCATGTTTACAAGTGTAAAACCATTAAAACGGTTATGTTAGGGTTAAAATGAATGAGGGCATATCAAAGGCGACTGTATAGATATGAATTTCCACCAGGTGGAGTATTTCTGCACGATGTAAGAAGCTGTATCGATGTTTACAATGGAGAGTTGCAAGATTGATAACATTAAAAGTGCTCTACTCTCTGTGATTTTATGCAATATAAAGTGTTTTTGTACGTACTCTCTGGCGCTAACGCTCCTGCTTCCTGAAGAAGCGCGGGCTCTCCGGGTGCGGCGCTGCTCTTGTCTTGGTTAAATAGCATGCTCGCTTTTAGTGGCCACCTAACACTAGTTTGTGTGTTTTGCGCGTATTTATATTCTTGAGGGGAAGTTCTCATAAAGTGAAACTGCGCCCATGAATGCAACGCTTATTCTAAGAAACAACTGCGAATGAATTTTGAAATAAAATAATTGTATGTCATAGGAGAGCAGGTAATAGGATTGCACGTAATCGTTTTCAGGGCGTATCAGTTTCTTCTCATGTTATTCTATGCACAATTATTTCGGCATGCATCACAATAAGAAAAGTGACCGACTATTCTTAATCTGTACCTGTCATGTACTTATTCAACAACACACATTTTCTGTTTAGGGTCCCTCAGGTAACTGTGATGAATCCGTTCTTCCAAGTTACTGAAAATATTAGTAACACTTAGATTTATCTGTAAATTACAGCCCAAAATATATCAGAATTATAGAATTTTTTAGTGCCTGCTATAATTTTGTTTACAGAAATCAACATACTCAATGTTAAAGCCAATATCTGAATCTCTGTCTCTCTCTTTCGCTATATATATATATATTGAGATCTCAGCTTTGGATTTTTAGTAATGGCAACACTGCTACACATGTACTCGGTAACAAAGCAATTCATTATAATTCATTCAGCGCCAGCGGTTAGAAGACAGTTCTCAGTGAGTGCTCGTAGACTACAGTCATGTTTACGAAGTAAGATCAGAGTAGCTGGTTGAACAAATGCGCTAGGGGTAGGAATGCAAAACAGTGCTACGAAGTATTGCAAGATGTTTGCGGTGCAAGTGCATTAACATACCCTACAGTAGCAATGTGGGTGAAAGCCTTTAATGACAGACGACAAAATGTCACAGACATGACTCGGTCCGGGAATCCTCCTGTAAGTGAAGATGATGTGCAGAACGTGAACGCGTTAGTGCTAAAAGGATCGGAACACCACGATTCGTCAATTGGCCAACAATACAGGACTAGCGCATTCCACTGTGCTGTAAATTCTGAAGAAGAACCTGGGATTTCGTAAAATCACCTCAAGGTGGATTCCACGTGATCTGACTGAACAACACAAATGGCTGCGATATGATGCCGCTCGAACACACTTGGAGCGATATCAACGTGAAGGTGAGGCCTTCTTACGGCAGATCATTGCTATGGGTGAGACCTGGTCTAGAGCGTATGAACCTCAGCTGAAACGGCAGTCAAACGAGTGGCGTCATCCTGGGTCACCGAGAAAAACAACAGTTCGGGATACCCCAACCAATGTGAAAGCTATGCTTATCATTGCATACGACTGGGATGGTGTAATCATAAACTTTACCGTCCTCCAAGAACACACCCTTAGTGCAGAGTACTACTACAATTTTTTTGCAAAACAATCCGCAACCAGCTGTAAGACGAAAACGACGCCACTTTCTGACGAACCCACCCATCATTCTGTATGACAATACAAGGACACATTCAATAGGTGCGGTCTCTGCTTTGTTGCATCGTTGGGGCTGGGACATGCTGTATCACCCCTCGTATTCTCCAGATTTACGTCCCTGCGACTACGACTTCTTCCCGAAGATGAAGGAACCACTTCATGGGACAAATTTCCTTACAGTTGATGATCTCCTCCGGACGACCGATCGCTCCGTCCGCGCTAGCCAGAGATTAGGCACTGCCAACGACATCCAGCGGTTTCTACATCGCTGGGAACGCGTGATTCGCAATGCTGGTACATACATCGAGGGCCTGTAAAACTTCGAACCTTATAAGTACTCTACTTCTGAAGATATACCGTTGTTGCTATTACTAAAAATCCAACACGTGTATATGCTGGTATACATAAACATAGATAATCTTGTTACATATGGATTCTTATAGATTCACTAATTTACTTAATATACATTTAATTGTACGTATACGAATTATTTTGCATATATTCTTCAACAGAGTAAAAGCATTGTTCTATCAAGTACATTTAAGTTTGATTCTAAATCTATTTACAGAGACCTGATTTTTTATGCATGATGGAAATAGTAGATATAATAGAGTACCTTTGTGAGTAACTGATTTTAGGCATATATTTGTTCTATGTGTATCCAGGTGAATGTCTTCTTTACTTCTTGTGTTGTACCTGTGAATGTCTTTGTTAACAATAAATTCACTATGTTTTTTCATATATATTAATATTTCGAACAAATACATTGAGGGAAGAGTCATTACTTCAAGTTCTTTGAATACAATTCTGCAAGGAGAGTTCCATTCTACTCCTGCAAGTATTCTTACCACTTTCGTCTGGAGCCTAAAGATCACAACACTTAGGAGTATTTCCCCAGAACATCAATCTATATTTTATTATAGAATGAAAATTTGAGAAATCTATACATTTAGCTGTTTTTACATTAACCTTATGTCTTGTACATCTAATTCCATAACTCAGTTTGCTTAACTTACTTCTGACAGTTCTATATGTGGTTCCCAGTTGAAATGTTTAGATATTTTAACTCCGAGAAAGGTAGCAGTTTCTGCATATTTAACTGTTTTATTATTTATTTTTATTATTGTATTGGCTTGATTACTTTTACCATTATGAAAATTTAAGGCACATCTTTTATTTGCATTAATAATTAGGTCATTTTTCTTCATCCAACTTGAAAGTTGGTTTATTGCCGTTTGGCAGTTTGAAGCTAATTCGCTTTCATCTTCTCCACTAACTATTATATTTGTATCATCTGCATATAAAGTCACACATGAACTGTTAATATTTTCAGAAAGATCATTTATATAAAGAAGAAACAGAGCTGGCCCCAGAACTGATCCCTGTGGTACTCCACGATTAATAATTTCCCCACTTGATACAATTTTTGAATTTAATTTTTAATTATTCTCGTGATATCAGTTACTTACCTCCGATCTTTAAGGTATAATTCAAACCATTTGTTTGCTAAGCCTTTAATACCATAGCAACTAAGTTTTTCTAGCAATATACTATGATTTACTAAATCGAAGGCTTTTGTTAGAACCAAAATTATTCCTATACAGAATTCTTTCTCATCCAGCAACTTTCTGCTCTAGTACGATTCGAAGTTTGATCAACATTGGATGGGTTTCATCTATACCATGCAATATATCTTTCCAGTAAGCCCAAATCCAGCTGTGATGGAACTAGAGATCTGCACACTATACTTCGTATATGTACTAAGATACACCACCATGCTAATTTTAACCAATATATAAGTTTAATCTACCGCAGCTGTCTCTCTCTCTTTTTTTCTTTTTAAAAATTAGTAAAATCAAATCAAATAAAATTAAAAAAAAGAAAATTAACAACCAGCCTTAACAATGAAATAATAGGAAGAGTTCAAAGTAAATTAAATAACTAATTTTTGAAAACTAGAAATGCAAATTAAAACTAAGAAATTGAGGAAAAAAGGTTTTAACATTGAGTCCATTAGTTTTAAAGTACGTTAATCTGTCAACATGACACTTTGCTTTGTTCTTTGAACTAATCGATGTTTTCTTCTCTTTCTCTAGGCGGCCATCCATTGGTCTGAATTAGGTGTTAGAGTACTGTATATATCAACTAAACCCTTCAACAAGATGCCTACTCCAATTCATGGAGCCTGTGCCCCCAAATCGGAAACTTTGAACCAGATACGTTTTATGTACGTTCTTATATTTAACGTTCCTTTTGTAAATTAATTATTGGTTCTTTTCCCTGGTCTAGTGTCTATGCCTGTGATGCATGAGGTCTCGGAATAAGATTCTCCGTTGATGAGCACTGAACGCATTACAGTGGTTCATGTCCAAGGTCCGTCGACCCTACTGTTCCGCGCTTTTACAGGTCCCTTCATAACTCGCTGTTTCTGCGGAGCCACTTTCTTCAGCTGTAGTATGACGTCACCGCGGTGAAGCAGAGACAAATATCATGCGCTAAGTGAATGTTCCGCCGTAGCGATTTGCAAAAGAAAACAAATTTTAAAATGCGATAAAAATGGACAACATACGGATACAATACGTATTTACTTTAGGATTGTGCAGCACTTGAAGACTAGCTTTGCATCCACTATCTTCAGAACATCTCTCTTCCGAAGTTCTAGTGTTTTTCTATTCAAAAACTGAATTCTGAAGAATGTCCTAGACTTACCGAATAGTCTCAACATAGAAGTGTCTTTCTTAGGACACCAAATAGTCGGCCAATCTCATTATTATTATTTTTATTCTTATTCTTATTCTTATTATTATTATTATTATTATTATTATTATTATTATTATTATTATTATTATTTGTTTCACAGTTTTTTTGTGTGTAAGATTTTCAAAATATAACTTCGTATTTTTTATTGCTTCCATCCACCCGGAAGAAGATGAAATGAGACCACCACATAACGTCATATTGCCACCATTCAATTTGAAAAAAATTGCAACTATCTTTGACCGTAAGACTTCAACTTTCAACATGATTTCGAAATGTAAGTTTTTACTCATAGTTTTGTCGAAATCATAATACACTGGCTGTTTCCACACACCTATCAAGCCTCGACTCATTGCCACCTGGACATTTCTGTGTCGTTCCAAAATTAAGTAAACCTCTTCGTCATAGGACTCGTGCCCATTAACATTACATCAAATATAAGCACTGAAAATTTCTCCACATTCTTTAAGCAGCGCCCTTGCTCCATTAAAATTTTCAAAACTGGGGTAAGAATAGTAATTTTTGCATACAATGTCGAATTGTTGACACAATGGGTACGGGGTTAGAACTTGTAACCGCAGATGATTGTATGTATAATTTATCACTGTGGCGCGTTGTGTTAATGGACGAATGATGTCTTAATTAGTTTGTCTTAGTTTTTTCTTGCCACTTATTAGCATATTTACTTGGCCCGGTATAAAACTTTTTCGTAATATATCCGTCACCTGGTTATTAACCACTCTATTGAAACGATCACAATATTATATTTTAGAACCGGTCTTTGAAATTTATTCTTTATTTTATTTGCTTTCCAATTCTTTTAACTTCCTTTGTAAATATATTATTTTGGCTTTGTACATACTGACAGACTTTAGTTTTTCGTTTGGCCGCTGTGGCTCAGTGGTAGAGCGTTCACCTGATTACATGTTATTTGCCACGGTATTGTTTGCCACGAATCGATTTTGGTGTTGTTTGCCACAGTATTGTTCTCTCTGGCTTATCTTACACCACAATCGTGAAGATTTATAAAAAATCGACTCATAAGCTGAGGGTTGTCAGATGATTAACAGAATAAATACAATACAAACTGTCCTAAGCACGTTATTGGGTTACTGCGCTATCGGCTGTTAACGCCACTGATAAATTTATTGAAGGTGAGTTCAAGAACTCGAGAAAATAATTTGTTTGCTTAGAAACTCTCCAAATGTATTTTCAAAATCGATATGACGTACAATTTGTTTGTGTTCGACTGTGTAGCCAACATTAAATGTAATCATACCATCAGCACCACCCATAAGGGAGGTAGCAATCTCGACAAATGGGGACCCAAACCTTCCGGAGAGAGCACGATATATTAAAAAAAATATATATATATTCTTTCTAGAGATCAAATTTAACAAAATTAGATTTAACAATATGGATTTAGCTATCTTTTAAACACCTTTGGTGAGAGGAAGAGAATTTAATCTATTGGTAATACAAAATTTAGTGACTTTTGTATTGTTGCTTGGCTATTTTCAAGCCCATACAGGAAGCTCCTTCATGGCTAAGCGGTTAGCGTACCGGCGTGGGGGACCCGGGTCCGATTCCCGCCGGGAGCTCATGTAAATCGGATTCCACCTTAAAACTAGGTCCACGTCTCATATAGCCTTGATGCTGAGCTGGGCGCTAAAACTGAAAATTAAATCAAAATACAGATTATTAAAATGCACGGGTTGGCAGTCCTCCATAGCCTTCGTGAAACAAGATAGAATGTGCATGAATTGGAGTGGATTTGAATAGCAGACTAAGAGATTTGAGTGGAAAGGGACTTGAGTTATTCTTACTCAGTAGCAGACTGAGGCATGGACCTGTAGCTTAACATGAAATCCGACCCACATGAGTTTCCGCAGGTAATCGTACCCGGATTTCCCACACCAAAGGCGCGTATATTTATCCACATAGCCACAAGGAAAGCTCTGTGTACGATTTGATACAATAAAACCTATGGCAGAAGCAAACGGGCAGATTACATTTCACTCAGTTTGAACCATTAATTCTCTCGGACGTTTGAAGGTAAAATTTGACCATATAAATGTTAGAATTGAATTCCGCAATTGAAAGATAACTCATTTGATACTGAACCACTCCCAGAAGAAACCAAAGAACAATTTAAAATATTGTATTTTTTTATATAAAAGTGCACAAGTTCGTATCTCAGGTGGATTCTCGGTGTGAAGAAATGAGAAATATTTGCTTCACTTTTCAAGCAATTCTCGGAGTAAATACTTTGGATGACAGTGACGCAATTAAGAAATTAATTACAATCTATTCTGATGACTTGAGTTATAACTTTGTCAAAGAGAAATAAGTGTATAAGCCGATCTGTGTGTAGCTACTTTCTTGGATCTTCAGAATGAAATTTATAAATTGAAATTATATTTGTGTTTCCTGAACTTCATAAGGCACTCAGAATTTTCTCGCGTGCAGTGGGATTTGTGGTGGACAAACACCGTGTGCGTGGGGGAGTTTTCTCGGAGTTCCTCTGATTCCTCCCATTTTCTTCATTACACTATTTTCCATTTATTCTCATTATTATACCTAATATCCTTTAGCTTGCACGGCATAAGCGTCGGACATAAAATCCAAGTATTTCATTTCATTTTTCTAAGGTATATAATATCCACTTCTTTAGTCGGGTAGAATAACGGAGAACAAAAGATTATATAACAGGAGATGATATTAAGAACTCCGTTAAAAGAGAAAATGCAATTATATCAATTTACTAAGCTTGTGATATTAGTGATATTTTGTGTTCATATTTCTGGAGCTTAAAGTTCTGTTTCAGCAGCGAGTCTAGTGAGACCTCTTTCGTCCCAAAGGCGAGAACATTGAATACTTGTTCAAGATGGTCAAAAACAGAGGTGCTTGGCAAGCCTTACTTTTACTCCAGGTGTGTGTGAATCTTCACGATAATGAGATCTGATAAGATCGGAATGCAAATGCTGTGGCAAAATCGTGGCAAACAACACGAAAATCTAGTCGTGGCAAACAACACGCTACCGTTCACTTCTGGTGAATGCGTCCTTGGTTCGATCTCAGCTCGCCAAGTGAACTTTGTGTTGGACAAATACAGTGTGCGTGGGTTTTCTCGGGGTTCTGACGTTTCTTCCTACTTTCTTCATTCCACCATTTCATTCATTTCTCATCATCACCGTCTCCTTTAGGCTATAGCCGGCATAACCGTGCGACGTAAAGATTTCATTTTAGTTTTTCGTTCTCTTCACGCAAAAAGGAAAGCTCGTCCTTTAGTTTATGTCCCTCAATCTCCACAGAACAAACGGAAGATAACATAAACAAAGTTATTTTTTGTTCCGGTCACAATAGTTATTTCATCTGAATGCATCCCAATGTCTGATTTGTTTTCACTCTAAACACCTAGCTTTCGTACACTTATTTCTTTCATTATTTACAGGAACACGGTTCCCTATGACACTGATAAATTCAGTGAAGGCACAACATCGTGTTTAAACTTATTCTTAAGTGGAATATTTAGAAGCCTACATTTTAAATCACGTTTGTAAGCTTTGGCAATAAAATGATCGGAATAGACGCTGGCGTTTTCAACTTTAAAGGTGTCTTTCCGAAAGCATTTCTTTTGCCAAACTTTCCACAGAAGATCCGAGGGAATTACCTGATGAATAACTTCGGAACCATTACTATTTCTACTATGATTGCGACAAGTACTTATCATACAATTCGACATGCTAACACGAACACTGCAATAATTAATTTTTCTCAATACAGGAAAACAAAAATCATTCGCTTTGCTGCAGAAATCAAACTAACAAACAAGGGTGAATGACAAGGACCTTGGGCGAAAGCTGTTTCTGCTCCCGCGGTGACGTCACGATTTTACTGCATCTTCGGTTTTTAAAGAAGGGTAGTTATGACGCGACCTTAAAAGAGGAAAGAAACAGTAGGGTCGATGGACCTTGGTTCATATCGACCTTTAAACTGTACGTCTCACCCTAAAAAGCCTCAATGCTGACGGAAGTACGTAAATACATACAAATTAATCAAATATTGTTGTTTCTAATCTTAAGTTATTTATTTATTTTTTAATTTACTTCAACAGGCATAAGCAAGATTAATGATTAGTTTTTCTTTTTTCCCTAAGAATATTAATCTAACATCACGAATGGTAGTGCATGATGAGTTTATATCTTTTCCGTACCTCGTTGTTTCTTTAGTATGATTCTTTGGATATACCTAGGTAATTATAGGTGGTATGTGCCGAGCATAACTGTGAATACATTAAAGAATTGCTACGTATCGTATATACATAGCATTAATAATGTGTAGGAATTGTTAGTAATAATTTTTAGAACGGATGATTTGCATAGTGGAAACGAACGACAACCTTCGCTGGGTTGTTAAAAATAACAAAAGAAAAGATTTCAAATAATAAAATTGTCAGATTTACTTCTATGAAGCGTTATCTAACAAATACTTCATATACTTAAGTACTCTTAAAAGGGTTCAGGTTAAATATTTTTATCGTGTAATAAAGTGGAAATTATATTGACCTCTTTGTATGCAATATTAACTTTTACTTAAATATTTCGGCATCACAAAGTACTGACGCTATCGTCTGAGGGAACTAAATCAGGAGACAAACCTACTTGTGTTTTATCAGGGGTGATTAAATTTGTTCATTAAACAAAAAGTATAAAAACGAGTGCGCAGAGCTATTGAAGTTCATACGATATGTTAGCTTATGATGTGATCATTCATTGTTGTAGAAAAAGAGAAAGAATATTTGTCCTATTCTTGATAAGTATCTATAAATTGTATGTAGCAGAGCTGTTTATTCAATAATTGAAGGCCATAACTCGGGAACCATAAAGCGTGCACAATATAATATTCATACGCTTAGCAGGCCAAGATCTACCATCATGCAAAATTTGGTCATTTATTTAAATATGGGTTTTCATTCTCGAAGCTATAACGCAAAATTCGACCACTCATAACGTGGGAACCATAAGCCAGTAGAACATAATATTTTATATGCATTTGTAGTAGCTGAAGTTCTACACCGACCGGATGAGTTCGTCTCAACTCGTACTATATATGGTGTCTGTGATTTTTCAGGAGAAAAATAAATGAAGTAATGAAAATAATAAAGAAAACAAAATGAAAATCATATAAAAATGCTAATTATGTTTTTTTCATTGTTTATTTATTTTTAAGAGCAAAAGAAATTTGTGGGAGGTGGACTGAGGATAGTAAAGTGGGCTAATTAAAGCGAGCTTCTACCCCTTCGTCTGTTCCACGATAACTCTTGTAAAACTGATCCGATTTTAGTAGAATTCAGTCTGTTGGTTCCTTCAACTTTCCGACATAACCGAATTAAGGTCAAAGATAGGGTAAAATCAGCCTCATGTTGATAGGCGTCTTTGACATGTAAAAGTTAAGCGGAACGATTAAATCAAAAATTAGTTCTAGACTTCAACTAAATTTACATCAAAATCGTGAGATAAATAGGAAGCTACTTGAATTAAGTGGTAGTGCGACCCGATTTCTACTTCTATCAGAACAGTTAATCATAATAATGTTCCATCACCGCTATCAGTTGGTCGCTTGCAACATATTTGGAAGATTTCATATCTTTTGCCACGTGTTTATCTTCAACAGTGTTCTAACATTTTTTTCATTACTTTATATTAAATGTTCCTTTATCCCTATTATTTCTAACGCTCTTTAATTATTTATCATTCTTATCAGTTGCTTTCATTCTCTTCAACATTCAGATTTCCGAAAACTAAAGTACAATTTTTTTTTTTTTATAATCTTTTCGTAATGTCCACGTTTCGGCTTGGCGTCCACAGTGCAATATTCTACATCTGAGTAAATTTTGTAACTCTTCATCCGGTGACTCAGACGACGTGTTCCTCATCATTAATATCACATTCATCAGCACAATACTGAAATACTTTACCATTCCTCACATTTCCTTCTGTTTATTGTTTACATTGGCTTATGTCACAGGCGGGTGATTTCTACGACACGGGCATACAAAAACTTGTGGAACGCTGTAATGAATTTTAAAAGAAGCAAGCTATGTATAAGAATAGCTTAATGTGTACAGAAGAAACAACTGAAAATGTGTGGCACTATTTCTACTAGTTTTGTTTCTATTGACAATCGGACCTTACTTAAAAAAAAAAAAAATGTAAACCGTTGTTGAAAATTAAGAAAATCTAGAGTAACTGCAAAATCAGTTTTCTTGTCTGATCGTTGTCTTACTGTAGCTATATTTAGAGGTGCAGTATACAATTTTATACTTCATTTGCAACACTCCTTTTACTGATTGAAGCCATGGGGATACATGTTACCTAAATTTTAGGAGACCTACATTTTGTACCACGACGAATATCCTTTTCTTAATATTGGGTAATTTTAATCAACAATGTGGTTTTTGGTCACCGTCATAATCTTTGGTGTAATTTGATCTTTAATACTATGATGTAAAGTAAGTAACAAAGTTTTCTGAACAAATTATATTTATGTAACATTTGTTGTCTCCCTTAGTTTGATGTAGGTATTCTCTGATTCATAAACACCAAAATTTACCCCTTGTAACCTCATTTTTCTTAGCTCCACGGATTAAATTTTAGTGAACTTAATTTCCTAAATGAAAC
The DNA here is from genome assembly GCF_964235325.1 of Thermobia domestica. Classification (NCBI taxonomy): domain Eukaryota; kingdom Metazoa; phylum Arthropoda; class Insecta; order Zygentoma; family Lepismatidae; genus Thermobia; species Thermobia domestica. The sequence goes on from NC_137463.1 coordinate 1,664,954, forward strand.
TCTCACACCGTTTTCGATTTAAAGGAACATGAAAAAGTCCGCAGTGGATAGTTTTTTAGTTTTTGTTGAATAATTTTCTCAAAAGCTGTTCAGTTGATTTTGTTATTTCAAGAATATTTGATTAACAATTTTACAATAGGGCATAAATCATTTTGCATGAAGAAGTTCACAAGGAGCAGTTTACTTTACTCTTGGGACTGAAAAAGTCATTCATGCGTCCTGAATGTGTGTCTTGCGATAATTTCAGCAACACGTCTATTGCTTTCGACCAACTTTAAATTTAAAAACCGTCGACTACACATATTGGATTTAGTACTCCTTTCATAAAACATTAGAAGCAAGAGACTCCTTTTAACTTCTTAAAGGACACCTTTCAAAAAAAAAAAAAAAAAAAAAAAAAAAAAAAAAGCAGGTAAGAAATTTGACACAGATATTTACAGCTCCAACTATTTTCAAAACCTCTTCACTTTTGAATCGGCCATCTTCTGATTAAAATGAAATATATATATATATATATAATTTTAATTGAACGTCCTGCAGTATGCCTTTTCAGGCTAAATGAAATGACTTTTTTTGCGCCCTTCCATCGGTAATCGAAGCAGGAACCACGTGTACCAAAGGCACACGCTCTACCCATTAGACCACCAGGGGGAGGAGTGCATTTTTTAATTACATAAAAATTAACTTTGCCAGTCTGTTCTTGCCATTTTCAAACCTATACGAAAAATGCTGCTTCATCTAACTTAGTGTTATAAAAGTTTTCCATAAATGAGAGCCTCAATGACGTTAATTTAACTATCTCAATTCTTGTCGTAGTTCCTCTCATCGACGTTTAACATTGGATGCTTAATCCTGATTCAATATGCTGGGAGCATTATTTTTTCTGAATAATTTTCTCTGCTTTGAAGTTGCTGAAATAATCTCATAAGCATTTAGGATGCATAAACTGTGGTTTAAAATAATGTTGATCTGTGTTAATGCTTATTTCTTTTAGGTACCTGCGTACGTGGCAAGAACTACTGCAACATCTGTATACCCTTCACGTGCATACACAGATTCCGGGTGTGATTCTGGTGGAGGGGCTGCAGAATTACTGCAACAAACAGAACAGTGAAGATGAAAAACATGGACACGAATTGCGGACGGCCTTAGTAGGTGCTTCCCTAATAGATGCAGCATCCGTTTGTATGAAAAACCCCGATCAGCCAGTGAGTGTGATTGCGACATGGGAAGAAGAAAGTGGAGAAGCAACTCAAGTACATCCGTTGGACTTGTTTTTCACTCATATTTGGTGCATTTCTTCTTTGAGTGCACAGAAAATGCAGATAAGAAACTTAAGAACTTGTGGCCAGTCGTCTGAAATTAAGTTTGAATTTTCAAAAATTGAAGATTTTTTAGTTTTCCATAAGATTCTCAAAGTAGCAAATATCTGTAAAGAAAAGTCATGAAGTGCCTTCAGTGAAATGGTGGTCGCCATTGAAACTTTTTTTTTTTTTTTTTACTTGTATTGTAGCGTTCCGGCAGCGTAAAAGTTGCGAAAGGCATACTTGACTTAAATTTTGAGCTTGTATCAATTTGTTGAATAAATAGATTTTTATATATTATGTGGCCATTAACATCGATGGTGCCTTTAGAAAATTTAATCCCAAACCTTCTCTGTGCTAACAGATTATCATGCTATTTTTGTGCGTGCATAGAAGATTCAAACGCTTTTATTTGCAAAATACTCAAGAAAGTGGAAAATTAAAGATAAAAGCGCGTATTTTATTTCTGTTTATTTATTAGCAAAATATCCATAACAGAATCATCTACAGATTCAAAACATTCAACAGACATTTTATACAATTTACATTAATATAAAAATACTGTAAAAGTTGCTTCTAGTATATTACATGGTATAAATTATAAAATATTTACAAAATTTTATGAATTCCATCTAAGGTTATGAAAATCACATTTTTAGTCCTGCTGGGCTGGTTTATAGTATAAAACAATTTATCAGATCACATGTTTAGGCAGTGTCTTATGCAGTTAATACGTAATTCGCATTCCGAAGTCATACAAGGCACTTCGCTTTACAGAGTAATATCAAAAAGTTTACACAAGGAACACACTCGAAAACTTCCTTTTTAAAAATTATTGAATATACCTAACATGAAATAGAATTATTATTCTAGTGTTAAAAATGTTAAGCAACGCACGGATTTAACGTGTGTGAAAAATATACATACAAAAAAGTTGAACTACGTTCTGCATATGTAAGCATTACATATAAGTAATAAATGGACATGAATGAATCAATGAACAATTGATAAACTTACGATTGTTCTCGGGTTTTCTGCTTATGGATTCTATTCTACACAATTTCGCTGGAAGAAAACTAAATGTATTGGGAAAAAGTCGCCTTTATGACAAAAAACGGCAATCCCTAGAATATGGTACTTAAAACAATTTGTTACAAACTATCCTTTCAGGATCGGCAATTTTTACATCGTTACAGGTTATATACATTAGTTGCTTAAAAAACATAAAATGTTTCGGGCCATTCAATATTCGTAATTAGCTTAAATTCTTGTATTTCGTGAACAAGTTATACAGAACACGCAGAGTTGACTTCAGATCCAGATTAACTATATCTGCAAAGAGGAGAAAAAATAATTCTATTACATCTTACAATGTAGCACAACATTGTATCAATAATTATTAAAACCAAATTGATCAACGTACTAAATATATATTTATAACAATGTTACATAAGTTTTATTTATATCGGGTTTTGCTGTTTTGTCTTATTCATACATGAATATTTTCAAAGCTATAATGAATAATATACAATCAGAGACGTAGGGTCCATTAAGGCTAAAGACTCAGCCTATCCAAATATTCATACATCAGTCTCAAATGATGTTTTTTAGACATTAATACAATGAATTTTATTAAAATTGATTTATTTTATATTGCGCTGTTCAAACATCAATCGAATACTAATAGATTTGAAGTACAGTTCCTGAAATATCGCATTTTAGGCTATTTTCACCTAGCATTGAGCGCTTCTCATGGAATCAAGTAGAGTGGGTGGCAAAAGCCATTCACCCATCGCTCTCAGCAGACAAAAACTATTTAAGCAATACACTTATTCAACACGCTGCGAAGAAATTGGACGAATGCTGACGAAGCTAGCTAAGGCTAGCCTTTCGGGTGTTCAGGAATACAAAAGCGACAGATGCGGTCTTGTCCGGAAATAGAAAAACTATGAAAAATTCAGTAACTCGCATTCAATAAGCACTTCCGACGAAAATAATAATAAATGTTATTATAAACAGTACCTTATTCTGTACTGGTTTGCGTTGTCACAGCGCAAATTATAATTTTAGCTTGCTGTAATTGGCTAGCAGTTATAATTGTTTGTATTTTTTGCTTTGCGGTCAGTAAGTTTTGCGAGGACCGATAGGGAATGGGGTCCCAGGTGCCACTGAATTTTTCTTTTTTATATTTCCATCTAAAAATAGCTATTTTTGTAAAAGCATATAATAGCACGATTGATTGTGAGCTACAGCACTACTGTTTTGTTGATGTGTATTGTGCGTGAAATGATAGTTTGTGTAATTTGGGGAATTTATACTTAAATATGGTCTATATCAGTTTTTACTTATTTCTTGGAAGTAGCATATAGTGTAGTTTGTCAGTTTTGTGTGATATGCGTGTATGTAGGTGTGTTAATGAGATGATATGTGTAGACCTACTACAGGAATATCGTGAAACTTAGTGGACGATCTCATTGAGAACGAGACAAATTTCACCTGTCTCACAATAGAGGAAAAAGTTACAATAAACGATCCACTTCATCTCTCTTGCTTGTAGAAAAAATGAAAAGGAAGTAAGACATTTCCAGTCTACTGGTACCGTACAACAGTATGGTTAACTGAAAGTACAGAGGAATTGGTAGTCCTACTAATTTCAATTAGCTTTACACTCACATACACATACAACTGAAAGGTTTCATGAAGCTGACAGTAATCGCAAAGGGACTGAGCTCCTCCTACCCACCCCCTAGCTATGGGTCTAATTTCAGCCTATCAATTTCGAAACTTCACGCTCCGTTACTGTATACAATAATTATTGAGTCAACACTATTCCAGATAGAGCCTGTGAGGCCACTTTATACTGGATAGAAGGATGTCGACTAGGGCTTATAGTTAAAAATACCATCCCGGCATTCACCTGACAGAAAAAAAAATGTCAGGATAGCAGTCATGGATTTGAAGCCAGAACCTCCGGATTACAGCAAAAGCACGAACCTACACCAGCTTTGTTTTCAACAGAAAATGATATGGGCACAATCTAAATTACAGACAGCACTTCGTTATACATAATGACATTAAATGTATAAATCCACCTAGGCTGAAAGACTGTGCTCTTCTGAAGGATCAAGCTTAAATGAAATAAGAACTAAAAGCTCTTCTCATTTTACACATACGAGATACTTTCATACAAAGAATATTGAAGTATATAATATTTACAGTTCATCTGTCGCATAATAGTTTTACTAGGAAGCCCCGAAATAATAATAGTAATAATTAACAAAATTACCTTCAGGTCTGGCCTTTGGTTTCGCCAATCCTACTTCCTGCATGAGTTCGAAGGCAAAGCTTACATTATGAATTTTCTGATCGTTGTCTTGAGGCGTCAGGTGGAAGTTATACAAAGGCACGAAGAATCCTTCCAGCAGTCCCATAAGAAGAGTGAGGTAGACTCCATCGTGGAACTGGGTATCCAGGTCTGTCACTTCCAGATTAACTTTGTTCAGATGCTTGTTCACAAACGTCACAAGAGACTGCAGAAAGATATATATATATATATATACAAGTAAATTCTGACTTTAAATAAAAGAAAATACATAAATAATCTGAAAGTTATGTTTCAGAATGCTAAAATAAGATTGAAAAGTCCGAAAGTACTGACCAACAAATCTTAAATTTAATCGACTGTTCGTGCATTCGGAAAGCAAATCTTAGAATTCTGTCACTGAACACTATAGCCTCCCAACTACAATTTTACGAGACAGTGCATAAATGTGCAACCCCACATGCTGATATCTATGCTATTTTAAAGTGTGTATGGATCCTGCAATAGAGATACTGTACGTCGTTTGAGACAGATGCAAAATTTGGTAAAAAGAATGCTTCAACTTCCAAAGGGTGTTGCATCTGTTACGTACTTCCTAAATGACAAGTTTATTCGTAACACAGCCAAGAGAGAAAAACAGTCGAAATTGCGCGGCGAGTAACTGTGGGTATCCATTGTGAGATAGCCATAATTTACAGGATATTTAAGAATTTTCAACTAAAAGGAGAAGTTGATTGTTATGCCTGACCGTCTTATTAGTACTGAATAAGGAAAGCTTTGTAGCTAAATAAACGCATGGCAGGTGTGTAATATACGATAGAATAATTAAAAGCTCACAGTTAATGGGATCAAATAACATGAAGCATTTTAAACTGATACCAACGTACTAACCTTTTTGACTACTTGCAGTTTGTCGGGGGCGTGGTCGAAGAGCGTGTCAAATGCATCTCTTTCACAGCGCATCCCAACATCATCATACGACGACGTGATTTCTTCTCTTACAGTGCGATGCGTCAGCTGACCATCACGTTTCTATAAAATATCAGTAATTACAATTACCACCACATAGATTAAAAAAAAGAAGCACTATTAAATCAATTCTATTTCATTCAAAAAAACTTTAGTTATGCATTATTAATTTCAAATATATTTCCCTTAAGTGGGTCCTAAATAGATGGAAGGAGAAAACTTTACCTACATGAAAGGGAAAACTTCGCATTATGCTCGTAGGACAATTAATATACAGTTTAAATCATTAGACAAATGTGTGTGTGGATATAGTGTAGTAACCAGATATATTTAGATAACTGATTCTGACGCGGCCTACCTTCCAATATAAGGGAAGTTTTTATACCGATATTCACTATTCAATACAATGTTGCAATCAATATTTGTAGAATTCTGTTCAGTCTTTTCTCTGATCTCCCCATTTTCAGAGTTTTAAAAGTTCGAAAGGAGAGGTTTTTTAAAAGTAAGTTGAGAAATAAAGGATCACTCTATGCCAGAAAAATAATATATATTCTATCGATAATATGTAGAAAGATTATGAGGAATAAGTGCTATGCCACAGTTTTATTTTTCTTGTAACTAAGCGATATGAAAAATTATTTTTAATTGTACAATTTTCAAAGACGCCGTCCCATGATTAATTCTCTCACCCATCGTATAAACATTAAATTAGAGCATTTTCATATGATTAAAGCAAACCTTTTCGAAAGATTACTTCGACTATTACATTATCAAAGGCGTAAAGCTAAAGGAAAATTCGTTACACAATTAGGAACAAAAACTAATCGAAACTGATACGAAACAAAGAGTCCAAATCCTAATTATAAACAGGAAACTTTTCAGTCTGTGCGTGTCGGGCCTGCCTATCTGAGACAATCTGACTGCAACCTAAAAATTGTGTACTACTACAATTTTTCATTTCAAAATATCACAAGGGCCACGCATTAATATCTGCATAACCTCATATTGGTTGGGGGAGGGGGGACTCAAAAAATGTAGTTAAATAGAGCTTTGCACGATTTTACGTTAACGTACAGCGGGTAATAACTAATATAAAGGATCAGAAAAATAAATAAGCGTATGATATTTCAAAGGCATTTTTAAAAAAACTTCCAGTAATATTGAAATCATGCTTTTACATTCTAAGAGTTACTTCACGGATAAAGGAGGGTTCATACGAGAGTGTATAGATAAGCATGTACACATGGCAACATACAAAGATTAAGGAACACATTCGAAATGAAAAAAAAAAAAAAAAAAATCAAAACATTCGCTCCAGCTTATCCTGGAAGCCCATAGATGGACTGACATAAGAACCTGAAAATTTAGAAAATAAGATTTAACAGAACTGCAACTGAGCTTTCATGCTTACATGCAGATGCCTTAATCACTACGGTATCAACTCTTCTCGTATAGACCAGCCACCACACATTTTGATTGTTTAAAGCGATGTTCCAAGGGTTACACCAAAACTGAAATTGGATTCAGTTCCTGGCCAGTTGCAATTTTCCTTCTTTCAAATTCAATAGTTTAACTTTGGTTATGAGCCAGATGCTTGCATTTTATTTCTAACGTTACGTTGATTTAAATATTGTTTCAGGTTCCATTTACCTACCAGCCATACCTGCTGGTCTAGTGGCTAGCACGTGTGCCTTGTGATCCCAGATTTGATTCCGCTGGGAGAAAAAAAAATGAATTATTTACTTCCATTAATCATCAGTCTCTAGCTTAAAGTGCATACATAATCGTGGGATGTTAAACTAAAAAAATCATTTGATTTTTTTTTTTTTTTCATTTACCTACTACAGAGTAATATGTAGTGAAGTTTTCTGTGAAGTTTTCACAAAAGGAAAGCGATTTACGAAGGAAAATAATAGCTATTTACGAAGGCAACTAACAAATATAACACATCCAAAATAAATAACAGTATAACATTAGTGTTATGAGAAAAGAAAACCACACAATTCTAAGTAACCCAGTTATAATTGAAGAATCAATTCAAAAAAGAAATATTGTGTAATGTTACCTGTACAACAACGACGCCGACGGACACATTTTCTGGTAATCTTATTGGAGCCCTAAAATGTCGAGCAAGAGCCACCAATAAATGAAGAATTGCTACGATGTTCTTCGTATGCACACTTTCTACACTCCACTTCTGCTGAGACCAACGAGGAAGACCCAGAACCTAAAAAAAAGAGGACACATTATAATGCAGTGTGTGATTGGAAAAATATGTTAAACAATGTTCTATTTGGTCTAGGAATTAATTCGTGCGGGTGGACAAGAGATGGCGCAACGAACGGAGCGTCCCACAGTTCCGTGTATCCACACATGTGTTGCAAACCCCTGTCATCGCGTATCGTTAGTAGTATAGGGCAGTGGATTAAAGCGTCAACAACACCAGTTTGTAGTTAAGTGAACATGGCGCAATTTGTACCTGATAAAGTGTTTTTGCGGGGTGTCCTGCTGCATTACTTTAACATGCAGAAAAGTGCGATTGAAAGTCATCGTATTTTGGTGGAAGTGTATGGTGACCATGCTCTAGCTGAGCGAACGTGTCAGAAGTGGTTTGCACGGTTTAGAAGTGGTGATTTCGGCTTGGCAGACCAAGAGCGAGCTGGACAGCCAAAAAAATTTCAAGACGAAGAATTGACAGCATTGCTCGAGCAGGATTCGTGTCAAACGCAGGAACAACTTGCAGCAGCATTAGGCGTTGATCAAACAACAGTCTCCAAACGCTTGAAAGCCATGGGAATGATTCAAAAGATGTCACATTGGGTTCCACATGAATTGAAAGACAGAGACGTTGAAAGACGAAAAACCATTTGCGAATTGCTGCTTCAACGACAGAGTAGAAAGGGGTTTCTGCATCGAATTATTACGGGTGATGAGAAGTGGATCCATTACGAGAACCCTAAACGAAAAAAGGCCTGGGTGAAACCAGGTGAACCAGGTCCATCACAACCAAAACGAGATATTCACTGTGCAAAGGTTATGCTGTGCATATGGTGGGATATGAAAGGTGTGGTGTACTATGAGCTGCTGCAACCGTGTGAAACTATGAATGGAGAACGTTATCGACGACAATTAATGCGTTTGAAGCAAGCTCTGGCCAGAACACGACCAGAATGGGAGAACAGACATGATAAACTTATTGTTCAACATGATAACGCTCGCCCACATGTCGCAAAACCGGTCAAAACCTATTTAGAAAATGTCGGATGGGAAGTTTTACCCCACCCGCCGTATTCACCAGACGTTGCTCCTTCGGACTACTACTTGTTCGATTGCATGAACAACGATTTGATTGGACAGCGGTTTACTTCTTCAGAAGATATCGAAACATGGGTCTCTGACTGGATCGCTTCCAAGGATGAGGACTTCTTTCGCCACGGAATCCGTACATTGCCTGACAGATGGGCGAAAGTGGTGGCTAGCGATGGACAATATTTTTCTTAAGGTATTTATGTATTTTGTGTTTGTACTACAGCTTCAATGTGTGCGTACCAACCGCACGAATTAATTCCTAGACCAAATACTTTACCAAGAATGTAACTGAAACTCATCTGATTATAATGAAGAAACTTTCTCATCTACTTTCGGTTCCTGAACCAAATGATGATGATCACCATGTCTTTTTCAACTTTCATTTATTACATGGATACCAGCTACTTTCTGAGTTTCAATGCTACCCTATACTTAACATATTTGCCGCCCCATCTATATCATTGAAAAAAGATGTAGACAGTTTAATACAGTAAAATAAATAATCAAAGTGAAAGTGGAAAAATATGTAAAATAAATGTAAAATTCTCGTGCCATATACGAGAGGGGGAGGAGGGGGGTTAAGTTTCCGACGTAACACGTAAATTAACTCAATTTCAAAATCTTTTTAATATGTTATATAGACGTGTTTTAGAGAACGGTTTGAAAAAAATCATAAATGTATTACAAACACTTCACTTTTATTGCAGGTGATCCTGGCTTCTACCAAATGGGAGAAGAGAGCAATCAACTACTTCTTCGAATATATATATATATATATATATATATATATATATATATATATATATATATATATATATAGGAGCAAAGGAATTTTCGATGAATTAACACAGACAATGGCCAATCACAGTCCACATAGCACAATGAAATCGTAGGTAACATAATTTAAGAGCGGAAGGAGGAGCACAGAAGATGAGGCGATGTGTAGAAGAAGATCCATAATAGTGAAGATCATGGAAACTGTTAATCGTGTGCACATGAACCACGCAGACAGGCGAATTGGTCTGTCAAGTATTGAACAGGCCGTATGGATCAGTGTGAAACGTGTGCATTATAACGTGCATGAAGAATAGACTATAAAAAAAAAAAAAAAATGTCGGCTAAGTGGGTGCCGAACTACTCAAAGCTGATTAGAAGCGAACAACGAGACTGTGCAGAGTGTACATTGGGGAGTGCTTCCAACTTTATTTAAAAACTGTTACTGTTGATGAAACACTATTACGTAAGTATGATTCTGAGACGAAAACTGAGTCTAAGCAATGGCAACGTAGTAGGCCAAAGAAATGTCGCAGAGAAAGTGTTTTTGAATTGTAAGGGTGTAATCCTGAGCGAAAATCTGGAGAAAGGCACTCATGTACATACACGCGTCCAGGATCAATTTCTGAAATTTCCATAACTGAAGTACGGACCTAGAAATCTGCTGGCGCCCCGAGTCATGGGTCCATGTTGGCTCGTGGGTAAAGCTTCTTAACCAACGAGATAGTCATCTTTATTTTATTTATTTAATAATCACTAGATACAGTTCAGAGACCATTTTATACTGGATATCTAACAACAATAATAACAATGGAAAGGATTTGGAAGGTATCGGCCAAGGCCTATTTAGTAAGTACCAGGCCGGCATTTGCCTGGTAGGACTGAGGGAAATTCTGGAAAACCCGTCAGGATGGTCGTCAGCGGGAATCGATCCCACGATCTCCCGAATGCGAAACCAGCGCTCTACTACTTGAGCTACTAACAAGCAAGTTTTTGCCTGCCACACATGTAATAGGAAGCAGGGACCCTTTCGTTGTATGACTAAGAACAGCAACCTAAAGGGAACAGGTTAATCTTAATTTCACCTGGTGATGCTTCGATGAGGTGGAAGCAGAGGAGCAGGCTTCACAAATAAATAAAAGTATATATTGCCTCAATATACAGATACTTATCCATTTAATGGAACACCTAAAAAATGTGCAACTTAACCATGTTAATATGGCGTTGAAACATCTTTCATCCTCGGAACAACTCTGATGCGACATGGAATGAAGTCATGTAAACTTCGTGAATGGTACAAAGTGGAATATGCAGTGCATCACTCAGTTCCGAGAGAATGGACGCCGGATTGTCACCAAAACGGATGAGGTCCGGGGATTGAGTGTGCCAGGGGAGGTGTCTAACTTCACCCAGTCATTCCTGAAGCCACACCGCAACAGCTCCAGCGCCAGCTGTTTGAATGGGCGCATGAAAATTCTGGAATATGACGACATAATGACGGGCAATGATGAGACTCGTAAGCATCAGCACAGGACCCACTGAAAACCAGGATATTGCTACACACAATTTTATCCGACTTAATTTCAAAGACCACATTGTCTTCATGATCATGTCATCGTCAATGAACGTATTGACAGTGAAATTTTTAATGTTAACTCTGCTGGCATATGTGGACTCTGTGCTGTTTGACTTTCTAAAAAGGATTTTTTAGCTGACCAACAGTGACTATTTTACTCGACATTTCATCTAGCAGCTATTGCATGATCAAGAAGACAGTTTACTCTTCAAAGTAATGGATAAAAATGATACTCCAGACAAATTTTAAAAGTTGATTGAGAATGAACGTATTGTAGTCTGTCGCTCTCACAAGTTTTTACTTAATTTTTCTTCTGTTCTGTATTTAATGCAAATGAAGAAATGAGTGTAAAGGAAAGATAAAAAGGGAAGGATGCAAAAGACTCGTATTAAAAACCAAATACGCCTAGTTAATATGCTCTAAATCCTACCTTGTTCGTAACGTCCAATATAACTCTCAGCTTCTGCTTCTGTCCTTCTTCTGATTGGGTCACTTCAGGAACATCCAACTTTTCCCCTGTCAGTTTCTCTATTAGAAAGGAAACAACAGATAATGCGCAGAACTTACGATGAAATATAAGAAACGTGTTAAGCTATAAACATCTTCACTTATTTGAAACACTACATCAATAATATATTTTTGTCTTTGGAGAGAGAACTTCATGTTATCACAATACCTTCCATATATTATTATGAAGTTTTTAAACAAGTGTAATTATATACTCCTTAGCTACTCGAAACTAAGTTAAACTTGACATTTTGTACATTTTATTTTTATGAAAACTAGTTACGACTTTGAAAATAAACATCAAAGTTTCACAGAACACTTCCAACATTCAACAGACTTCTAAAATATTATGGTCGTAATTATTTTTTCCTCTGAACTGTTACCATTGTTGCGTAAAAGCGTCTGGGAGTAATTGTATTGTTTAATAGCACCAATCAATCTCCAATATAAATATATAATGCCTATATAAAGTGGTTGTAGCTACCTTCAGTGCAGAGCAGCAGCAGTAACAACCTGTACAGTGCGAGAGTTAGTTGTTCTATGAGACAATGAAGGGTTAATGGCCTACTGTTTTGTTTTATTGGATGGCAGTCATTTAACTTTACTGAAAGGAAAGATTATGTCAATAACGTAAGCGGTAGATCAATTAATTCGATTTTTTTCCCTAATGCTGAAAATTGGGCTTTTTTTTTCAAGCTTTATACGTTTTAAGTAAATAAATCGTATTGTGTTCCAGTTTAACCACGGAGCCTAAAGTGGTACTTACAGCATATTTTACTAAATTAACAAATCCGTAGTCTTCTCGCCGTAAACGTGGCTTCTGTGACGTTCTTGGAGTTATGACAAATACACAAACAACTCATTTTTAGGTAGATTTGTTATCTATCCAACATTAATTTAGACTGTTAATAAAAGTTTCTTCATACAGGGTCTCACTTGCAAAAGCGGAAATCACAAAATAAGGAAATAGTTCCTCCACTTTTCACTTAATCATAAAACTGCTCTCATTACTCTTGTGAAAAATTTTCAATATCTGTTTTGCTCTCTTCATCGGTCAGATGTATAGAGAAAAACTAACGCCGAAATCTCACATTGGGTACGAAAGTAGCAAGCAGGCCACTTGAGATTATTCGAACATTGAACTTATTTTAGTTGTTTGGAAAACAACCTATCTGCTTCGGAACATACCAAATGGGAATTGTGATACTTAAAAATAACCAAGCTAAATAAGTTTTAAATAAAATATTACGAGTTTTCTATTCAGAAACTCCTGTATATGGGCCTTGCTCCGAAATGCATACATACCGGGCACAAACGGTTAACGTAATAAGCAGTTCCTGTAGATGCACTGCAGTTCTAAATTTCTCAGAAGGTTTGTTATTTGTGTAATATCTTTTTTAGAATCAATTGATGTTAAGTAACAAACGAAAGAAAGGAAAAAAAGATAGAACTGTCAGATTTAAATCAAAAGTAAATGGAACACACAATTAGTGTAAATAAATATGATAAAAATAGACACGAAAACGAAAATGCTACATTTAAATTTTTTAAGAATCTTGAATCTTAGGTAGAAGAGTAACTTACCCAAAAGTTTCTGCAGAATTTGTCCATCATATAAATCTTCCTCAATATCTTTGACTATTATTCTTTGATCTGCGAGTTCATCGTTAATCCAATCAATGAGAACATACATCAGCTCCTTCAACTTCGGATCTTCAAAGGATCGAGGTTCTATCATCGATCGCTCTTCATTCTCCTCTACAAAATTAAATATACATTTTACATTTTATTTTCTTGACAAATTATGCAATAAATTAAACAACTCCGTTTAATATTTGAACTTGATCACATGCATATTATATTTACATAAAACGAAACTTATTGAAAAAAGACCTGTTGATTCTCAAACATGCAACTGAAGCCAAAGCTTCATTAAGAACCGAACAGACAAAATCGATGAAATGAAAAGACGCACCTAACAAAACTATACAAAAAACATTGACTAACTGATAATCGACAGAATTAGTACTCATCGGGATAAACTGATAGAAACAAAATGCATAAATAAAAGTACTTTATAGGAACATACACCATGCAGCTACAGAGTGGCATAAGTGACCTATTATATCTGATCGTGAACATAGTCATTCTCCGAGATGACGCAGTTTGTTGGCATCTCCAAGTACATAGCGAGTAATATTCATTAGAGTGGAAAAAGTCACGCAAGGACTAAATCCCTCGGAGCGGCTGTGGCAAAATAATCTTCATAATTACTGTAATCGTAGGCATCTAGCCAGACTTTCAATCACAAAGTATTTTCAAGCGAGGCAACAACTGCTACAAGAGACCATTACCGATCCCAGTCAGCCAGTCTCCGACTGAATATTTTGATGAGAACTGCATAAGAATGTCATCTAACATCGAACTGTACGCTGTTACTATGTTGTTACACCGCTATGCATCTGCAGCTACATTGCAGTAGAACAAAACATCAGATCGAAGACACAGGTAAGGAGATGGACTTTATGCACAAGTAGAGAGATGCTGAAGCAACTGACAGTAATCGATATCATTGTTTTTGCATTCGAATCCTTAAATAAAACCCAGATTTCAAAATCTTTAGTTCATTTATTATGATACTCATGCTCATTATATAAACTTTCATGTTTACTGTTGCACACAATTTATCAGTTTGAATATCCATAACTTTAAACCAGTATTCGAACGGTCAGTTGAATATGATTTGCTAAAGGAATTTACAATTTTGTAGCTCATCAAACAAAATGAGCCCGAGGAACTTAGCTAAAGATGATCATTTCACTAGATATGTCAACTAATGACACGAAATAAACTTAGTTCCAAGATATTTTTAAACAAATGATGATCTAAGCACAATTAATTATTATTTTCCAATGTTATGTGCACTAAATAATCAAAATAGACACTGGTAATTATACCGAAACAAAATATTTTAGGAAATCTTATTATTTGATAATAATTGAGTGCACTTATTATACAAATCATAGTTAAATAGAAGAACAAAATTGGCATTAAATTCATAGTCTATAGAGTCCAATTCTTATTCTGTGGTGCAGATAGAGAAAATAACAGCACACTAGAAACATTAAGAAAATTATTTAATGTTGGAAAATTATAACACCATTTGACTAATCAGGAAATGATCAAACAAAACCAAATAAAATTAACGAAAAGAAACTGTGACGAAATCAGGCCGTTACAAGAACTTTCAATCGAGCAAAGAAGGTACATCCCAAGCGGTATGTCGTACAAAATAAAATTCACCTGACATGGACGAGGTAACAATAACACTGCACTACAGAAGAAAGGCGACGCATATGGTCGACTGAACGCAGGTTATATTTTAAAGACGGTCACTCAAGAGTCAGGCGGAAAGCAGAAGTTTTCAACGCAATGTGCAAAGGATTTTTTACAATGGGATGAAAATGTCATTTGAGGGTAGGGTGGGGAATTCTTAAGTGAGGTGTCCAATCGCATGAAAGCAGTGCATTACGTACAACTTCTAGAAGACGAGGTATCATCATCCCTCCAAGATGATGCCATTATAGAGCAAGCCACAATATCATGACACTGTCCAGCGAGCTACAACTGTGCAGTATTTATTTGCGGAACAGGGTCTGGGACCGCAGTGGCTTAGTGGTAGAGCGCTTACCTCTGGTGCATGGAGTCCCTGGTTCAATCCATCCGCGCCAAGTGAACTTTTGGTAGACAAGCACCGTGTGGGGGAATTTTCTCGTGGTTTTACTCCCGTTTCATCCCCCATTATCATCTATCTGATCATCATGGTCTCCCTTAGCCTCGCTGCATTCTCAAGAGGCATTAAACTAACTTAAAAAAAAAAAAAAAACTCAGGTGGATATTCTATCTCGCCTGGCCCGCTAATTAGTCTGATCTAAATGTTAGAGAAAACAGAAATGTAATTTGTTAAACACTTTAGCCAAATCGTAGCATGTGTAGCTTTCGAACTCGTCTTCTCGGATTCTATACCCAGCGACGGCAGAGTTTCACGTTCTTTTCAGCACCTAGGCTATGTAAGACAGTGCTTACTGCTTCATGCGGAATCCCAACACTTAATAAGTGTCTTTTTCTGTGAGGCAAGTGTCTCCACCGGGATTGAACCCAGTACCACGCGCGGTATTCATTCGGTTACAAAAGGGCACTAGATATTTTAGTGATGATTTAGGAAGCCGGTATGGTAATAGCGAAGCTACCCGAGTTAAGAAAACAAGAGCACCGCTCTAGTAACTTGCTGAGAATCGAAACGCTAAAACGCCCATCACAATTTGGCGTGACTAGCCACATCGAGAGAGAGAGAGAGAGAGAGAGAGAGAGAGAGAAACATTATGAGCTATGGCGTCCGGAAGTGTCAACTTTATAATAAACAAATATTTATCAAGCAGAAAAAAATATCCTTTTCCTACATGCTTTTTAACTGCAAAGAAGAACTTGTACTTTAAAACATCCAAAACAAACTGGAAGTACAGAGTACAGTTTTAAGGCACACCTCAACTCTTGCTGTTATGAAAGGTCATGCATTGTTGCTATCTTAGATGTACGATATTTTTTATTTGTCCATTCTGTACGTTAAAAGTGGAGAATGAATCTTAAATTCGATAGTAAGATCTCACTTTCTTCCGATTTTGTGCATAATGAAAAATTCTTGGTTTGTCTCTGTTTGTAAAATCACAAACACCAATACTCAATTAACGATCTTGAGTGCGAATCACTAACTAAACTGACGATATTGGAATAACTTGAACTATCTAAACACTGAAGAATTACTTGAAAATCGAGAGAAAAAAATCTTATTCTCGAATTTTAAACTCATTCCATTACTTTTAGTTAATATCCAGGATGGACTTAAACAATTTTGGCTATCATATAATTTACGTACGCCCCAAAGAATAGGTGAGGAGCACCTGGAAACTACACAGATTTTGTCTTTTCAATGTCTCAACCTTCGATACTTTTCTCACAGTTACAAGATATGCATGCCATTGTATCAATTAGCAACTACACGTTTCTTACTTTAATGTTCAGCACGATTGCGAATATGGAAAAATACATTTATTCCAATCCTACAAAAAAGCCTGTATATATTACCAAAACACTTTCACTATTCACTAAGATTTACAAAACACTATAAATCTACAGGTAAATAACTACAGCTGGCAACACCTTTTACTTAAAGATTACTAGCACCTGAAATCCCACTTCAAGTATCGCTCTTAAAACAGTAGTCACGGATTGAACCTACGTGCAACAGGGATCGACACCTACTTCGTACATGCAAACAAATTGAGAAAAAACACTGCTCAGCTCAACACACAATAGCAATGATGAATGAAACAGAAATAAACTTACCATTAGTACATAACGTTACAAATTGCCCGAAACAATATGGTTAGTTGAAGAATAAGTAAGAAAAAAACTGACCGTACTGCAGAGTTCAGTGGTAATGCATCGACCCGACAAGCGAAACACCAAGGTTTCATTTATCGTTAGTCGAACGATCAATACACTAAAAACGCTGCACTAAAACAAATTAAGTTATGTACGTGATCGGACATTTGAGTGTAACTGCAAAATAAATGATCAGGCACCTAAAAATATATACAAACAATAATACTCATAGCAAATAATTAACGAATTGCCTATTTTGAGGAGTGTTACCCTGCTGCCATATTCCGCTAAGGTGTCCGCTACAATTACCCTCTCTAACGAAAGGTGTTATAGATGCAAAAGAGGAATACTCAATGGTGACAGCAGGATAAAACTTCTCTAAATGTCAATTCGTTTATTAATTTGCTACGAATACAATGACTGACTGCCTCGTCAATATGCAGTTTACACTTAACTACAACATTCAACAATTAGTTTCTAATTTTAATTATTTCTTTGATGGAGCTTAGATTCTCTTATCTTCTACTAATCTAGGTTAGCTTCTTGTATCTATCGATAATAAAACAGCGAATATTTCCGAAGTGTGAGTGTTTGTAGCATACTATTATTTAAGTATAATTTATTTACAGATAAAAATAAGCGGCGAAATATTTTTACAAACAAACAAAAAAAAAAAAAATTATTTGCTCCAAGTTATACTTATAAAATATCTACTACCCCAACCAAATTTTTAAATAACAATCAAAATTCAGTAACGCTAGTGAGATTCATTACTTGCATGACATTTTCTCTTCAAAGCCTGACTCGTTTACTAAGAAGGAAGACCCAGCGCATATTGTTGAAGAACAAAAGAATCTAAGTTCTATTCAAGGAATATGGCAGCTGCTGAATGGAGAATCTCAAATTACCTAAAGCATATTCTTCCGGAGGCAAGTCTGGTGCAGTTGGGCTTCCTGGTGAATCTATGGCGTGTTTCCCCTCCTCCTGCACTTCTTGTACTACAAATAAATAAAACACATTGAACTATTTCTGACCATAAGTAATACTTCACTCACTCCAATTAGCATCAATAAATCGAAATATATATATATATATATATATATATATATATATATATATATATATAGGGTTTTAATGAATTATACCGACAAACTATAAGAGCTGATTCTTCACATCAAAATAAGATAAAAAGTTCATATGGACCTATGGCGAAAAGTGCATAGTTTCAGTCAGGGCTGTCCAAAATCGCGAAAAAAAAAAAAAATTCAACAGGCTCATTTCGAATTTCAGAAATTGTGGATGGTGATCCTTATCAGCGTAAAGGAAGCCACGCATACACAATCCAAAAGTTCATATTTCGTCAATTTTCAATAGGTGTACAGGGTTTAATATACTCTCAATAGAGTCTTCAGATTTACCCTGATTTCAAGGAGGGTCCAAAGTAGGCAGGAGGTAAGCTTTGACAACAATCGACATCCAGTGCTTCGGAGGGAAGTCGGAAGTGTTAGGAACAGACAGCTCGATGTTTTTTGTGTTCGGAATAACGAGTGATGCGATGTATTTCGTCACGGTATATTTCACTTTTTCTTTATTTATAAGCGTGAAAGAAAACATTGCAGCATGAGTTTTCTCGAGTACGAGAGAATATGCTGCTGACGATCCTTAACACTTTCGACATCGCACCAAAGGATTCCATGTTTGCCTACTTTGGACCAATCAAAGTCGGAGCGTATTTCAAAATTCGCTTGATGGCATGTCTGGGAATTTCACCCTGCATGGAAAACTCTGTACACCCATCGAACATTAATGAAATATGCATTTTTGGATTGTGTATGCGTGACTTCCTTTACGCCGATAAGGAACACAATCCACAGTTTCTCCAATTCGAAATAGAGCCTCTTGAAATTTGGACTTTTCGCGATTTTGGTAGCCCTAGCTCAAACTATGCACTTTTCCCCAGAGGTCTATATGAACTTTTTCTCTTATTTTGATGTAAGGTATCACCTCTTGCACTTTGTCGGTATAGTTCATTAACACCCTGTATATATATATATATTGAAAATATATACCGGGTGTATCAAAAATTCAGGGGCCAAATGCCAACACGGTTATGAGTAAAAATACAAAAGTACGATTATCTTTACTCCTTTATTCATCCTTGGCCCATGGCCCCGGACTTTGATACATCCTATATTTTATATATATATATATACACTGGAATAAAATTTGCCTT
Organism: Thermobia domestica; assembly: GCF_964235325.1. Taxonomy (NCBI): domain Eukaryota; kingdom Metazoa; phylum Arthropoda; class Insecta; order Zygentoma; family Lepismatidae; genus Thermobia; species Thermobia domestica. The sequence continues at coordinate 1,684,390 of NC_137463.1, forward strand.
ATAGCCCTATCTTTTCCTAAGATACTAAAAGTAAAAATTATACTCACTGAAGCATTTAAATGTTAAAACGGCGTGCTGACAGTACGCTTAAATGACTTTTTATCATCATCATACGTGTTTTTTTTAAGATATTATTATGTTGATTGTATAACTACATATTTTTTATCAGTATCCTCCGGTTGTTCAAAAAATGTCAATTGCTCCCTTGAGTTTTAAGTACTTTTCTACGATAATCTGACAGCATTCAGATTCTTTCTATAATATTTTAGAATAACATGCTTCCATCTTGTAGCTCTTAACGCGTGGTTTTATTATTAATAATAACATAAATTACTCTCATACGCAAAATTCAGTTTTATTCTTCCTATTTCACTAGTACTAATTTACTACGGTATATACATGAGTATTTCCATAGTTGACATAGTTTTGACGCATTATGAAAGTAGTTCAATGAGTAATTATATAGCGGATGGAACACATTATAATATAACGATTACTCAGTAACTAATGTTCTTTGAATTCTTCTTTCCAACATTTCGAGTGTTACATTCGGAAACTTTTTCAGGGACATACTTTAACCCTTTTATCACAATATGATTTTCACTTAATTCTTCTATCAACACTGGCACTATATTTGTATTTTGTAAAGTAATACACTGTAAATCTTATACGTGCAAGATTGGGGGAAATACTAAATATCAGCCCTGAACCGAAAGAATCGAAATAATGAATGAATTGCCTAAAAGAAAAACTTGTTTGCCATCGCATTTTTTGTATAGTGGTATTTTGATTGTGCATTGTACAATCAACCAAATTACGGCATACATACAATAGTATTAACTTTCAATTTGCAACCCTGTATGTTGCAGAAATAAAATAAAAGGAAGTCACATCTACGGGAATTCATTTGGACTTAGTCTCCTGAAGGCAATCTAGGTCATTGTGACCACAAGTGTACAAACGAGTTATCTGAGTATTGAGGGACGGTTCTAGAATGCTGGTCCACACAGCATTCATCGGTGAAGGTGAGGTAGCAGCGAGGTTGGTTTCTTTCTTTGTCCAAGCTCAATAATCAAATCACACAGTAATACGAGCTCAATAATCAAATCACACAGTAATCAAGTGAGCGAGTGATGGTGGGTTAGTAGCAAGGTTGATTTCTTTCTTTATTACAACTCAATCGATGCGCAGCAGTTCTCAAACCCTGTCATATATTAGATAGTGGTGATTTAATTATGTCTCTGAATGAAGAAAACTGAAAATAGAAGTAGGAGATATTAAGTCACTGCAATGTTACTGTCTTGTGCACTTGGTTCTTTACTCCAACTTGGAATTAGCCTAGTTATTCATATTATATTTTTTCCTTTCCTTCTCCTTTAAATTCTGGTCATCAAACAGATCCAGAGGTACCTACCCTACCCTAACTAATCGAATCTATGCTAAACTACTCTCCTACCATACCATTTCCGACATTGGTCTACTCTACATTTTATACTATTAATGTGTGGATCCCTTCTGTAAACTGTGAAATATAAACACTGGCATTTATTCCGAACTTGGTCGTCCGCCTAGTTTTTGGTTACAAGCGTATAATTGGTTCCTTCGTGTACCAAAGTTTAATATTTAGTTCATATAGTATTGCCGAGCGAGCGTTATCGAGTGAAGACGGATTAGAGACCCACAGGGCACGTTGCTTTTTGTCTTTATTACAACTAAATGGGAAGGAGTACATGTGTTCTAGATAGAGATGCAAAAAAGCCGGCTTTTTTGAATCGATCGTTTTTTTTCACATAAAAAGCCGGCTTTTTTGGGAAAAAAAACGAGAATTTTGGAAATTTTGGCGTTTTTCAACTTCATGATTTTTCTATCTAAATAGCTTTCTTATAGTATATTCTATAGTTATATAAGAATTCCATGACCTGAATGTGATATTTCGCTCTGAAATTCGCCATCAAGATGGATGGAGCACGTGTTTTACGAATTAAAGCTAACATGAAGAATGTAGTATTTAAGGGTAATTTTAGAGGCTATTTAACTTTATTTTAACTTTTGAGTTATCGACATCTCTTTTCTTTTCTAGTTTGTCATCCGTGTTTCATTTCTAAGAGCTTTTAGTACTCTAGCTTCTAGCGCAAAAGTTAAACTTGCCCGTTTTTCTATTTATCCGTCAAAGCGTACGTTTTTCAATATATCCGTCAAGCCGTACTTCCATATTTCTGTTATATTGTAGCTGTGAAGTGATTTAGCAATAATTTTCCGGACACAACCTTGAATACCAATTTATACAAATAATCAGTAGCGGATTTAGAAAAGTACTTTAGGAGGGTTTTTTCTGATTGTTTCGTTTCCTAAAAAGTCCTAATTTTATTTGGGAAGTACTTGAAGTTTATGAGTACAGGCATAATATTTCGTTTCGTTTATATGTTTAGCAATAATCTTCCGGATACAACTTTAAAAATCATTTTATACTGAGAATCAGTGGCGGATTTAGAAAAGTATTTTGGGAAGGGTATGTTTAGTTTTTTTAAACATTCGTAATTTTTATTTGACGGGAGCTTAAAGTTTATGAGTAAAGGCATAAATAATAGATATTCCGTTTGTTGCAGACATTCCGTAACTTTGGGGAACGGGCTTCAGTCCGAAAGACCGCCCCCCTAACCTTCGCAAAACCGTCACTGCTGGTAATTAGTAATAATAACGATTTAAAAACAATAAAAAAGGAAGTCGCCCAACTCACAGTACACTATTTCTACATTCACAGATGGAATGACGAAAAGCTTTGTCAGAATGGTCGAATGCTGGTTGAATCCCGGACTTCCCGATAGAAGCGCAAAAGCTAATCACTCAGTCATGTTTGTTGTGGAGTTGTATTTAGCTTAACTTAAATATATTCCGTAGTTTTTTTTTTTTTTTTTGGGGGGGGGAGGGGGAAGTTCCGTAATGATATGTTGAATCCCTCTTGATAAAAATTCAGAAAACTTGAGGATTGGGTAAACTGTAATGGTGGCTCTATAAAACTTAACTGTAGAATTTCAAGAATATACAGAACCAAAAGCTCTAGATGTGCAGCCTTTAAGTGTATCATATAAATCTAAGTACTTCTCTTATGTTTTATTTTAATTTTATTTTGTTTCAAAAAGAGGGTATGGAATATTTTGAAGTAAAAATACTACATACTATTTTGCTAGTTATTTGTGTATTCTTTAAAAAGAAGTGTTTACTCTTAGGGTTGGCTGGTTTACACCAACTTTTTTTTTAATAACTGGTTTAAACCACAAAAATAAAAAGAATGAAAAATGCGAATCGTGTGAATTTCATGGTAACGTTTCCAGATATCAAACCACCTGCAATAGTTTTATTTCCCTTTCACCTTTTAATCAAGGTGTCCCATGTTCAATTCTCGGTCGAACCACAAACCTTCTTTCATGCGTAACCCAAGTAGCGGTTCGGATGTCAGTTTAAGCGAAAGTCTTCTCCTTGATAACCTCGGTATTTCGTAAGGATGTTAAGCCTAAATATACGAAACAAACCAAATTGTATATTTCTGCATGCCTAAATGCGTGTTGTTTTATAAAGAAGCCAATATTGCTTAAATATATTGATAGAAATTGGCAAAATTTATCGATTGCCTACGTAGCTTCCAACATTAGCTTGGATTAGACTTTCAATGATATCTACGTACCGGTACTAAATTTGTAATTTAATACCTCAGTTTTAGCGTACTGATTATGGTACGTTGACCTTTAAATTTTACATGCAAAGCAATAACAGGATTTTCCCGTTATTGTCTTACATTTCAAGTAATGACGGGATTTTCCCAATGGCTAGGGCGGGAGATTCTCAACTTAAGAAATTTACTGACCTCACTTCTTTAAGCTTATGGGAGTTCTTCCGGCATAACCCCGCTGTTGCATAATAACATCAAGGCGAAACAAACTTAGGCTATTTCTGTGAATATGTAATATAAATACATAAAGCAAAAAATCTAAGTCAAAAAAGCCTGGTTTAAACCAAAAAAGCCTGGTTTAAACATCCCAAAAAACGGGTTTTTGGCATTTTCAAAAACAACCACGGTTCTTGCCAACTCTGCTTACTTTTGTATATAGGAGGTTAAAAAATTCTTATTATATACATTGGTTAATCCTGTGGAATTCATAATGTAAATATGTTGAAGAAAAATTGTTTGAAATATTTTTTCGAAATACATAGTTTATTTTCGATGTTTTATATTATTATCAGCATCAACCACTAATTAAATGATTTTTTGTGTTATAGAGAAGCGATACAAAGTCTGTTTTATCAATTTAAATTAGTATTTTGAAAAAAGCCCAAAATTTCCCAAGCAAAAAAGCAAAGCAGAAAAAACCGAGTTTTTTTCCAAAAAAGCCGGTTTTTTCCGAGCCCTTGCATCTCTAGTTCTAGATCCTTGCCGCCATACTGGTTATGTTACCGTTAATTGACAAGTATAACTTTCTCCAAGATTTTTTTTTTTTTTTTTTTTTTTACAGTTATTTACTTACCGCATCGGTCAATGTTCCGTTAAGGGGGTCCAGTGTCTTTGACACCACTTCTTTCTATTGATTTTCGTTTGATTACATAATATAACGTTATATTAGTTTCTGTTAGGTTAGGTTACGTTAGGTTAAGTTAGGTTAGCTTAAGGGGGTCTAGTGTAGTTTTGGACCCCCTTAACGGAACATGGACCACCGCATCTTCTACAATCTATTTTTAGATTTATTAAGCCATGACTTTTACTTACTTTTAATAGATTTTCCTTGTTATCACCAGCCATGTTTACAAAACAAATGCTCATTACATTCCCATAATCCTACCATGAAGTAACCTTGCGCCAAATAGTTCCATGTTTAGTACCGTTTATATAAGAAAAGGGTTAAATTCCAAAGTTGGGCGTCCGTTTCCAGCGAAATTTTTAAAATTTACAGGAAATATATGGATAATTTGATCGTTTGTGTGCTTGATAATATATAAGTCTCTCGAAAAATCTGTTTATTTGTTATATATAAGCGGTTATAAACATGGGACTATATGGCGAGCGGAGGGAACTACTTGGCGCAAGGTAACTGAACAGTTGCATTGTGGGAAAGAAACGAGCATTTATGTTACCAACATGGCGAATGTACAAGGGCAATGAACTAGCAGTTTTAACATTTGTGAAGGAATACATTGATAACGAGCAAAATCTTTTAAAAGTTTGTGAAGAGCACGGATTAATGAACCTAATAACAAATTGCAGAAAGTGTGGAAAGGAGATAACAGTGAAAAAACTTGACGAAAGCGGACGCCCAACTTCGGAATATATGCCTAAGAAAATAAACACAACTTTCGCTCTCCTATGGACGATGCCCACTAAGAAAGTGTACCCGTACCTGAATTTTTTAAGATTTCGGATTCCACGATTAAGGATAAAGACTTATTGTGTTGGTCAATGTTCCGTTAAGGGGGTCCAGTGTCTTGGACACCACTTCTTTCTATTATTTTCGTACGATTACATAATATAACGTTATATTAGGTTAGGTTAGCTTAGCTTAGCTTAAGGGGGTCCAGTGTAGTTTTGGACCTCCTTAACGGAATATGGACCATTGTGTTTTTGGACAAACTTTCACGCGATCAATAGATTTTACGCGAAAAATCTTCCAAATATTGGCACCCAGGTTTTTAATCTCAACCTACCTACAACTTTAATCTGCAGGAAAGCATTACTTTCGAACATTCACATACAACAAAATATCTATTTCTTACTGTATTCTTTTTTATTATTTATTTATTACTTTAATTTATACGAGCTATGCACAATTGTAAGTCAGTGTGAGAAACTCCTAACAATAACCCGTTACAGATGTTAAAGGGATGTGATTATCTCCTTATATGGGAAATGACAATCCCACACATTCATGATAAAGTACAGCGAGCCACTTACGAAACTCTAACACAGAAGTATGGTGAAGCTTACCTTCCTTGATCTTCTTTTTCCTTCCTAGAGTCCCTATTTTATCCCAAAATGATTCTTCCTTATCGTCTCGTCTTGCAGCAATAGGCCTCGGTGATTTTGGTCTGGGTGACGCCATGGTAACCTTACTTCTTCCTTTGGTTGCCTTGGTAATACCTACAGAACGAGAGCAACAGTATAGGTGGGAGTGACCACTACATCACTTACGATGACGTAATATGAGTATTTGAAGAAACGTCGGAAGCTTTTCTAAATTTAGCAATATTCGCTCCGTTCTTAAACTAGGTGTAAATTCACGTATGAAGGTAAAATTTGAGACTCAAGAACAGTTAAATAGCGACAGCAGAAACAAATTATCTTATTCCGTAACAGTTTGGATCAACGTTATGAAAATCTGCGTTTTAGTTTGCGATGATAGGATTAACACTTATAATTGACTTTGTACGTTTTGCGATGCGTTACGCTCCGCATTTGCGAAGGCAACAGAATAAGTCCGAATGGCAAAATCGGAAAGAAAACTGCAAGTAGGGAAGATTAATAAACCATTGTAGTGTACGCATATTATTTTTTCATGATATACCCCAATAATATATGAGATACAGGTTCATAATTACTACGTGATTTATTTATTAGTAGCTAAATTGCCCGTTCTTCTCATGAGAGAATAGGTTTGTGAAAAATATTTGAATATCTTTCCCCCTTAGGATACGCATTTCAACGAAAATGTAGTTATAAAAATCCATAAGATTCTCTACTTTTGGTGTACATTTTGAAACACACTATTCCCTGCTCCGTGCAGAATACGTCTCTTAATAAATTGACACGTTAAAAACCCAGAAAGGGGCCGCCAGAACCCAGACTATGATGGTATATCACAAGTTTATTATAAACTTTCAAAAACATATAAAAAAAAACAGCTTAAATTGTTTTTGTCACTCAAAAATCTGGGGCCTAGGCCCTGGGCTAGATAGATCTACCACTGCCCCAAGATATCGGGTATATCAAATATCCGGGGCCATAAAACAACTCCATTATGAGTAAAGATATAGAAAAATGTAAGAAAAGGGAAGTTGCTAGAAGTAGTCGATCTTTAATCTAATATAATGGAATTTTTACAATCGCATGTCGTTTGGGCTTCGTACTGCTAAGGTGCCCTATGTTAACTGAAAAATTAACGTTCTCAGTTCAGCAGGCTGCTCAAACGAAAGTTCAATCAAAAATGCCCGAGAAAGTGAACATTGTTCTGTGAGCGAGCCTAGAACACCTCGAATCCGTTTCTCAAAAATCCTGTATTGTTAGTAGGATATGGTGAATTCCCAAGGGAATAACTTGCTGAACTGACAACGCTGCTTTATCTTTAATAAAGGGCGCATTACTAGTGTGGAGCCCAAACGGCATGTGCAAGTGGAAAATTTCTAACATTTTAGATTGAAAATCTCATATTTTCAACAACTTTCTTCTATTTTTTCATTGTTTAGTATCTTTTGTCATAAAGAAGTTGGTCTATGGCCCAAAATTTTGATACACCCTGTATATAAGTTTAATGGTAAGGGATGAATAAAATTTTCAACTACTTACTTTTGAGCGTTCCAGTTGACTCAATATAAGGTGTTTCAGAACATGCAAGTCGCGAAGTTCCTGGTTCACAACTATCACTGACTTTTCTAATGGAAGATTTTGCTTGATTCTCGACAGACGCAAATTCTTCTGAATCTTGGCTATCTGATTGATTTGTGAATTCCTCATTTTCTGATTTATCTTCTTCTTCACTCCAGGTAATTTTACTTTCTGTTTCGCCCAACTTCGGTGTAATAGGACTTGTAACATTTGCTTGCTCGTTGCTTTCACTCGAAACATTGGGGCCCTCGTTTTCGTTGTCAACCTTGAACTGCGACTGATCTTCCACATTTTCGCTATCACCAGTAAAAGGATCGATAGTAGCACCCCTATCTGGGGAAGGTGGTGTCACTTTTAACTTGAAGTCAACAATTTTCGGGGGCTCAACGTTAGGTGGTCTGACTTCTTCATCTGAGTCGCTATCAGGAGCACTTGGATACAAGCGCATCTCGAGAGATGATTGACGAAATAGTGTTCTACATATGGGTTTCTCCCCAACGTCGTCCATGTTGAGAATTGCGTTGAGGTAATGGGAGAAACTTCTAATGTAGTTCAACTGTGAATCACAACTTCCGTGGCTGGTTGGAAGAACGGATGTTTGTGCATTTGATTGCCAGTTCCGTTTTCGCACTTGCGTTTCCTCTGTTTGGTATTCTTTTCTCAGAAGGCTTATCTCGAATATTAGACCTTCAGAAGCTTCCTCTATTATGACAGCTTTCAAACCGTTATGCAATATCCAAGAATGATAACCAAGATGTTTGAAGTCTCTCTTTTCATCGTCAACGTGAAATACTGGAAAAAAATCTGGTAGAGACAGTAAAGAGGATCACGCGATGCTTTCACCTATGAACGAATCTGTGGTGGTGTTGAGGTGGTAAGACGCTAGACATGATATACTTTCGCATAACCTAATTATGTGAAGTTTTACCTTCACCAATATTTTGTGAAGTTTAATCCAAAGATCTTTTAATCTCTAGAAAACACGTCTGTTTGGCATCAACAACAATACTCTAAACCAGCGAGCTGTTGGTGGTGGAGGCGGCGCGTACGACTTATGGTGGTTTAATATTTATTATGTCTCCGTCAGGGGCGGCCCTAGGCAATTTGCTGCTCCGTATAATGACATCATTTGCCGCCCCCTTTCTCCAGAAAGAACAAATCTTAAAAGCCATGGTTTTAAGTATGCTGTCCCATCATGAACAACGAAAGGAAGGGAAAGAGCACTTGTACTCAGAAAGGCCTAAGCACTACAAATATAATCTCGTTGTGTCTGTTTTTTCCTTTAAAGAATGATCTATTATGTTAGAGAAAGATAAAGCAAACCCACCTGCAAAGGAAAGATGGTAGTCCTAGCCCTCTTTATAGAATTCAATATCGAACTTCAATCTCAATATATCAGTTTGCAATTGCAGTGCAACTAGCTCTTTTATCTTTACATCTTGATTTTCCTTCTACATCTGTTAAAAAAAATAAAAAGAGTTGTTTTCACCTTCAAAGATAAGGAAATTGTTTGTGAAAAAGACAAGACTAATTTTTAATCAAAACTGTGATAACTAATTAAATGGAAGAAGTGTTCAGTACTGTTTAAGAATTGAGTTCTTGTATTTGACAACAATCAAGCAATTTACGGTTTGGTTAGTTTGACCATTTCCTTTAGCACTGTCAATGTGACCTTATACTAATGCGACCTAAACAGTATTTATGAATACAGTATTCAAATTCAAGGTCAGTTTAGTAAATTTAACTATAGTCATCATCAAGAAGTCTGTTTCTAACAAGAAAAAAATATTTGAAATATAGCTATGACAGATTTTGCCGCCCGTCGAATCTCGCCGCTTCAAGCAAATACACGTTTTGGACATATCGTAGACCCGTCCCTGGTGTCAGTGAATCGCCTGTGGATAAGGTTGAGAATTCCTGCTCTAGATTTTATATACTCTCATGAGCTTTTAACCTCATCAAGATTTATTAGCAAAAAAAAATCTTTTAACTCAGAAACACTTTTAATTTAAAAAAAAATAACTTCAATACTTCCGTGTATGGAATATGGATAGCTAGTGTTAAAGTCACCGTTACCCATCAAGATGCTAGTGGATTGACACTCTTGCAAAATGAACAGAAGAAGAAACAAAGAAAGAAAGCCAGACAGAAACGTAATCCCAAAAATCGTTTTGGTTGAAAAGTTCGTTCCAGAGTAACAGAACTGTTAATATTACAATCTTCAAAGGTCCACTATAGCGTAATCCCAACAATACTATAGCTACAGTGAAAATCTCAAAATCAGCTGCTCAGAGATTGATCCACAGTGTTCAGATTCTTTTCAACATTTGATTAAACATATTGACTAAAAGTACAGGGTCATTATAAATGATTGGAGTGATTTAAAGCTCTATGATAACTGTATTACTGTACCCTATATATTGCGATAATATTTTTCAAACACAGAAAAACTCAAAAATTTTTTGTTACCAATTACAAATGTTCGATATGTGCTCCCTTAGTGATTTGACAGACATCAAACCGAAAATCAAGTTCTTCCCACACTCGTTGCAGCATGTTCCTATCAATGAGTTCAAAATCATTGTTGATGTGGGCTCGCAGTTCTGGCAGGTTTGGTGGTAGAGAAGGTGTCAACACTGAATTTTCACATAACCCCCTCCCGCCACACACACGCCCAAAAAGCAAAGGTCTAGGCATGAGGTTAGGTCAGGAGAGCGTGGAGGCCATGACACGAAATGCTTTCTCGGCTCCTGTGGCTATCTTGCTTCACTGCTGCGCTATCGTGGGATGAACGTGAAGTACATGCAACAAACAAAACTTTTTGAATTTCTCTACGTTACTGTTGAGTTTTGTTACAATATGTCAATTACTAGAGCTACAGTGAATTTATGAAATAACTTCAATCATTTATAATAACCCTGTAGTATTTTGTCAATTGCAGCACTGAGAACACGATGGATATGGCCTTATATTAACGTGGGTTCCGAATTAAGCCTGGGCTTGAAACAAATGCACTTGGTATATGCACATACACCAACAATATTTCAACATAAACTCTCATATATAAGCAGTCCCCACCACACTATTTTACTTTGAAGAGAGGACATGGCTAAAAGTTAGAAGTCAAATGTAACGAGCAGAAGGTGTTCTCGTTCCACGGCTCCATAGTCCCCGATTCGAATTCCACAGGTGGTAATCTGACGGGTGCTTCAAGTGGTCTTCTTCAATTCCGTCAAGCGAATACAGCATTAATGCTTTGAATATACGCGTTGCTGTAATTTCTTCTTACAATTAGGGCTGGATTTAACGTTTTGGCGCCCCTAAGCTGAAAGGTAATTGCCACCTCTCACTCCAATGTCAACATTTAAAAGTTAACTTATGTTATCCATACGTTTATTTCAACGTTTTAAATTTAAATTTTAATGATATTTTTTTAATCTGCTGAAAAGAAAGATTTGATTGTTGCAAAGAGCATGGAGCCGATTCTCCTATGGTAAGGAAATAATGTTAGTTGGTGGTGGCGTTATAATAATCTGGGTTCCCTGAGCAAAGTGGTGATGTCAGAAATCGGGCATCGGCCATGAGGTCCCAGAAATGGAGTCCCAAAGTTTTGGGCAGGGTTCCTTCTATACGACAATTAAACATAGAGTTGTTAGACGCGGATTGTGGCATTGGAAAGGTCTAAGTCTTCTAAACACAGTGATGATGTCAGAAATAGGACCCTGGCCCCGAGGACCCAGAAATGGATTCCTGAAGCTTTGGAGTCAGGTTCACTCTATTTGGCTATTAAACATAAAGTTCTTGGACGCGGGTGGTGAAATTGGAAAGGTCAAAGTCCTCTTAGCACATTTGTGATGTCAGATGTAGAACATGGGACTGAGGCCCCAGAAATTAGGTCCCAAAGTCTTGAGGCCGTGTAGCTTCTATTTATCTATTAAATATGGAGTTTTTGAACGAGCAGGGTGGCGTTGGAAAGGTCAGGGTCGTCTGAGCACAGCGGTAATGTCAGAAATCGGGTCCTGGCCTCTCTGCCTCCAGAAAAGGGGCCCCGAAATTTTGGGCTTATCCGTTCTATTTCTCTTTTAAACATGGAGTTGTTGGATGTGGGTAGTGGCGTTCAAAATATCTGTGTCTCTTGAACACAGCGATGATGTCAGAACTGATTCAGGATTTAGGACTACTACTCTAAATTTTGGCATTTGAACACCTTTTATTCCATTTACTATTTTAGGGATTTATGATAACATAAGTTATCATAACGTAGTGTTGTATTAAACCTTACGAAACTCATACCTATTGAACCCGATTTTTTTGTCTATTGGTCAAGTTAAATATGGACCAAAGAACACTCCAGATGCGTTTTGGAACCGGATGGTCAACTTGGCGGCGTCGAGTGGGGTTGGGGTTGCGTGGCATTGTCTATTTTTTTCTTAAGCCAAATTACAAAAAAAAAAAAAAAAAAAATCACGCCCTTAGTTTTCAAGATATAAGATTGAAACTTTGCATACGGATTGTGTGCCCCTTTGAATATTTCTCAGTTTTTAAGAACTCTACGTGAACCCAGGCCCGAGCCAGAGGGGCACAAGTGTTCTGAGGGGGTGATTTTTTCAGGAAAAAATCCGGTTTTTCCCGGTTCAGGTGTATGATACTGACATGTGAGAAGCACTGTTGGAAAGGGTGCATTATACCGAAGAAAATGAGGTGAGAACCATGATCATCTAAGACCAAATATTAATGTTGAAGGATTTTTTTTAAATATTGTGTGATATGTATATAAATCTATATATCTATATATATTTTTACGCTAACGTGTTGATGGCCAGTCCCCATTTCAAACAGTAACTTCATTTACTTATGTTGTTGGTCCAGATAAATGGCAACGTTGCGTTTTCATTTAACATTGTGCGCATAAGAGTGTACAGACCAAACTGCTTGTCCGATTTAAAAGTTCCTTCACTTTAGATTGAAAACATTATATTTGGAGACTGTTTTCATTTTTACATTTTGTTGTAACTCTGATAATAACAGAGTTACCCTATGCCAGGGGACTTTTGAGACACCCTGTATATACAGTATATAAAAAATGGATCACCTTAAGATTTTCAGTTTTTTTCGCCTTTTGTTTTTAAGATATAAGATTGAAATTTTGTACACGGACTGTGTACATAACTACGTATTTTTCAACGATTTTCAGATCCCTACATGAACCCAGACCTGGGCAAGAGGGGCGCAAAAGTTTTGAAAAAATCGAAAAAACTCCCGGTTTTCCCTAATTTTCCCGTTTCTGGTGTATAATACGGACAAGCGAGTGGTACCATTAAAAGGTTGCTGTATTCTGAAAAAAAAGTTATGAATCATGATCCTAGGATGAATAGTAAGGAAGCACTAGCTGTTTGACAGTCTAAAATTTACCTCAAAAAGTGGAAATCCTAAATTGGTTGAATTCTTATAATATTCCCTAAAAATACAAATTTGGTAGATTTCTTATCTTCTAACTTTGTAGGTTTTATGGTTTTACGAACAAACTTGGTAGAATGTATGTCCTTGGCCTTTTCGGTATTAAACCTGAAGGTTATGGATATGTATATCTTGGTTGTGATTAGTTGTACGAATGCTCTGAGTTCGATTCCAGGGGAGACCTTATATTAAGTTCAATTCTTGTGGTATATAGGTTTATGTTCTACAAAGATCTCAAATGAGTATCATAATATGTATATTTCTTAAACTAAGCTTCATGAAAAGATATGTAGAAGACTGTATGAATTTAGCTTTTTCGGTATTAAAGCTCAGTGTTACACACCTCTTTGATATGATTAGTTTACAAAGCGATTCCGGGTGACAGGTTATAGGTTAGGGAAAGCAACCATTATGATGGAATTCAAAAAAATATTTAGAAATAAAAATCATTTCGCAAGTCATTTTTATGAGCGTACACTATCAATATTGAGGAGTTTGTAGTGGGATATCAGTGTCACTAGTGTGAAAGTCAAAATTGGTGCAAAATACGAGGAGAAGTCAAAAAGTAAAGGGACAGCCATTTCTCGTACTAGGGTTTGGCAACATTGCTAGTATCTAGTAGGGATGGACACAAGTCGAGTCAAAAATATTTTTCTCGAGTCGAGTTCCGAGCCGAGTCTCTGTTTTTGAGGTCGAGTTTCGAGTCGAATTGAGTTTGATAAATGGCTCGCTCGTTCAGCTAGTTTTAATTCGTTTTTAAATCATGCCCTGATTATACTGCAAAGCGAAAGCCATGAGAAATCTAAGTAGCAATGTAGAACTTTTAGTGTTGTTCACGACAAGGGACACTACTCGCATCTTGTCTCGTCTCGATAACGAGACCACAGTAGAATCTTATAACGAGACAGCTTTAGAAGTCGTGAGCACCAATATAAGTATACACTGTAGTTCTTACCATCAAGGCTAACAACTGCAAGGTCGAATTTTTGAGCCCAAGCAGAAACTCAACCTGGGTAGTGTTGTCAATCGGCTTGGCTCGGTTCAACAGAGCGAACGGCTAGGCTCAATTGAGCCGATGGCTCGAGCCTGCTCGGCTGAGATGAGCCACTGACTCGGCTCAGGTGAGCCATCGGCTCGAATCAGCTTCGTTTAAACGAATCCATCGGCTCGGTTTGACTCGGTTCAACTGAGCCGATTGCTCGTACCGGCTTGGTTGGGGTGAGCCATCAGCTCGGTTCGGTTCGGCTCGAGCCGGCTCGCTTGAATGAGCTTTTGGATATGCTCACTTCTCGGTTCGACTCGATAGGGAATGAGATGTGAGCCTAGCCGTTGACAACCCTAAACCTGGGCCGAGCAATTTTGAACATATTTGGCCGGCGCCTTATAACATTTAACAATTTTTGGCTCGAGCTCGAATACTTACTCCTTCGGAGCTCAAATTCAGAACCTCGTGAACGATGTCCTTGCTTCCTGAAGAATTCTCGAGCAATCGGCAGTCAACTAGTTTTTAGTAGTCAGATATAACCTGACCAGGATAGCTGTGCGGTTTCGGAAGGATGGCGCTGCTGTTGTGTTTACATAAGTTTCTTGGCAAGCGCGGTGCGACAGGGGAGCGGAGAGTTTCACTGTGCAGTGTATCCAACGGTTTTTAAAAGTTGCAGTTTGGATGTTATGCATAGCCTAATCTCTTTCCGTTTAATACAGAAAGCCGTAAGTTATGTGGTTGTAGTGAACCATTCCTGCAGTAATGCAAATGTATTGTGGATAGTGATATATGAATGGAAATTACCAATTTAAGAACAACATAGAACAATTGACAATTCAGTGAGCTTCTACCGTGTATTAAACAGATTGTATAAAAATTGATTACGTTTTATTCGATGTCATTATAAAATAGGAGCAGCCTGTAAAACGCTGCTCGCTAGTTTGTTTGCAAGTTAATATGGAGGGTGTATTTTTGTTGTAGTTGCTTTTTGCTTGTTACTTAAGATGTTCTGTAAATAACTTCAATAACTTTTGAAACTTTTTGTCTTAACTTGAGCCAGGGGCGGATCCAGCCTGAATGTTTGGGAGGGGGCGGTCGTTCGAAGTCAAATCAAGGTAAGAGTGTATTGCAACAAAAAAAAAAAAAAAAAAAAAAAGTAAAACTACTTTAGAAAAGAAGTAATTAGCTATTGTCTGCAATTATAGAACAAAAATGGCCACCCGCGATTTCGAAGGTGGACATTTTTTTGAGCAAGGACGTCAGTGTAAGTAATTTCTTGCAATTTATCATTGCTTTATTTGACTTCTGCAACGTAAAACAAAAAAGTAAGGCCTACCTATTTTAGGTTTTATTTTACATTTATAATACAAAGGTGAAAATTCTTAGGTTTTATTTTTAAAATAAAAAATATCCTATTCTGGGGGGGGGGGAATCGCCCCGCCCCCCTGAATCTGCCCCTGACTGAGAGCATATGACTGAAGTGATTTATTACGAACAGAACAAAAAGAACTGTGATAGATTGATTACAAGTAATCCGGTTAGAAGCACTGCTGCTTGCATTTTAGTTTCAAAACCGGCCGCCCGCACTCGTTGGCTGGTCAGATAATACAAACCGGTTATATTTCGTGTTTATACAAGTTGTAATAATAATAATAATAATAATAATAATAATAATAATAATAATAATAATAATAATAATAATAATAATAATAATAAGTTGTAGTAGTAGTATAATTGATAACAATTATATTGCCTATGTACGTATGATACTTGAAATTACACACAGGATTTAGCTCGATTGGGTTCATTTTGGCTCGACTCGAATTCGAATCGAGTTGGAGGAAATTTTTCGAGTCGAGTTCTCAAGTCGACCTCAATGATGTCTGTTTCGAGTCGAGTCGAGTTTCAACGAAAACTCGCTCGTGCCCATCCCTAGTATCCAGCGTTGAATTAGTGTCGTCTGTAATACTTCTATGCAAAGTATCATTCTTATTTCCGTGTTAGTCGTTGAAGTGTAGCCCGTTAAACATGGCAGCTCAATTGTCGATCTGCACCAAGGAGGAAATGAGGGCCGTGATTCGCATTTTGTTTGCGGAAGGTGTTAAACCTGCGGAAACTATTCTTCGAATACAAAAGCAGTATGGTGACAGCTGTTTATCGCAAAGCAAGATCTATCATGAATGGATAGGACGTTTCTAATAGGGAAGAACGTCTTTATGTGACAAAGAAAGATCGGGCAGGCCATCGACGTCAAAGACTGAGGACAATTTGAAAGTCGTTGAGGGTATGGTGATGGAAAACAGACGAATCACACTGGGCGAAATTGCCAATACTTTATATATCAGTCATGCTTCAATGTATTTCATCTTACACGACAGGCTAAATGTTTGGAAAGTGTGTGCAAGGTGGGTCCTGTTACGATTAATTATTATCATTGTAATTATCTAATTGTAAATGAAAACCCCTTTCAATGTTTCCGTCAAAGTAGACTGGCAACCCTGTTTGTCAAGCTACTGCGTAATGGCTCTCTCCCGAGCCAGGCTGCGCGATTGAGTAGCTGACGTCATCGGGAAGGCCTCCTCTACGTGCAAAACACGAGGCGGCGTCCTGTTGACTGCTGATCGAGGTAGGGTAATGTAGTTCGAAATGAGTTCTTTACATTAAATAAGAATGGGAACGAAATACGTAAAGTTATAGTGACTGACTTTAAAAAGTAATTACTTCTGTTTTGAAACTAGTGCTTTGGAAGATTGAATATGGCAAATGAAAGGTGAAAATAGTGACAAATTTAATACATTAAGTCTTGTTCTAATCATTGCGAATAATTTAAAAGCTTGTTTCATTATCTGAATTATTATGTGTGACTTAAAGAGGAGGTGGGAGAGTTCGTGAAAGGGTCCTCTATGTTAATCTCTTTTGGCATTTTATTTTTATTCAAAATTTATAGAGGATTCTGTCACTGGCTCTGTTCACTGTTTCTCTTAAGGTAAGCTTTATGATAGTTTCAAAGGGAAGAAAAGTCAGAGTATTTTTAAGAATTCTTGCTTGCCCTCTCCTTAATCGGAACCTTGAAGGAGGATTTCATACAACGACAGGTAAAGAAGTTGTTAAATAACTTTTGTGAAAAAAAAAAAAGTAATCATTTGTTAAAAGTACCGTTTGATTGATTTGAAACAAGTATTCGTTTCCCAGTTCAAGGCTGGATTTGTTTGTTCTAGTAAAGTGCTCAAGTTCAGTATTAATATTCGGGATTTATACCGTTATTTATTCATGTTTATTCTTGTTGTTTTCTATATTCATTTGTTATAATAAATTGTTAACTACATTGAATTTGGGAATTCACAATTTCAAGAAGTAGATTAGATCCTTTCCCCACTGATTGGGTATTTAGAAAAAAAAAAAAAAAAAAACATTTTTAGAAATAAGAAAAAGGAATTAAAGTGATTATTTTTGGAAAGTGGAATTGCTCCATTACCCATAGTGCAAAAGTAAACTTGTATTTCGGTGGAGTTGTCCCGTGGTCACTCCTTTGAAAAAAAAAAAAAAAAGTTTTGAAGGTAGGAACTAGGGTTGGTCTACCGAAGTAGAGGTTTACATGTTGCACTGAATTATGTATGTTGTGGTTCTCCGCAACATATATAATTTAAAAGATCAGCAGTCAACAGGTGCTTTCCAAAAATTTTGTGTGTGGGAAGGATCTTGTAAGAATTGCCCCCCCCCCCAAATTGTATTACGCTTAGAATTCAGCTGGTTAGAAGCAAAACTAATTTATGTGCCTAACATTGGGGTCATTTTGTATTATTCTAGTATCGTTACTATATTTTTGTCTTGTGAAGGACGTTAGCAATATGGCACAGAATTACAATAGGAGGGCCAGAGATTTAAATTTTCCTTCGGGACATAATAATGAGGGAGAAACCTCTAGTACAAGTAGTGATGAGTTTTTGGGGTACTCATATGAATTTGAAAACCCAATATTTGAACGTGGGGGTGTATTGAGTCAACCAATAACCCAACAAAATCTCAGTGGCGGAGCCAGAGGCTGTAATGAAAATAGGAGTACTATTCAAAATACCTCCTTTTCAAATAATTTGACTTTAAATTTCAGTAAACAAGCTTCGGATGGTGTTTATCGAGCTTTAATTAATGAAATAAATTCACTTCCTATCATAGATGGTTCTAATACGGAACTAACATTTAAATTTCTACTGAAATTGGATAGTATTGTGAGAAGTAAGAATTTACCTTTAGATTTAGTTCTCATTGCCTGTCTTTCACGTTCTAGAGGTGAAGTTCAGGAAATGATACAGGTCCTTATCGGTGGTTCTTATTCGTGGCAAACTATTTGTAGAAGAATTATGCTCAGATTTATATCTACTGTGGCTCGTACCCAGTTCATGTCAAAATATTTTTACACTATGCAGAGTGAAGATCAAACGCTTTTTGAATTTGCAGATTTTAAATTAAGTATTATTAACGTCCTTGACATGTCCTTTAGCGAAAATGCTGTGTGTGATCTCATATGTAACATGGTCTGTCCTTCTGCCCATATGTTTTTGGTAGAACATGGGATGCCTCATACGTTTGAGCAATTAATGTCTTTGTCAGCTAGGTATGATATGTTGCATAGGTATAAGGCCAATTATTATAAACTGCGAACACCTGTTAGGGGAAATCGGGATATGGTACCATCCCGGAAATCGTCTGCTATGGTCGGTGTTAAAAATACTCGAGATCAGGTAATTATGCAATCAAGGCAACCCACTCAAAGGTGTTATTATAACCCCCCTCAATTATTTGGTAATGTTGATCATAATGGTGGGAATAATCAGACATGTGTAAAGGATAGTGTTCAAAACTGTAATTGGTCAAGGGAAAGAGAGAATTTATTGGAAAATACCCCCTTTTCGCATAAACTAATTACTGTACCGGTTTATATAAAAGGGAAGTGTGTAAATTGCATAGTGGATACTGGTAGTACTTGCAATTACATTAGTAAAAGATATTTTGAGCAATTGAAGAAACAGTGTAAAATTAAAGTGGAAAATGTGAGTGTTCAAACTACTGGATTAGGAAACACACAAGTTTCGGTAAATCAACGTGTTCGTATTTACTTTAAAATGGGAAGACAACAATTCTCAGAAAACTTTTACATAGTTGAAGCAACAGACTTTGACATTTTGCTAGGGAACTGTTTTCATTCAAAATTTAATGCAGTTATTGACATCTCCAATGGAGTGTATAAGGTCCAATCTCGAAAGTTAGTTGTTCCTATTCGAGAAACCTCGTTATTAGCAGTTACTCCTCGCTCTTCCCTATCTACTTCTAGGGAAGAGGTCAGTGGACAGCAACCAGCACGCTCCTTTGGTTCGCCGAAAACTTTACCTCGCCCTAGGCCTACACAAAATTGTTCGAACACGATTGGAATGTCAACGTCTACTCTGCCGACTTCTGTGGCTCCAGATGTCTGTAGGAGAGATGCCGCAGTTGGAGTTTCCTTTGATCCGGAATTGGAGATGCAGTTTGATCATTCAGTTTTACATCCGGAGGTGTCCGAAAGGGAAGAAAGAAAAGGTAATTATACTGTTTCATCAGAACTTTTACAAACATATCCTGAATTACAAAGTTATGTTGATAACTTAGTAGAAAAATTTAATGACGTAATTACAACAAAGATAGGAAGGGTAAAAGATTTTACATATAATATTGAATTGACAGATAACACTCCGATTCGTCAACAACCGTACCAAATCCCCACTAATAAACAAAAGGAACTTGAGGAATATATTCAGAATTTGGTTAAAGAGGGAATTGTGGAGGAAATTGATTATTCCCCCTTTACATCTCCCTGTTTCTTAGTTACAAATGCTGATAAGAGTAGGAGACTCGTAGTGGCGTATGGTGAAATTAATAAAAGGATAATTGCACAAAGTTTTCCGTCTCCGAATATGGAAAATGTAATTTCTAGCATTTCAAATCATTCGATTTTTTCAATTTTCGATATCCGAAGCAGCTTCTATCAATTATTCTTGTCTAAGGAATGCCGAAATTACACTGCTTTTGTAACCAAGAATAAGGTTTATCGTTTTACAGCTTGTCCCATGGGTTTAACAGTTTCTCCATTCGTTCTAAGTAATATAATGAATAAGGTGTTCCATGATCTTGTTGGTAAAAATCTTGAAATATTTTTTGACGATATTTTATTGTTCAGTTCGGATATTGAAAGCCATAAAAAACTGGTTGAAGAGGTATTATCTCGTCTCAGGAAATGGGGTATTACAATCTCTCCCAAGAAAACGCATTTATTTCAAACTAGTATTAAGTATTTGGGCTTCCGTTTTGAAAACGGTAATATGAGTATAGATCCTGAGCGAGTAAAGGCGATTAAGGATATACCGCGGCCAAAGAATCGGAAAGGAGTCAATAGAATTTGTTCATTCTTTAATTTTTATTCTAAATTTATTTATAAGTATTCAGAATTAATAGCACCATTACAAGAACTGAGGTCTACTAAACATCCTTTTAAATGGACAAAGATTCATGATCAAGCTCTTCAAAATTTAAAACAAGCCTTTTGTGAGCATGTGATTTTAAGAGTCCCTGATATGAACTCTAGTTTCGTAATTCATTGCGATTCTAGTCTTCGTCATTTTTCTGGGGTCCTTTCACAATATGATGAAAATGGAGATTTACGACCTGTTTCCATGTTCTCAAAAGCTATTCCTCCATCAGATTGGAGTAAGAACATTTACGAATTGGAGACGAAATCTTTATGCCTTTGCTTAGAAAAATTTGAATACTATTTACATAATCCTTTTGTAGTTTATTCTGACTCTAAAAGTTTAACTTGGCTTTTAACTAATCATAAACGCCAGAGACGTTATGGAACCTTACTTGAGAAAATAGCTCGTTTTAAGTTCCGAATTGTTTACATAAGGAGTATGGTCAATACAGTCGCGGATTTTCTGTCCAGGGTTGGAAATCATTTAGAATTTTATACCAAAGATGAAAATGTAGTAGAAGTGGTAAAAGATCGAGGGAAAAATGTAAATGTTTCATTTTTCAATTTCTGGAAGTATCCTAATTTCAGTGAACCCTTAGCAGAACAACAGCGAAAAGATCCACATCTGAAAGAGATTATTGATAAGCTAGAACGAAAGGAAGAGGTAAGCCAATATAAACTTCAACAAAATATCCTGTTGAAGAAAACAAAAGGGAAAGGTGGAAATGGTTTTCGAGTCGTTATTCCTCCAAAATTAATAAATTCTATAATTGAGTATACGCACCAGCCTTTAGTAAATGGTGGTCATATGGGTGTAAGAAAAACAATAGCGAAAGTATCTTCTAGGTATACATGGCCTAATATGGTTGAACATATAAAAGAATATATTAAAAGGTGCCATATTTGTCAAACCTGTAAAGAAAGTGGTTCGAAACCAATGGGAATTTTTTATTCTAGGAAAATTAGACATCCAAATTATGTTTGGCATATTGACACGGCGGGGCGTCTTCCTAAAAGTTCAGGTTACGAATATATCTTGGTAGTAACTGATTCCTTCAGCAGATTTATTATGTTAGAACCTTTGAGACGTTTAACATCAAAAATTATTTGTTCTAAATTGCTTGAACTGTTTTTGCGCTATGGATTTCCAGGGAAAATCCTTTGTGACAACGCTTCTTATTTTTCTTCAGAATACTTCAACCAATTCTTGTATACGTATGGTATTCAAGGGATTAAGACCTCTCCATATAACCCTTCTCCGAATCAATCGGAGAGAACGGTGCGTTCGGTGAAAAATTTGCTCAAGGCATATGTTGATAAGAGTCAAAGGAACTGGGCCCATTTACTATCAAAGATAGCGTTTACTATCAACATGAGCCAAAGTGAGAGTATTGGAGTCGCACCTTGTGAAGCTTTTATGGGACGGAAGTTTTTTCATCCTTTGGATGCTAAATGGTTGATGGATCTTGAGATTTTAGATGAAGATCAAAATAAAGACCAGAAATTCGAGAATATCTGTAATAACATTGAAAGATCCTGGAAACATAGCGAAAGGGTTTATTCGCAAAAACATGTACCAGTAAACCTTGAAATTGGTGATTTAGTTTTAGTAAAACGGATGTTAAAATTGTCTGCTGAAAAGCATTTTAATCCTAAAATTGCGCCAATTTATGGTGGGCCTTTCCGTGTTCTCAGTAAGCCAACACCCAATACTGTTTGGTTAGAAAACATTGAGAACCCCCAAATTAGAATTAAACGACATGTTAGGTTTTGTAAAGAATATGTCCCAGCTGAAAATGTAGAAAATAGAGTTAATATAAGCAATTAAAATGTTAAGTGACGATATTTTGTTTATTTGTACAATGATTGTTGGAACTTTTGGTGTTTGTTTTTTATGTTTCATTTTATTCCTGCAGGAAAAAAGTATCATCCATCATCCTTGTGTTTGTCCTCGCTTTGTAATCGTCTCTGTTAACTCCATGTACTCCTGTGAATAGGAATGAATTGTAAAGAAGGAACGACCATGAGGTTTGAAAAAAAAAAGGAATTGGGGTAATGTACAATTCTAATAATTAATCTTTGTTATGGTTTAAAAATTTATCCCTCTGACCCCAGGGAACTATATATGTTACGATTAATTATTATCATTGTAATTATCTAATTGTAAATGAAAACCCCTTTCAATGTTTCCGTCAAAGTAGACTGGCAACCCTGTTTGTCAAGCTACTGCGTAATGGCTCTCTCCCGAGCCAGGCTGCGCGATTGAGTAGCTGACGTCATCGGGAAGGCCTCCTCTACGTGCAAAACACGAGGCGGCGTCCTGTTGACTGCTGATCGAGGTAGGGTAATGTAGTTCGAAATGAGTTCTTTACATTAAATAAGAATGGGAACGAAATACGTAAAGTTATAGTGACTGACTTTAAAAAGTAATTACTTCTGTTTTGAAACTAGTGCTTTGGAAGATTGAATATGGCAAATGAAAGGTGAAAATAGTGACAAATTTAATACATTAAGTCTTGTTCTAATCATTGCGAATAATTTAAAAGCTTGTTTCATTATCTGAATTATTATGTGTGACTTAAAGAGGAGGTGGGAGAGTTCGTGAAAGGGTCCTCTATGTTAATCTCTTTTGGCATTTTATTTTTATTCAAAATTTATAGAGGATTCTGTCACTGGCTCTGTTCACTGTTTCTCTTAAGGTAAGCTTTATGATAGTTTCAAAGGGAAGAAAAGTCAGAGTATTTTTAAGAATTCTTGCTTGCCCTCTCCTTAATCGGAACCTTGAAGGAGGATTTCATACAACGACAGGTAAAGAAGTTGTTAAATAACTTTTGTGAAAAAAAAAAGTAATAATTTGTTAAAAGTACCGTTTGATTGATTTGAAACAAGTATTCGTTTCCCAGTTCAAGGCTGGATTTGTTTGTTCTAGTAAAGTGCTCAAGTTCAGTATTAATATTCGGGATTTATACCGTTATTTATTCATGTTTATTCTTGTTGTTTTCTATATTCATTTGTTATAATAAATTGTTAACTACATTGAATTTGGGAATTCACAATTTCAAGAAGTAGATTAGATCCTTTCCCCACTGATTGGGTATTTAGAAAAAAAAAAAAACATTTTTAGAAATAAGAAAAAGGAATTAAAGTGATTATTTTTGGAAAGTGGAATTGCTCCATTACCCATAGTGCAAAAGTAAACTTGTATTTCGGTGGAGTTGTCCCGTGGTCACTCCTTTGAAAAAAAAAAAAAGTTTTGAAGGTAGGAACTAGGGTTGGTCTACCGAAGTAGAGGTTTACATGTTGCACTGAATTATGTATGTTGTGGTTCTCCGCAACAGTCCCCAAAGAATTATCAACGTAGCATAAGGCACAAATGTTGGATGGTTTGGGTACAAAACCTCGCGGCCAGAACCTCGCGGACCAAAACCTCGCCTGGCCAAAACCTCGCGGGACAAAATCTCGCCTGGCCAAAACCCCACCTGGCCAAAATCTCGCCGCCCAAAACGTCGCGGGGCCAAAACCTCGCGGGCCAAAACCTCGCGCCCCAAAATATCGCCATACCGAAAATTTCGCCTGACCAAAATGTAAATGTTCCAACAGATGATAAGGATGACGGTATACAAAACGCTGTTTCAGAAGAAGTATCACGGGTATTTGACCAAGTCCTGCGATACCATATGAAAATTCTATTTCATTATTAGAGGATTTCAATGTGAAGGTAGGGCGACAGGATGTTTTTAAACTGGTTATAGGGAAAGAAAGTCTGCATAAGGAAAGTAATGACAACTAACGGGGTTAGTTTCGTGAACTTTGGAACATCCAAAAACTTAAAATTTTAACGAAAATCTAATAATATTTATGAAAGTATGAAATAATATATGAGTTTTTACGACATCCCTTGATTATGTCCTGTAGGTTAAAGGAGACGTAGATGACCAGGATAAAGGAAATGATCGAATAAAGAAAGTGGGAGGAAACGGGAATAACCCGAGAAAGCCCACGCACACAACGTTTTGTATCTTCTTCTTCTTCTTCTTCTTCTTCTTATTATTATTATTATTATTATTATTATTATTATTATTATTATTATTATTATTATTACTTGTAATGTGGAATTGCATATTAAGAAACTCATAGAGTAAATTGTAAAGAAAAGTTTCATTCGCGGCGAGGTATTGGCAACGCGAGATTTTGTCCCGCGGGGTTTTGGGCGGCGAGGTTTTGGCCCGGCGAGATTTTGGGCGGCGAGGTTTTGGCAACGCGAGGTTTTGGCCCGGCGAGATTTTGGGCGGCGATGTTTCGGCCGCGAGATTTTGTCCGTATCCCATGTTGGATATCTCTCGTAAACATTTGGCCCGTTATTGTCGCGAGGGAAGTGGATATTTACAGTAAATCGTTACTGTGTATAAAACTTGGGTACATCATCACGAACCGGAAAGTAAGATTGCGATCATAGTTTGGAAACACCCATCATTTGCAATCGATGCAGAAGTCATTGATGCTGTGCAAAATTGGTTACAGGAAAAAAAAAAACTTTCTTCCCGACTGAATAAAATAAATAAATAAATAAATAAATAAAGCTTGTAAAACGTTGGGAAAAGTTCGAGTGCAGGGAGATTATGTAGAAAAATAATGTATGTTTCAGTTCTCTATCATTAGAATAAATGTAACCCTACCTTTTCTCAAGTCCCTTAACTTTTTGACTTTCCCAAATTCCCGTAATTCACTCATGTTGTTTATGGAATTCTTATTTACATAATCACAGGCGTCCGCAACGTGGGCGCCATGGGTGACTTGGCACCCCCATTAGACAAACTTTTTTTATGTAGAATTATTACAAACTGAGAAGAGATTACGTGTAAATTATTTCCCGTCTGCATGTGTGCCGTGCGTCGCCGACGCAGTGTCGGGTGCAATGACACCATCTTTTCTGAGGGGTAAGAAGGGGGGAGGACGACATTCCATATGGTGGTACTTTAGATCTGGCACCCACATTCCCAATGTCCTGCGCCACTATGATCCCGCAGTTTACTTTCGATGCAAATCCGCAAATCGACGGAATGGCCCTCCTCAAAAACATACTTTTAAGGAACAACATAAATTTTACGAAGTTCCAATGATATCATAGTTTAGAACAGAGTTTCTCAATCGCTGTGTCGCGAATACAAGTCAGGTGTGTCGCGAGATTATTAATGTCTTCTAAGATCTTCCACAAAGAAATTATCAGGGAGCTTAATTGATTACAGTGAATTTATGAGGGATGCAAATAAGCACTCGCTCACTCGCCCGGGGCGAGTGGTTCATGAGTGCGGGCGAGTTCTTAAACAGTAAAGACTATAATAATCACGACTGGGATGTGGGTTGTGGGCTAGTAAAATTTTGTTGCTTATTTGCATCCCTTTTTTAAAGCAATGTTATGTATGGTATTTACAGGAAACTAGCATAACTACTTTTCAGTAACATGGTGTATTGTTGTTTTTTGGCAGTTGATAACTTCTTGCTTTACAGAAGATAATTTTTGTTGTTTGACGAAGAAGTCTTGATGAAGAAACTGATATATATATATATATCAATGTATTTGTGTTTTTGTTTATGTTGTGTATATGTGTATTTTTTATGTTAATATGTTTTTATCCAAGAATTTGCTTGTGAGATATGTATCTCATAGTCGTTCCATATTTTTTTTTTTAAATTGTATTGTATGTATTTTTATGTGTTTACTTTCTTGCATCTAGGAAAAAAATCTCGAGCAGAGGTGTCGCAAGAGTTTGAAACGTACTTTGGTGTGCCCCAAAGGAAAGAAATATTGAAAAACGCTGCTATTTATTATAAACATTAATGTACACAGACCTTCAAATTGATGGGTGACTAAAATCGTTTAGCAAGTAGCAGAGTAACGTATATACAACGTGAAAAAGTTTAGTTTATAGAACGTGATATTCTGTTAATTAATACTGGAACCGGAAGTGCTAGTAGATTTCTATAATACTACTTTCCATTTTAGTAGAAATATAAAAAATGAAGATGGTATGTTCTTTTGAGATGCTTAATTGATTAAAGTGAAGCATTTCTCGCTGTTTATTGGCCTTTTCATTATATAGCGATCATCGATGCCACCGGAAGTGGTTGATTTCTGCTACCTCTGCTTTTAATAGAGAGTTATAGGAGATGATGGAAGAATAGAAGATGATGGAAGTAAGAATAGAAGATATTCGTTTGTTTGAAAAATTGTTGATAATTTCAGGGGTAAAAATTATCCACTTCATGTTATAGATGGTGTTGCAGAAGTATTTATATATTATGTGAACTTGAGACTTACATTTGATTACAGTACTAAGACTATTGATTTAGGCGATGATCTTAGTTGAAGGCTTTTTATACAGATGTTTTAGTTTAAGCTTGTTGATGACTGTATTATTACAGTTTCAAATTAATATAATTGTATAAATGAAGGTAAATTGAAATTATATTTTTGGAGCTTATATATTGAATATGTGTTGGTTTGATTCGTGAGCTGATGACGTAGAGTTGTACAAACACACTGTAAGTTTTAGATATTTATATCAGTAAGCATAACATTAAGGATAACTTTTAGGAATATGGACTAATTTTCTTGTACTGAAGAACAATATATTTTTATAGGCAGAAGCTTTTTTACAAATACAGGAAGTTTCACGAGTCATAAGGATTATTTACAATTAATTGGTAATACTATATCGATGAAACTTGAGTTCATGATGTGGAGATATATATCAGGAGAACACGATAGGTGAGAAAATATTATATTATAGCTCACGAAGACTCTTTTTGTATTTTTGTTTAATATTTGAACTTCGATTGATATTTTAATAGGGACATCAAACATTTTAATTCAGATTGATTATACACAAAACTATAGAGTATTTTCGTTACTGATGAATTGCATGATGATTTGCTTATAAATTATGATATTTACAGTATTAACTGATCTGAAGTTTTGAAATCCTGCCAAGACAATGTTTGGGAATGGATGAATGTTTTAATCATTTTATGAATGTTCTGATAAACGTATTCTAATCAGAAGTATGAACTTAATGTAGGATTTCTTCATAGTTTTAGCCACTGGCGTATTTAGGGGGCTTCCGGGCTTAAGCCCCCGAAATCTTACTTACTATAGTAAAGTATATGAAATATCTTGCAGAATTTTCACATTTTCAGGCAAAAACCAACCCGAAAGTTAGCAAAGCCCTCCCCGAAACAAAATCGTAAATACGCCACTGGTTTTAGTACATACAAAGAATTATACAATTATTAGAAGTTTATTGACATTTTATACTTTACATGACAGTCTTGAGAGTATGTTAGCATTAACAATTGCACAGAACTGTTTCTTTATGATGACTTGTTTTATTTTTCTGCAAGATATATTTTATGTTACGTCTGTTGATTGTATTTGATCAGTATAGTGACAAATGTTTAACTGTGTTGTAACATTTGAATGAATTTGATAAACTGATGCAAACCAATTTGTTTATTAGACATTTATGATTATTACCATCCTTACAATTGCTTTTAGATCTTTTTATGTAGAAAGAAAAATTGATTCCAGCAAATTGTGCTTTATGTGGTAGGACAGTACATCCTGTTTGCTGTTCTAATTTTGTTCTTGTATTTTTATCTATATTATAGCATTAGAGGATAATGATATTATTTTTTCTTATACGTTAAGCTACTACTTACACATTAAATTACAAATTTCGCACATATTACTGTATACTACAACGAAACATAGGGATATATTACCAACAACATGAGGACATTATTAATTTTTTAAGGAATACAGATATTTATTTTCATTTTGGTATTAGAAATATATCATGTATATACATTATCAGAAATTGCAAAAGCTCAACTATTATTTATTGAAGAATTACTAGCAGATTTAATTGCATATATCATTTTGCTATACTGAATTTCATTATTAAATAAATTATGTTTGTGTTCTTTGGAATAATATTAACTATTTTTTATCGAATATGTTTGTTCGTTTTAGATTTGAACAGTTTGATACATACGTAATGTCTTTTAACTTGGATTTTTTTTGACAAAGTAATGTTATAAACTTAAGATCACATAGGTCGTTTGATTTTTTTTGTTTTACTTTATCACAATACAAGAGGGAATAATCATATATACACCAATTACATTTAGGCTAGAATTAATGCTTATACACTACATTTTTATCAGAAAGCTGTAGTTTTAAATTTATTTGAAAACATTTAGATAAACTTTCAGCTTTTATACACTTTATCGGGATTGATATTGAACCATATGACATTTTACTATTAAGTTATTCAAAAATATAGTCTTTTAACTTATTTTCCATGATTATATTCTTTAGATTAAGAGAGACAAATGAGTAATGCAAATGCTTGTTAACGAAAGAAATGTAGGAAAGAGAATGCAGGAGGAAATTAATCTTTCAGAGAAAACTATACCAACACGATGTTATTCAACACAAAATATTTTACCTATGATATTGAATTAAGGACCTTGTACACTAGAGCTAACCAATATATCATTATTTTATTGTGCTAGTATCCAACAACTTAAGCAATTAAAATGGTTAAACAGACACAACATACTTTCGGGCAGAAGATATTTATACATTTTTAGTATGGATATTGCTGATATGATGTTTTGATGGTATACACGTTAGCTACAACATGAATATGTAATATATACTAGCTATGACATGATGATGCAACTGTAAGTTTTTTCTGAATAGAACTTTTACGTGGAAATTGGATTGAAAGAAGGAGTTGAGTTCTCACTACTATAATTTAACTTTGTACGGGTATACTATAAGGAAAACTAAAAACAATAACCAGAGCTTAGAGTTGAAGGGTATTTATGAAGTTATGATGCATAGTGATCTTCTAAATACATTATGTGATGTTAAGAATATAATAGAAACATTCAGAGAACTTATTAAATGCTGCAGGAACATAGGTCTAGAAGTAAATCCACTGAAAACTAAATATATATAACTCCGTTGGGATTGAAATACTGCAAAAATTATGATAATGCATTAAAACATCAAATAATATTTTCGAGAAAGGGATAGTTCAAATATTATTGCCAATATTAATAGACCAAAAGCACATTCAGGGCAATTAAATGTAGACTAAAACCAGGGAATTTGTGTTACTATTCAGTTCAGAATATGTTGTGAATTTTCAAGAGGAATTTGAAGCTTTATATATAATCATTATTATTGTCTTGTATGGTTACGAAACTAAGGCACTTACCATGACGTATGAACATAGACTGGAAGTATTTGAGAACAAGATCCTAAGACGAATATTTGAATGCAAGAGGAATGGGAAATGGGGGAAGGGCAGAAATTTCATAATGATTAACTGCAGAATTTAGATCGTTTATAAAATAGCGTTAGGATTACCAAGCTAGGAGACTCACGTGGTCAGATCATGTACTCAGAATGGATGAAAGTACGAACGCTTTTAAAGTTCTAACTGAAAATTTAATATGAAATCAACCATTAGAAAGACCAGGGAACAGGTGGGAGGACTGCATTAAGACGAATCGCTTAGAAATAGGAATACAAAGTATAAACTGAATTTAGATGGCTCTGGACGCAAATCGACAGAGAGCTTTTTTTCTTTTGTGAACACGACCCTGAACGTCAGGGTTCCACAAACAATGGACTTAATTAGTTAATATGTTAAACTACTATAAACTAAACATTATTCAGATACAATTAGAAATACACAACGTTACCGTTGACACATCGATTAGAATTTATAGGAAAGAAAGTTTGAACTTTATGAAATGATAAAGACAATATTTTATATATCTAAGCAACATGAAACGTTTTCTTACGAAGACACGTCATAGATGAAGAGAAACATATACTTGATGTAGGGAGAGACATCTGAAGAATAGAGCGGATATGAAATATTTTATATATTGTAATGTGATGTTTGAAATTAACTTAACATTATTCAGAGAATTCAACAGAAAGCGAAAATAATGATTTTTAAGGGTCCTAGATTTGTAGTATATGATGACTGCATGACACCATGTAATAGTATGTTATCCGTTTTCTGACAATTGTTTATGTTTCGTTGCTTATACTAATGTCATTATGCCATGCACTCTTTCTTTGGATCTATATCAACCATTTTTTTTGATTTGCTACTGGGATGCAAATTATTTGTCAATACTGGCGTTAGCTCTGTATTATTCCAACATATTCTTGTTATTAAAATAATATCTTGGCAAAAATTCTGACAGGGTTTCACTGTAATTTCACAGATTCAAGTAATATTGCAAATGGTGGATAAAAACAGTTTTACTTGAAATATGTGGAACACATAGTATCCTGTCACACTTCTTTCGTTATTAAAAGAAATTCCTTATGAAACCTTTTCGTTTGACGAATGAGGTTACCGTGAAAGGAAACGGAGGCAAGTGAATGATGGAAGCCAGGCGCTTCGTGTTGGATCAACACAAAGTTTGATTAGCGCAAGTTGGAATTGAATCATGCGGCCCAGGCACTTGAATATTTGATGTCACGCTTTATCTCTCTTTCTTTAATAACTAAGTAAAGTATTTTGGTTCCTGATACATCTGCTTTTGTGTTCCTATAATAAAGGGTAAGCATTCTGTTATTATGATACATTATTTGCAATTGTAAACTTTGTTTGAAGTTTCAAGGAAAATTCCAATACTGCTTAAGAATACTAAGACCGTTCAAATGAATTTGAGCTTAATCTTTACTTAGCATCGTGAGCCAAAGCTTGGGATTCATTAAATTTTATAGACGTAGGTTAATACAATGCTTTGATTATGTATTTGTCATTATGCAAAATATTTTACGGTTGTAAAATATTGCCTTGAATCAAACGATATGACAAACAATAGTCCAAAGCAAATGAGTAATGACTATGCGATTAAAGAATGAGTGACACTTGGTTACTTGTGATTAAATTACTTGAATTTATTTCATTCTTTGTAAATCAAAATAACTGTGTTTTAATGGGAGAATCTATTCATTTGATTAAATGTGGGTGAAAAGAAGAATGGATATCTCTGAAACAAAGTGCGATCTTTTAATGACAAAATTGAAAAATTAGATCGGTGTACAACCATACGTTTAAATACTATCACTACTTTCAATGATTTCATAATTTCGGCAGCATGTGACAGTATAATATTGCGCAAATGTTATGATTGAGAAGATACCGGACGTGAAATCTATACGACTGAGCCACCGCTATGGAAATTGAATGAGGTAGCCCAAGTACCACAAGTAAGCACTCTACAAGTGAGTCACCGCGGTGGAGATTAAATGAGGGATCACAAGTAGCAGAAGTAAATACTCTACCACTATTTCACTGCTACCGTACATCAAAAGATAAGCATTAATCAAATAATTATAATAATATAGAGATATGTGGTTGTCAGTATACGGAAATAAAAGTTTTCAGGTTTAATATCTTAGAGTGTCGATAGTAGGGAACAGAAAAGTAATATTGCTATTGTCATAGCAAACATTACAATGTATTTATAGGGAAATTATGGAGACGTTAAAATTTCAAATAATACATACTTTTGATAAAGTGGACGTTTTCAAATATTAAGGATCAATAACAGAGCAAAATCAAATCCACGAAGAAATTAAATGTTAACTAAAAAGCTGAGAATTTGAGTTATTATTTAGTTGAAAATCCCTTGTTGTCAGTTAATGTGTTAAGGAATTTTAAGCTTAAAATCATGCATGTTTTTCTTAAATATGATCGCTTACTCTCAGGGAATATATATGCCTAGGAACAAGGAAATATATAATATATATGGTTTAACAAACATTGTTAGGGTCTATGCAAGTTAGGTGAGCAGGTCATGTACGCTAAAAATTGAAGACTAATTGGTAAAACGGCCATTAAGAAGACCTATTTACACATGGGAGTACAGTATAAAGATAAATCTCACAAAAATACGAAAACAAATTAGGAAATGGTGTAGAAGTCAATCAAGAGATATTGTTAACCTCAGGGTTCCATAGGTCATAGAATCAGTTTTAAAACCATTCCGTTGTGAATAGTAATTTATTTTGAAAACGGAATATCATTGTTGGAATAAAATGTAATGCATTAAGAGATTGTGCTTATTTGGCATAAACACTACATTTATCAACTGTAGTATGACATGAGGTATAATTCTTGGGTGTTACACGGCAAGCGCAATGTCCATTGAGATTATCATATTGAAGAGTGTGATCGTTCTTAGCACAAAATTATTTTAGAACATCTATGACATTTTGCATTGTACACTAAGAGCGAAGAAAGTAACCTTACAGCGAGAATAAGAAAGAGAGAAGTGGATGTATCCTAAATGCGATGTGAACTTTGCATTTTTAGAATATTTCACAGCAAGGGTAAATACGTTGAAGAATTGAAAGTATAGAATTTTCTCGTATATTCAGGCTAAGAATAGTTGCATGAATATATTCTTTGCCTCTTAAAGTAAAGCATTAGAATATTTTATAAGTGTTAAATACTTAATATTTCAAATAAGGTATACTGAGCATAGTTCATCTTGTTGGTATCAGATTATATATCTGTACTATTTAGTTAATCAGTCAGCTGAATGAAGGAAGTAAATCATACTACAGTAGTAGTACATTATTTTCATAGAGAACAGCACATGGAAATCTATTATGAAACTTTGAGAGCACGATTCTATAGCAAATATTGCGACATAACAGACATACATAAAATACATTTATGAGGATGCCTACGTATATAGAATACGAATACACGTATTTAAACCACACCTGGACTACCCTAAACAATCATACGCTTTTCTTACAAATTCAAAATATTGTTTCCAGTCAAGGTCATTCACCTATTATACGAAAATCTTGATCACAATACAACAAAAACAAGACACAACTGGGCTCCTCTAAACAATCATACGATTTTCTTCAACAAAGAAAACAGTTCTATTCTTACAAATTCCAACACGTACATGTGCATGTAGTCAAGGACAACATCCATTGTTCAAAAGACTCCCTGCTGAGTCATTGTATACGCTGGTGGTGCATATCTCTACTGTGGTGGCACGTTCTGTAGAGACGCAGAATTGACTGCAAAAACAGTTTTTTCAATATCTGTTACGTTTCTTTCTATGAAGACCAACGTTGAAACTTGAAATAGTTGGTTTCTACCACTTCCGGTTTACATAGAGGATTAACGGAGAAGATTGAATATATTATTGGAATTCTGAATCGATTCCAAATAAACTCTTATCGACATTTTCCCGTTTTTCCTCTATGCAAATCAGTATTTAAACTATTGAAACCGGAAATACTAGTAAACTTCTGGTTTTGGTAGAATATTATCGGTGAAAATGATATGTTCTCTTGAGTCACTGAATCGGTCACAAGAAAACTTCTATCTACTGTCATTCTTGTCCTGTGCCAGCCAACGTTAGTAGTAGAAAATGGATCGATCTGGGCCATATGAGGCCATATTAGAACAACTCAGGAGCCCCTGGGAAATCGAGCATCGTGAACCGTCGACCCACGGTATTTTACGACCTCCATTTTAGGGGTGAATTTGTTCCCTTTTATGAGCACTTTTTAGGGGGTGTACTCGTTCTCTTTTATGAGCACATTTTTAGGGGTGAACTCGTTCCCTTTTATGAGCATATTTTTCAACCCCTATTTGAACTATGAACACATAGCAGAACATAAGACTATGTAACATAGCAGAACTAGTAAAAGAGCATGGCTTATTTTAACATAGCAGAAATAGCAGAGACTACGTAACATATCAGGGGTGTATTCATTCCAACCCTGATTTTAACATAACAGAAATTACGAATACACAGCAGAGTTAATAACCCCTATTATAACATAGCACAGATTACATAGCAGATCTAATACAAGAGTATGGCTTATTTTCCAACCCTTATTTTAACATAGCATAAGACTATGTAACACATAGAAGAGATGTACTCGTTTTCTTTTATGACCTTCATTTTAGGGGTGTACTCGTTCTCTTTTATGAGCATATTTTCAGTCCCCTATTTTAACATAACGAACATAGCAGAGAATATGAAACATAACAGGGGTGTACTCGTTTCAACCCTATTTTAATTACGAACACACAGCAGAGTGGAGAATACATAAGATTCGTTCAACCCCTATTTGAACATAGCAGAAATTATATAATACTTCGTTCCCTTTTATGAGCACATTTTAAGGGGTGAACTCGTTCCCTTTTATGAGCATTTTAGGGGTGGACTCGTTCTCTTTTATGAGCATATTTTTTCAACCCCTATTTTAACATGGCAGAAATTACGAACACACAGCAGAGCAGAGAATACATAGCAGGGGGTGTATTCATTCTAACCCTTATTTTAACATAGCAGAAATTACGAACACACAGCAGAGCGAATCACCCCTATTGTAACATAGCACAGATTACATAACAGATCTAATACAAGAGTATGGCTTATTTTCCAACCCTTATTTTAACATAGCATAAGACTACGTAACACATAGCAGAGGTGTACTCGTTCTCTTTTACGACTTCCATTTTATAGGTGAACTCGTTTCCTTTTATGAGCATATTTTCCATCCCCTATTTTAACATAACGAACATAGCAGAGAATATGAAACATAACAGGGGTGTACTCGTTTCAACCCTATTTTAATTACGAATACACAGCAGAGCGGAGAATACATAAGATTCGTTCCACCCCTATTTGAACATAGCAGAAATTATATAACACTTCGTTCCCTTTTATGAGCACATTTTAAGGGGTGAACTCGTTCCCTTTTATGAACATATTTTTTAACCCTTATTTTAACATAGTAGAGAATACATAAGATTCGTTCCACTCCTATTTGAAAATAGCACAGCTAATAAAACAGTATGGCTTATTTTACGATAACAGAGACTACGAAACATAGCGAAGATTAAACATAGGGGGAGTACTCGTTTTCAACTCTTATTTTAAACATAGCAGAAATTACATAAGATTCGTTCCCTTTTTCAACCCCTATTTTACCATAGCAGATAAAATATAGCAGGGATGTATTCGTTTCCACCCCTAATAGAACTCGTTCCAGCCCCTACAGCAAAGATAGTCATTTTAGGGGTGTATTCATTTTTCACCCCTAATTGAACATAGAAGAGATTATTTTCTTTTACGGGGGTAGCAACCCCCAACCCTCCTCCTTTCTCATCCAGGGCTTGGGACCGGCAATGGCGGAGTTTAAAAAATAACATCATACTCTCATAAATGAGTAAAGCATAATATCATTAGCATCAATAGTAGTGAGTGAGAATTTGTTTAAGAAATCGTACAGTGAATACCCAGATGCACGACATGCTAGATATAAAAAAACAGTAATATCCACAAAATTGAGATAAATCACCTTGAATACGTCTATTATTCCTTGTATAATACAGACAGTTTCGTTTTAAAAACCTTATATGATGTTGTATATAGGGAGGTATACCATAGCTATCGAAATACTCTCCCACACACATATTAGATATATAAACAGCAACGCAATGTTCACCAGGCTTATCACTAGAATCAGTATTTATAATTATATCGGCTGGAAATGTATGAATAAACAAAGGTAACTCATCTGCAGCATACACACCAATAAAATGATCTTTAGGTAAATTTTGTTGTAATGCTTCATAAAGTTCAATTGTATTTAACATTTTTAATTAATATATATTTTTCTCTGGAAATCAATTTCTAATTCTGAAGAGAATTCACCATAAATAATTGCTGTTACAGGAGATGGCAGTGCTTCTTTAAAATGAACCTCTAAACGTACACTTCCTTGCCGTTGTGGACTAGTATGAAATGCAGCACTTGCGCTTGAATCAGGAGTTAAATCAATCACCAGTAGAGTATAACAATTAGGATATTCAGCAAGTGAAATATCATTACCTTGATTAGAATAATAAATACCTGAACCTGTAAATAACGTAGAATATGCTTGTATATATAGCTTATTATCAAAATCCGGTTGTAATGGTTTGGATGGGACAGGCGATCCATCACCATACAGTGTAAAAAACGACATACTAAAATGTTGAAAATTGAACGGATTTGTTTGATAAGTACCATTGAAAGCAGCATAAGTAACAAAACCAATAATAATACGTTTAGGCACTATGCCTGAAAACAGATCTGGAAGTGTACTATCCATAATTCCTTGTGGCAGAGTTTCTGTCTTCACCAGTACTTTTGTTATAGGATATTTTATTCTAAATTTAGGATTTTGTAATACTTTATTTTTTGCTATTTTAACTGCTGGTGATACATCAACCTTTTTCACAAGCAATGTTGCATCTGTAATTACAACTTTTCCATCAGCATCTGCGTCACCCATTAGACAAAATGTAGGTTTAGCTGGAATTAGTTTAATACGCAGTTGTACACCATTGAGTAAAAATTTCTCCTGATTGAAAGTATCAGCATGAATATAACCCAATAATTCAAATGACTGACTTAAAGTAGTGAGAAGAAAACGTTGTTTAAATCCTAAATTACCATCGGCCACACTGTCCATATGCCCTGCAGTATCTTTAAACCACATTGATGTTTGAAGATGCGTTGATTTAGCATTAGTATTATAATTTAGTAGTTTTTCAATATACAATCGATATGGATATGTATGTGAAGAGTAGGAAATAAGTTGATTATTCAAATATAATTGTACTTCACTGAACATTGCATTGAGAAAATCATTTACAGGACCAATTTTCTTATCGGCAGAAGTTAAATTAGAACCATCTGATTTAGTAATTTTACCTTTAATATATAACATTGTGTGCGGTAAGTCCATATAGTCATCCCCATGACCAGGGACAACAAACTCTATTGCTGCAATATCAGATATTGAAGCCACAGGTTTATATGGAACTATTTTATTACCTATAATACTGGTTTGAGTGGGTAAACCAGCAAATAAATCTAATTCTGATTTCATACACTCACACTGCATTTTTGTCTTTTTCTTACTATTAATATTCACACATGGTAAAATTTACAATACTCTATTACGTCTACGAAAATGTAATTTTACACATACACTGCCATATTGGAAAGGAAGTGGATTACCTGTACTATCTCTTAAATCAATAATAATTTGATCAAATTGTTTACGTTGCACGGGCACATAATGAGGATTGTCAAAAATATGTACATTATTAATACCATGCTCTGTAATATTTGTAATTATAATACGTAACAATGGAGCTATGGTGTCACCTACCATTTGTGGTTGTACAATATCACTGTAAATATACATAAGTGTAGGTAGCGCTTTTTGTAAATCAGGTGGATAACGAGCATGATGAACAACTGCAATATCTTCTTGTTGAATATCATCAAAACCTAGTATTCTGGCTAATTCAGGAGACAGGCGTACTTCTATATTCTTCTCTTGATCTTTTATTACTCTATTAACCTCAATTCGTTTTACAGATGTTTTGACTTTTAATTGTAAATTTAATATATCACTTTTATGATTAATTTGAGATAGAATATCATCAACATGATAATAGTGGCCTGGTAAGATTTGAGTTATGTTCCAGTTTTTTGTATTCATAATACGGTAATAAATATTATTTGTATATTTGGAAACATTCTGTAATGAACTTGTATAATGTACTTCAAGAACAGCTGTTTCCCACACTCCCTTCTCCAGTACAATAGGATGATATAATTTAGTAGTATAACAAGCAAGAGTATTTTGAGGAAAATATTCCATAGAAGTATTGCTAGGAAGTGTAAGATAAAAACTATCACTTTGCTCCATAATCAATCAAAAATATCTTTGGATCTTTTTATTCGCTTCACACCACTAAAATGAACTTTCTTTCTTTTTCTTCCAGATCCTTCCAACACCTGATTTAATTTATTTTGAGCTTTATTTTTTAAATTTGTTTTAGCTTCTTGCCATCGATCTTGCAAAGACTCTTCAATAGGTCTATTATTATTTAGTACATCTCCTGCTACATTAATTCCTGTACGTATCAACTCTTTACCAACAGTTTTTGCATCTTGTTTTAATAAAGGAAATACAGTACGCAATAAACCTCCTAGAAAACTACCAATGCCATAACCCTCTTGATATGCTGTACCTTTATACACGTTATAACCACCTCCTGCTTGATTAGTATAGTATGTAAAGTATGGATCATTCATCTTTCTCTCTATATAATCAAAAATATCAATAGATTACAATAGAATATTAGTATTATTGCTTATAAGTACACTATTTGCGTTTACGGGGTGGAGGGCCATCCTCTTCGTTCTCATCATCCTCTTCGTCCTCTGTTAGTTTTCTAATATAATCTATTCGTTGAGGATTACCAATGTACTCTAAGGGTATATTAGCTTTTTCTAATAATGTAGCAAAAGGTTTCCAACCGGCAACTGAAATATTTTTCTTACGACATCTAACAAAATCGGATATCAAATCCATTATATTTGTACCTGGAATTGGTTTATTATTAATATTCACATTTCCATTATCGTCCCATTGAATGTTAGGATTTGTGTCAATTTATGTAATAAAGGTCTTGCTTTACGTTTACAAATTTCAGGGAGAGTAGATATTATTTCATCCTCCTCCTCATCTTCTTCTTCCTCCTCCTCTTTATCAATAGTAGTAGTAGTAGTAGTTGCTGTTGTTGTAACTGCTGCCGGTTTTTGAATTATATTTAAATATTTTTGTAAGACTTCTCTATATCTTATCCATTTTTCTTCTGCGTTTAAACTTTTATTATTTAAAATTTCCATCATTTAATCATCAAGATTAGATATCGTTTGATAATGATGTAATTTTTCTGGTGAGATTAAAATAAGTTTTTGTGCGTTTTGCATAATTATTTAATTAAACTAGATAGTATACCTCCTAAAATAGGTGCAAGCAATGCAGTAAGAAAAACACCTTTTTGTATAATTATTCGTTTTTTCTTTTGTTTTAATGACGGACCTTTTTTCACCAAATATCTCAGTTCCTTTTTATATTTTTTAGCTTATTTATCTCTTTTTTATTTAGCGGAACATTTCCTTGTAATACGTTATAGGAACATTCGCAAATAGAGCGAATTAAATCAGGATCTGCATTTTGTAAAATTGTCTTACGTGCTTTCGGTTTTGCCTTTGGTAAAAGTTTTAACAAATGTGCATTTTCCTTACTAATCATTTTTTTCTTTTACGGCTATTAAAGCACAAATAGTTGTTAGAATATAAACCATATTGCAATTATTTTTTACAGGCACATAAACATAATTAAAAGAATCTGTTGGAAAGATATTTGTTCGAACTCGCTGCTCATCAGGAGTATTTTGTTTTAAACCAGAAAGTAAATAACCATGTGCAATTCGAGTTGCATCTTGATATGCTTCTTGAAAAATTTTGTATTACCTGGATACAATTGTCGTGCCAGATAATTAATTTGAGCTTGGTCTCTAGGATTTTTAAAACAAACAATATAATGACAATTTAACGAAATATCCCGCATTCCTTTTTGTTGATGAAAAATATTCTGTGTTATAAATTTTACACTTATATTTCTATGATGACTACCCTTATTAAAAATATCTACAATCCGACGGTCACACTCACGCATTAAATCATTAATAATTACAAGATGTGGACCTTCGTGTGCTTGAAATTCATTATTTTGAGGTAAACCTTCTTTAAACGTGCAGTCTGAAACAGTATCATACAACGGCTGCCATTCACCATAACACCATACATTATTTTTAAATAACTTACTATAATGGTCAGGAAATTTTTTAACAAAATATGATTTTCCACAGCCTGTAGGACCTGCTACCATACAAGTAAACGGAATTTTCCATTCCATATTACAGATATATCACATTTATTTTAAATAACGTTTTTAAATTTTTTGCTTTCTTTTCTCTTTTACATAAAAAAAAACAGCGTTTGTTGAAGAACAAATTTGATGATGATGACAATTTAACTAAGCAACGAAAATTTACAGTGTTGCTAGAATTTAAAAAATAAAATTCACCTTTTGAAATTATAAAATCTACAAGAAATACTTGTGACGACATGCTTCACCTATAAATTCTTGACTTTTCTTTTTTTTACAATATAGTATGCTTTAAATCAATCCAAGAATTTTCACTTTTTGGCAGACCTAACCATTTCACATAGGCCTTATTATTTTTCTTTCGCAAAACTTTTTCAATTAAATATGTTTTTGGAAATTTCGTTAATTCTAATTCGTGTCCGTAAAATCTTCCTTCAATAGGTTTATTATTTGAGTCTACTAAGTGATATGTCGGAGGATTAGTGAAGAAAACTTTAGCAATTCGAAAAATTTCGGTACTCCAATTGCGTGTAAAACCTCTATCAAAACCAGGACGCTTAAGTTTACTAATTCTTACATATTCACCTACCTTAAATTTACTTTTTCTTTTTATCACAGAAAACTTTTTGCAATACATGTTTGTCAATAGATATTTTTCATTTTCTTTTTTTAATAGCTTCGATACGTTTCATTTTAACAGTGGAATGAATAGTATTATTATATTTATTTAGTAATTCCGGCAGAATGCTAATCCATTTATAATTTCTCTGCAGTGTAAATTGTCTCCACATTAAATTACGTAATGTTCTATTAAATCTTTCAATAATACTTGCTTTCACATCACTTTACATGGAATAATGTTTAATGTTATTTTGGTTCATCGCCTTCTGAAACTCTGAATTATAAAATTCTCGGCCCCTGTCAGGTTGTAAAAATTTGGGGCTTTTGTTTGCTTTTCTCAGTACTGTTATAAATGCTTGTGTAATTTCTTTCCCAGTTTTATTTTTCACAGGAATAGCCCAAGCATATTTAGAGAATGTGTCTATCACAGTTAATAAATATTTGAAATTTCGATTAATGTTTGCTAGACCTTTCAATTTTCCACTATTCATTTCAACTAAATCAGCTTGCCATAAATCATGAATTCCTTTCGTTATAACGGTATTCGAAGATAGTTTCGTCTTGCACCTTTATGTAATTCCGCAACTATTTGTTCTCGAACTGATTGTGACATATTTTTTTTTGTTTATCAATACTATTACACTAATATATGTACAAAAACTAAAATATCATATTTACAATATACAAATCTCACATGTTAAATCTTTATTATGATATCCCCAAGGAACAGTATGTATATTACAATTTAAAATTTTTCTCTTGTCATCATACGGATCTAACGCTAATTTTGTTACCTGATTTGTTGTTAAATTGTGATATTTACTTTAAATTTCAAATTGTGTTTTATGAATCGTTTCGCTTTGAAATAGACATGATTTATAATCGTCAAACGTCATTTGTTCTTTAACTACATTTTTCTTGATCCCTTTACATTTTTTCAATTCTTTATTTTCATCAGTTTTTATTGCATAATTTTTTGCTCGTAAACCAACATATTCAATGATAGGAACTCCAGTTAATTCATCTTTCATTTTACCCAAGACGTGTTTGTTTTTTGTGTTATATAAAGCATGATTTTCCGCATAATTAGAAGTATCAAAATACTTGTTCATGTCTTTTATATCTTTATAAATATCGTCGGTTTTAATGTAATAAATAAAAGAGTCAGTATCCATGTAAGTAATATTAATCTTATCTCCATGTCGAGGTTTCATTATATTGTAATGGAATTCATACATTGCTAATTTTGATAATTCTAAAACTGTAGCTCCTACATAGATCGGTTTATTTAGAGTTACAGATTTTTTTAGCATATGGAATAATGCAAGATTGTCTC
Source organism: Thermobia domestica (assembly GCF_964235325.1). Classification (NCBI taxonomy): domain Eukaryota; kingdom Metazoa; phylum Arthropoda; class Insecta; order Zygentoma; family Lepismatidae; genus Thermobia; species Thermobia domestica. The sequence goes on from NC_137463.1 coordinate 1,726,770, forward strand.
CTAATTTTACCCAGTTTTGAAACTGATCTTGCGCTACTAATTTTTTACACTTTTTTCATTATTAATTAATTTTATATCAATGCGTTTTCGTACATTCTCCATTGTCTTTCTGTATACAGAATTGTTTAATAACTTATAGAAATCGTTTTCAAATTCAATTGTAGCATTTGCACGACGCTGAGTATTTTCCTGTATATAAGATGCAAGCCATTTAGATTGACGAAACCATAATATTTTATGTACTTTTACCAATATTAAACCTTGTTTTAGATAAAATTGTAATACTCTATAATGCAAGATATAATTCGATTTCGATTTAAGTGTTAATAGTAATTTTGAGTATTTACCATTCGGTGGAACTTCATTGGTGGGAGCACACGGAAAATCAAAATGGTGTTCGTGTAAATAATTTGGATACTCTAAGTTCACTTCTAGAAAAAATCCATTCACTATCAGTGGGCCAATTGATATTTTTATTCTTGTCTTGCCAATTGTCAATTTTGTCCTCCCACCGAAAACCACCATATGGTAAATAATCAATCATTGATAGTCCGTACAGATTGTTCATGTCAATATACAGTAAATAAGATTTTTCTTTTTCCGCATCAAAATCATGTACGTAGGGATTATTAGTTTTGGCATACCTTAATACAGCTTGTGTGATGCTTCCACGAATCGATTTTTCTACAAACATATACATATTGATATCTGATGAAAGTTCAAGTTCAACTTTTGTTTTATATAACATGGCTTGCCATGCCAAACCAGGTGCAGTAAAACAATTAATTGGGTCAATACTAAAAGCATTTAAACACGTCTTTCGAAAATTTTCCAATACATCTGCTGTGAGAAGTACATCACATTTTAAATATAGATCATGGTAGTCCCCTAAATGTTGACACCTAAACACACGCCAAATCAGTTTTACAAATTGATAGTCGGTCTCGGAAATTTGTGTTCCATTCAATTTGCTATTAAACGTCTCTCTTCCAGGTAATTCAGTTTCTCTAAATGTATCTAAGTTTGTTATTTATTCATAAAAATAAATTCCATTACGGAGAATTAAAGGGAACTTATCATCGGAAAAATATTGCTTTGTATATACGAATTGCTCAGGTTTTAATTTTGGCACCAAATTTTCGAGACTGTACGGAAGAAATTTATATAAGTCTACAAAATGTAACTCAATAGGTCTACCATTAAAATTAAAATGTTTTGAGAATGTGATGTACTCAGTGCTTTCAGCAATTACAGATATATTGCCAGGTGTGCAACCTAGTTCTTTCACAAATAAATGTGCATCATAGGCAGATAAGTTATGGAAGAATACAGGGATAAAATTACTCTGACGTTTAATTTGCAAATTACAATTATTGCACACCGTGGCAATATATGTTCCAGTTAAATGGTTATGATGTTTAACTTTTCTATTGTTACTCATATATTTACTATCGCAAATAGAGCATTCAGTGGATAGATTATTCTCCTGTAACTGAGAACTATTTAATGGTATTATTGGTTTTTGTTGATCTAATATTTTTATTATTTTTCTTAATTCATTCTCGATAGCAGACAAACTTAATCGATACATTTTCTCCACGATAAATAACTAAATCTGATTTTATATATTTGTTACTCCAACACACAATATAACCAAAACTGCATGGTATATGTTCCTGAATTTGTATTGTATTAGATCCAATTGTTTATTTATAGGCTTTAATAAACTTTCAAAATCTGCAACTATTATGACATCATTTTCTAATAACAATTTTAGTTTACGAAATTTTAAAACATCTCCTTGTTTCGGCTTGTTAATTTTGGTTGGAGTGTGTTCTTTACATGATTTCTCATGTTCATCTAATTTTGATTTGTTATAAAAAGATACTAAACATCGTCTACAAATAAATATTTGATGAGTACCTAATTGATGTCTAAATAAACCATTTAAATTTGTAATTAAACAATAATGAGAGTTTAAATATAATAAATCAATATGTTTTCCTATAGCTGTGTTTTCGCTTATACGTAACGGAAAAATTGTTTCATTATCATAATTAATGCCATATATATTAATAGAAATTTGTTCCTTAGTAAATACGGAATTATACATATGTTCAAATTTGCTTATGTGTGCTACTTCAACAGGGAATTTTATATTAGTTTTTTTCAAATAACGGTAATAAAGTATTAATATATTGTATGTAATTATTTACACGATGTGGATGATCTTTTATAGGATACAATGCATCTAGAATGCAATACATAAAACATCTATTATCGTTATTTTGAATATTTAGAACACTTTCTTTTTAGATAAAATCCATTGACGCAATTTTATATAAGTTTTTTCTTTATGACTTCAATAAGGCATTGAGATTTTTTATAAGACAATGATGACTATTGAAATTTTCTTCTCAATATAATAAATCAATATGTTTACCTACAGCTGTGTTTTCGCTTATACGTAACGGAAAAATTGTTTCATTATCATAATCAATGCCATATATATTAATAGAAATTTGTTCATTAGTAAATACGGAATTACACATATGTTCAAACTTGCTTATGTGTGCTACTTCAACAAGGAATTTTATATTCGTTTTTTCAAATAACGGTAATAAAGTATTAATATATTGTATGTAATTATTTACACGATGTGGATGTTCTTTTACTGGATATAATTCAGCTAGAATGCAATACATAATACATCTATTATCGTTATTTTGAATATTTAGAACACATTTAGAACACATGAATATTTAGATAAAATCCATTGAGGCAATTTTATAAAAGATGATGCTGACAGTGGATCATATTTACTGATTTTAATTTCTAAGAGATGGTTAGGTTGGGAGCATAGAGATCACCCTGATTTCTTAATTGCTCTGTTTTCTTGTTCAACTAAAATTTTATTAAATAGTTTTTCAATTATAGCATTCACATCTGTACTCGATAAAATAATTTCGTTACCACTATTTACAAAGAATCTACATGTTTCTAAATCTACTGGTTTTACAAAAGTTGTAGCCAAAGAAAAATTTTCTTTAAAAGACGTGTTATCTTGTTCATGTTTTAATATATCTAAACAGTCTTTTCTTTTATTATTTAAAAAGCATCCACTATCCTCATTTAAAATACTATCACATTTTAAAATGAATTTTTTCAAATTATATTTAAATAGAATACCAGTTGGTAAATTGATAGTATTTGGTTTAACCTTCTTCGTTGCCATTTTTTAAATAACGCAACGTTACTATAATAGTTCAGAAGTGAGTTTTTATAATATGATATTATTGTTATAAAATGTCTTACCTATAAACAACTAAAAAACAAAACCACACTGATATAGACACACAAAAACTCAGAGTTTCAATGATTTGAACTTTACACTTTAAACACCAACATGGAACTAATTAAAAAACTTCTCGGTCAGTCTTTTATACCTTTGTAATTGCATTGCGCAATATTGCGCAATATTTAATATTAATTATCTCAATATTTAATTATCTCAATATTGCGCAATAGGGATGATGTCACCGAGTCGAGATCAGGTGTGAATGATAAGACAGATCGCGAGCGATCAACATATACCTTTGTGATTGCATTGCGTAATATTGCGCAATAGAGAGGATATCATCGAGTCACGGGCGGGGTTTCCCCTTTTTTTAATCCTATCGTTGAATGACAAGTTATACTATTAAATCAGTATTTTCTGTTAAAGAAAAAACTAGCACAATGTTTTTAAAATCCGGATGAATGACGTAATGAGAATTATCCACATATGGCGGAAGTTATTATGTAACTGATAACAAAACACGGAAGTTTGCATTCCTTTGCAATCTTTAAATATTATCTCCTTGTAAAAGAAAATAGAGGTTAAAACAAGTTCACTCCTTAAAAGAATCTTTGCTATAGGGGGTTGGAACTAGTACACCCCTGCTATGTTAAATAGTTGTGTGTCCGTACCCCCTTTGCTATATTCTGCTAAAATAAGGGTGGAACGAATTTGCTATGTTCTGCCATATTCAAATAGGGGTTGGAAAAATACTCATAAAAGAGAACGAGTATACTCCTGAAATGTTTCGTAGTCTTATGTCTGCTATGTGTTATGTTAAAATAGGGGTTGCGGTTGTTTTTTATGTATTCTCTGCTAAGTTCGAATAGAGGTTGGAAAATAAGTCATAAAAGAGAACGAATACACCCCTAAAATGAACTATGTTCAAATAAGGGTTGAAAAATGAGCCATAGGAGTGATTCGCTCTGCTGTATGTTCGTAATTTGTGCTATGTTAAAATAAGGGTTGGAATGAATACACCCCCTGCTATGTATTCTCTGCTCTGCTGTGTGTTCGTAATTTCTGCCATGTTAAAATAGGGGTTGAAAAAATATGCTCATAAAAGAGAACGAGTCCACCCCTAAAATGCTCATAAAAGGGAACGAGTTCACCCCTTAAAATGTGCTCATAAAAGGGAACGAAGTATTATATAATTTCTGCTATGCTCAAATAGGGGTTGAACGAATCTTATGTATTCTCCGCTCTGCTGTGTGTTCGTAATTAAAATAGGGTTGAAACTAGTACACCCCTGTTATGTTTCATATTCTCTGCTATGTTCGTTATGTTAAAATAGGGGATGGAAAATATGCTCATAAAAGAGAACGAGTACACCCCTGAAATGAAGGTCGTAAAAGAGAACGAGTACATCTCTTCTATGTGTTACGTAGTCTTATGCTATGTTAAAATAAGGGTTGGAAAATAAACCATACTCTTGTATTAGATCTGCTATGTAATCTGTGCTATGTTACAATAGGGGTTATTAACTCTGCTGTGTATTCGTAATTTCTGCTATGTTAAAATAACGGTTGGAATGAATACACCCCTGATATGTTACGTAGTCTCTGCTATTTCTGCTATGTTAAAATAAGCCATGCTCTTTTACTAGTTCTGCTATGTTACATAGTCTTATGTTCTGCTATGTGTTCATAGTTCAAATAGGGGTTGAAAAATATGCTCATAAAAGGGAACGAGTTCACCCCTAAAAATGTGCTCATAAAAGAGAACGAGTACACCCCCTAAAAAGTGCTCATAAAAGGGAACAAATACACTCCTAAAATGGAGGTCGTAAAAGACCGTGCGTCGACGGTTCACGATGCTCGATTTCCCAGGGGCTCCTGAGTTGTTCTAATATGGCCTCATATGGCCCAGATCGATCCATTTTCTACTACTAACGTTCAAACCGGAAACAGTTGCTTTCGGTTTTAGTAGTTGTAACGGAAGAGATGCAATCTATTCTTAGGACCCAGGATCGATTGAAAAAGGACACTTACCGTTTTTCCTCTATGTAAATCAGTATTGAAACCAAAGGCAATAATAAATTTGAACCTCCATTGGTTTCGGGAAACTGTTGCGGATAGTCATGATATGTTCTCTTGACACGCTCAGTAGTTCGCAAAAAAAAAAAAAAAAAAAAAAAAACTTTCTTATTATCTGTTACTATTTTCGTTCTATGGCGATGAACGTTGAAAGCAGAAACGGCTACTTTAAACGAATTCCGGTCTCGACAGAGGTCAACGGAGCAAATAGAACCTACTCTTGTGGCCCTGAAACGATTGCAAGAAACAACTTGTTGATTATTTTACTGTTTTTGCTGTATGCAAATCATTATTGAGACCGGAGGTAATTGCAAATTTGACCTGCTTCCTGTTTTGGTAGATTGTTACGGATAGTCATGATATGTTGTTTTAAGATGATGAATTGTTTGCAAAAAACACATGTCGCTATACAGATGGTGATCAGAAAAATGGAAACACCTGAACGAAATTGCAACTTACCAGATTAATATGCTGTCGGGCCACCTTTCGCCTTCAGAACAGCCTTGATGCGACGTGGGATGGAGGCATAGAGGTCGTGAATGGTAGCAAGTGGAATTTTACACCATTCCTCGTGCAGGGCATCGGCCAGTTATGTGAGAGAGGATGGAGGTGGAAATCGCCGCCGGAGTCGTGTTTCCAAGACGGACCACAGATGTTCAATTATGTTGAGATCTGGGGATTGGACGGGCCAGTGGAGATGTTGAACTTCATCCCGATGTTCCTCAAACCACGCTGCAACAACGCCAGCTGTGTGAATGGGTTCATTATCATTCTGGAAGATGGCGTCATTGTCCGGGAACAACATCCGGACCATAGGATGCAAGTGGTTTCCTAAAATTGCGACATAATCGTTGGCAGTGATTCGTCCGCTAAGTGTGACCACAGAACCCAATGAAAACCATGATATGGCGGCCCACAGCATCACCGAGCCGCCGCCATGTTTCACAGTTGGGCGGAGACACTGCAGATCATATGCTTCTTTGGGCGTTCTCCACACATAAACACGGCCCGTGGTTGGGAATAGGGTGAAGGTTGACTTATCCGACCATATCACACGTTTCCAGTCCTCACCGGCCCAAGTTGCATGGTCGCGGCACCATTTGCGGCGTGCGAAAGCGTTATGGTCCCTGATGAGCGGTTTGGCCCGTGCAATACGACCCCGTAAGTTCATGTCATGTAATTCGCGGCGAACTGTGATTGTCGAAACAGAGTGGGGGAGGTGCTGATTGAGTTCCTCCGTCACTTGCTCCGCTGTGGCGCGACGGTTCCGCGTGACAATGTGCTTTAATACCCGGCGTGACCTGTCTCTCATGATTTTCTTCCGCCCACTGTTCCGCTTCCCAGATGTGGATTTCCCGTGTGTTGTGTAGGCCGTCATCACCTTCGACACTGTCCACGCGACACACCTAATGGGTCGTTTACACTTAGTCGATTTGCGTTCGATTCAGTTGAATTGACGTCACGTTCAACTTAATCGACCGTGTAAACGGGACTTCAACTTAATCGCTTGTTGATCGAAGGCGACTAATCGACTGGCAACTGAATTAAAAGACGTTCTATTTTCTGTGGTTGAAATAATTGAACACATCCTACGATCTGATTCGGCCTAGTTGCTTCGATTTAGTGGCAAATGCAGCGAGTCGATTTAGTCGTGCGACTAAATCGACTAAGTGTAAACGCCCCATAACACAGTAGCCACTGCCGTCACACTCACTCCACATAACCGGGCACCAACAATTTGCCCTCTTTGAAAATCTGAGAGGTTTCCCATTTTACGCTGCCTCCGTCTGCTACAGCCACTGGACACTGCTGTTCCACTGCGCCTGACGTAGTATGGAGACCGACCTAACAAACCACCACCAGTGGTCCGGCGCTGCGGGTGCCACGACACCACTGCCAACCCATACATCTCACGTGTTGCCAACTATAGGTGTTTCCATTTTTCTGATCACCATCTGTATGTTACCGTTTCCGTTCTATGGCCATAAAGGTTGAAACCAAAAATGGCTAATTTTCCACTTCCGGTTTGAATAGAAGGTTAGCGGAGGACATGAGAACCTATTCTTGCGACGCAGAATAGATTGCAACAAGAAAAATTGCTTCTCGATATCTCTTCCCGTTTTTGCTCTGATATTCTGTCGACAGATGGACAGACGGACATAGCCGTTCTATAACACTTCCAACATTTACATTCCATAGCATAGTTTGCAAGTCTAATAATTGTCATAGAAAAGAGTGCATTCTCTTTTGATTGAAAGGTTAAAATTATGGTAGCTGACCAAAGCCGTAGCTAGAGATTTCGACACCACTACATACCTCACCAAGCTTTTTTTTTTTTTTAACATATAAGAGATAGTAGCGTATTTAGTTGGGGTTTCCGAGCTTAGTCCCCCCGAAATTGTATTTACTGTATTAAAGTAAATTAAATATCTTGCAGAATTTTCACATTTCCAGGAACAAAGTTAGTGAACAAGCCCCCCGAAACAAAATAGTAAATACGCCACTGATAAGAGAAATAGCTTTTGTTGTTATACTACACTGAATTTATATCAAGCTGCTTGGACAGACCGTTTTAAAAATAATATCATTATATATTCTTTTTCAAATAAGAGCTGTTTTCGAGAGGCTTATTTTGTACTTTCTGTTAAACTACCTTTGCGCACAGGCGACAATCCCACCGGAGACACCGGGGACATATCTTTCCAATATTTGTAAAACGGTTTTCGCCCCCCCTCGCAATATTTCAAATATCCTAGATTAACTATAACCGAAAGGAGGATCAAGCACGTTCACAAAATAATGTTAGACAAAGTGGATATCAAGAAAGTAGCACAAGTGTTTGTTTCCAATTACGAAAAAATGCATTCTTTTTTTGGCCCTACGAAGGTGAAGCTGGACTAAATTGTAAAGTAACACTTTGTTTAGATAGTGAGCAACAAAGACTGTTCCAATTCACAAGAAAAGCGACAAAACTGACTGTAATAATTATCGAGGCATTTCTCTTTTGTCAACATCTTATAAAATCCTTTCAAATATTCTATTAGCAAGATTGACCCCATACGCAGATGAAATTATTTGAGATTATCAGTGCGGATTTAGACGAAATCGATCAACTATCGACCAAATATACACCATTCGCCAAATACTCAAAAAAAAAAAAAAAAAAAAGGGAATACAATACCCCGGTACATCAACTATTTATTGATTTTAGAAAGGCGTACGACTCGGTTAGGCGAGAAACATTATTCAACGTTCTTACAGAACTTGGAATACCGACAAAAGCTAATTAGATTAATTAAGATATGTTTAAATGAATCCCAAAGTAAAGTCCGGGTAGGAAAATTTTTGTCCCCGACCTTTCGCGTCGAGAATGGCCTGAAACAAGGAGATGCGTTGTCGCCACTATTATTTAACTTTGTTCTGGAATACGCTATAAGGAAAATCAAAGATAGCAATCAGGGCCTAGAGTTGAACGGTATTCACCAGGTTATGGCATATGCTGATGATGTAAATTTAATAGGGGATGATAGGAGATCAATAGAAAGAAATGCAGAGATCTTATTAAATGCCTTCAGGGACATCAGTTTGGAAGTAAATGCAGAGAAAACTAAATACATAGAAGTGCGTCGGGACCGTAATATGGCAAATTATGGATGCGTTAAAATATTAAATAATACTTTTGATAAAGTGGATACTTTCAAATATCTAGGATCAATGTTAACATACGAAAATCATATTCACGAAGAGGTTAAATGTCGACTAAAAGTAGGGAATTCGTGTTACTATTCGGTTCAAAATCTCTTGTCGTCGCGAATTCTATCGAGGAATCTGAAGCTTAAAATATACAAAACGATAATCATGCCTGTTGTTCGGTATGGTTGCGTAACATGGTCGCTTACTCTGAGGGAACAACATACACTGAAAGTATTTGAGAACAGGATCCTGAGACGAATATTCGGACCCAAGAGGAACGGGAATGGGGAATGGCGGAAACTCCATAACGAGTAACTACATAATTTATACGGTTTACCGAACATTGTTAGGGTCGTCAAGTCTAGGAGGCTTAGGTGGGCGGGTCATGTAGCTAGAATGGAAGAAAGTAGAAACGCTTTCAAAGTCTTGACTGGAAGACCAATCGGAAAACGACCATCAGGAAGACGTAGGCGCAGGTGGGAGGACAACATTAAGATGGATCTCGCAGAGATTGAAATACAAAGTAGAAACTGGATGCAGTTAGCTAAGCATAGAAGTCTGTGGAGAGCTTTTGTGGACGCGGCATTGAACCTCCGGGTTCCATAGGCTATAGAGTTAGTTAGTTAGTTAATAACTTTCTGTAAGTAATAAGAAAAACTTGTGGCTCTTACTGAAACCTTTGGGTTGCGATATGATCGAGCAAGAATATTTCTAAGAAATCTATTTTGCAAAGCGACAAGAATTTTGATTTAATAGGGCGCCAATTATTTACGGGGCGACGCGTCGTTTACTCATTTCCAACACTTTTCCTTTTTCCTTGCTAGTTCGGTGCCTCTTTGTTGTCAGCGCACGGGGCGACCGCCCTAGTCCCCTCGTAGCTATGGTTCTGAGGGTGACGTAAACAAATGTAGACTGATTCTGTTTAAAACCAAGGGAACACAGGCTACTTCTTTTAAGAAAGGGATTGCACTCATATAGTTTCACACAGGCGTCATTTGAGAAGGGCGGGGTGATAATAAAAAACATGAAATTCTTATGACGGTGGACAATCTTATTACCCCTCCTGACAAAAGCTACTGCAATGCACATGGTGATGGTCACTGCTAAAGGACATTTAATTTTATCTCCCGGACACACGGACAGGATAAATAGGATAAAAGAGATTTTGTAAACCAAGTTTTTAAAATGTGTTGAATTTGATGGTGTTGGTCGGTGATTTTGAGATTAGTGTGCTTGTCTCCCTTGACGTTCATACAGTGATTACAATTGCAAGTTATTTAGAGTCAGCGTTCGAAGTAAATGTTTAGTACAAATGCCTGGTTCTCTAAGTATCCTGATCGTCTATCTTATTTGCATTTCAAATCTAATATTTTATTTATTTCGAGCAAGAGAATGAAGAAAATCTGGGTAGAGGTTGTCACTGCTTAAGTTGCAGTTTTCTTGGACAGTTAATATCCCATTCATTAGTATTATTATTTTAAAAATAACATTTTATAACTTTTGTTCCATCTGATTTGAGATATTTTGTTACAAATTTTACAGCAAAATCAGTGACCTGTTTTATCACATATTTACATTTTGCAGCACACATAATCCACCAATCAGAAATCTGAATTCTGATATAAGATATTACATTTTCCCGCCTATTAAAGCTATGAATTGTTCCACCCTAGCAATAAGAGAGCAACTTCTTTAGATGTACCAGAAGCAACTTTACTCAATGCTTCATTATTAAACTAATTATTTTAATATAAAATAAAATTTAACATTACACGTATGTAATTTTTATTACACGTCCTGCACTGCCATCTATTGCTGGAAATAGAGACGAAGTCAATCTTCCGGCATATTCACTTGAGCTGTATTTGTTTATATTTACGTATGTAATTGGTAAGTACAGTAAGTTATATTTACATTTAACATTTACCTATGTAATTTGGAATTGGAAAATTATAAAATAACATAGAGTTTGATAGATTTTGGGTACTTTTTCTCATATAATACGAGCTGGTTAGCAAAATGGCGAATGGTGCCATCTCTTGTGGGATTGTTTCATAATTTGACAAGATTTCAGCTCGTTTGTTTTTTGAGTTGACCATGGAATTGAAGTGGATAAAGTAAAATATTTTAAGCTAAGGAGTACAATATTGAGTGCATTTGATATAGATGGATAGTTTATGTTGTTGCTAATTAGGACACTGAAGCTCACACGGAAGCTGAAGAAAATAAACAAACTGGTACGTTATCAAAGTTGACTTATTTCAGCGGGAAATGAGCTTATCAAAACGTGTTAAAGTATTTTAGAATGATTATTACACATCGACAACATTTTAGTGCGTTTATATTTGCCTTGTATTTTGTATTTAACGTAAGTTAATGGTACGAATATATGTAAACTTAATGTACGTTAATTAGGGTGTAAAAACTAGTGTCATCTTCGTTGCGTATATTGAATCCAATAATTCCTTCGTTTATTTTGTCAATCAGCCTTTCACTTTTAATGGCAGTACAAAATATTTTCATTTACTGAGGCCCGGTATGCATGAAGTACAATGCATTATTATATAGTATATTGGAGTTTACTTGCAGCAAGTGAGTTAGTTACATGAATTCTTAGGTAGTTAACACTTTATTTAAACTGATTTTATATATCTTAGAATCCCTTGATATTTTCAATATGTTTTTGTCGCAAATGGTAGTCGAATGCTTTTCAGCAGCCCTCTAAAAATCCTGGTTGTTTATCTTCCACTGATGTGAAATTAAATTAAGTTTGTAGCAGCTTTACGTCTCAGGTTTTTGTTGTGCAGGCTAAATGAGACTGATGATTAATGAGTAAGTAATAACCGTAACTGATAAGCACAAAGAAAAAAGTGTCTCGCATTCAAGTACGTATAATTGGAAGTGCGCTTCCTGACTTACATAGTTCTTTCTTTCTTTCTTCCTTCACCATATAAAGGTGTTTTCCTTTTGTTCTTATGCACCCTCTTATTGCTGTGCAACAAATGTTGATATTAGAAGATTTGCTTTTACTTGAGACATTGCTTTGATTGGTCCACTGACTTTCACCTGAAAAGAATGTGAATAATGCACAGGCATATTAATATTACTGGATCATCGTTTATCTTGCGTTGAATTCTGGCAATTCTAAGATTGTATCAGTCAATATTAACATCTTTAAGATTCGTTTAAGGTCTGGAATTCAGTTTTTCTTCCTTTCTTGAAAATTGAAGTCATAAAACTATAGTATAAGCATCCACTGCTGGAATAGTAGAGATAAAAAATACTACAAGAACTGTATCAAAAACTAAACCTAACAGAATCCTAACCTTTGCTTATACACTACCTTATAACATTTTAATTCTGATGTGTAGTATATATTATTGAAATTGTGTAACAGTTGAATGATTGTAGCTGAAGTTCATGTTCTTTCTACGAAAAGAGAGAAGGTCAACGGAAGATATTTAGTTCAGTAGTAGAGTTCTTTGCTGCTGTGGGTTCCTGATTCAATTCCTAGCCACCCGATTTTGTGGTGGATAACATCGTATCTGCGTTTGTACAGGATTCTCCCCTTCCTTCCATATTCTCATTCTAATAGCAATTTTTTTATAATTACCGTATTTACTTCCATTGGATTCACTCGAGCAAACTTCAGCCAATTAGAGAACTTGTAGGTAAAAGACGATGTGAAACATTATTTTATGAAGGAATGAGAATATGAATATAAGTAATTATGGCATTTATTCCGAAGTTGGGCGTCCGCTTTCGTCAAGTTTTTTCGCTGTTATCTCCTTTCCACACTTTCTGCAATTTGTTATTAGGTTCATTAATCCGTGCTCTTCACAAACTTTTAAAAGATTTTGCTCGTTATCAACGTATTGCTTCACAAATATTAAAACTGCTAGTTCATTGCCCTTGTACATTCGCCATGTTGGTAACGTAAATACTCGTTTCTTTCCCACAATGCAACTGTTCGGTTACCTTGCGCCAAGTAGTTCCCTCCGCTCGCCGTATAGTCCCACGTTTATAACCGCTTATATATAACGAATAAACAGTTTTTTCGAGACTCTTATAAATTATCAAGCACACAAACGATCAAATTATCCATATCTTTCCTGTAAATTTTAAAAATTTCGCTGGTAACGGACGCCCAACTTTGGAATTTAACCCGTAATTATTGTCAGTGCACAGCATTTTGAAATGAATGTGCGTGCAAATGTGTTCTTTCACTATCCTCGTTTGTGTATATACTACCCGTCGGTGATGCGCCTGCTCGCTACGGACGTATCTCGCTACCACTCGGGCCCTCCTGCCCTGACTGACAGCATTCGTTTTTTTAGTGGCCACATAGCACAAGTTGGTTCGTGTTTTATACAGTATTTATGCAAGGCCCTCCTGAAGACAATCTGAAAGCAGCAGTGGAGCTCCTCATTTAGTGCATGCTCATATGTAAGAAATGTGTTATAATTTGGGAGAACCGTCTGCTCGAGTAACGCTCTTTCGTTATTCGTGCGTATCTTTTCGCCTACAGAACAAAAGCGTGGAACAAAATATTTGATACCCATACAATTCTGGGGCTTCTAATGTAGGGACCTCGTTTGTGTCAGTTCCCAGAAATTCGCACTAAGGTGTCTTTGTAGAAGTCGATACATAAATAAACCGTTTTCTCACACGTCAAAGTGATGGGCTTATTTCATTTCATAATAGTTGTCTGTTTCTCGAAATTGCCTTGACTGCTGTTTTGAAGTTCATATCGATCAGATCTCCTTATGGCAAGGTTTTAGAACACCCGTTTAGCTGTAAAGACAGAAAACGTGCCCTGCTGAGCTCTAACACGCCTTCGAGCGCTAACACTCGCTCGGGAATACTGTGTGAATTTAGTATTAAACTTAGGTACAGGAAGGAATCAACCTAGCTACTAGCCTAAATGGGGGGACCTCTGTTCTAGAACCTTCCTCTCCTTATTGAGCCCACAAACAGTAGATTCATCCAATTTAATGGAAAAGGCTAGGCAGCCAAAAGAATTAAGCAAATTATAAGTTATTTAGATAGGCATTTAGTGTGTTCCCCAATTTCATCTACGTCTCCGGAGTCGGTACTGTGACCCGTCGTGAACAACCTCGTTTATGCGTAAACCTACCATCGCTGACGTGCCTGCTTCCTACGGATGCACCCCCTCGCTCCCGCTTGGGCTCTCCTGCTACACTTCTGACCTGACTCGGTTAGGAATCATTCATGCTTTTTAGTGGCCACCTAGCACAAATTGGTCCGTGTTTTATGCACTGTAGTTTTGTGCGATACGTTCACACTATATTTATACTCGTCACATTTACAAATGACGGACCGTAATGACTAGCAAGTGATTTGGGGGAGAAACTACGTTTTCCTGTCTCAAATAGCCTCGATGCTGATAGGGACGATAAAATCAAAGTCACCTCTACTCGATTTGCTTGGTTTAAGAGTTCTAGCGATCCGTGCGTGTGAAACGTGAACCTACATTTAAATGTGGGGTACAACTATGTGAACTCCGATCGGGAATCGAACATGGGTCTACGCTAAAGATGGAAGGCCAGGAGGGAAGTTATAAATCATTCCAGATCGAATACTGTCTAAACGCATGACCGACAGTCCCTCTCGAGATACTCTTCCATGCATCGCCAATCGATGTGCACACACTTGGTATAGACTAGTCCACTTCAAATTGTCCTTGAACGTTGCCTTGGTGCGTACGTGAAGGATTGGAAGAATTCAAGTCGTCCAACTTGGAATGACAACTAAGTCTGTTTTTCGTTATGTTTCTTTATGGCCTCTGTTATATGATCTGCGTAGAGTCCAAGACAAGAAACTTATAAAAATCCAACTTCGGAACCTTTTGCTATTGGGTCGAAAAAGGCTCGTTTACCGGCCGTGTTAACGATACCCATCAAACTCATATGCGTTTTATAAATCAAGAAATAAGTAATAAAAAAAGATGTAATTACGGTAAGTTAAATCAGCCGTGTGTTTTGGAAGTTACAAACACGAACCTGTGAGTGATTGGTTGTGCTTCAATCTTCGTCTCCAGCTCCGTGGACCACAGTTAACGGGATTTCACAGTATATGCCCCTTCACTGGGAATTGTACCCGTTTGCACAAAAGGCAGGAGTACTAAGTTTAGTTTCAAATATTGGTGTAAGGTACAATTCCCCCAACAAACAAATGTAGTCACCATGTGATAGGAATTGTAAGAGAGAGCCCTTGTTGTGAAACATTTTTGTAGATGATCCTGCTGCAACCTACTAAATGTACAAGGGTCACACTTAAACTCTGACACTCAATATAATGCAACTGGCGCAGAGAACGTATTGGAAAACTTTCAAACACTCGTGCTGACTGCTCAGAAGATGAAGCAAGTATCACAGGCTTCCAATGAGTAATTTATGACAATGAAAAATGTAGCGGTATTAAACACTGCAATTCAGAGAGAAACGGTCGATTGTTCCGAGTGCGTTTTCGACTTTCTGTGCTGGTGTATTAACCATTTCACTTCCTGACCAGTCACAAACACTTACTCGCAGTATAAATTCATCTTTCTGTTACATATTTTTGTTCTTTAAAATTTACGAAATTGTTTTTTGCATAGGTACTCCAAAAGAATTACTTATCATGTGGAATGTTATGTTAGAGAAAACATTAAGACAGAAGCAGTCATCTGATAGAAAAAAATCTTTTTACAAGTGGAACACGTAGCGGTAATATTCAGGACAAAGTAGTATGTTTAGCTACAATTCGTTTTTTAATTTCGCTTTTACGACAATATGCACCTTTTACCATCGAAGTTTCGCAATCGGGGTTTATAATTTATGAGGACTCCAATCTATACTTGAGTTTTGAATGCAGTAATGAACCATCTGTAAGATGACGTCACTCACGTAGTCGGGGCCGGTGACCTGTTGGAGACGAGATACTGTGGTGGGTACTGTGAGGGCTTATCTTACATGAGGACTCACGTCATGACGTTACACAAAATACGCCCTTCCCTATCGCTAGCGTCCCTTTCAATACGAAGACTACATGCGAGTTGTACCTACAGCTTAACGTGGGATCCAATTCGCAGGAGTTTCTACCGGGAATCCAACACGGGCCTTTTGCACCGAAGACGATTTCGCGCTAACCATATAGCCATAGGGAGCTCATACGCCTCTACTGAAGTAGGTTATAAGACTACACCATACGTGTATCCAACTCGATATTTGTTGTGAAATGCGTTGTTTTATAGAAGCTTGTTTTTAGGTTATATGTAAGCGTTGGTCGAAATAAACAATAAAGAAATATGTACATTCCTTCTTTTTAAGGCACTCGTGTTTGGATCTCACTTTAAAAGGTCGTGTTCTTACAACCACTTTGGCATGAAATGAAGAGCCAATAAGATTCTACGTTAATAAACAGGAATACGAGGCTTTTTAAGGGTGGGCAGAATTTTTAGAACAAGAATGTATTTCATAAGGACATGGTATTACTTTGGAGCTTCACAATTAGGATGAGTGGCTTCACCTTCGTGATGATTTTAGTGGATATTGCAGCAGTTTCAAGTATGTAAAAAAACAGGGTTGGCAAAAGCCATGGTTTATATTGAAAAAAACAAAAAAGCAGTTTTTTTTTTGTTTAAACCAGTTTTTTTTTTTTTTTTTTTGTTTGTTTGTTTAAATAATTTGCTCGATGTATTTATATCACATATGGATAGAAATAAGTTTGTTTCGCCTTGGTGTTATTATGCAACAACTAGGTTATGCTGGAACGGATCACATAAGCTTAAAGCGGAATCCAAACGGCTTTTCGGCTTACGTCCGAGAGAAATTGTTCTTCATTTGAACTCGAAACCGGACTAATTGGGCATAAATGAGACACGTCTGCCAGCTCACTCACGAAGGACTCCTGATAAAAATACAGTGTACTGATTTTTACATACTTGTTAATATGATTATCAAGAGTCATTTTAGAAGGACAAAAAGATAAATAGTTGCACAAGTGAAATCATTGTACAGAATTACATATGATCAATTTCAAAATACTACAGAATAAAGATACGAATTATTTGAGTCCACTTTGGCTCTGACCAATTTATACATAAATAGATGCCAAAGATACTTCTGATTTCAAGAAATGCCTCTTGTGGGGTTTATATGACTCCTCCCAAAAAGTACCGCATTTCGATTTATTTTATCAATAGTAAACATTATTAAAACGAAACAATATTTAGAATTTTCTTAGGTTGCAATTGCATAACAATAATAATAAACTACAAAAAAAAATCACAAAAGAAATATTCATAAACTTATAAAAAAAAAAAAAAACTGCTTTTGTAGTTTAATATCTTTGAGTAATGAATGGGGAATTTATGTCTGAATATAATACTATAATATACGGGAGTAAAACGTGATAACCCATAAATGTGTGTTCATCAAGATGTTACGAACACTTACCCATTTACGAACATTTTTCGTTTTTTGTTTTAAACCAGCCAACTCTGTGGAAAACACTTCAATTCCTTCAGAAATGGCAGAAGACTGCTTGGCAGTTGATTATAAAAGAGGGATTGTAAGGGGTGTAATCTCGTCCTCACGATCTTCTGATAATGAGTGGTCGATTGAATTAGGATAACTTTAAAATGGCTTATACCTAGATAATTGATGATTGAACGTAAAGAACACTGAACTGGAAGTAGTTCTGTGAGATTTGAATTACCTTCAAATGTTCATTTGTATTTCAGGCACAAATTTCGATTACCCTATAGTTATTTACTATTGGTGTGGGTCACTCTTCCTTTTAATTTTATAATGGGATCTGTTTTAACTCAGCTATGACTAACCGGACCGTGTTTGAAACTTACGAATTCGGAATTTTTCACTGTTGAAGGAAGCCGGTGCGTATTGTACGATTGCTCCGCAAAGTAAACATACTGTAACAGGAAACAGTGTCAACGAAATATTTGGTCACAGACAGTACAGATAAAGGGTCATTCCTAGTAAGATAGTGAAATCGGCCCTTGATCCAAATTGGGTGGCTATTAACCCAAAAGGTTACCTTTGACCTAAAACTACCTAAAATAAATTGACGCCCTACCCCCTCCCCTTACCGAGTTATCGTATCATACATGCTCAAAATTGAATATTTTAAAATTTGGGTGGGGGTGGTCGAAAAGTTTTGAAAGTTTCACAGATTGTAGATACTATCTAGGTGTAAATGTGCATTTTTTTTTCCCAAAACCATCGATGTGTATTTTCGTTATTTTGGGTGTTAATGCATTATTGCTTATTCATAGTTCATTGTGTTTATATAAATATTGGTGTTACTTTTCATAATCTTTTTCAAACTGTTATTTACCCAAATTACTTAATGAACTGTGAATCCCTTCCTCCTTACAGCTTAACTTAAAATTGGGGTCAGTATACCGCTAAACATTCGGATGGTTCAGTTAGTATAGTTCTATTTTTAATTTTTTTCTTTCTTTCTTTTCTTTTCTTTTTTCTTTTTTTTTTTTATAGAGTTTACTTAAGTACGGTGAATAAGAACAAAAAAAGTTTATTGCCCACGGTTGAAGGGCAGGAATGGTTAATGTGAAAGTGAGTAATTATGAAAATATTTGTGGTATGAGAATGTTGTAGCAAGCGGAAGAGCCCTAATGAAACGCACGGACGTAATGTCCATCATTATCACATCGCCTGGGATCTCTTGCACCAGAGGTGAGCACGCTACCACAAAGCCACCCTGCCTTCATTATAAAAATGATCGTATTACAGTAGGAAACGTGTTAGTATTGTTACTAATAGTCGTTGCATTCTTATTCCGTATTTTGTGTGACTGATTATATTATCGCTACTGGTTTTATGTAGGTCAGACTCCTGACGAGATTGACTGTGAAAGTGTGTAACTAGTTTCATCCAAAGAATTCTCGTTCATGAATAGTTGTAAAACTTGTGGGTTTCGTGTCAAGGTGTCGAGTGCTTTTTTTTTTTCTTCTTTTTGTAATAAATAGAAATATGATCGTAAAAGGAAGAGAGAGAGAGAGAGAAACAAAATCAAATGACTTAGGACATGTAGCTTAAGACCTGACCTTGTATTCGGGAAGCACATCTTTCCTGAAGAAATCAAGAAAAATTCAAGGAAATTAAATGCCTGTTCACGTTATGATATCTTTCCAAAAGACCACGTTTGCCACCCTTGAACTGGGAATTTTATTTTCCTATTTCTGTCGAAAAGGCCAAAAATGATTTGCAGAGAAAAGTAGAGCTCTCCCATCACTGTATAGTTGCATACGCATCTTTGGTGCGGGAGACCCGGTTTCGATTCCCGAGTGGGAGCTCATGTAGTTCAGATCGTACGTTAAGCTATAGATCCTCGTCTCATATAGCCGCACTGCTAGATAGGACGCTGAGCTCAAATGAAGCAACCCAAACCCAGAAAGGTTAGGAACCTATTTACATATTTTCATTCTAACATTATAGTTGACGAGGTGCTAGAGAGCATGGAAACACAATATTGACTTTTATGTATTCCTATGGTGATCATCACTTTCTTAACTTCTAAATCTATATATCTGACATGTTAATCGGATGCCTTTCTTCAGGATGTTTAATTAAACTTTTTTTTTTTTTTTTTTTTTTTTTTTTTTTTTAATATTCACATAATAGGGTATAGGGTTTCAGTAGTGCAATTTCAGTTATAAGAATCCATGTCTTCAAGTACCGGTACTTCAATCAGTCTTATATGTCTATTTTCTGTTCGTTATATATAACCCAAAAATGCACTTATTAGATCAATATAAAGTAATTGTTTCTATTTCAGTTTAATATTATCTGGGTTTTGTACCCAAGAAAATACATTAACCTTTAGAGGACGGCTCTCTGAGGGGGGGGGGGGTTGGATGTTTTTAGTTACCCTACCCGTCAGCATTTGGGAGATGGAAACTTGTTCCTGATTGTTACAGAGATATAAGCCATAGCTTATGGGACACAGATTTCAACGAGATAACTTTTGTGCCACCCGTGCCCAACTCCTAAAACAAGAAGGAAGTGAAAAAAGTCTGGAAAAATACACTTTTTCGAAGTTTATGGGTCTATGGAAACACTGTTATTTGTCGTACTCAGCGGGGGCACAAAAGCTACCTTGTTGGAATCTGTGTCCCTTGAGTTTTCTAATGAGGTATGCCTCATATCTCTCTGCCAGTTAAGGGGTCGCAAGGGCTGACAACGTCAGGGTAGACTACAGTTTTAATCTGTATTTCATAAGCTTTCGAACGAGGAATCGTTCATGTCTCTCTGACAAGGAGCAGAGCTACTAGGGCCGCCAACGTGAAGGTCTACGATTTTTTTTAAATCCCTGGCTGCCCTCTAAAGGTTAAACCATGCTAAATTTTTGCATAATTTCTCTCAAGAATATATTCCATTCTAATCTCTCTAGTCAAACACTCAAGCCCAATTTCAAACTCTACTACAGTTTCAATATTGAGAAAATATCACGCCATTAGTAAATCTAAAATATAATAAAATACGATTGCCATGACACACTAAAGCTTTTGAATGGATGGCGAGGGGAAATGCCGTGTATACAGTACAATTTAAATGTGTATTGCTGTCTTCAGTCTGCCATCAAGAGCATCATAGTTTTTGTGTGGGGAATTGTTGATGGACAGTTGGTGACAGGGGTACTTCCGTTTTTGGGCCTTAAAAAATTCGAACGTCAATTCTCAGGTCGTGTAGACTGTAACAAACTAAAAATCCTTTTCGTTGTGACACTGCTACTTGTGGAAAATAAGAGAGGAGATGTTCAGATGTATATATGATGATAGCGTGATTCGTCACTTCACATGATGCACATCCACTGTTCACTCGTGCCATGTTTTGCACCACCATAAACGGCAGCGTTTGTTCACTTGTGTCCGATCTTCGTGAGACAACTTATGTTTTTTTTTCTGGTCGGGATTGCGGTTCTATCACTCCCTCTCCTTCCCATTTCAACTCTTGGTCTGACACTGTAACACGTGAGAGCTGGAATTTGCCGGAAACCTCAAATATTGAATGACTGAATCAGTGTGGTCCAATGATCATGTCCATTTCATCTGCATGTAACTCTCACCATCCGCTTATTTCGATTGCAAGTGGTTGTATGACGTACTCCCAAGTGCTCAAGTGCTTACTTTCATCCTGTCACCATAGGTGATGCATTTATGCTGTCTGAACAAGTAGTCTTTCGGGAGGAAGGGGTCAGATCATTAATGACAATGTAGTGCATTTTAGCTATAAATATTGCAATAATAAATGCAGTGTAGTATGTTAAATGATAATGTAAAAAAATGGTCAGAGAAAAGTTAAGTGTGGTGGCTCGCACTCCCTATTCAATTCCACTACGTAAACTGATGAATTGTCATGTTAAAGAGCAATTTCTCCGCCCAGTTATTTCGTAATCGTACTCTGGCCCATAATAATAATAATAATTATGCAAATCAAGATGACCATCCAGACGAATGAGGTACCAAGCAACAAGGGAGATTTTCGGAAATTGAGTGGAGATAGTGAGATTTCAGGCTCGGAACGGCTCGTCAATGAATAGAGAGGGGATATAAAGAAAGAAAGAAAGAAAAGATAATACTAGACATGCAGTCGCTTTTAATGCATGTTAAAGTACTTTTTGTATTAGTCTAACAGTTGAAGTTTCGAAGAAGTTCTTGCCTTGCAGACATTGTATTCTGAATTTCTGAAATAAATTGTACTGATTGTTTGCTGTTAGGTTTTAACAATAAACACAGTAGTTCGACATATCTGCAGGCTGTAGCCTGTGTTTGGTACGCCTTTGGTTGTAACATAATTTGTTGTCCGTTGTGGTTGATACTTTCGTGTACTTTGGAGTGTCACTAACCAGTTTCTGTAAATCAGTTCGGCTTCAGTGTCAATTTGTCTAATATACTTATGTCACTGTTCTATCTGGATTGTGGAGGAAAAAAAAAAAAAGTTTTATAGGGCGAAATTGTGTTTTATTTTTATACGTACATTTAAAGCCGTATGCCTACTTAAAACGTCATTTAAAAATTCATGTTCTATTGTACACACATAAAACTATGGAATTTCCTAGTCATGCGTAAAGAGTCCGTGAAGATCTATCCGCTTTTCGTGGGGCATACACACTTTGGGTTATTGGCCTCGCTTATATTTCGATTTCTAGAAGTAAGGAAGTAGACATTTTGGTAGAGTAACAAAGAAGTGGAAATTCTATATAGTATAGAATAGGGCCCATGATTCAAATCCCTGGACCAGCCGCCTTCATTGAAAATTCGTGTAGTTTCCTTCAAAAGACGCCAGGCAAATATTGAAACTAGAAATTAAAGAAAAAAAGAACGTCAGTTCTGAGACTAAAGATTAAATAAAGAAATAAAAGGAAAGAAAAATTGCAAAGAAGAATTTTCTAGTAGATGGGTTTTTGTGAATTTATGAGATGATTTGCTACCTCTTCGAAAATTGAAAGTGTGTTCAGTTCTTTAGGGCTGATATGCTCCAAACTTCGAAACAGATTGGATGTGGAGAAAGTACTAAAATTAGTGAAGACGTACGGTTTTACAAACGAAGCAACATTCAGGAGAAAGACTTTTGAGTTGGACTCTGAAATGGTGAAACCAACGTAGTAATACTTTCAGTTTACATACTATCTTTGATTCAAAATTATGGTTAAAATAATAATAATAATAATAATATTAAAAAAATGATTATCGTGAGGGAAGATGTGGTTTCGTTGAGGAAACAACTATAATAACTTCATTTTTTTTTTAAATGAAGTGTTTTCGATTTGTAATTAAGTGATACATAGAGCAAGACATCTATTATTTGTTTGTACTGGAGAAAGAAAAAAAAAAGAATATAGTCTATAGTCGCATTGCTTTTCGTTCAGACAAGTTGAACACCGTTGCAGCAAGTTTGATCAAGCGCGAACAAGATTAGTTATGTATGATTCCGAAACGTATACATATTTTGAGCTACTTCTAAAACTAGTTGTGTGGCCAAGAAACACAGTTGAAGAAAGTAATTATAATCATTTGAATGGAAATTTTGAAATATAGTTTTGGATTTTTTTGAAGGAGGGAGGGATTTCAACAACCCTGGTTTTTATAGACATCTTGCCATCATAGTGTTGTTCCTCTCTTTGCAGTGTTCACAATGGTAAACTGAGATGCCTCGGGGTGGTGCAGATACTGTCACTATTGTGTATCCTCCCGGCTGTCGGGAAGTTACAGAAGACTTGGGTCCAGATGAACTTATCAGAAGGTTAAAGGTAAGACTATTCAGGGAATTTTCACGTCTAATAAGACTTGCAAGTGTGTTACATAGGTATTGATTTGTATTTTAGTACTGTATTGTGTAGATTTTACTAAGTGATATGGATAGACCAAGTGATAAATATTAATTGACGAGTGTACGATCTACTTCATTTGCGTGGCAGAGCTAGGAGGGTTAGAATGACATTTTATTTTCTCTATGGTTTAAAACCATGCAGAGAACTGGAAATTAGGAAGCACGAATAAGAATGAAGGTTATAGATGCAGCGTATACAATAGTTGAGTAATAATTACCCTGGTATATGCCAATTAATATTCTTCGGATATGAGACATCGCAAAAGTCAAGAATAGAGATCTTTATTTATTTTTTGAGTTCTTATGATGGATTAACCTGTGCTCTCCGGGAACCACGACCGGGACTTGAATGCACAGCCATCATGCAAATCGTTCTCCCACAGCACTAGATCGCCTCCAGGAGAGCTGGATTACAGGAGCACGCCATCGGTTATTTGTTGTAGAAATACAGAGCTAGCATAAATGATTCGTTCATTTTGAAAAGGCTATATTTTTAAAAGTATTACACGTGTACACATGAAAGATATATGAATAGAACCACAGACTCACCAAGTTTATACACTCTCCACAAATGTTCAATATGTGCCTCTTTGGTAACATGACACACGTCCAGACGATACTCCAGATCATTCCATACATTTCGTAGCATAGTCCTGTCAACTGTCTGCACTGCAGCACTGATGCATTCTTTGAGCTCAAGTAAGGGTTCCGGTAGTGGTGGTACGTAAACAAGGCCAACACGCCCACAAGACGGGGCATCCCATCATTGGCACGTCCTAGTTCGTGTATACCTAAACGATGAACTTCCGCATTGGTGGATTGGGCGTATTGGTGAGAATGACATAGCTTTGTTCTACTGGCCACCCAGATCTCCTGATTTAACGCCCTGCTACTTCTGCCTGTGGTTGTTGTTTACGTCCCCCTTCTTCCCCACCACTACCGCAATCCTTAGTCGAGCTCAAAGAACGCATTAGTGCTGTAATGCAGACAATTGACAGGACTATGCTACGAAATGTATGGAATGATCTGGAGTATCGTCTGGACGTGTGTCATGTCACCAAAGAGGCACATATTGAACATTTGTGGAGGATGTATAAACTTGGTGAGTCTGTGGTTGTTTTCATATATCTTTCATTTGTGTACCTGTAATACTTTTGAAAAATGTAACCTTTTCAAAAGGAATGAATCATTTATGCTATCCCTGTATTAAAGTAGGCGTAAATGAATTAAGTTCATATTTAATATTCCGATATTACATTTGTTCAGACATTAATAATACGAAATATCAGTTCAAATACTTTTAAATCTCTTTTCTTGTTTGGAATATATGAATACTTTTCTGTTGGAAAGGATGAAGTGGTAAAGTCTGGTACATATAAGGTATTTCAGAAAAGTAATGACACTGGCAACACTGCGGGCGATCTGGCAACGTTGTTTCTACCGGCCTGTGTTAGACCGGTTTGTTAATCCCTTCCACTTCCTCAGTCCGAGTTACAACTCCGTACAGCTAACACATTATTTTTGACAGCGCCATGAATGAAGTTGTGTTTTTTAGAAAGAGAGCATCGGAATTTAGAGCAACGTTGTGCAATAAAATTTTGTGTTAAACTTGGTGAATCCGCGAGTGTGACTTTTGAAAAGTTGCAACAGGCCTATGAAGAACATTGCTTATCAAGAACACAAGCTTTCGGCTGGCACAAATCATGTTTGGAAGGCCGAGAACACGTTGAAGATGAACCTCGCTCAGGGAGACCTTTAGCTTCAAAAACTGACGAAAACGTTGAACGTATGAGGGCTCTTGTGAGATCAGACCGTCGGTTAACAGTAAGGATGATGAGTGAACAATTAAATTTAAACACTTTCACCGTACATCAAATTTTGACAGACGATTTGAACATGCGAAAGATTTGTGCCAAAATGGTGCCGGAAAACCTCACAACTGAACTGAAGGACAATCGAAAAAACGTATGCGTTGATCTTCTTGAAAGGATTGCCAATGACCAAGAATTCTTCAATTGTGTAATCACAGATGAATCCTGGATATTTGAGTACGATCCTGAAACAAAGCGGCAAAGCGAAGAGTGGCACACTCCGTCATCTCCTCGGCCGAAGAAATGTCGAATGAGCAAATCAAAGATCAAGACAATGCTGATTTGTTTTTTGGCAGTAAGGGTATTGTGCACAAAGAATTTGTTCCACCAGAACAAACTGTCAACCAAGTGTTCTATAAAAGCGTCCTTGAAAGGCTCAGGAAAAGAGTGATTCGTGTGAGACCAGACATTGCAGACAAGTGGATGCTTCATCATGACGATGCCCCGTGTCACACTGCCATTTCTATCAATGAATTTTTGACCTCAAAACGCATTATTGTTGTTCCTCAACCCCTCCTATACCTGATTTGAGCCCTTGTGACTTTTTCCTTTTCCCGAAATTGAAACATGTCCTAAAAGGACGTAATTTTCGAACTTTGGAGAACATTCAAAAGACTGTGACCGACTAGTTAAAAGCCATACCAGTTGAAGACTTCCAGCGCTGCTACCAAGAGTGGGAATAACGACTCCACCGGTGTATAGCTGCCCAAAGGAACTACTTTGAAGGGGATAACATTGTTGTTTGCAAAACACAAAAACTTCAGTTAGTACAAAATCAGTTTCATTACTTTTCTAACACACCTCGTATATTTGTATTATATTTTCATCTGTTGTTTCTTATCTTAATGATATATCTATTCTTAACTTACTTTAAAGTATTGCAGAAAATTACGCTGTACTTAGCTAGAAGTTAATTCCATTATAACTGATCAGATCTTTTTCATGTTATTCCTTCAGAATTCGGAGTCTACAGCTTTTAATGCAATTGTCGTTACAGGAGAATTGGTTGATCGGGGTTTTTATCTTTAACGTAGTTCCTTCATTTGCTTTTAAATGTGGCTTCCTTCGGCTGCTCCTTTGTCCTTGTGAGACAAGTACGGACTTAGTTCTTGTAACATATACATTTTTCCATTCTAAATATTCTCGAAACATTTAGATTGTGTTGTCTATATTACCTTTGAGTGTAGTGGTATTAGCCGTGCTTTTTATATATGTATAAAACTAATAACTCTTTGTTACTTGGTGTTTTAGACCTTAGCGCACACATTCCAGTCGATGGGCCAAGATGAAGGCGCTTACCAAGAGTATGTTCCTCTGGCATTGCATTTGGCAGACGACTACTTCCTCATGCATCCCAGCCGCGATGTCCAGCTGCTCATTGCGTGCTGCATCGCTGATGTACTTCGAGTATATGCGCCGGAGGCTCCGTACAAAGATCCTGATCAAGTGAAAGTAAGTGAATATTCATTTGTCGTGGTTATTTAAGAATGATAGAAAGTGTAGATGATATATGAAAGGTTAATTATAGATTATATCGTAAAAGTCAACTCGTAGTAGACCTTAATCTAAACTGAATAGCAATGTACTTAACTAAACTCGCAGTAATCTAAACTGAATAGCAATGTATCTTTACAAGACATCCCTCCTATGTTGGCTAACAGAAAGTATGAAGACCAAGTGCCATACTCACAGATGATGTGTGGAAATCAAATAATTTGAAATTCATACGTACTGCTTGTTAAAATTAAAATGAAATTATTATTATTGTTTTGTTTAGCGTCTCACTGTTGTGCTCTTTATTTGAAAGCAGACTCACAATTCATGGAAATGAATGAATGAGAAATCAAACCAGAGGCACAGGGGCTAGCCACTAAAAGCGGGAGAGTTGTTAAATCACGCAGTTAATATTCACAGAATATTTAATTAGTTTTCAGAAGCTCTTGTGCCCTGGAGATTGTCCCTTTGGAGATTAGCAGCCATTTGGTTACCGAGAGCCTGTCCGATCATTCTTCCATCCGTTAATATTATCGTTTTGGATATCGTGCTTTACACTACTATTCAATGAATGAACTTCTTAATATTTATGATGTTTATTATTATTATTATTATTATTATTATTATTATTATTATTATTATTATTATTATTATTATTATTATTATTATTATTATTATTATTATTTCACAGTACATGAATGAATTCTCATAAATGAAGAGTTGTACCATCCCTGAGAAAAAGTTTAATATAAAAGTATTGTCGATTTGATTAAGCAACAAAGCGAGCTTTTGAATTATTTAGTGAATGAAAACATCAGTATTTCTGTAACTATTATTCGGAACTGTTATTTGTATTTTTTTTATTTTTTTGCAGACCATATTTCTTTTTCTTATCAAACAACTTTCTGGACTTAAGGATCCTAAAGATCCAGCCTTCAAAAGATACTTTTACCTGTTGGAGAACTTGGCCTACGTTAAATCTTTTAACATGTGTTTTGAGTTGGAGGACTGCCAGGAAATCTTCTGTAATTTGTTTTCACTTATGTTTAAAATTGTAAAGTAAGTATGACGGATAATTTTATTAGCGTTTCTTGAAGTAATGAGTATTCTCATTAGAATGTCATTTCCAGGGCTTCCAAGAAATCATTAGGTTCTGTACTGAATAAAATCAAGTAAAATTAAACTTTATTTCTGCCATTATTACGCGTATGAATTTCTATAAAAATATGTACCTACTACTCAAAAATCACCAATTTTACGAAGCTCCATAGTTGGAGTTGAGAATATTCAATTTCAAAAATTATTAAGATGGCTGGAGATATTGAAGAAGTACTCGCTTGTTCAGTAAAGAATCGTTTACGAATGATTTATTGAAGAAATAACTTTCTTGGAGGTCGTGGAACAAACTATATAATTTATTAGACTGTTGAGTTAAAAAAAAAGATGCAACAATTTAATTTTTTGTTACGACACTAAAGCAGCATACAGAGTGGTATCGTACAATCTAAATTCCTATTTGGTATATAACTCCATAAATCAATTTTAAATGTGACCAATTTCCCTTCACAAGATGGAATAAAAACCTTGTACTACTGATGAATATTTGAAATGTTTATTATACACCATTCACTTGCTACAGGAACATGCAGGTTAGTAAAGTGGAATCTAATATTTTACTTATTTATTGGACTTCCAAAGTATGGTATGCATATGTGTCGGAAGTCTCATAGAACGTCTTATGTCCGTCCGTTTGTCTATTGATATTACCAAAAACAGTAAGAAAGATCGAGTGTCTTTTTGCAGTCGATTGAGCATCAGAATAAAAGGTTCCGTCTCCTCATTTAGCCTCATATTCAAACTGCGACTAACAGAAATCAACCATTTCCGGTTTCAGCGTTTATTGCCATAGAACAAAAACGGTAACAGCGACATTTTTCTTCATTTGATTTAGCGCCTCAAGAAAACATATCAGCACACACGGTGGTTGAAATTTACTAGGTCTTCAGTTTCAATGCTAATTTCCATAGAATAAACCCGTAAAAGTTAGTAAGAAGCATGTAATGAATTCAGAGTTCCAAGAATGTTTCACCTCCTCCAGTAAACCAGAAGTGGTGTAAATCAACCATTTCCGATTTCATTGCTGATTGCCATAGAACTAAGACAATAATAGATAGCGACAGCCTGTTTTCTCCAGTCGATTCACTGTCTCAAGAGAATATAACCTAACCACTTGTACCTCTCTATGGAACCGGAAGTGGTTGATATATACTAGTATTTCCGGTGTCCACAACAGAAACAGTAAGAGGTCGAGAAGCTTTTTTCAGTCGCTTCAGTGTCCCAAGAATAGGTTCCATTTCCTTCTATTCAAACCTGAAGTAGTAGAAATTAACCATTTCCGGTTTCAACGTTGATGCTCATAGAACAAGAACGGTAATAGATAGCAACAAGCGATTTTCTGCAATCGGTTCAGTCTCAGACAGTAGCATTACCATTCGCAATACTTTACCAAAACCGGAAGTGGTTAAACTTTGCTAGTAATTCCGGTTTCACTACTTATTCCCATAGAGCAAAAACGGTAAGGGATAGTCGAAGTTTTCTTGACATAGATTCAGTCCTAAGGATGAGTTTTGTCTCGACTTCTATCTATTCAGACCTGAGGTGGTGAAAATATACGATTCACAGGTACAGCACTGATCGGTTAATGGATGAAATGGAAATAGATATCGACAAGCAGTTTTTTGATGTGGATTCAGTATGGGCCGAAATGATATTTTCACCTCTCATTTTATTCCTCTATTGCAACCAGAATTGATAGACATCACTTTGCGCTTCCGGTTTTAATATTAATCTCCATACAAGAAAAGCAGTAAGAGAGTGATATGGATTCTGCATCCCAGGAACAGGTTCTGTCTTTGATCTTAATAATCTATTGCAACCAGCAATTATAGATGTACTGCTTTAAGTTTCAGTACTGAATTCGCATAGTTTGGAAGTCTCCCGGTGAAACGAAACTTACTTGTTTAACGAGATAATTCTGGCTAAATTTGAAATATTCACCATGTTAGAAACTGTAGTGATGAATGAATTAAACATTTTTGCGCAACGCATATCTATGGAAACTGCATCGACATTCGGGAAGAGAGAGTAGGGGCCGCGGTGGCTCAGTGGTAGAGCGTTCACCTCTGGCGCTTGGGGTCCCGGTTCGATCCCAGCCCCCGCCAAGTGAACTTTGTGGTGGACAAACACCGTGTGCGTGGGTTTCCTCGAGGTTCTCCCGTTTCCTCCCACTTCTTCATTCCACCATTTCATTCATTTCTCATCATCACCGCCTCCTTTAGCCTAACCGGCATAATAGTGGGACGTAGATTTCATTTCATTTTTCATTCGGGAAGAGAATATAAAATATGGCGGATTGTCTTCAGTAAAGGAGGTTTGTTCATCGTGTATACAAGTGTATATGATTTTTAAAATATTTCTCATTAAGTTAGTTAATCAGGAATCCTTGATAATCAAACTTCGACCTGGCTGCTTGTTATTCTGTCATAACATGCAATATTACAGACGATCACATTATACATAGACAATTAGCAAACGGAATGTTAAATAATTTCAAAACCGAAATTCTAAAATTCCCAGAATTACGCTACATAAATTACTATCTCTTTGTAAACAATGCGATTTGTTTATATAGGACTGCTGCTCAATTAAATCTCCTATACAATGTAAATGAATAAAATACTTTAATTTACTTGGAATTTAGCTTTTACCGAATTTTTGACCACTGTCCTTACTGTGGCCATTTAAGGGTGGAAATTTCTATTCCAAGAGATATTTTTAGTTGCTATTCTCTTTGTGAAACTAATTAATATTTAGATTGCTGTTAATAACATTAAGTAAAATTATATCCACCTTCTTTCAACATGCTGGTCCATAATGTTTGGACTTTTATGTTCGTTTTCATCATCGAAGTTAACTGAAACACGGACCTACAGTTTAATATAGAACCCAGTCACTGGATTCCCAACACAATATGAGCCTTTTCCTATTCAAGAATACCCACCATTTTGATTTAATTAAATTAATTCTGTATATAAATGGATGAATATTGTGTAGTTACAGATGTTTTATTGTTTTCTTTGACAGTGATGAGCATTCGGGGAAAGTGAAAAGCTTCATGTTGGATGTCCTTTGTCCTTTGATAACAGAATCAGATGTTGTTTCAAATGAACTTTTAGACATTATTTTAATGAACGTCGTTGAACCAAATAAGTCTACAAGGAAAAATGCTTACTTACTAGCCAAAGAACTTGTTGTTAAGTGTAGTGATACATTGGAACCGTATATACAGGCAGTAAGTATTGAGATACAGTTTTTTTTCTTTCATTCATTATGAAAATGCAGATGGGAAAATATGTAACAATAGTTTTAAAAGATCAAAAGTATGCAATAAAAAAAAAAAAAAAAAAAAAAAAAAAAAAAAAAAAAAAAAAAAACTTGTATCCAACAAAGTGAAACACATTGTGTGTGCAGTGTTATAAATATTGAATTCTTCTATTATACTTTCCTACAGCTTTCAGTTTCTACACCTTCAATAATCGCGTTCAAAAGTAGGTTCCTTCCAGCGAGAATTGATAAGAAATTTAATCTCTATTTTCTCCTTTGCTTTTTCTTCCTTTTTTTCTTTCAAAATTTTAACTGGCAACCTAGATCACAAAACAGTTGCATTCTTCGAAAGAGTATAACTTTAATATCAAAAGTAGTATTGTGCTTAAACCTTCATACAAGTTGGATAAACTTTAGCAGACGTTCATTGGAATGACAAATATTCAATATGTGCGTCTCTTGTTACACAAAATACATCGAGACGGTAATCCAGCTCCAGCCTCACCTTGTGGAGTGTCCATGTGAAGAAGTTGATTGCTGGATTACTTTAATACTAGAAAAGTACTTTTGGTATTAAAGTTATACCATTTCGTTTTTGTTATTTCTTTGTTCGTATTTTTGTTCTGGCATATTTTAATATTTTTTTTTCTTCTGAAATAGTTTTTTAATCACGTGTTAATACTGGGGAAGGAAGAAAAGAAGTTGAACATATGTAAAAAGGTGTATGACCTCATTTATGAGCTGAATCATATTTGTCCAAGTGTTCTTCTTGCTGTACTGCCACAATTAGAATTCAAATTGAAGAGCACGGATGAGCAAGAAAGAATTGGTTCTGTTTCACTCCTGGCGAGGATGTTCTCAGAGAAAGACTCTACTTTGGCTATTCACCACAGACCGTTATGGCAAGCGTTCCTCGGAAGGTACGTTATACGCATTGATGGTTTATGCATGTAATAGTAGGGTAATTTAAGTAATCTTTTAACGTTTGTAAATGGTTTTGTCTGATTTTGGAGAAACTTCGTTTAGATATGAAGTGAGTTAAACTCCTAATCTTCGTTTAGCCTAATTGTGAGCCATGAAATATGAGAAATGGAAGAAACAACTGATTTTCACTTCTACCATATCCTCTAACTCAGCGTTTTCAAGTAGGGACTATTACTGTTGGCCTTTTCGAAAGTAGTTTTGTTATTTTATTAATTGATTGCTATCAGAAATATTTTATACAGTTTGTAGGATAATTTCATTCAATGTCAGTCCTGGAAAAGAAAGGGAAAGACTCTTCATTATGTAATTTCCAAACTGGTTGGCATTATCAACTATTGTGTGCTGTGCAATTAATTTGAATATATATATTGTATCCGTAAAGTTTCGCAACCCAAAGTTTGATTGCATATATCTTTTAAACCAAGAACGATAAAGACCTGAGACTAGAAACAAATGTAAGCGTGTTCTATGCAGATATTTTTGAGATTATGTCCAATGTTGAAATTTGTAACGTTTTTGTGTAGTAACGAAAGAAAATACTGAAAGTGTAAAATAATAATAATAATAATAATAATAATAATAATAATAATAATATGTACAAAAGGAAGAAAATCAGTATTCAGTTCCTGAAAACATATTTCCTGCAGGTGGATCTCTGTGTATATGTGCAGTATGCATTAACATTTATTAATTGGTGCGAAAATGTGACAGTGTTGCCATGTAAAAATGCTGGTTAATTCTTTGTTATGGTTCTGATTCTGATTCCATCCGTTTTTGTTGCAGGTTCAATGATATTAGTGTAACCATAAGAACCAAGTGTGTTCAGTATTCAATGCATTTTCTTCTGAATCATCCGGAATTACGTCGAGATATAACAGAGACTTTAAAGCTGAGGCAGCATGATAGTGAGGAAAGTGTACGGTATGAAGTGGTGATGGCGATTGTTACAACGGCAAAAAAGGACTTCAGTGTTGTTTCTGACAGTGAGGATCTTCTTAACTTCGTGAAAGAAAGAACATTAGACAAAAAGGTAAATAAACAAGTGAAGTGAAATTCTTGTTGTAGGTTCATGTATATTGGGCGATAATTACTTGCATTTTGATCGGCTTGTGTTATTGGAAGAAATTGCATAGTTGAGTTAGTATTATTGGTTATTGTTTGTACTTGTCTGGTAAGTACTGATTTATTAGATTGGTACGATTGAACTGTCCGTTTTACGTCTGGTAATAAACCACGCTATGTATGGTTAGAACCAAGGTCACCCATGCTCCATTCGTATCCAGAAAACAGGCTGGGATGTCCAGTCAGTAAGAAAGCAGTGTCCTGTTCAACAGCATTGTCTGAAGGTGTACCATGGAGTTAGAGGTCTGAACGAGCAGGAATTTTTAGCCCGAAATCAGCCCAGCCCGGCCCGTGAGTTACGGAGAAGCCCGACATGAGTCCGAGATATGTTTTAGCCTTTAGGCCCAACCCTGTGTGATAGTCAAATGTCTGAAATAAGCGCGAATTACAGAAACTTAATAATAAACACAAAATTGTATTTTTATTTACAGCAATTAGAGGATTAATTTTGCAATTGTGTTTAAAAGTCCTCCAAAAAGAACGGTCCCATAAATATCGTTGTACAGTATAGTTACAAAGTTAGGCCCGAGAAATACGGATGTATATTTAAAAATTTACGGCCCGAACCCGAAGTGATCTGTGCTTTATAGGCCCGAGTCCGTGCAGACCTCTACATAGAGTACACACAATTGCGAATGATTTACGTATTTTAACTTGGAGTTAGTGCACATCTAGTCGCAGAAAACAACAGTGTATTTAGGCCAGGAGTGGTAAATGAGCGCACCGTACACCGTAGGTTTGTAAAATTTCTTGTCGGTGATACAATAAAAATTGAACGTTGCGGCCACCAGTCATCATGCTCTCATGAATTCCTCAGTAGCACCGTGGAAGCGGATTTTCGGAATAGTTTTCTTGCAATTGCAGACGAGTTAGACAAACACCATACGACCGCCCAATAGGTAACGAAGCAATTGGCCTCATGGATGCTACGAGAGTTAACTCAGCGTTTGGAGGTGTGCAGTTCTCTGTGAGGAAGGCTTCCTGCGTCGGATCATCTCTCATGAAAAATGAATCAGCTACGACAATTGTAACCGATCGGGATAGTGGTTGGATCGGAATCAACGTCCAGTACGACTTCCTAAACCACCCTTCCATCCGCTGGTATGGTGGACTATATGGGGTGATCCATCATATCTTTTTCCGTCCGACAAAGGAAAGCCATTCTACCATTCGTTACAGTGCTGAACTATATGAAATGCACCGCAAGCATCCAACAATGGTCAACAGACATGGTATCCTTCTGTTACACGACAGTGCACGCAGTGTAGGTCGGTCAAAGATTGATGCACTCTCTCCATGAATTGCAGTAGAAAACCTTTTTCCGGCATCTCGGTTGTTTTTTTTGGCACGGAAGAACTTTCTGATGACTGAGCGATAGCTGCAGCTGGAGACTACTTTGAGTTAGCAGATCTCGAGGACATTTCAATCGCACCAAATTTTAGCTGAAAACTATTGCTGTAATGGTTCCTTTTTAAGTGAAGTATTGATGACAATTATGTGATGTTACAAGAAGCGGCCTAAAAGAAAGTAAATTATGTGCACCTTAAGGCATCTTTTGGTAAGTATTTTCTAAGGAAATATATTATTTCTTAAAGACCACATAACTGCATTCAAATACGATGTTTACGTTTTTTCCCTCCCTATCTGATAAAGCATTTAGCGGAAACTTGTATAGTGTTTTTTTTAAGTGTAGCGTTAATGTTTTCACTATTATCTGGTAAATAATTTGTTTTATAGATGTATACTCATCTACCGGTTACTGAATTATAGTCATTTCTCCTAATAGTGGATTCGACCGTGTTTACCACACATTTTTGTGATGTCTCGGTAATCAGTGAGTGAAAGTTTGCACGTGATTGTGAAGCACCAATGTTGATCAGTGTTCGATAGAGTTTCCAAGGATTGAAGTGTTTGAGATCAACCATAATGGAAGTATATTAGCACTACTTTCAGCAGGGACAAACTGCAGAGAAGGGAGTCGGATGAGCTTTGCAGGGATTCACAGTTCCAGACTGAAACACCCGATTGCCGAATTAAACCGTGGTCACCTCGATAACATATCGCCTGTAACGTGCCGTTCAATTGTACGTATGAGCTATTTTAGCGCAAACTCCTCCAACGTTACTCTGTCTTTATTGGAGTTCAGCAACGCCAATAACTCATGGCGCAGGGATCTCGGAGTCCGTCCAGTTCCATTTCAATTTGTAGGTCCCCTCGATATAGCCTCGATGTTGGAAAGGGACGCTAAACTTCAACCAACTAGTCAACGACTAACGATAAGTTGACGGTAGAAGTCTCGAAGAAGGTCTGATAAGTGGCGATTTTCACTGTATCCCGTAGATGGATACGTAGGCCTATGTATTAGGTGGAAACTCCATGGTGTTTAGGATTGTGATCTGGCAGAGTGGATGCATCCCACCACATTGATCTTTTCCGTCTTGGTGATGGTATCTTTGCAAGAGTGGTTCGAGGAACACAATATAGACTTCCGTATCTCCCAGGCCTCGAAGTTCCTGAATCCTAACCCCATTGAACACTTCTAGATGTCATGGAACGACGCACCCAGTCTCTCGTGAAACCGTATCGAATCTCGGCATTAAAGGCTCCTTTCTATGCAGCTTAGTTGGCCATACCAGCTGGCAATACTGGCATTCCATTCTATTGATGTATGGAACGTGCAAGGGAAAACTATACGCCATTAGATAAGTAGCCATTATTCAATGATCGGTCGGTGTATGTAAACTAATTACAAGGAAATACCTACTAAATCAACACATAAGTAAGAAAGTTACATTATAAGCCGTTTTAATAAATGCTTTCTCAGATGGAGGGAAATAAATAAGAAAGAAAGAAAGGAAAAAGAGAGAAGTAATTGTGAAACACCTAGTTATATATATATATATCAGGGTGTCTACTGACCTGGAAAACCTTGAAAACCTGGAATTTACTTTTGGACCTGGAAAACCTGGAAATAGCCTGAAATTGGACGAGAAACCTGGAAGTTTTAAAATTGTTTTTGGGATTGGTATGGAATAAATTTTTTTTTTTTTTTAAATGCAAGAAAGTTATATACTACAGCATAAGTTAAAAGCCAATACTAAATTATTCAGTGGAGACGTAGTTGAGAAAGACAGACGTGAGCAGAGTGCAGGCGGTGAATGTTTTTGGAAAGTATGTTGAGGGTACAAGAAGAGACTGAATAATATTTTATTTGTTTGGTATGGTCATTGTGAATAACAGTGGCTACAAAAAGAGCTAAATTAGTCCCCGATGATGAGAGTAAGGTAATTGAAAAAGTTAAATATC
Organism: Thermobia domestica; assembly: GCF_964235325.1. Lineage (NCBI taxonomy): Eukaryota > Metazoa > Arthropoda > Insecta > Zygentoma > Lepismatidae > Thermobia > Thermobia domestica. The sequence goes on from NC_137463.1 coordinate 1,763,371, forward strand.
ATGATCTATTAAGTTTGTGTCTTACACTGAGGGAATACTAGCGTACAAGCTAGAAGCTTTCTCTGTAGTTGCTGCTTATTTGCATAGTATGAATCAAGCTTATTTTCTGCTTTGTGAAGTCATTGGTCTACATGTTTCTGTAGCAAGAGTAGTAGACAAGTCTGGAACAACATTCCGCTTATACTCCTGTGCCGAAACTTTTTAACAGGAGTCCAAGCCCGTGGATGTCGCAGTCCAACACCATTCCCGGTGGCCGAAAGGTGTATCACCGGAAAAAAGTAAAATTGCCCACATCTTAATGGAATCACTTTTTGTATTTAGGTTAACATTTTACTAGTCTTGCAATAAATCCTGTTACACACTAACAATTAACATTTTATTTTTCAGCCATTAAAATGGCGAAAAGTAAAACTAAATTCCAGGACTCGTGGAAAGGCCAGTGGAAACGAGTTATTAGATCCAACGATCCATTTAAAGCAGGTTGTAAACTCTGCAGAACTGATTTTGACATTTCAAATATGGGAGCTGGATCATTGAAATCCCATGAAAAAGGGAAGAAACATCAAATAGCTGTTAAAGCTCTTAATACACAATGTTCGATCGTCAAGTTCTCAAACAATGTTAACAAGGAGCCTTCCTGTACAAAATATTCTACAGCGTCTTCCAGTTCAGTGACTGGCACATCATCTACTCCAGTTGTTCAGAGAAAAAATGAAAGCCCAGCAAAAACTAGTGGTGTAATAAAGAGTTATCTTATCAAAGATCCAATGACGAAAGCAGAAATAATCTGGACATTGCACAAAGTTACAAGTCATGCATCGGCCAGAAGCCAGGCGAGTGCAACGGATTTGTTTCCTTTAATGTTTCCTGAGTGTGAAGTCGCTAAAAATATGCAGTTACACAAAGACAAAATAGGTTATGTCATCACTTTTGGATTGGGTCCATATTTCCAACAGACGTTAGTTCGTGAACTACAAAATTGTGAATTTTTTGCAGTATCGTTCGACGAAAGCCTAAACACTATCTCACAGAAAAATTAAATGGACTTAGTAGTTCGTTTCTGGCACAGTGACGAAAATAAAGTTTTAACACGTTATTTAACATCAGTATTCCTCGGACATGCTACTGCCCAGGATTTGTTAAGTGCATTTATAAATACTTTCAAGGACAAGGGTCTCGATTTTTGTGAGTTACTTCAGGTTTCTCTTGATAGCCCCAACGTTAATTTGCAATTTCTGAGTGATTTGAAGGCCTATCTGAGTGAAGAAAATGGTGAAGTCCACAACTTTTAGACACGAACGTGCTCTTTACATATTGTTAATGGGGCTTTTAAGACTGCGCATACCAAAGCTGGTTGGAATGTGACAGAGTTTTTGAGAGCGTTGTACTATTTATTCAAGGACTTCCCTTCAAGAAGAGCAGATTTCCCTCTTAAATTTTGTTCTATTAGGTGGGTGGAGAATTCTAAAGTTATCAACCGTGCTATAACTATGATTCCTGCCTTAAAAGTTTATGTTGATGCAGTGAAAACAAAATCTCCTGAAACATCAAACTCCTCTAAAGTAAAAGCCCACATCTCTGATGTACTGTTGCCTGCTAGATTAGGGTTCCTTCAGTCCGTATCTGTAGAACTAGAAGAATTCCTCACTAAGTACCAGACAGACAGTCCATTACTACCGTTTCTATGGAATGACCTAAACACGTTGATTCGTAGTGTGTTAAGCCGCTTCGTGAAAGATGTCTATATATATATATATATATATATATATAAAAACTCAATAGATGTTTTTGATAAGGACATCTTAAAACTACTTAATCTAGTTGATGTTGGATTTTCTGAGGAGTGAAGGATGTGAATATATATTGAACTTTGAGAAAGAATGCAAAAGATTCTTACAAGAACTGTGTAAAAAATTTATGCTAAAATGTCCTTTAAAATACAGTGTAACAAGAGCCGCAAATTGCTTGTCTCCAGAAACTATGGCCAACGAAACCCTTCGTGAATCACGTATCACACTCGCCCTTGAGACATTTGTCTAAATGCTGATATGGTGAATTTGGAATATTTAAAATTTTGTTCAGACAAAGACACAGCACGAAAACTGTCAAATTTCAGTTACAAAGATGACAGACATTTTTCTCCATGATCTGTTAAGTAAAGAAGGTGTCTCCAATGCGTTTAAAACATTCATGCTTAAGATATGTGTACTTTTCCATAGCAACGCAGCAGTGGAAAGGAGTTTCTCCATTAACAAAGAGTGCATTGTTAAAAATCTCCAAAAGGAGTGCTTGATTGCCTAGAGAAGTGTGTTGGATGCTGTGCGTGTTGCTGGTGACATACGTAATATGAATATCACAAAGAGTATGATCCAGTATGTGAGGAATGCATCAAACAGAAGAAATGAATATCTGAAAGACCGCGGTGAAAGAGAAGACAGAGCAGCTCGAGAAAAGAAAGATATTAAGAAGAAAATAAGAGTTGGAATTAAAGAAGAAAAGAATACTAACTGACGCCGAAGCAGAAGTAGATGCGTTGGAAGAACAGGCGAAAAAGTTAAAAGGGATGTTAAACTCTAGAAGTTAAATGTCAAAAACTGTTCACTGTGAAAGTTGTTTTCTTTATTTGTTCATATAATGTGCGTGGTTCCATAACATTTTCAGTTTTTTAAATTTTCATGTTACTATACATTTTTAAATAAAATATAACTGATGGCCAGTCCCCATCCAAGAAGAATGTGCAGTAACGTTTAACAATATGGACTACTTTGTGTTAAAAATTTGTATTATATATGACCATTTTCTTTTTACTTCTAAACTAATACTAGTTTGACAAAAATGGCGGGAAAATAGCTTTCTCACCGTTAAGTCCTACCAGTACTTAGCATAAAATACCACAAGAGTACTTTAAAGGGGAGTGCTTGTAGTAAAATACTCTTGTGGTATTTTATCCCATAACTTAGCGGTGAGTAAGCTATTTTCCCGCCATTTTTGTCATTGTTCATCAACACTCAACTGCTAATACTATAATATTAGTTTATTTGACGTAATGTTTTTGACGGAAATTTACTATTATACAGGGTAAACCTTAACTAAACCGATAAACTTCGGGAGGCGATTCTCGAGCCCGAAACAAGAAGAAAATTCCTCTTAATTTTTCTCCACGGTACATAGTTTTGGAGCTACAAGGTGCCGAAAGTGTGGAAAAATGAACTTCTGAGTCCTATATTCCCAAACCTATCCAATGTAGACAGTGCAGCTTAATATCTCTTTAAGGAAGTCTTATCTGTTCTGAACATATGATTTCCTTTGAGAGATTTTAAGCAGCACTCTCTACTTTGGATAATTTGGAAATATAGGCGTCGAAAGTTCATTTTTCCACACTTTCGGCACCTTTTAGCTCGGAAACTATGCGCCCTGGAGAAGAGTTAAAAAGGGTGTTTATTTTCTTGTTTGGGAGCCGAGAATCATTTCCCGAAGTTTGTCGGTTTAATTAAGGTACTGTATAGTATTCCTACATTAGGATATTTAAAGCTACTGCACATTTTTCTCAACCTGCCTACTGGTAGGAGATATTTTAATTAAACATTTTCTTGTGTAAAATGTTTTGAGAAACTACATTTCACTCAGTTTTTTCTTTTCATCTTGTCACTTGAAGAAACTATCACTTGCCATATGCATTCTCTAATTATAACCAGTTTTTGTTAAGAACTATATAAAATTGCATTAACTTATACGTGTTACAATAAATGTCACTCTACTGAATAGACCTGGAAAAAAAGGAAAAATAAACCTTGATAAAACCTGGAATTTGAAAATGAACATTTAGTAGACACCCTGTATATATATATATAATATATATATATAGTTCCAGTGAGAAGTATCTTTGCAATTACGATGGCATATAAATATGCTTTAATTGTGTGTAAAATGAAGATATCTTACTTAATACTCATTTTGTTGTTAGAAGACTTAACAGTAAAACAAAGTGCAATTCACGTTCGAATTCCTGTAGCATCATTAATTCCTTGATCGTTAGCAATTATAATGATATTAGAAAAATATTTGTATTTTATTGGTTTCACTTGATTTCTATAAATTATCTACCAAGTTATCATAAATACTGTCACGAAGTTTGGAGTGACGCTGTAGCATCCAGAGTGACACAGTGCTGCCATCTGTGTATAAAGCGGAAGATGCATGTAGTGTGTGTTTGACTGTTCATGGCATACGTTGATATTGTACTGAGTTCTGATGGGGTGGGGGGATTACGAAAATCGTGTAGCAGTAATTGCACTACATAAGGTCGAGAAGACAGCAGGTGAGATTTTCAACCTCCTGAAACTCCTTCAAATCAGCAAGAGATTCGTGTATCGCGCCATACAGCGATACACCGAGACTGGAACGGCAGCTGACCGCGCAAGGAGTGGCAGACCACGAACAGTACAAACCCCGCAGATCCAGAAAGCAGTCGCAGCAAGAATTCGAAGAAATCCTGTTCGAACACAAAGTGTGATGGCTGCTGAGATTAATATCAGCAGAAATTCCATGTATCGTGTGCTCAGGCGTGACCTACATATACGGGCGTATAAGAGGCGGACTGGTCACTTTCTGACCCAAACATTAATGTCGCAGAGTAGGATTGGCAAAAAACATCGTTTTTATTGAAAAAACAAAACAAACAAACAAAAAAAAATAGATTTTTTTTGGGGGGGGGTTAAACCTGTTTTTTCTTTTTGGATTAAACCAGGGTTTTTGGTTTAAATCATTTGCTCTATGTATTTATATCACATATGGACAGAAATAAGTTTGTTTCACCTTGGTGCTATTATGCAACAACCGGGTCATGCTGAAGGGTCACATAAGCTTAAAGCGGAGTCCAAATCGTTTCTCTACTTACATCCGAAACAAATTGTCCTCCATTTGAATTCGAAACCGGGACTAATTGGCCACAAATGCGATACGTCTGCTGACTCACTCACGAAGGACTTCTGATACGTTGTACTAATCTTTACATACTTCTTAATATAATTGTCAAGTGTCATTTCAAAAGGACAAAAAGATAAACAGTTGCACAAGTGAAACCATTATACAGAATTACATATGGACAATATCAAAATACTGCAGAGTACAGAAGAACTAATTCAGTTCAAGTAAGTTCACCATGACTTTTATTAGTCCAAGTTAAAGAAATACGACGACTTAATTTGCATATCAGTAAGAAAAGTGAATAAAGATAAGAATTGAGTCCACTTTGGCTCTGACCCATTTATACATAAATAGATACCAAAGATACTTCTGATTTCAGTAAATGTCTCTCGTGGGGTTTGTATGACCCCTTCCCCAAAAGTACGTATTTCGATGTATTTTATCAATAGTAAACATTATTAAAACAAAACAATATTTATAATTTTTCTTTGGTTGCAGTTGCATAACAATAATAACAAACTATAAAAAAATCACAAAAGAAATATTCAAAAACTTATTTTAAAAAAGATGCTTTTGTAGTATAATCTGTGAGTAATGAATGGGGAATTTAGGTCTGAATATAATTCGAATAATATGCGGGAGTGACATGCGATAACCCACAAATGCGTGTTCATCAAGATTTTACAAACACCTACACTTTTACGAACATTTTTAGTTTTTTTGATTTAAACATGTTGGTGTGAAAAAAAAAAAAAAAAAAAAGGTTTAAACCAGCCAGCCCTGTCGCAGAGGATCCTTAACTCAAAGAGACTGTTGCGGCGTTACGCCAACAATTTGTACAGAAAGAGTCTGTTCACTGACGAAAAGATGTTCACAATTGTGCAAGCCTTCAACGCCCAAAATGAACGTGTGTATGCCGCGTCATCTACTGTAGCAGCTCCAAGGGTTCAGAGGGCACATCATCCTGCTTCAGTGATGGTTTGGTGGGGAGTGAGCTACTCAGGCACAACCCAGCTGCTTTTTTGCAAACAAGGTGTTAAAACATGTCAAAGTGTACCAGGACACAATGCTAACACTTATAGTGAAACCATTGTCTGCTACCATGTTCCCTGGAGAAAGATGGACCTTCCAGCAGGATTCCGCTCCAGGCCACAGCGAAAACAACCCAGGAGTGGCTGGCACGGAACGTCCCCGACTTCATTTCTACCGCTGATTGGCCTTCTAGCAGCCCAAACCTTAACCCGTTGGACTACAAACTTTGGGCACTCCTTCAGGCAAAGGTCTGCTATAAACGGTATTCATCTGTCGACAGTCTGAAACAATCCTTGACCCGAGCAGTGAGCAATTTTCCCATGGACGTGGTGCGCAATGCCATTGACCAGTGGCCGGACAGACTTCGTGCCTGCATCAAGGCCAAGGGGGGACATTTCGAAAATGATTCGTGCGTCAGATGTACAACATATCAATGTAAAACATGACCAAAATAAATTGCCTTGGTGTTAATACTCTCTGTGTTATTCACATTCAAACTTGTGACAGTATTTATGATATAACTAGGTACAATGGAAGTTGTTACTAAGTTGCAATCGCGGGTACCTGAGAGTAATAGTGTAATTAATACGTTTCTTCCTACAATGCTATGTTTCAGATAATTTTGTGGCAAGATAGAAAGTCTTTTCCTAAATCGCTGAGTTGTAAAATTGTAATTCTGCTTACTTCCATAAAGTATTTAAAGTGATAGTGAAATAGTGTCAACTCTCGAAATAGCTAGTGCAATATTACAATGCTGAGCTTCTTAAGTAGAATATCCTTAATGTGATAAAAATAGATCGTATTGTTTGCTCTGTTATTTGAGTTTGTTGAGTTTTGGTTAATAAAATGGTTGTATATGGGTAGTGGAAATCATAATAGCGTGTCATCTACACCATAGAGTGGAAAATATTTGCTGTAAATTGATATTCGTAAATATAATCCAAATATGATTAGTATTCATTAATTTATATCCATTGAGATTTTGGTATAAAAAGCAGTTTTTTAAGTATATGGATCAGAGGAAAACAAGCGATGAACTAGAGAGTAGTGGTATAACATTCTTGAAATTAGCTTTCGAATAAGTGCAATTTGAAATATTTAGCTCCTTTCACGTATTGATGTTTTAATTCGTAAAGAATAGTGCTCATCATTCAAATACATTTTTACCTGATAACTAACTGAAGAAAAAAAATCATCAATTTACGATAAGGGAATAATAAGAAAACTGTTTTACAGGAGATATTTCCAGTTCATTAATGTCGATCATAATGAGTGATTACGAAAAAAAAACCAGGAAAGCCAGGTGAAAGATACACTACTGTAACAAAATGAGTGAGGTACTCATCTGCTCCTTCTGTATTTACAAATGATTCTGTGAAACGTAATAATATGCGTGTTTTGTATTAACTTCAAGGAAATTGTATTGTACATTAAAATAACCCTAAGTTCGCGTTCGTGAAGGGGATGAGAAGAGAAGTTGGATTTTATGAATTAAATCTGAGGAAAATCCTTATGTTTCAGGCGCTGTATAAAAAATGTTGTCTTTGTTGTGCATCAATGTTTCAACCGCTAAATACAGTTTTGATGGAAAAGAAATTGGAATTATGGAAAGATAGACTTCCGTTTAAGTTGTAGTTTTAATTCGTTTCAATACGCTATTACGGTAGTAATAACTTAATTTAAAATTGGGAAATATTTCCGCAGTAAGTATCTGATAACATTCTACAGTCTTTTTTACTGCCAAATTAATTTTGATGAAACATGAAGGCTTTTAATATATATTTCGTTAATTTCCCATCATGCTGAAAGTCCTTGACCTTAATTTCTAAAGTTCAACTTCTCTTATTCCATGAAGACTGCAAGATTGAAGTCCAAAACTTGTTGGTTTGTATGCAGAAAACATAACTTTGCAGAGAGTTTTTGATTATGTCTTCCATGTAGCAGAACGAAAATGTACAAGTTTAGAGTCTATAAATATTTTTTCCTTAATACTAATTTGATTTTAACGAGTATTGTTTTATCGAATAGTTCAAGATTAGGAAAGAAGCGATGTGTGGACTTGCGATGATATACAAAAAACATCTAAGTGATCCCGATGTTCCAGAGGCAACAAAGAAAGCTGTTACATGGATAAAAGATAAAATTTTACATGGCTATTACATGACAGGAATGGATGATAGGTAGGTATTAATGATTTAGAACGATAATTTTAAATACCAGTGTAGTTTCTACAAATGCTATTAAAATTCGAATAATGATTAATTCTTCGTTTCCTTCTTGATATGTAACATGCGGTTTAGATAATAGAAGCTAGCAGAGTATTGGATAATTGTTGAGTTGATTTCCAGAATATGAGAGGCTTTGTGTGTATATGAGTGGCTCAGGAAAACATAATGGTACCGAGTATATTGTAAGAGAAGGTTCAACATTCCCATGCAATTCAATGGAATGACACACCAAACAAGCTTTACTTGCCATCTCCAGGTACATTTCCAAAATTAAACTTATCAACAAACTGTTGTATGGTTCAATCCAAAGCCATTTCACCTAATTATTCAATTTCATCGGGAGTGGCGCTTACCATGATGCTCACCCGAGCCGCTTATATATATTTGAATATTTCTGCAGTGTTAATACAGTGAAACCTCTGAATAACGGACACTAATGGGACATGATTTTTTGTCCGTTACAGAGAGGTTACAGAAATTTAATTTCTCACAACGGTAATTCTATGCAGTAATACATAGTAAATACGTTATGTATGAGCGTAAATCCGTAAAATTCAATATAAAAATACTCTATCTAGGAGAGGATTGAATTACTTGGAGGGATGAAGGAGAACTTCATTCTCTTATTATTAAAAAGCCATCGACTAAACTGATGTAACGAACCCATAAATTATATGCACTCTCTTTTACTATGGCACTCTCTTTTACACTGCTTCAACTAATAAAGAATAATATGCCAAAGATGTTTGTATATTTTCGTATATGGAAGGAAAGGCGGGAGGGAAAGCGTTTTTCATTTATTTCAAATTCTCAGCACCTTCTCAAAAGACGCATTAGGAACCAACTAATCGGCTAAACTCTTTTGCAAGTTATTGGGAGTGCATATGTTTAGTGACCCAGTCCCAATCAGAAAGAATTTCCTATTAGAGAGAGTGAAAAAGGAAGCCGGGAAAACTCCAACCCAGCTTGTTCCAGTATCATAAATAAAAGAAAAAATGTTGCTTTTCCAAAAAAGTAAGAGGAAACATTGCTCGTTGAAAATGTTATTGTAAAACACTGTTTGTTTCGTTATCTATGAAATTATCGGGAAAGATGGAAGGTCCAGAAGAAAAAGGACTACATTTGTTAAGGAAGAGATCTTTCGCATAGAATTCTTGGCCATATGACCGACCCTGCACGAGTGTTATTGCTTATGAAGGTTTTCTAGGATTTCCACCAGAAAGCAGTTTATTGCGGACAGAAAAAGAAAGTAATTTCAAGTACAGTCTGAAGTTGTTCTGTTTGACGGTTACCAAGTCTAGACTCATGATAGATACACTTGTGGGAAGAAGACTTTTTTGTCTACTGTAATATATAGCAGAACCGAGAATAATTCCTGTCCGTTATGAAGAGGTTATTGAAACGTTTGGGAGGAAAAGGACTGTCCGCGTCCGTATTTGAGAGGGTCCGTAAAAGGGAGGATTTTATTCTATAAGAGAAATATATTTTTGCCGGGACAAAAAAATCTGTCCGTAGTATAGAGGTGTCCGTTAAGGAAGGTTTCACTGTACAAGGTTTTTACAATAAAATTCCATGACTGATGCTAGTACTCTAACTGCTAATGACAGAAAATTATTTATCATGCGAGATTAATGCTATGATATTCTTGTTCCACAGGACATGGAAAGATCTGGTAAAGAGAGTATCGGTCATCGGATATACCTTGGCTCCCATTGTCATGACTTACGAGATAATGAAAACGTATACCGCTAGGAATGGCCTGTCTTAAAAGAATTATGCAGAAATCTCACACAAATCTTCTGTTTTCAAGATTTTCTTTAAGGATCGTTTCACGGTTGATGTGCAGCACATCCTTTACCGTGCGACGGTCTGACTTCAACAGGTCATGAATGCGTTTCACATTTATCCTCTGTCTGGTTGACGGAGATCCACTTCTGGGGTCATTGGAAACGTTTTTACGTCCATTACAAAATCGGGTCTGTCATTGAAGCACACTACCACGAGATCGTGCATTCTCGCGACAAATAGTTCTGACTGTTCCGTAAATCTCTGTTGCCGATTCCCTAACTTGCAGCAAAACATAATGTGTGCCCTTTGTTTCATGTAAGAATCCATGCCAAGGGGAACCAAGATGCTTTCGATGACGGATAGTCTCTTCTTCAAATGTCTTGGAAATGGAGAATATCGTAGCGTTAATCTCATATGATCAACAATTTTTTGCCATTAGCAATTACAGAGTACCAGCATCAATCCTGAAACGTCGTCAGGCCTTCTAGTTGGGCTTGTAGTTATTTATTTCAGTTTTATTCCAGCACGAAAGTTGAGCAGTTTTATAGGCAGTAATCTTAAAAGATTGCGTTTCTCGCAATTATCCGTAGAATTGATGGAATTCGTAATTTTTTTTCTTTCTCTTCTTTCTTTATGCCAAGCACCTGCACGTAAGGATGTGCATATCTGCAAAAGTTTTTGTTTGTTTGTTGAAGATAGTTATTTTAATCAAAAGAACTGTGATCCAGAAAAGGCTGCCACAAAATTCATATATGATCAAATACATGTGGCATTAATTGTGGAGTTGTGTATTGAACCACGAATTTCAGAATTGCTTTTTTTATGTGGTCTTCAGCTTTTTCGAGTGAAAAAAATCAATACATTTACAGTTTGTACTCAGTTGCTATAGTAGGTTCTGTATGTTTAATATGTTTAGGATCATTTCCGATACGAAATATTTCCTCTGGTAACGGCAGACATTAGACTTAGGTAAAAGGCGACTGAAAGTGGGTAAAACAGACGTCTGACTAAATCTACATATACAGTTGTATCAGATTTGTAATAATTTAAAACTTTAGCGAATTTTAATTTTCATAGTGGAGTTTCTAAAAACTAGATTATGATACTAAGATATATTTTTATTATTTTAGTGTAGTAAAACTCATGTAAACATTATGCTGTGAGGAAATACTAGTTTCCTCCCCCTTCTAAAAATTATCTGTTTTAAAGCATTTTAAGGACAGTAAATCCAATTAAGCATAAACTGAAGGTAACCCATGATTAATGAGCAAGTGGAAGAAAGTTCAGTAAAGTAGCATGAAGGGTTCTGAGTTATTATAAATGCACCATTTTTATATTAGATACACAAAGAGGATCTAAGCTAGGCAAGATAGATAATAATTTTCTGTAAATTTGCTAAACTTTCAAGTAATACCGAATCGAAAAGTGTCAAATTGACCAGTTCAAAAGTACAAGTTTTGTTTCACGACATTAGCATCGAATGGGTGGAATGATTAATACAGGAAGGTTAAAATATTGATAAAAATGTGGAATATTTGTCTTAGTTTACCAGTCTTCTATAGACAGAGCCACGTTAGAATCTATGCTATGTCTTCCATATGTCGATAGTAAAGAGTCACCAATCCGTTTAATTGGATTTCAGGTTCGTGTAATATTATGTTACACAGTTTTAGCTTAATATTGCAATACTGTTTTTTGTCTTCAGATTCAAATTAATTATGACTGGGAGAAACAATTTAGTTCTCTGAATTTCATTATATGCGAATCATTTTGATATTTTTTTTGCATTATTTTAGTGTTGCAGTTATCGATAAAGCGTGATTTTTTTTTTCTTTCTTTTAAAAGGTTATTAGTGGAAAGACTGTTAAATACGTGCTTGGTGCCGTATCAGTTACCGGCAGAAGAGCGTATGAAGAAGCTGTACTACTTACTGGGAACAATTGATGAAAATGCGACCAAGGCATTTATCGAACTTCAGAAGCACCAGCTTGCGTAAGAATTATTTTGTTTTTATTGTATTTCTGTTTGTTTTAATAGAGCTCAGTTAAACAAACAGTACTTTTCTTTTTCTTTTTTTTTTCTGTGAAAGACGATAAAGAAGACGTTTTGTAGTTTTTAATTATTATAGTTAATAAAATACCAATATAATGACATTTTGGGGACCTCCAAAATGAATTTTACATAAAATTTTTTTCTTCTGAAATACCATAACTCAATTCTCAAGAACTCACCTGTTCTTACAGCCACTGCAGGTTCTACGTCAGCTACTTTTTTATATATTTTTAAATTTCAACCTGCTTTTATCCATTATTATTATTATTATTATTATTATTATTATTATTATTATTATTATTATTATTATTATTATTATTATTATTATTTATTATTATTTATTATTATTACAATCTTTATTACAAATCGTGCCTCTTACAATTTAAAGCAGGATTTGAAGTTGCAGTTGCAAATTGTTTCTTCTGTAAGCCACAGAGAAATACGTGAGATGACGAAGCGGAACAAAACAGAGCTGTTCATTGAACATCGCTGTCGTTTAATCATTGTGAATCAGCGAGCTTTAAAATATACGGAATACAGCTGAAGTTCCCGCACATGTATTATGTATTGTAATTCAGTTCTTCAAGCGCTGATGTTGAAATTTCATGGGACTTAGTAGACAGTTCAAAAATTCTAATCAATGTCTTTCACGAACCACATGATCCCGCGTTCATCAAGGTGTTCTTACGCCATTGACCTCTACTCTTGGCCATTGACCTCTACTCGTCGTGTACGTTGGTAACTCCTTTTCTAAATTCTCTGGAGCAGTCGCGCACACAATTATCACTTATAAAGTTCTCTCCGTAATCCTTACTCACTCGGCAATGGATTGGAACTCTTTATACCCTTTCGAATCTAAAAGTTAAATTACATTACCTTCGTTTTCACTCTCACTTCTCCACAGTAATTGAACGGAACAATTTTGTCTTATCCTTGAATCGTCATCTCAAGTCTTAAGGGAAGTTTGAAAAGGCAACCCTCGTACATTACTTCATCATAAATTTGCAATCAAAAAAATAGAAAATATGCAATTAAACAATTAATACTTGTAAGGAATTTAATAATTAAAGGAATTTCGCAATTCTGAACATTCCGTTATACTGGCATTCGTTACATCGACGTTTTATTGTAATAAGTACGCAGCTCTTTGTTTAATGATATTTAAATTAAATCATTTGCTATTGTTAGGAGGACGTATCAAAATAAAGTTTACAAAAGCAGTGAAACAGATGGGTTATTAGTTGGTATGTACCGTAGTTTAATGAGTTCACTTTGTTCTTTTTAAAATTAATCTGTTGAAAAGTTCTTAAAAAGAAAATGTCCTAAAGATTATATTTTAATTGTTCAAGTGCTTTTAGTCAAATTCTAATCTTTTCCTATTTGCAGTGTAAGGAAGAGTGTAGCAGAATTAATCGAGTTGCATCGACGGCCACAAGAAGAGGAGCGCGACAAAGAAATAATGCTACGGATCACCCTTTTGTCGAAGTTTCTGCCTGATGCTGTAAAGGCGCAGGAGTTCATCAAAAAATTCTCTGCACATTTAAGTGCTGACGAATCCTTGCTCAACGCAATGGAGATTGTCATCAATCCAGATGTTAGTTGTCGGGAATGTGCTGAAGCTGTAGTAAGTATCCGTACTGTGTTCATTAACATTTAGTTCTTACGTATATTCAAATTGTCAGGCAATTTAAGGATATTGTCAGTGATAAAATGGTGAATGTAGAGCTAGTGTCTGACATCTTGGACGTACATCTGAAAAAGAAATGAAATAGCACTCGGAGGGAGATACAAGGAAGGAGAAAAGGGTACTCAATGCAAAAGTTTATGAACATGATGGTGAATGTCTGTAAAGAAAATCGCAAACTGAAAATATATCAAAAAATACGGATCCGACACGTTACGAAAATTTAAAGAAGTTTAAATGGATTTTTAAATGAATTTTTCGTTTATTTGTATTAGTTTGAAAAAAAAAAAATAAATAAATAAATAAATAAAATTATAAAGTGTTATAACACAGTCGATATATCATAGTTTTATCCATTTGTAACATATGAGGATTTACATAAAGCAAATATTGTTACTTATGTGGTGGGTGTGGACAAACACAGTGTCCGTGGGTTTTCTCGGGGTTCTCCCGTTTCTTCTACTTTATAATTCCACCATTGCATTCATTTCTCATCACCGTCTCTAGCTGGTATAAGTGTGGGACGTAAAACTGAAAGATTTCATTTTATATGTGTGGTGGGTTATGTATTATTATTTTTCTGCTATATTTCAGAAACCTAATGTATTCATACTGATTTGTTCTCTAGATTTCTTCTTAAACCGCTATTTAATCCGTGTCTTTCCTCTTGTATTCGGGAAAAGGAATAACTTTTAGTACCTAAGTCGAAATTAAGATGATCAGTGCACGTGTAACTATCCTCTTCGAAACTTGATAAATTGTGTATAGAACACGTTGTAGTGAGCTTCTGCCGTCTGTTTTTTTTTTTTTTTCGTTCTTTTCGTTCAATTCAAGGGGAAACTTGAATTTAGCAACGGTTCAGGAAGTAATCCAGAGAATAGACCTGCATGAATAAGCAAACAATGAGGTTTGTAAATTATAGCAGAACAGTATACTCTACGACAAACCACGTAGGTAGCAATATTTGCTCTCTTATATAAATTAGTGAAGTTAAAGTTCATACATTAGAGGATTTAGTTCTTTTGATGGCAGATCTGATAGAAATGACAGTGCGTAAATATGAGCTTGCATGAATTGAGATTTGTTACGCAGACTAGAACGTAGTTTTTTTCAATAATAAAATCTGAAGTAAAGTTCAAAAATTAATAAAACTGAAATCCATTATTTTATGAATCATTGGTAAAGTTAATGATTTGATAAATTACAAAAATCTATTTGTTTCAGTCTCGTATTTTAAAGAAGCTTGGCCAACCTGTGATGACGAATCTGTACTACAACACAGTGAAAATGCTTTTGGAGAGGATATCTTCTGTGATGGTAGACAAAGAAGCTTTAAGTGTAAGTAGATGAATGATAAATAAATTGAAATATAAATTAATTTCAAAGTAATTTCGAGTAGCTCAAAAATCGATTCCCTCCAACCCAAATAATATAATGAGAAGGAACAGCGAAGTGAAATCGTGAAGAGCAGGGGAAAAACAACGCAGATGCAAAGACATGACGACCAGGCCAGGCCATTGACAGTGATTACCAATTTGCATGCTTAAAAAATAACAGATCACCACTAACAAAACACTTTTCCATTACAGACAAGATAGGATTTTGTATAACTAACAGATTAAACTAGGTTTTTTAATTTAACAGATGTTTCATTAATTTATTATTACAGACATTTTTACATGGATTTTTGCCACCCCTTCCAATGTGGTTTTGCCATGTAAATCGCGTATTGCATGCAGCATGACTGACTTTTTTCCTGGTTTCCAGGTTTTCTATCTCTCTATCAAAACAAAATAACTCTTCTCTCGCTCTTTCCTATCTTCTTTACCCTTCTTTCTTTCTATCTACACACTGTAATAGACGCGCGTGTAAAACTGTAAATGTCTTCTGTTAAAGGTAGAAGCCGCGACAGATGCTTTAGTGTATTAATTGCATGTGTAGATAGACGGGTATTGCCTTACTCTCTACGTCCCATGACGCGGGTGTTCCTTTTTATAACTTCTCTGTGTTTCATCGATATCAGCTTTGGCTGGTCATCACCTGGAGCACTTGGAGATTCTAACTGCAGTCACCTAGCTTGTCTGGAGCTGTGTGGTACCTTACTTCTCTCTTCTTGTCTCGAGCACTGAATTCCTAACCATAACCTCTTAACTTGCCTGGAGCTCTGTGATATCCTTCCCTTGACTGCCCTGGCCTTGGGGGACACCTATTATACCCAGACAAACTACATAGAGAGCATTATATTGGTCTCCAAACCACAAATAGAGTGTTTTTGTGTGTTATATATAACAAGACTTATAATAACTCGAATCTCGTCTGCCTTATGAAGGTAAATTTACGATGCATTACGTACAAAATTTTAAATTATGATAAAACTTGGTATATATTTTCTGTATGGCATTGTGAATATCTCCCAACTTGAAATTAAAATCTGCTAACAATGAAAGTGTGAATTATTCCCCCCTCTCGGACTTAAACAATGTTTCATGATAATTTTCGTTAAAAAGTGTTAAATTTTGGCGTAATCATCCCCTCTGCAGGGAATTAAAAATCAGTGAAGAATAAGAATATGGATTTACCGTACCTCTCCCGAATTGTTTTAGAGTTCCACAATACATTTTCTAAAACTCACTCGGTTTTGATACAATATAGTGCATATTTTCTTTAACTTTTTCTCTCCTATTTCCAAGTGGGTGTGATAAAAATCAGTCAATAATGAGGGATGAATTCAGCCCCTTCAGTTTAAAAAAACGTTCCGTGATAAGTTCGTTACAACTGTTAGATTTTAGTGTAATATATCATACATTTTCAATCATTCACTTTCCATGGAGTTGAAATCAGTAAACAATAAAATAGTGGTATTGCATCCCCCATTTCTTTAGAGGTCCACGAGAACTTACATAAAACTCATTCGGTTTTGATGCAATATTATATATATTCTTTGACTTTTCCATAGGTTCGTAATGTCTCCTAATATGGTATGAGTTACTCTCCCGCCCCTCGATTTTCATGGAAAATGGCGTATACATTTTGAGGCCTCACAATCACTCCTACTTGAATTTAAAATCAATTGAGAACGATAGAGTGAACTTCCCCATGTTTAAAAAATATATGTATGTTCTTGATAATTCGTAAATATAGTCGATTTTAACACAATATGATGTATATCTTTATTGAAGTTATCATATTATTTTAGTCGAAGTCAATCAAATGTGTCCATACTTAACTCCCTTCTGAAGATTGAAATAAAATTTTGTTGATAACTTCTGTAAAATACATCATTTTGTCGAATATGGTCTTTTTTTTTTCCCTGAGAATTTCCAGTCCTCTCAATTGCGTGCAGTTGAAATGGGAGAATAATGAGGGAGCAGGTTCTCCTCAATTTTATATCATTTTTCCACAATATTTATTAAATACATTCAAATTTTTATAGAACATTGTGTGTATTTTTTCAGACTCCTATAGTTTGAGATTTAAATTAATGAGAGGGAGGATCGCTCGCTTCAACAACCTATAGCATCATTAGTATTTTTTCTACGAAGATTCCTTGAGCCATGGTCATCCTCTTGATGTGACGATCCACTTCCCATGTTGAAATTTATTGTCTTACCAGAATTTATAATATATTTCACCTTAGTTCCTTCATCATAGTTACATTAAATGCTGTTGGAAGCGCACAAATTGTAGGTTTGAATTGTGAGTAGTTGGTGCACTGGATCCTATTTATCAATTTCTTGGTTCACATTTCCGTATCAGTGTTACCCTTTAACACGAACAATATATGGTTAAACCTAGAACAAAAGTTTTTCTTTCCTTTTCAGATATTGGTAGGCTACGTGGAAGACTGCTTGAAGGGAGGATATCTCATTGATGAAATAGGATTGAATCCAGATAATGCAGGCGAAAGAGGCTTAAGACTTCTCTTTGTAAGTAAAACTTGTTTTTATTTATGTAAACATTTTTGTTGACAAAAGTAAGATCAGCATAATCTAAATCTATTCATAGGTCAGTAGCTTCATGTAGAATTTAAATTCTTTCATATTAAAAAAAAAATGAGTTGATAGTTATATTTTTATGTATTGCGAATTTTACACATACGGAGTGCACGATTTATCTTCAAAAATCGATCTACAAAGCCCTTTAGTAAAATCATGTTTGCCAACATAATTTGGGGTGGTTAGATCTCGCAGTCCAGCCGTCTTCATGGTGAGCTCTGGGTTATTTTCAAAGCATAATAAGCTATGAAAATAAGCGAAGTGCTGGCCAATAATTAAGGAACTGTTAGTAATTAGGAAGCCAAATCTTTTATTTAGTCTTTTATATCGGAAGACTTTCGAATAAAACTCAAATTCAAAACCAATTCGAAAATATTAATTGAAAAAATTTATTTTTAGCCTAAAATTGACAATTTTTGACCAAAAGCGTAAGTAAACAGCACAGGAAATTACCCCTGAGGCACGAATTCAACATATGCGTCATGAACAAAAGAAAAACGCCCATAATGCAGAAAAAACACATAAAATAGCTAAATAATAACATTTTTGTAAAATTGTGCGTGTTGCATACCTAAATCACTTCAAAACTTCAAGGTCGATACACGCCATCTAAACGACCTCCAAAAGTCTGAAAAAAAAGCGTCTTTTTGATCACAAATGGCCACTTTTCCGCACTACCCACTTTAACAATTTTTTTTTTTTTCAAGACATCCTAATGCCTAGTTTTATTTAAGTGTTTTGGAGCGTTTCATGAAGGGAATTTATCGTGTTCGGTCTGAGTACTCAACCCAGGTAGCTGGTACCTTATGCATGACAATGCATCCGCTCACCAAGCAGTACTTGATCAGGATTATTTGGCCAAAATGCAAGTGTGTGTGCTGCAGCACCCCCTCTATTCTCCAGGTATGTCTCCCTGCGATTATTTTCTGCTCCCGAAACTGAAGTTACCATTAAAAGGTCGACTTTTTGACAATGTTGAAGACATCCATGCAGCTGTGACAACGGCATTACGGAACATACCAGAAACTAAGTTTCAGAGGTCGTTCTAC
The DNA here is from genome assembly GCF_964235325.1 of Thermobia domestica. Taxonomy (NCBI): domain Eukaryota; kingdom Metazoa; phylum Arthropoda; class Insecta; order Zygentoma; family Lepismatidae; genus Thermobia; species Thermobia domestica. The sequence goes on from NC_137463.1 coordinate 1,782,125, forward strand.
TTCTTGTGTGATCGTGCCACCCGCTGTATTGCAGGAAGGATGTACTTTGAATAATGAACAGGTATCATTACATTATCTTTGTTTGGTCACAATAAAATCGATTTCATTACTTAATTATCGGACGGTGTATATTATCATCGCTGAAAGTACTGTCATCGCTTACCAGTAGCTATATAATCAAGAGTGATATATTTTTTTTCTTGGTGTATATATATATGAAATGGTTTGTTGGTGGAAAGAAGTGTATATAAGATGTTCTTTGTTTTCAGGTTTTATCGTTCGTATTTCCATCCCATTTCCTCCATGAGGATATCCTTACTCATTTACTGTCTTTCCTTTCGATGGAAGAAGAGATGGTGGCTCCGTTGGTACTGTCAGTGTTAACGTTCGTCGGAAAGTACAAACCTATCGGTAAGTATTACAAGGCCTTGATTTCTATGAAATGAAATATTCCAAGGTAGACGCTGTTTTCAAGTTTTAGCCATGAATCGAAACAGTTCTAGGGCTGCCTAGGTCAAGTAATAAAACTATCACCAGAACATTGAATAATACACGGTGCTCGTCGCACAGAAGTTATTATTTCATATAATAGTAAGAAAAATTAAACTGTCCCTTTCAATTTCTGACACGTAATTTCAAAGTACTCGTTCACACGACACTGAATACAACTCTGTTCTGTGTTCCGAAATCCAGACTTGCAATGTCCTCAGGTCACTCATGTATAGGCTTCCTACTGATATCAAAGAGTTCCACCTACCATAGATATCTTTATTTTTAAAAGAATTTTCCGATCCGCATTTTAGTAAATTGAGTTAAATATTCATACGTTAAAATTCGTTAATGATTGTGATATTCTGTTATTCTTTGCTGTTACTATTGGTATATATTTCAGTATAAAATAGCCAACATGCTGTATCTGGAACTCCACGTATAAATAAATAAGTCACTGACCACGTAATTTGACAGAATTTTTATGACATCAACGCAACATTACAAACACACTTCCTCGAATTCGAACTATTTTTCTGTAGATAACTAAAGTGCAGGCATTTCGTTCTTGTTTTGAGTTTCTTTCTCCATAACTTAATGAAAAGCGTAATGTACAATCGCAAGTAAAAGTGGAGACCACCTCCTACCTGTTGTTAAGTATCTTGAGAGCAGATTGGCCAATCTGAATATATTAACCTTGACATAAAGTGAATATAGTTGTATAATAATATTAAATTTCCTTAGTTGGACAACTCTTGCGAAATTTATTAAGAAAAGAATATGTGGTAAGGAATGCTTAATTATTGACGACTACAATTTGGAAATAGCTCAGAATAATGTTTCAACCACTTAAACAACTAAACTGATTACAGACATTAACTTACGAATAAATATGTCGACGTATACTAATGTTAATGATATCCGATCACTTAAAACTAATTGATCGTGTTAAGAATAACCACTTTCAGTATATACTTCGGAAGGAAAATCGTATTCCTCTATTGGGACAAGGATTTCAACACGATTTTTCCAAATATGCTAAACATTGTATTTACTGGAACTAGTTGCTCCGCTCGCGTCGTTTTCGTGCCGTACGCAATATGGTAAAATCATCTCAAGCTCTATTCAGTTGTTGAAGAACTTGGTCATACAGCCAACCAGATAACAACATCTATTAGCATGAGGTTTATTATAAGCGTTAGTGTGATACACAGACTAAGACGTTTGCCGTTTCTAATATTTAATAAACAGTGTGAATGAAAGTTCGTCTGTGATCCTGAATTAAACACTTCGAACAAAGGTATATTCACTTTTTCCTTAACTGTGGCCATAATAGAAACAAGTGTTGCGAATCAAACAATAGCAATTTCTGTACATTACCGCATTTATCACTGGTAAACAAATAATTAAAATAAATTCGTTGTTGTAACTGTGACTTTTACAATTTAAAGTGAATCTCGGGCTTTTCACTGTTTCCTGTGGCACTGCTTCTTTTAGTATACACAATGTAAGATTTATTGCATAAACAATAAACTCAGTAAATACAAAGTTTATTTTTCTTTCAGATAGTTATTAGTGCTTAAAATTTCGCAGCACATATCCCATTTTTGTTTTGTACACTTTTGGATAGGATTTTAACGTATTTTCAACGGCACTTTCTTTTAACAGAAGATAGATCGGATTTCATGTTATCAGAACCATGGAAAGGCTTGACAAATTATAAACAATGTTTTACAGATCTTCTAGGGTATATTAATTTTTTTAAAATTCATGTTTTTCCGGTTCTCGTGTTTGGAATACTGAAGGAATATTGCCACTCAAATTAGAAACACATTAAAGATACAGGATTCGACAGTGGATCGAGCGATTTTGAAAACGTTATTACTAGGAAACGATGAAATTTATTTGAGTATAACAAGTTGGAACACAAACTAGGCATGAAAGCATTTATTTATTTGTGAATTTAAATCACCAAACAGAAAACAGTGTTGCACCTGAAATGTCGCATTCACGAAGGAGTTACAAAAAATTCCTTAGGTATGCTGCAAAAAGTAATGAATGAATGATCTTAGCAAGAGGGTTGCTGAATTTGTTCAGCAGAATGGTGGTCGTCATTTTTGGGCACTTATGTTTTCAGTGAAACATTATTTTCTTTATTTTGTGTCACACTGTTTTCTGTTTGGTGACTTAAACTCACAAATAACTAAATGTTTTCATGTCTAATTTGTATTCCAACTTGTTATACCCAAATAAATTTCATCGTTTCCTCGTAATAACGTTTTGAAAATAGTCTGATTCATTGCTGCATCGTGTGTTAGAAATTAATTTCCTACTGTGGGGTTTTTCGCATCATTTGAAAAGTAATGAGTTGCATGATAAAAATAAAATAAAATTATTGGAAAAGTTTAATAAATATATTGAAAGGAAAGTAATAGAACCTTTACATTAAAACAGGGAACCAGAATTAAATTTGGACTACTGACTTTTACAAGAGCTGGAACACAATTTTAAAAATTGGTTGAACGATAAGCAGAAACTGACAATGAGCAAGTACACATCTAGGTGGGATAGACATCAGCGATAGTATTAATGCAGTTCTTTAAGTATCTTTTTATTCTACATGCCTTTATACTTTTACTAGTTCATGATATATTCCTCTGCATATATTACGAAAAATTTATAATTTTCCTTAAAAATATACATTGTATTTTTCCTTAGCAACTATTTTGTCGTCTAAAATAAGATAAAAGTATCGAATTGTATGCAAGTGAACAAAGGATATGGTAAAATTTGTAAAGTATATTATTATTATTAATACCAGTGTGTAAGGAAATGTTGAAAAACACTGAACAAGATAACGTTGTATTTTAGGTGAAGTGTTCCCAGAGATAGCAAAATTGTTGATTCCAATTTGTCAGAAGTTTGCTGTGGAAGGCACGCCTAAGCAAGCCAAACAGTCGATACGGTGTCTTTATGTAAATACAACTCACAATCAAGACACAGTGTTTACAGAAATATTAGAGGTAAGATCTTTATTGTTTCAGGTTTCTAAATGATATTATACTACATTAAAAGATGTTCAAGTAGTTATGGAAACTACGTGCAGGTTTCATATTATAAAATATTTTTCATAAAATTCGTGTACTTTGAATTTAGGTTAATGTATTCAAGCTGAATATATTTTGAACTGGTTATGTAACTGTTAAAAATGCATTTAATAAGCAGTACTCCATAAGGACAATTAATTGAGAATAAGTTCATACAAAGGTATATACGATATATATTAGTGCTAATATTATTATTAGCACTATATTATATTATTATTATATTATTATTATTAGTGCTAATTGATAATATTATTTTCTGGACAGTCGTATTTTCTGGACAGCACATCAAATGTTAATGATACTAGTGTGCCTAATAACTACTTCGAGAGAGAAATAACTTGTGGAAACGTGGAAAACTAGTTCCTTCTCTACATTTTAATATCTGTGATTTCTTCTTTACAGAAATTAAAGGAGAATTTAGTGAGCGGATGTCCACATTATCGTACAGCAATCGTATCTCTTGGACATATAGCATATAATCTTCCGGATAAGTTTCCTATTCAGATTAAAAATATAGTTTCGAGGAAGGTAAGTTTTCTTACATATTATTTTATTTAGCATAGACGAAATTAAGTTTAAAACAATATTATGTATGGTATTTACAGGAAACTAGCATAACTACTTTTCAGTAACATGGTGTAATGTTGTTTTTTGACAGTTGATAACTTCTTGCTTTGCAGAAGATAATTTTTGTTGTTTGACGGTAGAAGTTTTGATGAACAAATTAATACATACCTTCCCTTTCTGTGTTTTGTTACAAATTCACTCAAACAGGTCACTTAGTTGTCTAGTTTTCACAGTTTAGAAATCTTAAATCATTGTGCTGCTACTTTTGGGTTGAAAACAACTATCAAGATGTCTGTGATTTTATTCCAATCTTGGTCCAATGCCTATGCCATCATTCCCTTGTTCAAATAAAAATTTGTCCGATGCCTGCTATTATGAACGATGAAAGAGTTTTTTTTGATCACTTCTACTGTATCAATATTGTGTTTTATACCTCTGGCAACCGTGCAGATACCTAGGAGGTAGACTGTTTCCTGCTATAAATGGCCCAACATATCATGTGTAACAATGTGGATAGCATTGATTATGCTCGCCTTTAATTCGTCAATTTGTGCAGTCAGAAACAATATTAAGTATATAATGCAGGTATAAGAAATAATAGCTCCGATCTATACTTAATATTGTTTCTGACTGTACGCGGTAATACAGGATAGGATACAGAATAGAAAAAAACTCTCAAAGGGAGAGGTCTGGGGAACGTGGCGGCTATAACGAAAGTTTGCCATCACCACGTCAGTGCCAAACCATCGATATGGTAGTTTTATCCGACTTATCACTAATACGGTAAGACCCTGGTTCGATTGTTGGGTCAGTCACTCTTGTCGGAATTCCATTTGATTCTCCCATGGAGGATATGGTGTAAGTGAAGTTACGGTGAGGAGTTTATAATGCAATAAATTAATAAAACGACGAGGGGTAATCCAAAAGTAATGTAGTTAAAATTATATTTATTTTTCTACATAGGCTCCTAACAAAGTCACTACATTTAATCTAGATTTTTTCTAAACCCTGAATATCCTTACAAAAAATATATCTTTGTCTTAATCCTCTCAAAATGCTTCCATAGCGACCATCACCTCACTGTCATCTTCAAATTTATTGCCCTTCCTTGAACCAAGGAAAGAGGTAAAAGTCACTGGGGGCTAGATCTGGAGAATATAGCAGATGTTCGAGGATTCGAAGTGTAGGCAAAGGTTATTCAAGCAAAGCTTGACTGCTCGAATTCACATGAATGTATCTCCCAGAAATGATGGTCTTTTATATATATAGCTATATTGCAGACAATTATTAAGGGTATAGAAATGTGAAATTATTTTATTTAAATTTTTACATGTATTATAGATGTCCGATTGTCTTTATTTTTGGATCACTCCTTGTAATAACGAAAAATGATTGTCATGTAAAATTAGTATAGTTTTTTTTTTAAAAAAAAGTCCCTTTTTGGCGTAGTGACTTATATGAAAAACAAATGCTAAATGTCTTAAGCAGTTCTTCTGAATAGTAAAACACGAATGCGAATGAGAAAGTAATTGTCGTAGTAGAGCATTAGTCAATTAAGGTAGTCATTTAGTTAAAATAACCACTTAATTTGGAAAACTGCAAAACAAGGGAAAGGAAAGAATAAGGTAAGTAGAAAACAACAATATATTGTGAACAGTGTTTCATAATTAGAAATATCCTTTCACTTATCACACGTATCTTTATTATTCAAACAAATGATATTTAGTCTCTCATCTGTGTATTGTTTATGTGCATTTCCCCGGCGAGGAGGTACAACCGTTTTTCGCGTCGGTACTGTTAAAACTAGGAATCTCCATCAAAGAAACATAAAGACACGAAAGAGAAACCAGACATTCAGCTTCTGAACTGTTACAGAATTCAATAATACATATCACTGAAATCCAATAGTAATAAATGGGGTTTGTCTTCATTTGAATTAAGAGTCCGGGGTAAAATTTGGAAGAAAGGTCAAGTGGATCAGGTGTAAGAACACAATTCTGTAAGTGCTTTCCGAATGTAGGAAGCTGTTAGTTGGATTCTGAAACTTGTAAATCCAGAAACATGGCCGTTACAGCAGTCAAAGAATAAAGGGGAAGATGAAGTGTACACACATGGTACTGAATCATTTAATTTCACACTAATCATTTCTTTCGTTTCTTCAAAAGCCGTAAGATGAATCAGTTCCGTGTATGTGAAATGTACACGAGTAGTAAGTGCAAGGATATTTCTGCAGATAATCAGAGAAGAATAATTTTTGTTGTTTAATTTCCAGATCGTAAAAGATCTTCTTATGAAAGATTGTGGAGAGAGGAGGCACTTTACAGATGACGAGTGGTGTCCGGAAGATGAATTACCAGATGAAACCAGATGCAAGGTACTGATGAAGCCATTTAGTTCGTTTTAATTTATTAGGTAGAAGGGGAAATTATGTTAAATGCAAATTGCGTCTCAAAAACCAAGTAAAAGTAGAGAGCATTCGTGCGATTCAAATTTAAAATATGGTACAGTTGTATGAAGTAAGGAACAGTATTCCCAGTGATTTGTAAGTTACTGTCATTATTGAGGGTAAGAAGTAGTTAACTAGGTTGAAAAAGAGTGGCTCAAAACCATTTCATTGGTCTATGGTGATCGCAACATTTTTTTTTTCAGTACATTTAAATTATTTCAGAATAATTCAAGAATGATATAGTACGTTTATTTTTTTTTAATTTTTTTATTGATATGCTAATACTGCATAAAATTCACTCAGAATTTAATTTTAGAAGAAATAAGTATGGATCATATAAATGTTATGCGAAACAGAAATACTGATATACTTTGCAGTGACTAATTCGTAAAAAGGTCTTCTACATTTACAGTAGGACGTCAAAAATATGAACGCGGTCCCTAGAAACATTTTACATTTTGCCTTAACACTAGCGATAAACAAACAATAGGGTTGTCCGTCGGCGTTGTGTGAAGTCAGTATTTTTACAAAAGCTCATTCATATGTAATTATTTGTGATATATATTTTTATTTTCCCTTAGGCTCATACAAGTTAAGTTTAATTTAAGTGTGAGTTACAAGAACAGTGTAATTTAATGTACGAGCAGGTTCTTCATAAACATTAAATATGAGTAGCCTTACATACGGTATTGTAATTACTGTATGTACTGTATAAACGCTGTATCGATAAAAGAGCGTACCGTACAGTATATTTAAGGCTAAATAGCATTTTCTTGGTTATTTTCGAAAATCCGAACTACCTGTGGTCCCAATTAGAATTTTCGACTTCCTATTGTATTTCCACGAATACATTACAATACACTGAATTTAAACCATGCGTCGGTTATTTAATAAATTATCACATTCATCAACATAACCCATTTTTCAGTAAAATCTGAGATAGGTCAATTTTGACTTATCCAGGACCTTATTGATTTAGTTATACATTTTAAACTGAATTACGAAGTAACCGAAGAAGTGAATTTTATTGTAATATTCATAATTTTGAACATATTGCGAGTAGCAGAGTATTACGTATTGAACGGACATATGATATATATGAACTTTAAGTGCTCATTGCGATAATTGCAGAACTGTCATGCAGACATGCGGAAATTCCAAGGAACATGTCTAAATTTAGTATTCTGCTTCAGACTCCTCAATATATATTAGTAAATTGAAACCAAAATGCTCATACAGTGAATTATGTCCACTGATTCAGAACATGTCGGGGCTTACCTCATATCAAAAAATTGCAGCCATTTTATTTCTGTGCTTGAGTCAATGAAATAAACAATCATTTTATTCTAAAATAATCATTGAAACACTTAACTTTGTATTTATGCAGTCAGTTGCTAATCAAGTGGGTGAATAATGGAAGAAATAATAGAAAAAGTTATTCGTCTTTCTTGTCGTATCTTAACACAAGTAGTTCCTAATCCTCCTCTAGCTAGAGGGGGGGGGGTTACATATATATGTAAACAGGGCAACGTCCACTTAAATATATGGGATTAAAAAAGAAAATAATTCGCTTGATTCTGATAAATTAATTTAGTTGTTGTATATGAAAATGATTAAACTGCAATAAAAACACCTAAAGTCTGTAACGACCCTTTCCCCCTAGTCACGCCACACGAATCCAAATCGAGAGTCTCTACTAGAAAAAAAATTCAACAATCGATTTAAACTCGAGTAGCAAACCCGAAAGAAGAGTCTTGACCGAACAGACACATAAACCCAAAGCAGCTCTATGAGACTAGACGGATTGAAATTCCTTGTGAATATGTTAATGGCAAACACAAATAAATAGGATATGCAAATAATCATAAATAATTGAACAACCAGATTTCAAATTTTCAATAACAAAATTTTATTTCAAAGCGTTGGTTGTGCATATATACTAATACGTTAGATTAATATAAATGCACAAAGCAGCAATGACAACAATAATAATAATAAAAAAAATGTATATAGATAAATATTTCGCGTAGTAATACGTAAGAGATCCAATTCAAAATTTATAATAATTTAATTCAAAAATATTAACTGTTAATGTAATCGTAATATCTAACAACAATCTCAATATTTCAATTTGAATCCAAACTCGCTAGAGTATAAAATAAAGTCCGAAGGTATTTTATCAAATATTAACAAAATTTTTAATAATAATATAAATCTGAAATTAATCAGTCTCGACAATCAACTTTCAATTCAAGTATACTAATCAAAGAATTTTTATCGTAATCAGTAAGCAAAATTCAATGTTTACTAGTAAATATTTGTTTTATTAACTTTTGTCACCGACTGTACACAACTAAGAATGCAGCTCAATAATTCAATGATTCTTCAATCAATTCGGTTAAGAAAGTAATATCACAATTTATCCTTTTAAAATTCTTTAGAATTAAACACCTATCCGAATTATAACACTCTTTACTAAAGTTGTACCTAGTCCTATTTTATTGACTGTGACTGTACCAACTAAAAAATAATTTCTGATAATAACGTAATATATGTTAATTCCACAATTTCTAATCTTAAATATGCACAAAATATCGCACAATGAACCTTCAGTATTCAATACTTATCAAAAACCCAAATTTTAGTCTTAATGGCTCAATATAGAATCTCAATGGAAATCATTCATCAAGAATGAATGCAACAAGAACGTATTAACGATTCGAAATTACGCTGTAAGGTTATAAACATATCCACAAGGAAATAATCTCGATACTCTTAATATTCTCTGGAATTATTCCGATCTATACTCCCGGATTATCATTCCACTAATTTCAAAATTACAATCTGGGGAGGATTTAACTAGATTAAGAAACAGATCCCTACAGTGGCAATTTAATACAAATGATAATAGCGTCCTAACCAAAGCGGAAACGACCTTAACCAGAACCAATCTGGACTTGTTCACAAAGTGACCTATATACTACTTAAATCAAAAATTCACTCACCCAATTTTTCCGTCTTCTTATTACCTTGTCTTGTGGTGTTACAGTAATGGGATTGGCTTCGTTGTCTGACTGAGATGTAACTCGAAGCGAATAAATATATTGGTCAAACGGCACTTTTGTCTAGAACCCTTTTTCAAAACTCTCGCCAAATTCAAACTAAACTTAGTTTCAGCGTGCAAACAGTTACTTGCAAAAGCAGTTGAGCTTAATAAGAGTAAAGCTTCCTGCATTACAAAATCGGAGCAAGTAACTATTGTTTCTCAGTTCTTTCCTTCCTTTTCACAGATTATTGTCCCACCAAAATATGCAGAGTTCGTCCTTTGGGGCAAAAATGCTCCACAAAGTAACCAGACAACTAAGGTTATAGTAATCAAAAGATTACCCTGGCTATTTGAACAAACTCGGAACATATAGGCCTAAACGGGCACAAGTTGACCTCCTTTTGGTCCCCCATTCAATTCCTGCCTCGGCTCCAATACTCCTATTATCTTTCTGCTTAAAATAAGAAAGAAAAGTAACAGAAATACTAGCTTCTGAGAAACTGTGATTATACTTATATAACTAAGCACTTTTTTCCACACCTTTCACTCTTTTGCCGTAATGCCCAATACATTCATTGCCCCAGTTCAACTTCATAACTAAACTCTGACACAAACATCGACACCACGCAATGACTTGTACACATTTCGTTCCACAACCGTCACCACACATACAACCATGAGTTAACAATCCATGCTGGCTGACAAACTACAGCTACGAATTCACGTTTCATCCAGTCCGAAGAAACTACGAGAATTCACGATCCGTCTCGGCTGAAGAATCACAAGAGAGTATGTGGGCGGAAGGCAACCACATACCACGAAGCTAAAAACCATCACGTAACGCGCTAGCAAATTTGAATGATTTCCATATTAACTCTAGTTTTCGCGCACTCCTACTCTTTCCTTTATACTTTTTTTTTTTTTTTAAAAAAAAAAGAAACTAACAGAAAAGATACAAAGAATAAATATATAACAGTTGAATTTAGCTTGATTTAAACAACACTATAATATATTGTATTTATATTTCCTTATTTTCAGTTTCTTTTTACTCTCTCTTGCTTCTCGTTAGTCGTCATCATCATGGGACGAGTCCATTGAGTCACGAGCCGGGGGGTGTCCTCAAGGCGACTCGTTACAATCACCCCTCCGTAAAAAAAAATTTTTGCAACATGCAAAAATTTTCCTCCAATTGGCAAGGAATATAGAGTGGCTACAAAATACAAGAAAGCATTAACATATATACAAAACAAATATATACATAATTCAATAAATACTATTTACAATCAATTAAAATAAATATTAATATATACTCTTCAGCTTACCATTTTAACAAATTTTATTGAATTCATGGCCACTGCTTCAGAATTCATTAAACAAACAAAGAAGTTGAGATGTCTCAAAAAAATATACACATACATATATAATTCCTTGCAATATTCTTAATTGTATTACCAATATCTTACTATAAATTTTCTTATCTCTTCCTGAAATGATTCCGATCTAATGATCTCTCGATCGTGGTTCACGATAAATCTTTACGTCTGATACATGACTCTTTCTATAAGAAGTCATAGTATCGTTCTCGTCAGAGACAAGAATAGTATTGGGTGTGAGGAACTTCCTGACAACATAAGGCCCATGCCATTTGTCACTTAGAGATTTGGCTATGTGATCCTTTAAGGACGATTTAACATGTGTGCGGAGTAAAACCTTATCTCCTATATTGAAGTTCACCTCTCTTCTACGCTGCATCATGAGCTTCCTTCTGTTATTCCAGCTCTTTTCCATATTTGCCAAAGCTTTCAGCCAAATTTCTTGGGAAGTTTTACCAGCGAGATCGGACTCACAGATGTTCCATCGGATTTCTAAAGGGGAATAACTCGGACGTCCACAAAAAGCTTCGATTGGACTCGCCTTAAGCCCAGAATGCTCGCTAATATTTTTAACAAGAGTAAAGCTAATAATACAAATAAACAAATATATACTTATAAGCCTTCCGACGAGATCTTTAATATATCTAACGCATTCAGATTTCAGATCAGCATATTCATTTTTAACTGAATCAATAAATGTTTCAACATCCGGATCCCGATAACTCCAGGTATCGTCGCGTTTAGGTTTTTCAACCTGTATGCTATCACGGTTTTTCACCTGTCCGGAATGATCAAGTTTCAAAGTCCGACGAGGTAAGTTCTCCATCACATACTTCTTATTTCGTTTTAGAAGCGTATGAAAATTTTCAGCTAATTCGACGTCAGCATCTGAAGCTTCCGATGAACTGCTTTTCACTTCCTTTTCTGCAATTGGCTTTGAACATTGATGGACCGAAGCGCCTTTGTCTTCTTCAATCTTTGGCTTAATTTCTTCACTTCGATTTAGAACCTCTTTGGAATGTTTCTTCTTCTTTTTCTTCTTCGTCTTCTTTTTCTTCAAGGTTGATCGACCTGAAACTTCATTACAAACAGTAGAATCCTGTTTGTGGCCCAACACTGACGAAGTATTTTCTTCCAATTGACCATTTGGACTCGCAATGTCAGCCAATATAGGATGATCATCTGTCCTTTCAACTGGTTCATAGTTGGTTGAAATCATGGCTAAATCAACCAAAGTATCAGCTCGATGATTGAAGGCGTTATTTTTCACTAAGTCCTGATTATCAACTGTCACCAGCTTTTCTTCCAACTTGGGATGCGCTACCACTGCATCAGTATGTCCCTTTGACAAGTTACACTCGATTAAATCTCGCAGTTCCAAAAGTTGCGAAGAACTCGGAGCGTTGATTGTCAACATCTGAGATTCCAGCTGCTGTAAATCCAAATCACACTGGATCCCTTTTTCTTTAATCCCCATGGAAGATAAATCGGCCCTGAAGAACAATGAAGTCTGGCCCGAAGAATTCTCATTAGCCGCTTTCGCTGAAGACGACTTATTCTGCCAAAACTTTCTCTGGCCACCCCGATCACTTGATCTAAATCCATCAATATTCCGTTTGAACACATCCCGCCGATATTGAAGTCGTAACCTCCTTTTTCCATTGTTCAAAATTAAAAGGTTTTTTATCATAGTCTAATATAGCAGACGTAGTCCGAAGAAATGACATCCCAAGCAAACAATCACAAGGCAATTGATCGACCACCTTGAAGATTACAGTTTGGAAATATCCCGAAAGATTAATAGTTAGCACAATTTCTTCTTTTGTCACGAAGTTTAAACCCGAAGGAGCATTCACAGTTTTTTCTTCTACTTCGTAAATAAATTTCTCGGAACCACAACGCCTGACCATATCAATGGTAACGAGGTTGAAACTTGACCCCCCATCGACACAAACACTAGTTAGAATATTGTTCACTTTGCCAACCACAAAAGTCGCAACAACTCCGTCCATTTCAGATGGAATTCTGCTAAAGTTTTTATTTAATACTTGATCAAACCGATTATTTTTGAATGAACGAAACCCTGAAGAAATCGAACTCCTAGATATTTCATTCATTGAATTCAGTTTTACATTATGATTTGGTTTAACACTATCTTTCATCTTAATATCTCGAGTCATCGAACTATTATTTGATAATACCATATTTGGTTTGCCTTTGTTAATCCCACAATATTTATTGTATTCTATTTGTTCTCTAAATCTTGAAATAAATATCTCTGAAATATCTAACAATTCCCACTTATCCGAAGGCACATAATAATTCAACATTTTGAACCTAATGCTTGGATTCATTCCGCATAAAATTGTTTTGACCAAATCCCCTTCCTCAATATTCATGTTCAACACAGACATGGAAACTATAATTGATTTCACATAATCATTTACAAATTCAGTTAATCGCTGTTTTCTATAAACACGTTCTCCTATTAGCGAATGTATAGTAATGGGAGTTACAAACTTCATCAAAATATTTCGCTTAAAATTTACCCAACTCATGTTTTCGTTTAATGCTGAAGTTACTACTTTTAATACTTCCGCTTCACATTTAGGTATCAAGACAGAAAGTAGCATTCCTAAGGAATAATTGCTATCCATTAATATTTCTTCTAACCTGAATAGCATTTCAAAAACCTGAATACTGTTTTTACCGTTAACATTCTTTATGTCTCGTAACCTCTTTTCTAAGTAACTCAATGATCGCATATGAGTATATTTGATCATTAGCTTATGCTCAATATCAGAATCAAAACGATTAGACTCTACATGAGAACTTGGGTTTGAAAAAACAACATTAGGTCTACAGGATTTGGTGTTTCTATCCTCTGACCGGAAGTTGGCATTCCCTACAAAATTTCTATTACTACCCACTCGAGGAGTTGAATTTCTAATACAAGAAACCCTTTTGTAATAGTTTCCTAAATTAAGGTATCGATGACGCAATCGCTCATCACCTACAGCATTATTCCCGGAAGGTATTAAATTATTTTCATTTAACATTGGTTCAGCAAAGGACACTTGTCTTTGTTCCACTCTAGAACCATCTAAACTAGTAGCGTTAACCATGCGGCTGAAACCAAAGGTACCATTCGATGAATGGGTGGATCGATTAGATAAATTTACAAAAGGCGATGGTATTTGATGTATATATAAACTACCCTGTGTAGGAGGAGTTAATTCCATGTTAACAGAACCAAATTCTAAAGTTCTATCTAAATCGATATGCCCTGTGGCATCCAACGTTAAATATTCGGAATCCGGAATATCAATAACTGTATGGTCTCTAAGATTCTCCATAGCACTGAATTTCAAAATGCATATACACAATACAAGTAATATATAATAAATGTTACTTAATATTAACATAAATACAAGCTAAGTCTAAGACTACTACTACACTACACAAATGAAAATCGAATCGACCAAAAACTAGCTGCGAAAATTCAATCTTCAGAAGAGATAAGAAATCACAAATATTTCCAATTATTTCTATTAAATTGCAAAACCTTTGCATAAGAGAAGCATAAATTTAAAGGGAATTGAAATACAAAATTTTACTATCAAATATTTGGAAACTAATTCTCTATTTACTGTTACAATAAGGACTAGATATATTTCTTATACTAATTTTTTTTTTTTTTTTTTTTTTTTTTTTTTTTTTTTTTTTTTTTTTTACGATGAAGACACCTTCTAAAAAAAATTTTAGATACTCTCTTGTGACTATGTAACTACCCTTTCCCCCTAGTCACGCCACACGAATCCAAATCGAGAGTCTCTACTAGAAAAAAAAATTCAACAATCGATTTAAACTCGAGTAGCAAACCCGAAAGAAGAGTCTTGACCGAACAGACACATAAACCCAAAGCAGCTCTATGAGACTAGACGGATTGAAATTCCTTGTGAATATGTTAATGGCAAACACAAATAAATAGGATATGCAAATAATCATAAATAATTGAACAACCAGATTTCAAATTTTCAATAACAAAATTTTATTTCAAAGCGTTGGTTGTGCATATATACTAATACGTTAGATTAATATAAATGCACAAAGCAGCAATGACAACAATAATAATAATAAAAAAAATGTATATAGATAAATATTTCGCGTAGTAATACGTAAGAGATCCAATTCAAAATTTATAATAATTTAATTCAAAAATATTAACTGTTAATGTAATCGTAATATCTAACAACAATCTCAATATTTCAATTTGAATCCAAACTCGCTAGAGTATAAAATAAAGTCCGAAGGTATTTTATCAAATATTAACAAAATTTTTAATAATAATATAAATCTGAAATTAATCAGTCTCGACAATCAACTTTCAATTCAAGTATACTAATCAAAGAATTTTTATCGTAATCAGTAAGCAAAATTCAATGTTTACTAGTAAATATTTGTTTTATTAACTTTTGTCACCGACTGTACACAACTAAGAATGCAGCTCAATAATTCAATGATTCTTCAATCAATTCGGTTAAGAAAGTAATATCACAATTTATCCTTTTAAAATTCTTTAGAATTAAACACCTATCCGAATTATAACACTCTTTACTAAAGTTGTACCTAGTCCTATTTTATTGACTGTGACTGTACCAACTAAAAAATAATTTCTGATAATAACGTAATATATGTTAATTCCACAATTTCTAATCTTAAATATGCACAAAATATCGCACAATGAACCTTCAGTATTCAATACTTATCAAAAACCCAAATTTTAGTCTTAATGGCTCAATATAGAATCTCAATGGAAATCATTCATCAAGAATGAATGCAACAAGAACGTATTAACGATTCGAAATTACGCTGTAAGGTTATAAACATATCCACAAGGAAATAATCTCGATACTCTTAATATTCTCTGGAATTATTCCGATCTATACTCCCGGATTATCATTCCACTAATTTCAAAATTACAATCTGGGGAGGATTTAACTAGATTAAGAAACAGATCCCTACAGTGGCAATTTAATTCAAATGATAATAGCGTCCTAACCAAAGCGGAAACGACCTTAACCAGAACCAATCTGGACTTGTTCACAAAGTGACCTATATACTACTTAAATCAAAAATTCACTCACCCAATTTTTCCGTCTTCTTATTACCTTGTCTTGTGGTGTTACAGTAATGGGATTGGCTTCGTTGTCTGACTGAGATGTAACTCGAAGCGAATAAATATATTGGTCAAGCGGCACTTTTGTCTAGAACCCTTTTTCAAAACTCTCGCCAAATTCAAACTAAACTTAGTTTCAGCGTGCAAACAGTTACTTGCAAAAGCAGTTGAGCTTAATAAGAGTAAAGCTTCCTGCATTACAAAATCGGAGCAAGTAACTATTGTTTCTCAGTTCTTTCCTTCCTTTTCACAGATTATTGTCCCACCAAAATATGCAGAGTTCGTCCTTTGGGGCAAAAATGCTCCACAAAGTAACCAGACAACTAAGGTTATAGTAATCAAAAGATTACCCTGGCTATTTGAACAAACTCGGAACATATAGGCCTAAACGGGCACAAGTTGACCTCCTTTTGGTCCCCCATTCAATTCCTGCCTCGGCTCCAATACTCCTATTATCTTTCTGCTTAAAATAAGAAAGAAAAGTAACAGAAATACTAGCTTCTGAGAAACTGTGATTATACTTATATAACTAAGCACTTTTTTCCACACCTTTCACTCTTTTGCCGTAATGCCCAATACATTCATTGCCCCAGTTCAACTTCATAACTAAACTCTGACACAAACATCGACACCACGCAATGACTTGTACACATTTCGTTCCACAACCGTCACCACACATACAACCATGAGTTAACAATCCATGCTGGCTGACAAACTACAGCTACGAATTCACGTTTCATCCAGTCCGAAGAAACTACGAGAATTCACGATCCGTCTCGGCTGAAGAATCACAAGAGAGTATGTGGGCGGAAGGCAACCACATACCACGAAGCTAAAAACCATCACGTGACGCGCTAGCAAATTTGAATGATTTCCATATTAACTCTAGTTTTCGCGCACTCCTACTCTTTCCTTTATACTTTTTTTTTTTTTAAAAAAAAGAAACTAACAGAAAAGATACAAAGAATAAATATATAACAGTTGAATTTAGCTTGATTTAAACAACACTATAATATATTGTATTTATATTTCCTTATTTTCAGTTTCTTTTTACTCTCTCTTGCTTCTCGTTAGTCGTCATCATCATGGGACGAGTCCATTGAGTCACGAGCCCGGGGGGTGTCCTCAAGGCGACTCGTTACAAGTCACACCGAATTAAATATAAATGGTTAATATTAGCAAAGCTATTCAAATGAATTATATTCCTACTCCTCTTCTGCTCGCAGTTATGTGACGTCGTCGTAATGCATTCTTAAATAAATATCGAAGAAATTTGTTAATACCCGAAAGTAAATTTGATAATGTAACAATATTTCAATGCTCTAACTACAAGACATGTACTTGGGCATAAAAACACACACTACTACTACTACTTTGTACAACTTCACTTATAGTACTTCCAATTGGTACTATCTTGTAGGAGTAGCCTGTACACTAAGATAAGCGTGTACTTCTTATACTAGTAACTATGAATCGTATAGCCATATCTATCAAATTGGTCTTATACACCTAGGTCAGAAGAAAATCTTTCAAGCCAGATTATGGGCGCAGCATTTAAGATAAAATTAGTTTCTTTTTTTCTTTCTTTTTCTTTTAATTTCGTGTAGTTGCCACGTTTCACTTGTATTTTTGTAAATTCGTTAACAACACACTTGTTTCCTTTCTAAATGATAGCTGGAAGGAATGAAGATGATGGCACGTTGGTTGCTTGGCCTTAAGACTGATACTTTGTCTGCGCAGAAAACATTCCGAATGTTGAATGCCTTTATTGTCCATAGAGGAGACCTGTTAGATGAAGGAAAGCTGAGGTAAGTTGAAGTGAATGCGTCTTAGAAGAAGCTTACTAATTTCTGTTTAACTTATGGAAAAATCTGAGATCACATGGTTGTGTGTTAGGCAAGTTTCGATAATTTGGTTATTAAAGTACTTTTTAGGGCCACGCTTGGTTATGTGGTTGTAACTGACATACTTAGCTTACATCTCTTTTAAATTGGTTGTATACATTTACCTTAAACATGTAGCAACACGATCATAGTTCTATATTCAGTTTTGTCGAACTAATGCTGGCTATAACTCGAGTACAATAGGACCTCTAATCACATAAATTGGCATGATTATTTATTGATATATCAGCTTACAACTGTCTAAAACTTCACAGCTCGATCACATCTGCTCCATAATAAGGGTAAGAGCATTTTGACCTCTCTCAGGCAGTTGTAAAAGTTCTTTATTTTTTATTTATTTAGTTTTTACCCTAATCTCTTCATTGTTTAAGTCTTCATTATGAAAGGATGGAGCGATACAACGCTTGACCATGAGATAATTAAAAGACAATATACGAAACAAAATATCAGCGTATTTGTAGTGAATGCATTTTTTTTCTCTCCATATTTTCCCAATGCTTGTAGTACTACACTCTTAAATTAGTAAGTTAAGATCTTCATATTTTAAATGTCAAATTAGTGATTTAATTAAAACCTATAAGAATGGGAAATTATATCTGGAAAATTAGGATTTGTTCTTCTTGTTCTGTGTTCAGTGGGAACCGTAGAAGATGTAGGATGATGATTAAAAGAGAATTTGTTGACAAACATTAACGTTGAGAGTTTTGTCTAAACCGGAATAAATTTTAATCTTTAATCTGCTGCTTATTTTTCAGTTGTTGGAATGGATTAATACACTTAAGTTTAAAGTCTAAGGTTACGTATATCTAACTCTAAAATTTATAAATATCAGAATTACATTTGTAAAATCTCAGTGTAGTTTGTTTGTGCTCAAGAATGAAATGAAATGAAATTTTTGAGTTTTACGTCCCACGTTTATGCCGGTTAGGCTAAAGGAGACGGTGATGATGAGAGATGAATGAAATGGTGGAATGAAGAAAATGGGAGGAAACGGGAGAACCCCGAGGAAACCAACGCACACGGTGTTTGTCCACCACATAGTTCACTTGGCGAGAGCAGGGTTTGAACCCGGGACCTCATGCACCAGAGGTGAACGCTCTACCACTGAGCCACCGCGGTCCCAAGAGTGAATAGCTAAGAAGAACTTAAACAAACCATGTTGAGTTTCTGTTTAAAATGTAGGTATTCATGTATTTTAAGAGGTTTTAACCCA
Source organism: Thermobia domestica (assembly GCF_964235325.1). Lineage (NCBI taxonomy): Eukaryota > Metazoa > Arthropoda > Insecta > Zygentoma > Lepismatidae > Thermobia > Thermobia domestica. Next base: position 1,801,449 of record NC_137463.1, read on the forward strand.
AGTCTTCATAAAATTAATTAGATAGCTGCGATAGTCTTGAATACCAAAAATTAAGCAGCAAAAGCAATTATCAACGTGGAAGGGGCACTCTTGAGATAAGATAATTTACATAATTTCCAGTATTTGTCCTTTTCGAAGTATTACATTAATACCAATATTTATGTATAAGAAACATTTATATGAAAGAGAGAGATTTTAATATGTCCGTTTTTTCTTACAGCAAATCTGAAATGGCTTGGTTAAGATTGGCTGCTGGTTGTTGTATGTTGAAAATCTGTGAACAGAAAGGAGTAGGGGACCAGTTTACTGCGGAACAATTCTACAACTTGTCTCTTCTTATGATTGTGAGTAACAGAAAAGCTTAAGACTCTTCCACTAATAACAGTATATAAGTTGTGGTATTCTGTATGCTGATACAGAACCGATTGTCTTTAGTTTACGTATGTTTTCTGGGTTCATATCGTAACCTTAGTATAAAGAAAAGCATTGAACTCCATAGCGGTACTTTTATTTAAGTGATAAAATCATTCACAAATTATTGTACTACAAAACATGTTTTTTTCCCTTTAATTAAAACGAAAAAAGAAATTTAATTCGCAATGATTTTCTTAAGAGATCTAAATTCCGTTTCCCGAAGCACTGTCATTGTGAAGGATATATATATATATATATATATATATTAATCTGATCATCTTGTATTATTAGACTACCCAACTAAGCAGTACGTAAGTATCGGAAGTTGCATAGTATGGTTGTGTGTATCCATCCTTCGACTGGTATCAGAGCGAAAATAGTTAAGTAATACCGGAAAGCGGTTTTGTGAATAACGTTCCAAAAATAGACTCCATGTCTTTATCGTAAATTTAATATAGCCATAAATTAACATAGTTAATCTTATAAATGTAATAAAACATTCATATTCTTTATTTGCAGGATGAGGTTGCAAATGTGCGAGAGATGTTCGCTATTAAATTGCACAAAGGTTTGGGTCGAGGCATCCCACAAAAGTGCCTACCTCTTGACTTCATGGGGTATTACGCTTTGGCAGGCCAGGAGCAAGATAAGAGAATCAAGACTGTAGTACGTCAGTATATGATCTCCGACATAACGAAGAGAAGGGACTATATTAAAAGTCTTCTTATGTCTGGGGGATGTAAGTAAAATCATGTAGCATAGATGAACGTATTTAAAGAAGGGTTCATTTGAGTGAAAGAAAGGGAGGAGGGAAGTGATACTCTTTACCGCTGCTTTACATTGTGCGCGTGTTTGCCTGTCCGACAAAGTAGTAGCCACCCTTGAGTCGGACGAGTGCTTGCTTTACATTATCTGGACCAACGGCGCTGACTTTCCAAAATTTATGTGGGTGCATATCAGTGGCGGGACGTGTTAGCCTATATGTTTTCAGGAGTCTCGATATTTGATTGATTTTAGTTAAAATCTTTTATGAACACTGTCATAAACGGCTGTGCTGTGATAAAGTAAAATATACCGGTACTATAAGGATAAGATGGGGCTGTCCTAGCTCAGTCTGTAACACGGCTGACTTTAACGCAAGAGAAACGGGTTCAAACCCGAATCTAAACTAAAAATCTTGTGTGTGCGGCGCACCCACAAGATTATTTGTGTGGGTGCCAGAGCCCCGGAACACCCACGCAGTCGGCGCGCATGATCTGGACACAAATGAAAAGTGTTTGTGAGCAGAGTTAGTACTTCTAGCAGTTTATGTCCATGTAATTACTACGTAAGACTACACGAGTTTCTTGAAGCAGCGCTCTGTGTTACGAGCCTTTTTTGGTAATACTAATAACTGTTAATATCCGTCGCTTGTTTGCAACAATTTGAAAAAAAAAAAAAAAAAAAAAAAAAAAAAAAAAAAGAACTTATGACAAGTGTAACGGTTCAGATTACTTGCGTACGTAATGATCACATTGCAATATGTGTAGAAGTAACTAACTTTCAGTATTCCTGCGTAGACAATGCCATTTCAACATCGATTTCGGTTACTTTAATCGAGTAACCACGGTCAAGATTAAACACCAGCTCAAAGCATACTCTAGAATAAGCTTTTCACATGTTTAGTTGCAAGAACACAGCTGAAACTATTTGTTATATATTAATATAATAAAGTAACCGAAATATGGATGTTGTAATGATATTTTCTACACAGGAATACTAAGAAGGTATGTTATTTCTCTATGTACAGTGCGTTGAAAAATTCACTCCACAATGGATAATGACAATACGCATACACCAGGAGAAAGGTAAATGCTTCTATAATTTTCTTACAATAACAAGTAAACACATCACTGCAGAGAGACCTTTCGGATACATTCAGTATGCTTGAAATTCCCTTGAATTTTAATTTTTTCAAATAGTTTGCAATAAATCTGTTGTGCAGTCATTTAAAAATTTGTTTTATTTTGGTAACTGTACAAGCAATACTAAAAGTTACAAGTTTGAAAATTCAGAACTTTATAAGTTCTGTTGCTAAGATAATGAACTGATCGTGAATTACTGTCGTATTATACGACATTGTGGTGAGATACAAATCATGGTGCTTGATTCGAACATGCGAGCACACGTATAGTACAGAACATGAATAGAGGGCTTTTATTCCAGGAATTCTAGAAGCTTTCTAAATACTCTTCATGACCCTTTGGTTTCTGGAAACGATGTTGCTTCAGTTCCTTTTCTTCTGTTTTTGTTTTTCAAAAATACAAGGTGTAGGTTAGTTTTCCGGAAAAAATATACTGCTATGAATAGAAGGGCAACAGGACCAAGAAGGATGACAACTCAAGCTCCCGAGAATTGTGGGGGATGGAGAAGAAAGCCTTTAACTTTATCCAAAAGAATATTTAATTGGTTTGAAGAGCTAATAAAATTCTAACAGGGTGTATGTAGGGTTGGTTCTCTTTTTTTACAGGTATCGTCAGGAATGGTAGAAGGCACGTTATCTGCATTAAGGTCGCATCCGGTGTTCCATTTTCCGGAAAAGCTGCATTATTATTATTATTATTATTATTATTATTATTATTATTATTATTATTATTATTATTAAAACTATAAACACTATGTGCTCTTAACCTTTATCAGCATCATTGTTATATTTGTCACAATCACATTTAAAGTTTTAGTTAGTATTCCTTTGACACAACCTTTTAATTTTCTACATTATTCCAAACTTCTGCATTACCGTCTCTGGTGATAAAAGTTTGATATGTTGTTGCAATAGATCCTATTCTGCCGTTTTGGATAGAAACGTTTCTTTCATCAAGATTTTGACGTCTTTGGTAACTTAGTGTTCTCCAAAATAAATAACATTAGTAACCGCCTTTAAATGAACATTTTTAGTTTTGGAAAATCAGGTTATGGCGCCGTAGTGGCAAAGTTGACCTTTGCAAATATAGATTACTTTTAAAAACTTCTCTAAGGCTTTAATCAAATAATTTGGGACACCCTTGTACTCTTCATCAGCGTTTTTTCAACTACGGACTACTTTTGTTAGTCAGAATGTTCTGTATTGTATGGGTCACCTTATTCTTGTCCGTTTTAAGAACATATTTATTTATTTATGATATTTATTTAAATTTGTTTTAACTACACTACCGGAAAATAAAATTGCAACACCACGAAATTATTTTCCAATCTGAACCACATTTATTCCATATACTGTACATGGTACGAATATGAGATGATTACAATATTAGCTCCTTCAGTACATTGTTTTGTGAACGGCACATCTATCATCACACTACCAGTATTACTTTAGTACCGTGTATACCCTCCACAAACTGCAATACAGGCACGGATTCTTGTATGCATTTGATCATAGAGATGACAGATACAGTCTTGCGGTACATTCTGTCATGCCTGCTCGATCTGATCGCGCAAATCAGCAACAGTTGTAGGTGGACGTGGAGCAGTTGTCAGTTGTCGACCCATAGTGTCCCATACATGCTCGATAGATGACAAATCTGGGGAGCGTGCTGACCAGGGAAGTCGGGACACACCTTGCAGAGCACGTTCTGTTGCACGGACAGTATGTGGTCGGGCATTGTATTGCTGAAAGAGTACAGGACCCCCCTGTCTCAAGAAAGGCAGTAAAACCGGTTCTACACCTGTTGCACGTAAGGAGTGCTTGTCATTGTCCCATTCACAAACACAAAAGGTGAGCGAGAGTCTGCTAATGCTGCCCTCACAATACGCCGATCTTGGCGCACGTCCGAGCCACGAGGACGTCTAGAACCTTTTTTGCGGGTGTGGAATGGGCTGCTTCTGTCGCTATCAACGCCGCTACACCACAGATGTATCACGGTTAACGTGGTTGCCGATTCGACGAAAGGACCAACCAGCCTCTCTAATGCCACAATACGACCCCGTTCGAACTCTCATTTGACTGTATGGAGCACGATTGCGTCGTCGTGGCATGTTGTCTTGTTTGTGTTTACTGTGTGAGTCACTTTCATGCACATGCTGATCTTTGGCCTGTGCTAATTCACAACACAGACTCGGCACAGGTGGCGCAAATGTCTCTCTTTGGCCCTGCCATCTGTTGGCCGAAACTGTTACACAGTTAATCATCTACTTCACTATCATCAAAGAACCCAATACTGGAAGCACATCAATCTCCCTCATGTTTTACAGGGTGTTGCAATTTTATTTTCCGGCAGTGTATATACCAATGTATTTATATTTTTAAAATAGTGTTAATTAAAATTCAAAGTATATATAGGTATTAAAGGGAGAGAATTCTTATTTTTGTTAATAATTCAAGGCTCTAAAAATATGTTATAATAATACATCTATATAAGCTATTGGAATTTTGTATAATCTATATCTGTTTAACATTCTCAACTATAGGGTGTAATATGCAGTTCACTTGGAATTTTTTTTCCTGTATTTTTTTTTGATTAACGTTTAATCTAAGATGGCCATAATATGGTAGATCTCACGAAGCACAGGTCACGAAACACTATTCTAGATTATTATTCTGTTACTCAGAAAAGGTAAAGGAAGTCTTATTCCAGAGACCATGTGATGTCACAACATGATAGTCTTATTTTTTAAAAGTACAATCGATTTGGCAGTGCACTGCTAGTTTTTAACTTCTTTTTTTGCTTTCTCTGTAAATGCAATTTCTATACTTCCTAAATGTGCGAAGTATTTTTACAATTGGCTGTACTTGGTGTGTCGTCCGACACTGTAGACTGGTAAAATAAACAGAATGCGTAGTCACTCATTCGTCGGTGCAAATGGTCGGACTAGTCTCGGATGGTTTTTGTAGGCAGATTTTGGTGTTCTTTTTCATTCGGACAGCCGTTGTATTACTACACTTGTGTGACACGTGTAGGCCTTGTTAGGTTATTTTATGATAGATGCAGATGTATGGTAATTAGATTAATTCGTAGAAAGAAGAGAAATTAGAGATAAGAATGCCATCAGGTAAACCCACGCACACACGAGTTTTTCACTTGGACTCTGCTTTGTTCTGCTCAGTTTCTCTTACTACAAAATGGCTAAAATATGAAAGATTTAAGAAGGATTGTAAAAAGAACTATTTATAATAATAATAATAATAATAATAATAATAAAAACACACACACACACACACAGAAACCTAGGGTGAAAGAGAAATTGTTTGCCTCCCGTATACTGATAAATTGCCAAGGAAATTGAGCAGGATCATATTTAAATATGAGATAACAACAATTCACAAACCTCCAACAAAAATCAGAACTCTTACGGCTTGTAAAAGATAAATTAGGTCTCACACCCAGGGATTGGAAGAATACAGCAATCGCAAGAGGTAAATACACTACCAACTTAATTCCATTTGGATTTCCCTAGTTAGGAATCAACGACTCCTGTAGCAGGATCAACAAGAGATGGTCTCTGAAGGTTCTTACCTCATGAGGGAAAATGCAACCCCTACTTTGGTGCTAGTGTTACCAACCACGGTCACTTTGTTTTACACCATTAATTAAATTGGCATGATAGATGGACCGAAAAAAGCCTTGACACGTGAGTACCTTCTCGTGCTGCTTCCTCAATACCTACTTATCAAAGCAAATCTCGGGGCTAACAGATGAGAGGACAATTAATCAGCTATTCATAGTCTCCTATGTCTAGTCCAGACTCTGTCTGGTCTTCTCACGTTGCCTCCAAAGATCAGAACAATGTCTGATCTTGAAATGTGGATGATGTATGCATCATTTAGTTGATATTCGAGAACACATTTGTATCACGACCTAGAAAATAGTTCCTTCTCGTATTTGTGGTTCAGTGCATTTGGAAATAGAAAATATAATAGGAATCAAAATATGTCTTAGCCTATTATCATTGGATTGTTTCTAGTGGTTTTTTGATTGAAAGAGCGATTTGTGATTGATTAATGTTAACTCAGCTAGTTATTGTAGGTGTTCATTTTCTGCAGCTATATTCGAACTCATTCTACTTTACGTGATTACATTATGCATCTTTGCCGGTAAAGTGTGCATGAATATTTTATTCTGGGAAGCGTAATTCAGATGTATTTAAATAAGTTTGAGAAGTACATTTGTATTTAATGATTATAAATACTTAAAATATATAATTTTGTGTATTCCAGCTGACAAGGCAGCAGACCAATTGCCCCATATAATGCCTGACTATATGTTGGTGTTTGCTGTGCCTGTGTTGGCTCATGATCCAGAATTCACAGTGTACGATGACGTGGATCAGTTGCAGCGAATGCGACAATGTTTGTGGTTTATTCTGGAGCCTCTGATGATGAAGAACGACAACTACTGCTTCGGATTTTACAAAGCCCTCATTGACAAGATGAAGAACCACAAGGATGCTGTCAGAGGGGAAGATGACGTCATGAATCACGTAAGCCAATCCGTTGATACTCGTAATAGTTTGATTGATTGATTTATCCTACATTCGATACTCTCCCTCCACCGAGAATAGAACCTACGTCTGCATTCTAGAGATACTATTAAGTGGAGTATTTACGTGAGTCATAGTATCCAAAGTTGAAGCAGCGTTTGTTTTATTTTTTTAATGTATTTGATTTTAGTAATTAACTCTTTCACTGTTTAAGTCAACGAAAAGAAAATTTCTCTAACCAGCGAATGTCGACTATAGTCATTGTTTTAACATTTCTTTGTCCGTATCTTGGGCTTGTTGAGAGTAGTCGCCAAAGGTGTTCAGTGCGATTTTTTGAATTTTATTGTTTATCGAAAACAATAGAACACAAAAAATCGCAAACTGAATTTTCGAAAATGCCGAAAAAAGTGTTATTTTTAATTAGGAGATTATTTACTGATTTTCATTACCTAACATGAGAGGTATAGTATTTTTCGCATGAACTTTGAATTCGTCTTTCCTGTAGGGTATGCGTAAGTAACAGTATCATGCCTAAGTAACATGATGATAAAAACCTGACTCGAGTCAACTGTTGAATTATGTTCTAAAGTAAATTTCAAACGTTAAGCCATTTTTCTGTAGCAATACAAGTAACATGGTTTTCGGTGTAGAGAAAAAAGAAAAACCTCTCCTACTCCACTTATAAACATGCATTCACTTATCAATATTTCACTAATACTTGACAGTATGGCATAACATAGTCATTTGTCCTCCGGGAAAAAATCCAGAAGTAGTTGTTTTTACTTTATATATATAATATAAATGAGGAGTAAAATAATGTGGAATGATGTTCACTTTCCTTAGGACTATGGACTGTGAAAATGTATTACTGACAGGTAGCCGCGACATTACTGGGCCCCGTGTAGGTATGCTACCAACAATCACTAACTCATTCACCAGACCAATCGTCACCGGAAAATGGAACTCAAACTTAGCCCAAAGAAGATGGTCCGAGAGTATGTTCCATCACAACTCGAAGTTTGGCATCCAGGCCTGCAGTCTGTTATCCGCAACCCGTCGTGAGAAAGGTTGCAAACCACAAACTACCAACACAGGATGGTAGCCTCCCAGCTGAGTTGGCAATGATGACTACTGAAACTGAAAATTTGTGTGTAATCGGCCCTACCAGAAAAAAAAATCTACAATAACTTTCAAAACAGAATTTTAGCGCAACGGAAAGTAAAAAAATGGAGGAATGCTGTGACCCCTGACTTGGAAATTTGTAAGTCTTAGTAATATCGTGTGTTTGATATTGGAGTTCTGGTTATCTGACTTCCACTAAACTCCATCGGGTTTAAGCTTTTGGTTTCAAAGCAAGGATCTGCCTCCGGTTTCTCTCTTAAGATACGAATTAAAAGCCAGCACTAGTTCTGGCCCCAAAGTAAGATAATTGAACTCGTTATCTTAAGTTTTTATATGGCTGCCAAACACTTCTTATACATGAACTAGCCACCGACTTCTTCCTGGTTGTGAGTGTCGATGTCAGGTTGCGAGCTAAGAAGTTTAGATCGTTTACAACAACTAAGTAATGTAAAGTTCTGTTTTTGAAAAAAGGTAACAAAGCAGTAGAAGAAGAAAAGTGAAATGTTTCTGCCGTTTATTGCAATCTGTCTGTACACAAGAAATACATGAATTTATGTCTTTCGATGATGTCTGATATCGTAAACAGACTGTTATGTCCTGTGTTGTCTTCCGGGTGTAACGACTAGGCTTATGTTGACGATTTCTTAGAATCGAATCAGGACAGCTCTCAATCCCACTACGTTATTTCTACTCAGTTATAAAATGTGCTCTGCTCGCACAGTTCGTCGTATTGTTCTTTGCTAATTTTCCATACATTTTAAGATTATTTTTTTTCTTTTGAGATAAATATGATCATTCAAAGAATTAAATAAACACGGAGAACGACTGAGAGTTCGTTCATTTAAAACTCAATAATGTTCTGTTGCTAAGAAGAAGAAGAAGAGTAAAAAGCAAAAACGTAATTTTATAAATTTATGTTAATTTTTAGCATTAATTTTCTTTATAGAGCTAACTATTAAAGTTAACTGTTAAGAGTTAACTATTAAAGTTGCAGTTAGTCTTAAGAGAAATGAGCTCTGTTCTGCAGTAAGAAAACCATATAATTCTATTTTTTTTTTTTTACTTATTTAGAAATTGTGGGCCGTTTGTGATCTTGCCATGGGCCTCATCATGTCTAAAACTATCAATTTTGAAATGAAGGAATTCCCTTCGGAACCCAGGATCCCACCAATGTACTTCAAACGACATGAAGACCCAATGTTTGTCAATAGCAAGACGTACCTTCCGGCAGAATTCCAATACACAACACCAAAGAAATCGGGTATTACTATTGCTGTTGTTGGTGTAGATAAAAACCCTGTTCCAAAGCGTACCCGAGTGCGAGGCAGAGGATCCAGTATTGACAGCGAAAGAGTAAGTATTTTTACTAGTACTTTATTGTTTTACTTTGGATAATAAAAAAATAAATAAAAAATATTCAAAAAGTGGTAAGTGCATTGCGCTTGAGTATTGAATATTTTGTAGACATAGTTTTTAAGAAAGAAAAAAGTCAGAACGAAAGCACTTCTGTGGTAAAGAAATTGTGTATAAATATGTAACATTTACCTTCGGGTAGAAGTTTTCGGAAAGAAGATATTTCTTAAGTATAATGCTACGGCTTGCACGAACTTCGTAACTAAAAAGAGAAATGATTGTTATAAAAATTAACCAGTTTTGTGAGTGACAGTGAACCTAGCCAGCACTTACAACCTATTTTCATATCCATTATCATCCTATCTTCGTGGCTACTAGTATATCTTTTCCTGAGGCTTCCCAACTAAAGTTGTGCTACTTACGTGAGCGAGCTGTTTATCGTCTGATATCCGGAGGCTCGTACGTATTCTGAAATTACTTGTTATGCAGCTTCCGCCAGACCTCTATTCGTTTGCTTTTTTCTATCAAACATTTTCCCAGTACCTATTCTCAAATCGTTTTTTGCTTGTTAGCCCAGTCTCGTATCCAGTTTATTATGACGGGAAATCACACGTTGTCCGATAAATCTATTCGATAATATAATTGCGATGATAGGTTTCCTTCAGAACATTATCGTGTTTTTCCTGTGTTCAATATATTATTTATTCCTTCGTTTGTTGCCATTACGACTAAATGTTCAAATTTGTTCATATTCTCTAGATTACTCTGTTGATTGTAGTCACCGTGTACTTTGTCTTCCTTATAACTACTTAGAGACTGTTTTCTTTCAAGAAAATACGACGAGCCGCACATACATACTGTAGAGTAATCCAAGTTTAGTAGTGATTGCAGATAATAAAATTTTGATTTTGTCAGTCTTTCACTATCGTGCGCAATTGTCGACTTTTCTTTAGTCTTCTTTCCAGAACTGTCTCCATAAAAATTCCTTATTGCAAGTTGAATACATTTTTTTATTTTTGCGTTTATTCCGCAATATTACCTCGGAAAAGCTGAGAACTATCCTTAGGAAAAGGTTTTACCATCATCATTTGCTGCTGTTGTAAAGTCAGTAGAGGAATGTGTATTGACCTGTGGGAAGTACTGGGTTAAATTTTAAAAATGAAAATCATATATTTCTCAACGAATGGTATAAAATACCATAATCCAATATTGATTGATTGATATACATTAACGTTCCTTCTTCCTATATAAGGCGAAACCTATTGTTCAAAATGGGGTCTGAACAACTGTATTGGGTTCGATTCCCCCACCAGAAACCAAATCTGGAGCCGTGCATCAAAGACACGCGCGCTAGCCACTAGATCAATCCAATGGACCTCTTGTACTATTCTTAACTTAAAATCCCGATATATCTTGGGGTTTTAAGTTTTATGAAAATTTAAAATTGAAATATAAGGCATCGTGAAGTATTTTTTAAATTTTATTTGAGCAACGGACTTATACGTTTGGTCGTCTGGTGCAGCTGTTCACGGTCATAGACGGAAGGTAGCGTAAAATGCATAGATTGATTATTTTGTAGCTTAGCGTCACATCGATAATGTCACCAATAAAATTTTATTATTATTATTATTATTATTATTATTATTAATATTAATAATAATAATAATAATAATAATAATAATAATAATAATAATAATAATAACTTTTTCCGATATGTGTAAAATAAATCGTAAGTGAAGAGGTTTAATTTTACTTTTCATCGTGCGTATCTTATCAGACGATTAATAAAATCGCGCATATTGTGTTTTTTTTTGTGATAATGTTTTCACTGTATGCTGCTCCACCATATTGTAAGAAGCTATTCGTTATACTATAGTTAATGTGTTAAATATATTCTAAGAATCAATTAGATAAACTCTGTAAGTTGTCTCGTCGTACTTCTTTTCTCACTGTGGGAGCAGTGTTGATGTTTGCATAATCAGCCTAATCGAAATTTCTGAAAGACCACTTCAGGTATTCATTTTCTGTCTTGCGTTTGCGTGTCATTATATTTAGTATTCGGTGAGTTTTCGATAAATTTAAGCACGAATATATATTGTAAGGAGGGGTAATTGGAAATAACGTTGTAGGGATTAATTAAATATAATTCCTCTTAATATAAAATCTGTTATATGTTATTTATAACAAACCCTTCGTTTACTCCACATGCAGACTGAAGAAGGAATTGCTATTGACGCAGAGGTAACCTCTCTCAGTATTTCTCTCTCTCTCTTTGTCTCTGTTTGATGAAAACATTTCCAGCATGTTAGTGTTCTTTCTTGTATACAGTTAAAATTTTTATTTATTTATTTTTTTTTAATAAATTTTTGAATGAATGTGTGCATGTTCTAATATTATTTACAAGTTGTAACAAAATGCGAGGACCAAAGGCAACATAATGAAATATCGTGCGTAGTACGTTATCCAAGCAGTTGTCTCTGCCACATGTGGATTCATGACTATATATTGCCAACATTTGTTAATTGCTACCAACCTTCCTGTCGTTTGCGCTCACTAATTTTGAAGGGCCTGCTGGGACGTGTAGATTTCAGCGGGAAATGACTGTTCTAAAGGATATCAAATGTTAGGTATGAGTATTTAGTAATTGGCATGCACTGCAACAACGGTTGTTAAATTTCAAACTTCTGTATTGAGGATCAAAATATTTGGTGATGAGCTAGTTGTTTTGTGCCATTTTTGTCTCTGTAAATCAGTACTAACATTCGGAAATCGTAGCCACAATGTTAATGTAAAAATTATAGAGATATAATTCTGTTTTTATTGTTAAACCACCAACAATAGTACATTCATTCCTGTTGAATTTCCTATGGTTCTGGCTGTTAAATTCATCGTAGCTTAAATAGTGGGCGTAATTTCGCGTTCGAATCTCGGTGCTGGTGCAGACTCGGTTTTGATCCAGAATTGTGTGGCATATCGAAGGTACCGGTAAGTGAGAAGGTAGGGAAGATTGGACTATAAAGCAAAAAACGACGTTGAAAATCGATACTTTAAGTATCCATCATCCACTTCAACATGCGTCATCAGGCCTTTCACATATCTTAGCTGCAGTACCAGAGAGCTTAAGTTTAGATTTTCGACTCGGTCTTAACCCTTGGAATGGGAAACACCAGATCGAATCTTTTTTCACCTGTGTATATTTCTCGTGGTAAATTACATTGTTTTCCAGCGTTTTACACGAATCAGTGAAGATAGACATGCAATTGGATATTCAACAGCGACATTAAGATGATGCTTTCACTCGGAATATAAGTCTGAACTATGCTATACATAAGTATCGAAAGTCCTATAGAACGATTTCTGTCTGTGTGAGAGCAAAAGCGGTCCCTTGGAATGGATTCAGGATGCATCTACTCCGTTAATCACTATTCATACCGGAAGTAGGGTTTTATCATGGACATACACCGGTGTGTGTTTTTTTCTGGAGTTCTCCCGTTTCCTTCAGTTTCATCATTCCATCATTATCATCATCTTTCTTATCCTCGGGCAAAACAAAAGAACAAAAGTAGTAAAAAATAATAATTTCCAGTTTCAACATTGATCGCCATAGACAAATACGGATCGTTAGAGTCGATTCAGCGTCTCAAGAAAAGATACGATCATCATCCACATATATCTACTAAAACCGGAAATGTTCACTTCCGGTTTCACTATTTTCATAGACCAAAAACGGAGAGAGATAGCAGGAAATAGCTTTTTGATATGGCTTCAGTGTCCCTGTCCCAAGACTAAGTCTCATCTGCAGCTTTGAATTTCTATTCAAAACGGAAGTGTTGGAAAAAGACGAGTTCAAGTTTCAAGTGTAAAAACAGTAGTGGATAGCTAGAAACAGTTTCTTGATATGAATTCAATATCGCAAGAATGAGTTCTATGTCTGATCATCTCTTCTGTTACAATCAAAAGTTATACTAGCCTACTCCCTGTTTCAGTCTTGAATTCGCTTGGTTTGGAAGTCTTAAAGTAGGTTCAGAAGTAGAAAGAAACTCACTTGTTATGACAAATATGCATGGGTCAAAATGACTCTTGGTTTCGTGACTGGAAATGATCTTTTTAATAATAATAATTTGTTTGTACTTAACACCCGAAGGCAATTACAAAGCACAAATTGTTAATTTTATAATGGTGCAGAATGTGCTACATGTAAAGTAATTCTAACAACTAACCATTACTCATGTTTTGTTCACGTACAGTCAATAAGTACCAGATATAATAACAATCTTTACACTTTATTAAGTAACATTTGGACGCATTTTTGTTTAAATATTGAGCATTTTAATTGAAATATGTCATTGACGTTGCAAGGCGTAAATGAAGTTTTAAAACTCATGTCTATTATTATTATTGCTTTGATTATGTAAAGAATTGTTTCTCGAAGTTCATTCTCGCTGTGTCTTTTCTGTAATGAATGGATGTGTCTTCAAATTCCTGTTGCTTCGTACTGTCTGGATGTACTCAACTCATGGCCATAATATTGGATTTTCGGTATAATAATAATAATAATAATAATAATAATAATAATAATAATATGATGTTGGTGCCGTTTGTGGCCAACATTTCAATCATTTGAAAGTTTACATCAAATAGCATCGATGTTAACATGCAGTCATTTCTTAAGTTATAATACACTTCTGTATTATAATTCAAATTGTGTCAAGGCACATAGTATGTGAAGATACTGGTTTGGAATGTTTTTATCACGTCACGTAATTCCACAATCAGAAGTCAGGAGATTTTAGAGACGATTCAGTTGTTTGATTTCAGTGAATACATTGTCTATATCGTGCTTCACCATTCTGTGTCCCAACTTTCCGTGGTTTAATACATCGCAATGAATTTGGCCAGGATTGTACGACGAAAATAATAATAATTGCAAGGTCAATTAGTGCTGAAATATGAACTACTATGCATTCAAAAAAATGGATCAAACTCAATAATCGCGCTTACAAGATGATACGTCTGTGACATTTTGAGTACCCAGAAGTTTCTCGCCGGCTAGTAACCGTAACTCAGATTTGAATCACCGCCATCTGCTACATAATATAAGAATGTATTCGGGCATTAGATTACAACACAATAATCAATATTTTTCGAACAAAATTATATACCTATTATCTAGACAGAAGAGAAAGGTCAAAAACAACGTAGAGTAAACATTAAGTGATTGGTTAGACATAAGAATAATCTTGAAAACATACTGTAACAGTTTTGTATTATCGGGCATAATGTTACTTAGGACATTGACATTTTCGACAACACCATAACTTTCAGTTATAGTTAGATCTCAGTATTTTCTGTGTTCCTGTGAATAACCGATTATGAAGTTTTGCCTTGCGTTGATATTTTTTTCTTGTTGTTTTTATAAATGATACACTTTGTTTTTGCTCGACATATATTGACTATTTGTTGTAATGTTTGGTGGAAAATGATTGAGGCAAGCAACAGTCTATTCTATTTTGACATTGACTTTCCCATGCTTTCAATATTTCTCAGGCATTTGATTTGCTGTACGTGTAAATGAACAGAAAATTTAGGATTGAATTCGTTATAAAGTAATAATTTTAAAAAGTTTAATGTTTTTAGTAATGATGATAACTGCATGTATTCTTCTTAAGATAATGGATGCTTTTTGTGTAGCAAAGTAATATCAAAAATAGTGAAATTAATTATTTAGGTTAGAAGTGAATATAAACATTGTAATATTAATAACTAAAATCCATTTTTAAAAAGTCGTTAATATGTTTCTTGGATTGTACATTTTTTAAAATACTAGAAACATTGGTATTTGTCTTAATTTAGTTCATTCTAATATGCTAGTGTTTTGCAGAACGAAAAAGTCGGCGTAAACAATTATGTTATTTTATGGGTGACATTCCTATGGTCAGTACTAGCATGTTTTATCGTTATTTCTTTTAAAACTTCCTTAAATTCTGCGCCGTTTCTTTTCCTTTTCTTTTTTTCTTTTCTTTCCTTTTTTTTCTTTTCAATACTCGATCTATTAGTTAAATTATGCGGGCATTTTCATGGTTTTGAAACTACTGGAGTTTTAGTTTTATTTTACAGCGTTTTTTACGGTCTCTGAAGCACTACAATTGTTTGTTTAGTTCTATAGAGGTCTGCAAGGGCCGGAATTTTTAGCCCTGCCCAGCCCAGCCCGTGAATTTATAATATGAGGCCCGATCCCAGTCCGAAATATGTTTAGCCTTTAGGCTCAAGCCCTTGTGATAATCAAATGAGCCCGAAATAATCCCGAATTACAGAACCTTCATAATTATTGCAAAATTGTATTTTTATTTGCAACAATTAGCGGTTTAATTTTGGAGTTTATTAATGCACCGCGTATTTTTTCACTAATACATATTCTCCTTTTTGTAATTTTGTAATATTTTCGACATCTATTGCGTTGCGATTTAGTGTCCGCAACGTTTGATTTCTCATTTTACAAAATGGAAATACTATATTTTTCGGAGAATTTGTGAAAGAAATGCTTTCGATTTCAGCAAATAATAATAAAGAACTAAAATATAAACTAATGTTGCCTTGAAGAATAAATAAATAAATAAAAACTTGTTCTGAATGCTTTTGTTCCTTTAACTCAGTGTAAGAAACAGTACTTTCACTCACAGATAAGCTAAGCATATTTATTTCTGTTACTTTTAGTTTTTCTCTCCACTACACAGTTAGTTTTTCTCTCAATTGCAACATGTTAGATTTTTAGTATGGGCGTCTCAAGCTACAAATTTAGATGTGGTTTAAAAATTATCCAGAAAGAACTGTCCGATAAATATCGTTGTACAGTATATTTGCAAAGTTAGGTCCGAAAAGTTCCAAGGAATGCGGTTGTATATTTAAATATTTACGGCCTGTGCCCGGCCCGAAGTGATCTATGCTGTGTAGGCCCTAGCCCTTCCTAATCCCCAAGGTCAGCTCGAGCACGTGCAGACCTCTTTAAGTTCAATGTATTTTATTTTTTAAAAAAAATACTGTAGCTTTTACTTCTATCCTATACATTATTTTCACTGTTTTCTTTCTTTCTTAGAATACTTGATGGATTACTTGCAATTTACAGTTTATTTTATCTTTTCAAAGTTCTCGTTCTGTTGAAATCTACAGTACATTTTAACATTTTTTTGCGTTGTACAGTCACGAAAGAAAGTATTCTTCAGTTGAAAATGTTTCTTTTCCTAATAACTCAACAATACATTAACCTATTAGAATTCTGACTTTGGCAAGTTGTCAAGTTATAACTATCCAAAGAATAACAACAAAAAGATCCAAGTTAATTCATTTGTTCTCGAGCTGTTGGCAAAAGAAAATTTGTGAACTGGCAAATACTTTCTTTTTTGTGTGTACAATGTTTTAATTTTTTTCTTTTTCAAAATATTCACTGTTCTATTCTACAGTATACACTATTTTATTATTTTTATTTGAAATACTCGAACTGTTGAATTTCACAATATATTTTCTCATTTTTCGAACTGCCCAGGCTGTTAGTTAAATTGTGGCGTGTAGTATAATTTTTCGAAATACGTAATTAGTTCGTTGAATTCGGTTCTGTATTTTAACGTTTCCTGAAATTCTCAGGCTGTTAGTTGAATTCCACTGGATATTTTCACATATTTCAAAATACTGGATCCATTAGTTGAATTTATAGTGCATTTTCGTTTTTCGAATTACACGATTTATTGAATTCTATAGCATACATTTTTCGATACAGCTGTTAGTTGCATACTTCAGTGTATTTTCACGTTTTCTGATCCACTCATGTTGTTGGTTGAATTTTATTTATTTATTTATTTATTTTTAAATACTCGAGGTGTTAGCTGTTTAATATAGCATATTTTAATATATGGAAATAATCAAGCTATTGAATTGTACAGCGTTGCCAATACTTTTCAAAATATTCTATTTCGTAGTTGAAATATACAGCGTATTTTCATACTTTTCTTCAAGATACTCGAGCTGTTAGATTAATTTTCGAGCATATTTTCACGTTTTTCTAAATACTGTAGCTGTAATTTGAATCTTACATCATATTTTTCGATATAGTGGAACGATTACTTCATCGTTTTCACATTTTTCGAACTATTCAAGTTGTCAGTTGAATTTCGGAACCTATTTGCAGTTTTTGTTTGTTTGTTTTAAATATATAAATAATGCTCGAGGTAGGTGGATGTACCGGTTATAGCTACTTTAAGGACTTCATTTTCGTTACCCTTTTTTTGTAAAAGATATTTCCATATTTCCATTATTTATGATGGAAACTTCTAATTTGAAAATGTATACTTCTAATTTCTTCAAAATGTATACTTCTAATTTGAACTCGTATGAACATATTTATCGTATTAAATCGTTAACTATTGTCTTTAGAAGGTGCTAAGCAAGCATTTTTAAAAAATAATACACATTTCACTACTTTTGGTCATTCTGTTACTGCTTATGGGCACTCTTTTTTCCACTTATGGCCACTCAAAATACATATAAAAAAATCAACTTCCAAATTAAGGTTTATTAAGGAAAAAGATATCAAAGATCATTTACTTATACATGAAATTAGCCTGGATATAGGGCTTTTCCCTGCTTGTGTCTGAATGCTAAAGTTAGACCTATACATAACGCTGTTTGTGGTGTTTGATTCATCAACTCTCCAAGTTTGTCTACCCTGCAGTTGGCAGCCCTGCTTGACCTTGAGACGGCACCAGTGCTGTTTTTTTTTTTTTTTTCTTTCTTTGTTTCCTCAGTCCAGTCCAGGCAGGCGTGCAGTGCAGAGCAACTCAGCAACAATGTGTACTCCTCAATAGAAAGCGCAGTGTGTTATTTGGCTTGTTAAAACTGAGTCAGTTATAACAGTGCAACGTAATTGTAGACGTCAGTATGGTGGTAAACCACCTACAGCAAGAACTATCAGTCATTGGCTAAAGTCTTTCAAGGAAACCGCTAGTGTTTTAAAAGCAAAATCAAAATCTGAAGTCTACCAACATTAAACAAAACTTGAAGGAATTTTCTTTCATAATATGTACTCATTGATGTAAGCTTTCATTCATTTCCAAATTAAATTTATACTTAAAACTAGGAAGTTCTTTTTCAAACACCCTGTATAGGCTGCGTTACAAAATTATTTATCCTTAACATTTAAATATGTACATTTTATGTATAGTTTGCAGTATACCTATAATAAGATGTAGCGGACTAGAACAATATCAATGTTGCAGTTCTTTTAAGTGTCTTTACAGCTCCAGGAGACACATTCTTAATGATTACAAACTGTGCTTTCTTTTGAGTTCACACAAGCGCCTTCGCGACTAAGCGGTTAGCGTACGCGCCTTTGACGTGGGAGACCCGGGTTCAATTTCCGCCGGGAGTTCATGTGGTTTGGATTCTACATTGATCAGTAGGTCTACCTCTTATGTAGTCTCTCTGCTGAAACGGACGCTAAACTTAAGGTCAACTCAATTAACTCTTTGAGTGAACACATTTGAAATATTAAATATCATACTCAAAATTTGATATTTTGTTCAATATTACACCAACGTACTTGTACTCTGTCACACGGAGAGATTTCATTAAGTTTACATATAGGCTAACACAGTATTTATTTTATACCGAGTGTAGTAGGCTAGGACTGTTGTATTTCGTTTCGTTGTATGATTAGGTAGGGTTAAGATTATTTTTTTGATACATCAAAATATGTTTTGTTTTGTAATTTAAAGTTAACTTAATATTTAGGACTACACATGGATTTGACTATTTAGGCTTACAGCAAAAATGTGTTGTAATGTCAATAAAACACTGTTTTTGTTATTTCTATTAATAAATAATCAAATTACTATTACAACTGCAAAGGTGACCAGGAGCAGTAACAAGTATGGAACCACTTATGGCTACCTACTGGCCATAATTGGTTACTCATGGAATATCCCGACCCACTAATGGCCATTGCATTTATTTGTTGTGTTTTGAGGTTCTGGCAGTTACAATAGCATTATAAAGGAAATATAGACTTTTTTCTTACCAGGGAACGAAGTTTCTAGGCCACCAGATAATTTTTTTTTTTTTTTTTTTTTTTTTTTGTAAAACTCAAAACTTACAAGAAATTAGAGAATTCTGTGCATAACAACACACAAAATGTAACAGCATATCCATATTCATTAGATTCACAATGCCCACTGACTGAATTTGTTGCTTAAGTTCTATTGTTTTCTAGCATGAAGCTTAATAAAGGACTAATAATATGAAAGTGGCCATAAGGGGTATGTTGGCCATAAACGGTACCCTCCAGTCTATTACATTGTACGCATATTTGCATAGTTTTAAGAATATTCGACGTTTTGTTTTGATTTCTGCAGCTGTTTTCCATTTTCCAGTAGACCTCGTAAGATGAATTCTGCAGCATATTTTCACATATTTCAAAATGCTCAATCTATTACTTTACTTCTATAAGCAGCTTCTACAGGCATTTTCTCATGTTTCAAAATACCAAGCTTTTAGTTGAATTCCAAAACGTTTTTTGTAAGTTTTCTTTAATACTTGAGATGCTGTATGCATCTTTTCCTTTTCAGAATATTCGAGATGTTAGAAACAACATATTTAGCTGTTATTTGTAATTTTTGCAACTTTTTTTTTTTTTTCACATTTTGAAAATATTAGCTATTGTAGGGTTAGTTTCTCGTAGGTTTTTTTAAAATTCAGAGTATTGGAATATCCATTTTGTAACGTGGTTAATGCAACTTCATTTGTAATTGTTCAGGTACAGAGAGAATGAAGTAAACTACAGAAGAGGTTATCATGCTCCTGAATAATCCTTCGAAATACAAAAGGTTCTCTGCATTTCAGTTATTTAATACAATTGACAGAAAAAGTTCACATTGTCATATGATGTAGGTACTTGTGCCTTTTTATCATTGACCTAGTATAATGGTGACGCACAACAAGTACAAAGACTTTTAAGAAATCATGACAACAGACGTTGGATAAAAGAATACATAATCGTGCTTAATCTAGTAACCTTTTAATATAATACCTTGATGTAAACTTTACATAACATCTATGTAACACAGGGCCAGGGTGTCCCAGTATGAGTCAGCGAAAAATCTTTACTCAGGACTGGGAATATATTAAGAATGTTGTTTATAATTAGATTGCAGGTGGTATCATCCAATACTTTAAATCTGCTGGACATTCTGAAAAAGCATATCGATTAGGGGACAGAGACCAACTTTTTTAAAATTTTGGTTTTAAAGTCAGGAAAACAAAATGTTTTTTCTCGATAGTGAAAGCAACTTTAAAAATCAGTCAACACAACAATATAGAATAATAGGTTACAGATGCATTAGATTATATCAAGGTATGTTGAGTCATGATTAATGGTAAGGTTCTGAACTCTAAAATCAATTGATCTTGAATCCCTTAATTTAGACAAAATGTAGCGCCTCCAGAGCTTCCAAACTGAGTGCGTATGTTCAAGAATAAGTTTTCGACAAACGGGCACCGATTTTAATTTCATATAATATTTTCTGGTGTTTCTACATAAATTTCATGAGGGGATCTAACAGTAGTCTTCGAAGTTAGACCATGAAAGTTCTCAGTAGCTGATAGTGTATGATAACGCATAACTTCCACATAGGTGCACTAAATTTTGTTGACTTTTTGTTTGAAAAACTCTGTTCTTGCGGTGTTTTCATATAAATTTCATTAGGATCTGATGATAATCATCGGAGCTATACCATAAAACTTCTCAACGGTCGATAGTATTAATATCGTAATTAACCGACCTCATTGTGTGCATGGTCACTCATAACTTCAACTTAAATGTACTGATTTTGATAATCCTTTTCTTACTTTCAAAGGGGATACTTTTTCACAGGTTCCGTATCAATTTTATCAGCATTTAATAGGAATTGGATCGTGAAACTCCTCCTACCTTCAGTTTAGGTGTCTAACTAAACTAATAGGGTTATGAAAAAATAAGGGGGGGGGGGGATTAAACTTTTGTTAGGGAAAACAGTTTACAAAAATCAGTTGAAACCCTGATGTAGCTCTGCGCCTTTTGACAGTCTTATGAGAAAATAAACAATAATTCAGTGATGAGAAAAGCATGACATACAAAATTACTTTCATTGTATGATCATGTTAATTTTGGTAAAAATCTGGCAGTATTTAATTGGGGGGAAAAATTCATAAAATGGGCGGCAAAGAGAGGCAATTATGCGGTAATTTCAAAAATCATGATCGCTAGACATCCTGTATCCAGCTCAGATACAATTATGCACCCCACCATCTCAGATTTTCAAGAAATTTTGTGTATAGCAACCATAAAGAATATAAGAACCCATATTTCTTCTGTTTTTTCAATATTACGTCTTGTTAATTTTTTTAAAGTTTAGTGAGGTTATTGTGTTCAAAGATTTTGTGAACGAAGCTGTAAAAGAACGAATCAGTCTCACTTGAATTAAGCAGTAGGAGACAATGATTATAGCAAAATTATTGAATTCATCTTACTGGAAATTTTATGAGAATTTCGAAAATGTAACGTAAAACAAAATGAATGAAACATTTGTCAAAATGGTGATAGGTTTTAAAAAATGATATACATTCGTTTAGAAAGTTGTTATATCTTTTTATTTATTTATTTATTATTATTATCAAGAAGTAGGATATTGAGGCAGATATCAGTTAAGGAGTGTAGAATTTTTTATTATGGGATTGAAAGTATCGTGGGCATAGTGTACAAAGTAGCTCAAAAGTCCCAGGATAGTTTTCTTTCTCTGAAACAAGGAGTTTTCGGCCTTTCGAGTTCACTATTGTACCTATGATAGGGGTCCTATGTTTGAGGGTATTTCCGGTTCATAGCCGTCACATTGTATCGAAGTCAATTTTTGCTAGTGAAAAGGGTGTCATTTGAGGTATCAAATAGTACTGAAGAAAAATCTAGTGGGGTTTTCAAAATGGGAAAAGAACCCTTCATTTTCTAAAGGCATTCTGTTCATGGATAACGCTTTTTTTAAAAAAAATTTTGTTTTCTTCAGTGGAGAGGTTAACATTGTGAGCTAGTGGTCTACTTTGCCACGCTTAGTTGCATGCATGGAGAGCATGCCCGCGACCGTTCGGTCTATTTAATGGACGGGTTCCGCAAGAAAGTAATGCACCTCGCCCGTAGTTCCACAATATACGCTATTATTGCTCATGCACAAGGTGCACCGTCAAGATTTGTCCCTTAACCTTGACACCTAAGTGTGTAACCCCCATTCTCTGAGGGAGTGGGATACGCCCACTGCGCGGCCAGACCGAAGTCCTGAGTGCCTACCAGTAACCTACTGGTTGAGGCAGACTGCTAGCGAGTCAGTCCTACCATGCTCTGCAGGCATGGCGCCCGAGCTTATAAGGCAAGCTCACCTCCCGCCCGTGTTCACCGTTACCCAGATTCCTGGGATTGGCTCCCACAAGCTACCGAATCCCACGGTATGACCACAGCCCGGCAGAGTCCAACCCAATTCCGGGGCCCCAGGCAATGCCCGAGGGGGCTTGTTCAATCCCGGCCCTGCCTACCTCTATCGTTCAACTGGCAACCGCCTTGTCGTGTAGAGGTACCACGCACACGTCGAGATACTCCCGTATCTCATCCCGGACCCAATGGTACGTGTTGAGTCACCATTTGAGTTTGGTGCCGGACCATATCCCACTGTCTTTCCTCCCTTTGGCAGAATCAGAACCGTTACCCAGATTCCTGGGATTGGCCCCTCCCCCACCTCCGTTTGGTCCCACTGCAGTCAGGAATCCAACACTCCCCTCCTGGTAGGGTCGTCCGAACAATACGGGACTACCTCTTCTTACGAGAGAAGTGAACCGTACATTACCAGACCCAATGGCTGATGTAGACTGTCTACCTTTAAAGACAATGGCCATTTGGGAGCGGCGGCTCCCCTGGTAGGGTCGTGGCTCCTGCACCCAGCACACACTACTGGGACGAAGGAGGGACCCACTTCCTCAGCATTCCTGAGGTACGAGTATGCGTTAGGATACTAAGTATCCCATCCCGGACCCAAAAGAACGCATTACACTCTCTTTGAGGGCAGTGCCCTCCCGGTAGGGCGTTGGATCCGCCCACCCAGGGCACACCAACTACCCACTCTTTTTAGCGTGTTGGGGTACCACGCAGCCTTATCTCCCGGACCCAAGGGCACGGCTTAGTTGCCCATTTCGGGGGATACCCGAGGGCTCACCCCCGCCGGTAGGTGCGGCAGCCGAAGCTTCTTACCCCACTGAGGACGTGATGGTGTCACACGTACTCTCCCAGATCCAATGGCACGAGTTAGTCGCCCATTTCAGAGGATGCCCCCCGAAGTCTCACCTCTGCCGGTAGGTTGTTGACACCGCGTGTTCACCCACTACCATATGGCAGTTAAAGTACCGGTAGTGAGTCCGGACACCAGTGCCACCCTATCTCCCCCTGAAGGGTGCCGAGCCACCACAAGGCATGTGACCCGGGAAATACACAGGGGGTTCCTTCCCCTTTCTCAGCACGGGCTTGGGACCGGCCATTGCGGGGTTGGAGAGGTTGAAGAGGTTAACAGTCAAAATCAGGTATTTTGAGTGACAGTAACCTTCACTGAGCGGATACCTCCAAGGAGATTACTTTAGACCAGCTATGTGCAACAGCCGGCCCTCGAGTCAGTTGCGGCCCACTGAACTCTTTTATCCGGCTTTCCTGGTCCGTTATTGGAAATGTATTTTTTCGTAACCTCTTAACTTGAATTGAGCTTTTTTTTTCTAAATAACTGCTGTCCACCTTAAAAAATATCCTTCGCGTTGGAACATCCAGTTTACCACCGAACACTGAGAGATTAGTTCAAAACATGAAGGATCAAGTTTCTCACTATAATAGTAAGTAAATAGAATTATCTGCGTTTGTTTAGTAAGTAAACATTTTGGTTACCGTTAATAGCAGTTTTCTGTTCCTGTGGTGTTACTATACGAGGAACAAGTTCTACTACTTAGTTCTTGTGAAAGTGTCATACATTGTCTCGTACAGCCCTCGACACAGTAAGGCTTTTGTGATTAGCTCACCCTCTGTTCGAACTTGTACATGCCCGCTTTAGACAAATTCTTACTGGATCGATACTCAGATATACCTTCAATGGTAAACAATATTTGGAAACGCAGCTTGAGACACTACTTCTAAGGGAATGGTGCTCCATCACATTTGATATCGGGATTCGTAAGTAGTTCAATATTCAGATCCTTTGTATTGGTAATGGGCAACGGGATACAGTAGTGTTCACCTTTTTTGTCTGTTGCCACTTTATAGCAATGGTTGAGATTGAGTTTCTGTTTTTCGTTCTTATGCAGCATCAAGAGTGAAGACCTAAACCTACGATTAACATGTGCTCCGAATGACGACCGGAGTGATCACAGGGTAGGCCGTTGCCCATAATATTTTCTCGCTTCCAAGAAAACTGGATTTTTACACCATTTCTACATTATAACATTTTGGTTGAAAAATTCGGAATAGGCACTATCTTCAGCAACAATTGCCTGTGACATTTCCCGAGTAACGTGACTCGATAGGCCAAACGTCAGCATACGAACAACACATCCTGTACGCCAAGAAAACAATAGATCAAGTTTGTTGAGTATCAGTGCTCGTATGTAGAATCTTGTGGATTCAGGGAAACTTAGTAATGGTATTTGATACTCCACATAACTCTGAATCAGATTAGATCCAATATGACAACTATGAACAGGAATTACTTTCAAACAAAGACCTTTATCTCGATATACAACGGTGAGCTGAAAATGGCCATAACCTCCTCTGTTTGGGAGAAAGGAATAGTCACTCTGTACAGTATGTTCTTTGTAGGATACTAATAGTAAATACCCAACGATATTTTAACCCCTTGATAGGAAATGTGTGTTCTTTCAAGTGATGTCTACATCAGTGGCCAACCTCTTGACAGAAAAGTATATGGCGATTGTGGTAAATGAATGTCTGTATACGATTTATAAATCAGCGATCCTGAATTCTGATAGATATTTCATGGATTAAAAGAAACATTAACGTAATTTTCGAAATCATCAAATTTTAGGTAAATAGGGCGAATTCCAATACTTTTGTACCAGTCACGACATTGTGCTGCTTAATTGAAGTGAGTGATAAATGTCATACCGTTCTATCACTACATTGTTTACAAAATCTTCGAGCACAATCTTTTGGAGGTTGTAAAAAAATATCCAGAACTAATATGAAGGGTAAGGATAAAAAAGAAGGAATGTCACAAAACTATAGTTTCGAGAAAACAGCTTTTTAATATTGAAAACCGTGTACAAAGTGAATAGGATTGAATTACACGAACAACCACTTAATAAAGTTAAAGGTTATTGCACGCAGTGAAATAGTACCAAGAGTCACCAATAGACAGGCCAAAGAGCTCGTTAAAGCACACACATGAATATTCCTTATTCCCCCCCCCCCCCTAACCTTCATATGGAGAAGATAGAAGGGATTTTCCATATGATTAGTATATACAAGTTTCGTGAAAATCTGAGATGATGGTGTGCACTCTCCCGGATTATGTGACTTGGAATGACCGACCCACTTTCTTTGAACAGTTTCAACTACCTACTAAAAAAATATATAGTTGTTATAGCGGATAAATAATTGATTTTGCAAAAAAGAATTTCTGTGTGATTTTGAGTGTACAGTTTCGTTAATACCGTTTTTACTAACTCAGTTCTCCTTTTATTCAGTCTGCGTTGTCAGTGTCCGCGTATTATTTTGAATGAGTAATATAAACTTACTTAGTACTGGTGCTTTCAGTAACTTTTGTGAGTTATATCTGCTTGCATTTTTCTTATAATTTTAAATAGTAGACTTTCATATGGAGTGATAAAAGTCTTTGTCAGTTCTATAAATTCTCATGTGATGGATGGTGAAGTATTTGTCTTCAGAATGTATTGAAGGAAGGAGATGGTAATTTAGTAAGATCAAGAAACTCTGATATGATGAACAACGGATTGAAATATGGAAAGTATTAATTACGACCTCGAGAGTTTTGTTTGTGCCACGTTTAATTTATTATTTATTAATCTATCTGCGGGACGTTATATTGCGTTGATCCTATTATTAATTACGATTCATGAAATATATATATATATTATATGAACTACCCCTTCTATGGTATTACTTTACTCCAACAGGGTAATCGCTAACACACTCGACTTCGGTGCGAGCGGTCCCAGGTTCGATTCCCGGTTGGAGCACTCGGTCGAAAAAGTGAAATGCTTTATCAAGCCAGCCATCCTGAATGAAGTTCTCCTCAGTCACACCAGGCAAATGCCGGGGTGGTACCTAACTTATAGGACCCAGACCGCTTCCTTTCTTCTCCAATTCTTTACTCCCTCATACGTAACAGGCTACCATGGCCATAAATGCCGAAAGCCCAGAAATCTAAATCATATATATATATATATATATATATATATATATATATATATATATATATATATATATATATATATATATATATATATATATATATATATATATATATATATATATATTATTACCAACAAAAGTTAATCGGCTAGGAGCCGCAGAGGCTCAGTGATAGAGCACTTACCTGTGTTGTACGGGATCCGTAGTTTGATCCCATCTCCGCCAGTTGAACTTTGTTGTGGACGAACGTGCTGGGTTTTGTCGGGATCTCCCGTTCCCATTCCGGTCCCCACTTTCTTCATTCTGCCATTTCATCGTTATCATCATCATCGCAGTCTCTCTTGGCCTCGTTGCATAATCGTGGGACGTTAAACTAGAAATTTAATTTCAAAAGGTAACGCACTTTCATTGGAGTTGGAGATCATAGATGTGATTTCCGATATTGACTTCTCTGGAAATTTGATTGTTATGTCAGTTTTCAAAAGTGTTCTTAACTTTTGGTTGCACATGGTCTCACAGTGGAAAGAAGTTCAGACGAGACTCACAAAGGCCATATGTGCCAAAAATGCTTATTCATTTTCAGTTCAGTTCCCGCAATATGCGCCTTTTTCGCTTGAGAGTAAAATAAAAAGTTAATTTTTCTTGTGTAATGACCAATGTGTTAGTCTTCAGTAATATTTCGTATGTTATTCTAACATTGTAGTATATATCGGGGTATAGAAGCAATACCTGCTAAATCCATTTTTAATTTTGGCAGGAAACGAAGAAAAATTGACTCCCTTATGTTTCAGAATTGTTGAACAATTATATTTCGTAAGTGGTAGATTTCGTTCATTTCCATTAAGTAGTAACCACTAAACAGAAACATTGTTTAGCAATTCTGAAACATAAGAGAGTCATAATTGAAAAATGGATTTAGCAGGTTTTGCTTCTATATACCCCTGATATATAAATAATATGTATGTATGTATGTGTGTGTGTCATATTATTTTACAAAGTAGTTATTCCCAATGCTTTATTCATATGCAAGTTCAGCTGTAGTAATGTCAAAGAATGAGAAAAAATAAATCAGTTGTTTTCTGACTTGAGTAATTTGATTGGATTAATGGTTAATATTTATTGTAAAATCAATAAATTAGTTGAAATGGCAGAATTATGAATATGAAGGGATATATGTTAGTCTGAAAGTATTATGAGAATTAATATAAAAGTTTAAACGTACAGTTGCCAGCAATAGTGAATATCCTCAAGTATAATTTTATTTCTCGAAATTTGTATTGAATAAGTTGATTCATGGTAGTTTACTACCTAGCTTACTCGTGTTGTGTTATTGGCAAACGAAACTTATAGGCGGGATCTCACTTTTGCTGGCGCCTATATCATACACATCGTTGTAGATGACTGTTTAATGTAAATCCTCGCAGAACCAAGAACGGTTAGCGAGTTAGAAGGCTGTATGTGTCTGTCGTAGTGGGCAAACAGTGTTAGCGTAGTATAGATAGCCATTTCCTAATTATTGTTCTTCTTGCAGCCAGCGGAAGCGTCAGATACGAAAATTCAATTGCCAGGAATAGAGGTAATTGAATTTGTTAATTGCGTGGTGAATGCATTACCAGCTTCCTAGCATGTTGATAAGTTTTATCGTATAGAATAGTAATTATATCTTAACCTCCGCATGAAACATGTTATTTCACTAAGAATTTGCTTATTATTTGTTTATGTAACTTTTATTTTGGGTTTTGCAGCGTTTAATGTGGTAGACAGCTTTGTGTATTTTGATATATAATTAGTGTGAATATGCTAGTACAAGATAATAGACAACAAAGTAATAACACTTGTTCCGAAAATCGAGCAGGCGTTCTCGCTTTTTTCCGCTGAAATGGGAAGTTTTAATGTCCTTCAATGTATAAAATGGTTGCGATTGTATGTATCTGAAATTTCATTAATAAACTCTTTCAACGTAATTGCTTGTGCTCCCTGCACTCTAAGAATTCTTCGGTTGTTGATGATGCTTTTGTGACTAATCTTTTGTAATGCAGTGTAAGTTCTTTCTATGTATCACTGAACGTCTTTCGCTTTTTACAGCTTTATGGTCCTTTAACTGTGTAATAAAATCCAAATGCATTACACGGTCGCAGACAAGACCACCATCAGCTGATCAGAAAACATTAGGGCTAACGCCAAATAGATATGTGATAACTCCAATAAATGTTTACAGATTTAAAATGGTATTAAACTGCAATAATAGTGTATTTCACCTCTAGTATTATATCAAAAAATAAATATTGTATGACAGAAAAATAACTTCAAAACTGATCAACTTTATCTAAAACAAATTACTAACTACTAAATAACATTCACAGAACACTCTCTTTAAACTCCAGGACTTTATAATATATGTAATATTGTTATTCAGCATCTTCACATACCGTTCCTTGTCAAATTCTCTTAACTTCCTAATATTTCCCGTTAATGTTTCGAAATAAGACTTAATACTTTAGTCAGAAACATTTATAAATTAAGAATTTGGAATTTTGCACTTCCAGCTGGTAGATACTTAATCAGTAAATTAGTGCAAGCATCAAAAATTTCTCAGCAGATAGGTAGAGTATGAGAGGCTTATTATTGTAATAGAAAATCCAGAAAAAGTTTTTTGTGAGTCCGTTCTTATGTAGTATTGATTTAGTGTGAGAAATACTTTTCGTTGCTGTTGGTAGCATTTGCCTCACTTCAAATAAATGAGTGTCTCCAAAAATCTGTTGCCAACGCAAATCGTTCATTATTGTGGTATAGATACAGCACATTGGTATCATGTTTCTGGTATCAATTTAGACCTTTAGGTGGTAATGCGTCGTACGCAACAGATATGTCAGTACAGGACGTACGAAGCAGATGTGTTACGTCAGATATACAGTATAATGGGTTATTCCTTCAGCTGTAATGTTTGTGTTTTTCAGAAATTTCTGACTTCTTTAAAGGCTAAATTTCTCCTGTTTCCGACGTTCATTATAATCATAAAATAAACAGCATAATGACAAGAGCCTCAGTGTGTCAGATTGCAACAAAATGAATGATCTTACTGTTTGTAGTTCAACTTGGAACATCGTAAACTTCGGAGGCTTTCCGTTCTCTTGTCATGGTGCGAAAAGTGGCATATCTGGCGCATGGGGAAGCCCCACCGACTCAAAAACCAGAAATAGCAAAAGTAGTAATAGACCGATTATAAATACCTTAATTTCTTAACATTTGCAACTGATAAAGAAACGGAAGTTTTGGTTTTAAATGCCAGTTGTTCTCATGGTATGGAGAGGAAGACAAGTACCCGAAAACCGGACGTATACTATTAGAATTTTATAGTTTCTTGATGAAGTCTGGGTTTTCTGTCGAGAGAGAACCTAACGTCGTCTATGTGACTTCGTAGTTATTGGAGATTATTATTATAATGAGAAACCTCCACTACACATTTTGCATTGTCATTCACGAAGACGAGACGTTGCGGTTCGATAGCACTTGAAAGAGAAATTAATGCGATTCCTTTTGCGGACATTTCTGTAAAATCCTCGTCGATTTCTGTGGATAGAAATAAACTTTGAGTTATAGACAGCTTCGTACACTTGACGGTGCGTGAAATGGACAGGGTTGATTACAAATGTTCCCAGGAAGCATCTTGCAGGACGAAGTGTTTTTCAGGAAGTATCCTTCACATTGAACTCACTCACTGATATTTCTTAATTTTGTACAGGTACCAACTGTGTTGTCATAAACAAAACTTTTTTTTTATTATTATTATTCGCGACTTTTTCCATATACATATACTGCTGTATTATTGAACCGTCCATGTTCCAGAGAGACATACTCAATGGAAGGAGGGGTGCTCGGTGGCTCAGGGGTAGATCGTTCATCTCTGGTGCATGGGGTCTCTGGCTTGATCCCTGCTCAAGCCAAGTGAACCTTGTGGTGGACAAACACCGTGTGCGTGGGTTTTCTCGGGGTTCTCCCGTTTCCTCCCACTTCTTCATTCCACTATTTCACTCATTTCTCATCATCACCGTCTCCTTTAGCCTAGCCGGCATACTCGTGGGACGTTAACTCAGTTTTTTTTTTTTTTTTTTTTTTGGTTAATGGAAGGAACGAAGTCAATCTACAGGGTTTTACAGGGTGCAGAGTTACGAAAATATTAGTGTCATTACTTTGTTGTCAAACCTGTATGAAGAATTACAGAAGCTTATATTTAACATTGGGTGTATTTAATTGGTGCTGGTAATTTATTTTGAATATTTATAATAATATTTTGTGTTTGCTGTACAATATATGGATAGCAATACGGCTGACTAGACTACCTACCGACATTGAGTTATCTATGCCAAAATACTTTCAATATGCTAAAGTTTGTCCTGGTAAAATCGACTAGTTCGGCGTTGAATAATACGGGAGCTGGTGCATGTAATAAAGTTTGCCATATTCATTTATGTGTTTTTCCTACATGCCATAGTAGACCAAACGAGGCTGGTCTACTTTGGCGTTGAAAATGTTGTCTGGTCTAATCTGCCTTGTTGCTATCCATATCGCTTCAGTTTATCCTTAATTGAAGAGTCCGGAGGAAGACAGCCAGAGAAAGCAAAGCGATAATTCATCTGATTGTGTATGAATTCAGATCTCAATACATTTCATTATTGATGAGAGTGTTCTCTTTATCGACAGTCTGATAAATTTTCGTGAAATGTAATAGATAATATGTTTCAACACCAACATACAATAAATGTTATATATATTTTTCTTTGAATTCCACAATTTTATATTTTTTCTGTATTTTTTATCATTCCGTTAGTTGTAGAAATTTTTATTTTAATCCTATAAAGCTTCTGCATGTATTGCTTTAGACATTTCCTAATTTTAGAATTCTTTTACATATTCAATATATGTATGTAAACAATATATTTTCATTAACGTCGTAAACGACAGAAGAAAACTTTGAGTAGTTTTTTATCTAGTGTTTCTTGCTTTTGGGATTGTTTAAAAAATCTGTTTTGAGCAATTTCTGCCACAATGCTTTGAGGAGATTCAATAATTTAGTTTAACATTGTGCTTAAGATTTTATTTATTTATTTATTTATCCAGAAGTTGTAAACAAAAGAATATGTTTATGCAGTTCATTTACAGAGCAAAAATCTTCATTGGCACTATATAGTAATGAACATTTTATTGTACAATGGTGTCTTAAGTTCTCAAAGCTACAAAGCAAATTTTTCAAACTGATGTTTTTAGATTTTGGTGGTATTGTGATGTATGATCAGTCGGGGAAGCCATTACCACATCAAATTCTTGGAAACTCCACTTCGAAGGGATCGATTTTGATTGTTATTATAATTTCTTTTGAACCTTTGGAGATGAAAGCACGAATGCGAATATCTTTCTCTTACACACATTCAGTATAAAAGAGCTTCATCATGACCGTGGTTAGCGTACGCGTTTTAGCTTGGGGGACCTGAGTTCGATTCCCGTTGGGGCTCATGTAACGGTTATAGAAAGAAAGTTTTCAAATTCAGAGACTTTATTAGAACATTGTGTCGTCGGAGCTTTCATATCTCCACCCGAAAAAATAGTGATTTATACTTCTTTTTATTCTTCTGTTTAGCTTTAATTATTGTTTTATTGCAATCAATGGTATACATTAAACCCTTTCCCAGTTTTGTCTGTTTTGTCTGAGTTTTGCGTCCCGATGAGCACCGAGGCTATAAGAGATATAGACGTACAGCTTAGTATATGAGCTGCCGCAGGGTTTTCCACGCGAAAGGTAGGTTTGCTAACCATGTTGCCATAAGGGAATTCTCTATTCACTTTGTACGTATGAATGTAAGAATTCTAAATTTCCATAGAGCATTCAAATCATAGTAAAATACACAAAGTTAACAACTTGAGTCAAAGAGACGACATAGACTTTTGCGGAAAATGAAAGGGAGAGAAAATAACGTACCTTTAACCCCTACGAGGCTGGGTCTACCCCATGCATCTAATAGTCCTATCTATGCATCGCTTGCATTACAGAAGTCCCTTCTTGGAAGGAAAGGCGTATATAAAAATAACATTACCTCAGATTCATAAGTGCTGTATTATCGTTGTGTTTATGTGATGTTGATTATCTACTGTTCGTTGCATAGGAGTCTGATGCATCAGTGGAGCATTCAGAGTCGGAGGAGCCCCCGTCGAAGCGAGCTCATCGAGACTCTGAGAGCGATACAGAGGGCAGCGCCCAGCAGTCCAGTGTACCTGATCTTTCCATGAGCGACGCAGCCCAAAGCACCAGCGACCACAAAATGAAAGTGGAAACCGAGACTGAAGAAGAAATAACAGGTATGTTCATTTATATTCAATTTCACGTTAGCTTTAAAAATTCCCTTCAAAGTAATGTTTAGCAGTTATGTGTATTCAAAATTTCGTAGTACATATGCAGTGCTCTATTTAGCATGTGGAGCTATGTTGTATTGGGTCACAATACATTCCGCATGTTCCTGGTTGATGTAGCAGTTGCACATAAAGGTAAAAGGAAAATTTTCTGATGGTCAGCTTGTCTCAGTTAATGTGGTTAATCATTCTGGTCGTTAGCGCGATTTTAATTTATTTCTTTTATTTGTTCCATTGATTCTATTGATTCTATTTGCAAAAGCATGGACTTTTGTAAAATTAGGCGGACCCGAAATCCCTGGCAGGACCATCACGACAGGATTTCGTGAAACAAACAGTGAGTTTCTTAGTTGCATGTTTCAGAATGACGTTTATTCATTTCTGGAATGTAACTGGAAGAATCTAGTTCTAAGTTTCCTTTGAAACTTGTATTGATTAATTCGTAGATGAAATTAGGGCTATTAATTTTGAGCCATACGGTAATCACTTATTGGTCAGTGGCAAAACTTCACGAAATGAGTGTTTATATTCCGAAGAATTAGAACTTTAATACTATTTAATTCTCGTTAAATAAGCTGGGTACTATTTTCCTTTACATTTTTTCCCTAGAAATTTTATATATTGTATATATACGTGGTTTAGATGTTGGTTGTGAATCTAGTTATTCATGAATTTAATCTGCATCCTGTTCAAAAGTACATGTCCCCCTTTGATATTCGTTAATATATTAATTTGTTCTGAGTAGATATCCCAAGCACAACAAAATTCAGAAGTATTGCAGGAACCATTAGTAAATTTGAGACTCATTTTTGGTCATTCTAGCCTCGTGGGATAACTCTATAACACAAAACCATCAGACACAGATAGATACTACAGCTTTGGTGAAAGCCTAAACTAGGTATGGCGATTTCGTGAAATGTAGTACTTTAATCTCATGGCAGTCTCCGTTTTAAACAGTTATCCGATGTGCTTGCTTATTCATGAAACCAATACAATTGAGTGATTGAGTCTGATTTCAGTTGCCGTATTTCATGTACATTGAGTTTGTACAGTTATTTCAGCTTCTCTGTTCAGATTCTGTTCTAAAACTTCTGTTTACTGAAAAATTTTGTCTTCTTTTCACTGAGATGTCATCATTTGGTATTGTTCTTAAATGTATGTCCTTCGTCTAAGCTCTTCTGAAGAATTAATCGTCTGAATGCTTCTCATACTAATTTGGGAATTACGTTCAACTAAAATACAAATAAATTGTGACCAAAGCTACCACGTATAATCAGTAATCGGAGTTGCCATCATTTGTTTGTATCTCCACTTTTTTTTTGTGTGTGTGTGTGGGGGGGGGGATCAAAAGATTAATATATTTGAATCAAAAATTTTCTTGTAGCTCTTGTATCTGGAGAACCACGTATAGTGTAGCTAAACCAAAACTATTACTTAACTCAGTATGATGTGCTTATTCCGTAGAAAATACGAAAACTCGATTTGGGAGCCGTTCAAAAATTTTGTGGCCCCTGATCCAAGATCGCAATCTTTTGATCAATTTTTTGTTTTCCTATTTCTTGTTCACTATCAAGTTTAGTAATTATAAGTGGTTGATTTCGACTTAAGAAGAATTAGCAGTTTACCAGTAATTGAATTATGGATTGTAACTTAAACTATTCAAAACAGCAGCCGTGCATGCTTATGAAATACCATCATACCATTTAATATCAATACATTGTAAATATTAATGTAATTATGGAAAGAGAAAGATTATAAGGTACAGAGCCAAAAATATGTCAAATAATACTAAAACGTGTTGATTGCATATGTAAACTATTAATATACCTGCTTATTAATGCAGTAAGGTGCTATAATTTTTAAAAAATCATAAGTTTTACATGACTTTCAAATACTGTTTGTTAAGTACATACTTCAGTGATTAGACATTGTTACTAGGGTTTAGAATAAAAAAAATGTTTGACTCTTTCCTTAGTTACGTTATTTTTTAAAATGGTTTCTTTCTGTTTAGTGTCACATGAGGAGAACGAAGCAGGTAAGAAAGTAAATAGTTGATATTAAATTTTGTTGATTTTTAATATGGTTGACTATTTTTTGTTTATCATATTAAGTACAAAATCTAAATTATATGTTTGGGAATAAAATAGCTTAATGGAGTACTTGCTTCACAAAATTAGTATGAAGTACAAACATTTAATGAAAATCTTAAGACTGAGGAAATACCACTCTAATCTCCTGGATACCGTACCTATGCGTTAACCACGTCTTCTACTCATTCATTTGTATTCTGTAGGTGGGTGTTCAGCGTTATTATTACAAGATCAGTCATAAGTCTTACAATATTTCCACAACCCAAATAGTAGACGCGTATATATACCGTGATTGGCCACAAGTACAAAGTCAAATTGGCCAAAGAGGTAGTGTGGTAAGCGGACACAAAGGACCCACTCCGTCTGTTTTTAGTGGCAGTGACAATGAGTGCTCAAGAGCGTTTGATACGTAAACTGTTACTGTATATATTCGAACCCAGGCATAACGCTGCGGCGAAAGATGATGATGCAGTGAACCACACCATAGCAACTCGGTTTCTGAAATGTTGTGCAGCTTATAAAAATGCCGAAGATCAGCCAAGGTTCGGCCGCCCAGGGTAACAGACTCTGAAGTGAAGAAAAATTCGTGTTTTCCCGAACTCTGAATGTTAAAAAAAGTTGAACAAGAGCAATTCCAAGAACTGGTTGTCAAGCAGGGCCATTTGAGGTATCAAGTAGTGGAACTACGAGTGGGTAATTGACTTCGAGTTCGTTCCTAACCTAATAAAGGAGTCGGTGGCAACTGTTATTCCAAACAGTTAAAGCGGATGTATGCTGTGTACCACGTCAAAAATATCCTGAATTGGTAAGCCGAAAGCTCACCGTGCTTCAACAGACTAAAGCAAACCACACACTGCTCGAAACATGCAACAAAAACTTTAAGAACTTAATGACATCGAACTGGTACCATACGCGGAATATAGTTTTGACTTTTGCCACTTCGGATTACTTAATGTTTCGGTCCATGGCGTATTTCCTGAAACAACGTCTTCACTAACTAACAAAGTGAAACAATCAGTTACTGACTTCTTTGCCTCTAAGGACAGAACGTGAAAGGTGGCTGCAGACAGTCCAGTATGAAGAGTTATACTCTGAATATTACTCTGCTTTCATTAGTAAATACGGGTATGTTGTATACCAGCATTTTTGCAAGACTTATGACGTGTCTTTGTATTATTTTCTAAATTTTCATGATCTCTGACCTGCAATGGGTATGATGTAAAGGAAACTTGACTTTGTGTATTCGTTATATACACATAGATTAATTAATAAACGGTGTTGTAGAAGTTCTTCGTCATTGTTCATTCTATTTGTAAGAAAGATGTGTCATAAATTACCTAGGTTTAGAGGAAACTAGTGGAGCTACTTTGGTCCAAGTTGTGATCCGTGAGCTATATTTCCTTATCCTTCAGGATGTCAATTTTATGATTTTCTTCATTTTCTTTCGAAAACAAATTCTCATTCCTTCATGACAATGTTATTCCTTAGCAACTGTCTCAATTTTGAAATGTTTTGATTATATAATGATGATCAAATTGAATGTAGATTTAAATCTACACGAGAGTTACCATGAGTATTAACAGGTATAATAAATAGATGATTTGTTTGAGTAAAGATACTACAAGTTTCGTCAGAGTTCGATTTCTGGTGGGAGTTAATGTAGTTCGGATCCCACGTTAAGCTGTAGATCTATATCTCGTATATACTTGGTGCTGAACGGAACGCTAAATTCCATTTCAACTAACACGAAAAATCCACTAGATTGTTTTCACGAATGGACCAGCATTATTCTGAAGCAAACATCCCATCGTAAACAAATTGGGAGCTATTATTGATAATTTTTGAAGATTTTTTTTTTTTTGTCTGTAATTGAAATTTCTCATAAAATAGTCTTAGAATAGGAGAGAAAAATATGGGGAATATTTAGATAATTTTCCGTTAATAGCCTTTTTTTTTTGTTTGTTTGTTTGTTTGTTTAAAAGAAAACTTCATTTATTTGCTTTTTATTTATTTATTGTTCTGTTTGATACTTCCTTAAATAATTGAGGAAAAACGACATTGTAATTGCTCAATTGATAACGAAAACTGATACTACGTTTTTTAGGTTTCTTACGTTTGGTTTGTATATATAGATCTGTATGCAATATATAATTTCGCAACCCTCATTTGATTCCGGCACATCTGCTAGTAACCATAACATTTGTCTCTAAACTAACTTACGTTTACTCACGTTTGTTTTCTGTGTTGGTCAGCTTGTGTGGTATTGTCACTGGGATGACATATTTGATATCAAAATCAAAGCAAAAGTTTTCATTGGAGAAGGGAGATTGCTTTGATTAGAAAGGCATGTTTGATAAATTCGTGAAAGAAGCGTACGATCAAGAATTCTTTAATTTTCAAAATTAAGTATTGTGTAATTGTGACAGTTTTTGGAATTTGGGGAATAAATTGAATTAATTTTCGATTTTTTCTTCTATAAATTCAGTGGATGCTGGCCACTGCTATTTTAATCTATAAAGATCCAAAATTTAAAATAAAATAAATAAATAAAAAAAAGTACAACATCCGTCCAGCAACCGGAAGATGAATTTTCGAGTCCCCTCCCTCCAGTCCAGCTGTCAGATCCTTATATATTCCATTATTGTTGTGTAGCTACTGATATTTAGTGTCAAAGATAATCTTTAATATGAAAATTAAATTTGAGATATCATACATCTACATCATCATCACAAAATTTGGTTTTTGCTTTGAAGTTCCACCCTAAAAGAGGAGAGAGGCTACTGTTATCACATATTTTGTTTGAATGTAAAGGCATGAAATTTGGTATATGGTAGATAATTGGAATATGTTATTCAGTTTTATAAATTTAAAATACAGGATAAGGAGAGAGGAAAAAGGAAAGAAAACATCGTTCGCGATGATATGCAGGACATTGCTAGTATATGTTAATTCAAATAATACATGACTTACTGTACAAGCTTCACTTAGGTATCATGATACAGTAAAAATCAACAATTTTCGTAAATATTACCTATTAATGTGTCGGATAAGGAATATATACAGATATTAAACATTAACAAGAAAGGATTTACAGGGTGTTAATGAACTATACCTACAAACTGTAAAAGGTGTTTCGTCACATCAAAATAAGAGAAAAGATTGATATGGACGTGTAAGAAAAAGTGGATATAGTTTTAGAGATAGGGCTGTC
Organism: Thermobia domestica; assembly: GCF_964235325.1. Lineage (NCBI taxonomy): Eukaryota > Metazoa > Arthropoda > Insecta > Zygentoma > Lepismatidae > Thermobia > Thermobia domestica. Next base: position 1,839,982 of record NC_137463.1, read on the forward strand.
CAAAATCGTAGAAAATCTAAATTTTAACATGCACTATTTCGAATTTGAAAAACAGTGGAGTGGTGATCCTTATCAGCGTAAAACAAGTCCTACATACATAATGAAAAATGCATATTTCATCAATGTGCAATGATTATGCATGGGATTCCTTACAGAGTATAATTCCCAGACATGCTCTCAACAGAGATTTCAGATTTGCTTTGATTTCAAGGTGGGTCCAAAGTAGGCAAAAGATAAGACTTTGTAACAGTGGACACGGAATGCTTGGCCTTCGGAGTAACGCATGCTTCGGTGAGTTTTGTCACGGTACATTTCATGTTTTCTTTTACCTATAAGCATGAAACAAAACCTTGCAGCATGTGTTACTCCGAACACGATAGGCCATGATGCTGGCGGTCCGACTTCCTGCCGAATCATACTGTGTACACTGTTGTCAAGACTTAACATTTGCCTACTGTGGATCCATCTTAAAGTCAGACCGTATAGGAAAATTCTGTTATACCCTGTAGGGAACCCCTACACACTCATTGCACATTGATAAAATATGCATTTTGGGATTTCATATGTATGACTTGTTTTACTCTAATATGGTCCACCACTCCACACTTTCTCGAATTCCAAATAGTGCGTGTTGAAATTTGGCTTTTCCACTATGTTGAACAGACTTAGCTCTGAAACTATATATATTTCTCCACAGGTCCATCTAAACTTTCTCTCTCTATTTCGATATGAGAAATCACCTCTTGTAATTAATCGGTGTAGTTTTTTAACAGCTTGTATGTTTCTCGTCGAAAAGTCAAGTGAAATAGTAGCATCCTTCTGTTTTTTACGAACTAGGATAAATGCGGGTAAATAATGAAAAATTAGTGTAAGGGTCTTTCGAGTGGTTTTTATTTTCATATCCATTACTCATGATTCTGGGTTTAATATCGATGGGAATAAAAGTTGTACATATTAGGAAAGGTAATAAGTGAAAATAAACGGGAAAAACGGCAATTCAACCATATACGACGGGAGAGATAAGTTCACAAGAGCAAAGTAATAAAATAGATTATTAGATCGTAACTTTTATATCAAACATTGCTGTAATTATCTCGAATTAAAATCGAATGCTCATTGAACATAAAGTTTCATGGAAAAACTGTTGCTAAATTTTCTATTTATTGCTTGCATTGTTCTGTAATGAATATTTTATAATATATCCCATAACACCTGCAGATAAACATGATCGAATTGTCTTAATCTATTTTAATGTGTGACTTAATGATAAATTAGAACTTGGATATCGTGGATACAGTTTAATTGTGAGAGCTATTAGTCGTTGAAGATTTATTGAGTATTTTTACTCATGTATCCACAGGTATGTGAAAGGAGGGCTTAGGAAAGGTGGAAGAAAGTCACGTTCCATTGGGTGTGATAAGTGGGACCCCTTCAGACTGACCTGGATATTCAAGTGTTGTTTCTCTTCCTTTTTTAACGTTTTTTCATGAAGACTTGAGGAGGACGATTTCTTTTGTAGTGATTCTTGCAGTTATCATCACAAGTTGTGTTACAAGTATCTAGTGATTTTTTTTTTCGACGTTCAGTTAACGTGGTTAATGCTCTTTTAAGTGGTGTATATTACTGTAAAGAAATAAAAGAGTCTCCTCAACGTAAAATGGTGTATCTTTCTCCCTAGTTAGATTTGTTGGCCACTACCCTCTCCCTTCTACTATGTAACATGTATATTTGCCAACGGACGCCGTATAATACAAATCAAATCAAATCAATCAATAAATAGCAAAACTCACTTCTGTATTGTGATGAATTTAAGTTTAGGTTATTTCGATTCCGTTTGGAAATTTTTTTCTAGTTGTATTTGGTTCATTACATGATCATCTCGAGATATTTCTAGAAGATCTGAAGGAAACAGGATCATCCGAGAATCAGTTTAAGTTATAGAATCACCTGTTATTGTTTAATTATAATAGATTTCCGTTCAAAAACACTGAAATTTCAATTATAAGTGTCATTGTTGATGTTACGCAGTATTTCTTTATGAATGATCGTAAAAAATAAAAATAGAACAAACCATAATACTTTCTTGCTTTTATTTTCGTCTCCAGTTTTACGTAGAATAATTTCTATACTAAGTTTTCTGTTTACATGCTTTTCTAGTCCTCGATCTTCTCACCGTCAAAAGCAATAAACCAAAATAGATGGCGTTAAGATGGATTCAGAATATGTGGTTGAGAATGCATATATGTAAATATTTCAATATTAATAGTTTATATTTACTGGAAAGCAAAGAAGTAACTGAAAAAGTAAGATATTTAATGTTTTGTGTTGAACAAATCGTGAGAAGTTATAGTGGTGTTTCTTTTGATGAGTAACATTCACAAATCGTTGATAAGAGGAACGTGAACATTTTTTTTTTTCAATCATACGTAAAGGGTCTAAACATAAATAGTGACGCTTATAGTTGAAATTTCAGTTTTTATGAACAGAAAACTATAAGTGAACAAATGATACTATAATTTAAATTGTTTTCGGGTGATCCTGTTTTCTTCAGATCTTCAAGGAATATCTCAAAGATTATTATATATACATAAGGATGCAAATGCAACTAGGAGAAATGTTATTGATTTCGAGTGGATCGAAATGATACAAGCTTCAGTTTCGTCAGAATACAGAGGTGTGTATTTCCTATTGGAACTGCACGAATTTGAATACCGTTGAAAGAATAGAATCTATCACTTGCGTAGCAGCAGATTAAAATGATTTACGATAGTATTCTTCTTTGATTTATTTATTTTGTTTTTATCGTCAACTGGGCTGCGTGAATAAAGTTAAAATATAATCGATGTAGTGTATGTAATGCACAAGTTTTCACATCGTCACACTGGAATTACCGAAAACTCTTCTGTAAAATTAATATTTATAGGGAATAAGATGACCCCTTATCAGTTTTGTTTTCTCTCATTACATAAATACAAGCTGGGCAAAGCAGATTACGAATATTGCTGTTCTTACAGAAATATTACAATGAATACTAACTTGCACGAAAGATGGTTCCTTTGGCTAGATTTGTTATGCAACTAGAATTACAGATGAGTTATAATATTTTCAGTTCTTCTGCACGCTATGGATTTAATAAACTAATCTTTAAAGCTAATTTATTAACTAGTTTCAAAGGAAACTAACCCATTTTATTAGTTTTTAAGTATTGTAAATTTAGTTATAATCTCCCTTTGTTTAAAGAATAGTGTTACTAATTAGAGGTTTATTGAACTCTAAATTTGTTTTTTAAATGAATGCTTTTAGTGTTCTTAATATAAGATTTCCTTAATACCTGTATATTCCATGCTTTTGTGTAATGAAACCCAGAAATAGATCCACGAAATTTAGATTTCAGGGACTGAGATCAAGCTGACCATCTTCGTAGCGTGCTCTTATTAAGTTATGGTTTCTATGTATGTAATATATTTACTGCAAATGTTTGCAACAATAAATGTTAGAGAAAACGATACACACAAAATCACCGTGAGGACGTCTTGATTGGTTGAAATGAACCTGAATATAAAGAGAATTTATTTAATTTTGAAATAACTGCAGTGATTTTTTGAAAGAAGAAATCAGTTTCATTAAAACAAAAAAGATTTATTCTTGAATTCAGCTTTGTAGCAAGAGATGAATATAGGATTGCCTGAAAACTAGGATGCAAGGAAGATGATGATAGTCCCTATCTAAGATATAAAATAAACCTACAGAAATTGCTTTTCACAACAATACTGCTATATTTCTAAACACAGAATGAGTTGTAGTTACGTGTTTGTCATCAGGCATGTAGAGAAAGAAGTATAAAGATAATTTAAGAGGACTTTCGAAACAGCTTTATTACATTTTACATGTACTTTATACAAATCTGAAAGTTTCAATAATATATTTTGTTAAATTGAGATGAATACATAGCATATGATATATTACACCTTACATACATTGAGTAGGATATATTTCTGTAAATAGTTCGATTATACCAGAAATAGCCTCTTTGACATTATAAATAAACATTAAAGACAAATATAAAAAAAAGGGTGCTGCAGTTGAATGTTTCTTGGTTATTGCCTTCAATCTTTTAATCCTTTGTATTCGTTGAAGCGCTTGCTGTACTTTTTATTAGGTTTCTGCGAATTAAATGTCATCCCGACATGCGTCACTTCCAAAGTAAAGGAAGGAAAAGACCTACAATACGAGGGGGTGCTGATAAGTTCTTAGCTTTACTAAGAAAAATAAGACAAAATTAAATTTTTTGATGGATTTATTCAACATACTCTCCCTTCAATTCGATGCATTTTTTGCTTTGAGCCTGCAATTTATTTAGGCCCTCTAAATAAAACTCTTTTGGTTGGGTGTCAAACCATGAGTTTACTGATGTAATTGCTTCAAGAATGGTGGCGAATTTTTGCCCCTTCAAGTGTTTCGTTAAATTTGGGAATAGGTGGTAGTCTGATGGGACCAGGTCAGGTGAATATGGTGGGTGGTGCAAGGTTTCAAACCCTAAGCTAGCCAATTTTTGGATCACAACATTGCTCTTGTGAGGAGATGCGTTGTCTTGAAGGTAGACAACTTTTCGGGACAACTTTCCACGGCGTTTTTGCTTCAGCTCTGAGTGAAGCCTTTCCAGTAATGATGCATAGTAAGCTCCGGTTATGGTGTTATCTTGTTCTAAATAATCAACAAAGATTACCCCATTCTTATCCCAAAAAACACTGGCAAGAACCTTTGGACTTGATTTTTGCACACGAAAGTTTTTTGGCCTCGGTGAACCACTGTGACGCCACTCTTTTGATTGTTCCTTTGTCTCTGGATCATATAAATAGATCCAAGTTTCATCGCCCGTGACCAAACGTTCCACAAAATTAGTCCCTTCCTGCTCAAAACGGCTCAAAACCTCTTTGGAAGCAAGCACTCTTGCACGCTTTTGATCGGCTTGCAAACATTTCGGCACCCATTTGGCAGAAAGTTTGTTCATGTGCAAATGATCGCGAATAATGACACCAACGCGTTCACGGGATATACCTAGGTCCTCTGCTATACTTTTAGCAGAAATTCGTCTGTCTGTGAGAATCATTTCATGAACCTGTTCAATGATTTCTGGCACAATCACTATGGATGGTCTCCCAGGGCGGGGGTCATCTTCAGTGCCAAAATGGCCTGTCTTAAATTTCACAACCCAATTCTTCACTGTGGCATAACAAGGTGCATGGACCCCCAATGTGTGTTGCATCTCACCATGGATCGTCTTTGCAGATTTCCCCTGGAGGAAGAGGAAATTCATCACCGCTCGACTCTCAACATCGTTGAACTTGTTGGGCTGCCCTACCATCTCAAGCACTCACCTAAAAAAAAATAACTTTCCTTAGTACCAATGTTTTAATATTTCGTCACAAACATATAGACACATGTAGCTTTCAAATAAAAACAAACATTATAAATATCGGAAGGAGGAAGGGGGCAAAGCTAAGGACTTCCCAGCACGCCCTCGTACCTGGTTATTCAAAATAGTCACCGTCTGCGACCACTCAGCCAATGATTGTGTTCCATGGCAAAAGAAGTCTGGAATCTGCGACGGAAAGAAGGCCTCCACTGCTGAACCATCAGATGTCGGAAGGCGTAGTAGTCAATGTGAGATATATCGGGGAAATACGGTGGGTAAGAAGGGTTTCATACTGCGACTCATGAAGAGCCAGCACGGTCTTGTGCTCGACGTGCAACATGAGAAGACTGTGTCTGTTGACCATTGTTGGATACTTGCGGACAAATTTGGGGCGCATTTCGTAGAAATCATCACTGGAACAAGTTGAATTGATAGTTTCATCTTGCCTGAGAAAGACATAGTGGATCGTGTTGGGTTAAAAATATAAACTAAACTTCAGTGTCTATATTTGTAATCTAATAGTGTGATCCGCGTGTTATCTTACCAAAGTAAGCTACTCTTTTAGCTGCCAACAAAATCATCAAACTCTTTAATATTTCAAAATCATCAAACTCTTTATTATGTCACAACTATATTTATTGTCTAACACTAGACCCTAACTCCTGGGGTCTATCCCATTAAAATTTACTATCTATAGTTTAAAAGACACTGTTAATTAACAGATACACCATTGTCTTTATAATCTTAAAATTCAGTAATTAAAATTTCAGTCTAATAACAAATAAATAAAGAAAGGCAAACTACGTCCTTCTTTTTCACAGTGGCCGTTCATTCCTCCTTTCGAACTTTTCATCCGATTATTCCTACAACAAATCACTCTCACATTATCACTAACAAGACCCTTTGTGAGTGGAGAGGTGGTATAAGAAACCGTCTTGGATGTAGATTACGATCCAACCATTGTCCAGACTGTTTACGATTGCCATAGCAGATTCATTTTTCATCAAAAGTGATAATCCGATGCAGGAAACTTTCTGGTTACTCCTTACATTCAACGAATTGCTCACCTCCAGACGGCGATTATCGTTGGCTAGTGTCCAACTCATGTTGCAACTATGACTCCAACTTTTTCGCCTTACGAATTGCACGGTGCCGCCGAACGATGTGATCGCACGAACCTTTTTCCAAGGGCCTGCCACGGTGTTCCTAAGAAGCTGATACGAATATGATGTTGGTACCCATCTGCCATTGGAACGAAATTTAACAAACTAGCAGCGAATGGTGTGTGCATTCGGATTCATGACTCGTATACACTGTTAATGTTTTTTTTGAGTCTTGCTGTGGAGAAGGAATCCAGTTTGAATTCGTAAAGAAAAATAATTTGCAGTTGTGTTCTCTGTGGTGCACTTTCATACGATCTGGGACTCTGTTTTCTGGACGTGTGATCAGCCATCTCTGTTATGTTGCTTAGGCGTTTCCTACCAGGTGTCAGAGTGGGCATTTTATTCACACCAGCCTAATACTATCATCCGGCAAGTAGCTTATATACAGGTCGTTTCACATTGATAAGGATAAACTGAGAAATGGCTCTTTACATATTATTTTAAGCTAAGCATCATAGAGGCGGCAAAACCAAAGTAAAGAGATATACAGAGCATTTCATATGTCTGGTCCTGACCATTTAGCTGGGAAACTGTAAACATTGGGGATGTCGTGAGTGGAAATCAGCGATATGGTTGTGTCTGAATATAGGAGTATTACGCCATCAAAACATACAATTTTTATTTTGCATTTTTTGAGCTAGTCATTTGGTACATATTTTAGGATTACAGTCTACAGTAGAAGTGTTGGTGAAATAAACCTGACAAAATCTGTTATAGGTAATAAGTTTATGCACCCCTGTTACTTGTAACAAACCCAGTGCTAACCTTAAAATATGCATCAAATGATTTTTATCTTGTGTGAAAATTTTGAAGTTATTCGTAAATAGTACAGATGCTGGACTGTGGATGTGCACCCATAACATTTCCTGAGTCATATCGCTGATATCTATAGTACAGTCATACATAACGTTAACCACATAATTAAATATCCCGGTTCATTTTTAAAATACTTGTGTATTTCAACTTAAAGAACTAAACTAATGATGCGTGATTACCAGAGAGAGGCAAAATATAAAATTTCACATTTTGAAGCATGTTTCGCAGGGCAATGTGAACAAGGATCTTTGTTTCATGTCATAGAATCGAAATAGCATGTTTTTAATTTTCATATTATTTTGAGACATTTTATATTTAGTAAAAATCTTCATATGTTGTGTGTTTTGTATGCCTAAATTGAATTTCCAACTTCCTTGAACCTAGTGACCTTGCATCAGCTTCAAGATTAAGCGCACTTTTCCCTCCCTATGTAGAAATGGTGTTTTTTTCTCCTCCTTTCTTTCTTATGAGAACTAATTGGTGGTAAGAATTTGGCTGAAGGCACAGTTTTCAGCAAACATTGTTTGTAACTAATCAAAATCCAGGACAGTTTCCTAACCTTTAAATGATGTTCATCATAGGCTGATGAATGTCCGGATTGATTCATCATGTCCTTCTCCGTCAGAACGAAAACATCAGTGCGGATCGATCGTTACAGTGCTGAACACCGTGAATGCACTGCAACATCGCCTGCAAGCATCCAGAAATTGTCAAAAGACATGGTATCATGTTGCATGACAGTGCAGTATGAAACCCTTCCTCATCCACGGTATTCTCCTGACGTCCCTCCTACCACTTTCTCTTCTGGCATTTAGAGCATTTCTTGGAAAGGAAGGTTTTCCCTGATAATCAGCAATGAAACATGTTCTTCACATCATAGACACCAGACTTCTTTCGCCACGGAATCGAATCATTGGCTGAGCGAAGGCAAAAATGTGTGGACGCAGAACGCAGACGAGGACCACACACTTCTTCCATTGTAGTTTTTAATTAACCAGGTATTGTGTTCATTTCTTTCGCTTTTTGAAATTACTTTCCCAAAGGTTTTATTATTGAAATCATCTTGTTCACCTCAACCTTAGGTTGGTGGGCAACATTGAAATTTTAAAACTTTTCTTCCGCTTGGGAGATCTATTTTATACTTTGATAAGGCCTCTTCGTAACTGCATCGAGATATTCTATCCTTGGTCTTCCTTTCGCCTTTCCCTCTATCTAATCGGAGTGCCAAATAAGATGACCAATCATTCTGTTTCTTCTTTTTTCTATTATCTTCATGATCTGTTGTCCTTCATTAGCTTCCTATAGTACTTCTTCATTCCTTTGCCTTTCGGTCCATGATATGCACAGCATTCTGTGCCAACACCACATTTTGAATGCTTCCTATTTGGATATTTCAGCTTTCCTCAATGTCCACGTCTTTGATCTTTAAAGCCCCACGCTCCATACCAATGTCTTAATAAATCGTTTACGAACGTTCAGCGACACATTTCTTGATGGTAGTAGTCCTATTTCCCCTATTGAATGTTTGTTCAGCTTGCGCTATTCTGGAACTTACGTCTTTTTCACTTCTTCCGTACGAGGATATTAGACTTCCTAAATAGGAGAACGTCTTAACGTCTTCGATTTTCTCTCTATCTAGCCATACGTTTGCCTCTTCTTGTCCTGCTCTTGTGCACTTTATCACTTTAATTTTCTTCGTATTTATCTTCATTTTGCATGTTTTTTCCAGTTAATCATTTAAGTTTGAAAGTTCTTCCTGCAAATCCTTTTCGTTCTCCGCTATCAATGCTATGTCATCAACAGAATGGCGTAATATGTTTTAAAAAGATCAATGAATGACATACAAACGTAAGGTGATTTATACACATATACTTCATCTTTTAAAATTATATCATTAAAGTTTCAAATTTTGAACCTTCAGTTTTCATATTTTCTTATTTTTCTTTATACTTTGCCCTCTCTCTCTCTAATGATTACAGATATTCACTTGGACTAATCTTGGTATACGCCTGTTACTTAGTAATTGCCGGAGTTTTCAGTGGGAACTACCGTCTTCCTGAATGGCTTCTCTTAAAATATCTACAGCAGAGACGACATATCACATGGCGTCCATCGCTGTAGTATATTATCAGTAACAAAAGTTGCACTATTAAAAATTTGAACTTTCATAGACCCACTTTGAATTACTCAAAACTTCCCTACAGATGTACTATATGATTGATTACTTTGAGACTAGAAACAGTATTGATCTTTTACTTGTGAATAATATGATACATTCAATAGATTTTCTACTGTTTTTAACTTGTCATAAGTATCCACAAACTAATACACCATTCTTTCATTTTTTGAACGGTATAATTTATTGGCCCAATAATTTTACAATAATTTATTGTCATCTTTTACTAGTTATTTTACACAAAACAGTAATTGGAATTCCTACACAGTAGTTTGTCTATACTGCTGCCTGTGATTCTATAAAATAATAAAAAATTAAAGTAAATTCTTGACTAGTAAATGAATGTTCAAGAAATAGCTAAACAAATTAACCATCTATACGTCTTAAACTAAGTTAAATTTTTAATAAATTGTTCCAGATGACATTTGATGGAACACTAAGATTAGTCCAAGTGAATATTTGTGTATTTTCTTTCTGCTGATTCGAAGACCTCAAATTGTCCATATTTGGTGATTGGAAGAGAGGAAAATGTAAGCGTGCATACAGAACAAATTAGTTATCATAAAATGGGAAAGGAAATAGGTGATTCCATCAGAAATCAAGCGACGTTGATTCCATGACCATTTTTTAAAACCATAATATTTTTCGTGTACGATATACTCGTATGTATGTGTAGTGGTAGACATCAATGTGACGTTAGATATATGATTTCTCTCTATATCCACGGTGCTTATGTTTCCGATAAGACCGCACCAAATTGCAGAAAAATCAGTATTAACGCGAAAAGTAATATCTTAAATGAAAAGCGGTACAGGTATGAAATAAACACCATTGTACAGGTGGTAAAGTAGTTTTTGTTGCAATGTTATAACCGTAAATTTACCCCAGTCCAAGTCAAAGAATTCTAGTTCAACTGAGCCAAGAAAGAATGAAAAGGAATTGACCTAAGAACTTCACATGTGGATGTAATATTATTCTCCATAAATGTATGAAATGTGGAGAATGAGTCATTGTGATTTTATGAGGCGTCAAATAGACCGCGCGTATGGAATTCAGCAATGTAATGATGTAGATGAATATCTGATGCGGGAAGTGTGAAAATCTGAAACTTAATGTGAAATCAAGATGAGTTAACAGAACACTTGTGGTAAAAAGTTCGGTTATACAAACTGTAAACAACATAAGTTACTTTACCATCTCATCTCACATAACTGTAAATAACATAAGTTACTTTAAATGCAAAATTCCGTTATTGCTTGGCATGCAAAATTTTATGATCAACATATAATCAGTACGCCAAAAGTGAGGTATTAAATTGCGAATTTAGAATGTAGATATCATTCAATTAAATTAAAACTGAAAGTCCAATCCAAGCTAATGTTGGAAGCTACATAGGCAGTCGATAAATTTTGCTAATTTCTGTCAATATATTTAAGCAACCGTGCCTTCTTTATAAAAACAGGCATTCAGGCATACAATTTGGTTTCGTTTCATATGTTTAGGCTTAACATTCGTATGTAATACCGAGGTTATCAGGAAGAAGACTTTCGCTTAAAGTGACATCCGAACCACTACTTGGTTTACACTTCAAAAAAGGGTTATGATTCGAGAATTGAACGTGGGACTCCTTGATTAAAAGGTGAAAAGGAGATAAAACTAATGTAGACAGTATGATACGTGGAAATGTCGCCATGAAGTTCATACGATTTGGTTTTTTGAAAAACCAGCTTGGTTTAAACCATTCAACCCTTCCAGAATTGTATTAAGCATGACAAGAATAACAAAATCTGATGCTGGAAATAAAACCTTGTGAAAAACACACACACGAGTAGTTTAGTAGTGATAACTTAAGGACGTCTAGTAATGATGTAGAATATGATACTTATGTTTAAAGGAGGCCATCTAAGCTTCGCTTCGTTATGTAACTGTGATAATGGCTGGTATACGATCTTCTTGTTTATTTTTTAAGAACAAGATCTATTTATATGTCCTCCGAACTACGCCGGGGTTCAGCACGATGTACAATGCTGAGTCATATGTCTTGTAATAGTCACACAATCCATACAGCAGGCGCGTGTATACACCATAATCGACCGTAAGTACAAGGTCAAACTGACGAAAGAAATAGTGTGGCAAGCGGACTGTTTAAGAAGGAGGACACTGCATCAGTATCTTGGGGCCGCGGTGACTCAGTGGTAGAGCGTTCACCTCTTGTGCTTGGGGTCCCGGGTTCGATCCCAGCCTCCGCCAAGTGAACTTTGTGATGGACAAACACCGTGTGCGTGGGTTTTCTCGGGGTTCTCCCGTTTTCTCCCACTTTCTTCATTCCACCATTTCATTCATTACTCATTATCACCGTCTCCTTTAGCCTAACCGGCATAACCGTGGGACGTAAAACTCAAAAATTTCATTTCATTTTTTTCCATCAGTATCTTCTCAGTTTTTAGTGGTAGTGACGATGAGTGCTCAACAACGTTTAATACCTGAAACGTTACTCTATGACTTCGAACTTGGACATGACACTGCAGTAACAACCCAAAACATTTGTAATGTGAAAGAAGAAGGTGCAGTGACCACAGAACGAGGAAGAATTAAAGCAAAAAAGTAGAAAAGTAGTAGTTTTGAAGCATTTAGTTGGGCCTTTTATTGGATATCCGGGACTCCTAACGCTCTACCACTGAGCCACATGTCACTAGTCTTGATAACTGCAACACGCTAAACATAAAACAATATTTAACTTTCGATTTCCTTTGGGAGCTTGTTCGGATCCTACGTTAAGCTGTAGATATACGTTTCATATGGCCTTCCTACTGAAAAGGGCCGTTTATTTTCGTTAAGTGGGGGATAACCTTCTATAATTAAAACTCAGAAATCTACTGAACCATATAATAAATCCCATTAGTCCTTTCGTTACATATTTCACACAGTGGTACGATGAAATTAGGAAGTTCCTTTTGACTCATCCATGACGATTTAAGGTCAATTCACGAGTAAAATGGTGATGTGTCTTCACATTTCCTGCTAAGGCTAAGACTAAAGCAATGTTGGTTGATCTGGGTTTTCAACAGCGAGACTACATGAGACGTCGACCTACAGCTTAACACGCGTACCATATAGCCACGAGGGAGCTTTCCTACGAGGATGTTGTCTTCGATAGAAAGTTAACGAAAGCATTGTAACTCATTCGTTTATGAATAAAAAATAGTTTATCTGTTGTTGCATTTTATTTATCCACTGTAATATTTTTTTCCTCTTTATTACTTTGCTGGAAACATCAGTGGACAGATATTCTTAATTTCAGAATAACATCTTGACTTCTTTTATTTTACATTTTCTTGTTGCTTCTTGGTATGCATCAAACAAAACTTAAACCTTTGATTTTAAATTGTACTTAATAGCTGAAAAGAGCTGTAAGCAGCAAGAAGTGCAGGAATATCGGATATCATGTGGATCAGAAGAGGAATTCCGAGTTCCACTAACATAAATGCCATCCAATCGATGTATTTAAGGACTTAAATCAAGTTGGAGAAATCGGGACTATTGAAATGGTATTTGTGCTGTAACCAACGAAGTTCAGAGTAGCATTGAACAGAGAACTTGTTTTCTTTGTGAATTTCTTATATCTCCTTGTAGAGGTCTGGAACGTTTCATGAGGCTTTTTCTCGTAATGAGGATCAAAAGGTTAGGAACGCACCGTTAAATAATGTAGAACAAGTCAACAAGACCATCCATGGCTTTGGATTGAATAATGTAACAAAAGAAACACTGACCAAAGCTTCAACACACACTGTATTATAAACGATAATGTATCGTGGTTTCGGATATCTAGCATATCCTTCCTCAGACACTGTCCTAGGATAGTGCCTGAGGAAGGATATGCTAGATATCCGAAACCACGATACATTATAGTTTATAATACAGTGTGTGTTGAAGCTTTGGTCAGTGTTTCTTTTGTTAGAACAAGTCAGATGTGGTGAGGATGAGTGAAGCAAGGGTCATGAGTTTTGTTTAGGAATGAAAGTTGAGATGATTAAAGGAACTCGGAATAATTTTATTTATGTATTTGTTTCACGATTAAATTGTTAGAGAGTGAAATTTCCGCGGTTGGATGTTGTTGATGAGAGGATGTTGCGATAGTTGTTAAGAGAAGATATGGTGAAACAAATATGCATTCCCCAAGGGCGTGTTTGATACTAGGAGCTCCTGATCTGGATATATTGCATATTAGGCGATACAGGAATGTGTACGTCAGTTTCAGGACGTATATTTTATCATCATCTATAATTTATGTGATATTCTGTACTTTTTATTATAATTGTGTTTTATTACATTTACTGTTTATTAGGATTAGGATTAGAAATTTGATTTGTGAGCTTTGGGCATCCCATTATGTATAAGGGATTATGTCCTTCGGCGATCACACTGCCCGGGAAATTGGAAGGAAGTGGTCTGGGACCATGCGCCATCCCACTGAAATTGTAATCGTTTCTACATTATACTCTGTCGTACAAATCCGATGATTTCCAGTGTATTCCTATCATTTTTTCTTTATGTTACAGTTTTCATAAATGTAATGTGTATTCTTCCTCCTCGACTGCTTACCCACCTACCATATTATCTTTTACAAAAATATATAATTTGAGCATCAGCGGATCTTCTTGTAGTGTTAATGGAAGGCTTTATAAAAGTGAAATGGAGTATGTTTTATGATTGTCAAACATCAAAAGGCACAAGTCAGTCGTCGTCTTACATTAGTAGAGGAGAATGCTCTTGCCTGATTGACTAGATAATTCTGATTAAAGTATCAAAAATGTTTCTTCAAGGGAATGAATATCAACATAGGATTTTTTAAAAAATAGCAAAGGAAAGATTTTTTCTGTTATATATATGAACATACAATTACAGAGGCTCTGGAAAGAAGCAATACAAGCTTCTGATGTATTTTGTTTACATTGTGTATTCAGTATTGATGTTCAGAACTAGGAGGAAATTTACTCTTTGATGTATTAAACGAGTGCTTATATGAAATTTTCAGCGTGATGCTGGCAAGATGACAAAATAATACCAGGGCTCATAGCGAGTCTTTTTTTTTTTTTTAACTGAGAGTTGCTTTTTTGTTGGGGGGAGCGATAAAGTCATTATCTTTGTGTGATTTGTGTTTTGCATTAGCAGTTTTCTAAGCTTGGGGGTTTGGGTGAGGCTAACAACCTTATCCTGTATATATATATATATATATAAAAGCACTTGTTCAGAAACATTCACAGAAGCCCCGGACCAGGACTACTGACTTGGCATGACCTCAGGGAAAAAAAAAGGAATATTCGAAGTTTTTATAGGGCAGGCGCGTTAAAATCCGTAATGAGTGAGTGAGAGAAATACAGGATGGACCTAGTAGGAGTTCAGGAGGTTAGGTGGGAAGGAAATGGAACTGTGAATTCCGGTAATTTTACGTTCTTTTACGAGGAAGGAAATCAAAATCGCCAATTAGGAACAGGATTTTTCGTTCACAAACGAATAATGTCAGCAATTAAGCGGATTGAATTTGTTAATGATAGACTTTCTTTTATTACTCTTAAGGGTCGGTAGTGCGATATTATAGTTTTAAATGTACATGCCCCAACAGAAGATAGGGATGACGATACAAAAGACAGTTTTTCGAAGAAGTGGAACGAATATTTGACCAACTCCGCTAGCAAAGAGCATAAAATAGTGGATAATTCTCCTTAATAACTCACTTCTTTATAAACAAAGACTAAATTTATGTGAAAATATAAAAATCTGTTCGCATACTTTCTTGTTACTGCTTTCTATTTCATTTTGTATGCAACTGCATTTTTAGTTAACGTTTGTAATTTATTTTAAAAGTTCATAATAAGGGTATAAACATAATCCACATTATTTGCTTTGATCTTATTGTGTTAAAGGAAAATGACATACATTACCTGTTTATAGTTTACTTTCTGTTCTATGCGGAATGTTGGCAGAAGCCATTCCCATGTGTACCAATCATGTGGTATCAAGACAAAATTTGTAACAAACAAATTGTACAAGACGATTTTATTACCAGTTAATGGTAATCTAGATACTATGTATTAATTACATTACTATTACACATAATGAAAATATAAAAATTTAGCCTTACCCCATCGAAATCAAAGTTGAAATACAAAACCGTACAAAGTATGTAATTAATAATGAACCTCTAAACACAAATAATCCATTTTTTTTAGTAGCTGAGAAACTTAAGTAAAATATTTTTTAATGTTAACATGTTAAAACATTACACATTTCAGCTATGATCCAGCCATTACACATTTCAGCTATGATTTCAGCTATGATTTTGGTTGGAAAAAAAAAAAGTGAAATTCAATTTGTGCCCTAGTTTGGCATCAAGGTTTAAAGTTACTTTTTGTTGGGATTTTGGTCACTTTTCAACTATTTAGAAGAGACTAGACCACTATGAGCCCTGTAATACACACTACACGGATTAATGGTTTCTCTTTATTTCGCATGTTGAGCATTTCATTGATTAATCAATTACTTTCGTATTCTAATATCATCTCGCATAAATCTTTACATATGACTCACACTGTATTTCTTATTTGCCAGTAGTAAAGCATTTTTTATATTACCACGTCGCCTCATTCCATAACTAACTCTGTGGCGTAAAAGGAGAAAATCCTATTGAATCACCCACATCCCTTGTTTATTCTCCCACTCTCTTTAGTAATACTTCGTAAGTTTTGTTAAGAGTCTTCGCTAACTTCACCCCACTTCTTTGTATTTTAAATAATTTAGAATAAATTAGGGACTATGAGGAACATCAAACATTTAGAAAGAGAGCCAGATAACATGTGCAAAACGTTATTACATGGTTCCAGAACCTATCTATAACATATAAATGTGGGTGCTCAACAGTCATGACGTCATAAACTGCACAACAAAGCTCTGGTTCTTAACAAAAGATTTGGAAATTAATAGCGTTTTGTAACTACTATCTGATCCACTTTCTCCATTTTAGATATTTTTCATTGTCTAAATTATTCAGTAAACTTTATATATATATATATGGAAAACTCTTTTCAGATATCTAAATTGACTAATGAACGCTACGTATGTATGATTTAAGAAGCTTCAAATTCCATAAAACCGCTACTTAATTGTGTGCCAAGGCCTTTCTTTTATGATCTTCATACTATCACCATTTCCCCCAAAGAGGCTTCCCAATTAGAACCGTACAAACCGTGTACGAGTAACTGTATGATAATCAGTGACGGATGCATAATGTAAAGTTCCGAATAGTATAAGCTTATCCATTTCTCCATTAGCTAATATGTTCCTTAAAACTTTATCTTCGAAAATACTTAGACCTTGCTTTTGTTTGCGAATTCGTAGCTAGCCCTTACATTCATACAACTGCGAAAGAGCTGACTTTTTATACATTTGACTATTTGTTCTATATCGTCAACAAACACTAACTCTTAACTTTTCCTGGTTTCATTTTTCATACCACTTACTCTTCTTGCTGCATTCTTTCGTTACATCGTCCAGTACTAAACAAAACAGGACTAATGTTTCACGTAATTTCTTGTCTGTAGTAACTTTGAATTACATTCGATAACTTATTATTTACGTTTCTGTTTCTGAGTTTATTTTTCTTCTTTTCATACTTATTTTCTTCGACGGTGTCGAAAGCTTTTGTTAGGTCCAATGGCGTATGTTGGTTTGACAGCTTGAACTACCACCGACATACTTTATTATTATTATTATTATTATTATTATTATTATTATTATTATTATTATTAATAATAATAATAATACAAAATATGCTTTTTCTTGAGCTGCTTTAGTTTTCGTACCATTATTGTTCTGTTTTTTAGTTTAACGTCACACGTTTATGTACCGAGACTAAGGGAGACTGATGAGATTACTGTAATGGTGAAATGACGAAAGTGGGAGGAATCTTGGGATCCCCAAAAAAACACATGCACAGGATGTTTATCCACCGCAAGGCTCATTTGGCAGGAGCTGGGATCGAACTAAGAACTCCATGCACCAGATATGAGTACTGTACTACTGAGGCAATGCCGGTCTCACAGACCAACAGTGTTTATCGCCGTAGCCGAATAATAATAATAGTTTATGTTTAAAGCTTTCGTCCTACTGAGGAAACCCCTTAGAATGGCTGGTCAAGATATTTGAATTCTGAATCTATAGATTTCAAATCAAGAATTCTAACCAATAGTCTGAGTTTGCTCGCCACGTGATTACAAGAAGCCCTACAGGGTTATAGTTAAGACTTACGGACAAACCTCGAAGAAGCAAAAGGCAATGGAAATACCTGCCATGTGCAGGTGAGGACTCAAGCTGTCATAAGAGAAATCATTTCTGCGTTTATTGTTGCGACTCATCTCAGATGTCGTAATTTATAAGCAGCATTTCAACATTCATTCTGAAGTTCTCAAGGAAGCTCAAATTGCGATACTCTTTATAATGTTTAAAAATGTAAAGAAAAATTACTAGTTATAACTCCCACGTAACATGACCTAAATCACAAAATCTTTTCGAGCATATTTTTGTTATCTCGTGCTGGACAGGTTGGTTAGAAAATGTAAAGAGATAGAGAGTGCCACAACATTATTGAGCAATTTCAGTTGGATTATATCGTCTATGGGAAGGTAAGTGACAAAATCACATAGGTCAGTTAATGCGTATGGTAATATACAGTAATTATTATACATAGGATTTCAAAATTAATATCGTGGTTGTAAGGCTTTATAATATTTACTACATGAAACAGTTTTTGCTACAAGTGTTCACATGGCACACATCGAGTCGATAGGCGAGAAAGGCCTATAAACTTTCCACCGGGGTATGGCACAAACCACATTCAATTTAGGGTAGCCTCGTTGTAACTACCATCTCGTGGGGATTTGCTGACCCCTAGATGCGAACATTATGAGTGTTGACATCGCCACTTAAGTGAACTGTCGATTCATCAATGAAGACAACACGATCCAGATCGTCATGCAGCAATATTTCTTTTGCAAAGTTGGCACGTAAACTGTAGTCTGTAGGCTTTAGAGCTTGTAGCAATTGCAAATATAAGGACGTAGTTGTAAGCGTCTCCTTAAAATTCTCCACACACACGATTACACTGTAGCTACAGATTCAGTCTTTGCAAAAAGTAAAACATAAAAAAACTTCCTGCTCACTAGTCGCCATCGGCGTCAGAATCGAAACGGCAGAGGAAACTGTGCATGCTCATGCGTGTGTACAAAACTATTTGAGTTGGTCTTTCATTTTATTTATTATTTATAATTGTAAGTTAATTGTAATAAATACGCGAAGGCTTAAAACCCCGATATTCATTTTGAAACACCCTAGGGTATGTAAGAGCATGTATGAGGTTCCAGTTCTTAAAATTTGGGACGCGAGTTCTTCCGCGGTTCCTCAGGTCCCGAAAACGAATGTCTGATTAAAGTTCGTTCCCGTTGATTTATAGTCAAGTCATATTAAAACAAAATCTCCTATCCAGTTCCAGTTCAGAAGAAAATGCTTTAAATGAAGCTAATCTCGTCCGATTTGCGCAAGAATAAGTAAAAATATTGTCTACGAATCATTCCAAAGGAAGATGGGTGGCCTGCTCTTTTTTTATATTAATTAAAAAAAAAAAAAAAAAAACTACGTATTGGAAGAAATTATCCTAGTTGAATTCATTATTCTAATTGAAAGTATTACTACTACTGTGATCGGTGCTATGAGGAGTGTGATGGCTTCTTGAGCGATATCTTCCCCCGTTGTCTGAAACCATATTTCACGTTGAACCGCTTTCCTGCTAAGAGAGTTTTTGCGGGGGTATTGGTACATTGTTCCCAGAACCTACCACAAGGTGTATAAGAATACGAAATAAGTCAATAAGCAAAAGCATTAGTTTATACACTTGTATTCGTGGTATTTAACTGAATTTTTCAGTTTTTTAAGTAGGCTCGCCTAATGTGGAAGGGAAGTTAGAATTTGAGAAATTATCCGTCATTACACGTAAGTATATCCTCTCTCATGTAGGCATAAGTATAAAAAACCTCCATACCATCTTCAGATTTTAAACATGTTATATTGGTAGTTGTACCTTGGCTATTTGTAACAAACGTATTTCTTCATCCAATGCGTACTCGTTCTTTCAAGACTTTCTCTACGATAATTAATGTGTTTTTTCTTTAATAATAGATAAATGTATCTGAACATTTGGTTTCGATTCATTGTCACAATAGATGATTCGAATTCTTTGTTTTCTCGACAGAAAATGAAGAAACGAAAGAAGAGGGCAGCACTGTATCCGATGAGGGTTTAAGCAGCCAGGAAAACGACAGGTGAGTTGTACGTTCTGACTTCGGAAGAAATTACTTCGGTTATTGACAGTTGACATGCCATGTGTTGATGCGCTAATTTAAAAGACCATAACTGAGAGACCATAACCGCGACCGTTCTACTTGTCCGCTCTCGTTTCATCTGTTGGGGTCTTTTTAAGTGGCAAGTACGAAAAAGAATATGATACAGCTGGCAATACGAATGTAATTTCTTCCTAGCTTAGTGTGGTCATTTAATAGATATGTATTCATAGTTTTTATAATAACTTCTGTTGGCGAGAACGAAAACGTTTCGTGGTTACACTTTCCTTTTAGTCACCTATTTGACACCAGTTAGCATATAAAATACACGTTGTCACACATTTTTCACAGCGGACTTCTCGGAGTATTGAAAGGTTGTATGGCCATCTAATGGTGTAAGAATCATAAGGGATCAAGAAAATAACCACAATGAACAGACACTGATATTTCGTACTATGCTGGAAGTAGATAGCCGCTTTTCTATTAATAAATTGCTTGCGTTCCGTCTCCTCGAAGTTAAATCGAACGTGATTGTAGGCACGTGGCTTCGGAGACTAGCTATGTAGTTCCTACAAGGTATGGAAAATTTATCACAGTAATGTTAATTAATTAGGTTTCGATAATTAATTATGTAAAGAAATAAATCAGAAATTGAAAATAGTATATACAAGCTGACAAGTTGCCAAAGTGTGTTGGTTAACTAAAGAGAAGTGTTTATTAGATATTCTTTTGTGTGACTAAATTACATATCTTTCTCTAAGAAATCCATTTCCTTTTCTCTATGTTCGTTTATAAATACTCCGTCGTAACTTTATCTCTTTTTAACAAAATATTTCTTCAATTGAATTTGGATTCCTTTAGAACTACTTATTTGTCCTGGCGTGTACGGTATACGTGCTGGTGAAGTAAATATTAGTACTAAAGGCTGTGTCATATCCTTGTAATGTTCCGCTGTTAAGAGTTAAGAAACTTTGATTCATAGACACAGCTTGTAATTCATTGTTGGAGTTACGAATACATACATACATACATATATATATATATAGAGATGGTGATCAGAAAAATGGAAACACCTGAACGAAATTGCAACTCACCAGATTAATATGGTGTCGGGCCACCTTTCGCCTTCAGAACAGCTTTGATGCGACGTGGGATGGAGGCATAGAGGTCGTGAATGGTAGCAAGTAGAATTTTACACCATTCCTCGTGCAGGCCATCGGCCAGTTCTGTGAGAGAGGATGGAGGTGGAAATCGTCGCCGGAGTCATGTTTCCAAATCGGACCATAGATGTTCAATTACGTTGAGATCTGGGGATTGGGCGGGCCAGGGGAGGTGTTGAACTTCATCCCGATGTTCCTCAAACCACGCTGCAACAACGCCAGCTGTGTGAATGGGTGCATTATCATCCTGGAAGATGGCGTCATTGTCCGGGAACAACATCCGGACCATAGGATGCAAGTGGTCTCCTAAAATTGCGACATAATCGTTGGCAGTGATTCGTCCGCTAAGTGTGACCACAGGACCCAATGAAAATCATGATATGGCGGCCCACAGCATCACCGAGCCGCCGCCATGTTTCACAGTTGGGCGGAGACACTGCAGATCATAAGCTTCTTTGGGCGTTCTCCACACATAAACACGGCCCGTGGTTGGGAATAGGATGAAGGATGACTCATCCGATCATATCACACGTTTCCAGTCCTCAACGGTCCAAGTTGCATGGTCGCTGCACCATTTGCGGCGTGCGAAAGCGTTATGGTCCCTGATGAGCGGTTTGGCCCGTGCAACAAGACCCCGTAAGTTCATGTCATGTAATTCGCGGCGGACTGTGATTGTCGAAATAGGGTAGGGGAGGTGCTGATTGAGTTCCTCCGTCACTTGCTTCGCAGTGGCACGACGGTTCTGCGTGACAATGCGCTTTAATACCCGGCGTGACCTGTCACTCATGATTTTCTTCCGCCCACTGTTCCGCTTCCCCGATGTGGTTTTCGCGTGTGTTGTGTAGGCCGTCATCACCTTCGACACTGTCCCACGCAACTCACCTAACACAGTAGCCACTGCCGTCACACTCACTCCACATAACCGCGTACCAACAATTTGCCCTCTTTGAAAATCTGAGAGGTCTCCCATTTTACACTACCTCCATCTGCTGCAGCCACTGGACACTGCTGTTCCACTGCGCCTGACATAGTATGGAGACCGACCTAACACACCATTACCAGCGGTCCGGCACTGCGGGCGCCACAACACCACTGCCAACCCATACATCTGATGTGTTGCCAACTACAGGTGTTTCCATTTTTCTGATCACTATCTATCTATCTATCTATCTATCTATCTATATATATATATATATATATATATATATATATATATATATATATATATATATATATATATATATATATATGAGAGAAGATCTCACTCTCAACAAAATAATGCAATAATGCAACAAAATAATTAAAACGTCTAGTTGAGTATTTATATAGAAATAGCATCCACCGTGACATTGTAAATACAGATGTTCTGGTTCATATCAGCAGATTTAATGTCTACCGATTTTCGGTAGCCTGTATAATTATCCCCAGTAACACATAAGCATTGTCTCTATATTCGTCATGAGAAAGGCACGAAATCAAAGAAAAATATTAATTTATCTCTTGAGCCACAAGTTTTCATCTACACCGAAGACAGGTACGAGTTTACAAATGACTTTTTGACATTGATACGTGTTCTTTTTGTTTGATACTTGGCTGATATAAAACTTAACCTACGAAATCGAAGTAGCTTTTAAATATACAATATCTGTTATTTTTTCCTTGCAAACGTGCAGTTTTTGTGCGTGTCAAAATCTTGTATATTTTCTTTAAGAATTTGTTCTGTCCAATTGATAAAGAATTGAAATATAATTAAGAAAATGGCTAAATTGTTACTTGCGGAGATCCGGATTCGATTCTCGGCAGGAGCTCATGTGGTTCGGAGTTCGGATCCCACGTTAAGCTGTGGGTCCACGTCTCTAAAGCCTCGCTGCTGGCCGAGATGCTAGAACTCCAATTCAGCCAGTGAAATGAGTTTGTGATTTTCTTCATAAGATACGTGGATTACAGCAAAGAAGCCTTCTAAAACCCAAAAATTCAACGTAGAAATTTTTTGATGGAAGATCTACAAGATCAATCAGTAGCATTTGAATTGGAACATATTCTGATAAATTTTGATAACCAGCGATCATCGTTTAGCATACCTGTTTTTAAGGCTTCAAATGTGAGGTGTGGCCCCGCGTGGCGTAATCGCTAATGCTCTTGCCTTTGGAGCGAGCAATCCCGGGTTCGATTCCCGGTGAGAACACTCACACTCGGTCGAAATAGTAAAAGCTTTTTCAGGCACCCATCCTGATCATTCCCATCAGGCAAATGCCAGGTCCTAGGCCGCTTCCTTTCTTCCTTTCCAATTCCCTGGCTAATGTGTTCGCCGAGGGACGTCATCTCTCATACATGACGAGCTAACATGGTCATAGATGCCGAAAGCCAAGAAATCTAAATCCTAATCCAAGTGTGAGCTACTATCTGATCCCAGTTGAAGCCTCAAATGGGTAAATCCCTTTAAAAACGTCAATATTTTCCAAATAGCGTAGTCCCAGTAGTAATATCCCAATACCAATTAAAGCTGGCGTTATCCTATAGATATTTCGTAGAAATTCTGAACAAATGTTGTTAATAGGTTAAGGATTCAGGGTGAGATGAAACTGAAATCTTATTTCTGAATTGAAGGGGTTAAAGGATGAAAGTATTTTGTTATATTTTTCGAAACAGTGAGTTCTGGCGGTTTATGAACGTGGTATGTGTTATTTTTGTTACACAACACCTGACTTAATGAGTCCTCGTCTAGATGAAGAGATTCAGAAATGAGTTGATTTTAGTTTAGCGTCCCGTTCAGCAGCGAGGGTATATGAGACGTGAACCTACTGATTAACGTGGAATCCAAACCACATGAACTCCCGCCGGGAATCGAACCCGGGTCTCCCACGCCAAAGGCGCGTACGCTAACCGCTTAGCCACGAGGGAGCTCTGAGATTCAGAAATGAATGGAGTATGTTACACAGACAAACTTCCTCGAAATGTACAATTCTTCTCATTTCATCTTCATCCTCTAATTGATTCATTTGATGAGTTACGGCTGATTTTGTTTTGATATATTACTTATTTTCCTTTCAGAAACAACAGTAACGTGAGTCAACCGTCAAAGAAACGCGGAAGACCTCCAAGTCCGTTTCCTAAAGCAGCCGCTGCCAGTCAGAGTAAGAAGCCACGAGGAGAACAGAAGGCAACAAAGAAAACTGCCCCAGTCGAAGAAAAAAGGTAAACGTTTACACAAATGGGTGTGTTACTTACTTCAGTAGATACTACTGTAAGCAGCGACAAGGAGATAGCTTGGGAGGGTACTAGTTTAAAACAGTGCTATTGAACCTTTTTTTTCTCTCGTACCCCTAGACACAGTTGCCATTCAATTGTTTATTCCTGAAGCTGTTTAAACAAATTAAATCGAAATATACTTATTAAACTTAATGCACATGTTCTGTTGATTAAAAAGGGGGACAAATAGAGACCCAACAAAAGAACAATCAGTGTACCAATCAAAAGACTTTCTACAGGGGGATAAAATGCACATCCGAACATTAACGTGGGAAATTTCAAAACATATGGGAGACATCCAGCTCCACTGAGGGATTTTCCCCCTCATCCTCCCTGATAATTCGCACACTGAGGATAATGTTTAAAAAAATAATAATAACTTTAGAACTAGCCTGTTAATGGGATGACTGAGCTTGTTTCTGGGACTTTAACTCCTCGATTCCTGGTTGAATCTTCGAGAGCGTGAGAGTCAGAGCTGTTTCTGGATTCAAGCAATTTCTGTACTTTAATTTTATTGATGTTAATGCAGTGAAACCCTGTTCACACAAATATGTTGATGGAAAAGGAAGAAGTTATGAAATAGCACAGATCATTCAATCAATTCTCCAACTATGATCATTCAATAAAAATTGGAAATATGCTTATTTTAGGATTACGTACCTACAGAAAACTTTTCGCGTACCTCCAGGGGTACGCGCGTCCCCGGTTGAATAGCACTGGTTTAAAACTCCTGTAGACCGGAAAAATCAATAAGTGAGCAGCAGATGTATTCCTTGTAAAGGAATTAAATGTATTATTATTATTATTCCATGAATGACAGGTCTGTTACCATAAGTTAAAAAAGTTTCTATGCTAAGATTTAACTGCTTCAGTACAGTCAGTTGTAATTTCCTCTCCTCTTAAAATACGCTTTGTATTCCGTTCCTTACATTACAAGATTATCTCAAACAATGGCCTAGCAAGAATCGAATTTTTCCTGGCGACGTGATTTTAGTAATTCTCGGGCTATCAGCCAGGTGAAGATATTGACATTCGACGTTTCGAATGCATATATGGTGACTAATTAGGGGCAGAGCTATGAATGGGTGCTTGTGATTGGCTGTTGTTGTGGCTATAACAAATGACTTTGTTGAATCTTGGCTGTTGTTGTGGCTATAACAAATGACTTTGTTGAATCTGTTGATCTGAACCAATTGGCCTCAACCGATCAGAAGCCAGCATTTCCCTCAGCCAATCACAAGCCCCCATTCATAGCTCTGTCCCTAATTAGTCACCATATATGCATTCGAAACGTCGAATGTCAATACCTTCACCTGGCTGATAGCCCGAGAAGACATAATAATGACCTATCAGTTTGTTTTCCTCTTTTTAATTATCTTTAGTATTGTTCCTCCCATATTATTCTTAACATTTACTCCTTGATTCTCCATTCGACTCAGCTGTTTTTCATTCTTCCACACACACACACATCTCGAAAGCATCGAACGGTTTCTCGAGCAATTTTGTTCTCGCTTCTGCCTCTCAAATACAACATTCCACAAGCCTTGATGAATCTTTTCTTTTATTCCTAAATTCATTGCTTTTATTTCGTGTTCACTTTCAGATGTTCATTAAGATCACTACCAAAGCCACATTCACCCTTGCAACATTTATAGTCGCCATAAATCCTTTTGTTACTCCCACAATTTTCTTCTAGTGTTCTAATACTTTTAATTTTCGATCGATTTCCGCAAGCTTAAATAGAGTAGTTTGTATATAGCATTAAATTAGACACAAACCTCAAATGATGACGCAATGAATCCATTGACTACTATTTTTCTGCAAATTTTGGAAATTAAAAAAAAATACTGAATTTCTTAGTTTACTGAATACATACGTCTCTGATTTAATATTATTATTGTATAATAAAGTATGGTAATGTAACATTTATAAGTGCAAAAAAAGCTAGAAGACATTGTTGTTATTTGATTTATACACTTTATTTTAAGTTGAAAAAGTGAAGAACTGTGACTCTTAATATAATATAATATAATAATGCAATAAATTTTGCCTTCCATTAGCAATGAAAGTGGAAAGCCTCGCCGAGGGAGACCTCCTAAAAACCAAGATGACAAAAACAAAGAGAAGGAGAACTCTGTAGAGAAAAAGTCAACGAAATCTGAAAATAAGGATCAGAGGTATTGTTAATAAAACAACGTATTAACAGCCTAGACAAGTAAAGCTGTTTATGTTAAAACAATTAAGTGTTTATTAAACAGTATACAAAACCGTGTGTGTTTATAATAACAATGAATGCTATGTAAGTTATACAGGGTGTTTCAGTGGAATGTCCCACCTTTCAAATAGTTATGTGTAACTGTACGTCCGTATATACATTGGAATGATGTACGAAATGGGGAATTTTGATTTCGATACATATTAATTTTGCTTTCTCGCACAGCTCGATCATTATTTGTTGTCAGATAATTTTTAAAATGGAGTACACAATACTATGCTTATTGTATAGAATTATTGGATCACCAATTCTGTTACCTCCATATAAAGAGAGTATCGACGTGAGTGTGATAGTCCTGGTGAAAAGATAAATCCCAGTTTAGTGGAAAACTACAAGGACAAACTTGTGTCTTGAGGAAAAGGGGTGACACTTCCAGTGCATACTATAACTATAAATTATGTCTTCAGAGATACTCTCTCTTTTACTTCGTTATGTAAATACGTTGTTATTCAGTGCAATGATATTTAAAAAGCAATATATCCCACTAAAACACCCTGTATTTAACTCACACTGCATTTAGTCAAGATGCTGTTGAAGTTGGATAGACTGTACAAACATTCCATGTCACGAACGCAATCAAAAGATAAAATATTTGTATCGAAATATTTCTGAAAAAGCAAAGAATTTTGCTCAGTTTGAAAATATATATATGACTTAGAAAGTTTGTGTTACCAAACAATATGTCTCACTGAATATATTCTATGGAAAATAGCTAGTAATTGTCTATATTTTACCTAATATGCTTCCATTGATATCTTTAAGCAGATATTCTGAGAACGGTTAGAAATGCTTTGTTTTGGTACGTGTGGTGTGAATTATTGCTTTCATTATAATGTTCTTACCTTGTATCCCCAGTTTGGTGATTTATTTATTATTTAAATAATTTCATTGTTCTCTGTCAAACTCATCAGTAACTTCGTAAAGTTGCTAAATTGGACACATTGCAAGCATCTACCTTCCTATGGAACTATTCTAGAAGAATTAATATAATATTAATCCTTGGAAAATTAGGGATGTACTGATATATCGGTATCGGTGTCGGCAAATGAACAGCGATATTTATCGATACATTTTCCGAACTATTTTCAATTTGTTTAATATTAACAGTGACACTTATATTTCATCGATTTCTTTTAGACTTAAAGTTGATGTAAATTATTATCAATTGTACAATCGATTTCTTTATGCATGAGTACGCCTTTGATTTGCATTACTCGTACTCAACTGATAATTTTAGTCACTCCATGCCAAAATACTGGTGAAGAAAAGCTAAAAGTCCTCAGTCAGGATCATGAGCCCCGAAGAAAATTTTCTAGGGGAAGGGGGTCATTCCATGGTTGCTATATTACGTCTGGTATTTAATATACATGATTTGCTATATTACGTATACATTTTCGTGAGCCAGGGGGGTTCCACCCTGCCCTTCCCTTTCGGACGCTCACGGTCAGGATAGCAGACCCGTAATTTGAATGCCAAACGAGACAGAGGTTTCGACTCAGAAGAAAATGCTATGGAAGAAACCCACAAGACGCTCATTTTGTCGTCATTTTCTCCTACTTACTGGTTAAAAACAATTAGTTCTAAAGTTATAAGTAGTTTTTTCGTTTTCGACCTCGCTTAAATAACCCTCCTATTTTTTTGATGGTACACATCAAGACCTGGTTCAGCACGCATAATTTTGTAAACTATAAAAATTTGTAACGGTAGTATTCGTTCGCATTATATGTATGTAATAGAGACTAGTAAATACAAGGTAAGTATCAAAGTACATTATCGCTCTAAACATCAATCACTGACTCTTAGAATTAAGTTTACACTATATAAGTATTTGCTGCTTTGTAGTATATTTTATGTGAACTGGATTAAATTTAGAGAAAATATTTTTTTGTGTGGAACCTAATATGAAATTCTGCTCTTTGTCTTTGTATGTCAAATTTTGGCCTTATATCTAATATACCCTATTACAATGTTGATCATTTCATTATTCTGATAATATATATAAGAAATGTGTCAAAAGTATTGGTGTCGGTATCGGCCTCTTTAATATCGGTATCGGTATCAGTGAAAAAGTGGTATCGGTACATTCCTATGGAAAATTTAATTTTTGGTGAAGGCAATGGCGAAATTCTAGAGAACTGATCACTTTCCTCACTTAAGCCGTAATTTTTTTTTCTCAAAAAGAGCGTGATGCGCCGCACTGAGCTTTTAAAACTTGTTGTGAGTAAATAAAAGTATGAAAGTCCAGAAAATCATTGATGGTTTCCAAACTACAGTGTATGGTAGTCTTGAGTGTCGAGAAGTTAGTGATGATAACTAAAGAACAAGGTAAGAACATTATATTCAGTGTGTATGGTCTCGAGTCTATTATTTTTTCTTCTTTATTTACACTGTAAAGAGGTTTACTTTATTATTATTATTATTATTATTATTATTATTATTATTATTATTATTATTATTTATACAGTAGGGCCATAGAGCTAAATATAATCGAATGTATTTCTTTTTTCAGGAAGAAACCTGCTGCAGCGCCCAACGAAACAGTAGAGAAAGAGAACAAGAAAGAAAGTACCAAAGGAAAAGGGAAGAAGATGAACAAAGAAGATGATGGAAAGGAATCAACAGATGAAAAGAAAGAGAAAAAAGTTACGACCAAAGAAGCGCCAAAAGAAACCAAGAAACTTCAAAAGGATGTGAATAGTAGAAAGGTTCCGGAAAAGGAAACGAAGAAAGGAGCAGAAAAGGAAACCAAGAAAGAAGCGGAAAAGGAGGAGAAGAAAAAATCGAAAGTGGATTCGGATCTGGCGAATCAAAGGAAATCTGCGCGGATAGCGAACACTCAGGAATCAGACGATAGTGTAAGTGTGGTTATTTTTTATTATAATACTTATTTTGTACGGCACTTAGTATTGCTGAGTTTTCTCTTCCACGTCATTTCAAGTTGTTGAAATGTTGTACTTAGGGAGCTGAAGTAGCGTATTTGCGAAACAAATGTTCCGGGGGCATGGTTCCTCGTTTATGTTTTCTTTGCTCTCACTTCTAATGTCAGGCTAAAGAAAATATTCTCAGACTAAACGAACATTGCGAAACACGTGACCAGGACATGTTCCGTAGGCTGAGATTCGACTGCATTTTCATGACGCAAGTCCTTGCCAGTACGTGCATAATGTGCTCATTTAATTACACAGTTCGTGAGCATAATGACTGAGAAGTAGGGTAATGTAACTGTGCGTGGTCTTTGCCATATGACTACCCTCTTTTGTTGGGGACAGAACAAAGAAAGTCATAACTTCATATGTAGCAAATCATATTACACATTATGGTTTCCATTTAAGACATTGCGTAAAATTCAAGATGTCAGACGTCATAGTTGTGTGTTGTTAAACATTTCCCCCATCCTTATTCCTCACCTAGATTGTTATTTTGGTTAAAGTTGAGGGTGTTTCCACATTTTAGATTATCTTGTATATCTATCTATCTTATGTATCTTCCTCTATTTATTTCCGATTTATTAACCTCCTTTTTAACCTTTATTCGATAATGTCCTTTCAGACCTGGAACTTCTTTGTCTCCTCCTGTGTACTCAATTTCAGCTCGATGGTCTGAGTATTTTTTGCTGCAGTGAAGTGCAATTGCCTAATTCATTATTCTCCAGAAGGATTCTCCTTGCAGTCAAATTAATGGCATCAAAAATATCAGATGTAAGGCTCTGTTTTCTTCTTTCATCTGAATACTTTGTCTTTTATACTTAAGTGTAGATGGCTAAAAAAACAAGCCTGCATTTATTAGTGGGAGGAAGAGAAACAAATGTAAAGAGGAGAATCTTGCTTTGATGGAAATATAGCGTCTCTTTTCAATAGCAAAGCTGTATGAAACAGGACCTGCTTCTTATGTAATTTCCGAATTTATATAGATTTGTATCCAAGGCTTCGTACCGCCACAATGGATTGAACCCGGATCACACCACATACAGAAACCACATGTATTAGCCAACTGACCACAAAGTTTTCCTGCTAAGCGGCAGATAAAGAATTTACAAAATTTCAATGATAATGCGCATTATGCGAAAGAAAAAAAATTTTTAGACATAAACTATGCTATGCATAAGTGTCGGAAATCTAATTAAATAGCTTTTTCCCTCCATTCACCTGTCGACAGGCATTAGAACAAAAACGGTAAAACAGACCGAGGATTCAATGTCTCAAGAGTAGGTTTCATCTTCTCCGTTAACCTATTCAAACCGGAAGTGGTTTCAATTAGCCATTTCCGGTTTCAACGTAGAACGAAAACGGTAACAGATAGCGAAAAGCGGTTTTTTGCAGACGGCCATCGCTATCCGCAGCACTCTACCAAAACCGGAAGTGGTTCAAATTTACTACTACTTCCGGTTTCAATTATGATCTCCACAGAGCAAAAGTGGTCAGAGATATCGAGATCCAGTTTTTAGCAGTCGATTCACTATCCTGATAATAGATTTCATCTTCTCCGTTAACATTTGTCAAACCGGATTCGGTTCAAATTAATTTCCGGTTTGAACGTTTGTCGCCATAGAACGAAAACGCAAACAGCGAGAAGCTGCTGTTTTTTGCAAACGTCTGAAGGCGACACACTATGACTATTCGTAACACACTACCGAAAACGATTTCAAATTTACCATTACTCTCGGTTTCAATACTAATTTTCAGAGAGCGTAAATGGTAATAGGTATCGAGATGCTTTTTTTTTCTTTTTTTTTCATCGATTCAGCTTCTTAAGAATAAATCACGTCTTCTCCGTTAATCATACATTGAAAGGGAAAGTAGATTAATTTATCACGATAGAACAAGACTGGTAATAGATACTGACAAGGGTTTTGTGCAGTCGATTCAGGGTCTCAAGGGAACTTAACATGATAACCCTCAACACTACCAAACCGGAAAGTGATTGAAATTTACTAGTACTCCCGGAGAGCAAAAACTGTAAGAGATATCAAAAAGCGGTTTTCTACAATTGTTTCAGGTTCACAAGAGTAGGCTCAATCTCCTCTCATAGCCTTCTGTTCAAACCAGAAGTTGTTTAAATTAAAGATTTTTGGTTTCAACGTTTATTGCCACATAATGTAAACAGCAAGGGATAGTGAGTAATGGCTTGTTGATATGGATTCCGAGGAACAGGTTCCGTTATCCCTCATAATAGTTCCTCTTTCTAAATGTATTTTAAGTTAACTAATTTACATTGAAACGAACAGTGGATAGCGTGCACAGTTTTGACTTTAGTTAGGTGTGCTTCTCCTAGAATTAAGATCCTCCTGAGCTTCCGCTGTAAGTAAATTCACTGTTTCCATTGTGAGAACATGTCTTATCGTGATTGGCGTGACGTCATAATTCCTTATGTATGATTTGATCAGAATCTCTCAGCTGCCCTGGAAATTAAGTGAGAAATATAATTGAATGATAGTAGAGCATTTGGTGAAGTTTCTGATTCCCCCAGCGTTTCATGCGCCTTATGTAGCATTAGTCGTTCGTTTTTATGATCCCCAATATGTATATTGAAAGTCTGTTTAATTGTTTGTGATTCATGTTGTAAAGAGCCTTCATATTATCCGTGTGTCTGACCGTCAGAGTGTAAAAGAATATTCGGATCTGTCTGCTAGAACCATTCGAGACTCAATCAAGTGTTTGAACCGACAGGGAATGGCGAAATCATGAAATTAATCGAAATAAAATAAAAAATAGTTCAACTTATTCACGATGAGTTCATAATCTACCAAAACAATACTAAAACGCAGTTATTGTTACAAAAGTCGTAGCATTAGTGCAAAAATAAATTTCGAAAAGGATTGTTTTAAATCAAGATTTTTATTGACTTTAGCTACTAATATATCTACAAGGAATCATCACACATTTTTTAATAATCAACTCTAATATATGAAAAAGGATTTTTGCTCCAATATACATTAACTACTTTGGAAGATATCGAATGGAGAGTAGATTATATTTATAACACCAGGATACGAGATAGTAATTTTGCAGAAATTGCATAAAGAAGCTTAAGCTTTTAATGCACTTTAGATAAGTAGATTACAAAAAACTAAAACTGGAGCATTATTTCCAGAAGTCTCTCATAGATTAAAACAAATCTTTTAGAAATACAATTTGAAATCGACCGTAAAACCACCAATGAATACCGAAATATTTGATAATTAACAAGAATGTTTCATTGAAAAAGATGGCGCCAATCACATCACGCATGAATATGATAGTACGCATATAGGAACACTAAAAATTAAAATCAAAGAAATAAACCGAAACATCAATATTTCAACTTCAACTAAAGTATTTCGAACCGTTTGTTTGAATACATTTTAATGTACTAATTTATACGAAAGAGCAAATATTGTTACCCGTCTATCGCATGAGGTGTTATTTTTTCTACAATTTTGCGCAAACCTTACTCTTTACTTATTTGTGTAGTCCTGTTCTCTTTATTACTTCTTCAACAACAGCTTTGTAATTCATGTTTCCTTTGTGTTCGTAATAAAGGATAACTTTAGCAGTTAGGATCGAAATGAATTACATTAGTGTCATTTTACCTTTTGTGCGAATTGAAATGAAATCTTTCAGTTTAACGTCTCATGGTTAGGCTCTTTTAGGCTAAGGGAGACGATGATGATTAAGGCGAATGAATGATGATGGAGTAATTAAAGTAATGAGAAAGTGGGAGGAAGCGAGCGTACCTCGAGAAAACCCACGGACACGGTGTTGTCCACCACAAACTTACTTGGCCGGGGATCGAACCAGGGCACCATGCACCAGAGGCGAAGTGCTCTACCACTGAGCCACCCTGCCCCCATTTCAACGAATTGATAAACTGTTCGCTAATAATTTATGATGAGCATGTGGTGGTTACCATTTTTGAATAAGTGTTACTGTATCTATTAACATTAAACTAGAAGGATATTTTGTGAAGTATACTAAGCTAAATGCTTGGAAATTTCGGTGTAATAATAGTAGGTATATAAAATGTTCGCTGTAATTTATATGTAGTCCTATTGTTTGTCTATATGCTTAATTTATCCAGGTTGAATTTAGGGTCCATGATCCCGAGGAAGAAGGTTTCGCATACTTACCTTTCTATAAATAAGGAAGTTTTGTGCAAATTGTTGTTTTTTGTTTTATGGAATGCTTAGATTCATTTAAGTGTTTTAACAATCCTTCCAAAATGCTTCCGTTAAGAATCATAAAATAGTGAGCGGGTCAAAGACAGATTCGAGTATAAAAGAAATAAACAAATAATTAATCAAACAGCACTACATATATTATAGATAAACATTTAATCTTAGTTGGCAGATTCATTGGTAACATCAGTATACAAATCGTACAACTGGTTGAGTTATACTTTCAGCTTATTTTTATATCATTTTGATTTAAGTTGGAAAATTTTCAATTAAACCAAATGTGTCCATATAAAAACAGGTTTCATTATAACTTAACTTATTTATTTTGTTTTCATTATAAAGATCATTTCCTTACTTTCTACTTCCTCATCTGCTACACAAGTCTTGTGGAAGAAGTAATATTTGTTGGTTCCCAGTTACTTATTAATTAATGAATAATTGATTCTACTACTTTTTATTTATTTGAAATCAAGCTGTATGAATGAATGTAAATTAATAATTTCAGGCACCCGGAAGAAGAACAAGAAACCGGAAGTGAAACATGTGATCTCGAAGCATTGGACTTATCAGAAGTTGTTGGCTTTGATCTCCCGTTGTTAGCATGTAAAAGAAATGTTGACACAATACAATCTTCACCATGAAGCCTTATGTCACATCTATCAGTAGAAAATGAATATTTGGAATGCATCTTGTTAATCTTTATACGCGCAGAACATACGTAACGATCGTTCTGTTAAAAGGCCAATATGACCGTAATTTCTTCGTAAAGATTTTTTTTCCTCTCAGTATATACTTTTATAGAATCGTTTTTTATAAAATTGAGACAGTGTTACAAGGAGACTAACCTCCTTCTAAAGCTTAAGTGCTACACGTGTGTTCAAAGACAAGACAAAAAGTGGAAAAACAGTTGATGACATGGTAAGAATTCATACATAGTGTCGTCATTAATGCGTGCTGAACTTGTTTTCCGTCAAATCTTCCGAATGTTATGTGGAGTGGATGATGTTGGAGGCGACACTGAATATATTGTAATTGTTTTGTATAATTTATATTTATATACGTGGTTGGTTATAAGGTAAGAGCGAATTCCTTTTGTAGGTTAATTTATGAAGAACTAGTGGTGATGAGAAACAGGTCAGTGGCCCCTCTTTCCCACCTGGCGTCAATAATCATGAACGGCTAACTAGCAAGAGAGACAAATGGTAGTTGTCTTGTTCCTGCTTCGAACGGGACAATTTCTGTTTTGATGGTCAGGCTCAGCTTTTTGTGAAAATCAAAGTTTTAAGTTATTGTTCGTAGTATTAGGTATTTGTTAGCGTCATAGTTATCTTCGCTTCATGTACTGCCAGTTACACATCGTTAATGTTAGGCCGAGAAAAATAATGATAATGAAGAAACTAAAAGCATTTTATTCATTTAAGGAGAAAGATGTTTGATAGGACGATAGCTGTGGGGAAGGTCTTTGTTGTCCACCTGAGTTGAGTTGGAAATAAGAATTGACAATGATTTTAATGCACTGGCGTTGCTTGAGAATTAAGTGTTTATAATTTATTTCATTGAAATGTGAATGAAAGAAATGAGCTCAAGAACAAAACAATCAGGGACAGAAGAAAAGAGGAAAAAAATGAAAACAAAAAAATTACATTTAGTTAAAATAAACTAATCTTTTTTCTGTGTTCTGTGATGCGAAGTTGTGCTAATAGAACATCAAAAAAGTTAGTTTGTTTTCATTAAATATAATACGTGTTCCTTGCTGACGATTATGAACGCATTGTTACGTTTCTTTCAACTAAGTGAAAACTATTTTCATTGTATTCTTATTCCATTAAAGAACTGAATTGTTTTGTCTTAGTCTGTATACTTTTATTTGGTTATTACAATCTTATTTTATTATAAAGTGTACGACATAATATTGAGGATATAGAAAGTTTTTAAATTAAAGTGTGACAACTTGAGATTTTTAGATTACATCTTTCTTATTTTAACTCTTCAGTTAAGACATGCAACAATGTAGCAGGCGTCCGTGACGATAAAATTGACAATATTAACTTGTGAACTTTTAGAAATTAACGATAGTTCAGAATGAAAAATGGTACTAGATCGAGAATTGAACCCGGTTTTTCGGCACTAAGCACTACGTTACCCAGTCGGCTGCCTGACCAGTCACACATATCCACTCTTGATGTCCTTAGACAGATCCCAGGACTGCGTCACAAGTGTTACGCTTCGATAATGCTATATAATAGTGAACCTTTAAGATGGTACAAATTCTGAATGGAAATGTATGGCCGGTCCAGGAACGAACTTTTTAGCGTAGTGGTTACAGTACACTGGAGATTTCATTAAAATTCTCGACCCACTTGAAGTTTTCCATTCTTTAATCTTCATTAAATTCGCCCCTGTTTAGAATATGGTGCAAAAGAAAATCGGTTGGTTCCTCTGTTTCTCATATGTTGGAAATCGTACGTAGAATTTATAATTTGTTGATTCGGTTTTCTCAAAGCGTCATCTCGTTTTGAGACTGATATTCGTTTGAAATAGAAGATGCAATGCTCTACAAGTTTAAACTTGATGCAGATAAATGTTAATTATGGTAGAAGAAGTAGAGGAAAACTGCCGTTATTTTCTTATACCATATTCTCTGTGGGTATTTTCAGAGGAAATTTAAACTTCAACTGTGAGAATGTGTGACTAGTCTGGATTTGATATCGTAGTGGTTAACGCAACAGCATGATAAGTCGGAGAGCGAGTTTATCCTCTGGCCAGTCTCACTTTTTCATTCAGTTATTATTACATATTGGATTTTTTAAGAGTGAACAGAAGGAAGGAGAGTAGGAATAACATTACTTTTTGTAGAGTTCTGTACAAATAAGTTACATTCCTCGAATCAGAAGATCTTGTCTGATCATTTCTAGTGTATAGAGACGGTGAACAGGAGGTCTGACTTTTTCATGTTGTATTATATTGGCGGAACATGTTTATCCAGTCTAATAGATGTAATTGAGAAAATGGAATCCGTTTTTGTTTTCATCTCAATTGCCAATGAAAATATGTGCATGAAATTAAAGTTATGTACTTAGATTATAGTACTTCGCTATGCATG
The DNA here is from genome assembly GCF_964235325.1 of Thermobia domestica. NCBI lineage: Eukaryota > Metazoa > Arthropoda > Insecta > Zygentoma > Lepismatidae > Thermobia > Thermobia domestica. The sequence goes on from NC_137463.1 coordinate 1,876,881, forward strand.
AAAATGTATGTATATATATTTTTCTTTAGTCATCTATATGAGTGAAAACTGTAGCTATATATTTTAACTAAACAGCATTTGCAATGATTGGTAAGTGAAAATGGTTTGAAAAAGAAATGTTTCTGCTTAATTTAAATCCTTATTCTGTAGTTTATGTAGGAAATAATATTTCGGAAAAGAAAGGTTGAAAATTCGATTGTGTTTTCGAGAAACACTCAAGTAATATCAAAAGTTCGTTGAATTAAGGCAATAATAAGCTTCGCGTATGTTTTATGTAGAGTCAGGGAAGAAGGTTTAAATTGCATATGAACGGATATTCTGAATGAGTTTCTAACATTGTAATATGTTCAGAGGTTTCTGGGAGCTGCATATTCGACATTCAATTAAATAATACACAAACGTAGATGTGACTAAAAGTTCCTAGGTGTGAATGTTAATCAACCGAAAATTTAGCCATGTTGAAAAGAACTTCATTGGAAAAGCTCTCTTCTTGCTCTCATAAATAGTGTGATTTGCAAGAATTCAATTGGAAGAACTTTCCGCCTATAATCTCATCCACAAATTAGAGTACAGAACTTCAGGAAGAAAGTCATTGCTTAGCTGTTTTTCACTTTACCTACATCTACCGGATAATAAGGTTGCGGCTGTTAATCTACTGAAAGTTCAGAGTTAGCAATGTTGTAGTAATGTGTTACTTTGTGTCCTTATGCAACAAGTACATTGCACATTTTTATTGCATGTGGAAAATGATTAAAATTATTTCGATATGTGCTTTCGCTACCTCACTTTTTTCTCAAGTTGTGTCAGCTAATCAGCCTAACGATTATCTAGTTGATTCAAATTCGTGGTACAGCTGCTGACTTCTGAATGATGAAGTAAACCTTACGTAGAAACTATTTTTATGAGACAGTGTTGTAGCCATTGAGTTTTTTAATTAGAAATTTATTATTTTATTCTTCATTTACTTCATGGAAAATGGAGCCGAACAAAAATTTTATTTAGAAAGGTTTTGTATTTCCAAAATTTTATATTAGATTTCTCCTAATTTAGTACTTACAATCGAACAGTGTGATATATTCTACTAGTTGATTTCCCGGGTTATTAGTCCAGTCTGAGGGATGTTAGAACAGAATTTTAATCTCCACACAAATAGACGATTTAAAGACAACTGAGATGAACTGATTCTTCTAACAAAAGTCATGCATCTAGTATTTCTCTCGGGATGATGAAGGTTCGAGTCTATACAATAAAGATGGGCAATCTACTTGTGAGTTGGTATGGTCCTTATCACGAACATAATTTGAAATGCTAAGGTTTACCATATGTCAGAAGGCAACATCACTTACTGCGAATGAAACTTGCTGTGAAATAATTAATTTGCGCAAGGCTTCCGATGTATATGAAGCTTTTAAATGAAGAGAAGAAACTTCAATAAGATATTAGTCTGGAAAAATAATAATAATTATTTTTTTAAAAAATAGACCGTCTTGAAATTGTCCACGTAGTAAACATAAAATTAACAAACGACACATAAAGAATACTTACTTTTAATGTTGAGTAATTTTGTTTTGTGGAATTTCTGTGTGTGTGGAAAAGAGAGAAAGAGCAAGAGACAAAGAAAAGAAGTATCTACACAAAACACTAAAAACAGTTGTGTGAAATGTTTACAACATTTTTATACTGTATCTGTGCTTAGAGTACATACCGTTGTAGACAAAAGTACATGTAATCAGTTTTCATTGGCTGTTGAGCGCAACTGCTGCTGGACCTGATGTAAAAGAAAATATAGCTCGCTATATAATGGTGAAAATACATGGTTGTTACAAATATTATCTGAACAAAAGCTGTTCCAAACGGGAACATAATGTAGAGTTATAAACTGTTAACTTACATTGATTTAAGTTCTATGCAGCATTGCTATAATCATTTATAAGTAAAAGTTGCTCCTTGTCTCGAATGTGTGAAACAATGCAATGTGTAAAGCGGAGAAAAGCATTTAGTTTTAATAGATATATTCGTTAAAAAAAGAAAAAAAAAGACATCTATTTTTTTGATTTTCCAGAGTTATTTCTATAAACATCATCTCTAAACAAGGGAAACTTTAAACGAAGTGCATTTATGACATCTGCTTGTGATCGAGATTTTAAATGAAGTTTTATACGCCTTGGTTATCCTTTTAGAGTTCGATAGTGTACCAGTGTAAATTAGTGCTACGATTTATTGCTTTATTTAACATTTCAGTCATTATGAGTAGATTGTATATAATGGTCTGTCGTATTTCAAAATGAAGCGAGGAAATTGTTAATATCGGTCTGACAAGTAAACGTCTCACTCAATAATCGAGGATCTAGATGTCATATATATATATGACATGACGTATATATATGTATACGTAAAGTACTAACCGAGATTTAGGAAAATACATCTGAGCGGCAGACGTCAAAGGATAGAAGTCATGGACTACTCGCGGTTCGGCCCAGTTCGATGTCAGCAAGTGAAGGGAGAGTGGAGGTAATAGTCGAAGCGATGTTAGAATAATGTTCTAGGGTTCAAACCGGAGTGAGGAAAAGACGAAAGCAAACGTTTATCATAAAATAATACCTTTTCAGGTAAGTGAAAGAGAGAGAAGGGAATTGATCATCCGGGGAGCAAGAGAAGAGGAGCGGATGTGCACTGACATATATGTGTGCATTGCGCATATTTTCCTTCTCTCGCCTGCTTTCCGATCACAGGTTTAGAGGTGTCCTGCTTCCCAACTCTTTGCTGTCTCCGGAAAACTACCTGTATTACCTCCTGACCACCCTCTAAATAGATGTACAATTCCAAGATCCCGGGGTGCTGGCAAAGAACGTTTACTTGAGTCACATGGAGATGAAAGTCAGCTTCGGAGGGATACGTTTTATTGTTTTGTTTACATTGGTATATATTGTATATTCTAAGAATGGATCCAGTATAAAAGCGCGATGATGCTTTTCTTGCTTACTCTGTTGTTATTAATTCGATGGGAATATAGTTACCCGATTTATTCTAGTGTCAGTAAGTTCGAAACGGATCGGCACATTTTATTATTATTTTAACTGCAAATGGTGTTCCGGTTTTCAATTCGTTCGGAAATTACTGACAACAGAAAACTTCCAGAGTACGTGTTCCCGTTTTCTTGGCGACTCTTCTGTCTTTAAGAGTCCTGTTCACTTTATGAGTACGTTTTTCAGAAGAAACGCTGTAACCTAATTTAGCGTTCTGTTGTATTTTTTTATTATAAAGTTTTTTTCTATATAGGGAAATTATTAAAAGAATGGACTATTTATCACTGGCTTTTCATGAATAATGTAATAATAACCTAGGTATAGATAAATGTCAGTATTGTTTATTGTGTGCTGCATTTGTTGAGTTGAAACATGATGATGCAAGGACTTGCCTTCTGAATACGGGTGTTGAATTTCAATACAAGACAAAGGAAGTTCTATTGGTTCATAAGTTGTGTGTTTTGGTAAATGCTATAGCTTCCCCACTGGTCAATATTTTTAGTCTCGAACTTTTGGTAATGATTTGTATCTATTATAATTAAATGGTTACTGAAATTGAAGATGGCTCCGCCTGAGTGGATGTAAATATATTTTGGGAACACTTGATGACGCTGAAGTAAACTACGAAAGTATTTGAGGGAAAAAGTTAATGGTTATATGACGAAAGCTGATTCTATAAGTATTTGATAGAATCATTTTGGACTGTTAAAATAAGAATAACTGGAAAGACGTATTTTTTTTTTTTTTTTTTTAAACTGGATTATCTGTTCAGTATTTGTATTTCATTTGTCAAATGTGTTTAATTAGAATGTAAAACAGTAAAGTAACTCATTTATTTTATTTTTTCCAAAATAAATATTTAAAAAATATTTTCGTTTTGCTTGCCTATAACAAATTCAGTTAAACTATACTCCTAAAGATAGCATGTTTAGTATTCTTCATCCCCTAGATTTTGACTTTTCTTCCATATCAGCAACTGTTGTCGCTTGTTATAACTGTTCCTCTCCCCATTCTCGAATCCATCTTTATACGAGGAGGTACCAGAAACTTCCTACTCTTTCCATGATAGAGATGTGCTAGTAATGAAAAAAAAAATTATGTACAGTAATAGGTTGACATCTCACTAGTTTGTCTTCTTAAAGGTATTATTGAATTGATGTTACAGCCAGAAACCTAGGCAGCAGCAGGGTGTTGAGCAGTGTCGAATACCGAGCTGTGATTAGATTCGTCCACCTTCAAGGGAAATCGACACAGACGATACATGAAGAGATGACGAGGAATGCATATCTTATGACAGTGAAACTCGGGAAGAAACAATTCAGATGTAGTCGCACAAGTGTATAGGATGACCCAAGACAAGATTTTCACTCAACAACTACAAACCCAAGCATGCAGGCAAAAGCTGAACAGCTGTTGCTTGACGGTAGACGTGTGAATACGAGGGAGTATCCAAAAGAAACCGGAATTATTGTGTAAAACCTGTATTTTCAAACTTTTAACAAACCTTATCCCCTTCAAAATACTTTCCATTACAACAAATATATTTGTCCCACCGGTGCTTCCGCTGTTCGAAACTTTGTTTGTAGTCATCTTGAAAAATGACTGACAACTCCTCCTCGTTTTTTTCTTGACCTCTTCAATGTTGTCAAATCGATGTCCTTTCATGCCTCTTTTCATGCGTGGAAATAAGAAAAAGTCGCACGGAGCCAGATCAGGCGAGTAAGGTGCGTGGGGCAGCGGAACCATCTTATTCTTAGCCAAAAACTGGCGAACAGGGATAGCTGTGTGTGCCCAAATCTTTTCATGCCAAAATCTTCTGTTAAAATTCGCTGAACTGAGCTCCAAGATATCCCACTAATCTCTGACAGTTGATCAATTGTCTGTCGACGGTCTGTGAGCACAAGCTCTCGAATTTTTTCAACATTTTCGTCATTTCGGGCAGTTGATGGACGTCCAGAACGATATTGTCCTCCCTCGACATGTCACCATGTTTAAAACGAGTAAACCACTTGTATACTTGACTTATACCCATATCGTCCTCTTTGTTTTTAACATTACAACAGTTTCAGCAGCATTTTGACCGAGTAGAGAACAAAATTTCACAGCTGTACGTTGTTCACTTAAACTTGCTATCAGAAAAAACGAAGCAGGAACACAACAGCGCTAGCAAAAACACTCACTGCAAATGAACACAAGCCAGGTCAACAACATAGGCGGCTCTGAATTGGCAATAGGTTGCGCTATAAATGTGTAGTACAGAAGCTCCACCCACCACAATGCTATTCCGGTTTCTTTTGGGTATCCCCACGTACTAATTGTTTAGCTAGGGAGACGAACGTTAGTAGGGGGTCCGTTCGCACCATATTACATGAAATTCTGTAAATGAAAAGTGATAGCAAGTAGGTTCCCCGATTATTGACACCTTTTCAAAAATAGAATGTATGCAATGTGCTCAAAGCATTTCGGATATATACCACAATCAGTGATGCCGTTGCAAGCAAATTAATGACTATAGATGTATGCTTATATCAGGACCTTGGAAGAGAAAGGGCAAACTCGAAACTCGATTTAAAAAAAAAATCCTCGAATCGGACAGGTCTGAACAACACATAGATACTGCGTTTTTCTCTGGTTCGCGCTTAATAATCTCACAGTTTCTATATAAACAGAGATTCGCCCTTGCTATCTTAATGTACTCGCAAAACTTCCAGCTTGATTTCCCAACACCACAATTTCAGAATTGAGCTCCTTCGTAGCAAGCAGTGAGCGTACTCGCCTTTGGTGTGGGAGACCCGGGTTCGAATCCCGGCGGGAGCTCATGAGGTTCGGATTCCATGTTAATCAGTAGGTCCCGTCTCATACAGCCTCGCTGCTGAAAGGGACGTTAAACTCAAAATCAACTCCACTCAACAATTTCAGAATTCGCCCCTTGTCTTCCAAGGTCCTGATATTTGATCCTGAAACCAAACAAATGAGTAAAACTTGGAAACATATCTCATCCCCCGTTCCTCACGTCTAAAATATAGGATTCATCCAGGAAAGTAATGTTCTTGTTTTGGGACCATAAAGATATGAACTTACTGATTATTTACAGAAAAGAGGCTGCAATCACAGGAACATGTTTAAAAAGTTACAGATTGCTATCAAAGCAAAGAGATTGAATTTATTCTTAAAATGTGCGTTGCTGCTAGTGGACAATGCATCGGCACACAACGAGCAGTAGAACATTTTTGTGAGCCTGTATGTCTAGAAAGCTTTGTCCCATCCACCTGTTCACCCTATCTAACTCCATCTGATTACTTCCTTTTCCTAAATATGAACAGACATTTGCACAATAAGCATTTTGCGAATGATGGTGAAACATGGTTTTTCTCCCCTCCGCCAACGAACTGATCCATAGATGTCAGTACGAGATGAGTATGTAGAGAAGGGGATAATCGTGAACCAAATTGAAGATCAGTAGATCATCTCCATTATGGTAAGAGTAAGAACTTTCTACTTTATTTCTTGTTAATTTTTTGTTTGTTTCCTTTCCGGAAGATCATATAAGCCACGCATTACAATTGTTCAATTCCTCATCTCAAAGGATTCTTATAACATGCATTTGTCTGACCAACGTTATATCCTTTGTTTCCCCACGCTTTACTTCTGAATATTTCCTATTGTCATGAGATGAAGAAACTCCTGTTTCAAAACCATGAGGTAAATAATTATATCATCTAACATATTTTAGCCACTCCATGAGGAGCAGTTATATACAGTATATGAAGGGCGTTCTAGTAAGAACGCACCATTCTAGTTACACGTCATTTTCATGTTGTATAAGCGTCGTTGAAAAACACGGCTGTTGTGTAAAACTTGCGATTACTAGTTACGAATTGCCATAGGAACGAGCAATGCTGAGTTGTGCAGACTTACGGAGGGTGCGGAAAGCGTTATGGGAGTAGTTCGCACATTGCAACCAGAATTGGCTACCGAAATATATGTTGTGAACCACCCGACTACGCCAACAAACCAACAATAATTCTTTAGCGGAGAATAAGGAGAGATGCGGAATTGAGCCGCAATTCTATGCAAAAGTGAGAGAGAAAATTCTGTCAATGACCTAAAAAGTGTCGAAAGCCACGGGAGCATATGTTAGATACGGTGTTCCACATTTAACCGCAATATGTGTATTTTGTCTTAAAATTTCAAGTTCTTCGGAATACATTAGGCCTTTATATATATAGAAGTAACGAAGAAAGTTCTGTCGCTTTTCCATTGGCCCTCACACCGTGAGATAAATGCAAAGGTCAGTTGTTGGTGTGGGTATGTTCAATATACTACCTGGTTGTGGCAGTTCAGTTACATCGTGAATTTGCGTAAGGACAGAGTGAACATGGGATCTCCATAGAGCGTCATAAGGCCGTGTATCCTGTACGAGTTCAAACTGGGGTCAAACGCCACTGCAGCGGGGCGGAAGATATGCGAGGCCTTCGTTGAGGGTATCGTGGCTACACGGACAGTGCAGTGGTGGTTTAACAAGTTTGAAGACAGTGACGAAACACTCGAAGACGCACCACGTGCTGGAAGACCAACACATACAAAATAAGACCTTTAGGCAGCAATTGAGACGAACAGTGGCCAGACATATGAGGAACTGGGACTACAATTCAGTGGGAGTCGATACACCATTAGGCAACACCTCCAACTTGGGAAGCATTACAAGTTGGGTCGATGGATCCCACATGATTTGACTCCGGGCCAGAAGGCAACGCGAGCAGACACCTGTATTTCTTTGCTGTCTCGTCTAATAAAGGAGTCATTTCTGGACAGGGTGTTGACATGTGATGAGAAGTGGGTCCTGTACGATGCTCCATGGCGCCATCATCATTGGTTAGCATCCCATGAACCGGTTCCAAAATAGCCGAAACTAGCACTGCACCAGAAGGTCCTTCTATGTGTTTGATGGACTGCTCGCGACATCGTGCATTGGGAACTGCTACTAGCTGGTCAGAGCATCAATGCGACTGTGTACTGTCAGCAGTTGAGTCATGTTCAAGAAAAAGTCAAAACTCTGGAGCCAGCACTTCTGAATCGCAAAGGGGTCCTCCTGTTACAGGACAACGTTAAGCTCCTGACACGTGGCTAAGATGACCCGGGACACCATTGTACGCCTTGGATGGGAAACACTATTCAGGGTTCCCACTCGTCCTGTAAATTTCCTTGAATTGATTTTATCCTGATGAATGCAGTTCTGTCCTTGAAATTTACAGAGAAACTAAATGTCAGATTTTTCATAATTATAATGAGGATTTTAATTGATTGCTATTTTTGTTTCCTATTCCTGATTTTGTGCTAAATGGATAATTTGTCATGATCCTGCACGTGTGGATGGTTGGTGGACTTCCTTCTCTCGACAGAGTGGTTGGCTGGGAGAACTATCTTCTTTCATCCACTAGTCTGTCAACCCATTCTGGGATGCAGTCTTCAGTAGCACTATCCTCCTAAAACTGCTTTGTACAGCCCGCAGCAAAAAACCTGCAACATGAACATGTAAGTTTATTGTAAAACTACGCCTAACAGCGCAGGGAATCAACATAACGCCTAAGTGGCAGGAATCACGCCGGGAGAAACCTCGATGTCCTCCCCTGCACACTTATTTTGGAGCAAAAGACTTCATCGTTTCACAATAAACTTACATGCCCATGTTGCAGGTTTTTTGCTGCGGATTGTACCAATATCAATCCTCCATAATCAGTCTATTTTCGCAACAGTACATACTCTACAGTAAAATTTCATATGAGATTATCTATAGATAAGGAAATCACACAACTCCATACTCAGTTGAAAAACTTGTAATATAATTTCTTTTTTTCCTAATTATATCTGTCACACTGCCACGCAATGAAGATGCCATGTACGAAAAATAGATTTTTGTTGTTTGTAAATTTGTTCTGTGTACGATTGAAATGTCATATAGAAAGAATGAATAAAATACATATGCTAGATGTGAGTGGATCGAGTGGCTATAAGGGAAGTTGGGAGGCTACAAAAAAAAAAAAAAAAAAAAAAAAAGCACATTACGTTCCACTTTGCGTATTTAATTATTGTATATTAATACTGTACTTCCATTAATATTCACTGTATAAGCTACTGCACTTTTCATTTCACTGTTGTGAGTTTTGAACCTACAGTTGCAATCCTGTGTCGAAGTCCTGGAAAAGTGGTGATTTTCCTTAAAATGTCTTATTGCAGTTTTGAAAGAATTATTCACATTGTGTAGGCCACATGTACCAAATTCTAGGATAACTGGACCCCCATCTAACTCTTGACATAATTCTTCTTTAAGTTCCCGGAGAAACATTAACATTCGATCCATCCATTGAGACGTGCAGAAGACGTCTTAAGTCAAAGGACTGAAGTTTTTCTTTGAACGCGACTAACAGATCGGCTACTGTTGAGTGTTCTAAAAATGACAATCCAAAGTATTTGCTAACAACCTTCTCTTTCTTCTTACTCCAAAATCTGATCACAAAGTTCATTTGTTGAGCTTGGCTTATTTTATTTAGGCTTTTATCAAAAGAAATACAAAAACAATCACTATCAGATGCATCGCTTATTGTTTGTTTTAAGAAATACGCTGCTAAACCATAAACACAACAATATGCCATTTTTGCTCTGCCGATTGCGATTTCCTTAGCTATGTCACTGTCAGGGAACATAACTGGAAACAAGTTTGAGATTTGGCCAGCTGCAGAGAGGGACGAATGAACATAAACTGACTGCAAGCACCATAATATTTCTGCTTTTGTTGTTTGCTCCTTGGTAAGAAATTTTCGCATTCCACGGGTTGTAGTATCTGTAGTTGGTCCAGAGATTGAAGCCTTATGTGTCGAGTCAGAGGGATTATCACTACACACACGGGTTTTAGTCTCAGTAGTGGGTTCAGAAACTGAAGCTTTACATGTCGAATCAGGGGCATTATCGCTACAGGCACGGGTTTTATTGACAGTCTCTGGAGTAGGTCCAGAAACTGAAGCCTTATTTGTCGAGTCATGGGAATTGTCACTACAGACAGATGCAGCAACCGCTTCATTTTTTTCACACATGGATACCTGTTTGTCTTTGGAAAACATGAACATGGCCGCTATACCGGGTGATTTAGCAGCACTTACTGCGGCCTTATGCTTTCTACCTTTCATGTGGCTAACAAGCGTTAGTTTCCCCATGTTGCTAAGAGAAGCACTTTTCAATGAGAATTTGCCCGATTCACAAGGCAGAAGCCACGAAGAGAAGTCACTATTTATAAGCCACTGGGAATTAAAAGAACACAACCTATACTTGGAGCTAGCCATAACATGAGGTGCATTAATTAACCTATGGAAGAAACAAAGTACCGTCGTATAAGAAAGCTGGATATACACAACTGTCAAATCAAATACGTATATCACTCATAGAAATTGAAATTTTATGTTTCTGTATGAACACTGGAGCGAAAACAGTTTTTAATATCATATGTTTTCTACGGGAAAGTTTTCGGTGTTTAAAATTTTCGAATTCGTACTTTTTTTTTTTAACATGTTTATGTACATATGCCCAAAGCTTTTCGCAAACCTTTTCTTTTTCTTTCTTTTTCACGTGTAATCCACTGTGCGAATTTGCAGATCATATAAAAACAAAAATCACTCACCAGGGTGTAAAATTATTTGTTAACAGCAAATGTTAACATTAATAGCACTTACAGGACATTTACTATGGCCAACTAATAAACCAGATTTTTGGATAGTGTTACTAAAACTATTTTACTTGAACAAGAAATGTATCTTTTTTCTTTTTTTAAAAAAAAATATTCTGTTATGTTACGCTGTATTACAACTCTCCTGCTTGGTTCTTTGTTCTTCCTCAAAATGCGCTATAAAGACCAGTGTTGCCAACAGAGAAAAATGTTTTTCCATCATATCACAGAATTAAAACCACTAGAATCTATCAGACAATTTGGGAAACCATCTGATGAACAATTATGCACACCAGGTCGTGGCACTAATGCACCTTAACATACTCTTTTTACATTATGTAGGTGATTACTGGCGTGATCAGGAGTGTATGATTGCACAGATGATTTCCCAAACTTTTGCTTAGTTGCAGACTCGCCCTCATCTTCGATTGTATCCAGTGCATGTAGTGACAATGCGTCCAGTTCAAAGTTGCAAATTTTACCTCACAAAATTCCCTGACATTTTGCTCAAATTTTCAAAATTTCCTGATTTTTCCAAGACTTTTCCAGTAACTTCAAATTCTCTGATTTTTCCAGTCGCGTAGCAGCCCTGTATATATACACAGGGTGTCTCAAAAGTCCCTTGACAGGGTAACTTTTATCAAAGTGTCAACAAAATGTAAAAGGGAAAACAGTCACCAAATATGTTGTTTTCAATCTAAAGTGAAGGAACTTTTAAATCGGACGAGCAGTTTGGGCTGTACGCTCTTTATGCGCCCAATGTTAAATGAAAATGTAACATTGCCATTTACCTGGACCTGCAACATAAGCGAATGAAGTGACTGTCTTTTACGCTAACTTATTGAATAGTATGGTGAAAGGGGGCATGTTTGAAATTAGGCTAGCCATCGACACGTTAGCGTAAAAGAGTCACTTATGTTGTGGGTCCAGGTTAGTGGCAACGTTGCATTTTCATTTAACATTAGATGCATGAAGAGTGTACAGCCCAAACGGCTAGTCCGATTTTAAAAATTTCTTCACTTTAGATTGAAAACATTATACATTTTTTGTAACAGATAATAACAGTTACCCTATGTCAAGGAACTTTTGAGACGCCCTATATATCTGAAACGTGTGCATTAACGAAATACTTGCTTACAGTTAATGCATATATTGTTAATTACAGTGCGATTAAAAAACCTCGGAATTCAGCAAAAAAATTCAGACATAGTGAAAGAAATTAGTGATGCAAAGTTTTATACCTACCTTTACTTTCATTTTAACTATAAAGGCTTTACATTACTTTTACAAGAGATGGTCAAAATCCTACAGTAATCTCAGGCATAAACTCACCTAGCGACGCATGTTGGTTGCAACTTTCTTTGTGTGTGATAATTATCTGAACTTAAAAATTGTCAAGAAAAATTGGTCCCACAATTTTCTGCCTAGAAACTGTGCACGGTCTGTCGCTTGTAGACATATCTGCAGCACTACTTATCTCGGAAAAATTATACATTGTTTTCCCTGGCGTAGGAATACCAGGAAGCCGCTACTAAACATACAAGGCAACTGTCACACGATTTTGTTGCAAGATATGCTTTTATAAAAGCAACACCGACAACGTTTGGGAGGTGATTCCTGACACCAATATAAGACAAAAAGTACAGACCAACCAGGGTTCACAAATGCTTCCTTTCGGAGTTATAAGCTCCCGGAAACATGAAAAAATGAACTTCAGAAGGTCCATAGCTCCAAAACTATGGAACACGTTTCAGACACATTTACGAGGGTGTCCCGAGAAAACCAACGAGCACGATGTTATCAATCTCAAGCTTACTTGCCTTGGCAACTAACCAGCAACCTCATCGATCAGACAATTCAGTGGGCGGGGTCTCGATTTCGATTCCCGGTGGGAGAGCCTTTGAAATATTAAATGTCCTCGATGTATCTGTGTTCATGTCCCTGTCGTTCAATGTTACTGGAAATAACTGTAAAACGAGAATAACCGAGTATAAGAGAAAAGTTATAGAGATACTTCCGGTGAATCAGAAAAAAAGTGGTCTGAGGCACCAGGTTCCAGTTAAGGGTTCGAATTACTCTTAAGACCACTTTTTCCTTCATGTTCTTGCGTGTTTGTATGTCTTTTTTAATTTAAATTTGAATTCTCTGGATTATAGTATTTTATTATGACCGAAATCAGTGTTCCATCGCTAATAAAATATTGGAATCGTAAACGTGTGCTACATGCACGAGTGTTTCTTGACTCTTACTTAACAGAGCAGTCTTAGGGTAGTGGGTTAAGCATTAGTTTCGTAATTTAGGGGTCCGCTGTTCGATTTCTCTGAGGAAATTAAGAAAAATTTTATAATTTACAATGTTGATATTTCTGATGTATAACAACATGAAAAATAGTCAATTTCTCTCGTTCTTACAAGTTAGAGTTGAAACGACTTCCTTCACAGGGAAAAATACTAACAACATAACGTCACAATCTACAATCTTGATTCGTACTCTCTGAGATCTTAGCGTGTTTCGCAAACAATTCATAAATGAAAAAAGATCAATCCTTAGGGCCTCGTATGAGTCATGTGTCTGAAACGTTATTGTTTCATTGTGGAATTGTTTCTAAGTTCTTCCACTCTTACTAGAAATAATCATAATATTTTCGTTCGCCATTTACAACACGTTCCATATATCCGTTCAACGAAAATTCGTAAATATGAACAATTCTTTTTTTTATCTTTGTAGGCATATTTTGTTAAAATATCAATATAACGCGTACATAATTCAAAGTCTCTTACCCAAAGAAAGGGCGTTACTATGTATCGTGATGAAGACAAATCCTACTTAGATTCTGTTAAGCCATCCGAAGGTTCGATTTTCATATTGTCCAGGAGCTGACACCTTCCCCCCCCCCCCCTCTTTTCCTTCCAAAGTGTCTCTTATAAGGCAATTCATCCGTATAGAGGGTCCAAACATTTTTCATTTTTCTTAACTTCAGTATGCTTATTTGGGTTGGAATTGGATGTAAAATTGAGGTCACAAATATTCAGTAATAATAATAATATAGAAGACAACTCCGTATAAGGACAGTTTGTATTAAAATCTGTAAAAACGCCCCTAGCGTTAGGCAAAATTTACAAAATAGTCGGGATTGGAGAAGTGTCAGGACCAAAAGGACATACCCTCTGCATACGTCCCTACAACTAGCTAAAAGTTAAGCGGAAAGTTTCCAGGCAAATTTCATGTAGAAAGTAGGGCTACTGAACTCACAATAGCGCTAAGAAAATTTGTTTTTAAGTAATGGTTATGCCGGCTAAGTTACAGAAGACGTTGATGATGACAATGAAGGAAATATTGGAATAAAGGGGAGGAAGCGGAACCCAGAGAAAACATACACATAGGCGTTTGTCCATCACAATGCCCACTAGGCGGGAGCTGGGTGGAACAGGGTGAACCATTAAGTTCACAACACTTCAGAAATAATAATAATAATAGTAATAATGGTATTACATTTTTAAAGTTGCCCTAAAATTTGGCAAAACTTACTTAAAAGTAGGGATTTTGGGGAAGAGGTTCCGTACCTTCAAGACACACCTCTGTAACTACCCAAATTTTGGACGAAAGCGTTCTACTAAAGTTTCATGTAGAAAGTATTCTACTGTACGTTTTAAGGAAAATAACTAATAAAAACAACTGAATATCATTGAACAGTAAGGCTTATAATACGAGGTACTATCCAGAATTTTCGGGATTGTTGCTGCCATCTGGGAAGTAGTAGTAGTAGATCTTTGCATCGATAGATGGCAAGACTAGCATATCTGATGAGTGAGAGTGCAGTTTCATGCAGCTGGGTTGATATGTTGAGTTTCCACAGTGCTTCTCATGATACTCTCTGTGTGGTGTGTGGCGATTTTACGATGGATCCAGGAATAGAACAGCGCGTGTGTATCAAATTCTGTGCGAATCTCGGGAAAAGTGCTACGGAGACTTTTGCAATGATTCAACAAGTGTTTGGGGAACAATGCTCATTTAGGGCCGGTCGAAGTCGATACCCACAGTGGAATGCCCGTTAGCCGCACAATGCCAGACACTGTTGCCAAACTTCAAGAGTTGGTTGATGAGGATCGACGTCGAACAATTCACGACCTTGTTGATGAAGTAGGAATTGGTTACGGGACATGTCAACGAATTTTGACTGTTAAATTGGGCATGCATCGTGTCGCCGCAAAATTTGTGCCAACAGTCAAAATTCGTTGGCATGTCCCGTAAGGTCGTGAATGGTTCGACGTCGATCCTCACGAACCAGTTGTTGAAGTTTGGCAACAATGTCTGGCGTGCGGCTAACGGGCCTTCCAGTGTGGGCATCGTCTTCGATGTCTGTACGGCCGGCCCTGAACCGAGCATGCCACTCAAACACATGCGTACGGCTCATGCTGTTTTCCCCAAACACTTGTTGAATCATTGCAAAGGTCTCCGTAGCACTTTTCCCGAGATTCGCACAGAATTTGATACACACGCGCTGTTCTATTCTCGGATCCATCGTAAAATCGCCACACACCACACACAGAGTATCATGAGAAGCACTGTGGAAACTCAACACATCAACCAGCCGCATGAAACTGCACTCTCACTCATCAGATATGCTAGTCTTGCCATCTATCAGTGCAAAGCTCTACTACTACTACTACTACTTTCCAGATGGCAGCACTAGTCCCGAAAATTCTGGATAGTACCTCGTAAACTGACTTGTAGAATATGCAGATGTAATTATAAAAGCTTTGCTACAAAAAGATATACACAGACCATAGTTCAGTGAGCCCTGACATACAAAGTAACAAAATCACAGACCATAATGCAGTGGGTCCTGAAATACAAAGTAACTAAATAGCGTATAAGATACAGTCTACAGAGCAATTATTACTTAAAGAGTGGACATACACTACTTCGAGAATCGAGATAAGACGAGAAATGTTTACGATACTTTTCGCCTCGTCTCGATTCTCATCTCCAAAGCGAGACGATATTGAGTTAGCCTTGTCCCGTCTCGAATGTAAAATGTTAATTCTCATCCCGATTTTGTTTTGTTTTAGAATCGAGATGAGAAATTTCTCTTCTGGGGGGGAACATTAAACAAAACGGAAATATTTTTTTGCCAAATGTCACGTTTCTGCTTGTAATGGTATGACCTGAGCGATAATAAGTTTCTAATTTTTAATCTTCCACAAGTTAATTATTATTATTACTACTATTATATTCCTGAAGATTTGATAGTTCAAGTATTGAAACATCCGAGTATTCAAATATCTGAATATAATAATACTTGTGTCATCGCTGATCAATCACCATCAAAAATCCCAAAGTAAAAAAAGCCCGACGTGGATTCAATCCAAGAACTTCCAGATTACAGGTCGAGCGTCTTGACCACTGAACCACGATCACTACGCGGTAAATGGTTCGTCTTTAGTCTGGTTACGTTAGGTTTCTTTGCCTCTGCTTGCAAAGTTGTACGTTATTTTTTTCGTTTCAAAACGTCTTTCGTATTTCTTTTATGATGATGTTATAAGTGAATAATCTTCGGCAAAGTTTATATTAATAACTTAAGTTGTTCTTAAACTTTTGGTTCAAAGTTTGTTTCTTCTTCACACGAAACTACAGATATGATAGATTTAATTCTCATACTCTGCATTTGTTTCAAAACGGTCGCCATTACTTGATCAACGACTTGTGTCCGCCACGATACACCAATTTCAGCTTAGCCAACCGTTTATGGAAGGTAATTGGAATGTACGTTTGAGCAATTGATTACTATTTCTCTCTATAGAATAAATGAAATTTTTTATGTTTTGTTTTGTTTTAATGCCTCCACATTCCCCTGCCGTTGCCAATTACTTTTGGACTTATTATAGGGCAGTCGCAACTTTGCCTCTGCCTTTATTTTCTCTCTTTACTTTTGTGTTCGTGTATCTCTCTTTTTTCGGCTATTATTCCTCAGCAGGTTGAGGTGAGGCATATTTTTCTAGCATGGCATCTAATACTTTAAACCATGCCCTTTAATGTACCTTTTTTTATTATTTTCATTTTGATTATTATTATTTCCTTTTTTTTTTTTTTTTTTTTTTTTTTACAAAAACGGACAAACCTGTAAAAGAATATTACAAATATATATAAGATAAATTTTCTTTTTTTTTATCATTTGTCATTCATTAAAATTTTCATTGCATTGAAAATGATGTGTATATAACATATATAAATGTTGCATATATATTGAGTTATTTATATCTCAAGGTCCTCCGACGCCTGTCATAGAAGTCAGGGAATTTCCCGCCTAAGGTCAGGAAAAGTGAGGAAAATAGATTTCTCTAGGTCAGTAGGAACCCTGTATACAATATTTAGTAGAATAAATGTAGTATAGCAGTGTGATAGTAACAATAAAAGAATGTGAATGGGTTGCCAATAACGATATAATAAAATACTTATTCATTGAGCAGAAGAGTAACCAACATTTGTGACTGCAGGTGAAGATATCACTTCCAAAATAGTATTTGCATTAAGATTTACCAAAAGGCGGTAGCGTCCATGAAAACTATCTCGATATAAATAACGACGAAGACGCAATACGATGAGCACTCATTTGTTTAGTTTTCGTTTAACGTACAATACAAGGAAGCAATAACTTGGGCGTAGTTTTTCCAACTCGACAGGGCATAGGAACTCGTAGAAAAGCCACAGAGTTCAAAAACTTTCTGAACATACTGTAGCAACCATTTCATTCCTCAAAGAAAATTAAAAACAAGTAGATTTCAGATCTCAAATATTGCAACCAACATTAAAGACATTTCATGTTCATTTAAAATATTTATTGCAAAAGCAGTTTTTCGTACTGTACATATTAATTAATAGATTCTGAATAATAAATAAAAGAAAAATCAAGACAGTGCAAGAAATAAATTAAAACAATAGCAGTTCAAAAGATTAAAATTATTAAAACGTTAATCATAAGACTATGCAACTCTATCCATCACGACTCTGGAACTCACTAACGAAATAATAAACACTTCTGACCAGAGTATATACACTTGTTTATTAAAAACTAAATTACAGTAAACACTGTAATTTAGTTTTTTAATAAACAAGTGTATATACTCTGGTCAGAAGTGTTTATTATTTCATAAGACTCTAAAAGATCCTCAAGAAATCCTCAAGAAATGAGTCAATCTAAATATCAAATAAAAATTCTTCAAGATCAAAATTTACAGTTTTGTCATCTTCAATAAAAATCTACTGAAAGAATTTTCCAACAATGTTTAAGCGTTTCTTCACGTTATTTCTGGCTACGAGCTTAAAATTTATTTGGATATTACTACAATGAGTTCAAAATTTTACCAACACAAATAAACCAGTATCTTATCACTAGACAGTACTAATCCTAGCATCATACTACTATAATACTTTTTACACTTCGCAAATGCAAAAATATTCTTTCACATATTAGAAGAAAAATTTGGATTATACATTTAAACATAAGTTTATAAAAAATTCCAAATTCACATTTATATACACTGTAAACGAATAAGGGACAAATATTTAATATTTTCATGTTAATAGATAGACACGTCTTTTCCTTTACTTAGGCGTTGAACTGACGAAGTCTAAAGCTGGATTTGGAACGACCACCAGAGACTTCCGAGACTCAGCAGGAAGCTGTTTAAGAGAGGCCACGCACTTAGTATTTGGAGTGCGTTTGAAGTAGGACGTCGTCCGCCGAGTACTTCGTCGTACAGGGGTGACTATGCAGTGAAGCCGGTTTATATCCTCTCCATCCAAGTCAACGCTGCAATCATACACATTACATCAATGCTCAAAAACAATACTAATAAAAGCTATACGCATATATATATATATATATATATATATATATATATATATATATAAAAGATGTTTCAAAACAACACCGACAACGTTTGGGAAGTGATTCCTGACACCACGGTAAGATAAAAGTATAGGCCAACTGGGTATACAGATGCTTCCTTTCTGAGTTATAGGCTGCCGAAAACACGAAGAGGTCCATAGCTCAAAAACTATGGGATCTACCGTAGTTGGGTTAAGAATTCACTTAGAAACTAGTATGTCCCCTATCCAAATATCCAAGTTTCAGTATGCTGCGGTACTTCCGCAACAATTTTTATAGAGGTAGTTGGTGAGTACTCCAAATTATATGCCTGTTGCCCAACTCCCTGTATAAAAATTGTTGCGTGAGTACCTTAGGATTCAGAAACATGTATTTTTGGATAGCGCACATATTAGTTCCTAAGTGAAGTCTTGACCCGACTATGGTAAATCAAATAGTTTTAAAGTTCATTTTTTCATGTTTTCGGCAGCCTGTAACTCCGGAAAGAAGCATTTGTGCACCCAGGTTGGTCTATACTTTTTGTCTTTTCGTGGTGTCAGGAATCACCTCCCAACCGTTTGTGTTGTTTTGAAACACCCTATATATTACTAAATTAATATGACATTGGAACTAGAATTACAGATGTTCTTAAAGTTTTCAGATTTAAGGTTTCTAGAAATAACGTTTTAAACTAGTATTGTTTTTCTTTTCCAATATTACGTGCCTAGAGTCTATAAGTAAAGCGAATACCATTTATTGTGTACTCGACAGCCACGATGTAGAGCAAAGAACTCCAATCTTTTGAACACGCCACCATCTATGTGTGCAATGTCCAATTATTGGTGAAGACTGTTCAACAATTGGTGTCGTTCATGTCGAACACTATCACCAATGGGACGCAATGGTGTCATGTGTCATATCTAAAGAAACCATACATATGCTGAGAGAATTATTCGGAAACCATATTATTTTAGAATGATTATTCAGTAACAATTACTTGTCAAGGATCTGCCTTCTTGACGTACATACATTGTATCCTAATCCTATTTTCAGTTAATATTCCAGTTTAGTATCAGAATCGGATAAGACTACATAAGTGCTAAAGTTCTACCCATTTCTGTTGCGCAGATAGAAGTGCAAACAATGCAAAATGCAGCTCACCTAGGGTTGTGTATAATTACTATCATTATTGATATAACATCTTGCAATCTTTCTGGTAGAGGATGAATTCACACGTTTGGAGTAGAAGGAATTTTCGAACCTTCATATCATTAAAGATTTTCAAAGCGAAGGAATTTGGCAATGCGCAAAACAGACGATAGTGTACAGAGGTTGTTCAGTCTACGTTTGGCCGATTTCGTTCCTTCCCCCTCCCGGGCAGATGGACTCACCCGACCTGGCTCGTGGCGTCCTGCAGTGTTGTGCAGTGGCTGCCTGGGAACGGGGTTGTTTTTCCGCGCAGACGACAATAGCGCACAAAACAGGACCATTGTTGTGAGTGTTGTGTTAAATTTGTTTCCAAGTGTGTGGGTTTCCGCTATGACCAAAATGCCGCCCAAACTAAGCCGGTTTTGGGAAGGCTATGTTGCGGCTCTTTATGACACCCACTTTGTGTTTCTGCCATTAGAAAACAGTGCAAGAAGAATGATTGCAACATCAGTTTAAGTGGAATAAAAAATGTTATTAAAAAGCACAAGTGCAACGAAGCTCCAACATTTGGATCACAAACGAAGTTGCCTAGGAAGCGAGAATGCACCAAGACCACCTCCACCATGCAGAGGAAACTTTGCAAAATGGCAATGTAAGAAAATCCACCAACACAAAGGTGTATGGCTAATCGTCTTGACGTGTCTTTGGAGAATGTGAGCCGGACGTTACACCATCAACTCAAGCTGGAAAAAGTCATGGAAGCTCGATGCCATCTTCTCACGGATGCCCACCAAAAGGAACGAAAGTGTAACGCCCGGAAGCTGTACGAACGGCATCTGGCAAAACAAAGGTGGATGTACGTCGTAACGCTCGATGAAGCATGGATTTACCTTTCCGACTGTGGCAAACCGAGAGCCATCATGTACCGAGCGAAAGGCGCCAAGAACTTCAGAAGGTGGGTCCGTGTCTGTAAAGAATCCTTCCCAAAAGGGTTCATGGTCGTTACTGGCTACTGTTACCGAGGTAAACTGAAGATCCGTAGGGTGGCGAAGAACTGCAAAATAAATTCGCAGTATTTTCAGGAGCAGATCATGCGGCCGATCTACGAGCATGAGATTCCAACAATGTATAGAAATGACGCCAATCTGGTGCGCATTCACATGGACAAGGCCTCATCACATACCTCACGATCGTCCCTCGCATTCTACAGGGAGGTGGAGGAGGCAAGTGGTATACAGGTGATACCTTTCAATGAGGTACCTGTTAAATCTCCAGATGCAAGTCCTATGGACTATTGTGGATTTGGATTGCTGAGGCGGGCTTTGGGAAAACTGCGTGTGAAAACTGTGGAAGGACTTTGGAAAGCTGTACAAAGGGAATGGGACAAGATTTCCCTCCCAGTTTTTCAGAGAAGCCTATTACAGTGGAAATTACGTTGTCGGGCTATTGTTAGGAACCAAGGGATACACATCGAGCACTTACGGACCTGGCGCCATAGGTTCTTCTAAATTTTTAGGTACCTGGCGCCATGGATTCTTCTAAATTTTTAGGTAAGTCGAAATTGGCCAAATGTAGACTGAACAACCTCTGTATAGAGTCAAGTCAGGGGAATAGGGTGGGTTTAATACTGACATGTCATGGCAGCGACATACAGTCTAATGTTTTCATATTGGATGACTCATTGATGACTGCTTCGATCGCAATGCTCCGTGCAGTGCAGTCTGTCCAGTTGTTGCCAGAAGGTCGCATTAATGGTTTATTTAGATTCCATCTCCCGATGACTTATTCCTTTCACATTCCATCACACACTAAGCAATATTTTCTTGAGATAAAGTTCTAGCTTAACGTCGATAAAGCAGTTCAGAAACACGACACACAATCTTTCGACGCTCTAAAGTTCAAGTACATAACCTACTTTTAATTTCCCGCGACAATGCGTTCACGAAATGGCCATTTTCGTACCGGAACAGAAAGGAGACGTACTGACTCACCCCCTCGTTGATTTGCACATAATGTGTAATGGTAATGCTAATGTGTAATCCAACATCTAACTTTTTGGTAAACTACAGCCTTCTCTTTCGACTGTTGTCCTGTGTATTTGGAAGGTTTCCCATAATTCCTCCACAGCTGGATTTCGACTGTTTAGTCAAGATCCTCTGTAGAAAATACTGATAAACATCCAGATCGTGGACGATCTTGTCAGCTTCTATCTCTACCTCTGAATTTTCGGAACCATCGACATGTGCTATCGTCAGCTGCATCTTCGCCATACACTTACCTGATGATGCAGCAGGCTTTGTCGAACACGAACAATAAACAGTGTCTCATCATCATTATCATCATAAGTATTGTCATCAGTGGCACGTCACTTGTTGCAACTGAGAAGCTTCCATGTTTTCCGCTAACCTCTTCGTCCTGACGTATGATTTTTTAATTTTGATATCGTCTATTTATTGTGGTCTCCTTCGCCCCCTTTCTCTCTCTTTCCTGCGACCACACCCTCTAAAACATTCCTCATGATATTATCCTTATCCAATGTCCCAACCAGTTTCTCTTCCTCTTCTTAATAATAACTAAAATTGTTCTTTTCTCCCCCACCATCTCATTAGATTTCGCTCGACTCAGCTAATTCGCTCCATTCTTCTGCACACCCACATTTCGAAAACTTCCAGTCGTTTTTCATCATTTTTGCGTAATGTCCATTATTTCTGACCCATACAGTAAATACTCCACACGAAGCATTTTGGGTCTTTCTCAACTCTTTATTCAAGGTCCCACAAAATAGACTTTCTTCCTTCTAAAGGTTTCTTTCGCCATTCTTATCCTTGCTTTTATTTCATATTTACCCAGGTATCGAAAACTAGTTACGCGTTCTATTTTCTCACCACCTACTTCTATATTGACACCGACCCCTTTGATTCAATCACCATGGCTTTTGTTAAATAATGTAAGCGAGAGACAGCATTCCTGTCGAACTCCCCTTCCAATTGCATTCTCCTGTCATTTCCTCCGCTATTCTAACACTTGTTGGTTCATGTAAAAGTTTCTTATGAGTCCTCCTCGATCTTTCCATTCTAACGCAATTCATTTCCATTCTTTAGAACTTCCAACAACAATTCCCAATTTACACGGTCAATAGATCAATAAATACCACATACAACTCTTTCCCTTTTTCTATAAACCTTTCAGCGATTACTCTTA
Organism: Thermobia domestica; assembly: GCF_964235325.1. Lineage (NCBI taxonomy): Eukaryota > Metazoa > Arthropoda > Insecta > Zygentoma > Lepismatidae > Thermobia > Thermobia domestica. The sequence goes on from NC_137463.1 coordinate 1,899,844, forward strand.
ATTCAATTGTATCTCTTGTACCCTTATCTCTTCTGAACCCAAACTGTTCCTCCTCCATTTTTTTCATTTGTTCTTCCATATAACCTTCTGTTCAGAATTCGAAGCAAAATTTTTGCTGCATTACATATGAGACTAATAATTCTATAATCCTCACATCTATCTGGGTTGGATTTCTTAGCGATCGGTATCATGATCGTCTACAGGAAGTCTTTTGACCACTCTCCTGTTTGATATATTTCATTGCAGAGTCGGAACAATTCTTCCTTGCCCTAGTCTCCTATATTTTTAATGAATTCGATTGGTATATTATCTACCCCGTTGCCTTTCCATTCTTAATCTCGGATATAGCTCTTTCAAAATCATCCCGAAAACTACTATACCTTTTATCATCCTCGTCTACTTCATTTTCTACTTCAATATCTAGGCCACATGGTCTATCCCTACTTTCATGTAACTCTTCAACATATTCTTTCCATCTTCCTAAGACTTCACTTCTCTCGCTGATTACCTTCCCATTCTTATTTTCTACTGACATCGTAATACCCCCTTATTTCCTCAGCAGTTCCACAGATTTCACCTCCTAGTACATCTCATATTTCCCAATTCTATGTCTTCGCATTTTCTTTTGTAAAACTCTTCTCTTGCTCTGTGTTTCTCTTCGCAACTCATTGTTTAACTTCCTGTACATCTTTCTGCCATCTTCCGTATGAACTCCCTTCTTCTCCTCATTTTCTGTAACCCATGGTTTCTTAGCCGTTTTGTGTTCGCGGTTACCTACTACTTCTTCTGCAACCTACTGTATGCAAACTTTAATATGCTTGCACCGTCTATTACACCTTGTCCTATCCTTTTCTCGTTTGAGTATTTTTTCTTCGAAGTTCTCAATGAAAAGATTTCTTACTTCATCATTTTTCAACTTTTCGGTATTCAACAGCTTGTTGCCCACTTTTCTTCTGTCTACATTTTTCAGCTGAATATCTACTTCGGCCAGCATGAGGTTGTAACGTAATCGGCACATAAATGGATATTTTGTAAACTTAGTTTTAATCATTTCTTATATACCAGATCTAAGCTATGGAATGAGGCCATTTAACCCTTGCAAGTACTACTATTGCCTCTAGTAGCAGTTTACCTAAATAAAGTTTTTCTGAGCTGTTGCGCAAGGTAGGTCTGTCATTACTGACTGTCAACTTGATACGAATAGGTGGCAAGAAAACTTAAGTATCAAGAAATTGCGGATTATTATTTTAGTCAAAGTGTAAAATTATGAATATAATGCTAAACACATGTTTGAGTTAGTGGTATTATTGGTATTTGTGCTAAATTACTTATGTTCTCAAAATTACGATACGAAAATATCGGAACGTAACTTCTTTTGGTAGCTGTGCCATGAGATATCAGTTCTCTATTCCATTACTTATAAATTCGTTACTAGTACTTATTATACTTTATCTTTCAATATTTAATGTTTTGCAATAATTATACGAAACGGCATTTTGAAACTTTGAAAGGTTTGTTTGTGATGTAAATGTAACCATGTGTTCAGAAGTTGTCAGTTTACTTAATGTCTGCAGTCAATCGAACTTTCATAAATAAAATAATAATAATAATAATAATAATAATAATAATAATAATAATAATAATAATAATAAAGAGTAAAATCAAGATAATGTTAATTAAAACAATATCCATGCTTTCGTCATTCAGCCGCCGACTAGGTTTGTATATGGGATTTAAAGGTATTCCCATTTAATGTTACAAGGTTATGATCAGAGAAAATGTCAGCCCCAGGAAGGATCTTCGCGTCCTTCAAGCTATTCCGATACCTCTCCTGAATCATAACGTAGTCTATCTGATATCTTCCACCGTCTATTGGGGATTTCCATGTATATCTTCTTCTCTTGAGCTGATTGAACCATGTGTTCCCAATTACTAGTGAATTCTGTCTGCAGAAATTGACCAGTCCCTCTTCCATTTCATTCCTTTCGCCTAAACCATATTTGCCTACAATATTACCTTCCTGTTTTTCTCCCACAGATGCATTCAAATCCCTCATTACAATTATGCACGCACCCCTCTTCTCCCTCCTTATATTTTCTTCTATTTTCTCATAATTTTCCTCTACTTCTTCAATTTATGCAAAGTTGTTGGTATATGTCTCTATCATTACTAGATCTTTCTTTTTTCCTTTAAGTCTTAACATCATAACTAAGCGCTTGCTAAGCATTATTCCTACACCATTATGACCGCCCTTCTCATTACCTGAGTAAAACATTATATATCTTTCGCTGTTCAACACCCCATTATCTTTAAATCTAACTCCTACCAAATGTAGATTATTTTGTCTCATTTCCTCTAACATTTTCTAGCTTCCCTCCCTGCAACGTTCCATGTCCATATCCTAAAACTTTTGCTCTTGCATGTTTTCTATCTTCCCCACGTTGTTAGTCTCTCGTCCAATAGTCCTTCCCAAGCCATCACTCTCCCGGAGATCCGAATGAGGGTATATTTTTACCTCCAGAACTACATTTTGACTTGTGAAAGACCATTGTACATATGTTCTCTTTCTGCTGTCAGCAAGGGAAAATAAGAGTGGTGGTTTCCCGTTGCCTTCCACCCCACAGTATCCTAGTCATTAAAATCACTGACCACGCCTGGAACTAATGTCCAAGTTGCCGTACCAATCACCACGATTTTCGTCAACTTGGCTAGTGGAGAATTGCTGCCTTCTCCCAGAAGATTCTTTTTCTGCCTACTCCATTTAGACCAATTTGGCAGGGGTAGCCCTTCTGGTAGTGAACTACCGCCGACATAGCTCTAAATTTCACTTTAGCACGCAATCCTCACTACCTGACACATACAGATGGTGATCAGAAAAATGGAAACACCTGTAGTTGGCAACACGTCAGATGTATGGGTTGGCAGTGGTGTCGTGGCGCCCGCAGCGCCGGACCGCTGGTGGTAGTGTGTTAGGTCGGTCTCCATACTACGTCAGGCGCAGTGGAACAGCAGTAGGAGACGGAGGTAGTGTAAAATGGGAGACCTCTCCGAGTTTCAAAGAGTGCAACTTGTTGGTGCGCGGTTATGTGGTGTGAGTGTGACGGCAGTGGCTACTGTGTTAGGTGTGTCGCGTGGGACAGTGTCGAAGGTGATGACGGCCTACACAACACACGGGAAAACCACATCCGGGAAGCGGAACAGTGGTCGGAAGAAAATCATGAGTGATTGGTCACGCCGTGTATTAAAGCGCATTGTCACGCAGAACCGTCGTGCCACTGCGGAGCAAGTGACGGAGGAACTCAATCAGCACCTCCCCCACCCTGTTTCGACAATCAAAGTCCGCCGCGAATTACATAACATGAACTTACGGGGCCGTGTTGCACGGGTCAAACCGCTCATCAAGGACCATAACGCTTTCGCACGCCGCAAATGGTGCCGCGACCATGCAACTTGGACTGTTGAGGATTGGAAACGTGTGATATGGTCGGATGAGTCATCTTTCACCCTATTCGCAACCACGGGCCGTGTTTATGTGTGGAGAACGCCCAAAGAAACTTATGATCTGCAGTGTCTCCGCCCACCTGTGAAACATGGCGGCGGCTCGGTGATGCTGTGGGCCGCCATATCATGGTTTTCATTGGGTCCTGTGGTCACACTTAGCGGACGAATCACTGCCAACGATTATGTCGCAATTTTAGGAGACCACTTGCATCCTATGGTCCGGATGTTGTTCCCGGACAATGACGCCATCTTCCAGGATGATAATGCACTCATTCACACAGCTGGCGTTGTTGCAGCGTGGTTTGAGGAACATCGGGATGAAGTTCACCTCCCCTGGCCCGCCCAATCCCCAGATCTCAACATAATTGAACATCTGTGGTCCGTCTTGGAAACACGACTCTGGCGACGATTTAAACCTCCATCCTCTCTCACAGAACTGGCCGATGCCCTGCACGAGGAATGGTGTAAAATTCCACTTGCTACCACTCACGAACTCTATGCCTCCATCCCACGTCGCATCAAGGCTGTTCTGAAGGCGAAAGGTGGCCCGACACAATATTAATCTGATAAGTTGCAATTTCTTTCAGGTGTTTTTATTTTTCTGATCCCCATCTGTAAGTGTCTTCGTAAAGGTGGTGTTTATCGGGGAGGTATTTCATTTCCATTTCAACAGAACGATACTCTTCACACATACGAACCACTAGTCCACACGCACTGCCTGCTGTTGCTCTAATGTTCCCCTATAACTTGAATACCAATTCAAGCTCTTGCAGCGACATCTATGCAATCAGTTCTCCTTTCACCAGAGACTTATTACAATGGATAGAGCTTTTGCACTTACTTAATAAGATTGTAAAGTCAACTATTCTGCATGCAACGAACTGTGCAAATAAAATGCTATTACTTACTCTTTGGGACTTTTCTTAAGTTCTTGGATAGAGAACTTGATAACAGAGGATTTAAAAACATTGGTCTTATCAATGCCTTCTCTACTAGGCGACTTCGATTCTTTTCTCTTCTTCCCAGCTGCATCTTGTTGACTTTTCTCTAACATCTTTCGAAATAAGTTGTCAACACAATGGTTGAATACTTCAGCCTGAAACAAACAATTCTACAGCTATATCTCAACAATTCTAACAATGATAAAGCGTTATTGATACTAAAGAACCAAGAAAGCATCAAAACTTCACTAGATCACTCATTACGCAAACTATTCTTCAAAGACATACGGGAAAATGAATAACTGGATAAGGGGAGATGTATACACCTGGAACATTTACTATGAAATGCTCTTGTAACTTTTAAAGCAATAGATTAAAAAACTATGAAATTTTGTACCATGCAAATAACAACAGAGGACATACTCTGCAATACCACCAGATTAACAATGTTGCCAATCCAACTTGAAGTGTTATTTTTTTTCAAATGACACTACGTCAGATTATTACAATTTACATATTAAACAAAAGCGTATATTGCCACACTTACTGTTCAGTATTGCAATAGAACAAACTACTTGATTATGGTCACCTCAATTTCATGAGTAAATGTACATAATTCTATGCGTATAGTGATTTTCCGAATTGTTAGCTTTATTTTGTTACAGGACAAAGCAACAAAAATAATAATGAATTAATAAATATCTTCTAGCTTTTAAAGTGATTGTTCGTGACCATAGCACTAGAGCAGTCTGAAATATAGAAGATATGGATTCCTAAACAAAATGCAATAGCTGAGTGTTTTATTATTATTAAGTATGTATCCAAGAGCATAATTCATACATAATTAATTTGTTCAAAAGAATAGAATAGAAAGTAGAATAAAAGACATTCTGAAATTTTGCAGCATTCATGAACGAGCCTTGAAGAACATAATGAAACTACAGAATCTAGTACTCTGGTGTCTAGATTTAGCGTCCTACACTGCAAATTAAGCTAATGTACTAAACAGTCATTTGAAGCTAATAGCTTAGCAACCCTTTTAGGGCAAGGCTATAAGAGACGAAGATATACTCTAAGGTGGAATCAGAACCATCGTAATGCGTTCAAATTTCAATGGTCTCGAACCTTGAAGGGGAGCGCGCTGGTCAATAGACCAGAGGAGAGGGCAACACAAGACATAAGTGTACCAAGATAGAATCACACCAAGCAAACTGCACCTATTATTTCATTAACACCAATGTGAACGTGAGCCTACCTTTTTATGTTAATTTTAGTCTGTACACTAATTCTGCTGAGTAAGACAATTTCTTTTTGCCGAAACCTACACAATTGGACAATTTTTGAGTACTTTAGGGGTAAGTATTCTTATAAACTTCTAATGTTGCTAATACAAAAGAATATCGCAATTTAAATCAATTACACAAAATGATTATTAAAAGTAAAGAAAGAAATATCATAATTGTTTGAAATATTTCACATGATTTCAGTTACTTTTCCTACGATTTAGAAGTAATACATACCTCAGACCCATGTTCGAAGGCCTTCTTATAGTGTTGTAACGCTGCTTCGAAATTTTGTTTAGCTTCTTCTAACGCTGCTAAACACTTCCAATAGTCACCCATTTCTTCTACACTTGATACAGTCTGACGGATCTCTTCAATCCACGTTTCGCAATCTGCTACAGGATAGCCCTAACATTAAAAAACTATTATTAACTAATAGTTATTGTTAAAAAAATTGAAAAAAAAAAAAACGAAATCTCAGTTTAATGTCTCCCGATTATTCCCTTTAGTCTAAGGGACATGATGATTAAGGCAAGTGATTGATGAAATTAGAATATGGTAAGAAATGAGAGTACCCTAAGAACACTCACGGAACCAGTGTTGCCCAGCACAAATTTACTTGGCCGGGGATCGAAACAGGGCCCCACGTACCAGATGTAAGCGCTCTACCACTAAACCAACATGAACAACATTGTTCTTCAAAATGATTTTTTAAATCTACGTTAATTATCTTAAAACAAGCTATAGTACTATCCCCAATCTCCCTCTTACATTGATAACCTACACTGATTTTAAGCTGGGTTAGAGAACCAACCGACAGAACAAACAGAGACCCAAAATTTCATTTAAATATATATTCTACTTTTTTTTTTTTTTTTTTTTTCTTCTTTGAAACTTTTGACATTTTTTCTTAAATTGTGCTGCATCTGAGTTACAAAAATGCAACAGAATTATGACGAATTTCATTATTCATCCGTGCACAAACTGTCAAATGATATTTTGAATATAATACTAGAAAAGACTGCTCTATTCTGAAGATAATGAGATACAAACCAAGATCCTAGCATAAATAGGGATGATTAACTGCTTAACTGGAAGTCTATAATTTATCTTTAAAAAGTCAGAATTTAAAAGGCTTTGAAAGAGCTTGCGATGTTTTTTCACGTCGTCATTAAATAAGATATTGGAATGGTGTTTGCACGAAGCATTAACAATTTTTGTGGTATGTTAAGAGTTCCGTAATTACACCTGGAGCCGCTTTAAGAGGATCCGAAAGTCTTTAAAAAATAGGAATTTTACGGACAAATTTCGCGCTTTTTCCAAAATTTCCCCTTTGCCGTACTTTATCGGAATATAAACAATAATGCATTTAAAAAATTACATCATTCTAAAGAGAATAGCGTACACGTCATAAAATTTGGATGGATTGTACTTGTTCAAGGAATTTTAGTTCGTAATGTTTCCTATTGATATATATATATATATTTTCTAATTTCAAACAGGATTGGGAAATTTTTTTCCCCACGTTATTATATTTAAGTTATCAAAATTATATTTGGCAAAATCAATACCAATAAATAAATGTATTTTTCAAGGTACAATGTGATAGCGTACTCTTGCCTGGGGTTGCTCTAGGTGTCTCCAAACTTCATAAAAGGTATCTTTTCCTGAGAAATTTCCCGATTTTCCCAAAATTTCCCATTTCCTCATATGTCATACGGACATGCGATACTATGCAGTTGAAAGACTGTGTTATTGTTAAGAGAATGCAGCACTAATAATTAAATTCGGATGAGTAGTGTTGAAGCAATAGCTACTTAAAAAAGGCAACATCGTGGCTCATGGCAACCATCTTGAATGGCCGCCATTTTAGTGTTCTACATGGATTTTGAAGTGGATCTTCGGTTCAAATGTTACATTTTGACATGAACTATAACTACAGAAAGTGGCATATTCCAATTAAAAAGTGCAGCATTATTTGGTGTACCCAACGTGCTAATGCTGTGAAAAGCCAATGAAATCCTCAAGATGTTTGTATTTATAAATATTATGTTAGTATCTATAGTTATCACCTGTGCAATTAATTTTCATTCATCTGATTGAATCCCCGTCTTCTTACCTATATCTTAACAATGCCGACAGAGGTCAGCGAAAGTTCGACCTTTCAGTTTAAATGATTTTTTAAAAATAAATCCGTAACTGAATGCAAAACTTTTTTGAGTTTATTTCTAAGACAGCTGTGCAAGCGTCTTCCATTAATGTAAGTCTAGTGGAAAGACCTTCACTTATTCTATTTTGTTGTAAATAAAGTTAACTTACACTTAATAACATATCGTACACCTTTCTTAACATATCCAATGCTTTTGTCTTCCCATCCGATCCATTTTGTTGGTCCGGGCAAAGGGATTCATCAGTTCCGTCAGTTGTCTTGGTGATTGTAGTATTAATGTTTTCCTTGACGTACGTGTCGTTTCCAGCTTTTGTTCCTTCGGGTGGTACTTCTTTGTTTTCAATTCTTGGTTCAACGTGTTCTTTCACATAAGTTTCCTATAAATACACATCATCGCTAATAAGTGGGGGGTAAATAAATACCAAGACTTTATCGTAAACTATACATTAGAGAAACTATGTAAGTATACTGTCAGTTCACCTTAAAATAACACATTTCATTAGCAACTAAAAACACGTAGAAATTGGTAAGATCAGAATTTACTGGGGTTACTCAAATTTTTGTTTCTGAAGAGAGTTGTACCAATAATTCTTATACTTTATTATATTGTTGTATAACTCTAAAAGAGTGTGTGCCAAATTTCAGACCGCTATCAGGAAAACAACGAGGCCAAGTTTGGAAAAATGAAATACAAGTGATGATAAAATACCTCTCGACAAAAGGAGTAACGTCAAAGGAGAACCGCTCTGACAAAGCGAACGTATCGGCTAATAATACTCTCTCCTATCAAGAGTAAAAAAAAAAAAAAAAGTCACTTGATTTCCATTGTGGCACGCAAAGCTGTGGCTCCTCCAATGGTATCCAGGATTTGGTTACGGTTAACAGACAAACAAGTATATAAGTGACATCACAAACATATCTACAGCTTCAATAGATAAAATGCTTACGTTTGCGAAAAGTGGATACGTGGTATGATTGGAAAGTTTCAGGAAGTTGGCAACACTGCTCAGGAGGAGTAGATATAATCGTCCATTAGCATGGAAGCGATGGCTTGGTGTGTCCTTGAGAAATGTTGAAACATGCACCGAGATATCTTTATTCAGTACACCGTAGCAACCAGATGAGTGCGGGCGCATGTGTATGTCTTGGCGGATTTTTAAATGCGCAAAATGAATGAAAAATGGGAACAACGCGTTTGTGTGAAATTTTGTTTTAAACTGGGAAATTTGCTTAAAAGACTTACGAACTCTTAAGTCTTCATCCCGGCGAAATTAAAATACCGCTAATTTTATAGTAATTATGTGATACCTTCAAATAGATAAAAGATAATTGAAATATAGAACATGAGCGCCCTAGACAATATTATTTTGCGTGAAGTACCGTTATCACAAGTCACCTAGTGGCTTTCCGTTTTCAGCTGTTTAGAAACGCGAAAATAAATGCCGATTTTCAAAATGGCTCGAAATCGAAAGTAGATAAGTGAGTCGTGATAACGGTTTCTCATGTAAAATAATATTGTCTAGGGCGCTCTTGTTCCATATTTCAATTATCTTTTATTATCTATTTGAAGATATCACATAATTACTGTAAAATTAGCGGTATTTTAATTTTGCCGGGATGAAGACTCTTAAAAACATCTTTTGGAGACAAATGTCTGAGCCGGTCAAACGTGTTAATCTGGTTTCACAGATTCAAAGATGGCCGTAAGTAAGTAGAGGATGACCCCCGGTTCGGCCGGCCTTCAACATCAAAAACTAACGAAAACATTGCGAAAGTTGGCGATTTAGTGGGCTCGAACCGTAGACTTACAATTAGGGGGATGGCTGAAGACCTGAATTTAAGTTTCTAAACAACACAGACTTGAAGTGTCCCAAGAACCGTTTAATAGAGCCGAAATTGACTCAGATTTCTTGAATAGGGTAATAACAGGTGATGAATCATGGGCTTATGGGTATGACCCAGAAACAAAGGCCAATTTTCTCAGTGGAAAAGCCCAGATTCACCAAGACCAAAGAAAGCGCGTCAAAGTCGGTCGGACGTTTAGACAATGTTTTTTTTTTTTTTTTTTTTCGATTCTAAGGATATCGTGCATCATGAATTTGCCCCTAGGGGGAAAGACAGTCAACCAGGAATGCTACAAAAGTGTCCTTCAGCGTCTGCGCGAAAATGTGCGGCGGAAAAGGCCCGCCCTCTTGAAAGAATTGGATTCTCCACCAATGACAAATGCACCAGCGCATTGTGCGTTCTCGATCCGGGAATTTTTGGCCAAATTCAACATTCCTGAGCTTCCGCAACCCCCGTATTCCCCAGATTTGGGCCCAGCCGATTTCTACCTCTTTTCTAAATTAAAATTGTCATTGAAAGGGAAGAGATTTGACTGAATTGAGGACATTCAAGCAAATACGGAGAGAGTGCTTTACACTACCTCGGAAAATAATTTTCAGGAATGCTTCCAGAAGTGGAGACACCGTTGGAATCTGTGTGTTCATTCAGCAAGGGACTACTTTGAAGAGATCCATCACAATAGCCTGTAAGTACTGCCATTTTTAAATTACAAGCCCAGTCTTAAAACTTTCGAAGGTACCAAAGCAGTAACTGCTGACCAAAAGTGACTGCTACATCGATCAATTTAAGAAAAATCAGAGGAAGTTTCTTAAATACATAGCAAGATGGAAGGCGGATACGCAACGAAGTCAGGGCCCCTCATATATGAGCGAAAGAGAGAGAGAAAGGAATTAAATTACAAGTTTTACAACTGAGTATGGAGTTATGTGATTTCCTTATTTATAGACATAATCTCTTCCTTCTTTAGCGAAGCTGCTCTACGGATAGCATTTGACTGTCAATAAAGTAAAGCAAGACTTCTGCACTGCTTCAGTCTCCAAAGCTTTACTTGTTTCCATCAATTTCCTTTTCTTTCTCTGCAGCTGCTGTACATTTTCACTTATGCTTTCCCTCTTGCTCTGCACTTGACTTTCCTTTTCAACAGTCCTTATTTTCTCCATTTCTGCCATATATTGCTACCTTACTTGGAAGGCATGATGCAGTAATTCTTTCGTGATGTTGATTGAAGTAAGGTCTTTATGGAAAATGTTATCATATACCAATCTCAAACCAACCAATGATTACCCTTTCATATTTTTAACAAGCAGATCTTTATTTATGCTGTAGCCTCGTTCGACAGTACCCTTTCTATGAGACAAAATCAGAAGCTTCTTTATGATTAACAACAAATCTTTAAAATCTTCCGAACCACCCAAGAGTTTTGTGTAAAAAGAATCCAGCCTCTAAGTGTCCAACTTATACCAAACAAGTGCATCTTTAAACTGCTCAGTAAATTTTACTGAAAAGTAAGTACGGTTGCGAAAATAGACTGATTATGGAGAATTGATACTGGTACAAATACTGGCATAGTTTCTGGAGGATAAAGCTAGTGAAGACAGCATCCAATAATAGGTTGATAGACTAGTAGATAAAAGAAGATAGAAGTTCTCCTAGCCAACCATCCTGTTGGGAGAAAAAGCCCACCAACCATCCACACATGCACGATCATAATGAATTATTATTCAGCACAAAATCGGAAATAGTAAACAAAAATAGCAATCAATTAAAATCTTCATTACAATTATGAAAAATCTGACATTCAGTATTTCTGTAAATTTCAAGGACATTTCCAGGACAAAATCAATTCGACATTTCCAGGTTTTCCAGAGCGAGTGTGAACCCTGCTTCATACACCACAATAACATACACATTCACAGAAACCATTACACACACAATGCCTGCAACTGGAGCTGTATATTTTGAGCATTCCGTCTATTCCTTTCAGATTTTGCTCCCAGTAGCGTAATGTACAATAAAGACTGGAGGAATGGCCAATAGTAGAACCTGAATATTTTAAAATTATGTTTGTCATTGTAGAACATGAGTAGAAAAGGGCATTTTTGTAATGGATATCTGTGGAAAAACAGAAGTTCTATGTCAGGGACAAAATTGTAAACAATCGTCTTATATCAAAACTTCTTTCTATAACAGGGTGTCTACTGGAATACCAGAAAGTAAATTCATGACTTTTTCATGACTTTTCATGACCTTTTTGTTCAAATTTTCATGACCATGGCGATAAAAATTTACCATTAGTAATAATAATCTCGTACCATCAGTGGTGCATCGGAACTATGCGGGTTGCTAGTCTTAAATATCACTTATTGTGAATCTTAAAGAAAGAATCTAAAATTCTGCCGCCTTGTGCTCGAGCACAGAATAGCACTTACCTAAATACGGGCCTGCTCTTAAAAGTGAATCACTCTATACTGTATTTGAAGTTTTAATTCTGAATATAATTATCCATCTAGCAGAAATTTGTCTGAAATTAAGCACTCAGAGAACTGCCCAAAGACAAAACAAATTCGTTTTAAAAAAATAGATCATCAAATTTAAAATCTGCAAACTCAAACGAATAATATTATTTGCATAAGTCTAAAGGCCCAAAAATACACAATTTACATTCTCACAATTATTGACCTGATACAACTGTTTCAGTACATGCAGTATGAGGTATAAAAGAATGAAGTATAAAAATATACTCTGAGATTTCAGATTTTCATGACCAGTTGGGTAAATAAAGGACTTTTTCATGGCTTTCATGACCACTAAGCAAAATATATGACTTTTTCATGACTTTCATGACTTTCATGACCAGTAGACACCCTGTATAAGCAACTATTAAGTCAAGACTAAAATATGTATTATACAAAAATTAGGCTTGGGTTCGAAGAAAACAGGAAGATGCATCATAAAAGACTTGCCATCAATATATAATACTTTCTCACTTTACTTCCCAAAAAAGTAACTTTTAGTTTAAAAAAAAAAAAAAAAAAAAAATTACTCGCTATGAGCCCTGCAATTCTCAAATGAATTAACATTACCCAGGTTATGCTGCGGAGTCTATGAAAAATAGGAAGCGACGAGTACGGAGGAAGAAACAAATCTCTTTCAATAAGTACTTCACATTTAGTACGTTATCCCATCTTCTAGTCTTCTATTAAACAAAGCGGGGTTCTAAAAACCATCCTTTTATACGAATCACAATTATAAATAAAAACAACTTACCTGAGTGCTTTGAGGCTCACTCACTTTGTCGAACGTAGTATTGAAAACTTTTAGTGGAGCAGGTTTATTTGTAGGATGAAGTACAGGAACAGAATCATCATTATGAAGGCTAAAACATCGAATATGGCGGCGCCGGTAAGAAGAGTTTCCTCCCTGGAGAAATGAGTCGATGCTGCTTCTGGATCAAGTTACAGAGACTAAGTTAATAACTACACAAATACACAGGGAAATAATTCAATTAAAAGAAAGTAAGAGAGAGGCTCTAAAGCCCACTTTTTAAGGGAGAAGAGAATTAGTGAAGCAAAACAATGAAAATAAAACAAGATTGAGTGCCTATATTCAATGGCTTTAAGTCATATTTTCTTATATTTTGCCTACTTTAGAATGCCATCTGGGTTTTGCTTTCCAAATCACCTCCCTTCTTATATCATCTTAACTCTTATATTCACATTAAACTCCTAGTCCAAATGGCTCTCCTAAGACTTGTAATCCGTAAGTGACATTCAAAATAACATCTTCATTGTTTAGTGGTATTTTCCCCTTATAAGGTTTTATTAGATTTCTGGGCTTTCGGCATCTATGGTTTGTTAACCCGTCACGTTCTGAGGAATGATGTTCGTCGGCGAGCATACTATCCGAGGAAAGAGAAGGAAGGGAGCAGCCTGGGACCTATATATTAGGTACCACCCCGGCATTTGCCTAGTGTGAACGAGGAAAACCCAGAAAAACTTCATTCAGGATAGCTGGCCTGAAAAAGCATTTTACACTTTTTCGACCGAGTGCCCCCACCGGGAATCGAAGCCGGGACCACTCGAAAGGTTTTATTACAGAACAAAGTAGTGTGGCTTGACATTACAATTGAATTCGTCTCTCTAAACTATCCATTTTGATTAAAGTTTCTTAACCTTCTATGCCACCATCAACAAGGCTAGCCTATTTGCTTCGAATCACTTTCTTCTAACAGTGTACTCGTCAAGAATCTTATGAATAGGGTCTTTCAACCAGTAAGGAAAGCCACAGGCAACCACGTTGGTGACTTTCAGAATAAAACTTAGAAACACAATCATCGCATTCTTTACCGTTGTTGTTCGTCCTGTTATAGTTAAAAAAAAATAAATAAATAAATAAATAAAGTTGTTTTAATTAAGCACTAAAACAATGATGGCCAAACAGCGGCCAGCAGACACATTTCATTCTGCCCGTGAGTAAAAAATGACCTGATCATTTGTTTCTTATTTTAATCATGCGTAACGAAAGAGTGTAGCTCATCTATAACATAAATCAAGACTTTTAATTGTGAAGATATTGGTACCGGACCGAACTTTGAAAAAGAAAAATGCAGATTACATATGGTTACTTTCAAACGTTCATAGATCAGGAATAATTGGCTTCGACACACAAATTTAAAAAACAATGATTCAGAAAACATGAAAGTTATGCACATACAGAGAACCTCATGAAAACATTCACTTGCTTTGCCATGTTTAGTTTCATATTTGAACGTCTTTTAACTAATCTATTTTTCTCTTTCTCCCCTCAGTTAGCATCTACCACAATAATAATAAAACGATTATTCACCATTTACTTCGGAAGTGTCTTAATATACAAACCACCAAGCTTTTAACCCTCTTTGAAAGTCTTCAAAAAGATTAAGACGAAGTGTTAATTTTACAATTCAAAATTGCAAAAAATCTGGATGTATAGAAAATATAACGCTATATATTTTATATATATATATATATACTAGCTGAAATACCCATTCTTCACTTGGGTCTGATAAAATATCTATCTAAACAAACTGAACAACGAAAGGAAAAAATATCTGTCATTTTCTACTACTTTTACATATCCCGGTAAACGCTCCCTGATTCGACTTAAAAAAAAAAAAAAAAATCCTCTGGCCCCCAACCAATGGGGACTGTATTTGGAAGTCAACGCTTGTGGAAGTATCACCATTCAACTCCGCAACCGCGAGAACTGTATTTCAAACTAATATCGGTCATTTTAGATTATTTTTACAAATCAGGTATCCTCCCCCCCCCCCCCGACCGATGACCCCGGCCCGCATACAATGGTAGCCGAATTTGAAAGTCATTGCTAATGGAAGTGTCCTTATTGATCTGAGCGACCGCGAAATCTATGAATTTGACACTAATAGCGGTCATTTTCTAGTACCTTTACATGTTCGGTAAACGCTCCCACTGAGATCCCCCTAATTCAATTTTTTTTAGATCTTCGTATTGATCTGGGGCCTAGACCAAGGTACCCATGACCAAAATTTGGTAACTCTTGATCCACTCGTCTGGTCCCCAGGCTGCACTCAAACAGACAGATACAGAAACAAATTCTTTATTTATATTATATATAAAGTTGCCTTTGTTTCTTCAATTAAGTTTCACTCTAGACAGTATACATTTTTTTTTTTCTATTGTAGGTTAGAAATTTCAATTACAATTGGAAGGTATAGATACGTAATTCACATCCTCCAAAGATGATTCAAAAATAAGTTACAAATGTGATCAATTTTGTGAACAAAAATTTATACTTCAGTCCATAAATTTTGCGTTAAACATTTTAACATTAATATTTTAATATGAATTGTATGTGATGCAGTTCGGTCTCTCAAGCTAGAGAAGACGATAAGAAATGAATGGTGGAAAGAACATGTAACACTCATATCTGAATAGGATTCCACCTTGTAACAGATTGTGCAATCGCTAACCTAAGGTTTTAAACAATTCGAAGGTAAAGAAAGAACTTCTACCAACAAGCTGACTAAAACTTGCAAACATTTTCGGGGACTTCTGCAGGTCTTTCAACTACTTTTTTAACGCAACTCATTTCTTTTTAGAAGATCTATGAAGCAGATCAAAAGCTTGATGGGTATATTAAAGAAAATTCGAGATAAGCGCTGAAGTATCATGTGTTCCATGCGTAATAATAATACTTTTACTAGGACTGCAAATATCGATTTACAGGTAGTAGTTATTCGGAGTCGAGCCTTTTTATTACTGTCGGTGGCAATCAATAAAGAAGAACTTACTTGTTTCAGAAGTTTGTACAAATATTCAATGGGTTTAACAATTTAGTTTAAAGAATGCTTGTACAGAATTTGTTTTAAAATTAACACAGTGCTATATATAACACAGTGCTTGAAATATCCACTCGCCTGTTCGTCAGTGGTGAGTACTTTCCTTTTTTACATTTAGCGAGTAAAGTCCGATCAATCAAAAACGCGAATTCAAGAATAAATACCCGATGTCACTTTTCTGATTTTTAAGCGACACATCAATAAACAAAACAAAAAATGTATTGATATGTTTACTTTGTCGCAAATTGATTTTTGTTTATTTGTATAAACACTGTGACTGCAAAATGGTCTGGGTATATTTTCTGGCTGGCGAGTACTAGCAAGCAAGATTTTTCAAGCGATCTATATATAAATGTACAGAGTGTTTGAAAAAGAACTCTCTAGCTCTAAGTATAAATTTAATTGGGAAACGAATGAAAACTTACATCAATGAGTACATATCATGAAAGAGAATTCCTTCAAGTTTTGTTTAATGTTGGAAGACTTTAACGTGGGATCTATTTGTGGCCCTGCACATGTCAAGACGATATTCCACTTCTCGCCACGTATTCACCAACATTTCAGGTGTAACTGTCCCAACCGCCGCGACGATTCTTTCCCGTAAATGATTGATGTCTCTGATCTTTTCACTGTACACAACATGTTTTATGTGGCCCCAAAAGAAAAAGTCCAATGTTAAGTCTGGGCTTCGTGGTGGCCAAGGTTGCTCTGCACTGCACGCCTGCCTGGACTGAACTGAGGAAACAGAGGGGAAAAAACAGCTCTGGTGCCGTCTCAAGGTCAAGCAGACCTGCCAACTGCAGGGAAGCCAAACTTGCAGAGTTGATGAATCAAACACCGCAAACAAGAAGAGTGTATGTTACTTTGTACAGATTCTAGAACACATTAAAACTAGGTGTTCTTTTTCAAACACACTGTATATACACACACTTCTACTGTGAGGGTGCTTTAACTTCTAATCGGAATTCTATTTCAGGAAGATTTTTTTTAGAATTTGAACATTTATTAACCAAGGTTGGTAGAAACATCCTTGTTCCTTCAGTGAAATAGGACAAACAGGTGCAGACATTTGATACAGAGTGAAAATAAGAACCAAAAGTGTACCGTGCAGTCAGGCAGCGTTTTCCGTTGAAGGTAGTGTGTAAAACCAACACAAATTTTCAGGAGATTGAATGACGATGAATCTATCTTACAATATTATGATAATATTATGATTATATATCCAGTTAAAGACTTTATTTTGTGCAATCTGTGCACAACAAGAGAACTAATTTCACAAGAGATGTCAATATTAGGAGCTTTGAGATATAACCATTCAAGAAGTTACAGCCAGATGAATCTCCAATGAAATGAAATGAAATCTTGAAGTTTAACGTACCACGATTATGCCCTTTAGGCTAAAAGGGAGACGATGATTAAGACAATGATGGAAAAAGTGGTGGAATGAGAATGTGGGAGGAAACTATATTACCTATAGAAAACCCACGGACACAAACTTACTTGGCCAGGAATCGAACCAGGGACCCCATGCACCACAAGTAAGTACTCTACCACTGAGCCACCGTGGCCCTTGCCCCCCAGATGAATCCCCAAAATGTTGACTGTAACGGACCGTCTCTACCGATCCGTTTACAGAGTAATATGTCAGGAATTAATTTCTTAATGTTCATTTTTATTTCAGCTTTTCAATGTTGGCTGATTTAATTTTATTTGTTATTTGCCGACATTATATCAATCTGTACGTGTTTGTTAATTATCTTGTGTTTATGTACAGTGAAATTCATATTCCATTTTGTTTATTAGGTATCTCGTGATATACGATGGTATTCTTTATCTGCACGTAGAATACTATAAATTGATTTTCTGGGAGATTTAAATAATCTTTGAAAAATTTTTGTAATTAAGTTTAAAAAGAAGAAAGTAAGGGTGATATATAGTGTATTGTCTTAAAACAAGACTACTAAATAATTTTGAAAAAATAATTTTGTGTAATTTTAAACCACAAAATAATCTAAAGATATAAATTTCAATTATTTATTCTTCTGCATTATATATTTTGTGAAAAGGGATTTATTGCCAGAAAGTTTAAAGAAAAAAAAATGATGTATCTGGAAACCAATGTTCTCCGGAATCTACAGGTAACATTAGATGTACGAAAATACATTGGATGTAAGATTCATTCACGTCTGAATACCCAAGTTTTCTTTCATTGGTATTTAGATTAGCGTAACTGTCTACGATATTTATTAAATTCGTTACCTACATAAAATTAGACATTTCTTATGAGGGCACACCGTCTTGTTTCCGAACCGGTAACCTAGAAGGAGTAACACATGACACTAGATAAGAAGCAAAAGCAACGACATTACAGCATTTGAAACGATATGATTTGCTGTCAAGGACAGTGAATTCTTAAGAGAGGGGTTCACCATTATATTTCAAAATCAAAAAGATGCAAAAAAGAAGTCTCCTCTTTAAGACATTCATAACGTAGCATTCTTTCAGTAATGTAATAATAATAATAATTGAACTAAATTCTTCGAGTCACAATCAACGCAGATTACTACAGCAATCTTCTACGCACAAAAGTTAACGATGCTCTACGGAGAAAATGACCTGACATCATGAAAAATGAAATCATTTTCTCATGACAAAGCAGGTTCTTACGTTGTTAGAAAACAGTAAGTGCCATTTACTAATGGTAGCCATAGGATACGTATAAGTATTAAACGAACTTCTGTATCCCTTGTGAATGAGTCGGTTCGCGCTGCAACCTTCTTCAGCACCGAAATATGTTTACATAAAGAATGGAGCTCTACAACAAGAATTGGAAATGAAATCTTTACATTCTTCGTCCCACGTTTAAGCCGGTTAGGCTAAAGGAGACAGTGATGAAAAATGAATGAAAATGGCGGAATGAAGAAAGTGTGAGGAAACAGGTGAACCTCGAGTAAACCCACGCACACGGTGTTTGTCCACGAAATGAAATGAAATGAAATCTTTGAGTTTTACGTCCCACGGTTATGCCGGTTAGGCTAATGGAGACGGTGATGATGAGAGATGAATGAAATGGTGGAATGAAGAAAGTGGGAGGAAACGGGAGAACCCCGACAAAACCCACGCACACGGTGTTTGTCCACCACAAAGTTCACTTGGCGGGAGCAGGGTTTGAACCCGAGACCCCAAGCACCAGAGGTGAACGCTCTACCACTGAGCCACCGCGGCCCCGTGTTTGTCCACGAGAAAGCTCACTTGGCGCTGGGATCGAACTAAGGACACCATACACCAGAAGAACGCTCTACCACTGAGCCATCGCGGCTCCTACAACAAAAATTGGTTTTGAAGACTTTGCAGCACGAGCTGGCATCATTCTCAAGGAAAACTGACACGGAATACAGAGATAACAGGC
This sequence comes from Thermobia domestica, assembly GCF_964235325.1. Classification (NCBI taxonomy): domain Eukaryota; kingdom Metazoa; phylum Arthropoda; class Insecta; order Zygentoma; family Lepismatidae; genus Thermobia; species Thermobia domestica. Next base: position 1,919,351 of record NC_137463.1, read on the forward strand.
TTTCCATTGCTAATTGAAAAAATATAGGAAATCACGACGAAAAAATATAGGAGCTTTCGTGAAGCTGTGAAAAAGGAACACTTCAATTATTTCCTGGAACATTTTGAAGAAACATTTGTCCATTTGGAACACTTTGAAAGAACAAGGAACAAAAAACTTATATTACAATATTTCTACCTATTGGAAGGAACATTTAAATTTTCCAATAGGTAGAAATAAAAATAAAAAATAAAAATCCCTTAATGGAATAACTATCTGAAATGTAAACATTCTGCAGCTGGAGCTTTTACGGTAAGATTTATGTAACATATTCAACAACTATTTGCCTACAGTTAGTGCAAAAAGTATTAATACATCTAAATACATTATTTATAAGTCTTTAAAATCACTACTCCATAGAACTTTTTAATGGATATGACGAAACTAGTTTACTTTTGTTCCATTTTGTAGGTGTATGAATATTTTTTGCGCTAATTGTATATTGTTTGGTATAATTATCTTTAGACAATAAGCAGGAAAGGACGAAACACTGAAGTCTCCATTCAGCCACCCTACTGTGGAGACAGAAGGTCCTCCAACCACCAATACTTCATTTCCTTACGTTATTTTCATAAGTGAAAGTAGCTATGCTACCAAAATATAGGAGGTTTCGTTAAAATGTAGGAAATATAAAAGTTTATAGGAAGAGACACAAATATATAGGAAAAATATGAAATATAGGAGCACTGGAAAGCCTGAGATAGGTTTAAAATCTATTTAAATAGGAATTGCGATTGACGAACTCGAGGGGAGGTTCTTGATCATCCGCCCTAATTCCAAATGCCTCACCAAGTGACTACTACCATTTTGAAAATTTCAACTCCAATGACGTGGCCAAGAAATAAGTAAATGAGACGCATATTTCAATTGACGGAAAAAAATACCTAATTAATCTATAATGACGCTTAATTAGGTCAAGCTTTTCGGCAATTTAAAGAAAGAGCTCATAGACCGTCTCAAAGAATTCTACACGCTTTTACATCACTGGAAGGTATCTAAATTGTATTCACTGTTAGATTGATCCCAATGTAAACAAATGCAATTGTATCCCTCCACCTGCTCATCCAACAACTGAAAAATGACCAGTGATTGGTGACAAGACTTCAGAATTACGTAAAACACGACTGTTGGAAACTCTCGTTAATGATGATGGAAGATTACGATTTGCATGTTTGGATCTTCATATTTAGGAATAAGTGGAAAGCATATTTAGTAGTTTATTATGGATTCTAAACTTGGATCTATTTTCTGTGGATGTGCCTCTTCTAAGTTGCATTTTAATTGCTGTGGCCAAATACCAATCGATCACGTGGATTTGTCTTGATTGGTATCGCCCTAATAGTGAACACAGTTTATAAAAAGCATGTACACACATTATATATATATATACAGATGAAATTCCGATTAAAAGTTGTACCACCCTCGTAACTGACTAAAATACCTGTATTCCAAATAAGGAAACATTTTAAACCTGCTTGCCTCAACGTGGTAACCAATGGTGAAGAATCTCTTCTAGGAGTGATGGAAGTTATTCGTCTTCGATTACTTGGAGCGGAAGAAATTTGAGGAGTCGTACGTCGAGGCGCACTTTCCACCACTGGCTGCGGCTTCTCAGTTTCTGTCTCACTTTCCTCCCTTATAGGCGAAGGAATCGACGGACATCTGAGCCTCGGGGTTCTGAAGGACAGATTTGTAAGTATGTCTCGGTCTCTCACTGGTGTTGAAGAACTAGTATTAAGTCCCCTCTCTGCAACAGGTGTTGTTAATGCAGATATCCCAGATAAATCGATTTGTGTAGGTGTTAATGGCACCTCTTCATTGTTTCTCTTGAATGTTATTGGCGAAATATCTCCTAAAAGAACGAAACAAATAATATAATTAGCAAACAAATTATTAAAATGTATATTCATTACCACTTTCGGCTGTCCAGAGGACATAACGACTCAGTAGTAGAGCGTTTACCTCTGATATGAAAGATCCTTGGTTTGATCCCGGGCCATGTGAGTTTATGGTGGACAACATGGTGTTCGTCGGTTCTCTCGTTTCCATCCACATCCTCATTCCATCAATTATTTCAACATTTACTTCTATTGATGATCCCACTTCTTCAGCAGAAAGACAAAACATTATTCTTTAGTTTTCCCGCTGCCAGACAGACTGAGTGGTTGAATTGGAGTCTAGCGTCTTTTTTTTAGTACCGAGGCTATACGAGACGTGAACTTACTGTTTAAAATGGAATTCGAACCACCGCATTTGTTTCAAGACCGGGAATCGAACTCGGGACCCCGTGGACCAAAAGTTTGCGCCGTAACCACTAGATTAGCGGGAAGAACACTATCCATAAAGACGGGAACAAATATGTAGTTTTGAAACTATTATTGGAGCCTGCAGTTAAGTACTCGTGCTCAATTCGAAGTTCATGGGTTCAAATCCGATGGCCATCTTGAGTAAGGTATTCCTTCTCATATAGTCTTTGGCCAATATGCTTCCACTCAACTCTCATTGTTATTGATATTTTTAAATTATTCTAGTGTAAATGGTCTCACGTGCTACATCTTAAAAGGTCATTAAATAAATCAGAAACAATGACAATGAATTATCAAAACAGTTTTTTTTTTTTTTAATCTTACTGGAAAGAAAGAAGCTTCAAAATTCTACTGATATTGCTAGTTAAAACTAATTAAGTTAATGAAAAAAAAACTAATTTAATGCCCTAAAATGCGTTGTAGGCTAAAGAAGATAAATGACAAATGCAAGTCAATGATAAGAGAATAAGTTGATTTTGAGTTTAACGTCCCTTTCAGCAACGAGGCTATATAAGACAGGACCTACTGATTAATGTGGAATCCGAACCACATGAGCTTCCGCCGGGAATCGAACCCGAGTTTCCCACGCTAACCGCTTAGCCACGAAGGAGCTCTCATTGATAAGAGAAATGAATGACGCAATAAATATACTTGGAGGGAACGGAAGAACTCCACGAAAACGTAAAGGTACGATGTTATGTACAACTTCAGATGAATTTGGATGAAACTAGGGACTAGAAATTGATGGAAATGAAGTGAAAGCTCAAGACTGGCATTTCGGTCTTACGGTCATTTTAAGCTAAGCTACTTTTCTCTTTCTTTCAAAAGGCAACGTGTAACAAAATAAAGAGAATGTGAACATACCAGGGTGAAAAAAATCATGATATAAACGTGCAAAATTTCAATCTTGTAGGTGCAAAAGGAAGCCCGTGAAAAATAATATTCCCCAAATACCCCAGACTCCCGTATAAAACAGGATCTCAGGTAACGGTTTCCTGAGACATCCCTATTTATCCTAGGAGCATAGTACGTACATAATTTCCTTGGAGCATAGTACGTACATAATTTTCTTCAGAATAAAACAGCCCTTCAAACGGTACCATTCATATGTCGCCATCTGAGGCGGGAAAATCACGATAAAGCTATTTTTGTTAAAAATACCCTTTTTTTAAAACATTTTTGCCCCTCTGGACCCCGCTGTTTCCAAGCAGAGATATGAAAACATCTGAAAATTATTAAGGGCTGCACTGAACGAGTGTGTAAAATTTCAGTCTTCTGAATGCAAAATGTAACCCGCCAAATAATAATAATAATAATTAATACGCATAACAAACAATATCTTTTTTAAATTTATGACGTCATCACACACTATGCCTCAACGCAGAAAGGCGTGAAAGCATATGTAACGTGTTCTAAAATGCCTCCAGTCTTGAAGAAAACTAATTAAAAAGCCTTATTGATACTTTTTTTAATCGAATAATGAAGATTCTACCCTATCACATAAAAATAGGTGATATAATTTAAAAGGTTAAGCATTAAGGAAAAAGTACAGCAACGTTTATCAAAATGACACGTTTTTTTTTCACAAAAGTTACTGATATTTGGCAGGGGCCTATTTTTAAAAACTCAGAACTAGCTTGCGGCATGAAATACGAAAATTTCGCCTAAAGTTATAAAATTAACAAAAAAAATCTGGAGAGGGGATAGCACCCCTCTAAAAAATACGCCCTATTATCTGGGAACAAATAAACAGACACGCGCAAAAAAGAATTTTCGTCTTAAATGTCGATGGTGATTTTTCTGTTGGAATAGTTAACGATTTTAAAACCCAAACCCAATGTTACGAAAAGAATAAAAGCAGAATTGCTCCGTTACCTTTCAAAACGGGATTTTCCCTAATCAACCTCTCCATGATACTTTTCATACTATACTGTACATTTGAGTCCACCCTGGAACATACTAATGATAGTAAATATGAAATTAAATTTGTTATTCAGATATATATTCAAGTCGCTGGACACCCATATATCGCTCTACTTTTGGATGAGCTTTTTTAAAAACTAGGAATAGATATGTTTGTACTGTAGTTCAACATCTTCATCCCACATTGAAATAGCTCCTACGAAGCCCAGACTTGACCAAACAATTCATCGTGGGAAATAATCAAGTGATACGTCTCTCATCGTCAGTTCAGGACAAATGAAACTTTTGCACTAACAGGGCTCATAGTGGTCTGGTCTCTTGTAAATAGTTGAAAAGTGACCAAAAACACACGAAAAAGTGACCAAAATCTCATAATGCCCCTTTTTTATTTTGTCAATCTCTCTTTGTTTGTTGTTTTGTTTCATCTTTTGTTCTTTAATTCTCCTTTCTTAGGTTTTCTAAGTATGCTTTGTAGTTAAAGTAAGCAGACTTAGCAGATGTAAGAAGCTTCTGAGTAAGTGGAACCAGTTCTGGGCTATTTCCGAATTTCTTCATCCCAGACATTATATATTTAACTTAGCATTGAGAGTTCTCAAAGCCATGCAATATTCAAATTTATCACCTACTCTTACGAAGAACATACTAGAAGCATAACACAAGACGAACATGATGAACCACACAAACACACACACACACAACGTTGAACGGAGTGTTAACTATTACGAGAGAAAACTAAAAGACTATTATGATAGAAGAAAGAATAGACACAGAAGGGTTCTCAACCCCACCTTGAGAGCTTAAGCATTCACCAACTATCCACTGTGCTTTAGAAAGAATAAAAGCTGAAGTGAGAATAAAGCTGACTGTTTCACATGTAGCAGCAAAGTACTGAAGCTTTCATAAGAGTAATGACTAACAAATTTCTACCTTTTTCCATTTATTTTTATAATATTCTTCTTAGCAAACTGCAAATGCAAAACATAAATCTCACGAAAAAGTCACTTTACCTCCCAAAAAAGTTAACTTTTAGTGACAAATTTGAAAAAAAAAAAAGTAACTTTTAGTTACCAACTTTAAAAAAAGTAATTTTTAGTTAAAAAAGTGACTCGCTATGCGCCCTCCACTAACAACTCAGATGCTTCGCAACATGACAAGGAAGACATGGAGATGCATACATTGGGTGTACAGCACGACGAAGCACATACAGATCCACTAGATACATGGTTCACATATACATAAGTACTTAACTATGTACTGTATGTATTAAATAAATTAAAATTACCAGTATACTAAAATCGCCTTCGCTCTGGTGCGAAGGTCCCCCAGGTTCGATTCCAGACCATGAGAGTTTGTGGGGAACATCGTATCCGTGGGTTTTCTCGTTTCGTCTCACATTCCGATTCCACTAATCACCAGCCTCTTTTAGCAAAGGGTATTAAAATTAAAGACTTTCTCATTCAATTCCATCTATTTACAGCTTGACAATACTCATATGATAACGTGACTCTGCAATGCAACATGGTGCTTCTAATTATTTACGATTATGTTTTTACTATTTGATGCTATATTATAAAAAATACTAAGTAGAAAGCTTGGCCTTAATCGCACATAGTAAAACCCGTCACAAATTGCTCAAACACTATTTAAATTATAATCAATACTTTTACAAAGAAAATAACTCCTGCTTACCAGGCGTAATGGATCTTTCATGCAATAGCAAGTTCTCCTTTGGTGAGCTTGTGCGTCTGTCAGGAACATCTGAGTTTCCAGACGTCGCAATGATCTCGGATATCTCTGCTGCTGGCAATGGACTTTGGATTTCAATCTTTGGCTTCGACTCAGGCCTCTTCCAATTCAACAACGGATTATTTTTCTGTATTCTCAATTTGCTCGTGTTTGTGTGTCGGATTGTGAATGGCTTCTTAGCGCTTGCAGAAGCAGATACTACAAAAAAGAAAAATACAGGATTAAATAGACAGTAAAACAGGATGTCTATCACCATAATCAAAACCTTTTTCACAGAAGGAAAACTTCTATACTTTCAATTACAAAATTAAAGGAAATAAAAACTTCAAGGAAAGTACTAATCTATAAATACCAGTGAAAACCCAAATTGCATATTCCACTGGTTTTATCACTCGTTAGGTGCGCAGTTCCTCTCTCTGTGAAATAATGGGGTCACGTTTTTTTTTTTTAGGGGGGGGGGAGAGCATTTCAATTCATTTCAGTGTTAAGAGACAAGAGTTTTCAACAAGTCCTTTTCTATCTACACGAAATCATAAAAATGCATTATATCATTCCTCCTTCATACAAGCAATAAACTAATCATACGACTTCATCTTTTCTTCTTTATTTTCTGGTTCTTCAAATAATTCATTTAACATTTTCCAGTTTTTCAATTTTAGCTATATTTTTCCCTTCGATCCTTTATTGACATTACTTCCCTGCGATGTATGGCTTCTTTAAATTGAGTACATGCATTTCTCATTGACAATGTCATCTACTTTGGAAAAGACTGGGCATCTAAACACTAGCTTCATCACAAACTATGCCGCGCCACTAATTTTTTAAATACTAATATGTGATTGAAAATGGAAAATCCACTTTCTGAGGGTGTATTACAAAATAAAGTACATCTTTACTTATTTAAGACAAAACTCTTCGTGTCCCTTTCAGGACGGAAGCTACAAGACGTGAACCTGCATTTTAACATGGAATCTGAACCACAATGATAAATAATTTAAAGGCTCTCCCACCGGGAATAGAACGCGAGACCCAAAACACCGAAGGATTAAAACAATGTTCCGATTTTCCTAGAACTCCTAACAGCTACCCGCATGAGTCATCGCGAACATCTATAAAATACTTAATTGTCAAATTACAGAAAAGTCACTAACTACATCTATACAGAAAAAACCGAAGAGTATTCAGTTGATAGATATAATTCTCGTTGTGTAACCTTTACATCGACTAAGGAACAGCTGATGAATATCCTGAACAGTCACAAGTACTGGTTCTTGAGGATAAAAGAGTTGTTAACCTTTTAACTGGAAGAAAAAGTAAAACAATTACATTTCCGTAGACTTATTATATCATTGTTGCATTTGCTCGAAAGCAAACGTGATTGTCCATTTCACAGCTGTAATGCAAATGGCACGTGGTGATTAGCAAAGTGGTTTCATGATAGAAAAGTAAAGACAATTTTATTATATACAAGGTGTTTCAAAATAACAACGACAACGTTTGGGAGGTGATTCCTGATACCAAGATAAGACAAAAAGTATATAGACGAACCTGGGTGCACAAATGCTTGCTTTCGGCGTTATAGGCTACCGAAAACATGAGAAAATGAACTTTACAGGTCCATAGCTCCACAAATTTGGGATCTATCATAGTCGAGTCAAGACCACTTAGGAACTAATACGTGTGCTATCTAAAAAATCCATGTTTCAGAATCCTAAGGTACTCATGCGGCAATTTTTATGAAGGGAATTTGTCTACGAGTAAATAAGTTGAAGTACTCACCAACTACCTCTATAAAAATTGTTGTGGAAGTACTGCAGAATTCTGAAACTTGATATTTGGATAGGGCACATACTAGTTCCTAAATCTTGACCCGACTACGGTAGGTCCCAAATATTTGGAGCTATACACCTTTAAAGTTCATTTTTTTCATGTTTTCGGCAGCCTACAACTCCGAAAAGAAACATTTGTGCACCCAGGTTGATCTATATTTTTGTCTTATCTTGGTGTCAGGAATCTCCTCCCAAACGTTATCGGTGTTGTTTTGAAACACCTTGTATGTGTACGTGAATCAGCCAATAGAGTGATACAATGTGAATATACAGGTAAAGAGAAATGGAAAAATGAGGTTACTCTTCGTTAACTGTACTTCAACCGCATTCGCTCAGCCGGGTTTCAGTAGGCACATCATTTTATGACTACACTAGATTGTCTTTGACCAGTTTGATGTACTTTCTGGCGTTTGCATGTGTTGTCACATAACTTCCTCTGAGCGTCTTCATATGCTGATAGTGAACGTGATGTGTGTAAAGAAGAAAGGCGTCCTAACATGCCTGCCGCTTATATTGGCCACACAATGGGAGGGAAAGCCTTTCAAAGATTTTTCAGGAGAATGTGCTAATATGGTCATGCTGCCTACTAGAATTTGTAAATCAGACTAAAAAGATGAAAATAATGGAAGTGGGATTCGATCCGGCCAAACTGGTTCTTCGTAGATCAAGGAATATTATTAGTGAAGTATATACAAATATAAAAGGAAGGTATTTAATTAAACACGTATTCATATGGAATATTGTACAGTAGTGGACAAATATTAGTACTGCAAAGAAGGAATTTATTACCTGGTGCAGGTTTGGAAGGCACTTTGAAAACTGGCTTCTTGCTACTGGTAGCTTCAGGTTTAACACTGGAAGCAACGGATTTTCTGGGTGGACAGCCTATACCAGCTTTCTCTTCAAGTTTTGGTGCTTTAACTTCAATTTTATGTAAATCTTTACTTGATTTCTTGACTCCAAGAATGCAAGCGGAAACTGTGACTGAGCCACTAGAAGCAGGTTTATTCCTTAATAAGCGAGCTGCAATGCGCTGCTCTCTTATTCTTCTCCATTCATGAAGCTGCTCCCTGAAGAAAGAAAGAAAAAAAAAAAAAGAAAGAAAGAAAGAAAAAAATGTATATTTTCGGACATGCATACTAACTAAATCATTGTTTTCTTCAAACAAAACCTTTCAGAAACCATGAGCTTTAATTACGTAAGTTTCTCCTTGGACAAGTAAGAAATTTAGTTTTCAACGGAACTATACATTTCCAAACATTGCTTCTGTGGTTCCAAACATGTAGTTTTTTTAAGTATAGATTGCCACAGAAATCACGTTTATTTTATGAAGATACATTTCCTTAGCGCTCATTAAATTGTTACTTTCTTCTTTCGAAAATTTAACCACAAATTACCATTTTCCTTTCAGTGTGGTAGTAATCATTGAAAAATCACATTTTACTGTCATTGATACAAGAAAACAACATTATATATAAGAACAAGCTAAATTCCTGGCGCAAGAACCCTAAAAAGCCTGAGCCTACTAGCCGGGTTGGGGCACCCTTTAATGCTGGGCTTCCAGACCGGAGTTCGCCCCTTTTTTCTAGTAGCTCCCCAATCGTCCTTACGACGCTGGGTGGACGCCTCAATGTCAATACTACCTAATGAGTACAAACGGTCACCCAGGTATTCCGGTGCAGCTAAGGCGTTTTCATATAGAAACTCTTTTACTTCTTTTTATACTATACATTTATTTAGAAGCCAGACACAATGCTGCAAATATATCACATTTCATCCATCCATGAGGTTGACAGGTCTAAATTAATTATAAAAACAGGCTGTTTATCTTCTTTATTTAACGCACCGTAGTCGGAAATAGGTTCTCCTAATTACGTCTAATAACTCATGTTTATTTTAAGCAGAATATTTTAATGCATCCTCATCCACAAACACAGGATAAAAACAAGTGAAGTGTGGTCAGGTTATTTTGGGCAGATATTCTGAACGAATCTATATTTTATATCTCAGAAATTACTACTTAAAATAGGAAACGTATACCCATGATAAAAAAAAAAGAAAAATTGCTTTTCCTTTAAGAGGTTTCCTCAGGCATCTAGCCACCTTTTTCAAAAATACAGTTTTCAGAACAACACTTTTATTCCGTTAATTATTTACGCTTATAAACCTGTAAAACAGAATTATCAATATCACTTTCACTGGTCATGTGTGTTCGACATATAAACTAAAGTTTAAAATCAGTGAACAGTTTACAGTAAAGAGTCTATTTACAAGTACTAACATGAAATATGTTCTATTTTGCCTTTAACCCATTCATGTATAATGTAAACGTACCTCGTTTTTTCAGTCTGTTCTGACAAGTTCCCATTTACTTCCTTTTTGGGTTCCTCGCGTTTCGTAACTGGAGTTGTGGTGCGTGTACTTGCTGCCAACCCACTTTTTATTGTGCTCTTTGATGTAGAACCAAATTTTACATCTTTCTTGGAATTAAAAGGCGTATAAGTGGATGTTCCTCGCCTAGTTTCAGTTTTTGTCAGGTTTCTGGACGGACCCATTCGTCTGTTCATCTGGCTATTAGCATCTTTCAAAATCGTCTCAGGCTTGGCCGAACTCTTCTTAGCCGAGGCCCGTGCATATGAAGACGTACGAATTTTTTTCGTTGTGTTTTCTGCAGCATCAGGATCGGATAGCACTCTGAAAAAAAAAAAAAAAAAAAAAAAAAAACGTTTTGATAGAAACCATTCCGTTTATATCAATACAAAATACATTTAGTCAAAACTTTAATGTTGTAGAGATTATTCTTATCGTGCAGCACAGTTAGTATTAAATTTATAAATTATAACTGATTTGAAGAGACTATTAACATCTCGATCACACTCGTTACTTCACTAAATGTACAGATGTGAGACAATTTTTCAATTTGGCTTGATATTTGACACCAGTTAAATTAGTATTATGAATTTTAAACATTTTATTTTTCTAAAAAGAGGAAAAAGAACTGGTGCCTTCCATTTCAATTCAGGCAGAGCAGGTACCATCACCATCTCAGATATTGTTGAAACTTTTTTTCATAGAAACTATGTTTTTTTAAGCGACCCGTATTTCCCGTTTTTTTTTTTTTTTTTGTTATGTCGAAGAAAAAATTCCCACCAAGTAATGGGCCATTAACGAAGGGTAGTACAATTTATGCATTGTAGAAAACAAAAAATGGTCAACTTCGGAGCCCCATCATTCAGCAATGGAGCCACGTAGAGTTATAATTCTTGTTGTGATATGTACATAGGAATATAAATTTTGTTATAGTTTGGTTTGCGCGTGCGTTATCTTTTTGTACATAAATGAACGTCAGTTTATCTGAAAAGTCAAAGTTCGCGACTTTTTTGGAGCATTTCCGGTTCGAATTTTAAAATTCTGTTTTCACGGTTGGTAAGACCTAGTTACCCGCTTTCCGAAAAAACTTTTGTATCGCTTGTGTGTGCACCACTTCGTAAAAAAAAACCTTAAAATTGTTAAATTTTGAAAAATCGCAATTTTCTCGAAAACACCATTTTTTAAATTCTGAAATTTTGTCAGATAGTTCAATTTTACATGAATAATAAACACACCAAATATCATTCTCGACCAATCCTTCATGAATTAACTACACACTTTTCAAGTTAGCGAAGTTTTGTTGATTTTGATGTCGCAATTGGCAACTCTGCGAACAATAAAAGTGCAACAATTTGATGATGTTTGTGGTTCTCATTCATTAAATAAAAATAAGACACGTTTCTCTAAGTACCTCTTAGTTTTTTCCTTTTATTAAGTTCTGTAATGTGCCCATTTTTTTTTTTTTTTTTTTTTTTTTTTTTTTTTTTTTTTTTAAGCAGAGAGCCTCCATTGCATTTTTATTGCAGGCAATGGATAGACTCGATACATCACTGCATGGTGATTAGTCGTACGTGGACCACCACCACATCCAAGCAGACCATCGCAAAAATTTCCAGTATATACAACGTAAATATTCCAGTGCAAGTTAGAAGAAAAAAAAAAAGGATGTGAAACGTGTTTCATACGTGCGTGATTTAAACTATGCTCTTCAATCGAAGTTGTCATAAATGACCAAGTTCGTCTTGTCACGCTTATATGCAACTCAACAACAAAATCAAAAATATTGGAACTCTTTCCGTCAATCACAAGACACATGATCGACAAAGCCCGAACAATCGTACGTGAGAAAGGTGTGTACGGCAGATCCGTACAACAACCATCCAATAAATTCTGATGATCTTCAAACAGCCCTGAATTATTACCTTAGTGATAATTTGGAATGCTCCAGACAAAGTCCCAATAAGTGTGTTGTCATTACAGTGATCGAAAATGGAGAAGTTAAAAAAATCGAAACTTTTTTTTATGCGTTCCATCAAAGAAATTTACGGACTGTTTAAACAGAACAATTCCAGCATAAAAATGGGTCACTTGAAATTTTATACTATTCGACCAAAGTGGGTCAGTCCTCAACCTGTGAAGGAGGGAGGGAGGTGTATATATGTATATACAGTGCGAATTTTAAGTTAACTGCTACTGCGTTGCAACAAATCAAAGATACAGCCTGTATTGAAGCCGTCATGAATGGAATATTTTCATTAGTAGTATGATCCGTGGAAAATGACAGCTGTCTTCTTCAAGAATGTGGTGAATATCCTGGAATGGAAGGAGTAAGTGCGGAGTCTTTAATTACTGATCCTGATGAAAGTGTTACGTAGGCCAGGGCGCAACATTTCCAAAGTCAGACGCACTCGCCAATCCATAAATGATGGTCGCCAGCATATCGTTCACGTACAAATTATAATTATCAGAGGTCTCTCCACAACCATCAATACGGCCTTTGATTTGACAAAGAAATAGATTACATCACGGCATAAAATTTCAAAACCAGACAATTAGATTCAGGGTAATTAATTTTGAATTGAACGATTCATATATGTTAAAAATATCTTATTTATACCTTAAGACTTCACGTTTGTGTAACGCTCTCTCTCTCTCTCTCTCTACACTGAAGTACCAGTTGTCGATTGCAGTTTTCGGATCAAAGTCTTTAAGTGAAGCGCCATTGACGGAAATTGTCAGCAAATCATCCAGTGTGTCATTCTTCAGTGAATTCCTGTAGGCAGTCTTAACTCTCTTGAGACTGCTGAAGCCTCTCTCATAAGCAGCAGTACTCACAGCAGGTAAAACTGCACATTCAATTGAGGGTGGGAAAGGACGGGCGAATTACAACGTTGTGAAGACATCACTTTCCATGTCCGTTGTCAAGACTTTCACTCGGTAACTATTTTCGTGCAAAACAGAAACTGCGCATCCCTGTGAGTTCAGGCAGAAACCATTCCTACTAAACATGGGTCGTCAGCTCTAAATTTCTAGTCGCCATTGGCGAGCTGGCGACCGGAAATTTTGAGCCCTGACGTATGCCATATGGGAAAAGAATGATCTCATTGGGAGAAAAAAAAAACTGTTCCACTTTCTGTTTTCGTGTTTTACGTTGCTGGTTTAACTGTAAGAATTGAATTCATGATTACATCAAGAAAATCCAAAGAAAATTAATTACTAAGAGGAAAAGCATCGTGTAAAACTTCAAGATATAATTTCTATTTTACTGCATGTGGATTTTGCTGAAAACTGGTTATTCTGCAAAGTGAAATCCAGAGTTATCACTAGAAAAACTAGTTTATCTCCATCTTTACGGCAGTGGTATATTATTATGAAACAACGGATAGTTTTACTGTAATAAACGATGCCAAAATACACGATTCGGCTCATGTACTCATAGTCATAGACAAGATACTAATAATAATCGAAGAAAAATGGCATGTGTCTACAAATTCCCTAACGATGTCCGTGATTTCTGATGGTGCTGCATCCAAATTGAAAGTCGCCTTTCAGATGTCCGAGATGCGGACAGGGCCGATCAAGCATTGGATTTTCAGTGAAATCGGCAACGGCAAGGATCCCTACGAGGTATTGGGGGGATTGTAAAGAATGTGTCAACGCGGCATAACCTTAGGTAAAAACACACAGTATTATAACAGTAAAAGAATTCCTGAGTGTAGTGCAAATACAAACCCCAGGTATTACTCTCGTTTTTTTCTTTTTCCAAAAACTGAAATCGCAAAAAGCAAGAATGGGAAAAGGTGCGACCGGTAACTGGTATTCAACGAAGCAACCTTTGGCTTTCGAAAAACAGTGAAATTTTTGTGCCAGTAATGGATCACCATGAATTAACTTCATGCTTCCCCTAAAATTGAGCTTCTGCAATTCAAAGTGTACATTTAAGGAGAATGCAAAAAGGAACTTTTACACGCATATATGATAACCAGTGGTGGGTAGCGGAAATATTACCAATAAATCATGAATTACGTGAAGTTGAAGTGTTGTTTATGCTTCCAAATGGACCTTCAACAGAGTACAGGTTTCCAGAAGAGCATAAGAAAAGTGAGAATAAGTGTTTTGTGACTGTCAAGAATGTGCCCACGAGTTGTGAGTGCTCCAAAACCTATCGGAGCTCTGCGTGGTTACATGCTGGAAAGACACTAAGCAAACAAATTATTGATTCAGTGTGTGAAAAAAACAGCTTTTCGAAGACCATTTTAAATAAGTAAACTTAAAATTTGCATGTTTCGTAATGGTAATTTCCACCTCAGATTACTTCGGTTTACGAAAACAGAGGAGTGGGGAGGGCTCATTTCATTATTTCAGAGAGCCTTTTTGATCAAAATGCTAAGAAGCAGTCAAGAAAAATGTTTGTCTCTATTTAGTGAACATGAATTACAAACATCATCAAATTCTTGCACTTTTATTGTTCCCAGTGACATCAAAATTAACGAAACTTCGCTAACTTCAAAAGGCTGTAGTTAATTCATGAAGGATGGGTCGAGAATGATATTTGGTGTGTTTATTATTTATGTAAAATTGAACTATCTGACAAAATTTCAGAATTTTAAAAAAATGGTGTTTTCGAGAAAATGACGATTTTTCAAAATTTGACAATTTCTCGATTTTTTTTCTTTCCGGCAAAACAGTTGCACACAGAAGCGATACCCGGTTTTTTCAGAAAGCGAGTAACTAGGTCTTACCAACCGTGAAAACAGAATTTTAAAGTTCGTGTCGGAAGTGCTCAAAAAAATCGCGAACTTTGACTTTTCAGATAAACTGACGTTCATTTATTAATTTATGTACAAAAAGATACGCATGCGCAAACCAAACTATAATAAAATATAGTTTATTTATATCCCTATGTACATACCACAACAAGAATTATAACTCTACGTGGTTCCACTGCTGAATGATGGGGCTCCGAAGTTGACCATTTTTCATGTTTTCTACAATGCATAAATTGTACTTCCCATCTTTGATGGACCATTATTAGGCGGGAAAATCTTTTCGATCACACACACACACACACACACAAAAAAAAAGGCGCTTAAAAACACGTCTAGTTTCTATTAAAAAAAAAAAAAAAGTTTCAACAATATGTGAGATGATGATGATACAATTTTATGTTTTCCTGCCTGAGTTGAAATGGAAGGCACCAACTTTCTTTTAATTATCTAATCATTTTAGTTCAGTTAATGCCTCTATATTGAGATAAAATAGGTTCATGTTACTAAACCGCATCAATGATTGTATTACTAGCATTCACTGTTCACGTTTTATACATCCAGAAAGGAACGTAATTTTGCGTAGTACGATTAAGATTTATGGGGTACTTTTATTTGGAGTACAGAGTACCCGCAAGTCGTCATCACAAATAGATAACGCAACGTATGAATCGTACTTTATGACAAAGGGGCCTGAATTAAACCTGGATCAACAATACATTAATGAAAGGGGGAAACAACCGATTTAAACTTATTTTACACTACAGGAGTGAGTGTGTTTGTGTGGCTGTTCTGAGAAGCGAACTGGTGGCATCGGCACGGTATGTCGGAGATCCCGAGTTCGAGTCTCGGTCTAGTCAAATCACTTTTCCATTCTTTTTAAGTTACTGGATCAAGAATGTATAAATAAAAGCGGGAACCATATTACAAACCTGAGAAACGCCAATAAAATCTGCTTAAATTACGATCAAAATTTAATAAGAAAGAATTTCCTTGCGATTGAAATAAAAACAAAAACAAAAAAACACCTCTTTAGTAAAAAAATGAAATGAAATCTTTAAGTTTAACGTCCCACGCTTATGCCGGTTAGGCTAAAGGAGACGGTGATAATGAGAAATGAGTGAAGTGGTGGAATGAAGAAAGTGGGAGGAAACGGGAGAACCCCGAGAAAACCCAAGATCACGGTGTTTGTCCACTACAAAGTTCACACGGCGCGAGCTGGGATCGAACCAGGGACCCCAAGCACCGGAGGTGAACGCTCTACCACTGAGCCACCGTGCCCCCACCTCTTTAGTAATTTTTCAAAGTAACAGTAAATGAAATTACAACACGAGCTGATTACTACGTCTCAGAGTGGCGTAAAATTACGAAGCTTATCTATTATTTTAAGATAAGTTAAAAAGAACCTAAGGCAAAACTGTTTCATTTCATACTAAAGGAACTGTTATTCAAGAAAGCTCTAGAGAGACCCGAAATAACATAATAAAACAAAAAACAAAAGTTAACTTGTGGCTTCCAGGTTAGTGCGTACGTATTCATGATAGCTCATTAACTTCGAATATTTCTTAACAAACTAAATAATGAAATTAACTATTTTTATTATTACAATGAATCATGTCTTGGATAAAATTTAAGATACGTACATTTTATGAGTAGGTGGTCCCATGTAGCATACCGGTATTCGCTAACGTTCTCGCCTATGGTGTGAGCGGTCCCAGGTTCGATTCCCGGTAGGGAAACTCGGTCGGAAAGATGTTTCAAAAAGAATCATCCGATTTAAAATATAAATAGTATTCACAGCATAAAACAGATATTTCAGATTAATTTTATATTACAAAGGTAATCATTATTATTATTATTTAACATAGCAAATCATAAGTGCTGAATATGGCTCCTTTGGGATGCATGGTATATGTCCATACGGTAAACTTTTGAAGACTCTGCCGGATGCACACATTTTCTTCTCACACGCGGAGACAGACACTAGATTTTCCTTTACACAAACAATATGTGTTTTGGAATTGTTTATATCATTGCCCAATGCTCTGAGCGGTAGGAGCTTTAACACCAGGGTATTGTCGACGAAATTCCCACCAGGTTATTGGCGAAGCGTAGAACGCAAAATTATTTCTGCTGTGCAGTCACCATCCTAACAGTGAAGTGACAGGTAAAGGAAACACACTATTGTAACTACTGGCAGCCATGTGAAACTTGAGAATTTCTCTTTCGGACGGTTTATTTTTGGTTCAGGACGGATATACAGCTGATTAGTTACATTTGTTTGAAATCGGATGATCCTTTTTGAAACACACTGTACTCATGTATTATGTCATCCCATGTCCTGTTAAGGTTGCCTTTATCCATATACTGTAGTAATATACGTATGGATTTCTTCCTATTTCAGGGCGCTGCATTTGAAGGGTAAGGGGAAAAAAGAAGGAATGCCCATGTATGAGCTTTTTCGGGTGCTTTGTCCTATCTGTTAATGACTCTTGGTTCTATTTTACTGAATATGCCATACATGCGTAGATGTAAAAATGTCCATGTAAATAGGGGCAAAAGCTGTAACTAACCCTATTCCTTTTACGCGGTTTTCAATATTTAAACGCCGTTTTCTCAAAAATGCAGTTTTGTGACATTCCTTCTTTTTTTCCCTTACCCTTCATTTGTCTTTTTCAATATTTAAATGAAAATCTGCATGTAAATATGAATATAAAAAGTATACGCACGCACAAAATCTCAAATATGAAGAAATACTGACGATTCTTCCTCCTCTATGAATACAGATAAGGATTTCTATAAACGCATTCAATTTAAAGGAACATATATCATTCATAATATACGATGGTAGAAATTGATTCTTACCGTTTTCTGCTCGTAACAGAAGTGCGTGTACCAAGACGGATGTTCTCCTTCGTTGCCATCGACATGGTGCTGAAAATATTTATAAAGTTTAATGTTTTCTCAAAATCAAAATTTTATTTCAAAATTTTTCGAAAAGTACATATTTTAAAATTTTGAAATCAATACCGTGAATAGATAGTATTGTTGTAAAGCATCTGGCAAAATATGAATTTGGGATGCTAATGGGTTCATCGTTAAAATAATTCAAAACGAACACTTGATTTTTCCAAGAATACTCTGTACGTAGGGTAATAACACAAGAATACTCTTTTACACTTCTGTGAAAATAAAAACGAACACTTACTCGAAGAAAGAGTATAGTTAAGTCCTAGTGTTAGTTTTGATTCTTTTTTACAATGAACCCATTATCATCCCAAATTCATATTTTGCCAGGAGCTTAACAACAATACTATCTATTCATGGAATTAATTCCAAAATATTAAAATATGCAATTTTTTAAAAAATTTGATTTTGAAAAAATAATTCTGTATTAGCATTTATGATCTACATCACAGGAAGGGGCATGAAAAATGCTGTAAAATGACACCTCAACCAGCTCTCTAGCTCAATTAGGACGGCATTACTGCTGTATCGCCGGGCCAATTTGAAAATTGAAAAAAAGTACCAAAATGTACTGCATTCGGTTATATTTGATTGGATTACATTGGGTTACGTTAGATTACGTTATTAGGTGTGTAGTTATACTATACGGATCCACAATATAAATAGTAGTAGTAGTAGTAGTAGTAGGAACGGGTTAGAAGCCCCGCAGGGCTTCGTTGGGTTTTGTTCTCGACATGAAACGGGCAAATTAAAGACTTGCCCAAATTTTTCTGTGCATCTTACAGTCTATGGATCCGTATAATAAAACAAGCCTACATCTCCGCGAACTAGTCCATCCGCCTCCACATACAGTCCCGCTTACAACATCAAAACCAATCAGCAAATACAACCACTTTCTTAACTTTTACTATTCCCCTTACCTGACTTTCACTCATTCTTCCTCACAAACTTAAATAAATTCTCTAATTAACTCCGTAAATTTCCTAAAACGGGTCCGGCAACACAGCAGTTAACCCATTAGGGCAGCCGCAATTCCAATTTCAAAATACACTAAACAAACTATTTTGAGTGATTTTTTGAAACTTAATAGCCTTATCTACAATACCGGTTGAGATATAAAGATGAAATTTGATACTTTTCTTATTCAATATAAATGATACCCCTGTTCAAAATTTCATGACAATCTGAGATGGTAAGGTAAATTTTGCTTTCAAACTGTGTTGATTTGACCTGATACGGCTCTGTTAAGCTTTAAGGGGGCACCTTTTTCACCTATTTTTTTGCAATATTCTACTCCGATTCGGTCCTTTTAAGGTTTCATGCGTTAAATTAGGATCCATAGTATAAGTAGTAGTAATAGGAATGGGTTAATAGCCCCGCAGGGGTTGCTGGATTCTGTTCTCGACATAAAATGGGCAATCATTTCCACTAGCTTTACTGTTTGTACAGATCCCCAACTGCCTTCAAAAAATTGTGTGCAATACTTTTACTACTTGAACACCACTATCAACTAATTTCTCATGTAAATCATCCTGTTTTTTGCCACTTTTGGCCCTCCCAATACTAGTTACTTAGATAAGATTAGACTAAGTATTTTTAGTATCCGTTACAAGTAAACACGGCGGGGTTTAAAAGAAGTTGAACCCTATTTATGCATAACGTGGGGAAGGTTCTAGAATGCTGGACTGCACACACAGGTAAAGGCGGGTTAGTAGCCAGGTTGGTTAATATTCAATTCAAATAGTGATGCCAAGTAAGCAATAGGAAGTGGACGTGGGTTAGAACCAGGTTAATTACTTTATTACAACTGAATGTATACTACCCAATCTTCCCGAATCGTGCCCATAACATCTGAAGAGTCACTATATTACCTTCACGCATCACTATTGACAATTTCCAGGTGAAGTCTACTAGATGTTAACATTGCAAATAGGCGAATACAACACCTCTAAAGGAACAGATAACTCTAATAAAATAATATAGACACGTTCGCCGTTATTCTTAAACTATGCGAACATTCCTTACAAAAAATATGAAGTATAATTATGGAAATTTATGATACAAAACCATTAAATAATTCTCACAACACTATGATGATTTTCCTCTATTACAATTTTAAATACTTACCTCATAATCTATGAAATAACTAATGGTTGAATAAGTTATACAACCACTACTTTCATGTAATATCAACTAGATACAGAATTGTTATTCTCAAATTATCATGCATTTATCATTTACAATTTCATAATCCACACTTTCTTAGTTATTCACTGCTTGAAATTCATACAAACAGGTTCCAACCATAGAATATATTTTGAAATATACGGACATTACTGTGATTGGTCGATTCTCATAAGGGGAAAGATACTACCATTGGTCAAAGAAAAATTTACATAAAATAGGGAATATAAAATATAATAGTCGCAGCCAAAAGGCCTAGTCGACAGCTTCACTAAGAATAATTTCAAAGTTGTATTATTTTAAAAGAAATTCCGCATTATGCAGAGTCGTTTTGACGTATTTTTAGCGTCAAACTAAAAGCATGACTACTGCAGGAAACGTATGTTAGTAGAACACTTTAGTATGACGCTAATCACACGTCAGAACGACTCTGCATAAGGCTCATTGTGTAAAAATTGGCCGTCCATGTGAACAATTAGCTTTGCCTAAAGCCCGTTATAGACGAACAAATATTCTATCATATATTGTATCAAATATTTCATCAAAGTGGAATTTGAGCATGTATGATACTAAGTTGTATGCAACTTTTGGGTTTGTTACAACATTTGATACAACTGTTCTAAATTAGAACTTGTTCTATTTCTATCCAACATTGTATCAAAGAAAACAAACGAAAATCGCTATGCGGTGGCGCTAAGATCGAGTATAATGTGGACACGGAAAGTTGATATTCTTTTTATGCAGACTAGCAGTAATTTGTGTTATATAACTATAAAATTAAAGATGATTAGAGCTAAGTACCGCAGGTTACTTCCCAAAATTGGCGTAGATTGAGAATATTCCGTGAAATAAAAAAAAATATTCTTTTACTTTTCTTGATTTAAATGATTTCGTAAGACGTTCTGGCATGTTATTACTTTGGCGCATGCTCAGATTATTGCGTACAGAGTGACAATATGCCTGCATACGATGTGTCTGGAATGATATTGTGCTATCTTATTATATGTAGTTATTTCTTCATGAAATTCATTCTTAATGTCTTAAAAATTGTTTCTCAGGGTAGGAGTTGAATTCATGAGTGCAGATTCACTTTATGAGGACTTTCTTTAAGGCATAAATATTCATAGGACGAATACCATTTAAAAAGAGACTGCAGGAAAAAGCAACTTAACGATAGGTGGTCATTAAAAGCGAGAATGATATTTAACCGATTCAGAGCAGAAGCACAGCATGGGACCCACGAGTTAGCACAGGGTTGGGTTCGCAAGAAACAGCGGTATCAAGGACTCAAGGTGAGAGCGAAAATGAGGATAGTGTGAAAAACGCTTGATGTTGCATAAAATCACATATGTTAGAGTGCATAATATTTTGCATTTCTAAATATAAATTAGTAGTTTCTTACACTGAAAAATTCCTCCAGAATTTAATATCCTACAGAACCCTCTTTAATATGTACTCTCTCATTTTAACTGTAAAACCTAACATTTGGTAATTGTTTAATTATGGGGGCCATCACTAACGAAGACAGAAAACGTGCTCTGCGGGACTCTAACCCGCCTCCACTCGCTAACGCTCGCTAGGCAATACTGTCTGAATTAAATGTAATTAACCTAACCTAACCGAATTGAATATAATATCGCAAAAAGTCAGTTAAAAACCTGCCCCCCAAAAATAAGCAATAGCCTAACATTTTTATGACGGACTATTTATTCTTAATCAGTGTCCCAAAGTTACAAAAGTTTTCGAAAATTTACTGAATTAGACAAAAGTTAAGCATCGGACCAATAAATAGAATATAGATTCATATGTATTTACTAAACAAGAAAGGAAGAATGAAAATAAGATTTATTTGGGAATAGCAATAAAGGAGGGAAATGAGACAGAAGTAACTGTGAATAGTCATTCCATTCATTTCTACAACCTTATTCATTATGGTTACACCAGCAGGTACTACCATAAAACTACACAGATACGTTTAAGTAACCTAACAATTGAATCAAGAAATATAAACAAATGAGCAAGTATATTCATCTTTATATTTGATCGTTTATAATGGGTGCGAAAGTTTTAGCCAACTTATTTTATCAAATTACCATCAAAGAAAAGTTTGATACAATATTTGATGGAAAAGTATGACGATGTATAATACGCTTAAGTGAAAGTATTTGAAATAAAATTGTTTTAAACTAGTAACTGTAAAAATAATGAGGACACAATCAGGGAAAGGTCAAATACAGGAAAGAAGTACAGACAGTGAAAAAGAAAATACGACCAAGCCGGTCGGGGCAAAATAGTGAAAAGTGTACAATCAAGAAGGGAAAAAGTGTATTAAAAAAAAAGGTAAATGTATATACGCGAGTAAATGTAGAAAGAAGAAAGATGTAGGTGTAATGTAGATATAAAGAGTGTCCCACAAAACCATTATCCTCTTCACGCACTAAGCCTTACAAGAGGTGATCATTTCATGGTAAAGGCACTGCCAAATTTTACCATTGCTCAGTAAATTTAATGGTAGCACGAGTAATGAGTTAATTTGTTTAGTGAAGCTCAGGGTTAAAAGTGCAGGGGAATGCGGAGGGACGTCGTCGCCTTCCTCGAAAAAAATTGTACGGCATCCCCCCAGTTCCTAAAAACATTACAATGAACAAAGGTAGGCAGGGGGAACGGCGTGGCATCATGCTGTCACCTACCGTCCCCCCTCCAAATTTTCAGATCCACTTTTACCCCTGGTGAAAGTGATGTACTTTCAAACGAAATACTAGGAATACTTTCAGCTGCAGAATAAGTGCCATTCAATGTAATAACTTACAACATATTGGGCCTTATGCAGGGTCGTTTTGACGTATAGTTAGCGTCATACCAAAGGCCTAACTACTGCAGGAAACATATGTTAGTCGAACTCTTTAGTATGGCACTAATCACACGTCAGAACGACTGTGCTTAAGGACTATTATTATTAACAGCTGATTAACCTAAACATTAAAACAAAAAAGATAAAAATTGAATGAATGCTAATTCCATTTTAAGCATTCTGCTCACTATAGGTTGATATGCTATTTATTCGTGTTTGGGAACTATAAAAGAGAGCTGGAAAATTCTTCCGTTACAAAAATTGTACAAGCCTCTAAAAGTTAGTGTTTTTCCTCTTCAATTACCATGCATTCTATTGTTATTATTTTCATTATTAGATACCGAATTTTATTCTCCCAGATATTGTCCATTAGGAAAGAATCCCGTTTGAGAAGATGACAAAAAGGCAATCTATTCTAAAAGGATTATTAAAGTATATAACATGTATATATATGTACATATATATATACATGTACATGTACATATACATATGTACATATATGTACATGACATGATATGTCATGACATGATATATGACATGATATCATTCTGTACCAATCTTCGCAAAATTCTGCATATAGAAACGCAGCACAAAAGTTATTATAACAGCTATGCGGAATATTGCAAACTAATTTCAAATTTTGTGTAACATTCATGGAAACCGTTACGGAATGTATTCAAAGGTTCCCAATTCCAAACGGTATGTGTTAACCCGTTTTAGATTGATATAAAGCCATAGTATAAGTACTAATATGATTGATTATTTCATTATTTGCGAAATTTTCTTGTGGTATGGAATGGAAAGAATTATTTCAAAAGAAACTAGGAAAAATAAGAATAAGTGTAAAAATTACTTATTGTTGTTAATCAATAAAATGTAATAGACAACATCACCATTTAAGTTTGCACATATGTTAATAATATTTACAATCAGTGTTTCTTCCAGACGTGTTTTTGGGAGCACTCCCCCCCGGAGCTTTGAAAGTGCCCCCGGACGAGACCAAAATAATAACGTCTATAATATAACAATAAATAAAATAGTACCAGCATTGCCCCGGAATACTACATGTGCCCCCCGGAACATTTTTTTCTGAAAGAACGACTGTTTACAATTATATTATACATAACACTTCCTACTTTAAGTCAGATAGTTTTCCCATTAATTCTAGGCCTCTTATACTGTATAGGCCTATTATGAATAGGATGGTCCAGTAAACTTGATATGCCTTTGTAACTTTTTAAACAATAGAGAAGGAACGCTGAAATTATGTACCATGTAAATAACTGCAGTGGAACATCTTTGACATACTCTGTGATACCAGAAAGTTAACAGTGTTGCCAACTCAACATGAAGCTGTATTTTTCAAATGACGTTACTTGAGGCTATTACATATTACTAATCTACATGTTAAACACAAGCTCACAACTTTGCATTTATTATTCAGTGCTGCAAACGTAAGAAGGCTAGAGTATCACATACATAGAAATCTTTGTGGTCTCTTTAATAGTAATAATGCAAATTAGACGAAGAGACGATGCACATTCAAATTAATTTAATGTCTAATATTATGATGAAGATATAATGGAATTTGAATAAATACCAACCAAGTTTCAAGGGATTTAAAATTCGAGTTGTTTCAAACGCCTTTATATCGAAAATCTGTTTGGATAAATTCGTCATGCAATTACATAGATAGTTTTCAATAAATGTTAGAATCAAATGATAAAAGTGAGGGGGAACACGGGGGGACGCCGTCTTTCCTCTTCTAAAGAATGTCTGTGGCGTCCCCCACTTTCTAAAAAAATTACAATGGTCAAAGATATTCACGGGAGACGGCGTGACGTCATGCGTTAACTACCTTTTGAGATTCACTTTTACCCCTGGTTAGGATCAGGCCGTATCGACGGGGGGGCAAGGAAGCGGGCCTCCCTAAATTTTTACTGTCCCCCCATAAATTTTCACGGAAGGCTTGCTTAAAATCTGGATTAATATTAATGCTATGTGTAAACACTAAGAATAAAATGCAATATAAAACAGATTATACCAAGAATTTTTCCATTTTAACTATTTGATGAACACTTCTAAAGATATTTTAAAGGAGTTAAAGTAAAGTTTATCAGTCTTTTCGAATCTCGATATGAAATGACACAATACATATTGAAGCAAGTTTTCCTAAAAGAAGGAATATGTTCATAATACTTCATGCCACAGTTGTAATAGCGATCTGGGAGGTAGGAGACGAAGTGTGAAGTGCTTACTGCAAGCCAAATCATAAAAACAAGATCAGGAACAAAGCGTTTATCTTTTGTCGATTGCAGTAACGGCGGTAGGTTATTGTTATTCTACTGTATAGTTGTATTACATAGGCTAATTCAACATGAAAGAAGCAGTGATGCTTTTACTCGATACTAGATGGGTGTAGCGTTTTACTTACATTGAGAAAAATCCGTTCTCCGGACAGTGGTATATCGTACAAATATACGGAATCATCATGCTTACTACAAAAATCAGAACGGAGCATACGTTATCCGTATGCTACATAGGCATTGCCCTTAGGTGTTTCACCATGCCGTTGCAGGATGTCTGATGTTTAACAGTCTTCCTTATATTACATTCATATATGTATGTTACCTTCGTCAGCTATATATTATATATATCCATCTATATGTGAGATCCTAACCACCTATATTGTTTTATACGGAAAGTACCTACAGATGGAACACTTATACAGAAAGTATTGTAAAACATGCGTTTTCAGTTATACATTTGCTGTACGTTGTCTAAAAACTACAGGATTCACAAATGTTTTACGCCACATACATTTTTACGCCACATACGCCGTAAAACATTACGTACAGCGCCACATACGCCACATACATTTTTTCTTAGTGTAGCTTTGAATAACATTATAGTCTTTTTTTAGCTGTTTTGGTATGTGTCTTCTTGGTATAGTGTGCAGGTGGTTCATTTATATAAAACGAGTTTAACTTATGATTTTAAACAAGAACTTACTATAAATATTTTTTTTAAAAAATACAACTGTAATTGTAAACTAGGGAATTACTTCAAACTTACCCGTCCACCTAATTTTCAACAAAAATCATAATAAAATCTACAATCATCAATTGGAACACAATGATGCAGAACGAAAAGTTCTAGATTAGTTCTAGTATCGTGATTTAATAGAATATTGATCTGCTTGAAATCAGTGATGTGCCGTAAACTATAATTTTACGTCTACGCGATTGTCTACTGTAATCTATACGTAATCTACATTACACCTTTTCCCGTGTAGACTATGTAGAAAACCACTATCAAATGTAAGGAAGAATTTCGTTGCTCGTTTGTTCATATTTCCTCATTTAGTTGTTTTGCTTCGGTGCAGCGAGATTAGGGAAACGACTAACATATAAAAAGTAGAGGGAATTATCTAATCTGTATGTTTATTCTGCTCTGCACATACCACTTCCTTAAATTTTCCACTTCGAGCACTGCTTTTATAATGAAATTTACAAAACTAATTCTCACCTGTGGGCTTTCAGTCTTGAATCTGCTATATTTGCCAATTTTTTCTTGCATATTTTACAAAATGCATAATATTTTCCGTTTTCCTTCATCAAGACGAAACTAAGTATTCGAAAATTACTATTCGCCGGTCTAGGCTTTTTATTTTGTACGCAATTTCGCAAGGTAACGACAAAATAAAGCTCCTTTATTGTCCACGATGCCATATTAAATTACGTGTTGTTGACATATTCTACATAGTCTACGTTGTCGACATATTCTACATTGTCTACGCATAGTTTACACGTAAACGTAAACTATCGTTTTTTACGCGTAGACGCACATCTCTGCTTAAAATATGACGATAATAAACTGATAACACTACAAATTTTGAGCGAGACAATTGCAGCACAGGAACTGAATTCTGCCACCACACTGACTTACTGGAGCGCAGAACTGGTGCGTTCCGGCCCATTTTAAGACCCGCTTAGCCAATCTTTCCCTGGTCTTTGCCCAATCCCTCATATTGACCTGAGCTTTAAATGTTGTTGAGGGATTACCTGGAACAACCTATCAGCACAATATCCAAGTATTCGTTTACCTCAGCTTTTAATAGTTTTTTTTAGAAGAAATCTCCAAAAAGGGTATTTTAAAAGTAAAGAGGAGTACTATAGTTAAACATATGTTTCTTGATATCCTAATTTTCTCCGAAAATTTGCCTGAAGGATATTTTGCAATTGAGTGTGTGTGGGGGGGGGGGTAGCCCCGGCTCACCTTCTGAAAGACATACTGCTTACCAATTATACAAGGAAATCACAATATTAGGAAACCCAAATATTAGCCAGTAAATATCACAGTTATAATTTTGATTTAATAAGTTAATATTTCACTCACCGCTACAGCTCAGCATGAATCGAAATGTAATGGTATAGAAACTGGAGTTGAATTGTTAATGGAGCTGCAACTGCCTTCCTCGAAGTGTTGCTTCTGAATCAAATTTGTCAATAATCTGAGAAACGTTAATGTTGTAATACCTTTCTATGCACAACACAGCTAAACTACGAAGTCTTTCTTGACCCATAATGCTACAAACGTACGATTTTAGCCGTCTCAGGCACGAAAAAGACCGTTCACTGGTTGCGGAACTTACAGGCACGGTCAGAAAAATCTTATAAACTTGGTTCAAGTTTGGGAAGCATTCGTAAAGGTTCAATTCTGAAAACAAATTTAGACAATCATTTTCAGTCTGTCTCTCTGTACACAAATTGGAGAAAACTGTTAACTCTGATGTCAGCTCAACTTTGGGGATTTTGTAGGTGTTGCTGACAATTGTGATACTTTCTGCTGATGGTTTGTGTTGATTCAACATGTCGTGGAGTGAATGAAGAACCTGCATATCATTTTCTTTGAGCTTATTGCTAATATCTGCCACAAGGATATCAATAACGGAACAGTACACTTCACGTCTGTAATATTCAGCTGCTGTCACACACTCGGAAGAAGTATCACCACCACTAATTGCTCGTGGGATTCGTCTTCTTCGTGGAACGTTCGGTGTACTACATCCCATGGTTTCTGCAATTTCTTCTGTTTCTGTCCACAACGTATTGAAACCTTCCTCACTCCGTAAGGACTTAAGGCTACGGATAGTGGCTTGGGACAAATTTTTCACAGTAGAAATATTGGCACGTGTTCTGTAAGTGCATGGACAGTTGATTCGTCTATTCAAGAACCGTCTCATCAGTTTAAGGCAAAACAGAAATAAAAAGTCATGAACATTTATTAACAGTGAATGCGTGTCTGAGCCGTAAATTTGATCGTGATCTGCTATTTCCTATAAAGTTTCAACTACTGGTCCAAAATTTTCTAAAACTGCTCGAATAGCTTCCAATCTACAGTTCCATCTAGTATCGCTTAAAGATTTTAATGTTATCAAATGTTTTGTTTTCTCCTTGACGTTGAATATTTTCAAAAATAGCGTGCCCTTTTGACGACGCTTCTATGAAGGATTGCAAACTAATCGTTAACGTGTTATTCCAAACAAAATCTGGACATTAATTCCAACAACTGAGCTAATGTGGCAGTACTTTGACTCGTAAACATTGTAAAATTATTTACTACCATTGCTACAAGTTTCTTTTAATAAAATAATTGTATTATAGCCATGAGGTAACTAAAAACGACCACAAGTAGCTTTTCTGTCATTGGTGTTGTATGTGTTGCCTAACCAAACACTTAAAAAACTTTAAGTCCGTTGGGGCAGGGTAAGGGGTTGTTCAAGAAAATAAAAAAAAATCAGTAAGGTCGGTGCCACTAATGGCACCTTTTCCACACCAGCCGTCATCGAATTTCCAACAAAAGTGCAAAACACTCCACCCTAGTGTGTATGCCTAGCGAATAGCATTGGAGAGGTGGAAAATGGCCACGAACTGATCCGACCGGCCATCCTGACTGAGTGATTGAAGTTTAACCTGGTACCTTTTGTCAAGCCAGGGACGCTGTCTTTTCACTTCCTTGCCCCACCCTTCTCTTGACCTGGTTAGTGGCCTAAAGACCTCAATAAATTGAAACAAAAACACAAAATTAAGCAAAACGGTGTTGTATTCGCTACAGCTCAGTTCACAGATAACACTGGATGACTATCCTAATAAGCTTCAGAAATTTTTTTGGTGGCAGTTGCTCCCTTGCCACTCTTAAGTTACGCCTATGTCCTTTCCGATTAAATAGAGAGCAAGCCAATAGACTCACAGTGCAGTTGTAGTAGTCCGTCAGCAGTCAAGCAAATCTGCAATCTTTGATAAAATGCAGGAGCTGAGCTGTCGTTGATAATACTGTAATTACAAGTGAAGTATTCCAATTTAGTGCCAAGAAGAATGTTTAAACTGTAGTTCACGTTTTCTTACAATTTGAAGAAGTACCCGTTTCTGAGAGCAACGAAGTTGAACTATGAAGTTGAATGCAAAATTTGCAATGGATCTTTTACCATTGCTCCTGGTAGAAACTCGGACAATCTCCAACATCAAAACACAAGCAAACATAAGATGGTTTCGAGTGGTTTTACATCTATAAGCACAGGGAAGATGAGTAATTTTTTGCAGCAAAACATTAGATAAGTTAACAAGAATTATAAATAATATTTTCACAGGCTAGAGCCACAGAATTGTGTTTTAGTCTAGGATTTAGAAATATGTAAATCGGACACTGACAATTACACACAACGCAAGGAGAAAAATTAGCTAAGTTTTCATCAGATTAAACTGACAAACGTAATTTTGATAAATACAACCATGAAAATAAATATTCCTAAACGCACGAAGAATATTGAAAGTAGATTGTATCACTGATTTAGATTGTTTTCCCGTAAAGTATTTTAACAAGACGTGATCATGAGTTTTTAAAGCGATTCGTTTGTAGTTGGATTGTACTGTAAATATCTCATTGTAACCATATGGTCTAGCTCATCGAATATTAATGAAGAAAATTTTAATTTTTAAGTAAACCTCGTATAAAAGCACTCTTAAGAATTTTTCTCTCAGCAAACAGACGAATATGCATATATGTGTGCGTGTGCGTCGCATTTGCGACAGAAATCTTGGTGATCCTTTCGTCTCTCCAAATAAAGTGCTAAAATTCAGCACAGGGAGCAAACTTCATCTCCAAAAATTCCTGCCTATGGGTTGTCATAGTTATTTTTAGCTTTGACATCACCAGGCTGCATTGTGAGCCTGTCCGCTGCGTAGAAAAGCGAGAAGACGGAGAGAAAAATTAAGTTAGTCTGACAAGTGTTTCTGGTTTGTTAACAGCATATAAACAAGCAGTGCTTACAAAATAATATTTTACTTCAGCTAAGCACAATTGTACAAACAGTACAATTAAAACTAAGCATAAAATGCTGTTTACGTACGTCTGCATATTTCAGAATAATATAAAATATCATTAGTGCAACTCTCAAAAGTTAAATCTAAAGGAGTAGCAGCCAATGGAAAAATTACAAGACTACACAAAAGAAGATAAACGGAAAGTGAGGGACTTCACCCGCAACCTTAAGGACATCCCCCTGGAACCACCAAAAAAATTTTCCTCCAGCATCAACGTGAGTGAAAAGTAACAGCTACAAAGCTAACGATGTAGTGAAGCTTAACCGGTAACCCGCGACTATCGCGCCTTCCGCGATTGTAATAAGAATAATTGGGCCAAGTGTTAAATTTTATTATCATATTCAATTATTCAAATTAAAGTGCCAAAATGTAATGTAATATGTGTTTGTGTAGTTTCAGTGTTGTTTATTAAAGTGAAAAGTGAAATTTCGCATATCCTTTATCAAAATAATTATCATGGTATAAATTTATATTTTCTAGTTTAAAAGATAATCTAATTTACTTTTTTCCAGCATAAATAACTAATGTCTATACAACATAATAATTTTTACATTGTTAAATTGCATCGGCATTGAGAATACAATTAGAATCAGCTTTTATGTCGATTTCCCAGAATGTTCTGACCCGAACTCTCAACCGTGTTTTCCAGTGGCTATATGGTCGGCTTTGGCAAAAGAACAAACTGTTATTGAAGTCTAAAGGAGACGCCCAAAAGATAAAGGATCGAATCCCGAACTGTTATAAATGCCCAAGCTCTCCTAGGGAACTGCAGGACACGAACCACATACAGTAATATATGGCCATTTCCTCACAGGGACTTGAACCCGGAACAGTAATGAATGGCTTATTCCGAACAGGGACGTACAAGGATCGAACCCTGATACAGTAATATCATTACGTACAATTAATTGTACAGAACGACGAGAGAAAAATAACTGTAGCTTTGGGAATGTTCGCCTATTAAACTGTAGTTCATGAGCAGAGCAAAGTTAATTGGATTTGTTGAAATTTTGAGGTTAGGTGGCAGAAGAGATCGAAGGTGTCCCGTATTCTCATGAAAAAACATGGTAGTTTTACGCATCATAGATGCAGGGGGCAATGGCCCCTTCGAAAAAAACAAATTTGCCGAGAGTAGTGCAGGCGTCCACAAAATGTGACCCAGGATCATTTTTTCGGAAACCGTTTGGTAGATGACAA
Source organism: Thermobia domestica (assembly GCF_964235325.1). Lineage (NCBI taxonomy): Eukaryota > Metazoa > Arthropoda > Insecta > Zygentoma > Lepismatidae > Thermobia > Thermobia domestica. Next base: position 1,950,911 of record NC_137463.1, read on the forward strand.
TTTGGCGATGACGGATCCCATTATGTTTATGGGCACACGTTTTGAAATAATATTTTTGGCCCCAGAGTCCACCCGAAAATTTGCAAATGGCAAGGCTGGTCGAGTAGCACATTGAATGAAAGCTGTTGTTAAGTAGAAGAAGATGGAATAAGTCTTGACTCTCTACGATAGCCCTGCGCAAATGCCGGCTGGTCAAAATGGAAACACAATCTGCATTGAAAAGTCTATGGCCACCTTTATAAATGTTAAACGGCGAGACAGATGTGAAACAGGAAAACACTCCTTTATCATTTTAAAAATACACTGCAGGAACTGTCATAAATCCTAGTTGATTGTCATAATTTTCAGCTTGTTATAAAATTCCAGGTTTGACGTTTTTTTAAATTACACTTATCTATAATGATACGGTGTCAATTTTATGACAATAAATGACGTAGCATAGCGACGAGCGTGCAGTTTTACTATACGGATCCACAGTATAAGTAGTAGTACAAGTAGGAATAGGAGTAGGAATAGCAGTAGGACTAGGAACGGGTTAGAAGCCGCGAAGGGGTTCGTTAAGTTCTGTTATCGACATTAAATGGGCAAATTAAAGATTTCTCCACATTTTTTCGTGCATTTTTCAATCCGTGGATCCGTATGGTAAAACTGCACCCCGGCAAGAGTATCCTACAGTGGCGGTTCTAGAAAAAAACGGGCCAACTCTCAATATATATATATCGGGTGTTGCAAAATAAGTGTTACAACTCTTGGGAGGTGACTCTTGTCGCTGAGACAAGAAAAAAAGTTCTTTTGAACTTTCGGCTATCGGACATAGTTTCGGATCTACAAGATGCCGAAAGCGTGGGAAAATGACTTTCGGACGCCAATAGTTCGGAAACTATCCAACGTAAAGAGGGCGGGTTAAAAATTCACTGAAGAAGTCATACATCCTGTATTGAATTTTGCATGTTTTACAATCCTACCATGCACGCGCAAGGGATTCCCCAAAGGAACGTAGGGAGTCCCGGATAATCTGCCAAATGAAAATTGGTCTAAATGGATATGAAATGATAGGGTTTCTACCAGGTAACCATAATTCGTTTGTATTAAGTCGATATCTGGAACAAATACAAAATGGCGGACACCTTCATGTCCGTTGTGTGTGGTTGCATAATCACCAGGTACGGATCCTGACCACCAGTGACGTTCTGAGTATTAAGTGTAGCAAATTTGTACTCAAATGCTCTAGAAAGACATCTAAAGTGTCGGTAGAGCACAACAGATAAAGCAGGGTGACAAACATGTGTGGAAACACTTAACGAAAAATGAACAGAAATGCACTCATACTCAGTAAACGTGAGTTCAAAGCACGTAAACAGCATCAAGCACATGAAAGCCATTGCCAATTCACCAATAATATTTCATCAATACGATGCAATATGATGTACACGGTTGCATACCAATAAGGATGCAACAACTGAGGCTAAGTTGAAATTGTGCAAGGGGACTCACTAACAAACTGGGTAAACTAAATGAATGTCAGTAGTGGGGTAGGATGATCGATATTGAAATGTAGCCAATGTGTATGGTCATATCAACATGTAGCTAATGGACAATTGTCAACATGTCCTACTACTGCTGGGACACCCTCCCAAGTGCAAAAGCTAGGAAAATAACGTTGTACATTCTGCTATTACATCTGGTGCACTTTTTGGTACAACGTAACTAGAATACGATCGTATCAGTGTCCCTGTTTGTTTGAGACATTGTCCCACAGTCGACACATATGAAAAGAAATCTCTTAATCAATGTTTCAAATTATGATAGAGCGTGAAAATAACAAACTTGTATCATGTCCCACGTCCTCTGGGACATATAACGTACACGAAATATAGGAAAATACCTCCAGAAATTTGTATCTTACACACAGTGCACATGCCAAGACAAACAGGAAAATGAACCAATTTGGTACATGTAACACTACAGCTGGACACCAAACATATGGAAAATAAAACGACATGAGAAATAAGGAGAAACATCTTAAAGGTCTGATTGTTTACAACTGTGCAGTAAGAGTAACAAAATGAAACACACAAGCATGTCGGGAGGCTGTACAAGAACGCTTGCCAAACTAAGTGGGTACTCCTCAAAGAATTGAATACAGAGAAAGTGAGAATCCCTCGAGCCTCAGGGCAAGAGCGCTCGCTTTCGCTAGCGTGGTCGCAGTTTCCAATCCTACTGGGAGCCCAAGGCCTCAGATTCAAGAATCGAGTAGTTAGTTATTTTCCTATTTTTCGCACGAGGGACAGTGTCTCAGTACTAGTGGGACATGTTGATCCCTCTAGTGACATTCCTTTAGTTTACCCAGTTTCTTTTTGAATCCCCTTGCACAATTTCAACTTGGCCTCAGTTGTTGCATCCTTATTGATATGCAACCGTGCACATCATATTGCATCGGATTGATGGAATATTATTGGGGAATCAGCAATGACTTTCATGTTCTTGATGCTATTCCTTACATTTCCGACGCTTTGAACTCACATTTACTTAGTATGAGTGCATTTCTGGGCATTTTGCGTTAAGTGTTTCCACACATGTGAATCACCCTGTTTCATCTGGTGTGCTCTATCGACACTCCAGATGTCTTTCTAGAGCATTTGAATACAAATTCGCTACACTTAATACTCAGAACGTCACTGTTGGCCAGCATCCGTACCTGGCGATTATGCAACCACACACAACGGGCATGAAGATATCCGCCATTTTGTATTTGTTCCAGATATCGACTTAATACAAAGGAATTATGGTTACCTGGTAGAAACCCTATCAATTCATATCCATTTAGACCAATTTTCATTTGGCAGATTATCCGGGACTCCCTACGTTCCTTTGGGAAATCCCTTGCGCGTACATGGTAGGATTGTGAAACACGCAAAATTCAATACAGGATGTATGACTTCTTCAGTGAATTTTTAACCCGCCCTCTTTACGTTGGATAGTTTCCGAACTATTGGCGTCCGAAAGTCATTTTCCCACGCTTTCTGTATCTTGTAGATCCGAAACTATGTCCGATGGCCGAAAGTTCAAGAGAACTTTTTTTCTTGTCTCAGTGACAGGAGTCATCTCCCAAGAGTTGTAACACTTATTTTGCAACACCCGATATATATATATATATATATATACGAGGGCAAGTCAAGAAAGACTTGAACTGATTTTTTTCCCGGCAGTTCTGTTAACGCTGGAGCTTCATAGTTTGGCATACAAGTAGGGTGGGTCTTGCTGTGCATATATATAAAATGTTGTTAAGGAATCATTGCATGTTTGGTAACCACGACTTTTTATTGCAGGTGATGTTCTGCGCCGCCTCTAGAAGTCGCCTGTAGAAGAAATGGAGTCATTACGAGATGAACAATTTGCAGCTATACGGTTCTGCTATCGCCTGGGGAAAAGTGCAACAGAAACTCTAGGAATGTTGAGAGCAGCCTACAAAGATGACGCTCTGCCACGAAGTACCGTGTTCTGGTGGTTCAAAGAGTTTAAAGAGGGCCGAATGACAATCACGAAAGCTGGTGGACCAGTTGTATCAGCGTCAGCTTTTACTGAGGTGAACATTAACACGGCAGCAGTCATTGTTAGAGAAGATCGCCGCATCAGTATCGACGATCTGGCAGCCGCACTACGCATATCTCATGGCAGTGCCTTCAAAATTTTGCATGACCACCTCCACATGAGCCGAGTGTGTGCGCGATGGATTCCGCGACTCCTGACACCAGAGCAGAAGGCCGTTCGAGTGGAGACTTGCAGGGAGCTGTTGCAAAGGTTTGAGGATGTTGGAGACGCCTACCGCACCGTGCGACTTTTTTCTATTCCCTGCCCTAAAATCCAGACTGCGTGGACGCCGCTTCTCCGATAATTCCGAGGTTCTGAAGGCATCGGAGGCGGTTTTGAAGGATCTCTCAAAGAATGGCCTGCGACACGTGTTTGAGGACTGAAAGACTCGAATGAAAAAGTGTATTCAAATGGGCGGGGACTACTTTGAAAAGGATCATGTGCCTGTTGCTGAGTAATAATAAATTGCCTAGAAAAAAAATCAGTCCAAGTCTTTCTTGACTAGCCCTCGTATATATATATATATATATATATATATATATATATATATATATATATATATATATATGTATGTATGTGTGTGTGTGTGTGTGTGTGTGTTATATAAAGTGTTTCTATTTTGATGCTGTCCTACTGTCCATAATCTACATTCTCTTTCTTTCATCTTTTGCTTTCCCACCATTCGTTCCAATGCGTTTTTCCGTAAGCTCTTTTCAGACAATGACTCAACAAACACATTAGTCATTTTTTTAATTGCTTATTAATTCTCCTCAGGTATATCTATGAAGGAAATATAAATATGTACGTTTAAAACCTTTTTCAGTGTAAGAAAACAGTAATTAGTTGAAGCAAAAGAGTGAACATTTTAATATTCAAATAAACACTGGATACATGTAGTTTGCAATACGTTTCAATGAAAATTCATAAAATAAAGTTCATATTCTAGGTAGTGCTATGTAATAATTATTGCACAAAATAAATTCAAATAAACCTAACGTTATATTTTTAGAAATGTAAAACATTTTTCTCAATTTAAAATAGTAAACGCTATGTTATTTTTTACCACTGAATAACAATAAATTATTTTTTTTTGATTTCCATTGTTTATAAGCAAGTTTTATCCTGATCGGAAGCTTAGAAGAAAGAAGTCCTGTTGAAAATATTAATTTTGTGATTACTCTAAAGTAGAGCTTGACAATGAAATATTACTTTGTTTTTTTAGAAATAAAATAAAAGCAAACCTAATAATATTTATAACCAAAGAAATATGTATTTATATTATGAGCAATCAGTAATTAAAGATTGATTCTACGGTTTCCAATATTCACAAACTGATCCACTGCCCCAGATGGATCCTGTAAAAGTGTTCCACTTAACTCCCTCTCAATTGATATGAGAACAAGATTAAAAAGTCTTTTGACTGACATTGTAGATCTCAAATATTGCTTTACGCGCTTCATAACAGAGAAACTGCGTTCAGCAGATGCAGATGACACAGGAAGTATTAAGATAATCCTTAGAAACGTCAACAATTCAGGAAAAGCCAGTTCCAGAGTTTGTAGCTGAACGAAAAACTCCATGACACCTACGCTTTTCAGTTTACTGTCGTTAGCAAACACACTCTTAGCCAAATCCAGTTCCGATTTTAATTTATTATCCTGGAAAAAAGTCCTTGTACTTCTCCGCGGAGACCTGAATGAAAGATGGATTAAGGAAGGAACCACTTCTAGGATTGCATGCGTCTATAGCATCACACACAAAATCATTTTCAGTAAATCTGCGCTTCAGTTCACTTGTCATATTATCAAGCACTTGAAACAAGACCCTTTTATATTCTTCAGTCAAAGGTCTAGATTGGTCTCTTCTTACGTTGGAAATCGATGCTCTGACTACATAATCATCCAATTTCTTTGATGTAGTTTGAATTCTTAAGCTAGCATCAACTTGAAGATCGAAAGATCTGAATAGCTCCCATGTTTTCTTCCAAATGATAGAAAAATAGTCATCATTACGATTATCTTGCAACGAACAAATCAGTCCATTAACTAATTGCTTTGCGTTGCCGAAGTCAACGTTTTTTTTTTTTTGTTGTTGTTGTTGTTGTTGTAATGTCAACAAAGTACCATTTGTAAGGGCCAAAATGTCGTTAAGTATTTGTAGCACAAACATCACTTTAAAGTCTCAGAACTGTTTCAATATCAATAGTCCTCGCGCCTCTGCAGCTTCTCTTTTGTTTGTTGAGTTTGAAAAATACTCAAGGGCTGTTTTAACTGATCCAAAGCGTTTTATGAAAGACACCATGCGCTTGTATTTACATATCCAACGTGTGCAACTTTGAAGTGGCACTTCTAGAACTCGCTCTTCAGGATAAAGTTCATTCTGCACTTCAATAAATTTTTCGTGACGTAACGTGGACACCGTCTGGAAAGAATAGATGGCTTCTAACAAACCTAAAGTATCACGAACTACATAAAGTCTTTTAGAAACGTCTACTAGCACTAAATTTAATCTATGTGCATAGCAATGGACATAAACTTTCTTACGAAATACGTCCTGTACACCATTAGCACATCCTGGGATTAACGATGCACCATCATAGGATTGGGACTAAGCCTAGAGTAGCAAGATGTTCCAAAGCTTTACTCGCGAGTGATTTTGCACTCAAAGCTGATAGTTTTATGAAACCGAAAAGCGTTCTTCTATATCATCATGTTTGACGTACCTAATGCAGGCAGACACCTGTTCCGTTTTACTAATGTCTCTTGCTTCGTCTAGTATCAAGGAAAAATACCATTGCTGTACTTACAAACCTCTTCTGCAACATGCTTTGTAATTATTTTCGGAGTTATATCAAGATACTGATTTTGAGAATCCTTAGATGTGTATGTTGCATTTTTCGGCAAGTTCCTTACGTTGTTTCTAGCTGTATCACTCTCAAAAGTAACCAGATTTAGAATTTCCAAAAAATTTCCTTTATTTGAACACTCATCGTTCCTAGTCTCACGATGACCTCTAAACTAAGTCCAATGTCTTGTCGCGCACATACTATAGCTACCCGCGCCATTGTTGCCAGTACCGAGCGATTTCGTGAAATATCTGTTTTATGTTTTGCACTCAGCATAGATGTTACAGTCCCGTGACATTCAGTGCTTGTAAAACTTTTCCATTTAATTATTGATGTTTTGTGACACTCACTTTCAGCATGTCTTTGAAGTTTTTCACCAATTTTCTTCCAATTAGAAAAAACAACTTTCACAAAAGTGGGATCTGCATTAGGCCTACCAGAGGTGGGTGGGAAACGGCGGCAAGAAAAACAGAATACTGCGTCTCCCTGTTCCGAATATTCTATAAACTTGTATTTATCGTACCCAGGGCCGCAACTAAGGGGGGGCAGAGGGGGAACGTGCCCCGGGCGCGTGGTTGGAGGGGGCGCCGGAAAGAAGATATATCAATTGTTTTAAAAATCGCATACTTTCCCTTGAGGAACTTATTCTAGAGGTTAAAAGAAATCAAAAGTTTACTTGGCCTTTTCCATGGGACCTCTTTTCGTTGATATATATATATATATATATATATATATATATATATATATATATATATATATATAGAGAGAGAGAGAGAGAGAGAGAGAGAGAGAGAATCTCATCTAAATAGGTGTAATGTCATACATTAAAAACCTAATATTGCATGCATTTGTTCCCTTGGGCGACCACAGAGAATCCGCCCCCTTTCCTTTTCCTACCACAAGGAGCTGTTTGTCTGTATAATTCCATTGAGAACAGCTCTGAAGTTTAAAACGCTGTTATCAATAGGGGCGGGGGCGAAAAGTTACCGATTTTTGTTGCTTGCTGGTGGTTGAAGAGTTTAGCTCAGACGCGCCCCCTGTAATGTTACGCAATTGCTGTAATGTTTTTAAACTAGAGGGCAGTTTTGTGGCGGAAAAAATAAGTTACACGCCTCGGTGTATTTAATTTTTTCTTGTACGCCTACCAAGGGATTTTGCGAGTAAAGGCTGTATGAAGTTTTATCTATTAGTTTTGCTTGAGAGCTTTTCGAGGCATTTTGAATTGTTATCTATCAGTCCAACTTATGCTTTATTATGCTTTATTGTTAATTTCAATCATTGTTTTACATTAATCGTGTATAATGTATAATATTTACTATACATTAAATAATCTAAATATCTTGATCTATTTAGTAATATTTTATGAAGCAATTTCTTTCATATTTAATGAACTTTCTAGTTAATGCACTGTAAAGAGATATGCTTTGCTCGAATCAGTTTTTTCTATCACTTGTGTGCACCTTAGAGGTGCATATATACAGAAAGTGCACAAAAAGTACAGAAAGTGTTCAAGTTCGAGAGGTACACATAACAATATAGTGTGGAGTTCTTGTGTGCTTCATTGTTGATGAAAAGTTTTCTTCTTTTCTTTTCTTCTTTTCTCCACATCAAAGGATTACACCGAAAAATTTACAGAAATAAAAATAAGCTTTTCATTGTTGCATTGTTATGTTCTCAATGATTTTGCATTGTAAATATAATATTTTTTAAAAAAATATTAATATAGTATATGTTAAACTTGCAGTTAAATAGAATTTCCAAGAATTATGCTATATATTTTAAATTATGCTTTATTATTCTTTAAAATTAGTTTCTTCTGGACCCTTAGACAACCACACCCATGTTTAAGGTACCAACCATATGTCTAAATTGCTATTATGCTTTTTTATGCTTTTGGGTTGCTCTATTTATAATATACCAGATATTTTCAAGTTTATTTTGTATTCTTTTTATATTTTTAAATGAAAGCTTATGCACAAAATTATTTTTGGGTTTATTAGAACTAAATGTTATTTCAATTATAACTTCATGATATACCATATATTTTCTAGTTTATTTTGTATTAGTTTCTTATTTTAATATGAAAGCGTATGTTCGTAATTATTCTTCGGGTTATAAAAATAAGTGTGTTATTTCAATTAACTGTATAATGTGGCAGATATTTTCTAGTTCATTTTGTTTTGATTTCTTCACACAACATTAAACAAAATGTATGTACAATATTATTCTTAAAACTTGTGAGCACATAACGAATGTAATATATTTTTGTGGTTAAAGTAAGTTTGATTAAAGTACTTAAAAATCGATATAACTGGTTTCATTAAGAATGTTATTTACAGTTGCAATCTATAAGTAAGTGATACTTTTCGACTAAACCTGGGGGGGCGCCGAATTGTGTTTGCCCCGGGTGACAGAAACCCTAGTTGCGGGCCTGATCGTACCACCTACTGTTAAAACTTCTTACCTTATTATTTATGGTAGTTTGCTTGTAAATAGTCCTTCGAGGCTGAGAAGGCCCATCATACACTGACCGACTCAAGTCATGTATAAGTGGAACGGGACTGTCTTCATTCACACTATTTGTTTGATCACTGCACACAGATTCTGGTAATAGTTCATGTTGTTCATTCCCATCCAACACCACTCCACCTGCATCACTTGAAACTGATACATACTTCTCTGAATTTGAAATATTTGAATTAGGATAATCACTCACAGTCTCTGAAGCAAGTTTGGATCGTTTACAGTCAGGAGACTCACAATTGTTCGAAAAAGGAGATGAAACTAAGTTTTCTGTAATCGCACGCTTTTTCGCAAAATATTTAATTATTGTACTTTGTGATTTAGATATTTTACCAAAGCATTACGAGCACACACTGTCATCACCCGCAAAGACACACAGCAAAGGAAAAACTGATTATTACACTAAGAAGTAGAATTTAATTCAGTGAATGACTGTGTTGTTTTCATTTTTTAATTGGTAATTTCTTTCAAGGCGGTATAAGGTCTCAAAGAGCAAAGCCCCATTGTTGATGTGTTTTTGAATACTATATTTTACTCTCTCGTTATATACGGTGTAGATTTCTGCTGCCAAACAGTACAGTGCAATGTAGTTATAAAACGTAAATCAAATTTCATAAAAACGAAAGAACAAAGTGAATATTCAAGGTGGAATTTAGCGGAAGGAAGGGGAAAATTCCTCCTTGCTTACTTTTTATCCCTCTCACATAAAAGGTTTTTTTATATCGGGGGGGGGGGGCAGTATAATGGAGGGAACATTGTTTTATAATGAAAGTCTATTTTACATCTATTATTTTTGTAGTGTCCTAACCATCAAACTACAGAGAAGCTCATCGGTACATGGAATTCATGGAATTTACAGACGGAAATTTATAGTTAGCTGCCAGACTTGATTGGATTTTACCCTACATAAAACTGCATTAAGAGTCCCTCTCTTTACATACACAAGAATCTATAAATACCACACTGGATATATTGGTATAATTTAACACTAGTTTAGACCTAAATAAGATGATTTAAAAAAACAACGCCAACTTCGATTTCTACTTTTTATTTGTAGGTCAGACTAGAATTTCCTATATTATTTTTATCATAAGAAGTAAGTCGGACAACGATTAGCGTTCTGTCGTTTTCGGTATAAGCTACTAGTGGTATAATTTCGATATAGCACCGCATTGTGTATAAGCAATAAATTAAATTTTCAGATGATGTGGTCTTCCCTTTAACACAACGTTGTTGATAGTGAAGACTTCTACAATGTTCTAAAAAGAAGAAATACTGTGTTACATAACCAAAACACAATAAAATAACAACTTGAAACTTGTTCTAAGAACTACAAAATCATTTAATACACAACAAAATGCAGTTTCTAACATACTGAGTCCTTCCCCCACCCCATGTTTATAGAAGAAACTTACTATACACTTCATTGCATGTTCAAGAATCGATAGCATTATACTTCTTGCGAAATAAATATTAATTATCCTAAATATTGAAAGACAATTGAGGATATTAGTTTATCTTCACAGCAAAAAACTGGGGGGAGGGGAGCCAGGCTCCCCCGGCCCCGGTGTAGAACCGCCACTGGTATCCTATCTCCCTTGGAACCTGCCTTGAAGCATGGAATTTTCTCTTGTTGCCTAGCACTTAAGCTTCGAAAGAAACGGAGCGATAATATTCACATTTGGGAAAGCCACACCGTGTGGCACACACGTAATGGTAGTCATATGGTGATACTGTTTTCAAGCACGACGCACTGTGCATGCACTCTATGATAGAAATATAGCTACACCTACACAGTTTAGGATAAGGATATACGTGTTGGAACATTATAAAGTTTTTGTAACAGTATCAAATTTTATGATAAAGTACTTGGAGGTAAGTTATGTTTACTGTCCTTTTTTCTTATCACATAATGCTCGCAGAAGTTAAAGTTGATTGCGTAGGAAATGAATTAAAAATTCATTTCTTTTTAAGATAGAACGTAGTTTATGGTGTCATCTACGTTGTGCAGGTCAAGTTTAGGCACACCGTTCAAAATAATTTTTGGAAAATTATAATTATTTTACTAATTTCCTTCTTCCAAAAGATTTCTTAGGCGACCTGACAATACCCTACTTAGCATAGATGAAATTCAAAAGCTCACTAGAAGTAATGGCATTTGTACCGCAGAGTAGGTCTGCTACTTTTAGGGTTCAGAACGTAGAAATTTTGTCAATCAGAAACCCGAAGCGCGCATTCACTTTAAGAGGATGTTATCGTTTGCATGTAAATAATGTGTCACGAAATATGCTATAGGAGTTAAAATGTAAAAAACAAACCTCTACTAATGATGGCGTATCAATGATGGTGAGTATGCGTATGAACAAGGATGTCAATAAAAATATTAGGTTACGTTATGTATCATGACTACGATATTACGTACCTGCGCTAGGACCACTTAAAAGCACGAATGCTACCTGAGTCAGGGCAGTGTAAAGCAGTTGGGTCCAATGAAGTGCGTTCTAAGGGAGGTGCGTTGGGACCATGATGCTTGTTAGAGAGTGTGGGTATGCGAGTGAGGGCTTAAGTTTAGAGTTGCCCCTCCAGTCTGAAGGTGCCCTTGGACTTTCCAACATACAAAAAACAATGCTTAAAGTATTAAAAATTGTTACATTTCACGTAACTTCAGTACTCCATGGGCTTCACAAAAATTTAAAAGCTTTTCTTCATTATTTTTGCGCATCCGTTACACTTGTTCGCCATATTTTATAACTACCATGCTGCTGAAACCTTCCGCATCCGGCAAATAGTACTAATTTTCACATATCTTTTCTCGCATTAAACATAACTATCCTGCCGAACTTACATTCCTAAACATCAAATAAAAACTTAAAATTATCATTTCTTACCTCATTTCTCCTGATTTTTATAAAAAGCGGAGGGGTAACTCTAAACTTAACCCAGAGTGAGTATAAGTACTGAGGGTTTTCGCAATAATACAAGTTCCTATAGAACTTATAATGGCTTCATACTAGTGACGAAATATCTTACGTATATTGTGAAGAGATACTCCGCTGATGGAATACAGTCATCTTTCATATGCACTTGAACTGTCATAAAGCACTTGAAATGGTATTACACTTGTAAACAAAAAGTGTAGCTGACTATTTATTTCTGCCGCCTTCAGATATTTGTTAGAAACATGTCTTTCAATACGGATTATTTGAATTTTACCAGTAAAGTTTACAAAATGTGGTGTGCCTAAGCTTGACCAGCACCGTTTATGCATCAGTAGATGTGTAAAAATTTATAGAAAAATATCTAATGGCATTTCGGTGCTATTCTATTTTATGGAGGCATAAATTTGAAAAATTTTGATTTCAGAACAAAATTGTAGAAGTAATCAAAATATATCGGGATTCTAGTTATATACTGGGGTAAAAATACGGAATGCAAAGGTGTTCTTTAGCATTAGTACTCCATAAACAAGCCATGATGAAATGAAGTACTACGTGAATGCAGTGTACAAAGTGTACAAAGAAACAGGGTTGGCAGGTTTAAACCAGCTTTTTTTTTTTTTTTTTAATCCAACTGGTTTAAACCAAAAAGAAAAAAAGAACGAAAAATGATTTAAATCGTGTGAACTTCATGGTGACATTTCCACATATCAAACCATCAGCATTAATGTATTCTTCTTTTCACATTTTAATCATGGGTTCCATGTTCACTTCTCGGTCGAACCACAACCCTTATTTCATGTGTAAACCAAGTAGCGGTTTGGATGTCACTTTAAAGCGAAAGTCGTCTTTATAACCTCGGTATTACATAAAGATGTTAAGACTAAACATACGAAACGAAGCCAATTTTTGCTTTCCTAAATGCTTGTTGCTTTATAAAGAAGCAAAGGTTGCCTAAATGTATTGATAGACATTGGCAGAATTTATCGACTGCCTACGTAGCTTCCAACATTAGCTTGGATTGGACTTGGTTTTAATTTTATTGAATGATATCTACATACTAAATTTGGAATTTAATACCTCAGTTTTAGCGTACTGATTATGATACGTTGACTTTAGATTTTATGTGCAAAGCAATAACAGGATTTGCTTTGTATTTAAAGTAATAACATGATTTTCCCAATGGGTAACGCGGGAGTTTCCCGATTTATATGTAATTCTGTATAATGATTTCACTTGTGCAACTGTTTATCTTTTTGTCCTGAAATGACTCTTGACAATTATATTAACAAGTACGTAAAGATCAGTACAACGTATTTTTATCAGGAGTCCTTCGTGAGTGAGTCTGCAGATTCATTGCATTTGTGGCCAATCAGTCCCGGTTTCGGGTCCAAATGGAGGACAATTTCTCTCGGAAGTAAGCCGGGAAGCTGTTTGGATCCCGCTTTAAGCTTATTAGACCCCTTCTAGCCTAACCGTGTTGTTGCTGCATAACACCAAGGCGAAACAAACTTATTTCTGTCCACATGTAATATAAATACATAGAGCAAAGTATTTAAACCAGAAGAACGTGGTTTAAACAAACAAACAAAAAAAAAAAACTTTTTTTGTTTTTTCAATAAAAAACATGGTTTTTGCCTACCCTGCAAAGAAATCATGGAAATGTCGCAAGGCTGTGCCACACGAAAGGCCACATAGTGTTTTATTACTATTGTTTGTGTGTATATATCATCCATACGTTCTTGCACCCTACGGACGCGCGCGGCTCCCTCTTGACGCGCATCTAACCTATCTCGTTTGAATAGCATTCGTGAATTAAATGGCACCCTAGCATAAGTTAGTTCATGTTTTTTTGCACTTGTTTTTATGTCATATGTCCACACGTTGTATTCATACGCAGCCCTCCGAAAGTCAATCTGCACCTATTAATACAACTCCTCCCTTAAGAAACACTTCCTGAGGTGGTAAGAGTGCACGTCTTACTGAAAGAAGTTCATATTTCATTAATATAAGTGTGCCACCATAAAGTGGGATAGCGCGAAAGTTATTGCGAAGCGTATGCTTTTATCCACACATTAGGCCATGAGGTAGTGATATTGAAGTGAAGTGTGTAGTTAAAGGGAAACGAGGGAAGAAAATGGGATGGGGGTTACCACAGAATCCTCAATAAGGAAATCATTGTGCATAATATGCGAAAGTGAAGACAATTTCCTTACCCCTGACGTGCAACCAGAGAAGTATCCGAGAGATAAGTACGCGTAGACCGATTGCGTTGTGTAAATACTGGAATTGGATATAATGAGTGAACTACCAGACATATTCTCATGGTTATACTAAGTAAGTTTTACTTGGGGGCGGGAGGGCAAGTCTTTTTCAAGGACTTACTTGAAGTGAAGTAAAAGTAATGTTTCAGAATGTGAAGGCATCAATAACTCATCATGCATTGACTATATAGGGTGTTTGAAAACAACATCGACAACGTCTGGAAGGTGATTCCTAACACCAAGATAAGAGAAAAGTATAGACAACTTGGGTACACAAATGCTTCCTTTCGGAGTTATAGGCTGCCGAAAACATGAAAAAATACTATGGGACCTACCGTAGTCGGGTCAAGACTTCACTTAGGAACTAATATGTGCCCTATCCAAATATCCAGGTTTGAGAATCCTGCGATACATCAGCAACAATTTTTATAGAGGTGGTTTGTGAGTACTTCAAATTATATGTCCATAGCCAAACTCTTTCTATAAAAATTACTGCGTGACTACCTGAGGATTCTAAAACATGTATTTTTGGATAGCGCACATATTAGTTCCTAAGTGAAGTCTTGACCCGACTACGGTATATTCCTTGGGGGAGGGACATAGCTTATACTTTGTGCTACGGAATCATATGTTTAATCCTCTAGCTGTGAGAATTTCTAAAAACAAAGATAGTTAAACTAAAATGTACTGTTCCTGAGTATAACTGGGTAAAATTTACTGTTATGTCTGGGTATAACAAACGGTTCTGCGAGCTCGAAATATTTGAACAACCGGTTCTGGCGAACCGGTCGGAACTGGCTGAATAGTGGCAGTACTTGCAACCGACCTTTTCATTTATTTTATCCCGGTTAAGACTACAGTGTGGTGAGTACAGAATATTTCAGTACAAATTAGTAATTCTCAGCTTATTTCGTATCACGACCCCTTTTATTACACCCTCTTGCCAGTAACTGTAATAAATACTTACTTGGTTGTAATAAGCTTTTTAGGTAGATTTTAAAGTCTACTTACTATAAAGATTTCACACAATCTATCAATATACATGGTGAATAAAAGTTCTCACCATCCTTGTGTGCTGAGAATGGGTTGAGGGAGAATGATGAAACTTGAAAGTGGTCTGATAAATCAGATGGTGCTATCAAGCATCCTGGCGGCTATCTTTGATTGCAATTCGAAAAATTTCAAATGCAAAGGGAGTCATATTACATGCTTTAAGGCTAGATTTTTTTTTTAGAAATACGCTTGTGCGGTTATTTTAGCCCTAAGTTATTTCGGAATTACTGTTTCTGAAACTTTCCTAGTTATGCCCTTAGGGGCTAAGCTCACTTTTCGTAGAGGGGGTAAGATTTTAGTTGCAAAATTTGATTACTATTTCAGAACACTGATGCTAATAAAATTATTTTAAAATAATACATTTTCGAAAAGTAATATTTGAAACACACTTCACGTTTTGTTAACTTAGAATATTTTCTGCAGGCCTATGTAATTGGTTGCTTTTTCAAGTTAATAATTTATTGAAGAAAAGTAATATTTGGGGTGTTCAGAGCACAATGGATCCACGTCCATTTTTAATAAGGTTCATTTTTGCTCACAAATGAATTCTATTTCAAAACATAATATCTTCGCAGTCAAGAGTCCGAAATAAATGTAACTAAAACCACGTGAAATGGCGTAGGATAGTTTCATATGACAGCCGCTAGACAGGGGAATCGGTGAGGCCCCGAACCCCACCCTGAATCTCAGATTTTTGGGGCCCTTACACCGTTTGAGGTCCTTACACCGAATAAATACGGAGGAAATATAGATGATCAAAACTGGAAAGTTGCTTAGGTCCTATTTCCAGAATTGTAAGCCAAAAAATATACGAGAGAGCAATATAGGCCTATAGTTCCATACGGTCAATAGAAATGGTGATCAAAGTCCGTATTTATTCGGTACAATGACTTCAAACTTTTTCTACGGACTTTGCTCAGCAAAGGGTTTCGAAATCTGCATTACTGCTCGCAACATCTGAAATTCAGACTTGGGGGCGGGCGTCCCTTTCTATCAGCAATCATATAAAACTCTAGATTGGACCTTGTCACGTAGTTTTTCTTTCTTTCTCTAAAGTATGTATATATGGAGACTAAGAACCAAGATGTACTGTATCAACGAATGCCTGCGATATTTCAGAAGCACAATTTAGCAAAGAACACTTTGTTTTCTGAATGCAACACAAAAACGTGTTTCCATGATAATTCTTTTATTTATTTTTTAGTATCAGTTCTATAAATAGTCAAACTTTTGACTACCGACACTTTCTCGCAAGTTAACTGATAAGCATTAAAACAAACATATATCTAATTTAAATAAACATCTAACAGTAGAAATCCATTTGCGAGATCCAGAAAGTTGTTTAGGGAACCGAGCCCCCAATTTCTCCCCCTCCTCCCACCTTGGGTACCCTTGCGATAATCTGTAAATATCAAAGTACAGTAGACTTTCGAGTATTCGGCTCGTGACAATCCGGCCTAGTGTTCTTTTATCGTAATTAAATGATGAGGGCAAGGCGTTTCATTGGCAACATTGCCAAGGCATTGGAAGCTAGCATTTGTTACGATCCTTCTACGTGTCGTGTGCAAAATACAAGTTGTACCGGGAAAAGAGCAGCATTCTGCTCCTTCGTTCATTGTTTCGCCCGTGTGTAACGGACCTCAATATTGTATTCTTGCTTCTGTTCCTGATTGTAACTGTACAGTATGTTATAAGGATACATTGTTATTTGTTCTTGGGGTATGCTTAATGTTCATAAAGAAATAATTTCGTAGAACTCCGGCTTATCCGGCGTTTATATATATATATATATATATATATATATATATATATATCAGGGTTGGCTGGTTTAAACCAAGGTGGTTTAAACCTTGGTTTAAGCTAGCTGTTTTTTTCAAAAAAAAAAAAAAAAAAAAACTGGTTTAAACGAAAAATGTCCGTAAAATATTAATGAACACACACATTTGTGGGTTATCACGTTTCACTCTCATATATTATTCGTACTTTATTCCGACCTAAATTCTCCATTCTTTACTCAAAGAGATTATATTACAAAAGCAACTTTTTTATGTAACTTTATGGATGTTTCTTTTGTGATTTTTTTTATAGTTTGTTAATATTGTTATGCAACCAAAGGAAAATTATAAACATTGTTTCGTTTTATTAATGTTTACTATTGATAAAATAATCGAAATGCCGTACTTTTTTGGGGACGGGGTCATACAAACCCCACGAGAGGCAATTATTGAAATAATATGAATCTTTGGTAACTATTTATGTATAAATGGGTCAGAGCCGAAGTGGACTCAAATAATTCTTATCTTTATTCACTTTTCTTACTGATATGCAACGTAAGTCGTTATATTTCTTTAACTTAGACTAACAAGTCATAGTGAACTGACTTGGACTAAATTAGTTCTTCTGTACTCTGTAGTACTTTGAAATTGTTCATATGTAATTCTGTATAATGGATTCACTTGTACAATTGTTTATCTTTTTATCCTTCTGTACTAATGACTCTTGACAATTATATTAACAAATATGTAAAGATCAGTCAATTTATTTTTATCGGGAGTCCGTGAGTGAGTCGGCAGACGTATCGCATTTGGGGTTTCGAGTTCAAATGGAGGACAATTTCTCTTGGATGTAAGCCGAGAAGCGGTTTGGATCCCGCTTTAAGCTTATGTGACCCCTTCCAGCATAACCCGGTTGTTGCATACTAACACTAAGGCGAAACAAGCTTACTTCTCTCCATATGTGATATAAATACTAGAGATGGCCAGAACCGGTTCCTGGTGGAACCGGTTTTTCGGATCCAGGCCTAGAACCGGTTCTTCGGATCCAGGTCTGGAACCGGTTCCGCTGCAACCGAAGCTTTGTTACCATCCCTACGCTAAACGCGAGCTGCTGGCAAGCTGTGAACAGTATGCTAGATGAAATGGTGGAAGCGACAGGCAGGCGCCCAGGCGGCGGCAGCTTGTCTCATTTGGCTAAATAAAGTGGGTAACTGGCAAACTCATTGGCTAGATAGGCAAACTGGCCAACTCATTTGGCTAAACACCCACTGGTGGGACCAAAATTTTTTTTCTGGGGGCACAAGCGGATCTATGCGGGGAAGGCACAAGTGCATGGTCCTCTTTGCATTATTTTTGAAGGTAAACTTTGTGCTTCCTTTATGGGTCTTAGGGGGCTTTCAGATCCAGATCTGGAACCGGTTCCTAAGATCCGGTCTGGAACCGGGTTACCAGATCTGGAACCGGTTCTTAAGATCCGGTTCTGGAACCGGATTTTCAGATCCAGGTCTGGAACCGGTTCTGAAAACCGGATCTCCGAGAACCGGTTCCTCGCGGAATCGGAACTTTGTGGCCATCCCTAATAAATACATACAGCAAATTATTTAAACCATAAAAACCTTTAAACCAAAAGAACTTTGTTTTTTGTTTTTTTTTTTTTTCAATAAAAACCATGGTTTTTGTCAACCCTGATATATATATATATATATCCGACCTGCCCTTCCGCCACATTAGACCGGATACTCGGAAGTCTACTGTAAATTTAAGCGAAAATTACATTTATGTGAAATCGGTTACGGAAGGAGAGACCTTTATTATAGTGACTAGTTTGTAAAGAAGTTTGGTTCTCACCGTCGCTTTGTATCTGCACCCTACACATGCGCATCAGCTCGGTTCCTCTGGCTTCGCTTTGCCCTAAAGAAAAGTAGATAGAAATTATTTCTTGTAGTGGCCACTGAAAACAAGTAGATGAGTTTTTTTTTTTTTTAATTTATTTATTTATGTCGAAATTTACCAAGAAAACGTTATATTTATAGGCATAACTTAGATGCACTTCCGTTTACAAAAACCTAGAAATCCTTTCAGAGACTTAAGTTCAAAAAAATGAGCCTAGATCCATCACAGTTCCCACAGATGTATACAGAGGGAATTGAATAGGTTCACATACTACTAATATTACAGATAGTCTAATTCGAGATACGTGAGGATAGATATTAAAATAAAAGTGTAGTTTTGTGGTGAAGGCATCCTACTTCGTAATGTGTATCTCTGTGAGTTTAGGAGGAAGAACGTTCTGCTACCCTATATCATATTATTTATAGGACTTTATCTGCTAAGTAAAAGGGAGTTTGCTGGATTTAAATTATGATTACGTACTTGTAGCTGTCACATACTTGATACGAGAAAACGTAGGAGTGTAAGAATAGCCCTACCATATATGAATATAAGTATCGTGGACATTGCCAATTAGGAAGTAAATAAGATGAAATCCACCGCTCGTATATTAACGGATTAGACAGCCAGCGACTGTGTACTTTTTTTTTTTACAGGATACTTACCTGTTAGTAACGGATATTTGAGCGATAATCATTACGTATTTTACTCCTATGTTTACGCCTAACTAGAACAACTACTATTACAAAGCTATTATTGGGGGTCCATGACATTTCTGCCCTGTCACGACAAAACGCTGTAACTTTGGCGGAGCAGTTTTGAGAAAAAGAGCCGTAAAGTCGCTATAGACCGGCTAATTTCCTACTTACATCGAAATTCTCTTTGGTATATTTTCAAAAGTATTTAACTCAGCTCAATGCTGGGCCTGGTGAACATAAATATCGGTGGCGGGAAATTCCAAAATGCTTATAGTGACGAAACAATGTAACTCAAGTTACAGCGTTTTGTCGCGACACGGCAGATTTGGACGCGGTCGTTTGGGCGGAAAACCTTTTATCCAAATACGTTTACCTATCTACATATGTTATAGTATATTTCATAACTAGAGCCCAAATGTTTAAGTACTGCAAATTTCGAAAAACTTCCGCAAATAATTTTGCAGAAACCAAAAATAACATCCTGAACGCAGCGAAGTTTTTGCATATGATGCACAACTTGTCTGTACCAGTTGAAAAGAAATCGGAAGAAATCGTAACAAACTATTGACTGTCCGGTCTCCGTACTATGCGGCATAGTTTTAAAAGAATAATTTCTTTTAATAAAATAAGACATAAAGACATGTGATTTGTGTTTAAAAAAAAAAAAAAAAAAAAAAAAAACTTTTCGTTAATGTTTATTTATTTAAAGATGTGACTATATATTCATACTGTACTGTGCACTTGATTTTTTATTAAATTTACCGTAAAATGTGTACAATACTGTACATATTTTCATTTTCTATAGTAAATTATACCAATATAATAAGTACCAAGAGGTCAGAAGAAACGAATAAGAGCTGTTTTTGGAATAAAAATGGTATTTTTAATGATATGTGTGATTCAGGAAGTATTTATTGAATGCTTTTTTATTATTTGATCTAGGCCGGATAGTTGAGACTATTGTATTAACAGAAAGTTATTTCAGATTTTATAAAAATAGGCACTAGCTATACATTGAAATAGGAAGAATAGGCCAAATAAAATTTACTGTAGGCAGTCTGTGACATCCCAATGATATGTCTTTTTTGTTCTTTATAATATATTTAACGTAAAGGAACGATACGATTGGGCGGCAAAAGAACAGCATTATTTCCAGTAAGGATGTGGAATGTGTATGACAGTATGACAGAGTTCTCAATGACCAGTTAAGAACGAACAAGGTCATCGTGGACTGCTTTGGGCCCAAACGTCCTGCTCCGGTTATTAGTGACCTAAAGAACCTTAACTGTATGTTATGTACTTACCTGTGAATAAAAGGAGTGAGTGGTATAGTTACGTAGGAGGAAGGATATCTGTGTAAATAAAATATTACTTACCTATAATGTTGTTATCTAGATATCTTGCCATGTGGAAGATGTGTTCCATACCGCTTTCTGTTGTGTATCTGTCTAGAATGCAAGTTATAGGTTTTTTTTTTAAAAAAAAAAAAAAAAAAGCGTTGTGCATCTGGGGCCGAATAATTGTGACAGAATGGTGCGTTACAACCTGTACTAATAAATAGATAAAAAGATGAAGTTGAAGGAGAAAGAGAAGAAAGGGACGAGGAAGGATGCTCATTTATTTAATTTCTATATTGAAGAAGCAATAAAATAAACCAAGGACACTCACAGTTCAGTAATAATTGTTATTGGATAGAAAATACACACGCTTAGATTTGTAGACGATATTGTGCTGTTGGCAGACAGTGAGAAAAAGTAAGAGGTATATCTAAACGTGATGCAACAAGTGCTTAGCAACAAATTTAACTTAACTTGAAGAACAACAAGAGTAAAACAAAAGTTACCAGGTGGTAAAGAAAAGAACAATAAAAATGAAGATCAAAATAAGAGGTCACGTGGTGGAAGAGTTACAGGAATCCTGTTACTTAGGGAGTAAAGTGACAAGCGATAATATCCGCATACAAGCTGTAAAATCTAGAATAGCTCAGGAGAAAAAGGCGTGTGGAAGCAAGAAGAGTTTCTGACCGTAAATATCGACATAGAACTGAAGAAAAGGTTGATGAAAACATATTTGTGGAGTGTGATGTATGGACTGTATCAGAAGGATAAACGAAGAAGAGAAGACTTCCAAATATAGTAATAGTAGAATATTGAAAACTAAATGAATGGTGTCAAATGAGACAGTACCGGTAGTAGAAATCATAGGTGAAGAAAGGAGTATACTAAAGAATGTTTCGGAAAGAAGAGATCGGATGATTGGACGTGTTGAGACATGGAGGAATCATTCTTATTAGCTATGGCAGGAATGATAGAATGTAAAATATGACAAAACTGAGATTAAAATATACGCACTAAATAGTATAGGGACGAAAAAGTGCATGGAAATGAAAACTGTGGTTCGGAATAGGAAGAGTGGAAAGCTACGTTGAACCAGTCGAAATATTGCTGACTTAAGAAGAAAGAAGTGCTGTATGAATGTGACAATAATACTTCAACATTGAAACTTTGTCTCCAATCATCAGTCATATTTTTAATGCGTCATATTTGAAGAAAGGCCAGGACAATGTTTAATATAACGACAACTTTTCTGTCTTGTATGTGAGAATCAAATTCTGGATATCAATAATTGCCTTCGAATAGTATTTTAATAACAGGTTTTGTATTTTAATTCGAATGGTACAACACAAGTAGATACAACTATTAGGGATTTTTTAAAAGACAATTTCTCCAAAATAGTTTTTGTAAAAATGTACGTTTTGAAACTAGAACAGGACCAATTCTCACATATAATAAAACATAGATCACCGCTAGCGTCTTTATATAATTTACTGATCTTGATACACTTGATGTACTTTTCCACATGATACCTT
This sequence comes from Thermobia domestica, assembly GCF_964235325.1. Taxonomy (NCBI): domain Eukaryota; kingdom Metazoa; phylum Arthropoda; class Insecta; order Zygentoma; family Lepismatidae; genus Thermobia; species Thermobia domestica. The sequence goes on from NC_137463.1 coordinate 1,973,355, forward strand.
CTGCTATTCCATAACTTGATCATTGAACGAAATGACTACAGTACTTACATCCATAATCTATTTCCTGTCTTGCTACGAGCAACTTCGGAACCCGTCAAGAACAAATGTTAAAATTCTGAGTAATGTGAATTTAAGTGGCTTCTTGAGGAAGCCTTAAAAAACTTAAAAAGTGATTATATAGAATTTTAGTTAATGTGATTATTGTTAGATACATTTAGTTGACTTCGTTATGTAAATTAAAATGTTGGAAAAGATACTGAAAAAAAAAGCGATGTGAATATGATTGAACTTTATTTGGATTGTATTTATGTAATGTAGAAAAGAGGATAACAGACGATAGTATCTAATACATATTTCCTGCTGCTTTTGTAGCTTCTCTGGTGAAGTAAGCAATGCAGCCAAGCAGAAGACGAGGAACAGCAGCGTTGGACTCAGAAGAAATATCTTCGAGTTGTCTGTATTATTGAAATAAAGAACCATATTTGTGGCAAGAAGAGGTTATGGTATTACCTGTGAGAATCATTGAGGTGGCACCCGGTAACAATTGGAAATGAATTGCCTTTTGCAGCGTGTGTAAGACATGAATCAGTGAAATGTGTTAGTGGCAAAAATGAATGTACAGAAATTAAGACTAATATCAGGAACGACAAAGATAATGCAGGAAACGTCTTCAGTTGCGTTCTGATAAATATGAGTGTAAACAGTTTAAATCGTAATAAAACTCGTTTAGTACTATTTTCTAGTCAAACAATTGCCAGGTTATTTTCTGTCAACATTTCAAACAATATAAGTAAACATCAGGAATGCAATTCGAACTCAAAGGAAGAGTTGAGAGAGACAGAAATTCTTCCTCGTTCTACGTGTCATACAATATTCTCAGGAAATTCACATAGTATAAAGAAGAAAAATGGGGAAATTAAGTCAAATTCAGGAAGTCGCTGTACTAAGGTATCAACACCAATAACCTCTGCTGATATCAATTCTCGTAAACAAAATAGTGACATCGCAATTAAAAGGGAAAAAGCAAGATCTGAGACGAAGAAACATTTTGGACATTTATCTTCTGACACATACTGTGATAAAAATCACGACACGCCGTTAAGACAAAACAGTGTGCAAATTCAAATGTTGTCGAGGAGTCTTTTTGAACAAGTATTTTCGAACTGTAATAATAATTGTGTTGTGGAAAATGTTAATAAAGCTCGCGAACACTTGAAAGTTCATGGTCTTCTTCACAAAGAGACTTCTACTTTGCCGGACGTTGATTTTAAACTTCCGAAATTGTATGGCAGTGATATAGGTGAACATTTCAGGATTATTGCTGATATGCAAGGAAAACCGTATAGAAATTTAGCAACAGATTTAATTGATCGGGGAATTCCTGAAATACCGTTGGAATGGGAATTTAAGCCAGGCTGGACTAAATACCTTCCAAATGGAACGCGATTCTCTGTGCCATATCCTGAAGAAGAAGCTATTGTATTTGATGTGGAAGTCTGTCGAAGTGAAGGGGAGCTTCCTACGATAGCCACAGCTGTATCCAATGTTGCTTGGTATTCGTGGGTCAGTCATCATATGTTCAGCGATCATATTCCTGTTGGACACCGAATTACCTCGGACGACATGATTCCCCTCGAGTCGGAACACACGGAGACTCCGACGTCAGCCAAGAATATTGTTCCAAGAATTGTTGTAGGGCATAATGTAGCGTTTGACCGAGCGAGAATTAAAGAACAGTATTGGTTGGAGGGAACCAAAATGAGATTTCTGGATACAATGTCCTTACACGTTTCAGTGAGCGGTATTACAAGCTACCAGCGAGCTCAGTTAGTTAGTGTAAATAAAACTAAAGTTGAAACGGAAGATATGATAAGAGATGATGATGCATCGTGGATGAACTTTAGTTCCTTGAATAATCTTAGCGATGTTCACCAGTTGTATTGTGGGACTCCTGTAAGTAAAGAAAGACGAGATATATTTCTAACTGGCAGTTTTGCAGACATAAGAAATGATTTCCAGAATCTTATCACTTATTGTGCTCAAGATGTGATATCAACATACGATATTCTAAAGAAAGTGTTACCGATATTTTTTGAACGCTTTCCTCATCCAGTTACCTTTGCAGGGATGCTTGAGCTGGGCACTGCCTATTTACCTGTGAATTCCAATTGGAAAAGGTACATTCGGGATGCAGATGATACCTACGAAGATTTAGAAAACGAAGTGAAATTCTTGTTAATGCAGCAGGCAGACAACGCGTGTTCATATTTCCACGAGGAGAAATACGAGGCTGATCCTTGGTTGTGGGATCTTGATTGGTCGTCCCAGGAATTGAAATTGAAGAAAAGTACCAAACTGCGGAAGAAAGAACCGGATGAGCTGCCTGCTGTCGAGAATATTAGCTCTACTACTGTAGATGATGATGATAAGGAAAATGAATATTTAGAAGAAAAGTTCGCGTATCTTGAAGCAACAAGAGATATGTTACCGAAGAACTTTCCTCATCTTCCAGGATATCCCCTGTGGTATAGGAAACTTTGTCCAAGACTTAACCATCATACAGAGGAATGGCAGCCTGGTCCTCAGTTGATAAGTACCTCAATGAAAATTGTACCAAAACTGTTGCGTCTCACATGGGAGAAGAAGTACCCATTGCAGTTCAGTAGTAGATACGGCTGGGGATTCTTTGTCCCAGTGAGCGACTCGATTGAAGAAGAGAAGATACCAGAGAAACCCACAGAAAATACGAAGGATGATAAGAAGTATATAACAAGTAAAGTTGTCAATTCTTTGATAACAATGAGTCTTGATGTCCCAGCGAAAGATATAAAGGAGGAAAGTGTATCTCGTGAGAACATGGAGACAGCTGTGTTAGACTATGAAGCAAGAAGAAAGTTTAATAAACAAAGGAAAGAGAAGGAGGCAGAGTACAAGGATACAGGATTATTTTGTTACGAGGACATCGATGGCCTTCCATTCTATAAGCTGCCTCATAAGGATGGCCCACGTAAGAGAGTTGGAAATCCCTTGGCCAAAGACTTTTTAAATAAAGTTTCAGATAATACTTTGAGCACAAGCGCAGGAGGCCTGGCAAAGAAAGTGCTATCTATAAGCAAAATGTTGACGTATTGGCGTAATAATCAGGAACGTATCAAGTCTCAGTTGGTTGTATTGCTGGAGAAGAAGTTGCTTCCACGAAGAGTGTTACGAGATCTTCAGTTTGATGAAAATGGTTTGTATGGTGCTATTCTACCTCAGGTGATTGTTTGTGGAACTTTGACTCGAAGAGCAGTTGAGCCGACATGGTTAACTGCATCCAATGCATATCCAGAAAGAGTTGGCTCTGAGTTACGAGCTGTTGTGCAGGCTCCTCCGTCCTATCATATCGTGGGAGCGGATGTCGATTCACAGGAGTTGTGGATAGCTTCAGTAATTGGTGATGCTTATTTCGCTGGTTTTCATGGATGCACTGCGCTTGGATGGATGACGTTGCAAGGGAAAAAGAGTGAGAACACTGATATGCACAGTATGACTGCTATGGCCGCTGGAATATCAAGAGATCAGGCCAAAATTATTAATTACGCGAGAATCTATGGCGCTGGACAACAGTTTGCAGAACAGCTTCTTCTACAATTTAACCCAACAATGTCGAAAGCGGAAGCCAAGAAGAAAGCCAAGAATACCTTCAGCTATACGAAAGGTCAGAGGATTTATTATTTGAAAAGTGAATTTCTCAGTGAAGTAAATAGCGAGGAAATTATTTTCGAAAATAGGGCGTATTCAAGGCGGGAGGTGTTCGATATCTGTAAAACATACCATAAGAATATTGACGATATATGCAATGAGCCATTGTGGACCGGAGGCACTGAATCTGCCATGTTTAACAGACTTGAAGAAATTGGCAAATCCAAATATCCTTCTACACCATTTCTAGGCAGTCGCATAAGTCGGGCATTGGAGCCAGAACAGGTGGACGATGATTTTCTTCCAACGAGAGTCAATTGGGTCGTACAAAGCAGTGCGGTGGATTTTCTGCATCTCATGTTAGTGTGCATGCGTTGGTTGATTGATGACTATCTTCCGGGAACGCGCTTCTGTTTAAGTTTTCATGATGAAGTTCGTTATTTGGTGCCATCGCCCTACAGATACGAGGCTGCCCTTGCTCTGCATATAACAAATCTCCTGACTCGATCGTTTTGTTCCTTCAAGTTAGGCATCAACGACCTGCCGCAGTCGGTTGCTTTCTTCAGTTCAGTGGATGTTGATAAAGTTCTACGGAAAGAAGTGACCATGGATTGTCAGACTCCGTCCAATCCGCATGGATTGTCTTTAGGATATGGAATTGAAGCTGGAGAAAGTGTGGATATTTATTCGGCTCTAGAAAAAACTGGAGGAAGGTTAGAGATGTATAAAAAGGATAAGAAGAAGGTATTTATGTTGCTGAATATTTAGAACAACCGTAGTAGTTTCGATCATTTAGCATCTTATGTTAAACAGTAGTCTCAGTCTTATATAGAGTTGGCATCGAAAAATGATTTTTGTCATAGGACTTATATTGCTTTTTAATAGAAATGACGCAACTTAAAATCAACTTTTCAAAGAGCAATTCAATATTTGTTGTGCTGCAGTAAACAGAAATATACAGATGACTTTTGCTTCCTGGCTTGTGGAGGAGGAAATGTACCTTCACCTGCGATGATTAACCTCTCTTAACCCTTAGATTATGTTCAACAGCATTTGTGAGAAAAGGGTCATATATTTGCCTTATAAACAGGGTGTGTAGGGACTCAGTACTAATGTTCGTGTATTGTACGGCAACAGTTGTTGGACATTGAATGTTTTATTAACTGAGGATGCCGAAAAGAAGGAACACGGAACACGTCGACGATATTACGAATTGTGAAATATTTGAATGGCTTAATAATTGTAGAATTTATGAATTATCTAGATCAGTGTCTTTCAACCTAATTCCTATCACGACCTATGTTTTATCACATTGTCTTGCGAGCGACCTACTTATAATTTCTGGTTTGTAATAAGGTTGTGTGGGATTTTTAATATACCTATTGGGGAGATCTCACGATATCCATCTATTTCTATAATAGTAGAATTCATTTCTTGTATGTAGTGGATACAGTAACTTCCCTAAAAGCTAATTGATTAAAACCAAATTTGGTCAGTTCATTCATATTACAAACATCGAATCCGATCCACCATATTGTTTCAAAATGGAGGCCGTTTGAAAATTTCAAAACTTCGTAATTCCCTTAATTTTGGGTCATATGATTAAAAAAATGAAGTGATTTCTAATTTTGGTTTTTTAAACTTAGACAGTTGATAAAAAATGTTATTGAGTATTTTAAATGACTTGATAATGTGTGTCACGAAGTTTGTACCGAAAATTTCCGCACTAGTGAAATCACACCATGCTCAGGTATTTCGTTAGCTTTCAATTTTAATTGTATTCTTTCATTTAATTTGATTTTTAAACAACTCTGCACCTGTTGAAAATGTTTAGTGGACCTATTTTTGTTGTTCTTAACAGTATATATAAAAATGTGCCTATCAGAACAAAATTTAAAATAGTATTTAAAAATATTTACCGGTATTTAATTCTAATCATATTTATCTCTTCCGCTTATCTTCGCGAAACCCATGAAACCTCGCGACCCCTGGTTGAGAAACCCTGATCTAGATAAAAGGAGAAGTGACAATTTAGTGTGGATTATTGATGTATGATGTTATATGGCAGTTATACAATTAAGCTGTAGTAACCTGAAGTTGACATATTTGTGGATTAATGGAGTTCTAGTAATACATGTTACGTCGATTGGGGAAGTTAATTCAGTTACTTCAGTGGCAATCAATGTCATAGCACTAATCGAACCATTAGAGACAACAAATGGCGACGAAGGTGGAATTGTTACTCTGCAGATCTATTTGGTTCATAACCTCGAGTGCCTTGGTAGATATTAAATTAGAAACTGGTAACATTTTTTTTCCTAGTCAGTTCACTTCCTATTCCGGATACTAATTGGTCTCGTAAGATGTCATTTAAGAACAGTCCAAATTTACGTAAGTTAGCTTGTTTACGTAACTGGAAAATGAAGTGCTGAGAAAGCTATCACAGTTGTTGTTTAAGGTAATGGAACCTATAACGTTCTGCAATAAAATTAGAAGTTTTTTTTTTCTAATTATTTCTGAATAATTCTTTCATTTCGTTGAAATCCATTTCAGAATTTTTTTTGAAACTACAGCGTCTTTCAGTGTCTCGTATGTCTGTCTGCCAATATAAAAAAGAAATATGCTTACCAGCATTTTCACTAATGGTGTTCGCTTTGCTGAAGTGCTTGAAACGTTTCAGCATCATCTTCTTGCTCGAAAGGTTCCAGATATGACATTTGTAAATTTCTGTCCGTTGTTGTGGGTTCAAATTTCAATTGTCGCCACTTGTTGTCTCTAATAATTCAATCAGTGCTGTGACATTGATTGCTATTGTAGTATCTGAATTCACCTCCCCAATCGAGGTAACATGTATAACTAGAACTTCATTAATCCACAAATATGTCAATTTCAGGTTACTATACCTGTATTCTATAACCACTATATAACATCAATAATCAAAACTAAATTGCCACTTAAAGGCCGCGGTGGCTGAGTGGTAGAGCGTTCACCTCTGGTGCTTGGGGACCCGGGTTCGATCCCAGCCCCCGCCAAATGAACTTTGTGGTGGACAAACAGCGTGTACGTGGGTTTTCTAGTGGTTCTCCAATATCCTCCCACTTTCTTCATTCCACCATTTCATTCATTTCTCATCTTCACCGTCTCCTTTAGCCTAACCGGCATAACCGTGGGACGTAAAACTCAAAGATTTCATTTCGTAAATTTTCATTTACTAAATTGACACGTGTACTTTTATCTAGATAATTCACAAATTCTACAATCCTTCGACATTGATAAACCATACAAATATTTCACAATTCGAAACAACAAAATGCATCGATGTGTTTCGTGTTTCTTCTTTTCGGCATCCTCACAGTTAATACATTTACTGCCCAACAACTGTTTCCGTTCAATACACCAACATTAGTAGTGAGTCTAACTTCCCTACAGGGTGGATCATTTATCGTGAAACATCCTAATAACTTTCAAACTAGTAGATAATTTGTACGGTACATATATTAGGAGGGGCAGTGTTTGACATACACTGCAGCACCCCCGTCCGCTTAACACTGTTATCAGCACAACATAAACTTATAGTTTCTCTCTCTCTCTCTCTCTCTCTAATTTCACTACGCCAGATTATTTCATATTTCAAATCTGCAAGAACTAATACCACATTTATTATTCAGTGTTGCAAACTAAAGACGCTACAGTATCACAAACATCCAAATTTTGAATGCCGCTACAACATTAGCAACGAAAGTGAGAAGGGTGGGTCATATTACATCGGAAGTACTTCAGTGTCGAATACGACGATTATTACATGACGTACTTCTATGAATTACAAAGAATTGAAAATTTTTCTTTCCTAAAAAGATTTTATTTCGATAAGATCTTCGATAAGTATGATGTCCAACCACATAAATGGTTTACAATAGACACAGAGATTATAATCCCGTTTACAGCAATGTGATACCTCAACCTCTTCAGGAGATATGATGAATATTGTTAAAGTTTGCAACACTGTTTAAAACTGTGAAATCGCTAGAACTTGTAATTAGAACTGCCAAAACCTATTGCTGTAGTGCTATAGATGCAGATGAAACTTACATTAAAAAAAAAATCCCTGCAACAATGTTATTTCAGACGAATCCCAATTTCAATCTCATCCCATTGATAATTGATCTCTACCCGTGCTTTTCATATCTCCGGAACGGGTTGAGATACCAAATTACCGCAAATGGTGTTATTATCTGTACGTTTATTGGAAATGGTTTAGGTGATTGAATGTGATACTTAGTGATACTTTCGAAGCATTTTTTAAAAATCCTTTGAAGAAAATAAAAGTTTCGATCCCTTGTAACTTTGTTCCTACTTGTTACAAATACGACATGTCATACGAGGGTCATTTCAAAAGTTCTGCACACTGAAAGACATTATGGAAGTAAATAATTTATTATACAAAATACTTTTACAGACCTTCAATATAATCTCCATTCTTGCATATGACAGCTTTCCAAAGTTTTGGTAAATTCTGTATTCCAGGTAGGGTATCTTCATTGTTGAGCTGTCTGATCACTCGGGTCACCTCACTGGAAGCTTCATCAATTGTATTGAAACGTTTTCAACGGAGTGGTTCCTTCAATTTGGGACACAAATCGAAGTCTGATGGGCTCAAATCAAGACTATATGGTGGGCAAGCCTTCTGTTCGGTAACGTTGAAGCAATTCTGCGATTCTTTTGCAACATGTTTTCTGTTCTTCACTCAGATCATGCGGAACTGATTTGGCAGCGATATTTCTCATCTTTAACTTTTAAATAATGATTCTGTAAACTGAAACAGAACTTGAACTGTAAACAGACATTCTGGCCTCATATGAAAATTTCCTCACATGTTTTTCGTCGATCCTCTCTGAAACTGTCATTCACAATAATCTCAGAGGTGTAGTCTGTTGTAGTTGATGGTCTTCCACTTCTTGGGTTATCCTCAGTGCTTACATGATCTTCACGGAAACGAGCTGACCACCGTGATACAGTGCTACGATCCACTACACTATTTCCATAGACCTCTAGCAAAGCATTGTAAATTTCAGTTGGATTCTTTCGACATAGAGTTTCGATTTTGATATAGGAACGCTGGCCACTATGTGTAATCCGACTTGAGTCGGATTCACCTTTCATTTTAACACTGAATTTCTCACAATACAGCCACGCGAATCAGCAAACAGACACAACCCATAGTAGGGTTTCAAACTCTAACTTACAACTGGACGGTGTTATACATCAATTGATCAAGCGCCAAAACACGGTTCTGAGATATTGAAGGAAATAAAAACATGTTCCCATTGCGATCCAGTACTTGGCGCTTGGTCGAATAGCTTTTCCTCAACGTTTAAACAAATAGTAGGGTTTCAAACTTTTTTTTTTTTTTTTTTTTACATTATTTACATTGTTTTCCACTCACTGATGTAAAAATCTCGAAAATCACAAAATGGCGCTTGGTCAGTTGATGCGTAACACCGTCCAACTGACATAAAATTGAATTTGATCATATCACTCAAACGGTCGCACATGCGCTGTGTGCAAGACTTTTGAAACGACTCTCGCAGTTCCGACACTAAGGTGCTTCCGATGTTGTGAATTGACACATCCTTCTCATGTGCGATATTACTGTTATAGAAGTCTCTAAAGTGTGTATACATCGGGACAGCTTTAAAGGGCTCTTTCCCCAACCACTGCTTCTTTTCACCCCCACAACCCTCGGTTAGTCCTCGCGAGCGTGTAAGCTGTCACTGCTCTCAGTGTTGTCGTACCTCCGATCAACTTGTCTAGTTAAAAGTCCAGCAAAATAAGGAGAAAGCTTTCCTTCCTATTTTCAGCAACTAGAAAAAAGGAAAGAAAGAAAAGGAATCGAGGCAACATTGGTTTTTAGCCAGAAGGGATCATAAATTTCTACCACGTGTCGCGAAGACTAATAAGGAAAGGTCCAGAGAGGTGGACAGAGTTTTTAGAATTCCTGGAAAAAGAGCCCTCTCTTTCTGTCCCAATGTATACGTTTACGCATGTTTGACATACTGTACCCTCCTTAGTTTGTAGTGCTCAATAATAAAGATGTTACTGTAAGTTTTCATTTCATATGTACATTTGAATTTAGTAATAACATGACGTAATGCATTTTTTTTTTTTTTTAAAGGGCTAAGTTTATGTTGGGTTGCTAACATTGTTAATCGTGTGGTTTTACAGCGTATTTTGAATAACCTTTCCGTGTCGATGTTAGCATGCTTCAAAGTTTCATCACTATTTAGCCATTAGCTTTAAAGTTTCAAGATAAATGCTCCGCCCTGTATAATCACGTGTAATACTTATTTCATTCCTTACCTGCTATATATATATTGAATCTAAAATAATGGAAATTTTCCGTTTGGGCTCCTCACTGGTAAGGCACAATATGCTAAATAAAAAGGTAGTGTTTCCAGTTCAGCAGGCTGTTGTTACGGAACGTAAGAGCACACAAAAATGACACGGTGAATGAGCATATTATATAAGGGAATCTAGGTCACTTAAATCCGTTTCCCAACAACGTTGTATTATTACTATGGTGAGAACCCAATGAAAAAGCCTGCCTGGCAACATTACTTTTTCATTTATAGGGCGTCTCCTCACTAGTGTTGGAACCCAAACAAATGGTGAAATTGGAAAAGTTCCACCATTTTAGATTGAAAACCAACTATTTCCATCAACTTCTTTTCCTTTTCATTTTTTCGTATCTTTACTTACAATGCAGATGGACTATAGCCCTAGACCTTTGATACATCCAGTATATATAGATATAGTGGAGGAGAGAATAAGTGATTCAAATCATGCCTTAAGCATATATATATATATTTACATGTTTCTATAAACGTTATATCTTGTACGCTTAGGTAAGTTATGTCAAGAAATAATAATACATATTTTATCTGAAAGATAACTTACGTGAACTCAGTCTTCAATGACAATTAAATTGTTTTAGACACACTGATTCGATATTTCCTGTGGGAGTATGAGGACTCTAGTTTTCACTTTATTCTCTATGTTACGTCTCATACAGTCTTGGAGCTAAAATAATAATAATAATAATAATAATAATAATAATAATAATAATAATACGAGGGTTGTCCAGAAAGTCCCAGACGTTTTGGCCTATCTTGGCAGTGGGCTGGCTAGAGGCGCCATCTTCATGTCAGAACGTTGCCATTCTCAGTACGCATCCAGCTGTTGTAGCGTAAGGACTGTGACGCTCTTACTGTGCTTTCTGTGACGTGTTGCAATCTGCGCTGGTATGGAAAATCCCGCCTCTTATGAGATGCGTTCTGTGATTAGGTTTTTGTTGCAAAAACCCAGAAGCAAAGCGCCGGGGAAAACTTAACACAAAGGTGTTGTATTTTCACTACAAAGCACGTCTACACACGGTCAAGCATACCCGAGAGCTCTTGGATGATTTTGGATGGGATGTATTCGATAACCCACTATAAAGCTTGGATTTGGCGCCGAGCGACTACCACCTCTTCCCAGTGATGAAGACATGAGTCGCTACACAACGCTTTGATACTGACGCCGAACTGCATGCTGGTTGGTATAAGCCAGTGGTTGAGACCGCAGGCGGGAGATTTCTACCGCGACGGTGTTGAAAAATTTGTGCCACGATATGATAAGTGCCTTAATTTGCTTGGCGATTATGTGGAAAAATAAATTAAGAGTGTATCTTTCAGATGTGTATAATACATTTTAGTTTATTCATTCTGTTACTTTTTATTTCAAAACGTCTGGGCCTCTTTGGACAGCCCTCGTAAATTCCAGAAGAAAAAGAAAGTACAAAGTCACTATAAAGATAGTATATACGATGAATTAGAACCTGGAGAATTCATTAATCATTAACTTAATGTCGGGATTGCGTCTAAATATTTTATTAATGCTGGAGTTTTAAATGGGAACCTCGATATCAGCATAAAAAATAAACAGACACTGCTTTTAAAAAAATAAACACTGACGAAGGTGGGCGTTCCCATTGAAAATTTCGGTGTTAGTAAAAATTTATACATATTCCAAATTTAAAAGTTAATATCAGTTTCGTTTCTTTAGTAGTAATCGAATAATCGATCCAAATCCATGGAGAATTGTATGTCTCTTCACGTTTTATATCTTTGATGAACAGTACATGGGTCAATCCATTTCAAATCACCCAGGCAATGTTGCCAACATTTTTTTTTTTTTATTTTCCTGATTTTTTTTTTATCATAAGTTCCCTACAGGTAGATAGCCACAAAACGCTGTTTGAAAAAAAATATATGCCATAGTTTTTTTCTGGCAGACACTTTTAAAATGGCAGTTGGGCAAATTTTAATAAAAAACGTGGTTTCCGGAAAGTTTAATTGCCAAGCTATTTTTAAAGATATCAGAATAATTCAAAAATCAGTGTGATCAGCATGAAATGAACTTCAGTTATACATTATTTTAAGTTTTCTATCATGCAAGAAAGTCAGTGAAACTCCTTACTGTAAAAACTCGGAAAAAGTGTATCAGTCGTTAATTTTAAAGACCATTAGTTTTGTGAAGGAAAGGAGACTCATTAATGATACGTTATTTCTGTATTGAATACTTATATAACTACCTGCAGTATAACCTTTAGTATTGAAAATGCACTCCTTTTTTTTTTCTTTTTCTAGATCTTTTCCAAAATGGCCGAAAGACTTTTAACGCCAATTTTCTCAGGTCAATATCTAAAAAGGGACGGAATGAAAACAACTGAAAATTTTACAGATTTTTTTTTATACAAATAGGAATATCTCACAAAAAATTATGACTGAGACTCAACTACATTTAGAGTAATAGAGCCGTGAATTTCAGTAAAAGACGCTATCCTTCTACACGCTCGTGCAGTGTCAAAGTAGCAAACTAGGGCTTCAAATTATTACAATTCACATTTAAATAAGGATTCCAATGGGAGAGGAATCAAATATAGCTTAGAAATAATTTCCGTAAACCTATTATCATGAGTGGAACGGGTATTTCAGGTAATCTTTAAATAAATACCAGCAGTAGTACTTCTTTGATATTTTTAAAAGATTAACAAGTCATTTGTGTAAATTACATAGAAAACAGATTGTGCTTTAAGAAAGAAAATGTACAAAGCTAACGAAACAGTAATTTAATAGAAAAAATGAGTTAATCTACCTAGTTATATCATAAATATTGTCACAAGTTTGAATGTGAATAACACAGAGAATATTAAGACCAAGACAATTTATTTTGGTCCTGTTTTACACTGATATGTTGTACACCTGACGCACGAATCATTTTTCGAAATGTCCCCCTCGGCCTTGATGGAGACACGAAGTCTGTCCGGCCATTGGTCAATGGCATTACGCACCACGTCTATGGAAAAATTGTTCACTGCTCGGGGTGAGGATTGTTTCAGACTGTCGACAGATGGATGCCATTTATGGCAGACCTTTGCCTGAAGGACTGCCCAAAGGTTGTAGTCCAACGGGTTAAGTTCCGGGCTGCTAGAAGGCAAATCAACGGTAGAAATGAAGTGGGGGACGTTCCGTGCCAGCCAGTCCTGGATTGTTTTCGCTTTGGGGCCTGGAGCGGAATCCTCCTGGAAGGTCCACCTTTCTCCAGGGAACATGGTAGCAGAGAGTGGTGTCACTATATGTGTTAGCACTGTGTCCTGATACACCTTGGCAGATGTTTTAACACCTTGTTCGCAAAAATGCAGCTCGGTTGTGCCTGAGTAGCTCACTCCCCACCAAACCATCACTGAGGCAGGATGATGTGCCCTCTGAACCCGTGGAGCTGCCTCAGCAGCTGCAGTAGATGACATGGCATACACACGGTCATTTTGAAAATTGTAGACCTGCTCAATTGTGAACACCTTTTCGTCAGTGAACAAAATATTTCTGTACAGATTGTTGGCGTAACGCCGCAACAGTCTCTTTGATTTAAGGACCCGCTGCAACATTAATGTTTGGGTCAGAAAGTGACCAGTCCGCCTCTTATACGCCCGTAGATTTAGATCACTCTGAGCACACGAGACATGGAATTGCTGCTGATGTTCATCTCAGCAGCCATCACACTTTGTGTTCGAACAGGATTTCTTCGGATTCTTGCTGCGACTGCTTTCTGGACCTGGACTCCTTGCGCGGTCTCCAGTCTCGGTGTATCGCTGTATGGCGCGATACACGAATCTCTTGCTGATTTGTAGGGGTTTCAGGAGGTCGAAAATCTCAGCTGCTGTCTTCCCGACCTTGTGTAATGCAATTACTGCTACACGATTTTCGTAATCGCCCCACTCCATCAGAACTCAGTATAATATCAACGTATGTCATGAAGAGTCAAACACACACTACATGCATCTTGCGCTTTATACACAGATGGCAGCACTATACCACTCCGGATGCCTACAGGGCCACTCCAAACTTTGTGACAGTATTTATGATATAACTAGGTATATAAAATGTAATTATATAAGATTATTTATTTTGTGCAAAATGGAAATATGCTTATATTGTAAATTTTGTTTTGTAATTGCAGGTGAATTCAAATAATGTCAAAGGCAACAAAAAGAAAGCACGTGGTTAAAGAGGTTCTGGATGATTTCATCTTGCCATCCTCCAACCAGAAGATTGTGCGTGTAGTGAGTGGGCGGGGCAACAACTTGCATGAGGTGGAGAACTCAGATGGAGAGAAGTTCTTAGCTTCAATGCCAACGAAGTTTCGACGTAATGTTTGGATTAAGCGAGGAGACTTTGTAGTGGTGGAACCAATAGAGGAGGGTGATAAAGTGAAAGCTGAAATAGTTCATATTTTGTATAAACACCATATAAAATACATCAAAGAGGAAGGACAGTGGCCGAAAGAGTTTAGTGAAGAAAAGGATCAGAAGAATGATAATAAGGATGATGATATGTTTATTAATACGAATCGGTTGAATGCTCAGTTGAGTATAGACTCTTCGGAAGACGAAAGCAGCGAAGCATGTAGTGAGGATGATGATCATAGTTCAGAAGACGAGGAGAACACAAAATGAATGTTTTTTTTTTCTTTCATATTTTCTTTATTAAGTACTAACTTGTATAATACGTGACAAAATAAATTATTATATTCAAGTAGATAATTGTTTTACTAATGAAAATGTTTTTTATTAATTGACCTAAAGTAATGCCCCGGGAATTGTAAGACCATTGTTATATTCTTCGTATGATTTCGTCAACCAAACCCCTCCTTTTTTTTTTTTTTTTTCCTCATCATAGCAGCTAGATGGTAATAAGTTTCGACTTCACAAATACGAGAGTCAGTCTAAAAGTTAGGTGCATTGCTTAAGAAAATAAAACAGGATAGAAATTTTACAATAACGTTATTTGTATCGTAAAGTTCCATTCACAGTCTACTTTTCAATGTAATTACTTCCACATTAGTCGAGGCGTGGTACAAATTTTTTTCTATGCCTTCTGCAAAGAAATCCCGTCCAATACCCGATAACTATTCTTGAACTACAGCTTTCACCTTGTCATCCGAGCTGTACCGTCGCTTTGAAAGTTCGTCTCTCATGGGACCAAACACATGGAAGTCACACGGTGAAAGATCTGAGCTATAAGGAGGGTGATCCCACATTTCCTACCTAAACTCGCGCTCAGCATCATCAATATCTGTATATTCTTTCTCAAACATGTTGCACCACTTAGCGAAGGCTTGACATCACATTGCATTTTCACCATACACTTCATGCAACTGCCGATAAATTTCAATGCAGTTACATCTTTTTGCCCACAAAAAACGAATCACTGCACGCATTTCCAATTTAGACGCCACTTGCAGCTGTCGAGACATGTTTACCACTGATTATCAGAACATCTCCACTTGCCTCGTGAAAGCCGCTACGTGTCTGCAGTGTTGCCACATAGTTTCTTCAAAATAGCCTTTGACCGAAAATATTTACGAAGGAGTGCAACTAACTTTCTGACTGACCCACGTATTTTTTTACGTGTTATTCAACTTAGTCGGTTTCCTACACGAAACACTAAAATATTTATAAGTCAACATAATAGTGACCTATACGTGTTCCTGTGACGATGAAGATCAACAAACACATCTAGATTTGTGATATGTTACTCGAATATCCTTCCTCAGGAAAGTCTTACTGCTCTGATCAGGAAAAGAAGACGCATGGTTTAATGTATATCGAACATATTTTTGGTTATTGTATGGAAAATGGGTAATATAAATGTGAAACAGATACGATTAATTTTATATTGGCGTAAGTCCACTTCTAGGTATATAATAATAATAATGTAATAAACTTATTTGTGCATTATTTTTGCTGTGCCCAGCTCAGACAATTGAATCATTTCATTTTAAAGTCTGCTGCTTTTAAACAAATAGTGTAACTAATCGTTGTACGTTCTTGCAACGGATATATCAGCAACGAGGCAGACGAAGCAGCTGTCGGCCTTGGCCATCGACAGCAGCCATCACAGTCCTACCCGTGCTTACGTCACTTTGGTAGCTGGGACTCACGTGAGCAGCGGGGACAAAGAGGAAGCTGCATTCGTCGCGAACACTTTATGAGAAGAGAAGCAATTTCCACTCACTGCTGCAAACAATTCATATAAAAATGGAAATTTTTGCGTATCCATTTGTATTTTTGTAATCAGGAGACACCCACATTTTCTATTGTTATAAGTTGTCCATGTCATTTGAAGAGATGTAAGTATCGAGCTTAGCACCAAATATAATTACTGTTTTATGCGTATCATTGGCGTTATTCTGACCTGGAAATTGTCACCTCGTATTCTTCATTTTGGTGTGCATGGTGGAATATATTGATATAAACGAATTCTTACTATTTTATGTTCTTTTTCAGTTCAAATGATGCTGAAGCTTTATTCTATTCGCAAGTTTAAGGTTGTTGTTAGAATTTTTACCTATGTGTGGTTAGCGGTGAAAGGAGCTATTACTTTAGTGATAACTTGTTTCGTCGTTAACGCTCGGGCGAAATATTCGATCAATGACTACCTAATGTAATGCTTACTCTACTTGGATCATAATAATAATAATAATAATAATAATAATATATCCCTTCCATAGAATTTTGTACTGGTTGAAGTACTGCAATACATTGATTCTTACAATGAAGTTTTTGCTACTGAAGCGCTATACCCTATAATGTGGGTAGCCAACATCTTCTCAGTTTAGCTTAATTAAACATCCTGAGAAAGAGAATTCGAGTAACATGCCAGAAATATCAATGGGAAGTTAAAAATTCGTGGCCTTGGTTTGACAAGGTTCTAACTGTTCTAGCTGCACGTGACTATATTTTGAGAAAAACGCGCTTAAAGTTTTATTAGGCTATAGTTGTTTTATTTATAAACTCACCTCACAAATTTATAAATAATGGTTTTATTTATGATGTTTTTACACGATGATTTAACTGTCTACAAGGTTTACATTTAAATAATTGATGTTTGAAATGTGGCTTTACTTCTTCTGTTTTGGACAATCAGTAAAATGCAGTTAGAACCTTGTCTTACTGAAACGATCATTTTCAGAGGCACAAGGTTCTAACTGCACTTAGAACCTTGTCAAAACAAAATGACGTAAAAAAACAGGCATCACTTAAGACTATAAGGGTGTAACTGCAATTGAGTAGATTTAACTATTCATATTTTAATTAGATGAAATATGTGTCGAATACTAGTTACAAGTTTAACAATGCAGTATAATGCTTACTTTCTTCCAGGGGCAGGAATAGAAGGAACTTTTGAATGCTTTTTTTTTTTTTCTGAAAACCTCACACAACTCAAACTACTACTGAAACATGACACTTTAGCCTGTTATCTTGGAGTTTCTAGAAATTTGATGCTTGCTGCATTAAGAGGCTCGTAAGTGTCATGGCTTGATTTGAATAATACGGTAGTAAATTCTTGAGTAAACGTTAAGTTAGCTACTTGAGTGAATGGAATGGTTTTGTAATTTAGAAGTTTTCTTCTCGTCCCAGTCTTTCAAGTCACTCGTCTTCATGTAAATAACGGTATGGATTGTGACGGTGTACAGTCTTCAATATTCTTACGAGAGTAAAAGTCCGTTTTGTTCATTGCTTTTTCAATTGCTCTGTACGCGATCTCTTCCTGAACACAGGAATGTCCTGGAAGTGAGTATTTCATTGAAGTAGAATTGATGTTCGGATTTTCTCTCAAAAAAGTCCAAAACTGCATATGATATATGGGAATTACGGTTTTGTAGTACACAGGAATTGGACCAAGTAATCAGTTCCGTTCCGTGATCTCATTTTCTTCGAGCACTGCGTCCAATATTATCGTGAAAGCATTCGCAATGCCATTCCCTGCACGTCCTGTCATTGTTTCGTTCCAGATAGCAAAATACACTTTTTTTTTTGTTTGTTTGTTTGTTAGAGTAAAGTATGCGGTCAAATTGTAGACATTTAACTTTCTCTTATAAAATAAGCTATCGATATCTGCGTGGGAACATGTTACAACGTTTTGCACATCGAAGAGACAAGGACTGGAAGATCTTTCTTTTCTTTTTTACATTTTCTGTGTTCTCTCATTTAGGCCTTGCGCAAAATATCTCTCTCATAATTGTCTTTTGAGTCTCTTTCGCCATTGTATACGCCTCGCACACATCGCATTTGTCACTTTTTGGCAAATGAAAACCTAAGTTAAACTCCGTTCCAAATATTCGGTAGTACATTACTTTCTTTATTGGTGTTTTGTTTTCATTCTGGCACTTTTCAATGTAGAGATCATACAGTTTTGCAATGTTCAGATGATTTCCTAGATATAATCTACTGGTATCAGCTCGGCAGGAGTGGGATTCCATTGTTGGGAAAGATTTTGTGTGTTCCGTTGCAAAATATGCTTCCGACGACTATTACTTTTTTTCCCTCTCTGATCTCCAATAGGTGTGTTTGTATTCATAGTCTTGGTTTTGTATGTAGTATACACAGGTTTTTGGGATGTCGATGGTCGGCAAATAAAATGTTTTGCACACTTGAATTTTTTCTCCTTTAACATTGAAGAAGTAATGAAAAGAATACTTCCAACGAGATTTAGCTTTCTTTCTTCTTGGATTTTCAGTCTCGTCTCCATTTTCGCTTGATTCCTCTTCATTATCCTAAACACACACACACCGATATGTTTTAGTAAATCCTTGCAGAGTTTAGAGCCTTGCTACAAGCAATTTTATATTAAACTTTCATCAATCCAGTTTAACATCTATGATTCACCAATTTAGTTATTTTTATATAGCACGATTCAGAAAGTGGAACAAAATTGTGTGCTCAGAATTGGTGTCAAAAATATAAAAAATCGTGGAAGAAAAATATCATTATTTACTTCTCAAGGTAAAGTTAATAGAATAAATCTTACATTTTAATTATCTCTTTAATGTAAGGCAAGTAACATAGAAAGTACACACGTAAATAATAATAATAATAATAACAACAAAAAGGGAATACTTCTCCAACAGCTTCTCAAGCTGTGCTTAGAACCTTGTCAAACTGAATACTATATGTCCCGCCAAGTAAACTTTGTGGTGGACAAACACCCTGTGAGTGGGTTTCCTCGGGGTTCTCCTGTTTCCTCTCACTTTCTTCATTCCACCATTTCCTTCATTTCTCATAATCACCGTCTCCTTTAGCCTAACCGGCATAACCGTGGGACGTAAAACTCAAAAATTTCATTTCATTTTTATTTGAATACTATATTAGAGTCAGAAACAGTTAGCACTTTGTCAAATTAGTAGACCGTCTGGTTTTAAAGTTACAACAATAACAGTCATATATTTGAATAAAGTTCAATTTCTAGTGTTACGTACTGTATATAAATCAATTTTGACGAAAATGTCAATTAGAACATTGTCAAACTAAGGCCACAAATTGTTGATCATCACCACCACAGAGCACATGAAAGTCAACATTGTGTTACATTTTGAAATGTGTTCTATACATTGAGTGAATCGGCAGTAATGTTTTCGAAATGTTAGAGATTACTACACACACTAAAGCAGTACCAAAATAAAAGATTGCTCTTTAATTCAACTTTAAATGTTTCACTTCATTCACTTTTTTTTTTTTTTTTTTTTGGTGTGTGTGTGTGTGTGCGCGTGTAACCCATAGAAAAAATCGCACCGACTAAAATCACGTTACCTATATAATTAAGTCTCAGAGGTTTGTGTTTTTTGAATTAAGCTATTTGTAACTAAATCCCAATTCCTGTCTTCGGTTTGCAAGACTAGTCTTCAAGAAATCTTCCCTTTGAGCCTCTCGTACGGGAGTTTTCACCTGTCACCACGAGGAGGTGTGATTGGTATTTGACGAGTTAGGCTAAATTCTACATATGAAAATGACACGAAAAATACCAAGAAAGCATGGCAGAATCAAATGAGAATGCATATGGAATAACGTGAGAAAAATCCAAAATAAATAATGCTGAAATGAAAGACATACTTGGAGAGATTATGTTAACACCAAGATTCACAGAATGTTGCAATCTCGAACTTTTGATGATTATAATCATTATAATCATAATTATTAGTGGAAAAACCTTATATATTGCACATAATTTTACGGAGATTTTTATAATTCAATAAATACGACTCCTACCACAATAATTGTGTAACAAGTTCCCGAGTTAATACGACTCCGAAGATAAACGCAGACAGTGCGTTTGAAACGTCATTCATCTAAACGCGGATGGAAAGTCTTATTTATTAAACATAAAGACTTCTGTGGGCATTATTGAAGCATTGTTTGCATCCAGTATAAAATAAAGGAAAAGGGACTTTTTATTGCAAGCTGGCAACTTCAAAGGCTTGTAGACCCACAATGAGGCGTACTCGGATATGGAATTATAAAGAAAAGAAAATATTTGCATTTGGTATCATCTATTAGTAACCTAAGTTTGCCACAAACTCCCCTCAACATTCTATATATTAAAATATTACATTTATATGTTTGTCTATAGCAATTCACTGCCTTTGAAATTCTTTCTGTTTTTTACGTGTGTTCGTAAAGGGACTTGCACAGATATTCTCACGACTAAGACTAAAAGTCGCATACTCGTAATTCATCTTCCATCTCCAATAACTAAAATATTTCAATACCTAGCCTGTTAATCGAACTAAATTAAGGTATCAATCTATCAAATGAACTATCAGATATTCCATTACTTTTGTTGAATCACTAAATTAAATATTGTTGTATATTACCATTTTAGTTATGTAATAAACTTACCTTTTATAAATAATGTTGTCATTCCCCTAGATTAAACCACTTTTCCCATGAAAATCATGGTGTAATTTAAGTATATTTCTTTGTGACATCCGCTACAGAATTAGCGTGAGCAGATCTCTACATTATGGTGGAATAAAACGAGCTAAATAATAAAAAAAGAGACTGCACATCGTCACAATATAGTGAGAAGTGGGAAGGAGATTCACGCTCATATTAGAACTGTCCACTGTGTAAATAGCACAGGTTCAGCTAGTATGATTATGAAATTGTAAAATTAAACTTTTCCTTTTTTTTTTTTTTTTTTTTTTAATAAATTTATACAACACCAAGGATACAAAGCACGTGTAATGTGAGTGTGGGTAGGAATTCTTTGCGGTAGTAAAGGTTTCAATTAAGATGGCCTCTTACAATCAATGCCTGTTTTTCACCACTTAAGAGTAAGTCACCTCTTTGGAAAGAAAAAAAAGCAAAAAACTGTCTTTGCTCGCTACATTTTTCTCAAATTTGAGCTCTCATCTCTGATGTATGGTTCGATCCCAGGTACCCTCAAGTCCAGTTTGTGGTGAACAAACACCATGTGCATACAATTTATCGGGAGTTATCCCAATTCTTTCATTACACTACTATCAGCATCTCCCGTAGCCTCAGTGTGTAAACATCGAGAGTAAACTAAAAAAAAATGTAAATTTATAAATATGAAATAAGTCATGGACACGCACCCTCTTTTTTAGTTCATAAATAATAGTCTTATGTAATTGATTTTCAGCTTTTAGTGCCTTTGACAATAATATTGATCTCGTTTTCACTAATATTCAAATCCGTTTTAATACTCTAATTTAAGAATTTCATTCGACTTTACTTAAGAGTAATTCCACGTGTTTTCCTCTACCTTCCGCCCGGTATCGAGGTGAGAGATAGTCCTTGAATAGGGGTTCAAAATACACCAACACTGTAAGTTATTAAGAGAGTGGTCGCTGACAGAAGTTTCTCTATTTTTCACTGAGAAACCAAGAGTTTGTACGAAATGTCGAAATAGTACATATTTGATATGTCGATGTATATAAATATTAAAATTATAATATTAATTGTGTATTGGGGCTTTTTATTAAATATCGATCATTTCAATCTCTTATCTGCTGACAGGCATCATGCTGCTAAAGAATTGCTGCAAAACTTGGAATGACCATACTAATGAAAGCACTATAATTTTCATATTTATGTACATAAGTGCGTATTGTACAAGCATGAAAACCTTAACATATTATGTCTATATGTAATAACGCAAGTTGTTTGTTTCAAGTATTAGAAATAAAAAATATTGAATTTTTACAGAATTTCTAAGATTTCAATAAAATAACACGCAAGTCATAATCTCGCAGGTTTATTTATTAAAGTCAGTTAAGTTTGAATTCGTCAACAGCTTCCTACCTGTTACTACCAAAAATATACAGTAAGTACAGAACTCCATTTAAACTGTTTGGAAACTCACATTGACGAATGTAGATGATGTGCCCTATGAATCTCATTTTCAAGTGCGTGCTATCGGGAAAGATTCCATTCTGTGCTAAAATATTAGCATTATCATTTCAAGGGAAAACATTGCTAGCTCCAGCGATTTCTTTTACCGCACTCTACTTACTCATTCAATGCTAAAATAAATTAGTTCGTTTTTTTATTATTTTTATTAAGCAATGAAATGATTGGAGAGAAACTTCTGTTCCTGTTGTCAATTGGTCGATTTGTCTGTAGAGGTGAGGCCGCTTCGTTCAGTTTCAAGCACATTGAGAGAAATACTATTGTAAGAGCAGAAACAAAATGCCACTATTATATACGATTGTATGGGTTTGGCATAGCTTGGAAGTCGTACCACCGCAGATTGAGCTCTGTTATGATTAATATATATCAATATGAAAGGACGTGGGAGGTGGTACTGGAAAAGTCGTGGTCCCCTGAGCACAGCGGTGATTTCACAAATCGAGCCCGGGGCCTGATGTCTCCAGATATAGGGTCCCGAAAGTATAGGGTCGGGTCCCTTCTACTGTATTTACCAATGAAGCATGGAGTTTTTGGACGTGGGTTGTTGCATTGGAAAACGTCGTTTCCCCTGAACACACCGGTGATTTCATAAATCTGGCTTGGGGCCCGAAGCCCGAGAAATCGGGCCCCAAGGGATGTTCATGCCATATTCTCCATGCTTTTTGTTCATAAAAGTAAGTTTCCTTGTTATCCTCCCTGAATGTTATTCAACCGAACATTACAAGACAGTACTGTAATGATGCGTGTCAGTAAGGGATAACGCAATATATTTGATATCGAATAGAAGGGACCTGAACCCAAATATGTGGGGCCCGAATTCCTGGGTGTCAGGTCACGGGACCGATTTCTAACATCACCGCTGTACTCAAGGTACCCGTTCTTTTCAACGCCAGAACTGTCGTTCCAACTCCATGTCTAACACGGTTTCCTTACTGTAGAAAGATTTTCATGAAATATTCTCTCTCATGTTCTCATCCAAGAGTAACAAAGACATTACAAAACTGTGGGAATTAACAAGGTATTAGATTGGGATATTTTTTTTATCGTATATGCAGGTTGTCCAATATACAATGCAACCCGGGGTTTGGGATAGTAGAACTTTTGAACCTGAAACGATACACAAATGATGGTTATACCAAAATGAAGCCTTGTTTTAAACTAGGAAACAACGATTGAAGTACACTAGGAACCACAGTGTTTTGCCAAATGTAGCCGAAGGTGTAAATCAATTTTTTTGCAAAACATGTAAATTGACTCATACGTGTGGATGTTCTGTCGTTAATTTTCAGTTTGTTTAGTTGGAGTAGCTTGGAAACTATGGAGCAGAAAAAAGAATTTTTCATTTCCACCGATCACTAATCGGGTGAGGCCTCTGTAAAGAGGAACTAGGGAAAGCGTAGTTTTCATAAATTAACACTCTGAATTGGCAACATTGCTGATGTTTCAGTGCATCAAAAGGTGTGTTAAGGATCTGTCTACATTATGCAATTCCTGAAAACAATGAAAAAGAAACTTTGAAATTATCATGATAAAACTTTTACTTACATGTACCCGGCAACACTGCTACTACCACGCAATGAGTTATCAGCTCTACAGCAGATGCTGAAGTGTCCCCTGTTTTGATTCAAACACTGGTTCACACGCTTCACCATGTTGGCAGCAACCATACCAAGAGTAGAAGTGTTAATATTGTCAATGGCACTGCGAATGTTCGTTTCAAGGTTTTGTATAGTTCGAGGATTGTTCTTGTATGCCTTTTGCTTCAAGTAGCCCCATAGAAATGCATAGCAGTGTTGCCGGGTGCATGTAAGTAAAAGTTTTATCATGATAATTTCAAAGTTTCTTTTTCATTGTTTTCAGGAATTGCATGATGTAGACAGATCCTTAACGCACCTTTTGATGCACTGAAACATCAG
The DNA here is from genome assembly GCF_964235325.1 of Thermobia domestica. Taxonomy (NCBI): domain Eukaryota; kingdom Metazoa; phylum Arthropoda; class Insecta; order Zygentoma; family Lepismatidae; genus Thermobia; species Thermobia domestica. The sequence continues at coordinate 1,997,763 of NC_137463.1, forward strand.
CAATGTTGCCGATTCAGAGTGTTAATTTATGAAAACTACAGTTTCCCTAGTTCTTCCGTACAGAGGCCTCACCCGATTAGTTATCGATGGAAATGAAAAATTCTCTTTTCTGCTCCATAGTTTCCAAGCTACTCTAACTAAACAAACTGAAAATTAACGACATAACATCCAGAAGTATGAGTTATGAGTCAATTTACATGTTTTGCAAAAGAAGAAAAAAAAAAACACCTTTGGCTACATTTGGCAACACTCTGTGCTTCCTAGTGTACTTCAATGTTTGCTTTCTAGTTTAAAAATATATGCATGAACAAAGCTTCATTTTGGTATAACCATTATTTGTGTATCGCTTCAGGTTCAAAAGTTCTACTATCCCAAACTCTGGGTTGTATTGTATATTGGACACCCTGTATAAAGTACACGGGAAATAATGCACCCCAATCTTTTTTTTTTTTTTTTACTTATTATTTTTATTTTGTTTTTGTACTTGTTTTCAAAACTCGAGTAAAAGGTGGTCTCCATTACTGATACAATCATAGTTTTTTAAAAGTTCGAGTCGATAAGGAGGAAAGGGAGTAGAAAGATGGAGTTTCTAATTCGGTGTATTTAACAATAGTGCACGAATATTGACGGGGGCTCATTTTCAAACATTGTGGAATGTTTGGGGCATGCGAACTTAGTTACGCTACTAATTGTAATATTAAAAATAATATAATTTGAATTGTAGTTTTGCGTGTATTATGTGGAATAATTCATCCTAGGGAAATGTATGCAGGACACAGATCATATGGGTCTTTAGCTTCCGTGTTGGGATATTTCGACCTTTGCTCGACAAAATCTAGAGTAGATTAAATGATAGATTTACAAACAACAAAAAATTAATCTTTGATTCTTCTTGTCTTGATCCTCGCCGATTTACTGATTTACTAAATGAGGGTGTTCCAGAAGGTGCTTTGCAGGAGATAGCTGAAAATGTTTAGTTGAGTGTGAAAATTTGAAATCTGAATTGTTGAATTTTGTTAAAAATTAAAATTAAAAAAACTCCGGAAAACTGTCAGACTACAAAGCAAATAATAAAGATAAATTGTGATAAAGCAAATAATAAAGACTGTACTGACATAGAACCCGACGTAGATGCTGTAGAATATGACAGTTCTACTAAGTGTAGTGCCTCGGAGGGTGAAAGTGAACCCGAGGAATGCATTGTCTCTTTTTCAGAAGGCCAGTCTTATAAGATGTGCAACGAAATTCATCCGTGTAAGCAGTGTTACTTATGTTGCTACTAAGATATAACATGCATGTTTCCACCTTCCAAACACTGTTTACTGTATACAAATATTTTATAACTCTCAGTTACTCAAGTACCGTGTAAACGATCATTTAGTTATCTTAAATTAATTAAAACTCGTACACGTTCTTCTTTGTGAAATCATATTCTAGAATCATTTATGCTTATTGAAAGGGGTGTTCTCCAAAAAAATCTCTAATGATGAAATTATCTATGAAATTGGGAAATCATCTTCTGTCTTTAGAAAAATGCTGCTGTAAAAGTTGATGTAAAAAATAAACTTCATTACTCGCGTATTTTGTAAGAATTGCAAACACATCAAGAACATGACTGACAAATGCGTTATCACCTCTGTGTAGTCAAAAAGTATGCGAATTTTTACATCAAACATTCGTGCTGTTCGTTCCGTTTTTCTTCATTTTGGTATGTGATTCCTAACTGCTGTTCGTAGAAAAAATATTTTAGGCTGTAATGCTAATATATTGTAGTAATGTTCCAATTTAATTAGTGTTTAAGAAGTCAACAAGAAATTATTTATCATCAAACTCAGTGTCCTTTATCAGAAATGTTTTAAAACCGTTTCTCTAAACTTTCTGTTTTCAAAAGTTACTTCCTTATTTGTCACCTCCGTAATTGGATAGTTACTGAGTAAGCAAATCTACAAAGATAGATTATTATATAACGCAATAAAATTAAGTTTATTATAATTTATTCACTCATTTGCATGTACTATTCATGAAAATCAAATCCTTCATAATTTTGATGATGGAATCGTATCATATTCAGATCTCTTTCAATATAAACAGTCATTGCACATGCACGATTCATTGCAAAGATTTTCAGACTGTAGAAAATAAAGAATGTGAAATAATGCTTGGCTATATATATATATATACGTATACACAACTTTACATTTTGTGGGGGCGGAGGTTTAGCCATCCAAGTCTCCAGCTAAGGGTTCATTCCGAAAAGAGCAGCTCTGACTTAAGACCAACTCGGTATTCATTAAGGCCCTTAAACATCATTCTCCGGGTGGGCCGTTTTCCGCCTCTGCTTAGGCTTCTCCCTCCTGAGATCTAAGGAACCGCGTGTCCTTTGAAAAAGATTCGTGCTATTAAAGGCGAAATGAGTATACACCATGACAGTCGTTTGACGGACCTGTGCACAGGTAAGATGGAAAAGTAGGAGTCATGGTTACCACATGAGTTGACAGCAGCTAACAAGGATCAACGTCTGAAAGTATGAAATTCTCTGAGTGTACGGATTAACCGGAAAAGTTTCCTATCTGTATTGTCACTTCTGGTGAAAATGGATCTGTTATGACAACCAGCGGGGCAAATCTGTCTATATATATATTTGTTTTGTTTTAGCGATGTTCAAAATATTTATGAAGTTGAACAAGTTGTGGAGGATCAGCGGAGCAGAGTTGTCTTCAACATTGGGAGGCGGGAAGATTTAAGGCTTATTCCGGGGAAACATCAATTTTATATCACTTTCCTTTGTGGCAATCGGACACAAATCATCACATTTCTTTCCAAAAGACACATTTCAAATCGGATTATTGGGGGGACTGTCCCTCCAGTTCCAAGATTGGAGGCGACATGTCCCCTCATCCCGCGGGATTTTCGCCAGTGATGACAACCGTAAAATGACAGGACAGTCAATGTCCAGGATGGATTCCAAAACAATTCCTCCAACCGCACAAGGGTTTTTTGCTACTATTGAAATCTATAGCAGCAGCATGTTTTACTCATTCGAAATGAAAGCGTCACTACGTTGAACTGGATGAAATGCACTGCTAACCTGTCCACAAGCAACCAGAAATGAAGATCGACAAACACTGTGTTCTGTTCATCATTTAATGCGCGCTTATATTATGCACTTCGATCCACTCCCTCAAAGGATGTGGCAGGCTGTGTAAAACCTTTCTTCACCCACCGGTTACCACATCTTTCAGGTATTTCGATCTTTTCTTGTCAGAGAAGAGGTTTCCTAATGACTGGGCAGTGCAGTGTGCGGTTCACTACTTCGCATCTCACACTCCACTTTCCAATCATTAATTGAGACTACTGACTAACATGTTATTGAATTTTCAATCTTTTCGTCTTTGAAAGTGACACATATCAGTTTGACATTTTAGTTGTATCAACACTATTTTGATAAAGAATCTTCTATCACTGTTTTCGTTTGTTTCACTAATTTGATTTCGTTCGTTAAACTTTTTTTTTTTTTTTTTTTTTTTTTTTTTTTTTTTTGCGCCGACGTGATATCTAAACCTGAACGCTGAATCAGCACATTAACTTCCACCGCGAATGGAACCCGGGACCATGCGCCTTAGGCGCTTCGCTACAGAGAGGCACATCGAATTTTTCGTTTCGATTTGGTTAGGAATATTGTGAATTGGCGCAAACTTTAAAAACATGTTTATAGAAAACACCCGCACTGACATATAAGTTGATAATCCGTAACCCAAGAAATTTAATGAAATATTGTTAATATGTTTTCACGCTAGGAGAAAAAGGTTGTGTTACGCGTTTTCGATGTAATCTTTTAATATCAATATTTCACTCTTTCTTCTTTTTTGAAAAGTAAATTAAATGAAATGAAATTTTTGAATTTTACGTCCTACGGTTATGCCAGCTAGGCTAAAGGAGACGGTGGTGATGAGAAATGAATTGAATAGTGGAGTGAAGAAAGTGGGAGGAAACGGGAGAACCCGGAGGAAACTCACGCACATGGTGTTTGTCCGCCATGAAGTTCACTTAGCGGGAGCAGGGTTTGAACCCGTGACCCCATGCACTAGGATGCGTGAACGCTCTAGCACTGTGCCACCGCGGCCTTTTTTAGAAAAGTATAGTTTTGGTTTCTATGTATGCTACTTTCCAGGTACTTGTATTTCCCACATCTAAACTTATAGGATTTATTTATTTATTTAAAAAAATGATACGTCACTACGTAGCCAAATTTTTGGGTATGTTTGCACTCCTTGCTCTGTATGCTATCCTCCACCAAAAAAAAAAAAAAAAAAAAAAAAAAAAAAAAAGTTAAAAACATGTTAAAAGTTGGAAAGCTCAGCTACAATAAGTTGCCATCGCCTGGTTTGATAACGACAATCTTTTTTATTTCATTGATGACAGTAAGACTGTTACTTGTCTGTGTCTTACTCTCTTCCTCTGTTTAAGCTCGAAGTGGATGTGTGTTGTGAACGAAGTAGAATGGGAGGAAGTTTCAAGTATAGAAGAGATATTACTGAGGTTAAAAACTCTCTGCTTCTGAGGTAAAAACTTAAAAGAAGTTACTTTCTTATTATATAGTTTCAATTGTTATGTATGTGGAAATTTTAAAGGTATTCTACTATTCTAAAATAAATTGATAACAAGAACTTGAAGAAAATGATCCAAAAATGCATCAAAAGATTGCGATCTTGGCCAATAATTAGTTTTTGGATCAGGGGGGGGGGGCACAAAATTTTTGAACGACCCCTAAATTGAGTTTTCGTATTTTCTACGGAATAAGCACATCACACTGAGTTAATTGATAGTTAGGATTTGGCCACACTATATGTAGTTCTTTAGATAAAAGGCGTACAGGAAAATTTTTGATTGAAATATATTAGATCTTTTGATCCAAAAAAGTAAGAAAGAGAAGGGAATTGAATTTGATTCATTGTCAAAATGTTAGTCATCCATGGGAACTCTTTTGAAAGAGCTTCCTACTTTATACCGTATATTGAGCTTTTCTAGCCGTAGTGCGTCTCTTTGAGCCTCAAGAGAATGTTTTTTCTGTTTGTTTCTATTTGTATGTACAAAATCTTCATTACAGAAGCTAATATACGTTTGACAGACAATCTAAACACTAGATTTAAACTAATTGATTCATCGTTTTACTCCCTTTCGTCTCTTACCCAGCTCCTTCGCCAGAAGTATATGAATTTCCCTTTATTATTATTATTATTATTATTAAGTGTTCTACCTATTGATAGGTTCTGGGACTAATCAGAATTTTTCTTCTTTTCTTCTTCTTAATTTTCAGTTTGGGCCTGGAAATGTTTTTTCCACATTTCTCAATTTTCAGCTTTCTCTTTTAACTCCCAATATTTTCTTCTATTTTTTTAAGTCATCCATCAGTTGTGTTCTTCTTCTTCCTACTCCTCGCTTTCCTTCCATATTTCCTTCTATGGCGATATGAAGAAGACAATTTCTCCACAAGATGTGTCCAATTCAATTTGCATTTCTACAAAGGATGGGGGCTAAAAGCGTCCTTTTCTCTCGTATCCGTTTTAAAATGTCTTCGTTTGTTACTCTTTCTGTCCATTTTATCTTGTTCATCTTCCTCCAACACCACATTTCGAAGCTTTCTAAATATTTCGTCTCTAACTTCCGTAATGTCTAAGTCTCTGAACCATAAACTCCAATACTCCATAGCACTTGACCAACTTCTTCCTTAAGGCTGCTAGTTAAGAGTGATCTTTTCTTGTTGAATGCTTCTTTGGCTATGGCAGTTCTCGATCTGATCTCTCTGGTGCAGTACGTGTCTTTCGTCAAAATACTTCCCAGATATTTGAAATAGTCGACCTCTTCAAGTTCTCTTTGTTCTACTTTGACCAGTAACGACGTATTTCCGTGGGATATTCTCATGACTTTTGATATTTCGATGTTAATTTCCATTCCATATAATTTCTCTTTACTACTACAAAAATCGTTCGAAAGCATACATGTCAGAATGGATTCAATTAAGCTTAATTCTATGTTTTGCTTTTTAATTTTATTACTTTTTAATGTTTTTTAAAGAATATTTTCATGCAAGGAATCCTTTCTATTATTTCCACTTATTAATCACTCAACTTTAGTCAAAGGCGGAAGGAAAAATGTAGTAAATACCAAACATTGTTAACTACAGCATACGCAAGATTTGTTGAGTATAATTGAAGACTCGCTGAATGTCAACAACAAAAGTTATTGTAACAGTAGAGACAAAAGATAGTAAATTGTGTCAAAGCGTCAAATAAATAGAAAATACTAGTGCTTACAAATACAACCTAGCATATAACCAAGTATGAAAATCTAACTAAGGCATAAACGCTTTAAAAAATAAAATAAGTGAAACAATTCCAAGGTGGCACTTACATTGTTTTCTGTAGCGAGTCTTCAATTGTACATCTGATTGCTGTTTTCATGCCAGGTAAATAAATAAATGAAAGACTGTTCCAGATTTATGTTTTTTTTTATTTATAGTAAGAAACATACAACATGACTCCCAAAAATTCTGTTAGAATATCATGATACTAGTTTGCTGCAAAGAAAAAGTGTAAGCTAATAAGGGAGATGAGGAAACTAACAGGCCATGTATGGTTCTCAAAGCACACTTCATATCTAAACACAGGGTTCAACGAAAGAAAGAAAGAAAAAAAAAAGAAAATAAAAGAAAAAATAATGTGGTACAACCAAACATAAAGAAAAAGAATTAATGCATGTAATTTTTTTAATAATTCATTTTAAAACTTCAAATTTAGCTCTGCAACATTGGGAAGATCTAGCACCACATATAATATACACTTTATAAAACTGCATGGCTTTTTTTTTTTATAAACCGTCTTTGATGTACAGGGTTTGTTCTTTTCAATAGAAAATCTAGCAAGCATACAAGTACATAACACTGTCGTCTGAACCATCTATTGGAGAAACTTTGCGCAAGTAATGACTAAGAACGTATGTATCAATTCGTTTTGTACTATCTGTACGTTGAACAATACTTCTTGTATATCATAGAGAGAACTATTAGAGTTAATATGGAAAACAAGTTTTATATATTCCTCTGCTGTACATACTGTGCTGTGAGGAGTATAAAAATAGTTTAATTATTATTTTTATATATATATATATATATCTTCTCTCCATAGAATATATATGTATGTATTTATATATATATATGTATGAGTATCTTTATTTTATATACATAGTTCTATTGAAACGAACTCTATAGGCAACAAAAATCTCGAGAGAATAAATAACACGGTGGAATAAAATTATCTATACATCATCACAGAAAATGGGGCATTTCACGAAGAAATATAATTTTTTATTCTTATTAAAGCAAACTTGAAATTTTATTATTCATTACTGTATGATAATACTATATCTTGTGTTCTTAAGAATGTTAATAAACTGTTTAAGGTATACGTAATAATAACAGGTACATATTATTATTCTTTTGTTATTATTATTATTATTATTATTATTATTATTATTATTATCAATTGAAGATAATAAAATATATATGCGTAGAATATTCAAGCTGAAAAACTTCTACATCACGATATTCTACTCCTTACAGAATTCAGGCGTTATGTCTATTTCATAGCCAGTACTTTTCTTTGAGTTTTTGCACTGAAACTCTTCTTCTAAATTTCCGGATATAACCAATTTTAAATATGCATTCAAAAGAAAATATCTTTCTCTCTGTTTTGATGATTTTAACTAGCAAAAATGAATATGAACATTACAGCGATCTACTTAAATTGACAGAAATATAATGTAAAGATAACGAATATGTTTTTTTATTTAAATATGTCAATGTTTCTAATTTGTTGGACAAAAGTTTTTATCTAGACGTGTTAGTCTATGTATTCATTTCTGAGAAATACTTAAATTACTGAGAAATTAATTTATGTGGAACAGGATAGAATAAGTTGGAAAGTTTGTAACAGTAAATATAAATATATGTGATACTTTCCAAAATTTTATTAATGGAAACTTTATTTTTTCGTGTTATTAGTATTAGAAATTCAGAAACTATATGGAAAAATTAACAGCTTATAAAAAAAATATTAGTTTGAAGACATATTGGCAGTATTGTACCGAAGATTTTTAAATGTTATTTTTTCTATTTGTTTTCCTTTAAAATATCTTTTTCGATTTGCTTCTTGCGATTGGTAAGTGAAAATTAAATGATATGTTACATATGCACATTCTATTTTATATATATATATATATATATATATATATACTGAAACGTATACATCTGTACACTACAAGTAACAGGGATTGGAAGAAAAAAATTTACATCCGTAACATATCAAGTTTTGATAACATACGATAAATTATGTGTATTTTAAATTTAACAAGTACTTTTAACACATATATACAACAAACAATCGTCTCATTAAATGCTTTCACCAACATATTAATATAGAAGTAATAAGAAATAAATTATCTTTCTGTGTCTATGCTTGTAATGTACAGCAGAGCGACGCAAGTTTTCCCAAGAGATGGCTCCATGAACGAAACACTTGACCGTTAGCAGTCTTTGTTCTCTAGAAAGCCTTCTTCAGTATTGATGTTGCAACACTCACACAGTCTAAATGTTTTTTTTTTTTTTTTTAATTATTTTATTTTATTGGTGTTCCTCTACCGACAACACACAAACTAAACAACTCCCGTTTCACTGAACCTTTTTCTTATGCCATGCCTCTTCGTTCTCAAGTTCACAAGAAAAACCAGTCATTTATTTCTTTTTTTTTTTAACAACATGAAATTTCTCTCTAAATGTCAACCCATTTCATATATATATTATATAACATAACATTTATATCATATATATAACATTCTTCTTTAGAATATAGGAAGCAATTACTTGCTCGGTTCTGAAACCATAATTAAATAAAGCTTTTGTGTACTTTGTATATATATTTTTATATATACGTGTGTGTGTGTGTGTGTTTCTTCAGTTGTTTTCTTATATAATTATTTTTCAGTTGATCTTTTGCTTACTTTTTGACTAATTATTATTAAGCCTTCTTGATTTTACTTTAAAACTTAAAGCGGATTCTTCCCACTTAAACATGGGAATAATCAAGCCATTGTAATGTAAATGTATTTACAAGATTATCAGGTCTTTAATAATACCTGGGATAAGAAAAAACTCATATCCTCAATCATATTTGTATATATACATATAACATAAACACTTATTTTTTTCTATATGTATATATATAAATATTGGTGATTGTTAGAATATAGTTAAGATCACATCTTCCTTTTAATAAAAAAATCATAAAATTGAGACTAGTCATTTAGTACTTATACGAGCAGGTATTGCTGTAGCCATCTATAGTTTCATTCTTGCAGATGATTGAGCAATATGTGATTTATTCACGGGAAAAATGTCAGTTTTTAAATATTTATTTTGTTTTAGGGGCTGTATGGGAAGTCCATCGCATATTTGTGATATATACAATATTCCATTATGTCATTTCAAACAAAAAAAAAAAAAATTCTCTAAAAAAATGTTAACTCTAATGCAAAGTAATGTTTCCTTATGCTATATACATATACACATATAGAAATTTATGTATTAAATATATGTATATATGTTCATGATTTCGTTAAATACATTTTTCTTAAACGAACTTTGTTAAAAAAAAAGTTTCGCTACATGTATATGGACATATTTTCCCATACAACCTCTTGACAGTCACACCAAAATACACACATTCTTATATACAGTGCCAAAGTATCTACGTAATTTCGTCTACCGTTTATCTTTCAGACCTTTCTCAATTTGTTACAACAAAGTATATATATATATTTTCTGTCATTTAGAGTTTTATCCTTTTATTACTGAGTTAGCAGCTAGTATTCATCATCATGAAAAAATTGATCTAACTTAAACTGATCTGTTCAAACAACAGTCAGTGGCAACTACTATGTAATTAACGCTTCTTTGTTAATTTTAATATATACTTTTTTTTTTTGGTTGAATAAATAACAGTGCTGCGAAAAAATTTCACTTTTAAAGTACAAATCTTATATGAAATACTTTTATCACACAAACACTTGTTTCTCATATGAAAATAACACTTGATTTTTTTTGTCTATATCTCTAAATGTATTTGTATGAGCCATTAAGAAATAACAATTCTAGTTAGGAAAAAATTTCAGTCATAAAAAAATAGACACAAAAAAGTTGAAAACAAAAAGAACATCGAAATTACAGTTGTTTTTTTTTTTTTCTTTCTTTTTACACAGCACTGTTTCATAACATTTGTAACACTCTTCCTCTAGATAACGAATAGTGAAAATTAGTATTTAGTTACGGTTATACTCGTCTTTTTTCTTACATAAGAAAAGAAAATTTATATTTTAATGAATTATAAAACTACAATTGTCAGCAATCACATTCTAAAGTATTAAATATATATATATATATATATTTATGTGACAAAAAAATAAATAAATAATTGAGTAAAATTAAGAACTGTGGAAGTGAAGTTGGTTAGAAAGGTAGAATGCAGGAATTCAACTTTAATGTCTAAAGACTGTTTTCTCTGAAGACAATAAGGGAAGGGTGCAGCATTCTCTGCTTCAATTAAAGTATAATGTAACCAAAACAATTTCTAGATGTGTTTTAAATCCTTTTTAAATCCTAAAGCAATAGAAAGAAAATGAATCTGTTTGTAACTCTTATACTTGTGGATGAGATACTTTGCGTAAGAAAAGGACACTTGTATTAACATACATGGGAGTTCAATATAATCGCGAGCATATATTAACTACAAAAGCTTTTGTTGCGCCAAAACCTGTGTATAATTAGGAAAAGAGGGTGGGGGGACAAGGTAAGTGGAGGGATAAAAACAAGGTCTGTTTATTATTATTTTTTTTTACAAAAAAAAAGTTTCTTTTAAAAAAAACCTACGGTGCACATCTATGTGATGTTCGGTGAAGCAGGATGTAGGGATTGAAGGACAAAAGGGCGTAAGCATGGTATTTTCTACAGGGCAGACAAGTTGCTGGAGAGTTGCTTGTTTGCTTGTATAAATTGTGTAAATACAACCACGTTTTCCCGAACTTCTCTGTTTTTTTTTTTAATATTTTTTTTTTGTCAATATACACACACGCACCCATACGCACACACGCTCTACCCATAACAATTTTGTTTTCACCAGATCTATACAAGAATCAAAGAAAAAAGAAAGTATTTACTATATATATATATATTTATATATATATGTATATATTTCTTATATAAAGAGAGTTATTTAATTATGTACACAGTGTATTTAACGGAGTAGCCTTTTAAATGATTAGGTATGTATATAGATATATTTATATATACTTTTTCTTTCTCGACGGCAACTATGCTTTATGTTATTGGGTTTTGGGGAAGAATATATATGTATTTGAGTTGTTTTGAACAATAACTGTTACTTCGTGTCTTCGCCAACAGAACATCTTGTGATTCGACCTGCAACATATCATTCATCGTTATAACACATTCACACATATGGAAAAAGTCATCAGTCATACAAATATACAATTACTAGTGTACATTTACACAGTCATATGTTCACTGAAATAATTACACGCACTAACTTCACCAAAGAATTTAAGGAAAATTTTGCGTTGCCTTTCCATCCATTTGTTCTTTTAGATATATATTTGTATGTTTATAGATATATATATATATATATGTATATAATTTCATTTTTGTTGAAACACATTTGTGTAAGCACTTCATGTTTTCTTTTTAAACTGAAGGACGTTCTGTTGGCCACCATCCCAAGCGTTCTGTTCGCTCAAAGATTTTTTAAATTCTTTTCTTTATTCTAAAAGTAGAAACACACCACAACAACTAACCAATATGGTGGCAATGTAGATATTCGGTTCACTTTTTTCTTCTTTTTTTTTTTTAAATGAACTTAGTTTCTTTTTAATTTGAAATGAGGGCGATGGACGCATAAGTTTATGAAATGAGCAGAAAATTGTGTCACATCTTTCTTTTTTAAAACTTGTTTTTCATGTTTCCTTCACACCTACGTACCTAAGAGTATTGTAGCATTTTGAGAATGTTCTTCCTTACCCCAAAAATGGTAAGAATAGAAATAAAATATATATATATATATATTTATAATTATATAGTGGTCACACATCTTTAGCACCGTCATGTATGTGGAAAAAAATTGTTAGAATTCTTCATCGAGGCATTTTTTTTTTCTTTTTTTAATTTTTGGAGTAAGTTTTCCCAGCATAAGAAGAAGTTTTCCTACTTGAGGAAGGTTCCATTGGGTTCTAATTTTCCAGCAGCTTTAATAAAAGAAGAGCAAGTGGAAGCAAAGAATGAGCTTTTGAGGAATTCAACTGCATAATTGATTGCAATATGTTTACTCATGTGCTTGTTAAAGTCTCAATTGTGACAGTAGAAATGTCTCTGATATTCCAAAAGAGTGTACGAGTATTTGTGTGACAGTGAGTGGAGAGAGAAAAGCATTTTCTGTGCAGAAACCAAGAGGAAAGGAAAGTAAGGCATTGGCATCTGATGAGATGATGGATTCGTTATGTTTCCCGAATAACGTATTGAGTACCCAGAGAGAAAATGGTTGCTCTGAATATTTTGTGCGTATTACCAGCAATTCAAGTTATTTTCTCTCTTTCTATTGTCGTTCTACTTCACTAACGAAAACTTTTATTTTAATATATTACGGCAGTGCTCTCCGATATTTTAATTTATAAGATTATTGAGGAAGAACTTAAATATCATGTTGAAACTATATTTGAAAAAAATATGCCTAGGACGCCCGTTGCTCGTGTCCATTAGTCAAACCAATTCAACCGTTCCGAAGCTGTTTTTGAATACTTCAATTTGATTTGGCATAATAAGTTTCTGCTATATAATGAGGTATATAATAAACCATGTAATAATTCTGTACGGTTGAGCAGCAAAATGAAGGGGACCAGCATTAGTAGGGTCTTGAAAACAGTCGCTTTTTCCAGTAGTAGTCTTTTAAAGAGTTGATCCTGTCTTAGAGTCATTATTATCTTTTTATTTCATTTTGTGGAGTGGAAATATTGGAATTTGTATTAACGCAAACTTAAAATGTAATTATTGATTCAAATGAAACTAAGGAAAGAAAAAATTTATTTAAATATTCTATCCTTATACTAGTAGAAATTGTATCCTGGTTTACAATTGAATCCTAATCTACTCGCACCAAAGATAAGTCAGAATGCTAATTGCCTAGGTGTTTAAAAATCACTAAATTAAAGGAAGACTTGTGCTTCTATTGTTACGTAGGCGCAGTTTGTGATAATTTCTCGTAACTTGTGAATAAATTAAATTGTTAGAATTTGAAACTTCGGAATTAACAGAAAATACTTCTCCAGGTCTCAGTAGAAAGCCATGACGCTGCATTAATTATTTTTGTACTGCCTCTTGAGTGAGCTATTTCCCACGTTATCTTTTAATCCTAGGCGATATATAAAATTTCATCGTTACGATAGTGATTGCATTTGTTTCTAACATTAATCTTTTAACAGAAGATGAAAAGATCATTTGCCACAATATAATAAAGTTATGTTTTCCACAAAATTTGTCAGACGAATTGTTTTAGCTATTTCTTTTCTTTTTTTAATTTATAAATTCGTATTGTAAGTGCAACAACTTTTAAATATAAGTTTCATTTTGTCCTTGTAATCAAATAATTCATCTTTGCACTGATGTTATTATAGCCTACTGCATTCTACTTTATTATGTTTATTGTCTCAATATCCATCAAGTGTTTCCATCTTTTATTATTATTATTTTTTTCATTTAGTGATTGCCATACCTAAACGGAATTGTTTACCTTTTACTGTATTGTTCCAGTGATAAATATGATAGTTTCGCTGACTGCTGAAAACTATAGTATTACTTACTGACAAATAAATACGCATGTTACGTTGATTAAAAACTAGACACGGTTTCATGGACCGTATATTGAAGAAAGAAAACTAGTCATTTAGTTCTTAAGTTTATGAACCGAGTAAAAATTATAGAGAGACCAATCGTAAAGTAAATAAATATATATATATATATATAAAACTTTTTCAAGTAGCTTTATTCAAAATATGCTAACCATTACGAAGGCTAGAGAGTAATTAATTAAAAAAAATATATTGTCTAAAATTCCTGTTTCTACTTTCTCCTACATTTTAAAATTAAAATAGCTGTCTGACCGAAATAGAAAAGTATTTGAAGAAAGATTTTGATCGATAAATACAAAACGCCACAAGTTCTGAGAGATTTTTACGCCCAAGTGTAACTCTAATAGGAAGAGAGAAACAAATCAATACCACAGAAACAATGTAGCGTCACTAAAATAGAATTGGAGCCACGGTGGCTCAGTGGTAGAGCGTTCACATGAGGTCCCTATTTCGATCCCAGCACGCGCCAAGTGAACCTTATCGTGGACAGATACCGTGTGCGTGGGTTTCCTAGGCGTTCTCCCGTTTCCTCCCACTTTCTTCATTCCACATTTCATTCATTTCTCATCATCACTGTCTCCTTTAGCCTAGCCGGCATAATCGTAATCGTGGGACGTAAAACTCAAAGATTTTGAAGTAAAATTAAAAGAAGGAAGAGCAAACTTAGTTAGTACATCATTTAAAAATGTCAAAGTTTGCAATAAAACGAAAGGCATTAACTGTAATTAAAGTTAAAATGAAGAAAAAACAAATGTCAAAGTAGCAATGAAATTATTTATAAACCTATCTGCTATCTGAGGAAAAAAAAAAAAAAAACATACGAAGTGCGAATTGACATGATTTATGGAGGAATGTTTTGAATATATTAAAATATTAATATTTTCGTATTCATGTGTAATGTAGAAAGGTCAAACTGTAGATCGAACGAGGCAATTGCAATGCTTTTTATCCACTGCTTACTTTGATTTAATCTAGAAAAAGGAAGAACTATATCAATTTGACTATAGTATTAAGTAATACTTTATTTATTTATTTATTGTTTTAGAATAATCAATTAATTTATTACTAAAACCTTAATAGTGGTTTTACTATCTTTTTGTGAAACTCCTCAACTGATTTATTCGTAGAAGTCTAAGAGAACTAATAGAGTTAAGTATTCCTTTCGTTATGTCGAGTCTTCCGTTAGGAGTACCAACTGCACTGAACAGCATTTGTTTATGTTGAGCATTTTTTCGTGAATAAATGATTTTGTTGTGCGTTTTAATCAACGACAACGATCACTTTTCATCTTCTGTTGCCTTTCCTTTCTCTCTGTTTTCCAAGTTTATCAACCTTGTGTAATAAGAACCGATTTTCTTAAGAAGATGGGACCCCACCCAACAAAGCGTCAAACACCAATGAAAGTGGTAATGATAAGAACGGTGATGAAAGTGATGTGCAGTGTGTAATAGATGCACTGAACCTGAAAGGAAAAAGCTGCGCGTGTGACTCTTAGTATTGAAAGAAGGAGGCTTCTATTTGTCTTCCTCAAGTAGCACGAGATCGTCAGCCACCACGTCACTGATGTGTAAGTAGATGATCCAGTACATGAGGTTGAAGCAAACGAAGCACACAGGAAACACAATGCGTGAATACTTGTCAATGTCGCTGGGCGTGATACCGTACAACTTGTTTATGTCCTTTCCTGGATGAATGATATGCGGCCCCGCCTCCTCGTCCGCCCGGCCATTAATCGTATTCTCCAGAGTCCCTCCTTTGGAATGGGCTTTGGGATCGTGAACCTTGAACCGTACCTCCTGAAACAAAGGAAACACTTATAAGGTACACAAGAACACTTTGTAGGAGTCCACAGCTTCCGCTCTCATCTCCACAAGCACACTCTTCATTGTAACATAAATATAATTACGGCTACAAATCAGTGGCAGCTCTGAGGGAAATGACATCGGTAGAAATTTACATTTGATCGCTGCAATGTAAGGAAATTAGTATACATTATATACAACAACAAATGGTTCATATTTTAAAATTTCTTTCCTTAGTTTATAGTGGTGAAATGTTTTCCGATGTGATTTCCCACTAAAGTCACCTCTGCTACAAATACAACTAATAAATATAAAGCAATAACTAATATATTAATAACTAACATATTAATAACTAATATATTAGTAACATATAAACAGTGATGTAACTAAGGGAGGGCGAACGGGGCTTTTGCCCCGGGCGCCGGATTGGGGGGGGCGCAAAACTGCACAAATATTTATTTTCTCCATAAGGCAAGGAAAGGAATTTTAGCAAACTTAAGATCATAAAAAATTACCTCAGAAACCTAACAGGACAACAACGACTCACCAACCTTAGGATCATATCCATAGAGTATAAGTTAAGTTTGGTATTTATCTTGTACTAAAAATTAAATTATGTACTGCAATTTTGAAATAAAGCTATATCACTTGAAGAAAAAATGAAATAGGAGAATTGCTGTGTGATGCCAATATCAGGTATAGTCTGAGAATGTTTTGGTTTGGTTGGTCAAGAGGGGCGCTAAGACAAGTTTTTGGCCCGGGCGACAATTAGCCTAGCTGCGTCTCTGCATATAAAGGAGAACTGTACAGTTTATTTGTAATGCATACCAATAATGTGTCTGATCCTAGTTTTTTGCCTTTCGGGCGTCAACTTTCAAAATTTTGGGTGGGGCTTTTGCTTCCTAAAACCGTTTTTCCGCAGAAAATAAAAGACACGTATTCGTTTATTTTATGTGTAGTATCTACCTACCAAATTTTATAAAAACCGGAGTGTTACACTTGGGAAGTGTTACTTGTTAGTTGAGTGAGTTCAAACGGAGCAGAATGATCGTCAGCGGGATCCAAAATGTTGGCTCAACGCTGGAGCTTTGTTACGGGTGTTGCCATGTCTGGATTGACTGTTCGACATAGTTTGCTGAAGGCTGGACTGGTGGTTCGCATACCGTTGCGACGGCTTATTTTGACCAGAAACCATAAACGCATCAGACTGATATGGGCACGCGAACACAGTCATTAGCGTGCTGAATGGTAAAATATGGTGTTTTCTGAATGAGTCTCGTTTCAACTTGTCCTAGAGTGATGGCCGCATACGCGGACGACGCTACCGCCATGAGCGCAATCTGCCAGCTTGCATTGTTGAGCGTCATAGCGGAGAAACGTCTAGTGTAATAGTGTGGGGTGCCATTGTTACAACATGTGATTGCAACTCATCCTTATCCATGACAATTTGAACAGAAACTGGTTTAAAGTCTGGGCTGATGCCCTACATACAGGCAACTCCAGACGCCATATTTCAGCAGGACAATGTCAAGCCACATGTAGCGAGGAATGTGTAAGATGTCTTCGCAGAACGCTAGGTATCACTACTTCCCTGGCCTGCCCGGTCGCCTGATGTGTCGTCCATCGAGCATGTCTGGGAAGTGGTTGGGCGCGAACTTCACTTCGTCACGGTCCGCCACCGGCAAATGTGGATGCCTTGTGGACTCATATACAAACCGCGTGGCAGAATACCCCCCCCCTCCCCAGGAAGATATCCAGCACATTCTTGATTCCATGCCAAGACGTATAGAGGCGCTGATCTCAGGACATGGTGGATTCACACGATAATGATTTTTTTAAAGTCATAGTTGATGTACAGTTCTGTAATTCTAATTACATGTATCTTGGCATGTACCTAATCTCTGGAATAAATTTCATTGTTCTAGCGTAGGTCTTTCTGGGTGTTGCAATTTTCATAAACATTCCTGTATTTTATAAATGAATCCAATGTGAACAATTTCTTGTACAGGAAAAATTTAAGTATTCTTGTATAAATGCTTAATATCAAGCCGTGATTGAATTGGAAGGAGAGAGAGAAAAGAAAGAAGAAATTGAACATTAGAGGGACAAGTGTCACTGAGTGTTACAGTAAGTCGTGTTGAACGTTAGCATTCAACATTTATTTCTGGCAAACACATACACACAATGTTTTATGGAACATTTTTGCCTTACGTTTTTATTTATAACATTGGGTGATTGAAGAAAGGAATCTAGAAGTGGATATGGAAGACCAATAAGTGATCAGAAATTAAATAAAACATTATGACAAATTACACATAAAGAATTATATTGTAAGTACTTTCGTAACTTCTTCATCAGAAGGCAGTGGGAAGAAAAATCTTAAAGGGAAGAGCGGTAAAGAAGGAAC
This sequence comes from Thermobia domestica, assembly GCF_964235325.1. NCBI lineage: Eukaryota > Metazoa > Arthropoda > Insecta > Zygentoma > Lepismatidae > Thermobia > Thermobia domestica. The sequence continues at coordinate 2,015,994 of NC_137463.1, forward strand.
GTAATCTCACCTTTCCCTCTAATATTAATTTTCTCTCTTTCCCTCCCTTTTACTAAGTCAGTTGACGGGTTGAGAAAGTATTTAAAAAAAACAACTTAAATTTTAAGTGTAGAAGAGAAGTCCACATTGGATGGAAATAGAATTAAACTTTGTTTTGACTCTTGTAATAACAGTGTTGCTTTGTGTTAGAGCAGTATCGCTGGAATTGAATGTACGTAAGTAAAATTACTTCCGACCTTTAACAATGAACATATAACCGCTGCCAGGTTATAGAAGGATTTTTTGTGGACACTCTGTATATTTCGTCAAGACAGTGATCATTATTTTTCAATTTATACTTTATTCTGCAACGCACATAAGTTCTTTCTTTGGTGGGAATTGCTTCTTTCCCACACAATTGGACAAAGAAGTCTTTCATCATTTTTTCATATATATATTTAAAACGTTGCTTTTAGTGAGAACATTTCAGCTAGTGACTAACCATTTCAGTGTTTCTCCCTGACTCATTATATGCACAGTATATATTCTGCAGTTATTTGGAACTGAATTAAGTGCTTTCTTTAATCGCTTATGGAAACATTATAATAGATTAGAGAAATATGGGCTGACCAGATGTCCCAGTAGCCGAAGTGGCGCCGACTGCGTTGTATTCCAGCCCGTTATCTGTACTTTCTCACGCCAAAGTTATCGCAGTGTCTAGTGCATTATGGGCAGTTGACTAAAATTAACATAAATTGTTTTCCGTATTCTGTTTGTATGTGCATACAGGTGAGTAACTGAGTAATTTTTGAAATGAACTGCCAACACTTTTCTGTTGACCATTGCAATCCGTAGCTTGAGCTTGAATGCTCAGGGAGTTTGACTCCAGGTCTGGAAGATGCAACCACGCATCTCGCGTTGAACTTCAAACATAAGTTGTGTTAAGGGGCACAAGCTATTTAGCCGGTGAAGGACGATTTCTTACGGCTAGCCCCAATCAGTGAAATCCCAGGTCCTCAGACCTTGTGCGTTTAAAATGTTATATACGCGCCCTCCAATATCTGTATTCCATTATAGAGATCTTCTTTTGTGTGTTTACTGAAGATTCACCTTTACGCTGCAGGACTGTTCAGCGTAACAACTGGATTCATCGTGGGACGATCCAGACAACTTTTCCCCAGTGCTAATCCCCCAAGTGTGTTAATGGTGTGAGCAAAGTATTTATAGTGATACCTGAATTATAATCATTTATATAGAAAGGGCTATATTTCCCGAATAGGGCAAAACGTAATTTCCGCGGCAAAATTTATTAGTGTCCAGTGTTGTATTCATTTCTCTTCGTTATTTTTTTTTTCAAAATAGTGTTCTAATAAATAAGTATAGTGTCAATTAATCCAGTGTGTTTTCGTTGTTTGTATGAGTGATGTTTGTGTGCGTTATGGTCTGGATGACCGTCTGATCGTCCGTGAGGTTTTCGAGACGAGACACCCGAACCTCTCGGCGCCTAATGCTCATCTCATTATTGAGACCGACGAGCTTTTTGGGAAACAGTTTGTAACCTTTCTTGGAGAGGTCTTCGTCGTCCTGTCCAGGTAAGTTAAAGTATCAGGAGTATACTTATTGGTAATACCACGAGCCGAGGACAGCGAACAGAACTACAGGCGGTTATAAATAAATAGCTGCCCGAACATGGACCACGAACTCCAACTGTCGATTACAAATAATTGGAAGCCCGAACAGTGACATGAACACTCAATCGATTACAAATAAATGACGCCCGAACTACCGACCCGAATCGAGACCGTTGGTGCTCGAATATAGATATAAGATTAATATTTTAATATATCATTTTTCTTTCAGCTTAGTACCAGTAATCTGGAAAAAAAATCTTTTTCAGGTGATTTTAATCATATATTCTTGTGATAGTTCATTTTATTCTAATTGTATGTTTTAAGCTTTATTCTTGTTCAAGATGGCACACCAGAGACTTAATGCGATGGCTAGGGTGATTTCACTTCTTGAAGAATTATTGAAACAAAATAAAGAAAGCCGTGCTGAGTTTAAAGAGAGTGTCGATAGATATATAAAGCAAAGTAAAGAGTCCCGTGCTGAGAATAAAGAAAACTTAGATAGATTAGGAAAAGAGCTAAAGAGTGATTTAGGTCAAAAGATAGACGCTTTACGGGACGTGTTTCGTGAAAATAGTCAGCAAACGGAAACTGCTGAAAACAAAATACCGGAATGTGAACCCCAAGTACAGTCAGATGTTCCTACTGAATACGAAACACCGGAAATTGAACCTCAGTTAGTGACTGATATTCCTAGCGTAAACAAAACATTGGAATTGGAACCTGAGCTAGAGACTAACATTGTTAATGAAAAGGAAACGCAGGAATCTGAACTCCAACCAGAGACAGGCAGTCTAAACCAACCTCGTAACAAATCTGGCAACGATTTTATCTATTCAGGACCTAGTGACGCCGCTTGTAATAGAAGTAGTGAAATCCACGAACATATAATTGTAGACGACAGAGGTCGTAAGGGCATAAAAACAGCTGTCACAAACCACAGAGAGAAAAAGCGTAAACGAAGTTACAGTTATTGTAATAAGCAAAGATACCAAGTTCAGATCGTAAACAATACGAAATTTAAAGGGAATCAGAACCGAGAGCGCATACGAAAGAATAACAGATACAAAAGAAGTCGTAAATCACAGCCACGTAACCTGAGTTATCACAAACGAGATTGGAAACGCAACTTGAGTGAGAACATTAAGAGTATTTTTGTACATAGAGGTAAACATCGTAGAAATAAACGAACAGACTGCAGTTACCAAGGCAGAAACAGCAATCATAGAAAAAAAAAAAGTAACCAAGACTTTGTGTGTTGATACAAATTTTTCTTTCAGAAAAGCGACGCATTTCTAAGCGATAAACATGTATTCATTTTCTTCCTTTTTGCTTTTAGTTTTTGATAGAACACCTGGACACGAAAAGAAGAGCAACGCATTTCTTTTAAAACTCCTTTTTGCTTCTAGCTTTTAACTGTTCGGCAATGAGCAGATAACACGTTTTTCTTTCTTTATTTTGATAAGGCAGTCGCCAGACTGTAGAACCACTTGTGTTTATGGTTACGAATAACGGGTGATATACAGCTGATTCATTTTTTTCTTTTTTTTGTCTTTGCTCCGTGTAGCACTTCATACCTTAGTCAGCTGTGCATTTGTGTTGCAAACCTTATCACTGACTTACTATTAGTTTAATGTCATTAATTTTTTCTTGTTTTCATTTCAGATGTTTGAATTTGGATTTTTTAGTAAATAATTAACGTATCACATACGTAGGGGAATTGCATTTTAAAAGCAATTTGAAATCTTGGCGCGATTTCCGTACCTTCAGCCAGTGGGAAGATATTTTGGCCTTATAACATATTTTTATTAAATGTTTTAAATTTTAAATCCCTTTCTAGGATCCCTTCCCACTTTCGAAATTCTTAAATATGTTATTACATGTTATTTAGAATTAATGTTTGATTTTCTTTTAGAAAAAAAAAAAATTATCGAGATGCCCAGGATAAGAAAACTTTTGGTTGTTAAATATATATACATTTTATATTTGTGATTAAAACTTAGTACGTAATCTCATGCGTAGAACATGAAACTTTACAATTACCAATGTTAAATTTCTTTTTCAGTGTTAATCTTAGATTCCCGTTTTCATTTTGAAATGTTTACTGTAATTTGATTGAACCTCATTTACGTCATTTACCCGATTTTGACTTATTTGAATTTCCAGGATGTGACATGATATAATTCGTGCGAAGAGAAAAGTTTAGAACGGAAAGTAGGCTAAGCCTTAAACAAGTGAAACAGACATTTCCTTGCTAGCTAATAGTGTGTGTAGGAATGTCGTGTGAATAGTATAATTCTCCGAACGAAAGCAGTAATCTTTTTATTGTAGAAGGAACTATATGAACAGATATTCTGATGGTGAACGGTCGTTTTTCCCCTCATATTAATATATATGCGGAAATATGTTTAACTTCTGTATTTTCTTGTAATTTCTAATTAACATTTTTTTTTTCGTCTTCTCTAGACCACTGAACGACCGTAGGGAAACTTCTTCGGGTAGGATATTTTATGGGGATAAATATAAATATTTTTTTTAGGGATGCAATTTTTCCTGGAATTGCAGATCTGTTGCAAAAATGGATGTGGCTAATCCATTGGATATTCCATAGCTAACTGTATTTTCGCCATCAATCGCAAAATATAGTTTTTCATTTCTCTTCTTCTTTTATAGTAACCCGTAACTAACCATGTGTATCCTTAGGTTAAATATTTTGAGTATATTTTATTGTGTAGTAACATTTCAGCGAATATTTTAATGTTTATGAATCGTAACTATATTGTGTACTTGTATGCTAATGAGTTGTAATGTTTATTTTTCATGTTAATCTTGAGAAAATTGTATTTTAGTTCCAGTATGTCCTAGAAACTATTCGAATTCGATATAGCTCCCGAATAATAAACTTATTTTCTTTCCAACAGCATGAAGCCATAATGTTTTATGAAAAATTACTTTGTCAATTATTTCGTATGCTCGATGACTGAATTTTAATGCATTAATAATACCAGTTTAAATATTTTGTAGCGAAGATGCCTAAGGAAGCTTATTACAGCTGTTTTGTAGGGAATTTTATCTTGATGTTTCAGACCAACCAGAGAGTTGTAATGTCGTTGACTATATTCTTGTTTGTATCTCATGTTTTTCTTTTAATAGGTCTCATGTATTTTGTCTTTTAGAGACATATTTTACGATGCTACGAGAGCATTTGTATTTTGTGTGTTTACACATTTTTTCCAGGTGGATGATGTACGTTATGTTCCAGGGAACATACGTGTATTTTACTGAATATTAGTGTTGATATTTCAGTTATGTATAGAAACATTTTGTAAGTGCCTATGGTTGCAGGCCTTCCTCGTTTCTAGTTTTTTTGCCTCGCAGGTGTCGATGGCATATTTTGTGTGTAAGTACGTGTAGTATTACACATTTTTCCCACCTATGGTTTTGGTCAATTCATGACGTAATGACCATTTATTTTCAGGAATGTTTGGACTAGTGAGTCAACTTCCTTGATTCAGACCTTTGAGAAACTTGGATCAACACTGTATAGTTTTCAACGCTTTATTAATAAATTTCTTTGCAGATAATACCCATCTATTCTGATAACCCTACAATGTTTACGTTTTTGGAAGTGAACAACAATCATTATTCTAGGCCTAAGCTAATAATAACTTTGTTTCAGAATAAAATCATTTGTTGTATTGAGCATTATCGAACTAAAGTCTCGACGAGCAGATGGCATTTGATCTTATGGCGTGCCAAATTTTCTTCGTACATGTCAACGAAATCACGATCTTTTCTTTGATATGCAGAATCATGCTTATTTCTTGGAATTACTATGAACGTCAATTTTGACACTTAAGTTTATTTTTTTTATTTTGAAAAACGATTTTTCGTTCTTTTCTGCCAAACAACACGAGGCACAGTTAAAAAAAAAATGGACATACAGGTGAAAATCTTATTTTGTTTATATATTGTCAGTTTATCATGTGTTTACATTTCCATTCATTTAACTTTTTCAATGATTTTGATATTTTTCAAATATATTATAGTGATATCGAAACTTTAATAATAATTTTAATATTTCAGTACCTTTAATATGTTTTGCTATTTGCTTATTCATTCACATTTTGATATTTTAAATACAGATATCAGTATATTTACTAATTTTTATTGAGATATTTGATAAATTCTTTAAGTTGATGTTTTCATGAATAGTTATCGTGTGTGTATATTTATTTCATATTGCACAAAATAAAGTGATCGAAACGGAACACTTAAACATTTTATGAAAAGAATTTATTAGTGTTTAAAAAAAAAAAAACATTTAAATAGCCCTATAACGTATTTACTTCATATTATATCAAATAAAGTGATCGAAACGGAACACTTAAACATTTTACGAAAAGTATTTGTATTTAAAAAAAAAAAAAAAAGGTAAGAATTTTAATAGCCCTATAAACGCTTTCTGCGAACTTAAAAAAAAAAAAAAAAGGTTATCATACAGGTGTTATAACCATGTCTCGTTTCTCACACCAGTGTTAAAAAAAAAAAAAAAAACTCCCCTTCTCCCCTCATCAACTCATCGTTGGAGAATCGCGGAGGATACTCAACACAGGAAGACAGCATGGTTTCAACATGTGAAGAAACGGAAGATAAGGAAACCCAACTGCACCAACTGTTCAAGAGGATCTTATTACTTTATGGAACATTTGGATTGGACATTGCTCATGCAGGAACCTCATCATGTTGTAGTGAGTGAATAAGTTCTTTAACTATTTTAAATAGCCCTTTTTCAGGTGAAAAACCATTCATCGTTTATACACGTAAGTCTCACACCATATGACAGTGTTGCCAACTAACTTATTTTAAATTTTCAGGTGAAAAACCTAATTTTATTCATACTTCGTCATACGGCCAAGGGTTCTCAACCTGTCTACGTGTGCACTCGACAGGTCGTTCCACGTTTCAGACGCCATATATAACCGCTGCCAGGTTATAGAAGGATTTTTTGTGGACACTCTGTATATTTCGTCAAGACAGTGATCATTATTTTTCAATTTATACTTTATTCTGCAACGCACATAAGTTCTTTCTTTGGTGGGAATTGCTTCTTTCCCACACAATTGGACAAAGAAGTCTTTCATCATTTTTTCATATATATATTTAAAACGTTGCTTTTAGTGAGAACATTTCAGCTAGTGACTAACCATTTCAGTGTTTCTCCCTGACTCATTATATGCACAGTATATATTCTGCAGTTATTTGGAACTGAATTAAGTGCTTTCTTTAATCGCTTATGGAAACATTATAATAGATTAGAGAAATATGGGCTGACCAGATGTCCCAGTAGCCGAAGTGGCGCCGACTGCGTTGTATTCCAGCCCGTTATCTGTACTTTCTCACGCCAAAGTTATCGCAGTGTCTAGTGCATTATGGGCAGTTGACTAAAATTAACATAAATTGTTTTCCGTATTCTGTTTGTATGTGCATACAGGTGAGTAACTGAGTAATTTTTGAAATGAACTGCCAACACTTTTCTGTTGACCATTGCAATCCGTAGCTTGAGCTTGAATGCTCAGGGAGTTTGACTCCAGGTCTGGAAGATGCAACCACGCATCTCGCGTTGAACTTCAAACATAAGTTGTGTTAAGGGGCACAAGCTATTTAGCCGGTGAAGGACGATTTCTTACGGCTAGCCCCAATCAGTGAAATCCCAGGTCCTCAGACCTTGTGCGTTTAAAATGTTATATACGCGCCCTCCAATATCTGTATTCCATTATAGAGATCTTCTTTTGTGTGTTTACTGAAGATTCACCTTTACGCTGCAGGACTGTTCAGCGTAACAACTGGATTCATCGTGGGACGATCCAGACAACTTTTCCCCAGTGCTAATCCCCCAAGTGTGTTAATGGTGTGAGCAAAGTATTTATAGTGATACCTGAATTATAATCATTTATATAGAAAGGGCTATATTTCCCGAATAGGGCAAAACGTAATTTCCGCGGCAAAATTTATTAGTGTCCAGTGTTGTATTCATTTCTCTTCGTTATTTTTTTTTTCAAAATAGTGTTCTAATAAATAAGTATAGTGTCAATTAATCCAGTGTGTTTTCGTTGTTTGTATGAGTGATGTTTGTGTGCGTTATGGTCTGGATGACCGTCTGATCGTCCGTGAGGTTTTCGAGACGAGACACCCGAACCTCTCGGCGCCTAATGCTCATCTCATTATTGAGACCGACGAGCTTTTTGGGAAACAGTTTGTAACCTTTCTTGGAGAGGTCTTCGTCGTCCTGTCCAGGTAAGTTAAAGTATCAGGAGTATACTTATTGGTAATACCACGAGCCGAGGACAGCGAACAGAACTACAGGCGGTTATAAATAAATAGCTGCCCGAACATGGACCACGAACTCCAATTGGTTACAAATAAATGGACGCCCGAACAGCGACTTGAACTTAGGACGGTTACAAATAAATGACAGCCCGAACATGGACCACGAACTCCAGCCGGTTACAAACAAACTTCAAAATGACCGACTTCTTGTGAGAAAGGAGAAAAAAAAAAAAAAAAAAAAAAAGAAGATAGAATCACTAGCTTTGTAATTACTACAAAATATCCCTTAGTTGATGAAAAACAAATCTTGCTACAGAAGAAGTTGGGCACCAGGTGCTTTCTGTCTCTTAGCAAAGCAATTTTCTTGTCCTGCTTTCGCGTCTCTCTCTTATTCCCTTTTTTTCTCAACTGCCCTGTCCTTTTTGCTTCTATGTACAGTTGCTCGCTATAGGATGGAAATGCGCTGCGGCAATTGAAGATGAACTTAAGAAAAGCAGAGCACATCTGGGGCCAGATGCGGTGGAGAAAACTTGGGACTCTAACCTAGTTAAACGAATTGGAATATTTCTTGTTCTGTTCTGTTCAAGGCACTATCGTAGCAGTTTGAATTTTATTACTATCAGCACCTCATCTCCATCCTCTTTTGGATAAAACATTTTTTTAAAAATTTCTATGTCTTCTTCTTTTCTTATTTTAAGAATCATATTGTTTCCTAGTTCCTAAACATTTTCTCAAGAACTCCCTAATAGCCTAGTATTTAGTTCATTTGTTCTTTTAGAGTTTGGGGACACTTTCATCATCCAAAATCTATGAGATGGGGACCTACAGTTTAACATGGAATTCGAACTACATAGGCTGCTTCCAGGCATCAGCACGAATATTCCGCTCCGCTATCCAGTTAACCACGAGTATCGTAATGTTAGTATGATTGGTCCTGATTTTGATTCCTTGTGAGAGCAACGTAGTTCGTATCCCAAAGTAAACTGTAGATATATGTCTCATATACATGTTAAAAAGGAACATAGGCCTGTGGTGGCTCAGTGGTAGAGTGCCCACCTCTGCCGCATGGGTTCTCCTGTTCTATCCCAGCTTCCAGTTCCCAATGTCTTTTGTGGTGAACAAACACTGTGTCCATGGGATTTCTCGGGGATCTCCCATTTTCGTCATTCCATCATTATCATTCATCACATCATCACCGTCTTTCTTAGCCTCGGTGCACAATCATTTAACATTAAACTCAAAAACCTATATATTAAAATGCTAGCTTTATATGTTTGTGGTCAATTCCGTTTATATGTTTGTGGCCAATCTTTTTCGGAAACCACAAGCTCTAGAAACGTCTGTTTCAAATTTTGTGTAGACCTGCCAGTTCTTATCCAAATTTTCAAAAATCCTGCCCTTATTGCTCTATTCAACATTTTAGGGACTTTTTTGAGCCTATAAGATTAATATTGTAGTTAGGGCGAAGGGAAGATTAATAACCTTGTTAGGCAACTAGTAGAACAGTTACGTACAGCGGGTTGACGGACATTGCAGGCGCTTTGCTTAAATTTGAATGGTAAAACCTACTTCAAGGGCCTCAAGAGCCAGAATGATGCGTACACGGATGGATATGGATTTATAAGAAAAAAAAATATTTCTATTTGATATCATGTCACTTCTACAAATCTGCCACAACCTCACTCCAACATCTATATTTATTTATTTATTTATTTATTTTGCATACAGGAGACGACAGTATTGTACATTTGTACATGCGGTATAGAACATGTCAAATTCTATTATTGTCTATATAATAAACTACTACTATAGTTCCTTATACATCACATTAGTCTTACAACATGATACATATATATACATAGAAATACCATACCTTATCTATTCATCTACCTGGTTTTATTCATAGTGCGAGAATCTGTAGTTTTTTAAAATTACATTATGCTATCTTCATTTAGTATTTAAGAAACACGTATTGAAGACATTTGATTATAATAATATATAAATAAAAATAACTACTCATGTAATAATAAAATAAATACCTTCCTATTGATTTACAACTACAAGTTTCTAGCTTGAGCATGTTCATAAAATTCCGTGACAGTATAAAAGCAGTGCTCTTGTAGGTACTTTGTTAGTCTTTGTTTAAAAAGGTGATCAGATTTTGAGTTGTGTAAGCTGTTGTTGATTGGTAAGCTGTTATAAATTAGTATTCCTGTATATTTTGGACCTTTTTGGTAAAGTGCTGTATATTAAATGTTACGTTTGTATGTTTGTCTATCCACTGTGTAAGGAGACATGCACAGTGGGAAGGAGATTCATGGTTATAACAGAACGATGCGCTGACTGGACAGTGCAGGTTCAGCTAATATATTTAAGAAAAACTTAAAAAATAGAGAAGAAATTTAAAATAGTCAATTAAATTGTTTGCTTGATTCAAAATACAAAAGAATTAAGATGCTAGGATATTTACGTGAAAGAAAATAATAGAAAACTGTACACAAACTGTATAATTTGTTTTTGGGAGTCATCTGAGTTCGTCTTCTTATAAATTATTTGCAAACGGTAAATTTTTAGGAACATCTCAAAGACATTGGTCCTTTGTTTCATGCAACATTAGGAGTGGATTACTATAATTCCAAGTTTATCCTATTATTTTCGTTTCTCGACTTTTGAAAACCGCAAATTCTTCTATCTTTTTATTTCCTTTTAATGTAGAACACCACCACAATAGTCTTTAGGTGGTATTAATGAGGGTCTGAGTTAGAGATACGTGATTTTGAAACGAACAAAATATCTTCTTCAGGTTGTGAAATTGCTGTTCTTTGATAGCAAATGGAATAGAAATCCTGCTTAGGAATAAGCAGAATTAAAAAAAAAAAAAAAAAAAAAGTGATAACATTATTTCTGATTTTGAGCAACTCTCTTCTTGTGTTTCATCGAGTTGGGAGCGGAAAAAATTATAGCTTTTGTGATTCATTAGAAAGGGATATATATCTGGAAGCACAATCGCTTTCCATTTGATTAACGATGACGAAATAGAGTTTCCTTCACTCTTAAGAAGTTGAACTTCTGGTTGGAAGAAATTCCCTCTCCTCGTGCGTAGGTAGTTTACACAGAAGATCGTAGGTAATTAAAGTGATACGGCATTCTTTAAGAGACGGAATTTCATTTCACAACCTGATACCCGAAATCTAACAGAATTTTCTACTATTGTCCTTAGGGATGAATTCTAATACAAACATCGTGAAACTTTATAATGAGACTATTAGATCATCAGGAGCTAGAACCTTTCCTTTCTTCACTGGATATTATGAATACTCAGAGATAGAAAACAACAAGAAATACCACAAACAGTGTCATAGAAATAATGACTTTTTGCAACATCATTTACGCCTTGTCTTCAAATAATAGGCTCTTCTGTTCTATATACAGGGTGTTTCAAAACAACACCGACAACGTCTGACACCAAGATAAGACAAAATGTATAGACCAACCTGGATGCACAAATGTTTCCTTTCGGAGTTATAAGGTGTCGAAAACATGATAAAATGATCTTTAAAGCTCCATGACTTCAATACTACGGGACTACCGTAGTCGGGTCAAGACTTCACTTAAGAACTAATATGTGTGCTATCCAAAACTACATATTTCAGAATCGTAAGGTACTCTCGCAACAATTTTTATAGAGAGAGTTTGGTTACGGGCATATAATTTGAAGTACTCTACCTTTATAAAAATTGTTGCGGAAGTAACGCAGGAGTCTGAAACTCGGATATTTGGATAGAGCACATACTACTTCCTACGTGAAGTCTTGACTCGACTACAGTAGGTCCCATAGTTTTGGAGCTATGGACCTTTAAAGTTAATTTTTTTTATGTTTTCGGCAGCCTATAACTCCGAAAGGAAACATTTGTGCACCTAGGTGGGTCTATACTTTTTGTTTTATCTTGATGTCAGGAATCACCTCCCAAACGTTGTCGGTGTTCTTTTGAAACACCCTATATATGAAAAATGTACTTTATTACTTTTGTGATACTTTGAAGACTAGCACAAATATGGTTAATCTCAATAATGAATTGAAATCAATTATATTTGTAGTTAGACTATTAAAATGATTAGTGAAAACGCGACGTCTGTTGATTGCATCTGTAAAAGTGTTCATGGGCAGTTTCGATTACTGATGTTATGGCCTTGTTCATCAGGAAGATCAAACCACTTTATAAACATATTTTGCACTTTTAGTTGAAGGTTTCTCAGTTGGAATGAGGCTTCTTGTTAAATTGATTGGTTATGTAGGGGAAAAAAAATTACGGCAATTTCTTCATGTAAAATCTGACGATTTAATAATTCTTGTATAAAACTACTAATGTAAGAGTCCTGTAGACCAGTTGTGTACGCAAAGGAGAATCCAGGTTTTAACCCTCCTCCTTTAAACTAGATATTAAAAATAAACACTAAACTGTAAAACTTTGTTCCATATAGGTTAAAGGTAGAGCGTTGATAAAAAAGTGCGTCCGGAATCGACTCCCACTACCGGATTTTATTATAAAAGTTCCACTATAAAAAGTATTTTTACAAAATACTATACAAATAATCTCTCCAAATTTACAAGGTTAGTTATAGGAGTCTTTTATCTTAAGGTCGCAGACAGGATCTATACAAAGTCCCGAAGAAGGCTAGGTAGAGTGGAGTTAGGAGCCCAAAGCTCCGAAGCAAGCAGTGGGTTGGTTAGGTGACCACAGAGCCCCGAAGTAGGCTAAGCGGCTGAGGTTGGGATTCCCGACAAAGCCCCGAAGCAGGCTAGGCCAGGAGAAAGGAAAGGCGTAGTCCCGAAGCAGACTAGAGGCCTGGGGTTAGGTTATTCTTAATGTTCCGAAGCAAACAATAGGAGAGGCACCAGTGAACTGGTACAGAATTGCCGTCGTCCAGCCAATTTATAGAGGTCCTCGGGCGGCGGTGGACAGTGTGACAATGACGATTCTAGCGGGATGAAATTGTCGAGAAGCTAGTTTCGGAACCAATATGCGTAAAATGTGACTGGTGGGCTATTTCTTGGTCATAAAGTATAAACCAGTACGTATTGATATCAGGGGCGTCATGTGATGGATTAGTAGGGGGGAAGGCAATTGTCAATCCAAAACATAAACATATTTGAATGAACGGGTTTTGGTAATAAAAATGTATGAACTAGATTTGTGAATACCAATGTATTAGCATAGACAGTTAGAATGTAAAACGTTAAAAAATTACCAAACGCATGTAAAGATACTAAATATTTGGAAGAATTGAAGGTGATGTAAAGGGTTATCGCCACCTAACGAATTAAGAGGATACAGAATTAGAAGATTACCTTAGCCTATGTCGTGTGACTTTTGCACCCTCTCCCTCTGTTCTGCAGCACACGTTAGTAAAATATGTTTAAAGGAATTGAGAATGATATGCATTTAAGTAGATAATAATGTTTGCGTTACAATGTCCCTTAGTTATCGTCCTCCAAACAAAATGTAAACTGACACTCCTTATCAACATTTATTAGAATATGAAACAAAATTCTATACGTAATGAATTAACATAAATAAAGATAACTGCAACATTGACATCTCAATTAGCCCTATTGTGGCAGTTTTGTTCTACGATGCACAAAACACATATAATGTATTTACAGCAAGGAATATAAAGAGAAGCACTAAAATGGCTGTTAGGAAATAATGAGAAACAAAGTATGCTTATGGGCTCTCAGAATTACATTCATCATCATCTAAGGAAATGTCATCTGTATTCAAAGCAGGCAATGAAAGTAACGAAAGAACTTAACGTGTTATATGCCCGGCCTTCTTTCGAGGTTTGCGTCTTAAATTGGCTATTAACAGATCAGAAGATATCAAGAGTCTATGAATGAGATCTGCGTTGCTATCCACACGTGAGGTTTTTCGTGTGAAGTTCTCTCGGTACTTTCTAGTGTCTTTGTTCCTTGCTTCTTGTGCTTCTTCTGAAAGTTGGCCAATCGGAAGCATACAAGAGGCAATAGCAATTTTCCCCTGCTCCAAAATCTTATTCACGTACTTGGTATGTAATACCATGCATAATCTCGTAAATACAAATGCCTAGTTGCTGCTGCATACTGCATAAAAGCATCTGTGTTGATGGAAACACCACAATTAATGCATTCAAAATTACACGAAAATGTTCAATGAGTTCAACATTAACACCTGTAATGACACAAAGTGAATGACACATTCACATTAACAAAGTGAATGAAGTTGTGAAGAATATGGGATGAAAATAAATGTGAGAAAGACAAAAGCTATGGTGATTGGAAAGAAGCGGTCGGTGTCAAATATAGAAGTAGGAGGAGAGAAAATAGAACAGGTGACTACTTTTCGATACCTAGGTAGTGTTATTAGTGATGGTGTGAAGTATGAACATGAAATAAAAGCAAGGATAGGAATGGCGAAAGAAGCCTTTAGGAGGAAGAAAATACTATTTTGTGGAATCTTGAATAAAGAGTTGAGAAAAAGACTCATAAAATGTTTCGTGTGGAGTATTGTAGTGTATGGGTCAGAAGGATAGGAATGGCGAAAGAAGCCTTTAGGAGGAAGAAAATACTATTTTGTGGAATCTTGAATAAAAAGTTGAGAAAAAGACTCATAAAATGTTTCGTGTGGAGTATTGTAGTGTATGGGTCAGAAGGATAGGAATGGCGAAAGAAGCCTTTAGGAGGAAGAAAATACTATTTTGTGGAATCTTGAATAAAGAGTTGAGAAAAAGACTCATAAAATGTTTCGTGTGGAGTATTGTAGTGTATGGGTCAGAAGGATAGGAATGGCGAAAGAAGCCTTTAGGAGGAAGAAAATACTATTTTGTGGAATCTTGAATAAAAAGTTGAGAAAAAGACTCATAAAATGTTTCGTGTGGAGTATTGTAGTGTATGGGTCAGAAGGATAGGAATGGCGAAAGAAGCCTTTAGGAGGAAGAAAATACTATTTTGTGGAATCTTGAATAAAGAGTTGAGAAAAAGACTCATAAAATGTTTCGTGTGGAGTATTGTAGTGTATGGGTCAGAAGGATAGGAATGGCGAAAGAAGCCTTTAGGAGGAAGAAAATACTATTTTGTGGGACCTTGAATAAAGAGTTGAGAAAAAGACTCATAAAATGCTTCATGTGGAGTACTGTACTGTATAGGGCAGATACACGGACATTATGCAAAAACTATGAAAAACGACACGAAGCATTCGAAATGTGGGTGTGGAGAAGAATGGAGAGAATCAGCTGGCTTGAGCTGAAAACGAATGAGAGGGACTTAGAAATGGTGAGGGAGAAAAAAGCAATTTTAGCTATTATTAAGAAGAGGAAGTGAAACTGGGTATATTGTGTAAAAAGGAACTGTATCATGAGGAATTTGCTAGAAGATATGGTGGCAGCAAAGAGAAGGAGGGGGCGAATGAGATTACAGTTAATGGATGATATCAAAACAAAGAAATCGTACGTGACGACGAAGAAGTTAGCGGAAGATCGTGGAGCATGGAAGCTTCTCAGTTGTGGTCAATAATGACAGAGTACCTATGATGGTGAATTATCTTTAATAATTCTGTTTTCTTATTTTTTATTCATTCCGTCTTCGTGGATATTATGATAATATGGACTTGTGTTCATCTTGAATAAAAAAAAAACTCAACTTTCTTACAAGGTTGGCTAGAATATTTATTATATAAAAAAAATAAACTAGAAAAGTAACGGTTTCGGAAGTATAGCACTTCCTTCCTCAGAGTACACTCTACAACTGAAATCAGAAATAAAATTATATACAATATCTTTGTTTCTTTTCTTTCTTTCCAATCCTTTCTTTATTGTATATAATTTTATTTCTGATTTCAGTTGTAGAGTGTACTCTGAGGAAGGAAGTGCTATACTTCCGAAACCGTTACTTTTCTAGTTTATTTTTTTATATAATAAATATTCTAGCCAGCCTTGTAAGAAAGCTGTTTTTCTTTATCCATCTTCTTATTTCATTCGGCGTTTCTTCATTGGTTTCGATTAATTTCAATTAGAGAAGTTAAAATCTAATTTTCAAAATGAAAATCCTACAATGCAGGTAGCACATAGAAATCACAGTTTGTAAGAGGCCAGTTGTGGCTTGCGATACTCACTGTTTGTTTGGGTGCGTGATCACCTTCACCCGGGGGAGGCGGTGGCGGGGCGTGTTGTGCGTCCAGCCCAGCCTTCTTCTGCTCTGCGATCTTCTGTATTGCCATAAAGCGGTTTTTCCTCATCTGAATCCTCTTCGCCATGTAACCCACAGTCGCGTATTCTGGAAATAGCATGGCAATGGTTATTAATCAGGAAGACATCTGCTGTGGATAAAGACCAAGCAAAGAGAAAAAGACAACTTAGAATAACAAAGACATTGATACTATTCATTTTGCAAATTCGTTTAAAAAAAAAGCCTAAAACTTTATGCACACACGGTTTTCTTAGTTTTGTGAAAGTCATTTCTTCCATTATGAAGCTACTAGCAGAAGCGTAAGTTCTTCGTACAGACTGTAATCTGCAAGACAAGAATGTAGTTTGGACTGCATAACTTCTGAGATGATGATCTGAGATTCTCTATATGTTTTGAGCTCTGGAACGTGTGACCCAACAACCTCTCCTCGAGTCGAAAATCTAAAAACGACTTTATATATGATTAGATCTTGTGAATGAAGATTTTTCTGTGGACAAAAGATGGTAACTGTAGGTGGCTTTCTCTATGCGAAAATCTGATGACAGAAACTCACGTCCAGTAGCGTACCCAGGAATTTATTTCGGGGGGGGTTCAAACTAAATATGAAGCTATTTTATATTAAAATTGCTAAAATTGCCCCTAAAATTAGGCTAAATTTTTAAAAAGTCGAAATTTCGGGGGGGGTCCGGACCCCCGTGTCCCCCCCCTTCCGTACGTCCCTGCTCACGTCCTTTTATATATTAGTAAGGAAAAAAAAGACGGAAGTGTAATGCTTAACTTTGAAACTGCTTGATTTACACACTTTTTGACCAATTTCTCATTCTCTATTCTCAATATCTTTATTAGTTACTTCATAAGAAAAGCCATTGTCATTTTTAATTCATAATTTTGTATATAATAAATTCAATAATAAATTCAAAATTTCAGATAAGAATTTTCTATTAAGCAATGGTGTCTTTATACACTCACCGATCTAGACATTTTACAGATTCTTTCGTTTAAATGACCAATTTGAATGCTATACAGAGAGTTGTCTTCTCTTTACGTCAAAGAGATCTAATTAAAATTAGGGTACTCATCCAGAACCTGTTGTCAAAACAACATATAGAGTGTGCATTCCCATCATTTTGACTGGTAACTGTATAATATACTGCATTTCATATTCATATAGTTTATGAAAATTATCATTATATTAGTTAGATTGTGCATATTTTTTAAAAGTATTATTATAGTGTTCTTTGTATTATGCAGGGTGATCCAAAAGTCGGTACACTCAATCACATTAAGACAGTGCCGGACTGGCCACGTTGGCAACTTGGTGATAGCCAAGGCCCCGAGGCCCGAGGGGTCCTGCAGGGATCACGAGGCGCAGGACCTGTGGGCCTTGGTCGAATTTTTCTTACGATCGCAAATGCTTTCTTGAGTCTTCCTACCAAAAAGGTTGCGGAAACCTAAGTTCGTCTTTCCGAAAGAAGTCTTTTCGGGCCTTCCTTGCTCATATCAATAACTTCACGGTTACGTTTGATTGTCTCAGTATTATTGTAACTTTTTTTTTCGATCTGTTTTTTACCATATTTATTCATATTTATTGTACCACGTTTTACAACTGACGTGCTAATTTTTATATATACAGGGTGTTCATGAACTATACTGACAAACTGAAAGAGGTGATTCCTTTCACCAAAATAAGAGAAAATGTTCATATAAACCTATGAGGAAAAGTGCATAGTTTCAGAGCTAGGGCTGTCGAAAATCGCGAAAAAGCTAAATTTCACATACTCAATTTCGAATTCGAGCAACCATGGATGATGGTAGTTATCAGCGTAAAGGGAATCACGTATATGCAATCAAAAAATGCATGTTTCGTCAATTTTCAATAGGTGTACAGAGTATTCCCTGCATGATGCAATTCCCGAGCATGCCATCAACCGAATTTGGAGATGTGCTCTAACTTTATGCTTGGTCCGAAGTAAACAAACGATAAGATTTGACAGCAGTGAACACGGAATCCTTTGCCAGGATGTCAGAAGTGCTAAGGACCGTCAGCAGCACGGTCGCTAGTATTCGAGAAAACGCGTGCTGCGATATTTTCTTGCACGCTCATAAGTGCAAGAAACGAGGAAAAAACCGTGAAGAATTACATCACAGCACACGTTATTCCAAACACAAAAGACCGTAGAGCTGCCGGTTCCTAAAACTTCCGACTTCCCTCCGAAGCATTGTTGTCAAGTCTTACATCTTGCCTACTTTGGATCCACTTTGTAATCAAGGCATATCTGAAAACACTGTGAGAGCATATCTGATAAAAGCACTCGTTGAGAATACCCTGCACACCCATTGAACATTGATAAAATATGCATTTTTGGATTGCGTATAAGTGGCTTTCCTTACGCTGATAAGGACCACCATCCACAGTTTCTCGAATTTGAAATAGGGCCTGTTTAGCTTTTTCGCGATTTTGGACAACCCTAGCTCTGAAACTATACACTTTTCCCCATAGGTTCATATGAACTTTTTCTCTTATTTTGATGTGAGGAATCACCTCTTACAGCTTGTCAGTATAGCTCATTAACACCCTGTATATGAAGCCTTTAATGGCCCGCGCCAAGGGCTCTCAACTTGGCCAATCCAACACTGTGTTCAGATACATTTGTTATCAGAATACTTACATAGGCAAAACCTAATAGCAAATGCAGGGAATGACCTCGTTGCTGTTCAATGAAAATATAATAAATAATAATAATAATAATAATAATAATAATAATAATAATAATAATAATAATAATAATAATAATAATAATAATAATAATAATAATAATAATAATAATGTTTACCTTCACTGTATAGTTGCCACTTATTATTATTATTATTATTATTATTATTATTATTATTATTATTATTATTATTATTATTATTATTATTATTATTATTATTATTATTATTATTATTATTATTATTTAATACTCTTGTGCTGCGATATTTAAACTTAATTCTTTGAGCAAACTTGAAGATAAAGCAAAGATTCTAAAAGAGAAGGAACATAAAAGAAGTACATAGAGAGATAAAATACAAAGACGATGCTTTTCGGAGTGTTTGAGAGAACTATTAAACCAATGAATACAAACAAAGTAACTTACCCAACAGAGAAGCAAAGACCATGACGAAACATGTTCCCAGGTAGACATCGATGGACTTGACGTACGAGATTTTGGGGAGGGCTGCGTTTGTGGAGGACATGAGGGTGGTCATTGTGAGCACAGTGGTCACTCCGAGGGCCACTCGGGCGGGCGTCGCGTTCCTATTTAGCCAGAATGATACCCACGAAATAATGACAATGAGGCCGGAGGGGATGTAGATCTGAATTAGGTAGTAGCCCATGGATCGGACGAATTGTATCTCACAGGCCAGTCGAGAGTAGTTTCCTAAATGGTAGAAAGAAAGAGTTGAAATAAAAATTAATCAAAACTCTTTCAGTGATAAGTTTTCACTCAGCTAAA
The DNA here is from genome assembly GCF_964235325.1 of Thermobia domestica. Taxonomy (NCBI): domain Eukaryota; kingdom Metazoa; phylum Arthropoda; class Insecta; order Zygentoma; family Lepismatidae; genus Thermobia; species Thermobia domestica. The sequence continues at coordinate 2,035,649 of NC_137463.1, forward strand.
CATTCATCACGCTAATCTATGAATTATCTAACCAAAAACTTTAATGAAACTGTTGAATTGAACTGCTTTCAAAAAAAAAAAAAAAAAAAAAATTATTTAATCATTTCCTGTACAAACTGTATTTTCTATGCTATTTTTATTGTATATGTATTGTTTTGTTTTTAATTACATAAGTTGAATTAATTTTACGTCAAATATATACAATGAAAGAGTCATAGTAAGCTGTTGTTCAATATAAGAATAACTGGAATCACAAATTAAGATATAATGTCCGATTTCCAAATGAATGCTTCTAATTTTAGCTCTAAATCAATGTATAATTTAAATAAAAATATACTCTGACTAAAGAAGTAATCTGTGTCACAGTTTCGGCCGTTTACCAGACATGTATGATGAATGCAATGATATATTTTTGAAACTGTAACAAAGTAATGGTAAATGTTTGTTGTTGTCAGAGTTTACTTCTGTCTAATTTCCAAGTTTTAAGAAGCCTGTATTCTACAGAAAAGTAAATCTTAAACAAAATAAATATATGCACTATTAAATGAATTATGAATTCCATAATTGCCAGGATCTATGCTAAGCAGTTGATAACAACATACATAATCAAGAAGGGAATGTAACTTCCATGTCCTGCTTAAAGCAATACTTATGATATAGCAAGGTTTCAGGATTTGAAGAACTATAAAACTAACATAAAGCAAATACCGTATTTGCTCGAATATAGGCCGCACATTTTTTCCCTATATTTTGGCATCATGGTGCGACCTATAATCGAGATTTTCTCTCTCAGATCATAAATCGTCAGTTTCAAAATGATATGTACACGTTTTATTTTGCAACCTTCAATTTGAATCATTTCAGTTGTAACGCCATATCCACATTTCCTGTTTTAAACTACAAAATCAAGCAAGTCTTTTGCCACAGCTGGATATTTTCACTTTTGCCCTCGAAATGAACGCCGACTTTTCAAACTATTTAAGAGTTGTTCTTTAATTGCACATCACCGACGAAGTTTTTTGTTTCGTCAACATCAAATCTGCGTCCAGCTTCCCGCTTCGGTGTTCCGTTGCATAGCTGATAACTTGAAGTTTAAATTTCGCTATATAACTAGTACGCTTCATTCTCATCGTCGCTCAAAAACCAAATGATCAATTTTTCTCGAATAAATGAATTTTGAACGTCCTTACACTGTCGCTTAAATTAGTGACGTCACCAGACCTCCCAATACGCAAAACCTGTCCTGTTTGGTGATGAATCACCCTTAGTTATGCGAGAGTTGAAGAAGGGGAGGGAGAGAGATGCAACTGTCTAATTGAACTTCCTTGTAAATTTAGTAGTGCGGCCTATATTCGAGATTTACCTTTTTCTATAATCTTGTGTCAAAAGTTTAGGTGCGGCCTATGTTTGCACGTGGCCTAAATTCGCGCAAATACGGTATGTGGTAAATATACAGTGTGCTTACTACGATACTAGCTGAATTATTTTATTTGTGACAAATTTCATAAATTAGAAGAAAAGATAATAAAACCAGTTGAGAATGCTCCAAGAGCATTGCCACAACAAACTTAAAAAAAGAATTAAATTTTTCTTATTAACTTCCACAGGCTTAAAACTAATTGTTCTCTGTACTTTATTATTATTATACTCATTAAACAATTCTTGAAATATATCTATCCATTTATAATTTCCTTGAGTACTCAATTTTTCCTACATGTTTTCTTCAAAGGCTCTGTTAAAACGTTCTACCATATGTTGGTTTTATGAAGACACATGCTCAAAATGGAGGGATCAAAATCGAAAAATCCGCAAAATATCATCTCTCTATGAGTTACGGTTCCCGAGATATGGCTCCTTAAATATTCCGAAATCGGAACTATTTTTTTGCCAGTATCTCGGGAACAGTAAGTCATAGAGAGATGATATTGGTGTTAATCAATACCTAAGAGGATGATAAACATTTTGGTACCAATACTAACCGGTGGCAACTGGCCAAACCAGTGGCCAGTTCGACAGTGGCTACCGGTTATTATTTGATACAAAAATATTAACAATCCTGTTAGGTATTGATCAACACCAATATCATGTCTCTATAACTTATGGTTTCCGATATGTTTCCTTAAATCTCCGGAAATTGGCCAATATCTCGGGAACAGTAAGAGTGATGCGAAAAATTCCACCACTTACTCAGATAGTTTTTGATGTTCTATCGAATGGAGGGCTCAAAATGAAAAAAATAGCAGACACACACCCACCCACCCACACACACACAGAATTCAGTAACCTTTTAATTTCGTTGATTAGCAATAAACTGAAATTGATCATTGATTGAAAGCATTTATTATTAAAAAAAAACTAACAAGACTTGATATTCCATCCATGTGTTATTTCATTGGAACCAATGTTTCAAAGCATTTGATTGTCTTTATCACCAGACGTGTACTAATTTAGAAATCTTTTATACAACAGTAACAAAATTATACTAAAAATAATCGCACTAGTTTACAACTCTGATGATAAAGGTGGTCAGTTGCCTTTGAAACGTTAGTTCGAACGAGATAAAATATGGATGGAATATCAAAGTGTGGATGGATACCAACTTATTGAAATTTCTAACAAATTACTAAAAATGATTCTAATCCTTTTGTTACGGATACAAACAAATATTAATATTTAGTATGTATCACTGTACTACTGACTTCGAAAGTAGACTTTCTAGATTAGTTTTACTTATTGTCAATGGTGTTATTCCAGTTCTTTAAAAACCACTTATGTGTATATGTATATGGAGAGAGAGATAGCAGATAGATACAACTCTCTTTCGAAACAAAGCGTTCAAGTTTGACAAAAAGCAAATTTTTTACTGGATACCGTAAGTGACAAGTAAAGACCTACACAATATCCTAATACAAGGTGGTGTAATGAAATTAGGTAGTACTGCTAATATCTTGAAAACAAATTATCCAACATAGATGGTTGTCAAAAACTGTTGGAAAGACCCTTATCTAGCAATGGATCGACAATATTGTTGATAATGATATGTATGCGTTTCAAATATAAATAACCCTCACCACTACAGTCATGTGATCCCAGTTCTCATTCTTCATATTTGAGCATTTGAGATTGAGAAATAAACACTTATACCTTGTTCTGAGAGAACATATATTTAACCCTTTAGTTGTAAGAACTTCTAATAACAAAGATAGTTAAACTTAAATTTACTAGTGCTGGGTATAACTGGATAAAATTTACTGTTATATCTGGGTATAACAAAGGGTTCTGCGAACTCGAAATATTTTAACAAGCGGTTCTAACGAATCGGTGCAAACCGACTGAATAGCACCATTGTTTATTGTCTGTTACCAAATAATTTCTTTTCTTTCTCAGCTGAAGAACAGTTTTGAGTGGGTTATAGGGTATTTAATATGTACATTAGAATTCCTATGAATGTTGCTATTTGACAAATAGACACACACACACACACACACACATATATATATATATATATATACAAATGTCTTTAAAAATAAATTTAGAAGTGTATTCTATGTTCTATTATAATTCATCTTTTACAATTGAACAGCTTACTATGAGTCTTCATCAGTGTTTGTTTCTTAAATACTCCTTTTACTATGAATAACATTGTAAGAATGGACGTATTATAACCACTATGGTGACTAATCTAAATTTGTTCTACTAAATATTCCAACATGCATTTCTTCCTTTTTTTTTCTAAATTATACCTTTCAATTTCTCACGAAATAAAATCAAATCTTTTATGTTTACTACAGTATTGTCTAGATATGCCTGGTTTATATTTTGTGCATACACATAAAGAAAATTTTATAATCAGATTTAAACATACGTTGATTAAATAGTCAAATTCTGAGTTTTAATTGCAAATGACATTTATATTGATAACGAAAATAATTATAAATTCACTTGAATAATTTTTCTTTGTACAAAGAATGAAAGAAATGCATATGTTATGTGGAAATGAAACATTTTTTAAATAAGAAAATGCGATATTCTTTTCTAAATTGACCTGTAAACAAATCATTCATTACGAGTCTAAACCACACAAAGGAGGCTAAAATTCTTGATATGAACAGAACCACCGGTCAATGAGCTAAACAATTCATGCAACAATGAACCATGCAAACACACAAAAATTCGCACATTTATGATAAGGGTTTGAAAGCAGTGAGAATCTGCGGAAAATTAGCAAATGCATAGAGGAATAAAACTACAAAACGAAAAAAAAAAAAATAATAATAATAAAAGAAGCATTTCAATTAATATTTCATGCTACTGTATAATAGACTTACAAAATTATATAATTGAATTAAATTAAAATCAAATATGGTACTCACGTTTACACATACACAAACACACACATATATAAATATACGTATATAGTCCATAAAAAGAATAATATATCGTGAATTTTTATTGATATATGAGCTAAATAAATTAGTAAATGAACATAATAAAGAAAAAATTCAAGTTCTCAGCAATATTATTTTGTCAGATGCTGATATTATGGAAATAATTTTCTAAGTAATTCCTACATGTTAGGTTGGATACAATCTCCTCTGACATCATAAAATATAATTAATATTGTTCTATATGATATTTTTACCTGTAATAAGTATATGTGGAGATCTGTCGTATCTGAACTAACATGCTGTGGAATTTACTTTAAAAAACTATTGCAAAAAAAAAAACTGCATAACTGAGATGTCCTGTGTCTCTTTATTTTAAGAAACGTCAGTGACTGAGTGAAGGCAAAAAAATTAAGGAGAGAGAAAGAGAGAGTAACAGAGAAGTAGTTGTAGTATATGATATACACAATTATCTCGACTTAGTGAGGATTTCAGCATTTCAAGTGAAAAAAATATGAATTGTAAGCTGGATATATTTTGTATCTATGTACAGCCATTATGGAAGAAGTAAAGCAATTTATTTACTTACTTTGTTGTATTGGTAATTTTCAGCTAAGTCTTTGCTTAGAACTAAATCTCATAAATGGAGAGCGTCTAGGAATTCAGCAGAAAATAAAAAGTGTTGCAAAAGCAGAATATTTTTACAATGAACATTTGACCTTATTTTCAACATTTGTATAATGATTTTCAAGTTAATGCCGTACATCAATATGTGTAATTTAAATGTCTTAAATTGAAATTGACGTATGCATATTTGAGTACATTCATCAAATAGAAATATATGTTCTGCCATACTAAAAATAATTCAAAATTTACCATTTTTCTTTTGCTTGTTTATTCATAAGTGAAAGAAGATAATGGAGTACAACTTACCACAATCATAGATCATGTTATTCTACAACACAAAATATGAACCTGAAGAATTTTCAGTTTTTCCATCCATAGAAATTACAGTGTTGCCAGAATAACAATTCTCCCAAAATCTATGTTAAGGGAGCAACTAGAAGAACGAACTGAACTACATTTTATTATGTATCGTGTTGTCTTGGAATCCTGTAAACTACTTTTTAACATTATTATTTAATTTTAATAACTGTATGTTAAAAATATTTTGTTTATTACAAACTAAATACAACTATTATTTGAAAGGTAGTTCACAGGATATCAAAATAACATGGTACGTAATCAAATGCAGTTGAGTTCGTTTGCCTAGTTTCTGCCTTACCTTAAATTTTGGGGGAATTGTTATTCTGGCAACACTGTAATTTCTTTGGATGTCAACACTGAAAATTCTTCAGATTCATATTTTCTGTTCTAGAATAACATTACCTATGATTGTGGTAAGTTGCATTTCATTATCTCCTTTCAGTTATGAAAAACAAGCAAAAGAAAAATGGTAAATTTTGTATTATTTTTAGTATGGTAGTCTCTTAAGTTGAAATAATTCAAAGAGACGTAGTCATTATTTTAATCCGTAATTGATAGTTGAAATTGCTATTGTAGCATGGCTTCACCAAAGCATCAAGCAACACTTTTATATTTTCTGTGAAGGTAGCTTGTATTCTACATAGAAATAAGTCTCCTAAGCATACATAATTAATCATTGCACCTTTAGTGTTGTAAACAATGAGGGCAGATGTAAACAAGTCCCACTGGAAGAGACTTTTAAATTCTTCTTTTGTAGTAAATAATGTGACCCACTTATCAACAAATAGTGTAATTCAAACGTTTCCCCAACATAACCTCATTCGATGAACGCTTTGAAAGGACTTAGGATCCCCTCCTTGCAGTGCAGCCTAAAACGAGAATAATATGCTGAGTGAAGGTTCCGTCTTTTTTTTCTTTCTTTATTTACGCACAAACATTATAGTTTTGCCCCATGACAGGAAGGAATATTTTACACATCAAGGGTATTGCACACCATCCGTGTCACAACCGGATTGTTGATTTAAAATGCACTTTTCTTCTTTCTTTTGTAGAATAAATTAAAAGACAGTAATGCAAGAGAAATGCATGTCGTGTTATCAATTACCGTCGTGCTGCAATAGGTGAAGAAATAAGAGCTTCTATTAATCTATATTTCGTTGTGTTAGTGCTTCTTCTGCCTACTAAGTAAACTATCTCAACAAAAGAAATTATTCTACTCTCTATTCTAGATTGAAATTATAAGAGCATTTTACATATTATAGTTTACACGATAATCTCTCTAAATATATTTATACAAGGTGTTTCAAAACAACACTAACAACGTTTGGGAGGTGATTCTTGACACCAAGAGAAGACAAAAAGTATTGACCAACCTGGGTGCACAAATGCTACCTTTCGGAGTTATAGGCTGCCAAAATCATGAAAAAATTAACTTTAAAGGTCTGTAGCTCCAATACTATGGGAGGTACCGTAGTCGGATCAAGACTTTATTTAGGAACTAGTATAGTATGTGCTCATGTTTCAGAATCCTGCAGTACTCACACAACAATTTTTATAGAGGCATTTAGCTACAGGCTTATAATTTGAAGTGCTCACCAACTACCTATATAAAAATTGTTACGGAAGTACTACAGAATTCTGAAACATGGATATTTGGACAGAGCATATACTAGTTCCAAAATAAAGTCTCAATCTGACTACGGTAGGTCCCATAGTATTGGAGCTATGGAACTTTAAAGTTCATTTTTTGATGTTTTCGGCACCCTATAACTCCGAAAGAAAGCATTTGTGTACCAAGTTGGTCTATACTTTTCGTCTTATCTTGGTGTCAGGAATCACCTCCCAAAAGTTGTCGGCGTTGTTTTAAAACACCCTCTAGAATGATATGTAAAGTATTTTCTCACGTCTGTACACTTATAGAACATCTTTTCTCTTTCTATGATAACATGTATGTGTTCAAATGGAGAGGGTAAAAATAGGTTTCAATTAGTTCTTTTTGCAAGTATAGATTTGTAAAACACTCGATAACATTTATTTGTTGATATATTCAAGCTTGCTTGATAACATTTTTAATCAGTCACCACTTAAATTGCTTGCTTTGGAATATAATTCTTGAAGAAAAGTTGTCTTTCTGTGTAATATGTTCAATGAAGTTGTATAGGATGTACAGTAAAGACAATGTTCAAGTTTTCTTTAAAAATAGTCTACTGGAGATTTAAAAAACTCATTATTTTAGTAGAATTTGAAGCAATATTCACGTAAGTCATAAATGCATATTTAAGAAGAGAATGAAAATTAATTATTACCAGAGAAAGACTTTAAGAAAATGTGCAGATGGTTCAAGACAACTTTTGGTGTCCTTATGATTGACTACATTAACAATTTAGAATAGCTTCCGTTCAGGAGGAATTTTCACAATATTTTATTTATCTACAAGTTCGAACACATTCTCTCTAGTGTATCTTTCATATTTACACTTCCTATTGTTTCATGTATTTATAATAATATATTAATGTATCTATGCTATTAAAATCAGCTTACCAGGTGTTTTACCTTGAAATGTTCATTCAGGAATTCTGATGTAATCTGAAATTTACGTTTCATTCACTTAAATCCAAGATATAATATTAAACATATGACAGGTACACAACAGCCAAACGTTGGTGTAAAGAATGAGTTTTCAATAACTTTTCTCAAATTACAGATAATGATAGCAGAACATTTGTTATTTTTGAATTGTCTCGATTTCATTTTTACAGTGCTTAGTAGTAGTTGTCAGACATCAATCCCACTTCATCACAATTCCTTTTAGAATTGATAATTCGGGACAATTTGATATCAGAGAACTAGCTGGCTCAGTTAAATAACTCGATCCCTTTACTTTAAACTTTAAACATTTAAACGATTATCCAATAAAGTCTTGATAATAAAGAATTTGTTAAAACGTTTATTTAAACCCACACATTATTTAATATTTTTCTTCTTCCTGACATAGAATTTCTCTATATTGTGCATAGGATCATTTGAAATCTAAGTAAATATATTGTGTTATATTATTTTACAATTTTTAAAATATTAATTCTTTCTCTGATGGAGAAAATTTAAAAAAAATCGGATACAGACCCATTGCAACTTCATATAAATTATCATTTCATGGTTAATTTGAAAAAAAAAATACACTTATTACTTCAAATTGGATGATCACATTGTCTTAAAATTTCTTTTTAGATTTTTTCATAGGAATTGCGTATATCTATATCGTAGTATCTATAATTAGATATAACCTTATTTTTGTTAGTAAATAAATAAACATAACTTTTCCATTCATGCTCTCTTTTTCAGTTTACCTTCCCCTAACTGACAATCTTACATAAAATTTACAAATTTCAGGACAAAACAGCATATGAGAAACAATTCACATATATATTTGGTCTTATAACTTATGAACTGGAAGTTTTATCTTATAATGCGATTTGAATTAGTATTTTAGATTACGTATCTTTGCCTTTCCAGTTTTTTTTTTTTTTTCATTCAGTGACTATTTTCTTAAACAATGTGCCAACTTTAGATATATAGTTGAATATGGGAGAGTAAACTTTGTATTCCCTAGGATCATTTCATCTTTTAAGACCATTTATTACATAAACGCATATAAAAACTCATACACATAATATATAGGAACATACTGTGAGTAGCAATATTTCAGTTAGTAAGTAAGTACATGTAAAGAAATTACTTGGTGCTAAAGCAATGTTGCATTTGTTCTAATTTTAGATTTACACTTACTGAATTTCTGCAAGATATTACTAAAATTTTTGTACAATAATATCCATTGTAGAATCAGAAATTGATTTGTTTATTCTAATATCAGTTTACCTTGGTGAATGCTATACCAAAACAATTATCGACTGCTTTTAGAATTTCAGAAACATCAAACTATCAAGGAATTTGCTTATCTCGAAGCATACAAAGTCCAGAGATTTATGTTATATATTAATATTGACTTACATTTTTTGAGCATAATACAGTTAGAAACTTGTTACTAATTACTTTGTTTTCAAAATCACTTCCCAAGTAGCAAGAAAACTTTCTGCCAGTTGGTGCGTTCTTGGCTTTTGGCTTTCTATGTTTGCCCTTTCAACGCGTGTTTTCATACAATCTGCCCTTTGTTGTACTTGCAAGCGATACTTTAGATCCTTTGCAGAGTGTTATAGCATCACTGGTCGTTTATTGGCAATTGACTTGCAGCCAGCGTAAAACGCTTGCGTCAATCTTGAATAGAACACTGAGTGCAAGGTTACCTTCATGTAACTTCGTTACTGGAATCCAGTTTGTGGCATGCGGCACGCTTTCCAATCAAGTCGGATGCAAGCTTGCCGACTTCCAATGCAAGCTTACTGCAAGCGGTTTGTAAGCTGTCTCTGCTACTAGGGTTGTGTTTGAAGAAACATTATTGTCCAAAATCACTGTAATACATCGACTTTTGAAGATCTTTCATAATTATTTTGTATCATTTTCCTGTTGAAGTATTTCCGTCTATTATTTTGTCCTCCTTTCTTATTATTATCATGAATGAATGGTCTTAATCATAATCTGCACTCATCTATATTTTGAGAACACCTTTAAAAATATTTCTTAAATAATACAAATAACAAAATTTTATTTGCAGTATGTAGGATGCAACTGTTCCTAAACATTCAATATTTTTAGAAATTTTATAATGAATTGAAAACTACAGATTTTCAATTGTTTATTATTGAGAGTTCTTTTTATATAAATATCTTGGAAAAATTTATCGTTGTATTAATATTATAAGACTTATTTTACTTAATATTAATAATACGTATTAATAATAATTGTGATAATAAAGAAAAGCATATAATTATATTATTAATTATATATGACCAATATCCCAAGTTATTTTAGATTTCTTCAATTTCTTCTGAAGTGTTTCGCACAACATATATCCTCCACCACATAAAATATAGAATACGTTTGGTTGTTTTAAACACTTTATTGTTTTCAGTAATACACAAAGTATTTATCGAATGATATTAGACAGCACAAACACAACGAACTATATCAGATTAATAAAGTATCATAGTATAGATACGTATGTAAAATATAACTCTGAATCTACAATTCATTCCCGTGCTAAGTGCCAGGACCCGTTTTTAGGGCTTTATTTATAATCGGTCTTACATCGAAATTTTCATTGAGTTCTGTTTCAAAGAAAAGGAAGAACAAACCAGGTTACTGGTCTTATTTTTTGAGGATTCTGTAAAACACGAATCCCTTTTGTAATCTGGATATTTTCCAGAATTATTTCTACCATAGCGCCATATAGCGTTCTAACTTAGCTATTGACACTTCACCACTACCTAAAGAAGCAATGTAAAGCACTCACTACTTGCAAGGTGATTGTTTTTATTTGCCTTTAATTTTCATGCATCTCTTACATTTTCGCTTTTAAAGTTCAATTTATTTAACGACATTTAATATTTATGGGGAAAATGGGAGACGAAGACATTGTTTAATGTTTCCCACTAGTCTATCAATGTCAGATGAAAACAAGAAAAAGTGCAAGTTTCAAAAGATTTATTTCTCTTACGTAAGTATCAATTGCGATTTCATAGTTTTCGTAATACTTTGCGTTCGATTAACATTTTACTGTGACTATATCCAGTATATGTTAGTTAATTCCTAGAATCATAATGAGCTTCCCTGAATAAATACCATTATTTGCAAATTTAAACTGAATGTCAAAATATTCATTTGTTATGTTTCTGCAGCTTCTGAAGCATTTTAGGTTAGTAACAATATAGTAAATAAATATATAATAATATAGCGTGTTTTGTGTTTTATGATCACACATTGCTTAATATGAGTACAAATATATGGTATACATTTTGTAAAATATTAATTTCAACATCAAATAGAAATCTTTCGGTTTAACGTCCCACGATTATACCTTTGAGGCTAAAGGATACATTGATTAAAACAAGTGAATAATGATGGAAGAATTGGTGGAATGAAAAAGTAGGAGGAAACGGGAGTACTTCGAGAAAACCTACGGACACGATGTTTCTACTACTTGGGATCGAACCAAGGTCCCCATGGATCAGAGGTAAGCACTCTACCAGTGAGCCACCGTAGCCCCTAACATCAAATAAAATATATGTGTCTGTGATCAAAGTAATCATATATTCCTTTAGAACGTTAACTTTGCTATTCATTTTGACATGGCCTTCTTCTTTATTAATGAAATCAGAAGTTATTTACCCATTTTAATCATTTGAATACATCTGACCTTATTTAGTTATTTTCATTTTCTTAGTTTTCGTTCGTTTCACAATTTGCGCGTGCATAAAATATAATAGAGACAACAAGATCATGTCAAGCCGATGAATATGCATGTGTATATCTTTTATCGCTTGTGGTATGCATATCACTAGAAATAATATTGTCAAATTAAAATTTCATCTTTCGTATGTGCCATTATTATTGGAATAAGTTCTCAAATCTGTTTCATCTTATGTATATTTTATTTGCAACAAATTGTCCGCGTAATGCCCAATGTTTTTATTCTATAACTTAAGTAATGAAAATTCTCTTTATTTTCGACACATTTAAACCACTGCTTCATTTGGTTTAAAATACACTTGTTGATTATTTTCTAATTGCGTGTAAACACGTAAATGTTATTTTCCCCTTGCATTATGAAAATAAAAGCATTGTAATTACTTCGGGAATTAGTTGGTTGGAGTCTTAACGTTTCTTACGGGACATATTGTTTGAAATGGGATTCAAAACGCTATTCGGTTTGTGTCTGTGGCAACTATTTCCACCTGGAATCGAGCCCAAAACCACGTACATAGAAAGAATGAGTCAGCTGAAGATAGTTTTAACTGCAGAAATTAGTAATACAATAATGCTAATATGTTATCAGCTTTTCTTTTGTAAACACTGAAGTTATATCGTTACAGTACTTTGTTTACTTGAATCAAAAACCAGTGCTTCTGCAGCTTTATATTTCCCTTATTAAATATGATCTTATTAGACTCCTTATTAGAAATCTTCTGGCCTTAAAACTTTGAACGTTTTTTTCCCTTTAATTTTGTTTACACACCAAAGTCAATATGTCGAAAATTTAATTAGTTTTCGTTAATTATTCTCAATTATCTCTCTTTCAACTCCCTTAAAATTTTGCACGAAAACTAGAACAGATTCATCGTATATTCGCTAAAACGTATTACTAACTACCTACGTATATAATTCTCTTTTTTGTTTGTTGGAACATTAAAGCTTTTAGACATTCATGAATAATCAGTTTCACTAACAAGCTGGTTGTATTCAAGAATAATACTACAGGCTGAAGTAAAATTGATATTAAATTAAGTTTTTACAAACCAGCATCTCCTATATGTATAAAGATGTAAATTCGGAAAAAGAATTTCAAGGGAATAAATAGTCCACTTAGCAATTTAACTATTTTTAGTTTAATCTTTATTGAAGGTATTTGGTATGAAGCACAAAGGCAGATTATAATTTATTTTAGTTTGTTTCAGAAAAATAAATTTCATGATAAAGTTTTGTTACATATTTTTTATATTCCAATAGCTTTATGGAAATCGATTAAATTATTCTAGAGAAAAGCAACTACCGTTGTAAAAAAATTTTTTTGGGAAATAATATAGCAATAAACATGCAAATCATAAAGGCTCTCTGTCCTGAGTTGAATTCCCAGTTTCAACTGGTTTCTCCTGTAGATTGTTGCATTGGTTTTCTTTTACAATAAAATTTAAAAAAATATGTATGTATATAAAAAAGAAATGTGAAGTAATTCTATAGAAAATATTAATTGTAATGTTAATATGCCAAACACTTTCAGAAAATAAAACCATACACATTACAAACACTATAGTATAAATAGTGTTTTCCAATAAATGCACTAATGAGGAAAGAATAAAGAAATAACTAAAGTGACGTCTACAGCACTACGTTGACACTACTTGAGAACACATTATTAAAAAGTAAAAAGAAAACAAACAAAAATCACGTGACTAGAAAGAATAAAATATGGACATTAAGTTTCCCTCTAAACTAAGGCAGGCAGCTGAGGGCACGACTATAATGAAAAATACAGGCACCATTCAATCAATCAATCAATACGTGGATTTTATTTTTAAATGGGAGCTACAACTACGCTATGTTTTCTTCTTTATTTTAAGAGAATAACATCGAATACTTTGGATAATAATAATTCCAGGCGCATTCCACAAGATTATATATAGATAGAGGTATCTATCTGCAACCATCAATTTAAAACCATTAAAAGGTTGTGGGTTGTAATATTTTTATTTTTTCATTTTTTTAACATGCAAACGAGGATACATGCCCGCACAGGATGAAAAGGCGTTATTGTAAAGGATTGAGGGTAGAAGGTTTTGGTAATTTTTTGGCAGTGAAAGGCTGTTGATAAGTCTTAATAATTATCCAATGTGAAGCGTCATTGTAAGTTAATTTCAGTCTTCTGTCTGTGTAGTAAACGTATATATACACAACTAATCTACATAAACTGTATAGTAGTTGAGCTGAAGAATTATAAAATATATATTTTAAGGAGTCATAGTGTACATTTTGCTTTATCAATCATTCTTAAAAACAATTCAAATTTTGAAAAAATCTTTGTATTAAATCTCTAACTAGTTATATATATTTCTAAACTTACACACGTAGTCCGAGATAAGAGCATTGCTAGAGCGCTTACATTTGGTTTCAAGAGCGACCTCGAGAATGAGAGAGTGAGTGGCTGTTCTGGGAAGCGAACTCAGTGGCGTAGTGTTTAACTCATCGGCACGGTACGCCGGAGGTCCCGGGTTCGAGTCCTGGTCCAGTCAGTCACTTTTTAACTCTTCGTGTGTTACTAATACATTTATTAATTATATTTTAAGTTTTCCGTTCTCTAAAACAAATCGTCATTTTCTGATCGAATATTAATCTGGTATAATGATACATAACTAAATATTCAAACGTAAACTTGAGTAGCAGAATTGTTCTGTTTATTTGAAGTACTTTATTATAATCCATGTATATAAATCTTATACATAATATTTCCAATTATTTGTAGAAATGTACTTCATGGTAAGAATACTGAAATCTGTTATATTTTATATCAAATTTGCAATTAAAATTTGAAGCAATATACCCGATGAATCTCCAGTTTGCTTTGTTGAAATTATAAATGATTAGATAGGTTGGTTAGTAGTTAATATTATATCGGAAGTATGTTGTTATTTGAGTTCAGTTTTCGAAATGTAGCGTTCATTTGGTTTTGTTTGCAATATTTCATTTTACATTAAATGACTTGCAAATATTAATATGCATGGATAGCATTCGAGGGTTTCTGTCTTCTTTATATTATTATGCATGTCGGTTTTCTTAGTTTGTCTGTCATTTAAGTCATTTTGTCTGTGCTCTTACCAGTCATCCCTCACTTTTGTCCCACAGTTTTCAGAATTGGGAACTATTCTCGGATAATTTGATCTCATTGTTATTATGCAGTTAAGATGAGATTTTGTCGCTTATGCATTTCAACTTAATAAATAATATAATAAGTAGAAAGATTTCCGCTTTACCTTTTAATTACAATGCAATATTGTTCGACAATCATAGGAAAAACTTGTAATAATCAACCCTCCGATATTGTTTTTAGTTCTTGAAAGCAATGCCATTAATAAGAGGCATTAGTTATTACCCCATTTTTTTCATTGCTAATAAACAAAACCAAAAATGAATGTTCAGATTCTTTCACTTCAAAACAATGTTATACTTACAAAATCTTGTCAATCCATTTGATCGTGGTCTAGTGTGTAATGTTTCTTGTCTGGAATACGTCCACAAACTACAGAAGTAAATATGAATGTCTGAAAGGTAAACACTGGTCACTTTGTTTTATATGTTTCATGAGGAATGGTCACTGTGAAGAGAAAGTTGTGACGGTATTAACAGTAAGTAAAAATTCTCATAATGTTAAAACATCCGAAAGACAAATTCTACGAACGCTTTCGAGGCACCCGTCACATCTACTTCATCACATTCAAAGAAAACTCTTGCTACACAATCAGAGAATTTCATACATCATATCTTTTGTGTAGCAACGAGTTCTCTTTGAATATGTAAGGAAGAGGTGAGAAGTACATCGAAACTGTCGCAGGATGTTTTAACGTTATGACAATTTTTATTTTCTGTTAACGCATCCCATCGTATAAATTACTAATTAGTCATGTTATTCGTTAGTTTTCAGATTGCTGTGTGAAAGTGGAAAACTGGATAACTACTGAAATGTATTAAAAGGAAATGAAAGGAGAGGGAGAGGATAAGGATAATGTAGGAAGGAATTAGTTTACACTGGGACAAACCACAACAACTTTGGAAAAAGTGGATAAATAATCTAGGATGTCTAACTGTGCTTTGGAACGGTGACGAAAAGAAAATTGGTAATAGATATATAAAAGCATTTTTTCTCTCTGTTTGTTTGTTGCTTTTTTATTTTTTTGTTTCCTGGGTGTTACCAAGAGATACCTGTAGTGAGACTTATTTCCATTGCCCTCTGTCGGTGCCCAAGAACTTTAAACTGAGGCAGTGACACTTCGTTCGAGACGCCCACAGAGTTAGGGCCTTCATTCCATTTGTACCTGATGTCTCGCATAGTATACCCAACTGAAGAAGAGAAAGGGAAAAAAAAGGTGCACTTGGTGCACTATTATACAAAGCACAACCAACGAACACACACAAGAAAATTGGCAACACTGGGAAGGAGGCAATACATTATTCTTCAACGTACAGGACGCCACTAATAACAAATAAAGTACGGATTAGCAGGTTAGTTATTAATATATTCCTGGCAAACATAAGCCATAAATATAAAAGTGGGTGAATGTTGGTATCAAACAATTCCAAAATTTCCGAATAATTCATATTTGTATGAAGTACTTCTCGAGAAATAAGCACATCGTTGTTAAACAGTTGTATCGATGTATTTTGGAAGTTTTGTTAAGAATAACTTTTTTCTTTTCTTGTAACTGATGAAAACGTTTTGTGTGTAACACACTTTCGTAATTATTCGTATTTTCACTGTGGTTTTTCGTTTTAAATTTTCATTTTTTTGTAATTAACTTATTTTTTCGCTCTTTTGTGTCTTTTTTTTTTACTTCAGAAGAAAATCCAATTGAATGAAGCAGTATAACTTTTATTTATTGATGGACGTTTTCAGATACATACCACATAAATAAATATTAAACCGAACCCTGTAACCTGTTATCAATTTCCTTTTTTCGTGAATAAGTCTTATGATCTTCTTCAGCAACAATTTTGGTTGCAGTATTTAGGTTTCTTCTTCTTCTTCTTCTTTTTTTAAAATTAATAATCAGATACTACAACCAGAATTGGTGCTGTGGAAGGTTTTATATACAAACAAAAGAAAATTTGTCACGGGATACACCGTAGGTATATTATTTATTTAGTACAACTGTTGGTTCATAATCTGTTCTTGTTTCAAGATAAACATTTTTCGTTAGTTTCTGCTGAGCAGTCGATGTTAGAAACATGAATTATATATATATATATATATATTAAAGAAAGACATGTTCCATGGGTAAGAAGATATGGATCCGGAATCACACGGCATATAACTGATGTCGAAAGCTTTCAAATAATTTAGTTTTGTTGTCAATGTAAGGAGAACTCACAAAATAATTTAATAAGCAAGATACGAGAAGTCCTGATTTGGCTGTGGCATTGTATCCTGCACTGTGGTGTGATGTATTGTCTCCCAAGCTCCACTGGGGCCAACTGTTTCAAACATCCAAAGCAGAAAACTCTACCTGTCGAGAGGTTAATTTCTGTTGCTCCCTGCCTGTGCCCAAGGACACGAAATTGCGGTAGTTCAACTTCTGGTGAGATACCGACAGATTTTTTCCCGTCGTTCCATTTGTATCGAATATCTCGCATTGTGTATCCAACTGAGAAGAAAAACATGGACAAAGTTTATGTCCAAAGGATGTGGGAGAAATAAATGAGGTTCAACAAACTAACTAACAAACTAACTTACGCCATTAAATTCTATGCCAAGGAAACAAGAATGAAAATTTTCACTGCGGTTTAGTAGCAAGTAAATGCATGAGAAAACAAGAAACTAATGTGCTTAGAAAAATCAATCTCATAGTTTTCAAAAAGTAAATGAATAGCATAAATTTTGTTTCAAAAAAAAAAATAATAATAATAATAATAATGAACAGAAAGAGAGGCTGAAGTGAAGAGCGAAGAAGTTAAAATAAAGAAAAGCTATTTATGAGATCAAAAAGTAATCAACAACTTGGTTCTAAGTAATCCAAGAAAATGAAAAACGAATGTGTAAAAACTGAAACCAATAATAATAGTAAAACGATGCAACTTATTCTAACACTGGGGCTTTGCTAACAGCAAACATATCGCTTGAAGCATATAGCGTGCATCTACAGCCAGTAGTAAAATGGTGGTGATTTAGGACCAAAATGTTGGGGTAAAAGGATTCAGAACGGACCCACATTTTTGGATCTATTTCACGTTATTCAGCATTGATTTCTCGCGATTTATACGTTTTGCTTCTACTAAGAACATCATAAACGTACAGAGTTAAGCGTCTGTGTTTTGTTTTCTTTTGCCCTCACGAAAATAATTGTAGTTTCGCTAGTTTAGACAATATTATATAAGTCCTAGTTTCAAATATTAGGTGTAGATTGTAATTATGTTTCTTGGAATCGAAAGCAATTCCGTGGAAGAAAATAAGATTTACTGAAGAAAAAGGAATCTTTCACTGTTTTGTCCCACGGTTATGTCACGTAGGCCAAAGGAGTTGATGATGATGAGAATGAAGAAAGTCGGAAGAAACGAGGGAATCCCGAAAAAACCCACGTACATGTCATTTATCCACCACAAATCTCACTTAACGTGAGCTGGGATCGAACCAGATATCCCATGCATCAGAGATGAACGCTCTACCACTGAGCCGCCGAGGCACTAGACAAAAGACGTACGTAATAATGGAATAGAATAAACCGATTTAGGAATTAAAAAATAAACTAATTCAAAACATGAAGTATAGTGAGATATATTTGATCATCCGAGAAAAAAATCGATTTTTTTCGAATATTATACGCTATCAATGTATGATCGTTTTACGATTTACGGAGTAATGGTTTAATTACTTTCTTTTTCTTTTTCGGAAGTGATTTTAATACTAATATTCATTTTTACCATTTACGTGTTTGTTATATTATTCTAGGGATGAAGACGAACAAAATAAAAAGTACTTAAATGAACGAAATATACAATAATATCACAATCTGACATTCCGACCAAAATAATTCATCGAAAAGAAACATTTTAAAAGCAAGGGTAAAGCTACCTCCGATCTTTCATCTTGAAGTGAAGAATACGTATATAATCAGAAATGTTGAAATATCATATAATAGTGTTTTATAATTTTATGTTCCCGTTCTAATCTTTTGTTTCTGTAATTTAAATTACTTTTAGTTTTCTTTGTATTTATTTATTTATTTGTGAAAAAAGCCTTGATTAGGTATGAATATTACTTTTAAACACAAACAATATTATTTGTTTGGAAGTAAATTTATTTGTTAACAGCGCATGAATCAATTACATTTTCGTTTGTATCTTATATATTATTACAGAGTATTTAATGTAGTTCAAAAATAATCATATTTATCTGTAGAAATTTCAATGTTTAAATAAATGCTTTCGATTTAATACATTTCTAATGATAAATTGTTAATGTTTTTTTTCATTTACAAGGATTTTCTCTTTAATAATTATTTGTAAAATCAAAGATACTTTGGAAGCTTTAGCTGTATCACGTCTAAACAGCTCTTATTCCGTTCATTATTCAATAATTCCATTCGATAGTAACGTAGTTTTTTCGTATATTTAATGATTATAATTATCGTGCTATTTGTCAAAAAGACAGGTAGACTGTTTCATATATATATAAACATTTCACATATACGTATGAATTTTACTGGAAGTCTTTGATCTTTACGTGTTGGAGATACAAATATTGTTTGACTTACCGTGGAGGTAATACAATGAGCTAGTAGCCATTAGAGGAGAATCTATTGTTTGCTTCTTTGTAAATTAGCGGCAATTTAACACGAACTGTGTACTTTTAGTGTTAATAATAGAGGAATTAATGTAACATTACAAGTAAGAATTATATTCACTTCCAAAACAGATAAATATAGTCCTACTCATATAAAGAATGTAAAGAACGTTGTTTAAGAACCCAAAATACAAATTACTTATAGTATATGTACGTGGGATGGTTTTAAACAAATATCTATATGCGAAAATATGCAAGATATTTCTATCAGCCATATAATATGAAGTTTGGGTATTTTTCTCCAACAAAAATAATTATAATGATTGATAAAGGTCTATTAGTTGAAAATATTTTACGTGTAAGATAAGGCAAAAACAAACAAAACCAAATTTATTAGAAGAATATGGAAAATGAATTTACAAGAATAATATAGAACACTTAAACAGGATTTGTTTTAGAAGTATAAATATTTATGACTGATTATTTCGTGTATACAGTTTCTTTCAGTAGATACTTCTATCTTGCGTTGTTTTATAAACTTAATTAAGAGAGTTCAATAGAAAAATAATACCTTTTGTCGCGATATGATATGCTGTCGAATAATGGAAATAATAGTATTAAAGTGTGCCTGGGAAATATGGAGGTTGGGAGACAGGTCAAAACAGTACAGCAGGTCAGAACATGTCACGACTGCAAAATAAAAGCAAAATATACTACTGTAAGTTTTGAACTGCTTATTTAAACCTCATTTAATTGGAAATAACTTGCAGCTCCAAAGGAAATAGAACTGAAGCTAGAAACATATTTGCACAGTCAATCTATGTGAATCAATAATTTTATTGTTTATGAAGCGTGTTTTTATGCATATTTCTCACTGATTTTTCCTTCGATTGTTGATAGAAACAAATGCATTATAAATAAACTAGAATGCCAAAGTCATCTAACTTTTTAAAAAAATCGTTTTCATATGATAAAAAATACATTTATTATAACGCTTCAACGTACTTCATCCCGCTAAATCCGTGTTCATGGGCCCTATTGGCATCAGAGCGTGACACGAGATAAGCTTTGGAAACACACAGGGCAACTAAAATACTTGACTGAAAGAAAAACTACAAGACAGTAAGCAGTAATAAATCTATTGACAGGTTTACTAAGGCAAGAGGTAAAGAAAGACATTACAACGGACAACAGGGAGAAATAGTACATAGACAAAAAGTAGAGAATGGAGAATAGCAGATAGAACACACATTCATAAGGATATGTACTAATTTCTGATTGAAGGAGAAAGGTACGAATAGATTAGATGCACAATGCAGGTTTAAAGACTCTCTTGTCAGAATCCTTGGAATCTCTTTCTGTGCTAAAAGTGTGCCATACAACAATTTGTTTTTACTTTGGTGCAGCAGCGTTTTTGTTTTGTTTTGATAAATTTTTACTGAACATATCTCCTCCCCTTGGGCACGAACCACAGTGCTGTTGAGAAGGAGAGTACAATGCCAGGTTCTGTCTATATGAAAAAAGTACATAGTTTATATATATATGTATATATCTATATACATACACACACAGATATTGATATAAGTATGCCTAGTACTAGATTAACGTTACAAAATGCTCATTTATCGTGGTAGATAAATGAGCATAAATAACAAATCTTACCAAATAAACAACAGAAAAGAAACAATAATTCACTTACGGAAATGTGATCTCCAGTGAATATAGTATTGAATAGTGCATTCAAACAATCCATTTGTTTTGTTTACAAAATATATAGCTGCTACAAGCTTAAACCTATCACTTTCTCAGTTAATGTTACTTTTAGATGAGAATAGAAATGAATTTTCCAAAATCATGATCAACCTTACCTCTTTTTCTGCAAATAACTTATTTAATATAGAGGGTGTTTCAAAACAACACCGACAACTTTTGGGAGGTGATTCCTGACACCAAGATAAGACAAAAAGTATAGACCAACCTGGGTGCACAAATGCTTCCATTCGGAGTTATAGGCTGCCGAAAACATGAAAAAAATTAGCTTTAAAGGTCCATAGCTCCAAAACTATGAGAATTACCGTAGTCGGGTCAAGACTTCACTTAGGAACGAGTATGCAGTATCCAAAAATACGTGTTTCAGAATCCTAAGGTACTTACGAAGCAACTTTTGTAGATGCAGTTTGGCTACGGACATGTAATTTTAAGTACTCTCCAACTCCCTCTACAAAAATTGTTGCGCAAGTACCTCAGGATTCTGAAAGTTGGATATTTGGATAGGGCACATATTAGTTTCTAAGTGAAGTCTTGACCCGACTACGGTAGGTCCCAGAGTTTTGGAGCTATGGACCTTTAAATTTCATTGTTTCATGTTTTCGGGAGCCTATAACTCCGAAAGGAAGCATTTGTGCACCCAGGTTGGTCTATAGTTTTTGTCTTATCTTGGTATTAGAAATCACCCCCCAAACGTTGTCGGTGTTGTTTTGAAACACCCTGCATATGTTCCCAGTTTTAATTAAATTCTTTCAGGTAAATAGATTAAGAAAATACTTTAGTCCTGGAAAGAATTATCAATGGGGATTCTTTATATATTTGTATAATTTTTTGTTGTAACAATGAGAGTTATTCGTAATTAAAAATATATTTGCTTAAAAAAATCCATTGACAACCAATTCCTTCAAAATTCAGTTCAAACTTAAACTGTCTCCTTTAACAGATATAATATCTGAAGTATCGAATATGATTATTAAATAAGTTTTCTGTAACAAAAGACGTAAGGTTTATATTGTGTGGTAAAGTTTAGCACGCAATAATTTAGTTGATAATTTTCCTTTTCATTTTATCTAATTCAACTAAAATGAGGAAGCCCACTAAAAAGTTATTTGCAAGTATGTTAATTTTGTGTTTTACTTATTTTGTAATGCCAATGTACAGTAATTCCATGTTACTACTGACCTTATTAATATATCAGAATTTTATTTCAAAAAATGGTATAAATAACAAGGTAGTAATTTATATTTTTTTAAATTTCAATCTCTGGTATTTATAGCATGTTTATATCATATAACTTTAATATTTTCTTATTGAGTTTTTAAGTAGCCAGAAGTAACACATGACATATAATTCTTCAATTTGTTTCTGTACCCTAAACTTATTATCGATTTACTATCCACAGCTTCATTTTTTTGTTCAGTTACTTGTCATTCATTACAGTCAAACTAATTCTTGAAGTTAATTGAACTTGTATTCAAGGAATGATCTATTCTCTTGTTGGTTGAAACATTTTCTTTGTTGTTTTACAATAAATTATTAACAAGTTAATTAAGTCTTGTTTAGGTAATTAAGAATTATCGAATTATTATAAATTTATTTTATGCAATTATTCAATTAATAGTAACATTCACTTCCTTTGTACATGCCAAGAAGAAATTGATTTCTTTATTAGAGTAAAGACAGTCTGATGATTAAATGTTATTAGCCTGTGATCACATTAAAACAATCTGACAGTTTTATATTATTAGCAATGTCATACAACAAGTTGCTTTTAATTTCAATGTAAGAAATGGAGTGTAGTAAGTTGTTTGTAAAGTGTAAAAAGATAATATACATATATAACATTACATCACGTTACATCTCAAAAACTGTGTTGTTTCCATCGTTTTAATTGTTTTGAAATGTTAAAAATACAGTAAGAATGAACGAAACATGAAGGAAAATCTAGGCACAATCTAATTTCATTATACAGTGGTAACTTCGTAAAAATGTTTGTTTGGTTTCTGTAGTCATTATTGAGTTAGTCAATTTTCGACCTCCTCGTGGTTATGTAATTAGAACATCCTTATCCTTAATGCGAGAGAACAAGTTCGATTCCCGATGGGGATCTATGTTAAACAGCAAGTACACTCTTATATAACCTTGCTGTTGAAATTCCCAACAAGCAAAGAAAAAAAAATATGAATTATTCAGGATATATAAGACAAAATTTTAAAGCCAATTATTTTAAAACATATTTTTATGAAAAAAGTATGTATTGGTAAAAAACATTTAAAAGAAGAAAAGGAACTTAGACTCTCATAAGTGAATTTTTAAATAACATAATTTGTATTTATATCCACTTGTGACAACGAAGGAAAAGCTTGTAGCTTATGAGTTTCGTAAATAATATTTTCAACTTGTATATGTTTGAAAGCACTTTCATAGAAATGATAAATACACTGACAAGAAACATATGCACACTCACAGAGCTTGGAAACAAAGAAAAAAAAGTTGTTAATTGTCCTGTATTTGATATGTGATTAAATCAGCACAACATCTACTAAGAAGCACACAAAGAAAACTGAAGCTTATAAATGTATTGAAACACAAAAAATATTAAATACAATATTTAAATATAATTCAACTGAAGAAGGTTCTGCTATAATTTCCCCTGAGTTAAATATTTTGATGGAAAGATATTATTAGATGATAGTTCATTACATACTAAATAATTAGTAATAAAAATATTAATTTTTAAATATAAATTTCGGTAAAACTATTGCAGACTCTTGACTAGCACGAAAAATACTCTTGTATGAAAATAATAACACAAATATCAAAGATTTTTTTTTTGGCACTGAATACCCATATAATAGTATTTGGAACGCTTTCCTTTCAATTATCAGCTGCTAAAACGTTCAATATTAATTACTACAATGTTGAGAACCTAAAATAAAATGAAAACAGTACAACGAACGGGCTCTTTAAGCTAAAGAAGATGAATGATACCCAATGCCGTGCCATGAGGAGGGCGAGCGGGGCGATGGCCGCGGCGCCAAAGTGAGGGGGCGCAAAATTCAGGAGGAAAAAAGAAAAAAAGAAAAAAAGAGAGAAGAAAAGTTACTTGGAACATTTTAGAACAACAGCAATATTTTTCAATCTAATATTTAATTTAACCAGGACCAGATTTATACTTTTACATCCCTAGACACTTACTTAAATCACCCCACCTGTATATAAAGTGGAAAGAAAAAGTGGTCAAAATGAAGGAAAAGCAGGGATTATTTTGAAAATTTTCTTATGCTTTGCGCCAATTATGGTGCTACTTCGCGACTGGTCTGTCGACGTCACTCACGTGTGGCGGGGTCAGGTCAGAAAAATAAACACACTGCTGAAAAGACTGCACTTATTTAATATAAAAACACATTTACACGTTACGTTTCGATCTTCTAGCCCCCAGGTTGGTCTATAACACGTTTTTATATTAAATAAGTGCAGTCTTGTTCAGCAGTGTTTATTTTTCTGATCTTATTCGCAAGACGTTGACTATGATTGGGGGTCAGGTCGTATACTCTCGCCTCGGGCGCTGATTTTCCATGGCGCGGCACTGATTGATACTATTTAAATGATGATGATGAAACAAGTAGTTGAATAAAAAGATGGTAACACTGCAATAAAATCCATGGACACTCTTTGATAATCACAAAATCAATATGTTGTGACATGGGCTCGAACTTACAAATCTGCCTTTAGGAGGAGAGAAATTTACCATTGAGATTGTATTTAAATGAAAGCCATAGATTTCAATATGCAGTAACGTCGAATCAAAGTTATACTTTTGATATGCTGGTAGATTTTGATCTTTGTTTATTTTATGTATTGTATTTCAAGATGTTATCATAGAATGACGTACTGTAAAGGACATGTTGCTATTTTGTTAATTTATGAACTAAATTTTTAAAGATATATTTATTTATTTTTCCTTCTTTAAATGTATAACTTCATGACTGTCCAAAGATAGATTATATAAAAAAATTACAGATCAATATATAAATACAATTATAATGACAGTATTTAATAGAATTCATACTGAAAGAAATATATTCTTTTTGGATACAATTCCTGTTGAGAATATAGTGTAAGATACACAATATATTCTTCAATCTTTCACTGTATACGTGTTTGTTAGAGGAAAACCAGGTTGAAAATACTCTTCTTTACAAAAAGCTTATTTTGTAATATGAATAACACTTAACTAAAAGTAAAACTGTTCCAATACTTCATAGGAATTCCATCATGTTTCAACTCATTACATGATTAATCATTTGCAGACAATAGAGAATAAGCAAAACGGAATAAAATTACCGAAGAAAGCAATGCATCAATATTGTATTAGCTTTCACGATGTGCTTGTGTATCACAGAATTTAATTCTGTGCTTTTTTCTATGGGATTCTAACCTGCCATCATTTCCCATGCTCTATTATTCCTCGTTGTCCATTGCCTCCACCCAATGAGTCGAAATATGTCAAACTTTTTGTATTATATATTGGAAACTTCTTGTTCTCCTATCTCTCGTACTTTCAAGGCAGAATAAAAACAGGAACTTCTCAGTTCAGAATTACTTGGAGGACTTTTAGTTCATTAGGTATCAGTATTTCTTTCTTTCACATAAATTTACTTTTTCCAATACCTAAATTTTCTAAGTGCTCTGAAGAAGGTCACAGAGGACATGACGTCACCGAAATTATTAATTACGAAACATTGATATAGAACACACACAACACAGGTGAGTTTAATACTGTCTT
The DNA here is from genome assembly GCF_964235325.1 of Thermobia domestica. Classification (NCBI taxonomy): domain Eukaryota; kingdom Metazoa; phylum Arthropoda; class Insecta; order Zygentoma; family Lepismatidae; genus Thermobia; species Thermobia domestica. The sequence goes on from NC_137463.1 coordinate 2,061,735, forward strand.
AAATGTGTATTCTTGTGCCATAACTTACTGTGTTGCTAAAGTTTAATATTTCTTGTGTTATTATTATTTTATTTCTTATCTCGATTTCAATTTAATAATCTGACGCCATTTCTGGCAAGTGCACAATATCGGAAGAGTTTTTCTCCAAAGAACTTTCTGATCATATGACAGGTGTCTAGATTACTGATTTTTGTAGGTTTGTTAGAAATGCTTTGTGTTTGTTTGTTCCAGTTGCACTTCAGTACTTTCAGAAACACTAGTTGCAGCAGAGATAAGGACTGGTCTTACTGTAACTTTCCGATATTCCCATTTTTTAAATTTCATCTGCCAGGTCTTTATATTTGCTAATTTTCGTGCTAAATGTTGTACGTATGTTATGAGTCAGTGGCACTGCAACACCTATGAGAGCCTCCTACACTTTTTGGTCATTTTTATTTATGATAATGATGCAGATACCATTACATTCATTCTAATTTCTTAATCCCAGTTTAGTTTATAGTTTTTGTTCTTCTCCTTCTTTCTTATTCTTATTCTTATTCTTATTCTTATTCTTATTCTTATTCTTATTCTTATTCTTATTATTCTTATTCTTATTTTTATTATCCAAAATTTGAAAAAAATGTGAAAATGACATGTTGCTTTTAACGAATACCATTAAGGACGGAGGTTGCACTAGAAATATTTGTCTGTATATTAAAATAATTCATATTAAATTGCATTGATAATGTTCTATGATGACTTTTTAGAAAATGAAACAACTGTTTGATTTACCTTATTTACTCGAATATACGACCTCCATTTTTTTTTCAAAATATAGGGACGATTTTGGACAAACGGTAGAAATGCCGATAGATATGAGAAGATGCTCTTTAATTTGGACTTATAATAAATTGTGAACAACAAAAATGATTTGAGAACTTTTACAATGTAAAGTTACATAGTTGATAGTTTAAGGTTTCAGTACCTGACACTGCATGTAATTTCAAGCAACGTATTTTTCAGAATGAATATGGGTACAGGGTGGCCACAAAGTCCCGTTACCCTTTGATAAATGCTAATGTAAGATTTTCCATTGTTTCAGATTGTATGAACGATGGCTAATACTTCCAGTAACTGCATTGAAGATCGTGTTATAGCAAGTTGTTGAGTGCATGTGAGAAACCACACAGGTAAGACACTGGCAGAAGTGAGTGCAGACTTTTGGACAAGGTTTCAACGAGATCCTCCCCCGAAACAAACATTTTTACGATGGGAACATAAACTATTCGCCACAGGAAGTATGAAAGATAAGGAAAGAAGTGACAGACCGTCTACACGAGCGAAAACATGTCATTTCGTCGCGGCGTCCATGGAGAGATTGCTGTAGAAGCGCAAAATGTCGCACAGAACCTGGCGGCGTATTATCCTTTGTCATGAGAATGACGGTCGATAGACTACTTTGGACACTTTATATTTCATGTCTTAATAAAACTTCTCGAAAGCATTGTTGTTCATGTCATTCAGTTCTTTCCGTATAGTTATTTACGTACGTTTAGTTGTTTGTATTACTTATTTTTAGGGATAACGGGACTTTGTGGCCACCCTGTACTACCGAAAACACTGCCTGGAAGAATACTTCTAACAATTGGAGCCAATGATGAGCTGCTGGCTTGATAGTTGCATGGATTTTCGGAAGTGCTTGTATCCGTATCATAAACGGATTCACAAAACTGACACAAATTTTTAAAGAGACGCTTACATTTGAGGGGCGACTATATTCAGGTAAATATGCTTATTAATAATAAACGCTTTAGTTCTATTGAATAACAATAAAATGATAGTGAGTTTTTGTAGTCGTGATGAAGCATTAAACATAGAAGAAAGGAATGTGATGAGCTTGAAATAAAATAAAAATGTACCAACGTTTATAAAACTAATTCCAAATACTTTTATCTGGGTATTTAGGTTATTTTTCCAATATAAGTATTTATTTATTGAGCCCTGCATGTTACCATAGACAGCCGTACATTCAGTTCATCAGAGAATAACTGAAATAAATAATTCCATCATTAAACTTTCATTTGTTATATTCTACATCAACTTCGGAAGACATTGCTACGCCATCTATTGCTTTGTAGATGTGAACTTGTAAACAAGTGAAGTTACTATCAGCGCGTTTATGTTCAAAACAGAGATGAAAGGAAAACATATTTATTTAAGACACAATTCATCTGAAGATCTCCTGCTTTCAAGTGGATAATATAAATTGATCGATTCTTTATAAAATTTCGTAATATTTTCTCCCTAGTACATTTTGTGATGTGTCATTTTAGCATAATTTTGAATCAAATTCAGAAACAAATAGAATTTCCTAAATTCTAATATGACTAGTTTTATAAAACTTTTATCATTATATTTCGTACAGTAGACAGAATATATATTTGATCGTTCCATTCCTTTTGAAAGAGATTTCAGTGTTTTTTACTTATTTTTTCAAAATTACACTTTGGTGACTCTTAAAATCAGTGAGTATCAAGGTATAGTAGACTATCGATATTCCGATGTTCTATATAATTGAAACCACTCTTAAAACACTCGACCGCTAACAAACACGAACGGAAATCCGTTCCTAAGACACCTTTGAAGTCAATGGATGCTTACGTTCAATGGATGCTTACGTACGTTGTACAGAAATTTAAACCATACTTCATTCGCGTGCTGAAAACACCCACTCATTTTATAGTTTATAGTAAAATAAGTTTTAGTCCGCTTGTTTGAATAAAATAATCTATATTAAAAATAGAACAGAAGATCTTTCTCTACAAATCAAAGTTAGAAGCAATTCTAAAATTAGATCGAAAGAAACCGTAAAATAGATAGCGTAGATAAAGTGACTGCAAAAGACTAGCGTTAAAAACAGGAAAACGACAGAATAACTCTTTCAGCAATTTTCCTGAGCTCCAGTACATATTTACAAGAACAATAAACGAGTTTAAAAATCAGAAGTAGTATGACGTTATGTATAAATTGTAATAATAAATCGGTTTTGAAATATATTTTTTAGCTTATTTATGCTGTTTAGTACTTATACAGAATTCTGTAAAATTAAGAAATGAACCTCCCTTTTCTTATATTCGAGTTTTCGATAGTTCGAGGTACCCTTGGTTCCATCCAAGTCGAATTGTCGAGAGACTCTACTGTTCGTCATATTGACGTCGGGAAACAATTTCTTTCAGTCAGAACTAAGATGTTCTTAATCTCTACGCGTAGTTTATTTAAATAGATTTAAGTCTCCTAGAATTTATATACGGATATTATTAGGGTGTATTAGTTTATCTAAGACTTTGAGCATTATAGCTGCTTTTACGAAATCCACCAGTTTCATGAAGAATTTGACCATATTGTGGCTTGTTATTTCTACACATTTACTATAACAAATGACTTCCTTTTCTTCTAGTGGGGCGCAACTATCTTTATTTCAGGAACAAATGTTAGCGTGAAGATTTTTTCAACAATAAAAACAAATACACAAAGAGTGAAAGACTGGACGGGCAACCGAACCTAGGATCTCCAGCATACCATGTCGATGCGTTAACCACTACGCAACCACTTCCCAGAACAGCCACACACTCTCTAATTCTTGAACGCATCGGCACGATACGCTGGAGATCCCGAGTTCGAGTTTCGACCCAGCCATTCACTCTTTCACTCTGTGTGCGTTATTGACTTCGCGCTAACAGAGAATATAGTGTGTAAAAATAAGTTTAAATCGGTTGTTTTCTTCTTCCATTAATAAGTAATAACAAAGCTTTGTTTCTGAAAGAAGAAGAAGAAGATATTTTCAATTTGAAATTACCTGCCGACGAAGGTGAAAGGGCTCACCGAATATATATTCGGAAACTGATTTCCGTTCAGTAGATGAGAGGTGAATTTTATTTTTTTATATATATAATTTGAGTGTCTGGATGGAAATGTAGGAGATCTTCAGAATGTACATATGTGTGTTATTTTAATATATCTAGAAGTATTAATTCATTATCCAACAAAATATTTTCCTTTGCGGTTTCTTTCTTCGAGATTGGGGTAAAATATAACATTAACTTTAGAATGAACATTAGTTATTAGTATAATTTTTGTGTCTCCACCCGAAGGAATGATTCAATTATACTTAATTATATATATAGCAATTGTTGACCAATTAATACAGAAAATTATTTGTTCTTATTGTAAAACAATGACCATAAAATTACACAAATATCAAAAAATATCCCAAACATTGGAGAAATAAACTGAAAATTTTGTTTGACGGATAGTATGATAACCAAACGTGTCTCATTGACTTTAATAATTATAGATATTGGAAAATGTTATATATTTACTAAGATTAAAATGAAAATATCATTTACATCCTAATAACATTGAAACACCAAATCATTTTGAAATCCATAACATATTCAGCACATAATAAGATATTCTGTAAATATGTATATACATGTGAAGGCAATGTATGCATCTTTCGCTTGAGAATATTTCTCTGCGTCGAAAATGGAAGTCTTCTTTCATTTTACACGAACTTTAGTTATTTCCTCAATTGATCTGATCTAGTTTAAGAAAATGTCTTCCACGGCAACAAAACGAATATTATCGGAATGAAAACGGAATACTTACAGCTCTCGATTTCTATATGACACAATTGTCTGTCCATAGGAAAGTATTGTAGGTTCATGGGACATGAAGCTGTAATGGTCAATCTGCAAAGAGATGTATTTCTTTTGTTTTAAAATTGAACAATGATTTCTCAACATATAAATTCTACAATAAATAAATAAATAAATATTTTAGATTAATTTTCAGTCTAGAACATAGGTACTTTCTGATAAACCAATCACAATTTATAAGTAGATGATTTTTATAACTATATTATATACATTGCCTTAACTAGAACGTAACTAATCGAAGTATACTTTTTACTTGTAAGAATGTTTGCAATGGTTACTGTGTGTTTTCAGAATTTACCAAGCATTTATAACCAATTACGGAAGTCTTTGATGAACTCCTTCTCAAAATGTATTTTTGCTTTTAAGGAAATGTTACTTGGAAGAATTGTGCACCCTCTTTGCTATTCATTTTACTTTCGAGCCATGATACGAGAGAAGAAAATATGATAATGATAAATTTCAAAGAATTTTCAAGTTTCATGACTATTACAAGGTATGATCAAAAACTACGGTGAACGTAGTTGCGCAGTGCCATCTATCGACGTTGTATGCATTTCAACTAGTAAGCTCGGTAGCTTAAACCTTCCGGACAGTCAGTATCGAGTTTGAACGAGTTGTGACATGTTAGTTGGCTTCCAAAAGGAAAAGATTGAGGACGTGTTATGAGTATCTGTCGCACGTCAACATTAAGTTTTGTTCTAAGCTGCAAAAAAGTGCCAAAGAAGCTTACGAAATGTCAAAATCAGTGTATGGCAACGAAGCAGTGGCATTGAAGAGTGTTTGCAGTGGTAGGAGTGATTCAAAAGCAGCAAGGAGTCGGTTGGAAACGAACAACGATCGAGACGTCCTTCGACGTCAAAAATAGACGAAAACGTGCAAAACGTGATACAAATGGTTTAAACAGGCGAATGGCTATTCGAGAGCTTTCTGAAGAACTAAACATCTTGTATGGGCCCGTGAAAAGCATTTTAACCGCCGATTAAATGAGCAAATGGCTTCCTTCTTCACCACAAAAACACGCCGTGCCACACCTTGGTTTTGTTCCGCGAGTTTTTGGCCGAAAAAAAAATTCTGTCTGCCCATATTCACTGTGCTCTCCAGATATAGCTGCATGCCACTTCTGGCTTTTTCCAAACATTAAAACCGTGCTTAAAGGAAAACGTTTTGACACCATGCCTGACATTGAGAAGGCCATGACAGAACAGCTGAGGGCCCTTCCAAAAGAAACCTTCTAGAAATCCTGCCAGTCATGGATTCAGCGTTGGAATAAATGAATTGCTAGCCAAGGACAGTATTTTGAAGAAGATCAAATGAAATTTCACGTAAGTTTATTGCTTTGTTTCTAATAAAATTATCCACCGTATTTCTTGATCACACCTCGTACAAGTCGAAAACGAAATTTTTGGATGCCCTGTATGTCTGTTCATCCATCCTTTCGTTGTGACGTATGTACATTTACGTAGAAGCTATATCGTCCCTCGTATCAAGACCAAATTTTAAACTTTATGTTTCTATTACGTTCTCCACGAGGAGTTTTTTAATGTTCTTCTCAACCTCGAAAGTAAGCTAGTTTACTTCGTTCACGAGAGGAAGAAATGAACATTTGTTATTTTCTTGCAAAATGGTTTCATATAATTTTGTTTATATTTCATAAATCAACCTACCATTAACAACCCTATAATATGAAATAAACAACTTTGCTAGAAAAATCTAGAACTAGTACTTTATTATTGGGGTTGAGGTCCAATAACTAGCAGAATACCGTTCTTCGCACGGGGAGAATACGTTTCATTTTGGACACAAAGGGTTAAATTTGGATTTAAGCTGCATCGGAAGCGTCACTGTTTGTCTCAGCTACTTCGTAAACTATTTATTCGATACTAATATCAGCCATTTTCAATCATTTATATATACCCTCTCCCCAAAGTTGCGGGGCTGAATTTGGATTTAACCGGCATAGGAAGTGCCACTGTTCATCTCAACGACCCCGAAAACTATGGATTTGGCACTAATATCGGTCATTTTCGAACATTTTTAAATATGTCCCCCTCCTTTTCCTCCTCTACGTTGTACCGTCAAAATGAAATGATAAAAAACATCCCAGGCCCAAATCCCATCCATGTTGGAAATATGATAGAGATCGGTCGCGTGGTTCAGAGTTCTTAAGTCACAAACGCAGTTACTTTCATTTATATATATAATAACAACAATAATATATATAAATTGTTATTAACGGCTGTCTCAAATATTGCTCAGGTCATTTTGTTCACACTTCACTAATGTTTCAATAACAACCCTATAGCATAGAATATGTCATCAAGAGGGAAAATCTTAAGGTGTAGTCTTTCATGTGAGATTTATTTTTTTAAGTTTCCTGGAACCGTCTATTATAATTTTGTTCATATATTATAAATAAATGTTTCAATAATAACATTAGGATGATTTGATTTAACTTTAAAATGTTAGCGAGAAAATAGTGCAATGATTTATACTTTTTATTTAAAATTCTATTTCTATTTCAGCAGAAGAGATTCCGCTAATGCCTCGTTCTATCGCCTATGCCTATTCCTACGTCAATATAATTACAACAAATCTAAATGAGCATCATCTGACTATTACAGAATGCAGTGAGACGTTGATGATAATGATGGAATGACGAAACGGGAGAACCGCGAGGAAACCCACGCACATGGTGTTTGTCGTCACAAAGTCCACTTGTCCGATAAAAGTAATAAAAGAACTTAGGCCGTGGTTAACGTTTCTCTTCGTAATCGGGAGGTTTAGGTTTAAATTCCGTGGGTAAAAGATGCCGTGACGAGGAATCTTAAAGACGGGTAATGCTAAGAAGATAAAGTCATTTTAGGATCATTCTACCTTTATGTATAGCTTAAACAAGAATTTTAGGAATGATTTTAAAAAAAATGGATCAAAAGATTGCGATCTTGGTCAATAATAAGTTTTTGGATCAGGGGCCACAAAATTGTTGAACGGCCCCTAAATCGAGTTTTCGTATTTTCTACGGAATAAGTACATCATACTGAGTCTTTTTTTTTTTTTGGTTTGGCTACACTATACAGTATAGTTCTCCAGATATAAGGCCTACAAGAAAATTTTTGATTGATATATATTCGATCTTTTGATCCAAAAAATGAAGTTATATAAAATCTGAAAAAAGCACAGATTAGTGATAATACCAATTAGTAATAATGTAACCAAATTAGTAATAGTAAATGTTCCATTTGGTCAGATTCTGCTTTTATATAACATCTTTTAGTAATATTTCATACAGGGTACAAATTAATTTCCACTTTTGTTTCCAAAGAATATAAATCTATAAATCTCAAAGTTCTCGAACACATAGGCAGTTTTATTTATACAAGATATTTCAAATGAATAGTAAGATGTTGCTATATTTATTTATTTATTTTTAATCTAAGAAAGAACAGCCTTTGTAGTCGTGAATTGAAAACTCAAAGAGGTTTTAGCAGTTTCTCATTTCTTTAACATAATAAAAGCAGGTTTAAATCTGTTCCATTGATGCATTGGTATTTCTCACTGTAGACATAGTTAAGAAACAGAAATATCGAAGGAACGTTTTGATTGATCGTCTTTTGGCAGAGAACTCTGTGGAAGGCGTTAAGTTTCACGCAGATGTCGTTAACGATGCGAGGAATCGTAAAAAAGAAGAAAAAACGATAAAAAAGAAGAAGAAACAACCAAAGATGAAGGAGAAAAGATCACAAATGTGATTGTCGGCTGCTGACGTTGCCACAGTAACTGTTACTTTGGAAGGGAAACATCTGAAACCTTCGTTTTTGTCTTTTGGGTTGGATCGCATAAACGTTTTATTCGCATTGCAAGGAGCTGATGCGTAGATTGTATTTCTAGTTATCAGCAAAGATCTTGTTTCTTCCGTAAATGGTCAGAAGTTTAAACCAAAAGTTGTACGAACATGAGAAAAACAACGATTTATTTTTAAATTTCCACAATGTGTTTTAGAAATCACATTAAATACAATGGAGTAAGAAATGTAAACTTTAAGAATGCCTTAAAATTTGTAAGAGCACGTATTTTTCTTGAAGTTTGCAGCAAACGTAGCCCTAGTTACATTTCTATGATATTCATATTTCAATATTGAAAATCGATGCCGACTGCCGATAAAATATCAAAACTTGATCAATATATCGAAAAACCAAAAGTACTAAAATACCGAAAATTATCAGAACACTTAATATTAAAATATCGAAAATGTCAAAAAGTACCGAAGTATAAAATATTGAATACTGAAATCACGCCAGCAATTGTCCCGGGCGCCGCGACCAAAGGGGGCACTGGGACGACAAATCAACAAAATTCAAGGAATTCAGATTATAATAATAAATGATTTTTTTTAAAAAATAATGTTATTTGAGATATTTTAATAATGATCAGGCTACAGCGAAATAGAATTTATTTATTTATTTCGTAAGGACAACACAACAGGCTTAATGCCCAGTTATAGTGTAGTGTATATAATTATCTAACATACACTCTTATACATACACTATTATACATATACAAATATACGTCGTTTAACTATACAGAAGTTATTACATGGCAATTGTTTTGAACTTGTTTTCGGAAATACTAAATACATTAACTACATGAAATTTAATCATTTCGTTGTATAAAGGACATATTCTCCACAGAGGAGACTTATGTGATATGTTAGTTCTTGCTTTTCTACAATAGAATGTCCCAGTGTTTGCTGTTCTAGTCTTGCCTGTTGGAATACGTACTAATACTTTTGAAACTAATTCTAGACAATCAATTTTACCTTTTAATAATTTATGTAAGAACAAAAAATCAAAAACCCATTTCCTTTTCTCTAATGTTTGAAAACTAAAATTCGGTACTAAGTCTTCATAGGGGACATACTTTGGGTAGAAATCGGTATTCTTATATGCAAGCATTTTTAAAAACTTAAACTGTATATTTTCTATTGCATCAGAGTATTTAGTGATATTTGGTGTCCAAATAGTACAATAGTATTCTAATTTTAACCTCACATACGGAAAATATAACCTTATAAATGTTGATTCTTTGTAGAAATCCTGTCCTAGCCTGTAAATTAAACCTAGGTTTCTATATGCACTACTCGTTATTGCGTCAACGTGCTGAGCAAGATTAATTTGCTAAAAAAAAATCTCAGATCTTTGATAGTATTTGGAAGAAAGTGCCACTTATTTTATAGACAAAGTTAATTAGATTGTCTTTCTTCATGAAAGACAGAGATTTACATTTGGACACATTCAGGAGTAATTTATTCTTATCACACCATATTTGAACTCTCTGTAGATATTGTTGAAGTTTCACGCAGTCATCAATTGAACTTACTTTGGAGTATAATTTGAGATCATCGCCAAAAAGAAGAACTTGAGAAGTTTTAATACACAGAGGAATATCATTAATAACAAGAAGAAACAACAGAGGATCTAGATGAGATCTTTGAGGGACTCCCGATAGAGTATTGAAGTTGAAAATTACCGATAATGTAAAACATCGTCTAGGGTTATTCAACGGGAATTCTCTCCAGCTCTCTGTGAGAAGAGGTGTTTTTTTTTTAATCTTTAAATATTTGTATCGTTATTTATACATTCTATGCTATTACTATATTGATGTGTATCAAGTTCAAATTAACAAGAATAGCACTGGATATCAATAACTCAAAACGATGTTTTCGTTAACTTTTATGTTTTAACGGCAGAAGCCATTCACTTAAAAAAAACACATAGTACTAACTTATTTTATCTTACATTATGATATTACATTTCATACTTAAATCTAGGAGTACAGAATAAACTCTGGTTGTTTATCATAATACTCAGGGGGGGCATCTGGGAATTCTCGCCCTGAGCGCTTACAACCCACGCGACGGCCCAGACTGAAATATCGAGAAGTATAAAAATATTGAATATTAAAATATGGATAAACATCGAAATATCAAAAAATATCGAGATATCAAAAATATCAAACACTTTCGAAATATCAACTATAGAAAAATATCAATATATTGATATAACTATCAGTAATACTTTTATATCGACATTTCATTATTTGAAAATACATATTGATCAATTGAAATACGGAAATATCGCCCAGTTTGAAAAGTGGCCGAAATTGTCAGTGTCAAGTCAATAATATAGGAGAGCGCAATTGATTGATTGATTGAGGTTTAATGAGAACGTCAACATCCAGGCTATTTATCTCTGTCACGATGACTGCTCAAAAATACACATTGTCGTAAATAAAATTTAAAAACAAACATACCAAAATATAAGAAACAAAAAAAACTACTGCATCATTGAAATAAAGACCTAAAAGAAGAAATAGTAATTATATGATAATAATAGATATATAATAGTAACAATAAATAATAATAATAATAGAGAAAATGTATAACAATAAGAATAAATAGTAAAACAATTAAAAATAAATAAAAACAGCAACAATAAATAAAAGAACAAAGGACTAAAAAGCTCAGAGAACATGACCAATATTACACTAAAAGGAAATGTACCATCAACAATATCAATATCTTCACCGAATGCACGGTCGAATCTAAGCGTGAGTCCGTGACGCTCTCTGAGATCTGAGTGTCCACTACATTCGACAAGAATGTGCTAATAAAACTCCAACCTACCAAAGCATATATATATACTGCTTTGGAGTTTTATTACCAATTTTGAATTTTCCAAAGCTAGAATGAATAGTTTACAAGAGAAGAATGTGCCGAATACTCAGTGGGACAATACATTCCTTACAACACAAACGATTCCAACCACACAAATAACTATGTCAGGTAAGAGTGTTCCATGTGCAAAAGCGTCAGGAGCACTTCATCTCGATGACTAGGGTGAGAGAATGTGTGCTACTATCCAAAGAGTGGCTTAACTACATGAGTTTATTTACATTTGCCTTGTCCCAATCTGCTTCCCATCAAGGTGTGGATAAAGCTACAGAGATCGGATCAAGGAAAACTATGCTCAAATGCAACCACGGTAAAGGCGGTGCGATTGGCAGCTGTGCGTGGCTGAACACGTAAAGACATGATTTTTACCAGGTGGTAATCTTCAAATTCATCCCACGATGCGACAAAATGCCTCAACCGATCAGGAGTCTATGTCGAAAAATCACGTAATGTATGTACTATCTGTTGGCTGTATTGGTTTATGAAATAATGTATATTGGCTGTATTTGTTGTATGAAATAATATATATTGCCTGTATTTGTTGTATAAAATAATGTATATTGGCTGTATTTGTTGTATAAAATAATATATATTGCCTGTATTGGTTGTATGATATAATATATATACGTTTCACTGCAAGCTTTGTAACCTTACTTTCTGATCACTCCTCGTAAAAAAGTAATTTGTAAACCAAAAATGATCGTTTACAACTGTATTTCGGAGATATTATATCAAACTTTCGAATCAGTTTCCTTGTTAACCTATTAGACAGTTTTCTTTTCTAAACTTTACTATGTCCCGAATACTTAAGACATAAGAGGTCATTTTGGAAACTAAGAGGCTTGCCCATAGTGAGCCTAATGAAATTGCACAAGAAATGTACATTTGGTTATACAGTTACAGCAATCATCTCCACATAATTGTATTAAACGTTAGATTTAATATTTTCTTCGTAGGGAAAGAATAGGTTATGGAAATTATTTTTTTAAAAGTATACTTGAATACACTTACGATACGTTTGAACCGAAATAAAACTATACAAATCAAGAACTAACTATGTCCAAAAATTCATTTCAAACGCTTCAACTGTTTCATCAGTTTGCCATTTTATAAATACAACATGAAAAAAAATCAATCTACCTCTTCTTCCCTTGAGAAGCGGAACTTTCGAAAATGTTGGAATACGTATAATATCAAAACATGTCAATTTGTGCATAACACAAGGTCCTAACAGTAAACAGTCCAGGTAATAAATTACAGCACTTCGTGCTTGCCTATCCGGTGACAATAAATGTCGCTAGAGAGCAATTTTTAGATTTGGAACTATTGTGACCTTTTGATTGCAAGTTAACGACTACATTGTTTCAATTTAGTTATTTTGAAATAGAAGAATCTGCAGTGTACATTGAAGGCAATAGGTAGTTATTTTAAATGAACAATTCATAATGTATTCTACTTTTGCTTAAATTCTGATCGCCCTCCCCTCCTTAGGAGACGCATTTTAATTAAAGTGACATGGTTAAAAACCCAGTTCAAGGTAGGCACTTATTTCAGATTTAACGATGTAGATTTCTAGTAGCTGACAAACATACAAAGAAACAAACTTACATTTAGCTTTATTGTGTAATACGAGCCTTAGGTTAGCTGCGACTTTGACCTCGTGTTTTATTCGCCTACGTCTCATATTCCTAACATAACTGTAATCTTAAGGGATTTCGAAATATGGCCATGTTATTCTAACAGTTACAACTTCACCCTCTTTCCATACCGGGTTTTTCTTCCCTTCTAAGGAAAAACGTTGAAACAGACCTTTAATTATTTTAATTAAGTGCCTAATTACCAATTTTCATGCCTCTAACCTTTCATGTTAGAGACGGATTTCGAGGTACAGTAAAGCCACGATTATTCGCGGAATTCGGTGGCAAGGGCACCGCGGATAACCCGAAAAAAAAGACTAAAAATAAAGTGCAAACACAAAAAATACAATATTTCACCATAATAAAACTATGTTTTGTTGTTTATAATGCTCGTGTCGCCAAGGTCAGGAATCAGAGAATGTGAAAGCCATGACCCAACAAAGGAGCAAGAGGCTGCTACTCATTCACAAATACGGATGCGCACGAGACGAGTCGACACAGGATTTTCCTGACAAAATTCGAGTCGAGACACGGCTCTTCCAATAAAGAAATATACATTTTTCGAGTCGAGATATCACTTTTACAGCACATTTTCGAGACGAGACAGTCACAAATCTTGTCTCTTGTGCATCCCTATCCACAAATTCCAAGAAGGCCTATAGAATTACGATGAACAATAAACCTGTCAGTAATTTTCGACCTTCGCACTGTGGGGCTTATTGTATTTTCCTGCGTGTTCACTTGGATTAAAATTGTTTTATTTGATTTATTATCAAGTTCGTAATTAACCCTCCAATGGTCGCCCACGGAATCTCACTCCACAGTAAATAATGAATGTAATTTACTACCAGTAAACCACTCTTCCAAATTCCCGTTTTTCATACTCTACAATAATCGGCTTTTGCTTATCAGAATAGAGTTGCACTTCGAAACGTGCACTATTGTTGGAACCATTTTTACGACGGAATTTATTTTTATATTTTTAGAAAATAAGTACTTATTTGTGTGTGGAGTGTCAGTCTCTGGCGACTACTTATGAAAAATAATTGAGTGCGACTACATCAGTTTTTTTTTTTTTTTTTTTTTACCGGCTCTCATGGATAATCTGCAACGCCGGTCATCCGCTCGCGGATAATTGGGGTTTTACTGTATGTCCAACTCATTTTAACAATTGCAATCCCGACTCCTTTTTTGTTTCCAGATTTTTCTTCCCATGTAGGGAAAATATGAAATAAAAAACGCTTAAACACGTCTAATTATTTTAAAAAAAGTCTAAATAGCAAATTTTATGTCTCTAACGTTAACGGGTTTCGAGATATAGCCATTTTAAGGTAATAATTATCAGCAATGTTTCCCCTTTCATCGTCGAATTTCCCCCCCCCCCAAAAAAAATCCTTCGTTAGTGGAATCTTACATCACAAATCTTATGCGCTGTCAGAACTTGAACTTTCTAACTTAAGTAATTTGTCCTGGGCATTGATTAGTCAGTCAGTCAATATTTGTTTTATATATACACACTAGTCTTCGGTCAGCTGGAAACTTTGTCCCCAGACAACCAAATTAGCTCGGTGTACGGCTTGGTACTTCTCATATCACTAAATATATTTAAGGGATTTTGAGATAGAACCATCTTATTATAAGAATTGCAAGTCCCACTCTCTTTCTTCCACCTTCTACCCTTTCCTTCTAGAGCAAATATATATATATATATAAAACGGTGAAATATATGTCTAATTATTTTAAATGAGAAGTCCAAATACCAAATTTCATGTCTCTAAGCTTCAGAGATTCTGAGATATGGTTATTTTAAGATAATAATTGCCATTCTTCCTCCCCTACCCCTCCAAATTTCTCAAAATCCTTCCTTAATGGCATCCTGCATCATAAATCATATACCCTGTCCAAATTTGAACTTTCTAGCTTTAGTGGTTTGACCCAGGCATTGATAAATCTGTCACTCAAGATTTCTTCTTTAATATAAAAAGGTTAAAGTATGGTGACTTAAATATCTACATGTTGATGCAAGTTTTTAAACTAATTTAAGTTACTGTATAATATTATGAAAAATACTGTGTAAAGTTAATGGTATTAACACATTTTTGTAGTTTGACCTAAAATATGTTAAAAGAAATAGAGAATGAAAATGTTTGTAAACTACATTATATGAAATATTATGTGAATATTTCTGTTGAAAAATAAAGGAAATCACACTTTTTCGCCTGTTGAAGTTGTTTTATTTCTCTCTCTGGTGTTTGAATTTTTCAACCCCAACAAACATTTACCTCCGTTGATGTTGGCGGATCAAGAAAATGTCAAGCTTGAATAGTTTAGTTACGCTTGGCTGAATCCCTCCAATAAAACACTCTCTCAAACATGGAGATAAAAAATAAAAATAAGAGGAAAGGAATTTCTCATTTTTGGTGTTGGTGTTTGTTTTGTATGGTGTTTTCTCAGCGAATCTTTGGAATTGGATGAGAAAATGGAAAAAAGAAAAGGAACGACAAAACAATATGGAAGAAAGACAAAATTCTGAGACAGAATTTTGATCTTAAAATGCCAGAAGAGAATCTACTTGGAATTTACCATGAAAGTTCGAAGATATTGAAGTAAAATAACAATGCTTTTCTCAAATATAATAGACAACGGTACACGAAGTACGTATGTGGTGCATATTAATGGCTATGTCTTCATTCTTTTTTTTCAGCTGTGTGATCTAAAGAAAGAAACAGAATTATAAGATGATATTGCCCTCTATCAATCAAGAACTGTTGTTTAAGTTGTTCTTTCTCACTTCAACCATAGGTTGGTGGGCAACATGGAAATTTTAAAATTTTAAAACTTTTCTCTTCCTTGGGAGAGCAGTTTTATACTGTGATAAGGTCTCTTCTTCGTAACTGCATTTACATATTCTATCCTTGGTCTTCCTCTTCCTGGTTTTCCTTCTGACTTTCTCTCTTATCAGTACAGTGATCCAATCGGAGTGTCGAATAAGATAGCCAAGCATACTGTTTCTTCTTTTTCCTATTATCTTCATGATCTGCCGTCCTTCATTAGCTTCCTTTAGTACGTCTTCATTAAGTTTTCCTTTCGGTCCATGTTATGCGCAGCATTCTGCGCCAACACCACATTTCAAATGCTTCCAGCTTGGATATTTCAGCTTTTCTCAATTTCCACGTCTCTGATCCGTAAAGCTCCACGCTCCATACCAGAGTCTTAATAAATCGTTTCCGAACGTCTAACGACACATTTCTTGACGTTAGCAGTCCTCTTTTTCTATCGAATACTTGTTTAACCTGCACATTAGGTAAAGATTAGGTATTGTAATAAGTTTTAATTCCTTTCTCCAATATTTACGTGTATATTTTTTTTTAGCTAAATAATTCTTCGGAAAGTAATTTGTTATTCGAATTTTACAATCTTGTTAGCGTTTAACAGATTAAAAAAATGCTCAACGATGAGACATCTAGCAATCAATAACCTTCTCGAGTTGTACAAGATAATATTACTGAGTTTAAATCCTCATGAGTAGTTTTTGAGAAATTCGAGAAAACCTGTTTTTACTGAGCTTAAATATTGTATAACCACGCCGAATATGCCCTCATTATGACAGTAGAGATTCCGGTTAATGACGCATAATCAAAAATTATGATTAATACCTTGACTGCTACCATATATGTTCACTGTTGTCATCTGTACGCCACTGGCAACAGCTCGCCAGTAATATTCCTACTTTGTTTTCGCTTTTGTTTTCAACACATAAATTTATGATTTGCTATGTGTATAGTTTTACATATACGCGGCGAGGACATTAAATTTTGACTTTTACGCCATATGTATGTAATTGCATACACACCTACTAAACAAACGCGACAAAAGCGTAATATACTGCTGGAGTATGAAATTCTATGCACATGGCAGTGTACGTGTTAAACTTCAGTTTTTATTTATCTATAATTCTCTAAAGAAAATATATCGAACTGAAGAAAAAGAGATTTTGAGGGTAACTTTCATGCGTAGTTTTTGAGAAAAATACGATTCTCATATGGAGTTAAAAGGCATCTTGTTTGTTGTCGACTGTAAGTGATAATTTTTATTCTGGTAAAGCAGATTGTTTATTTATTTCTGTTAACTTAAGATTCTATTTAATATTCTTTGTCTTTTCTTAATTTGAGCGACGCGGGCGCAAAATTTTCATGGGTCCACGGGCGTAAAATACCTAAATACGGACCTCCTTCAGATATAATATATTAGCTTTGAAATGACGTAGAGACTTGAACTTTCATATCAAATATTTTCTCCTATGAGTAAAATAGAAACTGTCCTCAACGGGAATCGACTTCAAGTCCATTTAAGTTAAGTATAAGTATGTCAACTACTCTGGAACTTCAAACACTATAGAGTAATTGTAGGCTATATGCATATGGAAGGAATTAACAAAGATATCTGCTACACCGTTACACAAATGTTATTTGCTCAGAAAAGAAAAAAAAATACTATATTTACCACTGGCGGACTTACCTATATCGCCGCCCCTAGGCACGATTCGGCTGACCGCCTCTTGTGTTTCGCGAATATAGGAAACGTCTCAACATAATAGGTGATTTTTAACTTTCCATCAATGGCACGCTTTTATTCATCATTTTGTCTAAGAAAGGCATAGTGAAATAAATTGTTTTGAATTTTTATTAATACGATTTGAGTTTAAAAAAAAATATGTTTTGCTATTTAGGCAAGAGTGAATATGAATAAATTAATCGCTGGACGCAATACCGTTCTTGGCAAAATTCGTTTAAAATTTTCTTAGTCTATATTGTGTACTATATTTTTACGTAATATATTATGAAAATATTGATCCTTTCACTTTCTCATTCGTTGATGAAAAAAATTCAAAATAAGACAGCTCACAAGATTTGTAAGTTTTATTTATTGTACTTAAGAAGTAATACTTTTTTTAAAACACAAACAGGAGAAATTCACTTAAACTCATATTTTTTTTTCTTTTTGTGTAACTAGCTGAACTCGCGCCATCTATACAGTGCATCATTCATATATGAGCATGAATCTCCTTGTCATTCCTCACAATATCTGTACATGGCCCTTTACAGATACAAGTGAAAGACGTCTTGATTCAAAATCAGCATGGAATACCATAAAGGGGATATTTTTTTTCGATTATGTTTTCAATATCTCGCACTGCTTGCAAGAGTTGAGCCTACTTTCGGTTGGAGTTTCTAATTCATGTATGAACAGTATTTTCTTTCTTCTTGCATGCACTATGCAATAAGCAAATACATTATATACACAATTAATTATAATGTCAGTGATATATGGTGTTAATTGGGCAAAATACTCCAAACAATAAAGATTCATCTTAGACTGAGAAATAGGCACCCTTCGTTCTTAATTATAATTTGGCCATCAAACAAACTCCGAGAAATATACAACCCCAGTATACAACTATGTGGTGTTGGAATGTATAACTCGTAGGGTATGACGCTTTACTTTTTAAAAGAAATCAACAATTTCAGTGTATCCCTAAAAACGTAATAAAGAAATAACAGTCATGTTTTTTTTTAAATATTCAATTAGAAGTGGACAATCTACCCAAAATTTGAAATCAACCAGTGAAAACGACAAGTTTGTAGCATTTGTAATTTTGGAGATCTTACTGTCGAAAGGATTGGAGACAAACATAAACTTTTCTTTGGAGACAAACATATAAACCTATCATTTTAATATAGAGATAGTTTATAATGATAAAAAATAGTCTAAGAAATGATCATTAATATTCTTTGTATGTGGAACATATAGTATTGTTTAATAGTTTTACTACCAAAACAAAACTGTTAAGGTATTATGAAAATATGTTCTTACATTAAACGTTTACGCCTTGCTTTTATAACAGAAATTTCTTATATTAATTGTTCAAATCCAAACTCTTCGCCATTAAGGACATCGGCTTTAATGTTAAGAATTGCAAGAGAATTCAATGTATCTTCCTTTAGGGTAAAACGTAGACATGAGTTAACCTAATCCTCTTTAATGACGAAAATGATCTTTCTGCAGAACAGTTGCTAAACACAAATATATACTCAGACTCAGAGCTATATCTACAATTAGGAAATGTACCCTGCAACTTCTCTTCTCTGAGGAACTTCCCCATAGAAAGAGATGTGCATTTGATATTATTGCACTTCATCAATTTTGAAAAATGCACGCATTCACTTCCAAATGATGACTAGATCAGTATCGTAAAGGTTTTGAGTTTTGCTGCATGTTCCAAAATTACTGATGGTTGTGTGTTTGTAAGGTCAGAAAAGACTGACTATCTATCAGCCACTTTACAATATACTTATTTTCTTTTTAATAATTCACTTTTAATTTTGTCAATAAATAAAAGGTTTCCACAGGGTTTCCACTTTAAACTTTTCTCTCCCTGTAAAGCGGAGATTCATTAAGAATGTTTGATTTCGTATTACTAAAAGAAACTACCGTTATCTAACGTTTTAAGGCACACCTACTCTACTATACAAAGGCCATACTTTGACCCTACTACTATAATTAAGAAATTTGTTTAATTTATTTTAACCTTGCTACACTTCACCCTTCTATCATCTTCCAAAAATATATATATTTCAAAGAAATAAAATCATAAAATAATCACAAAACATCAAACACTGTGTAGTAAGACTGATAAATATTACAACTTCATTGTGCTTGCTGCAGACTCATAGCAGACTACAATTACTAAGCAGTAAGACCATCGGACTACCTAAGTCACAAAATGCGACGTTGTCTTATTCACTTCATGCCTAGAAACTATATAGAAGGCTATGCCTATGCGTATTATATTAAAAGCTGGTACGGAATATTTCATTCATCAATTTTTAAAAATAAACCCTCCCAATGAAATTAAATTGAGGGTTACATTGACCAACTGTAAGTACCAATATTCTTACAAGTTAGCGACAAAAAATTCATCCGCCTGCCGCCTTCAAAGGCTGTGTCCCTAGGCATGTGCCTAGTGTGCCTATTGTTAAGTCAGTCACTGATATTTACATTATGTACTGCATAGTTCTAGATGTATTAAATTTTAAAAAAATCAAAAAATCTCCAACACTGCCTAATAAGTTAACGTCTTAATATACATCGTAAACTAAAGTTAATATTCTTCGATGGAGGAAAATTTGAGATCAAAAGGTTTTCCCCCACCTTTTGGAGAGAAATTACATTCTCACATTTTGTTAATACTGTCCTGAAGAGGAAGCAGAAATGTTCTTTTAGGAGGGGGGACTCTCCTATATAAGTAAAGTCTAACTTTTCATTAGGTCTAGCACAATGTAAAACTTTTGATTTATTTATATTTATATATATACATAAAACTCAGTATCAGAGAGGATTTCCCCTGCAACTGCAAGCAAATGACGCCCCTGAGAGAAAGTATTACATTATTGATCCGTATTTATACCTAACACAAAATCCAGAATAGTGGTATCTATAAACTATACGTGACTATTCTAGGTTTATATGTTTGTGGTCAAGGAAAGTTTGTATGGTTGTGGCTAATTCTTTTCGACAATGAGATCTCGAAAACCACAAGCTCCAGAAACGAGCCATTTTCGCTGGTCGATTCCAAATTTTGTGTAGATTTGCCATCTCTCATTCAAATTTTCAAAAAAAAAGTCTTTATTTTACTAGTCCACATTTTAGGCATCGTTTTGGCCCTGTTACTTTAATATTGCCACTAGGATGTTAAGATTGATACCCTTGTGAAAGGCAACCAGTAGAGGAGCTACGTATTGCGGGTTGAGGGACATTTCAGGCGCATTGCTTTACTCTGCATGCAAACAAAACCCATTGCAAACTGGCAACTTCGAAGGCTTGTGGACCCCAATGAGACGTATTTGGATATGGAATTATGATAAAAATATTTGTATTTAGTATCATCTATTACTTATCCAAGTTTGTCACAAACTCCCCCCAACATTCTATATATTAAAATATTACATTTATATGTTTGTCTATAGCAATTCACTCGCTTTGTGAGTCTTCCTGTCCTTTACTTGTGTTCGTAAAGGAACTTGGATAGATATAATGATAACTAGGAAGGAGATTGAAGTTTATATTAGAACTGTGAGCTGTGTAAATAGTGCAGGTTCAACTAGTTATATAGAAATGTTAAAAGTTTTACTGTTATGGTTTGAACATGTGTACTTCTCTTTTTTTTCGATTACCATAAGTAAAAAAGAAAGGTCATGAAATCAATAGTCAAACAGGATAAATTCATAAATGAAAATCATGTGCACTTCATGTAGTAGACATGAGACTTGAAATGTGAAAGACATAAAGAGAAATACTGAACAAACGAAATCATGAAACGAATAGAGAAAGTAATTACAATATTTCTTTTTATTTTGAAATGATTTAAACGCAATTTAAAGGGGAAAATTAGTTTAAAAAAGGAACGGTTTCTGTACCAATGCAAGATAAATTAAATGAAGATGCATTACACTGAACAACTAGGCCTAAAGGTACTAACAGGACAAGGCAACTGTATTAACTTAGGCAAGAAAAATCTTGTTACAATAATTTTTCATTTAGTCTTTTGACTTGGAAACAAGATGTAACCATGTTACTAAATTTACACATCCTTTTCTGACCCCAGAGATTTTGAAAAATCTTCTATCTAAATTATTTGGACGACGAGCTTAGTAATCATGAAGGCGAGTCGTTTCCCTCTGAAACGATTTAATAGAGTTGAAAACGGTTAACAGAACATCAGATTTATGTTTTAGAAAGAGCTCGTCGCTCGTTTAGCTACTACAGCGCCACTGTGTCATCTTGGATTCTTTTGTCTCTGCTCCGAAGCCATTCGTTTTATTCCCACAGAAGCGTATGACATATCGTTCTATGCATGGAGCTGGTGCTCCTGCGCGATTTTCCATTCACTGACTCTTTTATTTAACGCAAGTAATAACACCCAGTAAAAATTCTCTGAATAATAGATAAAAAAAAAAAACTTCTAAAGAATATTATCGAACATAACACGATCTATTTTAATACATTTCTTCAACAAATAAATCATTTTTAATGATCGAAAGAGCCATCTCTAAAACAACTAGAAACATAGTAAGGCATATGCGTTTTCACAAAGTACTCTTTACATTAAGCGCCCTAACTGTGTGAAAATTAACTTCACACCGCTTCTCACAACTAAAGTGAAAACCAAGCCAGAAAAATAAATTTTCTGGGTCATTTTGTTATAAATGAATTCTATTTTATTTCAATGAACAAGCAAAGTTCAATCAATTGAACAGTCCGATAGAATAGAACTAATAATATCTTTTTTTAAATATACGTTTTGTGATATCTGAATTACACTAGTTAACAAATTTAAACTTTTTGTTTGTTACATGAGAAAAATCACCTGATCTTAAAGGAACTTTTTGCGCTGAATTCGAATATGCACTCGGTTTCTCTCCATCACGTACAGTTTTCCCGTAACAGAGGGATTTTCGGGAAATTCCCTAAAAAATTTCCCTTTTTCAGATATTTTATTCCCCTAGCTCCTGTCCCCTTACATATAGTAACATAGAAATTATACCTAAGTATACCTTGATTTATATTTAATAAACCCTAAAAGTTTCGTAAAAATCGCTGTGTTCTTTCTAGAGAAATAAATATATTTGTATGTATACTGTGTGTACTGTTTATTGCACCTGATAGTAATGCTTTCAGATCTCCTGAGTTGGGGTAAAAACGATTTGCTTTATTACTACAAACACAGACATAAAAATGAATATTTACAATAGTCAACAACACACTTGTATTGCTCTCTGTAAATTAGAAACGTGTATAAAAATAGAATATACTTCCAACGTATATTTTTTTAAAACTTACAGTACATGTATATCTTAATACATATATATACAATTCTCCAAGTTTTTTCGTTTTGTTCATGAAATGGTTATCAATATTTGTTATCAAATGTAACAGAATGCAAAAGAAAGAAAGAATGGAATACAGACTCATTGTTGACAACAATGAACTAATGCAGTCTGAATTTTCCACTACGGTATCGTTTCCCCCCTCTTCCCGTGCATTTCTTTCTTTCTTGTGTTCTTGACACCTGGTGAGGGAGTTTTGTACATTTTTATACTGACGTGTGGTTTAACAGTACTTCACTTTCAAAGTTGTCTTTGCTGCTAAGAGTGCTTTCATGTTTGATCTTAACGGCATTATACCCAACTAAGACCAGAAGTTTAGTTTGTGATCAGTACAATGGCGTCAAGAAGACGGCGTTCGTGTGTTAACTCACCAAATAGTTTTTGTTATGTGTGTAGCCAGTTTGTAGTTAAAGGACAGTGTAGATCCATTACGCCATCGGTGAAACTAGCATATTATATATATTTCGGATGTCGTGTGGGAGATCAGGACAAAACTTGGGCACCCAACATAATTTGTACGTCGTGCTACGTCACTTTACTTGCATGGGCCAAAGGGAAACGGAGGTTCATGAAATTTGCTGTACCAATGGTGTGGAGAGAACCCACCAACCATCTGGATGATTGTTATTTTTGTCTCACAGTAGTTAAGGGACATTCTAAAAAAAGCAAATACACAATAAGTTATCCCAACGTTAAATCCGCAATTAGACCTATTCCGCACGGGGATGAACTTCCACTTCCCGAGCCCCCTACCAACTGGGAAGAGATATGGCCAAAAGACTCTGATGATGATCATGACCTTGATGAACCATCGACATCAACATGTACATCCAAGGATCCAACGTTCATCCCTGACTGTGTTCGCGAGCCACATTTCATCCGGCAATGTGAACTTAATGACCTAGTCCGTGATTTGCACCTGACAAAACAAGAGGCGGAACTTCTGGGATCAAGGCTCCAGCAGTGGAACTTATTGGATGCAGAAACGAACATATCAGTGTACAGGAAAAGGCATGTTCAATTTTCAAGCTATTTCTCAATGCAAGATAATGTGTGCTTATGTACGGATATAAATGGGTTGATGGCGGAGCTAGGAATTCCTTACGTTCCAGAAGAATGGAGGTTATTTATCGACGCGTCAAAGGTCAGCCTTAAAGCTGTCCTTTTACATAATGGAAATAAAAAACCTTCTATACCACTTGCGCACTCAGTGAAGATTAAGGAATCCTATGACACCATGTCAACTTTGCTAAATCTTATAAATTACAAGGACCATTGTTGGCAAATATGTTGTGATCTCAAGGTAGTTGGTATTTTATTAGGACTGCAGTGCGGTTACACGAAGTACCAATGTTTTTTATGTTTATGGGATAGCCGAGCTGATGACAAACATTATGAAGTGAAGGAATGGAAACCTAGAGTGAATTACGTACCTGGAGAATGCAACGTCAAATACGCTCCTTTGGTAGATCCTAATAAGATATTACTACCGCCACTTCATATCAAGTTAGGACTTATGAAAAACTTTGTCAAAGCCATGGACACATCTGGTGAAGGTTTCAAGTATTTGCGAGATAAGTTCCCTAACCTGAGTGATGCTAAGATTTCAGCGGGAGTGTTTATTGGTCCCCAAATTAGGAAATTAATGCTTGATGATAGCTTTGACAGCAAGTTAAACAGTGCTGAGCTAGCTGCCTGGACAGCATTTAAGTGTGTTGTGCGCAACTTTCTGGGCAATAACAAAGCTGAGAGTTACACAGAAATCGTACAGGACATGATACAGAAATACAAAGAGTTGGGTTGTAGGATGTCTTTAAAAATCCACTTTTTGCACTCCCACCTCAGCTTCTTTCCTGCTAACCTAGGTGCTCTCAGCGACGAACAGGGGGAAAGATTCCACCAAGATATAATAGCAATGTAGAAAAGGTACCAGGGACGATGGGATCCTTCAATGATGGGGGACTATTGTTGGGGTCTTGTTAGGGAATGCAACATTTCTTACAAAAGAAGGAGTAGTGTACGTTTTTGTAACCCAATGGAAGTTTCATATATTGTGATAGTTTTGATTGTCTTTTCATGACCTTTTGGTACATTTGTATTATTGTTTATTGTAAATTGTCACACTTGTAAATTATATTGTATTATATTTTATATATGTGTTTGTGGTAATAAAGGAAAACGTTTTACCTCAACTTAAGAGATCTGAAAGCATTACTATAAGGTGCAATAAACAGTACACACAGTATACATACAAACATATTTATTTCTCTAGAAAGAATAAAGCGATTATTACGAAACTTGGAGGGTTTGTTAAATATGAATCAAAGTATACTTAGGTATAATTTGTATGTTAGTATATGCAAGGGGACAAGATCTTGGGGTGTAAAATAAACGAAAAGGGAAATTTTTGAGGGATTTTCCCGAAAATCCCTCTGTTACGGGAAAATCGTACGTGATGGAGAAAAACCGAGTGCATATTCGAATTCAGCGCAAAAAGTTCCTTTAAGAACAGGTATTTCCTTTTATGTAACAAAACCTTTGTTAACTAGTGTTATCAAATAAAGTTACTCAGACAGTAATAGGACTATCTCTTAAATTATGTAGAAAATTTAAAATGTATAAGTTTTAAAATATAATAGGTCACAGACTAATTTTTAAGGCAGAAAAATGCTAAACGAAAATAAATTGGGGCAACGGTGGCTGTGATATAATCTTCAACTCTGGCACTTAGCGTTCGATTCCAGCTCCCGCCAAATGGACTTTCTGGTGGACAAACACCGTTTGCATGAAATTTCTCGGGTTCTCCCATTTCCTCCCACTTTCTTCCTTCCATCGTTTCACTCATTACTATCATCATGGGATGTTAAACTCAAAAAGAAGAAGAAGAAGATAAGAAAGGAAGAAATGAAAATAAAAATCGTTGCCCCCCTTTATGTACGTATGTTCTAATAATAGCCTTTCCTTCAGTCTATATTTAGAAAATCTTTCTGAAGAATCGTAACCAGAGCAGGCTCTAGGCAATTTGCCGTCCCGTACAATGACATCATTTGCTGTCTCCTTTTCCCTGAAAGAACAATTCTTAAAAGTCATTATTTTAAGTATGATAACCCCTCATGAAGAACGAAGGGAAAGGAAAGAGCAGTAGCACTCAGAAAAGCCTAAACACTACAAATACGATCTCGTTGTTTGTATATTTTCTTTAAATAATAATTAGAGCAATCCACATTATGCTTTATTTTTTGTTTAATTATGCTTCATTTTTTCCAAATTATGCTTTATTATTAATTTCAATCATTGTTTTATATTAATCGTATATAATGTGTAATATTTACTATAAATATTCTAAATATTTTGATCTCTTTACTAATATTTTATGCAACCAGTTTCTTTCATATTTAATGAACTTTCTACTGTAAAGAGATGCTTTACTCGAGTCAGTTTTTTTTTTATCGCTAGTGTGTGCGCCTTAGAGGTGCATATATACAGAAAGGGACAGTAAAAGATGCCACCAAAAAGTACACAAGATGCTCAAGTTCAAAAGGTACACAAAACAATATAGTGTGGTGTTCTTATGTATTATTCATTGTTGGCGGAAGTTTTCTTCTTCTCCTTTTTCCTTTTCTCCACATCAAAGGATTACACCGAAAAGTTTACAGAAATAAAAATAAGCTTTTCATTGTTGCATTGTTATGTTCTCAATGCTTTTGTATTGTAAATATTGGTTTTAAAAAGTATTAATACAGTATGTTAAACTTGTAGTTAAGAGTCTTCATCCCGGCGAAATTAAAATACCGCTAATTTTACAGTAATTTTGTGATATCTTCAAATAGATAAAAGATAATTGAAAATGAAACAAGAGCGCCCTACACAATATTATTTTGCATGAGGTATCGTTATCACAAGTCACCTAGTGACTTTCCGTTTTCAGCTGTTTAGAAGCGCTAAAATAAATGCCGATTTTCAAAATGGCTCGAAATCGAAAGCAGATAAGTGAGTCCTGATAACGGTTTCTCATGTAAAACGATATTGTCTAGGGCGCTCTTGTTCCACATTTCGATTATCTTTTATCTATTTGAAGATATCACTTAATTACTGTAAAATTAGCGGTATTTTAATTTGGCCGGGATGAAGACTCTTAAAGAGATTCTTTTTTTTAAAGAATTGTGCTATATATTTTAAATTATGCTTTATGGTTTATTTTCTAAAATTATGCTTTATTATGCTTTTAAAATTAGTTTCTTTTGGACCCTTAGACAACCACAACCATGTTCAATGTACCAACCATATGGGTAAATTGCTGTTATGCTTTTTATGCTCTTTATGCTTTTAGGTTGCTCTAATAATAATCTATTATGTTAGTGAAAGATAAAGCAAACACAATTGAAAGATGATAATCCTTTTTATAGAATTCAATATCGAGCTTCAATCTCAATATACCAGTTTTTAATTCCAGTGCAACCAGCTCTTTTATCTTGATTTTTTGATTTTTCTTCTACATCTGTTACTTTTTTTTAAAACTTGTTTCCACCTTCAATGATAAAGAATTTGTTTGTGGCAGAGACAAGAGTAGCTTTCATATCAGAACTTTGATAACTAACTAAATAGAACAGGTGCTCGAGAATTGAGTTTTTGTATTTGACAACAATCAAGCAATCCATGCTGGAATTTGTTTGACCATTTGCTTTAGCACTGTCCATGTGATCTTATATTAATGCGACCTAAACATGATTTATGAATGTAGTATTCAAATAGAAGGTCAGCTTAGCAAATTTAACTACCATCATCATGAAGTCTGTTTCCAACAAGAAATATTTATTTTAAATAATATAGTTATGACAGATTTTGACGCCCTTCAAAACTTCTAGCACCATGCAAATGCACGTATTGCACATATGGTAGAGCCGGCCCTGATCGTAACCCGAAAAATAGCAACATTTGTCTACAGACTCAACATGTTGAACAATATCATATATTTCTGGTGTCAATAGAGCAATTCAATGTATTTGACTGTATTGTGTGCATTATTTAAAGACAATAAAATTAAGAACTATGAATGATAATTCCGTGTATAATTAGGATGAATTTCGGCAAAAAAGGAAAGAAATGGGATATTCAGCAAACGCATAATTGATAAGACATCTACGGAGAGAATTTATTTATTTATTTATTTATTTATTTTATTTTATTTTATTTTATTTTATTATTATTATTATTATTTTTTTTTGGCAGCGCATAAGTGACCTCTGTTTATCTACCCACGAAAGTTATCGAATATCAAAATATGGAGTTTATTGAGGTATGAAACTATTTCTTCCGTTTGATTATTCGTTTTCCTTTGATTATTCCTTCTACTACGTTACTCAAAATACGATTTCTTCTTCAACGAGGTCTTAAATCTTTTTAATTACTTCACATCATATTCTTTGACCTCTATTATTCCCAATGCAATTCATTGATTTATCGTTCCAATCAGTTAAGTTCGTCCATACTTCTTAACATATAAATTTCAAAGAAGTGAAGTACAATATTTTTTGTCATCTTTCTCGCAATGTCATCGTTTCTGGGCCGTATCAATACTCAGCATTTAACCCCTTTTTGTAACTCTTCATTCAGCGAGGGGCCACGGTGGCTCAGTGGTAGAGCGTTTACCTCTGGTGCTTGGGATCCCGGGTTCGATCCCAGCAACCGCCAAGTGGACTTTGTGGTGGACAAACACCGTGTGCGTGGGTTTCCTCGGGGTTCTCCCGTTTCCTCCCACTTTCTTCATTCTACCATTTCAATCATCTCTCATCATCACCGTCTCCTTTAGCCTAATCGGCATAACCGTGGGACGTAAAACTCAAAGATTTCATTTCATTTCTTCATTCAGCGACTTATATAGAAGTATGCTTTTCATCATGATTACCTCAGTAGTAGAGCGCTTAACTCTGCTTTTGAAGTCCTTGGCCCGATCCCCGGTCAAGTAAATTTGTGGTGGACAACATCGTGTCCGGTGTTTTCTCGGGGTACTCCCGTTTACTCCCACTTTCTCATTCCACCAATTCTTCCATCATCATTATCATCATCATCCACTTGCTTTAATCATCATCACCCCTAGAATAAAGGACATTATCGTGGTATATTAAACTGAAAGATATGGTTACCACAATTACCGTATCTTAAAAATATTTCACCATTTCTCACGTTGCTTTTAATATATCGTTTACATTTCATACCTTCGTTAGTAGTACTACCTAAGTATTGAAAACTACTAATGGCAACCTTTTTTACTTTCTTTACTCAGACTTCTAAGTTACAATTGCCACAGCTCAATTATCCCAATTATCACTGCTGTAATCTCTTTCTTATTTATTTTAATCTCAAGATATTTTTACACTTTATCCTAAATATTTCATTGAGATTTCGCAAGGCAGCCATATCATCTGAAAAGCAAATATATTAGTGCTTCTAATTCAAATCAAATTATTCCCTAATCAAACTTTTCTCCGTTACTCTTCTAGGTAGTAAATAATAACAATGAAAGACTTTTTTTTTTTTTTGTCTAACACCTCTTCCAGCTTCAGTGTGCTGTATCATTTCTTGTATCCCAAGTTTTAGTAGATGATTCATATGTTGCTTTCGAGTGTAATCTTTTATTTCATCCCAAGAAGCATCTTTCAGTTTAAGCAATTAAAATCCTTTCTAAATCAACGAACACTACATACGCTTCTTTTTAGATAAAAAGTTTTATTTTATTCGGTGGAAACTAATTGCATTTCTGTGCTACTTCTCCTTCCAAATCATAACTCTTTAACTTTCTTATTTCTTTGTCCATATATACACAATATGTCCGGAACAAAATAACAAAATAAGGACTTTGAATAACTGGATAACCAATAGTGATTATACATACATACATGTGTGTGTGGGTCACCGGTCCGGAAGACACAAGTCTTAAGCCTAAAGTGCAATATGCGAGAAGAACGCGTTTAAAGTTTTGGAATATTGCACCATTAATTCAGGAATGTACACTATATTTCTTGCTGTACTCTGTCATACGATGCAGTGTGACCATTCATTGTCGACCAAGTTCATATTTACGGAATGCGGTCATTACTTCCCTAGATGACTATCTTCGTAATATACAAACACAGGGACGAATGGGTCTTGTTTTGTGATAACACAGTGGATCAGAACAAAAATAACGCTGTGGTCCAATACCTCGCATGGTGCGTTACTACTGAGAAAATAAGATTTTTGTAAATTTCCTTTTTGATGGGCATACACGCTTCTTGCCGGATCGAATTTTCGGACTCATTAAAATCCGGCGGCACTGGTGTCTAGTTTCACAGACCCATTTGTTAAATTTTAAATCTTTACTTAATAATTTTTATTTAATTTTTTATTGATAATTTTATTTTGTTTACGCATATTAAGCAGGTATATTGAGAATTTTCAATACAAGTGTTACATTTTAGTTATCTTTGGAAAAATTGAAGAGTTATGAAAAAAAAAAGGCAGAATTAATTACAGTTATTATTTAGCAAACAGTTCAAAAGTTTCAATATCTTATTACAAAGTAATAAATAATGTCCAGAAGTGTCCATTGAAAAATAAAATTTTCAATTTGAACTCCAATCAGAACCATTGGCCAGCTACTAGTAACAGGTGGCACGGGTCTGTAAGACTTGGCGTCAGTGCCGATGGGTTAAATTGAAATCGATCCGGATTTCAAAACTTTATCTTTCATTAAATCACATTATCGCAGAATTCTTTTAATTTATTTTCTTTGAATGAAAGTTGGATGGTAGCAGAGAATATTTTATTTTAGTACAGCTGTATTAAATACCGTAGACAATTCATAAATTGCAAATACATTGGTATTTAATGCATACATTTTAGATCGATAGAGTCTTTAATATAGTTCAATACAACTATGTTATGGCAAAGAACTTAAACAAATCTTTTCTACAAAGTTATTAAATTTAACTTAGAAACGCTTAATTACGTAAATCCCACCTTGAATGAATGGTAGTTTGTGGAGAAATTAATGTGTTGTCACTCTTTCTGCATAGAGCTTAGCAACACTGAAATACGTTTGCGAAAAAGGAAAAGAACACTGATCGCAATAGAATGTAATAACTACTCCAACTTTTTGTGAAGATGTTTTGTTTGAAAGGAATTATTGTTGAACAAAAAAGTGCAACTGTTAAATTGAAGATCTTTGTTGCTTTTGGCACATGTGTTGACGTCATATACGGGTTAAAGGAATTGGGACTAAAGGTTGACAGTTCTTGTGAGTGATTTGCAGAGACACCTAGTGAGAAATCTTCCAAGTAGAAAGGAGATCACAAGGGAGTTAAATGTTTGGAAACTTTTTAATTAAAGAGACTTATAAGATCGTAGATCGACCTTTCTTTCTTTCTTTCTTTCTCTGTCTTGCCTTTCTTTAGGGTTCTTCCAGAGAGAAACAGAAGAAAGACGAAATAAAATAATTGGAAGAAGATAAGTTACAACAGAGGAAAGAATAGGGTTGCCATAACTTTTTAATCCAAAATATGGACAAGCCTTAAAATGACGACCCATCAAAGATACGGTGCCCAAACACAGAATAAATATTTTGAAATTTTTTTACCTAAAAATCACCTTTTTAGGTTATCACACAATTATTTACTGTAATACTTAAAACACTATTGGAAACTTACATATTTTATGATTTTTTCATTAACAAAAATATAATAAATCATACCATTAGATTACGTGTATATTAAATCTAACCAAAAGAACAATGGAATGGAGACACTTTTTAAAAACATACCCTACTTTATTAATAGTAACTAAAATATGTTATATAATGAAAACACAATTCTTTTGCCCTGAGATTTTAGCGATTCACGACTTGGAAAGTTTCAGGTAGCTTCAAAAACTGTCAAATACGGACATTTACCTATTGTATGCTTTGTACGATACAGACACGAACACAGACCCAAAAATCCAAACAGTCCGTACAAAATACGGACATATGGCAACCCTAGGAAAGAATAATTTCGCCATTGCTTCCTTCTGTTCCAATATAGAATGTTTTAAGGATCCTAGATATTTTACTTTTGTCCAATGTATGTGAGGAAACAAGTCCCTTGACTATCACATACAGTAAGTGTTCGTAGAAGAGTTCAACCATCCTTCAACCACTGTAAAATGCTCAGAACACCTACTTTTTCGTATCACTATGAATATAAATTGCAATGAAATTTCTCTGTAGTTTTATGCCTTGTAGTAGAAGTCTGCACGGGCCGGAATTTTTAACCCGAGCCTGGCCCGGCCTGTGAATTTACAATGTGATGTCCGACCCGAGTCCGAAATATGTTTTAGCATTTAGGCCCAAGCCCGGTCCGAGCTCGTATGATAATCAAATGAGCCCGAAATAAGCACGAATTACAGAAACTTAATAATTAACGCAAAATTGTATTTTTATTTACAGCAATTAGAGGTTTAATTTTGCAGTTGTGCTTTAAAAGTTCTCCAGAAAGAACAGTGTAATATATATATCGTTGTACAGTATATTTATAAAGTTAGGCCCGAAAAGTCCTGAGAAATATGGTTGTATATTTAAAAAATTACAGCCCGGCCCGAGCCCGAAGTTATATATGCTTTGTAAGCGCGAGCCCTCGACCTCTACCTTGTAGGTATAAAGCAGGTGGATAATCTATTAAAATGAGTGATTATGAAAAAATAGTGGGATGAGAATGTGAGAGGAAAGGGAAAACCCACAAACCACAAACTCACATGATCCGGAATCAAACTAGGGACCCTGGCACCAGAGGTGATGAATCTACCACCGTACCTACATGAACTGGAATATTTCACAAGTACTACTACTACTACTACTAGTAAAGGACTATAGGTATCACCCCAAGGAAAACACAAACAAAATCTGCTAGCTCACTGTGCAGTGGCGGATTGTCCCGGGGTCGGAGGGGTCTAGCCCCGCTAGGTTTTATGAGTGATGAAAGGATTTATAATTTAGATCTCTGGGCTTTCGGTGCCTATGACCATGTTAGCCCGTTACGTTTTGAGGGATGACGTCCCTCGGTGAGCACAATATCCAACGAAAGAGAAGGAAGAAAGAACTGGGGAAGTAAGGAAGCGACATGAGACCTATATGTTAGGCACCACCCCAGCATTTGATTGGTATGAATAAAGAAAACCCAGAAAGATCTCATTCAGGATGTGTGGCCTGAAAAAGCCTTTTACACTTTGTTGATCAAGTACCCCACTGGGAATCGAACCCGGAAAGGCGAGAGCGTTAGCGACTACGCTATTTGAGTGATAAAAACAATTGAAATATTATTTATATATATTTGAAAGTTTATAGTAAGCATTTGGTTTTATTCGTTATTGGGAATTTTTTGAAACATCATTTCTCTGTTATGCAATGTCTAAAACAATACTTGAAGTCCACAATGTCAACATCCAACCTAACCACTACATAATATAGGCCCTACATAAGCCCAACCTAACCCCATAATATAGGCCCTACATAAGCAAAGAGTTAAGCTGGAAACTTCTGCAGGACCCACGAAAACTTGTAAATTCACGATATTTGTATCATAGCCAGGTTTTTGGTTACCCCCAGTTTTTACCTTCTAGATTCGCCACTGCAACTGTGTATCTTGCTACGTATACAGGAAATAAAGGACTAACTCGGGAGAGTAATGCTCCCGGAAGTAGAAACGAGAAACACAGTTCTGATTGGTTGGCGTTATCCACTTCTTGTCACGTTGCATTAAAATAGCAGAAATAAAACATTTGCTACTGTCGGCCTTCGTGGCCGAGTAGGCTAGCGCTATATACTAATAATAAAATTCTCTTTTGGCGTGAGTTCAAACCCGGCCCGAGGAAAGTTTTTTTAAACTTTTTTTTACGTTTTTATAACACATTAAATTAAAATGATATGAAAATAATACTTAAAAAAGTGATTTATTTAGTTTTGTGCAGATAAGTAGTTGTAGTACTTATGCCCTTGTACTCCATGATATAGGGCTCGTTTTGTTCCCCTTGTACTTCATGATATAAATTTTGTTACCAACTTAAAACAACTGGCTAGGATAGCGCGTAAAACAGCTGGCTAGAGTAGCGCGTGGAAAAACGTACTTCTGGGAGTATTACTCTCCCGAGCGGGTCGTGGAAATAATTCCCTCCAACAAACAAATAACTGTCAATTATTATTGGCAACAAACGACTCGCTTTTTTGAGCTAAAAGTTAGTTTATTTCGGTTTTCTAGAAAACTGCGCATGAGAATTTATCGTTTTGTACATCACAAAGTGATCTATTGACCGCGCTCGTCTTGTGTGTGCTTTTGGTGCAAGCGGTTCCAGGTTTGATTCCCGGTGAGAGAGCACAAGAAATTAAATTTCACTTCCATTAATTATCCGTCTCCTTTAAATAAAAGAATAATGGTGGGACGTAAAACTAAAAGAAACCAGTTCATTTTCTGGATTTTAATGAAAGTGACGTGATAAAAATTGACGCGACCCAAGTGTTCAAAACTTCGTTTCATACTGTTCAGCTGTTTTCTCATGATGATAAGACAGAGAACGTCACTTTGAATATTAGAGAAATTATTGGAATTTCGTCTTTCTCAACCCTGACCCTGAGGATTTTCCTTCGACCACTGTTCCTCTTCGCTGCTGTAATTTTGTCGTGACTTACGTAGGCCGCCATCACCTTGGGCATTGTCCCTTGTGATACGCTCAACACACTTGTCACTCTCGTCTCGTTTGCACCACATTAACAAACGCCAACAATATTCCTGTCCTCTTTGGAAATAAAGGAATGTCATCCATTTTAAACTATTGCTGACTGCTCAGCTCACTACATGCTGCTGTTCTACTGCTCCTCACGTAGTACGTAGTTTGCTTTAACATATCATCACCAGCAGCTCGGCGCTGCGATCGCCGCCTGACCGTTGTCAATCAAGACATCTCATACTTCCAAATCCAAATATTACTTTGGTAAGTATACTGTATGTACACATACACATGTACTTTACCCCCACATTTTTGTGTGAGGATTCATTTCCGATAGTGAACCCCCGCTTGGTCTAGTGGCTAGCACGCTTGACTTCTGTTCTCGTGGTCCCGGGTTCGATTTCCGGGGGGGATACAGTTGAACGACCAAAGTGGTTGGGATTCCACTATAATCAGTAGGTCCACGTCTCCTTTAGCCTAGCAGGCATAAGCGTGGGACGTTAAACTAAATCAAAACCAAACCAAATCATTTCCGAAAGTTGTACGGTATTGTTTCAGAACACTCTGTATATTAGAACTTAAAATATGCATATATTAGAACTTAAAATATGAAATTTAGAAGTGTTGTGGAGTGGAAAGTACAACTGTTGGACCGAATTACACATTTTCTAGCGGCGCTTGAATCAAATAAAAGAACAGTTGTTGGTATTAGGCTTTGGGGCAAGTGCTCTTCAAGAATTGTTTTTCCGAATTACGCTGCTTTAGAATCGTTCATTGTTTGTCTTTTGTTTTCACGTAAAGTGCACATCGAACACAATCGGATTTTTCCTGACAACAATTAGATTTCGCGTGTGTGAGGAGCCGTTTGTTTTTGTGAGAAGACGTCCATTAAGACCACAAGAAACAACACAATTACTCTTAACTTTAGAAAACGTCTTCCCACGAAGATCGTTCCACTGCGTAAACTTTCCATTGGCTGTACCTCCATTACGACTTCGCAATTTGCTCACATTACTAGAGCAAAGCTTGTAGTGAATACTTACTTTCTTCCAATAGTACAGTCGCCATCAAACATTCTACAATGTTATGTTTATGAATGAATAAAGAAAAAAAAATGTTCAAAGATGAGGCATGTATTGGACTTAGGGTGACCAAATCATCAACTAGAGAAAACGGGACAACTTTTTACTTTTCGATAGGTTGCTCCCCTAAATATATATATATATATTCTCTCTCTATCTCACAAAAAAGGGCAAGTTTACACTTTTTCCTTTTAAAACCTATTGAAATGGTTCTGGGATTAAATAATAACAAGTAACTATCAGCAACTAACAAAAAATGAAATTTGAAAACATTACTAAAAATATATGAAACATCTATCAATATCTGTCACCGGCAGAATTTATAACGAACTACTCTCACCATCGGATTCCAACTCCCTTTATTTGCTTTTTTATTACTTTTAAACATTATTTCCCTTACAATTTGTTTTCTTTCTACTTTCACTTTTATACTTCTTTATTTTGTTCCCCTTTCGTAAATGACAGTATGTTACATCTTACAAGTTAGTCAAATCACGGAAACATACATTGTACTGTACGGATGACAGCGCCTCAGTCTTCCACCGCCCGAAACAGAGTAAAAACAGTGTTTTTCATAAGATGTTCAGGCTCTTGCACTGTCATCTGAGGAGTGGAAGTCATGCAGGGAGAGTCCTAGGAGGGAAAACAGTGTGGCCACCATATCCAATGTCGTAAACGTCGTAATGAGGTTGCTCAGTAATTAGACATATTATAATATAATCACATAGCTTAGAAAATAATAATATAAATTAGGAAATTTTAGATTGTAAAGTTTTTTTTTACCCAATGTACGTAAACACGGGACATTTTTGCGTCCCGGGAAAATTTTTCGGGACATCGGGAGTGGTAATGAAAAAACGGGACAATCCCGTTTTTACGGGACGGTTGGTCACCCTAATTGGACTGTAAGATTTTCAGAGTGAAGTACCGACACACTTTATGAAAATTTACAGTGTAGCAGAGTTTCCAACCTCAGAAACAAAATCATAGATATACCAGAAGATTATAGAAACAAAATTATAGAAACTAAAATATCGTTTTTGAAATTATCGTATATTACAAATATTATCGTATATTCATTATGCACTTGATAATTGTAGAAACAAATATAATACTACTAATAATTTCTGTAATATATAATAAATTTCTCTATTAACCTATAGTTTCGAATTCCAAATCGGCGTCAATGTTCTCAACATTCTTCTTAGAAATCCTAATTAAGACTACCCTGAACAACAACAATATTTCTACCCAGGCCCGTGCTGGCCCACCGAATCATCACATTATCAATAAAAGGTACAAGTTTCTTTTTATAATAAATTCTTCAATTTTTATTGGTAAAGAACCCGTGATAAGTACAGTGCGCTCTTTACATAAGGCGCCCTTGCGAAACCACATCAAAGATAAACTTCTTTATTCTTCTGCATTGCACAGTTCTGTACAATAAATACATATTGTTACTGTTGATAAAGAACCCGTAAAGGATACAGTGCGCCCTGCTCATACAACGCCCTGCGAAACATAACATTATAGATAAGTGGTTTTAGTTGTTCTTCTGAATACCAGTTCTGTATAGTAAACTTATACAGTGTCTGTTAGTAAAGAATTTATGGACGGTACAGTGCGCCCTTATAAAAGGCGGCCTGCGAAATATCACATTATAGCGCATTTTAAACAATTCAAGATTTTAAAGCTCTTTACTTACAAATTTGACTGTTCCTGTATGTTTTAGAGCAGTGTGCGAATAATCAGTGCCTATTGTATTTCTAAAATATAGCTATATTGATTTGTTGGCAGTGGCGTATTTAGGGGGAGGGCTTCCGGGCTTAAGCCCCCCCCGAAATCTTACTATAGTAAAGTATATGAAATATCTTGCTGAATTTTCACATTTTCAGGCAAAGCCCCCCCCGAAAATTAGCAAAGCCCTCCCCGAAACAAAATCGTAAATACGCCACTGTTTGTTGGTATATATTCAGTTTCATTTTGTTTGACAAAAGAATTATTACAAGAACTAAAAGTGTATCTCTAGTAAAGACGTTTCCACAGTTTAGCTACTTACGTTACTAAATAAAATTGGTGATTTTAATACATAAAATGGATCCCGTATCTATACATGGTGTAACTTAATTAATATAACACATTTCGGGAGATGATTCCTGACACCGAGATAAAGCGAAAAGTATACACCAATCTGGGTGTAAAAATGACTCCTTTCGGCGCATTGATCACCCTAAAATTTATCGGAAAAATGTAAAAACAACCATAACTCAAGAACAAACATTCGATCGAAGTCGGGTAAAAAAAAAATTCCATTTTTTGTCGTAGATTCCATTACTGTACAATCGGATGTAGTGCAGTAGCGGTGCAAGGATGACTCCCAAAGTACCGGTAATTGAAGTATTCCTTCGAGTATTTTATTAAAGGTAGAATGAGGGAAATGAACAACAATCAAGTACAAGATTTCAACAATCAAAAATAAAAGTACATTGTCCAAGAGAATTCGTCAGAAAGAGAGATACAAATGTGTGATTGATCTATTTTGTCTCAGCTCTCAGAAGAAAAATTTAAATGAAAAGAAGTCTTTAACGTATCACAGTTTTATCTTGTAGGCTAATGGTAACGGATGATAAATCAACGACTTCCTGTCCAAGTTACGAGTGTGTGAAAGTGGAAAAAATAACTTTGATCCAGATTAGGTTTATATCGACTGTGCATAAGACAGTAAGGCGGTCAAGATCATGTATGATGAACGGGAGTACAAAGGATTCTTTACATGACAACAACGATTCTCATAAATTATGTGAGTACAATTTGGGCGAAAGTAAGCTGCACTAAAGGGTTTCTTTCTCGTAATATGTAATTCCGTAGAATATGACACTTCTGTGTCCAGAAACAACAAAAATGGACGAAACATGAGATGTGTACACGTTGCATAACGATACAAAGAAATGCGATTCGACAGTATACTTGATCTATCCGTTAGGTGAATTTTCTTCGAGGGATACATTTCGAGGGGGTTTTCCCCTTCCTTGGAGTTGGTAAACCGCCCCTTACCTTTCAGCTACGAAAAACTTCATTGCTATTGTGAATATACCAAAATAGTGTGCTAATGTAGCCAAGTTACATTTTGATTTTGCCACTGCTGAAGAAATTTTCTAGAAGATTGCTCGTTGGAGTTTATCAAACAAATCTTTTTTCGACGTTTTAATGTACCTTGGAGCTGGATGGAATACCTACATGGAGGAAAGAGAATGTGGCACTTTTGAATACACGCAGCAGCACGTACGTAGCTCATAGTACTAAGGGATTGATGCTTTGGTTGCACACTTCGGAACCACCGTTCCTTGTGTGCCAGTTGTGAGTGCTTCGCAGAAGGCTGTCTTGGAGTTTTGTTATTGAATGATGTAAATTAGCGTGGCTGTGTTGTAGTAGACATCTACGTAACTTGTGAATGATATACATAGTCCGATGCTCTGGTGTTACATGTGGAATTGCTGTATAACAGGATAGAAAGTGTTGCGTTCAACGGTAGAACGTTGTGTCCAGGTATTCACGGTCATGTAAAAGTGTAAATATTGATTTTTAAGTAAAATTGAGTGTGTTAATCTGTACGTACCACCGCAATGGCAGATTACATTGTCCATGAGCTGGCACATATGAACCTCATTTATAGAGAGGCGTCTAGATCGTGACGGTCGCTCTTAAAGGAGAGTAACTTTCCCTACATTTTTCCACACCTCCACATTCGCCTTCGAGAGATAGGGTCTTATTCAATTATCCCTACGTGAAATCGGAGGAAATCGCACCATGTGGACAGTTGAATTTGAAGACAGCGTACTTGGAATGATCAGGGACCGTCCCCAAATTAGCAGTAGCCACGTGTAGGGCGTAAAAATCCACACGCAACTCTAGTGAACGATTAGTATCAGAGATTTAGTGTGAGCGTGCGATGCGGTATGGTGGGTAATTTTGTAGTAGGAACTTATTTATTACCGGACCCCCTGTGTAGGAGTATGTATCTTTTATTTTTACGTAATGTTCTCTCAAAATTGTTAGAACATGTACCCTTGAACATATGACAGCGGATGTGATCCCAGCATGACAGTGCACCAGCACATTCTGACAGGAATATGCAGACCTACCTAAATTAAACATTTCCAGATCGTCGGATTGGGAGACAAGCATCTGAGTTATGACTACCTCGTTCACCCTACCTCACGCCCCTTGATTTTTTGTGGGGGAAGGGGGTATGAAACGCCTTTTGTATGCAACACCAACCACGACAGCCGAAGAACTTGTTGCTCAAGTTAATATAGCTGCGGCAGTCATCTCCGAAATGTAAGGTGTGCTTGACCGCACGCGGAAAAATTTGCTTCGCCGATGTTATCTTTGCAATGCGGTCAATGGTGGATAATATCAGACTGTGAATTGCTATTTTTCACAGCTGTCTCATGTACACATACTACATTGCACAAACACTGTACAAGGTACCTCTGAGTATTTCATAGTTATCCTACTTTGTACGAAACAGGAATTGGTAGTTTGAAACTGTATTTCTTTGTATCATTGTGCAACATGCACAACAACTTATGTTTCGTCGAGTTTCATTGCTTCAATGCTCGGAATTATTATCTTCCATGGAATTACGTACTACGGAAATATTTTAATGCAGCTTACTTTCGCCCAAATTGTACTCACATAATTTATGAAAATCGCTGTTGTTATGCAAAGAATCCTTTGTACTCCCGTTCATCATACATGATTTTTGCCGCCTTACTGTCTTATGCACAGTCGTTATAAACCTAATCTGGATCAAAGTTATTTTTTCCACTTTCACATACTCGAACTTGAACAGGAAGTCGTTGATTTATCATCCGTTACCATTAGCCTACAAGACAAAACTGTGATACGTTAAAGATTTCTTTTCATTTAAATTCTTCTTCCGAGAGTTTATTCTGTGCTGAGACAAAATAGATCCATCATACATTTGTATCTCTCTTTCTTACGAATTCTAAGTGTTCTTCTAACTTGAACGATGTACTTTTATTTTTGATTGTTGAAATCTTGTACTTGATTGTTGTTCATTTCCCTCATTCTACTTTTAATAAAATACTCGAAGGAATACTCCAATTACTTTGGGAGTCATCCTTGCACCGCCACTGCACTACATCCGATTTACACTAATTAAATCTAAGACTAAAAGTAGTGAACATTCCTATTTTCCCCGATTTCGATCCGACGATCCGACAAAAATATGGCTATTTTTGCACTTCTCGGAAAGTTTTCGGGTGTTTATAGCTCCAAGGCATTTCTACACCCAGGTTGATCTATACTTTTCGTTTTATCACGGGAACAGGAATCACCTCTCGACGTTTGTTACATTAATTAAGTTACAACACGTATCTATATCTATCTATCTAGATAGATAGATAGACGTTTGAATGGGCGCCCTTTTGGTAGACTTGTCTAACGCCCTGGTGAGTATCCCAGCATGGGCCTGTTTCCACCCATCGCTTCGTTAACGTAATTGAATTTAAAGAATGGACAGGGTTGTCATTAGACAACTCTCAAATCGTTATTGGTTTATTTGAGCGAAAATGGTAAAGACCTCAGTGTGTATGTTTTATAATCATTTATTTGAACATTCATTCAAAGTCTCCAATAAAAAGTGTTTGCGTTCTAAAATTATTGTATATTCTTTTCTTGTCACAAGGGTATTATCGTACCATTATGGCTTAAATTATTGTATATCACGATAAATTATCATCTGATTGGTAAGCCTGCAGTATAGCCATAATAATACACGTGCTTCTCACTGTAATATGAGAATTAATTAAAACAAATAGGTCGTCAAAACTGAATGACATGAAGTAGAGTATTTGTATCAGTTGATTACTAATAACAGTGGGATTTTTAAAGTATCATGCAAATTAACATATTTTGAACGGAAATCAGGACATTTGGCTTTTTGAACATTTTTTTTTTTTGGTGGAGATACAGATTATATAAAGCCAAGACTGTTCCGGAGCCCCACTCATGTACCAATTGATATATGTCATCGAGCTAAACATAATGATATAGGTGGACGTAAATCCTTATGCGTAGTTTACGAGAAATAAGTAAATCTTTTTAAGTTTTACGTCTCACGATTATGCTAGCTAGGCTAAAGGGGGCGGCGTTGATGAGAAATGAATGAAATGGTGGAATGAAGAAAGTGGGAGGAGACGGGAGAACCCCGAGAACACCCACTCACATGGTTTTGTCCTCCAGAAAGTTCACTTGACGTGAGCTGGGATCGAACCAGGGACCCCATGCACCAGAGGTGAACGCTCTACCACTGTGAAATAAAGAAAAACGCATATAGTGAAGTGAAGATGTTTGGAAACAAAAACTACCAAAAAAAATGCCAATATACAAAATTTGAAACTTCCTCACGTTTCACCAGTACCATACAGCTATTATATGTTTGTTTTAATGTGACATCAAATGTATCTTTAAACGCATTTCTCGCTTTGGTTTACACCGAATCTTCTCTTGCTCCTTGAAGCATCCAAACCTCACATTTGTGAATTACTCCACTGTTTAACCCCTAAGAATGCACAATGTCTGTTTCTGGATATTGTTCACTTCGTCATTTGAACATTCTAATGAGTTGTTTGTGCTGTGAGAAGATTCAGGATACCTTTTACTTGTATAACAATGTAGCAAAATTATTACTTTAAATTTAACATTGTTTTGTTTAATGGTAGTATTTTGCATTAGTACGAAGTTTTATATTGGTGTGCAGCATTTTTCCCAAATATTAAAAAATGTTGGATGAGGTAAGATTCGAACCTTGGACTGTTGCGTGGGAATTTGGTGCGAAACCAGAAGACCACAGGGAAAACTGGTAATCGATGTTCATTTTAGCGATTTTTCACGTCATTCTCTCTTCTTGGCCTGATTGTTTAAGAATTATTTTGTGTTATTCGCCATGATCTACAGTTTTTATACTTGAAATATTTTGAAAATGAAATCTTTAAGTTTTACGTCCCATGGTTATGCCGGTTAGGCTAAAGGAGACGGTGATAATGAAAGATGAGTGGGAGGAAAGTGGGAGGAAACGGGAGAGCCCCGAGAAAACCCAGGAGCACGGTGTTTGTCCACCACAAAGTCCACACTGCGCGAGCTGGGATCGAACCAGGGACCCCAAGCACCGGAGGTGAACGCTCTACCACTGAGCCACCGCGCCCCCTTGAAATATTTTGACATGAGAAATGCGTTATATTGGTTTGGAGACTATTCCGTTCGGAAAATTCTTTACGAAACTATTAAAACATATTCTTTTTTTATTCTGACAAAACTGTTGAGCAGTGCATATTT
Organism: Thermobia domestica; assembly: GCF_964235325.1. Taxonomy (NCBI): domain Eukaryota; kingdom Metazoa; phylum Arthropoda; class Insecta; order Zygentoma; family Lepismatidae; genus Thermobia; species Thermobia domestica. The sequence goes on from NC_137463.1 coordinate 2,104,920, forward strand.
TTTAATGCTTGAGATTAGAATAATCCTCTTTGGAACTACTTTTTCAATAAAACTTCTAAGGATAAAATCTATAGCAATCAATCTTGTAAAACAACTCTTAAAGTTTGCAACACTGTTACGTATTAGATATATACTTTTCTTCACTATTATGCAACTATTTTACATGACGTAGTGCCATTTGAAACTAAAAAAAAGTGCTTACTGATCTGGCAACACTGCATTACTTACAATATTGATGATATGATACTGCCTTTCGATAGCCTCTAAGTGTGTATAATGTCACTGAAATTCTTTAAAGATTGTTTAAATACATCTGAAGTTATTTGAATATTTCTTAAAAATTTTACTATTGCTTAAGTTCACGTTTTCCAAATCTTTATAAAGGAGACAGGGAAAGCCCTTTCCGCTGGTCTAATGGCTAGCTTTTGGTGTGCGGGGTCCCGGGTTCGATTCCCATTGGGAGAGCTTTTGGAATTTTAACTGTCCTTGATATGTATGTGTTCGTGTCCCTGCCGAAGGTCAAAGAGGGCCTCGTATACAAGGAAAACTCGCGTTGCTCAGGAAACTGCGGTACGATCGGTTGATCTTTTTTTTTTTTTTTAAAAAAAAGGTGGCTCAGTGGTAGAGCGCTTACCTATAGTGCGTGAGGTTCCTGGTTCGATTCCAGGACAAGTAAGTTTGAGGTGGACAACATCATGTCAGGTTACTCTTGTTTCCTTCTACATTCTCACTCCACCAATTGTTCCATTATCATTCCCTTGTCTTAACCATTGTCTCCCTTAGCGTCAAGGGCATAATCATGGGACATTAAACTAAAAGTTTTTTTTCAAATCTTTACAGTGCCATAACTTCCTTGTTTATGCCCATTTACAGCTAAAACTTTGAAATAAATTACAGTTCCGGAAGAGATATCAAAATAGTTTTTGCAATACACAAAATCTATTTTACAGTTGAGAACCATTCCTGGTAAGCCAGCAGAGCGAGTTGCTTTTTATAGAACAATTTTAGATAGCGAATAATCAGTAACTAATAATCCATGGATTATATGTTACAACACACAATGCTCTTTTAAAATCTTTATTTTCGTAGTATCAGAAAATCGCCACTAGTACAGAATATAAGCACACTTCAACACCTGCAGTCTTACAACGAACGAGGTACGATTATATAATTATTGTTACAGGGTTTAGGAAGAATTCTAGTACGGGGCGCTGGCAAGCAGAAAGTCAAAGGCAGTCTTGTTAACCATTTTTTTTTAGCCCCGTCGTATTCTCTCGAAGTGGCTCTAACTTTATACAAACTCCAAAAATTCTGGAATGTATATGAGAATTCTCATGTGCCTGGCAAGACTGTTGAAACGGCAATTAAAATAGAATGTCTTCATTTCACAGAAACAAAAGAACATCTTTTTAGAAAAGAAAGAGGCGCAACTAAGATGAAATATTTTCTTTTTTTTTAAACTTTTGTTTCTCTCGTTTTGTTTGAAGCAAAAAGCGCAAGTGAAGCAAGAAATTGTACGTCCAACGGGAATTTTCTGCTTGTTTTGAGCTAAATAACAAAAGTGCTTCGAAATGGTCTTAGAATTCACAGAAGAAATCATTGAACAATGCGATTCTTCTTCTTTCATTTGTAGTAAAAGATTTAGAAGAAATGAGGGTACTTTTGTCTACGCACCGTACTTCTGAGAATTTACTTAATGAAAATTCCAAATTGAAAGAATTTATTATTATTTTGATGAAGAGTGATTAGCATTAACACTCCTTTCAAATTCAATTCTTTGCTGATTTCGTGTTCAAGGACATGGAATAGATGTGGATAATATAGATAGGTTCATTTAAATCATAGTTGCGTTTATACTGGATGAGATGCTAAAGGCTTCTACAACATACTGTATATTTAGATCAAATTCTGTCAACATTTTTTTACATTATAAAACAAAAGTTTGATACTTGTTTCCAATTTTGATTGTAAGGTCCAGATTGTGACAAACTTAGCTGTCTTATTCTATAAGTAAATTGGCAAACAGGGTGTTCGAGAAATAGATAAGTAACAGTTTTCAGGAAAGCGTTGGAATAACTGAGTGAGATGTACTTATATATCATTTGATACTGTGTTGCCTGCTATATCACAGAAACTCCTATCCTACGAAATCTAATGGATTTAAGACCGATAATCGTGCTGACCAGTACGTAATAGAGGACCGCATGTTGTGTTTCATTTAGTGAATAACTACGCTTTTGCTTCAGAGTGTTAATCGGGTGTGGAGACCACTGCTGAAATTGAAAACTGCCTCATTATTCTTTTCAAGTTCTGTCGGAATGTTATTCGCCGTATTCTAACAGGTCTTTGACAATAGACTACGGAAGCACACCGATCTGATCTTACTCTGTTAGATCTTTGTGTGTGTGTGTGTGTGTGTGTGTGAGAGAGAGAGAGAGGATTTTTAAAGCACACTCTAATTACAAATTTCACATTGATAGCATGAAGGATTTCCATCTCTTCTGCAAAATGTATTTTATACAATTGTCGATGGGTGGAAATTGTGCAAGAACACATGAGAATGGAATATATGATGTTTAAGCATAGCACAAAGATGCAAATGATGAAGTTGTGATTGTAATTACTATAACTCATTATTTTTTTCAAATGACATGTACCCATAGACCGTATATGAATCCATCAGGTATTTCAACGTATACCTAAGATATTTACTTATTTTAGGAACACCTTTTATATAAAAGGATGCCATTCTACACATTCAGAGCCAATGATAACACATCTCAACGTTAATTTCAAGAGCCCAAAACTGCGAAATGCCCAGTAAAGTAATCTAGCAGAGATTGAAACTAACAGGAAACCCATCGATGTCGAAATCAACTTTTTTGACCAAACTTGGCAGCGGAGTTGGGAATATTAAAAAACGAGTGTAAGGAAAATTTTTAATATGGTTCCGTCCAGAAAGATGGGTACATTGGCCAAAAACCTGATTGATCAGAATATGCCAAAACACTGTGTTCCAAGTCTGAAAATTTCAGTGTATTTGTGAAATGGGTAAAAGGATGGAAAACATAGACATCTATTACAGGGTATAGGCATGCCATGGCAGCCATCTTGAAGTCGGCCATCTTGTATCTCGCTCGATTGTTTTAAATAGGAAGGAGGTCATGTAATAGATCAATCTTGGTTAGAATTTTAAGAGAAATACAGTGACGATATCTATATTGCCCTAAGTTAATATTTATAAAACAAAATGAAATGACACATTGGGATGAGTTACTTGGTTTCGAGATTACTGTGGATGTGCATATTAGATCAAAGTTTGGCAGCATTGTAGAGATAGACAAGGGTCTCTCTGTTGATATGTAAACGTATTCTTTAAATTAGAGTACATAATAAAATAAACAAGTTTCGTTTTATATGTGAAAGTAAGGTAGACTTACGAACTATAATCCGATGTTCTAGCCAAAAGTTATATTTCTCAGTTGAGGTCACAATGAACGGATAAGGGGTCATGCAAAAATCTATAAGAATCAGAGTTTAACTTCCATGCAGTTTTTTGGTTGTAGTTCTGTGTTATTGGCGAAACATGTTTCATTACAGAAATATTATCTTGAACTATTGTACGAATTTTTTTTCAAAAGCAGTTTATTAAATGATTGCAAATTAGTATTTTAAGGCAATGATAAAATATATTACTATATTTTCTAATATTAAGGTGTAGTTAATCCATAAGAAATGAGGTGAATGTTGAATTGCAGACAGGTGGGACGGGGAAGGGAAGAAGGAATGATGACGTCAAATGATTAAATTATTAGTCGTCTCGTCTCTCCGTCATCCTGTGATTGCATTAAGGTTAGCGTTTCTCAATAATTAATCCTCGCCAATGAAATTACGACTTTCATCTTCTCCCTAATTGCTCCTTACTGCAAAAGAGTAAGCAACAGAAAAGAAGGCGAAAGAAGGATTAGAAGTGTTGCGAAGATGAAATTCAACAACAGAAGACTCTGTTTCAACGTTTACTAACTGACGGACTTAACCACTTAACAGGACCTGCCTTAAGAGGTTCAGGGCTCAAGTTTGATCGGCCAAAAATGTCACTGCCAAAGAGATGGTATAAGGAAGCTATGAAGGGGAAAAATCGATTGCACATTAATTTGAAACTATCGATTTCGTAAGTAGCCATGACAGGTCAAATTTAAGGTGGATCACCACCCGGAAGTCAGTACATATTTCAGCTCGTTCCCGTAACTACTGCGCATTAAAACGTTACATATTTTAAATATTGTGCTATAATATAAAGTTATGTTTCAACTACAACACAAGGCACTGATTCATTTGGTTGTGTCTTCTGATTACGAAAAAGATAACAAATAAAAGAAAAAAAATATTTGATTCGTTTTACAATGAGCACACAAGATGGCACTTGATGTTAGAACTTACAAGAAGTGCTCAATTTTATGAAATATTTATTTGAATGTGTAAAGTACTTTAAAGTAACGATCTTATTACAAAATAGATATATTATTTGGCCGTTTTTCGTGATATGTTTCACATTTTATTTAAATATTAATTTACATTTAAGGAAATAGATTTTGAGAAGAAACTTGAGCAGAATGCCATAATGCGTTGTTGCCAAATTTGTATGCTTAACTCCTGGATTCTAGCGTTACAGTTTGAGAAGCGGAACTTAGCTGTGAATTGCGGTAAGAGTCAAAAACTAATGTTTCCAGTAAATATCCAATCAGCATCCCATAACTACTTCCTTTGTTATCTGGCAACAGTAAACACTCGACTCTACCTGGCAAGGCCGCACTATTTAAGCAGTTTTTATCGTAGCATCGAGAACACCTAGTGATCCACCTTAAATTTATATATCTACACAGTGCATTACTCATAGCCCAAGAGACCTTCTGCGGCCCACTCATCTTCAGATAACAATGAAATAGCACTTAAAAAAAAAAACAACAACTAGTTTTAGTGGTAAATATTGTACCATTCATAACTCTTATTAACTTACGTACGCCGCTAACAGATACCTTGGAGGAGCTCAAGTCCGCGAAGGGTTGTCATGTCAGTGGTTATTATTAAAAAAATACTTTAGGAAATAGCTTTAAAACTATTAGTAGTTGTGTATAGTGTCCAATAAAACTCAACAACTTGCATCATGTTGCTATATTGTAACAATCGCTGCTATTGTCTATAAAACATAAAAGTGTCATGTACTGTATGCATATTGTAATGTGTTGTATGTACACTCATGTCCAAAATTATTGTCGTATGTCTATAAATATTTTGTTGTAAGAATATAATTTGATAACGAATTCGCCTGCTATTTCTTATAATGTTAGTATGTGTATAATCGGCAAAGACATGTATGTGGCAAATTTCATGTCAAAAGAGCAGTAAATAAGAACAATAAAATGAAAATAAAACTTTCTTGTCCACTTAGCAACATTTTGTTTTACTCATTCTAATTTTCGTATTTATAATTCTTTTCCTATGAAATTTACCACAAATATACATTTCCCGATTATACACATAGTATCAGTATTATAAGTACCCTGCAAAATCATTATCAAATTATATTCTTACAAGAAGACAGTTATAGATATGCGACAATCATTTTGGACATGAGTGTACATGGCAAGCTGAGAGTACGTTACATTCTAGCGCAGCCCCTCGAACCTTAATTAAGAACATGTAGCGATGTTTCTGTAATTAAGAACATGTAGTTTTCTTGACCAGTTTTTTTGTACTCCAGAAAAGTAATAGAGTAAAATTATGGACGTGTCTAGTTTTTCCATCTAGAGTGGCCAAGCTTACATACTTTCTCAGATCAATTGATCAGGCATTAATAAGTGTTTTAGTACTATAGCTTAATAGAAGAGCCCGTTCTTCACACGGAAATAATAATGTTTCATATATAAAACTAGAAATTTGAATATTGTAGGGATTTTCTCCCGCCACTTAAGAGAGGAATTTTCGAAAACAGTGAAACATGTATTTCTTTATTTTTTTTATTCAGAGGGTAGGCCTATATACCAGGGGGCCCGAAGAAAATTTTGTAGGAAGGGGCCCATCTCCATGGTAGTTATATTACGTCTGGTATTTCTAGTATTTAATATTACGTGTATATTTTCGTGAGCCAGGGGTCCGAGCCCCACCCTGCCCTCCCTTCGCGCGCCCATGCTATATACCAAATTTCACACCAACAACATGAAGGAATCGTCATGTTGGATGCTTCAAGAATAAAGAAAGGAAACCTCTAATATTATAGAAATTATCCCCTTTCCTAATAAAGAGCAGAATTTTCGAAAACAGTGAACATTTATTTTTAAAGAGTTTGTATTCAGTTTTAACTCCATATCTTCAGGGTTTCATGAGATAATCTTTGCTTGGAAGAAAGTTAAGAAAAAAAATAAGAATCTTTACCTAATTTAAGATATGTATTTCAAAAAATCCAATTTTATTCCTTACTTTTGCGACAAGGTCAATATTCTGTAAAAAAAAAAAAATCATGTTTCTAGCAATGGTAGTATGACCTGCGCGCAGATGAATGTGTCACATTTCCTGTTTTATATCACACTATAGATTGAGGGTATTAAAACAGAAGATGAAGAGGTTAGCTGAATGGAAGCTTCGCAGTTTGCGACACGTGATCTGCCAGTAATGGCAGAATACCTATAATACTGATAATGTTGATAAGCATGTAATAACACAACAGTTATTCCGATGATTATATTAAAGCATTTTAAAATAAAGTATACATATATAAGGGAAACTGGGGGTATTCGCGAACACTGGGGTAATGTCGAACACACAAGTCTACGCCCAAGTAAGCTTGTTAGAAAACAGACGATTTTGCTGCATGATAGCGGAGAGACTTGAAAAAGTGTAGCATAAATTTGGTGACAGTCAGTTGAATGGATTGCCAGGAAGAAGAAGTATTGTTGTTCTTTCGATTCACTTATAATGTTGATTCAACAATTTGAACAAGATAAGTTAGCTCTTGTTTATATTGTTGCAGATGAGGCTATATATTCTCCTATATTTGAGCATTATTTCTTTGTAATCTTACTAGCCTGTATGCAGTCAACAATTAGTTTCAACTTTAACAATAAAATGGTGTCCCCTGGGGAAATGCAGGACAGTATGCTTGCCATTACCCCGGAGTGTTCGGGATTGCCCCATGGTGTAAAATAAATTATCAAAAACTTTTAATTTTTTTTATTATTGAAAAATAAGTAATAAGTTAATGAAATTGATTTGAGAAATAGATCATGTCTTGGTTATTAGCTTTATTAATTAGAATAGTTTGTTATATTTATTATTTTATAGTCAGTAACCCTATTTTAGATATCTGATCCTTCATCATCGGCTGCAATTTTTCTCCGTGCGTGATTCACAGAGTGTTTTACAAATTTATTTAGCCTAGTAGCGTCCATTAGCAGTTAGCCAATTTTGTTCAGCCTATTAACCACATTTGAACATTGAATTAATAAAGAATACTGTCCTCGGAAGCAAAACAATGCGTATATATGTGATTTCTACAATTCCAAATAACGTTTTTATTTTAATAAATATTTTACGTAATGCACAGTTATTTCTGAATTTGTTTCATAAGAGTACATTTTGTTTAACCTATTACTTATTAGCTTTCATTTGTAATAGTTTCAAAGATGATGAGGTCTGGTCATGTTTTTGATTAACTTGAGTCACGTTTGTAATTATAATTCTTATTAAAGATTTAAATATTAAATTATTGTATAATTTTAATGTATTTCGCTTCTTTCGTAAAGGAAAGTTTAAAGTAAACAGTACGTTCTGGATTACCGCGACCACTGGGGCAATCCCAAACATAGGCACATTTTAAAACATCTCACTGATTTGTTGAGAAATGTTACTTTCGACTTTCCTCTGCACTTTAGTAAACAGAAAAAAAAAAACTCCAAGCTTTCTATACACAAGAAATATTGTCTCTAAAAACAAAAGAGATATTTATAAACAGAGCTTAAGTGTTCCTGAATACTCCTGTCTTCCCTACTGTTTTTAAATGGCAAATTAACACGCTACTTCCTAATAGTTATCGGTATCCGGTCCATCCCGTCTGCCTGTCTGACGTTAATAGATGTCGCTGGTGTGCAGGAAATTTGCCGATTAAAAAAGTATTGTAACGATTTAATTCCAACTTAAAAACCGTATTGTTTCAATTGTTATTTTACACAGAGAAAAAAGTATGTACTATACGTAGAAACGTAGGTTACATGCGTAAATCCTGTAGTTTTTGGACTTAACGTACAACTATACTTAACATCTTGCAGCAAACATATAACTGAAAACGTATCTCCCATCTATATGTACTTCTGTATGAAACAATGAAGTGTATATAGACGGTAAGGATCCCAAATACAGATGGACGTATATAATATAGAGCTGACGTATACTATGTAATGCAGAAGACTGTTAGATGTCAAACATCTTGAAGCGGTATGATGTAACATCTAAGGAAGAAAAAGGCAGTATGTGTGTAGCATATGTTTAACAAGTGCTCTGTACAGATTTCCGTAGTAAACGTATGGATTCAGTATATCTATATTGCTGTCAGGATACCTGATTTTCCTCAGTGCAATATAGGACAAGGCATAACTATAGATTGGAACATTATAGATATATAGATTGGAACATTAATATTTCTGCAGTAATGTACTGTGACAGTTTAATTGAAACTTCAAGTGCATTGTTTTTATTTAAAGATATTAAACACAAATCGATAAATTTTAGGGACAATTCTGCGTGTCGAAGAATTTTGCACGGACGCTGGGACACGACAAAACACGGAACGCTATGTCCATCAAAGATCATGCTTTGAATCCAACACTCTAACCCGTTCAGCTGATGTATGGTGTAATATCCCTTCCCACATTCTTCGAAATACTAAATCTGAGTCTCACGCTTCGCAAAACGTCGGTTGGAACTCTTTACTCCCTTGTCTTATACTAGAGTCAACAACTTCATGTGGAATGCTTGATTATAATTATTAATTGTTCTTCAAAATATTTGTAGTATATAGAAGACGGTCGTTGATTTATAAGTTTGAACTTCGATGTCTACTACTTCAATCTGTTCCCTCTCGTATTTCTGGAGTTTTTCCCTAGTGTAATCAGCACCACCTGCCCTGTTGTTGGATTCTCGTTAAACACTTTGTGTAAGAGGATTACGGAATCATTGAAGAAACATTGTTCGCGAAGGCGATGGAATCTGCATTCATATTGGGAAACGGTAAAGGGGTAAAGAAAGAGGGCGAACAACTATAAATTAAAGGGGCTTTGGCAGGAAGAGGAGAACGTGCTACGGTCCAATAGCTCCAAGAAAATTGAAAAAACCAAGGACTCTTGCCCCGAAAGAATCCTATCGTCTTATCGGTTTCCTGGAGTTTTATGTTATTACCTATATCTTCAAAATTGCTAAGTTGAGAAGTTCGTACTTTCTCTTACATATAACCTAGTTGCAAAGTACGAATAGCATATTTTGCAAATGCATCAACTTTTTATAATCTGACGACTGACTGACGATATATTTGATAACATTGGATTACAGAGGAGCATCTTGAAATGCATTTGTATCTTTTTAAATGCAATTTGAAATATAACCTTCAAAGACATTTACTCTGGAATCTTTAACAAACAACAGCAAAGAGAAATAAGTTTGGTTAGGCTTAATATTTAAAGATGCTGTCCCAGCAATCATCCGATGTAACTGGAGAAGAACCCTGGAAAAGTGTTTGTCAAAATGGCCGGGTATCCATTCCAAGTCTCCCAAATGACTATCAAGAAAGTTAAATAATTATCTTATAGTAAGAGAATTCCGTTTCACATTGTGAAACTTCTAAACCAGTGGTGGCCAAACTTATGAAGTTTCTCAGCTACCGTACAGTTTTTAAATGCTACTGTGAGCTACCAGGCAAAAGAACTACATTTTTTTAAAAAATCTTACATTGTTTATTTCCTATAAACTTGCAATTCTAGTAAATATGAAATTAAACTCTCCAAGTTAGCAAATGTCTAATATACACACGAAAAACATAATGTTTAGCAAATGTCTAATATATACACGAAAAATATAACGTTTAGCAAATGTCTAATATATACACGAAAAATATAACGTTTAGCAAATGTCTAATATATACACGAAAAACATAACGTTTAGTAAATGTCTAATATACACACGAAAAACATAACGTTTAGCAAAAGTCTAATATACACACGAAAAACATAACGTACACAACCCCACGCGTACACAATCAACCAAGGATCTTATAAAATAGAGGATCTGCCCTTACAACAAACTCTTGAAGTCATACGTCACAGTTTCGCCATCCCTACTCTGCCCACTGCGCCCAATAGGATCGCAATGTTTTGAGTCAACAATCATGGCGGAAACGAAAGTAGCCAATCAGACGATGGTAGAAACGAGAGTAGCCAATCAGATGTGCCGAAGTTCGGTTGCTTTTTTGGCTTCACCGATTTAATAGGATGAAGATACACATGGGCAGATCTTCTATTTATAACATCCTTGCAATCAACTGTGACGAAAGGCTGATAATGGCAGTTGGATTGGAAAAACAAGTAGTTGTCGTACCAGCGTCAGCTTAGTGGAGGAATCAAGGTTAGCCAATCGAAGCGTAACGTGATCTACCGAAAATGCTCCCGCGAACTAATAGCTCGCGATCGAAGGTTTGGCGTTCACTGTTCTACATTGTTAGCTTTGAAAATTGAAACCGGAAGTTGCAACTATATCACTCTTACCATCAATAGAGTGACGAGATGAGAAATGGAACCTGCCTTTATAAGACTGAATCCCTATCGAAAACAGTTTGTTGATCTCTCCTGTAATACAGTTTGGGCCTTTGAGAATTAATATTGAAATCAATAGTTCTAGTATAACTTCCGGCTTCAATAGAGGAATAACAGATTAGATCGATCTATATGTTCGACCAATAAGGGACAATCAAGCTCTAAATAAAAAATATGACAGATTTTGTGACCAGACCCTTTTGAGATTTCCACTTTTTTTAAGGTAAATTTTAGACTTTCAGTCAAGCAGCAATTGCGTCAAGACTATTTATTGTAAGATCATGGTTTATACCTCGTTTTATTCACAATAAAGCATTGTTGCCGACTGTATTAGTCAAATGTCCCTAATATGTTTCTAAGGCAATAAAATTCCCACTCAAAGTGCTAAAAAGGATTTTTTTTTAAAAAAGTGCTCGTTTCCCGCAAATTTTTCCCTTCCGGTACACGACACGGACATGCGAATGGTACCAAAAAACCGTTGCTTCATTCTGAACAAAACGAGTTATAAACCATGATCCTGAGGTAAATAGTCTTGGTGCTAAAATTCATTTACTACTTTTTCCCGACCCATTTTTCCTAATAACTACTAATCTATTATTATTCAATAAGCTTTAGTGTCAAGACTCTTTATCGTAGAAACATAGTTCGTACCTCATTGTGTTCATAATGAAGCAATGCTTCCAACTGTACCATTCAAATTTCCCTATTATGTATCAGAAGTGGAAAATTCCCGCTCAAATCGAGATAAAGAGATTTTTTGTCAGGAAATAATAACTTTTTCGGGAATTTGTTATGCCAGGTACATGCTAGCGTCACATGAGTGGTACAGTTTGAAATGTTGTTTTATTACAAACAACATGAGGTACAAACCATGATCCTACAATGAACAATCTTGACACTAGAGCTTATTGAATAACAATACATTACTAGTTATTACCCAAAAATGGGGAGGGAAATTTAGTAAATATTCTCTAGCACCAAGACTATTTATTCTAGGATTATGGTTTGTACCTAATTTTGATCGTAATGAAGCAGCGTTTCCAATCGTATCACTTTCCTGTCCCTATCATGTACCTGAGGGGAGGAATTCCCGCCCAACATGTATAATGAATTAGCGGGAAATTCAAATTTTCAAAAATTCCCTTTTTCGGAAATTTATCTCCTCAGGTACATGACAGCGCAACCTAGTAATACCGTTGGGAACGTTGCATCATTACGAACAAAATGAGGTACGAACCACGATTCTACGACACATAGGAATGACCCTGTAGCTACTTTAGTAAACACATTGACTAAAAATTTGTAATAGGGAAAAATTCAGATTTTTTTGAAAAATCTATTTACCCTACAATCATGGTTTATACCTTGTTCTGTTTGGAATGATGCTAGGCTTTAAACGGTACCACTCACATGTCCTTATCATTTACCTGTGGGGAGGAATTCCCGAAAAAGGAAAAATCTCCTGAAAAATTCAATTTTCCCACTTTTTGCGGTATATTCCCGCTTCTGGTACATAATAGGGAAATTTGATTGGTACAGTTGGAAACATTCCTTCATTACAACCACAACGAGGTACGGACCATGAACCTAGGATTTTTTAAAGCGATGTGTCAGGATTGTTTTTAAAAAGCTCTAAAATTTACCCTTTTCTTTTTTCCTTCGTTCATGTTTATGATATCACTGCCCCCAGGCATCGCAAGCATGACTGCAAAATGTCCATGAAACGTATTCTTTGATGCTTCCCCGCTTAAATGAATGAAAAAAAAAAAAAAAAAACCGGTGTCAAAAGCTTTACTAGAGATTTATAAAGTAAATTCCGAAGGTCGACGCCATGGTACGATCTGTACCAAAAGTCCCCAAAGGATTAATCCTACCAGCGGCTCGTTACAAAAATAATTTCTATGCGATGGATTTCATGTTAGAAAATAAATGAGCCTCTAGCAACCAATCAGTGTGAACAACATTCTATCAACAATTTTATTTAAAATTTCAATATTTAAACAACAGCATACAAACCAGTCCTAGGTTCGGACTTCTCTTTTAAGCATTTACACATTTTATTAATTCCTCTGGATAACGTAGCTCATAGCTAAGAATACTTTCACCTCATTAGGAAGCGACATTAGAAATATACACACTTACCTTCACTGGAACGAAAAGTTAATGTTGCCAAAATACTGAAAGATAGTGATTCATAATAATTGAGATTCTGTGCACGACAGAAAAACTGTTGGAAACTTTTCTTTTTAAATGATCCCTCCATTAGCCTATCAACTGATTTGATATTATGATTTAAAACTACTGAAAATTTTGGATTTGGATTATTTCTAATTAATTTTTAAGAGGCCTAGTCACTGCGAAAGTAAAATACCACAAATTTTACAGTAATTGTGATGTCTTCAAATAGATAAATGATAATCAAAATGTGGAACAAAAGCGCGCTAGACAATATTATTTTGCATGCGGTACCGTTATCACGAATTACTTAGTAGATTTCATTTGCAGCCATTTATAAACGCGAATAATAATGCCTATTTTTTTAAATAGCCGGAAATCCAAAGTAGATAGATGATAATGGTATCTCATGTAAAATAATATTGTCTAGCGAGCTCTTGTTCCACTTTTCGAGTATTATCTTTTATCTATTTGAAGATACACATAATTACTGTAAAATGAGCGGTATTTTAATTTCGCCGTGATGCGGTCTCTTAAGGGATGTTCATAAAGGAAAATCATAAAGCTGTCTTTACAGTTCCCAACAAGGTGACACAGCAAAATTAATTTCTCGAATTGTATCCTTTCTCTTTCCCGAGAAAGTCGCTCTTTTGAAGCTATGTAGAAACACAACAAAATTATGTAAAAGGCAACTTACCTAATACTTCTTGTGATGCTACCGGAATGGTGGATCCTGATAAACTCGTTGCTGGTGGTGGCGATGTGAAAATAAGACTGTTTCTCGTTTACGAAGAAGGTGTCGGGCACCCAAATATTCTTGATGAACTCTGAACCTACGGACAGTGTTTCGACGCCAGGTCTCTTCCGAAAGGCCAGTCTGGGGTCCGTCCAAAACTGACGGAAGTAGAAGTCCAATGTGAAGTCCTTTCATCGTTGAACAAAGAAAGAAAGAAAATGAAGGAAAACATGTTAAAAGCTTTGAAACAAACAAGACCCGCTCCGCTCCTGTGGTTTTATTATTAATAATGAAAAATATACTGATTAAAAAAACAAAAACAATTTTCTACAATCGAAGAACAACCACAGGTGATGTTTGCTACGCGGGTCATCGGTGTTCGAGAACATTGAATAACATCAGACAGGCACAATAAATACAATTGAACAATGGTCAACAAAGAAAAACGTGATCTAACAATGAAAGCTACAAATTACATATTTGATGGAAAAGAAATGTCACTTCACACACACGCATTGTTTAATAGTCCAAAGGCTTCATGCACGACAGAACGAATGGTGCATCACTAAACGCCACAGATACAACAACAGTGACACAGAGAAGATGGATGCTGTGCAGGCGAAGTACTAGCTATCCATCTGGACTGAGGATTAAACAAAGAAAAGAAGAAATGAAGATGATGAGATGGAAAAACGTTCAAGGGAGAAAAGGGAAGGAAGATAGCAAAGACAAAAGTTAGAAGAAATTACTTGTTATCATTAGCATAATTGTTATTATTATTATTAATAATATGTCTGCTTATATTTCTTAATCTATTAATACAAAGAGTTACTTTTAAATGCTGAACTTTAACTCTACTTTTAAACATCGGTGTTTTATTTACAAGAGCTCAATGAAATTAATTATGGAAATTATGTTTATTTAAGTGCAAAAATTTGAGAATTAAAATGTGCAAGTAATTATTAAATTATATTAACTACATCTTAAGGTGCTCAACTTCATTCCGTGACTGTCTTAGTTTTCAGTTGTCGTAATAATAATATATTGTAATTAAGCAACTGATTCATACTAGCTTTGCACTATTGAATAACTTACATTAAAATACAAATTGCTAAGGAAAGCATCCAGGAGCGTCATTTCAGATTTTGCTTGGGGGAAGGGGGGCAAAACCTCTCGAAATAAGTAAAACTTCGCGTTTTTCACTCATTTACTACTACTCTATTGATAAAATCTATATAAATCTCAAACTCAGGGGAGGCAAATGCCCTTCCCTGCCCCCCTAAATGACGCCCCTGAAAAGCAACGTTTATTATAAAATAATAAATTTGTGGCAGTTTCGCCAACTATCACACATTTATTATTATATAGTAAACGTATATTAGTGTATGCAATTAGCCGTATTAACGTCTCATTATTGATATTTCTATTGCTTCTTGTGATGCGTGTATTTTTCGTAAAATAGTTTTCTAATCGCTCTGTGATCAGACAAAAGAATAATTTAGACATAACTTCGTTCAATATATTCTAATAAAGAGAATAATATAGAAATCTAAATTAGAAATTTTATTGTAAGATATCTTTGTTCTCTATTTACTCTTAAATAGAAAACATGTTATCATTTTAAGATTGTCTTTTTCTTAACACATGCAAACTAAATTTTCTTTACGAAGTATGGGTGTAGACATTCTATAACAATCATTGTAATATCACTGTATCGCTGTATAGATTCATTAATTGTAGATTGATGATGAAACGTAACCTTTATATTATCCAATAAGAAACAAAGATTTCCTTGGAAAATGTTTGAATATCGTATAATGTAAAACGTTTTTTAATGCTCTACTCAACAGAATCAACATATTGTAAGTCTTATAAAAAGTAATTATAATCTTAATTAAAAAATGGGTCAATATATACACATGACAATGCACTAACATCTATTCTCTGTAAACAGAATAGACTGTAATAGACTCTAATATTGGTAAAAAAAAAGTAGTGCATTGTCATGTGTATATATTTGACCCATTTTCTAATTAAGATTATAATTACTTTTTATAACACTTACAATATGTTGACTCTGTTGAGTAGATCATTAAAAAACGTTTTACATTATACGATATTCAAACATTTTCCAAGGAAATGTTTGTTTCTTATTGGATAATATAAAGGTTACATTTCATCATGAATCTACAATTAATGAATCTATATCTTTTCACGAATCTACAATCGAAATCATTGAAGAAGCAAATTTCAATCTTCAATTATAAGTACTTGTTTATAACTTTTTAAAAATTGCTTGTACAGTTTGATTTATTTGCTATATGTTAAAATTAATCCTCCTTCGCGACGGAGATTTTAGTTGTGACAGTCAAGGAATTAGTGAAACTATTCTAAACAAAAACAAGTAGATTCTTTTAAGGCTTAGAAAATTGTTAAAATAGAAATTAGTATTAAGATAATTCACAAACACCTAATGTTTTAAAGAAAGCTATTTAGTGATAATGCATTTTGATTTGATGAAAAGTGAGATATTTCCATTCAGAATTAAGTTTATTGTGAAAACAGAAGTTTTGTTATTAAAAGAGTTTTTGTTGTCATAATGAAAATAGGTGCAATTAAAAACAGCTGACTACTGCGACAGTGGACAAACAATAAATTGATTAATTCTCATTGTTACAGCATGCAGACAATGCAGTCTATCAGGGTGAAGTTTAGGTGGAGGGAGGAGGCGAGAAAGCAACAATGTATGGGAGAAGATCTATTGTTGAGGAAAAAATCATTATTGGTAGAGAGAAACTATAAATACGATTTAATGCGAACGAAATAATATAAAAGTTATGCGTGGATTGGATGATAATGTTCTTGCGTTGATAAATTGTCGTTTATTTTTTATTCTGTTAGACACATGAATATAAATCGAAAATAAGCATATATTTTTCTGTAAGAGTCAAGAGATAATGTGTCAAATATAGAAAAAAACCTTACTCATCTTTCCCCTTCTCCATGCTTAGGAAGGTTATTTTAATTTTTAAGTCAGAATAATGCTTTATTTTAATAAAATTGATTAGACAATTACGTATAGTGAAGCTGTGATAATTGAGACAAAATATTACATGAAAAGCTGTGAAATAAACATGTAATGGCGGTGATGAATTGTGTTACTAAAATGTGAACATTAATATATATCTAAGAGTGCACTGTTGATTTAATATACTTGTTTAGATTTTGCGTGATTAAAATATTCCACAGCTTGTTAGAATGGTGTTTCTGAAACATATAATTAACATAGAACATGAAATGTAAACTACAATATTGAAATTACATTCGATGAATGAAAATAAACTTATTAGGAAAATGGCATCTTCATCGTAAAGCTAGTAGACACTGTAAATAATGAATTTATCATTATAAGAAGCAATAATATTGATAACTATAGTAAATATAAACGAGATATTATTTTTAGGCGATTGATGAATGTATCCTAAGCATGGTTGAAAGAGATTTATCACATATTACAAAACGAAAAACAAAATAAAAATGAAAAATACCAAAAGATAAACGTTATCAATTTTGCATTTTGATTTTTAATACTAAATACTGTTTTCTGCAACCAAAATACAAAACATTCAGCTTAAAAATAGAATCCTCCGTCAAAATGATTTTTACATTATCAATGATTTCTTTTATTCTACAAAAATAATATTTGGAAACAATTAAGTTAATTGCTGATTCGTTTATATTTATTTTGATAAGCAGATTAAATGTATATATATGTTTTGAAATTAAAGTCCAAGTTTTGAACGGAGCATTCTGTTATGCTTTCAATCACCTCAGTGTTTTCATTAATTATCCCTGAACAGTACTTGAAAGGATTCTTTCTGTAGATTAGTAGTAAACTGATACATGACAGAAATTGTTAAAACATTACTTACATTGATAAATTGTCTCAATCTTAACTTTAAGAGTAACTCATTATTAGCTAAAATATTAATGTTCAAATATATTATATTGAAAAGTTTTGAATTATAAAGATATGAAAAATTGGTATTTAAATATCAGAAACAGTATTCACGTAATAACGCTGTAAATATATGACATATGTAATTAATAGTTAAAGTAACCTTGTGGGTCCTGTTTAATTGCTCAGACGAAAAGCAGTCAAACGATGTATGATATTATTCGTGAATTTTTAGAACAAATACAAAAATAACTTTTAACCCTCTGTTTATCAAGAAGAGTATACGTGCACTCCAGTATTGCTTTTTCGTTGTTACTCAAATAATAATATTTATTCAGGGATGTTATTCGTCTATTTTTATTGATTACTTCTACAAAACTTATTTACTAAAAGCAACACTACTCATTAACATATCTTGTAGAAATTCAAAGTTAATTAGAGTAGGCTGTGTATACTTCTCAATTGGTAATGGAAAGACGATTTAAAGCAATATTTTTTCTGAAGTATCACAATGTTTATATTTTTCTGGTGAGTATTAACGTTACGAACAAATTGTCAGCGTACTAAATATATAGTTGTACAGTTGTACTACTCTTATCTGTTTCCTATTTAATTCAACGCAAATTGTATCTTATGTTTCATATATATACGCTTCATTTAAAAAAAATATTTTGTATTATTACATTTAAATATATTCAGTTACTCTGATGGTTTTAGTTCGGTCTGAGGAAAAGTTTGGGATATAAATTATTACTTTTCTAGAAAATCATCACCGTAAAATAACGTAATTATTTTAACTTCATAAACAGAGGATTAAACGCGAAATATATGTCTTAGGTGTTAATATTAAGATTTTTCCAATATTGATTAAATATTTATCATGTGTACAATTTATTATGTCTTGAGGAGGGTGCGTGTACAATTATTCCATAAATCAGTATTTCTCAGATAAGTAACAAATCTCATAAAATGTAATTTGCAATGAGATATTTGAATATTTTCTGGTTTTTCTTCATCTTAATTTAAAGAAGACGCTTGCAAAACTAATTTTCTAAACTTTTATTAGCTAAGTTTAGAGATTTCTTTAAACGCAAGAACGGTGTATCTTCAATATACGCTGAAATGTTGAATATGTTGACATGATAAAACATGAAAAAGATTTAAATAATTACTTGTATTTCAGATATCATTTAGCAGGAAGGAATAAAATTTTTATTTTAAAATTACATACGATTACTTTGAAATTACCTAAATTACAATTTTATAGCCTAAAATAATTAAAATTAGGCATTTTATTTTTACCAGTGAAAAATACAATAACATTTTTTGTTTAATTTTTCATGGCTGTTCAATGTTGTGTTTATTGAAAGATCGTAGCTGCGAGTAATTGATAAGTGAATAAAAAAGTATTGAAGCAAAAAGAGGCAGAAAGAGAGAATGAAAAATGAGAGAGTAGGGCAGAAAATGTTAAAAATAGTGATGAGGGGTGTACTGGAGTCTAATTACGAGCGAATGTATCCTGGAAGCTGTTTTTGCGCACAGCGGGGACGCGAAGTGTGGTTGCCCGTCCACAGGATACCTGGCTACGTTCCAGCGCTATGACTGCAGTGCGGGACGACGACCTAATGTATCTCAGGTAGAGTTCTTTTGTTTCAAACTTATTTCAAAATATATTTATTGTTATTAGGAAATTAATTATCGATGGGTTGAAGAAATGAAAAAGAAATGTTGATTTTTAAACTCATACTATGAAGTTCAAAGGTGACATGTTCTTAATACATATTGTAATGTTATGAATATTAAATCCCTTCTCACGTAGCTATTAAAATATATCAATATAAAATGTTAATAGTGTTATATGAGTGATACATACATTGAATAGCTATTACAAGTAGTATATAGTGAATGAAGTTGAAACAGCCGACCTTTATATTTAATGAATACATTTGCACTTTTCTTGGAAACTTGATACATGTATTGTTGGTAAAAATGAGTTCTATTAAGAAATATGTGCGTCCGAAATAATACAGTTGATTACTATTTTGTAAGTAATGAATAACTTGCTTAAAATAGCTATACGCTTCTTGTAGAATCCTATTACAAGTACCAAAGACAATTACTTATGAAAGAAAACACTCGGTGATGGTACCTCATGATTTAAATGCACACAAAAATATATTCCCTGAAAACGATTACATTTTGCTCATGTGTATGCGTTAGTAAATGAACGCATCCACACGCACATTATAATAAAAACTTCATGCCCACGATCACACACGCGCTCACTCTTTCACACACAAAAACATCAACATAAGACTAGCATAGAAACATAAAAGACTAAAAAAAATAAAACTTTCTAAAAAGTAACTAAAACAAAAGTAAAACGAAACAAACAAATGACAATCACTTGGGTCACACTCAGTCACGTTCTGTGGTGACCTTGATCTCCCGCACAGGAAATGTCCTTTCTTTCTCCTTTTTCTTTCTTTTCCTTTTCTTAAGGATTTTCACTCTTCTTAATTTCTTCTTGTGATTCTTGTGATTTGCAGCAACGAAACAAGTTGGTCAGTGAATTAAAACAAATTAACAACACAGACTTATTTTGAAACACAGCAAATAAAATATAGAAATTATGATTTTGGGGCAAAAAGGTTATTATATAAAAATTTCATTATTGTTCACTATTGTGTTGTTAACTGAAGTGCTGTTTTCAAATAAGTAATATCTATATATACTATTAGTAACAATCATATACACTGTGAATTATGACTATACCTTATCACAATTCTAATTATTTACCCAAGTGCAAACGATTTTTACGGAATGCAGGGTTTTCTCAAACATCTTATGATCTAGAGAATGTTTATCGTAAGTTTCACCCAGGTTCAATTCTACAAAAGTTGCAGACAGAGTTCATCTTGATGTTGCCTTCTAGTTCTTTATTCGTCCCTTTCGATATCATATTAGCCTTTAATTAGTAAGATGGGCAACTGCTTTCATGAACTATAATCAGATTATGAATCTGCAATTATTATCATTACAATCATCTGTTTAATCTTATTGGCAACAATATTTCTAATTTATCAAAAGTTCGCAATAAACGCTTCACATTATTTTGTACGTGCGTTCGTTGTTTATTATCTCGGTGTTGTATCTATTTGCTTCCATTAATACCACTGCCAATGTAGAAATGAAACATTAGCAGAAAGGATGATAATATGTTTGATTAATTTTGTACAGAATACATGTACAATAACTTACAGTGAATATTACATAATTAATAATGAATGTAGAAATCACTTGAACTGTGTATACAACTGAATTCTACCATTGTTGCTAATTTTATATTCAACTCATTAATATCTCAATATTTTTCATTTATTGTGTAATATTTATTAAAAATGAGTGTCTTCCAGATATTCAAGATATTCAAATTATCAGTCGAACTGAACATATACATGTGTATTATTTGTCTTCTAACCGGAATGAACATGTAATATATGAAATTCTATCGCTCAGAAGCTAACTATGTATTTAATGCTTTAAGTAAGTAAATATTACAATGTTAACAAATTTATGTGTTATACAAATACTGTCATTGAGTTACCGAAACTTCTTGTAAAAAATTATATTTTGTCAATTTAGCTTATTGCAAATTGTAAAGTACATTTCATCCATAACTCTGTGTACATTACAAACGTTAGTTCATAAGCAGAGGCAGTGATTTTACTTAGCTGCTGAATTTACTTAGAAATAACTTTCCGCATAATATTTTGAACTGTTTCATATTTGTTGAATAACTTCAAAGTATGTAAGTTAATATTAACATATGGTGACTTATGAGTAGGTTTTATTGCTCAGACTTATACAAACACAAACCAAATATTCTTTTCCGTTTTCGTGTTTCTTATCACCAACAGGGTGGTTGAAGAAATGGTTTGTTTATGTTCTTGAAAACTAAACTCTTAATAAACGTTTGTTTTAGACTTTAGATACAACACCAAAATGTACGAGCATATGACAGAAATGAACAATGTCTTCTTTCCAATGCAATACAGAAGGATGTTATGAAAGTGTTATTTAGAATTTCTCAAAAAGATTGAAAATTTTGTGTTTAAAGATTGTGCGTTTAAAACAAATAATAAAAAACATTAGAAATTACAATTTTAAATTATGCGTTCTTTCATAGCTTAAACTAAGATTCCTTTTTAAAACTACTGTTTAATGCTATGTAGGAATAAATTTGATCACATTCAGACATATTCTTAGATCATCTCGACCTTTTATATTACATAATGTTATCATATTACGTCATACTTGTCTTATTTTATTATTTTATTTTCTCATTTAGTAATCAGGTCTAGGCGAGATTCATGTAACATTAATTTTCTCATAGTATGTACTAGTAGATTAACTCACAATTAATAATTCTACAAATAATTTAAATTTTATCATTCTAAATCTATGTGAGAAAATTTCCACCAATCTTCTATTGTAATGATAGGAAATAATTAAAGAATTACTTGACTACTTATGATTTATCGGTACTCACTAAATGATTGTATGTTAATACATTTTGAAATCCTAGATACAATATAGTTGTTGTTATTACCAAAAGAAAGAATTGTCCTAGTTCGTATGTGATGTCTTAGTGTTATATTATATCTTCAAATTATTATAACATTTTCATTAGTTATAACAATAAATAACACAGTTGTTTAATTTTATGTTGTGTATTTTTAAGTTCCTTGTTTCGAACTTTTTTGTATCTTGTTGAAGGTATCCAATATTCTTCCTCGCTATACCACACATATCGTGATGAAAAAGAATGGTAGATATCTCATAAAAGTTTACTGATTTTGAAATGTTGGGAAGACTTAACAATACTTAATACTACAAAATCTCAACTAAATAACTTTCTCCGCTACGAAAGAGTCGCAGTTTGTAACGATTGCAAAATCGTTACATTTTGGTTCATAGTTTCATTATGGAAATTACTTCTTTTGTTTTCTATTTTTAAAAAAGTAAGAAGTTTACTGTTTTTGCTTTTGAAGAATTACTTTGTTATACGTTGTTGGATTGAAATGAGAGTACTTTCATTGTAAAGAGCATGAAAAAAGCTTTAAAATGATATATATATGTTTATATGTTAGCTTGGTAATTCTTGTAATACGGCAGAGAATCAATTCTGATTTTTTTTTTTTTAAATACACAACCACTTCAGTTAGCGCAGGGGTCTGGAGTGACGTATGTAATGAGTTGGGCGCTGCGCAGTAGCGAGAGTCTTGCTCCTATATATGGCATTCTGATCCGCTGCGCTTCATAACTGTATCGTAGTTTATTGAGCCAACACGGGTTGGACTCAAGTATTAGACTTCATTACTTCGCGCCGAAAATTGTTCTTTTTAAAAAACGTGGTCGAGAGTTCGTTATAGCTGTGCCTCGTTTAAACTTGTGAAGTGTGTCTTAATTAAAACTGTGATTCTAAAACTCAGTGTTAAATTACTAAGAGTTCAGAAATATAAAATTAAATTGTGTCTAAATAAGTTCTGTAAAGTTAAATAAGTTAAAAGTGAAAAAGTTACTTGTGTTTCTAGTGTGTGAAGTAGTGTTAAAAGAAGACGTATCTTGCAAGTGAATGAAATTAATAAGGTCTAAATTTCCTCTTAATAATACTTCCGTAGTTAAACCCTTTTAAAAGCTAAAAACTACGTTAAATTCCTAACGCTGTTTTGTGAGAGACGGAACACGTGTGTTACGTCATCGAGTCTAGTGCGTTTCTTGCTTTCGTTGTGCCACTGAAGGTCGAGTAAGAAATTTAACTGGGTAACTTTAAATGGGGGAAGAAAAATAAAAAGTAAAATCAAGTATTAAAATTCCACTTTTAAATTGCATACTCGCGTAGTAACTAATATGAGAAGGATTTCCTTAACTTATTTTCATTCATTATTAAACTTTGTCGGTTATTAATGGTAATTAAAAATCCTAATTACTTTTGGTTTCGTTCTATTAAATTTTAAAGTCTAAAACGATTTCTAATAACGTGCTTAAAGTTTTGAAGAACTAAAGTAAAATATAAATTGGTATTTCCTGATTTGGAAATAGGTTAACTAATTTACAGTGCTGTTAATGAAAACGTCACTAGTTACCTAATTCATTAATTAACTGCTGTTAAATGCATATATTTCTATTTTAATTCTCTTGGAATTCTCGGCTAGGTGTCAATTGTAAATTTGAAGTAAAATGAATAATTTTGATTAAATTTAGAACATGCTGTCCGACCGAATAAATTTTTATGCTTAATTATTAAATGCTGGAAATATTCGCGTGCACTGCACTGTACTGTATGGAATTGTATTGTAAGGAACAGTCTCTAAACCCAAGAGGATCTGGAGTTGAGAAATGGTAACTACCTCTGCTATACTGTCACTATTATTTCCTGCTGTATTACGGTAAGTGTGAAGTAGTAATGCTAGTTAAAAGTATTGTAGTTAGTTAAATAGTTTCATAGTAGTACAAGCACTGCGTACATTCCTTAACTAAGAATTACTGAGAGAATTAAAGAGATAAATATTTCAAAGGTTAATTTTTAATAATTATACGAGGCTACTTCGAAAGTCACGATATCTTTTTGTTACAGCTAGATTAAATTGATTGACGTGGTTGTTACCTTGCTGTTTATGAATTATAGAATTCAATTTAGCGTTTAATATTTAATGAATTGAGAGTTTTGATTGTGTTATCTTCATTCAAAATCTAATTACTGTAAATGATCTCTGCCTTGAAAAAATTAACTGTAGTTGTTAGAGTAAAGGTTTTTCAATTAAAATATTGAACACCTCCTTCGAAAATAAGAACCTATTAAGAATTTGTTTAATTGTTATAACTGCTCTGAAGGATCTGAATTGCATTAAATATTTTAAATCAACACTTCTGGAATTTCATTAAATAAAATCTGTAATTCTAATCACCCACCTTCACTCAGTTTAGGTTTTAAGATTGTGTGCTGGTGTGAATGGTACTTAGTAGTAATTTATTTGCTATAATAATAATTTTTTTACAGGATTTGTCCAATCAGGTGTGGTTAAGTCACTCGGGGTCACATTTAGTTTCCTTTTTAACTATTAAGGCTAATAGATACAGGAAACATTCTGACCGCGATACCGAGAATTGTGACAAAAAAGATAAACTACGATACAGTTATATATTTTTGGTTTCGGTGATTCATAAATTAGTCTGTAGATTAAGCCTATTGTAAGATCAACGACCAGAGTAAATAGAATTACAGTAATTGTTAATAATTTCATGATTGAAGTTAAATTCCGGATTTACTAGAGTTGATTAAAGGTTAATTTGTGTAGGATATTTCATTGTGGGTGTCATTATCGGAATTTTGATTGGGGGATAGGATTTTTAGGTCCTAAATTAATATTAATCTCCGCGTTTGCCTTTTTGAAGTTATTGTTGGTTAAACACAGTTCAGTTGATGATTGCATTTATATTTTTGCTAAAAATTTGGTTTGCTTATATAGAGTTTGAAAATTTCAGAGAAATTACTTGGAATTTATTAAAAATTATCAGAGTTAGATCCTTTGAGAAACAGTTTGAAGTTTCATAGCTCCATTATTAATAAACACGAGTGACTTGCAACTACACAATCTGTCAGCTGTGGATGCTTTCTATTTACAATTGTTGTTCAATAAAGTGAAATTTAATAAAAATTTTGTCAACCTTTATTTGTATTGGCTTGCGTGCTAGAGATTGAATGAATGAGTTTCATTGTAGAAGTAGTTGTAGTGTAGCTAAATTGGAGTATTTATATATTGTCATAATTGAATTTATTTTTGTGTTACTACTTCCTTATTTAATTTGTATTGTGTGTTTAATTTACATTTTGTTTATTTATTGTGGTTTAAACATGGAATTTGACAATCGGTCTGATGTTTCAAATGCTAATTCAGTTAACATTGAAGATCCTATGATAGAAGTAGTTGAGGTTGCTGACATGTCGACTCAGTTTTTACAGGAGAATATTGTAGCGCCACCTAGGTTCGAAAATGATATTGTTTACCAACTAAGCGATGAATTGGATAAACTGAAAATAGAAAATGGGGGTAATAGTAAAGGCGCAAACAGGTGCTTTGCAGGATTAGGTGCTTCTAGTAAATTACCGCAAAATTCTGAACCTTTTAGTCGAGTTGTCGATTCTCATCGCTATGCGAATAGAAATTTTACAGTACAACCTAACTTTATTGATAAATATCTTAGTCATAGAAGCGAACAGGCGGTAAGGTTTGAGCCTGGTAGGTCGTTTGAAGTTAATCATCAAGAACCATTTGATGAAGGTCATAATTTAGATAATCCTAATATACCAGTGGCGTTTAGTGGTTTAGGAGTAAATGATTATTGTCACATGCCAGATCAGAATCAACATTTAAATAAGAAGGAAATAAAATTTGATAATTTAAATCAAGAAAGTCAGGGAAATGATAGAAAATTTTTTGTTCCGCCTCCTCCCTTGTATTATAAGGGTGCTATCCCTAAGGTAAGAGACGTTAGGTCTCAAATGAAGTCTAGTGGTCACAATATTTGTAAAAACGACTTTGAAATAGAAACCGAAGTAAAACAAAGGGTACTTAACCAACAAAATTCAGGGAACCTTGAACAACCGCCTCAGTATGTAGATAGAGTGGGAGCTCAAGTGTTTGATGGTATTCCTAATACGTATAGACATAGTCACGAATCAGTAAGGTCTCGATATTGTGAACCTCCTAGAGCCTTTATGCCTTTAAACACATACAGTATTCCTGAGAGATTTCCGGTAGTAACAAATTGTGGGGATAATTGGAAATCTTTTGATCCTTTAATTGATAAGTATGTTTTCAATAAGATTAGTGTTCTTATTGACACTAAACTTAGTTCTTTGAAAAAGATTGATGGTAATGATAGTTTTCAAGTATTTGAATTGATGTTTATTTTAAACGATCTTGTTTTAAATTACAATTTCCCTTTAAGAATGATTTTGTATGCAGTTTCTGTTAAAACTTCAGGGTTGTTGTATACAGAAATAATGAATAGTCTTACATTAAATAAAACTTGGCCCGAATTAAGGATGACTTTGTTGAATAAATTTATTTCTTTAAATGTTAGGGGATATTTAATAGGAGTTAAAGTATATAGGCCAATGAAACCTAGTGAACATGTGATGCAATTTATAGATGACGTGTATAATTCAGCCAAGGTCTTAAATGTAGGGTCAAGCGAGTTTGAAATCTTGGAAATTATCATTCATGGTTTGAATCCTGTGTATAGGTATAAATGTTTTTCAGATAGGATTCCACGAAACCTTACTGAAATGAAAAATATAATTGAGCAATTTGATTTGTACAAAAGATCAAAAAGGGAATACTTAGAAATTAATTCATCTAAAAACAGAAACTTAAAAACTTGTTTTGTTGCAAATGAAGATCAGGAGGTAAGGGTGGCCAGTAGTGGTCCATCAGCTGAGAATACTTATAAAGGCAATAGATTTAAGCTTAATTATCCTAATGGAGGGAATAGGTTTAAGGATACCATGAATTATAGATCTAATAATAATTCTAAAAAAGTTTCTGAAAATAATTTTTCAAATAATGTCAATAAGAAAAACTTTGAATCTGAACAGGGTATAACATGTGTAAGTGGTAATAATGTGAGGTTGTACTCAGGTAAGTCAAACCAACTCAGTCCCAACACAGGAAGTCCTGGGAAATCCATAAATGACAAAAAGTGTGTAAATGCTTCTCCTACGTACAGAGTGCCTTCTAGTGGAGATAATTGTTCTGCAACCTTTGTGATTGGGTCCATTAGTGATAAGAGACTTCCTCTTTGTATTGACAGCGGAAGTTCTGTAAATCTAGCATCGTCGTCTCTAATTAATCAAATTAGTCATCTGATTAAGAGGCAACGAATGATTCCGTCGATGAAAATGAACTCTATGATGTGTTCTAATGTGACAGAACCTAGAGAAGTCACTGTGGACTTAAACTTAGGTGGATTCAGATTTGAAGTGGACTTCGTAGTGATAGCTTCATTACCCTGTGATGCGATCTTGGGTACTCCGTTTTTGCGTTCAACTGGTGCCATGCTTGACGTACTTGGAAATAAACTTTATTTTCGAAACCAAAGAAGATACATTCCTCTGAGATCAATGGAGACTTTAAAGAATTTCTTTGAAGTAGATGGCATCAATGGTTCGAGCGGCTTGAAGGATGAGGGTCTGAAGCCTGTTTGTATTTATCTACATGGCTTCCGTCGTCGTAACAACTTCATCCCTTCCGTTCCTTCAGTGGTGCCTGGTGCTAGGGAGATTGGAATCCAGTGTGAACCAGTTCCTAATTTGGACTATCCGGAACCTGAAGATACAATAGTTAACACTTTTCCAACATCAGTTTCTGGTCTTGTGGATCAACTTGGATGTGTTAATGGACTTCGTGATCATACTAGAAAGAACCAAATAGCTAAAATCGTCTTAGCAACTGGTGAAGTGTACGCCGACAAGGATGGAGTGTTAGAACTGGTAGATTCAGGTGAAACCAAGAATACTAACGAATGGAGTGAATCCTTTGAAGAAGAATTTAGTGAAAGATTTAAGAAGTTAAAACAACAACTTGGACTGGAATCTTCGAGTGACATAATAGTTTGTGAGAAACCACCACTTGAAGAAACTGAAATTAACTTGGATAACAAAGAACTTCATGAACCTGAGGATGAATCTCCTATTGGTAGTTCTTCGGAAGATGATAGTGATTATTGGATTGATCCAGATATAGAGTCATTTGTGCGATCTCTCAAACAGGATTTTCCTGATGTTGTGAGTGAGAAGGTGGGCTGCCTCAAAGATTTTAAATGTAAATTGTACCTTCGGGAACAAAAATATTTTCGAGAAAAACCTTTTCCCATACCCAGGGAAAAGAGACAGATTTTTGAGAATGTTATTAAAGAATTAGTTGAACAAGATGTGTTAGTTGAAACAGATCATTCAAATTTTGGTAGCACATGTTTCATTGTGAAAAACCGAGATGGTTCATATCGATTAGTTGCCAACTTTGTAAAATTGAATAGTATGTTGTCAGATTATGTTTTTCCGACACCTCACATGGAAGAATGTTTAAGTAACCTATCTGGGTGCCCCTATATATCATTGTGTGACCTAAAGAAGGCTTATTTTCAGCTGGAGCTTGATGAAGCGAGTCGAGATTTAACTACGATAGTCACTCCGATTGGTACCTTCCAATATAAGAAGCTCCCAGCTGGAATTAAGGTTGGAAGTAGTGTTTTATCTAAATGTATGAAAGATGTACTTGGTGACCTTGAACCGTATGGTGTTCATGTATACTTTGATGATATTTTAATCGCTAATAGGGATAAGGAGTCACATAAAAAGGCGATTAGAATGGTGTTAAATAGGTTTAGAGAATATGGTTTGACTATATCTCCTGATAAGAGTTTTTTCTTTAAAAAACGGATTAAATATTTAGGTTTTATAGTCGATGGGGATAATATCACCATGGATCCTAAACGAGTTGAGTCTATTCTTAGTCTTCCACCTCCTAAGACCAGAAAGGCTGTGCAGCGATTCTGTGGAGTAGTTAATTTTTATTCAAGGTTTATACCAGGATTTCAAGAAATTATAGGTCCTATATCTGAGTTAAGATCTATTAAGAAGAAGTTTGAGTGGGGGGAAGCCCAAAATAACGCCTTTTTAGAAATAAAAAGAATTTTCTCAGAAGAGCTTATTCTAAAAACACCTGATCTTTCAAAGAGGTTTGTAGTACACGTCGATGGGTCCTCGCGAGGCTTAGGAGGCGTGATTTCACAGAAAAATGATAAAGGTGACTTAATTCCTGTGGGTTTCTTTTCGAAGAAACTAAGTGAGGCAGACCGGCATAGATCAATCTACGAGATTGAATTTTTAAGCCTAGTTAAAACCATAGTAAGATTCAAACATTTTTTGTTTAATGAGTTTGATTTGTATACTGATAACAAGGCCCTAAGTTGGATAATTAATAACTCTAAAAGACTTCTAAAGTACGGTTCACTTATAGAACAACTTTCTCAGTTCTCATTTAAAATCCACCATTTGAAAACGAATGAGAATAAAGTAGCAGATTTCCTTTCTAGGCAGTATGACATGTTTAATTTTGACCATAGTGTTAAAGTCAAAGAAAGTAATGATAAAACATATTTAGTATTGACAAATCTTTGGAAATTACCTTTTCTAAGTGAACCATTGATTGAATTACAACGTAAAGATCCTGAAATAAATGAGTTAATCGTTAAGGTAGAAGGTGGTGAGAATAGTAATGAGTATCAAATCAAACATGGGTTTTTGTTAAAAAAGACTAGGGCAAAGAACAATGAGTGGAAAATCGTTGTTCCAAAAGATCTTAGAAAAAGTCTGGTCGAATACTACCATTTAGAATATCTTACAGGTGGTCATTCTGGAATATATAAAACCTTACGTAAAATTATGAAGAGATTTACATTTGATGGTTTAGTAGAGTACGTAAAGGAATTTGTTAGGTCTTGTCCAGAATGTCAAAAGGCTAAGCCCTTAAATACTAAGAAATATGGTACATTAGGGTCTCATGTAAATAACAGAATAAATTCAAACTGGATGATTGATACTGTAGGGCCTCTACCTTCTTCTGAAGGGTATACTTATCTTCTAATAGCAGTAGATAATTGTTCTAGATATTGTATGCTTGAAAAACTAAGGAGATTATCTTCTAAAATAATTTGTGACAAATTGTATGATTTGTTCTCCCGTTACGGTTTTGTAGAATCAATATCTAGTGATAACGCCTCAGTATTTACATCTGAGTATTTTCAGGGATTTATGTATAGTTTGGGTATTAAGCATATAAAACTGAGCCCTTACCATCCGGAGGCAAATATTGCTGAAAGGTTCATAAAAACTCTGAAATACTCTTTGAAATCTTACTTTGCTGAAAGACAAAACAAATGGAGTAAGGTTATTCGTGAGCTTTAGTTTAATCTTAATTTGTGTGAGCACGAAGGACTAAAGGCTGTACCTTCAGAATTATTTTTTGGTAGAGAGTTAAATAGTCCATTAGAGATCAAATGGAAGGTTATGGATGCTGATCTTAAAGGTCTGAATAGTCAAGATCTTTGGAAAAATGCAATGGATAACATGGTAAAATCTTGGGAAAAACGTCGTAAACTATTTGAAGGTAAACGAAAGGATGTAAATTTGGTAGTAGATGACCTTGTGTTAGTTAAAAACCACGAAAAATCATCTCTGAAAGATAAAGTTACTAAGAGTTTAACGTATCATTGGATTGGTCCATTCAAAATTGTGAAATTCTTAACTTATAACTCCGTGTTATTAGAAGATGTAAACAATGCTAATAATACTAAAAGAGCTCATGTAAGTGATATTAAAAATACTTTGTGAGAAGGAATGGAGCAAAAACCAACTGAACAGATGAAAATGAGAATCCTACACATGTAGTTATACTAGAAGAAATTAAACTTTCATTAGTTATGTAAGGTTAGGTTAAGAAAAATTTAGATTTAAGTTAGGTTTAGAAGTAGGTTAAGGTAGGAATTAAGATGTCATGTAAAATTAAGATATGATCATAATCGTTTCACGTTCATTTTTTTTTCATGTTCATTAAAACTTTCATTTGTAAATCATGCATTAGGGTAGATTTATATCATTTATAGTGTTAATAATTGAAATGTATAACATCTGATATATAATAATCTACATGTGAAAGGGAAAAACTTGAAGATCCTGTTCTCAATTTGAAATTAAATCCTTTGTTACTTTTCAGAGCTGACATCTAGATATTGCCTGAATTTAACGTTTCTATTTATATTTGTAGATTGCCTTTTGTTTTACTTGCATTGATGTATTTTTATGGAGACATGTCAAGATGGTCAACGCATCCTGTAGAATGGTATATGGTCTCGAATGGAACCTAAACTGTAAACTTGGAAATTTTGAAATCTCTTATCTGGCTGGCTGTTCTTAAACCCAGACGTGGAGAATTGGTCTACATTTGAGTGGAATGTGGCATCAAACTGGAATGGAAATTCTACAGAAATGACAAAAATTCCGAATGGACATTTTGAGAAATATCGTTAAAGGAATGATAAACTGGAAGTTTAAACGAAAATTGTATATTGTATATTGTATATAAAATTTTGTTCTACCTTAAAATTTTATATTTAACAAGGAGGTGGTGTTTGTAACGATTGCAAAATCGTTACATTTTGGTTCATAGTTTCATTATGGAAATTACTTCTTTTGTTTTCTATTTTTAAAAAAGTAAGAAGTTTACTGTTTTTGCTTTTGAAGAATTACTTTGTTATACGTTGTTGGATTGAAATGAGAGTACTTTCATTGTAAAGAGCATGAAAAAAGCTTTAAAATGATATATATATGTTTATATGTTAGCTTGGTAATTCTTGTAATACGGCAGAGAATCAATTCTGATTTTTTTTTTTTTAAATACACAACCACTTCAGTTAGCGCAGGGGTCTGGAGTGACGTATGTAATGAGTTGGGCGCTGCGCAGTAGCGAGAGTCTTGCTCCTATATATGGCATTCTGATCCGCTGCGCTTCATAACTGTATCGTAGTTTATTGAGCCAACACGGGTTGGACTCAAGTATTAGACTTCATTACTTCGCGCCGAAAATTGTTCTTTTTAAAAAACGTGGTCGAGAGTTCGTTATAGCTGTGCCTCGTTTAAACTTGTGAAGTGTGTCTTAATTAAAACTGTGATTCTAAAACTCAGTGTTAAATTACTAAGAGTTCAGAAATATAAAATTAAATTGTGTCTAAATAAGTTCTGTAAAGTTAAATAAGTTAAAAGTGAAAAAGTTACTTGTGTTTCTAGTGTGTGAAGTAGTGTTAAAAGAAGACGTATCTTGCAAGTGAATGAAATTAATAAGGTCTAAATTTCCTCTTAATAATACTTCCGTAGTTAAACCCTTTTAAAAGCTAAAAACTACGTTAAATTCCTAACGCTGTTTTGTGAGAGACGGAACACGTGTGTTACGTCATCGAGTCTAGTGCGTTTCTTGCTTTCGTTGTGCCACTGAAGGTCGAGTAAGAAATTTAACTGGGTAACTTTAAATGGGGGAAGAAAAATAAAAAGTAAAATCAAGTATTAAAATTCCACTTTTAAATTGCATACTCGCGTAGTAACTAATATGAGAAGGATTTCCTTAACTTATTTTCATTCATTATTAAACTTTGTCGGTTATTAATGGTAATTAAAAATCCTAATTACTTTTGGTTTCGTTCTATTAAATTTTAAAGTCTAAAACGATTTCTAATAACGTGCTTAAAGTTTTGAAGAACTAAAGTAAAATATAAATTGGTATTTCCTGATTTGGAAATAGGTTAACTAATTTACAGTGCTGTTAATGAAAACGTCACTAGTTACCTAATTCATTAATTAACTGCTGTTAAATGCATATATTTCTATTTTAATTCTCTTGGAATTCTCGGCTAGGTGTCAATTGTAAATTTGAAGTAAAATGAATAATTTTGATTAAATTTAGAACATGCTGTCCGACCGAATAAATTTTTATGCTTAATTATTAAATGCTGGAAATATTCGCGTGCACTGCACTGTACTGTATGGAATTGTATTGTAAGGAACAGTCTCTAAACCCAAGAGGATCTGGAGTTGAGAAATGGTAACTACCTCTGCTATACTGTCACTATTATTTCCTGCTGTATTACGGTAAGTGTGAAGTAGTAATGCTAGTTAAAAGTATTGTAGTTAGTTAAATAGTTTCATAGTAGTACAAGCACTGCGTACATTCCTTAACTAAGAATTACTGAGAGAATTAAAGAGATAAATATTTCAAAGGTTAATTTTTAATAATTATACGAGGCTACTTCGAAAGTCACGATATCTTTTTGTTACAGCTAGATTAAATTGATTGACGTGGTTGTTACCTTGCTGTTTATGAATTATAGAATTCAATTTAGCGTTTAATATTTAATGAATTGAGAGTTTTGATTGTGTTATCTTCATTCAAAATCTAATTACTGTAAATGATCTCTGCCTTGAAAAAATTAACTGTAGTTGTTAGAGTAAAGGTTTTTCAATTAAAATATTGAACACCTCCTTCGAAAATAAGAACCTATTAAGAATTTGTTTAATTGTTATAACTGCTCTGAAGGATCTGAATTGCATTAAATATTTTAAATCAACACTTCTGGAATTTCATTAAATAAAATCTGTAATTCTAATCACCCACCTTCACTCAGTTTAGGTTTTAAGATTGTGTGCTGGTGTGAATGGTACTTAGTAGTAATTTATTTGCTATAATAATAATTTTTTTACAGGATTTGTCCAATCAGGTGTGGTTAAGTCACTCGGGGTCACATTTAGTTTCCTTTTTAACTATTAAGGCTAATAGATACAGGAAACATTCTGACCGCGATACCGAGAATTGTGACAAGTTCCATATACGAAGATTGTTCATTAGTGTCATACTAAAATGTCTTTCGAAAGCAATATTTCATAAAACAAGCACTTCAGTTGATTGTTGAAACTCAAGTGACTGCAGACATAAAACTTAAGAACCACAAGGAGAAGATTAAGAAGGCGGCTTTAGAGTTTTTCAGCCTGTGCAGCACCTTCATGCATAATCCCAAGGAACGTTCTAGGGTTCCCGTCTTTTTTCAATTTCGCGTCCAAGAAAAAGAGAAGGATAGAAGCTGTTGGGGAATGAAAAAGAAATAAAAATGTCATCAGAGTTGAATTCTTGTTGGGTCCAAGAGACCGAGGTCATGTGACCCGGGTTGACTGGTCCCTTTTGTTTCTGAATGTTGTTGAAGGAAACGCCCTCGAGGGTAGCAAGAAGAGATTCAGTACATTTCCTTCCATGTAGTTGTTTAATAATTTTGTTAAAAAACATGTATATAATAACATACATAAGAAGAAGAGAAACAGACAGAGAGAGAAGATAGAGAAAGAGCGTTGTAATCTGTTTGGGACATGAGTGGTGTCATTCACCATTTTCATCTGTCCTCAGAACAAAAGCAAGAACCTCCGTTTCGAAGGAGAATAGGAAACAAGGATAGGATGAGGTCCTTTTTGTGTGAAAATGTGGTGGGAGAGATGTTTTCTTAAATAGTCTTTTTTGACAGCCAAAACACCTGATCACGGTGGGAATTGGATATACTCATGTACCATCAGAACTTCGGAAACAGAGCTGATACTGAGGACGTACATTGTGACGCCGACTTCCACTGGAGGACCTGCAACGATAGAGCGGATTAAAGGAGTGGGGGAATTTTCCAACAAAAGCATTATTTTTTCTCTCTTTTCTTAAACAATCTGATTGTCTTTTCTTTGCCCCAAGGTCACCATGCACGCGATTACGCCGTGGCACTACAGACTACGTAAAAATAATATAGTGATTACCTGCGATGAGCGACTTCTTCTAGATGCAAGGTGGCTTCTCTATAATCTCATTCAATTGCTTTCTTTTTTAATTGACCAGACCAATTTTAAGGCTAATTACTAAAGGCAACATGAAAAAAAATGACAATTGTGACTAAAGGAGCATAAAAAAGGTAAGATTCAGAGACTAGTTTTGAATTATTTTTGATAATTTTTTAAATAAAAGAAATTATTTTTGCTTCATCATTCTAAAGTTATGATCATGAAATGATTTTGTCATACATTTATATTCAATAAAATTATTAGTTAGATAACTTAATTACTCTGATACATATTTCTTAAGTAATTAGCTATTTGTCATTATTATTATTATTATTATTATTATTATTATTATTATTATTATTATTAATTTGTGTTTAACGAAAATTAAGAATCAAGAAATACAAACAGAGAATAATATTTATATTATCCTACCACCTCTTGAATTAGTATTAATAAAGTCGTATTGTTTAATAATTTTATATTTAACTTAATATTAAAAAGTATATTCCAACTGCAAATAGTTTGTATAAATTCCCCTTTCATAAAAAATTAAAT
The DNA here is from genome assembly GCF_964235325.1 of Thermobia domestica. Taxonomy (NCBI): domain Eukaryota; kingdom Metazoa; phylum Arthropoda; class Insecta; order Zygentoma; family Lepismatidae; genus Thermobia; species Thermobia domestica. The sequence goes on from NC_137463.1 coordinate 2,140,679, forward strand.
ATTAATGTTGAAAAAACATTTTAAAATGATCATTGAACTCAAACTGAATTAATTTTTAATTGATTGATTATTTTCAGCCGTTCGTTTTTTCCCCAAGACGGAAGATGGAAGAATGCATACTGTTTCAAGTAGGTTCCAAATCTGTACTCCGTTGTTCTCAGAGTTTTGTCCACAGGCGTAACTAGAGGTGATCAGGAGACCAGTTTCCCCTTGAACACTTTTGACATCCCATAGAATCCTGTTTCACTACAAATAAGTTACTTTTACTTCTGAGAAGTAAGGACCCATGCCCCTCTCCTAAGTAAAATAGCAGTGGTTGTACTTCAACAGGGGAAAATCTTATGACTTCATGTTATTGATATTCTAACTACTTTGAAATGATTTTTTAAAATGTATGAACAATTCAAAACCAAAGAAAGCACGAATGTTTAATTGTGAGTAAAAAATGAATAATTAACTACAATTAAAAGAAATATCACTAATTGTATTGTTAGTATATTTAACGTATGAATCCATTTAAATTTAGTTAATCATAAGATGTAATTTCAGCCAAAATTTTATAAACAAAAAATATTCCCAAATAATGGAAAATTTTAAAGGCAAATTTGATAGTTATCTCCTTATCATACTTTGTTTAAAAAAATACTTGATTATTAGTTGAACTTTAGAGTCCCATTTCAACCTTGAGGCTATATAAGATGTGAATCTACAGTTTAAGGCGGAACCGAACCATAGTAATGGTTCCAGTTTTTAATGGTCTTCTACCGGGAATTGAACCTGGGAGCAGCTGCACCAAGGTGCACACGCTAGCCACTAGACCAGCGAACAGGGTATCTTCTTGATAAGACAAATTGATTATCTTGAAAAAGTAGCAACTCATTCCTTTAGAAAGAAATGAGTTATATATCTAAATTTCATATTTATTCGTAAAGAAGGGTTTTGTATGAATATGAGTACATTACTTAACTCTGTATATGTTATTGAAACCTGAGTAATTTTAACGGTAAAACCTCTCTAGAAACGAATTCTGATCAAATTTACTAAGTTAGTCTCATCGAGTCGATGACTTATTCTGTTTTTAACATAAATTATTCAAATAATTATATTATTATTATTAATTAGGAAATACAAATTTTATAATAGTTAGTAGTGAAGGTACAACATTAAAATCTCATCATGATTTCAATTAATCGTGAAATAAGATAAATACATTTGTTTTTTAAACATGTAGAAAGTAAAATGATAATTACTTGTTTTTGTTTTTTAAAAAAATATTTATGTAATTATTAATAGTTTCATTTACTTTTGTATTCAAAGATTCAAGAAATAGTTTATTATAATGTTTATACTATATTTCTCCTCCTTTTTCGCAAAATGAAACAAAATTATAATTTGCATGTAACAAATTATAATCGAATGGGATATCATTATATATATATTACGATAAATAGTAATTGGACAACAATGCTCGTTTCTCATAAGTATAAGACATTCAAACAAGACAAAAAATAAATAAATAATCATATCATGATCACCACCAGCATGTTAGAAGTAGTCGACCAGCAGGCAATTCAATAGTAATAATAATAATAAAAGTAATGAAAAATGATCATGCTATATTTGCCTCACATAAAAAAATAGGAGGTAATGGTTGGTTGCAGCGATTTCAAAAGTGTGTACATGACAATAGATAGAGAGAGAGAGAGCCGTAGTACCATTTTCACTTCAGACAGGGAGCTTATGCTGAGCACGTACATGGTAACCCCCACTTCGACCGGCGGACCTGAAAAACAGGAACAAGGCAGTGGCTGCCGGTGACCAAGGCAAGCTCTCAGGAGGAGGAGCTATTCTCTTCCTCCATTTCCTCAATGGACTACTCATCATCACCACCTCCCTTCTATCCTAACACTTGCTACAGCATGAACTTAGATACACTTTAAGTGGAGACTGATAATCCTCAGTTTCTAAATAGTTCTCTTCTGTACTAAACAATTATATATAACATGACGTTTAACTGTCAACATGGAACAGAAGATTGATAACTATGTTCCAGACTTCTACTGTACAATACTATTATACTTAAGAAAGATGTTTCCCCTCTCTAAAAAGTTCTACGCACAGTAATAATATTATGTCTGTAATTGACTAGTAATATCCCTTGCATCTTTTCAAACTGCTCTTCATAGACAAGGTCTTAGAGAAACTTTTGTGAAGTTTTCTCAAAATATCACAAATTTGAAACTAATATTATTACTTTTCTGTTATGAATGAAGTGATATCAAATATAATCGTATATTAATTCATTGTTAAGAAATTAAATACAAACATACGAACATATTGAATAAACAACAATAGTAAAATATGTTTTAGTTCATTGTGTCTGGGGATTGCATATGGAAACAAACAGCATTTGCAAGTTTGTTAAGTTAACTACTTCAAGTATAGATTGTGGGAAAAATGTTTGAATATTTTAGCAAATAAAATGAGAATTAATACACGTAAAGAAAAAGTAACGACATTATTGAAATTGTAAAATTAACTCATTATATTTGTGACTAGTTTGTCAAGTACAAGGCATGAATAATTAATGGATAGAAGCCGTAACTTTCTTCAACCATATTGTAGTCTGTGGAAATAAGTTCGCTGATAAATAAATTTGAAACCCCTAGAATGTTGGAAGGGGTTGTCACTTTTAATATTTCACCCAAGATATGGTTTCAAGGGTCTAACCATTTATAAGATCATAAATGTTTATTCAGTCTTATTAAGAATAATATATGCATAATTTTAGAAACTAGTTGTTTAAGGCTTCTAATATTTTTATTATGTTGAACATAATTTTCATCTAAATATTTTCCTAGCTAATAATAAACATAGTTTAAGTAATTATAAATATATGCTAAAGAAGTTAAGAAATCCAGTTACTTAATATGATAAAATAATTCCGTTTAAATTTCACATGATATCAAAATTGAAACGAAATATTATTATAATATATTCAATGTATGTAACTGCTAATACGGCTTGTTTTAAAAGTATAAACATTGCTAACAGAGGACCTTGAGGCGTCTTATTTAGACATAAATAACAATATGAACAATTTAATTTACTATAACGAAGCAGTATTTATTTTAGTTTCTATATTTGTTTATAGTTAAAACGACAATAAACAAGAAATGATAGTCAAACATGACTTCTAAAGTAATCATAAAGATATAGTTGTATTTATTATGCCTATATATAAAATAACTAAACGTACCAAATCATTGTTATATGATTTATTTTCGATATTCGGCTTTTGTTTTCTTATGGTCTCGTGATGTCTACACTGAATTATATGCACTTAAACACCACCACTTAGGTAATGTTATCTAAATTCATGCTTTAACTTGACGCTTTTGACTTCTCAAATGAAACAAAATTTATTCTCAAAATGTCAATATGCTTTATCTAAAACTGGAAAAATATTGACACATTTCTACGAATATTGTATGAAAAATTGCAGTTTCCAAAAACTTTATTAAACTAAGTACGACTCTCAGTAATACGTAAACGTGTTCAAATTGATTGATGTAAAAAATAGAAATTTATTTCTCTATTTCAAACAACCTCCAAGATATATATTTAACATGTTCTTTGTACAACCGGTTGCAAATCGCAAACTTACATAAATTAAGAATAATGAACTACTTGTAATGTACAGAAATACAGCATAAACATAATTACGATATAGACAACATTTTAAACTAACTTTATGGATATATATAAGTAAGTTTACAGAAATTTTATTACAAATATATGTACAGTAGAACAACTAACATTATTTATAAATTAATAGTGATTCGTACAGTACTTACCATCATCCTGAAAATAACAATTTTTATTTTAAAAGAAATATATCAATATTGATTGAATTTAAACAAGAAGGAAAACTAGAAAGCGTTTCAAATGCAAATTATTTCAAATAATACAAAGTACATTTCATAGAATTTTTAGGCACTGCTTTTGTATTACATTAAAGGCTCTTGAATATATGTTGAGTTGAATTAAGATTAAATGAATATTTCTCTTTATTAAAAAAAAACTTTAAAGAAATTTACGTCAATTTTCTTCGATGCTGAATGAAGAAATAAACCAATTCATATTGTAATTATGTACTTTCAAAACAACTAAAATTATTATAAAACTTTTATTTTCCAGACGTAAACTGACAAGAAATGTTCTTTAAGAGCCTGCTTTACTAAAAATAATACAAAATTTACCATTTTTCTTTTGCGTGTTTATTTATAAGTGAAAATGCAACTATGCATTTATAAGAGATAATGAAATGCAACTTATCACAATCATAGATAATATTATTCTACAACAGATAATATGATCCTGATGAATTTTTAGTGTTGTCATCCATAGAAATTTCAGTGTTGTCAGAATAAAAGTTGCCCCAAAATCTAAGTTATGGCAGCAACTAGAGGAGCGAACTCAACTTCATTTGATTACGTATCGTGTTGTTTTGGTATCCTGTGAACTACTTTTTAAATAATAGTTGCATTTACTTTGTAATAAAGAAAATAGTTTTAACATACAGTTATTAAAATAATAATAATGTTATTTAATTTTATCTCCTTTCACTTATAAATAAACAAGCAAAAGAAAAATGGTAAATTTTGTATAATTTTTGTAAGGCAGGATCTTAAATACTTCTTATTTACATCTGACTGAGAGCTAAGACACCCAGGTGCAAAATATTGCTGTTGTAGTTATTAAGCAATTAAGAATACAAGAAAATAATAATTACCATTTTAAACGCATGGGCATTTTAAGCATGCATATTGCGTATTAAGTCAGTGTCCTGGGTTTTAAACAAAGACAAAAGAAATTAAAATGATACATTAAAAATATGTTAAAACTTTCACTAAGAGCAAAACCTTATGGAAATGCATATGAAAATCCCTACAGGCCAATTTGAACCCCAATATTTATTTATTTATTTATTTATTTATTTATTCACTAACTTTCATACAGCACAAGGCTATTTGGTTGAAACTGAACATAATTGAAAACACAAAAATTAAAAAGAAGAAAAAACAATTATAAAAAAAGGAAGTTCATCTCTAAATTTACAATACAGTATTCCCTTCAGTTGATTTCTAAAGCTTCGTTCAGAGGTTAAAATGTTGGAATCTATTGAAACTGTGTTATAATCTTGCGCTAGTCTGTAAAACAGTGAGCGCTTAACAATTGATAACCTAGAAGTCTCGTAAGTTAGGAAATTTAGAGAACGAGTTCGCCTCAGAATTCAATATATTCTAATATTAATTAAGAGATGGTAAATTAATATAATTTTTAGTTAAATTTATATTACATTCAATATATCCTTAAGCTTATCTGGACGAAAGCCTTATTTTCTAAAATTTATTTTTGACGTTTATTTGTTCACAGCAATTTTCATGGTAACAAAACACATCACTATTTTGTGGATAAAATAACATTTGCAGTTGAATTTTATTCTTAAGATAAGTATAAGGTAGGGTTTATTATGTTACAATGTAAAAATCATTGAGATCCTCCTTTTGAAGCCTCCGTCTGGACAATTTTATATGCAAAAGTGTGTATTCTCGCGAATTTTCACCTTTATCCATTGATTTAAGCCTTCGCGTCGTTCAAGAATATGTAATTAACTTGTATGTTGCAACTCTTCTATGTATATGTGAATTTGAAAGCCTTTAAATCAAGTAGAATGAGCTTAAATTTATAGAGAATATTCTTATTTGTTTACGGTTCGCTTTGAAAGGTAGAAGAGCTTAAGGAAATACCCTTTCCCAAACTGTAGTGAAAATCCTTTCTTGTAGTTTAAGTAATTTTATCTCAAGAAGCGTTTATTTAAAAGGTTGAGTGATAGGTTAATAGGAGATGAAGTCATCAATAGTTATGTAAAACAAATATGCAAGTTCTACACCACAATTGATCCTGTTGTTAAATTTAAATTATAATGAACCTTTCTCAGCACTTGTCTTATTTATTATGTGATAATAACGGGATAAGTTTTACAGAAGGAGCCCAGAAACAACCTAACACATCCTAACCTAATCTAAACAAATTGGCATTTAATGTAATTACAGTAGTAACTATCTTACCCTAACCTAAAGTTGACATTTCATGCCGTCATTAATATTTGGACGCTTTGTACGCAGTAAAGACGATAATAACTTGTATACAAAGTCAATATAGTGACAAATCGTCACACGTACTAACACTTCCATAACCTTATCTTCTAACCCTTGCGGGTGTTAAAATATTAATAATCGCAGCTATGTGACCCCTGTCGAATCTGTCGCTCAAATTGCTTTAAAGTAAAAATTGATCTTCAAAATGGTCTATCTGTATGGAGCAAATGGCCGGTTATAAGTAAATTTGTTATTAGTAATTGAGGCGCCGAAAATAATTACTCTATGTTAAAGAGTTTATAATTGTGTCAAACTATAAATTGGTCTAAAGGTAAAAATTGATTTAAAATAAAATTGAAAACAAATAAGAGCTTGAGGCTCAAATACTTATCTGCCCGGCAGCCATCTTGGTTTCCAACCGTAGCTTAAATCACTAAACATGAGACATGATTTGTTTTCTCAATTACGAAAAAACTTAACAAATTTCACCTTCTTCTACACATCGAGGTACTTGGCATTAGACACAAGACATTATTAGCCAATCTTTATTAACTTTACACGCCAATCTCTAACAGGGAGGAGAGCTCCTTCGTAACTATGTGAGTACCGTACGTGCTTTTGGCGTGGAAGGTCTGAGTTCGATTCCCGACGAGAGCTTATGAGGTTCGGATCCCACATTAAGTTATAGATCCATGCCTCATATAGCCTTGCTGCTGATAGGGTCTCTAAACTGAAACGTAACTAATTAACCAACAGTTAAGATGTGTCAATATATTTTGTTATATGAAATTGAAATAATTGTGAATAAGATAATGCATCTACAAGAAGCGTTATATTCTCTTGTCTGTCAAGTGGGTGTATCTTATTTACAAAATCATCTGAACTAAAGTTTTGCAAATAAACTGTATCGGTCTGTAGTCCCTGCTTGTTAAATAATGAAAATAACTCTAAAAAATCATCGAGCAAGTATCAAAGACTACTCTCTCAGATTTACTTGAAAGTTAAGTCCTCCAATGCTTCCGATTAGTGAAGCATATTTCCAAGACAGTGCACCAATTCATACATCGAACTGTTGAGACGTTTGTTATAAACATCGAATGAACTCTAATATCAACCGTGGATCCGCCCAATCTTCAGACCTGAACACGTGTCATCAATTGGAGTTGAGAGACCCAAGCAGATAGCTCCGTCCATCTTCACTGACGAAACTTAGCTCCACTGAATGAAGAATGATACAATATTCCCCCCCCCCAAATAAAAAGCCTCTATGCCTCCATCCCGCAGGGAATCAGAGCTGTACTGGAGGCTGACGGTCGTCCCATGCCATAATAATCAGGTATGTTGCACTTCATTTGTTTCCATTATGAGAAAGCGGTGCCACACTGGTAGAGCGCTCACATCTGGCACGTGGGACACCTAATTGGATCTCAGCTTTCGCGAAGTGGGATTTCTGTGGACAAACACTACGCGTGGGGTTTTTCTTGGGCTTTTCCCGTTTCCTTCCATTTTCGTTATTCTACCATTGTAATCCATTTATTCATTTTCTCGCTTTCCCTCGGTGCATAATCATGGAAAGTGAAAACAAAAAAATCCGTTATTTTAATCACCATGTGTGTAGGCGGAGATTGTCCGCCGAGATAATAGTTTCATTTTTTATTAATAAAAAATGAAATCTTTAAGTTTTCCGTCCCACTATTATACGGGGAGGATAAAGGAGACGGTGACGATAAACAATGAAGGAAACGGTGGAATTAAAAAGTGAGAGGAAACGGGAGAACCCACGCTCACGGTATTTGTCCACCACAAAGTTTATTTGGCGCGAGCTGGGATCGAGTTTTTTTTATTATATTATTACACATTTGATCAAACAATATGTATATCTCAAGCTCAAGGGAGGGGGCAATTACATCCTTCTGTCCTGTCCAAATGACGTCAACTGGAACATTTGCTTGCAATTACTGACAAGAAATGAATAACACTCATTTTTGTCAGTAGTTTTTAGAGCTCTGCGTCCGCATTACCGATTTTGGGAAGCACAAAACCTACTGCCATGATTAACAATTTCCGTAGAATTCACAAGGAGAATCTTCCTAGGTTGATGTGATATGCAGCCTTTGAAGAATGGAAAGAATGCAAATAAGGAGTTTATGAAGCTATGGGAACATATTGTGACTTTTTTTTTTTATTCAGGCTCTGGAAAGGCATTTCAGAACAAACGAATGAAAGAGACAGTTTTAGAGTGATAAACCTTGTAAACTGGTTCCTGTTTCTTCCGTCTGAATGAAAAGAGAACATTATGTCACACACCGCTTTAGACAAGGAGAGGTGGAGGAGAGGGATGAGTTGGGTTGAATACCGGAAGTAATTAGTCGATGAGAAGTGTATTTCGGAATGCTTAAGCACACGGCGCAAGAGTTTGTTCCTACGTTGGACTTTAACTTTTTGTAACATTTTCTATGCTTCGAGCTGTACAACTCTTTTCATATTTTGTGCAAAGTAACCTCTGATGTGCAGAATAACCTCATCTTATGGTATCTATAATTATTTTTTGTTTGTAATGCACTACGGTTTGTTTTAACTGTTAGGAATGAGTTTTTACTTCAACTTCGAGGCCTTCGTACGATTTCTAGGTTGTTATGGAGTTTTCCTTTTTTATACATTTTAATGTTTATTCTGTTCCTTCTCGTCCATTCGGTTGGTGTTTCTGAAAATTGTCTTTTATTTTGATAGTGTCTTTTCGGCAAATCCTTTACGATTCACTTTTGTTTTTCAGTTTTGTTTCCTTCCGAGACATCTATTGATTTATAGCATGAGTAGCGAGTCTATAGAGATTTTTCAATCCGTATAGCAAGCAACTTGCGTCAGCGAACTCTTCACTTTTTTCTCTTTTCTAATATTTCCCAAAACTTATTTCTTTTTATGCTTTTTTTTTTTTGTACGAACGAACAATACTTCATCGGAGACAACACTTTATTCACTTTTTTTTTTTGTTAAGATGTAAAGTTCTCAAACAGAGAGGGAGAAAGGAAAACAAAAATAAATGCTTTTCGCTATAATTCTTTGGCAGAGTCTTTTGGGAACAGTGGTCCAGGGCGGCGAGGGGAGGGGAGAGGCTACTCTCTTATCTTAAGCTTGAAAGCCATATATTGCAGTGTGGTCAGTGTTGCAAATTTCAATATTTTATGGCTAAATATGGTTACTTCCGCATGCTGATTGGTCAGCAAAAACGAGATTTAGGCATTAGCTGTAATATTCTTTAATTTTTCAAAGTTCTATCCATTTGTCCTCAGGTAAGTAACTTCCCAATTAAAACTGTTTTAAAAATATGAACAAAAACTAACTAAAATAACTTGCTATTTCGTAGCCTTCTCCCTGTGAAAGTAGGTACTCTCGCAGCACATTTGGATTGCTAGCAGTGACGAAGCTACAGGGGGCAGGCACCCCTCAGCTACATCGTCTACCCCCAGACATGTTATATTGTAATATAGGTCAACTATATTTTCGTTATACTAAAAGTGGCTGTCCCAGAAAATGTCTCTGACTCTCTGATTGAATTCCCAAAAAATTAAAACTAGGCTAATGATCGGTAAAGTTGGCAATTGAGAGTTGTAAATATAAAATTAAAAATTATATTGGCCCAACGCAGTTTAAATTGAACTTTGGGAAGGCAACAATTTGTCATCACTTATACAACAGTTTCAACATCGCTTTCCCAATCGTAATCTTACTCCTATTGTAGGGGATTCGTCGGCAAATGGTCGATTGGCCTGCCAATTTCAACATAGAGTCAGCGTTGCTAGTTGGCTAGCCCACTGTTGGGCCAACTGTCCGTGCTGCTACGGTGATGACGTTGCCACAGCACAATTATTCTTAGTTGTAGTTGTATTATTCTCTGTTACGTGTCACAATCTTACGTGATTCTGGATAGCCCTCCCCGCTGGGCTAGTGGCTAACGCGTGCACTTCTGGTGTAGTGGTTCGGGTTCTTTTAACGGTCACTGAAATTTAAACGCATTAAGGTGATTCGGATTCCACCTTAAACTGCAGATCTATGTCTTACACACTCTTGGTGCTGAAAAGAGACGGTAAAGTCCAACAAACAAATGATTCTTGATATTCTGCTTTCTGATACCGTACTTAATTCCAATGTTTACCTAATTTGTATATGAGGCTCCGAGAGTACTTCCGGTTGGGACGTGTTGTGGTAAATCAGTAGTATCTCCAATATAAAGGCTAATATATTCTCACGGACTGGAGAAAAAGAAAATAACGTAAGTGACCTTTGGCGTATTTGGTCAATGATGCGTAAAAACACTACTGGAAATATTTTAAAAGTAAATTAAAGGAGAAAGTATTTGATTTCAAAATATCAGAAAGAACATTACAATATGCTTTAGGTGAGTACTTGTTGTTTTATTGTTCAGTTCTCTTTGTAGTTTTCTTTAGAAGAGTTGTTGCTCAGTTTAGGTACCTTTCGAAGGAATCTGTTGACAACACTGAGTATGATCGACCCAGTATTTTATTTCCTTCAGCAACCGAAAGAACGTTTATCTATAGTAATGGTCACGAACAATTCGAACAACGTTTATTTCTTTACGTCATGTTGATTTTTGTGGTAGTGGAACTGATAACTTTTTTTTTCACACAAAAAATATTGTTTATGGATTATAAAGAGAAAAGAAGGAATTGATATGTGCAAACTTAACAAGAATTCAGTTCGCTAAGGGCAATGAAGTTCTTTGGACCTTTTGTTTTCGTATTTGAAGTAAAGAATAGGAACCTCGTCATTTAATTTTAATGAATCCCTCACTTGAGACCACCTTCACTTAAGGTCCGCTTTTCAAAATTTTAGTAAATAACGTAATGATAATGAGGAGTACAAAAGACGCAGACAGTAAGCTACAGAGAGTCTATAAAACAATATTGAATAAACGAATACCATTTTGCAAACATTTTCTTATAAACTAGAAATTTGGATTCGCAGTTTATGACATGATAATTGTTCGGCGTCCAAATCCATACACTATCCGAGAGATCTTGAAAACAATTATTATTTCGTATAAAGTTTTTATAGATTAAGCCTTGTTTACTTCCTACATTTTCCAAATTCTTAATTATCTTTAAATGATTTACCAAAATTCAAGAACGATATATTAGCAAAGAGCCTTAAAACGCTTATGGGATTGGTATATCGTCTCTTTTCAACACTGACCTACTTATTATCGTAGTCTGGTGGCTAACGTCGCTCATAGTTGAGACGTAGGAATCACGTAGGGATCTGATTTTTTTTAATACGTTGTTTTGTACATAATACGTGTGAAAAATTTCATTGTTGCATCTTGAAAACTGAGGTCAGGAGAAATTTTTAAAAGTCTGAAGGTGACCCATTTTTTTTCACTTCAAAAATGTACTGCGTCATTCCTATTTGACCTAGAGTGATGGCACAAACGCCATTTTCTTCAGTATAACAAGCCCTTTCCAACGACACCATCCACATATCCGTATCATACACATGAACCGGAGAATTAGGGAAAACCCCTGAAGTATTTTTGAAAATCCAACCAGAAAAGTTTGCCCCTCTGGCCCAGGCCTAGTTTAAAGTAGGGATCTGATTTTTTTTTTAAAAAAATACGTTGTTATGTACATAATACGTGTGCAAAATTTCAATCTTGTATCTTGAAAACAAAGGGCGAAAAAATTGTTGAAATTCTGAATTTAGACTCTCTCTATGTACACACACACACACACACACACACACACACACACACACACACACACACACACACACACACACACACACACACACACACACACACAAACAAACACATACACACACACACACACACACACACACACATATATATATATATATATATATATATATATATATAATAAACATTAACTGCGTCAATACTATTTGGTCTAGAGTCATGGTTGAAACGTTATTTTCTTTAGTATAGCAAGCCCTCTCCAACGGTACCATTCACATGTACATATCGTATACCTGAACCGAAAAAATCGAAAAAAACCGGAAATTATTCGGAAAAAATCACCCCTTCGGAACACTTGCGCCCCTCGTACCCGAACCCGGTTTCACGTAGGGATCTCAGAAAATTTTGAGAAATATCCAAAAATACACAAAATCCGTATGCTAGGTTCCAATCGGATATTGTGAAAACTAAAGGCGTGAAAAATTTTTGAAATTTGCCTTAAGAAAAGATTTAAAAAAGTCATGTTCTTGGCCCATACTTAGCGCCGGCAAGTTGACCATCCGGTTAAAAAAAACGCATCTGGGGTATTCTTTAGTCCATCCTTGACTTGACTATCAAAAAATCGGCTTAAATACCTGTTATAGAACCTAAATAAGCTGTCAAAGACGATACTACGCCATGGTAACAAAAGTTACCAAAAATCCTAAAAGGTTATGGTTTCCATTCCAAAACACTTCTGAAACTGTTATTACATCGCTGTAATGTAAGTTTTGTGGAGTTATATAATATAAATTACCTCCCAATAGGATCTATATGATATCAATCTCTCTTCTGCGTTGTACTAGTATGCAGTACATTTTTTGAAATTCTGGTGTCCGGGGGGCTTATTATGTACTGGCCTTTGCAAAAATTGCTAAGAGTAACGCAACGCAAAATCATGCAAATATAAATTATAACTCGTACGCCTACTATCGCAAACTATAACGCAATTTAACGTTGCGTTGACGCAAACCGTTAAGGAATGTGGCCCCAGAGCATGCTTAATGTCTTGAAGAGAAGTCCTGTTCCTGGACTACCGCAAGGAGAGAAAAAAATTCTTTATCGTGTTCGAAAATGAAAATAAAATGGAACTTATTACTTTAACGCCTTACGACTATGCATTTTGGGTTACAGGAGGTGGATGATTCATGAAAGTGAATCATGTGAAAGCACATTTTTGTGCTCTTCTACCGGGGGTTCGAACCCGTTTTCACGAGAACCAAAAACACAATTGGTAGCCACTAGACTAGCGGCAAGGTTATATTACATTGGAGCTAGGTCAGCCTAGATGTTGCATACCTACTCCTTATCTTTGTACGTGCCTTCAGTAAAAATTTTATAAATGTTGCAAGGTATTCAATTGTCTATCCCGTACACTGAGAAAAAAATGTAGATGGCGTACTTAAAAAGATAGGTTAGAAGCGTAATTCCTGTAGTTTTTGGACAACGTACAGCAGACGTATAACTAAAAATGTATGTTTTATAATACTTTCTGTATAGTGTTCCATCTATACGTACTTTCCGTATGAAACAATGCAGGCGGACAGGATCTCACATACAAATGGACGTATATAACATATAGCTGACGAAAGTAACATAAGTATATGTATGTGATATACGGAAAACTGTTAGATGTCAGACATCTTGCAACGGCATGATGTAACATTTTTGGGCAGTGCCTATATAGCATACGGATAACGTATGCTCCGTACTGATTTCTATAGTAAGCAAGAGGATTCCGTATATTTGTACAATATACCGCTGTCCGGAGAACAGATTTTTCTCTGTGTATATTTATTGTTAGCCAGAAATAAAATCTACATTGTACAGAAGAACGGGATTGTGTAATGTCCGTATACAAGTAGATTATGTTTATAAAAGTACATAACCATGGTTATATGTATCTTGCATATGCCGACACATATGATTTCCGTCTATTTGCGAGTGTACAGATAAAAGTAATGGCTAAGAAACAAACCTGTACATAGCTTGGTACAGAAAATCCTATGTATGATACAGAATCCTGATGAAGTTCGGCTCTCCGGATTTTCTAGACTAAAAATCTGATTTTTTCTCTCATTGTGAGGCAAAACTTGGACAATTGAAAATCTTAGTCTACGGACAGACGGAGGAAGGGATATTCCGTATTTACGAATCAAGAAATATTTATATTCAGAAATTTGAGTTAGCCTTTTCTGCATTATTAGAAACCCTTTTCAGACACTAGAAGAAAAGCCCAAAAAATATTTCTTTACTACAGGTTTCATCATGGAAATCAGAAACAAGTGTGATGCTACTGGTTACATGGAGGATATAAATACCATCGGAAGTTTTGAATATTGTGATGGATTAACTAAAATAAAAAAGACAACGCGAGAATAGACCAAAACTTTGGAGTGGAGAGTTGATAATGTTGTTAGATGAACATGTCCCAGATGCGATCTCTTCCGCTCGTATAGTGTGGCAATTACGTGGAGATAATAGAGCGGTGAATGAGTATCTTAATTAAAGATGATGGCAGATAATGTTGGGGCCATAATCTAATAACAGTCGCATCTCCAAATCTACGATCTCTATTCTTGTGTAAACACCAATAAAGCTCGAAAACTCCTTTAGCTTGGGAAGAGGAGAAAGTAATTTCCTAAGAAATTGATCTATTGATCTATTGATTAGTTTAAGATGACCTGTTTCCTCTTTCCATTCTATTTTTAGCAAAAATAATTAATTTACATTTTTTTCATAGCAGCTTGAGTTAAGACTTATTTCGGAAGTGCAACTATCAATATGAGAATTCTAACACTGTTTGAGAAAACGCTTGAACCCAAAAGAACGTGTACTTAGTGTTGTTCCATAATCAACATGCTTTTTCTTCTACATGAATCTGCAGAATGAAGAACGTGATCATTTATTAAATACTACGAATTTGTAGCAAAGTCGAAAAATATTTACCACAGTATATATTTATTAGAAGACAAAGAATGACGATGGATTAATATTTTTAAAAAAGCTATAAGATTTGTGTTGAGTAGAAAATGCTTAAAATCTAAAGTGACCTTTACACAGGGTGAACATGGCAACCGCCCGGTCCTACGCTACAGAGAACTACTCTTTATTATTTTTTAAGAACATTATGAACAATAGATTATGCGACATTCATTAAAATTCTTAACTTAGAAACTCCCAGAATACTCAAACCGATTTCAGCTCTGTAAGTAATTCATCTGGAGTATTTAATTTCAGCCACCAATTCCCTCCGTCTAAATGTTTAGTATATTAGTAAATCCTGTTGTCCTTCAATTTATGTTGTAATATTTCTGTGTAGATGAATATGCTTATAAAATTCAACTAGTATTTTATCATGAGCCTTGAGGAAAAGACACCTATATGAAACGGTATAATACATTAGAACTAAAACAAATAAGTTAGTTTTCAAATACCCATATTATTATGCTTTCTGCCTTACCGCGATAAAGCAAAGCCACGTGTAAGTGAAACACATTAATTTGTTGTTGGGCTACCGGTGCATCTAACAGTTTCACCAACTATCCACTTTAGTTTAATCAATTTCATAGTGTCTGAAGCGAAAGTGGATAGTTAACGAAACTGTTAGACTTTTATATATATATATATATATATATATATATATATATATATATATATATATATATATATATATTCAATAAACGCATTGTTTTGGTCAGTGAGTAGTCTATATCAGATTTAACTCGGATTTCTGCTGACGTACCATGTGATTCTTAATTCCTCCTGCAGACCGCCCATTTGGAAGTGAAACAAACCTCTCTTCCCCCAGCAGGGACAACTATTTCTGAGCAAAGATAAGACACAAGCAGGACCGTGCCGTGTGGCGGGGGCCGAGCGGGTCGACGGCCCCAGGCGCCGAAGTAAGGGGGGCGAAAAATTCGGGAGAAAAAGGAAAAGGATAGGAAAAATTGCTTGAAATATATGTATGGGGGCGCCGTCGTATACTCTCGCCCCGGGCGCTGATTTTCCACGGCGTGGCCCTGGACACAAGTAATATAATGAATTAAGTATAAGTATTTTAAGAGTTTTCAGCATCAATTAAAATTTTATAGTAATAAAACAGAATACCTAAAATTTGCCGCCAAGAAATAAATAGTAGAGCTTACTCGTGATTCTAATTTCCAACAGAAAATAGCAAGTTTAGCCCACGTCACTACTTTCCTTGTTGTGAAGGCAGAATTAATGTTTAAATTTGAGTTGATTTTGACTTTCCTCTGCTCTGTATAAGTTATGCGTGGTCGTTCTTCTAGTTTTTGTTGGTAAGCAACTAAGATGAGATGATTAGTGAAAGAGGACAAAACGAATAAAACAATGTCATTTGTTTCTGCGGACAGATAGCGCCACCAGACATGTCACACAGAAAGACATTTTCTCCTCCGAGAGGCGCTGCTGTCTGTGGAAGGGAGAGAGGAGGACAAAGGAGAAAACGTTTGTTGACACTTGAGTTGACTCGTTTGCATCTGCCCTGCTGCAAAACAAATAGAATTCCAGCAAGAACAACAACAAGTGCATAACAAGCATATACATGGATATTATTTTATGTAAAGGGTGTAGAAAATGGTACCACGAAAGTTGCAGGAACATACAGAGAAAGTTTGATATATTTGGATGGAAAATACGAGCTTCAGTCTCATTGCCTATTCAACAAATTTAGGCTAAACTGACCCAGTAGAGTCAACTAACGATGTGTTATTAAACAAAGGAGTTACACGATATACTGCCATATATATTCCAGAGGTTCTTGTCTTGATTCTCAATTATGGTAATACCAAAAGACGTTTAATATTTTTCCCTGACAGGAGCAGTTACGTAAGAGGTCTTTGTTGACAAATGACTGTCCTGGCCTTTGTTGAAGAGGATTGATTTCACTCCCCATCCATTTGACAAAATAGATAGAAAACGAAATTTAATGTCAGTAAAAACATGTCAGTCATGACCAACCAAAACAGATTTATTAACAAACCACCTATCAAAGTGACATTGATACTAAAATATACTATCAGAAGCATTTCATTATGACACTAGAAGACGAGACTGTGTACAAGGAGCGCACTTATTGGAAGTCCACCATCTCCGGACTCCCGAAAACTTCGTAACTACTTTCAAACAATATACTTGTGTTTTGTGTGTGCACTCACGAAGGGTCCACTGGGTCCAGACACCGTAAATCTTTAAACGTTGGGCCTTGATAAAAAATATCTTTGTGAGCGCCTGATATACGCTATGGGTAATGGCATGTACTTTAATAAGCGGAAATTGTGAATAACACTTACGTTTGGGTTTAAATTTAATATTTTAAAGTTAATGTTTTCAGAGTGGAGTTTTTTCTTGTAATAGTCAATGTATAACACAACACAATTTATAACTTGTAACCAGGCGCGCAGCCAGAAATTTTTGTTTTGGGGGGTGTAATACTACAAGCCACTACGTCTATGTAGTAGTGTACGGGTATTATTAACGACCCGCTGGGGAAAGTAATACTCCCGGAAGTACGTTTTTCCACGCGCTACTCTAGCCAGCTGTTTTACGCGCTATCCTAGCCAGTTGTTTTAAGTTGGTCACAAAATTTATATAATGAAGTACAAGGGGAACAAAACGAGCCCTATATCATGGAGTACAAGGGCATAAGTACTACAACTACTTATCTGCACAAAAATAAATAAGTCACTTTTTTAAGTATTATTTTCATATTTTAATTTAATAAGTGTTATAAAAATGTTAAAAAAACTTTCCTCGGGCCGGGTTTGAACTCGCGCCAAAAGAGACTTTTATTACTAGCATATAGCACTAGCCCACTTTTTTTTATTGCAACTTAATGTCAGTACAAGTCAATAAACAAACTAAGGAAGGTAATACAAATGGGCAGATACAAGAAAAGGTACATTATGCAGATAGAACACTAAAAAAATTTGCAAACAACCTATTGCGCATAGCAAAAGGAATTTGGTTTAGTTGAGCATATAAAAACATAATATAGGTAGTATGAACAAGTTTCTGAGATTCGACGAACAAGTATAAAACAGTGTTGAAAATCAACCAATTAACAGCTTGATATTTTGTTCTCGGAAAAAATTAAAGCCCACTCGGCCACGAAGGCCGACAGCAGCAAGCGTTTGATTTGTGCTATTTTAATGCAACGTGGCAAGAAGTAGATAACGCCAACCAATCAGAACTGTGTTTCTCGTTTCTATTTCCGGGAGCATTACTCTCCCGAGCTAGTCCTTATTATTTTGTACCCGATAAGTAACTGTTAAATACTTCCAACTCTATTTTCGAAAATAAAATGATACAACTACATTGTTTTTATAAGAGAAACAGTACAGATGGACTGTAACACCAAGTTTTCATGCGACATCAATCATTTCCCTATTAAACAAATATTGTTTTATTGACAAAGTGTACGAATGTATGATGAGTTAAGAAGTTTCTGGAAGTGATGTCTGGACCCAGTTGACTGCTCCTTGTTGGTGCACCCCTGCTTGTAACAAATTAAGATTGTGGACAATTAGAGTACTATAATTACTACCATCACAGAATTGAAGACATGACTTCCATAACCGCACAAGTCCAGTTGAAGAGATATTGAGAAACTCAAATTAAAACTGAATACAGTATTTGTTGGAAATGTGAACTTGGAAATCGCACTTTTTCCATACTTACACTTCGCTAAATAACAAATGTCACTAAGTATGAAAAAAAATCTGATTTCCAAGTTCACATTTCCAACAAATAAAAGTTTTAATTGAGTTTTTCAGTATCTCTTCAGCTGCACTTGTGCGGTTATGGAAGGCATGTCTTCAATTATTATACTACAGATTAATTATATGTACAAAATCATTTATAAAGATAGAACCATTTAACATTTATAACATATAAAGACGCTGGTTGTCTGGTCAACTATCATTAACACCAATTAAGGTGCAGATGAAATTAAAAGGAATGATATCCACATATATTCTTTCTGAATGTGTGGGAGTATAGGATTAAAAACATCTTAGATTGTATAATTAATGTAGAATGTAAGATTTTGCAAATCCATACATGAGTTCGTTATACATAGTTAGTGTAACGTTGTGATCCAAATTCACTTCCGACGATAAATTGAAGGGTATGAGGATGCGATCAAATTGCAACTAAAAGGTACAATAAAATAGTTAAGTAGACGACAGTGAAAGTAAGAAAGAATGTGTATAACGCGGTAACTGCGTCTGTGAGTATAAATTTAGAACAAGCCAAACATGAACTATTTATCTTTCGTTTCAGAGTACAACTAGCAGATAGAAGTTACATGAAAGGACAAAATATGGAATTTCAGAATATATTCAAAACTTTATTTTATCAACATTTGAGGGGAGGTAGAATAAGTATCTCCGACAGGGATGCATCAGTTAGTTTTTGTGGGGGTATCAAAATGTGATTGATGGGGAAAATCCCCTTTACAGTGGCGTATTTAGGAGGGGGCTATCAGGCTCAAGCTTGCCCCGAAATAAATTTGTTAGTTTTTCATGTTCTATGTACAACAATAATCCTTACCATTTCAAATAATTTCATTCACTTTCCATTTTCTTATGCTCTTTGTTCAGAAACAATACTGTATTTGTCAAATTTTATTCCATGTAAGACTGCTTCCTTTTTCTCTTTCTTTCGTCCATTCTACTCTTCTGTTTCTTTTTCTTAGTTTTTATTTTCTTTCGTTTCTCCTATCATACTTTCGATCGTTGTTAGTTGTGATTGAAGTCGGCCGTCGTCAGTAACACCAAAACTAAGAGGAGCTGATAAGCAAAACTGGTGTTCCACACCAACTTGCACGGAGATCAACATAACGGGACTTTAGTTGTTATAGCAAAGGAATTTACATTGTTTAATTATAAAGAAAGGTAAATGTTTGAATTAAAGAAAATCAAGAGGGGGAATAAATAGCCCGGAAAATTAGGTAGACCTAGAGCATGCATACTTTTCTTCTCTGAATAGAATAAAAAGTTAGATTCACTGCTAAATTTTTGTGTGTATTGTATCACCTAAGATTCATCAGTCTGCAACTCTTGCCATTGAAACTGCAAACAGTATATTTCAGCTTCAACTTGTCTCAACATTTTCGTTCAAGTAGAAACGTACCCAAATAAAACTGAATATTTCCATTTTTTTTTCCTAAAATGAAATAAGTTAAGTTGAAATAAGATTACAAACAATCAACGTTTGTTCGGAGGAGCGTCATTTCAGATTTGTTTAAGGGGTGGGGTAAGATCCTCCACCGACATAAGAATTTCACGTTTTTTCTTAGTATATTAGTAGACAATCGATTAAAATATATTTAATTCTCAAACTCATGTGGGCAATTTCCCCCTGCTTCCCCAATGACGCCCTTGTGTTTGGGTTCTAAAGGGTGAAAAGGAAAAATATACATAAGTGCATATTCACGTGTTGTACATACCCCCCCTGAAACAAAGTCCTACTTACGAAATTGCCCCTTCACCCCCGGTAATTCATACCCCGAATAGAACCCAGTTCTAAAGTACACCAATGGCTCTTTTTAAAATATAAGAAATCTATGTTTTATGGGGAACTGTGGGCTTCCATCTAAATATGTTCAAGTTAACAGCTTTTACTGCATTTAAAAATGTTAAATTGTGAATAAGTTCTTTGTTGAAATATATGAAGATAAGACATTTTCCATGTGAGCAAGAGATGAATAGAGAAAAGGATTAGGAAGGCAAATGGTAAGGTTATTGGAACCGCAGGGACCATAAATCGTGGTGTACAACAGACAATAACAATATATTTTTCGTATTAACTTTATACTCTTTGCTATTGGCCATTGATTTTTCTCAGTGAAATAGGAAGACATTAAGAACCGAGAACACAACA
Source organism: Thermobia domestica (assembly GCF_964235325.1). Taxonomy (NCBI): domain Eukaryota; kingdom Metazoa; phylum Arthropoda; class Insecta; order Zygentoma; family Lepismatidae; genus Thermobia; species Thermobia domestica. The sequence continues at coordinate 2,161,499 of NC_137463.1, forward strand.
CACACTCACACTCACACTCACACATGAGAAAGACAGGGACACACATACACACAGTGAGAGAAGGTCGTTTTGTTCTGGAGAATGGAGAGGCAGACAGTGTGGTGCGCAGAAGCAGGACCTGGAGAACAGGGTTGCCATCCGAGGAACTGTTTGTTTCCGTACTTTTTTTTTTATATATACTCAGAACATGCTTCTTTTTTAGGAATGCTTATGCTTTTCACACAATTTTTTTTCTTTAAAACTATTGGATATCTATTTACTGTTCCTTTATTTTTCATTGCACTCATTTACGTAGGGAATTTTAATTTTATTTGCTTTTAAATAAATAAAGATCATATTGGTTCCGTTTTACTCTTGTTTCTTTAATTATATTTATACGATCCATTCCTTAAAACTGAAATTCATTATATATAGCACCATAATACTCAAAATTATCAAAGATATTAAATTGTACTGGAATTTAACATATCCTTCATCGGTTCTGAAGAAAAGTGGTCAATTTCTAGGGGAACATATCTGTATGTATCGTTTTGGTTCCACCAAAAAAATTACCCTCTCCAGTAAAAAGTGTGAGTCAGTGCTTTCTATGGGGAGAGTATTAATTGACGTGTGCAATAAAGCCATAGTTACATTGTTTTGAATACGTGGAATCCCTCATCATTTGTATTTCTCTACCTATTAGTCTTTACATCCAATTATTTTAACTTGCCATAACCTGTTTTGCAGCACAGGAGAAAGAAATTGACCATCCAAAGCCTGTTATACTCGCTCAGTGGCCCCAACTAACAACGACATGTAAATAGGCTAGAATCTGCCATCGGGTAGAACACTCAGACGCAGTCAAGTATAAAGGAAATCTCCCTTATAAGCCTATAATATATAAACGTGTGTTTTAAGAACTATATACTTAACTTGGTTATTTGATGTGAAATGAATATGTATTTGAAGTTTCCAGTTTTACGTCTCACGTTAATGCCACTTAGGACCTCATAAATATTTATGAAAAAAAAATGATCGAATGAGCATGTGGAAGGAAATGGAAAAATCCATAGACACGATTTTGTCCATCAGCATGATTTGATATATTCAACTGTGAAATAACAAATCCTGTTTCACGTTAATTCTTTGGATATAAATTTATTACGAACTATTATATTTTGGTGAAATATCATGATAAACATTTTTGTGGAGTCAAAATTACGTAACTGTTCTTAAGACAGTTTAGGTATTGCGGTGCAATTCAGAGTGTTTTCTGAGACAATTTCATTAAGTTGTCTCGAAACACATTAATTAAAATATGCATGAGATACACCAGTGAAAGAATTTCAATAACGTTATCCATTATACGTGCAGCTAACAATAGATCACCATTAAACGAACACTTCCTGACCTAGACCGTAATTTCCTCCAAGATGCAAAATTTTACTAAAACAACTAAAATTTGATTTAGAATGAAGCATCATTTTTAAGGGTTTCAATCTTTTGTTTTCAGTGTCTCAAATTAAACGGTGTGCGAAAAATAAGAACAATATTTATTCCAGGCTCTATGTGGAAATCTAGGAATTAATTGTTTGTCATGCCTGTGACAGGATACAGGAAACGATAGCAAGATACATCCCGCAAAATTGAGGCAAGTTGCAGCCGTATTGTAAAGAATTCTGTCTTCCAGTCTGTAGAAACTTTTGTGTATAATCACTGTAAGTCTCATAACTGATCTCAACCTCAATTGTAGTAGCTGCAAATTTAAAAGAATCCGGAATTGAAGTTGATAGGATAAGTAAGTACTTGGGTATACTCACACTCCTCGCTGGTTTAGTGGCTAGCTCCGGTGGTTTTGTACATGGTGTCCTGGCATCAATTTCCAGTGAGAAAGCCTTGAAAATTCCATGTCTCACATAGCCGATATTATGAAAAGACGGTATACTTCTACCGACCAAAGCAAATCTGACTATACTATTACTTTTACTTGATACTCTTTCTCACTTTTTTGAATTTTAGTGAAAAACTGTAAGATAATGAAGACTATCAAAAATGTAGAAAGAAAGTCAGGTATTTACAAAATGCTATTAAATAAACTTAGTGAGCCAAGTAGTATCTACAAAATGCTATTAAATAAACTTAGTGAGCCAGGTAGTATCTACAAAACGCTATTAAATAAACTTAGTGAGCCAGGTGGTATCTACAAAAAGCTATTAAATAAACTTAGTGAGCCAGGTGGTATCTACAAAACGCTATTAAATAAACTTAGTGAGCCAGATAGTATCTAGAAAATGCTATTAAATAAACTTAGTGAGCCAGGTAGTATCTACAAAATGCTATTAAATAAACTTAGTGAGCCAGGTAGTATCTACAAAACTAGGTAGTATTAAATAAAACAATCCCTGCTTCCAAACCTCTTCTCATAGACCAGATATTAAGGTGCAATTCCAAAGTATTTTGTGTAAGACTTTTATGTTTGTTCCAATCATAATAATGATAGCTTAAAATGTTTAGATTTCCAGCAAAATTTCCAAGAGACAATTGAACATCTAGAGTTCCATAATCGCTGAGATTATTATTTGCTGTATTCATTTTCAACAATTGAACTATAACAGAGGCATGCAGTCCTTCCGAAATAAGAACTTTTATATTCTCCTCTGAAACCGGTTATATATCTTGAGAAGACACCCACTCTTCATGATTCTTACAAAAGTGTCCTGACACCTAAAAAGGACAGAAGGTGTTACATTCTAGAACCACCAACTTTGAGAAGGAAATTTAACCTCTAAAATTCAGTTTCAACTTCCACAATAACTTTCTATGTGTTATGTAGGCACTTTTCAACATTTTGCACTGGAAACCAAATAGCTAGTAACGAGAAATTTATTCAGCATGCTTATTATTTCGGTAGAAGGAAATCTTCTCTGGAAATATTCAAATATAATGATAATACTAACAAAAAACCCTCACAAATTGAATTTCTGGAGATAAAGCTGATTCTTTATACTCGGCTATTACCTTTCGTATGGATACGCCCCCTCACATTTTGAAAAAGCTTATGCGTTGGCTGCAAAATCACTTCATATGTTGTAGGTGGATCCTATTTTTAGAGATAAGGAAGTCGTACGATATGTATTGTTTCCATGAATATCGATTTTAATAAATATTCATTCTGAATAGCCAAGTTATATTTCACTATTTCTGAACATATCATATCACATATGCAGCGGAAATCTAAATATGATAAACGAAGGTAAAATCTAGGTCAACGAATATCTAACCCTTTTCCCTGTCATTCCATTTCCCGCTGTTGAATTAACTCTCGTTGGCGGTTGGCAACGCTGTGGAGCGACTCACGGTGTCCGTGTGTGCAAACTGGAATCGATAGCGGGTTTTCCGGGTTGAAGTTTGAGCCCCACCCAAGAGTCCGACGCTCATTCAACTCTCTCAACGCAAATCTTTACGGAGACTCTCGAACCCAGATGCTCTGAAAACAACCACCGCAACGTGCTACAGGATGGAATACGTATTGCCCAGCTCAGGACAACAGTACTCAGGCGAGCACGTTTTCGCTATTTATAGCAAGTGCAGGTGTTGCATATGTTATTCAATTGATATTTCATACATTATTTGAGGGTTCTCATTTTTAGATACCTCAATCTTAATACTTTCATTTGTTTTACAAAAGATACAGATATTTAATATTGCATTTTCTAGGGCTATCAAAGCTCCACAGGAATTATCTAAGCAATGGTTATAGTGCGAGATTTTCAATAAAATAGGCAAAATATAACCACTTGGCTGCATCTTTGTTAAAATATATTAGAGCACAATAAGTGGAGAGCCTTCGATATTCATGATTGCCGGTGGGCTACATTTTTTAACATCTTGTAGCAGTTGGTAAACAACTTGGATTAACAGGTATCGCACTCCGGTCGCACAAAAAGAACGAAACAAATAATTATGTTAAAAGCCAATATGCTGCCCACACATTGCGCAATTGAAGGTGCACCATTTGGCTGGCTATAAACCTTTCTCGACTGCTAATATTAACTACGCATTTGCTTGAGATTCGCCGCCACTCAATACACACATGTATTTATTTATAAGTGAGCTTTTGCCAATGCATCCAACATACATTTGTGAGTATAAGTCTCTACCCCGTTACATTGAGAGAAATCTGTTATCCGGACAGCGGTACATTGTAGAAATATACGGAATCCTTATATTTACTACGGGAATCTGTAATAAACAAACGTTATCTATATGCTACATATGTACTGCCTTGGATGTAACACCATGTCGCTGCAGGATGTCTAACATCTAACAGTCTTCCGTATATTACATACATATACATATGTTACATACGTCAGCTATGTGATACATGCTCCTATCTATATGTGCCTTATACCTTACCGTTTTTATACAGTTCTTTTTTCACACGGAAAGTACGTATATATGGAACACTTATACGGACAGTATTATAAAACATACATTTTCAGTTATATGTTCGCTGCAAGATGTTATATATTGTCGTACGTTGAGACCAAAGCTATAGGATTTACGCATGTAACCTACGTATTTACTTACACTACATTTCTCTTTGTATCTTCCGTAAAGTTTTGTCAATTTTAATAAAATTAGGCGTGCATTTTCAGCCGCAGGAAATAAGAGTAAACCAGTCAAGTATAAAGGGGTGAATCAACCTTGGCATAGTAGAAGTTTACGTATATTTGTGAAATGACCACAAAACAGTTTTCCACTATGCTTCCGTACAAATTATCCGATTTTCATTAAATATGCTTCATACTTTCGTCAATATTATTGTTTACGGTAAATCTGTTGCAGTTAAGGAGCTGGGTCTACTTCTTTACTCCTCCTCCTCTTCTTAAATAAATCCAATAAATTTCTTAAAATTATAATCTGATTCTCCTTAAACGTAACATATTTTTTCTGAGACTTAAGAATTATATCAACTGCTTGTGGCTGAAAGTCGAAGGTAGGGGATTAAATATACCTAAAATGTTTAAGAATATATTTTCAAAAAATTACCTGATTAACACGAAACATGGCTTTACTTAAGACTCCACAACGGGAAATTTATTTTTGAACTAAACTCAGTTAATTATAAGGGATAAAAATGTGTATTTTGAGTGTATGCTTTTTAAAGGTGGCTTTTCTGAAAATTTTCCGATTTTCGTGAAACATGACAAACATTTATTTTTAAGGCTTAAAATTTATCCCTGTTGGTTGAAATTAAAAGCGACAAGGTAAAGGGAAGCGAATTTCTCAACTTAAGGAAATGTTGCTCTATTCAACTATGTGTGGCATTCTCTATTTATTTTACTACTGAAAAATTTCGGAATATATTTCGAAGTATCATTTTTTTGATGGATCTGTGTCATTATTGGGATAGGGGACGTAGCCAGTCGGTCCGGAGCGTTAGGCTGACTTTCGTTAGGTGAAATCCTTTGGGAGTTTGACTCCCTTCGAAGAACACTAATTTTTTTTACTCTCCTGGATATCTCTGTGTTGTTGTTTCTGGCGAGTGTGCTACTGTTCGGGTCAAACCTCTTGACGTTTGGAGAAAGCCAATGGCACGTAGGAGCGGCGTTGTCAGATTTCATTTCCTTTCCTGTACAAGTATAACGTGAAATGTTTCTTTTGTGGAACACAGATGAAAGAATGAAGTAAACAATTCAAACTGAGAAGGGCAAACAATAAACACTGATTTAGAGTGACTTATGTCACTCTATATGAAGAAACAATCTTACAATAAAATAATGAACCACTGTACGTAGAATCATGCTTTTTCCTCCTAATTATTTACAAATGATTTTCTTTTTTCCTAAATATTCACTAACATTCTCTTAACAAATACTTTTTGAGTGCAAATAATACTTCTCCCAAGCATCAAATATAAGATATCCTTGTGTAACTTTCACTGGTGAAAAACAGGGCACGCCTTAATCATAAAGAGGTCTGTGCCAGTCAGCAGTTTATGGTAGAAAAACACGGTGTGTGCTCGGGATTTTTCTATTGCACCCTTTCAGTCATCATAATTAATGTTCCCGTTCACCTCGGAACATTATCATGGGAAATTGAACTCAAAAATAATAAATAAACATCTCTTAAAATAAATAAAATACATGTAGCTACAGGTTTATAGAGTGAGAAACACGAATTTGAAAAAGGAGAAAGTAAGTCAATAGCAAGTAAAAGATAAAAAAAAAAAACATTTCTGTTCTTACTTCGTGAAATTCCCACTGCTGTGACTTTCACCTTGAAATCAAAGCTGCCAGAAGCGAATTCTCGTGGTGAACAGGAGCAGGCGTTCGTCAAAGTAAACAAACGAAAAGATGAGATCAACAAATGCATAGGACATCTCCTAAACATAAAAGAGGGACTCCATGTGAAGACAAGGGGAGAGAAGGCGATCTCCATTCATTGATGCAATCAATTTGTTTATTCAGTGGTAGAAGAGCTCTTCACTCCTTCCTCAAAACTCTTTCGTTCTGAGCAGAAGAAGGAAGAAAAATAATTGACGTTCAGCGCCAGTTGACGTTAACAACCAATCAACCTTAAAAACCATCACAGCATCTCACTTTCTTTTTCAAATTCAAATTTAATTTTTCATATTGATAGGGAGAGATTTTTTTTAAAAGTTAACAGCGAAAACCTCGGCACAAAACAATTACCAAGAGTACAATACGACAACATAAAAGCGTTTGTCTATAAGGGGCAGAGAGACAGTGCTTGTGTGATTTCGAGAGAAGTGAAAGAAAGCTATACAGTGACTGTACTACTTTCAAGTTTGTCAAGCGCCCAAATTTGAAACTTTTACTGCACACCTGGTCGCTCACTTTCACTAAGTAATTTCTACAGGGTATCCACAAAATCCCTTTACTCATTGACAAATGTTAATGTAAGATTTTCAATTGTTTCAAATTGTGGAAGCGATGGCTGATACTTCCTGGGTGAGGTCTATGATGGCCAGGTATAAAAGTGGATCTGAAAAGGTAGGGGGACGCATGATGTCACCCAGTCCCTCGTGCCTATCCTTGCGAATTGTAACTTTTTTTAGGAAGTGGAGGGACGCCACAGATATTCTTTGGAAGTTGGGTAACGACGTCCTTCCGCGTGCCCCCTCACTTTTATCCCTGATTGTACTGTATGCGTAAAAACAGACTGTAAAGTAGCCATTCATATCAGTTATTGTTTGTCTCCTAACGGTGATGTATATATTACTTGTAAAAAGCCATTGGAAATCTAAAGATGTCGCCTTCTGTCGCTATCTTGTGGCCAACCTGAAAGACTTCAAAAGTGTCGCTTCAAAATTATTCTATTTGTTCATTTCCGATTTCTTGAAGTCTATTTAATATTTTATTTAAGCCAAATAAAGATTCTTTGGTTGGATTTATATTCAACGTTCATTTTGCACTCTGAGTCTGCCAAATTTAGTGCAGTTGTATTCACAGTTGTACTCACATTGAGAGTAATTATTTGCCTATTCAAATATTTTCCTCCTCTTGAGACTTTAAAAATTACCAAGGGCTGAAAAGTTTTAAGGAAAAGTGACAATCTACATAAATTCATAATAACTAGAAGCCACAACGTCTAATAGAACATTAGCATTGAGATTCTAGGAGGTCTCGGCCATATGAAAATACAAAGAATGACATTGTTTGGTTTGTTTCTTTAAATTCAAAAAAAGTTAAAACAGCCTTCCCACACTTTACGAGTGACGAATGTATATTCTCATACAATTAACATGAAGAAGGTATTATACATTTTCTTCAGAAGAAAACAATGTGGAATCTAATTGGATAGAACAATTATTTCCAACAGCAGGACATTTATACAACCAGAGAAATAGCAAAGACAAACACTTTGAGCAACAGAGGGGAGGAGACGAGATACGAGAGCAAGTGTTGGCAGTGTACGGTAGTCATGGGTCACGAGTAGATGTCTGAAAAGCCTTCGATTAGGTGTTGATGCCCCTGTTTGCCTGCCAGCACTGTCTTTTATCAACACTTCAAGTTTCTGACTGCTCCTTCTCCTCTCCGTTGGTTTTACTGAGAAGAGGGGCGACAAACTATAACAGCCAGAACTTTGAGTTAAAACAACTGGGGATGCCACCCTTACACCATATACACGTTGGTTTCTGACTGATATCATTTATCAGTAGAAAAATGGTTGAGTACAGAAACGAACGTAGGGTAACTAATTAACTCTATAGCCTATGGAACCCGGAGGTTCAACGCCGCATTAACAGGCTCTCCATTGACTTCTATCCTTAGCCAACTCGATCCAGTTTCTACTTTGTATCTTATTTTTGCTAGATCCATCTTAATGTTATCCTCCCATATGTGCTTTGGTCTTCCTGATGGTCGTTTTCCGATTGGATTTCCAGCTAGAACTTTGAAAGCGTTCCTACTTTCTTCCATTCTGGCTACATGTCCTGCCCACCAGAGCCTCCTAGACTTGATTACCCTAACAATGTTTGGTAAACCATATAAATTATGCAGTTCGTAGTTATGAAGATTCCGCCATTCCCCATTCCTCCTCCTCTTGGATCCGAAAGTCAAACTTCTGAATATTTCGTAGTCTCATAAGTCAGTGAAGGCGTGAAGTTTTGCAAAGCCTTAGTTAAGCTGTTTGCACTAAAATTAAACTCTGCTGAAGCGAATAAAAAGGATCAAGCAATTTCATATCCTTTAAAATAGGCAACCAACATTTCCTTGCTACTGTGCGGTTAGTATACAAGCTAGGTAATATTATTTTAAACAGGTTATGGATAGCCACCGTTAACATCGCCATTAACCGTGAAAAAGTTAACGGATTGAATTCATAAAGTTTCTGAAGCAGTTTTAAGATTTTTCGAGTTTTCCCCACCATGTCTGAATTAATTTGCTAAATTGCAGCTTTTCGTATTCACTTTCCTACAGATTCCACGTTCTTTCCACGCTATTGTAAAAAGCGTATCGAATGTGGGCTGGAATGAACAGAACTAAATATCGAGCCCCACCGCAAAATGTTACAAACTTGACCGAGATAATTATTGTAGCTCTCCATTGCGAAAATCAGAATTCAAAAATTCATTTTCGTTCAAGAGTTGTCGTGTAAAGTCACGAAGCACTAACTAACAGTACAGTCTTACAAGTGTTACTGCGTGATCTTAAAAAACAGTTGAATTTGACAATGAAATACTTGTCCGTTGGGCAAATATTCAGTCTTTTTTGAAAAACTTAACTCTGTCTTATACCTTCCTCAGTGGTGCCCACCCCCCTCATGTCCATGACGCACCCCACCTCAATTGTCAATCCGTAAGTGTTCTTCCATGAAAAAAAAATCTTTTCGATTAATTTTTACACACTCTCGAACATATTTATATAGATTTTTAACCCCCCCAAATATTTCAATGACGCAGTTTGCGTCATAGCCCCCCCTTGTGGGCACCCCTGCCTTCCTAAACTTCTAATACTAAAGTCTAGAACATTCAAGAGGATTTAACGATGATAGTTGCAGAATATTTTCTGAGTCGTCTTGAGATCATTCCACCATCCATTTAGTGTGTCCAATCCAGTATTATAAAAACTACAAATTATAATATTAGCTTTATAATTTAATCTTAACTTTATAACCTTAGCTTTAACCATCTTTTATAATTCTAACAATGCTTTGTTAAAATGTCAGCATGTTAGAAAAGTTCAAGTAAATCTCGTTTTTTGCAGGTTAGAGCAGACATCAGTTTTGATATCATAAAGACCGCAGGACTTGTACATTTGAATAACTAACTAACTAAAAAAACTAACACTATGGCCTATGGAACCCGAGGGTTCAATGCCGCAGTCACAAAAGCTCTCCACTGACTTCTATCCTTAGCTAACTGCATCCAGTTTCTACTTTGTATTCCAATCTCTGCGAGATCCATCTTAATATTGTCCTCCCATCTGCGCCTAGGTCTTCCTAATGGTCGTTTTCCGATTGGTCTTCCACTCAAGACTTTGAAAGCGTTTCTACTTTCTTCCATTCTAGCTACATGTCCCGCCCACCTAAGCCTACTAGACTTGACCATAAGAATGTTGGGTGAACCATATAAATTATGTAGTTCCTCGTTATGAAGCTTCCGCCATTCCCCATTCCTGTTCCTCTTGGATTCGAATATTCGTCTCAGGATCTTGTTCTCAAATACTTTCAGTCTATGTTCTTCCCTCAGAGTAAGTGACTATGTTTCGCAGCCATACAGAACAACAGGCATGATTATCGTTTTATATATTTTAAGCTTCAAATTCCTCGACAGAATTCGCGACGACAAGACATTTTGAACCGAATAGTAACACGAATTTCCTGCTTTTAGTCGACATTTAATTTCTTCGTGAATATGATTTTCGTCTGTTAATATTGATCCTAGATATTTGAAACTATCCACTTTATCAAAAGTATTATTTAATATTTTAACGCCTCCATAATTTGCTGTATTCCGGTCCCGACGCACTTCCATGTATTTAGTTTTCTCTGCATTTACCTTTAAACCCATTTCCCTGCAAGCGTTTAATAAGATCTCTGCATTTCTTTCTATTGTTCTCCTATCATCCCCTATTAAATTTACATTTGAATAACAGAGAACAATACTAAGAATTTGTGGCTGATTTTTGAACCATAATCATATGTAGGCAAAAATAATATTCTTATCGGCTAATTTAGTTTTTATTTGAATTTCTACAAATAATAGGAAGGTAAAAGAGGGAAAACTAATATTGCATGTGTATTCGTGTTGAAGTACTTTCTTCCCGACGAAATCAATGGGAGAGTCGTGTGAATTATTGATTTGTTAGTGATTGAATTTATTCAATGCGTCATATAAAATGTACAATTGTTATTTTTTCTGAAAATAGACATCAAAATATACCTGTGAACAAAAACCAACCAATTTAAATAATCCATTAAATTGTTTTGTAATACAAAATAATAATAATAATAATAATAATAATAATAATAATAATAATAATAATAATAATAATAATAATAATAATAATAATAATAATAATAATAATAATAATAAAGAACTAATAAACCTTACAACCTATCAGGAAAAGGTAAAAATAAAATATGTCGATTTCAGACTTAGCGTAATTTCAGACATAAATAACGGCGTTCAGGTGTTTCAATTGGGGAGGGTAAGGGGTGAAAGACCCCTTGAATTCGATGAATATACAAATGTGGAAGTGTGCTAATAAAAATGTGAAAATATCAATAGAGAATCTTTCCTCCCAAAATAAATAAAAATCTTTGACACTGCAGTATATGTTATATTTCACATTGTATAACTATCAGTGTTTCTTTCAGAAAGAAAAATGTTCCAGAGGACACACTGTATTCGGAGGGCAACATATTATTTTCGCATGGTACTATTCTATTTATTATTATATTATAGAAGTATTATTTTGGTCCCCTCCGGGGGGCAGTACTCCCCAAAAGCATGCCTGGAAGAAGCTCTGGAAACTGGTCGATTCCCAAATGTGGTAATTCGATATTGAAGCCCGACATGGTAAATCGATCACTAAGGTAGGAGGTGGATTCCACCCTTGAGACCGTTACGCGTTATTAGTTTTTGCATCATGGTAATCATTAGCGAAACAGTAGCAGTAAAACTGTTCTTGGAATCCTGAATCTATGTCAGAAATAGAATTTCTACCTATTAGATTTTTTTTTCTCTGTGGAGATCAAAATTAAAACCGAAGATGGTAATAGATATTTACTTTATCACGTCTCAGTAGGAAGATAAGCGTTCTTTCTTCAGCTATTACGTCACTTATTTATTCGTTTGATTAATGAAGATTAGGGTCCCATTTCAGCAGCGAAGCTATGTAAGACGTTGATCTACAGTTTATGGTAAAATCAGAATTACCTAGCGTGATCAAACCCTGAATGTTCTCCCACAGGAAATCGAATCCAGGATTACGTGCACCAAAGTCGCGCACACTGGCCGCTAGACGAGAAAGGAGGATTCTTTCGTTGAAACTGAATGAGGTTGTTGAATCAAGCGCTTCTATGTTGTGGGATTGGTGACTGTAATGGAAGTAGGTGCAGTTATCAAATAACTGCAACCATCTGTCGAGAACAGAGGAAGATCGGTTTAATTGTGCGTTCCAATGTTATGGACTAGAAGCGTTCTGCCATTACTGGGTCCGGTTGCAGCGTTGATGCAGCCATATGGAAAAGTAATCTTTTCGTTTCCGTTTCTAAATAGAAACACCTGAAAGTGATATCAAAATTGTTTTATGCCGAGACCATTGGTATTATTTCTCTCAAATAATACTTTTCGTGCCTAAAAATCGTTGTTTGAGTGTATGAAAGTAGTAGGGTTACACAGCCATGCACCCTACGGGAGCAGCCGCGCCTGTGATATGAACTCCTAATGAATATCTTGTCATGGTTAAACAGTCTAAAGTAACAGAATGCCTATTCCAAAGTGTCACAGTCGCTATTTGACACTCGTAGTGCCCCAAATCGTATCCCACTCGTAGTGCCGCGAATGTTATATACCGTACCATCGAGTATTTCTAACATCCATTTCGTTATAGCCATTCAATTCTTATCATTTCCTTTAGCCTAAGGCAAAATTGTGGGACGTAAAACTCAGAAATACAACTCAACAAAATATACAGTCCTAATGGACGTCCAGTTTGTTCAGTGGCTGTCCATTTGATATTGTGGGCAGAGGCAATTAGCGTTTAATATTCAGTTGAGTTAATTCTTTTGACTTGTTTCATGCTTTGATGTTTTGCAGTGTAGTCGTCTCAAAGCGGAAACTGCTGGACGAAGCCAAACAGTTATTCCTCTTATCTCCCAGACAAAAATGCAAAGCAGGGAGGGGGGAGGGAACTTTTATCCTCTCCCTGTAATATAAAATGGAAATTAGTCTTCCACACAAAACGAGTTTTTCGTTGTTTAAATATTCGTGGTGAGCGGAAAGCGATGATGAAGTTTAGAGAAAAAAAGAAGCGAAAGATAGAGAGAACAATTCGTCTGCAAATCAAATACTCTTCGTCCTTATTGGCTGCCAAATGAAGCAGAAAGTAAACAAAATGCTGGCGTATCCAATCATCGATCTATGCTTCTTCATATATAAATGTTATTATGGGAGACGTGGCAGTTTTTCTATAGTATGTGTTAACTCATCACTAGGACTATGTATATGTAAAACAGAAAATGGATAGAGTCAGTCTTAGAGGCTCCGTGGCTATTACCACCGTGGTAATTCCCTCTCGTGAGTTCCGTGTCTTTCTTCTTCAAGAAGAATGTTATTGTGGCTTTCTCCAAACAGAATGGTTTCGTTCAACAAAACAAAGTCAGTCAAGAGTGAACGAAATAGATACAATTTCTATATTAATCATTACTACATTCGTATCTTGTACCTTTAAAAGAAACTCAAAGTTACGGTTTGGGGAGCCGCGGTGGGTCAGAAGTAGAGCTTTCACCTCTGATGCATGGGGTCCTTGATTCGATCCCAGCTCGCACCAAGTGAACTTTGCGGTAGACAATACCGTGTGCGTGGGTTTTCTCGGCGCTCTCTCGTTTCCTCCTCTTTCTTCATTCCACCATTTCCTATATTTCTCATCATCGCCGTGTCTTTTAGTCTAGCCGGCATAACCGTGAGACGTAAAACTTAAAGATTTCATTCCATTTCATTTCAAAGTTAAACTACGTATTGCAGTGTCGTATAAATAAGTATAAAATGAGTAGACGCCATTTCTCTCTAACTATTTTTAAATACTGCAGGACCGTATTCAATAAAGAATTTCACATAATTTACAGTAATACAAAATGTCAATAGTAAACTCAACTTTCCCTCACACTTTACCCAGGCTTGGGACTGGCTATGCGTGATTATAAACATAGGCGTGTTTAAAAAGCAGAGAATTAACCTCGTTGTCATAGCGGTTAGGTCATATTGAGTTGCATTGAGTCTCCACGAAGAGGATTAACAAACCAGTTTATTATTAAATACAATTCAGAAATGTTTACAGGAATTATTATCAAATGCTTGTTTTCGTATTCATTTAAATATTCAAAGACATTTTGATTTTTACAAATACACATGCAAACTGTAAATAGGCACACTAATGCTCAGAATGGAAACTGAAATTTTGGAGGCACCTGTTCCTCCTTTTGACCTAATTGAAATTCACAAATTGAAGCGTTATTCAAGGCTGCAGACCATTAAAACTTGAATTGTGATTTACGTAAAAGAGCTAAAGGTTCAGGCAAAGATAGCCTATTTAATTCTGATCAAAAGTCACAAAGGACTACAATTGTAATAATGAAATATACTGTGCTAACTTTTTAAACCTTTTTCACCCAAAATACTCCTAACACTGATAACTCCTTCAATATGGAAGAACATCAACAATTTCCAACTGTTTCAGAGGCAAATGCACACCGAAATATATTAAAGGTCCGATACAATTAATTCTATAGAAACGAGGTGGAATTAATTAATCAATATTAGTATTAAAAATGCACAAAATTAATCTTAAGTAAAAATGAAATGTAAAACAAACATTTATTATTGCTAATCTTTTACAGTTTCTGAAACGCATCACTGTCGAAACTGTATTACAGACAACCAGTAAGTGTTTGATTTGGTCAGATTTCATCTTTATTTAATTTATTCGTAGATCGAAAGCTACAACGAGTGCCTTTCAGTTATTCAACATATAAAACAGATAATTTTCCCTGACGGTTAGAGTTCAAAAGCTCACACCATAATATCAGATGAGTGAAAAAACGTATACGTACTTTGAGCTCAGATATAATTTTTTTTTTCAGCCTACAAAATTAAATTTCTGCTAAAAAACTACTGGTATGATTTCTCAACAGGTGGCAGCAGAATCGTCGAGCTAGCTGCGCAATCAGTCTTGTGGCAAGAGAGCAACCTCAATATGGTGGACAAGGTTTGAACTTTGAAGAGAGGAAGCATATTTTTAATTGGTACTGGAAGTTTAAGAATGTTGTGTGGTTCAGAATTGGAGACGTGAGTTAGGTTCTAATCCACCTTTAAGAGTAAAAATTACAAGTTTAGAAGACAACTTTAAGGTTCATGAAATAGTGTGTGATGTGCCAAAGGACCGATCAGGGCGACCTTGCACGGCTACAAGTGTTGAATCCTCAGTTGCGATGCTGGAACTGTTTAAGCGTTCACTACAAAAATCTTTAAGACAAGGGTCGAGCAGTGTAAGTGGTAGCCGCGTACCAGGCCCGTATCCAGGGGGGTCTAGAGGGCCCGCCCCCCTAACATTTCACGGTAGGCTTGCAAATGAAATATAATGAACTATAATATGGTTGGATCGGCCCCCCTTAACTCCAGCCGGCCCCCCTACATTTTTGGGCTGGCTACGGGCCTGCCGCGTACTGAAGAAATGTAAGTTGCGTGTATAGATTCCAGGGCAGGTGCGACATCTAAGTGCCGACGACCCAAATCGCAGAATATCATTTTCTGAATGGGTTCAGGATAAGTTCGTCATGAATTGAGATTTATGGGTAGCATTGTTTGGTCAGATGAAGCAGAATTCAAATTTAATGGAACTCTTAATAGGTATAATTGTGTGCACTGGGTTGGAGCTAATCCTCACAGTACTGTTGAAAAGGCTGCGAATTTGCCTGGTTTAAATGTGTGTTGTGGTTTGTCTCCTAGTAGACATTTTCCCTACAATTCGTGCAATGTACGGTAATGGCAGGTTTTATTATCAAATAAAAAAACGACACCCCGCCACACTATCATAGGAATATGTGAGCATACCTGGATCAAAATGTACCAGGCCAATGAATAGGACGCAGGGGACCAATCGAGATTCTTACACGCTCTCCAGACCTTACGCTGTTCATTTTTTTTTCTTATGGGACATGGTAAAAGATGAGGCGTACTGTCATACATCACTAGCCTGGACACCTTTTGGGATGAGATTTAAACAGTGTACGCAGAAACCCCATTGGACACTTTCGTGCGAAGTACGGAAATAATCGTGACGCGTACTCAAAAATGTATCAATGCTGAAAGCTACCATTTTGAACTTTTACTTTAATAAGCAGAAAATACATTTATTTTTCAAATTGAACTGTAGCCTTACTTTTCCTAGAAATTTAGCCTTGTAGGTTGGAATATTAATTTTCGATGACAAATCAAAATGTGTATATACTTTTTTGACTCACCCGGTACTTTAGAATCAAATCAAAAAGCTGTAGCACCCACTGTCGAGTTTATGTAACGTATTCAAAACTGCTTTAGTTATCGTTGTAAATGCATAATGACTACAATTTTAAAAATACACAAACTTTAACAATAATCCTGCGGATATTCAACTGATACCATGAATTGCGCCAGCAACGATGCAAGAAACCAAGATCAAGTGCTGCCAACTTCTTTCACAAGAAAAAGCAATACTTTGTGGTGCTTACAGAATCAAAAGGACCGATGCTTACAGAAGAAAATAGATATGATAACTTCCTCCTTTTTTGAAGTCAGTTAAAAATAGAGTGAAAATACTGACAATGTGGAATAATACAACAAAATTTGCCAGCGTAACTTCGCAGTTGCTCATTTCGAAAGAAAGAATGCTGAGAATAGAAGAAGCACCAACTGCAGCATCCAAGTGATAAGAGCATATACCTTGTAAGAGATCATTGTTTAAGAACTTGATGGATTTACTGGAGAAACCTCGCATATGAAAAACCTGCATATATGTAGAGAGATTCTCGCCCACACTATGTGGTGATGGCTCTCTGTTGCATAAATCTCTGAGCAACAGACAGGTCATAAATCGAATTGTACAGGGTTGCTCTGTCACGGACAGGCGAACGAAAACAACGGCTCAGGTCACCCACACAAAAGAATAGACAGGAAAAATAGACAGGATTTTGAACACTTTGGAACAAGCCTCCCCCTCCGTTATTTGAATTCTTGCTTTCAACCTTCAATGACAATATTTATCGCTGAGAAACATGCAACATTACGTCACACATTAAAAAAAAATTGAACAACGATGAAAATACAGGGAGAAATGGCGTTGTTGCTTCAAATACCTCACTAATAACACAATAAAAATGTAGGTCAACTGTTTATGATGCCTTGTTCTACATAAATAAACCTAATGCATTCAATATTTTGAATGTGCAATGAGACTCTGCCAGCCTCAAATACATCTTCTTTTTTTAAAAGTCCATTTCCTAGTTTTTGGTAATGTTCTATTATATTTTTTAGTTTAGTGTCCCTTTTAGTAGCGAAGCTATATGAGACATGGGCTTACAGCTTAAAGTGGAGTCTTAACCATATGAACTATCACCGGAATTGAACCCATGTCTCCCGTATAAAAAGACGGATATGCTAACCATATAGTCTGAAGGAAGCTCAATAATTTTGCCTAATCTTCACGTTGTTGTCCTAAATCAGGTGGAGAATCTACAAGTGCTATATTACGTTTCAAAACAAATGCTGCTTTTCTATTATATACTATGATACTTTTATTGGCTTTCATTCATAGATTTTAAAGCTTATCTGCTTCAGGAAATATTCAGATCGGGTTTTGGATTACATATTAATTAGTTTATTAATGTTCCTAGTTATGATACTCAATGGACTACTATTCTTTGTAGGTACACAATTAATATCTTACAGGTTCCCTGCAATATTATTTTATATTCTGCATCCTATTTTTTTTGCGATTATAACGTAACAAATTAGTGAATAAATCTGAAAAGGCACTTCCTCGACATAGATAATAATGGTAATAATAATTTAATTTATTGGCATTTATAATGCTAAAAATAGCCAGAAGCACGCCACAGCATATGTTGTATAATAGATTGAATAGAAATTCAAGGGATAAAGTGATTGTCACGAGAATAGATACTTTCTACTTTCAGAACATACACGAAAATTACAAAATATAGGCTTAGGTTACATAAATAGGAATACAATGAAGATATATAAATAGACAGTGTTCCAACTAAATCAAACATGGACACCAATCATATCCTGCCATTTCAAGCACTAATCAGAAGCCGCCATTTCAGCCACCAATCAGAAAAGTCCAACAAACACATGAAGTATATATTCCACGCACTCTATTGCCCCATCATATTTGCCTAAAGATGAGGAGAATGTCAGTCCTTGAAATGTTTCAAGATACAACAGAATTTACCTGGCTGCTAACCTGAGAAGACGTGTTTGAAATAAGTATTTGTATACATCGTAATACAAGAGGTATTCTACTTCACTATTTACAATTAGTAAACTGTATGGTTTCTTTTGGTAAAATCTATGAACAGTTTGGATTGTCTTTTATAAGTTCTTCCAGAAGTGATTATCTCTTGCTCTTGTTTTGTGAGCTAAAATAAACTGACTGTTTATGTTATTTCCAACTAATTTCTTAATGAGCGTTGCAATGTATTGCCTTCTTCTTGCAATACTGACCTCTGTTTGTAATACTGAAACTTTTTTTGACTTGTTCATGCTGATCTCTGTTCTCGATTATTTAATTGTTATGCTGTTGTGGTCATATTATGAAAGTTTGATCCTAATTCTTCCATTTGAAGACTTTGGAGCAAAAACCCGTCAAGTCCAAAAAGTGAAAGTGTAAAGGCGATAGATTCTCAAAGGTTTCTCGTCATCCGATTTTCTTCAAACTTGGTACATATATGCTAGACCGAAAATAAATCGACACATATTTTTTCGTTTCTTTCGGAAAATAAGTTAAAGAAGGCAAAGGGTCCGTTTTCAAAAAAAGGGTCTCCTTGATTAAAAGGGTCACATTAAAGGAACGAAACTCTGCCGATGCAAAGATGACTTCAAAGTAGGAAATACGTGTTTTGTCTTTTTTTGTGAGAAAAGGGTTGCCGGGGGCAATGCCCCCTTCGAAATGACAAAGGTCCCGCACAATCCTTACGGAAATTAGATTTCGGTGGAATTGCTTGAAACCGTGATATGTTGTACATACTGTGTTCTTGAGAAAAAGTCGTAATGGACACAACAAAAAAATTACTGATCGTTTGGCCACTACAGGGCATCATTTCTGAAAATAGCCGAAGATACCGATATTCAGGATTTCGGTAAAAATGACTAAAATTGTGATATGTTGTATATATTGTCATCCTGAAAAATCTCAATAGGCACAACACCAATCACTGACCGTTTGGCCACTACAGAGCCACTTTTTTCAAAACAGTCGGAGAGAATGATATTGTGGATTTTGGAAAAAACTGACAGAAACCGTGATATGTGGTAGTTATTGTGATCCTAATAAAAAGTCTTAATGGGCATAACCATCAATCACTGATCGTTTGGGCACTACGAGGCTACTTTTTTGAAAGCTTCTGAACATAGTAATATTCTGGATTTCGATGAAAATGACTGAAACTGTGATATGTGGTGCATATTGATCCTGAGATAAAGTCTCAATAGGCACAACTACCCCTCACTGACCGTTTGACCAGTCACTGACCGTCACGATGAGAAGATATACAACATATCACAGTTTTACTCATTCTCACCGAATCCGCATCGTTATACTCGGCTGTTTTCAAGAAAATAGCCCTGTAGTGGCCAAACGGTCAGTAATGGGTGGTTTTTCATCTTAAGAGTTTCTCTCAGGATCACAATAACTACAACATATGGTTTCACGCAATTCTACCGAAATCCAGAATACCGTTACCTTGGGCTGTTTTCCAAAAAGTGGCCCGTAGTGGCCAATGGTCAGTGATTGGTGATTATGCCCATTAAAACTTTTCCCCATGATCACAATATCTATAAGATTTCACGGTTTCAGCCATTTTTATCGAAATCCTGGATATCGTTATCTTTGGTTGTTTTCAAAGAAGTGGCTCTGTAGTGGCCAAATTCTCAGTGATTTGTGATTATGCCTATTGAGACTTTTTCTCAAGAACACAATATCTACATCATATCACGGTTTCAAGCAATTCCACGGAAAATAAATTTCCATGAGGATTGTGGAAATTCGAAGGGGTCATTGCCTCCTGCAACTCTTTGCTCGCAAAAAATGGCAAAACACGTATTTCCTATTTTGAAGTCATCTTTGCATAAGCAGAGTTTCGTTTCTTTAATGAGACCCTTTTCATCAAGGATACCCTTTTTTGAAAAAGAGCCCCTTGCGCTATTTAACCTTTTCTCCGAAAGAAAGAAAAAAATACGTGTCGATTGATTTTCGGTCTAGTATATATTATGTGCCAAGTTTGAAGAAAATTGAATGACGAGAAACCTTTGTCAAGCTATCTCCTTTACACTTTCACTTTTTGGTCTTGACGTGTTTTTGCCCCAAAATCTTCATTTGTTTTCCTTATGTTGCAGATTGATCATAGCCGCTCCACTAGAAGTTTACACCAAAGAAAAAATTTAACTTTATGAAATCCAAGTATGTTTGTGGATGATTTCGTGCGCAGAACCATGATTAACCCTAGAACTCCCAGTGGGGTCCAATGGACGCCATGACTATGTTTGACAGTTCGTTAGTATTATTTTCCGGGATTCTAAGAGTTCATTTTCTGACGATGTGCCACTTCATTTATTATCACTCGTCTGTCTAACAGATCCATGTCATGTGGACGTTCAATGTTATCATCATTTGTGGCCGTAGATGGTCTTCGTGCGTAACACTTGTGCGACCATTTTTGAATTTTTTAAACCATTCATAGACATTGTTCCCGTATTGTGGTGAAAGTCTTTGATGAATTGCTGCCCCTGATACACCTTCCGGTCCCAGAAAACGGACCGTTTCTCGTTCTTCTTCTTTGGTGCAAATTTCTAATGGAGCGGCCATGATCTATCTACAACAAAAGGAAGACAAATGGAGAAATTAGAATAAAATTTTCATACAATGTCCACAACAGCATAACAATAAAATAAACGAGGAGAGAGCTCAATACGAACAATGTAAGATAAGTTATAGTTGCATTGCGAATAATTTTTGACTTATCCTCGTATATTGGTAACTTCACGTTTTTAAATTAGATCACTCTCTTTGTATTAAGGTCATTTATATTTAACCTTAAAGTTGTTAAAGAATATTAACGCTTTCTTGTGAAGGATATATATTTACATTTGTTATTGTTTATATTCATACTGTTATTGATAAATCAATAATGTATTTTGTCCACTTCTGTCTTTCTCTTTTCTATAATCATCACATTTTATTTCTTTGAATACATTTATTTTATCAGCGTACAACAGAATTTCTATGTAATGTAAACTATGAACGGTTTGGGGTTGTTTCGTCCAAAGATATTTCCTCCAAAGGACATTTCGTCCAGAGACATTTAGTCCAAACATATTTGGTCCAGGGACATTTGGTCCAAAGGACATTTCGTCCAAAGACATTTGGTCCAAAGGACATTTCGTCCAAAGACATTTGGTCCAAAGGACATTTCGTCCAAAGACATTTGGTCCAAAGAACATTTCGTCGAAAGACATTTGGTCCAAAGAACATTTCGTCCAAAGACATTTGGTCCAAAGGACATTTCGTCCAAAGACATTTGGTCCAAAGGACATTTCGTCCAAAGACATTTGGTCCAAAGAACATTTCGTCCAAAGACATTTCGTCCGAACATTATTTACTTTCACATTTAAACACCTACTTGTAAGAAAAAGGCTGAACCAATTTATGAATTTAAGAGACGAACCAACATTGGAAGCTTAGTTAATAACAACCAACCTTTGATTTGTGTTGAAATACCATTCATGAATTACTGCTTAAAAAAATTTACTAAATCAGTTTAAAATGATAACAGGTCTCTAGCTATTAGCGTAATTTTTTCTCCTCCTTTAAAAATTGGAATTGTAAAAGACTCTTTCTATGCTTCTGGAGAGAGATCTGTTTTCTAAGATTTTTTGAATATATTTGTTAATATAGATGCAAGATGATTTGACCATGCCTTGATTACGTAATTTGAAATACCATCCGGATCAATTGCAGTGCGAGGTTATTCTTTATAGCTTGTATGACGTCAGAAGTTGTAATTTCTGGAATTCCAATCATATTACCATTTTTATAGTCTGATTGAGATACAGGGCTTATATTTATAGAATCTGAAAAGATTGGAAATGACTCACAAATATATTTGATATCTTTTTTTTGTCATCTTCTGTATAAAGTACTGTCATGAAGGATACTATCAACAATATTTGGTTTCTTATTTTAAATTGTGATTACAGCTATTACAAGTCACTCTGAAGAGACTTCTAGACCTGGATAGCAATCGTTTTTGAGTTTAATTTATAACTTTTATGTTCTTTTTCTGTACTCAGAGATTAAATTATACCATTTTTGATGCTTGTTTTCTTATACAGATCGGATTCTTTCTTTTTTTATGTTTTTAGAGTTTGAAGTTCTTTGGTTATAAATGAACAATAATTGATATATTGCCATTTTTCTCTTATTAGAACATTATGATCGAAACTGTTTATGTCATTGTTGTATGCAAATCTATTAAATTTCATTTACGTTGGTATATGACGGCATGACTTCTAGTGCAATTAGATCTTTATAAATTTGAACAAAAGGTTGATATTTTTAAAATCATAGTGAGGGTTACCTGTTATTACATCCCTCTGCAGAATAATTGTTGAAATTTCTTCTAGAAATGAGGGATGATTTTTTATCAATTTTGACCAGAGAGCAAATGTCAGTATACAGGGTGTTACAAAAGTGTCTTACAAATAATTTGGAAACAGATTCTTCGCATCAAAATAATACAAAAAGTCCTCTTGCATATTGTCGAATTCCGTGTCGTGTAAGAGTGACAGGGTTGTCAACTTGGAATCGAAAATCGAATCGTGACAATTGCAACGGAACAGATAGATGTGCATATACTTCAGAAGGTGATTCGTAACATCAAAATATACAAAAAAAAAAAAAAAAAAATACTCTTGCATGTTGTCGAATTCCGCGTCCTGTACGAGTGACAAGGGTGCCAGTTCTCTATAATATTATATTAAATAATAAGAAAGAAAGGCTTCTTTAAAAATGGTTCGTATGCTTCTACTCAAAACTTAGAACATTTCCTTTTTTTAAAGTGTGAGCTAGAGTAACTTTTGCTCGAAGCAGGAAGAGTTGGGATACGATTCTCAGAAATAAACACGTCATAATTATTTGTGTAGCCGGAGCAAGAGAGAAATGCGAAGGGAGCGTTCGTTTTTATTGAAATAAAACAAACGAGCATCGTGCTCCGTTTTGGTTCCCTCAAAAATGTAATTAGGGACAGAATATTGAATTACGAAGGTGTGGAAAGAGAGGGGTGGGGGAGCAATGACGTAAAATATTAGGAGATAGAGATAATGAATAAAGAGAAAAAGAGAGAATTTTAGAAAAAAAGAAGGGAAGGAGATAATAGGTAGAAATGAAGGGAGAGGGAAGGAAAAAAATGGTGTAATGAAAATGTAAACATCTTCTTCTCCCCCTCCTTTCTATCTGTCGTTAAATGATTGTTGTGTCCTTGCATCCCCCCGCCTCACTCATTGAAAACCCAAATTCCACGTGCGCTCTTATAACAAGCTGGCAGCGGAGGAAATGGAATTAACACGAAACCGGAAATTTCTCTCCGTAATCGAATTGTGGCCAAAATACGTTGGAATGGAGGGAGAGAGAGAGAAAAAAAAGGGAAAAAAAGCAAAGGGAGATTTCATAACTACGTTTTTGCTCTATTTTTAACTGTGATAATGGAAAAATCACAAATAATAAAAAGACCTTCTCCTAGTTCCGTCCAACTAACTAACTATATACATATTTGTAAAATATATTTCCCATATCCCTTTTTGTTGTTCTCTTGTACGCTTATATTATTAACGATTATATTTATCTTCTCAAACATCATATTGAATTACATAGTACTTGGTTGATTTTGGAGTGTAATGTCCCTTGTAAGCACTGAAGGGATATACGACGTGAATCTACAGCTATCATGGAATCCAAACTACGAGGGGCGTCTAATAAGTTATCTACCTAAACAGGAAGCCAGGGGCGGACCATAATAACGTCTTACACGTACACCAGGGCCACGGTGGGCAACCCTGCTGAGCAATTTAAGGTCAGTCGGAGCAATGTAGTGGCCGCGACAGAATGTTTGTTTTACACCGCGTAGCGAGTGTTTGCCGGATGTAGCTATCCCAAAACTTGTTGAACTTCTTTGAGAGGACCAGGACAAACTTCTGACTCAACTGGTGACAGAGGACGAAACCTGGATACATCACTGGGATCCTGAAAGCAAGCGAAACTCCATCCAGGTCCACCAACGAGGTCCAGCAGGTTGTTTTCCAGGGTTTGCAGGCCGTGACAAAGACTATTTTTTTCTCTGGAATTTCTTCGCTGTCCATAACGTGGCGACGCTACATAGACCTCCATAGGAACTACATCTAAAAAACAATGGTGACTAGGTGAGCCTATCTACATTCCTTCCTGTCTAGGTAGATAACTTATTAGACGCTTCTCGTACATGAACTGTCACCGTGAACAGAATCCGAGCCTGCTGCGTCGAGAGTACGTATGTTAACCCTGTAGCCACAACAGAATTTATATTGAGTTACACTTGTTAGTGGTAAAGCCCTTGTCTCCAGTGCAAAAGATTCTATACAAACCTTTCATTCATTTTAAAGACTAATTTTTTCTAACCTGTCATATGTCACGTATATTTCATCAAATTTAATTGACATGTATGAATTTATTAATATTAAATTTTCGTTATTCCTTTTATTTTTTGAGAAAGAAATTCAGTCACAAGAAGTGTGTGGAGTAATCTAAAGCAGTGATGGTCAACTTCTTTTAACTAAGGGGCCGCACCACATTAATTTCTGTGGAGAGGGCCGCAACTTCATATTATACTTTACTCTATGTTTATAGTATACCTAGGTACATTCATGACACCATAGCTCAGAAATCGTTAAATTTACGGGTGTGTACTAAAACATCGTCAATCAAAACACCGATATTCAAAACACAGAAAACGAAATACCGATACCGACTCTTAAAAAATCCCTTTCGCTCGAAA
Organism: Thermobia domestica; assembly: GCF_964235325.1. Taxonomy (NCBI): domain Eukaryota; kingdom Metazoa; phylum Arthropoda; class Insecta; order Zygentoma; family Lepismatidae; genus Thermobia; species Thermobia domestica. Next base: position 2,186,531 of record NC_137463.1, read on the forward strand.
AGTATCCTTAGAGTCTCAAGGTTGGATGAAAATATCTTGGATAACTTCTCATACATGAAAACATATGTAACAAATGGAAAACAAAGATGTTTAATGGCAAGTAAAAACAGATACCTGCCCTCAATGGTACTGAGGTTTAAAATATTTACAATAACTCATTTTTCAGGCTGCAGCGTGAACAGAAATGGTACGCTTAAATGTTTAAGTACCTAACACACAAAAATAAACGAAATTAAATAAATTAATTAAACTTAACCTTAAATTTATTTTTGGTTTCCGCGCCTAAAACATATATCCACTTTGTGTATTAATCCAAGTCATTATATTTTAACTACTTTTTAAATTTTATGTACCCAATAAAATATATAAAACTGTTAACATTTATCTTCTCGAGGGCTGCACGAGAAGACCTCGCGGGTCTGTAGTTGGCCATCGATGATCTAAAGAATGAATCCGATCTGAACCAAACCTGAACTTGTGTAGTTAGTATGTGAAATATTTTTCCTTTGCAAACCTTTAACTTCTTAGTTCTGTGCCCTCAAGTTTGGGATTTTTGGCACTAGAACAGAATCGTCTTGAACGTTCATGATCTACAGAACTAATCAGAATTTAGCTAAACTTGGTAAAGGTAGATCTTAATTACTAAGTATGTATGTGACGTATTTTAGGTCCTGGGTTCGATTTCCGGATGGGGACATTCGGTCGAAAAACTCAGGCCAGCCATTCTGAATGAGGTTTTCCTGGGTTTTTCTCATTCACACGAGGCAAATGACGGGACGGTACCTAACATGCAGGTCTCAGGCTGCTTCCTTCGTTCCCATTCCTCGGATAGGTGATTACCGAGGGACATAATTCCTCATGCATGTCGAACTACATGGCCATAGATCAGTGGTAGAGCGTTCACCTCTGGTGCTAGGAGTCCCGGGTTCGATCCCCGCCCCCACCAAGTGAACTTTGTGGTAGACAAAACACCGTGTGCGTGGGTTTTCTCGGGGTTCTCCCGTTTCCTCCCACTTTCTTCATTCCACCATTTCATTCATTACTGATCATCACCGTTTCCTTTAGCCTAACCGGCATAACCGTGGGACGTAAAACTCAAAGATTTCATTTAATTTTTTGCATGGCCATAGATGCCGAAAGCCCAGAAACCTAATTTCGAAAATCCCAAATTTTGCTGCGTAGTTCCTTGGTTTCCACTTATGATGTACCGAAATTGGGGTTTGGACTTTGCAAAAGTTTAGCAAAAACCTTCACTACAATATTTAGATTATTTATAAGAACTAAATAACCCATAATAACGTAATAAGTTCCATTTGTATTAAAGATTTACTAAAAATGAATGTATGATGAATTTGTTCCTCAACAGGAAAATGACTTGTTAACATTTGCATTGACACGAAAAGAATTAATAATCTCCATATTTATTAAGGAAAGACATGTCACTTTATTCGCACTTCTTGTTAAAATCATGGTCTCTTTGTTGCAGACAACTATATCATATAGGAGAGGATTCTCTGTATCTAGAGAAAAAGTTGAACATATCATTAAGATAATACACGACCACATATTTATTTAAATTCCGCATGTGGGACGAAATCTGTGTCCTCAGAGAGGAATAGCTAACATATTGCTCTCACACAGAGAAACGAATGGCTGCTGATGTTTTCACTCCAGAAGATAGAATAAATGTACAAGAGAATTATCCTTCTTCATCACAGGAGAAAAAACAGTCAGAATAAATATCACTTAGGTAGAAGCTATAAAGGTAATGTTCAGATATTTATTTCAATATAATTCTGCTTTCACTTTTGAGAAACTGCTCACCAGAGATCTTTAACAGCATGTCACATCAACAACATATATTTGTCTGACCCTGAGATACATGTTGTGTAGACTGGAAACTTTCACTGAGGAACGAACGGAAACCTATTCACAATTCCTGCCAGTGTTTAGCAAGGGATCGCTAACAATTTCGTATGTTTGCTTCAGTTCTACTGAAAATATTAATTATGATAGGTACAGCTTAAACATAACATCCTCCTGAATCACTTAAGGAGTCGTCTAGGCCAAGTGCATACAATGATTTATATATATATATATATATATATATATATATATATATATATATATATATATATATATATATATATATAAAGAAAAATCATTAAATACTACAATAGTTACCAAGCACTTTGCCAGCACAAGAGATAGTGCAAATGTAAATTTTTCACCCTTCTCAAAAAAGAAGTACCATACCACAGCGTGTATATTAATACCCTTAAACTCTCCATACACTCTCACTGACATCTGTCGAACATGAAGTATTTTTGTTAAATAAGATCCTAATTGCCTCGTGAAAAAGTTACTTTAATAGCTCTTCTCAAATGGAAGCTATAGGTAATTCCTCTCTGACCCGTATGATTTAGGATTTTGAATCTTCGTCGCAGAGACGTCACTGAGTTCTGGAAACCAAACCCTTCATCTTCAAGGTGGGAGTTTGACTACCTAAGTTATAAACAGACAATATATATATATATATATATATATATATATATATATATATATATATATATATATATATATAGGGTACGTAAAACATTATGTTACATGCGTAAATCCTGTAGTTTTCAGACTCTACGTATGATTATATCCTGCAGCAAAGGCATGCCTGAAAACATATGTTTTTATAATACTTTCCGTATAAGTGTTCCATCTATACGTACTTTCCGTACAAGTGTTCCAACTATACGTAATTTCCGTATAAGTGTTCCATCTATACGTAATTTCCGTATAAGTATTCCATCTATACGTAATTTCCCTATAAGTGTTCCATCTATACGTACTTTCCGTATAAGTGTTCCATCTTTACGTACTTTCCGTATAAGTGTTCCATCTATACGTACTTTCCGTATAAGTGTTCCATCTTTACGTACTTTCCGTATAAGTGTTCCATCTATACGTACTTTCCGTATAAATATTCCATCTATACGTACTTTCCGTATAAGTGTTCCATCTTTACGTACTTTCCGTATAAGTGTTCCATCTTTACGTACTTTCCGTATAAGTGTTCCATCTATACGGACTTCCCGTATGACTGTATATAGGCGGTAAGGATCTCACATAACAGATGGACATGTATAACATATGGCTGACATAAGTAACATACGTATACGGAAGACTGTTAGACATCAGATATCCTACAGCAGCATGATGTAACATCTAAGCGGGAAAAGGACAGTACGTATGTAGAATATGGATAACATATGCTCTGTACAGATTGCCGTAGTAAACATTTGGATTCTGTATATTTGCACAATGTCCGGGTAAAGTAGTATGAAAGGTTAATAGAGTTAATATGATATAGTGCTCTCTATTAGTGATTGATGGAGATGGTGGAGATGTTTATCAGTATCTAAAATACTAGTTGTCATATTTAGAGATTTTCTTTCCTGTTTGTGAAAAACAAATTTAGAGATTGTTGGAGCCATACTTCCTAAGTTTATTGGAAGATATTTACTAAACACTGTGTTGAAATAGGGAATCTTAAAGACATTTTTCTTTCTTCCTTTCTTGGCATTAGATTTTGGCATTATATATATATCCAGTCTCAGCAGGCAAAGATATTAGTTGCATTCAGTTATATGTTATGTTTTTAACTTCCACTGCAAACCAATTTTATGTTTAGCGAAAGACAAATTTATAATTATTTCAAAGAAATTTTGTTCTCAAAGTAATTTATTTGTTTAGCTAAAGCTGTCTTCCATTTATGAAATATGTAATTTGTTCATCAATTTTCCAATTTTCTAAACTTCATGCCATCTACATACTTGTCCTATTTATTTGCTCAGCAGATGATGAGCTGAACTGACCTAAACCTTGTCAAAGCCCGCCTTTCAATGTTAACAGTACAAGTGGTGTAGATAGAAATATTTATTTGAGATATGTACTGTTAGAAGTTGAACTGACGTTACAGATTAAAAATATTTAAGCATAATTAAGAAATTGGTACAAAGCAAGTCAATTGTTTAATGTATTATACCCTGGTGTGTATTTCGCTATTTAAGTGTTTCAGATTTTAGCACTTTCTGACTGTTTATAATCGTTTCAACATTTTAATTATTATATTCTTCATTTTCTTGAAGCGGGGGCACGGTGGTAGGGCGCTTAATTCTGGTGCATGAGGTCCCTGTTTGATCCCCGTTCAAGTGATTTTGTGGTGGATTAAATCGTTTTCATAGGTTTTCTTGGGGTACTTCCGTTTTCCCCCACTTTCTCATTCCACCAATTCTTCCATCATCATCCATTTGCCTTAATTCGCTTCATTCGTTTCCTTTAGCCTAAAGGGGCGTTAAACCGAAAGATTTCAATTTTTCTTAAGGGAGGGAGGGGGAGGATAGGATCGTGCCATAACGAATGACTGGATTGCTCGAGCCGTTGGTTACGATAATGCAAGGTTCGTCAAACCTAATTAGAGGCAGACTGCGGACTGGGATTGTAATCCTGTTTTGTTTCCAGGGGTGTTCCAGATCGTGGGGGCTCTGTCAGGTTGTCCAACCGCGAGATTCGGCATCCTCCTGGCATTAAAAGGAGAACGCGAACTTTTCTTATAATGCTTCTATGCCATCACTGGAGATGGTGATGCACTCACATTCGCTAAGGGAGCTTCTTTTAATGTTGATATAACTGATAGGTGGTTGAGATGAGTTGATTTTGAGTTTAACGTCCTGTTCAGCAGCGAGGTTATATGAGACGTGGATCTACTGCTTAACGTAGAATCCGAATCACATGAGCTCCCGCCTGGAATCGAACCCGGGTCTCTCACGATCTGATAGATGGTGTTTGGTTAACCGCGCTAATGGACGTACACGATTTCGTTCCTCTGGAAAGGTTTTGAATGGAGAAACCACTGTCAAATTCATTTACGGCTCATATTACAGCGACATAGTGATGGTCCATAAGGTAGGGTACATACCCATCATGAAACGGGAAAGAAGATGCTACTACCATATAATGTACTATATAAACATGTCAATAGATGTTAAATACTTCCATATTCTTGAGAAAGGAGAAGTCGGGAAGACGTGATATCTCCGTCACGACACCGTTTCTATTATGGTGGACACAAACACTAGTTTCGGTTTTCTACCAGAAACTATAAGCTTGTTTAAAAATGCGTAGGACAAGACCAGAAAGGATACCAGTTTCAGTAAACACCCAAAATTGTATTGAAGAAACTGAAAACGGTTTTGGTGAAAATCCGAACCGGTTTTTGAGAAAAACAAAATGGCTTTTCTATAAACCAGTTTCAGCTTTTTATTTTTTTAAAAAAAAGCGATTTTACTAATCCTTACTGATTGTTCTTCATGCTTTCTTGTAAAAGAGAGAGAGAGAGATGAAAGAAAGAAACGAACACATATATACAATTTTATTTGTTGTAAACAGATGTGTCTCTGTGCATACTTAAAAACAGCTATAAGATTAGTAAATTTATTCCGCTGCTGTTGAGAAGGAAACATGTTCCTGGAGGTTGCTGGTTACTGAATAACAAAATGATACCAGTGAAATGAACACTTACGGGTATTCATTGATATGGTTGTTCTAGGAAACAGATATTCTTTTTCTGTACTTAACTGTTACGTATATCTGACATCCACATACGATATATGTGTTACCACAATTTCTCTTCTCCACTGCGTAAGAGGCGCATAGCTTCCTGAACTGTTATGCAGCCAGCATGATTCTTCAGCATTGGTGGTTGCGTTACATAAAGGGTCTGGCGGATGGGAGCTATAGGATATGATTCAACTCATAACTTTTTCATTTCGAAAGCGTTAATTTGATTTTGGTTGATCAGAAGGTGTGAAATTAAAGAAGCATATTCTGTGTTAGCGATGGACCAATTTTCATTACAAACTGACTTCAGATCATTTGGACTTATTTAACTCGGGTATAAATAGCATTATATGTAAGATTGTTGTTTCTGTTGTGCAAGGACTCCTAGAAAACGAAATCCAATGATCAATTGATGCGGAGTACGACAGCGAAGGGAGTGAAGTGACAGCTAATCAGCATGTGGTCGAGTAGAAGGAAAGTTGTACTTCATAGATGCGAAACTAAATAGACTTGAGCACATCATTACCATTGTGATTGAGAAGTCCTCTGCACAGTGTTTACAAGATAATCGCTTGCTTTTGATCTGATTGCCCTCTTCATCTACCATTAATAAATTGTAACACTCTTGGGAACATGGTGTGTCAGTGGTATAGCGTTTATCTCTGATGTGAGAGGTTCCTGATTTGATCTCAGGCTATGTTAGTTTGTGGTGGACAACATCATATTCTCAGGGTTTTCCTGTTTCCTCCTACATTGTCATAAACCAACTTTTTCATAGTCATTCATTTTCAGTAGTCACGCGTCTGATTTAGCTTGAGGACCATAAGAATAGGACCTTAATTAAAGACCTCATTTCATTTTTCGCAACATTCTTCCTCTTTTACCTTCTACCATACACGTTATCATATATCTTATAGGACAATTTTCTCCTCAATAATCTCAGAACCAGTTTCTCTTCTTATTCTAAACTATATCCCGTATTGTTCTTTTCTTTTTAAAAAATCTTAAAATTTCCTCATATATTTTTTCTGTATTCGAGTTCAAATTGACAAACGATTTGTTTTCTTTTGTAATATCCACTTTATGTTCCTTTCAGTGCAATGTTTTACATGAAACATTTGGTGGAGTTTCTTCGCATTTTTTGTTCAATAATCTTCACCTTTTTTGTTTTCTTTAAAGTTTTTCTTATCAATCATTGCTAATCGAAGAACAAACGTTTAAAAATTATATTTGTTTTGTACTTACTGAAAATCGATAATTATTGGATACGACAATCATAGTAGTTTCAATGAAAACTGAAATCAAATGACACTAATTATTCTTACGTCTCACACTCTTGCCTTGAAGAATAAGAAAGCAAGTGATCGATAGAAATGGAGGAAATGAGACAGTGGGAACAACGAGAAAACTCATATACTCATCCCATGCCGTACGTCGCCAACACCTGATGCCCCACTTGCCGGTAAATGTAGATCTTTGACACAGTGACACGTCAAAGGATTGCCGCTAGTGTGCCACTAGTGGCAAGGTTTCGCCGAGTTGAAACAGACATCTAGAGTTGGGGTGTTGAAATTATCACCGTGTAGCAGCGAGGACTTCATTTTGGTCCACACACACTCCTTCGATTCGTCGCGGAGAATCGCGTAGGGACCAACACGAACTATTGCCAGTCATATGTATGTTGTTATTTTTAAATATTATTTTTTCCTGAGGAATTGTTCATAATGTGAGATCAAGAGTAACCCCTGCCTCTACATCATGAAGTGAAAAATCTTGAGATGAGAGCGTATATTTGTATGAATTTAGAAGGCAACTGTCGCCGGTCATTAGAAAGTGAATATGGGAAAAGTATGAAATAAATAAACGCTCGTCATTTTGTTGTAAAATTACATGGTGAATGCATTTTATTTGATCCCAAACGGTTATCGTCGAATATACACAGTTAAAGGAACACTCTGATTAGCCAAATTAAAACGACTTCAACGATGTATCCATAGACAAGCAATGATTGTTTCATCGCCTCCGTGGCGAAGTCGAAAGAACACGCGGCTAGAAATCATAAGGTTGGTGGTTCGCGCTCACCGTGGGGCACTTTTTTCTTAATTTTAAAAAGCGTGTTTAAGACTCATCTTAATGTAAACAAATCACGAATATAGGTGATTTAACGTATTTTGGGAGAGCAATTTTCTGGTTGATTGGCGTTCCGTCGCATCTCTGCCGCTGATGGTATAATTTTCAAAACGGAAGCAGGGTCACTGCGGATCGTCGCTGCGAGGCCGCCAATTTTTTTGGCGAAATCTCGCTAGTTGCCCGTTGGTGGTCCATTGATGCTTATGGCATGGGGCAGTATGGTTGATTACAAACTCATGTAGCTTGGCATCCAACTAGGGACTCCTTGGCCAGAATTAGGTAATCCTCCAGTGAGCCATCGTGCCCGTAGTCGTTTTAAGCTCATATTCACACTGGTATTACATTATATTGTTCGAAACATTGCCTTTAATTTTATAATTTTCGACTAAGAAAAAAACACTTATTATTTATTGCTTTCTAAACATATGGAGACACAAAATTTAAATGTTTTAGAATTGCTTGAAGAAAAACCGTCAATTGGTTCAAGAACTTCCTTAGTAAAAGAGTTGATACTTACATAAGATCTTGAATTGGTTAATGGATAAAACTTTCTTCAAAGTTCATTTCTAGTATTGTAGTTAGACGAAAGGAAAATTGCATTGTCATTGTGTTGGCATTTGTCTTAATCATACTTGATTAGCTAAAAATAAAATCCCCTGCGAACTATGTAAAATAGAGGCAAGGAGTTACGTTGAGTTGGTGACACTGCAGAGGAAATCGTCTTAGAACTCTTTTGGGAGAAGGGCTAATGAGGGAAAGAGTGCGGCTAACAAGAAGAGAATTCCCTGTAATTAGCCTCACTCACTCAGTGAAAAAAGAAAGAATATACGAAAGAAAGAGAGAAAAGAAAAGTAAAACATAAAAGGAACAAAGAAGAGACGTGGGTGGAGGAGGTAATTGGATCTTAAGATTTTTTTTTGTTAAAAATAATTCAAGGAAAGGTAATCGCTAAGAGCCTTCCAAGGCAGAGGAAGAAAGATAAAAAACGGGATCTGAAAATAAAAATAAGAACCATATTTTTCTGATAATTAATTTACTCTTCTTACGAATAAGGAAAACGCTCATTTCAATTCTTCAAGGAAATAGTGGGTAGCTTTAATAATTTAGTTGTTAATAGATGTGTCCTCTAGTCCAGTGGTTCTCAACCCAATTCCTATCAAGACCCCCATTTTATCGCATCCTTTAGCCAGTAACTCCCGTATAATTTCTGATTTTTAATAAGCTTGTGTGGGATTTTTAATATACCTATTGCGGAGATCTCACGATATCCATCAAATTCTATAATAGTAGAATCTATTTCTTGTTTATACTGGATACAGTAACAGTAATATATTCTTACGATGATTCAAGATGTATATTAAACCCCTTCATTGAAGAGGCTATCAAAGTAGCTGGTCTAAGCCCACAACTTCTTGACCCAAGTAATAGAATTATCGTGCGACAAGTCTTTGCAATTGGTTTTCTGTAACGAAGACTTGAGCAAGTTCTGGCTGAAGAGGAGAGAAGAATATCCTGGTCTGGCATCTGCTGCTTTAAAAGTAATAATTCCATTTGGTACATCATAGGAAGTGTTTTTTATTCCATGGCAAACATTAAAACAAAGACAAGAAATCGCTTATCAGTTGAAAATGACTTGATAATGTGCGTCACGACGATTCAACCGGACATGGTAAAATTGCGCCATGTTTAGATATCTCATTAGCTTTCAATTTGAATTATATTTCAATATGCAGGTTTTATTGCATTTGTATTGTTGTGGTATTTCAATATGCAATTCTCATTAATTTCATATCGTACCTCTTTCATTTAAAATGATTTTTAAACAACTCTGCACCTGTTGAAAATGTTTAGTAGACTTTTTTTTATTGTTCTTAACAGTGTGTATAAAAATAAAAATTTGCCTATCAGAACAAAATTCAAAATAATGTTTAAAAATATTTTCCGGTATTAGGTTCTACTTTATTTCTCTTTTCCGCTTATCTTCGTGATCCCCCTAGGGGTCGCGACCCCAGGTTAAGAAACCTTGTTCTAGCCAAGTGTGTAGCTTATGTACTTTTTACGCAATTGTGCATTAGATCAACACGGAAAGAAATTAATATTCAGTTTTAACTATTTTCTGACTATTCTGTCCACTTACCCCTGTTTAAAAGCCCCATGTCCTTAAAGATTTTTGCTAAGATGATAATCATCCTTTAAAACTATTTTTGATCAACTTAAACATAATGATGAACATAAAGAAATGTAAAAGTCAGCTACACAGCATCTAGAAAATGATTTTAATAAACAAGATTTTAATTTCAAAGGGAAGAGAAAAAAGAACAAAAAGACAACAGAATAACTTATGAATATGAAATATTTTTAATGGAGTTAGTTTCTTGTACAAAAATAAATATTTATTTATATATCAAATACGAGGCTGAAACTCGGGGATTGGGCCCTGGATAGTCCTTATATAATTTGACAGAATAAGTGGATAAGATAGATTCATGATTTTGCTCCACAATTGAGAGGTTCTATGTTTCGGTCAACCATCTCTTTTGAAGCTTTTGTAGTGTTTTCTCTGTTATATCAGGCGAAAGTGTCATGGCACCTTCGTCCCTGGAAAACTTCCTTCTATCTTTCCTGTATAGAAAGTGTTTCATTAAATGTTATGACGTGAAATATTCTATTTTCTTTAAAGGAAACATGAAAAACTAGCAACAATACTTCCACGGGTTGCTACATTGGATATATTATTTTGCAAATATTTTCTATATTTTTTGTTGAATTTAAGTGTCGCTTTTCAGCAACAACGCTACATGGAACGTAAACCTACAATTTAAAAAAAGGAATCAGAACCACTATAATGCAATGAAATTTTAATTCTAATCTATCGGAAATCTTACCAAAAGCATACGTGATAGCCACTATGATAGTGTGGATGGCCTGACTGGTTCAAGTGTAATGTCTCGCTTCACAACTAAACCTATATAAGGCAAGACATACAGCATAAAGCGGATTCCGAACAATTACTGTTTTTTTTAATACAAGGCAAGCATACCCAAAGGCATAGTACTGAGATCTACGCAGACAGTAAACACGTGCATTAGCTACTAGCCTGTGAAGGGTTATTTCATTACACTATCTTCGAAGGAGAATTCTTTAAGAGTGTATAAAAGCAGAACAATGTCCGTTATATTAGTTGTAAAAAGTTGATTGAAAAAAGATCAGAATTTTTGGAAAACGTAGTTTTATGAAATACAATTGGAGCAGAAATAGCATAGGAAACAAATAAATGGTATAGAAGTAGAAGAAAGCGGAACTTCATAATGGTGTATATAATTCTCATCATTGACCATTTCAGATTTGCTTTCAATAGACAGTGAGATGGAGGGGCCAGAAAGTATACCAGAATCACTAAGTTAGGTTAGGAACTAGATTTCTGGGCTTTCGGCACCTATGGCCATACTAGCCCCTCGCGTATGAGTGATGACTCCCTCGGCGATCACACTATTCGAGGAAAGGGAAAGAAGAAAGAATTAGGGAAGGAAGGAAGAGGCCTGGGACCTATATGTTGGGTATCATCCCGGCATTTGCCTGGTGTGAACAAGGAAAACCTCATTGAAGATGGCTAGCCTGAAAAAACCTTTACACTTTTTCGACCGAGTGTACCCATCGGAAATCGAACCCAGGACCACTCATGATAGGGATTACGGTACATAGGGCCACTCCAGAATCACTAGTAATCCACAATTGCTGCAGAGAATTCCGGAATTCAGGAAAGAGGAGTGCTATTCTTGGGATACCCCTGAATTCGTTAGTTTTCGCCACTGAATATCATATACATTATAATATAATTGAGACATGGGACAGTTGCTCTCAGGGGAAATACGTTCACCATGTATAGTCTTATTAGTTAGGGAAGCGGCTGGTAAACAGAGGTTTAAGTAGGTTAAGGAGAACTCTTGTAACAGGAAACCTAATCGTAGAAAGGTGGTTATTTTCTATATTTAATTTGGTTTTGAAAATATCTGAGATCACAAGATTAAATAGAAAACATTATATCATGCATGCTCATAATGTAGAATGTCTGGAAACAGAAATGGGTTAATTGTGTGTTTATCGATGGAAAGCGATTGGGAATCCTCGGCGTTTACAGACGGATGACAAAGAAGAAAAGGGGGCTTCCGGTTGGATTGATCGGGACAACTGCAATTAATGATGTCTCGTTTGCTAATGAGGCAACTGGACTCCCTACAGTTTTGCTTACGGCATTAATTACTTTCCAGACTTTGATTTCATTTGGTTGATGAGAAGTTGGCTAAGAGATGGCGCTTCCCGTTTGCTTTTCCTTTTAAACATCTTTTTACTTGTTTCAGAAATTAACTGAAATAAAGTTAAGCTTCAAAAGTTCTTCAAAATTATTAGTTTTTAAGAGAAAGAAAACTGTCCAAACATGCGACATATACCAACTGACACATGTCATTCACATGAACAATGTGATGCAAGTGAATATAAGTACTCATGTGTCATTTTCATGTGTCAAAAAACATACAAGGTATATATATATATATATATACAAGAAGTCAAGATTAGGCGATTAGGCCTACTAAATCGTCCAAAACATTTGTTCTTACAACCAACTACAATATGTCACTGAAATCAATTAGAAAACTGAGACCACGAAAGCAGTTATTCGCCATCTTCCAATCGATACCAGTATTGAAGACATCACAACAGTAATCACGGAGAAGTATTATCCAATATTCTCCGTTTCACAAATGCGAACCAAGAATTGTGAAGGCGGGAAAGGGAAAGTCCCCGTCCCACTATTCTTGTGTGCATTGAACAAGACTGTACAAACTACCAGAATCTTCATAGAAGACTTATTGCTACACATGAAAGTTCGCATAGAACTACTATAAATAAACATTACTTGGAATGCTTCAAATGTCAAAGATTTGGGCATTAGCAAGCAACTTGCCACTCTCTGTCTTGGTGCGTTAAGTGTACCAATTCTTATTGGACGCATCAATGCAAGAAGAAAATCAGAGACACACCATCAAAATGTGTCAACTGTAAAGGCGTTCATCCTGATAATTCTTTCGGATGTCCACGAATACAACAAATTCTACAAGCAAAATAGGAAGACAACATCAGCAAACACAATCTCAAATTCAGCACCATTTCAAGACAGCACTGCTACATCGACTTCAAGACCTGAGTCTACAATATTACGCACTGTCGTAGCTTCAACACCAAAGACGTCTTCTAATGATAATTCATCTTCTGAAGACATCATCCAAATTACTAAAGAACTTCTTCAACTTCTGAAGTTCCTCGATATGAAGTTTTTGCTATTCACCATTCCCGTTCCTCTTAGGCCCGAATATTCGTTTTAGAATTTTGTTCTTAAATACTTTCAGTCTGCGTTCTTTCCTCAAACTAAGCGACAATGTTTCGCTGCCATACAGAACAACAACCATTTTTATCATTTTATGTATTTTCAGCCTCAAATTCCTCGACAGAATTCACGACGACAAAAGATTTTGAACTGAAATAATAACACAATAATTGAATAATAGCTTTTAGTCGACATTTAATTTCTTCGTGGATATGATTTTGGTCTCTTAATATTGATCCTAGGTGTTTGAAAAGTATGCACTTTGACGAAAGTATTATTTGATATTTTAAGACATCCATGATTTGCAATATTATTGTCAATCATTAAGGTAAATAACATTATTTGTATAAGTGTACAAGGATAAATCAAAAAGTAAGGTGAAATTGCCTGTCAAACCCATAGTTTTGTGTGTAGCTAATTAATTCTTTTCCATGTTACAGGTAATCTGGTAATAGAAGTGTGACGGCTTGTACAACATTCTATGTCCACCCATCTGGTGCTGAGAGCAACTCAAAGATGGCGCAACGACTGGAACATTACACCAAGGAGGAAGTGTGCGGTGTCATTCGTTTTTTCTGGGCCAAGGGAACAAAACCATGTGATATTCATCGAGAATTGGTGCAGGTCTACGGAGGTAGTGTTATAACGCTGAAACAAGTGTACGTGTGGTGTAACGCATTTGCAAGTGGTAGGAATACTGTCACAGATGATGGCAGAAGTGGCAGACCATCAACGTCCATCACCGACACGAATGTGGCTGTCGTCGATGCCATGATTCGTGAAGACAGAAGAGTGCGGTTGCAGGACATTGCCAATGAATTGAATATCTCTTATGGTTCCGTAAGCGGTATCGTCCATGACCAACTGGGCTTCACAAAAGTGTGTGCGCGCTGGGTACCCAAGCTTCTGAGTACCGATCACAAAAAACAGCGAATGGGCATTTCCCTGAGCCACCTCATACGTTATGCCGACGAAGGAAATTCATTCCTTCATCACATCATAACGGGAAATGAAACTCCGATACCTCTATGGACACCTGAATCCAAACGTCAGAGCATGACATGGAAACATCCATCGTCACCACAGGCCAAGAAATGCAAGACAATAGCATCTGCCCAGAAAACAATGGCTACTGTCTTTTGGGACCGTCTCGGTGTTATTCATGTTGAATTTCTGGAAAAGGGTACGACCATTAATGCAGACACCTACTGCCAAACCCTGGACAGGCTGAAAGCAGCCATACGGCAGAAACGGTGGGGGGCACTCCGAGAGAGCGTGTTGTTACTGCATGATAACGCACGTCCACATACAGCCGAACGGACCCGTACACACCTCCGCTGGTGCAAGTGGGAAATTCTCGATCACCCTCCGTATAGCCCTGATTTAGCCCCGTCGGATTACCATTTGTTCGGGCCCCTGAAGCAACATCTCCGTGACCAGCGTTTCCAGACACTGATAGAGGCACAACAGCCTACACGTACCTGGTTAGGAAATCTGGAACCACATTTCTTTGAACAGAGCATGGATCATTTGGTGCCACGTTGGAATAAATGTTTAGACAACTACGGTTCCTTCTTCGAATAATAGTGTGATACCATACTTCGAACATAGTAAAGCTTCATTGACGTATCTCTGTACCCTTTTCTGTAAATCAGCAATTCACCTTACTTTTTGATTCACCCTTGTATATTCTCATGCGCAGTTTTTGAGAAAATCGAGCAAAATGAATTTCTTGGTAAACATAAAAATTGATATACGAGAACCATCCCAGACAGCACAATGCACGTACAGTATCCGTATAGTACATGTACAATTGCACGGATGCAACATGTGCATCATCTGTATAGATGCACGCCTGTACATGTGATGCACATATACATGCCAGGTCCTATTCAACATCTTCACGTGCAAAGAACATGTGCAACGTACACGTCCTGCACAAGTGATTTACACCTACCGCGCAGGTGATTTACAAGTACCACGTATTCGATTTACATGTAGTTCACAGGTGATTTACACGTAGCACACAGGTGATTTACATGTAGCACACAGGTGATTTACACGCAGTAACCAGGTGATCTACATGTAGGACAGAGATGCTTTACACGTAACACACAGGTGATTTACACGCAGTTCCCAGGTGATTTACATGTAGGACAGGGATGATTTACACGTAACATACAGGTGATTTACACGCAGTACCCAGGTGATTTACATGTAGGACAGAGGTAATTTACACGCAGTAACCAGGTGATCTACATGTAGGACAGAGATGCTTTACACGTAACACACAGGTGATTTACATGTAGGACAGGGATGATTTACACGTAACACAGGTGATTTACATGTAGGACAGAGGTGATTTACACGCAGTACCCAGATGATTTACATGTACGATAGAGGTGATTTGAAACAGTACCCAAATGACTTACATGTAGTGCACAGTTGATTTCCTCGTAGTACAGAGGTGATGTAGAAGCAAATTCGAGATGCAACGAAAAAAAAAGTTCATATATTTGGTGCCTTACGCAGTAACACAATCTATAACTGCAAAGACATCACCTTCAAAGTATATAACAAGTAACTAATAATGGTCAGTGAGAATTTTAGTTTTGGAGCTTATTATTTGCAACGAGCAAAGCTTTAGGTAGTGTCTTTGACATGTTTGCCAAGTAACAAATAACGCAATATATTCTACTGTAATCGGTTACGAAAATAATTTTGTAAACCTACGAACTGTCTGACAGTAGTTACATCAGTACAATGCTGCCACCTGTTGATGTTGTATCCTAGCTCAGTGGACGTTATGGAGTTTTTACAATCATTCAGCTGTTATTCGTCGAAAAGTCTCTATAACACCCCCTGGAGGAAAAACGACACCTACCAAAAATGGATGTTACTTTCTGTTGATGAGAATGAGAGTAAAATAATGAAAGTAAAAGTATACACTTGCACGGTATTATGGACGTCTCATACACACGTGCAGTAGCCGTGCAAATACCCATGTGCACACAACGGCTTAAACACCGGTAATTTAAATGTGCTTCATCCACGCAAATGCACATGTGCACATCCACTGCTCAAGAATGGGTTATGCACATGCGCTGCATCCACGCAAAAGCACATGTGTACATAACGGCTACAGCACTGGTTATATAAATGTGTGCTTCATCCATGCAAATGCACATGTGTACATAACGGCTTAAGCACGGGTTACGTACGTGCGCTGCATCCATGCAAATGCACATGCGTACTTAACGGCTACAGCACGGGTTATATAAATATGTGCTTCATCCATGCAAATGCACATGTGCACATAACGGCTTAAGTACGGGTTCCGTACGTGCGCTGCATCCATACAAATGCACATGTGTATATAACGGCTTAAGCACGGGTTACGTGCGTGCGCTGCATCCATGCAAATGCACATGCGTACTTAACGGCTACAGCACGGGTTATATAAATATGTGCTTCATCCATGCAAATGCACATGTGCACATAACGGCTTAAGTACGGGTTCCGTACGTGCGCTGCATCCATACAAATGCACATGTGTATATAACGGCTAAAGCACGGGTTATATAAATGTGTACTTCATCCATGCAAATGCATATGTGCACACAGCGGCTTTAAGCACGGGTTCTGTACTTGTGCTTCATCCATGCAAATGCACATGTGTATGTAACGGCTTAGGCACGGGTTATGTAAATGTGTACTTTATCCATGCAAATGCACATGTGCACATGCACGACTTAATGACTGGTTATGTACGTGTGCATAACCCACGTAAATGCACATGTGCACATACACGGGTTAAGTATCTGTGCTTCATCCACGCAAATTCACGTGTATGGCTTATGCACGGGTTATGTATGTGTTAATCATCCACACAAATGCACATGTGCAAATTTACGGCTTACACATGGATAGTGCACATGTGTCGTACACGTACGTGTTGTCTGGGATATCACTTAGTCAGGTAAAACTGATACTGAATTATACCTTGATTAAGTTCTCCAGCAAGACGAGAGAGAGGGAGAGTACAGGGCATGGTGAATGGGATAGAACCCAATCTTATCATTCAATTCATAAATTTGGTTCTACTCTAATACTATCTGAAACATGACATATACACCTGTTGATAGACCATAGTCAGCTGAACAAAATTATCCTCATGCATAGTTTTAAAATTAAACCTTTCTGTTTAATGTCCCACTATTATCCCTGTTAGCCTAAGGGAGGCGGGTGATGAAATAATTGGTGGAATGAGAAAGAGGGAGGAAACAGGAGTACCCACAGAAAGCTCACGGACACGATGTTGTCCACCACAAACATAGTAGACCGAGGATTGAAACAGGAACCCCATGCACCAGAGGTAAACGCTCTACCACTGAGCCACAGTGGCCCTCCATGCATTTAAAAAATACAGTTTTCATTTCTAAATCCGAATGGGAACCAATTAACCCCAATACGTAAGTTTTATTTATTGTTTACCAACTTTTATTAACGTATCCTACAAACATTAAGGAACGTGCCAATACTCTTAAGATTAATTTGGGCGGTAACTTTTGTTGTTGATATATTTCGTCTTTAAGATTTAAGCGGAAAAAAGAAAATCTGAAAACCTTATTAGTTTAACACAAGAAGTTTTCTTGTATCTATGGCATTTGTTTATGAATTTTTCTTTGTGTTGCAAACCATTTCTTTCCGTACATATATTTTGAGGAAAATTCATATGACGGTCAGATGACGAGATGAAAAGGCAAATGGTCCACGTTGACATTGGTAAAAGAGAAGAGATCATTCTTGAGAGAAAAGAGGCTCCCCCTCCCCCAGCTGCGTTCTTCACTTGTTGACTAAAAAGACAAAATGGCATTCCACTTGTTTCTGAAGAATCAACCCTAGTATTATCGGCAGCTGAGCACGCAATTTTGCAGAAGCGCTTTTACCACCTCTCTTTCCCTGCCTTTCCGCCCCTGTTTGAAGAACAAAGGAAGATGGGTTCTGAAGACTCTTTGTGTGTCAGTGTTTTGTTTGAAGGTTCGTTGGGAAAACATCTTTTTGTGTTGTTTCCACGGAAAGTGTGACGAGAGTACCACTTGGACTGTAAGATTTTCTCTTCTCTTATTTCATAAAAGAAGGACATTTCGCGTCGGATAAAAAAGAAAATGGGGCAGACACGAATAAAATAAAATTCTTCACGCTCCTTTCGCTGGGATTAAATTTCACGAAATCTATTCTACATTCTAGTCTTTATTTTCTGCCATTTTTATTTATAAACCGCAACAAACTTTTTTGTTTTAATTTTAGATTTGTATTTGTTGATTTACCACACATGCAAATCTATACTAATCTATAATACCGTTACATAACACAGTGAAAGAGATTCACCCATCAATACACTACTCATACCACTGTAGCCTGAAATGTGAAACATGGACAAAAAACTCATTCTGCCGCGAATGAAAGAGATAAACGATTTTTGCAATACTCATTCTAATTGGGGGGTTAAGGGGGGTTTGCTATTTTATTTTTGGTACCGGGATCCAGCCCGGGCTCAGGGTCAAGATCTCCAGTTTGTTCAGTGATAAAAATAATTAAAACTATTATTTGTATATTTTTGAAACTTTATAGGAAGCGTTGTCATGTAATTCTTTTAAATTTTTGAAACATTAGCTGTAGTTGCAGTTGCAACTTTTTTGTTTTGCAATGTGCAAAACAATACTTGAAGTTGGAGGCGCGGTGGCTCAGTGGTAGAGCGTTCATCTCCGGTGCTTGGGGTCCCTGGTTCGATCCCAGCTCGTGCCGTGTGGACTTTGTGGTGGACAAATACCGTGCTCGTGGGTTTTCTCGGGGTTCTCCGGTTTTCTCCCACTTTCATCATTCCATCATTTCATTCATTTCTCATCATGACCGTCTCCTTTAGCCTAACCGGCATAACCATGGGACGTAAAATGAAAGATTTCATTTCATTTTTTTCAATACTTGAAGTTCACAATGTCAATATCCAATTTAACCATAATATTGATCGGGAGAGAGTTACGTTGGAAACTTCTGCAGGACGCATGAAAAACTGTCAACTCATGATATAGCTATTATAGTCTGGGTTCTGACTGTCCCCCAGGTTTTTAATTTCTAGATCCGTCATTGACCAAGAATAGGTTGGTTGATGGAAGCGTCTGTTTTCATCAGCAAGACTATAACGAGACACGAAACTACAGTTTACAGTAGAAACCGAATCTGAGGCAGTGGGAGACAGATGATGTAAATCCTAGAATGTTCCGAATAAACGGGGACGTCTGATAGACCCGTACATATTGAATTTACAGTAGTTATATTTTGTGTTGAGTTCCTAACATTATAACGAAAGACAGAGTTGTAACTTTCGTCTAAATTTCTGGAACGAAGAACTGTTGGATAAAGACGTGAATCATGCAACGGTCTATCCTTTCGTTATCTATCAACCTGAATGTTTGGAACTAAAATGCAATTTTTGGAAGCTTGAACTTTCGTTATTAGAGGAAGTGACGAAATTTCCTGATTCATCCATTGTACAGCCAGCTACAAAAGTTCTTTCCATTTGCTATTTTGGGAATAACAGTGGTATGCCTGGAATGTTCAGAAAATTACATTCTTTTTAATTTATTGAAAACTGTACTGAAATTGTGCTTCCACTCTGGAGTTATTTAAGAATCTAATTTCACCAAACGAAAGGAACTCTTGTCGGTGACTGTACAAGAGTAATTCCAAAAGTAATGTCTCCAAACCGCTGAGGCCACAGGAAAACATTTCGTGGACTGTTGGTAACATTGTTGATGTTTGCTGTTTCGAACTAGCCTGTGCGCATCTCGCTGAAATGCTCAGTTTTGGATTGACAGTTCTTTGGAATGGACCTACCACCAAGTGCGAACTTCACACAGTTGTTCAATTTTTGGACGCAAAAAGTGTTAAACCGATTCAAATTAATCGTCAACTGACAGAAGTGTATGACGAGTCATGCATGGACGTCAAAAATGTGCGTAAGTGGTGTAGAGAGTGATCGTTGAAATTCACGATGAAGAAAGGAGCGATAGACCCTCAATTTCCGACGGTACACTCATGGCTAAGAAACCAATAAGTGCGATCTGTTTCCTAAGTTGAAAGAACAACACTTGGCCGGAACACACTTCAGCAACGATGAAGAGGTGGAAGACGACGTTCAACATGGCGGTGAGCTGGAACGACTTACGCGTACAAGAACTGTACAACGCCTCCAAAATGGATTTACCGAAATGGCAATGGCAATTATGTACAAAAATGCATAATATTTAAAATGATGTAAAACATGTATATTTACATATATGGTATAAATTGCATCATCACATTAAAAAGTACGATCAATATATGGGTATAATAATGTTCTTTGTGTAATAGTAGCACAAAATTATTTCCTTTACATAGATTACAATTTCTGGAGTTTGTCAAAAGGTAGACTGACTCGGGTACAAAAATATATCATCCGTTGCTCGTTAAGAAGAATGTGGCAACCTGTGATGAAAGCAGGACTCCTTTTTATTTCAAGCATCATCTGCTTTTCGCTCAGTTCTGTTAGAAAGGTGGAGAGAAGGGGGAGGGGAGTTAGCAGCTTCCGCCCTTCCGTAAACCGGAACTTTCATTTCCCGACAACGTACCGCAAAACCTTTCAATAAACAATATTCTATATGTGAGCTTTTTAACTCTAAAAAAGCTTTCAGAAACACAAACAGCATAAAAGAGATTTGGAAATCCAGATAAACATGTTACGCTGTTGAATTACTCTGTGTGCATCGCTGTAAGCTTCAGAAAAGGATTATACATTGAATGAAACACAAATGAAATTCACCGTTTCAAATGGATTTACTTCAGGTGCGTTCAATGTTTCTTTTTTCTCTGATTGTAAATAAAGGACAAAAGAATGAAAGGAGGCGTATGTGATGGAAATTATGGAATATTGTAGCAGAGAAAAATAAAGAGAAGTCCGTTCTAAAATTTAGCCACAAATGAAAAGGGAAAAAATAACACTGCTGTAAATGCAGTTACAGTTACCCATTCTAAATGTGTGGAATTCGATGACGAACAATCTTTGAGAATGACAAAGTGCTGGCTCTTATATATATATTCATGTCTTTTCCGCAAATCGAAACCGTAACAAACGTTATTTACAAGTAGTCTATGTGTCTCAGTGTTGGGAGAAGAGATGCCATATTTTACATAAATAAACAAACAGTATTTTCCAGTAGAAAATTATCAATTATTGATAAGAAACGACATAGTATTAGCGCTCTAAAAATTCATTTTTCTCGAAAACTTCGCATGAAAATTTATCCTCAATTATATTATTTTATTTAGCTCGATGAATCTATTGATTAACGTTTAAGATTTAACCTTAATTTCGGGGTGACCATTGTGTATGTTGTAGTCATAACGGAAAGCTTAACAAGAATTTCCTTTAGTATCAGTTTCATCTTTACAGGCAGGGTAGTTTACCGTACAGCACCAATTCTAAACTTTTCAAAGAAATTAGTTTTCTCAATTTTCTCGTAAACTACGCATGAAGATTTAAATTTGCCCATATCATTTTATCATGGGAGACGTGCTAGAGCAGTGGTTCTCAACTTAATTCCTATCGGGTCCCCTATCACATCCTTTTGCCAGCGAACCCTTTCTAATTTCTGGTTTGTAATAAGCTTGAGTGGGATATTTAATATATCTATAGCGGGATCTCAAGACATCTATCTATTTCTATAATAGTAGAATCCATTTCTTGTATATAGTGGATACAGTAACTTCTCTAAAAGCGAATGGATTAAAATCGACAAGTCCTTGCAACTGTTTTTTTGTAACAAAGACTTGGATAAGTTGTGGCTGAAGAGGAGAGAAGAATCTGTTGCTATAGAAGTAATAATTGAAGTGTAAGGGAAAACAAAGAAGGAATGTCACAAAACTGCATTTTTGAGAAAACGGCGTTTTAATATTGAAAACCGCGTAAAAAGAACAGGGTTAGTTAAATCTTTTGTCCCTTTTTACATGGACATTACTACTACATCTACGCATGCATTGCATATACAGTCAACTAGTATCAAGTGTCGCCAAAGATAGGACCAAGCACTCGATAAAACACATACATGAATATTCCTTGTTTTTTCCCCTTACCCTTCAATTTCATTTGCTACATTGTACCTGTGCGAAAGTAGTTTTTCTTCCATGGTAAGCATTGAAACAAAGACAAGAAATCACTTATCAGTTGGAAATGACTTGATAATGTGCGTCCCAGAGATTGAACCGGCCATTGCTGCATTAGTGAAATCATATGATGTTCAGGTCTGACGACAGTGCGCATAGATCTCACGGAAATGCCAACTTTGGTGGCGATGTGTTCCTTCGGCGATTCTTTAAAACAACTTTCTCCACTCGTTCGATCATGGCGTCAGACCGGCTTGTGCAAGGCTGAGATTATGTTGGCTTGTTTTCACACGACGTTCTGTCTTCTTTGAACCGTCGCATCCAGGAACGCACATTCGACACATATATAACTGGCGATGAATTTCAAGCAGTGTAACACCACGCAAACGGAGAAAATGACGGGTATCGTATATATATATTAAAAACTATACTTACAATGTTACAGTTTCAAGGACCTAACGTCCTCTTCATCAGACACAAACACTCTGTTTGTGTCTGATGAAGAGGACGTTAGGTCCTTGAAACTGTAACATTGTAAGTATAGTTTTTAATATATTTCATTCTGCTCTGGTCAGAACTGTGTTTTATTTGTTACTCTACTTATCCAGAGCCATGGAGTTTGTTCATCGTATATATATATATATATATCGGCTGCCGCTAGAGTTCTGTGTGTTGAATGGTGTTCCCAGGGGCGGATCCAGGACCGACTTCTGGGAGGGGGGTTGTCATACTGCTACTTTTAAGGGCTCCTAACTTTGGGATGGGTTATATATATATATATATATATAATAAGAAAGTTTCCTCTTCTGGGGGGGATCGCCCCGATCGCCCCCTTGGATCCGCCCCTGCTGTTAGGTATTTGCAACGAATGCTCGCGTATTTTAAAACAAACAGCACGTTTCTATCTGTTACCAGTTCTGAGAAGAAGAAAAAATGAGTGTTATAACTTGAATGCACTTCGTAAGTCAATTAACCATTTCTCTGTATGTATTTCCGTTTTTGCACTGATATTTATCGACAGACGAAAGGACGGTTATAGCCGTTTATTAAGGCTTTCCCTCTACTTTTACATAGAACAGTGTAGAAATCTAATGACAGAACATGATTTGAATTAAATAAAAGAAACACATGTCAATAGTCCGCATGAACGTCCGGTTCTATTAGAAGTTCCGTACAACTATTGAAACATGAATGAAGATGATTTGGAACACGAGGAAGGATACCTTAATGTCAGAAAGTTCCCAACAACATTTAAGAAGAATAAGAGTGAAACAACATGCATCTCTTTCTTCTGCTGTTAGACAAAGGAACGGCTGTCAGATGCGCTGAGAGAGGGAAGAGATTAGAAATAGAAACCGACAAACAAGCAACGTCCAAAGTTAAAACGAGTGAAATGAAAGCTTTATGTTTTGCACGTTGAGTTACTTGTGTGTAGGGCGATGCAGTGCCTCATTCTTAATTCCCACAATTTCCAACAGTTTGTCAGAGAAAGAGGCTTCCAGTTTCTGCATAAGCGATTCGTGCATATTTCACGATGGCGAGTTCCAAGGCAAAAGGAAGGGTTCTCTCTCTCGTTTTTGACGGATGTCTGCGAGAATGGAAGGCCATCAAGTTTCGAGGAGTTTATATTCTGCGTGCATTTAAAATAAAGTTGTCATCACGTCCCTTACGTGGAATCTCATGCAATATTTAACTCACCACAACGGAGGGAAATTAATCGCAGAAGAATCGCTTTACTACAGACATCTGACGACAGAATAATGAACTACTTGGGTCTTCATTATGGATCCATGTCATTCTCTTAAGGTCAAGCAATCTTTGTTATAAACGCATCACATATTCATTTGATTAGAATCATTAGTGACCTTGTTTTGAAGCAAGTTTTAGGCCACTATCTGTGATTTTATTATTCAACATATTCTACTAAAAGAATAAAGTTATCATGTGGTTTATTTCTAACAACAATAAATATTAATTATGAAACCTGTGAATGAAGGTTTAACAATCTCACAATTAACTGAGGACAAAACATCGACTCCTTAAGAAGGCACCATCACGGCGAAATTAAAATACCGCTAATTTTACAGCAATTACATATCATCTTCGAATATATAAAAAACAATCAAAAAGTGGAACAAGAACTCGCTAGATAATGTTATTTTACATGAGATACCGTGATCACAACTCACTTATCTTTTTTCGATTTCCAGACATTTAGAAAATCGATATTTATTTTCGCGTTTCTAAATGGCTGCAAACGGAAATCTACTATCTAACTCGTGATAACGGTACCTCATGGAAAATAATATTGTCTAGTGCGCTCTTGTTCCACATTTCGCTTATCTTTAATCTATTTGAAGATATTACATAATTAATGTAAAATTAGTGATATTTTAATTTCGCAGTAATTAGGCCTATTCTCAATAGACCAAAATGGTTGTTCATGAAGCCAAGTATTAAACATGGATAGTTGTTAAAATTTTTGGTTAAAAGCTAATTTTAATCTCTGTGCATTTGTATTTATCCTTTTCGCTTTGAAACATCACCAAGTGTAGTGATCAGATCAATCAAATGTTGAATACAAGATTTAATCTGTAATTTACTGCTTCTTATAATAATTTCTTCTTTTGTACAATAGTCATTAGATCTATGCTAATATATACATTTTAGTGTTAGTAGAGTGAAAGTTATTAGCTTTGTAATAACAAATGTTTTTTATCGATAGTAATGGAATACTAACATTATAACTTGTTTCAAGATACCTAAAAATATCTTATCTGTTTTTCTGGCGTGCTAGGATGTAAGAACAACAGAAGACAGAACTGCTACTCATGTAAGTGTTGTCAGTCAATTCATAGGCTTACAAAACTAGTTTCGTGACCGATTTCAGCAGAACATGTTACGTTATTCGTTACTTGGCATAAATACCAAATATATTGCGTAAAGCTTTGCTCATTGCAAGCAAAAAATCCACTTAAAATTCTCACTGACAATTACTAGTTACTTCTGATATGCTCAGAAGGCAATGTCTTTGGTGTTAAGTTAACACACAAGTAACACGCTAAAGTGGTAGTCATTTTGTGTTGTTTTAACACCTTATTTTTTGTTCTGTAGTAGTATCCACTTCCGGTCCCTCTTAAACTGCAGATCCACGTCTCATATAGTATTGGTGCTGAAAAGAGACCATTCTTCAACAAATAACAACAATGCAACGCGAAAATGAATCAGTTTTAGCCGAAAGAATTTCCCCTACAAGAACATAAACTGAATTAGATCCCTCCGAATAGGGAACACAACAGGTATCGTGCCATACACTTTAATCCTGTTCTGTGAATAAAATCTAATACCTGGTTTCAGGTTTTTTTAATACCTGCATTTATGTTATGCATCTGTGAGGACTACTCTTTTTATTTCTATATATTTTTCTTGTCGTCTCTGTTTCTAACCACGTTCATTCATCCTCTCCAGTTACGACTCTCTACATCTCCCTCAATACTTGGCTGTTTGGGTGGAAGAAGGATTTTCAGGAAATGAATTCTGGTATCAGACGTTTGGAAAACTTCAGATGATGCCGATGAACAACAATTCCTGTCTGGTTGTTCCAAAAGAACCAACCTATTACAAAACCTGTCATTCTGATCAGAGACAGGATTCCCTCTCCACCCGGCACCCGTGCCTCTTTTCTAAGATAGAACTTTGAGAGCATGGTTGCCAGCTTACTAGACATTGGTGTGACGTATATTGTCTCAACGTATAGAATTGAAGTATTTATTTGTAAACAAAATTGCAGGTACGCACTAATACCGCCATAATTAAATTTGATTATACGTCATATAATAGATATGGTAAATATTGTAACACTTTGTAAAAACAGTTCTTTATTTCGTTGTAATCAATAAACGATCTTCCTGCTGTAATCCTCTCCAAACTATTGATGTCTCTTAAAATTTAACTTTGGATTAGGATTAAAAATTATATTTCTAGGCTTTTGGCGCCTATGGTCATGTTATCCCGCCATGTATGTATGGGATGATGTATCTTGGACAGTGCAGTACATGGGGAATGAGAATAGAAGGAAAATAAGGAAGGAAGGGACTATAGGACCATTAGTTGAGGTACTAGCCCGGCATTTGTCTGGGGTAAATGACAAAACCCAGGAAAACCTCACACAGGGTGGCTGACCTCTAAAATCTTTTTACACTTTTTACACAGGGAAAAATTAACTTTGAACTTTAAATTTCAATTTATAGTTTAACTTTGAATTTTTTTTATTCAAGTATGAATTTTAAATTTAATTTTGAGTTTCAAATTTCATTTTAAAATTTAATTTTGAATTTCACATTTCGAATTGTAAATTAGAATTATCCGGAAACAACAAGCCTCCTAGACTTGATGACCCTAGCAATGTTTGGTAAATTTATAAATTATGAAGTTTCCGCCATTCCCAATTCCCGTTTCTTTCGAGTCCGAATATTCGTCTCAGAATCTTTTCAAGATACTTTCAGTCTATGTTCTTCCCTCAGAGTAAGCGACTATGCTTCTCAACCATACAAGACACAAAGCATGGTTATCATTTTATATATTTTAATCTTCAAATTCTTCGACGGAACTCACCACGGCACAAAATTTGATATGAATAATAATACGAATTTTCTGCTTTTAGTCGACATTTAATTTCTTTGTAAATATGGTTTTCGTTTGTTAATATTGAACCTAGATATTTGCAAGTATACACTTTATCGAAAATATTATTTGATATTTTAATGCATCCATAGTTAGCAGTATTATTCTATGATCCTGTCGAACTTCCACGTATTTAATTTTCTCTGCATTTACTTCTAAAATCGTGTCCCTGCAAGCTTTTAATAAGACGTCTGCATTTTTTCTATTGTTGTTCTTTGATCACTTATTAAATTAACATCAACATACGCCATAACCTGGTGAATACCATTCAGCTCGAGGCCCTGGTTGCTGTCTTTGATTTTTTTTATACACTGAGAAAAATCCGTTATCCGAATAGCGCTATATATTTTTCCAATATATGGAATCCTTATGTTTACTACGGAAATCAGTACGGAGCATAAGTTATCCATACGCTTCATAGTTTCCCGCTTAGATATTACATCATGCCGTCTTCCGTATATTAATACATAGTAAAAGTATGTATGAAATATACTCTTTCAGTTATACGTTTGTTGCACGTTGAGTTCCGAAGCTACAGGATTTACACATATAACCTACGATTTTACGTAAGCCACATACGTTTTTCTGTCAGTGTAGTGTACTCCAGAACAAAGTTGAATAATAATGACGACAACTCATCTTCTTGTTTCAGGCCATTGTCGACGGGAAAGCTCGTGGATAAGAATTTTCTTAAGAGTCTTCATCCCGGCGAAATTAAAATACCGCTAATTTTACAGTAATTATGTGATATCTTCAAATAGATAAAATATAATTGAAATATGGAACAAGAGCGCCTTAGACAATAATATTTTGCGTGAGGTACCGTTATCACAAGTCACCTAGTGGTTTTCCGTTTTCAGCTGTTTAGAAACGCGAAAATAAATTCCGATTTTCAAAATGGCTCGAAATCGAAAACAGATAAGTGAGTCGTGATAACGGTTTCTCATGTAAAATAATATTGTCTAGGGCGCTCTTGTTCCACATTTCGATTATCTTTTTATCTATTTGAAGATATCACATAATTACTGTAAAATTAGCGGTATTTTAATTTCGCCGGGATGGAGACGCTTAAACGTCATTATTCTAAACTTCAATAAACAAAGGAACAACAAACAATGATAGGGACTTATTGTAGATATGGATTTGAGGTCTGTACGGGCTGGACTCGGGCCTACAAAGCATATATCACTTCGGGGCCCAGGCTGGGCTCTGGCCTTAAATTTTTAAATATAGAACCATATTTCTCGGGTCTTTTCGGGCCTAACTTTCGGACCTAAATATACTATACAACGATATTTATTGGACCTTTCTTTCTGGAGAACTTTTAAAGCACAAATGAACTTTTATCTCTAATTGCTGTAAATTAAAGTAGACCTACAATTTTGCGTTAATTATTAAGTTTCTGTAATTCGGGTTTATTTCAGGCTCATTTGATTATCTCACAAGCTCGGGCTGGGATCTGGCGTAAATGCTAAAACATATTTCGGACTCGGGTCGGGCTTCACATTATAAATTCACGGGCCGGGCCGCACCCAGGCTTAAAATTCCGGCCCGTGCAGACCTCTGGTATGAATGTGGCTAGACAGCACTTGAGGCTATTTCATCTAAAGATTTTATCATGGAAGTGTTGTCTCTTTTTAAAAGAATATATATATTTGTATTAGAAGGGCTTTATCTCGTCTCGTCATGTGCTTAACTCTAACTGTAGAGTATTAAATACTTCTTTTTGCCTTTATCTATTAAGCATACAACCAGAAGAAAACTTCTGTAACTGTTAGCTTCTATTATGCTATTGAAGTTTACACACACCCGTCTCTTCTCTACCGAACTATAAATATACAAAAATAAATAATATAGAAGCTAAGAATCCATTTTCACTTTCAAACATTTTTGCACCATTAGCATAAAATAACCAACACTAGGAGAAATGGTGTGTTCAAGTGAACAACGAGCATCGTGCGTGTAAATGTTAGAGTACGCTACATAAACATCTTAGAAATGCATGTTGGAAGCGTTGTTGCCGTCACGAAGAGTGAAGCGTGTTGTTGCCGTGTTTTGTCTCCCGATGGACTCTTTAGGTCCAGAGCTATTCTTTCAATTCCTCTTGGAGTATATTTTTTCATTTGCAGAAGGGAATCGATGCTAAGAGGTATCCAAGGAGTTTCCAACCACTCCAATGGCCAATCCTCTTCCTTCACTTTGGCCATGCAAAGCTTCAAAATGGCTTCACACAAAAATTTATGTTGCAACACATTTACCACTCGTTTTCTTTAAATCTTCTTCACGTTTCTTACTCTACGAGCGTAATATAATTTCAAAATTTTCAGAGCTAGGACTCTTCGCAGATGGATAGGTCTCTTTTGCCGTTACGTGCTTACCTAAAAGCAGACGTAAATACTACGTGTCTGACGAGTTTGTGCATTTGTCTTTCGGAATTAATGCTGTTGTGTTATTGGTTGAAGAGGGGTTAGAAAGGGAAATACAAGTGGTTTTTAACATTACTTTTACAGAGTTCGTAGAGTAAAAGAGCATTATAAGGCAGTAGACATAGTCTACGTGTCATTTTGTTTCCTAATTAAGTACGATTGTTCTAATTTGATTGAAGTTGGTTTCTAACACTTCAGCTCACAATACAAGAACAACAGTTGAGATAAAAACTATTGATCGGATCGTGAATCCTGACATTTTTAAAGTTTCCCGCTAGGTTCAAAACTTTTATCATTCTGTCGAGATATTTGAAGGTTAAAATATATAAAACGATAATGATAGTTGTTGTTGTGTGTGGTTGCGAAACATGGTCGCTAACTCTGAGGGAAGAACGTAGACTGAAAGTATTTGAGAACAAGATTATAAGTCGAATATTCTGACCCAAGAAGAACGTGAATGGCGAATGGCGGAAACTTCATAAGGAGGGACTGTATAATTCATTGTTAGGGGTCATCAAGTCTAGGAGGCTCAGATGGGCAGGTCATGTAGCTAGGATGGAAGAAAGTAGAAACGCTTTCAAAGTCTTGACTGAAGATCAATCGGAAAACGACCATTAGGAACACCTAGGCGCAGATGGGAGGACAATATTAAGATGGATCTCGCAGCAATAGGAATACAAAGTAGAAACTGAATCCAGTTGGCTAAAGATAGAAGTCAGTGGAGAGTTTTTGTCAACGCAGCATTGAATCTCCGGATTCCATAAGTCATTGAGTTAGAGTTAATTAGCTACGTAATTCCGTCTTGGCTATGACGGTCAATATTGAAACAGGAAGTGTTTTTTTTAACTTCAAATTTTGTCCATAGTCCCTGCGCGGTTGAATTCAGAGATATTTTTCGTACAAACATTTTGGTTCAATTCTGAGACAGATAGTTGTTAATATGTAAAAAGACCGACAACTAAAATATTTCTTTATGAAAAAGCTTTGAAATTATATCACTCAATCCTTATGCTCCTTATTTTTGAGTTCAGGCTCACTATGGTTGTAGGAGGGTAAATAGTTTCTTTTCATGCAATTACTCTTCTAAAATAAAGTATTTTCCAACATTTCATTCTTTTCTGAGAAGAATGAACAGATTTTAGGAAGCTATTTAAGAAAGTGTATTATCTCTCGCGTTCGCGTTTATTATCTCTGTTTTTCTACATTTTGGGGGAAAGGACAATGGCTCACTGGTAGAACACTCATCTCTGTTGCGAAGCGAGTCTGGTTCGCTTTCGGCCCAGAGTGAGTTTGTGGTGTGCATTTAATTTCCTCTTGCATGCCCATTCCACAATTCTTTCATAATAGTTCACTTCCATCAATCATAGGTCACCTTTTGCCTAAAGATCATGACCTTACAATGTAAAAGTGGAAATTTAAAATATTTTTTCTGCATTTGAAATAAGAAATATGTCAAAACCAATAATAGTATTTATGTTTACCTACTGATAAAAACATTCACGGAGTCATATAATTTTTCCATTGTTTCAAAACAACACCGACAAATTTGGGAGGTGATTCCTGACACCAATATAAGACGAAAGGTATAACCGAACCTGGGTGCACAAATGCTTCCTTTCCGAGTTATAGGTCAACAAAAACATGAAAAAATGAAGTTTAAAGGTCCATAGCTACAAAACTATGGGACCTACTGTAGTCGGGTCAAGACTTCACTTAGGAACTATTATGTGTCTTATCTAGAAATCCATGTTTCATCATGTTGTCATAGTCACGCAACAATTTGTATAGAGAGAGTTTGGCTACGGACTTATATTTTGAAGTACCCACCAACTATCTCTATAAGAATTGTTGCGAAAGTAAAGCAATATTCTGAAACATGGATATTTGGATAGGACACTTAATAGTGCCTAAGTGAAGTCTTGACCGGACTACAGTAGTGTTGAGGATCCGGTCCCTTGGTTCGATCCCCGTTGGACCCAAATCAGAGGAGAACTTTATTTTTTTTCTTATTTGATTTATGTAGTCTCAAGGCTACTTGAACATTCTGTATTATTTTCATTTTCTGTTATTAAAGTTAGCACACAAAGCAAAATTCCCAGAAGTCCTTCACCTGTACCTTTAACTTCTATTAATGCAGTCTATTGACAAACACCAGAAATGCTGAATCCTGTCTACCGGTTCTAGCTTCCGTGATCAACAATGAGGAAGATTTTCTACTGAGGTTTGTATCTTCCGCGTTTACTTTAAGAGTCAGAGATTTTTGTCTTCCGTTGGGACATCGAGTTTTTGCCGGGTTCGATTCTGATGAGGTCGGCTTGCACTGTGGACATCGGAGTGACGTTAAAGTGATGAGCTAGACGTGGGTGGTGTCTAGAGGGACGCCTTGACCAAATAAGGAGATCGAGTGACGTGAAGGTGGAACCCGGAAAAACGGAGTTGGAACAAAACTAGCAGACAGAAAGATCTCGAGGAGGAAGGAGTGAGATCGTCGATGAAGGAACATCTAGGAAATCCAGCTTGGGAAGCTAGTAACCGAATCATGGACATCGCTCAACAGTTAATGGTAAAGTACCATTTTGGCCAAACAGAATTCAAATACCAGACTGCATAAGCACGCCCCTAAAATTCTTCACTATTTACTTTACATTTCCTTTATGTTTGCTGTACTATATCTAAATATACATTTGAGTTTTATTTCTAAATTATTACAAAGGAACAGATTATTTAGATTCAAGTCCGTATGTTATTTAACCATTGCGTAGTTGTAGTATACATTAACTAGAGAAATATTCTTAACCTATCGGCTCGTTATGGCCAATATTTAATGTACGATTCCTACATTTATCCCGTGACTGGAAATGTCAGAAATCCAGTTACGTTTCAGTAGGTCCCATAGTTTTGGAGCTATGGACCTTTAAAGTTCATTTTTTCATGCTTTCGAGAGCCTATAGCTCCGAAAGGAAGCATTTGTGCACCCAGGTTGGTCTATACAATTTGTCTTATGTTGGTGTCAGGAATCACCTCCCAAACGCTGTCGGTGTTGTTTTAAAACACCCTGTATATACTGCAGATACCTTGTTTTTTTTTTAAAAAAAAAAAAGAGGAAAAGTGAAATCACACTTTAAAATTACACATGCGAAACAAAGTTGTAGATAAACCGAAGAAGAGAAATACTGAAATAAAAAAAAGAGAAAATTGAATTCCGTGTCGAGAAAGAAATGAACGGAGCTGAAGAAAAGATTGAATGGGCGAATGTAATGGGTAAAGAGAATTTACGACAGAGCCCAATGTGTTGAAAGCGAAGTTGAGGAGGCGATAATAATAAAACTCGCAGTACAAAAAGTGGAATATGGAAATTACATAAATATAGCTCAATAGGCTATAGTATAAACGTAGAAATCTTTCTGGTAAATGTAATTTCAGATTGATGAGAAATAAATTACAAATTTCGCATGTTTATCATCAAATAGGATATAATCAGAGGAATCTTATTGAAGATTGGTGTATCTGATTCTTTAGTTATAAGAATCAACACAGAGTTATTTTCTGACCTTAGCCATTTACACCGTATTTCTGGCTATCTATTTCTGTTTCAGTTGTGTGGGTGGCTTTTTTTTTTTTACCACTGTTGGTTTCAGCAGAGGCACAAAAGTGGAAACGGAATTACTTTTGGGCCGCGGTGGCTCATTTGTAGAGCGTTCACCTCTGGTGCTTGGGGTATCGGGTTCAAACCCTGCTCCCGCCAAGTGAACTTTGTGGTGAACAAACACCGTGTGCGTGGGTTTTCTCGGGGTTCTCCCGTTCCCTCCGACTTTCTTCATTCCACCATTTCATTCATCTCTCATCATCACCGTCTCTTTTAGCCTAAGCGGCATAACCGTGGGACGTAAAACTCAAAAATTTCATTTCATTTTTCATTTCAACGGAATTACTTTTATCCGCTATCTTTCAATAACAGGAATCATTTTCACCAATTTTTATACTAAGATTAATATTTTACAAAATTACGAATTTATTTACAACAAAACATTGAGTTAGACTGGGTATGCTTTAATTGCAAAGTTAGAGCGAAACGATCGATCTTGAATGGTTATTCATGGAATATTTTAAAGCAACAATTGTTTCGGTGAACGAACACGACATTCAAATAATTGAATTTGACATATCAGTGAAAAATATAATGGCTTTGAAAAATTATGTTCCCAGAACAAAACGAAAAGGACTTCGCCTTACTTCTAATGCAGAAAATTCTATTTTATCATTATTTACAATGAGAATTCAAGCGCCAAATGTTTTTCCAATGTTAAGTCTATGGGTATCTCATTCTTCGGTGGTTATTCCTGAACGTTATGTTCGATCGGTACATGCTACATCTTACAACACTCAAGCCCAGTCTCGAATCATCATGCGAAATTTGGTTCAAGGATCTCGGAGAAGTATCCGGACAAAAGCACGCCTAAGTGAGTAAAGAAGAGATTCGCTCCAATAAAAATAAATAAATAAATAGAATGTAAGTAAAGGAAACACTCAGTGTATAGATAACTGGAACCAGATCAAGATATGAAACCTCAGAAGAGGGTAAGCAAGAAGGCCTAGGATTCGAGTTTACAATGGAAGAAGATGGATTAATTTGGTTTGAAGTTGGATTACTTTTTTTATTCTTTAATTTTGGACCAGTCTATTTTTACTGTTTTCTTAATTTGTAAGCACGTTGCTTTTTAAAATGAGTTGGTATACTCGAAATAAACTCCGCTGAAGACGATAAAGGGGATCATGCGAAACTCACAACAATGAATGAAGTATCTGGTAGTTGAAGCCACCCAGAGTCGTGAGGCAAACTGGGAATCACGTGAATAAAAGACGTCACAGTCACTACGTCTAGAAAGCTCCTGATGCGCCTGTTAGAGACGCAGCACGCTCACAACGTGTTCGTCGGTAGACTGGGCTTAGTCCAGCTGGTCGCTAAAAGATGGCGTTGGAGAGGCTAACAAAAAGGGTTGTTCCGCCAAGTGGTCTGACTTGGACTTCATTAAGGAGCTCGGCCGAGATAATCGCACTAACTGTCTATTAGTGGGAGGAAACAAAAAAAAAGAATTTGAAAAATCTGTTTCGTTCAAGAGTTACCATGATAAGTAACGGGCCAATCCTATAACACCCACTTGCGTCACCCTTGCAATAACCAATAACCATTTAAATAATAGAAAAGAGAAACATCCAATGATCAAAGAATTTTGTAGAAGACGAAACCAGATTACCTCAATATTATACAATTCAAATTGAATTACTAATATTTTAATCAATATATGGTAAGTTATAACCAATACATACTTTACGCAAACAGTAGCAGAATATCTGTCTCTTGAAGTGAAGTGTTAATCATAAACAAAATTGATAATTTTCAACCAAGAAACATTTCATCATTATTATCATCATAGGTATTCTGACAGGTTACTTGCTACAACTGAGAAGTTTCCATGCTTTACTATCTTCAGCTAACCTCTTCGTCTTCATGTATGATTTTTCTGTTTTGATATCGTCCATTAATTGTAGTCTCCTTCTCCCCTCCATCTCTTTCCTGCCACCATTCCCTCTAGCACGTCCCTCAGGGTACTGTTTCTGCTTAGCCAATGTCCCAACTAGTTTCTCTTCCTCTTCTTAATAATATCTAAAATTGTTCTTTACTCGTCCACCATTTCTAAACACCCTGTCATTCAGTGTTTCTTTCAGAAACAATGTTCCGGGGAGTCACACTTAGTGATCCGGGGGAAGCGCTGCTGGTATTATTTATGTTTATTATTATATTATAGACGTATTACTTTAGTCTCCTCCGGGGACACTCTCAGAGCTCCGGAGGGGCAGTACCCCCAAAAAAACGTGTCTGAAAGAAACACTTCTCTCATTCGTTACTTTCTACAACATTCATAACACAAGAAACATTTAGTGAACAATTTTTAAATAACAAAAATAACAATAGGATATGTGCATAGAAATGCATTATCAATTAAAAACGGACGTAATCGTTCCATAGGATTTCGTGGACAGCATAATTTGGAAATCTATAAAAGCAAGTTTTATGTGAATAACTCTTCTGCAATTGGTAAAGTAAATTTATCTTCTCAATCTTTTATGCATGCGTGTTATTTTAATCCATTTTGTTCGCAACACGAATTCTGTTGATCTTCGACGCACAATTTGGGGTAATTTTGTAGTAGGTCAGAGTTTGCTTGTCTATTCTTCTCTAATAGTTTACTATCAATTATTCAATTTCAGAATTAAAAATAAGAATCACACTAGTTAAAGCCATGTTATGACGAAATAGAGTAAAGTGTTGTTACATAGTGCATATAGAAAGTATTATGTGAATCTGAAATCTTCCTCTTCATTTGATAAATCAAAGAAAGTATGCCGAACTTGTCTGTCAGAAAATAAAAATCAATATTGTAAATGTCGATGAAAGGTCATTTAGCAAAGAAACAAAATATGTATGTGATTCACTTTGATGAATCAATTCATCGGCGAAGAAGGAAATGCCGAAGCAGTGAAGTTTTCTGGTCCACTCAAGAGAAGGGAAACAAAGAAGTTTTCAGACTCCTCAACTGATGTCGTGCGACACGTGGCTTTGGAAGTCATGCAGCCGCTCACTTTTACTACAACGTCACTCAACATTAAAAATACAAAAGGCATCACGAAACCTCTGATCTTGCTTCGTCTTATAAACATTCTACGCCACAGTTGAAGAAAGACATGCCGTCCTGAATATGTGAATAATGAACACAGAAGATTATTCAGGGAAAGATTCGATTACAGAAGGTGGAAGGTATGAGGGTTCAGAGTCATGTATCATGTCGTCACTTATAAGAGAGTGGATCTATAAGGATTCTTAGTAATTCTTTGGGTTTGTGCATCCATGGTCACTACCGATAAACAAAAATAGCGATATTATCTACAATTTTTGCCAAGTAGTGATCTCATAATCTTGAAATAATCTCTGCTAAACAGTATTTGTATTTTTCCTTTAAAAATTTCCCTCGACTGACACAAAAATTTTCCCTTTTCTTTTAATATTTTCCCTTTCTTGGAGTGTCCAATTCCTACTATGATTCAGATATTTGTAATATATATCCTAGTGTTAAGTTACAAATAATCTTAATATGTTACACAGTTTTATATTTCACATTTTCTGGGCGTTGCTGCCTTGAAGGTGTGCGTATTGTTTTTACTCGTGTGAGCATTTAACTCATAAGCATGCAGGTGGCACCAAAGTATTCACAATTTAGCGTATCAAACCATTACGTTCCCACGTGTAACTTTGTTAGTAGCACCAATAATAACTGATACTTGACACTTTTTTTACCGTGGAGACCAGTGGGAAAATCACATTTTGAGGGATTTTTCACAATAATTTCTTCAAAAGGGATAAAGTGAATTTTCGTACAAATTGGCAGTATGTATGGGATTCTTTTTTTCTTTTTTCTTTTTCTTTTCTTTTCTTTCTTTTTTTTTTTACAATTTTGCTTCATCGACGCCACCAAACTTCTTTATGGGCGGAAGTAAACTAATGAATCTTTAATTAAAAGTGAAATCACTGCTAATCATCACATTTGTTTCTGTAAAATGCATGTTAGAATGGAAATCACTTATATAGTGACTTGAGAATGTAAAAATAAGCAGCATGGACTTATTAACAACAACTCTGGCATATATCAAACGGGAATTAACCAACTTCCAAAACGTTCCACACGAAATTACTGAAGAATGAAGCTTGTCTTATCTAGTTTTGTGTTACGTTCCATCGAATATTACGACACAAATCCCTGATGCAAATACTAGTTTCTAACAACGAAAGGTCCTTGTTTTCGTCAAAAGTTTCAATTCTTTCTCTTAATTATTTATTCATAAACTATTTGATTAGGATAGAAGATCTGAATTCAATCATATGTTGAAGAAATTGAGTGACACAGAAGCATCATTTTTCATATTTTATAAATTTGAAAAATTTTGTAGAGTGTGGGAAATTCAATAGCAAAAAGTAATTTCTGCCTCTCGAGATGTGATTTTATAACGTTTCACGTTGACATCACTGCTAATATATATTTCATTGTTAAATTTTAATGTAAATAATTAGGCAAAAATTGCTTTGTTGTTACAATACATTATATATACATATATATATATATATATAACGTATGTGTGTGTATGAAATACTGCACTGTTACCTATTAGATTATATATATTGGGGCTTGTCTTCTCCTATTGTTGTTCCACAATTCCTAATAGAGACGGACATATTATTGAGTCTTAAAGCCCTATCACTAACTATACGCTAGTTGTAAATAAATAAATATTCACTGTGCAGGTTAAAACATATCAGAGAAAAAACATATAAAACCATTTCAATATTTCAGATTATAGGCAATTACTACGGCTACTGATTTCAGCTCTTTTACTTATAAAATGAAACTTTGCAATGTTAGATAGCGAGCATTGCTGCCGTCGGTTGTGCGTAAAATTTCTGCAGAGGCATCAACTACCTATGTTGAAAATATCAGCAGCCTTAATGCGGTTTTTCTTCCAACGTTTCCTTGTAAAGAAAATCGGTCAGAACACAGCCTGAATGTTAAAAAGAGAGTGAAGGGGAGAGAGCATCTGCCTTTGTTCCATCTGAGAAGAAAAACGTACGTAATCAGATTACGCGAGCGCTTCTTTCTACCTTGGCGTCTCAGGAGGCATTGCATCGAGACATTTTAGAGTTTCATTTCGAATAGCTTGTTCTTCCTTTGTCTTTTATTTTTCTTCTGTGATGGAAGGTTTATTTTCATCATTACTCAGACAAAGACCTTATTATGTGGTTGTAAAAAGCTCATCATTCACAATAACTTTATTCCCAATTCTCTTTTCGATGTACGAAGGATGAACCCACGCTCATTGCATAAGTTTAAACCACAGCTCCATCATTATGAATGCTTTCCTTTGTGCTCGTGGTTTTCTCAATGCTCTTTGCCCTTATATTCTCTCAGAGCATACCCGATAAAACGAATAATTTTTATTTCAGACAAATGTGGTTTTTTGGGTAACAACAGAGTAACTTCTTCCATTCTAAATGACGATTTAATTCGGCTATCAAACTATCTCTATATTGTAAGATATGTGGGTGATTAAGGTAGTGACAATTTCTGAGTTTGATACAAAGATAACAGTAGCACTATTGAAAAGCATTGCCTTTGCTCCTCCGCTAAGGCCTGCCCAACTTCTGTTACCTTTCTGATTTCACCCCCAGTGACAATGGACTAGCTGCCAAAAGAGAAGAAAGAATTGAACTTAAAGAACCAAGGAAATATAATAGAAAAGGGCATTAGCATGTGAAATAATGCTGACAATTTGATATTTCTATGTTGACCAGCAACCCGTGGCTAAAGGCAGAATTAAGTTGAACGTGAATTTCCGATGTTCAATGAAGATAGTGATTGTAGAAACAGGTGCAGTGTCAAAAAAATGACCTATTTCCTAGATGAGGTTTTCTTCATAAAAAGCTACAATTAACAAAAACGAAAATTTTAGCTTTTTTACTTTTTATTTTTTGTTATTCAATTATAATCTTTATTTCCCTGTAGATGATTCTACAATTAAAATATACACTTACAACATTCACTACTTATGAATCCTATGTTCGGTTTGGGGCTGCATATCTTCATTGGTTTTCGTATTTGTATTCCATTGGGAATAAACACCTGGAAGGTATGCTACCCAACACATCAGGAGAGTCATGTTGGTTGCCGAACCAGCTTAAACATCCTGATAGTTACACATGTATACGTGTCGTGTGCGGGAGGGGGGTGGTGGCTCAGTGGTAGAGCGTTCACCTCTGATGCATTGGGTCCCAGCTCGCACCAAGTGAACTTTGTGGTGGACAAACATTGTGTGTGAGGATTTTCTCTTGGTTCTCCCGTTTCCTCTCACTTTCTTCATTCCACCATTTTATTCATCCCTTATCATCGACTTCTCCTTCAGCTTAGCTGGTATAACCGTGTGACATAAAACTTAAACATTTCATTTTTCATTGCATGTGTTGAACGGGTTGTCTAAGTTCAAACTGACAGAAAATTTTAAAAAATCATAAACCAAGAAACAGATACAAACACGTATTTGTTTTAGTATAGAAGTTCGTTTATATCTTGTTGAGGAAACACTTTATTGTGAGGTTGAAGTGTTCTGTTAGAACCTCATCTAATATAAGTTCAGTTTACAAAATTAAAAACAAAAACGTCTAATTTGGGTACGACGTTAGTTTAACGGTAGTAAAAGTTCATTATTTACAGAATTTATTCTTTCTTTATATTGTGTCAATATATTTGAAATAGGGAACTTCATTATAGTGTTTCTAATCTTCCCCCGCTTGAATTTTAACGGCCTCAATACATGTTACATATATAAGCAGATACACTTGTTCCGTGTAACCTTCATAAAAGGTGTCTTTAGCTTTCATAAAGCTGAAGTTTTGACTGAAATTTTAGTTTATGTTAATTATAAATGATTTTTGTTCCACTAAATCTAACTACTACACATTCAGAACAGTTATTGCAAATCTATTAAATTTTCACGAAAACATCGTAAGTTAATAGAACATTAATCTAATAGTTCTACAAACAATTCGTTTGAACTAGGAAAAAACATTGTGTCCACCGAGTTGCTTTTTCCCTTCGTATCAAGCGATCGATTATCCTTGATTATAGAACTTTTCACATCTTTTCTTAAGAATACAGTAATTAAATGCTTTCTCGTCTTATAATGGAGGAAAAGGTGAAACGTGGTGTTATGTGTTCATTAAAGTCGAACTGCTCGAAAAAGCTCGAAATATCCCTGGTGAAAAAAGCCGTGAAAGAAACCTCGATTTCTTTCTTGTTTTTTCTTTTTTCGAGTCCTTGCTATGTAAAGTTAGATTCCATCAAATTTGCGTATCAGAAATAAGTGGGTTTCACTTCATATAGTAAACAATACGGTAGATTTGGAAAGTACGAGGGACGTGCTACAGGCTATGGTGGCAGGAAAGAGAGGGAGGGGAGAAGGAGACTACAATTAATGGACGATATCAAAACAGAAAAGTCGTACGTGAAGACGAATAGGTTAGCGGAAGACTATAGAGTACGGAAGCTTCTCAGTTGTTGCAAGTGACCTGCCAATAATGGCAGGATACCTATGATGATGATGGAAAGCATGAAGATTCAATCGTAGAACTGAAAGTTGAATAGATTTGTATGAGTTCCGGTGCCAATAGATGGTGCGGATGGACATGGAACGTATTCATAGGACTCTTAACCAAGGGCGACGATTTCTCTGTAACTTTGGGGGGCCCATTCATAAAAAATACATATAACAAGAAAAAATACATATAAAAATGCATATTCATAAAAATATATGGGGGCCCACATGAGCTTTGGGGGTCCGGGCCCCTCCAGGATAGGTTCCCTCGCTCTCAACTCATACTTTTTAAAAAAAGTTTGTCGCTAATTTTTTTCAGACTGGAAATAGTATATTTGTATCACTTCCAGCTGTAATAGAGGGTATGCAGAAGAGCATTTCCTGCTGTCCGTTATCTTTTTGGTTCTGATGCATGTGGACTCACGTATATAACCATTTTATAAGACT
Organism: Thermobia domestica; assembly: GCF_964235325.1. Taxonomy (NCBI): domain Eukaryota; kingdom Metazoa; phylum Arthropoda; class Insecta; order Zygentoma; family Lepismatidae; genus Thermobia; species Thermobia domestica. The sequence continues at coordinate 2,227,610 of NC_137463.1, forward strand.
TACAGCTTCACAGTTTGGAAGTCTAAAATAAAATACCCTTTACCGAATAATTCACAATACCAGTGAAAGCCAAGTTGTACATAGTAAAGTGAATGGAAAGAGAAATGTATCCAATTCATTTCATTATTGTTTTTACTGGTTAACCCATTTGTTTCATGTTTATCAACCGCATACAATATGCCTGGTACTTCGACCTACCAGAATACACCAATTTATGAGTAAATATACCACTAATGAACATGCTAACATTTGTGTGTGACAGCGTCTAATTGTTTGTGTATGCGTGTGCAAAAGCTTTTATCGCAATAATGACGAGTTTTACTTTGAGCGTCTGTTCTTATTTTTTCTTTCTTTTTTTATTTTTTTTAGCGTACATCAATACCTACAGTCGGGACAACTTGCATGTTTCCTTTCCTTTTTCAAATGAAAGCGCTTATTGATTGAATAGACATTGCATTGCATTTTAACCTATTTCATTAATTCTCTTTTATCTGAATCTACACCATTTGCCATCGCTATCGGTAACAACATTTACATTTCCTTTCCATAAAATTCCATGCTAATTAATTCCTAGGCTTCGAAAGCCTGCAATGACTACGTAGAACAACTTTTATAGAATGATTATGTCGACAGGTATCAGTGCAAAGAGCGTACGACGTTTTACGGTATGGTTCCGTCGGTTTGTATTTCAACCGGAAGTGTTGAGATTTGTTATTTGTGGTTTCATTCTTGTGGGATTGATCAAAGATCGTAATGTGTAACGAGAAATGTTGGGCTTTTCGATTGGAATTTAAGATCTACACAAAATACCCCATTTCTCCCTAATCACTATACTGAAAAGGAAAGTGGATGAAATCAATTGCTCTTTCGGGTTTGACTGTTGGTGCCAAACAGGGACGGATTTCCCAATAGGCCCGGTAGGCCCGGGCCTATGGGCGCAAGCTCCCAGGGGGCGCATGGCCGAGAGAAAAAAAATATAAAATACCTAGAAATAAAAATAAATAGCCATAATATGTTTTTTGAATTGATTTTAAAAATCAGGCTAATAAAGCACTCTGATTTTGAAGTTCATTGGAACAAATAATTGTTGGTAAAGTTCACCAATCTTTTGTTAATACATTAACGGTATTTTGTTAAGCCCAGAACCAAGTAAATTCCTCAAAAAACTTGTAATGATAAAATTGCATCGTGGAGTGGTGTTTAAGCAATTAACATATAGGCCTGATGTAATTTTTTAATAAAGGTTTTTAGGAAAGTAACTTTAATCAGACTAGGGGGCGGAAAAAATATTGGGCCTAGGGGCGCCAAAACGCTCAATCCGGCCCTGATGCCAACAAAGCAAAAACAATGGAAGGTAGCAAATAATGGATTTTTTGATACGAATTTACTAGTGTCTGGAAAAATGTTTAGTCTGGGCTCTGATCCCTCAACTGTAACTGGAAGTAACAGAAATTTATCTTTTCGTTTAAAATATTAGAAGCTGTAAGACATAGCTTAAAATATATATGGATTCATAATCCATTTTTATATAAATTTAGCTTGCAAAGAATTAATTTCAATCTTGAACCTTATCTTTGCAATCGAACTAGGAAAATTCCGGTAGATCTAGATCTTTCAATTTCAACTTATCCCTATGGTTTGGTGGTATACCATAATTTCACAATGTAAAAGGAAGCCTATTCATGTATTATAGTAACAGATTGAGGCGTGGAAGAATTAATCGGTAATATCTTCATTATTCAATATGGAATAAATTCATCATGTAGGTAGCTTTCTCGAGTGACTTATTCTCATAAGCAATAATAATAATAATAATAATAATAATAATAATAATAATAATAATAATAATAATAATAATAATAATAATAATAATAATAATAATAATAATAGTAATAATAATAATAATTATTATTATTATTCCTTTCGACAGGACCTGGGACTAATGAGGTTTTTTTTTTAATTTTAGATTTGGGTCTGGAAATGTTTGTTCCAACTTTCTCGATCTTCAGCTTCTTTTAACACTCAAAATTTCTAATTTTCAAATCATCGATCAGTTACGTTCTTCCTACTCGTCGCTTTCCTTCCATCTCTGCTTCTGTGACGGTGTGAAGAAGACAATTTCTTCGCAAGATGTGTCCAATCAATTGGCCTTCCCACGAAGGAGGTTGACTAGAAGTGCCCTCTTCTCTCTTATCCGTTTTAAAACATCTTCGTTTGTTATTTCCATTTTACCTTCTAACTTTTCCTACAACATCACATTTCGATTCTCTCTACACATATCTTCTCCAACTTCCGCAATGTCTAATCCTCTGAATCATACAGTCCAATGCTCTCCATATATAGTACTTGACCAACTTCTTCCTAAGTTCAACAGAGCCTGCTAGTTCAGAGTAATCTTTTCTTGTTTTCTTTAGCTATGGCAATTCTTGACCTGATCTCTTAGGTGACTTTCGTCAAAATCCTTCCCAGATGCTTGGAACAATCGACCTCTTCATGTTCTCTTTGTTCTTTTCTGACCAGTAACAACTCGTTTCCACGGGATATTCTCATCACTTTCGATTTTTCGATGTTGATTTTCATTCCATATAATTTCTTAGTGTCAACTATTTTGTCAGTTAACCCCTGTCGTCCTTCTTCGGTTCTAGCTATAATAACCGTATCATCTGCATATCTGATCTTGTTAGTGATATGACCTTCAATCTTGAAATCTCCAATTTCCATTAATACTTCCATCATTAATACATTCACAGCAAAATAAGTAAATGAAGCAGTTTTTAATAAGAGAAAAGGCAAATGGCTGGAAAACAACGGTGCAGAAGTGATCTAAATAGAGTTGTTGCAGTCATTTTCTCAAAAGTTTCAACGTAACAAGCATCTTAGCTCACGAAAGAAAACCAGCCATTTTCGCTCTTTATTGGATTTTTCTTTTAAAAATTAATACCACAAGGATAATATTTATCGTGAGTTCATCGTATCTTGTTCAAACTTAGTGGTAGACTTTGAAATCCTCAGAAGGTTCTCGTCAAGAAATTTGATTGCTGAGCCATGAGCCATTAAAGTTAAGGTTTGCATTTTGCCAAATTATAGCAAGAAAAAAGGTCTGGTATTCAGAACAAAATACGTGGAACAGACCGGTTATTTAACATAAGAGAATAGAACGTTAATCCTGAGACAGTTCTTTAACTATGTTGTAAATATAGAACATACTTTTATATATGAAAATGTTACAATATTGAAGGACGACCTATTTCTCTAAGAGGGAATCTTGCTGTGCACAGAACTCTGAAACACTTCGATCTCCGGCTTAAGCTTATTAAGAGCATTTAGTTACCTTTTGTGGACCTAGTGCTGGAAGCGTTTGAAATGTGGTGTTGGTGCAGAATGCTGTGCATATCATGGACCGAAAGAAAAAGGAATGAAGACGTACTAAAGGAAGTTAATGAAGGACGACAGATCATGAAGATATTAGGAAAAAGAAAAAACAGCGAACTTGGCCATCTTATTGGGCACTCCGATTGGATTACCATACTGATAAGAGAGAAAGGCAGAAGGAAAACCAGGAAGAGGAAGACCAAGGATTGAATATCTAGACGCAATCATGAGGAGAGACCTTATTAAAGTATAAAACAGCTCTTCCAAGAGAGAGAAAAACTTTAAAATTTTTATGTTGCCTACCAACCTATGGTTGAGGTGTGAAAAAGGAGATGCACTTCCCAACTTTCCCCCCCCCAACTTACCTGAGTTTGTTTTCACTTGATTGTTGCCGCCTAATAGTGTTATGAAATTAGAGTGTTATGTAATAATGTTAGGGAAGATGAAACTGTATGGGCAGAAAATATTAGCAATAGAACACTTGTTTTGTAAAGGAAATGGTAAATGTTTGTAATTTACAAATTTGTTGATTCTTTGTAAGATTTTGTGATTGCTGAGTATAGCCGATAAGTAGTGTATTGTTCTCTGATATGTACTTTATATAACATTGTTCTACATGCGGTAGTTACCTGTAGATTGGTGTGAGAGGCAAGATATTGTCGTCACTAGAATTTTAGCTTACGATGTTATGTAACTGAACTGAGTAACTGACGTTAAGTAGTCAGTACTACGCATAACACTATGCGTATAGCGGAATACAAATCAATAAAGTAATGCTTTAAATTGGAATATTTCTTACTGTGGAATCCATTGTTGGAAATATGTTGTATCGTATTTTAAACTTCAATTGCCATTTATCCCGATTTTCTACTATAATCTCACTACTAAACGTATGCGAGTCAGGACTCCAGAAGTCAGATGAAGAATGTTAGCAAATCTGATATGATTATTAGTGTAATGATGCTAGAGTGGGAGAAAGAAGGATATCCCATGAAATTTTATGGATCAGTGTTGTCCACTAGAAGTTCCCATGAAATACAGCGCACCAGCGGTGAGTGATTTACTATTGACCCATCATATTTCTCGAACATATGTATTTCTTATTTTATCTTTTCTATTCTTATATCTGAAAGGATACAAATTATTGAGTACATGGAATATTGATAGATGAAAAGCACATGGAAACCTAGGCTGTAGGGGGGGGGGATTCCAGCTGCAATTACGGAGTTTTCGTGTAATGCTTTGGGCATTTTCTTTCCAGATCAATCGCCAATCTCGTGTGGTGAACGGTTCATGGAATCTGTCCTGTGTTCAAAAGTCTTTCTTTTTCTCTTTCGAAGTCTCTGGAAAATGACTTCACTTCCGGTCGATTAGCTGTCCAATCGACTCCTTTCCTTCTCCACTTTTACTCACCAATCCTTTCTCTTTTCCATTTTACTTCCACGCCATTCCCTTACATTCTACCTTCGATCAACAATGCATTTCGTTCCTTCTCAGCCCTTTTCTACTAAAAGTTTATTATGTATTTCTCCTTTAACTAAGTTTTATTCTTCCATTTAATGCAGATGAAGAAGTATTTCTACCAGAAACATATAATCTTCATTCTTATTTAGAGTCAGTAAAAGAATTGGATTTCAAATTGTTAACTTTTGAATTTTGATCCAGATGCTGGAACGCCTCATCAAGTGCACGACACTATATTTTTCTAACTCAATGCCTTAAGAAATCTGATTTTACCGCATCCGCTTTACACTGGAAGGTGTGGAGGGTTATTGAATCAACCCTGGAATGTGAACTTAACATCAAGATTATAACCAAGAGCCTTCGTCTTATATGACTGAAAGTATAATAAATTCACATATTTCGTTCAATTATGATTCGAATATCTGATAATCATGTTTGTTTTCTCCCTGAAGTGTGTAGTTGTTAAGCACAACGAAACCCTGTTTTCGGTCTTTCAGAAAACTTTGATAACGACGTGATGTAATAGGCTTTCTTACCATAACCTTCAATTCTCATTTCGTATCCAAGTAAATTTAAAATGTTGAAACAACATAGTCTGGAAAAATAGAAATTTTGAATTAATAGATAACAGTAGTAATAATTACATTCTTATCATTATTATTACTTTATAAATTTCAGTAGATGTACTTCCATACACTTCTCTGTACAGCACTACGGAGCATTCGAAGGATAGCTGATGAAAGGAAATATTGGGATGGAATTTGATTAAGCCGTTCTTTCGTTTAGGTCCGATGGAAACTGCTCTCCGATGGATTAGATCCGATTGATGAGCATTTGTGTGTTCTCCACTCAGAACATAGATTAACAATCCTAGCTCATAAGATAGCACTGAACAATATTTTGTTGATAACATAGTACTGATAGCGGAGAACTAAAAGGACTTGCAGGAAACATTTCAAACTTGAATGGACAACTGAAAAAAATGCAAAATGAAAATAAATAAGAAGAAAACCAAAATGATAAAGTGCACAAGAGCAGGACAGGAAGGGGCTAACGTATGGCTAGAGGGAGAGAAAATCGAAGACCTTTCCGTATTTAGGAAGTCTAATATCCTTGCACCGAAGAAGTAAAAAAGACGCAAGTTCCAGAATAGCGCAGGCTAAACAAGTATTCAATAGGAAAAGAGGACTACTAACATCAAGAAATGTGCCGTTGGACGTTCAAAAACGATTTATTAAGACCCTGGTATGGAGTGTGGTACTTTATGTGTCAGAAACGTGGATACTGAGAAAAGCTGAAGTATCCAAGCTGGAGGCATTTGAAATGTGGTATTGGCGCAGAATGTCGGGCATATCATGGACCGAAAGGAAAAGGAATGAAGACATACTAAAGGAAGATAATAAAGGACGACAGATCATGAAGATAATAGGAAAAAGAAGAAACAGCATGCTTGGCCATCTCATTCAACGCTTCGATTGGATCACTGTGCTGATAGAGGGAAAGGCAGAAGGAAAACCAGGAAGAGGAAGACCAAGGATAGAATATTTAAATGCAGTCACGAAGAAGAGACCTTATCAAAGTATAAAACAGCTCTTCCAATGAAGAGAGAAGTTTTAAAATTTACATGTTGCCCACCAACCTAGGTTGAGGAGAGAAAGAAGAAAGTTCGGAAGACCAAAACTATCAAGAAACAAGATGTTTTCTATGAACCACTTGTTTACGTTACTCTACAGGAGAACAGACGTTCGTAGCTTTGGGACGGAGTTTTTTTTTCTGAAAGATCAAATTCACAGATAATAAAAGGTACGGGTCACTAAACTAAACAGCAAGTTCTGACTTCTTGAATTGAATCATGTCATGGTGTGGTTATTAAGGAGATGTTTATTTATGAAATATGAACAAAAATATAAAAGATATTTTGGAAAATTATGTCCTAAGTAAATTGTGCTTTATGAAATTTTTCATAAGAAACTATTTGCTACGTATATTATAGTGTTGTTGGAGAAATATTTATGTATGAAATATGAACAAAATCAACTGAAAAGTTTTCGGAACATTTTCTGGAAACAACTTAGCTCTCAAAAGGACATAGTTAATGAACTGTCCCATATTATTTATTTATTTATTTATTTATTTATTTATGACTTCTTTTACGTGGCGAAGTTAAGGCTCTGCAGCCTTCTCCAAGCATTTAACCACGTGCATACATTCTTTTTTTTTAAAGCACCAATATATAGAAAATATTAACAATTACAAAAGGAAAGTATTGAACCACATAAAAAAAGAATATACTACTTAAGTTAAAAAAATAGTCAAACACTTCAAAAGCAAAAATTGAAAATAATATACAATAGAGGAAACAAAATAACATGGAGAAACCTAAATTGCATATTGCATATAGCGGTACCAGAACTATGAATATATAAGCTGTACAAATTAACATAGGTTACCTATTGGTTGTGTATTCATATGTGGGTTATTAATGATCTCGTAAAACGAAGATGACTCATGAGCTACCAGTATCCTTATCTTTACTTAAGAGAAGGGAATTTACAGATTTTTTAAATTTGGCAACTGTGAAAACGTTGTGTATTAATTGAGGTAGACTGTTCCAGAGGCATGTAGTACTTACTGTGAAGGATTTTGAGTATGAATCAGAATTGTGACTGGGTATGGAGAGCAAGAAATTATCTTGTGATCTTGTGCTTCTAGTATGAAAGTCTGATAAATATAAAAATCTACAGAGTAGTTAATGTAACCTTTATTTATAAATATGAAAATACCGCCTGAGACTATTTTGAGAAAACCATCCAAAAAGAACTCATTATCAAGAGTGAGCTACTTTCTTTTCAATTTTTTAATTACAACTGATTTATACAATGTTGTAGGTTTTAATTATTTAATAGCACATTTATTTATGAAACATGAACAAAAGTACCTACATATATAAATGAAATACTGAGTTATGGAAAGTAAACAAAATCGATGTAATTGTTTTCGAGAAAACTACATTTTTAAAAATTTTAACCCTTCCGTAAACTACCCTTATTTTGGGGGTAGGAAGAAACCTCAAAAAAGCCAAGTGAAGAGCTTTATATGTAAATTTAAAGTTTAGTTTGGTTCAGAAACATTAAACACTATGTATAGAGTATATTATTTTTTCTTTCATACACATTTTCCAGAAATAAATGTAATGATAGATTTTCCACTTCATGAAACATTTTTTTTCTAAATGTGATGTCTATTACAAATAAAATCTACTGTGCAATAACGATGTAAGAACAACGAATATGTGGAACATTTTACGTTTCATTTTCCGGGAAATTTTGATCACTAGACAATAAACACAATTTTTTGCGCTAAGAAAAGGTTTAATCCTTTGGAAAATAATTAAAATTAAAATTATATAAATAACACAAATTTGTTTGTTGCATTGTATGAATATCAAAGTTGGTCATCAAATGAATAAAAGAGGACAGAGACCAAGTTTTGAGGAAAATAGTTGAAGCAGAAAGGAAGGAACATAAGAGTGAACTTGAACAACCAATACAACACTTAACTCGACAACAGCTGCCAGTTTCCAAATATCTTACGGATAACTGTTTGGAAACGTCTTAAGAAGTCCAGACACTCAGTCAAATGAAATGCGTGCCTTATGGAGTGCATACAGAGCCTATATCAGGAAGTTTTTGAAAAGAATCCTTTGGGAAGACCAATAACCAACACTTTGTGGAGATGAGTAATAAAAATATGGATTGGTTTGCTCGCATCAGAATAGCATCTAAAATACAGTTTCGAAGGTTTGTTTCTACGTCGATGAACCCTCAACCTCCTTAAGCCAAATAGTTATATTTACTGTTTTTCAATAATCGATTATTCAAAGATCATAGGCGTTTTGAAACAACTTCAAGTATGAAATTATGGAACTCAAATCTGCCCCACGATTGCAGTTAATACCTTTCCTGAGCTCTCTACCACTGAACTACAGAACTCCCATTAAGCTAAAAATGCACTGTACTATGAACGATACGTGTGTGTTTGCAGAAGGAGGATACCACTACGTCTCATCCATCACAGAACCGCAGGCTGAGATTGTAGCTAGAGTCGCGTGCAGAGTGGTATTAAATAATACGTTGTGCGTATATATTTTTAAAAATCTCCTTCTGCATTTGTGGTCCATTGCGCACCTGATAATCTGCATCTGGCCATACACAGAGATTATATTAGCCTGCCATAAGAGAGAAAAACAGGGTAGAATGAAGTCTAAGCGAAAGACCGAATGTCTGCGTTGGCATGTTTCCAGACATACAACATTAATTTGTGCTTCTGATTTATGATGGTGGACGGTGTAACCACCAATGAGAAGTCTCCATTCGCACCTGGGCTGCTCAGACATCAACGCCATCTATAAGCTAATATGCACTGCATAAATCTACTGATAGAATAACAGAGGCTACACGCATGGGGAAGTGCGTTTGACTGTTTACTTTATTCCGGAATTGTCATCGTATTAATGGGTACATAACAAGACTTTTGTTCATAAATAATTAAATTTACTAATGAAGTTAGTTCGTGGAAATACTAATTTCTTTCTAGGGCTATAAAATAAAATATTCATAAAATATTCAATACTCTAAAAGCATCTAACAGAATTTATTATCAAGTACAAAGAATCTGTTAATAATTAATAAAATGTACTAAAAGGTATGCAGAAAACATAAACAGATATATACTCGTTACAGAGTTTAAGTTTTCTGTATGGACGTGGTCTTTGGTTTCATTCTTTATAGAGCCACTTCCTTCGATATAAACGAAAGTAGTGGTTCGGATCCACTCCAAATGGATCCCGTGTCATATAGCCTTAGTGCTGAAGAGGCAGGAAAGGTGGGAAACTTAACAGAATAAATTTGTAACATGTGAACAGTTAGGGTTTGTAATTAGGCACTATTTTAACCTATAGTGTACAGCGGGAACTTGCAGAACAACAACAACAACAACAACAACAACAAATAATAATAATAATAATAATAATAATAATAATAATAATAATAATAATAATAATAATAATAATAATAATAATAATAATAATAATAATAATAATAGACTCTTTTCTAAAACAGTAGCATTTGTGATGGCCATCTAGGACCGAGTGATACCAACCCGACATTATTGTAATTATATACTGAAGCAAGAAGCACCGGTTGAAAAATGCATAGACACAGCAGAAACTATTCAACACATCACACGCTCATGCCGTATAATGGCTTCCACAGACTATCTAAAAAGATACAACAATGTTGCAAAAAGCATTGATCAGTTTTTGGCACATAACATGGAATTAATTGCCGATACCTAGCTTTACTACAAATACCAGCCAAGTTCAGTATTTGAAAACGATAAATATAAACTCTAGTGGGATCGAGAAATAAGAACGGATGTCACGGTACCTGCAAACAGATCCGACATCACTATTATTAATATAATGGACCAGGAAGTAACCCTTATAGATGTAGCAGTTACCATTAACTCATAACATACGTACAACATTCAGTACGAAAAATAAGCAAATATAAAGACCTGGTAGATGAAACCAAGAACGAGTATTATCTCAGCTACTGCAATTGCCCCTAAGAGTACTATGACGCAACTTGAGCATATAAACGCAAAACATCTTCTAACACACCTACAAAAATCATTGGTACTAGACACTTGTCATACGGTCAGGAAATTGTTTGGAGAAGAACTCTTCAAAATAATCTGCACCTGCCAGAGGCAACTGTCAAATAATGAGACTGAATCCGGTTTAAACCGATATACAGCAATAATAATAATAATAATAATAATAATAATAATAATAATAATAATAATAATAATAATAATAATAATAATAATAATAATAATAATAATAATAATAATAATAATCTATAACACTGCTACTCATTTCCATTTTCATGTTTGTTATAGTTCATCACTTTTTAAAATTTTACTGAATAACTTACAGATCATAATGAATATCACAAATTGTCGCGTAAAAGCCAGATAGTGTCTACGAAATGTTATTTTGAATGAAGAAATATCTGTCTTAAGGCCTCTTGTAATACTAAAAAAAATTGGACGCTCAGTTGATGACGTCATATTCATGGGGCACTCAAATTTCTGCACAGTGTGAAAGGTCCTGGAAACCGCTCTAGTATTTGATTTAATAACATTTCGTAAGTGTCGAATGGCTCACTTCTCAAAATTACTGTTATTTCTTGTTATTAAGTTATTTTTTAAAAAAAGACGGACAGCGTCGAGAGAAGTCAACACATTCGTTGAGATAACTCTAATTAGGAATGTATGTGAAAATGTTATTGTGCACTGAAATTTAAAAGCAGTCCATCACTGTTATGAACAAACAACAAATACTGAACATAATTGGTTGAAATTTGACTCTGCTTCACAGAAGAGGCGGTCCTTTTCCTCTTAACTACATTGATTAGCTTCCATCAGAAAGCCGCAGAAGCATTAAAAGAACTGAAAGTAAACTACGAGTATAAAACCACAAACAATACCTGCTGTAATGACTATTCTGAACAACATACATTGCAATCGAATGCACTGAATTAGGATGACGGTTTATCCGGGTGGTTTTGAGTTCCAATCCACAAACAGTGATCAAGCCACATGATCTTCTTCCCCCAACATAACATTAGTTAATGCTGTCCCCATTTGGGTCATTTCATGGGAATATTACAAATCCAGTGAATAAATCGAGTGATGTGGAGAAGTTATGTTAATGCATTGTTTCCGGGTTTACATGTGAACGTACCACTAAAGTCGAAATTGAATTCAGATAATAGAGAGAAAAGTCAACCCAGAGGAAAAATTTTACAAAAATACAGAGTGGCTCACCTTTCCTTATAAGAATTTTAATCTGTGTTCTCTATTGCATAGTCCACTAATGCACCACCTAAATCGATACATGCCTAGGGACGAAGAGGAACGTTATCACAAGCAGCTTGACAGACCCATACTGGTGTCCTGTGGAATTCTTCTGTGATAGCTCCCCGTAGTTCGACCAAATTGCGTATGTGATGTGGATACACTTTCTACTTTAAAATACCCCATAAGAAAGAGTTAGGTGGTGGCAAATCGGGAGATCAAGTTGGCCACTCCACAGACCGACTTCGACTGATCCAACGGTACGGGAATGTTTCGTTCATATTGTCTGGCATACACTAATGGTTCTAACGGTTCTAAGTCGAGTGATTGTTATCTTAACTCTCAGGCTACACAGTATTGCCATGTCGATTTTTTTTGTCCAGAGTTATAAATACTACAGTCAGACAAACAATGAGCCACAATGTATTGTATAAATAAGTAATGAAAATAATGTTGTTTGTGTGACCGCATTACGGGAAAACGGCTCGGCATTTTGAAGGGAAGTTTTGAATACAGTTAGCACTTATCTTAAACTTGTTCTTCATAATGTCACTTTTATTAAAATTCATATCCTAAGGAGGGCACGGTTTAGGCAGGAGTCAAAATTTGGCTAATGTCAAAAATAGAGAATCTATGAGCTTAAGTTACCCAGGTGGAACTGGAAATATAAAATTAACTATAATACTCACCTGTTTGTATTTCTTGATTCAAAGTAAAGTTTGTGATATTGGGATTATAGGGTTCTTTAGGTTTAACACATGCTGTACATAAAAAATCTTCACATACCTATTGTTACTATTCTCAGTGAACATTCCAAATTATATTCAAACTAACATTTTTTGACTTGCAATATTTCCCTTTCTAGACAATTGGCTCCACATAGAATGATAATGTGTTGATGATGTTCCACAAATTATACCTATTGAAACTGTTATTTCTGATTTCCAAGCCTATGAGGAATTTTTATTTCCTATTACTTTTCTTGATGTAATTTTTAATCTTCTTAACAACATCAAAATCAACTTCATAGTAACAGATTAGCATGTGGAAGTCCACTCTGAGAGAGAAAAAACGTATGAGGATTACGTAAAAACGTAGGTTAGATGAGTAAATCCTGCAGTTCTTGGATTTAACTTACAATCTTATTGTAACATTTTGCAGCAAATGTATAACTGAAAATGTATATTTTATACATATTTTCCTTATAAGGGTTCGAATAAACGTACTTTCCATATATAGTCAGTCAGGATCTCACACACAGATGGACGCATATAACATATTGCTGACGTATGTAATATACGGAAGACTGTTAGATATCAGACATCCTGTAGCGGTATGATGTAATATCTAAGTGGGAAAAGGGCAGTACATATGTAGCATATAGATAACGTTTGCTGCGTACAAATTTCAGTTGTAAACATAAGGATTCCGTATATTTGTACAACATAACGCTGTCCGAATAACGGATTTTTCTTAGTGTACACATCATTAATTTAGAGGAAGCCAGTTCACAAGAAAGGGAAATTTTGCAAACCAAGAAACTTTACTTTGTATGTAATTTGAAATGTCCACTGAGACCAGCGGCGCAAATCTGTCTTCAACATTGGGGGGAGGGGACGGGTAATACCGTTCCCCGTTCCCATATATATATATATATATATATATATATATATATATATATATATATATATATATATATATATATATATATATATATATATATTGCGATGTCCAAAATATTTATGAAGTAGAAAAAGAATGCTGTGGAGGATCAGAGGAGCAGAGTTCCCTTCAACGTTGGGAAGTTGGCAGATTTGAGGCTTATTGGGGGGGACATCAATTTCATCTCACGTTCCTGTGTGACAATCGGACAAATCATTTTTTTCTCCAAAACACATTTCAAATCGGATTATTGGGGGGTACAGTACCCCTCACTTCCAAGATTGGAGACGACATGTCCCCTCATCCCCTCGTGATTTGCGCCAGTGACTGAGACTAATATCAATAGGCGTGTGAAGATCTTTATGTACAACATGTATGGCCTAAAGAATCATCGTTGAAGGTTAGTAATATCTGTGATCCCAATATATCAGAAATTTTACTCTGGTAAGTACTATAGTTAAATCACAGCATGCATTTCATATACTGTCAACCAGTAATATTAAAATTATTTTGAAACATATCTTAGCGTACTTGAAATTTCCGCTTTCAGGATGAGAACTGTTCCATTTCTATAATAATTTAATTTCCCACTTTGTATTCATAAAAGAGTGAAAGTGATGAAAGAAGTGAACGGTTTAAAATAAATTTGACAGTGGTTGATGAAGCCAACTTGTTCAGTTAGTTGACGAAACTGTCACACAGTCATTTTAAAATAAACGTTGTTTTGTTCAGAGATTTTTTTACTAGTTCAAACTAAATAGAAATAGTGAAGAACAATGTGCAAATGTAGAGTGCACACCTCCAGAGGAATGTAATCGAATCGAAAAGCAAATAAATGAAATTTATTAGATGAGAAGTTGTTCTGAGTCAATATGAAGACAGAAACAATTGCAATAAAATTGAATATTATTGTATTGTGGAAAGAAATATTTTTCATTAAGCACAGAATTTCTAGAAGATTTAGAGGGGGAGAAAAGCAAGAGGGTTAGAAAAATGATTGGGGGAGGGATTAGAAAGCTCTTGGATACTTACATCTTTTCCTTTTTTCTCTTTCTTTTTTTTACCGAAAGAATGGAGAGAGAAAAAGAATAGTTTGAAAGTTGGTCGGACCGTTTTTAAGATTCACTGGGGTTCGAAGCTCCTCTGGGATTAGACGCTGTAAAACTGGCAACAGAAAGTAATTTCCTTTTTTGACGAAGCAAGGGAGAAGGCGATGAACAAAGTTAAGATGTTTCCTTTCTCCTCTCAAAGATTAAATCTTTCTGCTTTGATGTGGGTGTGGAAGGGTGAATGATAATCACAAAACCCCTTTCATAATATTATGGACTTTGGTAGATTACGAGGATTACCGTGAGATATGATTCTCAGAATATGTGGGTACATTCACTTTCGTTCAGTCCACTTCGTTAGAAGACTAACGTTAACTGTTGAGTTCCAGTGCTATCTTCAGTCCATTGGTTTATATATGAAAGTACTCTGTTCTCATGTGAACTCTTCTGAGAAAAATCGCCCCATATTGCTCCATTATATTATATTGTAGAGCTCTTAATGAAATATTGTTTTTTGAAATATAAACAAAAGCGTAGTCGGTAAAACTCTCGCCTTCGGTGCGAGCAAGTGCCGGGTTCTATTCCCGGTGGGGGCACTCGGTCGACAAAGTGTAAAAAGATTTTTCCGGCCAGCCATTCTGAATGAGGTTTACCTCATTCCCACCAGACAAATGCCGGTGTGGTACCTAGCATAATGGTCTCAGGCCGCTTCCTTCCTTTCCCAATCCTTTTCCCCTGATAATGGGCTCACTAAGGGACTTCATCCCTCACAGACTGACTGTATACAATAGTACATTACAAACTATGTACATTCCATGACATCAGGAGTCCCCCAAGAATTCACAAGATGGCAGGGACTCTAAGATGTCACAGGTACGTGTTCCTGGCCTGTACTATTGTGCACTGTTGCAATTGACAGTTAAACACGTTTGAAACGACATTTTTTTCGTCTTTTTTCTCGTGCTGTATCTTTATGGTGGTGTGTGTGTTCATCCATCTCCTTACATGTAATGTTTACATATAAACTAACCTTCCGTTTGCTGACTTTTGCAGTGACCCTCGTGTATATATATGGAATTAGGCGTAAAATGTTTTACGATAATGTTTTGATTACTTTAAAATTGTATGTACTCGTACGCTGTAAATCATTCTGTTTCCTACAATTAAGTTAGACAGAAAAGTTTAAAAAAATGTTGGTAAAAGAATGAGAAATAAATTATAAATATCTACAATATTTTCTTTTTCCGTAATGATCTTTTAAGATGTAGAGTAGAGTACATAACAAACATTTATAAAGTACATTGAGAAAAAAAGTTGATTTTTAGTGTAGAAAATCCGGAGGCGAAATTTAGCAGAATTCTGTATCACACACAAGATTTTTTTTTAATCGACGTCCGAATACGTATAAAAAGAAAACTTATATAAAAGATCAAAAGCTTTAATGTCTAGATATGCTCTACTTAGTCTTTCTTATTAGGAACTAAGCCCGTTCTAATTTCATTGCCTCTAGACTGATGCATACAATCACATTTACAATTCCTTCTGTACATTTCTTAGCTTCAATGAGTCTAGTTTAGAATATTCACTCTATTTCACATACATTATCAAGTGAAAACACTTTGAAATGAAGCAGTCATGGACCTGTCTCTCCTTTTATTTTTTGCTAGATTCTGCTTTAGGTAACCATAAAAATCAGGATATTTATCATTTGGCTACATCTCACCAACCTTAGCATTTCCTAATTCAGAGACTTGCTCTAGCCTATGATTTCATGTGTAATAAAATGATAATGAAAGTGAATCATGTGAAATCAAATTTTTGTGCTCTTCCACCGGAGTTCGAACCCGAAACCATGAGCACTAAAGGACACGTCCTTGCCATTAGACCAGCGGGGAGGTCACACTACGTTGGAGACTAGATGTTACATACGTACTCTTGATTTTTGTACATTTTTAGTAAAAAAAAATTCTAACTGCTGTAACGTACTCAATTCTTTTCCCGTATATTTATTTCTAGCCAGAAACAAAATCTACATTGTACAGAAGAACGAGATTGTGTAATGTCAGTACAGAAGTAAATAATGTTTATCTAAGTACATAACCATGATTTTCTGTATCCTGCACTTGCCAACAGAGGACACACATGATTTCCGTTTATTAGCGAGTGTACAGATTAGTCGTGGCTAAGCAACGAACCTGTACATAACTTGTACAGAATATCTTGTGTATGATGTAGAATCCTGCTAAAGTTCACCTTCCTGACCCAGTGAATCTTCCGCGCGGGTGCATCCCTGACTCTGTTACTTGTTATGAAGCATAGTGTGTGTTTTCCTTAATTAAGGATTACTTCTGTTGGCAGAGTTTAAAATTGATAGAGAATAAGGTTCCATCAATTAAATTTTTTTACTCGTTTTAATTCGGTAGTGTCATTTTAGTTTTGCTTTAGGGGCGATGGGGAGGTGAGAACTTTCCACCGAAGGAAGTATTCCCCGTTTTCTTTAAAAGTATATTGATTACAATGTATATGTTTCAAATTTACGGGCGAAGTTACCTCATACTGACACCCTAAATCTCTTCCAGCCCAACAATGCAGGTATCGCTAATGTCTCATTTTGTTTTATGTGTATTTACGTTGTTATTTATCTTTTCAAGGATTATGGGTCTGAATTTCACCTTAACTGACTGTCAGTTCCATCCACCAATCAGAATGAGTGATGTAAGTGAGCAGGGTGTATAGCTCGAACACTAGAATTTCCTTGTCTCATGAACCCCGGACGTCGAAACAACAGAATAACGTCGTTTAATTTTTATAACCATGCAAACATTGGTAACTCCGTTCATGGAGATTGATTTTGTTATCCTGCACGACATCTCGAGGTATCGATCCAAAATTAATATCGTATGTGTTATGACGTCATGGCTTCATCAATCATAAAGCATTTCCATGTCTGTGTTGTTTCGGGGGTTCAGAAGAGAACGCAGTGCTCCTTCAACGAAGCAGGTCGAGGTCACAGACAGTGTCAAACCTTTGTCAGTCTTTCTTGCATGAAAGCTAACCTCCAAATCTGTATTGTTGGCAACAATGAAGACTAACCTACAAATAGAAAGAGGAAAAGTGTTTACGTCATAAATGATTTTTCAAGCTATTTATATGAAAAAACAGCGATGGAGCAAATGTTATAATTTCATTTTCTCCCTTTGCAAAACCAAACAATAGCTGACGTCATATAATCCTGGTGGTATCAGTGCGTGGTTTTGTTCCGTATTTATTCCGACTGTGACGTCAGCTCTGCAAATGCTTTCGACCTCAACATTTCATGATGAATGTCAGAAAAAAAATCTATTGTCTCGCACAAGAACGGGAAATCCGTTGGTTTAATTTTTAAAATTTATTATGCAGAGAGATAGAGAGAGAATAATTTTGTTAAAAATTTAATACTGTCTTGCTTTTAGTATTAATTTTATGGAAAATTCATTCTAACAACTCTTAATACTGTTTGTTTAATGAACACATGTCCAGAACGTTGTTCTGGTACTTAACACAATTTCTCTTAGACCATTTGTTCGACTTATTTCATGCAAAGAGGTCTGATGATATAAATAAAATGTTCACTTGAGAGGGCGTACACTAGTGGATAGCGTTCTTATTTCGGCGTCAGACCTTAGATTCTAATCTAACTGTATTTCCAGGGGTGTCGCTTGAGACTGCAGGTAGCTATATTTATCCTCCTGAGTTTGAAGTATATTCACATTTTAACGAATAGTTAGAATAATATATTGAAGTCTGCAGAAGACAATAAAAGAAGATATCGCTTATGAATAAATGAGGTTTAAGGGTCTTCACTACAGCGAAATTAAACTACCACTAAGTTTAGAGTTTTTCTGTATTATCTTCAAAACAAACAAAAATATTCGAAAAGCAGAAACGTAGTGAACTAGACAATACGATTTTGTATGTGATACCGTTATCACAACTCATCTATTTGCTTTCGATTTGCAACTGTAGATAGATTTAGCATTTTCTTTTTTTTTTTTTTTTTTTTTTGCGAGTTCTGTAAATAGCGGCATACCAAAGTCAGATAAGTGAATTGTGATAAAGGTATCATATACAAAATCGTATTATCTAGTTCACTAGGTTTCTGCTTTTCGAATACTTTTATTTGTTTTGAAGATATTACAGAAAACTCTAAAATTAGCAGTAGTTTAATTTCGATGTAATGAAGATCCTCACCTCACCTATGTTAAAATTTTGATCGAGATTGATCGTTTGGTTTAAGAGTTATCAATTTATATTTATTCTTTTTAACTCCTACCTCTCCTCATCCCTAAGTTATATCGTGAAAGTAAATATGTAAATACCATCCCAGGCCCGAACCTCATCTATGTTGAAAATTTAATTGAGATCGGTCGGGTGGTTCAAGAATGATGAAGTCATAAAGACAGTTAGTTTCATTTTTATTTTTTTAACATATACATCTCCCTCTCTCCGTCCCCTACGTTGCACCGTCAAACTGAAATGATAAAAGTCGTCCCAGATCCGAACCTTATCTATGTTGAAAGTTTGGTAGAGATCGGTCTGGTGGTTCAAGAGTTACTGCGTTTTATTCGTTTTTATATATCAACACTCCTCCCCTCCTCCACCCCCTAAGTTCTACCGTTAAGGACCTTCACTATATCGAAATTAAACTACTGCTAACTTCAGAGTTTTTCTGTAATATCTTCAAAACAAATAAAAATATTCGAAAAGCGGAAACGTAGTGAACTAGACAACACGATTTTGCATGTGATACCTTTACCACAATTGACCTATCTGCTTTTGGTATGCCACTATTTACAGAAACCAGAAAAAATGCTAAATCTATGTACAGTTGCAAATCGAAAGCACACGATATTTGTAAAAGCATAGTGTATTAATATGTGCGACCATCAAGTAACATATGTTTTAACAAAAATGTTAAAATTGTAGATAGTAAAAAAAAAAATCATGTGGACTGTAAAATTTCTACTTCAAAGATTACCGGTATTTGAGTATAATATATTTGTATCGCATAGAAAGTGAACGTAAATGAATTGCTATAATACAATGTATTTAACAATTAAGTGTCTTTATAATTCCATCTCTCTCTACACACACACATACACACACACACACACACACACAGAGAGAGAGAGAGAGAGAGAGAGAGAGAGAGAGAGAGAGAGACAACAACACACATAAAAACAGAGAAAGAAAGGAATCCAACAACCTTATTAGCAAGTTGAACTTGAAACTTCGTGACGTCATCGAGTTTGACCAATATGAGTTCTAATTGAACTATGCGTTGGACGAAACTCTTGGGATCGACGAAAATGCTAACGGATTTCAATACAGTACGCTTTCCGCTGTTCCTGATTATAACTGTACAGTACGAACAGCAGGCTACAATGTTCGTAAATTGTTTTTGCGATATGCTTAATGTTTTTTTAAAGTATACTACAGTGAACTCCGGCCTGCCCCTTCCTCCACATTAGGGAGTCTATTGCACACTTAATAGCCAATCAGATTTGATTATACTTAAGAGTGTGTTAAAAAGTGGCGCTGTTAAGCTGTCTCTCTTGGCTTCACAAGTCGAAGAGACAGATCATCAGAATCAGCTGTAGTGACAAAATATAGTCTGCTAAAGACTATGACGCAAAACTTATATTTGTTCATGAATTTATGCTCCCAAAAGAATCTCATATTTGAAGTTAAATCGATGCAAAACAACACTTATATTCTAGGCTTTATATACTGTACATTGCCATAGTCCAAGTATATGAGGTATGTACCCTCTGAAACCCAAGTATGTAAAGTTTTAACCTCACCAATATTTTGTGAGGTTCAACGAAAAAATCTATTAAAGTCAAAAACACTCTTATTGTAGAAAACTTCCTTATGGCACAGTGGCGTATTTAGGGGGGTGGCTTCCGGGCTTAAGCCCCCCCCGAAATCTTACTTAGTATAGTAAAGTAAATGAAATACCTTGCAGAATTTTCACATTTCCAGGCAAAGCTCCCTCCCCGAAAGTTAGCAAAGCCCCTCCCGAAACAAAATCGTAAATACGCCACTGTTATGGCATATGCGCAAAGTTGTTCTATCTATAATTCCAGTATAACCTCGTTTATCCGGCACTCGTTGATCCGGATCAGATATGTAGACATTTTTTTAAAAACAAAAATAATATTCACATAATTAATAATGTTCACATAGAAGAAGATGACGTGGACGAGGATGGAGCGATCACACAGCAACAGAGAACGACACACGCAGATGCTGTGCACCAATTGCCAGACATCATGGCGTACTAGGAATGCCAGTTTTATACCACGACAGCTAAACTAATAATGATAAAGCGTTTGCACGACCGTGCTTCATTCAAACGCCATACATGTTGGAAACAGAATACAGTGGACCAATTCTGTGTTAACAAATCATTGAGAAATTTATCGTAATAAACGGTTAATCTGCTTATTTAAGAAATTGTTTTGTTTATTACTCATATTACCCGGATTATCCGTATTTTCGATTTTCCAGATTGCCTTTTGTCCCAGTTAGTCCGGATAAAGGAGGTTGTATTGTACTCTGTATGACATGAACATAAAACTACTGTTTTCGCTGGAATCACTTGCTCTTCTTCCTATCCCCGCCCAGACGGTGTTAATTACTAATGCAGTATAAAAATGCAATGTAAGAAGAATCGAGTGGAGAATTTTTAAGCTCTTCTACCTTGCTATGTCAAACAGAAAATCTATTTTTTAAAAAAACGGATCAGTTAAAGCTGTCGGAAAGCTTATTAATGATTGTTATTTGCATTTGCTACTTACGGACGATAACATTATAAAAGAACCTTTTTACGGAAACCTATTCATGAAACGTATTATATTTCACATTTCTTGTAATTACTTTTTAAATATCCCTTTCCTACGCAACATTCATTTTAGTTTAGGAGAAAAT
The DNA here is from genome assembly GCF_964235325.1 of Thermobia domestica. Lineage (NCBI taxonomy): Eukaryota > Metazoa > Arthropoda > Insecta > Zygentoma > Lepismatidae > Thermobia > Thermobia domestica. The sequence goes on from NC_137463.1 coordinate 2,249,053, forward strand.
AATGCACGCTTTAAATTTAGTAGGAGAAAACAATGAGAATAAATGAAATGTGATTAACTCACCTCCGTAATTTGGTCTCACTCGTTTGTCGTAGCTTACACTGAAGGAATCCAAGATGGCTGAGATATTTACGTCCCCAAGCATACTTCCGCCCGCTTGACTGTAAAAGAGAAATTTTAGAAAGGTAATTAGATAATGACGTTAGAATAACATTCTAAAATTCATGAAATTACACATATACAAAGGTAAATAGACACACAAAAATGTAATAATTCATCATTTGAGAGCATCTAATGAAAATGAAGTTAGGTATTGTCAGTACTTTCCATTCAACATATATTGTATAAAGTATGTGAAAATTACATTGGCAAGGTTGAGTTGATTTTGAGTTTAACGTCCCGTTCAGCAGCGAGGATATATGAGGCGTGGACCTACTGATTAATAGGGATGCGCACGAGACAAGATTTGAGGCTGTCTCGTCTCGAAAATGTGCTGTAAAAGTGATGTCTCGACTCGAAAAATGTATATTTCTCTATTGGAAGAGCTTTGTCTCGACTCGAATTTTGTGAGAAAAATTCTGTCTTGACTCGTCTCGTGCGCACTTCTACTGATTAACGTGGAATCCGAACCACATGAGCTCCCGCCAGCAATCGAACTCGGATCTCCCACGCTAAAGGCGCGTCGTACGCTAACTGCTTAGCTATTTAGCAAGATTCGGCACTTAATTTATTATGGTAAGTGAAATCAAACATTTCTAATGATCACCTGAAGGGAACACGTCTGAATGTTTGCAAATTAATTGTGTCATTGAAATTTCAAGAGGGAGAAGGAAGTTGAGAACAAGAATTTTAGGAATTATTAAAAAATGGATCAAAAGATTGCGATCTTGGTCAATAATTGGTCAATCAAAATTTTTGAATGGTCCCTAAATAAAGTTTTCGTTTTTTCTACGGAACAAGCACATCAAACTGAGTTAAGTAATAGGGGGCGCGGTGGCTCAGTGGTAGAGCGTTCACCTTTGGTGCTTGGGACGTGGATTCAAACCCTGCTCCCGTCAAGTGAACTTTGTGTTGGACAAACACCGTGCTCGTGGGTTTTCTCGGGGTTCTCCAGTTTCCTCCCACTTTCTTCATTCCACCATTTCACTCATCTCTCATCGTCACCGTCTCCTTTAGCCTAACCGGCATAATCGTGGGACGTAAAACTTAAAGATTTCATTTTTTTAGTTAAGTAATAGTTTGGGTTTGGCTATAATAGGGCTGTCCAAATGGCGGCCCGCGGGCCGCATGTGGCCCGCCAGGCAGTTTTCTACGGCTCACAAAGCTTTCACGATTCACAATTTTTATTACTGATAGTATTTTCATTTATATTTATTCATTCGTTTAATGTTTCCACTCTTCTTTCGAAATAACGCATCCATTTAGCGCTTCTGTACAACAAAAAGGGAGCGGGCATCCACGACAACAGCTTTCCCTAAAAACTGTGAGTTTGGTCGGAAAAGAGTGTCAATGTTTGATAGTACTTATTTGTGTGAAAGTGCATTTTCCACCATGAAAATTGTGAAGAATCGCTTTAGAAATTGCCTTGGAGATTCTTCTCTTTTACATCTCCTGCGGCTCGCAACAATAGGAATGGATGTAGATATCCCAGTCCTTGTAAACGCTGCTAGTCACCCTCATTTGTGACAAATTGAATAGGTAATATTTCAAATACTTTTTTATATTTTCTTTTGTAGCGTAATAATAATAATAATAATAATAATAATAATAATAATAATAATAATAATAATAATAATAATAATAATAATAATAATAATAATAATAATAATAATAATTATTATTATTATTATTATTATTATTATTATTATTATTATTATTATTATTATTATTATTATTATTATTATTATTATTTAGCTGCGGCCCTCCACTTTACTAGTAAAGATGGTTATGGCCCTCAGGCTGATTATAATTGGACACCACTGGGCTATACTATAAGTAGTTCTCCAGATATAAGGCCTACAAGAAAATTTTTGATTCAAATATGTATATTGGATCTTTGATCCAAAATAGCTTAGCTATTTAAATATACTATAAATAATTTGTTTAAATTATGTTAGATATATTTTACAATAACACTGGTCATCATGATTTTCTCACAAAACAAGTCAATGCTGAGCCTGTAGCAATTTGTCCTGCTGAATCTAATCTAATCTAATCTATTTAATGTAAATAAAATAAAGAGTTTGTTTGTGTGTTTGTTTATCTGTCTGTGTGCGGCCTGGGGACCAGACGAGTGGAACGAGAGTTACCAAATTTTGGTCAGAGGTACCTTGGCTCAGGCCCCGGATCAAGACGAAGCCATTCTTTAAATTTCGAACCAGGGAGGTTTCGAGGGGGGGAAGCGTTTTCCGAAACCGGCTTGGGAACCAGACAAATTGGCCGAGAGTTACCAAATTTTAGTCACGAATACTTTGGTCCAGGCTCCAGATCAGAGTTAAACGTTTTTGTCAAAATTCGAACCAAGGGGTCTCAGGGGGGCGATTACCTGGACATGTAAAAGTAGTAGAAAATGACCGATATTACTGTCCAATTTATATTTTCGCGGTCGCTGAAATCAATGGTGAAACTCTGATAGCATTAACTTCCAAATTCACACTATTCGGCTTCGGGCCGGGGACGTACGGGATATATTGAGGGACGTACGCAGGGGGTGGGTCCTGGGGTCGTGACCCCCAAGAAATTTCGACTTTTGTGTAAATTTAGCCTAATTTTAGGAGCAATATTAGAAATTTTAATATAAAATACCCTCATATTGAATTTGGCTTCCTCCTGAAATAAATTCCTGGGTTCGCTACTGCATATAGATATTCGATTTGCCGAAAATATCCTTGTTTTGCAATATCAAAAGTGGAAACTGATGGCGAAAAATGTGTCGGCTTAACAACAGTGTAAATGTTGATCATGGCCACACGTGTTTTGCAGGCAGCCAAGTGTTTGAATCATCCGAACAATTTCTGCTACATTTGTAGTAACCCAACCTAATCCTTTCAGAGGCAAAATTTTACGTCCCTTGTAAAAAAAAAAAAAAAAAAAAAAAAAAAAAAAAAAAAAAAAAAGTGTTACGAGCTTTACATTGGGGCTGTAAAGCTGATAATTTTGATAACACATGGATTCCGAATATATGTTGCGTGTCTTGAGTGCGGCTTTTCAAAAGAGAGAAAAATGGCACACATCATATGCCTTTTGCAATTCTTATTATCTAGGGGGAACAAAGAGATCATTCCAGTGATTACTATTTTTGTTTAACAAACATAAAAGGAATCACATCTAAAAGTAAACATACTCTTACATCTGTAATGAGGTGTGTATTATATAGTGATGAATATCCTGTGTAAAAGCACCCTACCACTGATCCACCGTGCTCCAATATAACAATTAGATTGTAGGCCTATCACTCTGAACATATGTTTTTTTTCAACAATGATAGTTTGTGTATTTGCCAAAATATTGACAGCTATGTTCCTCTTCGTGGTCAAATGGCTAAAATGTGTTCCTGTCGGATACAAAGTGTAAAGGTTCCTCTCTCACTTAGGCTCGGTACCAAAAGAGATGTTAAACTCCGAATAAGGAAAAATAACAGGTAAAAACTTAAGAAACATGAATGTACAGTTTAACGTTGAATCTGTAAGACACTCATAAGAACGCTTTGGGGAAAAACAAGGAAGGTGACTCCATAATCGCGTGAAGACTAAGAAAAAAAGTTGAAATCTATTATTGGACAGAATATTTGAGTTTCTATGAGTAGGTAAATCCTTGATCGTTCAGAGCCGCTATTTCTCTTCCCTAAGGAGGGTGTAGGTGTTATTTGTGGGTACGTGTGGCTTACCACTCGTGCTTCCGTCCTCTAATGCATTTATCATGAGACTTACCTCACATCATGTTATACGATTCTCGTGCCTGGAACAATGGCGTAGTCTCATGAAGGCAAGAGAGTGTGATGGTGGAGCTATACTGTAAGAGTTTAACTTACATGATAGTCTCTGCATCTGCCAACAGCAATGATTCAAACCCCGGCCGTAGTTGGGAACTCACGTTTACAGTAGGCACTGGAGCATATCCTGGTGGGCCGAGGAGACCCTCCAAAGTTTGTTACAGCTTCCCAGAATTTGCATGTTTTTGGTTCGTCATAGACAATCATGTGACTATGAAGCACACCCATGGTTGGACTGGCTATTAGTTGGCCCCGGCGGCTCACATACTACTTCTAGTTGGCTACTAGTTGGCCCCGAGTTGTCAATCCCCTCCCCAACAACCATTATACCAACTACCTACTGTTTTGCGACGATAAAAGTACACTATTTTTTCTGGGCCAAGAAACTAAACTCGGAAGAATTGTATTGTCAGGCCACTATACTTTCGGCTTCCTTTTATATCCCGCAATATGAAGAATGTTGGATTTTACTATTGTTTTTGCTTGCACCGACATGACTTTGAAGATGGCATGGCCCATTCTTACTTTATAGGGGACGTGAGTCACAACAAAATTTTAATGAAACGCTCCAAGAGCTTAAAGTATGCAATTTGCCGAAGTGACTGCTCACACGAATAAGTTATTAGTTGTCGGACACATTTTTTTCTCTTCCTCCTCACCTCTCTTTATTAACACTTTCATTTGGCCCCCCTTTTGATTTGACTCCTGTCTGGACGGCCGATGCCGCCTGCCCACCTGGGCCAGTCCAAGACTGAACACACCTACCTGGACGCTATCCCTAAAGTTATACAGAAAACGGTGGCGCTATTAGTAGCCAGGTTCTATCCTTCATAACCTAGGTGCTGCGAAAGGACACAAAATGTAAAAACTCAAACACCACACTGTAAAAAATCGTTGTGTTATTTCAACGACATGTCTATGTGTTAACACGATTGTTTTAAAATATAACATAAACAGGTGGTTAGAACAACTCACTCTTCATTTGAAGTTGTGTGTCAAATGCCGGTAGTTGAAATGACACACAGTCTCTGTGTTAAATTAACACAAGTGTAGAATCTTCGGTGTTGTCTTCTGCGTGATTGCCAAATATGTTGAGCATCTAATTATAAAGGCTTATGAATTGAAGCTACAGACTAACACAGTAGAAAGAAATACTTAAACAAATCCAGGTATACGCAAAATTTCAAAATGCAAACCGCGCGATGTTTTTGAATTGTTTTGCATAATGTTTCTGAAAAAACCCTAACAGCACAAGATGTGCTAGGCATGTGCCATTTAGGTGTTCTAAATTCATCTCCCACATTTGATTGCTTCTTTTTCTAAGCGATTGTGTACTAGAAACAACAAACACATCAACTTTATTAGATGGCAACTGTCGCCGATGATTTGAAAGTGAACATGGAAGAACTATAAAATAAAGTAAATAGACAGTCGTCATTTTATTATAAAATTAGGTCTACATTGCAAGCAGATTTTATCTTATCCCGAACGGTTATCGTCGAATATATGTGGCTTAAAGGAGGACTGATTAACCAAATTCAAAAGACCTCAATAATTTATCCCCCTAAAAGCGACGTTTTTTTCATCGCCTCCGTGGCCAATCGGAAGAGCACGCGGCTAGTAATCGAAAGGTTGATGGTTCGTGCCCCCCGCCACTGGAGTACATTTTTTTTACTTGTTTAAAGTGTTTTTTTAGACTCAGCATAATGTAAGCACATTACGCATACAGTCGATTTAACATATTTTTGGAGAGTAATTTTGTGGTTCATTAACGCTTACGGTACGGCGCAACACCGGTTGTGTGTTAAAGACGTAACACACCCCCTGTGTTAAACGCCAACACCGCGGGGTGTGTTGAACTAACACCGCATAGTGGAAGTCACACTGGAACCACTGCCCTGTGTTAAAATTGAGTTGAATTAACACAACCATTTTTACTGTGCACCATTTTCTTTGTGTGTAATCTATTTTTTCTTTTAGAGTGGCGGTAGCATAGTGAGTAAAAGCCCCATCTACGAACCGAAAGTCCCTTTTTCGATCTGCAGAGGGCATGGGAATTATTTCCCATTTTACCCTCTTACAACACTTTATTCAGCCTCCATGGGGCAATTTAGGAGAAAGAAGTGGGTCTAGCGTGATACTAACTATGTCCCTCCTGCACACGTGGAATACGACTATAAGTGCATAAAAACACATCTCCACACAGCTTATGTCTTCAGTGATGATTTGAAGGGGACCAATGGGTCAGTGGTAGAGCGTATGTGCACACTGGTTCAATCCCAGCCGACGTTAAGTGTGCTTTGTGGTGGACAAACAGCATGTCACCCGTCCAATCCCCTTAGATGTGCTAGGAGGTCTTACTCTCACTAAGGACTCAACTTGGACCTAAATGGCATCGGAACTGTCACCAACCAGCTCATGGACTTCGAAAACTATGGATTTGGCACTAACATCGGTCGTTCTCGATCATTTTCATGTTTCCCCTTCCCACTCCTCTGTAGACGTGGTGGGGGGTCTTATCCCGACAGTACTCTTTACCACACTATAAGTAATATGTGTACCAAGTTTGGTTAAAATTGCTCCAGGCGTTCCAGAGTTATGCTGGAACATACATACATACATACATACATACCCCCACCACACACACACAGTACCCTTAGGTAGCAGACTGAATCTAATGTTGTTTGATATCTGGCAACAGTGACATATAAAATCCTAGCAGTGACGCACAGAGCACTAATAATTGTTTCGGTAATTCGGAGGTGAAGATGGGAACATTTCTTTAAAAATAAAGCTTTAAGGGCCTTATGCAAAGTCGTTGAGATGTGCGATTAGTGCCATACTAAAGAGTTCGACTAACATAATCAAGCCTTTAGTATGACGCTAATCATACGCCAAAACGACTTTGCATAACGCCCTATATGTTTTATTTTTAAAACTCTTCTGTTTGCTAATTTGCAAGTTTTCTTGTGCCTCTGAAAAAAACAATACTTGTTTTATATATTATTAATAATAATAATAATAGTTGAGTAAGTACTATTGTCACATCTAAGTACTATTTTCACATTGTAAACAACTAAGCCACACCATTGACAGCAGCTGAATTTTGAGGAAATTGTTCTAATATCGTGAGTTCACAACCTGCAAAGCAAATTACTCGAGCGAACCCTTGATAGCAGATATATATCCCGTTGTAATCCCCGAAGGAGTTATGAACTCGCTGCGGGAGATACTAAAATTTTCACTGTGTAATGTATGTTTTACAACCGAATGGTTCCCTTGAAGAACGCCGTTGGCAGCAATCAATAACCGCTCCATTCAACATAAATCATGCCAAGCGACGGAAATGCTCCTTCAAATGACGAACTGGTTTCTAATTTCAAATCAATGCTTGATAAATGTTTTAATTTCACACAAAAAGTTAAGTTTGATTAATTAGGTGTAACTTTTAACCCATTATTATTATTATTATTATTAAAAAGTAAAACTAAAGGCCAACGGCCGTTAGCAATAGGGGATGAAATGAATCTCTGGGGTGGAATCTTATGGATGTGCCCTGTAAGCTAAAGAAGACGGGAAAGATTATGACAGAATTGGTAGAATGAGAATGGCGAAGGAAACGGCAACAGAAAAACCAACGGACACGATGCTGTCCACCACAAATTCACACTTAGAAAAATTCCGTTATTCGGACAGTGGGGAATTTTGCAAAGATACGGAATCCATATGTTTACTACGGAAATCTCTACGGAACATACATTATCTAAAAGCTATATACTATTACCTTAGATGTTACGCCATGCCGCTGCAGGATGTTTGATATCGAACAGTCTTCCGTACATAACATACGTCAGCTATATGTTATATATGTCCATCTGTATATGAGATTTTTAACGTCAATATACAGTTCTTTCTTTCGTACGGAAAGTACGTTAGTAACCGGAACACTTACACGGAAAGTACGTTAGTAACCGGAACACTTACACGGAAAGTACATTAGTAACCGGAACACTTACACGGAAAGTACGTTAGTAACCGGAACACGGAAAGTACGTTAGTAACCGGAACACTTACACGGAAAGTACGTTAGTAATCGGAATACGTACACGGAAAGTACGTTAGTAACCGGAACACTTACACGGAAAGTACGTTAGTAACCGGAACACTTACACGGAAAGTACGTTAGTAACCGGAACACTTACACGGAAAGTACGTTAGTAACCGGAACACTTACACGGAAAGTACGTTAGTAACCGGAACACTTACACGGAAAGTACGTTAGTAACCGGAACACTTACACGGAAAGTACGTTAGTAACCGGAACACTTACACGGAAAGTACGTTAGTAACCGGAACACTTACACGGAAAGTACATTAGTAACCGGAACACTTACACGGAAAGTACGTTAGTAACCGGAACACGGAAAGTACGTTAGTAACCGGAACACTTACACGGAAAGTACGTTAGTAATCGGAATACGTACACGGAAAGTACGTTAGTAACCGGAACACTTACACGGAAAGTACGTTAGTAACCGGAACACTTACACGGAAAGTACGTTAGTAACCGGAACACTTACACGGAAAGTACGTTAGTAACCGGAACACTTACACGGAAAGTACGTTAGTAACCGGAACACTTACACGGAAAGTACATTAGTAACCGGAACACTTACACGGAAAGTACGTTAGTAACCGGAACACTTACACGGAAAGTACGTTAGTAACCGGAACACTTACACGGAAAGTACGTTAGTAATCGGAATACGTACACGGAAAGTACGTTAGTAACCGGAACACTTACACGGAAAGTACGTTAGTAACCGGAACACTTACACGGAAAGTACGTTAGTAACCGGAACACTTACACGGAAAGTACGTTAGTAACCGGAACACTTACACGGAAAGTACGTTAGTAACCGGAACACGGAAAGTACGTTAGTAACCGGAACACTTACACGGAAAGTACATTAGTAACCGGAACACTTACACGGAAAGTACGTTAGTAACCGGAACACGGAAAGTACGTTAGTAACCGGAACACTTACACGGAAAGTACGTTAGTAATCGGAATACGTACACGGAAAGTACGTTAGTAACCGGAACACTTACACGGAAAGTACGTTAGTAACCGGAACACTTACACGGAAAGTACGTTAGTAACCGGAACACTTACACGGAAAGTACGTTAGTAACCGGAACACTTACACGGAAAGTACGTTAGTAACCGGAACACTTACACGGAAAGTACGTTAGTAACCGGAACACTTACACGGAAAGTACGTTAGTAACCGGAACACTTACACGGAAAGTACATTAGTAACCGGAACACTTACACGGAAATTACGTTAGTAACCGGAACACGGAAAGTACGTTAGTAACCGGAACACTTACACGGAAAGTACGTTAGTAATCGGAATACGTACACGGAAAGTACGTTAGTAACCGGAACACTTACACGGAAAGTACGTTAGTAACCGGAACACTTACACGGAAAGTACGTTAGTAACCGGAACACTTACACGGAAAGTACGTTAGTAACCGGAACACTTACACGGAAAGTACGTATAAAACATGCACTTTCAATTATTCGTTTGCTGCAGTATGTTACATAAAGTTGTACGTTTAGTTCAAAAACTACAGGATTTACGCATGTAGCCTACGTTTTTTTACATACGCAACATACTTTATTTTCCTTAGTGCACTTATCCTGAGGTAGAACCGGATATCTCTTGAGATGAGCACTTTTCCATTGTGTCAAGTTGCCTTTTGGTGGTGGAAATAAAGCTCTACACTAGCGCTGTTACATCTATTTGAATCATATTAAATTTTAATTTAAATTTTAGTACCATTTAGGATTATTAGTACTTATTATTAGTACTTATTATTTCAAGTATGCTTATTAAGTTTAAATTATATTTTATATTTGTTGGCTAAAATACGTGTATAAAACATTTTTTGTTTTGTCATTTTCTGTCACATATTTTTTTAAAAATTAAAATATGCGATGTTGCTTATATTGGGTTGGCAACTAAGTTCCCGCCGTTTGTTAAAATTGGAATTATCTGTATGACATTAAATACTTTTGGCACGAAGTTGTACATCATTCGAAAGAGAATATATTGTTCTACCTAAATATATGTTTCGTTGTTACTAAGATACAATTTTTTTTTTTTTTGTTATTTACAGATCATTAACATAGAATGTCAAGTTGAGAAGAATGAGCATTTTCGACCTCCTCCCCTTCTTTTTGCCTTCAAGGTTCTAAGGCCACAAAAGCTACTCGCAACATTTGTGATGTGTATGCAGTGTGTGCTATAGCTGAAAGAAACGACCGTGATTGGTATGCAAGGTTCAGAAAAGGAAATTTTGACCTCAAAGACGCCCCTCGTTCTGGCCGTCCAGTTGAGTTCGATGGAGAGCTATTGAACCATCTTCTGCATGAAAATCCGCGTCAAACAACAAGGGAACTGGCAGAGACAATGGATTGCTCCCACACTACTGTAGAGAAGCATCTTCATTCGATGGGCAACGTTCAGACGTGTAGAGCATGGGTACCTGAAACTAAAAACGGCGGGAACTTAGTTGCCAACCATACTTTAATTAATGTGCGGGGCCCTTCTCTACACGGAGTCCCGCGCAACGACCTGGTTCACCCTTTCCAAAAGCCGCCTCTCTAAATAAATAACTAATAAAACTTGCATATTATTCACACACTAAATACGAGTTTCTTACAACGCTGTCTATAATCTTTATTATAAATTAACTAGAAAAGTTACAGTTTCGGAAGTATATCACTTCCTTCTTCAGACTACTACTCCAACTGAAATCATAAATAATATTATGTTATTATAAATAAATAATATTATGCAGAGCTAACTGTGAAGTGAGTAAAGCGAAGCGAAATGATGAACAAAAAATACACAATGATAGTATACTTCAGCAGGCTTCCACTTGGGTGAAACCCTCGATCTCTCGTAACCTAACGTCCGAAACTGAATTCCGATCGCCGTGCGTCCACACGTACTCAAAGAAGATAGTCTAGACTTGTTACGAAAGCTGTACTGCGCCAGCTGGTTAAGTATGAATAAAAACACTTTTTTTATTCGTTTACCCGCTTAAAGGTTTGCGCCCTTTCTTCGGGAAGAGGTCGAGGGCCAACTCCAACCTGTAACTTTTGATTTCAAACCATTGATTTACGGTTATTTGTGATTTCACGTTTAACAAAGACAAATATTTTAAAGTATGTTTACTTTTAAAAAAATACTTAAATAGATCTTTTTTATAAAGTTTATTTCTTTTTAAATTATTGTTTAAAGCCTTTATATTATAATAAACCTTCTCCAAAATCAATGCAAATGAATTGTGCTGCCATCTTGGGAGTTCTTTTAAACTATACGTTTGTGGACGTTTATATGTTTGTGACAAATCCTTTCGACAATGAAATCTCGGAAACTATAGGCTATAGAAAGATGACGTTTTCACTGATCGATTGCAAATTTTGCGTAGATTGTCCAGTTCTAATTGAAAATTAAAAAAACGTGGCCATTATTTCTTTATTTAAAAAAGCATCATATCCTACGCGTTACACATTCAAACACAACATAATTGTATACATGGATTGCATACCTCTCAGGCGTTTGCTTCATGGCCAAATTATAATGAAAAACGAAGGATAACCATTTCTCCAGTCTAAGTTGAATCTTTATTGTTTGAAGTGTTTTGCCCAATGATCTCCATATATCACTGGCATTATAATTAATTGTGTATTAATGTATTTGCTTATTACATACTGCATGCAAGAAGAAAGAAAACACTGGTCATACATGAATTAAAAACTCCAACCGGAAGTAGGCTCAAATCTTGCAAACAGTGCGAGATTTTGAAAAAGTAATAAAAAAAATCTCCCTTTTACCGCATCTCTTGCCGATTTTTTTTTTATCAAGACGTCTTTCATTTGAAGGGTAAGGGGAAAAAACAAGGAATGTCACAAAACTGCATTTTCGAGATAATGGCGTTTTAATATTGAAAACCGCGTACAAAGAATAGGATTATGAAATCTTTTGCCACTTTTTACATGAACATTTCTACATGTACGCATGCATGGCATAGATAGTCAAATAGTGCCAAGAGTCACCAACAGATAGGACAAAGGACCCGAAAAAGCACATACATGGACATTCCTTGCTTTTTCCCCGTACCCTTCATTTGTGTCTGTAAAGGGACATGTACAGATGTGAGGAATAGTAAGGAGATTCATGCTAATATGTGAATGATGCGCTGTGTAGAGAGCGCAGGTTCAGCTAGTTATACTTTACTTTTTTAAAACTTCAAGACTTCCAGTGTACCCCTAAAAAATGTAATAAAGAAATAACGGCCACATTTTTTTAAAAATATTTAATTAGAACTGGACAATCTACACAAAAGTTGGAATCGACAGCGAAACCACATGTTTCTAGCGCTTGTGGTTTTCGAGATCTCATTGTTGAAAGATTGGAGACAAACATATAAAGTTTTTTATATTTATTTATTTTTTACAAACACATAAAGCTAGCATTTTAATATATAGACGTAATCCTTTCATGCTCTTTTCTGTTTGGTTTTTATGAGCAGTGAGCAATAATCAAAGGTTCGCAAATAATTCCTTCATTTCTTGCCCTAAGTTAAACCTAGTGTGACAAACGGTTTGGAAGGGGTGTTATAGGCAGAGAGAGAGAGAAAGAAACGCGTTCCAAATTGGCAGCTGCTCTTTTCCCCGTCCACACGCATGCCTTCATGAAAAACGTACTCTCATTTTTAAGAAGTGCTGACCCCAGCTGACCGACGGCTGACCTCGCTGTGACGTAATGCAAGCAGCCACCTGCTGTGATTGATGGGCTGCTGGCAGAGGCAGGTAGGGCGGGGCGAAGATGTATGGCAGGTACGAGGGATGCGCTGAAAATTACTTGCTTCTAATTTAAAAGGGTTTGGAGCGGAAGTGGCAGGCCGACCCCTTTGATGTGACCGGCACCTTTTGCTTTGTCTTTTTTTTTATTTTAAATGTGAGCCTTGACGTCACTCCAAGAGTTCTTCGCATCAATTTCAATTTTCTGCGTCTTCGTTATTTCACTGCTACAGGTAGCGTCCTTCGGCGTCTTTTTCTAGGTTGTTTTTGGAAGACGCTGCTGGGAAAGATGTCAGGGAAATGAGAAGAAGAGAGCGTAATTGAATGCGCGTCGGAAATGGATACGACAGACGCAGAAAAACACGACGACTAAGAAATGGAGAAAGAGGTCTGGAAACGACAGCAAAAGGAGAATATTAAAAAGGTATAAAGAGATAAATTAACTAAAGGAAAAAGTAGAAAGTGGAATTCTTTGCGTATTTAGCTCTATTTAATTATTCATGTTTTAACTAATGCTTAGAGGAGCACACAACCCTTCCATTTCTCTGCGAACTGTGGACTTATGAGTTCTCCACGTTTCTTTACTCAGTCATACCAAGATTTCTAGGATTGCTTCTTTCAATATATGTCGGAATTATTTCATTTTCATACTTTCATCGTGGCTATATTGTATGTGTACACTTTTTTGGCGCGGGAAACCGAGGTTCGATTCCTGGTAAGAATTAATGAGCCTTAGATCCCCATGTTAAGTTCTGGATTTATTTCTTTAGCCTTCTTGCTGACAAAGAGCTTCTCCGTGGCTAAGCGGTTAGCGTACACGCCTTTGGCGTGGGAAACCCGGGTTCGATTCCCGGCGGGAGCTCATGTGGTTCGGATTCCACGTTAATCAGTAGGTCCACGTCTTATATAGCCTAGCTGCTGAACGGGACGTTAAACTCAACTTGACTCCTTCTTGCTGACAAGAGGTATTAAACACTTCATTTCACTTTGGTACGCATTGTTATCGTATTCGACGTGGAATGGAAGCATAAAATTGTGAATAATTTCTACAAGAATAGGAAATCGTTCTTTATATAGTGCTACGGAACTTAATTTGCGCGAATACTAAACGAAATTTCTAGCGAGGCCTAAATTAAAATATCTTTAATTTTACAGCAATTATGTGATATCTTCCAATAGATAAAAGATAATCGAAATGTGGAACAAGAGCGCGCTAGACAATATTATTTTGCATGAGATACCGTTATCACGAGTCAACTAGTAGGTATCCATTTGCAGCGAATTATAAACGCGAAAATAAATGTCGGTTTTCTAAATGGCTGGAAATAGAAAGCAGGTAAGTGAGTGTTGATAACGGTATCTCATGTAAGATAATATTGTCTAGCGAGTTCTTGTTCCACTTTTCGATTATCTTTTATCTATTTGAAGATATCACATAATTAATGTAAAATTAGCGGTATTTTAGTTTCGCTGTAATGGAGCCTCTTAAGAGCCACGATTAATACTTTTCGGACTAAAGCAAATGGGTTATTAATGGAAGTGAATTATAATATAAGAATTAATAGAATGAGAATCTGGGAGAACACCAAGAAGACCTACCGACACTAAGTTGTCTACTACAAAGTTACTTGGCCTGGCATTGAAACAGAGACTTCTAGCACCAGAGTTGAGCTCTCTACCACCACAGCTGGAGTGGGTCAAGGGGGTCGGGGGTCAACAGGACGTGACACTCTGCTCAGTTTATTTTAGACAGCGTCTTCTGAATACTGGTGAATTTGTCTACTTTTACTTTTAGGGCCTTCATTTTTCTTCTTTTTTTTTTTTTTTTTTTTTTTTTTTTTTTTTTACTTGTTTCTGTTTACCTACCTGAGATGAGTATATCTAAGTGAAGAAAGAACTTTAGGCACTTTTGGTTATTGTTATTTGTAATTATAATGATAGCAATAGCCAGTGGCGTATTTACGATTTCGTTTGGGGGTAGGATTTGCTAACTTTATTCCTGAAAATGTGAAAATTCCACAAGATATCTCATTTACTTCAAATAGTAATTTTTGGAGGGAGCTTAAGCCCGGAAGCCTTCCTTAAATACACCACTTACTACTAGCTTTCGAGACAGGGTCAAATTTTACAATGTTTTTGTTCCTTTACATTGGTCTACTTTACCTTGATTTCAGACTTTCAATTTCATCCTATCTTTCCACTGAAAAGTGTCTGTAATTCATCAAGGAACTAATTATATACGATGATTAAATTGAAATTCATCCCATGACACTTGACCTATGACAAACACTTTACCATTTTATATCGTAAAGGAAGATTCATCGTAACAGAGAGGTGCTTGAACAATTGACCGAGGAATTCAAGTTCCGATTAGTGGGAATTTCAGAGCCTTGTTTTATTATAAGCGTAAACTCTTTAGTCAGTAGAGAAAAGAGCGTGGATCATGGGTCAGAGTTGATGACGATTGGTTTTGTGGGTGATGGGTCAGAGTCGGTCATGGTAGGTGATGTGTCGGAGTAGATCACAATGGGTCATGGGTCAAGGTGGGTCACCATGGATTTTCATTGACCCACGCCATCTCTATCTATCACTGAGCCACCGTGACCCCATAGCAGTCTGTTGGGTCAATGATTATAAGAAAATGTTACCAGACTCGTTGGTGTGATCCAAAGTAGACCATAAGATTTTTTTCCATAAAATTGAAGTGAGGCATTGTGTGGAAGATCATGGAAGATGTTGAATTTCATCATGACGTCCCTCATAGTACTGCTGAACGTATCTGACTGTATATTATTGCATTGTTATCTTTATGGAACTGCATTGTTGTCATGGAAGAACAACAGTGTCATTTTTCCATTTATAATGTCTACATAATATCGTGCTTTGAGAGTAATAGCAATAAAAACGGTATACATAACATTGCTGGTAACATTAACACAGCGTCACCGACAGACACAAAAACAATCTGATGACTTTGAGGGCTACAAATCTTTAAAGATAAGGGCAAGCACGTACGCGGGAGGGGGTAAAAGCTTTTGGGGGTCTAAAATCGATATAAGGATAAATTATATTAAATTAAATTAAATTTCGGTAAGAGAGGGGGGCGAGTATCCATGGATAAGGCTATCCTCGCTGACTAATAAACCAGTTATTACCAGCTTTTCCATTAATTTTAGAATTGTATGTCGATCACCATCATACTTGCGTGAACATAATAAAATTATTAAGCCAAAAATTTCCTCACGAGCACCAGATGTTTCCTGTTTATAATTACCAGAACATCTCTTACTTGGATAGTACGGGTTATCACAGAAAGCACTAGCTACCTCGCTCTTGCTAATGTGATATAAAAGACACACAAGGAGTGTTTCAGTTCCAATTATTAATCTATGATGAGATCATGGGGTTAGTAACATATCTTCTTCCCAACAAAGTACAGAGACATCTGTTCAGTTGTTCTCTTTGATTAGATTTGCTCAGTGGTAGAACGTTCAAATCTGGTGCGTTGGGTCCCTGGATCGATCGCTGCTCGCGCCAAGTGAACTTTGTGGTGGACAAACACCGCGTGAATGGGTTTCCTCGGCGTTCTCCAGTTTCCTCCTACTTTCTTCATTCCACCATTTCATTTACTTTTGATCATCACCGTTTCCTTTAACCTAGGAAACTTAAATATTTCATTTCATATTTTTGATTAGCTCTCGCATTCCTACAGGAAGCGAAGTAGCTCAAGTGGTAGAGCGTTAGCTTCACATTCGGAAGGTCGTGGGTTCGATGCCCACTGCCGACCATCCTGACGGGTTTACCTGAGTCCTATCAATTAAATACCGGGATGGTACCTACTAAACAGGTCCTGTCCGATACCTTCCCAAATCCTTTCCATTCTTATTGCTGTTGTTGGATATACAATATAAAATGGCCTCTAAGCTGTGTCTGGTGTTTGTTAAATAGATAAATAAATAAACAAATAAGTAATAAAGAAATTTTCAAATGTTACTCCGAGATTTTTAAAATAAGAAATATTTATCCAGATGAGCACAGAAAACGTTTACAAGGTCTAATGGTCCAACGTATTTTTTACACGACGTATTTTCTTTTGATGATCTCGTAGAATCTTATCATATTCGTTTGTAGATGCAACGAATTTTGTGAATGAATGTACTCCATTCGAGTTCTATTTGTGGAACGCAATGAAACTGTGGTTATCAGGTTGTTTACGAGTTTAAGCAGTGCTTGTAGTCTCTCTCTTTATGTGTTTCTCTCTCTTCCTTTCTCTCTTTCCCTCCCTCTCTCTCTCTCTGTTTCGTACGAAGCTATAGAAGGCCATTTTGTGTCAAAATGATAATCTTTAAATATTTACAACTTACATCAACCCTTTGATAACCTTCTGACTTTTTTCTTTACCCCCTGCACATCAAAATCTAAGTTGAAAACATTCCTTGGCTTCATACGGTATTCTTCCTCAACCTTCAACCCAAGTTTAGAGGAAGCTGTTGAGGGAAGATTATTCCACATTATTTATGAAGGACGTTGCATCTCTCAAAGAAACAGTTTTTTTTTTCGTTGATGCAGACCATGAAAGCAGAAAAGAAGCGTCATTTCAACTGATGCATCGTCTGCCTTTCTTCTCTGCATCGTGTGTCCCATTTCGCCAACATTACTCTTTGTGTGGATTTAACTTCTTCATATGAACCTTTCGACTTCCCTTTCTATTCCTACGTATGTGCAACTGTTTAAAACTATTTTTTTTTAGAAGACGCAAAATGTCATTTTGAGCAGTTGATTTGATTTTGATTTTGACGTCCAGTTCAGCAGCCAGGCTATATGAGACGTGGTTCTACTGATTAACGTGGAATCCAAACCACATGAGCTCCTGCGGGGAATCAAACCTGATTCTTCAACGTCAAAGGCGTGTAGACTAACCGTTTAGCCGCGAAGAAGCTCACAAAATGTCATTTTATCCTTGCCTACAATATTATGGAAACATTCTATTTTTTATCCTAAAAATTACGAATTTTAATTTAACAACAGTAAACTTTGTACAGATACGTAAGATACTTTTAGATTATTAATTTAGGCTTTTAGATGAGTAGAATAAATTGTAAATATATTAAACTAATCTCTTATTTGTTAGCAGGGACCGTGGTGGTTCAGTGGTAGAACTCTCAGCTCTGGTGCATGGGGTTCTTGGTTCCATTCCACCATTCCAATTATTTCTCATCATTACCGTCTCCTTTAGTAGCTTAGTCGTGGGATGTGAAACTTAAAGATTTCATTTCATTTCATTTTCTTATTTATTAGCCTATCTACCATTAAGCAACTCTTTCTGTGCATACAGAACGAAAACTTTTATTGAGTGAGTGGAATTTATCTACAGTTTACAGGATAGTTTTAAAGTAAGTGCACCTTTCCATATCAATAGGATCACGACACTTTATTTAATTTATTTATTGCTTTCCTCAAAGTTATTGACTTGCACTTTTATTGCTATCATTTTAATGCCCCGTTTTTTTTTTTTTTAATTATTTTATTACGCGTCAGATTCTGCAGAAGACAAGATTGAGAAATAATTTACAATTTTTTAAAGTAAGTGAAGTCAGATATATGGAAGTATCGTCAGAGGTAAAGTCAAACGTAAGTAGTATTATATACATTGGTGTATATAGGATTTTAGTTCGGGGGGCCTATGCACAACACGAGGAAACAGGGGGGCCATTGCCTACCCGAGTTTGAGAACTAAATATATATTAAATTATGCATATATTGAAGTTTTAATGGCAAGAATTGCAGACTAGTGGATTTTATGTGATATGATACACACAAAAAATTAACAGTGAATCTAACCTTTTATTCTATTCAGAGAAGGAAAAGGAAACATCCTATTGGTCTACCTAATTTCCTGGGCTACTTATCCCCCCTTTTTTGATTTTCTTTAATTCAAATATTTACCTTTCTTTATGCCTAAACGATGTAAATATTCCTTTGCTATAATAACTAAAGTCCCGTTATGTTCTTATCCGTGCAAGTTGGTGTGCAAGACTAGTTTCGCTTATCAGCTTCCCTTAGTTTTTATGTTACTGACGAAGGCCGAGTTGAATCACAACTACCAACGGTCGAAAGTATGATAGGAGAAACGAAAGAAAATAACAACTAAGAAAAAGAAACAGAAGAGTAGAATGGACGAAACAAAGAAAAAAGAACGCAGTCCTTACTTGTAATGAAATTTGACAAATACCATATTATTTCTGAACAAAGAGCATAAGAAAATGGAAAGTCAATGAAATTCTTAGAAATGATAAGAACGATTATTGTTGTATGTGGAATGCGAAAAACTAACAAGTTTATTTGGGGAGGGGGCGGCTTGAGCCCAATAGCCCCCTTATATATATATATATATATATATATATATATATATATATGTGTGTGTGTGTGTGTGTGTGTGTGTCTCATATATATAGTAACGCTATATATAGACATATGAGTTATATTTGAAATTGAGATAAACATTTGCGCTTTTTTTCCCTAAAAATACTGCTGCTCTGGAAGTTATTTAAAAATATTTCTTTCTTTCATAAATTTTTTATGCGTTTCTTGCATTTCCCAATTTCCAGCGTTCCCCATTCCCTTTTCCATTACTAAGCGCAGATGTTTTTGCTCCCTGGAGAAGGATGAAATAAAAAAAAAAGATAATTACACATTGGGATGCCAAACATATACACCCTATTTTCTTAGTTACTTTTTTTCATTGATCGATCAATTTTTTCTCTCCCACGTCATTCACTGACGTCACGAGGAAATTTCTCTTCTCATTTAACATTCTTAAGTTTTGATAGGTTAAAAAACAACTGTTCTGTTAATATTTTGATACGATGTTTGATTTTGTATTTGTAATGATGCCAAAGGTACAGGGTAGTGTGGTTAAAAGTAGCCCGCATCCCCTTTGAATGCGAATGCAATATTTCGACTTCTGAAATTGAGTAGACAGCTACAACAATGGATAGTTTATACAATTATCGATTGTTATTTCTTCAACAATCGATATACAACAATCGATAATACACAACGACAATCGATGTGTATATTACTGCACTGACTTTTGAATAACATCAAGGATAGTTTGTTAGACTCTTTCCATTCCATCATGAGTGATGAAGCATGGCTTCATCTTTTCAGTCACGTGAATTCACAGGACACGTGGTACTGGGCAGTGGAGAACCCTAACGTTGTTTGTCAGCAACCACTTCATAATGAAAAAAAAAATGGCGTTTGGTAACAGGAACGCGCATCATTGGACCGATATTTTTTGATACTACCCTCAACATGGTTGCATATATGAATTTTTTTTTATCGATTTTGTGCTCAACTTACTGAATATGAACGACAATACTGCTTCTTCCAGCAACATGTCACACTTTTAAGGTACCCCTGGAACGAGTCCATGATATCTTCTTTGAGGAACTAACTGTCAGCAAAGGTTTGTGGCCACTACATTCACCGGATCTAACAACATTTGATTTCTTTCTGTGGGGAACCTGAAGAACAAGGTCTATGAAACTAATGACCTGAAAGACAACATTTGCTGCCGTCGATATCCGAACTTTACGCTGGGTGTATCTAAATATGCTTACAGGTGCAGAGCTGTGTATTGATGTCGTAGGGGGTCACTTTGAACATCTTCTATAAATGTATTTTCCACTTTATTTTCCACTTTATTTTTCATTATAAATAAAAGGTAAGTCCATTTCAGCTCTTTGTTTCTGTAATTTTACTGCATTTCCTTTATTATTACACGGCCTACTTTTATATGCGCCACCCTGCATAACGACTGGTTGAGTTAGAAATTTCGCTTGTTTCAAATCGTACTAACAATTCCTCAATGTAACAACTTTAACATCAGGGGTTAATACCACAAATTTAGTAACTAGGAACCATAGACATTTAGTTTTCATAAGATACACTTCCCTAATATTAACTTTATAAATCTGAATTTTTTAATTTAATGTAAATTATCATTGATAAGCCTTTGAAACCATCTTAAATTCAATATCTGACGCTATTTAGTCCTAGAGCTTTCATCTCACAGGTGCCCAAACCATAACTTCGATTCTAGACCATGTTCATGCTTGCTTTTTTGGTATTTTCTGCTTTCAACCACTTTTTAATGATATCACCATTTCTTTCATCTTCATTTATTCCTATTTGAGAAGATAATAGATAAAATAAGTTTATTACATCTATATATTAGTCCGAAGTTCATAAGATTATAGCTTCTGGAACTAATTAAAACGTATTTTACTCGCTAATTGTTCAATTATAACACCAAAGATAAAATATATTTAAACTTTACAAAGATTTCCAGCATTTACCTTTTATTTTTTTTATTTTTTATAAAATTCCCTTTTTTATAATTGAGAATACATCCACTTTTAATGGCTTCGTTGCGTATTATATGAAGGGTGTGAGCAAAAATATGGTAACTCACAATTTTGAAATTGCTGTGTTTTGCAGCATCCGATAGACAGCAACGCATACTGCTTCATTTAGCCTTGTCCGTTTAATCCTTCATATATAGTCTTATGTGAAAAAATCAGCTTTCCGACTTTGAAAATGAATTGTGTAGAAGGAAATCTTTAATTTTTTAAAATAGTAAAATTGTGGATTACCATGTTCTTGCCTCATACCCTTCATATCAAAACTGTCTAGAAAAAATATGTTTATACATGTCTGGCTACAAAACTTAAGTTAAATGTTCAGGTAGGATCATTCAATTAATTGTTATCATACGCTACATACAGACTGTTGTCCATATCAACATATACATATTTATAAATGTTACTATTATTTATATATATATATATTATTTATATATAAATGTTACTATTATTGATGTATGTTATATTTTGAAATTTCATGTCTTAATGGAAGCGAGCTTCTTTTGTTTGACCTACACGAATAAGTCCCTGGGTATTACTGGTTCTTCGGATTCTCACATAACACATCTGCAATACCAAATGTAGCCACTTTCACCTTACCTCCTCGATCTCAAGCTCACGGTCACGTGATCAACATGAAATCACCCTCACTCGACCTCACACTCACATCACCAATCTAACATCACTCTCATATTACTCGCATCAGATATCATCATATGCACTCAACCTCACACTCACAATATCATTTCGACCTCACTGACATCACGCTTTTGAATTCACACACACACATTAAACTTTGAGAAATTAATATCATGTTAGAGTGAGTACTAGGTCTATAAACTTCGATCTTATGAATTAGGGCACCTATAGTCATGATTGACAGGAATGAGGCGAGACATAACTTTGACGACATCTTTTCGAGACAAGGCAGAGCTCCCGCGTGGCTAAGGGGTTAGCGTACTCAGCTTTGGAGTCGAAGACCGGGTTCGATTCCCAGCGACAGCTCATGTGTTTCGGATTCCTCCGTAAGTTCATATCTCAAGTAGCTTCACTGCTGAAAGGGACGCAAAACTCAAAATCAAATTTTAAAAAAATCGAAGACAACCTGGACTCTTATCTGGGATATATGGTAAAACAAGTGAATTTTCTTTCCCACTCTGAAACTACAATAGGCTTTGAAATTGTGGAAGTTTAACGTCAAAACTGGGACTGATAGAAGTATCATCTCATTTTTCAGGAGAAGCATAAACTAGGAGATAGGACTTATACTTGGGAACGATATCTCTTACCGTTTTACTCCACCGGAATCAACAGTGGTAGGAGTAGAGTTCTACAGCTTTCGGTTTTAGTAAAGAAGAAAGAGCAGAACTGGTAACTGTAATTAAGACCATACATCAATTAAGAAAATCGCTTCAAGTTATGTACTACCACTTTCGCTCTGTGTTGGTCAATGTTGAGATAGAGAATATTATAGGTTTTTATCATTTACGGTTTCAAAAAGGGAAAAAGTTGTAGGTGGGGCCAATTCTTGGTGCATTTAGTTCATACAAAATATTTTTGGCACTCTCTTAACCGTTTTATATCGGATATTTGTCGGCAGACAGACGGAAGGACATATTCGTACTATAAGACTTCCCATACTAGCAAAAAATACAATTTGGAAATCGAAAAATCATTGTTAGAAGTAGACTTTGCGTTTCTTAGAAACCACATGAGATATACCAGCAACAGTCAAAAAGTACCCGGAAAAATGTTGCAGTTTTGGTATTAGGAATCTAATCATAATGATCTTGTACAGTATAGTCCTTGGGTTACCTAATTATGAATTTGACAAGTGTGAACAGGTCATAGCAGGTAGTTTATGAGTAGCGTAGCTGAATGGAGGAGTGGTTCTTGATCAGTTGGAGCAATGTCGCAGTTCCAGCAACGCGCAAAAATATCAACCTCATATGCAAAATGGGGAAATGTGCTTCAACAGCTATAAAAAGAGCTTACGGTGACAGTTCTTTGAGGAAACAGCACCGGTACCCATTTCGCAACCGTAGAAAAAATCAAAACCAACACGACGGCTGAACCAGGCCGGTGGCCATTCCAAAAATGATGAGGGGGGGGGAGAAGTTACGGGGGCTGATCTAACCAAATTATAGTTCACCATCATATTATAGTTCATTTGCAAGCCTACCCTGAAAATTTTAGGGGGCCGTAAAAATTTAGGGGGACCTGGCCCCCTATACCCTTTAGATACGAGCCTGGGCTAAACTTCGGAAGATACCAAAAAATGACTTTTCTCAGTGTTTAAAGCAATGGTAGGAGCGGTGTATGTGTTGCGAAGGAACCTACTTTGAAAGCGATTAACTTTTTGATTGACCCTCGTATGAGATTATGTAATGCTTAAATATAAAATATAAACTAGTATTATGAATAATCACTGAGGACACGGTGTCTCAGTGGTAGAGTCGTCACCTCTGTTGCTTGAGTTCCCAGGTTCGATCCCAGCACCCGCCAAGTGGATTTTGTGATGAACAAATATCGTAAGCTTAGGTTTTCTTTCATTCCACAATTTCCTTCATTATTATTATAATCTCCCTTAACCTGGGAGTATAATCATGGGACATTATACTAAAGAAAATCAAAGTAATAATGGCGCTTGTGGACGACTAAATTTCTCAAAACATATAAAGGAACAATTTTTTTCTTTGTTCTAATATGTTCCTCTGAGCGATATAAAGAAAAATAAAAGATACAGCGTTTCACATGAATCGTTTTAATGTAATTTGTTTCTCGTGTGTTTAAGCGATGCAGGAAATTTGCTATAAAAGCTTACTTTCTCATTTATTGGAGGCCGTTGCAGCTGGAAAGGTAATTACATTTATGAAGGCGTCCGCAACGACGGAAGCTGAAACGCAGCCAAGGAACGGAGGAATCGAACACTTCCTTTTCGGTACTCCAATAAATTTATTTCTCTCCTCTCTCCTCCCCACAGACTACCCTCAGTAAATGATTAAAGTACGCCGAGTGCAGAGGAAAACTGATCCTGAAAATTCAGAGCGAGTCTATATCCACAGGATTTCTGGCTGCAGGGCAACACAGTTTTGACTAATTGCGAAATTCGACCTGGCTACAAGGTTCTGTTCCGGTAAGCGTTATTCAGAGGCTATTAATATTCGGGAAAGCCAGCGTTTTTGCTTCTATTGTGCCCCAGCCTTCTAACTTTTCTCAGAACTCATTCCCCCCTCCTCCGTCAGCGAGCGACCACCAAGTCCAAGAAACTTGGTGGCTGGGCTGTGCCATCCATTCTGGTTGCTAATCTCTCTACGTAACTGAGTAGTTAACGACACTGTGGCTGATCTGCTTAGTCCATTAGCCCTGTTTCTCAATTTTCAGAGGAAACTCAAATGGAATAAGTACATATTCCAATGCACTTTCTGTATCATCGTTATCGCATAATCCCTTCTGTCCTTGTTTTTGAGGTCTTCTCTGAATTAGGCAATTCATTTATTTATTCTTTCAACATTGTACATTAGAATTCCATTTTAATGATCAAATTGTAATATTTTGTTCAATTAAAATGGGTATTTAAGTTTCTATATTTTTTTTTGAATATCAAATTTCCTCGATTGTTTTTAAAGGATTTTCTGAGGTAAATTTAATTTACTAAAGTAGTCTGTTGGTATAATTGAATCGTTCAGAGCACAAAGGAATCAAATCCAATTTCCCAAGTTCTGAGAAAACGAGACATATAGATTATACACTCCTTTAGGAACATGGAAAAGTTAAAAACTTTTTTTTAATTATAATAATTATTTAAATTATCTGGACATGAATCTTTTAAGCTTCATGCTCAGGGACAAGAAGCATCAGATAAAGATCTTAAAGATGAAATATGTTCAAAATCACCAAAAAGTGGACTTGATTCTGTTGTTCATTGAGGGCACGGTGTTTAGTGACAGAGGGGGTTTAGGGACATGGGGTTGCTGCTTCGATCCCATGCCAAGTAAGATTGTGGTGGACAGCATCATGCCCGTGGGTTTTCTCGGGCTGCTCCCGTCTCCTCCCACTTTCACATTCCACCAATTCTTCCATCATCATTCCCTTGACTAAATCATCTATCTTCCATAGCCTAAAGAGCATGATCGTGGGGCGTTAAGATGGATCACTAGGTGTTCTCGGTACTATGCTAAACGCTGCTTGAATAGTGCGGCGTTGCCAGGTAGTGTCGAGTGTTTACTGGTGCCAGATAATAAAGGAAGTAATCATGGAATTCTGCTTGGATACTAACTGGAGAAATTAGTTTTCGACCCTTACCGAAGTTCTTAGCTAAGTTCTGCTTCTTGAACTGCAATGCTAGAATCCAGGAATTAAACCTACAAATTTGGCAACAACGCATTATGGCGTTCTGCGCAACTTTCTTCTCAAAATCTATTTCCTTAAATGTAAATTAATATTCAAACAAAATGTGAAACATAACACGAAAAACGGTCAAACAATATATCTATTTTGTAACAAGATCGTTACTTTAAAACACTTTACACATGCAAATAAACATTTCATAAAACAACCACTTCTATTAATAGCAAGATGTAACAACAAGTGCCATCTTGTGTGCTCATTGTAAAACGAATCAAATATTTTCTTTTGTTTGATACCTTTTAAGCACCAATTCATGACACAGTTGGAGGTGTTCAAGAAGTTTGGTTTGTTAGATTTGGAGTTTATCGTCCTTTTCCAGCATCGAGGCTAAGTGAGACAGGGCCTACTGTTTGAAGTGAGATCCAAACAACTACTGACATTTGTATTCCAAGTAAGTACTCTATCTGGTAACAGGATAGAAAAAAATCATGATTTCTTTTTTAAAAAATCATTTTTGTTGATTCTTTTTATTTAAATCTATTATTTTCGATTTAAATCACATCTTTCTCCTCGTATACTACAAGACGCGAACTCGAAAAAACATTAGGAATTACTATTAAATGTTAATTATGCCATTTAAGTGAAAGTATTGGGGTTGAATTTTGAATTAATCATTAACCTATTTCAATCCCAAACAATGTTTCCTAAGGATTCAGGAAAAAGTACAGCAACGTTCATCAACATAACACATTTTTTCTACGAAAGTTATTGATATATGCACAGTAAAAAATACTTGTGTTAATTCAACTCAATTTTAACACAGGGCAGTGGTTCCAGTTTGACTTCCACTATGCGGTGTTAGTTCAACACATACCCCGCGCTGTTGGCGTTTAACGCAGGGGGTGTGTTACGTCTTTTTCACACAACCGGTGTTGAGCTGTGCCGTAAGCGTTAATGAACCACAAAATTACTCCCCAAAAATATGTTAAATCACCTATATGCTTAATGTGTTTACATTATGCTGAGTCTAAAAAAACACATTCAACAAGTAAAAAAATATACTCCAGTGGCGTAGGGGGCACGAACCACCTGCCTCTCAATTACTAGCCGCGTGCTCTTCCGACTTGGCCACGGAGGCGATGAATAGAATGTCGCTTGTAGAGGGATAAATTGTTGAGGTCTTTTGAATTTGGCTAATCAGAGTGCTCCTTTAAGCCGCGTATATTCGACGATAACCGTTCGGGATAAGATAAAATCTGCTCGCCATGTAGACCTAATTTTATAACAAAATGACGACTGTCTATTTACTTTATTTTATAGTTCTTTCATATTCACTTTCAAATGATCGGCGCGAGTTGTCATCTAATAAAGTTGATGCGTTTGTTGCTTCTAGTACACAATCGCCTAGAAAAGAATTAATAAATGCATCAAATGTGGGAGATGAATTTAGAACACCTAAATGGCACATGCCTAGCACATCTTGTGCTGTTAGGGTTTCTTCAGAAACATTATGTAAAACAATTGAAAACACATCGCGCGGTTTGCATTTCGAAATTTTGCGTATGCCAGGATTTGTTTAAGTATTTCTTTCTACTGTGTTTGTCTGTCTGTAGCTTCAATTCATAAGCCTTTATAATTAGATGCCCAACATATTTGGCAATTACACAGAAAACAACACCGAAGATTCTACACTTGAGTTAATTTAACACACAGGCTGTGTGTCATTTCAACTACTGGCATTTGACACACAACTTCAAATGGAGAATGAGTTGTTCTAACCACTTGTTTGTGTTATATTTTAACACAATCGTGTTAACACATAGGCATGTCGTTGAAATAACCCAACGATTTTTTACAATGTGCCAAGGATATATTTCTAAAAATGGAACAGTCTAGAACTAACTTGCGGCACGGAATACATATAAAAAAAACTTTAATTTTGCCTAAAGTTGTGTAAAATATACATTTTAACGTTTCGGAGAGAGGATCAGACCTCCCTAAATACGCCTCTGTTATCTGAAAAATAAAAACAGACACGCACACAAAAGAATTTTTGTCTAAAATGTCGATGGTGATTTCCTCGGTGGAATAGATAACGATTCCTATGTTACGAAGGTAAGAGAACAGGATTGCTCCGTTACGCGTTCAAAATTGGATTTTCCCTAATCATCCTCTGCACGACGCTCGTTTTCATACTGTGCTGTACATAGAGTTGCATCTTATTGTATTATGATTATTATCTTCCATAATCGAAATAACGCAACAGAAACGGGATTTCACTTATTTTCACTTCAAATTAATTTATTCCGGAATTTGGCTTAAATCAACGATTTTTATTTTGAAATGAAGGTGATTTAAATCTTGATTTAAATCAGAGTGATTTAAATGAACCCTTACCGGCTGGAGCTCATGTGGTTGAAATTCCACGTTAATCAGTAGGTCCCGTCTTATATAGCCTCGCTGCTGACAGGGACGTTAAACTCAAAATCAACTCAACTCATTTAATTACACATGTCTGGAAATGAAACGTGAGGGGGGGCGGAGGCTCAGTAGTAGAGCGTTCACCTCCTGTGCTTGTGGTCCCTGGTTCGATCCCAGCTCGTGCCGTGTGGACCTTATGGTGGACAAACCCCGTGCTCGTGATTTTTTCGGGGTTCTCCCGTTTCCTCCCACTTTCTTCATTCCACCCTTTTACTCATCTCTCATCATTACCGTCTCCTTTACCCCAACCGTCATAACCGTGGAACGTAAAACTTAAAGATGTCATTTCATTTTTAAAAAAATTTGATCGTGTTACGATTTGGCAACTATGCCTTCTGAATGAAAGAAAAGAATCGGAAAATGAACAATATGGTAGCTTGGATGTTACTAACAATAGTGGGCATATATCAAAATAATACCATGTCAATGTTGCGTTCCGCCGTTCATCTATTTAATTCTATAATACTTCGTTTAATTTAATACTACCCAATCCAGCCGGTAACCCGGACCACATTGAAGTGATAGTCATCTAATGACTGTTGTTAAAATGGTATCATTGTTTTTTTAGTGTGTGTCTATTCATGCATTTGTTTCTCTGCTATGTTCAGATATTTTGCCACAGCACAATCATAAATTATAATTAAAAATGTCATAATTACATCTTAAATGAACCCTTAACGAGGTCCTCTACAATTACCAAGAAATTTTAAATTAAAACATTTTAAGATAAATTTAGCCTGTATTAATTTTGCTAGTGATCAATTCCAAAGCAGAAGTTTTAATTTTGTGAAAGAGGGAAGTCTTCATTCACAGCTGAGAGTTGAAAACGCTCTTCGCCTTAAGATCTTCCTTTAATTAGAAGGTTATGAAGAAAAACACGGCTTACCTTTATATTAATTGAGTCCTTTAGAAAAATGTAATGATTGTTTGAAACATCTTTCATTACGTAATACGTAACACAAAATGAATTTTTGAAACGTTGTTTTCCTAACGGCAACAAGTCATACAAACGAACGAAAATGCCACCATCTTTTAAAAGAAACCTCGGCGTTATTTCAACACCTGCTTGTTAGAAGTTTGCAATTCCGTCTGAAAAGGCAACGGAACTCTCTCCTGTTTGTTTCTCCTTTTGAATACCTTCTTTCCTAATAATTAAAAACTTATCTAATCACTCGGTGGCGTTACTCAAAAGTTATCGTGGGATTCCTTGTAATTAGGGAGAGTATTTATTTCTAATCCAAAAGTTATGAATTGAGGTAAGGATAAATCTCGTATATGGTTGAGTTCTATTGGAGTTTTCTTTTTAAAACTTCTTGTTTGAAATTTTTAACATAAAGTTTATCGAGTAGCATAATCTTTTTCATTTTCACGTATTTTCCATAACAATTTATGAATGTCCTACTCAGACGCGCATCCAGAATCTTTTATTAGGAGGGGTGCAAACTTTGGGGGGAAGGTACAGTCATGAACATTAATAAATAGAGGCTGAAGCCATTATTTCTTATGGCTCCAACCTCCATTTATTAATATTCGTGACTGTACAATAATATAAGCCATTACGAATAACAAGGTACATTCGCGAAATGTCCGCTCGGGATTCGTGTAAAATTGATTCAAATGCAAAGTTCTCCCCTGC
The DNA here is from genome assembly GCF_964235325.1 of Thermobia domestica. NCBI lineage: Eukaryota > Metazoa > Arthropoda > Insecta > Zygentoma > Lepismatidae > Thermobia > Thermobia domestica. The sequence goes on from NC_137463.1 coordinate 2,278,823, forward strand.
GCAATGTGTATTATACTAATTTTAGCTGCCCATACCGGTAATTTGCATATTTATGGGCCTTCATATATCCGGAATTCAATCACATAGCCTATTACTATAAGGCTCGAACACAAAATTGCTTTTAGTTTCTTTACATGGAAGGTGACATGAATCCGGGCATATGCAAAACAAATTAGATCAAGTATTACTTCTTTGACACATGTTATCCACCCCGGCTGCCATTTTTGGATCCGCCATATTGGATTTAACTTTCGGTTTTTCAAATAGGAATAGTTGCAAGTAATACATCAAATTCATGTACAATTTTCTCGGAAATTCACTAGTGTATTGAATTTTACCGTAGCTTATTCCGTTTGGAATGTATTGCATGTTAAATCCCTGCAGGTACTTTGCGAATAGACATTGCAGATTACTATCAGTTACGATTATGTTTCTGATATTGGCAAATCAAAACAATTTCTAACTGGAAAAATACTGTAGGTATAAACAAACTCTTGACAACATTAGTGCCATAATCTCGTTACATAGTGACTCTTATTACTTCCATGTTATACTATAACAAGGAAGTATTGTATTACGGTCAAAATGCCTAATGTAAATACAGAAACGACCATATTTGGATGAAGACCTACCATTTTCGTATTGACGTCTCTGTGTCTGTATGTATGTATGTTCAGAGAATAATTTGTCAAAGATAAATCACGTAAAAGATTACATATACACACGGGGCCCTGGACAACTTTCTATTTGGTTCAATATTCGTGAAGTGTCAGATATTTAACGCACCTATTCCCATTAAAAAAAAAACGAAAGTTGAATCCAATATGGCGGATCCAAGATGGCGTGCGAGATGGGTAACATGGGTCAGAGAAGCAGTACTTGATCCAATTTGTTTTGCATATGCCCACATTTATGTCCAGTTACATCTAAAGAAACTAAAAGTTATTTATTTAATTTATTTATTTATTGAACAAATTCCCAGATACAGCATAACTTGGCCATTTTACACAGGGACATTCTAACAGAAGAAAGAAAGAAAACAAGACAACAATAACAATAACATAGAAAAAAGAGTGTAAAAGTAAAACTATTCCGTCAAAACTCGTTTAATTGCTCTTTCAAACACTGGGTAGCTCGAAAAAATGTCCACATCAGTTGTTACTTGATTATAACAGTTTGGTATTCTATATAAAAAAGAGACCTCTGTATAATAGCCAACCTAGGACGGGCAAGATGGAATAGGTGGGTATTCCGGGTGATGCGGAAAGGGACACGTAAGGATAGTTCCTGAAGTAATATTTCCGATCTTAAGTTTCCATTAACTATTTTATGTAGATACTTCAGGTCAGAGATAATTCTGCGTACTTCAAGAGTCTGAATATTAAGATGTCGCAAGAGTTCCTGTTCGAGCGTTATAGTAGTGTATGATTGAATTCTAGATATATGAAAGCCCATAAATATTCAAATTACCGGTATGGACCACTAAAATTAGTACAATACACATTGAGCCGTGCAGAACTTTGCATTTGAATCAATTATACACGAATCCCGAGGGGACACTTCGCATATGCACCTTGTAAGTAAATACAGAAACGGTATAATTCTGCAGCCGAAACGGTAAATAGGTATAATTCTGCACCCGAAAAGCGATAAATAGTTGTAAAATACTTATATTTTCAGAAAAAAAGTTGGAACTAGATTGTTTTTGTAAGGGAAAGAGTACAGATGAACTGTAAAACCAGATGTTCATGATACATCAATCATCTTCCTGTTAAACAAGAACAGTTTTTTTCTGATAAAGTGCACGTATGTTGAGTTAGGAAGTTTGTGGGAGTTCTGGACCCCGTGGATCTATTAGTGTGCCCCTGATGCTACACTTTGGCGTCCATCTGGTCGTTTCCAAAAAGGGGACGGGGACGAGTATTGTTATACATTGTTGTATGGGACGTTACACTACAGCGCACAAGTATCTACTTTACATACTTTAACTCTACTAAATGTCTCCCAGTTATGTTCTTTATTCTAAGGGAGAAGATAATTAAAACAAGTGAATGATGATAGAAGAATTGGTGGAATGAGAAAATGGGAGAAAACGAGAGTAAACCGAGAAAACTCACGAACTCGATGTTGTCCATCACAAACTTACTTGCCCGGCAACGAACCAAAGACCCAGCGCACCAGAGGTAAACGCTTTGGTACTGAGCCACCGTATCCTCAATACGTAAGAAAGTAAACTGTCTCAACAAAGTAAAAACCTGTTAGTTATTAATGGCAACGAACATAACATTTGTTAGCGCTATAAAAAATATTTTTTCAAAAACTACTCATGAGAATTGATTCATTTTGTTCAGTTCGATATGATCTATCAACTGATATATCTCAACTTTCGACAATGTAAGGATTAAAAAATAAAGTTTTAGGAGTTAATCTTAATTTTCGACTATATTATAGAGTAATATCATAATGAAGAGCTTCATGAAGTTATACTTTAATATTAATGTTTCTTAATAGATGGCGTGGTTAAAGTAGAGAACAGGCTTGCTAATCATACGATAATTTACAATCATATATGATAATTTAAGCCTTGATACGATATTCCTAACAGCACAAGATGTGCTAGGCATATGCTATTTTGGTGTCCCAACTACTTTTTATGTACCCGACACTTGGTACATATGATATTCATGTGCTAAGTATGTACTTCAGCTACCTACACTTTTAGGTACTTGTTACACCTAATTGATATTTGCAACTATGTACCACAAATATAGCATTTGTATATCTGGCTCAACGATTTAAGAATTGCCAAATGACAACCCTACATCTATTCTTTAATTAAATTACATTTACGAGAGGGTGGAAATATCGTTCTTCTTAAGAGTGGTGTTAATAAGGATTAAAAAAAATGTGAAGATAATGACTCCGATTTGGAGTTCGACATTGAATATTACTAGACAAGTTTATTATATATTATTGCTATTATTAATAGTATTATACTTGTTTCTAGAATTATCAAATGCATAACGAATATACTATAATTTTTTGTAGTATATGATAATTTTAAAGACGGAAATCGAAAATGTTGTTCTCTGAGGTTGGCAGCTCTGGTATAGAATCTAATTTTAGGTTTACAAAAATTAGTTTGTTTCCTCGAAAACTAAGCATAAGAATTTATAAACGCACTAATGTCCTTTCTTCAGCTTGATGAACACTGTCGCTATATGTGTGTCTCATTTTTGGACATTTTTTGTCCGTTGTGCACTAGTAATGTTGAAACGCAGAGTTAGCACAAGTGATTCATTCATTTTGAAAAGGCTATATTTTCAAAAGTATTACACGTACACTGAGAAAAAAAATGTAGGTGGCGTACTTAAAAAGATAGGTTACACGTGTAAATTCTGTAGTTTTTGGACTTAACGTACAGCAGACGTATAAATGAAAACGCATGTTTTATATTTTCTGTATAAGTGTTCCATCTATACGTACGTTACGTATGAAACAATGTAGGCGGTCAGGATCTCACATACAAATGGACGTATATAACATATAGCTGACGAAGGTAACATAAGTGTATGTATGTGATATACGGAAAACTGTTAGATGTCAGACATCCTGCAACGGCATGATGTCACATCTACGGGCAGTGCCTATGTAGCATACGGATAACATATGCTCCGTACTGATTTCTATAGTAAGCAAGAGGATACCGCATATTTGTACAATATACCGCTGTCCGGAGAACGGATTTTTCTGTGTACACACAGGGCCGTGAAGTGGAAAATCAGCGCCCGGGGCGAGAGAATACGACGGTGCCCCCATACATATATTCCAAGCAATTTTTCCTATCTTTTTACCTTTTTTGTCCCGAATTTTTCGCCCCTTACTTCGGCGCCCGGGGCCGTCGCCTCGCTCGCCCCCCACGGCACGGCCCTGCAAAATGAAATGAAATGAAATCTTTGAGTTTTACGTCCCACGGTTATGCCGGTTAGGTGATGATGAGTAATGAATGAAATGGTGGAATGAAGAAATTGGGAGGAAAGGGAGAACCCTGAGAAAAACCACACACACGGTGTTTGTCCACCACAAAGTTCACTTGCCGGAGGCTGGGATCGAACCCGGGACCCCAAGCACCAGAAGTGAAGTCTCTACCACTGAGCCATCGCGGCCCCTAGGCCCAGCCCTGCGTACACACATGAAACATATATGAAAAGAATCGCGAACTCACCAAGTTTGAATTGTGTATTCCAGGTGGCAGCATCAGGGGCAAAAGACGGGACACCCCCTCATTGGCATATCCCCATCGCCGCATTGAGCGTATTGGTGAGAGTAACCTAGCTTTGTTCCCCTGGCTTCCCAGATCTCCTGATTTAACATCCTGCGACTTTCGTGGGAGTACTTAAAGGACCTTGTTTACATACTCCCAATACCGCAATCCTTAGTCGAGCTCAAAGAACGCATCAGTACTACAGTATAGACAATTGACAGGACTACCTAAGTATACTACAAAATGTATGGAATGATCTCGAGTATCGACTGGACGTGTGTCGTGTCACCTGAGGGGCACATATTGAACATTTGTAGAGGGTGTATAAACTTGGTGAGTCTGTGGTTCTTTTCATATATCCTTCATGTATGTACCTGTAATACTTTTGAAAAATGTAACCTTTTCAAAAGGAACGAATCATTTATGCTGACCCTGTATTATTGTATGTGGATATATGAAGAGCAAGTAGTTGATAAATTTCAGAAACCACGTAAAATGCCAGGTGGAATACTCTATTGCCACTCGATTTGACAGTTTGACCTTTCTATACACTTCATTGTTGATTTAGATTCTTGTAACGTCATAGCAAACTATCATTATGGCTAGAACAAATTATGAATAGTTATTAGAGAGAAGACCGATCCGTCATGTTGGACAGATGTAACACAGGTCACTCACAGACAGGATGTTGGTGGAAGCACACAGTACTTATCTACACCCATTACAAGTTTATGGCAGCAACGTTATAGGCCCGCAATGAGATTTCATTATGAACACAAGAGACGCGGAGGGGACGCTTGGGAGGATTCTTGGACGCCATCACGTGGGGAGGGGGGGGGACACATCACGAAAATTAACGGCTGGACATCAATTGCTATTGTAAAATCTATCACCTGGTGATCCGAAACCCAAACTGGAAATGACAAACTGAAAATACTGATCATAGAATCCAATTCTTCATAAAGGGTCAAACTAAAATGATGAAATAACGCCATTTTATAGATTTTGATTTGTTTTCCCTTTGACAGAAAAAGAGTCCTCTAAGGATATAATCCACTACAGCAGCTGGAAAGGGCAATAACTTTGGAAACCAGAAAAGAATGGGCAATCAACGCTTGGAATGTGCCACTGGAGATTGAAAGAATAACTGATGCGTTTTTATTAGAACAGTTTCAATTCTATTGTATATTCAATTTACGTAAAACACAAATGCCAGGTAATACCATGGGAAATATGATGACTACGGTTTAAAAAAAAATCTTCAAATATCGGGCCAGTAAACAGGTTTTAAGAAATAATAGAACATTCTTTGCATTGTATGGTCGCCATTTTTTGTGCGTCTCTCCGTCTCCGATCGACAGGAATTTTAGGAATATTTTCTTCTCCAATATACGTATTTGGATTTAAAGCAAAAGAAATGCCCAAAGATAAGGCATATACAACTCGATAGATTCATCATGCGTAGTATTCGAGATAAACGATATCTTTAGTAAATTTAAAAATTAGACTAATGTTGTACGATATCCACGCCATCTATTGAGATAAAACTGAAACTGAAGTATATACTAATCAAGCGCTTCAATTTGGGACTAGTAAGATGAAAGCACACAATATGGCTAATCAGATATAGCTCGAAATTATCACTAAATCTTAAACTGCTTTGTATTTTGCACAATGGTCCAGAAGCACGTAAAAAACACAAAATTTACAGGAGAAATGAATGATGCAAGTACTTAGATTTAACATAACGTAACCAAATCTAACCTAACCTAGCCTAAACTAATCTAAGCTAAACTGAACTTGCCTAATATTAATAGAAATAAGCGAAATTCTATATATATATATATTTTTGGGGAAAATTATGCTGGACCTCTACGCTAACATAATCTAACATTAACTAACCAAACCTAATCTAAACTCGCATACACTAACATAACCTATCCTAAACTAACTACACTAACCTAATCTGTCCTAAACTAACCCACTGTGAACAGAAATTACAGAAATTGTAGCATTTTTAGAAACAATTGCTGGACCCCTTCTGCTAAACATTAGTCCTTAAACTTAGTTACTATACTTTAATTATAGTATTGTAATTATGTTTCAAGTATGGTAATAAAAATACTGTTAATTGTTTAGATATTCATAATTTTCATATATTAAGCAGATGGCATAGATATCATATTCAAGCATATAAACCCCTAGAAGAAGACAGGATTCAATGCAGACAGGACAATAATCATACATAATTATTTCCTCCCATGTATGTACTTTTCTTCTTATTTTTTTCTCTTTTCTTTACTTGATAAAATAAAATAAGTATGCTACTCAGTTACTACAGATCTGTGAATTGTTTTACAAGATTTAACTCCACTTGGGTTATTTTATGCCGTCATTTAACAGACTTAATTCATTTCCTAATGTTTGTTGTTCCCAAATATTTCTGAAGCATAGTCATGGTTAGGAACTCCCATAATCGAATTGTCCTTAGAAAAGCTGAATAAAGCAATATGCTTGAGAGTGAATTCTTGTGTGTAGTTTTCGAAAATAACAAATATGGCGTTAAACTAAATCCACTGTTCGTTGCCATTCTGATACAGTTGACAATTTTTATTTTCTTGTAATACACTACAGGGTGGCGCCGAGCCGACTAAAACATTTGAAACTTGAATATCGCGCAGGCGTAATAACTTATATTGATTGACGGTGTGAAAACGTCAAAGAGGAAAGAACGCCACGTTATATGGTCAGTCGCAACGGAGGACAGAACATGGTGTTACCTCAGGTAGTAGTTATTACGAAATTGTATCTGTGTCAGATGTGCAAAGTTTTTTAGACGAAACTTGAATGTTGGTCTAGGCCTATACACATTCTAAGGAGTTTGCACTGTTCTTGGAGCTCCATGTTTCACATCGAACATACTACCAGTTTCTTCAAACTTCTTCACCCAAGCCAATATGATATTCCGAGATGGAACCTTACCTGTTAATAAACATTAGCTTCACACTTCTGGCACAGACTTAGTTTCGTACTAATGGGGCCGCGGTGGTTCAGTGGTAGAGCGTTCACCTCTGGTGCTTGGGGTCCCGGGTTTTCTCCCAGCCCCCGCCAAGTGAACTTTGTGGTGGACAAACACCGTGTGCGTGGGTTTTCTCGGGATTCTCCCGCTTCCTCCCACTTTCTTCATTTCACCATTTTATTCATTACTCATCATCACCGTCTTCTTTAGTCTAACCAGCATAACCGTGGGACGTAAAACTCAAAGATTTCATTTCTTCTTCTTCTTCTTTTTCTTCTTCTTTTTAGTTTCGTAATAACTGAACTGAGGTAACACAATGTTCTGTGCTCCAGTGATCCATTGCGATTGACCATATAACGTTGCATTCTTTTCTCTTTCGGTTCCCACCCCGACAACCAAACCACCTGCGCAATATATTCAAGTTTGAAATGTGTCTGTCAGCTCGGCTCCATCCTGTATTTGTCTAGTTATTTATGTAGTGTGTACGAGAAATATATACTATGGAGTAGCAGGTTGTATTTATTTATCTTAACAGTGAAACCATATACTCTTTCTGAAAACTCAAATGAGATTCTATATTATTGTGAAAATTGAAACCCTAATGGAAGGACATTCAAACTTACAGGCGCAGGGAATACACAGGAACGATTAGTTTCAGCATGGTAGTGCACGTCTGGTCCAGGGAGCACCTTCAATTTGGTGCTCGGAGAACGGTGAAGCTGGGAACACATGTGATTTCAATTGTGTGAGAAACAACATGTTCACAAAGCCCGTTAGCTAAACTATAATCACATCAAAATAACTTTAAACAGTGCTCAGATTAGTTTGAGACAGAACGTGTCCATAATTCAGAGCGGAAATTTGGCTTCACACAAGCTGCGGTGAAATTTCCACTGGCTTCACAGTGCTGACATTTTTTTTCCTGCAAAGACAGTATATTGGGAAATAACTCTTCTTCCTTTTACACAGACGGAAAGCCTTCTGTCACGCAACATTTTCGTGATCTCTTCATAACGGGCAGTAACTATGGTCAGTTCATAGCCTACGTATTAACCACAAAAAATTACTTTGCTCACTTTGAAAATATACCTGCGATACAACGCAGTAGACAGAAAATTTCTTCCTCACGAAGTGCCTGTCATTCGATGTAAGCCGAACTTCAAATTCTTCTTATCTCTGTCCACAATAGATTCCGGTTGGAATCGTAGAAAATCTTCAATGATAAAGACTGGCAAAGAATTCTATTCCTTCCAAGACACAATCATTCCTCTTTCTTTGAGACTTACATCTTTCCCTACAACTTGGAAACAATAACATAAAAGAACAAACTACGCTTATTTGACTATGAAAATAAAATTAATTTTATGTACATTTTCAGCGAGCTGTTTAACAGTTGTGTTCGGTATAAGAAGTGTGGAATTTTTCAGGGGAATTATCTATACTTCAAATAAACTTACGATACATGCAGTATACGACCATTTAAACGCGTCCTTTAGTAACACTTTCGTTTCTTTAAAGAAGGGAAGTTTTCTTTCGTCTCCTCCCACAGTAATTTTAACGCTGAGTGCACCATTTTTATATTAGCCTATATTTACATTTATAACTCATGTATTTACTGCAAACGATTACAGCATCAAGTGTGATAAATTTAAATCTGTAACCGACATCTCTCATTTACGCACATAACACTGTCATGATCCGTCTTCGTCCGTTATTCAAAGATTTAACTGTATAGCTTAGTCGTGAAGTTTTCTTTCTGTGACGATGAACTTTCGGAGTCCTAAAGTTACAGATTTAGTTAGCCTGACAATGCAGTAATACACGATGAATACTTTCTAACGTACTAACGTATTCCGAGCAATACATAATACAATGCACTTCCTGCTGACACAATTCATTTGACATTTGCGCAAAACAATTGCTATTCGTGTCGTTGCTGCCTTGTCTTTTCCCAAGCTATTCACGTAATATTTTATCACTGTCAATGTAAAGCTTTGCTCTCCTGAAGAAGGAACTTGCGTTTTCTGTTTGACCACAACTGATATCAGCTCCATCTTTACTTCTGTCTGTTAACCAAACATTTTCTTCTCATTTTATGTCCAATTAATCGTTGTCAACCGGCGTTCTATCAACTGATAGAATCAATCTCCGTCTTCGATCCTCTTTTCTTTCCCTTTATCTGATTGGACAAAAGAATAACGTTGTTTCCTACTTTGACATCCTGCCAAAGTTTTCCTACAATGTCTCACGGTAGCGTGCTTTCGTACTTGTTTGTCTGTTGAAGCCTAATCACTGCGAAATTAAAATACCGCTAATTTTACAGTAATTATGTGATATGTTCAAATAGATAAAATATAATCGAAATGTGGAGCAAGAGCGCGCTAAACAATATTATTTTGCATGAGGTACCGTTATCACGAGTCGCATAGTAGCTTTCCGTTCACAGCCATTTATAAACGCCAAAATAAATGCCCATTTTCTAAATTGCTGGAAAAAAAATGAAATGAAATCTTTAAGTTTTACGTCCCACGGTTATGCCGGTGAGGCTAAAGGAGACGGTGATGATGAGAGATGAGTGAAATGGTGGAATGAAGAAAGTGGGAGGAAACGGGAGAACCCCGAGAAAACCCACGAGCACGGTGTTTGTCCACCACAAAGTTCACTTGGCGGGGGCTGGGATCGAACCCGGGACCCCAAGCACCAGAGGTGTACGCTCTACCACTGAGCCACCGCGCCCCCTTCTAAATTGCTGGAAATCGAAAGCGGATAAATGAGTCATAATAACGATATCTTATGCAAAATAATATTGTCTACGGTTCTCTTGTTCCACTTGTCGATTATCTTTTATCTATTTGAAGATATCACATATTTACTGTAAAATTAGCGGGTATTTTAATTTCGCCGTGATAGAGCCCCTTAAGAACTCAGTACTCAGAAGATTTTGCGTTGCGCGAATGGGCTCTTCACAACATAAGAGAATGAAGGCGTAAATTCATTTCGATTCTTCTCAGAGACAACTTCTTAATAGATCTCTTTTAGCATGTTATTTTGAAATATTATAAAAGACTCGCCAAAATTTCGTAGGATTATTAACGGGTGTAAAGACCACAAAGAAGAACATTTGAAACTATGGATGCAAAATATTTGAATTTCAGCCATACGAGTTAATGAAGAAGAATCGAGGAGGAAGATTCTGTATAGTGAAAAATATATCCTTCACTGGTTTCAGCAAATCTTTTTTAGTACACACAACTAATCAATCATCTATAAGGTAGCTACAAAATCCCGTTACCCTTTGATAAATGCTAACGTAAGCTTTCTCGTTACTCCTTGATAAATGCTAACGTAAGCTTTCTCGTTACTCCTTGATAAATGCTAATGTAAGACGCGAATATCTTACGGAAGTCTTTCCTGGTCGTTGCATTACTCGTGGTAGTCCGAATCTTCCAGCACCATTTTTCTGGCCATCACGAAGCCCAGACCTCAACACCTGTGATAATGTGCTATGGGGGTTCATAAAGGTCATCGTTGCAGAAAACTGTTATGATCCCACTGTCGAACTGACAGAAGCCGTGAAACAAGCTTTCACTCAAGTTACACCTGCAATTCTCCGCTAAATGTCTCACAGAATCTGGCGGCGTATTATCCTTTGTCATGAGAATGACGGTAGACAGACTGATTCTTTGGACACTTAATGTTTCCTATCTCAATAAAACCTCTCGAAAGCATTGTAATCCATATCATTCAGTTCTTTCCGTATAGTTACTTACATGCGTTTGGTTTGTGTTACTTATTTTTAGGAGAGCTCCCTAGTGGGTAGTCGGTTAGCTTAGTCTCCTTCGGCGGGGGAGACCCGTGTTCGATTCCCGGCGGGAGCTCATGTGGTTGGGATTCCACGTTAATCAGTAGGTCCACGTCTCATATAGCGTCGCTGCTGAAAGGGACGCTAAACTAAAATCAACTCAATTTATTTTCAGGGGTAACGGGACTTTGTGACCACCCTACAGTTTTTTATGCTTCCTGTAGTGAATTTTTAAGAGGTTTATTCTATACGAGGGGCGTACCAAAAGTAATGTATAATTTCTTTATTAACTATTGTAGATCGTTCATATGGCATACATGTATAGAGTGACTCTTCTATTATGCAGGACCTGTGTTATCTTATTGAGGTTGTTACAAAACTGATTAATAGAAAATTCACTCGAGATAAATGAGACTTCAAATGTTATAAGTAAGAGGGGAAAAATGGATTTTTTTCTTTTTATTTCTCATAATCAGCTTCATCCTTTGAAGTAGATGGTGTCTCATCTTCTGCCTCTAGGTACGAGTTCTCTCTCACCAGCTCTGACTGGCGGCGCAACCTGTCAGATGTTATTTGTTTGAAAGGGCACTGGCAAACGAAGAACTAGATTCTTGAAATTCCATTGAAACAGCGAAACATAGTGCTTTTTTTGGATCAAAAGATCCAATATATTTCAATCAAAAAATTTTCTTGTAGGCCTTATATCTGAAGAACTACATATAGTGTAGCCAAACACAAACTATCTCTTAATTCAGTATGATTTGCTTATTCCGTAAAAAGAAACGAAAACTAGATTTAAGGCCGTTCAAACCTTTTGTGGCCTGTAATCTAGAAACTAATTATTGGCTAAGATCGCAATCTTTTGATGCATGTTTTGGATCATTCCTAAAATTATTGTTTGTTTAGAGTTTAGTATGCTACGGACGTGACATGTTTCTTTCATTACTGTGTATTTTGGAAGATTCCAGTGATATCGAAATGTTATGGTAATGATATGTAGGATAATATTTACTGAGATGCACAGAAAATTCTAGTTTTTGTGTTTCTTTACATTTCTGCCCTTGGATACAGTTGCTTGCCTGACTGGTTCGGTAAAATCTTAGTGTAAAGTTTTAGTACGACCTGTATACATTTTGAAACTTGTTCTTTTAAAAATTAATTTAGACCTATAACCAGTGGCGTATTTAGGATTGTTTCGGGGGGCTTTGCTAACTTTCGAGGGGGGGGGGGGCTTTGCCTGAAAATGTGAAAATTCAGCAAAATATTTCATATAGTCTACTAAACTATAGTAAGTAAGATTTCGGAAGGGGGGGCTGAAGCCCGGAAGACCCCCTAAATACGCCACTGCCTATAACCTTGGTAACAGTTTTATGCTGTCTGCCTGTCTTGTAATTCATCTACTTGAGGTTCGATATTCACATTACTGAATTTGTTAACAGTGGGCCTGGTTCATTGTGTATCTAAATTTTTAAGAAAACGCATGCACGCAAATAGGAGTAATAGGAATGGTGCATCCTAGAAGTGGTTATGCTGCCTGTACCTATAAATTTAATTATTAATTCAGACTGTGCGAAGAGAATTGTCGCATATAAATGTCTGGGAAAGGCTATATTATTTTACGGCATCCACTAATCCCCAATGTAAGTTTAAATCACTCAGTCTTACTGCAATACTTACTTAGGCCCATATATGTATAATGTCTGTATAAAGCGAATGTAATAATCTTAAGTTCTCAGCAATAGCAGTAAAGGAATTAATTAACATCTTGTACATCTTGGTTGTTTAATGGGACAGCATCTTAGTGGTCAAAGGGTGGATCTGAATACATCAAAACGTTACATGTATTTACAAAGGTAAACATTCTGTAAAAGAACGATCCATTTGTTTTGTTGGGTGGCTTTTTACCAAACTTATTGAGCAATTGTCAGAGCTCAAGTTTGACCCTTTTCCTTAACGGTTCATAAAATTTAGCGTGGGAATTGGAGAAAATTATTTTGAAAACCGTCGTAAGTTTTGTATAGTTTAAATAAAATAAAAGTATTGTGTTCTAAGGTTACCTACGGTGTCTAACGTTTCATTCACTTTATTTTGCTAAATTAACAAATCCTTTATATTGTCTTCTTGCGCTAAAAGTAGTTTATGTAACGTACCGGTACCTAGAATTATGAAAACACACATACAAACAATTCACGTTTTTGCTCTATAGTAGTGAGGTAGATTTATCGTCTATTAATGATTAATTTACGCTCTTAATACAAGTTTCTTTCTACAGTCATCATCATCACCATAAATTCTGCCGTTATTGACAGATCACTTGCTGCAACTGGGAAGTTTCCATGCTCCACGCTTTCCGCTAACCTCTTCGCCTTCACGTACGATTGTTGTGTTTTGATATCGTTCGTCAATTGTAGCCTCCCTTGCCCCTTCCCTCTCTTTTCTGCCACCATATGCTGTAACCAGGGGTTAAAAGTGAGAGGTAACGCGGGTGGACGCAGTCCCCCATTTTCAAAAATATCTATGGCGTCCCCTTACTTCTTAAAAAGAAAATACAATGGACAAAGATAGGCACGGGGGACGGCGCAACGTCATGCGTACCCCTACCTTTTCAGATCCACTTTTACCCCTGCCTATAACATGATACAGTTCCTTCTTAGTCAATGTCCCAACCAGTTTCTGTTCCTCTTCTTAATAGTATCTAAAGTTGTTCTTTTCTTCTACACCATTTCAAACACCCTCTCATTCGGGTTCCCATTGACCTAGCTGATTCTCTACATCCTTCTTCACACCCACATTTTTAAAGCTTCCATCGTTTTTAAATAATTTTACGTAATGTTCATGTTTCTGATCCATACAGTACAATATTCCACACGAAGCATTTTATGAATCTTTTTCTCAGCTATATATTCGAGGTCCCACAAATTAGCATTTCATTCCTCTTAAAGGCTTCTTTTGCCATTCCAATCATTCTACAGAGTGATACTAAATGTTTCAATCGTAGAAAGATAAGTTACAAAATAAGTAAATTCTTCTTTAACTGATGGAAATGATACCAAAGAAACAAACAGAAACAAAAATATTAACTGCAGAATCATCTTGCTGATAATAGAACAAGATAGGTACACTAGTAGTAAAAAATGCGGTCTGTCACCTTTGTGGAGTACTTTCAGCTGTCAGATTTTATTGCGTTTATTTTTTACTTTTTTTGTATCAAATTCTTCTATTTTCAGTTTTCCTTTTTTAATCTGTACAAAACAGTGGCTTACACGTGATTTGACAAAATTTATACAATATAACAAAAAGTTCGGGATAGTCATCTTGCTTATGCATCACTTAATTTTTCAATCTTTCGTTATCCTGGCTTTGAGCTAAACATCTTACCAAACTCATTTGATCTTTATTCTAATTTCCTCTAAAGCAGGTTTTAAAAGAAGTTCTTTTCTTAAGTTCGAGTGACTCGTAGAGAAGGATGCACATTGAATTTCTACATGTTTAATTGTTGAAAACTTACAGTAATATCTTAATCGAAGGTAGGTTTTTTTTTCATGCTAGGAAAAATTGTATTCCTGAGGGTAAATAAATAAGGTCCATCACACTCGAAACGACAGATTCAGGGCTTTAAGAATATGCAAACGATTCGTAATTTCAAATTTAAACAGAAATATGCGAATTCTCTGAGAAAAATCCGTTTTCCAGACAGCGGCATATTGTACAAATATACATGAATCCTCTTGCTTACTACAGAAATCAGTGTGGAGCATACGTTATTCATATGCTACATACGCACTGCCCTTAGAAGTTACATCATGCAGTTGCAGGATATCTAATATCTAACAGTTTTCCGTATATCACATGCATATACTTATGTTACCTTCGTCAGCTATATGTTATATACGTCCATTTATATATATGAGATCCTGATCACATATATTGTTTCATATGGAAAGTACCTATAGATGGAACACTTATACGGACAGTATTATAGAACAAGCGTTTTCAGTTATATGTCTGTTGTACGTTGAGTCCAAAAACTACAGGAATTACACATGTAACCCACCTTTTCAAGTACGCCACCTACATTTTTTTCTCAGTCTACCTTGTGGTATCCACTAACCTTTAAAATATGCATTTGTATATGAGCATATCCACTTCACTGAAATCAGGGGAAGTCAGCCACGCCACTTCATATTTTTGATTCAAGAAGTAATATTGATTAATATGATTTATATATATTTCCAAACTGAGAGGAAGCATGGCCCCTAAAGTCCCAAATGACGCCCTTGATGATAATAATATTCACGCAAATACATCATGTATACTTATGTCAGATCAAATACGGATAACTAAGTAATTCTGTGACATATGGAACCCGGACGTTCAATGTCGCGTTCACAAAAGATCTCCATTGACTTCTGTCCTTAGCCAACTGGATCCAGTTTCTACTTTGTATTTCTATTTCTGCATCTATCTTAACATTGTCCTCCCATCTACGCCTAAATCTTCCTAATGGTGGTCTTCTGATTGAATTTCCAGATAAAACTTTGAAAGCGTTCCTACTTTCTTCCATTCTGGCTACAAGACCTGCCACCTAAGCCTCCTAGACTTGATGACACTGACAATGTTTGGTGAACACTAAGAATTACGTAGTTCCTCGTTATGAAGTTTCCGCCATTCCTCATTCCCGTCCTTCTTGGGTCCGAATATTCGTCTCAGGATCTTGTTCTCAAATACTTTCAGTCTACGTTCTTCCTTCAAAATAAGCGACTATATTTGGAAACATTCAGGACAACAGGCATGATTATTGTTTAAGCTTCAAATTACTCGACAGAATTCACGACAACAACATATTTTGAACTCGATAATAACAAATTCCCTGCTTTTAGTCTACGTTTAATTTCTTTGTCAATACTATTTTGGACACTGATCCCAGATATTTGATAGTATCCACTTTGTCGAAAGTATTATTTGATATCTTAGTGCATTCATAATTTGAAGTATCACGATCTCTACGAACTTCCATGTATTTAGTTTTCTCTGCAATTACTTCTAAACCCTGTTCATGCAAGCGTTTAATAAAACCTCTGCATTTCTTTCTATTATTCTCCTATCACCCCTATTAAATTTACAGCATCAGCGTAGCCATACCCTGGTGAATACCATTCAATTCTAGACTCTGGTTGCTATCTTTGATTCTCCTTATGGCGTATTCCAGGACGAAGTTGAACAATAATGGCTACAACGCATAATCTTGTTTCAGGCCATTCTCGAGGTGAAAGCTTGTGGACAAGAATTTTCCTTCTCGGACTTTATTTTGGGATTTATTTAAACATATTTTAATTAATCTAACTTTTCAGGTATTCCAAGTTCTGTAAGAACGTTGTATAATGTTTCTCTCCTAACCGATTCGTAGGCCTTTCTAAAATCAATAAATAGTTGATGTACCGGGGTATTGTATTACCACTTCTCTTCGAGTATTTGCTGAATGGTAAATATCGAGTCGATAGTTGATCGATTTCGCCTAAAACCGCACTGATAATCTCCAATAATTTCATCTGCGTATGGGATTAATCTTGCTAATAGAATGTTTGAGAGGATTTTATGGGATGTTGATACAAGAGAAATTCCCTGATAATTAGTACAATGAGTTTTGTGACAAAATAAAGATATTTATCTTAGTGTGGCAGAAATAAAAATGCTTAATTGTCCACATATAATAGGTAAGGAAACAACGAGAGAAACATTCACAAGATTCAGAACGTCAACAAATGCTTTCTTCAGCACATGATAGAATAATTGATAATACCGTAAAACTTTAAGACACCAAATACAACTGTTTCATTCTGAAGTTGCACCCCATTAATTACTATCTCTTTACATACCACAAACTATAATAGTTTGGTCTAGCTTCTTACAGTTGCTCCGCAAGGATTTTTGCGAGAGCTACACAACAAATCCCACGTTCACTGCTTCCACTTGCGTTATATTCTCTATCTCGTTTAACGTATCCATTGAGCGTTGGACTAAATTTTTTGTTTATGTTTTTCAGTGTAAAAAAAAAAATATCCAATAATTCTCCTTCAGTATAAGGATATTCTCGGAAACTAGCTTCATTACTATGTATAATAGAAGTTATACGTAAGTGAAATCTACTGACATGTAATGTGTAAACAGATTTAGTAATTTAGTTTTAGATGAGTTTGAAGGCATGGCAATTGAGAAGTGATATAGAAAGTTCCCATTGCACTGGGAAACAGACAGATGTTTGCGAACTAAGGCAAAACACAATTTATCAGGAGAAGAGAGAGTACGTTGTTGAGAAACTCATTAATGCAAGACAATCATCGAAAACTGAAGAAAATTTTCAACACTTTGTCGGTTACGTAGCGATTTACTAACATTCCTGCCACTAACTAAACTTGATCAAATGGTTCATCGTGTTCATTGTAATGATAGGCTTATGGATGTTTGATGTGCATAAACCTGCCATTTGCACAGGTCTATTTTAAACCTTATAACGATACGTCTGGTTCTTAAATATTAATATTGACCCATTAAACACACAAAATTACTATTTTGTACCTTTTGTTTAATAAATGTAAAGGAGAAGCGTACATTTTACTTCTGCACAAATTTCTAAGATGTCTACTTAGTCAACTGAATAATTCTATTTAATTTTTGTTGTCATGACAACGACATCAAGATTAGATTACATAAAAACATTTGAGTATTTTTCATATATTAACATTAAAAATATATATACTATTTCTTTGTTTTTCTTTTCTTCTATTAGCAGAAACTGCCAAGTATATATTTAAAATACATTATGGCCCAAAATTACAAGTAAATTACAATTGTTACAAGTAAAATATACAACATACTGTTGTAACCTACCACAAGAAAATCACAACAAATCTGTTGCTGTTAGAAGTAAACAGTGGTTTTCGTTATGACTTACAGTGTTGCATTTACACAGAGAAAATGAAAGTATGCAACATACGTAAAAACGTAGATTACATGGGTAAATCCTTTAGTTCTTGCGCTTAATGTACGACTATGTATAACATCCTGAGCAAACGTATAACTGAAAAGGTATGTTTTATAATACTTTCCGTATAAGTGTTCCATTTGTATGTACTTTCCGCATGAAAAAAAAAAAACTGTACATAGGCGGTCAGGATCTCACATGCAGATGAACGTACATAACATGTAGCTAACGTATGGAAGATACGTATACGTGTGTAATATACGGAAGATTGTTAGATGCCAGACATCCTGCAACGACATGATGTAACATGTAAGCGGGAAAGAGGGCAGTACGTATATACCATATGCTCCGTACACATTTCCGTAGTAAACATACGTGTTCCTTATATTTGTACAATATGCCGTTGTCCGGAAAACGGATTATTCTCAGTGTTTCACCACCAAGGTTAAACGAGACAATGACCTGACCTGGAATCCGAACCATATGAGCTCCAACCGGGATTCGTAATATATTTTTTGTATTATATGTGTCAATTATTTTTAATGAAACTGCCTAAGTTTTCAATTAAAATTATACTACAGGATGAGTATAAAGTCTTGCCCTGATTATAAAAAATTATTACAGAAGAACCGTTTGACATAATAATGTAAATATTGGTCAGTAACATAGGTTAGTATTACAAGTTTGTTTAAAGACCACTTACGTTAGATCACTTCAACGTGTGCCCCCTTGGTAGCTCGCTGAAGGTCTAAGCGGTATTCCAGTTCCCGCCAGGTGTTTTGTAACATGTCTTCTGTCACCGTACCCAGAGCTGCTTGTATCCTAGCCTTCAGTTCCTCGACGTCAGCAACAGGTGTAGCATAGACTCTGTCCTTGATATAGCCCCATAAAAAAAAGTCCAGTGGAGTAATGTCTGTGGCGGGGAGAGCGTGATACCACAGCACCCCTCTTGCTTGATGCCATTTCGCCAAGTAACCCGCGCGTGCCAAGTAACGTACTGCATCACTCTTGGGTACCACTAGTGCCATCTATTAGTCTTAAAAAAAAACTTGTAATACTAACTTACGTAACGGACTAGAATTTACATTATTCTGTCCAACGGTTATTCCGTAATAAATTTTTATAATCAGGGCAGGACTTTATGCTCACGGTGTATATTACCATGTGAAACCAATACCATATGGACTTGTTTTTCAACTGCAACTGTAGCAATTTTTGACAAGCCTAAAGTATACTTGCACTCTACTATTATGCCAAAAGAGATGTTTAGAGATAGAGAACTACAAAGATTTTATTACTTTTGTTTTATATAAAGCAACTAAGCAATTAGATATTAATCAACACGAGAGCCGATCTTGGAAGCGTCAAGGGAGACTATGCCCCTCCAAACTTAACTTTGGCCCCTTGATGTGGGGCACATGATGATACGTTAATGTTGTATCACTTATTTCTACACTACCTGATAATTCGCATACATATATAGTAAGCGGAGCTACATGTATCAAACTTAAAAATAATAAGGCTGAATTGATCAAATTGTATACACATTGTTTTATAACATAGGCCTAAATTTTACCGATAGATTCTTGCGTTGATTCCGGAATTCCGTACATAAAATCAAAAAAAAAAAAAAAAAAAAAAGTAATGTATTTCAATAAAAATTGAAACACGATAGCCTGCCATTCAAAAATCTTCTTTCACCGTGAAACTAAAGAAATAAACATCCTTCAATGATGTAAGAGAACTTCATGATCACTTATCAGGAATTTAGAAAAATATTCAAGCATCGTAAAGAAGCAAATCCTCCTGAGATTCCACTTCCACTTACGAACGAACTTTGTTTCTTATATCCTCAACTTTTAAAAATCGCAAAAAAAAAAAAAAAAAAAAAAAAGTTAATTACGCTGAGAAAGAAGCACACGTACGAATATATATCTTCCTTTAAAAAATCACAGAAGTTGCTCATTTGATACACAAAGCAGGAACGTGAGCTCAGATTTGCTTCAGAACATGGGGGGGGGGACAAGTTCTTCCATCGACATATGAGTTTTACGTTTTTCATTTATACATTATTAGTATACATTTAATTTGTATATATTTACTTATATACATATATATGTTTTTCAAACTCGGGGAATACATTGCCCTTGCCCTCCCAAAATGACGCCTCTGAAACTAGTGAATTGTTTTCATGCATTGCGTTTTCTTTCGGTTTTTGTATATGTAACGTAACCTTTAGTCAGAGACAGCGTGAAACACTTTCCATTTAAACATTTTAATTTCACAAAATATCAAAATACATAACGTTATTATATATTTTTAATAATGTAAACACCTTTGGCAATTTTCTTTTTTAAGCCAACTAAATATTGCTTTCTGTTTCTAAAAAGCCATCCGGTGTGTGCGTGTTTAGTCAAGGGATTTAGAATAGAATTTGTAAAGGTTCGGACTTAAGAAGACAATCGCATTAACCTCTATATGTTTTACGTTGCTAGTGGATGTTTTGTGAGTCATTTTGCCTTTGGCATCTACAAAACCAGGTTTTAAAGAACAAAGCTGGCATTTGCATTTTGTTTTAAACTAATTTCTCAACAGATGGAGCTTTAAATGTTGCATAGAATAAACGTGGTTGCGTATTTTGACAATAATCTTTAAAGAAATACTTTTTGAAAACGGATTTTAACATAAAATATATCTAAAATTAATTGCATTAACGTGTAGTAAGGCAAGTATTGGTATTTATTCCGAAGTTGGACGTCCGCATAGATTTTGGCTAAAAGCATAATAATTGGTTCCTTTTTATGTACCTAAGTTTAATATTTAGTTCACATAGTATTGCCGAGCTAGCGTTAGAGAGTGAAGGCGTGTTAGAGCCTCGCAGGGACCATTCTTTTCCGTCTTTATCACAGATAAATGGGAAGTGGGCCCTGTTTCTAGAACCTTCCCGTCATGTTGGTTATGTTAATTACCGTTACATTGAAAAGTATAACTTTCTCCACGTTTCTTTACTTATTTGATTACCGCATTTTCTATAATTTATTTTTAGATTAATTAAATCATGACTTTTACTTACTTTTAATAGATTTTCCTGATTATCACCAGGTATATGTACAAAACAAATGCTCATTACATTCCCATAATCCTACCATGAAGAAACTTTGTGCCAAGTAGTTCCCTCTGCTTGCCAAGCAGTTTCATGTTGAGAACCGTTTATATAAGAAAATAAACACTACCTTCGCCCTCCTTATACATTATCAAGCCACAAACAAGCAAATTATTCGTTCCTTCCCGGTAAATTTTCAAAATTTTGCTAGAAACGGACGACCAACTTTGGAACTTAACCCCAAGTATTTAATAAATTTGTTGTAATAACTTCTTAAAATCGAGGGGGAAGAGATTACTTTTTAAAACAAAGATTTGGAGTTAAGAGTATTCTTAGACAGACACATCTTAGAATAGAATTTGTTTTACACGTTGATAGAACTAATTGGAATTTTGTTTTGTATGCGATCCGGAAGAGATGAATGTTTAATGAAAGGGAGATGAAAGGGAATGAGACTGTGGAAGAAAAGAGTTGATCCTCGAGAAATGGACGCAGTGTTACCCGTCACAAACTCGCATGACCGGGGATCGAACTGGGAACCGCATAAGGTTGAGTCCTTTATCACTGAGTCAACTTAGCAAGTGTATGCGATCTGGTTTCAAAATTATTTTACTGTTTCAAGATATATTTATGCCAGCATTTGGATCTCCGTCTATTGAGAAATTGAATTTAAAGAAAATGCGAATATAGTTTGTTCTTTTAAACTTAGTTTTGCAGATGCTAGAGGCGAAATAACTTCGCAAAACAACCACGAGAAATATAAAATATAAAGAAGTTCGGTCATCCCTGCCTTCTAATGCTATTTATACATCGTTGGCTATAGAAAGGTGTCAAAATTCTGAAGCCCACTCATTTTTTGAAGGGAATGAAAGTATTTTTAAAACCTACGTATAGAAGTTTATGAATAAACATACAATAGAGATTAATTTCTGGTAAATCATTCTCTAAGAATCTGGTACTTCTCACGCTCTGTGAGTAAATGGTTGTTTTGTGATATGGAGTATTTTGTTCGATTGGGTATCAAGGATTTCAAACTGTAGTACAATATGCATGTTTTTCTCAATATATTTGGATCTCTATGTATATGATATAAAAATTGTCCGAGACTAGGCCTATTATTTTGTGATATGAGCATTAGCATTATGAATAAACTGGGAAGCAACATGAATTAATATGTATTGAATTCTGGTTCAGAAAGCCACAAATAATAGAGCTTAGGTGAAATGCATTGACCTGTATCATCCAATTGAACAAGCGCCATCTGACCGGCAATAACTATTCATGGGCTGTGGTAAAAGTGTTCAGTTTAGTACTTCCTTGTACCTGTTAGCTAATTTCATCATTATTGCAATAACATGCAACGGATACGTAGTCAGTCCGTTGGCTTTCAACCAATCTTCTTTTCTTTATAGGCCATGTGATGAATGTAAGATATTGCTTGATTATATATATAAGCCTACATCAGGAGCGTAATTTTAGATTTTGCTTGGGGGGGGGGAGACCTCTTGATGTAAGTAAAATTTCGCGTTTCTCACTGATTTACTACTATTCTATTGCTAAACTGTATATAAAATTCAAACTCAGGGGGGCAATTGCCCCTCCCTGCACCCTAAATGACACCCCTGGCCTACATATACCGTGATCGAAACATTTTCTTCTGACTTAAGCACCAATTGAGAAAGACCAGGCACAATAATAATAGAAATCCAATTTGATACATAGGCCTGGCGCCAGACCCGTATTTTCAACCGCCAATGCGCTCGAGATTTTTGAGTCCTGTATATCGCACGTTACCCTGTCCCCATGTGTTGCTGCAGGGAATAATTATTTTGCCATCTGCACTTTTCGTATTTGTAGAATTGGTCTGAACTTGAGGTATCACAAAAAATTCGAACATGTCGTATGAAGGTCTTAGGAAAGCACCCCACCCATTTTTCTTTCATTATATGACAAACGTCTAAAACCACTCTTTAATTATTCTAAATAAGAAGTACAAACACCGTGTGCGTGGGTTTTCGCGGGGTTCTCCCGTTTCCTCCCACTTTCTTCATTCCACCATTTCACACATTTCTCATAATCACCGTCTCCTTTAGCCTAACCGGCATACCCGTGGGACGTAAAACTCAAAGATTTCATTTTTCTAAATAAGAAGTGTAAATACCGAAGTTTATGAATCCAGCCTTACGAGATTCCGATATACACATCTAACTATAATAATTGTGACCTCCCTTTCTCTTCTTATCCACCTTATTTCCTTCTAGATCAAATACCAAGAAAATGCTGAAACACGTGATCTATTATTTTAAATGGGATCAATATACCAAATTCCATGTTTCTACCATTCAAGAAGTTAGAAATATGGACTTTAATTTTAGAAATTGTCACAACATTTCCCTCCTTCTCCTAAAAATATTCTCCTTAATGGTACCTTACATCACAAACTGTATGGTCTATCCAAATTTCAAGTTTCTAGCTTAAGCGGTTTGGCTTGTTCGTTCATAAGTCAGTCAGGCAGGACGTCTATGTAGATATATATTTATATTTGTGTTTGTGTGAAGCCCCCTTTAATAAGTTTATGATCACGCCACTGATACTGGGTTGTCCAATCATATGAATTGTAATATAGTTCATTTGGTCTCAATGGTGAACACCAAATTTTTGTGAAATTTCCTAACAATACAGACAGGAATAGGCTCAACACTGGGAAATGGTGGACCAGCTAAGGGCCAACATTGCCCCAGTGTTGTAAATAGTCTTTACCGAGCATTTGAGAACCAAGGTAACCTTTAAAAACGAACTAAAATTGGGAAATGAGAAGTCGCAACAGTTGGATAAATGACGGCGAATTATCAGAAGACCAAACCACACTTAACTATTGGCCGACGTATTTTTCAACCTTGCTTTTGCTATTATCAACTTCTACGGATACCGACCAATAGCCTGAGTAGGGTCTATGAAGTGCGCTGGTAGGAGGTGGGTGTGGTCAGGCAGTGGGCTGGGTAACACTGTGATTCTACGAGATAAGGAAGACCCGGGTTTGATCAACGGCCAGTCGTATAATCTTCACTCTTCCAATTTCATTTAAATTATTTGTGGCTGATCATATTTATTAGCACAATACTCTACATCATTTTAGTGTATCCATCATTTTGCCAATAAATACAGCACAATGAATGCGTTATGAGAATATTAGACAACATATTTATATCTTTGATAAGATGAAAGGAAACTAGTGTGATTAATATTCTAAAAGCAGACTTCATGTTACAGAAATTATATCACAATACGTGTATTTCTTCACTCGACAGTTACCCCGAAGGAAATATATATATTTATATAAAATCATGTTTTCTTTTCTCTTTTTCAAAAAAGTCTTTCAGATCCACAAAACCAAGTGTTGGAAGTTTGGTCCTAAATAACATTTCAAACTGCTGTCGATACCAGCTTGCTTTAAATTTGATTGACTATTAAATATAATGGAAAACTACGGAAGTTTCTTCTGAAAAGAAGTAAATGAAGTCTGCAAAATTTAAAAAGAACCACTTCTTGTAACTAAAAGAAACTTAAGAACTCTACGCGAATACAAACTGAGACTACTAATAACAGAAACAATTTTAAATTTTCGGAATTAATAAATAGGAATTAATAAATAAAAAATTTACTAAGATAGCAGGAATTTGAATCATAGGTTAATTGTGTCTGGTATGGTATTCGACATTTAATTACCAAAGAATGCTTAGATGTTTTGCATTCTGTTTTTGTAAGATCCGTCATTTATAGGGTCGAGGAAGGGTGTGGTACTCCATAAAATGGTATAACTCTGCGGACATGGCGTACTGGTCGCATCCGGCAATTTGAAGAATATGTCACGATTTGAAAAGTACATCATAAGGTTTATTATAAAAACTTTAAATATATAAAACAAATGAGTTTGCAACTATGATAGACATCAGGTCCGTATCCACGGGGGGCTATGGGGACCGGACCCCACCTAAATTTTCACTGTCCCCCTAAAATTTTCACGGTAGGCTTGCAAATGAACAATAATATGGTTGGGTCAGTCCCCCCTAACTTCTACCGCCCCCCTACATTTTTGGGTAGCTAAGAGCCTGATAGACATTCAAAGTATGAGGATTCAATAGTGAAACCAGGATTAGTAGATCTATCCAGCAACTTATCCAGAATTTCTTCAGGGGTATCAAGTTCCTATTTCACGTAATTTCAGGAATTTTAATATTGGGGTCTGCGTTGGCTTAGCACTAGATCGTTCACCTCTGGTACGGGAGGTCCCTGGTTGAATCTCAGCTCGCTCCAAGTGGACTTTGTGGTGGACAAACACCGTGTGCTCTCTGGTTCCTCCTATTTCTTCTCATACTTGATTCATTCCACCATTGCATCCATTTCTTATCATCATCGTCTCCTTTAGCCCAGCCGGCATAACAATGGGAGGTAAAACTCAAACATTTCATTTAATTTACATCTTGATATGATAAATGTTTATTTTTGCATAAAATCTTGAGTAATCCCCCCCTTTGCGTACGCCACAGAAGCTATCACTTATAAAGGAGGTTCGAAAAATAAGGTTGTTTATTTGTTCATTGAAATTTAGCGTCCCTTTTTAGCTCAGAGGCTATGCAAGACTTGGGAGTTCTTACAGTTAAAGGTGGAATCTGAACCTGATTTTTCTATCTCTCTGATTTTTGAAATTGTTGTACCAACACGTAAAAAATATTGTGTGAACTCGAAAGATGGTAACATGCGGTAGTTGCCGAGACAATCTCAAATCATGGGCAAGAAGTCACATTTCTTATATGTTACGAAAAATAAGACTCCAAAATACTTCTACACACCACACCTCTTAAACTCCCACCTCCCCCGTGAAAGTCCTGTGAATGGTATTGCGTGATTCAGTCAGTTTAAAATGTGACTAAACTCAAGTTTTTCCTGATTTTTTATTCCAACGACGAAATTTAAGTCTGGGAAACACGTGTATGCAAAGGAAATAAACTCCATATGTTTTTTTTTTTATTTCCATAGTTGTGAGAGTACAATTCAACACATAATTTTCCGAAATTATATTTAGTTATTCATATATTGGCGACAAGGAAGAGATTTCTTTCATGTTTACCTCTTTTACGATGTCTTATTACCTATTGGCCGTGTCGTAAAAGTCATCTTTGTGGAACTTTATTTGTCATAAGAT
Source organism: Thermobia domestica (assembly GCF_964235325.1). Taxonomy (NCBI): domain Eukaryota; kingdom Metazoa; phylum Arthropoda; class Insecta; order Zygentoma; family Lepismatidae; genus Thermobia; species Thermobia domestica. Next base: position 2,305,196 of record NC_137463.1, read on the forward strand.
AGGGAAATTATCGTTCCGGAAGGGAATAAAATTACATAGTCATTCGAAAACTCATGAATGTGTTTTCATCTCTTGTTTTTAGTTTAATGGAGAGAGCGACATTTGAAATAGCTTTTGAATCAAAGTATTATCATACTGAAGTGAACGTAAGTGATTGTCATTACGGACAGGTCCCTTGTAGCAGGTTGAGAATTTTTCGGGCACTGTGGTCAATCTAGTCAGCTTATTTTTTTCCACTTGCCGTAATAAATTGTTTATCAATTGAAATCTTTTTCACTCCCTATTTTTCCTTCTAATATAATTTCTACCCAGGGTAGTCCTTCTTTCTGGTGTAGCGGCTAGCCCAACTCGTAACTGCTCGGCGCTGAAAAGGATAAAATGTAAGGTGGATCACCACCCGAAAGTCAGTACATATTTTAGATCATTGCCTTAACTACTGCGCAATGAAACGTTACATATTATAAATATTGTACTATAAAATAGAGTAATGTTTCAGTTACAACACAAGACACTGTTTTATTTGGTTGTGTCTCCTGATATCGAAAAATGTAACAAATAAAAGAAAATATTTGATTTGTTTTACAATGAGCACACGAGATGGCAATTGCTGTTAGATCTTACTAGAAGTGCTCCGTTTTATGAAATGTTTATTTGTATGTGTAAAGTATTTTAAAGTAACGATCTTAACACGAAATAGATATATTGTTTGACCGTTTTTCATGTTATGTTTCATATTTTATTTAAATATTAATTTACATTTAAGGAAATAGATTTTGAGACGAAACTTGCGCAGAACGCCATAATGCGTTGTTGCCAAATTTGTACGTTTACTGTAGTAGTCACAATAAGAACATTTCTGGATTCTAGCGTTGCAGTTCGAGAAACGCTAGAACCAAGCAGAATCCAAGCAGAATTCGATGATTCCTCCCTTTATTATTTGGCATCAGTAAACACTAGACACTATCTGGCAACGCCACACTATTCAAGCAGCGTTTAGCATAGCAAAGGAAAAATATAGTGATCCACTTCAGTTTAACATCCGATGATTACAACCTTTAGGCTAAGGGAGACGATGATTAAGGCAAGTGAATGATGATGGAAGAATTGGTGGAATGAGAAAGTGGAAGTAAAAGGGAGGTGCCCCGAGAACACTCACGGACACGATGTTGTCCACCGCAAAGTTACTTGTCCGGGAATCGAAACAGTAACCCCACGCACCAGAAGTAAGCGCTCTATCACTGAGCCATCTTGCTTCTCAAGATTCTATCGAGATTTAATTATAATCGGTCTAGAGCAAAAGGGTAGTCCTGTATCGCAACAAAATACTTTAATGAATTAAATATTAAATGTATCCTCATTAAATGGATTACATGGAAGAAAACAAACAGAAGTCAACGAAATGAGTCACAGCTCATTTATGTATGATATAGGTTCGATTTCCGGTGGGAGGTCATGTAGTTAGGACCCACATTTTATATAGCCTCTGTGCTGAAAGAGATGTTAAACTTCGATTCAACCAACCAATCATAAAGTGTATGACTTTGCTAAAAATATTACTTCACAACACGTATTTCTAAGTACGTATAGAAATCTGAACCGATGACGTTTATTTTGAAGTGAGCGATTTGAAGACGGGGCTAGGGGCTTAGTCTCCTAGGATTCCTCCTGAATTAAGTCTGTGTTCCCATCACTTTCTTCAGGCTGAAAATCTCTTCTCAAAAATATCATTTTCATTTTTAAACTATATCCGTTACTGCTCGACCCTCACAAACGTTTGAAAGAGACGAGCTGCATAGGTAAAGTACTTTTAACATACACCAGACAGTTTCATGATCAACATGGTATTATTAAATATAGCATTAAACATGGCATTATGAATGTCTGTATATGGCCGAATGGATAGTATGCTTGCTTTATATGCCTATTCCGGGATTCGATTCTGGTGGACGTATTTGTCTCTGAAATAAACTTTAGTATAATACAGGTGTGTAATAGTTCGCGCCCACAATTTATACAATAGGTCGTGTATCACGCAGCCTCAGTGCTAGAAAGGGACGATAAACTCATGTAAACTCAACCGGCATTATTGGGAAACAAAGTGTTTTTAATTGTTCTGGGACTGTAATTGTGAGACTGGTACATGAACCAAAGGCTAGAATTTAGAATAGGAGAGACGTGACGAAATTGGAAAAGGAGATGAATGAGTTGAGTTGATTTTGAGCTTAACGTCCCTTTCAGCAGCGAGACTATATGAAGCGTGGACCTACTGATTAACGTGGAATCCGAACCGCATGAGCTCCCACCGGGAATCGAACCCGGGTCTGCTGCTCAAAAGGTATGAAAACCACTTTTGTAAAGGAATTTGATTTACCAAAGACTTCTTTATATATTTACGCTGCCTGTCCGTGTGTCCACCCGGAAGGCACAAATTTCAAGAACTACTTTGGATGGATCACTATCAATTTTGACCAGGATGAACAGGATCAGAAGTTAAGAATCGAGTTGATTGATGAACGTGATCCCTCCAGTTAATCCCACTGTTTCCCATGTTTTCCTATGGAAGTGATTATGGATGTCATTTATGCACTATATAGGCTACCCGCAATGTTATTGAGACTACGGGGTTAGCATAATGCTCAGGATACAAAATATATCCGTGGAATAGCTTAAAATGAAACAAAAAGATCTGGTACTTAAGGGTAGTGTAAAGGGACAAGTTTTGCCGATAGATGTCACTACAATCTTCGTATCACCCCTATGTATTTTTTACTTTTCATGAAAATTTACAATTTCTTTGTTACGTGCGGAAATTTTATAAACACTTTAAAAAAGATCTTGGAGTGTATTGCCTGAGGAGTATGCAACCCGAAATAAAGATGTAATTTTTTTAGCACCTCTGGCGGAAAGTTGTGAATTATGTACCTACGACGGTGTTTGAAGAGGATGGCTTAGCCATTCGATTGCTACTGTGCAAGTGGGCACTATCTGTTCTACTATATTCAACTGCGTATAATGTTATTATATATCACGCGTTTCAGAATTAGTGAATTTTACAGTTTATTCCTGAAAAAGAAATCTATATTCAGATGTTTTCTAAGGTATTGGTATCTAATTTCCGAAAAGTGTTATTTCGGTTTGGCGATATTGTGTGGATGAAAAGTTCTGTACTGTGACACCAACTTAATTAAATCGGGAGTGAATGGAATTATATACCACTTTTGTAAATAGGTGAGTTGTTATACTAATTTGTTATATTCTCTGATTTAAGGTATTACATTAATTAGGAGTAAATATATTTTATATCTATTTAAATTATTTAACAGCGTGTTATTCAAACAATTTTGAATATATATATTTTTTAAAGAAAATTAATGATATGAAATTGTGGTAGGGTAGATGTTGCTACTCTATTAGACTCCTTAAATATACTTACAGTAAAAACAGTTTTTTCTAGTATAAAAATATATATATCAGGATATAGATTTACATATGTAGAAACTACTATTCTTGTTCAAATCCATTGAAAGTATATATTGCTTGATTGAATTATTGTTATAAAATTTTCAATTCACATATATATAAGCTTTTATTTCAATATCCTAACAGCATCTTTTTGATTATTTATATCATGGTTTTTTGTTTTGCTAAGCTGAAACACGTAGAAATCCTATAGATGAGAATTCATATAGAAAATATAGTTAAGATTTGCACTAGGAGGATCTCGCATGTTCCATGGTTCTGCCGGCTAGAATAAAGGAAACAGTGATATTGAGAAATGAAAAAAGTGGGAGGAAATGGGAGAACCCTGAGAAAACTACCACACGGTGTTTGTCCACCGCAAAGCTCATTTGGCGAGAGCTGGAGTTGAACTAAGCACCTCATGCACCAGAGATGAACGCTCTACCACGGAGCCAACGCGACCCCCTCTTCTGCAGCTATAAAAATACCGTTTGTCCTTAGGACAGAGCAGAAACTTAGAGCCCCAAAACTAATCGAAGTTATTTTTTATATGAACTATTCTTTAAGGCACGTTACTGAAATCAAACGTCTTAGAAAACGTTATTTTTTAGCTCTGTATTTAGCATTGAATATCTGAGAGACTGTTGTTAAAGTTTCCATGGTTGTATTTACGTAATGAATCGTTTCTAGTTATTCGCTTCTTTCATTCAGTTTCTCCTAGCATCTTACATACACAAATTCCCATATTTGTTTGTATATATGTATGTATACACTGTATATACACAGACGGACATGTAGGAACGAACAAAGTTATAGCAAGCACACGTTCCATAATGGACCGTAAACTTTTGAGAGTGCATTTCGCAAGTGTTATCAGCCATGTTTATGAACAACTTAAGAACACACGAGCAAAGAAAAGAAAAAAAATTAAGTGCAAATATTAAAGCGAAATACTGGGAGATAAACCTAGTTATGTGAAGATGAATTCTTCCCTTTTTTTAACGTTAAACTCCTTGAGCGACTGCAATGACCACTGTGAAATGGGCAATCATTGCTTTTATTTCGTCTGTAGTCTTCAGTTCTTAAATTCTTAAGTAGCTGCCGAAGAGGCACTTTCCCCATATGTTACGAAAAGAATATTGCTTTCTTTGAAATATACATAACCAGAGAGAGGGAGAAAAAAAAAGGGCTGAAAGATTTGAACTCACGATTCCAGCATAATACCTCTTTGCTGGAACTCAGACTCTCAGAGTCTTTCTTCTCTCTGATCCGTCGTAAGAAGCTACTTAAAAGCAATGATTTTGGAATTATGCCTGGAGGGAACGTTATTTCATACGTTCCCATTTTTTCCAGCAACCGAAAATTCTGCAATTCTCTTTGGAAAATTATTGATATAAAATGCCTGTCTTAGCTGGAATTATGCTTTGACTTCAAGGAGAGATTGAAGATTTCACAGTGAAAGAAGAAACGAAATATTCTCAAAGCGAAAGACTGAATACAAACAAAACTGCTGTTTTTATCTGGAATTATCTGTCGTTCCATGCATTCAATTGACCTCCATTCCAGATTACTTCATGGAAGCGACCTAAATCTCGTTTAATCAGCTACGACAAACACCATAAAAGAGAGGATCAGGAACTATTAATATCTTTAGAGAAGAGAAAAATCAAGAAGAGAAAATGGTCCTACAAGTATAAAGTTAAAAAGATGTTATTTTTAAGAAAGAAAATAAACTTCTCAATCAAAATGAAATAAAAGATATTACGATGACTTACTTTTCCAGAAATGTTAAATGTAAGATCTATGAAGATCTTTCAAAGTGTTGCGTTGTCAATACCGCGGCACTTGACCCCTGTTATCTTAGTTTTCTAGATCTAGGTTCGAAACCCGTCAGTTCCATTAGCTTCCCAGTTACTTTACCACAGTGCGTTGGCACCAAGCATTCTGTGCCTCATCGGGAATCGAAAGGGAATCTTTTCAATGTTCTCGTTCAATTTCTTATGATAAAGATACTCGTGATAAGAGTATTAATTAATCTCTACCTAGTACAGTGGTTCTCAATCGACGTGTCGCGACACACTTCTGTGTTACGCAGTCCCCCAAGATGTCTCGCGAAATTTTAGTATTTAAAAATCACAAAGAATTCAATAATAATTATTTAAAATCATGACAGACTGTACCAGTCAACACCTCTAGCGGTAGCAATAATGCTGAAGGCTATATAGAGTCATTATAAAAACTAATTGGTTTCACTATTATAATACATATTATTATTATTGTTATTATTTATAATAAAAATATCAAACAAATGTGTTGCGATGTCCTGGATGTTCGGTAAACTGTTCGTCAGTCAAAAAAGATCTAGAACACTAACCTAGCACTTGCACTAAAGTTTTTGCCATTTTGTATAGTGCAGCCATTTGAAATGGTATACCCGGGAACACGGAACTATTGATATATCAGGGGGAAAGTAGGACATTACAATATAAAATACAGGGGGAAAAGGAGGCAAATCAGTTCTTTGTAATTTTTCACAATTACCTTGTTTTGCACTGACTTACCTATTGCTTTCCCTGTAGGCAAACTCTTTAGCATTATATTTCTTAGTGACTAACCTTCTTCTTACTGTGGAATTTAGTCCATGCAAACTACACCTTTCAGGTTACATTATTCTGCTGTTAACTCATTTTCGACCATTACTTGACTTACCTCTTTTTCCCCTGTGGTTTTCAATTAAGTTTTTACAAGTGTGTCGTAGGATTTTACGTTACACAATAAGTATGCCGTAAACTAAACAAAGATTGAACAAGACTGATATTGTGAATAGGGAATCTCATGAGAGTACTTCTTGAAAAACAAAAAAGCGCTGTTGGCCCTATTATACAAGCCATACACTGACGTATTTTTCCGCCGTAGCCATAAAATTTCTTGCGCTAGTCTTGTTAGCAGCTGTCAATACGTTAGTGTATGGGGCCTGGCGTACGTTTACGTACCGAATTTTTATACGCTGGAAAAGTATGGCTGCTTTTAACTTCGAGCGTAAATACGGCGCGTAAAAACGGCTCAGATGAAAGGGTTTTCGAGCAGCAGGTGGTCTCTTGCCCTTTCCACGGCCTTCTCCCTGGTCTGGTCTTATTGTTTTCAGAAGAGAAAACCTGTTCTTGTGTTGTCCTCGCGAATCGTTGCTGAGGTTTGCTGGTAGACTCACCAGAAATCATCATTCCAATCTAGTTTCAGTCTTTCCATACAAGATACGATTTCGGCTAAACTAATATTTCCTATTGCACAAAACGAGACATTATTTCCTAATTAAAATTCATAATTCATTTTGAGTGCACAGAGAAAAAGGTATTTAAATCCAATACTTCCTAATCTGAATTCGCAAATTATGAGAACTCCTCCGTTGCTATATAGTCAGCGTACCCGTCCTCTGTGCGGGGCGCCCTGTTCGATTCTAGGCGGGAGCTCATGCAGTTCGGGTTCTACTTCTCATATAGGCTCGCTAAACTTATCGAACCTCATGCCTTTCGACTAGGAATTTAAGATTTAATTTAATATTTGGACATTATTATTTTTTTTTTCACACAGGTAAAGGCGCATATAAAGATGAAGTCACACCTTCAGAGTTACCCACGTTGTGATACTGAAATGAAATCTTTGAGTTTAACTTCCCACGATTATGCCATTTAGACTAAAGAATACAATAATTAAGGCAAGTGAATGATGATGAGAGAATTGGTGGAATGAAATTTGGGAGGAAACGAGAGTACCCTGAAAAAACCCACGGACATGATGTTGCCCACACAAACTTATTTGCACGGGGATTGAACCAGGGACCCCACGCACCAGAGATAAGTGCTTTAGCACTGAGCCGCTGTGGCCCTCTGTTGTGATATTTTTTTTTTAAAAAAAAAGCATGACTGTCAATAGCATTTGGCCAATTCTTGCCGAATTGAAAATTATCTATAAATCATCTGTTGTTCCCACTATTGAGTATTGTTCTCCTATCTGGTCTATGGCCTGCCCTACTCATTTAAAAAATTAAATTCCGTAATTAATTTCTTTTTAGCCATTGTATCCTACCGAGTACATCACCTCCGAACACTTCCAAAAAATAACGTTTTAAAATCCCTCAACATCAAACCTCCCCTAGTGAGAAACAAAATTTCTGACCTAATATTTTTCCAAAAAATTATAAATGGCCACATATATGAACAGTTGTTAAGTCAGATCAATTTTCGCGTACCCGTGAGAACAACACGGTCTAGTGATCTCTTTTACACTCGAGCTAAAATTAGATCAGTATCTATAATCAGTTACCAGAAACTGTAGACGTTTTTTCAAGTGAGTATAATTTCAGATCATCTATAAATAAGCTATTTTTGTAATGTTGCTGTTGTCTTGTACCATCTTGACCTCAAATTGTTATTAAATTGTTATCAAATTGTTAAAATGTTTCAGAGTAAAATGGCCTAGTGCTGTATCTGTAAGTTTAAATAGTAGTAATCCTGACCTTGAACAAGATACTATCCGATATTTCCCTGATAACACGGAGCAAATCATTGAGTTTGAATATCGAAATTCGATGACGATTCTTGCTATTTTGACAATGTGCTGCTTGTTATTTTAAATACTTTCTCAACTTTATACGAATTTATAGCGAAATAGTTTCAGAAAGTAACTATTTTTTCACGCGATCTTGATATTACTCGTAAAAAAAAATCAATTTACCACGATATATAATGTTTCTTTCTTCATATATTGTTCCAAACCTCAGTTTGTGCAAATATTTAAATCTAATAATAATCCTATTTCATCATTAATGCTTATATACTAAGTCAAATAGCAAATCGTTGTACAGTTTTTTTTTTCTGTATGGTTGCTTCCCAGCCGTAAAAGTTCTGGTTCAATTCGAGGTGCCGGCCATGTTGAATATTTTTCAACATTGTATTATATCTCATCATGATGGGGATATGTTTACGAACACTTACCTGAAAAGTACAATAGATGTAAGCGCAAAAGAGATCATAACTAAGACCAGAATTGAAAATTACACCCATTTACAGGAAATACACTCATAAATTTATATTAACTTATTAAAGCATTTCTCAATCTCAGTGTTGGGAGTACTATCAAACCTTCCTAGATAAATGTCAGCTTAAGGTATATTGCCATACAATATTATGTAACACTCAATACTTGTCATTTAAATAATTTATTTCACGAACAACTCAATCGTTTTACCATGTTTGTAAGTAGTATATGCATCATTATTAGAAGAATTGACATAATTGACGAAATCTGCTACTTAATAGTGTATATTTATCATAGACATTACGTATTGAACATAGTAGGAACTCATCTTCAAGACTGCTTCGTGTGGATGTTTCCATATTGCAGGCTATTAATTAAACATTTATTTATGAAATATGAACTATCACCTAAGGCGTTTTTCAGAAATTCGAAAAAAATTCTCCCTCAAGAGTAAACTACCCGTTGTGGATCTTTTCAGGGAAAATTAGTTACGTCATATTGTCCGGTTATTAATAAACCATTTATTTATCAATTACGAACAAAATTAACTGACTCGTGTTTGAGAAAATATCTCGAAAAAACTCATAGACAAGAGTAAACTAACCTTTTTGTATTTTTACCACAGAAATAACTTATGCCAAATAGTAAAAGTGGTAATGAAATATTGATGTACGAGAAGAATCGTTAGTCATTTTCGATAAAATCGCGTTTGTCTTTTTATTTTCATCTATCAGTGAACTTCCTTTATTTTGGGGGATAGGAAGAAAATTCGAAAACCTTCCCTTGGAAATCTGATAAAGGTATTAACTTTAGAAATTTATCACTCGAATTTAAAGAAAATTATCCGATGTTGAGCTCGCCCTTACTACTACTCAATTGATTTGTATGTATATGTGGAAACCCTCAAGTTCGGGTGGATTTTACCCTCATGTCACATACCCGACAGCAAGAACGAAGAAAAAAGTCATTAAGTTTAAAACATTTTTTTAATACAGTAAATTACTAAAGACTACATTTAAAGAAACCATGAAAATAAACAGTGATAAACTGGCAATAAACGAAAACCAGAGTAGAACTGAATTTAACCTGACCCCGCATGCTAACACCGGGCGACGGTAATTTTGTCACCGGAAAATTCGTCACGGTAATTTCGTCACCGGTAATTTTGTCACCAAAATATTACCATATAGGTAATTTCGTCACCGAAAATAATGTCACGATAATTTCATCACCAGTGTCTTTTAGAACATAATACAAGTACAATGAATGAACTCGAAAAAGTTTTTGAAATTGTTTTCTTTAATCTTCAACTGCCAAAACTATGCAGCATAATCAAAATATATTATTATTATTAAATAAAGGGTTACATATTTTAGATATTGTATTTGAGACAAGAGATAAAAGTTTCCAGTAATTCTATCACAGAAATATTGTCATATAGGAAATTTTGTCACGGTTATTTCTTCACCTTTGTTGAATTAAATAGAGACAAAGCAAACGATCAAACAGCTTACGTTATTTTAATAAAACTTAGAAAACAATTCAGTTGGTGTTGAACTCTGCAAAATTGAAGTTTCTGTTACTCGAAGCAAGAACAAACACCAGTAGAAGAAAATAATGTCTGCTTGAGCAAATGTTAAAAGCACAGGCAACATGGGGCACTAATGGGTTCATTATTCACTATTTACAAATATTAAATTTCGCGAATATCAAAATTTCAGAACAGAAAATAATAAACAAATATGGGAAGATACGCCAATCTGTTAATTTTCCCGCAGAATAGACGAAAATTTTCATCGTTCTAGTACCGTTCTCTGAGCCCAAACTCTTGGACTTTCCAAGTTAACAGAGTCATTTGAAAAGAGTGTTTTTTTTTTTTTTTTTTTTTTTTTTAGGAGCCATTAAAAGAATTATATTATATTTCAACTCTGAGTAAACATTGGCAAATTGTTATTGGATATATGTGGAGACCAAATTTCTATAAAGGAAGAAAAACGTATAAATATTTCCGGATGTTTCCTTTAAATATAGCCTTATGAAGCTATTAAAAAGTGAAACATGGATGGTGAACGCCAACTTTTCAATTGCGCCAAAAAAAAAAAAAGTGTATGTTATTTGAGGTGAGACTTCCTTTACTAGGTATACGCCCTAATGTAGACCAAGACACAAAATTCATATGAAGAACTGTATCGTGCGGTGGTGCATCAGTGCAGAGAATTTAGTGAATATCCGGACCTGTAACTATGGTAATGGATTTTGATATAGCGTAAATGCTGGCTGTAAATGCAACTTTTGAAGATTCAATTCGTTTATAGCGTTACTTTTTTCACCTGACTCAGTCAACATGGAGGAAGGTCCAAGAGCTTGGACTCTTAGAACGGTACAAAAGCAATGAAAATTTTCGTCTATTTTGCGAGAAAATAAACAGATTTGCATTTCTTCCAATAGCAGATGTGCATCGATTAATACAAGTGACTTCGGAGGAAGAGCTGGAACTTCTGGACTATTTTGATAGCACTTACGTGTCAAACACGTATCGCCCTGTTAAAGCTCGGGCTGGGAATATTTGTTTGCGTAATGTGCCCCGTCTATATCCCCCAGACAATTGGAACGTTCACCAGGCTACCTTTAGCAGCAATTCTAGGATAATTAATATTTGTGAATTGTGGAACTAGAAGTTTCATCATCTAGTAGGAATGTCCCACGCAACTATTTGGAAGCTTATTCATGAAATTCAACAAGTTGAAGCAACGGTTTCAGCTGTGCTTCATCAAGATGCTGTGGGGCAGCCACCCAAACAGCAAACTAGAAGAGTGTTTCAGATCTTTTAGAAACGGCTCTAGTCTTTGTGCTTAACGTATAACACTGGAACTAAATGTTTAAAAAAAATTGCTTGTTGTTTCCTATAGTAGAATGAACATGTAAACCATTTATTGCATTAATACAAGTTATATTTTGTTTGCTAATTTTCTGTTCTGAAATTTTAATATTGCCAAAACTTATATTTGTAAATAGTGATATATAAATCCATTACTGGCCCATTTTGCCTGTGCTTTTAACATTTGCTGAAACTGACATTATGTTATTTTACTGCTGTTTGTTCTTGCTTCGAGTATCCGAAACTTTGATTTTCCAGAGTCGAACACTAACTGAATTGTTTTCCAACTTTGATTAAGATAAGGTCAGCTGTTTCGGTCGTTTACTTTGTCTCTACTTAGTTCAACAAAGATGAAAAAATGACCATGACAAAATTTCCTGCATGCTAATATTTTGGTGACAAAATTACAAGTGACGAAATTACTATATCGAAATTTCCGGTAACGAAATAACCTACATGCTAATATTTTGGTGACAAAATTACCAGTGACGAAAATTTTGGTGATGAAATTACCGAAGTCCGCTAACACCCAACCTTTCAATAAATAAATATTTAAATGATTTTTAACAACTAGATAAAAACTAAATGGCAAGATGAACTTTGAAATAAAAAAAAAAAGGTAGGTCGAAGCAGCGGAGAGGATCCCTTCAACTTACAAAAGCCGAGGTAACAAGGATCAAACTATTTCTAAAGAATGGGGCTGGACAGCGGCGTAGCGAGCGTTACAAGATTGGGGGAGAAGGGGGGAAGAAATGAAACTTGAAATTGCCAAGTCTTGATAAAAAAAAATGCCACACTTACCAACCCTGTGGAAAACTTTACAGCAACCTTATTTTCATATTCGTCCCATTTCATGCCCCATCTGAGATATGAATACGAATAACCCCCCGGTTTCGAGTCCAATTTCACAGCTCAATTCAGGATCATTATCATCACCCATGATGCATAACTGTTAATTTGACAACTCATGGTTATCATAGTTTAGGTAATCCCCGCCAGCCAATCCTTACGAGAAGTGCACAGAGTTTTTTTGTTTCTGTCCTCCAGTCTCCTCTCACTTCGATATCATGATTTCGCATTCTGATGAAAAGTATTAAATACCGGCAGGAAAAATACTAATATTTAACCTCCCTTTTAGACGCCCCACCAGTCACGCGCCCGGGGCACGTGAATTTCTTTCTTCCCCATAGTTGCGGCCCTGTGAACTACGTAACATGCAATGGTTACGTTATGCTTTGACATAAATACGTACTATAAAGAAAGGAAGAACTTCAATTTTTGTTTAACTTTCCGAAAGAAGCAACTACGGGATTAAAAATAAGGTACGAATGACAACTCATCTGTATCAAAATGAAGTGAAAGACACGCCGGTCTATGCTTTCACCCAGCAGACGTATTGTTTGGCCCTCCAGAATGTGACTTTTGTGACTTTTGCACTTAGGTTTACAAAATGACTCGACTCATCCATTGTAGCTTCCCCCCATCGAACGCCTGAGAAACCTGCTGTGGCCCCCCAGTGCCGTGCCATGGAAATCAGCGCCTGGGGCGAGAGTATACGACGGCGCTCACGTACAATATGAGTGAGGTCGAAATAGCAACCGCGAAGCGCCATCATGGTTTGCGCGAAGCGTAAGAAAATTTTCAAAACTAAACCTTGCTTTTCCTTGATTTTGAGAACTTTTTATTACTTTTTCCTTCCATTTTATACATGTGCGCATATATTTTCCTCGGGGCGAGAGTACACGATGGCGCCCCCGTACATATGAGTGAGATCGACATACCAACCGCGAAGCGCCACCATGGTTGACACGAAGCGTAAGAAAATTTTCAGAAATAAACCCTGATTTTCCTTGATTTTGAGCAATTTTTGTTACTTTTTCCCTTCCATTTTATATATGTGCACATATATTTTCCTAACATGAGCAACATTATAGAACCACCTCCTAAAGCAGAAAGAGGATTTAATTACATACTAGTAATATTCCTCTAATTTTTCATTTCTTTCTTTTTCTTTCGTTCTCTTCTTTTTCTATCCCAATTTTGCGCCCCCTTACTTCGGCGCCCGGGGCTGTCGCCCCGCTCTCCCCCTTATACAAGGCACTGGCTATACCATTCCCAAAACACACTTCTGTTCAGTTCTCCCTACTCGAAAAGCCCTGTGAATAGAAAGTCTTACTGCAAAACAGAACTGAAATAAAAAGTTTATACTAACCAGTCACTGTCTTGTTCTTGTTTTATTAATATCAATTCTTATTAGTTTCATTAATCTCCACAATATGCCTGTTGTCTTGTATACGCTCTTGTATCAAATGCTTTTGTTTCCAATATAACTGCCACTGAAAAGCCTCTTCTATCTGTCTTTGTTTTAATTTTGTACCCACCTCTATTGTGCTTTTGTCAGTGGTACAATTTCTCGATTTTTTTTATTGAAGATTCTTCAAAATGTTTAGGAATATCAAATGAACAAAAGTGAAGTGTGATCACATGCAACAAATAAAGGAGCTTTAAACGAATATATCAATTTATTTCAAGATAGGAAACTACACAAAATTTATGCCAAATCTATAAAAGAACTGATAAGTTACAGCAACTGGGTATCTAAGAAAATGTTAAACCAAATAAGTCAATTGAACAAAACGGCATTCTTCAAGTTGCCAACTTGTCAAGAAATTGGTAACTTTGAGGGGGAGGCTCCCCCCTTAACGACGCCCCTGGGGCTGAAGGTAGTTGTATAAGTCTTGTTTTTCCTTTCTGGCCTATTTTGAGCTGTGGATAACATAATAAAAATTGGTATCCCGTGAGGGGATAATTTATTCTATTTGTTACTACTATATTCTTCGTTAATTTTGTAAGGAAAAAAAAAAAAAAACGAAAGCTGCAACCATTAATAAATCATATTTTCTTTAAATTGAATTTATCATTCAGTAGCCCACTTTTTAACCACCAAAGTCAACAGTCTAAAACATTGTATAACAACAACAACAACAAAAAAAAAATCAATCAATTATTCAACTATCGGAACACTCCTTTACTCCCTTATTCTTTGTAAACTGCAGTTCCAAACAATAGGCTTATTTCGGAAGGTAAGAGGAAACCACACATCAAGCTCGTTCAGATTGTATTGAATCATCATTGTGTCTGTTTAGAAATTTAAATGTTTGCAATTTACATCGTAAAAAATTGAATATAACTTTTTCCCTGTCCTGTGTCCTCCTCCTTCGAAGTACGATTCACATAAATATTTAGTGATCTCAGATCACTAAGTACAATGATCTAAGATTGTACCAAAACTAGGCCAAGTGGATTGAGCTGCTTGGACGTAATATAGATAAATGTTAATTTTTAATCCTCTTCGGCGTGGCTCCCAGTCTGTTTCTTCTATGCTTTCTTTTTATTTTTTTACTTAACAACGCAATGTTTATAGCACCTGCACTTAAAACCATGGCCTCAGATAGATCTATCTTGTTCAAGCAACTTGAGTAAACTGGAAAACGTCCATGTGCTCAAACAACAGGCAAGAGGAAGAGCGAAAAATGACCGCTTCTTTTTCTTTTTCTTTTACGCGCCTATTTTTACGCTAGGTGTATGGGCCAACTTACGGACCGAAATTTACGACATCATTTTACGGACCGAAAATGCGCGCTGAAAATACGCTAGTGTATGTTGGCCTTTACTCGGGGATTCTCGTCCCTTGTAGCAGTAAGGTTATATCAGCAATGAACTTACAGCTTAACATGAAATCAGAAACACGTTAGCTCCCGCCGGGAATCAAAACCGGGTCTCAGCAGGAAAGACACTTACGCTAACCTTATACTCATGAAGAAGTTGCTCTCAACTTCGTCCATGCTCAGTAGAAATGGAAATTCGGTAATGTTTGGTAGGACTTTTAAGTGCATCTAATATGGGTAATAGAGCTGCGGTAACAGCCTAGCTCAGCCGGTTTCAGCCTAGCTCCCGCCATGTGAGCTCAGTTTGAACAAAAATCGAAAACATGAGTTTTTCTCGTTTCATTCTACTTTTGCTATTCCGTCATTATTGCCGTCTTCTTTAGCCTCAGCGCTTAATCGTAGGACGCTAGATTCCCCCTCCTCCAAAAGGATAATGTGATGTTGCCCGATTGAGATCTCTTACAAAAGTACGTATATGAAAATAATTAGTGAAAGAATATTAATTTTTGAACGATTATTTCTTGTGGTGTCTTTATAACCTAACCTGCACGGGCAACAAAACACGATTTTTCAAAGGGCTCCTTCGTGGCGTACGCGCCTTTGAAGTGGGAGACGCGGGTTCAATTCCCGGCGGGAGCTCATTTTGTTAATTAGTATATCCACGTTAATTAGTTATCCACGTCTCATATAGCCTCGCTGCTGAACAGGACGTTAAACTCAAACTCAACTCAATGATTTTTTTAAAATAAAAGTGATAGTTTGTTTTTCGCCTGTAACTGTACTTGAAAAGTAACGTTCTTTCTTCAAACAAGAAGCAACAGACTTATTTTCTTCTTCAACTTGAAATTATCTTAATTATTTTTCATTTCTTTTGTTCTTTGTGTTTCTTACAGAAATGGATTTAAACTTTCAAGTTGAAAGGGAACTTCAAGTCCATCTGGATCTACCAAAAGCGACTTCCTTCTTTCTTTGTTTCTCATACCAAATCCGAAATGTTTGCTACAAATAGTAAAAGAAGAAGAAGAAGAAGATGGTATTGTCGCTTGTGATTGATTCTGTGTCTGAGACAAAGATCGTTTGGAGAGAAATTGTTCTTCACAGCCTGTGACAAAGCGAGCAGAAGAAGAGGATATGGAAAAGGCTAATACGGGATCAACAATAACCAAGTCGAGAGAAAACTTCTGCTGGGCAAAGACAAATGTCTCTCTCACCCTCTGCTTCCAGAAAGAATTTTTCTTTCAAGTTTTGGATCTTTCTGAGGTACCACCAAGATAGATAGCTCCCCGACTCACGGGCTTAGTGTTTTTCCTTTACTTTTAGTTCTACGTCTTCTCTCCTAGATGGTGCTGGTCGTTAAAGACAGCGGTGTGAAATGAGCAGAAGGTATTAAACAACAAAGGCTTAGTCTTGCTGCAGTGGCGGGGGAGGAGGGGGGATTTAACGCCAGCTCCCTACATCCAATACACACACTTGCTGAAGGAAACAAGGTGCTGGAACAGTGCCTTTTCTGTACCACGAAATAATTTATGATTTACAAAGTAGTGAAAGACGCTGCTAGACTGAAAGAAAGATCACACAACTCACAGTACTGTTTGTAAAATACAAAGAATTGGATTTATACAATTAAACCATATAGAGGCTATATGTACTATTTTTTTTAACCTTTTTTATTGTATGCTGTAACCACTTGGGTTACAGTTAGTACGATGTAAGTGTGTTAGTGCTACATCCAAAGGTTACATACTATTTACAAATGACAAACATTGCTGTGCTAAAAAGATGTCACAATTTGCGGTATTGCCAATATGCAGACAATCTGCCGAGTTTAGAACTACAGGGTGTTTCAAAATGAATATCGGGGTTTTAATACTTTTTTGTATTGACTACAATTAACTTACAATTATAAATAATACATCAAAGGAAAGAGCAAGTCAAACAGTTTTGTACGCACGCATGCGCATGCATTGTTTTCTCTGTCTACCGTTAGAAAGCGCAATTGGCAAAGATGGCAACTAGTGAACAGAAAGCTTTTTGTGTTTTTCATTTTGCAAAGTTACAGTCTTACCGTGCAGTAGTTACAGTGCAACTGTCTCTGTGGAGAATTTTAAGGAGACGCTTACAACTACGTCCTTACCATTTGCAGTTGCTAGAAGGTCTAAAGACTACAGACTGCGGTTTATGTGCCAACTTCGCAAATGAAATGTTGCTGCATGACGTTTGGATCGTGTCTTCTTCATTAACAAATCGACATTACACCTGTGGCGATATCAACACTCATAATATTCGCATCTGGGGGTCAGCACATCCCAAAGAGATGGTACAGTTGTAACGAGACTCCCCGAAATTGAATGTATTTTGTGTCATATCTCGACGGAAAGTTTATAAACCTTTCTCGCGTATCGACTTGATGTGTGTCATGTGACGAATTGTGTTGACATTGAACACTTGTAGCAAAAACTATTTGAGTTGCTCTTTCATTTGATGCATTGTTTATACTTGCCCGTTAAATGTAATAAAACCCCGATATTCATTTTCAAACATCCTGTATTGTGACGGTTTAATTGTTACTTCCAAAGTTGCACTGTTTTAATTAATTTCTTTCAAAATAGGAGAATCAATTAAAATATTAATATTTGAGTACTTTTAAGTATAAATTGTAACAATTTAATTGAAACTTAAGCTACAGGAAAGTCAAAATGATGGACTCGATTTCAGAAATTTATTTTGTGAAATATAATAAACGTATGTTATTGTGAGATATGTAATAAGAAAGGTAAAATATTTAAGTTTTCTTCAAAACATATTACAAAAATTCGATGTGAGTAATTATTCAAAATGGGTAATGTGGATGAACACGAACGTTCTCTCTTGTTTATTATTAGCAGAAAGATTGTTACCTTATTTGATTTCAACATTTGTATTTGTGTTGCTCGATGGATAAACTAAAATAAGTAAATAAACACATTTGTTAAGTGTAAACAATTATACACTTTAATTAAGCAAGATCAGAGTTCGGCGAAACAAAGGCTCGAGCACAGTTATTAATAATAAGTAATTCATTTTCATTTCATTTCACTACTTTTGAATAAGATTGAAGAAACGAAAATATCACATTATACGTGGATGAGTCAACAAATGGGACGAATTTATGCGTGACTTGGAGACCGTTTATTAGAGAAATCCCTGGACACATTTGTTTGCAATATCACCTCCTGTTGCACATATGTGTTTCTAATTTTATTCGATACAGATATTTTCGGAGGAAAAGTTGTAGCTAATTATACACATTGAGTTTTGTCCTCCTGCTTTGTTCCTGAACTTGAGTCTCCTTAATTAATATTTCAGTGCAGTAAACAATTAGAAAACATTAAGTACGTATAATCCAATATGAAGTGTGAATTCTTATGTCTGTACAATAAGTTGTTTTGAATGTTGAATATTTTCAGGTGTTCTACAGGCCGATGTTTGAATTGAATAGTTCCAGGTGCTACACAGATGATGTTTATGTGTTGTATAGTTTCAGGTGTTACAGAGCCAGAGGTTTATGTATTGAATAGTTTTAGCTGTTACATATACGACGTTAATATGTTGGATAGTTTCAGATGTTACACAGACGACTTTTATGCTTGAATAGTTTCAAGTGTTGCAGAGGCAGACGTTTGTGTGTTAGATAGTTTCAGGTGTTACACACACGAATTGCTTTGTTGGATAGTTCAAGTGTTGCACAGGTGATGTCCATTTGTTGAAATATTCCAGATGTTGTTGTTACACACAGGCTTGTTTATGTTATCCAGTCTTATCACAAAAAGTAGATTATGTGTACCCTTTCGTACTGGGGTTAACGTCTGATGGTAGAAACCAAATATTTCGCATTGTTTAACTATAGGAAAATCTGAAAGCAGGGTAGGTCTTTTGATGGCGATGACAATGTTGCCAATTTAAGACGATAACTTCGACAACTATATTGTCCTCGCTCAGACTTCGAGTAATGGTAATGTACAAGTACAAGGTTGTCTTCTGATATCGAAAAAGGGAACAAATAAAAGAAAATATTTGATTCGTTTTACAATGAGCACACAAGATGGCACTTGTTGTTAGATCTTACTAGAAGTGCTCAGTTTTATGATATATTTATTTGAATGTGTAAAGTATTTTAAAGTAACGATCGTATTACAAAATAGATATATTGTTTGACCGTTTTCCGTGTTATGTTTCACATTTTATTTAAATATTAATTCACATTTAAGGAAATATATTTTGAGAAGCAAGTTGCGCAGAACGCCATAATGCGTTGTTGCCAAATTTGTAGCTTTAATTCCTGGATTCTAGTATTGCAGTTCGAGAAGCAGAACTTAGCTGAGAATTTCGCTAAGGGTCGAAAACTAATTTCTCCAGTTAATATCCAAGAAGAATTCCATGATTACTTCCTTTATTACCTGGCACCAGTAAACACTCGGCAATACCTGGCAACGCCGCACTATTCAAGCAGCGTTTAGTATAGCACCGAGAGCACCTAGTGATCCTCTTAAGCCTTTCCAAGTCTCTCAAAAACAAAATTCTTTGTTTTAAATAAAGACAGTTTTCCAAGTTCGGAAGAAATCCCTGATAAAGAAGATTGTTTTTTAAAAAAAATCTTTTTAGTGCCTTTATCTCGTACTTGTGCTAGAAGTCAAAATCATTATTTCATGTGCCTTAACGATCATAGAGACTTGAATACAACTTCCTGATAAGGAACATAGATAACGCTCAGAGTACAAAACAAGAGACTTTGTCGTACCTTCAAGATAAAAAGTGGTTGTTTGTAGGGAAAGTGACAAGTTCTTTGCTCGTAAATCACACCTAATAAAACTAATGTAAATAATATAATTGTCCATATTTTTGTTATTCTGTCTTCACCTTTTGCTTCTGCTCTCGATACGATATTTCTTACTTTTGGTCAACAAAAACAAAGTTAAGCATCGGATAAAGTCAGAAAATACAGGATTCCTTCTAAAGAAAACGTTAACCTTTTACAGGTCGAATTATGTTTCCGTTGTTATTTTCAGTTAATTCTTGTATATGTTACTGTTTTGGATGTATCATTGCCCATCCATAAAGGAAAGTTATTGAGTATGTTCCAAAATTGGAACATTGACCTGTTACAGTATATATTCCCTGGTACTTTGAAAACTTCTAGTTGATTTATTTGGAATATATTTTTATTTACTAATTCCTAATAAATGTTACAAGTATTGTCATAATATCAAACCTCCAACTTAAGTAATTCTATCAGCATTTTTCAAATAATATAATTTATATTTATTAGGCCTATACATATGGTTACAATGTAATAATATAAATTTCATTATAAAGGATTACAATAAGTGATTACAGGATTAATGTTAAAGATAAATACAAAATACATGTAAAATATTTGTGATAATACGCATAAAACTCAGGTATTTCTGTTGCTGTGATCCGTAAACATCCTCTCCAAATTTTATTTCAGTTCATCATGGTATAGAGCAATGTTTCTCAAAGTGTGGGTCGCGGGCCGTTTCTTTGGTGGGTCGCGAGAAGTTTTTCCTTTCAATTTTGAAAATTTTATTTTGATGCAGAAACATATATTGTAAAGTATCATAAGACCATTCAGAAAACGAAAGTTGAAAGCGTTTGTTAATGAGGTGAAGAGTAAGTGGTTATTCACAGCCTTCCCCTGTTGTACAGTCAGTACAGATGCTGGGTTAGGATGGAAAGAGAATGGGTGAGTCAAAATCTGTCACGGGATAGGGCATTGCGTTCAGAATAGTGTGAGCTCTGTGTTACCTTTATATGGGAAAATTAGAAATATGATTTACAAAATTCAATTGGTTCGAAATACCACCATTTCGTAGAATGAGAATGTGTATTTGAATAAAAGTAGGTGGGCCACAATGTACTTTTTAATATTTAATGTGGGTCGCGGTAACAACAAGTTTGAGAACCACTGGTATAGAGGGAAGGTTCCCTCATGTAGTATCTTAGCACACTCTTTGCAAAATTTAGAGGTGTTTTCTTTCAGAAAGCACACCGTCCTCAATTCCCCGTAATCAAATAATGGTTGCTAGAAATCTATAGTTCTTTGGAGAGGTATTTTCTTGGTTTTGGTCTTGAGGGAACTTTTTGTTTCTGATGAAGATATAATGTTCTCTCTCTTCCAAACGCCAGGTGTGTCATATTACTGGTATCGTTGATATAAACATCTTTATGAAGCAACCAGCTTCCAACCACAGCGATATGTAGAGCATTTGCGAACAAATTCTACCACCACCTACTTCTCTGTATCCAGCAAGAAGTCTACCTAAGAAATACACCAACCATTTTCTCTTTATATTTTTATAAGTACAGAGGATAGATCATCTTTTCTAATTTTGCCCTTCGAATTCCTCGAAATAGGAAGTATTGGCAGCAGTGAGTACTTGCAGATAAGTAAAATAGTTTTTCCAGTAATAGAAAAGAAAGAAAACCACAGAATCGTTGATACGACATATATAACGAGAAAACGTAATATGGATAAATACTTTATTTTGAAAGAATATCGGTAATATTTGTACTCTACAGATTTATGTGCTATCCTAGTGGGCTCTTGGATAACTAAAATGTTCGTATCAAGCGTAAGTAACAGAATATTAACGCCAAGTAACAATAGTAGAAATAATATTGGAGGTTCCAGGACATTATACGTTACAAGCCAATGTTCCAAAATTGGAACATTGTAAAATAGCATGTAATTACTAACTAATATATAAACGATTGGGCAAACATATATTGTCAGCCTTTTAAAAGGACTTAGAAGCACTAATTTCTAGAAATTAAACATTTTTGTATTAATAGGCTTTTAATAAAAAATACATAATACGAGGTAGGTACGAAAATTTAAAATTTTACCAAAATCTGAAGTGCATAAGTCATTTACTAATTAAAAATTGTGTTACATTTCTATTGATTTTATTTATTTTGTATCTCTTCTTACCTAGAAATCAATTTTTTATAGTCTCTAGTTGATATTACTTACGTTCTACAAAATTAAAAACATGTTCCAATATTGGAAGATTGGCCTTTAAAAGGTAAATTTTTGGCATCACCTCAAGACCTCACAACATGCCTTTCTTCGCCAAATTGGAAATATTACAGCGACTAGCCAAATTTATGCTAGACCACAACCACCACCTTAACGCCACCGTCTTGATCTCCAACATCAGGTAGCCATGCATTCCAGATTCCACCTTCAAAATAGCCTTCATTGCGCCAGACACACACACACAAACCAAATAATAATAATAATAATAATAATAATAATAATAATAATAATAATAATAATAATAATAATAATAATAATAATAATAATAATAATAATAATAATAAAATAAAAAAATAAAAAAATAAAATCTCACAAAAATTACGACAGTTGCAATTTTATTCATCACTATATATGCACTCCACTACAAATGCATTTACTTCATATGCGAGGCAGGGGTTTTCTAAACCGGAACTCAGCCATTCAAAATTGTGAAATACAGTAAGACAAGGTATAAAGTCAACCTTTAAAAAAAAATGCTGATATAGAAAAAAATATTAATAGGTTAATACTTAAAGTAAATTTGATACATCGTTTCCATTCTATGGCTTTCCTTAAGAGTACCGGTATTTCCCTGTTTCTTACTGTCCAGATCTGAATAAAGCAAATAGAACGGGATTCTCACAAGGTGACTTATCGGGCTGTATGTACCACATATGAGTTTACCCTATATTTTTCGTTTTTTATGAGTGTGAAACAACGCATTGGTGTACTTTAAGATTTATTATTGAACCTAAGCAAAACACATAAATAAATCACTTTGTATCAGTTCATTCGAAATAAATAGATTGGTCTAAGTCAATTTTGGATTACCGGATGCATTACTGAATACACTGACCATGAATGGATAGTTAAGTTATGGTAAGATATTTTATAAGCAGGAAAAAATGTGAAATTGTGGTTAGTTACAAAATTAAAAGTTTCGATTTTAATTTTGAAATCTTCAAATTATTACATATTTGGTATAAAATGAATGATGGGCAAGTGTGAAAAATACGTAATTTTGGTAATATTCTTTCTACTGCATGGTCCTTGAGGAAAAGAGAAAAAGTGAGCTCCTTCGTGGCTAAGAAGTTAGTGTACGCGTCTTTGGCGTCAGAGACCTGGGTTCTATTCCCGACAGAACCTAATGTGGTTCGGATTCCAAGTTAAACAGTAGGTTCACGTATCATATAGCCTTGCTGCTGAAAGGAATGTTAAAATAACCTTATCTCACTTGCCACAGAAAAAGCAAAAATGTGTGTAGATTACTTTTTTTTACGAAAAGATTTTTTAATTAAGAGAAGAACTCCTAAAATGAATGAAATAAAACATCAACGCTCGGCTTATAGCTAGGATAACTACCAGTGTTGTATTTGGTCTAGGAATTAATTCGTGCGGGTGGACAAGAGATGGCGCAACGAACGGAGCGTCCCACAGTTCCGTGTATCCACACATGTGTTGCAAACCCCTGTCATCGCGTATCGTTCGTAGTATAGGGCAGTGGATTAAAGCGTCAACAACACCAGTTTGTAGTTAAGTGAACATGGCGCAATTTGTGCCTGATAAAGTGTTTTTGCGGGGTGTCCTGCTGCATTACTTTAACATGCAGAAAAGTGCGACTGAAAGTCATCGTATTTTGGTGGAAGTGTATGGCGACCATGCTCTAGCTGAGCGAACGTGTCAGAAGTGGTTTGCACTGTTTAGAAGTGGTGATTTCGGCTTGGCAGACCAAGAGCGAGCTGTACAGCCAAAAAAATTTCAAGACGAAGAATTGACAGCATTGCTCGAGCAGGATTCGTGTCAAACGCAGGAACAACTTGCAGCAGCATTAGGCGTTGATCAAAAAACAGTCTCCAAACGCTTGAAAGCCATGGGAATGATTCAAAAGATGTCACATTGGGTTCCACATGAATTGAAAGACAGAGACGTTGAAAGACGAAAAACCATTTGCGAATTGCTGCTTCAACGACAGAGCAGAAAGGGGTTTCTGCATCGAATTATTACGGGTGATGAGAAGTGGATCCATTACGAGAACCCTAAACGAAAAAAGGGCTGGGTGAATCCAGGTGAACCAGGTCCATCACAACCAAAACGAGATATTCACTGTGCAAAGGTTATGCTGTGCATATGGTGGGATATGAAAGGTGTGGTGTACTATGAGCTGCTGCAACCGGGTGAAACTATGAATGGAGAACGTTATCGACGACAATTAATGCGTTTGAAGCAAGCTCTGGCCAGAACACGACCAGAATGGGAGAACAGACATGATAAACTTATTGTTCAACATAATAACGCTCGCCCACATGTCGCAAAACCGGTCAAAACCTATTTAGAAAATGTCGGATGGGAAGTTTTACCCCACTCGCCGTATTCACCAGACGTTGCTCCTTCAGACTACTACTTGTTCGATTGCATGAACAACGATTTGATTGGACAGCGGTTTACTTCTTCAGAAGATATCGAAACATGGGTCTCTGACTGGATCGCTTCCAAGGATGAGGACTTCTTTCGCCACGGAATCCGTACATTGCCTGACAGATGGGCGAAAGTGGTGGCTAGCGATGGACAATATTTTTCTTAAGGTATTTTGTGTTTGTACTACAGCTTCAATGTGTGCGTACCAACCGCACGAATTAATTCCTAGACCAAATACAATTTCATCAGCATTCGTGTACACTCATGTTCAAAGTGATTGTCGCATATCTAAAACTGTCTACTTGTAAGAATACAATTTCACAATTATTTTGCAGGGTACTTTTAATACTAATACTATGTGTATAATCGGGAAATGTATATTTGTGGTAAATTTCATAGGAAAAGAATTATAAATGCGAAAATTAGAATGAGTAAAACAAAATGTTGTTAAATGGACAAGAAAGTTTTATTTTCGTTCTATTGTTCTTGTTTACTGCTCTTTTGACATGAAATTTACCACATACTCGTATTTGCAGATTATACACATACTAACATCATAAGAAATACCGGGCGAATTCATTATCAATTTATATTCGTACAACAACATATTTATAGACATGCCACAATAATTTTGGACACGAGTGTACTTCCTGTAGGAGTGTTACGAGACAACAGATGCAATCTGCTACTTAACATCGAATTGTTTACACATACAATACACAAACAAATAACGAAATAATTATTCCAGCAGATTAAGAACTAGCAAAGAGAACATAATTTTCTAAGCCAAAAAATGAGATTTTGTCGAAAACTGTGCATGAAAGTTTAACATCAAGTATGACAATTTGTTCAGATGCACGAGAAAAATCCGTTATCCGGAGATCGGTAAATTATACAATTATACGGAATCCTTATGTTTACTACGGAAATCTGTACAGAGCATACGTTATCCATATGCTACATACATACGGCCTTTCTCCATCTTAGATATTACACCATGCAGCTGCAGATTGTCTGATATTTAATAGTCTTCCGTATATTACATACGTCAGCAATAAGTTATATGCGTCCATCTGTATGTAAGATCCATACCACCTACATACAATCATACCGAAAGTACTTATAGATGAAACACTTATACGGAAAGTATTATAAAACATACGTGTTCAGTTATACGTTTTCTGCAGAATGTAGTCGTACGGTAAGTCCAATAAACAGACGATTTACGCTTGTAACCTACGTTTTTATGTACGTGACAGTTTCTTCTCTCTATGTGGATGTGATTGAACTATATGTGTTTTATCTTTCGACAATATAATAAATGAACAACATTAAAGTGTAACATTTTTATATATCTGATTTACCAAATTGTTAACGTTCTAATGGAAAAGTTACCGTTTCATTTTAATCAGTGGAATTGTTGTACACCATCTTGTTTTTAAAGTTTAAGCAACAATTTGTTTTTATTAATTTTCTCCGAAATTACGATTGACGATTTACACGCAATTCATCTTGTTCAGCTGAATAAGATTTATCAAGTCTTATATGTTTCATATTTGGACATTTTTTCTCGTTATACCGTAATAATGCTCTACAATATATGTTATATGAAATATAAATTTATTTATGTAATGTTTTATTTTCCGATGTTTCGGTTAAGTAATTTTATCACTTTCTTAGCTTTTAATGTAGGTTCATGGGCGACAGATTACCTGTTGCGACGGGGTAGAATTGCAAGTCCATACTTAATAATAATAATAATAATAATAATAATAATAATAATAATAATAATAATAATAATAATAATAATAATAATAAAATAGAATGAGATTTTTTAAAATAAGAAAAGACAATCGATGTTAGAGATAGTTGAACAAGGATGTTATAAAACGTGTGTCATTTCGTCTCAAGTAGCGTTTCGTCCCAAACAGCATTTCGTCTCAGTAGCGTTTCGTCCCAATTCGACGAACACGAAGCTTAGGTTTCTGCCCACCACCTAATCAAGTAGCGTTTCACAGTACGATAAGGTCCATTGTAAGCACCAGGCGCGACTATGTACCATCTTTTATTGGCACTTCTCTGACAGAGATGGGCCTGCCCTATAATTTTGGCACTCAGCAAATACGAAAGGGGGTAGTAAGGAATCCATGGGCGTCATGGACTCGCATGGTTAACTGACGGATTGTTTAAAAATTTTTATAAACTAAAAAATCCACGGAATAATTGCTCCCGGCCTTAACACTTAAGGCCTAATCCCAAAAAATAAAATTGCAGTTAACGCTTTGTCACTTATTCAATGATATTCAAATATTACTAACTATCAGTGGCGTATTTAGGGGGGTGGCTTCCGGGCTTAAGCCCCCCCCGAAATCTTACTTACTATAGTAAAGTATATGAAATATCTTGCAGAATTTTCACATTTTCAGGCAAAGCCCCCCCCCCGAAAATTAGCAAAGCCCTCCCCGAAACAAAATCGTAAATACGCCACTGCTAACTATCAATAACTTTGTCCAGTATTTACATTTATCAGTCCTAACGACTTTCCCAAAAATAAAATAACAGCCAGTGCTTTGTCATTTATTAAACGATATTCTAATATTCCTGGCTATCAAAACGGAAACTGTTATTATTAGTGTTTAGTAGGAATATCCGGATGTGCTCCCACTTAGTTTAAGTTTCACCAACTACCCGTTGATCTGTCTGATTGGCTACTCACTTTTCCGCCATTTATGTTGGCTCAAAACAAGCGGGTAGAATGGGGATGGGGAAGTTGTGAGGTATGGCTTCACGATTTTTTTTTTTTTTTTTTTGTATAGGCAGATCCTCTATTTTATAACGTCTTTGTAATTAAAGGTTGTTTCAAAATGCCATTTTAGCCAGATAAACCAGAGGGAGTGAATGTTTTCCGTACCTCTTCGAATACATTTCTATAATGTGAGACTATTGAGTTATTGAGTTCTCATATGAGTACCCTTTTCACATATCTTCGAACATGATATGTACTATGTTAAAGACATAAACCTAAATCTCTTCTCCTACCCATACATGACACTAAATACCGTACATTCTTCGTATAGCAAATGATGTGATCAAGGACGCTGATTTCTCTGTAAATTTGGGGTTAGGGGGCATTTAGATGGGGAAGACATATATATATATATATATATATATATATATATATATATATATATATATATATATATATATAATGAGAATTTTTTTAAAGTCAAATTGCATTCAAATTATGCCAAACATTGTATATTCATAAATACAATGAGAGAGACCCGCATGAGTTTGGGGAGCTCGGGCCCCCCTGCAGCCCCAGAATTGGCGCCCTTGGATGTAATGCAAATGTAGGCTTGAAAATTTTCATTTATCCCAAATAAGTATTATAATATTTCTTAATTGATCTAAGTTGATCTGCTATGGTATGTTATCATTTACTCCTACAGATTAAATATGTGGAAGCAGAGGGAGATAACAAAACAATGAAATGCATGTCAGCAGAACACGTTGGAGCAGACACATTTTTTTTAAAAAATCTCCCCATTTGGCCCTTGATCTCCTAACGAGAGATCATGTTATAGTCTAACCTAACCTTTTGATTGTGACTATCAGTGGAGTATTTAAGAAGGGCTTCTGGACTTTAGCTCCCTGCGAAATTTTACTTGCTATTTTAAAGTAAATGAAATATCTTGCAGAATTTCCACGTTTCCAGGAATAAAGTTAGCAAAGCCCACCTTCCCGAAACAAAATCGTAAAGAAGTCACTAGTGACAATGAAGATGAATTAATTTTCTCAAGCATGGAGAGAAGCGGCTGGAGTGTTGTGGGACCGTAGGGTACCAATATGCCTTAAAGGAAAAGTTTACCAAAGCAAAAGTGAGACCTGCTATATTATACGGAGAGGAATGTTGAACGATGAAGAAGACACAGGAACAAAAGTTGCATGTTTGGAAGATGAAGATGTGGTAGACATGTGGAGTAACACGGAAGGACAAAATTGACAACGAAGTGATCCGGAGGGCACTAAAGATGAGACCAAATAGTAGAAAAGCTGCAAGAAAGTAGACTAAGATGGTTTGTGCATGTAAGAAAACCTTTGAATACGTTGCTCACCGAGTGGATGCTTCAGAAATGAGTGGGACACGAGCCCGATTGCGGCCAAAGAAGCGTGGAGATTGTGTTTAAGAACGATATGGTCCAGTGTGGTGTCACGACAGGTATGACACAAGATAGAAACAAATGGAGGACAGCGATGCGAATAGCCGACCGCAGCTAACTGGGGAAAAGACTTAGAAGAAGATTTTTCAGGATAGCGATCCGAATGGCCGACCGCAACTAACTGGGGAAAAGACTTAGAAGAAGATTTTTCAGGACAGCGATCCGAATAGCCGACCGCAACTAAGTGGGGAAAAGACTTAGAAGAAAAGTTTTCAGGACAGCGATCCGAATACCCGACCGCAACTAAGTGGGGAAAAGACTTAGAAGAAGATTTCTAAGTTGTTCATAAGAAGTGTCAGGCAGGTGTTATATGTTTTCTGTTTTTTTAGTCATATTAAGAGTCATTACAACTATTTATTTTAAACTCTAGCTATCGAAATAATTTTTAGAAACCACTTCAGGAAAGGCTGAGTTATAAACGAAGTAACTGTTTATAAGTTACTTTGACTGAGCATTTTAAAAGTCATTTTGAACGCCTCGTATGTTTTGCTCATTATAGCGGCTGTTGATAGCCTTTTCAGTTCTTTTAAATTCCGTCTTTACGTATAATTATTATTGTGGGTACGTATATCAATCATAGTTTAAAGAGAAGCAAGAGAAAAAAGTTTTTTTTCTTTTTTTATAGGTGAAAGTTCCTTTAAAGCACGTTATCTGCAAGGCTTTTGTTTTCGTACAGAAGGAAGAAAATGCTAGTTGAAAGTTATTTCCTTCTCCAGTAGTGACTATTATTGTTAATGTTGGATATCATGTTTTGATACTGGGGATAGGGAGGGTAAAATGATTCAAATTTGGCTGAGAACATGAGATCGATCAAAATTATTTCCAATTGGACCTCACGCCTTCTAAGAACGGCCCTGTATGATAATGATTCTAGTAACTGAATGGATATATCATACGTTTGTTTTGAATATTGGCAGCCTTAATATTGGACTAAGGAAGAAATTGGTGAAGTGTTATATATTGTACTGCACATTGGACTTTATGGTTCAGAGACTTGGACATTACTGAAGTTAGACAAGAAATATTTAGAGGGCTTCGAAATGTGGTGTTGGAGGAAGATGGCGAAGACAAAATGGACAGAAAGAGTAACAAATGAAGATGTTTTAAAACAGATAGGAGAGAAGAGGATACTTCTATTCAGCACTCTTCGTAGAAAGGTGAATTGGATTGGACATATCTCTTCCGAAGAAATGGTCTTCTTCATACCGCCATAGAAGAAGAGATGGAAGGAAAGCGAGGAATAGGAAGAAGAAGAACACAAGTGATCAATGATTTGAAAAATAGAAGAAAATATTGGGAATTAAACGAGAAAGCTGAAAATGGGTAAACGTGGAAGAACATTCCCAGGCCCAAAATTAAAATAAAAAAATAAAAAAAACTCTTCATTAGTCCCACGACCTGCCAATAGACAGAATACATAATAATAATAATAATAATAATAATAATAATAATAATAATAATAATAATAATAATAATAATAATAATAATAATAATAATAATAATAATAATAATAATACGTTTGTTTTTATCAATATATAATAACCCTCAATACATCATAATAACGAGACTATATTAAATAGTTAATTACAAACGAGTAATTAAAGACCTAATACAATGGCAGAGTATATCAATCATAATTTGGAAGTCATTTTTGAGATTTATTTCGTAAATTTAATGCCAGGTCATTACACCCTGCACTTGCTAAATATACTTCTCTGTGTATGCCATTTATTTTACTTAGTGTTTTTGTGTTTAAGAACCAGGAAGCCTGTAATTAGAAAAAATAACAATAGAAGCCTGTTTATCAACGTTAATGCAACTGTTATGACGCACAAAGAACATGCTGTGCGTAACTCCAATTACACTGTAAGACACTCCAGTAAAATTGCAACACTTCATTGGCAAATAAACTGCTATAATCCCGTTATTAAAATAGTAATAAGCGTAGCAGAGACATACACTACATGTTAATACTATTGTAATATTAAAATTCTAGAATACCGGTATGACTAGCGTATGAAGAAAAAAGGTCAAAGATGAAAAATATACCAATTGATTGATCTTATACATGTGAACAAAATGAAAAGAGCCACTGTAAACTCTCATGAGTAGTTTTCGAGAAAATCAGAAACAACAAAGTTTTGGTAAGCATAACAAGTAACACTGTTAAGAGTACATCCCGTGAAGGAATTTCGTTTGTATGGAGTCACATTTTCTCAATTAATATTGAAACCAGAAGTAGAAGTTGATATCTACCATTTCCTGTCTAACTAGAGTTATATTCTTGAGACGCCTTATTGATTACAGAAAACTGCGTCTTTTCATCTATTACCACTTTCTTTCTATAGATATCACAATTCAAAACGAAAGTGGTTGATTTCTGCCACTTCCGTCTTAATAGAGCTGTGCAAAATGAAATATTCAGTTTTATGTCCTATGCTTATGCCGGCCAGGATAAAGGAGATGGTGATTATGACAAATGAATGAAATGGTGGAATGAAGAAAGTGGAAGGAAACGGGAGAACTCCGAGAAAATCTACACACAAGGTGATTGTCCTCCACAAAGTTCACTTGGCTTGAGGTGGGGTCGAACCAAGGACCCCAACCACCAGAAATGAACTCTCTACCACTTTTCTTAGAAGTTAACTGATTCACCGTACGTGCCTCATTAACTT
Organism: Thermobia domestica; assembly: GCF_964235325.1. NCBI lineage: Eukaryota > Metazoa > Arthropoda > Insecta > Zygentoma > Lepismatidae > Thermobia > Thermobia domestica. Next base: position 2,336,626 of record NC_137463.1, read on the forward strand.
GTTGCCTACTTATTACTAGTTTGTAGTTATTTTACTCGGTTTTTACTTGTTTAACAGGCTTTACTAGTAACATAGTACGACAGGGACACAGAAACGGGGGCGCGGTGGCTCAGTGGTAGAGCGTTCACATCTGGTGCTTGGAGTCCCTAGTTCGATCCCAGCCCGCGCCGTGTGAACTCTGTGGTGGACAAACACCGTGCTCGTGGGTTTTCTCGTTGTTCTCCCGTTTCCTCCGACTTTCTTCATTCCTCCATTTCATTCATTTCTCATCATCACCGTTTCCTTTAGCATAACCGTGGGACTTCATTCCATTTTTTACGAACACAGAAACATCGAGGACAGTTAAAATTCCAAAGGCTTTCCCACCAGGAATCGAACCGCGGACCCCGTACACCAACGGTGCATATGCTAGCTGCTAGACCATCCGGGAGGGCAACCACTGAGCCACCGCAACCCAATAGAGCCTACAGTAATGTTTCGTCAGAATTATTTCTTGTTAGAATTCTTTTGACGTTATTTTACCATAAATTTACTGTATAACTTACAGTGCTTATATAGTGTAAGTGCTTATATCCTACCGTTAAAATGGTCTTTCAGAGATATTCAAAAACTCTCCGAACTTTTTGGTACAAATTTCTTCTGAGTGGCTTTATACGTCTATATTTCTTTGTATTAAGCGCTCTTCACAATCTGATTTTTTTTTAATTAAAAGAAAAAATATTATATCTGACCTTTTTTAATGCATTATGTATATATTCTTTGAAACCGTATATCGAATTTTTTTTCTATTTTTTTTTAAATCGCCCCCTTTGTGTTTGAAGCTGGTGACGTTGAAGTCAGTGATGCCAAAGCGAGAAGGTTAAGCTCTTTAGGCCTCTTATCTCCCTTCTTCTGTGAACCTTTTAACTTGTTCTTTGTCGACAGACTTTAACCACAGTTCGTCCTGTTCCCGCTACTACTACTACGACCACTAAATTTAAGCAGAAATTCCCATGGAGTGCCTACGACTACGTATATATATATATATATATATATATATATATATATATATATATATATATATAGAGAGAGAGAGAGAGAGAGAACTTTACTTTGAACTCAGATGAAAATCCTCTTTTCCCTTTCAGCTGAACGAATGAGCCAAATGGGACAAAGGGAAATGGAGGGAATTTTCTTTTCCCTTTCGACTGTTTTAGAAATCTTAGGGCATAAAGGGCTTAAGCACTAGAAACCTGCAGATTGGATTTATTGTTGGAAAGTGTCTCTGCTCCATTTGCAAACTATTAAAGTGGAATTGTTATTCAAATGTTGTCATTGCTGGCTCTCAATTCACGGTTATCTCAGGAGATTCTCAACACAAATTTTGCTCTATTTGAATTATTAACAACACTATTCACGCGAGGTTCAAATTTATTTCTATTGAGATGTAATAGCGTCTAACAGACATTACTGAGGATATCTTAAATACTGGATATTTAAAACTCGTGTATAATTAGAATGAGTTATTAATTATAAGAAGCTCTTTTGGAAGGAACACGTTACAAAAAAAGGAGAATAATATATTATGTGATCTGATAGGGGATGACAGAAGAACAATAGAAGGAAATGCAGAGGACATATTAAACGCTTGCAGGGACATAAATTCAGAAGTAAATGCATGGAAATTCGCCAGGATTGTAATACTGCAAATTATGGATACGTCAAAATGTGAAATAATACTTTCGACAAAGTGGATACTTTCAAATTTCTAGGATCGATATTAATCATATCCACGACGAAATTAAATATCGACCACAAACAGCGAATTCGTGTTATTATTCAGTTCAAAATATTTTGTCGTCGCGAATTCTGTCGAGGAATGTGAAGCAAAAATATATAAAACGATAATCATGCCTGTTGTGGTGTATGGAAGCGAAACATGGTCACTTAGTCTGAGGGGAGAATGTAGACTGAAAGTATCTGAAAATAAGATCCTGAGACGGATATTGAGACCCAAGAGGAACGGGAATGAGGAAAGGCGGAAACTTCATAACGAGGAACTACATATTTTATACGATTTACTAAACAATGTTAGGGTCATCAAGAATACAAGGCTTAGGTGGGCAGGTCATGTAGCCATAATAGAGGAATGTAGAAAGGCTTTCAAAGTCTTGACTGTAAGTCCAATCGGAAAACGTCCATTAGGAAGACCTAGGCACAGATGGGAGGGTAATATTAAGATGGATCTCGCAGAAATAGGAATACAAAGTAGAAACTGGATGCAATTGGCTAAGGATAGAAGTCAGTGCAGAGCTTTTTTGAAGGTGGCATTGAACTTTCGGGTTCTATAGGTCATAAAGTTAGTTACAATGTTAAAAACGCTTTATAGATTACAGAGGTTCAAAATTTGACAGTATTTCCTTTATAGCAGAATGCTGGTCGCCTATTTAAGAGTCTTCATCCCGGCGAAATTAAAATACCGCTAATTTTACAGTAATTATCTGATATCTTCAAATAGATAAAAGATAATTGAAATATGGAACAAGAGCGCCCTAGACAATATTATTTTGCGTGAGGTACCGTTATCACAAGTCACCTAGTGGCTTTCCGTTTTTAGCTGTTTAGAAACGCGAAAATAAATGCCGATTTTCAAAATGCCTCGAAATCGAAAGCAGATAAGTGAATCGTGATAACGGTTTCTAATGTAAAATAATATTGTCTAGGGCGCTCTTGTTCCACATTTCGATTATATTTTATCTATTTGAAGATATCAGATAATTACTGTAAAATTAGTGTATTTTAATTTCGCCGGGATGAAGACTCTTAAGCGTTTTAAATAGGCAAACATTGAAATATACATTGTCTGCTGTTAGTAATCGCATTACTCTGAGTGGTTTGAAATGAGTTTTGGAACATCATTCATACCTACCTCGAACTATGATTTTGAAATTCACCCTGATTGAGGAAAATATCCTACGTGGGTGCAAGGGACGAGCCAAAAATAGAGTGTCTCATATGAGTGCTTGCAATAGGTCGACGAAACTAGACAAATACATTTCTCATTAAAAGTAAACAGATAGGTGTTCCAGCATTTCTAAAATTCGGATTTTAAGGTAATGAAAAGGGAGTTTCTCTAATAGTTTCTGTCATATTGATATGGATGGTGTCTCTTATTTGTAATCACATCACGGAAAAATTGCTGACCAGGCCCGTATCCAGAGGGGTCTAGGGGAACCGGGCCCCTCCAAAGTTTTGCTGGCCCCCTAAAATTTTCACGGTAGGCTCGCAAATGAACTATAATATGGTGATGAACTATAATATGGTTGGATCGGGCCTCCCTAACTTCAACCGCCCCCTCCCTACATTTTCGGGCTGGCTACGGGCCTGCTGCTGACCAGTTTGAAATGAGAGGGGCGCGGTGGCTCAGTGGTAGAGCGTTCACCTCCGGTGCTTGGGGTCCTTGGTTCGATTCCAGCTCGCGCCGTGTGGACTTTGTGGTGGACAAACACCGTGCTCGTGGGTTTTCTCGGGGTTCTCCCGTTTCCTCCCACTTTCTTCATTCCACCATTTCATTCATTTCTCATAATCACCGTCTCCTTTAGCCTAGCCGGCATAACCGTGGGACGTAAAACTCAAAGATTTCATTTCATTTTCATTTTCCAGTTTGAAATGAAGTTTAGGCCTATCTCCAGTTGGGTTTTTATCATGCCTGTGATTAAAGGGTGCACTCTAAGGGGGGTAGTGTTGTTCTTATGGGTTTCTATGATTTTACTTTTATGGAAATGTATATCCTAAGGAGGGAAGGGAGTTCAAATATCTTAAATAAGAATATTCTTCACATGTGAAGAACGGACATTTCAGCTTGTTACAAATACAGTATTACGAATGTTGTAACATTGAGGCGTTTGTAGTAGAAATATACATAAATTGGTGAGAATTATTATTATTATTATTATTATTATTATTATTATTATTATTATTATTATTATTATTATTATTATTATTATTATTATTATTGATTTAACAACATCAATAGTGCATTTGAAATTGCAAAAAGCCTCAGACCAACAAGAAGCAAGGAGAGAGGGTGTGTGAAGTATGCAGGATTAACGAAGTGAGTCACCAGATAAAGTTTAGAACCACTGGTATAAATGGAATGTTTTAGCTAAAAACATTTTGTATCTTTAATGGATACACGATTGTATTATTAATAGAATAACTTGTGATCTGCCGATAAAATACAGAAACATTTGTTTGCAACGATTAAAGGAAAATATTGTTTGAAAGAGCCAACACAAGTGGTAACTCTAAATTCATACTTTGTTTCGACGATTCTTTCTCGCTTATTGTTGATGGTCGAATGTAAAATTATATTCAAATTTCCCTAAATATTTAACAAACTTTCAGCGAGCCCTATTTATAATCATTAACGATATTGAATATCAGTGCCATTAGTTAATTGATTTATTGGATCAAAAGATCCAATATATTTCAATCAAAAAAATTTGTTTTGAAGTCCTTATATCTGGAGAACTACTCATAGTGTAGCCAAACCCAAACTATCACGTAACTCAGTATATTGTGCTTATTCCAGGCTATATGGAATTACTTACTAGGTAGTTTACACTGTTAACAAGGATCAATAACAGGGACAGAAAACGGAATGGAACGAAGTCAGATAAGGCTATTTAAATGTGCCATCCCAGTATTCGCCCGACAAAAGTGAAGAAAAAATTGGCGAATAAGATGACAGACCAAAGATTCGAACTCAGTACCTTTCCATTGCCGAGTAAGATTAGTCGATGAATATATAAATAAATAAATATTTTTCGAAACTCAGAACAACAGGAAAATATCTCCAATCAGTATCCGCCAACAGGAATCGAAATCAGGACGCGATGAACAGGAGAGAAATATTCTATCATCGACCACGAAACATTGGAACGACAAAGGAACGATTCATTATTATATAACTATCTCCATATAATCCAGTTCCCTTCGTTTCTTTCAACACAAGGAACGGATTAGTGAAATTATAATTGAACGAATCATTCTGGTAGAGTATTTGCTTTGTTCACCTAGGTAAACGGAAGAATCATTACTTCCGTAACTGTTCTTTTTTCACTGTCTGATGGGACGTGGAGAATCACACTGTTGCATCTTTTGTTTCGGTTTCCTCCCTTTATCTTCATTATCTACAAATGCATGTTAGGTGTCCAATTTTTGTCTGTTGTTAAAAAACAAAATATGATGAAAGAAATATGGCCAAATTTAACCCGCATAAACATTACTTGTGACGTCATCAGTGGACTCTTTCTCTCTCTCTCTCTCATTATTTTTCCAATGAAACCATACATATACACAGGGCAATGCAAACACACACAAAATAAAAGAAAAAGCCTGTTTCCGAGTGAAAAATAAATACATGTATTTGGAGGCGTTTTTTCGTTGTGTGTAGTTGTGCGCGACAGCATTTTCTAACTTTAAAAAAAAAAAAGTTTGGTTCGATATCCCAAATACCGCAACCAGTAATTTATGATGACTTGAACTGATACGAAATCTTTGCATGCAATACGCTACTGGTAGGGCGTTTGTTGTATTCACAACTATTCCGGAGGCTCGATCGATTTTGCAGCCGGTGCCACAGATAAAACAGAGTGCGTATACGTCACGTGGAATTTACTTTAAACGGCATCGGACAGGACAACCACAATGCGAGACGCTGGATTGGATTGGATTGGATTGGATTGGATTGGATTGGACGAAAGCAAAAAGTCTTGACATGGACATTCTGGCTTCCCTCTTCTCCCCCCCCCCCCCCGCCTAACCCGCTTTTCATCCCATACTTTTTTTTTTTTTCGATGAGATCCGTTCAACAACGCGTTTCGAAATAAGCCGTCTTATTGTATTTACGAACTGCGCGCCTGAAGGGATATTTCGTTATTCGTTTGAGATTTATACAAACAAAATAAGCTTCTATTTCCACTTATGATCTAATACGATTGATGGGTTTTGATTTAAAGAAGCAGTGGTTTAGAAACAAACGCCAGGAAACAGAATTTCATAATATTCTATATATCGATTGGTTTAGTTATCAAACGAGACTATACCTAGTATGTGAAACAAGATTTCATTTGGGGCTACAAGAAGGGACAGGAACAGTAGCGTAGCCAGGATGCGTGTTTGAAGGGAGGGGCAAGTGCTGTTATAGGTACATATAGAAAAATTACAAACAATATATATATATATATATATATATATATATATATATATATATATATCTTATATATAAAAGAGAACGTACAAATCCTTTGTTAGCTCATCACGCTAATACGGCTGAACCAATTTCTTTCATTTTTGGGGGGTTATTAAGATTTGGACCCTAGATGGTTTTTATCATATCACTTTAATTTTCAATTACCAGTGTCTTGAGATAATTGACCATTCAAGTGTCCATAACGTACAAATCCTTTGTTAGCTCATCATAGCTAAATCTAACCGTATTTATATGCAACCCACATGACCGTGTCACTCGGCGGGTTAACATAAATGACAGGCGATATAATGTTAACATTTACTCCAATCTTCTATGGTTTTTATCATATCACTTGAAAGCGAAAAAGTAAAAATTATCTAAGTAACAAAGTTTATTGCGTTCCGGGGTGACCCCAGCGAAGCGGGGTGAACGCTGCTAGTATATATATATATATATAATACAAACATCAAAGTACCAAAGTACATTGTCGGACCTATTTGGGGGGCGGTCCCTCTGGGCCCCCGTTGTCTAGTTGTCTCCCTGTGTTTAAAGTACATGTATTTTGATCAATAGTATAGTAACGTTCTACGTGATCATTCAATATATAAGTTTCCCTAAGCTGTAAAATATTTATTTTTTTAGATACATTTATAAACTATACATACATGTGTAGGTGGATCCTTCTTCACCTCTCTACATAATTCTCATTGAGATTCAGGCATGTGTCTCACCGTAGCAGCAATTTTTACAAACCGATTGAAAAAAAAAGTTCTGGCTATTTAGCACTCTCAAGACATTGCGTTTCACTTCTTTATCTGCTTCAAAACGTTCATCTTTGCAATGCAGACTTTACCACCGGAAAAAGATGGAAGTAACTCGATGTCAAATTGAGGGTGCATGGAGAATGGAGCAGCGATTCTCACCCTAAATTTCAGGCCCGTATTCAGGGGGGTTTAGGGGGCCGCCCCCTAAACTTTGGCTGCCCCCCCCTAAAATTTTCACGGTTGGCTTGCAAATTAACTATAATATGGGGATGAACTATAATATGGTTGGATCGGGCCCCCTTTAACTTCAGCCCCCCCAACATTTTTGGGCTGGCTACTGGCCTGCTAAATCTTTAATTTTGTATCTTGTTTGCATGCTGAATAGGATGGGCGTTATCGTCAAGAAGAGACCAGGTCGCTTATGTGGAATTGCGTTTCCCTGAAGAAGAGTTCACGTTCTACATAAGTGACCTGGTTTCCTGTCAACTGGTGATGAAGAAGTGAAGCGGAATTTGAGGTAAAGCGGAAGCGGAAGCGGTTTCCCGTCAACTGGTGATGAAAAAGTGAAGCGGAAGCGGTTTCCCGTCAACTGGTGATGAAAAAGTGAAGCGGAAGCGGTTTCCTGTCAACTGGTGATGAAAAAGTGAAGCGGAAGCGGTTTCCTGTCAACTGGTGATGAAAAAGTGAAGCGGAAGCGGTTTCCCGTCAACTGGTGATGAAAAAGTGAAGCGGAATTTGAGGAAAATGCTAAGTATCCAGAGCCTTGATTTTTTTCAAAGAGTTTGAACAAATTGATGCAGCGATGAGACAAATCTCTGAATCTCAACGGGGATTATGTGGAGAAGTGATTAAGAACTCATCTACACATGTATGTTTAGTTTACAAATTCATCTTAAAAAATAATTTGTTTACAGCTTATGGAAACATATATTGAACGACGCACGGAATTAAAAAGAACATGAAACTACCTGTATCAGTGCCTCCCCTTTCCGAAGGAAAACATGGAATTATGATTTTATGTGAATTAATAATAACTTGTACATAGTGAAATATTTATTTGTTCCGACTGTACTACAGTTGTAATCAGCGTCTAATTTGTAGCAAAAGAAACTAATGTAGTTTTAAGTCAATACCAGACACCTATAGTGACGTTACTTGCTATCGCTACCTGTGCTCCTTGACGCCAATAGGTGTCGGTAGAGTGCATCTAATTTTCAGATTTAAAACTATTGTGACGATTTAACTTAACTTTAAAAAGGTGCATTATTTTAATTTAATTACAAGTACAGACCTGCCAACCTGGGAGGAATTTTAGGCGGGAGACTTTCTCGAAATATAAACTATAATAGTAGCAGCCGTCGGAGGGTGGATAGACTGTCTCTCACTCACTCTCTCTTTCTTTTCTTTCTCTTTCTCTCTCTCATACACACACACGCCCACGTGTAAACACAGCTCGGCCCTAAATTCGATCCGTTAGTTTCTACTGTGATTGACCAACACAAAATTGTCTAATGATGGGGAACAGGTGCCTATGGATGGGGAACAGGTACCCACTATTATTGTAGTTTAATGTATACTTTATTTCAGCCGAAAAATAAATTAGGTGAAATTTCAACGGTATTTTATTTTAAAGAAAAGGTCTGTTAAGTGGTTACTTTGCCTCACTATCCCATTTCGACGATGCGGGAGTTTGCTTCATCGTTGCGGGAGTGAAGGTCGAAATGCGGGAGATTCCCGCATAATGCGGGAGAGTTGGTAGATTTGGAAGTAGTAGAAGTCAAACAATAGCAGATGCAATCTAATATTTTTAATTGTGATTTCTTTTAAATATATAAATGTAATTTGTTCCAGACAGGTTTCGAAATGAAGAGGGTCATGAGAAAACGACACCCTCTTAGTAAAAGTTGAAGAAAGACGTTGAGGGCACAGAAAGAACTAGTCTTTACATTGTTCCTTTCCTCTTAAAACAAACCTGTAGATGGGGCGACAGGGAACCTTTATGTACTGTCAAATTCGCACATGTAAATGCTACTAAACACTGAAATAGATCTCACGGACTGGATAAAAAAAAAGGCTGTGTGGGACATACTTGGATCGGGGTGTAGTTTGCTAACTCTTGCTTTAGATCTTCATATTCCGGTTTTATGAATAGAATTTGTGTTTTTCTAAATGTATTTCCATTAAAAAATACAGTAGGAAGTAGAAAATCCGAACTAATTGGGACTATTGGTAGTTCGGATTTTCAAATTGTTCGGATTTTCGAAAATGACCAAGAAAATGCCATTTAGGCTTGAATATACTGTAGGGTATGCTCTTTTATCGATACAGCGGTTATACAGTACATACAGTAATTACAATACCGTACGTAAGGCTACTTACATTTAATGTTTCTCAAGAACCTGCTCGTACACTAAATTACACTGTTCTTGAAACTCACAATTACAACTTAACTTGTATAGGCCTAAGGGTAAATAAAAATAAAAATATATATGACAAAACAATTATATATAAATGAGCTTTTGTAAAAATACCGACTTCACACAACGCAGACGTACAACCCTATTGTTTGTTTATCGCTAGCGCTAAGACAAAATGTAAAAAGCTTCTAGGAACCTCGTTCTAATTTTTGACGTTCGGATTATCGACGTCGTACTGTATTTCAGATATTGTATTGTAGCAATTGGTTATCTTGTTTCGTTTTGCTGTTATTTGTTCAGTATCAAACGCTGGCTCATTAGTCGATAGCGTACGAAAGTTGGTTCGTGTTCTTTTGGCGTTGCCCGATCAAGCTGTTCCCTTATTCCATTTCCACCACTAGTTCCATTTCCATCACTAATTCCATTTCCATCACTAGTTCCATTTCCATCACTAGCTCCATTTCCATCACTAGTTTCATTTCCATCACTAGTTCCATTTCCATCACTAGTTCCATTTCCATCACTAGTTCCATTTCCATCACTAGTTCCATTTCCACCACTAGTTCCATTTCCATCACTAGTTTCATTTCCATCACTAGTTCCATTTCCATCACTAGTTCCAGCAGAATAAAAATTATCAACTGTTGTTATTGGCAATGTACGACAGGGTCGGATTAACCCATTTGGAGGCCTGGGGCTAGAAAAAATATATGGCCCCTTCTGACGTTGCCTAATAGGCCTACATTTCTGTAAAAGTACAGTAGGAAAGTTAAGATAAGGGAATAACGTAGTTCTACGACATCAACTATATTATGCATTAGATGATATATCTAATGGAACTTTTCAAATGCATAAAAGCACGAAGTTACCCTATTATATAAACGTAATAAATAAAAAATGAGTACCTCAAAAATTTCTCGACACCCCCGTTCACCTGGAGGCCCGGGGCTACAGTCTCCTCAAGATCCCCCCCCTTAATCCAGCCCTGACGTACGATGTAAGTTTTAAGCACCACAAAAATAGTTGTTCATTTTTCTCGAAATCTACGCATCACAATTTACACTGAAGCATATATAACTTCGGGCCCGGGCAGTAAAGTTTTAAACATACAACCATATTTGTCGGGTCTAACTTTGAAAATGTACTATAGAACGATATTTATTGGACTGTTCTTTCTGCAGATCTTTTAAAGCACAACTGCAAAATGAAACCTCTTATTGCTGTAAATTAAGACAGTTAAAATCCAGCCCTATATATAAAATTTACTGCATCATTACTATTGGGGTAGAGTCATGGTTCAAACGCCATTTTCTTCAGTATAACAAGCTCGTTCTAACGGTATTACTCGCATGTGCGTATCATACACCTGAAAAGGAAAAACAGGGAATTTTTTCTGAAAAATTTCCCCCTCGGAACACTTGCGCCCCTCGGGCTCGGCTTTGGTTGCCCGAAAATTGAAAAATACCCAAAGATACACAATTTGTATGCAAAGTTTCCATCTGATATCTTGGAAACTAAAGGTGTGAAAATTTTTTGAAATTTGCCTTAAGAAAAAATAATAAGTCACGCCCCTCCATCCCCACTTGGAGCCGCCAAGTTAACCATCCGGTTCCAAAACGTATATGGAGTGTTTTTGGTCCATCCTTGACTTGATCAATGAAAAAAGCAGGATTAAATGCCTGTTATAGAACTTAAATAAGAGGTCAAAGACAATACTACACTATAGTATCAAAAGTTACCAAAAATCCTAAAAGGGTTAATGGATAAATTCTACTCACTTATTTCAATCTTTCTTGTTATTACTTAGATATTATTATTATTATTATTATTATTATTATTATTATTATTATTATTATTATTATTATTATTATTATTATTTTATGTTATCATTCTTAGATTTGTTAATATTCCAAGTAAACTGCCGTTGAGCTGTATCTCGAATTATGTTCGTAAATAAGAAAATAAATAAATAAATAAATAACCATTCTATGTAGTTTCACCTTATTAACATGTAGTAATTAGAAGCTTGATGACGTCATCCTTCAGCATCAGTTTAGTCTTATTGGATGAAATGGTTATCAAATAGCATTAAATTTGAGGTTTACAATGAAGAAGTTTTTCTGCAAAACTATTTACAATTGTTAATATCATATATGGCAGGTCGATGAGATTATCTGTAGGTTCACGTCTCATCTTTGAACAATATTTTCCCCGTTAAACGCTGACAAAATTGAGAATTTCAAACTATGACAAGGATGGAAACCAAATTTGGATTTGGGCATTATTGTTTGTATAACCGAAACTAGTTGCTGGGCAAACTAAACGGAAACAGTTAGAAAACTTAATTATGCACACTTTTAATCTATAGCGTAAACGAGCCGAACACATGGTATTATATATATTATGTTAGGACGTTTCATACTACAATGGTTACCCAAAGCGCAAAAATGTCTATACTCACTACTACTTGTAAGTTTTGAGATTTATTACCTAATTGCAAATTGATATAAGTCGCGTATTACGTAAGATTTACTGTATTACTGTACTGTACTGTACAGATTTACTGTATCTGAATTCCATAAAACAGGCGAGTGGTGTGTAACTTACTGCTTCGGATTGAAATCGCTTTGAAATTTTGAGCTTAGCGCCCCTTTCAGCAGCGAGGGTATATAAGACGTGGAATCTGAATCTCACAATCCACTGCTGGGATTCAAACCTGGATCTCTCATGCCAAAAATGCGTGTGCTAACGAGAGAGCTCAGGATTCAAATCTGTCAAGGATAAGACACTGAACTCACCCATTTCTCGCAAAAAAAAAAAAAAAAAAAACTCTTTTCGCTCGCTTCTGCTGCTTGCGGAACCTTTAATAGTGTTATTAAGTGCGTGGTGCGTAATATCCTCTGCTAACCAATAGGAACTCGATGTTACTCTATATGCTGGCAATGTGTAGAATCTATCTAAGCCAAAGACTATAACACTCCATTTACGATAGTTGATTATTCCATCATAATAGCAGTGTAAGAAATTGAAGTATGATAGAAACGCACATCAGCTAAGGAAAATACTTGGTAGTTTGTAAGAGAGGTTATACGCATGAAAAATCATTTTAAACAAGAACTTCATTTTGATTACATGGAGCAGCAGTTGATGGCAATGGCTCTGGGAAAAAAAGGAATTATTTTGTTGGGAGATCAAAACCGCAGAACATTTAGAAGCGAAGAAACAAAAGATAAAATTCGAGTGAAGAGAGCGCCATCCGTTGTTCTCAGGAGTTAAAAGCGTGCATATTACACTTAGGATAATGAGTTCGCTCCTTGATTTATGCTTTCTTTCGCGCCGTTACCAAGGCTGCATGAATTACAACTGTGATCCAGCAATTAACAGCCCTCCACCTTTTTATTCTGCACAATATTAGAACTAAGAGAAGACAGAAATTCAGCCTAACACAGTTGCATGTACTTTCAGTTCATATGACTCAGGTGTTATTTTTATTATTATATTCAGAGAGATAAAGTCACGCATGCCACATATTGAAAGTCACCGACGACGTGTTGTCACCCACGTGAGAGTTATGAACGAAGAAGAAAACAACAGCAAACGCTCTGCAAAACCCTTTTAATCAGCCTCCGAGGAAGAGGTTGCCACACGGAATATGGCATCGTCTTCTTCCATCCTATTCGGCTGCCTTCTTATTACGTTATATTACATTCCACGCGTTGCAACAATTTTTTCCCCCCCATTGTTTGAACACGAAGATGTTCTGTACGCAAATGTTAAGGAAAAGACATCAGCAGACGTAATGGAAGAATGAGTTTAGGGAAACATATCCTCCTTTTTTTTATCCCTCCCTTCTCTCCCGACGAGGACACAAATTCCTAGTCGTCTCAAAACTTTTAACATTTGAATTATAGACAATTTAGAAGCAACAATATTCAAAGTACAACTCTCTCTCAACGAATATTTCTCCCGAACTGAATATGGACAAGTGTATGACTTAATGCAGCTAAAACGAATACTCTGATAAAGTCTCTTATCAAGGGCACCGATTTCTCTGTAAATTTGGGGAGTCCATTCAGATGCAGAAGGTATATATATGAGGATTTTAAGATAAATCGCATTCAAATTATGCCCAAATATTGTATATTCATAAATACAATAGGGGGCCCACATGAACTTTGGGGGCCCGGCCCCCCCAGGATCGGGGTCCTTGTCTCTTATACAAGGTGTGAACAAAAAGTTAGGTGAATGTAGTTGCACAGTGCCATCTATCGATTTTGTATCTAATTATCAACTAGTAAGCCCGGTAGTCTAAAACTTTGGTACAATCAGTGTACAGTTCGAACGAGTTGTAAGCTGCAAAAACGTGCCAAAGAAGCTCACGCTATGTCAAAATCAGTGTATAGCGATAAAGCGGTGGTATTGAAGACTGTTTACAACTGGTATGAGTAATTCAAAAGTGGCAAGGAGTCAGTTGAAAACGAGCAACGATCGAGACGTCCTTTGATGTTAAAAATAGATGAAAATGTGTAAAAATTAGCTTTGTTCAAACAGGCGAATGACTATTCGATAGCTTCTGAAGAACTAAACGTCTCGTATGGATCTGTGAAAAGCAGTTTAACCCCCGATTAAATGGGCAAATGGCTTCCTTCTTTACCACAAAAACACGCCTTGCACACCTTGCTGTTGATCCGCGAGTTTTCAGCCGAAAAAAATATTCCTGTCTGTACACATTCGCTATGCTCTCCAGATATAGTGACTTTGAGGCTCAAAAAGTAAAATTGTGGTTAAAGGAAAGCATTTTTACCCCATTCCTGACATTGAGGGGGCTATGACAGATCAGCTGAACGCCGTTCCAAAAGAAATCTTCCAGAAATGCTTCCAGTCATGGATTGAACGTTCGGATAAGTGCATTGCTATCCAAGAACAGTACTTTGAAGGAGATTAAATCAAATTGTATGTAAGCTTATTACTTCGTTTTTAATAAAATTGTTCACCGTATTTTTTGATGATACCTCGTATGGTCAAATATAGGAATATGAATTTATTATAATAGTGTAATATGACTAAAGCATTTTGGTGAAGGGCGATTAATATTTTATTGGTTTTGGCTTCAATATTTTGTAAACCTTTTTATATTAAATGTAAATAATATTCAATTCCCAGTCTGCTTTGTAGGTCATTTACACGTGCAAAGAAATTAAGGAAGTCTCATAATAATTTAAAACTATGTCCAGTTAAAACATTCTTTTAAATAGGAAATATAAAATTATGTCATGTAGCAATGTATCAAGGAAATAATAACACTTCCTACTTCACGTTATGAAGTAATTCTAAAAATGTAATGGTAAGCGGAAGAAAAGACGCTACGAAAACTAGGAAGAAAAGGTAGGTGGACGAAAAAGAGTAGGGAACTAAGAAGAGTTCTGAAGTGACCGTCTGACTAGAAAGATCGACATCTCAAAAATCTTCATTCGTCCAAGTCTGGGTGAGTACAATGCTGGTTACTATTTGATATCACGCTTTATTATTCGACCTTGTCACAAAATTCGTTTACTTCACATCCTATCTTCAAAATTCATTATGACAGTTATTATAAATTTTAACGTAAGGCCACAGCACCAGTTTTGGGTAATTATCTGATCTGATATCTCTACTTTTATTTCCACAATCTAAACCATCCATCTTAACTAATTATTTGCTCTACCTAAAATTTAATGGTTAAGTTTATTATGAGAAAAACTCTTCAAATTGCCCCCATGCTATTATGGTTATTAATACATTGAGTTATGTGTGGATAAAATTGTGTATGTCAACGTCCGGATTTCGGTCCAATATGTTGGCATATGTTAATAGGATTCGTTGCATTAGGAATACAAAATAAGAATAAGAAATCAGATAAATTGACTACGTCCATTCCTTTGTCGAGAAGTATCAGAGCAAAGATGGAAGAAATAGGAGCTTTTTAAGTATTATTTATGGATTCGTGTGTCAGGAATAGATTCGACCTGTACCTTTATATCTCCACTTGAACCGGAAGTGGAAGAAATTTACAACCATATCCGGTTTCAGTATTTATTGTGATAATGTAAAAACGGCAACAGATATCGACATGAAGAACCCATGCAATTTAAGAAGTCCGAAAGCAGCGGAAAGAGTGTAGTTGATGCCCAACATGAGAGAAAATATTCGATTTTCATAATTTTGTAAAAACAATATTTTAAACTCTAATATAATGCAGGGGTGCCCACAAGGGGGGGCTATGACGCAAACTGCGTCATTGAAATATTTGGGGGGGGTTAAAAATCTATATAAATATGTTTGATGGGGGGGTAAAATTAATCGAAAAGAAGATTTTTTTCATGGAAGAACACCTACGGATAGACAATTGGGGGGGGGGTGCGTCATCGACATAAGGGGGGATGGGCACCACTGTATAATGACTTGAATTTGATGTTTAGTTTGAGATTAGAAACGAAGGAAAAGTGATGAAGAATTGAAAATGGAAGGAATGTAGAAATAGAGTCGAGAGATGCTATCGATATGGTCAAGTTCAACCGTGACCCCCATTTGATCTCTGGAAAGGCCCAATCCATCAAAGCGTCTCTATGTGTGTGTGTGTGCAGAAATAGCCAGCAGTCATTCCACTTTACTTTTGAGAACGGTTCAGGGATATAGGCTTTCCTCCGAGTCACGACCTCTCTCTTTCTTCCTTCTACACACACGGGACATGAACAGAACATTCCTATCGGCATTCTTTCCCACTCCTCATTCTGCCTTTGCCTCAGGGTTGCAAGCATTGCACGAAACGTTACCGAAAATACAATCAATCTTGTCAGAAAAAGGAACGGACTTTCTCACTTTCTTGTGGTTTGGAATTGTATGTATGTATGTATGTATGTATGTATGTATGTATGTATGTATTATTATTATTATTATTATTATTATTATTATTATTATTATTATTATTATTATTATTATTATTATTATTATTAACTATTCTGCCTTTGGGCACCTTCTGGGGCTAATGAATATTTTTTTTTCAATTTTAGATTTATTCTAGAAATGTTTCTTCCACGTTTTTCGATCTTCAGCTTCCTCTTTCAACTCCTAATATTATCTTCTATTAGCCCCAGTTATGTTCTTCTTCTTCTTCCTATTCCTCTCTTTCCTTCCATCTCTCCTTAAATGGCGGTATGAAGAAGACAATTTCTTCGCAAGATGTGTCCAATCCAATTGGTCTTCCTACGTAGGATGCTGGCTAGAAGCATCCCCTTCTCTCCTATCCGTTTTGAAACATTTCGTTTGTTGCTCTTTCTATCCACTTTATCTTCATCTTCCTCCAGCACCACATTTCGAAGCTCTCTACATATTTCTTCTCTAACTTTAGTAATGTCCAAGTCTCTGAACCATACAGTCCAATCAAGGGCGCCGATTTCTCTGTAAATTTAGGGGGCCCATTCAGATTCAGAAGGTATATATATGAAGATTTTAAAACAAATTACACTCAAATTATGCCAAATATTGTATATTCAAAAATACAATAGGGGAGCTTTGCGGGGCCCGGGCCCCTCCGACCTCCCTAGGATCGGCGCCCTTGAGTCCAATGCTCCAGATATAGCACTTACTCAACTTGTGTCTAAGTCCAATATACACTACAAGGAATATGAATGTCAATATGTTTGTCAGAGATATCTCGTCATTCTACAACCTTTCAAAACATTGTGTTCGAAATACAGTGAAATCTCTGATTGGGGGCAACTATAGAAAACGATTATTTGTCCGTAAACGAGAGGAACTCGTTACTGAGAGATTATTCAAATTTAGATTACTGAACAGCTTATGTAGATATAAATCTAAACATAAGATAATATCGAAATATTCTATTCAGCGTTTGAATTGCTAGAGGCATTCCAAATAAGATGAGAAGAGAATATTCCTCGTTGAAATTTTATCGCAAAATAAACGAAGTATTTTTGTTTATCTTTGGAAAAATGAAAGAAAAATAAATGAATTCTTTCAGTTTTACGTCCTACGCATATGTCGGCTAGGCTAAAGGAGACGATGATGATGAGAAATGAAGGAAAATGGTGGAATGAGAAAAGTGAGAGAAAACGGGAGAACCTAGAGAAAACTCACGCACACGGTGTTTGTCCGCCACAAGGTTCACTTGGCGCTAGCTGAGATCGAACCAACGACCCCATTTACCAGAGATGAACAGTATCACCGAGCCACCGCGACTCCCTTTATCTTTGGAGTTTGTAGGGGAAGATGTAAGTCCCATGGGAAAAAATGTTGAATTTATGAGAAAATGAAAAAAAATGCCTGTTGAATTCCCGGATCTTCACGATTGATTTTAGTTATTGAATGTTTTCTTACAAGAGAGCAATTTATTGAGTACAGGGAAAGAATAATTTCAAGTTCAGCTGACAGTTGTCTATGATGGTTCCCCAACTCATTGCTTTATGTTAGACATTTTGCGGCGAAGGAATTTTCTGTCTACTGCACTGTATCAGAGATTTGTTTTCAAATTGTAGGAAGTGTTTTCTGTGCTAAACTCCCACGAATTGTGAATAATTCCTGTTCGCTATCAGGAGGTTACTAAAACGTTGGAAGAAGATTGTCGGTGTCTATATCTGACAGTGTCAGTAGAAGGGAGGATTCTCTCAATGTTACATATATTTTTGCAGAAAAGTCTGCCCGTATTATTGAAATGTCCGTTCATTAACAGACGTTTCGCTGTATATGAATATGTTTCATTGAATATATTAAAATTCGGTTGTGGAGAGGGAAGTACAGTCGTTCAGTGTTAGATCGCTCATTTCTGGTACGAGAAGTTCTTGGTTCAATGCCAGGCTATGATCGTTTTTTGTTTCAATGCCCTTCAGACTCCTCAGACGGATGATGAATGAAAATAAATGAATAAGAAAGTATTATTTTTGTGTCCCAAGGAACATGCGCAAGCCACTAAACCACTAGGGACTGTTTAATGTACTGTAATCTATATAGGTTAAAGGGAAAACCGCAGCCAAATGGAGCATTGGACTCACGTCCACGTGGTCCCGGGTTCAATTCCCGGCCAGTGCTTCCCAATTTTCGGCGTCCACCCAGGGTCGTGATGCAAACTGGGGAGTCACGTGAATCAAAGACGTGACGGCTCCGGCTCCTGATACGGCTGTTAAGAAACAGAACGACGCAACGTGCTGAGGACGTGTTCGTTGTTAGGTTGGACGTAGTTCACTTGGTCGTTAACAGATGGTGTTGGAGCGGCTCAGGTCCATAAGGGCTGTCATGCCAGAGGTTAGTAACCTATATAGGTTATAGAACGCATGGTTAAGTAGCAGGTTCTATTTACCATTGTTTGTCTTCGCCTAACACTGACAGATAATACTTGTAAATTTTGTATTCATTTTGTTCGTTTTTGTGAGAAGGAACTCTTGTATAATCTTGGTGTCTCGTCTGAAAGTAAGGTCTAATATGTGTGCTTAGCTAGCGAGACGCAGCCTCTAATCTACTATAAGAAGGGTAACCTCCCCATGACCTACTCCTGTAATATAATTGATGTACAAAAACGTTAAATCAGGAAAGTGAAAAGAAAGAATAGATTAAAAACTAGGTTTTAAAATGTCGCAATTGCGAGAATTAAGTCATATTGGTTTCGCTACACAGATATTCATTCAATATGTCAATTAATATTCCTGCCATTGAATATTCTCTGACTGCTTACTTTATCAAGGCTGCAGAAGTAGTGTATTTGTAGTTGTATGGAAAGTATATTGTGGATTTGGCATATTCTCTATGAGTTGGTCTGGGTTGATATGCTCAACAGCGGCGACATTTTTTTTAAATAAGTTTGGAGGAGGGAGAAGTATTATGTTTCGTTGTCTCTTCAGCCTCCCAGTATCGGCGCCTATGTTCAAGAGTTGAATGTGGGATTAAAATTACTATACTGTGTTGGTTTCGAGTATTAGATGACTTTTTAAGTATTAATCCTCTTGTCGAGGTGCGAAGGAATATATGGTAGCTAAAGAATTCTAGCGTTAGTTTGACGGTTTAGTGGAAAACCCTACGATGAGAAGTGGAAACTCATTAAAATAAAGCGTGTATAGGAAAAATAGACAATAGATCATCTTTAAATAGTTTCAATTGAGGAATGTGCTATTTTTAAATCATTTGCTACAGGGCATACACCTCTATTCCTACGTATATGGTCTTACATTACGAATTATAGACAGCTAGCCACCGATTTCCGATCGACACTTGCAAATTCTTTGAACTTACGACGAATTGTAAAGGTTAGGTTAGTAAGAAATTAATTGATGTTCATAGACGTTTGTCCGTAAGTAATGTAGCCACATCTGTGAACATCAGATAATGTTTTAATTTGTCAGAGCTTGTATTGCCAAATTTGTACGAATTCTAATCCAGTGTAACCACAGCCTAAACCGTCGGCCGATGAATGATAAAATAACATTGTGTAGTATCCTGTTTAGTAGACAGCTACTTTACCAACTTCGACAAATGGAAACAAATTAACAGGATTGTTCTCAGAGCTAGGGCAGAAGTTATATGCTAAAAACTCTTACTTGATATTTAAAATTATCCGAAAATCCAATAACATTTTAAGTGCTGACAACACTGAGCTGAGTTCCTCCTACAAGTCATTGGGTCATCTTTTCGTTCGTCCGCCATTTCACTTGGGAAGGGAAGTTAAAGCACTCCGAAACGTTCTCTTGAAATAACATCCCACTCCCCCTGTCCACTATTTCTCCTTCCCTGTAACTGCATACTTCTTAACCAACAAATTCCCTTTTCCCCTCTTTTATCTGTTCGAGGGAATTTTTTCTATCGCTGTGGAAAGAGGAACCTGGCACGGATATTGAACACATTTTAGAAAAAAAAAAAAAAAGAAGAACGGCAGAGCGATCTGAATATTGGGGTTTTGGGTGGCCATCGGAATCCTCTCTTCACTGCCCTCTCGTGGGAAGAGAACGAATGAGAAAAGCTGCACTCGGAACATTACACAGGATACAACATAATTCGTGTCTATATTTTCTATACCTTTAACTCTATATTTCCCTTGCAGTTTTCCTTCGACGAAAATGATCTTTCTTTTGCTATCACTGTAAAGAAATGGATTATTTTCATTTCTTCGATATAATTTAATAGCGTCGGAAAAGCCATTTTAAAAATACTTACGTTTGTAAGAGAAACCAAAGCCAGTTATACATTCATAGAATAATTGCGAAAGAGGAAAACAAAGAAAGGAAATATTTGTCATAATTTTTTGCAGAAAATGTTTTATATACAATATACAAGGTGTGTCAAAAGTCAGGTGTCATCTACCAACTCCGTTATTTGTAAAGGTAAGAAAAAAGATGGAAAGGGAGTGCTTTTAAATTTGAAATAATCTAATTTTTCCAAACACAACAGCTATTTGTAGTCCACATTGATAAGGCGCTCTATCTATATAAATAAAAATGAAAGTGATTATGTTTATGACTTAATTACTCTTGAACCACCTGACAAGGGTGCCGATTTTTCTGTAAATTTGGGGGACCCATTCACATGCAGAAGGCATATATGATGATTTTAAGACAAATTGAATGCAAATTATGCGAAATATTGTACATTCATAAATAAAATGCGGAGGCCCATATGAGCTTTTTGGGGCCCGGGCCCCCTCGGTCCCCCCAGGATCGGCGCCCTTGCCACCTGACAAATGTCGATAAAATTTTCAACATAGATGAGGTTCTGGCATGGAATGGTTTTTATCATTTCACTTTGACGATGCAATTAAGGGGAGGGGGAGGAGGAGGGGGATATATTGAAATAATCGAAAATGATCGATATTAGTGTCGACTACATAGTTTTCGGGTTCGCTGTGATGAACAGTGACACGTCCCATGTCGTTTCAATCAAAATTCAGCCCCGAAAACTTGTAGGAGGAAGAAATATATAAAAATGTGTAGCCGTCCCTTCACTGTGTTGAGTCACAACTCTGGACATCGTCAAACCAACACAAGACGGTTCCAAATAGATTAATATTTGTTTTTGTTTGGCCCGGATATCACTAAATACGCTACCAAGTTCCCTGGTCGTGGTCCGTTGTTCTGCAGAAGTACTGTGTACTTTGTAGTGTGTAAAACCCATACGTCTAATTGGAATATCAGCCATGAGATGATCAATACAAGAAGAAGAAGATAATTCAATATAAGGATGGATAAATAGAATATGCCATATTATATGCTACCTAGTGTCGATCAGGTTTCTTAACCATGGGCCACAGACATGAATACTATGAAGAGAACAATACGCTCTAACTAACCATACGCGGGCTCTTCAGCACCAGCATCAACATACTGCAGCATTGCCTCTATTTTACACATTCACCGTGACATTATTGTATACACCTGACGATTATACGTAGTCAGTAGCTGTCGAAATATACAGTACTCGTAGCCGTCCCTTCACTGTGTTGAGTCACAACTCTGGACATCGTCAAACCAACACAAGACGGTTCCAAATAGATTAATATTTGTTTTTGTTTGGCCCGGATATCACTAAATACGCTACCAAGTTCCCTGGTCGTGGTCCGTTGTTCTGCAGAAGTACTGTGTACTTTGTAGTGTGTAAGACCCATACGTCTAATTGGAATATCAGCCATGAGATGATCAATACAAGAAGAAGAAGATAATTCAATATAAGGATGGATAAATAGAATATGCCATATTATATGCTACCTAGTGTCGATCAGGTTTCTTAACCATGGGCCACAGACATGAATACTATGAAGAGAACAATACGCTCTAACTAACCATACGCGGGCTCTTCAGCACCAGCATCAACATACTGCAGCATTGCCTCTATTTTACACATTCACCGTGACATTATTGTATACACCTGACGATTATACGTAGTCAGTAGCTGTCGAAATATACAGTACTCATTCACCATGTCATCCGAAAGAAATAGAAGTAACTAAAATGATCAAATCTGGATATCACAACGACCATCTGTATATATTTATGCTGACTATAACCAACGACATTACTGGAAACTAAATTTCATCTATAGTACGAAAGAAGACTGGGACATCATTAGGTGTTAGGAGATTTGGTCAGGGATCTCAACTACTTACTCGCACATAATATAATTATTAGCTTCACTTACAAACATATCTATTCAATCCAAAAACAGAGATACGTGGTTTATTTTATATATAATATTAAATATGGGATACTAACAATTAGTATAATCCCTGTATTTAGAACAATATACACTTTTAGTACTAAATAAAACGTAATTAACCTTCAACACTAATTTTCATGACATTTTTTAAAACTCCATGTCGGTAAATTATGTAACTACAATTTTTTTCTTTTTCTTCTTTACATAATTTTTTTCATTAAGAGTTCGGTTTTCATTAAAATAACTGAATTGTAGATTAGATTTCCAAAGGGTTACACTGGTAAAATTTATAATTATTTTGTTACATAATTTTAAATATATTTAATTACAAAATTAGATTTTTATTGTATAGTTCATTATTCCGAATCTGCACATTTACTAATAAATTGAACATCTAGATATAAATAATCTTTGAAACAATGACGAAGTAAATAAAATAATCCAACTATTTGGCTTTCATATAGGCAGATAAAACGGGAGTTGACAAATTTGAATTTCTATTACAGCATAGATTTACTGTAAAGACCATGTGTCAAAATGGTCCGTTACAGTTTTGCCGGCCCATCAAAGAAAAATTTTAAAATGGTAGTTTTAAAATTTTTCACAAAATGTGAACTTTACTAACATTGGACAACAAAGGGTTAATATTGCAACAAAGGGTTAACATTGCAATAAAGGGTTAACATTGCAACAACAATAAATAACACTACTCTTGATAGTGAGCCGACAATAAAATTAAAGGTTAACTTTGGGTTAAAAGGTTTAATGTTATTTATGTATATATATATGTTTGGACTTAAAATAAAATTTGCACACATTACATATAACTTATTAAGCAAAACAGAGTTTTCAGATGTGAAGAAAACATTAAAAGATGCTTTCAACTAATACCCACATGCGCTGCATCAAGCAAATATTCATATGCAATTATGAATGAACATCGCTGTGTTGCATCAAGCGAACATTCACATTCAAGCAGAGGCAAATGTTTCTTTCTTTTCCACCATACCCCTGTGCACTTCATGTGTTTTCGCAATTTCTTTCTTTTCTTTCTCTGATACTTTAAATGATAATGCTCATTTTTCTTCTTTCTATTTTCACAACAGTCTTTTATTCCTTGTTCCTTTTCCCATATCACTAATTGTTTAAATTTTTCAAATTTACATTTTCTTTTTCTTTTATGATACTCATCACTTCTTCTTTTCTCTCTCTTATTACACGTACTGGCACTCTTTTCTGGCGTATACTCAGTAGTCCTCTCGGTTACGTGTTGTTCTTTCAAACTTTTTCTTTTCCACTTTTCGCATCTTCTTTCCGATTTTCTTCTAATTCCCCGATTACATAAGTTAGCTGATAAAGTCTCACTCCTCATCTTCAACTTTCTGACATGTCTCCTCATTTTCTTCCTATCCGGACTCTTAAGGTACGTCTCCTTTTTCTTCCTTTTCCGTAATCTCATTCTGATTTTCTTATACAGTGTTCTTTTCCTCACACATTTATGGCAGGGTAACACATCATACGGTTCATTTAGTTCTTTTCTTCTATTTGACTTTAACCAATCACATTCTTTCTGGCTATACGTTTGGCAGTAATAATCTTCCTTCTTTTCCCATATTGGACAACAATCACTTTCTTTCTCTTCACAGATTAAACGGCAATCACCTTCCTTCTTCACATTTTCTGCTTCCAACGTTTCTTCACACGGCAACATCTTCCCAAAATGCACTGGCTTCCTCCATTCCGTTTTCATGGTTAACGTGGACTCTTTCAAATCAGCGATCTGTCTGTCTTCTTTAAATTTCTCCTCAGTGATGTTTCGTTCGGGAATTTTATATTGCTTTTCATCTTTCTGTTGGGTCTCCGTCGCCTGGATTTCCGTAATATGAATAATACCGCTAGGCACCTCTTTCCTCAAGTCACTATTCAACTGAACCATGGTTGTCTTAAGATCTGCTATTTCCTTCTTCCTATCCTCCTTGTCCTGTTGCAACGCTGAAGTGAACTTCTCCTCTCCCTGTTGCAACGCTGCAGTGAACTTTTCCTCCAATCTACTACTGAGCTTACGAAACTCTCTCAGCATAAATTGCATTTCCGGAGACATTTGAGGCACTTCATTTCGACTGTCGACACTTCCGGCACAGTCCAGAGTCGATGATGTTCCAAGACCATTCATTTCTATTTCAGTCTCTTTTTCTAAACATTTCTTGCATTTCCACTTATTATCAGGACTACAAACTATCTCATACTGTTCCGGTTCAAGTTCCAAACATTCAACGTGGAAAACTGTCTCACACTCTTCACATTTCACTGTGCGTTTACTTTCACCCTCCTTTGGCTCACAACCACATCCATATTTCACTTGGGAGTCTTTATTTCCCGTAACATTTCTTTTGCACTTCGATTTCGTCATTTCTTCATATACTGGATCCCCGACTATCTCAACACCTTCGTCACATGGTCTTGAATTACATCTCTTTCGTAGTTTTTTTTTCGCAAGATACATCCACAAACCTTCACAACCACGACTAGGATGCCAAACAGAGTCACTGACGCCCTCTAGCGACATCCTGGCTGGGTCGCCATTCTCTACTGTAGCCGTCCCTCGGTTCCAAATAGATTAATATTTGTTTTTGTTTGGCCCGGATATCACTAAATACGCTGCCAAGTTCCCTGGTCGTGATCCGTTGCTCTGTAGAAGTACTGTATACTTTGTCGTGTGTAAAACTCATACGTCTAATTGGAATGTCAACCATGAGATGATCAATACAAGAAGAAGATAATTCAATATAATGATGAATAAATAGGAGATACCGTATTGTATGCTACCTAGTGACGATCAGGCTTCTTAACCATGGGCCACAGACATGAATACTATGAAGAGAACAATACGCTGTAACTAATCATACGCGGGCTCTTCAGCACCAGCATTAACATATTGCAGCATTGCCTCTATTTTACACATTCACCGTGACATTATATACACCTGATCATTATACGTAGTCAGTAGCTATGAATATATACAGTACTCATTCACCATGTCATCCTAAGGAAATAGAAGTAACTAAAATGAAGAAATCTGGATATCACGACGACCATCTGTATATATTTATGCTGACTATAACCAACGACAAAACTGGTAACTAAATTTTATCTATAGCACGAAAGAAGACTGGGACATCATTAGGTGTTAGGAGATTTGGTCAGGGATCTCAATTACTTACTCGAACATGTTTCTCATATTTATAGGACTTCACGAACAAACATACCTATTCAATCCAAAACAGAGATACGTGGTTTAAATTATATATTTTATATATAATATTAAATATGGGATACTAACAATTAGTATAATCCCTGTATTTAGAACAATATACACGTTTAGTAGTAAATTAAACGTAATTAATCTTCATAACAAATTTTCTTGACACTTTAAAACTCCATGTCACTAAATTCTGTAACTACAATTTTTTTCTTTTTCTTCTTTACATAATTTTTTTCATTAAGAGTTCGGTTTTCATTAAAATAACTGAATTGTAGATTGGATTTCCAAAGGGTTACACTGGTAAAATTTATAATTATTTTGTTACATAATTTTAAATATATTTAATTACAAAATTAGATTTTTATTATATAGTTCATTATTCCGAATCTAAAAGCTTACTAACATATTACCCATCTAGACATAAATAATCTTTGACAGAAATGATAAAATGATAAAATCAATTAAATAAACAAACTATTTCAAGCTTTCTTTGGCTTTCATATAAACAGATAACACGGGAGTTGACAAATTTAATTTTTCTTATTACAGCATAAAATAAACTGTTAGGACCATGTGTCAAAATGGTCCGTTACAAATGTTCTAAAATGATCGATATTAGTGCCGAATCCATAGTTTTCGGAATCGCTGAAATGAACAGTGTCACTTTCGATGCCCTTTAAATGAAAATTCAGTCCATAATATTAATATTTACTTTTTATTTATATAGATTGTTTATTATTTTCTGATTTCTATTATATTTTCTTTTTTCCTATCAATTTGAGAGTGCTTCAGTAATATTAAAAAGTGACTGACTAACGGGACATATTAATAACACTGGTCGACATGGGTTTTGATGTCTGGAAACTAATTGCTATTTTGAACAACTATTTTGATACTGATCCCAAAACTATGTTTCTTTTGTTCCCATCACCCACAGATTTTCTATTTTTATCCGGTAGATGGCAGGGCGCATAATATTACAATAATGGATAATTTAGACATTCAAAGTTTTGTTGTAAATTCTTAAAAGTAACCGAAAGAAATACGTAATTTTTTGCTGTTATAGCTAGTCTCATTAACGGATGTAATAAAGTGCAATTTTTTCATGTATCATATTACTGAGTGTAAGAAATCACGGTAAGTGTCACGTAAACAATTTGTGTATACACAACTCTAGGATAAGCTGTTTTGATCAAGTTTCTCTGCGGTTTGTTGCTTTGAAACAGTGAAAGAATGTTTTCTAGAAAGTGTGTGAATTCTCCAAGACATTTTTTGTTACATTTGCGGATGTTATGTAGTGAAGAGACAAAGACAACGTGTAACAAGATTTGTGAAGGATGCATACAACATATTTTGGAATGAAATTAGGTGACCAGAACAAAAAGTGGGCCCCACATACAGTTTGCAAGATTTGTGTGGAGGATTTGCGATTGTGGACATGTGGCAAGAAGAAAGCCCTGCCGTTTGGAATCCCAATGGTATGGCGTGAACCAAAAAATCATGTTGAAGACTGCTATTTCTGTGCTGTTAACGTTAGTGGTTTTAGTGCTAAGAACAAAAGTAAGGTGAACTATCCAAACAACATAAAATCAGCTATCAGACCTGTAGGTCATGGGCCAGATATACCTGTACCATGTGTACCTACTATTGTCGAAAGTTGTTCTAGTGACAGTGAAGTTGAGGTAGAATTAGAACAGCGTGATGATGATGCATTGTATCCTAGTACGAGTACTAGCACTCCAAAGCCACTTACACAACATGAACTTAATGATCTTGTGAGAGATTTAAATTTACTAAAAGAGAATACCCAACTTCTTGGTTCCCGGTTGAAGAAAAATTGTCTCTTGTCTCCTGAAACACATTTCTCATGGTACAAGAACCGAGAGAAAGAACTTCTACCATACTTTACTGAAGAAGAAAATTTAGTGTATTGCAACAACATAAGAAAAGTGATAGAATTCTATGGTATTGCATACAATACAACAGAATGGAGATTCTTTATTGATGCATCGAAGGCCAGCTTGAAAGGTGTTTTGTTGAGCAAAGGTAATGTATCACCATCGATTCCCATAGCATATTCTGTGTTCTTGAAGGAAACGTATGAAACGTTGAGACTTATGCTCGTAAAAGTGAAATATGAAGAACATGGTTGGTCAGTATGTGGCGATTTTAAAGTGATAGCATTGTTGTTAGGTCTCCAATCAGGGAACACAAAATTCCCCTGCTTTTTGTGTGAATGGGACAGTCGGGACAGGGAGAATCATTGGAAAGTGAAAATGTGGCCACGTAGAAAGTCTTTCTCTCCAGGAAAGAAGAATGTGACACAACAGCAATTGGTACCATCGTCTAAAATACTACTCCGTCCATTGCACATTAAGTTAGGAATCATGAAACAGTTCGTTAAAGCATTAAACACGGATGGGGAATGTTTTAAATATATTGCAAGTAAATTTCCAGCAATCAGTGATGGGAAACTGAAAGAAGACATTTTTGTTGGCCTTCAAATAAGAAAGTTGATGTTTGACCGTGAATTTGAGCAAATAATGAAGAAACTGAAAGGGAGGCCTGGATTAGTTTCAAACTAGTAGTTGCCCATTTTCTGGGAAATGAAAAACAAAAACTATGAACATTACGTGAAAAACCTTTTGGAAAATTTATGTAAACTTGGAAGCAAAATGAGTCTAAAGTTACATTTCCTCAACTCCCATCTTGATTTCTTTCCATGTAATCTCGGAGACTACAGTGAGGAGCATGAGGAGAGATTTCATAAAGACATAGCAGAGATGGAAAGGAGACACCAGGGGAGATGGAATGTTAACATGATGGCAGGTTATTGTTGGATGTTGAAAAGGGATGTTCCCGTGTCGAGCGTCAGCGATGTCAGGAAATCGAAGCGAATGAAGTTTGATGCTAAGTGACTTTTGTGACTATTTGTGATTTTGTATGTAGGTTTAAATGAAAATGTGCATTTACATTAACATTAACAATAATTTTACAATCTTGTGGCATGTCACATACATTTAAGAACTGTACAAAAATTGTGAGAAATGCCTGAACTTAATATGTAATACGTTTCGTTAAGTCCCTTATAGGCTTAGTAATAAAACAATACACCTGCTGATGCTAATATATTTTAG
This sequence comes from Thermobia domestica, assembly GCF_964235325.1. NCBI lineage: Eukaryota > Metazoa > Arthropoda > Insecta > Zygentoma > Lepismatidae > Thermobia > Thermobia domestica. Next base: position 2,365,629 of record NC_137463.1, read on the forward strand.
CGATTTGTGAGAAAATGTGACGTGATCGAGATAAACTGATTTTATTTTTGAAATTAGCATTAAAAATCCATTCGAAGTTACCTATTCATTTCAAAACATCGCTCAACTTTTGAAAAAATGTCGACCAGTGTAATTTTTCTTATTTTAAGCCATTGAAGCAGGTAACTGACGCTAATGTTATATAAGAAAGTATTGTTGCCAGTTCAATGGACTGTTCTGTTGGACCCTTTTGTATCAACAATATAACATTGTTGAGAAACAAATTGATATTGTTTTATGTTTCCTCGTACAACAATATACACGTTTCCTGTGTGACTTGTGAGTGCCCTTACGTTCCGAATTGAACAGTGTGCTGAACTGTAAACACTTCTTTTTTATATATTTTGCATAGAGTCCTTAGGTGAAACTGGAAAAATTCCATTTTAGATTGAAAACCATATAATTCTAATCTCTCTTTTCATTTTTCCGTATCTTGACTCATAGTGGAGTTCTCCAATGTCTTCGGACTAGGCCAATTCTGGAATTTTTACTTTCGCGAATCCGTAAAGTAAAATCGAAAAAATACGGAATTCAGAGAAATTGTAGATTTCCAAATAAAATCCTAAATTTTTCCGATTTTACTTTCCGAATTCCGGAAAATTTTGGCCATCCCTGCTTCCGACTTTAGATACACGCGGTTATTAATCAGGTTGTAATACAGGCAGGGCCGGATTTAGGGGGTTACAAACGTGCACGTGCACCCCCTTCGTTGTAAATATATACTATCCCAAATGAGAAGCTAGCAGTAAAAATACCAACACTTTCCGAAACTTCCTGCCATCATGTTTCCACTTGGGCCTTAAAAGAAAACAGAGTCTTGCAAAAGTTTAAGGAAAAGGGTTTTCAAAAGGTTGAAGGAAAAGGATTCACCAAGCAAAACAATATAGTTGTCAAGTTGACAACAAACAACATTTGTCAAGTATTGAAGAAACAGAAGCCAGGAGGAGAGAAAAAGATTTTTTCCTGCATAACACTTGCAACCCTCTTTAAAATATTTTATTCCGTTCTATGCATCAGCGTTGTCAAGGGTAAATATTATTGTCACATGTCACTTTGAAGAGTTTCAGTGTGATTGGTTATTTTGGTAGTTATTGGTGCACCCCCTCTCAGAGAATCCTGAATCCGGCCCTGGATACAGGACTAGCATAAATGATTCCAGAAATGTTCAATATGTCCTACTTTGGTAACACGACATACGTCCAGGCGATACTCGAGCTCATTCCATACATTTTGTAGCGTAGTCCATTCAATTGTCTGCACTGCAGCACTGATGCGTTCTTTGAGCTCGACTAAGGATTGCGGTAGTGGGGATACGTAAACAAGGTTCTTAACGTACCCCCACAGGAAGAAGTCGCATCGTGTTAAATCAGGAGACCTGGGAGGCTAGAGGAACAATGCTAGGTCATTCTCACCAATACACCCAATCGAGCAATGCTGAACTTCATTGTTTAAGTAGTCACGAACTGGGACAGATAATGAACTCGTGCTGGCTGGAATACACAATACAAACTTCCAAATATATCTTTTAATGTGTATACGTACGTAACATATAGCCTTTTCAAAACTAATGAATCATATCTGCAAACTCTGTTAATAATCCATTTGTCCCAGTAGTAGAGCGCTGTCCTGGAGTTCCTGCTTCGTTCTCACCTTAACCTATGGATCTTGTAGCGGACAAACACAATCTGTATGCATTTTCTCTCGTTTCCTGTCATTTTCTTCATTCCACCATTTTGTCATTTCATTATCTTCATCACCGTCTCCTTTAGACTCGGAATATAATCATGGGATGTTAATTATTATTATTATTATTATTATTATTATTATTATTATTATTATTATTATTATTATTATTATTATTATTATTATTATTATTATTTTACTATTGGAGCAACAATAAGAGAGAAGAAGACTTGTTGATCGAAAGCAAAATACTGACTATACAAAATGAAATAAAATAAAGAACATTAAAAAATCAGTATTTTAGCCTTGTTGAGAAAGATAAAATGAAAATGTGAAAAAATAAGATGTGTGAAAATAATGCTTGCTTTCTATCTGAATTGGAGCTAAGTGGATAGAATCAACTAAACTTCGGTGGAAACTCTAGATCTGATTCCACATTAATGTGTAGGTCTACATTTCACGTAGATTCGGAACGTTCAACTTGAAAACAAAACATTAAAGGAACGTTAAAAGGAAGGTGTTATACCATCTGTGCGAAGTTTTATTCTATATGCAACCCATTTAACAACGATACTTTGTGGGTTGTATATCTTCGAGGCGTTTAACGAATAATGTTTAATCAAATCTTTTTCATAGAATTCCCGTATTTTATATCGACTTTCTCAACCATTTGGTACCACGACACCCTTTTACCATACGCGCTTGCCAGTGGCCTCCATAAACAATTTCCGGTTTGTAATAAGCTTCCTGATTATTTCTGTTCATTGGCTATATTGTATGTGTGTAGCCTTCATCTTCTATTTTATTTGAGGTTGTAGGCTCTTTGTATTTCTCTTCTATTTAAAAACCAGTTTCAAACTTCTGCTATTTTAATTGTGTTTTAAGCAATTTTTGAATAGTTTAAAATTTTGTTTAACCTTTTCTTTGGGCCTGTTGCTTTCAAGCAACATCGCTTTCTAGTGAAATTGTACACATGAATCATAATTCCAGCTATCGTTTTAAAGGCATTATTGCTTTCATAGAATATTCGTATGCGTGATTTATTGAGCCCTTGTTTAGATAGTTGTAATAATCAACAGGAGAATATTAAATTCAGTATTGCAGAAGCTTTATTTTCCAAGTTCTGCTAAACTTTGTTTTATTTGTGATTTCTTGGTCAGTTGGAAAATATTTCAACGAAACTTCTGAGAAATATCCGTAATTACAATTGACCATATTACAAGCAACGTTGCTCACTAATAATACATGATTAACTATTTTAGGATATGTTGTTTGGAAATAAACATTCTGTATTTTGATCCAAAATACTTTAAAAATTACGAAATCATGACAAGGGAGGCGTTTTTCAACCATAAGAACGAATCAAAACATTTTTACGTGAATTTTTCAATGCTTGTCAATCAAAGGGTTATGTTTTATAAAAGTATGTCTGTCAAAATAAGAAATTAAATAAATATTTCCTCCACTAAATCCTAATTATATATATACTAGCTGAAATACCCATTCTTCACATGAGACAGATAAAATATCTATGAAACAAATTGAACAACTAAAGGAAAAAAATATAGGTCATTTTCTACTACTTTTACATATCCCAGTTAATGCCCAATGAGACTTCCTGATTCGAATTTTAAATAAACGACTCTGTCCCCCGGCCGATGGAGCTGTATTTGGAAGTCAACGCCTATGGAAGTATCACCATTCATCTCAGCGACTGCGAAAACTAAGGATTTGACACTAATATCGGTCATTTTCTACTATTTTTAAATGTCCCGATAAACTCACCCCTGAGACCCCTCCTGGTTCGAATTTTGAAAAACCCGTTTGATCTTGGTCTGGAGCCGGGACCAAGGTACCTGTGACCAAAATTTGGTAACTCTCAGTCCAGTTGTCTCGTTCCCAGACCGCACACAGAGACAGAGACAGACACAAACAAACTCTTTATTTTATTTATATTAGATTGTTTCCTCCGTTCGAGACCCCTTTAGGGTTCGTGACAAATAGGGTGGCATATCATGTTTTAATTCATTCATGTGTTGGACGTATCATTTAGAACCTAACCTCCTTCAACAACGATCTTATATTAAATATGGATTTGAAGCTTAACCTGGGAAGCGAATCACTTCGTTTTACCAAAAATCAACTTTTTGTCTTAAGCCAAACCCTCGCGTACTACGGTATGAGGAGCTGTAAACGATGAACTGGTTGGTTGGCTGAGGCTTACGTCACTTTTCAGCAGCGATGCTATATGAGACGTGGACCTACAGTTTATAGTAGAATCCAAACCACCGTAATACGTTGAAATTACAATTCTCTCAACTCAAAATTGAGCCCAGGATCCCGTGCATTAAAGATATTGGTATATGAGTACGCATAATTTCATGTGATAGTTGACTTCTAAAGATAAACTGGGATTTTAATTGTTTGAGGTCTATCCTTAGTATCGTAAGGACAGGGATATCATTTGGGGAGGATACGAAAGGGTTATTTTCCCCATGAGTTTGAGAAACACAAATGTTTTAATCAATTGTATAGTAATATACTAATAAAACGCGTGAAATTCTCATATAAGTGAATAATCTTGGCCCCACCTCTCTACGAAAACCTAAAATAATGCTTCTGCTTAAGAAGTAGTTGAATTTGTTACCCCTAAGCGTTTAACTTCAAATAACCAACCTAAATACATTAATAATAATAATAATAATAATAATAATAATAATAATAATAATAATAATAATAATAATAATAATAATAATAATAATAATAATAATAATAATAATAATAATCTGAAAACCAGACCAAATTGACAAGTTTCTGCACGTTAGTCTTATGCCGTCGCCCTCTTTTAGCTTCTACCATATCTTTTATAGCACATTCCTAATAACACTATTTCTAGTCAGTTTTCGTTCCTAGACTAATTCTATTTGTCTCCACAAAATATGTCGAGCTATTTAAAGTCGACCTCTTGCTTCTGAAAGTCTTTGTAAAGAATAGTAGTAGCGGATGTAGAAAGTATAAACTGGGGGAGCCAACCAGAACCCAGACTATCATGAGTTTACTATAAACTTTAAACAATATAATATATAAATAATAGATTAAATTACTTTTGTCACTCAAAAAACTGGGGTAGACTACGGCTCCCGAACAGGGCTCCTAACGTATAGTTATGTCCTTAAGCAGAAAGCAACTTTTCTTAATTGTCCCTGATATATTGCTTATGATGAATACACGTTTGTGTTTAAACTGTTCGAGATTTGTTTTAATAATACAATCACCCAGTCCGGGGGCCATGGGTCTGATTGCTTCTTCTGGGTCACAAAGTTCGTAGCCCATTACATCATTGGAAGGAATGCGAAGCCTAACTTCACCAGTTCCTGCCAACTGGCAGCGCTCCTATGAAACACAAAAATTTAAAACAGGCTTCAGTTGATTTTAATAATATGAATATCGAAAATAAAAATGACCAAGAATCCTGTGCGGAAACGCGCGTAGTGACCATTGGATCACAACGATCACTAAAATTAAAGAAAGTATCTTATATAACAATGAAGTACGTATAACTGATAAATACTTTTTCACACAAAGATTATTAAATGAATTTGAATCACTAATCATCATTTTGTCTTGTTACTAACACTGCTACTTGAAAACAGAAAATATGAAAGAATGTTTTACCATCAAAAATAGGATAAAAGTCAGCTTTTGTAAAAGAAACAGTTTAGTTTTAAATTAAAGCCAGCTCGGAGATCTGTAGCTCCGAGAACACCTGTATCTTCTTTCAGAAAAGCACGTTTATGCAAAAGTTTAAAGATATCAGGATAAGCTAAGTTTTCATGTAATAATTTTCAAAAAGAAACGGAAACGTTTCTTGTGACATAACTACAACTAATATAAATTAGGGATTCATTTGTAAAATGGTTTCATCCTACCATCTAGCGGATTTTTTGTCAGCTCATGCCTGTAATGCAATTTAATAAATCTGTAAGAACTGCATACATACTTTGTCTGAACTAGAGAATAAACAGCTAGCAGACGAGTAGGTAGTACTATAATTGATAGTGATAAACCGTTTTTTGATGTGCATTTTGAATCTCAAATATAATTCTTATTTCTTGTCTTTATTAGGGATGGTCAGAAAGTTCCGGTTCCGCGAGGAACCGGTTCTCGGAGATCCGGTTTTCAGAACCGATTCCAGACCTGGAACCGAAAACCCGGTTCCAGAACCGGATCTTAAGAACCGGTTCCAGATCTGGATCTGAAAACCCGGTTCCAGAACCGGATCTTAGGGACCGGTTCCAGACCTGGATCCGAAAGCCCCCAAAGACCCGTAAAGGAGGCACAAAGTTCATCTTCAAAAATAATGCAAAGAGGAAAATGCGCTTGTGCCTTCCCCGCCCAGACCCGCTTGTGCCCCCAGAAAAAAATTTTGGTCCACCAGTGGTGTTTAGCCAAATGAGTTGGCCAGTTTGCCTGTTTAACCAATGAGTTTGCCAGTTACCCAGTTTATTTAGCCAAATGAGACAAGCTGCCGCCGCCTGGGGGCCTGCCTGTCGCTTTCACCATTTCATCTAGCATACTATTCACAGCTTGCCAGCAGCTCGCGTTTAGGTAGGGATGGTAACAAAGCTTCGGTTCCAGCGGAACCGGTTCCGCGAGGAACCGGTTCTGTTTTCAGAACCGGTTCCAGACCTGGATCCGAAGAACCGGTTCTAGACCTGGATCCGAAGAACCGGTTCCGGAACCGGATCTTCTAGAACCGGACCCGTTCAGACCCGATAACCGGTTCCGCCAAGAACCGGTTCTGGCCATCCCTAGTCTTTCTGCCTCTATTTAAACCGGCTGTAGTAAGTATGACGACGATGCCTATCTGCCACTCATATCGTTATCTCTGCCTAAGAGAAGGAAATTAACAGATTTTTTAAAATTTGGAAACTGTTGAAACCTTATATGCGTATAATTGAGATAAACTACTGTTTATTGCGTAGTTGAAGATATTCTTACATTCGTTCTGCTCAGAACAGGTGATTTATTGTTATATTTATTAAGAAATAACCCAACATTTAAGACAAATTAAAGAAAATAATTATCACAGAAAGATTATTGAAGAAACCACGCCACTAGCGACTTCTTAACTCATTTATCTAAGCTTTTGATAATGACACTGAGGGCCTCTGTTGACATTAATTGAGGAGTGTTGCTCATTCTTTTTAATCCCAGAGACCAGTTGTTCTTATTTCGTGTTTGCGATGGAGGTCGTTTGCGTGACGCTGCCTCGTCAATAGTTGAAAGTGGGGAGGGGGGGGGGTTATGTCGCTTACTATGAAAGATTGATTGAGAGGGCAACGCTCCCGGTTACGAAATTCTCTCGTTTGACCTCCGCTTCGGTGGCCACCAGGTAACCTTCCCAAAGATCCCTTGTTTCAGCTATTTATCATTTGGTTGACGTTTTCTCAACTTTTCTTCAATCTTTCGACTGCTACTCACAGAAAAATAATGCCCGTTGTTTTCATTATAAATTACTTATTATGACGTATACAATCAATATTTGGTTTATGGTTATTACAATTTCTACAAATGTTATTAGCATTTACTAAAAATAAGTGTTCAAACATGAGACTTATACCAATGAATGGATCTTATTAAGCGGAACATAACAATATGCGTGAATGTCAATTCTCATGCGTAATTTAGGAGAAAATTGATTAGGATTAGAATTAGGAATTAGATTTCTGGGATTTCGGCATCTATGGCCGTTTTAGCGCATCACTAGGATTAGAATTGGGAATTAGATTTCTGGGCTTTCGGCATCTATGGCCATGTTAGGCCGTCACTAGGATTAGAATTGGGAATTAGATTTCTGGGCTTTCGGCATCTATGGCCATTTTAGGCCGTCACTAGGATTAGAATTAGGAACTAGATTTCTGGGCTTTCGGCATCTATGGCCATTTTAGGCCGTCACTAGGATTAGAATTAGGAACTAGATTTCTGGGCTTTCGGCATCTATGGCCATTTTAGGCCGTTACTAGGATTAGAATTAGGAACTAGATTTCTGGGCTTTCGGCATCTAGGCCATTTTAGGCCGTCACTAGGATTAGAATTAGGAATTAGATTTCTGGGCTTTCGGCATCTATGGCCATGTTAGCCCATCACTAGGATTAGAATTAGGAATTAGATTTCTGGGATTTCGGCATCTATGGCCATGTTAGGCCGTCACTAAGATTAGAATTAGGAATTAGATTTCTGGGCTTTCAGCATCTATGGCCATGTTAGCCCATCACTAGGATTAGAATTAGGAATTAGATTTATGGGATTTCGGCATCTATGGCCATTTTAGGCCGTTACTAGGATTAGAATTAGGAACTAGATTTCTGGGCTTTCGGCATCTAGGCCATTTTAGGCCGTCACTAGGATTAGAATTAGGAATTAGATTTCTGGGCTTTCGGCATCTATGGCCATGTTAGCCCATCACTAGGATTAGAATTAGGAATTAGATTTCTGGGATTTCGGCATCTATGGCCATGTTAGGCCGTCACTAAGATTAGAATTAGGAATTAGATTTCTGGGCTTTCAGCATCTATGGCCATGTTAGCCCATCACTAGGATTAGAATTAGGAATTAGATTTCTGGGATTTCGGCATCTATGGTCATGTTAGGCCGTCACTAAGATTAGAATTAGGAATTAGATTTCTGGGCTTTCGGCATCTATGGTCATGTTAGCCCATCACTAGGATTAGAATTAGGAATTAGATTTCTGGAATTTCGGTATCTATGGCCATGTTAGCCCATCACTAGGATTAGAATTAGGAATTAGATTTCTGGGCTTTCGGCATCTATGGCCATGTTAACCCATCACTAGGATTAGAATTAGGAATTAGATTTCTGGGCTTTCGGCATCTATGGCCATGTTAGGCCGTCACTAAGATTAGAATTAGGAATTAGATTTCTGGGATTTCGGCATCTATGGCCATGTTAGGCCGTCACTAAGATTAGAATTAGGAATTAAATTTCTGGGCTTTCGGCATCTATGGTCATGTTAGCCCATCACTAGGATTAGAATTAGGAATTAGATTTCTGGGATTTCGGCATCTATGGCCATGTTAGCCCATCACTAGGATTAGAATTAGGAATTAGATTTCTGGGATTTCGGCATCTATGGCCATGTTAGGCCGTCACTAAGATTAGAATTAGGAATTAGATTTCTGGGATTTCGGCATCTATGGCCATGTTAGCCCATCACTGGGATTAGAATTAGGAATTAGATTTTTGGGCTTTCGGAATCTATGGCCGTTTTAGGCCGTCACTAGGATTAGAATTAGGAATTAGATTTCTGGGCTTTCGGCATCTATGGCCATGTTAGCCTGTCACTAGGATTAGAATTAGGAATTAGATTTCTGGGCTTTCGGCATCTATGGCCATGTTAGCCCGTCACTAAGATTAGAATTAGGAATTAGATTTCTGGGCTTTCGGCATCTATGGCCATGTTAGCCCATCACTGGGATTAGAATTAGGAATTAGATTTTTGGGCTTTCGGCATCTATGGCCGTTTTAGGCCATCACTAGGATTAGAATTAGGAATTAGATTTCTGGGCTTTCAGCATCTATGGCCATGTTAGCCCATCACTAGGATTAGAATTAGGAATTAGATTTCTGGGATTTCGGCATCTGTGGTCATGTTAGGCCGTCACTAAGATTAGAATTAGGAATTAGATTTCTGGGCTTTCAGCATCTATGGCCATGTTAGCCCATCACTAGGATTAGAATTAGGAATTAGATTTCTGGGATTTCGGCATCTATGGTCATGTTAGGCCGTCACTAAGATTAGAATTAGGAATTAGATTTCTGGGCTTTCGGCATCTATGGTCATGTTAGCCCATCACTAGGATTAGAATTAGGAATTAGATTTCTGGAATTTCGGTATCTATGGCCATGTTAGCCCATCACTAGGATTAGAATTAGGAATTAGATTTCTGGGCTTTCGGCATCTATGGCCATGTTAGCCCATCACTAGGATTAGAATTAGGAATTAGATTTCTGGGCTTTCGGCATCTATGGCCATGTTAGCCCATCACTAGGATTAGAATTAGAAATTAGATTTCTGGGATTTCGGCATCTATGGCCATGTTAGGCCGTCACTAAGATTAGAATTAGGAATTAAATTTCTGGGCTTTCGGCATCTATGGTCATGTTAGCCCATCACTAGGATTAGAATTAGGAATTAGATTTCTGGGATTTCGGCATCTATGGCCATGTTAGCCCATCACTAGGATTAGAATTAGGAATTAGATTTCTGGGATTTCGGCATCTATGGCCATGTTAGGCCGTCACTAAGATTAGAATTAGGAATTAGATTTCTGGGATTTCGGCATCTATGGCCATGTTAGCCCATCACTGGGATTAGAATTAGGAATTAGATTTTTGGGCTTTCGGCATCTATGGCCGTTTTAGGCCGTCACTAGGATTAGAATTAGGAATTAGATTTCTGGGCTTTCGGCATCTATGGCCATGTTAGCCTGTCACTAGGATTAGAATTAGGAATTAGATTTCTGGGCTTTCGGCATCTATGGCCATGTTAGCCCGTCACTAAGATTAGAATTAGGAATTAGATTTCTGGGCTTTCGGAATCTATGGCCATGTTAGGCCGTCACTAGGATTAGGATTAGGAATTAGATTTCTGGGCTTTCGGCATCTATGGCCATGTTAGCCCATCACTAGGATTAGAATTAGGAATTAGATTTCTGGGATTTCGGTATCTATAGCAATGTTAACCCATCACTAGGATTAGAATTAGGAATTAGATTTCTGGGATTTCGGCATCTATGGCCATGTTAGCCCATCACTGGGATTAGAATTAGGAATTAGATTTTTGGGCTTTCGGCATCTATGGCCGTTTTAGGCCGTCACTAGGATTAGAATTAGGAATTAGATTTCTGGGCTTTCGGCATCTATGGCCATGTTAGCCTGTCACTAGGATTAGAATTAGGAATTAGATTTCTGGGCTTTCGGAATCTATGGCCATGTTAGCCCGTCACTAGGATTAGAATTAGGAATTAGATTTCTGGGCTTTCGGCATCTATGGCCATGTTAGCCCATCACTGGGATTAGAATTAGGAATTAGATTTCTGGGCTTTCGGAATCTATGGCCATGTTAGCCCATCACTAGGATTAGAATTAGGAATTAGATTTCTGGGATTTCGGAATCTATGGCCATGTTAGCCCGTCACTAGGATTAGAATTAGGAATTAGATTTCTGGGCTTTCGGCATCTATGGCCATGTTAGCCCGTCACTAGGATTAGAATTAGGAATTAGATTTCTGGGCTTTCGGCATCTATGGCCATGTTAGCCCGTCACTAGGATTAGGATTAGGAATTAGATTTCTGGGCTTTCGGAATCTATGGCCATGTTAGCCCATCACTAGGATTAGAATTAGGAATTAGATTTCTGGGCTTTCGGAATCTATGGCCATGTTAGCCCATCACTAGGATTAGAATTAGGAATTAGATTTCTGGGCTTTCGGAATCTATGGCCATGTTAGCCCGTCACTAGGATTAGAATTAGGAATTAGATTTCTGGGATTTCGGCATCTATGGCCATGTTAGCCCGTCACTAGGATTAGAATTAGGAATTAGATTTCTGGGCTTTCGGCATCTATGGCCATGTTAGCCCGTCACTAGGATTAGGATTAGGAATTAGATTTCTGGGCTTTCGGAATCTATGGCCATGTTAGCCCATCACTAGGATTAGAATTAGGAATTAGATTTCTGGGCTTTCGGAATCTATGGCCATGTTAGCCCATCACTAGGATTAGAATTAGGAATTAGATTTCTGGGCTTTCGGAATCTATGGCCATGTTAGCCCGTCACTAGGATTAGAATTAGGAATTAGATTTCTGGGCTTTCGGCATCTATGGCTATTTTAGGCCGTCACTAGGATTAGAATTAGGAATTAGATTTCTGGGATTTTGGCATCTATGGCCATGTTAGCCCATCACTAGGATTAGAATTAGGAATTAGATTTCTGGGATTTTGGCATCTATGGCCATGTTAGGCCGTCACTAGGATTAGAATTAGAAATTAGATTTCTGGGCTTTCGGCATCTATAGTCATGGTAGCCCGTCTCATTTGAGGGATGACGACCCTCGGAGATTACACTATCCAAGGAAACGGAAGGAAGCTGCATGGGACCATTATGTTAGATACCATCCCAGGATTTGCCTGGTGTGAATGAAAAAAACCCAGGAAAACCTCACTCAGGATGGCAGGTCTGAAAATGTTCTTACGTTTTCAACCGAGTGTCCCCACCAGGACTTGAACTCGGGACCGCTCGCATCAAAAACGATGTTAACAGATAACGTAAAAATGGTACAAGCTTAAATAAATAAAAAAGCATGTTATTTTGGAAAGCTAGAAATTTGTGTCTCACTCACATGAATAAAGACATAACAATCACTCTTCATACGTAAGTTATTAAATTGGGTCAGTTTACCAAATGACCCGTTTTTTTTTATTTTCAAAATCTTCCCACAGTAATTTAAGTGTTATGATAATTTAAACTGATTATATCTCATTAATCCCACTGTACACTGTTATCTCTCTATCATAATGAAATCTTGGCGGGATTTTTTTGGTACTAATTTCACTCGAGAAGCTGGCTTTTTATTCAGCCTGTTATTCTTAGTCAGACATGGCACATTTAAAACTGTTATATTAGTTTTTTCGTAGATTTTCTTGATGTTTTACTTGATGTTAGCTTCCCTTTCAGCAGCAAGGATATATGAGGCGTGGATCTACAGTTTAACAAAATCCAAACCACATGAGGTCCAGCCAGTAATCGAACCAGCGAAAGATGCATATGCAAATCGTTTAGCCATAGATCTCCTCGAAAATTACAAAATAAAGATTTGCTCTCACGTAAGTAATTTTGTTCAGAATGAGATCTCTCGAATGCTGTAGGTATCATGTTTAAGCGGATCCATAGTGCTCCGAGACTAGATTATATCACGTTCTGGTTCAATTTCAATGGTTTTTTCTGTCCGCTCCGTGTACAGAAAACGTGGCTATAGCAATGTGTCTTTGGCTGTTCTGTTGAGTATTCTGTAAAGTACCACAATGATTTATTCTCGGGTATGTCACTATTTCAATTTAAAACATACGAGTAAGCATGAATTTGCATAATCAGGTCTTTTCAGCGTAGTGAATTAATTTTATGAAATTTGCGTAAAAATAGTTGGAAAATCATCATTAGCAGGCACGTTCGCAGGATTTTACCCCTTCCCCCAGTGGGTCTAAATTTAATGTGAGGATAAACTGCCCTGATTATCCGCAAACGGATGATCCGCAGTGCGAATTATGCGTGAGTGCCGGGAAAAAATTATTTAACCCTACTACAGTCGCACTCAATTATTTTTCATTATTTTTCATTATTTTTATTGTACCGTGCTGCGGACTTCTTTATTTTAATGATTTAGACGTAGAGCAAAACCTTCTACTGTATTGTACATGCGTGTTTTAAAAGTTTTATTAGTTTTTTGTACAATAAAACAGTTTTTGATGCTAAAATTGTTTTTGTGTTTGCATCTCAGTTTTAGTCGGGTTATCTGCGATTTTCGCAATCCGAGGTGCCTTTGTCACCTAATGTCGCGAATAATCGGTGCTCTACTTTATTTGTAAAATCATCACTTAAACTAGAGTAAATTGAAAGAAAATTCGGGATTTTTGGGGGATTCCCATGACCCACTCAGGCATAATCACCACGTCTCTGATCATTATCCAAGTTTATCGCCAACTTTTTGATCATAGTCCATCTCTAAAATACACCATTAAGTTTCTTGTTCATTGTCCCGAACAACGAATACTTTGTGTATTTCATTTTTCTGCGATATTCTCTTTTGGTGACAGAAGGGAGACGCCAGTAGTTTTTCGTAGCGCATCTGCAGTTTTAAAAACCAGTTGAGAATGCTCCAAAACCATTGCCGGAACGAACTTAAAAAGAATGGAGAGATAAAGTGGGAGGGATAACTGTGATTGTCCTTACATGTAAAAGTAAATCTTTATATCCACATCTTCTCTTTCTCGCAAAAATTTGCAAAATATCATATCTCTATGACTTATCTTTTCCGGAATATGGTTCCTTAAATCTCCCGAAATTCGAACTTATTTTGGCTGATATCTGAGGGAACGGTGGCCAGTCAAGCCAGGGGCTACCGGTCACTATTTCGCACTAAAATGTTCACCATCCTCTTAGGTATTGATCAACACCAATATGATCTCTCTATGACTTACAGTTCCCGGTATATGGTTCCTTAAATCTCCGGAAATTTGTCATTTTTTGGCTAATATCTCGGAAACGGTAAGAGTGACGCGAAAAATTCCGTCGGTTTCTCAAATAGTTTTTGATGCTCTATCCAATGAAGGGCTCAAAATTGACAAAATAGCAAATAACAGACAGACAGACAGGCAGACAGACATAGAGAATTCTGTAAGGAACGTTTTAAGTTCGTTGACGAGCAACTCATACGATAAAAAAGCTTCCCAGTGGAAGCATCTGTTTAGGATCCCACGTAGTGACGTGGCAGAGGGACCAAGATGGCGGATTCCCTCTTGATAGTTTGTCTACCCCGAGACCAGTGGCATATTTAGGGGGCTTCCGGGCTTAAACCCCCCCGAAATCTTACTTACTGTAGTAAAATATATTAAATATCTTGCAGAATTTTCACATTTTCAGGCAAAGCCCCCCCGAAACAAAACCGTAAATACGCCACTGCCCGAGACATATTGAATTCTTATGTAACTTAACTACAGTGCTATAAAACTAGCCTTTTTCGTATACAACAAATTAACTGTTTCTTTAACATTTTCTCTGCTTCTCCGTTTGGCTCCAGAAGTTAAAGCTGGCGCCATCTCTGATCCCACGTTAAACCGTAGATCCACGTGTCATAACGTCCCACTGTGGTGAAAGGGACGCTGAACTCCAATACAACAATAATAAAAATATTTGTCTTTTTTATGTTGTCAATTCCCTTTCAGTTCTACGTTATATTTTTTTCTAAGGACGAAAAATGACTCAAAGTCTGGGCAAAGTTTAACTTTCGTAGTTGTTGTGTTTCGTCATAACTTATTCTATTTGTTTGATAAAGTAGTTGGTAACTTTTTAACACAACATTCTTTTATGTGAATATTGTTTACTCGATGAATCATTGTTATTGCATTTTTAATGAAACAATTCACTTTGAGAGACGTTTTGATGGCCGTCTTTCTTTAGATTTATTTTCTGCTTTGTGACTCAAAGTTCTTTCTTATTTATTTATTTCAATTCATAAAGAAAAACTATATTTACGTAGTCTTATAAATAAGTAAACTGGAACAAAGTTTTCAGTAAAGGTGAAGAAAGGAAACAATGCTGCAGATGAAACTTGATGGATTACATTTCATACACGAAAGTACACTATATGAAACTGCTCATAGCTTACAAACGTTGCAAGGGACATTAGGTGGACATCTACTTTCGCCAATGGATGTCCTTTGGATTTACCTACCGTATTTACTGGAATATAAGAAGCACCCCCATTTCTAAACTTCGAAAGTTCTGCCGATTTCTTGTATTTGATTCTAAGACGCATCCTGGATATTCAATGAAGGCAACTCAGAATTTGACAGTACAAATTAAATCATACGGGTTTATTTGTTCAAATTAAACATTTAAATGTCAAGATTAAAAAGAGAACAAATGTATTATCTTACAATCTTACAATGTGAACACAGGTCATTCTTCTTAAGCACTTTCACTGTCTGATCACAAACTTTCGCTATCACTTTGTAAGTGGTTTTATACGCGATTCCAAGATGCACCCCCATTTTATACCTCAAGTTCTGGCAGAAAAAGTGGTCTTTGATTCGAGTATATTCGGTATGTCTTGGAAATGGGACTTCCTGCGGGATTCTTCTGGAATCTATGTACGAATGTTACAGAACGACTTTGGACATCTAAATATTATCCGGCGACAGGCACTCTGCATTGAAATCGAAGGGAAATCCCGTGGATATTTTTATTATCATTAACGTTTGTACTACGAGCGTCACTGTTTTTGTACAGGTATGGGATCAAGGCAGTATTGTAACAAATATCTTCAGGGTCCCACTGCATAAAGATATGCGAGTTGTTTTGAAAGTGCAACAGTTGAAGCTTGATTCTGAGCTCGAATACAATGATATTTGTACTTTATTATCCAACGATTATGCATGGAGATGATGATATTAATAAAGAAAATGGTGGAATAAAGCAAAAGGAAACCCATCCAAAATATGTTTGCCCACCAGAAAGTTCACAAAGCACAAATTCGGATTGGATCTCAGCAGGCGTGAGGGCTCTACCACTGAGCCACCGCTGCTGCGTCGTATTCCCTCCTGTTACATACAGCCAAGGAAGGGCTGAGGGGGTCCGGGCCCCCCAAAAGTTCATGTGGGCCCCCGCATTGTATTTATGAATATACAATATTTGGCATAATTTGAATGCAATTTGTCTTAAAATCCTCATATATACACCTTCTGCGTCTGAATGGGCCCCCTCAAATTTACAGAGAAATCGGCATACAGCGCTTGTTGATCATAACCAGGAAGATCTCTCAGCTAGCAGCGAACACAAAATTAATAAGGAAAATTCATTCTATTTTAATTTTAAAAAAATCAGTTACATAATTTAAACTTGAAGTGGTACAAATTACCCATTAGTTTCGGTTTTACCATGGATTACCATACGGTAAGAACTTAAGAGATAGCGACAAGCAGTTTTCTGCAACCGATCAAGCCTTCGTAGAATTTATTTCATTTTCCATTTTATTCCTCTAGCGCACCAAAAGTGGTAGAAATGTAGTACAATTTCCTGTTTATCAATCTTTATATTGCAAAAAGTAACATGTTATAAGAAATGTCTTTTTGATATGGCTTCATCGTCTCAAGAAAAAAGTTCCATCTTTTATTACAACTAGAAGCTATGGACGTGCTACCTGCAATTTCAGTACTGAGTTAACATAGTTTGGAAGTTCCCGGCATTTATTCCCAAGTAGGGCGTCCTCTTTCGCCACGTTTTTTCGCTGTTATCTCCTTTCCACACTTTCTGCAATTTGTTATTACGTTCATTAATCCGTGCTCTTCACAAACTTTTCAAACTTTTTGCTCGCTATCAACTTATTGCTTCACAAATGTTAAAACTGTTAGTTCATTGCCCTTGTACATTCGCCATGTTGATAACATAAATGCTCGTTTCTTTCCCACAATGCAACTGTTTGATTACCTTGCGCCAAGTAGTTCCCTCCGTTTGCCGTATAGTCCCATGTTTATAACCGCTTATATATAACAAATAAACAGATTTTTCGACACACTTATATATTATCAAGCACACAAATGATCAAATTATCCATATCTTTCCTGTAAATTTTAAAAATTTTGCTGGAAACGGACGCCCAACTTTGGAACTTAACCCAAGTTCCCCGTAATTTCTCAATGCGAAATTAAAGTTACTTGTATCGACAACTGTTCAGTTGATGCCTGGTTTAAATGAATGATTCTTCGCTCCATCTAAAATTTCAACGACATATTTGGAGTCGTTACTTCTATTAGTTTTACACCACGGATAATATTAAAACTTCTCCCTACAGTTTTCTTATAATTACAAAATATTCCTCAGTAAGTTAGTCCAAGTTTTCGCAGTTGATGCGGTGCGCAGTGACATGGATATCTCGTGAAGTGGCCGTAGTTAAAATGCCATTCAAAAATAGGCATGTATATGTGGACTTTATACGACACAATTTAGTTTTTCGAGAAGCCTATAGCGTTAAAATCGATTTTCAAACTGAACCAGTCTCAACCACGGCAACAAGGCTTAACCTAGCCTCACATAATTGTATCTTTAGGTATTTAGTAAAATGTGTCGTTAGTCCAAAAAGGTTGTAAAACATTCAGTCAGTGTTTTTAAGATGTTCATTGTTCTTTAAGCTTATGACATGAATATTTGTTTGGAGGCTTATTGTTAGAGAATAGCAAACATTTCTACAGCGCAAGCTGTAGCATTAACTAAAGTGCTGCCAAAATGTCTTGAGCCGTGGCAAAAATGTGAACTAAAGCTCATCCTCGACACACCCACGCGTTGAGCCAATAAGGGTTCAGATGTTGCTAAGCGAGAGAGCTTTAGCGAAAGGGAGTGGAATTCATTCAGCCGATAGCAGCGCTCGGAACGGAAGATTAGGTGTCAAGTCAATGTGGTACATTTATAGTATTTTCTAACCAATAGGAATTTCCAGAGGGAAGTCTCAACACCATTCTTTATTTCCCATGGAATTTGAAAAAAAAAAGTGCAAAAATGAACGAAAAGAATTCTTTATTCTCTGTTCTATGTGGCCGATCAGGCAGACAGCTTTTCGTCAAATGACGTGTACTCAATGTATCGATTCCCGCTGCTGTTATTTCTGGATATGAAGAGTTCAGGGCACAAACGAGCCAAGTTCAATTAGAAAGTTGTGAGAAAAAGAAACAGAAAGTTTGTACTCCATGTTTAAGTACTTAGAAAAGTTAACACGTTTTTTTTTTTTTTTTTTTTTTTTTTTTTTTTTTTTTTTTTACATTACAAGAGTTTACAACATCTGAACTTAAACCTTTTAAGTTCCGATAGAACCTTCAGATAGGAATCTTAAACATAAAAGTTGTACAAAATGGCCGAAAATGGATTTGGTTCCCTTCTGGTCTAAACGTGTCATATCTAAATCAGATAAGCCGATATGAGACACGATTATTGTCTAAACTGAGATATAAATCAAATAGTCATGTTCGATTTTCGGTTGAGCACTTGCCTCGGCTACAAAATTCATACTGAATCAGATCCTAGATTCTACTTTAAATATTAAAACTAGCCTAGAATAAATTCGATTCTAAGAAGAAACGTTAATCTCCAATAAATAAATCAATTTACTAATGGTCTCACGAAATTCTATCCTACCACCAGGAATCAAACTCGTGACCACGAACATTAAATATACGTTTACCAAGCCAGTTATTCTACTAACTGTCTTAACAAATAATTTCAATTTTTCCACGGATCACACCTTCGTTAGAAGAATTACATAATTATTTTTTGAAACAAAGCCTTCCTGGGCTGTTGACTCCATTTTGATTCACCAGTTGAATTGTGTACCGCGTTCTAAATATTGTCGTTTATGAAAGACGTCATAGCAAACAAGAATATTACTGAAGAAGCTAAAAAGCGGATTGAAATGCTAAGTTTACAGCACAACACTAAATATTTCAAATCTTCTTACTCACAAACGAAATCAAATGAAATTGCTCAGTTGATTCAAAATCTGCACCCTCCGCCACATTATTTTTTACCTTATTAAATATGAATTCACTTCAGATAATTGCAAATTCTTTCTTCATATCAATCAAGGGCGCCAATGTTGTAGTTTCCAAGGGGGGGCAAGTATAAGCGACGTTTCAAATATAGTTTCAAATTTTGCTATAACTAATGTAAAGATTCTATTGGGTTTTCGATATTCCCAAGTACAATTTCCTCTTGGGGGGAGGCGAGCGCCCCATCTTGCCCCCTGATGGGCGCCCTTGATGTCAATTACCACTATAATTAAGCGGCTTAAGCGTATGTATCATAAGAAGCACTTTCGATGAATTTGAGTTATTAGGTGGAATGGATTGTAGTCGAACCACAGAAGAGTATGTAGGTAGTTTAATTTCGTAGATATACCTGGAGATGAAAGTGAAATCTTGTTTGGTATGTGCCATTGCATTTAATAGTTCGAAAATGTGACGTATCACTATGTCCGCCCGAGCCGCTCAATTCTTGTGGATCATATAGCAATAATAAAGGAACTTGTTCCACTCACCCCTTTGACCCAGTGACATTTTCCAAGATAGAAGAGCAGAATACTCACCTGGAAAGAAAAGAAATAGGTATCAGTTATGATAATATTCAGAAACGTTATTAGAATGTATTTTGTTCAAAGCCAGTTTATATTGAGATGAGTACTAATGAAATGCAGCACAAAATTAGAACATTTAAGGATTATGCACACTAAAAACAGACAAATAAAAGTAAATATACCACTATGACAACTATTATCACTCAAATATTACACAAAAAGGGTAATGCACAAAACAATCAGGTTTGTAAAATAAAATGAGTTTGAAAGATAAATTATACATTTTACATTTTTATTTAATGTCTGCGGACCGCACTTTCCTCATTATTGTTCTAAACCGTTTATCTAGTATAGGCAGAAGGAGTCCAAATTAAGGATGGCCACAAAATTCCGATTTCTAAGATCCTGGACCCGAAACCCGGTTCCAGAACCGGATCTTAGGAACCGATTCCAGACCTGTATCCGAAAGCCCCCCAAAGACCCGTAAAGGAGGCACAAACTTCACCTTCAAAACACTGCAAAGAGGACAACGCGTTTGTGCCCCCCATAAAAAAACAATTGGTCCACCAATGAGTGTTTAGCCAAATGAGTTTGCCAGTTTGTCGGTTTAGCCAATGAGTTTGCCAGTTATCCAGTTTGTTTAGCCAAATGAGACAAGCGTTCGCTGCCTGAGCGCCTGCCTGTTGCTTCCACCATTTCATCTAGCACACTGTTCACAGCCTCCCAGCAGCTCAGGTTTAACGTAGAGAATGGCCGCAAAGTTCCGGTTCCTGGAAATCCTGTTTTCATAACAGGTTCTGGAACAAGTACCAAACCTGGATCCAAAATACCGGTTCCGGAACCGGATCCGTTCAGAGCCGAAAACCGGTTCCACCAGGAACCGGTTCTGGCCTTCCTTAGTCCAAATCAGTCGATAGAAAAGAGAAGATGGGACATTTCGGAAGATATCTACCACGCTCCATATTTTAGGTAATAATTAAATATACGCAGTAAAGATTGTTATTAACAGTTAGAAATTGTTCATTATAAAGTAACATAATTGTGTTGCCTTTCGAATTTAAGGTATATAACATAAAATAGTAATTTATTTCTGAATACTCTCAATCCCATAAAGGGGTCGCGGTGGCTCAGTGGTAGAGCGTTCACCTCTGGTGCTTGGGGCCCCGGGATCGATCCGAGGCCCCGCCAAGTGAACTTTGTGGTGGACAAACACCGTGCTCGTGGATTTTCTCGGGGTTCTCCCGTTTCCTCCCACTTTCTTCATTCCACCATTTCACTCATCATCACCGTCTCCTTTAGCCTAACCGGCATAACCGTGGGACGTAAAACTCAAAGATTTCATTTCATTTTTCTCAATCCCATAAAACCTATTTCAATATTTATCTCAAATGCAAAAGGTCATCTGATTGGTGCAGGGGCGATTCCAGGACCGACTTATGGGGGAGGGGGTGGTGGGTTGTCATATTGCTACTTAGCGCTACTTTTAAGAGCTTCAAACTCTGGGATGGGTTTTATTTATATATATAAAATAAGAAAGTTTCCTCTTCTGGGGGGGGGAGCCGATCGACCCCTCCCCTGGATCCGCCACTGGATTGGTGTATCTCAGAAATTACATTGTTTAGATTTAAGTTTTCCGAAAAATATGAAGTTAAGAAATAATATAATACAGTGGGCCTACGGGTTACGAATCCCTCAGTTCGATAAGAAATCTGTTTACGGTGGTCCCGTGTAGCGTTGTCGCTAACGGTCTCGGCTTTGGTGCGAGTGTTCCTGATTTCGATTCTAGATGGAGACACTCGGTCGAAAAACTGTAAAATCTTTTTCAGGCCAGCCATTCTGAGTGAGGCTTTCCTCATTCAGACCACGCAAATGCCGGGATAGTACCTAACATATAGGTCCCAGGCCACTTCCTCCATTTCCTAATCCTTTCTTCCTTCCCTTTCCTCGCATAGTGCGATCGCCGAGGAACCTCATCCATCATACGTGACGGGCTTACGTGGCCTTAGATGCTCAAAAGTCCAGCAAATGTAACTCCTAATTCTAATCCTAAAAACATTATGTTCTGCTTTTTAGTGTATTTCACACTTTGTTTTTAAAGTTTTTTTTATTGTTATTTCGACTTGTTTGCCTTCGTAATATAAACGGTAATGATGTAACTAAAGTACTTATCTTTTCGTTAATAAAAAGAGTTACCCAGGTTCCGTTGAGAGCATTTTTATAAGAATAAATGCTTCACACGTGGCTAGATAATTATAGTGAGGTATCTCTTACCATATGGGTGCTATACACGAAGTAGGTGCTTTGAAAGAAGATTCCAGCCCGGTTCTTAGATCAAGGCATATGAATCTGCCATTTTCGGTCTCTCCTCTGCATAAATGCAACGTTACAAAGGATCAACCTAACATTTCGCTCCTTCTTTTAACACAGTTTTCTGCAAATTTTTCTCATCATTTGCTACAGCTCCGCCTACCAGAAACATTGTACAGAAAGACAAACTTTCCTCACCATAATTCTTTGCTTAAAACGAGTAGATTTTGCTCTTCTTTGATCCGTCCTTCCTTCTGGTAGTTTTCAGCAAAGAAGAAGTCTCATTGGCTAAATCCCAAGTGACATGATTACCTCTTAATATATTCTGTCTCTCGGAGGCTAATCTGCATGCGATGCTGGAAAATTACGCTAGCATTCCTTGTTCTTCTGAAACTTCCCTCCCTTACCCCACCTCCGGAAATAAGAAAATGAGAACACGAGAACA
This sequence comes from Thermobia domestica, assembly GCF_964235325.1. NCBI lineage: Eukaryota > Metazoa > Arthropoda > Insecta > Zygentoma > Lepismatidae > Thermobia > Thermobia domestica. The sequence goes on from NC_137463.1 coordinate 2,388,021, forward strand.
AAGCAAACTAGAAACAGAGAGAGAACAATCAAGGCACAAGAAAGTTGCAAGAAAAGCAGAGACGAAGAAGAGGAAGACGAAATTTCCGGGCGCTGACGTCATCGATTTCCCATTTTGCTCCTCGGAAGGTATATTCTACTCCCTGCTGTGGATGGAAGATGGAACAAGTTAGGACGTTGCTCTATGCAACAACTATCAAAATATATTCGTCGCATATATCTATATCTATCTTCGTCTCTCTCTGTCTTTCTATATATATAAATAGAAAGAGAGAGAGAGAGAGAGAGAGAGAAACTTAAGCTAAGTATTGCCGTTTTAGCAGTAAGAAAACTGCAAAAATGATAAATAAATATGATAATATAAGGTTGCTGTATATGCTTTTTCCCACCGTATTAATGTAATAATCAATCATTCCATTCCGTAAAGTTCTTATTATACAATTTATCTATATATATAAAACTACATTAACAAGAAGTTTGAGACACCACCCACAAACATTATTAAACAAATTTCCTTTGGTGTATTGAAATTCAACGTGAAGGCCTTCTGTTTCAAGTGGCGTCCCAATCACTACTCGTATTTCTATTCAGAAAAGTACTCGTACTGCGTATCACAGACATGTACAGTCCGCAGCAAAAAAAAAACCCTGCAACATGAGCATGTAAGTGAAACTACGTCTAACAGGGAATCAACATAACGTCTAAGTGGCACGAATCACGCCAGGAGAAAACTCGTCGTCCTCCCCAACACATTTATTTTGGAGCAAAAGACTTCGCCTTTTCACAATAAACTTACATGCTCATGTTGCAGGGTTTTTTTCTGCGGACTGTACAATCCGCTACAAAACTTCTTTCCATTTCGTAAAATATATTTTGGGTATAACTGTAGTATGGCTGGTATTTTCAGAATAGCGGAAATGGTAATGTACAGAAAATTACATTGTTTTTAATTTACTGAAAACTGTACTCAAATTGTCCTTCCATTGTGATGTTACTGTATTTACGAAACTAATTTCATCAAACGGAAAGAGCTTTAGTCGCTGACTGTACAGTGCTAGTATAGCTGGAACGTACAGAAAATTCTATTCTTTTTAATTTACTAAAAACTGTACTCAAAATGCTCTTCCATTCTGAAGTTATTTACGAAACTAATTTCATCAAACGGAAAGAGCTTTAGTCGCTGACTGTACAGCGCTAGTATAGCTGGAACGTACAGAAAATTCTATTCTTTTTAATTTACTGAAAATTGTACTCAAATTGTCCTTCCATTCTGAAGTTATTTACGAAACCTATTTCATCAAATGGAAAGAACGTTTGTAGCTGACCGTACAACATACATATGCGTACATAAATTTAAATGATTAAATATTCGAATCGAATAATTGTCAATTTGTCATTTTTATTAAGTCGTTTATCGCTCCCCTGCCAGTATGACGTAATAGAGCCATATGACGTGTTAGGATGATGATCAAAAGGTGAAATTCAACATAGGTTAAGTCCTAAAGAACATGGATACTTTTTTTGAGGTTCTCTAAGTTCCCGTGTTCGTGTCCCTGTAAGTAAAGACAGCATGGAAACAAATATCCTTATTCGGACGACTTTTTTTAGTGGACGTATGTTTTTGTGCTTCTGAGCCTGGGATTAATTAATTCTCGATAGGATGTTTCCTAGGGATTCAAACCTGAGTAGTTCTACCACGTTGACTGCCATGTGTATGACATTCCATACACAAGGTCTTCCCGTGCAGCGTTGTGTGTATGATTTTCCATACACAAACAATATGTTGCATTTTTTTTGTCGCGTTCGTTTTATACATATGGCGTAGAAGTTAAAATTTAATGTTCACGCCACGCATATACAAAACCACACACAAAGAAAATTATACATTTATGGGGATATATCAAGGGCGAAACAAAGTACTACTGGCGGACTGTTGCCCATAACGCAAAGGTGATAACGGTCTACAGATATGATGGCAGTCAAGGTGTTAATCAATAAGGCAACTCTTCTAGTCTTGACACATAAACTTCCACCAAACCGTGTTTTGTCATTCAAAATTTGTAAGAAAAGAGAGAGAATTAATATTGAAGGGGCGTGAGAAGACAGAAGAAAAATCCCAATATTCTTCCTCAAAATAATTGTTTAATAATTCGATACGATCATCCATCGAGCTCTTTTGCAACCTATGTACACTCATGTTCAATGTTATTGTCGAATATCTAATAGGAATATAATTTGTTAACGAATTATCCCGGTATTTCTTATAATGTTAGTATGTGAATAATTGGCAAAGACATGTATGTGGCAAATTTCATGTCAAAAGAGTAGTAAATAAGAACAATAAAACGAAAATAAAATTTTCGTGTCCATTTAGCAACATTTTGTTTTACTCATTCTAATTTTCGTATTTATAATTCTTTTCCTATGAAATTTGCCACAAATATACATTTCCCGATTATACACATAGTACCAGTATTAAAGGTACCCTGGAAAATCATTATCAAATTATATTCTTACAAGAAGACAGTTATAGATATGCGACAATCATTTTGGACATGAGTGTACATAAACCCATAATAACTAACCCATGACCAATACACTGAATAGGTTGAGTTGAGGTTGTGTTGATACATGGAAAAATAAACTCCATGGATGAGCTCGAAACGTGCCGAATTATTAAACGTTCCACTATTATCTTCTATTTTGCGTTACACGAGACGGTTGATTAACGAAGTAAATGGTGGCGAAAGTATTGGTGGAATGAAGATGTGAGAGAATCTTGAGCAAATCCACGGACACTATATTATGCACTAGAATTTCATAGCTAAGGTCACCAAGGACATCTACCACCAGGAATGGCTTATTTAGAATTCCATATTTACTGCGGATAATGTGATCTACACATGAAGATTGCAGAAAGGATTACAAACTGAAAGCTTATTTCGTTTGACTTTTGACACAAAATTAAGACGAACGATTAAACTTTATAATTGATAGTTTAGAGCAGATTTCGATGGTTCTCAACCTTTTTGACTAGCAACGCACTTTATTACGTCTAGGACATCGTGACACACTTGTATGAAAATTTTATTATAAATAGTAATAACAATATTTATTGTAATCGTGAAACCAAAGAGTTTTTATAATGGCTCTATATAGCCCTGAGAATTATTGTTACCGCTGGAGGTGTTGACCTGTACAGTCTGTCATGATTTTAATTAATTATTATTAAATTCTTTGTGATTTTTTAAATTCTAAAATTTCGCGACACACCTTCGGGGACTGCGTGACGTACAAGTGTGTCGCGACACATCGATTGAGAACCACTGATTCAAAACATGATGGCCAGTTTGAAACACATTCCGGGCCAGAACAAAATAATGAGAATATTTAGGGGAAATCTTCATTATACACTCCTAAGTGGACAGTTCACTGAATGATGGCCAGCCGCGCCATGCCAAAAAAAAGTGCTTGATGGTTCTTTTGCTTTTTACGTGGAACACGATGCAAATCAGTATGAACGCATGTGATGGTCTTTTCCAAAATTTCTCTAGAAATTGCTGGAAATGCTTTCGTGGAGATTGAAGGCTTATCTACGTGGGAATTAGTTTCGAATTCATTTGTGTTTCAAAAATGGTGTAACGACCAATTTAAAAAATATATGAACATGCTTTCTTGTCAAAGACGTCTGCAGTACAGGGATGCAAATAGATCATATACTGAGTAAAATTTCCAAAGTACCAATGCTTCTACATATGAAATTTCATTTGTCTTGTGCTTTCCACAGTGGATGCATTAAAACCTCCCTGCAAAATTTTCTCAATTTTTGACCTAGCCATAGGAACTAAATCCATACTTCTGATTTGTTGCACTTTGCGATTGTCCAAACCTTCTTGTGCATGTATTGTATATTATAGTAATAGAAGAAAATTATCACTTCGTGTGTTGATAAAAATAAAAAATGATAATAAATTATGTTTGGGTTACATTTCGTAAGAACATGAGGCATACTTTTTTCACTCACTACCCTAAAAAAATATGCATTTTGGTCACAAGGAAGCGGTTGGACCACCCGAGTATGACGTAATATCACGTGGTATTATCATGGGGGATCAAGGTGGAAGAAAACGAACCCTGCGGGGCTTCTGACACCCTTCGCTCGCTGACGATTTCTCAGATATGTTTCGCCACTTAAGTAAATCACTTTTTATGCATTATATATTACGTACACGGCCAAACGAGTATTTTTTATATCTTATTTTAATATAATAAAAACGTTAATAAAACTTTTAAAAAAACTTTTCTTGGACCGGGCTTGAACCCACACCTGAAGCGATTTTCATAATTATCACGTTCGCTAGCACGCTCAACTATGAGGAGCGACAACAGACAGAAACGGATAACTTTAACCAATCAAAACGGTGTATTTAGCTCCTATGACTAGGACCGAGCGTGATTGAAATATATGCCACTCCTTCAGTTGACCAGGTTCGGCTGTTTATTTTGAATTGTTAGGTGCACTCGTGTTAATTATCAACACTACATTTCGGAGTTTATCGATCTGCCCGGTGGAAGCAACTCGTATTGCACAATTCCTTCCAGTTGCATCAGACGCTCAACGGAACCTTCCTGGGCGTCAGTGCGTAGGCTTTGCTTCAGAGTGTGGAGCGTTTCCTCGCTTCGACCACTATCTTTTTCGCACATTTGTTGTCATAGGTTGTCTACTTTTCATCACTTGTGATTAACTTCTTCAGGAATGGGTCGAATTCAGTAGGAATTCGCAGACTAGAATTCGAACGAGTAAACGTTATTGAGTCAAACTTTGTGGCACCCAAACGTCAAGCTCTTTTTTTTTGTAGCCAGCTTTCTAGGAGTCATTAGTGATGTTATGAAACCTTACATGTCAGCCTTTTGGCAAAACAGTATCCACTTTTGCTATGATTGGTCGCCCACTGTGAGAAGCATCTTGAACATAAAAATTTCCACAATAGAAACTACTGAACCGTCTTTTGGGTGTTGGTTTTGATAACGTACCTTGTCCATAAATAGCACTCTTTTTCTCATGCGCTTATGGAACACTTACCCCTTTAGAGAGACAAAATTTTAAAATGCAGCGCAGTTTCGCGAAAACTTCACTCATCTTCACACAGTGCCTTACATCATTGTAAGAATTTCAACAACTCCTGTCCGTCTACATGTTTCCACTATCAGCTGTCAGATGATGTTAGCCTTGTCCCACTGGGACTCATATGCTCCGAAGTTTGGTATACTAACGCCATATTTTAATTGCAAAGTCTTTCGTCATTAATATTATCAATGAATACCTCTATGATTACTATTGTTTTTATTCCGCCAAAGAGATCACGTTTTTGACAAACTATGTGTTGTGTGTGTTTCCATTGACGTTCTACAAAAAGTATACAAATTTCACAGACTACATACAAAGTTTCCCCTGCTTTTATTTAGGCTATTTGGGGGAATTTTTCCCCTTCAATTTCATGACCCTTGGCCAGGGCCGGCCCTAGGCAATTTGCCAGCCCGTGGAACGGCATCATTTGCCAACCTATTTCTCCAGAAAGAACAAACCTTAAAAGCCACGATTTTAAGTATGCTACTCTATCATAAACAATGAAGGAGAGGGAAAATGCACTCGCACTCAGAAAGGCCTAAACTCTACAAATATAATCTAGTTGTGTCTGTTTTTTCTTTAGTAATCTATTATGTTAGTGAAAGATAATGCAAATATCTGCAGAGGAAAGATGGTAATCCTTTTAATAGAATTCAATATCGAGCTTCAATCTCAGTGTATCAGTTTGCAATTCCAGTGCAACTAGCTCTTTTATTTTTATTTATTTATTTTTTGATTTTCCTTCTACATCTGTTAAAAAAATAAAGATATTACCTGCTTCAAAAATAAGAAACTTGTTTGTGACAAACATAAAACTAGTTTTCATATCAAAATTGTGATAACTAACTAAATAGAACAAGCGTTCGCTACTGTTCGAGAATTGAGTTCTTGTATTTGACAACAATTAAGCAATTTATGGTTTGGTTAGTTTGACCATTTGCTTTAGCATTGTCCATGTGACCTTAAACTAATGCGACCTAAACATGATTTATGAATGATACGGACATTCAACTAGAAGGCCAGCTTAATAAATTTAACTACCATCATCATGAAGTTAAATAATATAGTGATGATGGATTTTGCCGCTCCTCGAAAGTTGCCACCCTCTGCAAATACACTTGTTGCACAAATATGGTAGAGCCCGCCCTGCTCTTGGCGGAGGTCTCTACTTTCTTAGTGCCCTTGTGATTGATTTTTTTAATATATTTGTAATGTTCTTCATATAATGTCGGTGTCCCTATTGCGGGTCCTGGTTCAGCTGCATTATTTGTTATATTGCACCCTTTGCCAATGGACTACGGTAAATTCGGGTATGGAAAATTTCAGTGATACCCCCTTCTCATGATGTTCTAAGCATGTATTTTTTGCTTAGTGGTTAACTTGCCCCTGGTCAAGGACGAGAGTCACGGTGGCCCAGTGGTAGAATGCTTACCTCTGGTGTGTGATGTCCCTGCTTCGATCCCCAGTCAAGTAAGTTTGTGGTGAATAACATCGGGTTTTCTCGGGTACTCCCGTTTCCTCCCACTTTCTCATTTCACTAATTCTTCCATTATCATTCACTTGCCTTAATCATCGTCTCCCTTAGCCTAATGGGTATAATCGTGGGTCTTTAAACTAGAGATTTCATTTCATTTCAAAGAAAGTCTCAAAAGAAAATCTTGTACTATTAGTGAGTGAGATGCTTCTACTTCGTCCTTATAACTGAATTGAAATTTAGCGTTTACATTCAGAGGAATGTGTAGTTTTCATATTCATCATAAAGTAATTATTATTATTCTCACATTCAATTTGTACATTAACAAATTTGTGTAGTTTTTCATCCAGTTTTAAGTAGAATGATTATATTTTCTAGTTGCGATCACGTAACGAGTACGTTGCATCAGAGCCGTGCCGTGGAAAATCAGCGCCCGGGGCGAGAGTATACGACGGAGCCCCCATACATATATTCCAAGCAATTTTTCCTATCTTTTTTCCTTTTTTCTCCCGAATTTTTCGCCCCCTTTACTTCGGGGCCCGGGGCCGTTGCCCCGCTCGCCCTCCCCCCCACGGCACGGCACTGCGTTGCATATCTATATAAATCAGTAAAATGTAGTAACACAAATCAGTCACATAGTTTACGATAATACCGATAATTTAATTTACTAAATGTGAATAAATTTATTCAGGCGTGTTTTCGGGGAATATTTTTGTTACATTCTAATAGTTCTTATTTACGACATATAAATTAGTTGAGTAAAATTAGACAGACGGTAGGATTATTTTTTTGTCAATTCCAATATAAGTGGACCTTGTCGTGTTTAAATACATGTACCCCCTCCAGTGGACGAAAAAGACAATTTTTTCGGAGTAGGATTACCCCATGTGAAGAACATCGAGCACATAAGTTGTTTCTAGTGTACTAAAAATTATATATTTTAACAACTTCATTGAGCCACACGAATTGATAATGTCGTATTTCTATAAGTCACTAAAATATTTTAGTTTAATTGACATTCAAAAATTAGTAATTTGCTTGATAGGAGTAATTAATGTTGTGGCTGCAATTTGTATTAAAAAAGAAGTTTCAACATGTTTTGGAATCATTGGGACTGATTCGTAACTGAAGGAATTTGATTCCAACCCAGTTAGAATTAATAGATACGAGTATTGTGCAATTTGGAGCCATTTTTAAAGTTTAAGTATGCAGTGTGGATGTTCTGTAAGTTTTAGTGACAGTATTACGATTTTAGACCCGAGCAGCTAAGTTGTTTGACAGCCCTTTGCATTATCTATAGCCGATCGTAGCATTTGTTCCAATCCGTAATGCATTAAAATCAATCCACAATACCTTGAAATGTGATTTACAAGATGTATACAATGGGAAATGTACAAAATCACGACTTTGATCATGTATTTAGTTTTGGTATGAAATTCTAAAGCAAAAATGTCTTTGAAAACAACTAAATTTATCGTTTGACATGTTTCAGAAAGGCACATTTCATGTTGAATTGTGAATACAATTGTATTTGCGATGCAGTTTTACATTCTAGATTATCTAAAAGGACACCAAAATAGAGTGAGGCAGAAAGGTCCTACGAGATTCTGAATTCATTTTCTTTGGAGAAATTACGAATTAACATTTTATTTCTTTGTATTATAAATAACTACTTAAATTTCTGATCGATAGCAATAATTATTTTTTTTGGAATCAAAGTGTCCTATATTTGTTTTATGATTTTTAATTTAAAAGATTTCTTTGTTGCATTGTAAATGTAGATGATTTCAATGTGAAGATAAATACATTGATAATTTATCGAATAACTGAATTAGTATATCATAATGTACAAGGCACGTACAGAAAATGAGTGTACTAAGTTTATCAAAAGGAATAAAGGGAATTTTTGTCACAATTAGCAACAGTAGGGAGCGTGACGAACCATCGAAATGTTGTGCTGTGAATAAAATAAAAATGATAATAATCGCATGAGCCGAATGAATGGAATAATTATCCTGGTGCAGGCTTTCGAGCTTTGCGTTCCACAGGTCTGGGCATTTCAGACAAAGAGAGTCGTGTAGACGACAGAAATAATTTGTCAAAGAAGACAATCAAAGAAGACAATCAACATTGCTATATTTTTGCAATGCAGCTGGTAGACATTTCTGAGCCTTCGCAAACTTCCACTGAGTCAATTGTGATTTCGTCTTCGGGTCGTATTCGCGTAGCAGGCAATATAACCTCTTCTCCACAATACGAGACAAGTGAAAGTAACGTCATCTGCAAGTTAAAGACATAAACCACTCTTCTTGGACGTAACTTTTTTCTAACCTGCGCTATGTAGTTTTCCTCAAAACAAAGAATGTAGGATATTTCTCCAACAGGTCTCTTACAAGCTTTTAGAAGAGTAGGGAAATTCGTTAAGTTTTTTTAAAAATAAGAATTACAATATTGTAATGAATTGTCTCTTTCATAAGAATCATTGCATGATTATGTTAAAAATATGACCACTCAATGATCCTTGTGAAAATATACTTACTAATATATACCACCCGAGAATGCATAACATTCTTTAAGGGATGGAAATACGACCAGAAAATACCAGACGGTTTGGTCTATCGCGCCAGTGGACGGGGCTAGAGTCGCCATCTTTGGTGACAGAACGTTGTGACACTCAATACGCATCCAGCTGTGGTAGCGGGTTGTAACATGCTGCAATGTGCGCTGCAATAGAAAATCCCGCCTCTTATGAGGTGCATTCTGTGATTAGGTTTTTGTTGGCAAAAGACCACAAGTCAATTGAAATCCATCGCTAACTGTGTGAAGTGTACGGACATGGAATAATGAGTGAAGGCTGAGTGAGGCAATGGCATACACACGGCCAAGCGTACCCGAGAGCTCTTAACATGGTTTTGGATGGGAGGTGTTCAATCACCCACCATACAGCCCGGATTTGACGCCGAGCGACTACCACCTCTTCCCGACGATGAAGACATGGTTCACTATAGAACGCTTTGATACTGACGCTGAAGTGCATGCCGGTGTAAGAAAGTGGTTAATGATAAGTGTCTTAATTTGCATAGCGATTATGAGGAAAAATAGGTTAAGAGTGTACCTTTCAAATAATACAATATGGTTTGTTCGTTCTGTTCCCTTTTGTTTTTAATTTCAAGACGTCTGTTACTTTCCGGACACCCTTCGTACTTAAAAAAAAAAACTTTATGGACATAAAATATCTACTCTCTGGAGGAATTTGGGCCTCGGCGACTCCTAGAAAAAGTTAGAAAGGACTCAATGATCCAATATAAACTATATTTTACTAAAATCTCTATGGAAGGCGTGAACATTTTTTGTAGAACTAAAACAAAATGTGAACTGTATTTATTGCTTTGAAGGGTTAAAATTTAACGGCGAACAGATCTAGAAGGAGAAATGAATGGTACAGTCTCTTTCGTTTCAGTATGAGATTTCTTCCTCAGCTGTACTTGTGAGTTGAGTTGAATCTAAATATTGAATAAACTTTCATCCAAATATATTGTTGACAGTATTTGAACAAACATTTTTTTTTCGTCCGCAACATTTCTTTTAAAAATCTAAACCAAACTATTTTCCATCCACATATCAACTGCTTCCACTTTCGTCTTTGCTATGATTTCCTTCTGTTGATTCTATGCTTTTCACACAAGAATTCCTTGGAGCTGCTTGTTCCGTAACTTCAAAAGGCAGAGCGGAAAACGCAGAAGAAACTCCAGGCAAAGAGCAGTGGGAGGAAAAACCTAAACGATGTGAGGAGGGAAAAAAAGGGAAACAGTGCTGCCCCCTGGAGAACGCGTAAACACAAAATCAACTGGAACGAAGAGAACAAATTCCAAAGAAAAAAAAAAGCCTTTCTGCTCCTTCTGCACATTGTGCGAAACGAACTCCAGCGACACAGATCAATGGGAATCAATTAGGGTTAAAATATTGGAGAAGGAAATCGAAGGACGGAGAAAAAGCCAAATCAGAGAAACCACACAAGAAAAGAAGTTTGCAAATCCACCGCTAGGAGCGCATTCACATGAAAATGCTAGTTGGCAAAGAACACAAGTGCACCAGAACGTTTGACTCAGAGTGAAAGCAAATGAAGGTTGGAAAATCGTTTAACCACCAACAAGCGATGCTTTATCGTCGTTTTCAATTCGCCAACATTATTCAAATGGGAACACAGGGATTATACAGGGTGGATTATAGGCTCAAATCAATGGCGGACTTAACTTAATGCGAAACGTGCATCACATGTTCAATGCAATTCTCGATTCGCTTTGTAAAATGTTCTACTTTTCCACTCTGAATTGTCCACAAAAATTGACGACTCAGAGTGGCCATCATAGTGATTGTGCTCCCACGGTGGTTTTCCAGATGTTCCGTCTTGCAAGATGCCTTGCATATTTCAGAGTTTTTCGGCTGTGTTCTCCCATTCCAGCATCTCCAAGCCAGAGCAGTCATTCCCAACTGGCCGATGTATGACGTAACAGCGTGCTTTTACAGTATAATCTAAGGAAAGCAGGCAGAAACGCACAGGAGAATATAATCAGTAGGTGTTGACATGTACGTGATTCATGGTTCCTCCAGCATAATCGGAATTCTTATTTGCTTATCAACACTATCTTTTATCAACGTCAAATTTACCTACCAGCTCCTTCCTCTCAAATTGAAGACCAGAAGCAAGCCGTGACGTCATAGAGCACTCAGTTAGAAATTAATGACTACAGTATAGCATACATCTCATCCTACCCTGCCCATCTTCTGGCCAAGTGCTGGAAACATTGCATCATGCCAGAAACGGAGATAAATTTTTGAGTAGGCCGTTGATACGAAAAAAAAAAAATGTGTACCTCCCACAAAATCGTATCTCGTCCAGGCCATCTGTTTCTGAAGAACCTTGTATCTGGTTATTTATAAAGCAACTGAGAGTTCGAATGTAACTAGAGCCTTTCTAATCTTTCAATGTGCTGGGCTGTTGCCGATGTGTGTTTTCCCGTACCTCCCTCGAAAGAGGAGGGACAAATTGTTGTGGCCGAGATCATTGAATAGTTGAATGCGGGCAGCGTTGCCACAAAGAATTATTTCACAGACTTCGCTGTGCACTGTCTTGTTAGTCATCCTAAGTAGTCTACGATTTTCACTCGCCAAGACCAAACGACTAAATGACACATTGGCAACACAACCGAGGTCATTTGTTTCTTTCCTCAAAGCAAAGGGAAGGGTACCCTCTTAAGGGGGTGGGGGAATGGTGAAGCCGAAGTATGTTTCACATATTTTCCAAGGGCACACTTGAAAAAGAAAGGTCCTAGTACCCGAGATTCTATATATTTTCCCCACAGAGAGCATAATTAGCTCCTCACAGAACATTACATCCTCCAAGAAAGATTGAATTCTTTCAATTTTGAACAAGAATTCTTCATGCACTTGACTCCCATCTCCACGATGAGAGTCGTCAGTTGTTTGTCAATGCATACTAGGGACGCTCAAAAAGTTTCTGTAATTCCGTTGTAGCTCTTGATTACCTCAATACAAGTCCACAGTTGCTTAATCGTCTTAACAAAGCTGACACCTTCAGAACACACACACACACACAGTTGTTCCACTGCTCCTGTGATTGGTGGAAACACCGACAAAAGGTCTCTTTTCGTATGTTAAGACGGTGTACGAATACTGTGTGGCTGAACGGAGGAATATGTAGAGATTAGATGGGGCAATTTTACAGATCGAGCAATGCACGAACATCTACTTCATGTGAAAATCTGCTTCAGAGACTGATAGCCTTAAAGACAGTTTGGATCTCCCCAAAGATAAAAATGGGTCTCAAAGATAGTGGTGGGCACAAAAACCGGTTTTTCGGTTTTTAGAAAAAACGAAACCGGTTTTTGAAAATTTCCAAAACAACGGTTCGATTTTTCGCCGAAACCGGTTTCGATTTTCTTCAAAACCGGTTCGGTTTTCAGGGAAACCGGTTCTCGGTTTTCCACCGGATCCGGTTTCGGTTTTTGTTCAAAACCGGTTCCAGTTTTTCCAAAACTTGTTCTATTTCTGACCAGAATAGTGTTTCGTTGTTCTCCGGAAACCGAATCTGTTTCCACAGAAATTGATTTAGGTGTCTTCCAAAAGTTTCCACCGAAACCAGTTTCGGTGAAAAACCGGACCGGTTTTTGGAGAAAATCGAAACCGGTTTCGGTGAAAAACCGAACCTGTTTTGGAGAAAACCTAAATGTCGTTTTTTTGGGTTTAGATCTTTCTAGAATCCGGTTTCCGGTTTTTATAAAAACTGGTTTTGCTCATCCTTACTCAAAGGTACCCGTCAAAGAAGAGATCAACATGAACGTGATGCTTGAACTTCGGAAGATACCAAAAGAGAAGTTTCGCCGGTGTTTCCAGCAATCTCAGGATCCCTGAAACAAGTGTTTGTGTGTGTGTGTGTGTTTCGAAGGTGATTAAGTAAAGTGCAACAAGTGAAGTACTTATATTGTGGTAATAAAGTGCAACAAAATCCCCTGAATTTTTTGATTGGCCCTCGTATTAGTTGCTTCCTTAACATTTCTGAGGCTCCAGATCGATTGTTTTAGAAATGTCTGTAACATATGAAGGGAACCACTAATATTAAGTGAGTGAAGCGAAATAATAATAAAAAAATGTATATGCAATTCTGTAGTTGAGAGACACACAATGATGGAACTAATTTGTCAAACGAACAGAAGAAATAATTTTTGGGGTTTTTATAAATCACTTTTCTCCAAGAGAAAAAAAAATAAAAGAAAGTTCAAAAAAAGATGAATCGAAGAAGCAGAAATTAAGAAACTTCTTTAAAAGAAACGAAGAAAGACTTTCAAAGTAAAAAAGTTTTCTTTAAAGGAATAAGATAAAAATTCCTTTTCGTTACTTAAAATAATAAAACCAAAAGAAATTAATTGAATTTTGTCTTTGGGTTTCTGTAGTGGTGGATCAATTAAGATTTAAAAGAAAGTCAAAAGGTTACTACTTCGGATGGACCAACCGAAAGATAGACGAATGTCTTATGTTTTAAAAAGAACGGGAAATTTCAAACTGAAAAGAAAAAAAATCCTTTTAGGAGAACGGTTACAAATGTTCTTTTTAATGAAAATTTTTAGAACTTTGAAAAAAAAAAAACAGAATAAGATTTTTTTCTATATTTTACACTTTTCGTAAGTACTGAAAGCTTAATCAAATATACAGTAACATTATTTCAGATTTTGCTTGGGGAATGCAACATATTCTACCAACAAAACAATTTCACGTTTTTTTATTACTATACTAGCAGCGTTCACTCCGCTTCGCTGCGGTCACCCCGGAACGCAATAAACTTTGTTACTTAGATAATTTTTACTTTTTCGCTTTCAAGTGATATGATAAAAACCATAGAAGATTGCAGTAAATCTTAACATTATATCGCCTGTCATTTATGTTAACCCGCCCCGCTTCGCTGCGGTCATCCCGGTGCTGGCATATTGTAAAAGTGTCTGTAAAAATAAGCAAATCAATTAAAAAATTTTAAACAGAAGATTCAAGCTATTTTCCGCTGTATATCGCCTGTCATTTATGTTAACCCGCCGAGTGACACGGTCATGCGGGTTGCATATAAATACGTTTATTTTTACCTATGATGAACTAATAACAAAGGATTTGTACGTTATGGACACTTGAATGGTCAATTATCTCAAGACACTGGTAATTAAAAATTAAAGTGATATGATAAAAACCATCTAGGGTCCAAATCCTAATAACCCCCCAAAAATGAAAGAAATTGGTTCAGCCGTATTAGCGTGATGAGCGGACAAAGGATTTTGTACGTTCTCTTTTATATATATAGACTAGCAGCGTTCACCCCGCTTCGCTGCGGTCACCCCGGAACGCAATAAACTTTGTTACTTAGATAATTTTTACTTTTTCGCTTTCAAGTGATATGATAAAAACCATAGAAGATTGCAGTAAATGTTAACATTATATCGCCTGTCATTTATGTTAACCCGCCCCGCTTCGCTGCGGTCACCCCCGAACGCAATAAACTTTGTTACTTAGATAATTTTTACTTTTTCGCTTTCAAGTGATATGATAAAAACCATTATAACGCCTGTCATTTATGTTAACCCGCCGAGTGACACGATCATGCGGGTTGCATATAAATACGTTTATTTTTATACCTATGATGAACTAACAAAGGATTTGTACGTAATGGACACCTGAATGGTCAATTATCTCAAGACACTGGTAATTAAAAATTAAAGTGATATGATAAAAACCATCTAGGGTCCAAATCCTAATAACCCCCCAAAAATAAAAGAAATTGGTTCAGCCGTATTAGCGTGATGAGCGGACAAAGGATTTGTACGTTCTCTTTTATATATATAGATTAGTACGATACATATATACAATCGATTAAAAAAAATGGGCCTCGTAAACTCAGTGGGCCAATTACCCTCTCCTCCCCCCAAATGATACCCCCTGAAGTCAATGGTTGCGATTGGACGTTAAAACTGGGGGAAAAGACATGATCTGAATATTTACACAGGGTGTTTCAAAACAACACCGACAACGTTTGGGAGGTGATTCCTGATACCAAAATAAGACAAAAAGTATAGACCAACCCGGGTGGACAAATGCTTCCTTTCGGAGTTATAGGCTCCTGAAAACATGAAAAAGTGAACTTTAAAAATCCATAGCTCCAAAACTATAGGACCTACGGTAGTCGGGTCAAGACTTCACTTAAAAACTAGAATGTGACCTACCCCAATATCCATGTTTCAGAATCCTGCGGTACTTCCACGACAATTTTTATAGCGCTAGTTGGTATTTCAAATGATATACCCGTAGCCAAACTCCCTCTATAAAAATTGTTGCGGAAGTACCGCAGGATTCTGAAACATGGATATTTGGATAGGGCACATATTAGTTCGTAAGTGAAGTCCTGACCCGACTACGGTAGGTCCCATACTTTTGGAGCTATGGATTTTTAAAGTTCACTTTTTCATGTTTTCGGGAGCCTGTAGCCTAACTCCGAAAGGAAGCATTTGTACATCCAGGTTGGTCTATACTTTTTGTCTTATCTTGGTTTCAGGAATCACCTCCCAAGCGTTGTCGCTGTTACTTTGAAACACCCTGTTTATCAATGTTAGTCTCCCTGGTTGTTTCTGACATTTTGTTTGACGAAAGGTTGTATAACTAATAGCATATTATGTTTTTAGTTAAAATACCGTATATCGTATTCCATATTTTATTAAGTAAATTGACAACGCAAGTAGGTACTAGCCCTTTGTACTCTTGAATAACGAAGGTGTAAGAAGAGATTTGATTCCTTGCTTATGAACATCTTAAAATTCTGTCTAGAAAATTATATGATGAGATTAGTTAATAACAAATTTACAAAACAAATAAATAGAAAGGAAAATATTAACCATAGTAATGAATAATGAGGCTTGTTTTGTATAAGTTATATTGAAACTGGGGATAATTGAACAGCTTATACTTTTAATTCCACACATACCATTAAATGTATGTTATTACTCTTAAAAAATGAAATACAGTATATACTACATATATATGCTGCGAAATTAAAAGAAATACGCAATTGCAATATTAATTGCTATGAATTGCAATTAGAATGCAATTACTGTAGTTTTCTTAACTCCACGGGAAGACAAATAAGATACGTAGCGATACGTACTCACGCAATGGCAATTATTTTTTTCTATGAACCGGTAATACATACAAAAACTACATTTCCAATGAAACTATATACATTAAGTAGTCACTTCAAAAAAGTAATGGGGCAAGTGCTCCTTCATGCCCCCTAATCGTCGCCCATGCCTGAAGTAGGAAAATCAAATTCCTTTTAACCTCTTAAAGTATAGATTTTGAACATAAAGGTGTTTTGATATTAATGTATTTTTTAAATTATTAAATTTAAATAATGACTTAAGAACATATAATTGGTGATGATTATATTGATTGTTGATAACTTGACAATGAGATGCATGCATTTGAAAAGCCTTTAAAATAAAATCTCGAATATATTCGTTCTCGCAAAAGGGCCAATATTACCTACGAAACTTGTGAAAATAGGCGAAACTCAATGTCAAGCTTTTCATCGCTCATATTGTCACAAAACAAAAGTAATACCGTCGAGAAACACGGAGGAAATGAAAGCGTGCTGTAGACGAAAACAAACTAGAATGCTGAATGGAAAAGATTACAATGACATCTACCGGAAAAGCTGGTAATTTTTAATGATGTCACTCCTTGAGCATCCACTACTAACTTTGACATTATTTTGTTGCTAAATGTACTTATTTGCGCCGTGTATCTGTAAACTTAAGACTTTTCACAATGTCCCGGAGACGTCTCAAATCTCATTCAATGTTATAAGTTAAATTTAGGGATTCAATATATATTATGTAAAGTGCTTCAATAGAAAAACGTTTAGAGAAAAAACATAGGGCAAAAGTATATCTTGCGTATTTTCTTTTCAAAAATAGGTCAATAGTTAATGCAAGTAGAGTGTTATAACGTAACTCCTAGATTGTAGACCGTTTTCTCAACTATTTTGTTTAAAACAAAGAGAGAAATTCTATGAAATTGGCAAAATAAAATTAGACATGGAGAGTATACTTCTTTCCATAACATTACAGTTGTTTTCCTTCTGAGAGGATTTACTTGAAGAAGTTTCCATAGAAAGTAGGTCTTTGGGAAAACAAAGGAATTTATATCCAATCCTATTTTCTTTCTTTCACTTTTTATTGAGTCATTTCCTCTTTTCGTTTGGTGTTTGTCATCCGAAAGGGTGGACTTCTATTTCCTTCCAAGGTTCTCTACCACTTTGGTTACAAAGCAAAGAAAGAAAAAAACATTGGAGAGCCATATATTACAAGGAACTTTCCTAAGGTACTGAGAACCAGATTCAATGGTCAGTAATAGACGGCGCCACATGCTGCTCATTCTTTGGAGTTTTATTATCCTCCTATGCCGAATATTTTTGTTTGGATATGATAAACACTTAAATAAATGAGGTAAACTTTCTTCTGGTAAGATACGCAATATTCAATCTGTCGTAACTTGTGCTTATTAAAACTACTGTAAGATAAGGGGCAGTGTTGACTCAGTGGTAGAGCGTTCACCTCTAGTAGCTGTGGTCCTTGGTTCGATCCCACTCACGCCAAATGAATTTTGTGGTGGACAAACACCGTGTGCGTGGGTTTTCTCGGGATTTTCCCGTTTCCTCCCACTTTCTTCATTCATTTCTCATCACCGTCGTCTTCTTTAGCTTATCTGGCATAACCGTAGGACGAAAACTTAAAGGTTTCATTTCTTTTTTTTTTCAGTAAGATGAAAAATGAAATAATTCAGTGTTATGTGGTTACCTTCTGGGCAAAAGAAACCAATGACTAATGAAAATGAACGAAGGAAATTGTGGGAGCAAACGAAAGAACTCGGACACGGATAAGCTATTGCCCATCTCCAACTCATTTCACCTGAAATCGAACCAGAGGCTGTTCGTTGCAGAAAGAATTGCTCTTTCACTGAGCCACCATGTTCCGACACATGTTCTAAAACCTCACCCTCAATAGAGGGCGAAACCTTGGGTCGGAACTGTTCTTTCGCTGCAAAATATACATACACATGTATATATAGAAAAAATGAAATAAAATATTTGTTTACGTCCCACGATTATGCCGTATAATCTAAAAGGAGGCGGTGATGATGAGAAATTAATGCAACGAAGGAATTGGGAGGAAACGGGAGAGTCCCGACAAAACAAACCACATAGCCCACCTGGCTTGAACTGGGATCAAACCAGGGACCCCCACCCACACAGGAGAACGCTCTACCACTGAGCCACCCCGGCCCAGATGTATATATATAGAGATAAACGGTATGGACATAGTAATAAAAGGAACCTTGTAACATGAGACATACAAGACGTCATTAAAAATTAATCTCTATTTTATGATTGGTCACTAATGAAATATGTGACATATCAAGGTCTGATTAATGAATTAACTTTTGAAACTAAGAATTTTAACAGATGAAGAAAATACTTAGACAATTCAAATCTGGCGAAACTAAGTCTCCTTTCAAATTTGATTTTAAGAGACGTGATACTAAGCATCGCTAATTCTTGAAATGTATTCTTCAACTTTCTATGTGTCAAAAGTCACTGTTGAAGTATTATAAATTTGAGTAACTGATCTTTGGAAGTGTACACTCATGCTTTACAATTTCCAGAACTCACTTTAGATTGTATTCTTACATGTAAAATTCACACAGAACTTTGTAAACCTATAAACATAAAGAAGTTAGCCCAAACCTTATTTATCAGATGCATCGACAGCATGAAGCAGATATACAAAAATCTCAATATAATATTCCATATCCGTCATCTCAAGTTTGTTAATACTCGAATTCAGGCTCACATAGATCACACATTTTTAAACTTTTATTACCTTTTACAACGTATTATAATACAAATTGCGGACTTTAAGTCCCAATCAACTACATTACTTTATTGTACACAATTAATATTGAATTAAGGTGGATCACCACCTGGAAGTCAGTACATATTTTAGCTTATTTCCTTAACTACTGCGCAATGAAACGTTACATATTATAAATAATGTACTTTAAGATAAAGTTATGTTTCAGGTACAATACAAGATACTGATTCATTTGGTTGTGTCTTCTGATATCTAAAAAGGTAACAAATAAAAGAAAATAATTGATTCGTATTACAATGAGCACACAAGATGGCACTTGTTATTAGATCTTGCCAGAAGTGGTCAGTTGTATGAAATGTTTATTTGTATGCTTTAAAGTAACGATCTTATTACAAAATAGATATATTGTTTGACCGTTTTTCTTGTTATGTTTCACATTTTATTTGAATATTAATATACATTTAAGGAAATAGATTTTGAGAAGAAACTTGCGCAGAACGCCATAATGCGTTGTTGCCAAATTTGTAGGTTTAATTCCTGAATTCTAGCATTGCAGTTCGAGAAGCAGAACTTAGCTTGGAATTTCGATAAGGATCGAAAACTAATTTCTCCAGTTAGTATCGAAGCATAATTCTATGATTACTTCCTTTATTATCTGGCACCAATAAATACTCGACACTACCTGGAAACGCAGCAGTATTCAAGCAGCGCTTAGCATAGCACCCAGAACACCTAGTGATTTCAGGCACTGATACCTATCATTCTGACTGATTATGGCTTCGAACCCCAAAATAGTTGTTACCTTTTCATTGTATTTTTTTTATCGAAGTCTGTGCATTACTTAACAGTCCCCAATATCTTTTTTATACATCCAAAAACCCTTTCAGAGAAAATCGAAATCTATAACCACTTGGAGTTCCGTTTTTGTTAGTTCCGAAGAGCTTCTGTTCCTGACGTCACTGTTAAAACGCAACCTTTTGTATTTTCTCTCTGAATGGTAGTTTATATCATTGGACGACGGTATGTGAGAAATCAATTCCTCTAATTCTGTTGTTTTCGAGAAAAGGAGTACAAATTCAAAAACTCAAAAACTCAACTTTGAGCTAAGGACATTTAAAACGTCTGTCCTGGTCGTTTTGTGCGTAAATTAAAAAAAAAAAAAGATGACTTCAAATAAAAATGTTGAGGAATAACATTCCATTTTCAGCACAATTTACTAACAAAATGGTTCAAAATTGCTGTTTTTCTGCTTGTTCCCATTTTACCAAAAAACATAATTTTTTCGTCACTAACTTTTTAAAACTGTCCACGACTATCATTCATTTATGCATTTAAGAAAACAAAAGAAATCGTTTTATAAGCAAAATAAAAACGTACCACGTAAAAACGGTAGAATAATGTCAAATTTAATGTGGAAAACATTAATATCTGGTAACAATACTTTTAAAATTCTTGAAATAACACAAAGCAAGGCATTCGATAAAGTGAAGTTGATAAAAAAAATCATCATACGAAAGACTGGAGTACATACGAGATTCTTTCCCTTCGAACAACGGAATCAAAATTTAGTTTGAGATGAGAACCCTGTATAGAAGTGAGAATAACATTACTAACACTACACTATCGTCACCAACCTTTCAAGAAGAAGATAAACAAGATTGTAAGAAGTTTATTCTATGGAGGAACTGGATCATTTTTATTTATCAGTGTATACATTTAATTTCTACCCGCCTATATCTGGTAAATATTCCTCCTTAATCTTAACAATGCGGAGTGATTACAGTGAAAATTCCACGTTTAATACAATTTTAAAACCAACCAAATATTCATATCTGCGAAAAGTGAGTTAAAATATCTCTTAGTTAGGCCTGCTATACATTGTCAGATAAGTCCTAGGAAATATCTTAGGATTTATCTGACGAAAAATGTTACGACATATCTCGTAGGAAATCCTACTCTTTTGTGCTATACAAGTAAGTACACTATACAGCCTACTGACATTGATACCAGGCGCTATATTGTTAAATTGCATACCTCTAAAAAAGTATAAAAATCAGAAGATACTTAGCAAAACATACCTCATCATTCCCTTCACCGTTAATTTTGAAGAGTATTTTTGCTCTTTTACCCACATACAACTGGCGGAGAAAACAAATTTGCTTTCACTTTCTCTCACCTGATGTCGCTTAAATCGAAATCTTACAAATTTTCTCCGAAATAGAGGGTGATTTAAACAAAAGAAATCTCATAGGATCGTTCAGAACATAGGAAATGACATGCGATTTAATGTCATACACGTTGAGATTTTGACTCTAGGAAAAATCGTAAGAGATTTCCTAGGATCTATTCTACAGTGTATAGCACGTCTAATTCGTAGGAAAAAATGTTTTTAAAAAATGCAGATTTCATAACCAATACAAGGCAAGGTGAACTGGTGTCACGTGGAACCTTTTGACACGCGGATTATGTTAAACATAATGCAAAGTAGCGTACAAGACTTCTTGAATACATACATATTGGTAGTAGGTACACAAAATGACAGGTGGTTTGGTTATTCACCTTACGGTGGACTATTGTTTCTGATCGAAATTTACAGAGGGTAGTTTTAAAGTAAGTTTTTTACATTTAAAAGTAATAGCAGCTCCTCGATCCATTATTATACTATGAGATCGTAACTGCCAGCGTTTTCTGTGACTTTTAATAAAAATGTGTAAGTAACCATATTTAAAGGCAACAATACGTTTAATTTTTAAAGTTTATGAGCTGAAGCTTAAAATGAAAATCTAGGAATTCAAACGTGCAACACTCTTTGGTTTTTGAGTAAATTTTTCCTGCGCATCCATGCGCTTTGTCTTCAGTTTTTTTTTTTTTTTTTTTTTGCTCAGATCAAGCCTTTCAGTTTCGGCACCTGAAAGTTTAACCGAAACAGGGCTATCATCATTGCAATCTTCTTTGCTTTATTATTTTTTCATCATTCATTTGTTTTTCTATTTGGACAAGGGTAGACAGGGACGAGGGATAGGAAAAATGGATGAAACCACAACACTAAGAAACAACAAAAGATAAATTTAGACAAAATCAACAAAGAAAAAAAGAAAAAAAGATTTTTTTTTAAAAAAAATATAAACTCCTAACTACCTAATATTTGTTCGTCTTCTAATTTTCCTATTCTATTCTATTCTCGACTCAAGTTTAGCTTACTCTAGTCTTCAATTTTTTTTATCCTCGTTCTTTTATCATACTTAGCCTTTCTCGTATGTTTATCATCATCTTCATAGGTCTAGGTTTCACCTGTATGATAGGCTTTCCACCTAGGTTTTATGATCATCTTCCTCATTGAATCAGGTTTCTCCTGTATGATTAGCTTTCCACCTATATAATATCTTTTCCATCTATTTTTGTATTATCATAATCTTCATTAGATATAGATTTCACCTGTGATGGCCTTCCACCTGTATAATAGGTTTTCCACCTATATAGATAATAACCTTCCACCTATTTTTTGTATCATCTTCATTGGATTTAGGTTTCACCTGTATGATAGGCTTTTCCACCTATTTTATTTTGTTCTTTTTTTGACATTTTTTAAATTTAGGTTTCCTCCTGTGTGATTTTTTAAAAATAAATTTTTACTACATTCTTCTAATAGAGGATGATAATATTTGCACTACTGAACTCAGCATCATTATTATACACTTACATTTAAATATTGCACGCTTAAATAAGCACTACAATCTCCTGTGTGTGAAAACACAACTTTTCCGTAATGAAAAGAACATATCACTATCACCACACTGCACACTACAACACCCATTCACTTTTCTGCGATCGCGTAAACTTTAAGCGGAGTTAGTCATTTCAGTTTTGCACAATTGACTTCTATGGTTCTGATCCTCAGTGCAACGGTTTGAGGTCCAGGACCCACTCGGAGCACTTAGTGCAGGCCCTGGTCAGTTGTGTCCTGCCGCCATGAGCACTGGGACCGGTGTTGACACCTACACGAACAAGGTTCGAGGTGGACACTGTATGACATTTACCGAGTAACTGGCTTTGTTGTGCATAGGATCTTTAGTGTCTTCAGTTTGTTGACGGAAGCTGGAGTGAGACTGTCTTGTCTGATTGTCGCTGCTAATTTTAGGCCTTTTAGTTCTATCTGTTGCTACAGCCACGCCATCTTCATCGCAGAATGCAACCAGGTACGACAATGACTTGTAAGTTTTTCAGGATGCCGCTATCATTTCCCGATTTCCTGGTTGTAGTCCCCTATTTGTCGGTAGTATACCGTATTTTGGCGGTTTGATATTATTCCTCAGAGTTGAAAAACAAAACTTCTATAGACAACCAACCTCAATAATAACGTTAACGTAACACAGGAATTGAAGAGTTTTGTCCAAGAAGGAGGGAGCTCCACTTTTTCCAGTATGTAGCAAATTAAACAAAAACGTTTTGGAGCTGCCTCGGTTTTCACGCAAACTCCTCCATCTGCAGCATTTCGTTGGAACTAGCGGGTGGAGCCGCCTCATTCTTGTACCAAACGAAGCGCCTTTTTCTTTTGTATGTGATAGGGTGTGCAACTCAATAGCGGCACCAAGTGGAGCTGCCTCCTTCTTGCACCAAACCCTTCAATTACAAAATAAGGATATGAACAACATACCGATCAGCAATTCAACTATATATATGACTGACGTGATTCACCCAGATATGGCACGGATATATTCATCAAAGGGAGAATCGGCTGCATCCTCGTACTCACAATATTAGCTACAACCCTACAACTCAAAGAAGTCACCCTGACGATTTAATTATACCATCGTTCTGTACGACGATACTTTATAGGGGCCTTATAAAGCATACTCCTTAAAATGCCTGTCATATTCATACACAAGATCCGGGTTGTCATGCTTTACGGTAGTTAACAACTTAATGGATTTCAATATAATATACATTCCTCAACTCAGAGTGTAATGGTGTCTCGGACGAAGTATGGCGTGTTATCAGCAGCTTTGGATCCTTAGTTAAGTTACTTGAAGATTATGTTCATTGTATCACACATTTCAGACCTAAAAGTTCCTGAAGGAGTTAAATATTTCGTTCTTTAACAAACTAACAACACTTTCTATGTATACTTAATGTTCTTCTTTTTCTATACCTATGAAATTGTAAAATTTATAAAGCATATTTTGGAATGTTGAAACTTTCAGTGTACTACACAGGTTCAAATGTAATCTAATGATTTTGTGTTTAAAGGCAAACACAAGGAAAATTCTTTCAAAATTAACTTAGATATTTCAACTTAACAAACTCTAATTAAGTACAGTGCCACCTTGTGATCTTTCTCATAATAAATAACCGCTAACAGCTCCTGACAATAAACGCTCGGGATAGTAATACTCCCGCAAGTACGGGTTTCCGCGCCCTACCCTAGCCAGCTGTTTTACGCGCTACCCTAGCCAGGTGTTTTAAGTTGGTCACAAAATTTATATCATGGGGATCAAGGTGGAACAAAATGAGCCCTGCGGTGCTTCTAACGCGTTCCTACTACTACTATTTATCTTCCTCCTACTACTACTACTTATCTACACAAAAGTAAGTAAATCACTTTTTTATGTATTATTTTCATCTTACTTTAATGAACAAAGTGTTACGAAAATTTAAAAAAATGAAAAAAAATCCTTGGACCCGGTTTGAACCCACGCTAAGAGAGATTTTCGTCACTAGCCCATAGCGCTAGCACGCTCGATCATGAGGACCGACAGCAGTAAGCGTTTGATTTATGCTATATATATGCTGCGTGGCAAGAAATGGATAACGCCAACCAATCAGAATAGTGTATTTTGTTCCTACTTAAAGGACTATTACTCTCCTAAGCTAGTCCTGACAATAAGCATATATTTTAAGGTGGATCACTAGGCATTTATCGGTCCAATGCTAAACGCTGCTTGAATACTGCGACGTTGCCAGGTAGTGTCGAGTGTTTACTGGTGCCAGATAATAAAGGAAGTAATCACAGAGTTCTGCTTCGATACTAACTGGAGATATTACTTTTCGACCCTTACCGAAATTCCAAGCTAAGTTCTGCTTCTCGAACTGCAATACTAGAATCCAGGAATTAAACCTACAAATTTGGCAACAACGCATTATGGCGTTCTGCGGAACTTTCTTCTCAAAATCTATTTCCTTAAATGCAAATTAATATTCAAATAAAATGTGAAACATAACACGAAAAACGGTCAATCAATATATCTACTTTGTAATGAGATCGTTACTTTGAAACACCTTACACATACAAATAAACATTTCATAAAACTGACAACTTCTAGTAAGATCTAACAACAAGTGCCATCTTGCGTGCTCATTGTAAAACGAATCAAATATTTTCTTTTATTTGTTACCTTTTTTGATATCAGAAGACACAACCAAATGAATCAGTGTCTTGTAATGTACCTGAAACATAACTCTATCTTGTAATACAATATTTTTAATATGTAACGTTTCATTGCGCAGTAGTTAAGGAAATAAGCTAAAATATGTACTGACTTCCAGGTGGTGATCCACCTTAATCACGTTCGATCCCAGCCATAGGAGCTATATACACGGTTCTGATTGTTTGAAGTTATCGTTTCTCGTCACTTTGCATATATATAGCACAAATCAAACACTAGCTACTGTCGGTTCTCTTGTCCGAGCAGGCTAGCGCAGAGCTAATAATGAAAATTACTTTGGCGTGGATTCAAACCCGGCCCAAGGAAATTTCTTTTTAAATTTTCATAACTCTTTTATCATTAAAATAAGATACAGATAATACTCGGTTGCCCTTGTATGTAATATATAATGCATAAATAGTTATTTACGTAAGATACGAAACAAAGCTGAGCGAGCAAAGGGGGTTAGAAGCCCTGCATGGCTATTTTTGTTCAACCTTGATTCCCATGATAATACCACGTGACATTACGTCACACTCGGGTGGTGCAACTTCAATGTTATTCTAACCTCACCCTCTTTCTTGTGACCAACTTAAAACAGTTGACTAGGGTAGCGCGTGAAAAAAAGACGCTGACAATAAACATTAAATCTAACTTCTTATTTTTTGGGACAGAGCTACTAAGAGAGTTATCACAGTTTATTTAAATTCTCTGGACCGCAACAAAATCAAAATTGGTCTATTACACTGTTTTATGTTATTTTCTTGCATATAGAATTCGCCATGGCTCTAAACGTTAATTTTTATTCAAGTATTATTATTTGTTAATATTTTACCTCGAAGCCCAGTGTGTATACTATTAAAATCATTACCGTTAGTGAGACCCAGGAACTGATTAATCCAGTTTCTAATATTTTAAAGGGAAAACAATTTGTTGGACTCGAAAAGGGCTGTCTCAGTGGTAGAGCATTCATCTCTGGTGCATGGGGTCCTTGGTTCGATCTCAACTAGCGCCAAGTGAACTTTGTGGTGGACAAACACCATGTCATGATTTTTTCAGGGTTCTCCCGTTTTCATCATTTCGCCATTTCATTCATTTCTCATCATCACGGTCTCCTTTAGCCAAACCGGTAGAACCGTAGTACGTAAAACTTCGTAAGATTTCATTTCATTTCATTTTCGAAAATAGTCGTGGAACTGATTAAGTTCCTATCTAAAGAATTACTATAATGTCATTCAAACTACGTTCTTTGTTTTCATTGGCTTTTTTCTCCCGGCGGGAGCTCATGTGGTTCGGATTACACGTTAATCAGTAGGTCCACGTCTCATATAGCCTCGCTGCTGAACGGGACGTTGAACTCAACTCAACTCAACTCATTGGCTTTTTCGTTGAAGTTTCTTTTTGGAGCAACCAAAGCAGCGCGACATACAACTTAATTCACCAGTGTCGCCAATTTAGTGGTTTTCACGTCAAATTGGCTTGTACAGTAGGGTAAAGAGAGGCCAAAGATAACTCGCAGTCGAGGTCAAGGCTTAGGTCGCGTTCGCTGCCTCAGTGATGGCAGAAACACATGGATTCAAATGGGTAAGCACATGCCGGAGATATACGCTACATCGCTATCTAGTTTGGTGGCTAGTAGTAAATTTAGTGAGATGTGAGACTATTTTTAGTAGAAATCTCGTGTACTTTTACTAACAAACTAACCATTTGATACATGAAATATTGTTCACCGATCCCACTTCTGCTCTAATGAATGAGTCAGAACTATTTATTATCCAGAGATATCGCATTACTAACGTAGACAAACGGAGAACTTTCACATTAAAAATTCTTTCAAATGTAAACAAATGAAAGTTTGATCTTAACGAGCTCCGATATTATTCTTCAGTATGGAGTCAAGTTTCGGTTTTAACAAAAAAAAAAAAAAAAAAAGGAAAGTGTCATCCTCTTCTATGAACGAAGTTAGCTCCAAGAATTTGAATTGAATGCAAATGTAAAAAAAAAAAAAAAAAAATGAAATGAAATTTTTGAGTTTTACGTCCCACAGTTATGCCGGTCAGGCTAAAGGAGACGGTGAGGATGAGTAATGGATGAAATGGTGGAATGAAGAAAGTGGGAGGAAACGGGAGAACCCCGAGAAAACCCACGCACCCGGTGTTTGTCCACCACAAGGTTCACTTGGCGGGAGCAGAGTTTGAACCCGAGACCCCTAGCACCAGAGGTGAACGCTCTACCACTGAGCAACCGCGCCCCCCGCCAAAAAAAATGTTTGAAGGCAAAATTGAAATTAGGAAAAAGTTTCGTGTCGTATAGGATTGTGGCAGCTATAAAGTAAACACTTTAAGAATTTATCTAGATTTAAACAAGCTGGTGAATGGTGACTGTAACGATTAGTAATTGTATGAATCAAATATTAAAAGGACTCGTCCCATATCTGATTCTTGTGAAATGTGTTTGTGACTCACTCTACTTTATTCAATTCCTGGTATCTACTGCAACAAGTGAATGACTTCTAAGAAATTTGGATTATTTTAGTCAGAAAAACGTATACTTGGCTTTCGTGGATTGGATCATACCAACAGATGTACCGTAACACTAACTGAAATTCCAACATAGAAAAGGGTCTATCATGACTTTTGGTTTTCATTTCCATGGCTAATAATGGAATTTCTAGTGGCTATTATATGTTTTAGTGGTATTATAGTAGTTTTAAACCATTCCTCTGATGGTAACGTGCTATATTATTGCCAACACTGCAAATTATCATGTGTGAAGACACAATTATTTAAGTAAATGCGAACGCGTTGAAAAACTCGTCCTTGTGATTTCTTAACTGTTAAGTAAAAAACACTAGATACCCAGTGGGCAGGGACTATTCTCGTTTAAATTCGAATGAGGATTCTAATGAGATTGCGAGTCTACTGAATCTTGGAATGAATACGTTAGATCGCTCTTCCACTGAACGCCTCAATTATTCTTTCAACAGTCACTTTAGCTTTTCTCGGTTTGGGAAGCTCGCCTTCTGCTATGTTTTCATTTCGGAGGAAGAAATATCTCCTTTATTATCTTAGTAGCTAATTACCTGTAATCAAGCCTAATTTTAATTCTTATGATTGATTACATTTAAGAGGCCCTGTACATATCTATTAAAAAGAATTTACTCTCAGGGTAGTTATTAAGAACATAAGAACAGCTTCAGTTATTAATGATAGGATGGGGCTGAGGTTGTTTGTAACAAGATGCTATGTTTCAAGTATCAATTGATGGTAGTGAATATTTTATGCTAGGACTATATGAAATTTAGGCTTTGGTCAATAAAGCAGGAAATATGGTTCACGATTCTTGTTAAAATACAGAATTCATTTTGTCTTGTCTAAATGTTTCGTTTCATTGGCACAAATTACATGACATCAATCGTTGATACAATGACAGAAACTACGTGAACGATATACTTAACCCCAATCTGGCGCAATGTATCAAATAGCCAGCAAGGGCACCGATTTCTCTGTAAATTTGGAGGGGGGAGGCCATTCAGATGCATAAAGCATATATGAGGATTTTATAACAAATTGCATTCAAATTAGCCAAATATTGTAAATTTACAAATACAGTAAAGGGGACCACATGAGCTTTGGGGGGGGCATCGGCCCCACTGGCATCGGCACCCTTGCCAATGGCGATTACATTTACCTGAAGTAACTACTCTAAATATAAAAATTGTGCCAATCAATCTGTTAGTTACAGTAAGTCATAATAGTTCACATTCAGGGATGCACCCGCGGAGGACCATCGGGTCCGGACCCCCAAACTTGATAACATATATTTGTACACTCTTTTAATAAAACAATACTTGTTTAGCAGAGATATGACTGATGTATCCTGAACATTTCAATGGGCATCTTGTACTTAATTCATACTCTTTCTTTTTTACAAAGCAATTTATTCCTATCATTTTTGCTGAGAATATAGGTGGCTCTACTTCACAATTACGTATTTATCATTTTTCCGGATGTAGAATAACACCGATTTAATAGTACATAGACGTAATTGTCTTGTACTATTGATATCTGACCCAGACTTCGGACCCCTTCTAATAAAAAGAAATCTGAGTGCGCGCTTGTTCACATTCAGGCTAATCGCTAGCTGTACTGCCTCCTACCTGGCGTAAGAGACGTCGATAGCGTGTAGGCGATTTGAGTTGTTGTTGAGTTAATTTTAATTTAGTGTTCCTTTCAGCAGCGAGGCTATATAAGACGTTGTCCTTCTGATTAACGTGGAACTCGAACCACATGAGCTCCCTCCGGGAATCGAACCCGGGTCTTCCACGTCAAAGGTGCGTACGCTAACCACGAGGGAGCTTTGTACGCGATTTGGGACGAACTAACATTTCTAATCTATTCTAACACTAATTCTAGTATTTCTAATACATATATAATGTAAATTTAAAAAGAATGACAAATGTAACTAGATTTGGGGAATAAATCAGTAACTTCTAAATTCGTTTGAAGCAGTGACGTATTTACGTGTACGGTAAACAAGTTATATCTTAGGGCCCCAAAAATTAAAGGAAAAAATGAATGAACATTTCCAAAATATAAGAAAAATAATAAATAAAGTAAAAGCTACGTATATCTACAGTGCTTCGTTTGTGTAAGCTCTCTGATGTAACTGATGGAGCTCCTTCTGCTAGCCTGTCTCCTAAAATATCACTAGTTTATTCATTTCTGTATATATGGTGCAAGGTTCATCTCGCTACACAAAGGGCCCCATTATCTTCATTAGTTTAGGGACCCACCAAATCTAAATCCAGGTCTGCTTTAAAGGAAAAGAGGGAAATAATTCATCCATTTAAAAAAGGTACTCAATAACATTATATTTTCGTACAGATGAAGATTCAGATTGGCAATAAGTGTATCAATAGAAGTATCATTAAAGATACCATATGTTTTGAGTAAAGTGAACTAATTAGTACCTTCATTTTTTTGTTATTATTGCGGCTTTACATTCCTACGTGCATGAGCGTCGTTAGAGAGGCATATCCAACCCAACAATTTTCTGTATCACATCTAAGGTTGTCAACTGAACGGTAGGGACAGAGACTTTGCTACTAGTTTAATTAAATAATTTTTGGGTTACCCACAAAATCGTCATGTAAAAAGGTTTTCATAGAAGCAAAAATTTTAACACTCCCCAGCTTATACATCTATAAATCTATTCTTTTTACTGTGAAAAACAAGCATCTTTTTATCTTTAATAAAAATGTTCATAGCCATAATACAAGACAAGGTAGTGACATATTTGTGATGCATCAAAAATATGCTAATATAAGCAAAACCGTGTACATGAATTGTGTCAGATTGTATAATAAACTTCCTCTGTACTTGAAAAATATGACCAATGTTTCCATTCTTGGTAAGACTTTATATAATCTACTCACTGAAAAGTGCTATTACACAATTAAAGAATATTTAAATGACTCATTAACTGAAGAGTTGGAAACAGATACTTACCCGTGAGTACATGCCTGGTGTGGTAGAAACAGTTACCTAATTATGTGGTTTTGTATTTTTAGAAAGATTGCATGATGTATACTTCTGGTACTTGACAATATTGTATGTTGTTTTTTTTTTCTTTCTGACAACTGTAATGCTTACATGAGAATTTCTCATGCTTTGTAAGCTAATGAAACAGGCAAATAAATGATGATGATGATGATGATAAGTCAAGTATATATATTTTATAGGCAATTTGAGAGGGTGTACCAGCTAATTTAATTTTCCAGAATGGATAACTTTTGTCATGCCTCTTGTCAATAATTAATTTCTTCTACGACGTTAAATGTGGTAACTTGTCACAGACCTATCAAAAAATTACGGCTCTGTTTACGGGGCATATTATTAAAACAATTAAAACAACCTTTTTTTGACACTGCTTTCCTTAGGTTGTATGAACGAAGGGATTTATTATATATCATGAAGCAGCACAGGTAGTAAGAACTTGCGTAAACAACAGCCAGCGAAGGCAGGCGAGTAAGTTAGTGCTCTTAAGACGCTGCAGCGGATGTTTTACAGACAATTTTACCTAAAATACAGAAGCTTATCTAACCTAATTTTTGTTTCCCTGTGCTTCCTCCGTACTTTTGAACATTTTCTTCATCCACTTCCGGTATTTTATTTCGAGTGATATTCGATAGCACCGTTCAAAAGTATGAATGTTTCACGTCTTGTAAGTATTGTCATACATAATATTCATTATATTACCATACAGTACGGTATTTTACGGTTCACATTTTGCACACTTGATGATGAATAGTACTTCCCAATTGAAGGAAGTAAAATATTTTCATCCTTGACAATGCACACTGCTCTTATTATGAATATTACAATACTTTTTGTTCTCTTAAATTTTTCGCTGTTACTTATCTTCACAGATACAAACATGTCGCTTGTATACATTACATGCTCAGGCAATACTTTCTTTAAAAATCAATGGCGCCCTAGACACTTCAAATTGTTACGCCCCTCATATTTCCAGAGCACTCCCCTCCTTCAGTTATTACCTTGCCAGTTTTGGTTTGGTTGGTTCGACAAGATAATCCCATGTAGGCACAGGAGATTGAAATTTATTGGGCGTGCTTTTAATAATAATACATTGAACTTATCAAAAGTATCTATATTATAATTGTTGTTTTCTTGTTTTTATTCTTTCATCTTGTTGATGTTCAGTTTATCATATTAAGTAACAAGCTAGTAGTTTTAAAAGGACGGAGGTTGCATTCATAGGTTTCTCGTAAATTATTATAATTTAAAAAGTGCACAAGGAATCATTTCCACAGCCTCGGCCTTTGTCTGCTAATAGCAGGAAACACGTATTTTTCCTAATGTTATTGCAATTAATAATTTTCACCCCCCAGTTATCCTCAGACAACTGTCCTTAAGTATTCTTATTTATCAAGTAATATAAATCTCTATTTTCAATTAACAAAAGTAAAGTTATACGTATCACATTTACATTACCCCCTGAAATATAGTTTGTTTGTAACCAAGTAGCTCAATCAGAACGGAAATGACGTTTTTTTGCGTATTTTTTCTCCCTAGGCATCTGTGTAGCGTGCTTAAGCGGAAAAGCAACTTATAACAAGATCTCCATTTCTTTAAAAAATATTGTTTCATCAGTTCCTTAACCCCTTCAGTGCGTAATTTTCAGATGCGAACCGCTGTAAAAAGTGTAGTTTTTTTTTTTTTTTTTAGAACTTTGGAATTTGTTATCTTTTAATAACTTTTGAACCTCTCAAGCAATCACAATGAAATTTTCGGCATTATGATCGTTGTTGCTTCTAATTAGCTACTATAACTTGTCATTGTCGTATTTATGGTTATCATCATCATCATCATCATATGGTTAGGTTACACAAAATTTGGGAATGCATCAACAGATCAAGCCCAATTTTTCTGTTTGGTCTCTTGGGGTTCCTAGGTGAGCGCAAACTCGCTAAATATTGTCGGGAATAACATCACGCATACTATGGACAAGTATATTCGCCATACGCAATACAAAATAGCCAAAGCAAAATGAAATCGTATATATACGCCATCCGCACAGCAGGTGCGTTTTGAAAACACGAGTTAACTCGCCACCCACACTGAAGGGGTTAATCATTATGCGGAAGTATGTATTGTCTATAATTTATGTAAAAATAATTTAATTGAAATTTACATAAAAGTATAGGTATATTTGAATGCATCATACAATATTCCATGACGTAATTATTCAAAGTTGACAAACGACTACACTACGATAGCTACTACTCTTGATTCAGCTTAAGTCAATTTAAATTAAAATTATCATTTCATACATACGAAGAAAGATGTCTAGAGAAATCAAAATTAAAAAAAAAAAAAAAAAAAAAAACTTCAGAAAAAGGTACCGCCACTACGTATTAGTATGTGTGTTAGCAATAAGGATGAAAAAAAAAACATAACCAGAAGTCGATTGATAGCAATAAGATGTTTTTCTATTTATACATGTACGTATTTATACACTTCTAAATAGTTGAGAAAAAATAAAGTGTAAATTCTTGATATTAAATTACGTTCACTGATTTTGTGATCACGACATCATTCTGCAAGAATTTCTATGCGACACAAAGAAATAAATAAAGGAAAGGTTGTAGTTGTTGAAAGGCGTCTCCATTCGATTTGTTTTTAAAAGAAGCTCAAATGAAATTACAAATCAGCTGGTTGGATCTTTGGGACTGCAAACAAGAACTTTCTGTTCATGGAAGAACTCAATCCTCTTTTGAGAGGCGTTTTTATTCAGTTTCAAGAGTAGATTTCTAGCCTCCGTTCTCCACGATATCATCATTTCTTTTCTTCTTTCAGTCTAAACAGAGAACTAGAGACAATTCTAAGGGATATTCTTCTTCTATCTGTAACTTGTTTTTGCTTTATTACAATCTTATTTTCTTCTATGCTTCACCATTTCCTATAAACTGTCGCTTTTTTTCTTTTTTTGCTGATGTAGTAGTTTTCTTTCCGTTCTTATTCTTCAACATAAATTTCCAACTATCAGATAGGAAAGAAGACTCTTTCGCTAATGTTAAAAAACTCTTTTACTATCTTACATCTTCTAACTTTAATATTGTTTTCATTATGAATGTATTGTTAGAATAGTTTCATTAGTTTGATCTTATAGGAGACCGATAAGTTTACCTCAAAGTATATTGCAGTTATCCAGGAGTAGACTGCCCCGCAGGGGAACCAGGTAAATACGTGGTGCGCTATCCTCTTTCTGCCACTATACATATAGGGTGTATCAAGAGTACTTCACAGCTTTGAAAACTCATATTGATTGATTCATTTATCCTACAGTCATAGTTTTGTGTCATTTTACAGCAAAATACATCAAATGTTTGACCTTATATCTAAAGAATCAATGTGGCTTCCATTGGTGATTCCATCTGAAGTCGTAACCGAACCTAATCCTAGTGGCAATAGTAATAACAATCGTACTACACTTAAGAAACATGTAATCATTAGATCTAATTTCCTTCGAATTGGATTTTGTAGAAAATTCTATAGATGGCACAAATTCTCAAAATAAGAAACAAAGAACTACAAAAGTAAGTAACGCGCAAGACTGTATTCCGGTTTATGACTTTCAATGCAATTTGAATGAATTTGTTGGTCATGTAGCTTAAGCTAAAGTTACGGCGTCCGAGAAAACCGTATTCAATTGATTTTTGTTTCACTTCACTGTAAATATCGTTATGATTTCGTTTGTTATTAGTCAGATAATAGTCAGATCTACTGAAAAGTATGTATAGGCAAAGTCAACATGATGCTCATTTTCATAAATTCAATTTATTGGATCAAAATATCCAATATATTTCAATCAAAAAAAATTGTACGGCTTATATCTAGAGAACTACATATAGTGTAGCCAATGCCAAACTATGAGTTAACTCAATATGATGCGCTTATTCAATAGAAAATACGAAAACTCGTTTAGGGAGCCATTCAAAAATTTTGTTGCTCCTAATCGAAGATTTAGTACATTTCATTCAATTAAATATTTTCTTGTAAGCCTGATATCTGGAGAACTACATATAATGTAGCCAAACCTAAACTATCACTCAGCTCAGTAGGAAGTTTTTATTCCGTAGAAAATATGAAAACTCGATTTAGGGGTTGTTAAAAAATTTTGTGGCCCCTGATCCCAGAACTAATTATGGGGCCAAGATCATAATATTTTGATGCATTTTTTTTATCGTTCCTAAAGTTCTTGCCCAAGATTGCAATTTTTGATCATTCCTAATATTCTTGGTTTCGTAATACTTAAAAGTAAATTTGAAAGTAAGAAATAAAATTTGCCATTCTTGTGTCGAAAATTAATGTTTGTATAACGATTTAGACAGTTCAGGATATGGTAACCATGTATAACAAACCTTATCCTTGTGGTTGATGTTTTTAAGAAATAAAAAAAAAGGGTGAAAAGAGTATAAAATGTTTTACGTTTTGAGTAACTGTTATTAGCGAAATGCAAGGAAATTTGTAAGTCACGTGATAAAGTGACTAGTCTAGTATCCTAGGCGTGGCTACAGTCCCCAGGCTGACTTTAGCTTCTACAAGCGCATGGAGGGATAATACTTCAATTAAGGCGCTGAACACTATCTTCCCCCATTCTTGCTCTCGGATCGGAAATGTTTACGCTGAAAAGCGTCGAAATACGAAATATACAATGCGACATTTCCACGTTACTGAATTATTATGACATTTTCAGGTACTGGATGATTGACAGAAAAGGAAAATAGAGGAGGACAGAGTCATTCACTGGCGTTCTTGAGGGAAATCACATCACTAAAATTTTCCATTTTATCAGTACAAGCTAAAGAAAGAAAACTTATGTAACGCATTTCTTTTAAAAAATTAGATAATACATTATGGCGCCCAACACTAAATTTTCCGAACACTTTCTCCCCCATTTTTTTTCTATTTAACCCATTTGAATGTGCTGCCAACCATTCTGTTTTAATACATGAAGAAAATTTTATCTTTTGACCGAGCCTGTAGACTATATTGTAAGTTACAACGACCAAATAGTCTCACTGAGAAAACTCTGTTATCCAGACGGCGGTATATTGTACAAATATACGAAATCCTTATGTTTACTATGGAATTCTATACGGAGCATATGTTATTAATATACTACATACGTATTGCCTTTTTTCCTTAGATGTTACATTATGCGGGCTGCAGGATCTTCCGTATATCACATATGTATATGTATGATATATACGACAGCTATATGTTATATACGTCCATCTGTATGTGAGATCCGGACCACATATATACAGTTCTTTCCTTCGTAGGGAAAGTACGTTTATTCGGAACACTTATACGGAAAGCACGTATAAAATATACGTTTTGAGTTATATGTTGCAGGATGTTGTATAAGGTTGTATGTTAAGTCCAAACACTACAGGATTTACGCATTATCTGCTTTTTTTTTTTTAACGTAGGCTACTGCACATACGTTTTTTTTCTCAATACGTCGATAATGGATCCAGCACTCAGTTGCAGCTACATAAGTTTAATACAAATTTATACGTCAGCGCCACCTGAAAACGTAAAAGCATATTTTAATCTGTAATGCCGGAACACTCACATGGCAGAGTGAGCCGGGAAAAACTAATTAACTCAATGGCCTACAGAACCCTGAAATTCAATGCCACGTTCACAAAATGCCATTGCCTTCTGTCCTCAACCAACTGGATCCAGTTTCTATTTTGTACAACTATTTTTGCGAAATTCATCTTAATATTGTTCTCCCATCTGCGCCTAGACTTTCCTAATGGTCTGTTCCCGATTGGATTTCCAGATAAAACTTTGAAAGCGTTCCTACTTTCTTCCATTCTGGCTACATGACGTGCCCACCTGAGCCTCCTAGACTTGATGACCCTAACAATATGTGTGTTAAACGGTATAAATTATGTAGTTCCTCGTTATGAAGTTTCCGCCATTCCCCATTCCCGTTCCTCTTGGGTCCGAATATTTTTCTCAGATTTTAATTCTCAAATATTTTCAGACTGCGTTTTTCCTTCTGAGTAAGCGACGATGTTTCGCAACCGTACAGTACAATATGCATGATTACTTGTAGTACTGTAAATTATTATGTGATATATGAGCAGGAAAGGGAGCCAGGCTCCAATCTATTCAGTCTAGGCGCTAATCCTAGAGTGCTTCTTTGCTTTGTTATTTTTATTGCTTTGACTTTCCTCAGGAACCGTCACCGATTGCTTCTAAATGATTTTCTACCTCATTTCTCTGGCAACAACAATCTACGATTTTAGTTTTATCGGAAGTATTAGGGAGTTTGTGCATCCTCTTATATCACCTAATGTCACCACCGGCACAACATAAAAGGAATCAGAATACAAATGTATTTATTTCAAAGCAAATATGACAAAACGATCTCTTATTATTATTCATACATTATTTTTATGTTTTTATTTCCTGGGATGTAAAACATTGATATATTTGTCGTTAACAAAATAAACGGGAGAACAAATCTCTCTCGTTGTCCATTCACGTCACTCGCAACCGTCCACAAAAGGAAGTAAATAGTCTGTGAATCGAATCTCCTACACAATAATCCGACTGCAATGCCATCTGGTGGTTGAACCAGTTTCACGTTGCAAGAGAATCGATAGAGCGCGCTAAGCTACCAGGAAACTGCCAAAGCCTCGACCTCTGCAGTTCATGCCATTTTTATCCGACGACCCACGATCTATTCCGAAATGACCCGAATGTGAATTTAATTCTGGTTTTTGTGTTTCTGGATTGCTTTCCTACTAATCACTATCCGATGATATTATTCATAAAAGTGTTTCATAAATCGTCGACTTCAGTAAAAAAAAAAAAAAAAAAAAAAAGTTCCTTGCATAATTTCCATTGTTATTAATTCATGCTTGCGATAACAGATGGTAGCACTCCTAGCATATTTGGGTGACCCACAGTAAATTAAATTCTTAATAAGGTAAAGTGTACCGAGACATATATCACACAATAATATAACTAATTAGTACAGAAACGTGCATTATGCATCATTTATTTATTTCTGATAATTATATTATTATTACTATTTTATTATTATTATTATTATTATTATTATTATTATTATTATTATTATTATTATTATTATTATTATTATTATTATTATTATTATTAGTTTGCAAGTTATGCCTTTCTAAATTTGTTTTTAAAATTAATAAGGGAAGGGAATATAGCCGCCTATAGCGTGGTGCAAGGAGGCAAGAGTTCCTTCTGGATTTTAGAATCGTGTTTAGTTCTTGGAAGTGCATGCCAAAACACACTAATTATATTTACTTACATGCTATAGCAATTAATACATTTATATTAAATACTATAGTTTATTTACTTCATAGTAGCTAATAAGGATATGTGCGTAAATAATTCTTTATATGGTATATTATGTGAACATGTGCATCAAAGTGTGTGTTTTCGTGATTGCACATATGGGTCGGTCTTTTGCCCCCACTGTAAAAATCTTGCGGAGTTCCTGGAATGGAAGTTAATTCTAAGTACTTTATTTTCCGCCTATTTGTTATTTTTTTTTTTTTTTGCATAACATTTCTTTTTCATACCAATAAATGAAATCAATCGTCGATTATGTCGAAATTGTACCGTAGCTCTTCACGGAGCAGAGACGTGGACATTGAGAAAAGCTGAAATATCCAAGCTGGAAGCATTTGAAATGTGGTGTTGGCACAGCATAGTACACATATCATGGACCGAAAGGAAAAGGAATGAAGACGTACTAAAGGAGGCTAATGAAGGACGACAGATCATGAAGATAATAGGAAAAAGAAGAAACAGCTTGCTTGGCTACCTTATTCGGCACTCCGATTGGATCACAGTGCTGATAGAGGGAAAGACAGAAGGAAAACCAGGAGGAGGAAGACCAAGGGTAGAATATCTGGATGCAGTTACGAAGAAGAGACCTTATCAAAGTATAAAACATCTTTCCCAAGGGAGATAAAAGTTTTAAAATTTCCATGTTACCCACCAACCTATGGATGAACAAGAAGAAGAAGATCGAAATTGGATCTTTCTGTGTGAGAATAAAGAAGATCATGTTATACAAGTACACACTACAATAATAAGAAAGCAATGTTTAAGAATGACGATCTAGTTTTTTGTCACTCTCCCTCTCTTGATGTGCACCACAACAATCTCTTCTGTTCCAGTTGCTAGTGCGTATCCCTTTGGTGCAACTGGTTTCGGAATCTATTCCCGGTGGGAGAGCCTTACACTTTCAAGGCATTATAATGGTTGGGATTCCAGCTTAAACTGTAGGATCACGTCTCGTATAGCCTTGGTGCTGAAAAGGTCCGGCAAACTTTTTTTTGTTACTTTTTCGAGAAGATTGATTAATTGCAAGTCTTCGATTAGTCTCAAGATTTTCTTCTGCCTAATACATACGTTTGGAATTTAAGTTTCCTAAACTGAAATAGAATATCAATTTCTCTGATTCAAAGTGTGCACTAACTATGAAATCGTTAAAATTTGCATGTTGTAATGCGATTTTAATTGCTGTATTGTTCCTCATAGAGTTGGAGTTACATTTACGCATACACTGTTATGTATAAGACTTCGGTATAGATAAGTGAGAAAATATTTTTTTTAGTTCCTAAAATACCAACTTGTTGTCTTATTGACAAAGTGGAAAAAATTTAATTTTTCATAAAATAAAATAAAATATCATATTCATTGACATAACATATAAAATAAAGTATCATGTTAAACCTGCAATTTCTATACATCGACATGGGTCTATACAGAAGAGATACGGTGACTAAATTGACTATCATTTCAGATTTCATAACTTCCTCTTTCAATAACAATGGACAGGTAGATGTTACGTATATGGATTTTAATAAAGCATTTGATACTGTGCATCATGATAAACTGATTCAAAAACTTGTCACGTTTAATTTTAGTCTTTTTATGATACATTAAAAATAAACTTACGTGAACGTAGCCAATCCGTTCTGTACAAAGAATATAAAACCAAAAGCTTTCGTGTAAATTTTGGAGTCCTTCAGGGACCTAACCTTATGTTTTTGTTATTTATTAATGATCTGCCATTTTATATTCATAGGTCTTATAAAGTATTTTTTACAGATGATTTGAAAATGTTCGTAAATGTGAAATCAATCGGTGACTGTCTACTCTTGGAACAAAATCTGACCAATATACTGAAGTGATGCACTAAAAGTAAATATTAGTGAGGGTAAAGCCATGAGGTACAGTACATGTAAACGTATGACTTCACTTACTCGATCAATGAAATAAGTTTTGAAAAAATTAAAAACAATTAAAAATATTCGACCAAAATTTAACCTTTCTGCATTATGTGGCAAATAAAACAATGAAACCTTTCGCTTTTTTATCAGAACAACCAAAGAATTTACAAATGATAACACTTTAAAAGCGGTTTACTTTTCTTATGTAAGATGCAAACTTGAATATGCTTCACTTATTTTGAAACACTTTTGTGAAAGCATGTAGTCAAAAAATTGAGCAGATACAAAGCAAATTCTTACCTTTTCTCACATACCAAAGGACAGGATTTTACCCAAAATATGAATCTATAATAACTTACTGTGTAATTTTACTTTTCATACAGTTGACCACTTGGACTTGGATAAAGATGTAAACAAATTTAATTTTTCTGAAAAGTCGTTCAAAAAAACTAATACTGAGCATTTTGTAAAAAAGAAAAGTTTTAAAGGAAAGTGTATTATTTTAATTTATT
Source organism: Thermobia domestica (assembly GCF_964235325.1). Taxonomy (NCBI): domain Eukaryota; kingdom Metazoa; phylum Arthropoda; class Insecta; order Zygentoma; family Lepismatidae; genus Thermobia; species Thermobia domestica. Next base: position 2,428,865 of record NC_137463.1, read on the forward strand.
ATTCTACACTCAAGTATTAGTATCACTGTAACATTAATTGGGTAGTAATGCTTATTGTGTCGATAAATAAATAAATAAAATTAAAATATTACAATTGAAAATCTACGAAAAAATGCGTGCTCTGGCAGCTCACTAAACAAGGATGAGACATATGCAGAGTTCTTTTTGAAGTCTGATTAAAGCCATACTACGGGGTTGACTAAAGGATGGTTATAAAAATTGTATTCAGAGTCTCTGATTAGAACGTCCTATTTGACGAAATTAATCACATGTGACTAATTAAACTAGAGCAGAAGCTAATCTTTTACCCACGGTTTAGCGTGCGACACAACATTTCGGAATTCATCTATTTTCATTTTTAAAGACTACGCATGCGCTCATCTACTTTTTCGTAGTTGCCACATTTATTTTTCACCAATGCATTGGGGTTGTGTAAGTTAATCATACCCAAATCAACGTTTTAGTTGTACTCAAAGTAGACTCTGAATACCAAAAAAGTGCAAATTCCTTAGTAAAGATCTAGTATGCCATTAACTAGTCCGAGACTAACCCACGATTAATTCATTCTCTCTGAATACCGCTCATAGTATTTTAAAAATAAAACAGCTTATATCTCTCCACAACGAGGATAATAGGCTGTGGTCAGTACATTATTGTTCTATATGTTCATAGAATAAAATGAAACAGGATTCATGACTCACTTATCAGTGGAAGAATACTACTGTACATGATGAACGGAAGATTTTCTTCTAACGGTAGTAATTGACGGGGTGAGCCTAACAGTGGTCTAACCCACATTTTTAAAAATGGAGAAAAATCAAGTTAAACACATGTGGTTTTTTGTACAATATAACAAAAGCAAGCACAAGTGGTTGAATGTGTCATACATTGTACATACATATTTTGTACAAAAAATCGCATCTGTTTAAGTTTAGGTTGATTTTTCTCCATTTTTAAAAATGTGGATTAGACCACTGTTGTGATCACCCCCTCAATTCAGCTATTGGCATCTGTACAGATGTTGGAAAACTCTGAGTCTGTTGGTTGGAGTCTCCACAGAAACACAGATCTTTATGTTGTGAATCATATTTGTTAGTGTTGACAAAATGAAAAAGGTGCAATGTCACATAGTATTAAATACATAAGTGTTAGAACTTTATCTTATACAAATGGTTAATTGATCTTCTAAGTTGTCTTTACTTATTAAAAGTAACAGCTTATGGATTCATCTTTCATAACGTTTTCATTAAAATCTTTAGCGTAATTCTATTTCCTAGAATATCAATCTGAATATATTTGCCTTCTAAGGAGGTAATCGTTTACGTCTAAAGACTGTGGCGTAGTCAAGGGGTTCAGGCTTCTTTGAACTTTGTTCGGAAGTATCATTGCACTCTTAGGATAGACTGATGTGAATGAAACTCGAGCACAACATAAGCTTTCTCTGCAACCTGTTGCCATATTTAATAAATGCATGCACTCTCGTTGCAGAAAACAAAAACGAATCTGCAACAATAATAAAAAAAAACGTTTTGAGGCAAGTGGCAAGCTGCACTAGTTCCATAAGTGTGCACAGCTTTGGCTTACTGAAATATGACAGTCGAAGTTCTGAACCAGTGGCGTATTTAAGGGGGGGCTTCCGGGCTTAAGCTCCCCCCCGAAATCTTACTTACTATAGTAAAGTATATGAAATATCTTGCAGAATTTTCACATTTTCAGGCAAATCCCCCCCCGGAAAGTTAGCAAAGCCCTCCCCGAAACAAAATCGTAAATACGCCACTGCTGAACACATCTGAATATGTTACAAACCATTTCAAAACGATGTAAATAACAGAACACATTCCATGAGGAATAATAAGACAGATCAAATACGTCATCTGGAACGCTCAGTGCATAGGCGATTCAAGGTCAATTTTGGTCATTTCGAACATATTTGATCTTTAAGATCTGTATCTGAATTTCCTTTCAGGGCTTAAAGGATTCATGTCGAGATATTGTAAATAGCTTTTTAAAATATAAAAGTCAATGTTTAATTTAGCATTATTTAAAAGGAGCGTACAAACATTACGTCTTTTTCTACCACTTTACTAGTTGGACTTGAAATCCCTTGTACCTTGAATGTCCCATATAATACATTCGAACACATTGTCAAGCTTATTTGGAACGTTCCCAAATTACTTCAAACCACTAACCCTTCGCGGCAAGCTGACTGAATGAAAGTTACATGAGTAATAACACAGTAGCCATTCTACGGGTATGTAGGAATTGTTTAGGACATTTGATTGGTTGATTGTTTCAGCGTTCTTCTTTGGTTCTTCCATTCACGGCCCTAAAATGGGTTGACATCACTCGTACAAGTTCCCCCGTTACTTTGTTGCAAACAGCTGCCAGTGGTGAGGGAAAGATATTTTTCCTTTTATTATTTCACATGCGCAGCTCTGATGCGAGTCTGCAGCATAAGTTCGTGCATGACGTAACCAAGAACCATCACCAAAGAACTCTATTTGAAGTTTGCATGATAAACATCAATGAACAGGCTGCATTAGTAACGGTAAACAATCAGGCAGACCAGTGGCGTATTTACGATTTTGTTTCGGGAGGGGCTTTGCTAACTTTCGGGAGGGGCTTTGCCTGGAAATGTGAAAATTCTGCAAGATATTTCATTTACTTTACTATACTAAGTAAGATTTCGGAGGGGGGGCTTAAGCCCGGAAGCCACCCCTAAATACGCCACTGAGACAGACCTTTGACCTCGGGGGCAGTGTATGAGGGTGTTTTCAACGTAAAACTAATCATTTTGCTTATGAAGATTTTCAGCTTTATTAAAGCAATAGTGTTTGCAGATTCTTGATTTCTTAAACCATTTTACACAACTTCTGTGAATCGTAGTAAGAAAACAGATTTACAGTACTTACCAATGTTGTTAATATGTGCTCAACATTATAAAGGAATAACACAGCAGAAGTACTTACCTAGAAAGAAAGAGACAGAAATCAGATGTTAAAGTAATGACAATTATTTGTTTTGAAACCATAAGTAATACATTATATACTTAGAGACAATAGACATTTATAAATCTACAGCCGAAATGCTCGTTGTTTGCATAGCAAGATTACGTTTGTCGAAAGTATCAGTGGCGGATCTAACATGAGGGCGGTGTTTTGAGTCACAAAAATAATTGAAGCTATTATTTATGTATTTTTAAAGTTATAGTAAATTCATGATATATGTATCTATCATATTCTGGGTTGCGACTGCCCCAGTTCTTCCTTCTGGATCCGCCACTGGGAAGTATTTAAAGCCCTCTTTTCCCCATAAGACTGGCATTTCAAAGAAAATATGATGCAGTGATTCAGTTGTCTTCTTGCCTAGTGTCAGATAGAGATTCATAAAGTGATTTCTATTTATTCTTAAAATGTTTTCACAGGCCATCTTCATAAAAGAAAAACATAAAAACAATACAATTTTCCATTTTCTTTACAAAACTTTCCTCTCAAACTCACTTGCACAAATTCCTAATCATTATTAATATTTTATAAATAATCTTGGAGTTGTATATTTAAATTATAACCTTAATTAAAACCCCAGAAATAAGGTTGAAAAAAGAAAACTAATTGCTATGCAATTCTAATAAACATGTTGTTTTAAATTTTACACCATATATTAGTATTGAAAAGTCGCCTCCCTCGAGTGAACTATCTCTAGAAAACTAATATAATACAAATATAAGAAATGGAATGAATTTCAATTCAACGTCCCTCAATTATGCCCTTTAGGCTAAGGGAGATGAAGATTAAGGCAAGTGAATGATAATGGAAGAATTAGTGGAATGAGAAAGTGGGAGGAAGGTGGATTACCCCGAGAAACCCCACGGACACAATATTGTCCACCACACTTACTTTGCAGGGGATCGAACGAGGGACACCATACACCAGAGGTAAGCGCCCTACCACAGAGCCACCGTACTTCAAACCTAAAGGGCCCATTCAAGTATTAAAAATCATTAACACGTGCCGGAGGCTATGAGGAGTTGGGCGTTACCGTAATTACCCCATCAGGATCCTGCCGCCTACAGTCGGACAATTTGTCCATGCCGACCAGATGCCGCGGTCGGATTGCCGGCGTCTTTCAGCGCGATTTTCGACCGCGACGAATAGTTGCTTTACTGAGCAGTCGACAAACAGCCGGAAATGAGCAGTAAATGTGCAGGCGCCGTCGTCAGAAAGTTGTGTTGCCGAACAGTCGGCAAACAGCTGTAAAGTCCCAGTAAATGCGCCGGCGTCACTATCTAAAAGAGACCGGCATAAGGAGTCGGCAGAGGGTCAGAAAGATTCCTTTCCGACTGTTTGCCGACTCTGACAGTCGGCAAAGAGTCGGCAAAGCGCATTTTATTTTACGATTTTCGACCGCTTGTCGCCTCGGTAAAAGGTCGGCAACTTTGAACAAGTAGATTGTCGTGCCGCCGCGGACGGGTGTCGGCTGCCTCCGGCGGCCAGCCACCGCCAATGGCGGTAATCCCTTTTTCCGACCGCGACTTCCTGATGGGGTACATTCATTATTTATTTATTTAGATGGAACGGAAATACGTACATTTATTGATTGACTGACAATTGTATTTTGGATTGCTTACATAACGAACTAACTAAATCTATGGCTTATGGAACCGAAGGTTCAATATCACGTTCACAAAAGCTCTCCATTCATTCCCGTCCTTAGCTAACTGGATCCAGTTTCTACTTTATACTCCTATTTCTGCGAGATCCATCTTAATATTATCCTCCCATCTGTGCCTGGGTCTTTCTAATAGAATTCCGATTGGATTTCCAGTTAAACTTTGAAACCGTTCGTACTTTCTTCCGTTCTGACTACATGACCTGTCCACATGACTTCATGAGCCTAACAATGTTTGATAATTGGTATAAATTATACAGTTTCTCATTATGAAGTTTTCGCCATTCTCCATTCATGTTCCTCTTGGATAAGAATATTTATCTCAGGATCTTGTTCTCAAATATTTTCAGTCTGCGTTCTTCCCTCAGAGTAAGCGAGCATGTTTCGCGACCATACAATACAAGAGGCAAAAATATCGTTTTATATACTTTAAGCTTCAAATTGCTCGACAGAATTCGCGATGACAAAAGATTTTGAACTGAATAATATACGAATTTCCTGCTTTTATTCGACATTTAATTTAATCAGGAATATACACTCAGAAAAAATGTAGGTGGCGTGCTAAAAAAGGTAGATTACAAGCGTTAATTCCTGTAGTTTTTGGACTTCAGACGCATAACTGAAAAAGTATGCTTTCTAATACTTTTCGTATAAGTGTTCCATCTATACGTACTTTCCGTATGAAACAATATAGGTGATCAGGATCTCATATATAAATGGACGTATATAACATATACACTGTAGTTGAGGAATGTAACATAAGTATATGCATATGATATACGGAAAATTGTTAGATGTCAGACATTCTGCAACTGTATGGTGTAACTTCTAAGGGCAGTGCGTATGTAGCATATGGATAACGTATGCTCCACACTGATTTCTGTAGTAAGCAATAGGATTCCGTATATTTGTACGCTATACCGCTGTTCGGAGAATGAAATTTTCTCAATGTAGTTTTAGTCAGTTAATATTGATCCTAGATATATGAAAGTATTCCTTAAAATAAATGGGCGAAATTCAGGGATTGTTCTTTGCTGTTGATAAGAAGTATTATTATGAATTTCAAAATCTAAGAAGATTACAAATAATTCACCAAGTTAATGTTATGGATTTTCTCTTTTACAGTGTTGCTACGAGGCTTATGTTAGGCATATTAATTTCCCATGAGGCACAGAGTTTTCGGCGCTAACTTAGTACTTATTTACTTATACATTTATAGAAGTTTTAATCAAAGGATTGTTTCCATTCGATGGTTAAAGGAGATGATGAGAAATGAGTAATGTGATAACAATATTACCCTCCACTCAGCGAGATTCGAACCGCAAGTGCTTCTTTGTTGTATCCAAGTTCCTATTGCTTTTGATCCAGATTCGATTTCCGTTGAGAGCACTTGACGCGGATACAAACCCGATAAGTGATTCGATGTCACGATAAACAAAAGGTCCCCTGTCACATATAGTCTTGATGTTGAAAAAGTATGTTAACTTCCAATCAAGCAAAAATCGAATCTGCATCAGACAGGTATTGCAATTGTCACCCTAATGTATTAGATCGCTTAACCATGCCTCGATCATTATCCGAGTATTATCAGGTAATGAAAGAGCTACTAGAACTAAGTGATAGCAAAACTCAACGTAGACAACTTAAGGAGAACATACGAAGAGGAATTCAGGTTATGAATACTCACCTGAAATGTGTTACGTGATGTTATCACTGCGAAATTAAGATTCCGTTAATTTTACAGCAATTATGTGATATCTTCAAATAGCTAAAAAACGAACATAATCGAAATGTGGAACAAGAGCGCCCTGGACAATATTATTTTGCATGAGGTACCGTTATCACGAGTCACCTAGTAGCTTTCCGTTTGCAACCATTTACAAACGCGAAAATAAATGCGGATTTTCTAAGTGGCTGGAAATTGAAACCAGATAAATGATACGTGATAACGTGATCTCAAGTAAAAATGATATTGTCTAGCTAGCTCTTGTTCCACTTCTCGATTATCTTTTATCTATTTGAATATATCACATAATTACTGTAAAATTAGCTGTATTTTAATTTCGCCGTTATGGGGCCTCTTAAACCTCGAGATCTATGATGCTAGGGAGCATTCTATCTAGTTTCGATTCAGAGAAGTGTCAATAAAGTATATCACCATTTTTCGGAGCTTACAACTTAGTTGATTGTTTTGGCTGTTTTAAATTCAACTTCAATCTTCAACATTGACACTGTATGACACACGGGTTTATACCGTAATGTGGAATCTGAAATGTCATGGAACCCCATCGAGAATCGAATTTGAGTCTAGTGCACGAAAAGAGGGAACACTAACTGTTTTACCACGAGGGATGTGGAACAGTTTTTAAAAAGAAGAGTGTGTTGTGTATTTTGCAGTGTTCGAAGAAACTCCCTGCTGATTGATTACGCTGAGCCTGTGATTTCTTTTGGTATTTTTATTTTGCTGGGTGCTTCTATTTTCTCGCTTTAATTTTTTGTTTTAAGCTATATATATATATATATATATATATATATATATATATATATATATATATATATATATATATATATGAAGTCCCCTGGGAGGTGAGAAGCACTTTCCGTTGTAATTGGACAGGGACCACTGTGACTAGAACACTCAGCGTCACTTCTCCCTCACCGTCCCAATGAACACTGAGCACTGGGATGATTTGAATTCCCCCTCCACCCCCCACAGTGCTGTTGTTGCGTTAAATACAAATAGAAGAGCTAGGAAGAACGAACACGAAAGTGTTTGATATTCGTATCGAAACCACACAAACAGAAACTTAAGTTCCTCCTGCGCTAATAGACACAATGTAGCTCACAGGACTGCAAATAATATGAAAGTTTTAAGTAGTCAGTGTTATTTCGTAGGACGTACTTATGTGGCTTGTAAACATAATAACGAAGAGCATGTTGTAAGTTCCAATTAATTCCTTTACTTCTTTTATTCAACATTACGTGGGAAGAGAACGGAAATTCCGACAACATTGTAGGATTGATGTAGGCGCATAGTAAATAAGGCGATCACAGGGAGAAAACTCTCGGAATTCATAACCCGAAGCAGAGAAGCCGTTCGCCACAGTTGCTTTTTTTTTCTCAATTTTGAGAAAGGGAAATAAAATATAGCGACTCAGTACTAACAAGAGAATACAAAGAAGATACTTGAAACTCACTAAAATCAAGGAATAGAATGGGAACACACGACGCGAAATATTTACATTTTCTATTCAAAGCAACGGCGCGTTGCAGCCCACGTCCGTTCTTGTAACCTATCTATGATAGTTTATTTCTCTATGACAATTATTTACTGCAAGAAGTTTCGTTTGAGAATGAAAGACTCACATTATAAGATTATGTTAAAAGATTATGTTAAAAGATTATGTCTCTCTGATTCCGGAGAGACCCGTGTTGCCCCGTAGGTTTGATTGGTCGCCCCGTATTTGTATTTACGTAAATCTTCATTGCCATCGTGAAGTTTCGAAATTCTGAAAACAAGTATTATGGAGAGCGTATCAACTTTATAACATTATTTATTTAGAACAATTACAACGTGGAAACAAAATAATGAACTTTTAACATATGAATACTAATGCTCTAATAATTGTAAACATTGAAATCTATATAAATAGAAACGAAACTGACTATGTTTGTGATTTAATAACGTTTAAACCATTTGAGCGACTTCGATCAAATTTCACTTTGACGGTGCAACTTAGGGGAGAGTGAGGGGGAGATATATATAAATGATTGAAAATGATCGATATTACACTCTGTAAAGAAAAAATAGCGATACTTCAATTCTCAAGGTAACTTACACAGAAAACCATAGTTGCAGCCGGCTAGAAGAGGAATAGAAAGAAATTATGAGTGTGATAGTTCATTTCCATTATCTGTGACACCTATGGTGTACAATGGCGCTTACTAATTATTTATGTATCAGTAATATTCTCTTCAGATGGCACCTGAGAGCGTCTCGTAAGTTATTGGAGTGAGAATTCTGCATTGCATTTGTGATGTTTAGGCCCAGGTAAGTAGCATTTTGTGATTGTTCTCTGCTTTATCATTGTTTGAACAGTGTCAAGTGGCAATATTATTGTTGTGCAGTGTTGTTTTTGTATGAAACTGTCACTACATGTGGACTGTAAACAAGTGTGATGGGTAAGAAACGTGACTTGTCGCCACGTGAACAGGACATAATTCTTGCTTTGCACAGCTAAGTTACATCTTTAAGGGAGATGGTTGGAATACTCAAAATCCACCATTCGACGGCAGAAACAGTAATTCACAAGCAAAAATAGTATAAGAAATCATCCCTTCGTCAACAGTGGGATAGAAAAAAGAAAGCATCACCCAGAGCAGATCACCAAATAAAATCAATAGCACTGCAGAATTAAGGAATGACTTCCCCAAAAATCGTTTCTATAATTTGAGATGATCTCGGAACTGCAGTTACTCGTAGGACTGTATTGCCTTAACTGTATGAAGAGGATATTACAAAGAAAAACCCGCGTGGGAAGTGGAAAGTGACAAAAACACAGAAGACTTCAACACGTAGGTTTGTGAGGCGATATGCTACTTGGACTTATGATAACTGGAAGCATGTTGTTTTCTCCTTTGAAAAATGTTTAGAATGGTGGGAAACGATAGTGGTGTGAAGTTATGGATACGAATGATCGAGGAACTTGATACGGATTTTGTTTAAGAGATGCAAATATTCAGTTACTGAGTGATGGTATGGGCTTGCTTCACTGTCAAAGACGTCAGAACAATGGATATATATGAAGAGTCATTTGATGTACAAAAATGTCTTCAAATTCTGGTACGTAAAATTCTTCAAACAGCTAAAGATAACTTTCCTGAAGAAGATATGGACTACTTCGTTTTCCAGGACGTTAATGCTTCATGTCAATGAACGAAAATCGTTAATACGTGGTGCAAGAATATGATTATTCAAAGACTCATGTGGCCTCCAAACTCACCTGACATGAATCCAATTGTGAAGTTTGGGTCAATATGAGCAGAAGACTCAATAGACAACTATCTCTGATAGAATGGAACTCACGAAACAGATAATCCGGGAGTGATTCCATGAAATCAAGGTTGAATTTTGCAATAGCCTTGTCACCAAAACGCCTCGACGATTCCCTGCACTTCGTAAAGCCCATGATCCACATACGAAATCTAGTTTGATGTATTGTACCTCTCAATGTTCGTACACAATATGTCTTACTGTTAAGAAATTACATTTTTTGTTTTGGTGCTATTTATTGTTGATTTTTCATACTTATATGTATAATTCTTCCCACAGCCGTTTTTGCTGGAAACACACATAGCTACTAATATATGCATATAAATTCATTATATGCATATAAAAAACTTGAAACTGAGGAGCAAGTATTAAGAATAAACTGCTCATTAAGAATATGTATTGTAATATATCAGCCATTCATGTAAAAACTCATACTGGTTAATATATGTTGTGAAAACCATATCCGAGTAAGTGTCGCTGTTTTTTCTTTACAGAGTGTAGTAACGAATTCATAGTGTTCGGAGTCGCTTATATCAACAGTGATCTTTCGATGTGGTTTAAATCCAAATTCAGCCAAGCAACTTGGGGGAGGGAGAGGAGGGAGATATAAAAATAATCAAAAATGACCAATATCAGACAGCGCTCCTATAAGAGTAAAAGTGACTGACTAACGGAACATACTACTAATTTTTCTTATTTTGACCAAGCAGAGCGGACATTGATGCTAGTTGTAAAAAAAAAAAAAAGTTTACAAGTGGTAGTCAGAAACACACTAATCAATCTTACGAATGTTTTGGTATTGGTACTTCATTAAGATATTACGTTAATTGGGTATTTGCAACCTATGAAACCTTAAGTAAATTTATAAATAATAACCAGGGCCCGGATTTTGTTGACCTAAAAGTTTCTAAAAAGTGACCTATAAAATGACACTAAAATTCCTGTTAAATGACCCTAAAATCCACAAAAATTGACCTTAAAACTTGTAGTTTTTTAACGTTTATTTCACTAAAACATTGACATTTTGAAAAATATCCATTGGATTTTAATTACCATTTGCACTCATTTTCAAAAGTTTTGTTTTAGTTAGTTGCAGTCAATTGATCATTTGTGTCTTTGGTTTAAAAAGAGCAATAGTATTGAAACTAAACTTTGACCAATTTAGTAAATAGCTAAGCATTTCATATTTGAATTACGGATATATAGGCCTATATCCAGTTAAGCAACACATAAACATTTTATAAGCTGTGATACAACAAACTAACTCAGGAACTTTGTAATCGTCAGAAAATTTAGTTCATACTTTATTCAGCATTGCACGATTTTAGGCCTCGGCATTCTACATACTGAAATAATCAATTCACTCTCAAGTTGAAAATAGGAAGCACACTTAAAGAATAAAAGTTCGCAAATGTAGATTATGTATGTCCTGTTTAAAATTTTTGTATGTCTTCTAATCTATTTTTAGTTATTCACGTAGTCATATCCTTTGTGGTAAACTATCTACAACTATCTGCTTTGGCCACTTACGAACCCCCAGCCCTCGTCAATTAGCTACAGCTAAGTGTTCATTAACTTGTTAGGAATGCAGTTTTTCCAACCGAATAATCAGGAAGAAGGAAAAAAGTTAATTTAACTTCGTGTTTTCATTTTAATATTTCCTTATGTAGAAGAAAAAGAATAAAAAGACCACAAGTGACCTAAAAGTTACCTTAAAATATTAAAAATTGACCTGAAACTTTAAAACGGCAAAAAGTGACCAAAAGTTGATCCTAAAAAAATATATTTTTAGAACCAAGAGTTGATGGATAATGTTTTTATTTGAACTTGCCTTGTCCTATGCGTAACAGAAAAAAGTTGACTTGTCAACAAGATCCGGGCCCTGATAATAACATTCCAAGAATCATATCTTCCACCAGCAAACCAATTTGTAAATTAGTTCACTCGAGAAGACAAATTGGAATTACTAACTACCTAACTCTATGGCCTATGGAACCTGAAGGTTCAATGCCGGTTCACAAAAGACATATATCATTAGCCAACTGGACCCAGTTTTTACTTTGTAATCTATTTCTGCGAGATCCATCTTAATATTATCCTCTCATCTGCGCCTGGCGCCTAGGTCTTCCTAATGGTCGTTTTCCGATTGGTCTTCCAGTCAAGACTTTGAAAACGTTTCTACTTTCTTCCATTCTAGCTACATGACCCGCCCATCTAAGCCTCCTAGACTTGACGACCCTAACAATGTTGGGTAAACCGTATAAATTATGTAGTTCCTCGTTATGAAGTTTCCGCCATTCCCCATTCCCGTTCCTCTTGGGTCTCAGGATCTTGTTCTCAAATACTTTCAGTCTATGTTCTTCCCTCAGAGTAAGTGACCATATTTCGCAACCATACAGAACAGCCATGATTATCGTTTTATGTATTTTAAGGTTCAATTTCCAGACAAAATTCAGGATTATGAATTGAATAATAGCACGAATTCCCTGCTTTTAGTCGACATTTAATTTTTTCATGAATATGGCTTTGGTCTGCTAATATTGATCCTAGATATTTAAAAGATCTGCTTTATCGAAAGTATTCTTTGATATCTTAACGCGTCCATAATTTGCATTATTACGATCCCAGCCAATTTCCATGTATTTAGTTTCCTCTGCATTTACTTCTCAACCTGTGTCCCTGCATGCATTTAATAAGACCTCTGAATTTCTTTCTACTGTTCTCCCATCATCCCCCTATTAAATTTACATAATCAGCATACGACATATCCTGGAGTTACTTCCGCATCTTAAAAATACGATTGTAGTGTTAACTTAGGAGTTAGTTTGATTTATTAGCGTGGAACATAAAAGCTCTGGAAAATATTGAGTTCTAGCTTGGAGTGGTATCTTTTTCTTAATTGTAGAGATAGTCAAATATTATCTTCAATTCAAATATATATTGTTTTCTGTCTTATATTAAATTCACTAGGCTAAACACGATAAAAGGAAAAGGTGTCAATCGAGCCAAAAATATAAAAGCAAGCCAATCAATTTTGTCCTTTTATCGTTCAATAAGATTACTTGTTTGAGTCTACGACGATAACACTTATAAATATGTATAGGGTGATATGGACAACAGTACGTAACGTATGATATCATTTTTCTTTATGGCCAGACCTGAACATTTAACTTGTTAAGTTCTGTGGCCAGACATGTGTAACTAAAAACATGTTTTTCATAGACAATTCTGATATAATACGTAAAGAAACCATTAATAGTGCATGTATTCTCAATTATAAAGAAGTAATTTTGTGAAAAATTAAAAAGGTAAATACAGAAAATCTTGAGAAAATACATCAGTTTAAATATATTTTATCATGAGTTTTGTTATTGAACATTTAATGAGTTAACTACATTTTAATCAGTTCCAGAAATTATGATATAACGAACCTAGGGCTAATGTATAGATGTTATAAGTCTGGCAAAAACTATAGTAATCCATTTTAAGTATGTAGATGAGAATACAATATTTGTATACCACAGACAGTATAGAAAGTTTTACTATTATGTAAAATTTACCTTCGTAAAATTCCTTGAAATGGATTGGTTGCACACGATACGATCAAATTTTGGCTTATGTTCCTATACCATTAATATTAAACTGGCTACGTGATACACATATGGAACTGCAATAAGACTATTGATAAGTCATAAACATTGTGTTTTCATGAAAAGTTCCTTCATTAGAGGAAAAGTAAATTCTACTGAGCACTTTAATCTCTTCACATATAGAAGTTTTGAAAAAATGTTTCCTAGGAAGACCATTTGGTAAGATATTGGCCTGCAAATTGTGATTGCAACTATTGAACGTTGAGTACGAATCCCATCGAGAACGTAATCTTTTACTTTTTTCTTGTTGCTTCTTAAAAGTGCTGTGTGTTGTAAAATCAAGGAACATACACTTACAATGCTTCAGACTTTTACATAACCATATATTTTTTTGCTAATTCTTATATATATGCCAAATGTTAAAGCACAGGCTATTAGTTTTATATCTGGTGCAAAGCAGATCAGTTTTTTTTACAATAAATAATAAATAAAACAAGTCGGGATATTAAAAACCTTTAAACAAGAATTTTAGGAATGATTTTAAAAAATGGATCAAAAGATTGCGATTTTGTCCAATCATTAGTTTTTGGATCAGGGCCACAACATTTTCGAACGGTCCATAAATTGAGTTTTCGTATTTTCTACAGAATAAGCACATCATACTGAGTTAAGTGATAGTTAGTTTGGGTTTGGCTACAGTATATGTAGTTCTCCAGATTTAAGGCGTACAAGAAAATGCCTGAAATATATTGGTCCAAAAATACGATTTGCCCAGAAGTTGATATAAAACTCCTACATATTTTGTTTTCTTTACCTTCGAGTGACACAGAGTGAAGAAAGTTTTGTGGCCATGAAAAGAGTTCATAACAGTTCTCTAAGTTAATAGAACAGGACTAGCGAATCCAAATGGATCGTTCGGAAGAAGAAAAGTGCCTCTTGGAAGATAGAATATTAACAAAATTATATTTGCTGCTTACTCTTTCTCCATAAAATATGAAATTAAACAGTACTAATTTAAGATTAATTAACAGTCTTTCACAAGACTTTCAGGTAAACAAACTAATTAAATGACCTTCAAAACCACAAATAAAAGTCAATTAACCTTAAATTAAACCAATTTATAGAAACAACATGCTAAAGAAATGGAAACTTATGGAAACGCAATTTCCCAATTGAGCATTTTTTATTTGGCGCCGTCAATCCACCTGAGTTGCGAGATCAGTCAGTCCATATCCCCGCCCCCCTGCACTGAGAAAAAATCCGTTATCCAGACAGCGGTATATTGTACAAATATATGGAAACCTTGTGTTTACTACAGAAATCAGTACAGAGCATACGTTATCCATGTGATACATACTTCTTCCGCTTAGATGTTACATCATGCCGTTGCAGGATGTATGACATCTAACAAATAATGTGTTTTGACAAAAAATAATTACAAAATTTAACGTAAGAGGTTCCATAGTATATTCTTCCATATTCAATTCAAAATCGGACACTTTGGAATTTAGCTTGTTTTGGAAATACACTCCTCATATGTTAGGTATATGCAAAGTGACCAGAACTTTTATTTTCAAAAACGGGACGCATACGAATCGGTGACGGGGGAAGGGTAACTTCCACATTGCATTTTGGAACTCAGTAGTGTTTTCAATTTACAAAATACATAAGTAAGAAGGATAACACAGCGTTTCTAACTTAAGTACTACCCAAAAATACTTTTAAATACTTCAACACTCAGAATTCCAACTCAATTTCCACTTGAACCACAGAACACTCAATTCCCATTTGAACATTCAGAAGTTCTAGGCACGGCTGAACCTTCCCAATGAATGTCGGTACGGAAGAGCGTAGAATTTGGATTGACCATTTATATTTTGAATAATAATTACGCGACACCTGGTTCATTTTTGCTTAAAAACGGGACATTTAGGCGTTCCGTTTGAGAATCAGAAAGAAACGGGACAACGGTTGAAAATAAGGGACTGTCCCGGCTAAAACGGGACGTCTGGTCACCTTGGGTATATGTCAAATCCTGGCCGCCTATATACAGTTCTTTCGTTCGTATGGGAAGCACCATTATTAGGAACACTTATACGGTAAGTATGTGTAAAATATACTTTTTCAGTTATACGTTTGTTGCACGTTGAGTTCCAAAGCTACAGGATTTACACATGTAACCTACATTTTTACGTAGGATACATAGTTTTTTTCTCAGTGTGGGTTTGATGTAAGTCCATGTGAATTTGTAAATTTTTGTAAGTATAATTATTAGAGCAACCCACATTATGCTTTATGTTTTGTGTAATTATGCTTTATTTTTTTTCAAATTATGCTTTATTGTTAATTTCAGTCATTGTGTAATATTAACCGTGTATAATGTAAAATATTTACTATACATTAAATATTCTAAATATCTTGTTCTATTTATTAATATTTTATGCAACCAGTTCCTTTCATATTTAATGAAATTTCTACTTAACGCATTGTAAAGAGATATGGTTTACTCGAGTCAGTTTTTGTTTCACTTGTGTGCGCCTTAGAGGTGCATATATACAGAAAGGAAAAGTAAAAGATATCCCCCCCCCCAAAAAAATACAGAAAGTGCTCAAGTTCAAGAGGTACACTTAATAATATAGTGTGGATTTCTTGTGTGCTATTCATTGTTGGCAGAAAGTTTTCTTCATTTCCTTTTTATTTTCTCCACATCAAAGGATTACACCGAAAAGTATACAGAAATAAAAATTAGCTCTCCATTGTTGCATTGTTATGTTTTCAATGATTTTGCTTTGTAAATATTGGTTTTAAAAAATATTAATACAGTATGTTAAACTTGCAGTTATACCGAATTTTCCAAGAATTGTGCTAAATATTTTAAATTATGCTTTATGCTTTATTTTCTAAAATTATGCTTTATTATGCTTTTAAAAATAATTTCTTCTGGAGCCTTAAACAACCACTACCATGTTCAAGGCAGGCCCGTATCCAGGAGGGGGTCTAGGGGGCTGCCCCCCTAAATTTTTGCTGGTCCCCTCTAAAATTTTCACGGTAGGCTTGCAAATTAACTATAATATGGTGATGAACTATAATATTGTTGGATCGGGTCCCCCTAACTCCAGCCGCCCCTCCCAATAAATTTTTGGGCTGGCTACCGGCCTGGTTCAAGGTACCAACCATACAGTATGTCTAAATTGGTATTATGCTTTTTATGCTTTTGGGTTGCTCTAATAATTATGTTCACAGGTTTTATCAAGCTTATTCTATTCATTCCACGTATTCATTCCGTGGCATTGTATGGTTCTTATTCTTTAGCCCACAGAGGCAACTACGTTAAACGAAAGATTTTTCTTTTCACTTTCTCTTCTTTTGTTTTTGCTTAACACAGCTAATCCTTCTTTCTAATTGTATGTATCAAATAAATCTAAACACTTGTAGCTAATCCTTGGAGATTAAAAGAGAAAATATAACAAATGATAAACGCACACGAAACAATTACCAAATAGTTCCTTTTTACTTTCTCTGCGAGTTTTCCAATCAAATAATTCATTTGTCAGTTTCTGTTGTGTGTGACCAACATCCCCTGATTGCTGGCGTGCACGAAAGCTGCCGTGTGGCTGGAGTCAAGTGAAGAGCTCCATACAATGAGCGAGTGCTTCATCTTAATCGCTCCGAGATTTCCGGTGCCAGATAACACTGCTCGTCATTCAGCCTTCTCGCGAGATAAGCCTCTCTTCTTCCTTCTTATCTTTATCGCTTTTATTTTCATTTGTCTTTTCTTGTAGTTACAACTTGAAATGTGCTATAAATTCCTTCGCCACTGATAATTTTGAATACCAAAGGTTTTTGCAGCAACCACTGACAGCGAATGGAATGACATTTCTAGATTAATCTTCCGTGTTTCTACCAAGTAGGCCAGATAAATTGAGGAAGGCGAAGCTATGCCACAAACCACTTATAAATGTGGTCGATTTCAAATAGCTTCTGACCATCTGGTAGAGTTACTACGGTTTGTGTGTATGTGTATATGTTCTTATACAGTACCCATTGCTATGAATGATATATTAGTCCAATATCATCTTGGCCTCTTAACGACGAGTGGGACTTGTTTCCGATTCATAGGCCAGGCTGCAAAAATAATTTTGTATTTGAAAATTCAAAATTCCTTCCTATAAACACTGAATCCTTTAGTCTGTTAATTATTTTACGAAAATTTTTAAATTTCCAACAGAAAAAAGCTATCAATTGCAGTGAACAAAGGACATACATCATAACGTCATAAAAATTGATTTCTCTCGATTTTTTTTTCGAAAACTGCGCATGACAATCAAAGCTTAGCTTTGATGAGGCCTTAAGTTATTGCAGCTTCATGTTGCTATACAATAAGTCGATATAGAACGTAGACACTCTATGTATAGAAATGAGAAAACTAGTGATATTTTTTAGATCGGTCTAGCAGAAGGGGTTCCATTACTTACATCATTGTAACCCACAACACACAACACATTGTTTATTTATGGAGGTTTTCTTTTCTTTTTTATCTCATATTTGAAAATTTACATCCAGTTTTTGCTTTAAATTCCCCTCTCCAGGTTATAGTTTGTTTAACTTATACGTAAATGCGATCCTTCAATTATGGCACAACCGATACTTTCGATCCTTCAATGATGTCATTTTGTCCACTTCGATGTCATCTCTCGATTGCTATATTTTGTTTGGAAAATATCACTGTTGAGCAAAAATTAAACCTGTTTTTAAAAGTTAATCCTAATTTAGGGCTACGTATCACTAACCATACAATGTATAGTCTTCTTCCTAGCATCATATTGAAATGATTGAATAGTGTATATTCATCTTAATGGGTGATATGATTATCGTACAATATATATTTTAAATTCGCTTTACGAAAACTCCTTTAAATATATTTACCCTGTCCCTCTGTCCGTACGGTAGAACTACTTGACCAATCATTACGAAATTTACTGAAAATGTACAAGGTCAAAAGCTTAGGAACGGAGTTCTCTCTGGTGCCGATACTCAAACCAAAAATTGTATCCTAGAAGTTAAAGATTTCCTGTTTAATATTAATCGCTATAGAGCAGAGTGCAAAATTTCCAGTCGCCAGTGGTGACTAGAAATTTAGAGCTGGCGACCAGCGTTCAGTAGGAATGGTTTCTGCCTAAACTCTCAGTGCTGCGCAGTTTCTGTTTCACACGAAAATAATTGTCACTGAGTGAGAGAAAACACGCAATGTGAAATCTTTCTTTGTCAAACCAAAGGTCTTGGGGGAGGGGAGGAACCTCTCATAATTTGTACGTGAGAGATGCTGGCGTCCATCATTTTTGGATTGGCTAGTCAGTCTGACTTTGAAATTTTGCGCCTTGCTATAGAGCATAGACGATAATAGATGGGGTTTCTTGCAATTGGTTAAGCGTACTAAGAATACATTACATCCTTAAACTTAACTCTTTACTAAAACCGGAAGTATTACAAATCCAATACAATTTCCGATTTTAACATTGATTTACTAAGCAAAAATGCTTAAGAGGTAACTAGAAGCGGTTTAATGGAATCTATTTAGCGTTCTAATAATAGGTAGTATTTTCTCTCTTAACATCCTGGTGAAACCAGGACTGGCAGAAACCAACCACTTCTAACCACCACCACTTTTAACATTGATTGACTTAAAGACTTAGAATAAAAACCGTAATAGATATTGAGTACCAACTTTCTGTAATTAATTCAGCATCCTAAGAATATATTCTATCTCCACTCTAACCTGTCTATTAAAACTGGAAGTGCAAGAAATAAACAACATTTGGTTTCAATTTTGGCCATTGTAAAATCAGAATGGTAATAAAGAGCGAGAAGCGGTTTTCTGGAATCCATTAAGCGTTCTAAGAATATATATACATGCATCTCATTTTCACTTTAATCTCTCTATTAAAACCGGGCCGACAGAAAATCAATCACTTCCTCTTATAGTGTTGATGCCTATAGATCTGAAATGGTAATAGATAGACACAAACTGTTTTCTGCTATAGATTAAGTGTCTCAACAATACGTTTCATTTCCATCCTTAAGTCTCGACTAAAACCGGAAACTGTAGAAATCGACTATGACTTCCGGTTTAGATATTGATACATAGAGTGAAACCGTTAAGAGATAGCGAGAGTCGATATTTGTTGTAAGAATAGGTAGCATCTTCTCTGTTGACCATCTCGTCAAACAGATAATAATAGAAATCAACCACTTCCACTTTAACAATGATTATTACAGGGTAAAAACGGCAACAGCGAGAAGGGACTATCTTCAATAAATTAAGCGTCCTAAAAATATATTTTACCTACACTCTAATCTGTCTTTACTAAAACCAGAAATTATATAAATATACTACAACTTATAGTTTTTTTTAAAAAATCATTATTGAAAAAATATCACAGGATACAGTACAACCCCTCAAATCCGAACCCCGGAAATCCGAAAACCCGGCAAATCCGAACACGTTCTCAGGAGAAAAAAAAACCACATCTGGAAAATAATGAAAAAATAGATTTAATCACACAAATTTAGTTTTTTTTAAGGTTTTAACATTTTTAGACTTAATGCTTATTCTAAATCATTATCTAATTATATTCTCACAAGAAGACAGTTATAGATATGCGACAATCACTTTGGACATGAGTGTACACCTTAGTCGTTGTTTTACCGCCAATTCAGTGACGAAATAAGTACGTAACATTATTTCCCGGGTAATCCGAACACCCCCGAAATCCGAACAGGCTTCAGCCCCAATTAGTTCGGATTTGAGGGGTTGTACTGTACAAACAAAATTCATTCACGCATGACAGTGCTACTTGTTAGATTTACAAAAAAAAAAGAAACTTTTGTTATCGATTTTTCACAAAAACGACGCATGAGGATTCTCACTCATCCAAGTCATTTTGTTCAGGTTAATGGAATCTATCAATAGTTATAAAAATGTTTCTTATTTTCAAATTTTATTTTATTTTGTTGATCTTAATAATATTGTTGAATATCTAGTAGGCTATTTACTGGACGATGGCGTCATGAATACGGGATTTTACTTTTTATTTTAAACGTACCGAATATTGGGGAGTCTTACGCTGCATTTTATCATTTTCCAGAAATTACACTTCCTTCTTTAGAATCTCATTTCAGTATTAACTTATCTCGTCAACCAAACCCTAAGAATATATCATATTTTTACAATATAACAACTTAGATATTACAAAACAGTAATTGGAGAAAAAATGTAGTGTAAACCATCAAACTTGTTACTTTTACACAAAACGGTAATAACTTTTGTGATCGGTTAGCAGGTGAAATAAAATCCAACCATTTTTAATTCTCAACCTAAAAGATTTCAATCTATCGGGATGGTACTCCACCGCCAGGATCAAAAGCTGGAAAATGATTCACAAGACAATGACTAAAGTTATATGTTGGAGCTCAAAGGTACTTGTTAAATAATACAAATATCATCTTGTATAGAAGTGCGACAGATGAGGATACGTAAATAGGTGAGAATAAATATTCAAAATCTGGCGTTGTTACTGTTTCGAAGATGTTACTACCTTCTTCAGTGGATGTAACTCCATACTACTCCTATGTCTAGACCTAGTTGCTCGTGCCAGAATCTTGAACGTAGTCTCTCGAATCTTTCCCAGCAAACGGTTTTGTTTCTCGAATAGAGACACGAAACACACCTCATGTCCACGTCACATCCATATATGGTCAAACCTCCTTACTTGGACCTCCTCTCAAACGTATTAGTGATGCCAGTGAATGACAGGTCGTTTTCTCGAGTCGTAGGCCTCAAACCTCGGGAACAACCTGAAGAAATCGAAGTTCGAAGCTAAACCTCAGCAGATAGGGATCAACGATGAATTCCAACTTTGAAATAAACGTAAACGTAGTAACGTGATCATTTCTTATAACTGATGAATCAGTGATGCAATCTTGAAGAGAGCTAACAAGACGCTTAATGTATTCATAAATAAGCTTAATATATGAGCAGTTTAGTGACACGACGAAGTCAGGAAAAGTAGCCAGACACAAGTAGAAAATAACAGATTGTAGAAAGAGAAGAGTAATGAGCAAGGTTGACGAAACATTGTTGTGGTTAAAAGGAATCTCCTATCGCACTCATTTAATAAACCAAAAAGGTTTACAGAAATGCTTCCAGGAAAGTTAGTGCTACACAATCAAAGTCTTCTGTGCTAAAAAAAAGTAAATATATAAAAGTAGTAGATGATGTAAATCCGAAAGTCCGTCCATGGACTCCAACCAAGAGCCTCAGTATCGTAACAGTAGAATTAAACAATTCTCATTACTATGAAATGAAATCTTTGAGTTCTACGTCCCACTATTATGGCTAAAGGAGACGGTCATGTTGAGAAATGAATGAAATGGTGAAAATGAAGAAATTGGGAGGAAACGGAAGAACTCCGAGAAAATCCACCGCATGGTGTTTGTCCACCACAAACTTCACTTGGCATGAGCTGGAACCAGGGGCAATACGCACCAGAGGTGAACGCTCTACCACTGAGCCACCGAGGCCCCAATTCTCATTACTATATTAGCTATTACAGTAATTAATAAAAGAGTGAATTTAGAGAAGCAATTGTTCCCAGTGAAGTTCACAATGATACTTCTAACTATGAATGTGAATTCGTTGAGATCTCGAATATTTTATTGGACCTATTACATCATTAATTTTCCTTTTTATATTCGCTTGGGAGCAATATCTTCTAGGAATATATAGTTTCCTGAATAACAGAAGTTAAAATCAATAATTATATTGTTTATGGCTTTTCACCTCCTTTACAGTAAAAATGACCTACGAATCACAAGCAACATCACAAATTTGCATATGAAATCCGGTTCCAGACAACTGTCGACAATAATGTAGTATTGTCACCAAACGCATTTACTCAAAATATTATTAAATAATTTTTTTTAAAAAATGACTCTGGATTGAAAAGGGAGTAAAACCAATGACCGTTGTTGATTGGACTGCTAGGCGACAGAGTGACCCCGAGCGGCGCCTTCCACACAACACGCACTGGAATCGCATTTTGCACGAGGCACCACGTTGAGTCATGCGACCATCATTGCGGATAATTTTTTTCCTCTTTCCCACCCCACCCCTCCTCCAAGGTTCTTAAAATCGTTCAAATATCTGCCCTCTTTCTCTTTGCACTGGGTGCTTTATGCGAACACATATATATGTCAATGGAACACTGAAGCAACATCAGGCTCTGTTATTGCATTATACATTGTTACGCTGACACACTTTTTATGGAAACATGTTTTCATATTGGTATACAAGGTGTTTCACAAATACAGAACAAAACTTCAATAATTTAAATGAAAAAGAAAACTGACATGCATCCGATGTCAACATAGGTCCAGAGCTGTTTACTTTCTGAAGTTGTAAGATATTTTGACAAACATTTTACCCTTTTTTTGTTCATTTTATAGCATAATAGTTGTTTTTGAAGATTTCACATTCTCTTCCTGTTCCTTTATATTTGTTTTCTTTTTAATTATAAAAAGATAACTGTCTATATCAGAGCAGGGGCGGATCCAGGGGGGGGCGACCGGGGCAATCGCCCTCTCCAGAAGAGGAAACTTTCTTATTTTATATATAAATGAAACCCATCGAAGAGTTTGGAGCTCTTAAAAGTAGCTCTAATTAGCAGTATTACAACCCACTGTCCCCCCCAGAAGTCCGTCCTGGGTCCGCCCCTGTATCAGAGGTTCCCAACCTTCTTTATTTGGCACTATCCTTCGTAAATAGAGAATACTTCAAGCCATCTGCTCTCCTTCGCCCTCGTTGGTCATACGTAGTTTCTGTTTGACCTATTTTATGTGATTTCAGATGTAGCAAAGAATTCTTATTCTTAAATCTAAATAATAATAATAATAATAATAATAATAATAATAATAATAATAATAATAATAATAATAATAATAATAATAATAATAATAATAAATTTGTTATGGTTAAGTTTCTGAAGTCCATATTGTATAAGGAAATAGCATTTTCCACTCACTTTCGACAATTTTGTAAACAATTTTAATTCGCATAATTATTGAGTTTTTAGTAACGTAGAAATCTTGAAGAGAAACTTACTATAAAAAATAAAAACAGTTTTATAACATACTAACAGAATACCCATTCTTTGCATGGGAAGAATAAGTTTCATTTTGGACATAAAAGACAACAGAACTATCACCAATAACTTAAGGAATCCAAAAGCTGAAATCGACACTAATATCGGTATATATATCCCCCTCACCATCTACAAGATGCACTTTCAAAGTGAAATGATCGAAACTATCCCAGTCCGAACCTAAGTTGAAAATTTGATCGAGACCGGTGATTCAAGAGTTATTAAGTTACAAGCATAGTTACTTTGATTTATATATATATATAGACATATATGAGACTGAATATAAAATCCATGCTAAGTGGCAAATCGAAAATATTGAGTAAACAGCCCAGATGTTACTTCAAAACTGATGGAACATATAGGCACGTGCATTCTTCTGGGGATTGTGTGAACTACTTTCGTAGCGATTACTAGATAGCTGGTTTTTCACTGAGTAGTGTTAGGCACATAGGACACATTTTGCATGAAACTGAACTTTTCCATTTTTGGCACGAATTTTATATTCAGTCAACATATAGATTTTGAGGAGAAAATTGATTAAAAAGCGTTAAAAATTATTCTGTATGTATCTAAAAAGCAGTGTGTTTAATTCTCGAAACAGTGTTCCAATAGGACGTATTTAATATACTTCTTCGTGTCAAACACTGAAAACAATGCTATGACATATTATGTAACACATAGATGGGAAACACGGTATGATAATAATATTTTTACTTGCACGTATGTTTAGAAATTCAGTGACCAAACTTCTGAAGTAATTCCTTATATAAAATGAAACAAAAAAAAAATCTACCAATCATAGATGAAGAAACACCTCCTTTTAGTTATAAACCGCCAACAATGCCAAATATCATGCGTTCATAAAACACCCTGTGGGGCTTGAAAATAATGGGACCTGTCATAAACAGTTCAAGGAATTACAAGTTTAGTTTAGTTCTGATTAGTTTAGGTTAGATTAGGTTCTGTTTCGTTTAGCATAGAATAAGTAAAGTCTGCAAGGGAAACGGAATTTTGCCCATAATTTCACTTTGACCGAACGATAACATCAAATAAAGAGTATACAGGCGGTGATGTAATTTTCAATTGACCGCTTGAGCACATTTGAGCATAAAGGAGCATACTGCGACTCCGCCAATCTCCACAAACCCCGGTAGCTCAGCGGTAAACTGTGACAATGTTGTACGTGAAGTGTCAGGTTCGATCTCGAAACATACCACTTTCTATTTTTTTAAATAGTTATTTTTGTTCATTAGGTACAGTAAAGCCGTGATTATGAGCGGGATTGCGTAGCAAGGCATTGCGAATAGCAACTATAGCGTATAACTTGAAAACAAGGCTAAAAATGAGGTGCAAACACGAAACAAAAATATTTCAGCGTAAAAACTATGTTTCATTGCACAAAAAACATAATAAAACTTTATTGCAAGGTGACACACAGACCTTGCAATTCCCTTCCTAAAACCTTTAACCATGTGCCAGCAACGTTTATATAAATACTGTTACTTCGCTCATTGAAAATACTTAACCTAAACATTCATTAGAGTCACTTCAAATTTTCACGAAATATGTAGATCATGATGTTGATATGAAGGTCTATATTTGTTGTTGCTGTCTGAAGTTCTCTCCAAACTAAAGTGAAAGTTGTGGAAGAGAAGGCAACACTTGAAAAAGAGAAGGAAATCCTCCAGAATAAAAATGAGAAGATTTTCTTCTTTGTAAGGGACAAAGCAGCCAAGAAAGAGAAACTTTGAAACGAAAGAAATATAGAATAGGTGGAAAGAGTTAAAGAGATTTTTGTAAAAGAAAGATGGTGACCATCCAGAGAGAAGAAAGATCTTTCTTTTGAGATGTTGAAGTGTGGATTCTGGATCATCCACCAGCGACGACTAAATGTTAGAGTGATTCTTCAAGTCACCACAAAGTCTCAATACGTCCATTTCTTTTTACTCCATCCGCTCTCCATGATTTGTTTCCTTGAATCCATCAAAGTCTTCGGATGAGAATCTCGACTAACTTACACAGCGAGCACACAAACTTTTGTAAATGCGTGGAAGAATCCACTTTGTGTTGGAGAAGAAAATAATGATGAGATCGGAGGGAATTTTGAGCAGGAACATAAAGCAATTCTTTAAGAAAGACTGCATCTTTGTATTTCGACGAATGGGATACCTAATGATGTGATATAAACACAAATTCTACAGCTAGACATCACTTTTGTGCTTACTTTAGAATGATTGCATTCTTCTACAAACTTATACCTTTACTAAAACAAGGGCATGCCCTCTAACGCCTACACCTGCCCGAAATCATAACACTATCGTTGAGTTGAGTTGATTTTTAGTTTAGCGTCCCTTTGGGCAGCGAGGCTATATGAGACGTGGACCAACTGATTAACGTGGAATCCGAACCACATGAGCTCCCGCCGGGAATCGAACCCGGCTCTCCAACGCCAACACTATCGTAGTAAAGTTGGATGGATTAATGTACTAAATAATTATATGATGCGTGTATATGTACGAGGCAGATCTAGAACAGAAAGGCCATCGCATTTCCCTAAAAATAAGACCGAACTCTAAAATAACTTCTCGCATATTTTTTACAATATAAGCCCTAGTCTAAGAATAAATAATATCCCAAAAACATGCTCTAGTATTTCCGAGCTCTAAATGGTTCGTAACCTGGGGGACGTGAAGAGCGAGCGAAAGAAACTCAATCTGAAACAAATAAGCTGTGAGATTATTAATAAAACAACAGTTATAATGACCCTTTACGGTTTAGCTTTAACAAACATACGGATGATAATGTTTGACATTTAATCTGTCCTACAATACAAAAAAACAATATAGTGTTTGTTTTTTAACTTGTTTTTGACACTTTTTACAAACTACGTTTGAACAGTGGTTAAGATTCAGCGGCGCAAATCTGTCTTCAACATTGAAGGGGGGGGGGACGGGTAAGATCGTTCTCATAATCTTTTTTTTGGGGGGGAGGGAACGATGTCGAAAATATTTATGAAGTTGAAAAACAATGTTGTGGAGGATTAGAGGAGCAGAGTTGTCTTCAACGTTAGGAGGCGGGCAGATTTAAGGCTTATTCTGAGGGGGGGGGGGCATCAATTTCATCTCACTTTCCTTTGTGGCAATCGGACAAAAATTACCAAATTTCTCAAATCGGATTATTGGGGGGGACAGTCCCCCTCAATTCCAAGATGAGAGGGGACATGTCTCCCGGGATTTGCGCCAGTGTTAAGATTTCAAAACAATGTTTAAAATGTACCTAAAATTCTGATAGATCTAATGAGTATACAATCAGAGACGACTTTTAAACATTGAACATAGTTAAGATTTTACACATCAGCGACACGTTTTGAACAACCGTTAATGACACTTATTCATTCTTTTTAGACACTTTTGGACACATTCGCAAAACCTTTCTTGGGCAAGAGGGCCAATGGTTTTCAACATTTACATAATGTAATTATATAATACAATAAAGCTCGGTTTTCGCGGATTTTTTTTTTACCCTTGCTGCAGTCGCGCTCAATGATTTTTCGTAAGTAGAGGCTGCAGATTGACACCCCGTATGCAAAAAAGCACTGTATGTTCTAAAACATAAAAATACATTGCGTTTTAAAGTCAATATTTCCAACAATAGTGCACGTTTCGAAGTGTGACTGTACTCTGATAATCAGATGGCGATTGTTGTAAGGTATGAAAAACGGGAATTCGCTTTTCTTAATCGGCAGGAAGAACGTAGACTGAAAGTATTTGAGAACAAGATCCAGAGACAAATATTCAGACCATAGAGGAACGGGAATGGGGAATGGTGGAAACTTCATAACGAGGAACTACATAGTTTATACCGTTTACCAAACATTGTTAGAGTCATCAAATCGAGGAGGCTTAAGTGGGCAGGTCATGTGGTCAGAATGGAAGAAAGTAGAAACGCTTTCAAACTTTTAACTGGAAGTCCAATCAGGAAACGACCTTCAGGAAGACTTAGGCGCAGATTGGAGGACAATATTAAGATGAATTTCGCAGAAATAGGAATACTACAAAATAGAAGCTGTATCCAGTTCAGTAAGGACAAAAGTCAATGGAGAGCTTTTGTTCAGCGATGAAACAGGCTAAACTCAAATGGGCAGCAGGTCGTTTTTTTAAAAGGACTGCATTACCCCTCACTCCACAAAAGATGAGAAGATAAAGCTTTTTCCAGAGAATTGTGTGTATCACAACAGTTCTTATGAATCATTTTTTTAAAAATGCAAATACAGTATTGTTGAATGGAGTTTACTGTATTATTAGTGCCTGTTACGAAACAAAAGTGTCCTAAGACGATACATTTATCAACGAAGAAATCTTATTTCACTGAACATTATTAGACAGCGTGAATGTGTAGTTTTCGAAAAAATGGAGGGAAATTGATTTCTATGTAACTGATGCAGTGTGAGAAATCATAGCACTTACTTAGATGCAAGCAACTGATACTGAAACATATCTTCCTTAAACTCTTAATTACGACATTAGCAAGAATACAATACATAATATGGTTCGTGAGAGATACAGACCCGTATCCAGGAGAGGTCTAGGGGGACGGGGCCTCCCTAAAATTTCACGGTAGGCTTGCAAATGAACTATAATATGGTTGGATCGCCCCTCCCCCTACATTTTCGGGCTGGTTACGTGCCTGGAGAGATAGCCTACAATTAACATTAACTCCTAAATTTTAATTTTTGTAAAACTAAAATAAAACCGAATATTTCCGATAAGACACATATCAATAGATAGATCAAATCAAGCCTAGCAAATTAACAAGATTGACGTAGTTTTCGAAAAACGAAACTATTTTCTTGGCGCTAAATATATATCTTTACTTACCAATAATAGACAATTTTTATTTTGATGAAAGAAATTGGTATGTGGAGACTTATTATATATATATATATAATAAGTCTCTTCCTACTGAAGACACTAGCACTCAATTACTCACATACATTCTGAGGCATAAAATATTTTTGTCCACTACCCGAAGAGAGCTACGCCCTCTATAGAGGAAAAGATATAGGAAAATTATGGCATTTTTTCAACTAGGAGTTGGAATATCATGACTTCAGATGAAAAGTAACTTTATTATAAACTAGCTAAATACCCGTTCTTCTCAAGGGAAAAATACGTTTCATTTTGAACATAAAGTACAAATGTGGGCTGAACTTCAATTTAAACAGCATCGGAAGTACCACTGTTCATCTTAGCGACCCCGAAAACTATAAATTCGAAACTATAGTCCGCGTCACTCTAATTGGTGTGTGGCATCAGCCAATAAGCTCGCAGTGCGCTGTTTCTAAACTTTTAAGGAAAAATCTTATGATTCATAATTGATATTGTTCATATTTGTGGACAAAGTAACAGCGCACTGCGAGCTTCGGTTGACGCGGACTATAATATCGCTCATTTGCGATCATTTATATATATATCCCCTCCCCTTCTCTAAGTTGGACCGTTCCAGTGCCCGATCCTCATTCATGGGGCAAATTTGATGGAGATCGATCTCGTACTTCAAGAGTTATTAAGTTTTATTTATTTTTTAATATATTCCGCTCCCCTTCTCTACGTTCTACCGTCAAAATGAAATAATAACATCACTCTCATCTATGTTGAAAATTTGATCGAGATCAGTCGGATGGTTCAAGAATTATCTTTCATTTTTATATATGTAGATCAACACATGGTTATTATAACCTTTAACCATAATTATCATAAAAGCATAAAATATTTGCATTTAATATTTATTTGATGAACTTCTATTTACAGTTTCTGTAGACAAAAAATGAGTTTTTTAAATCTTTGTTTTAAGGTGGATCACTAGGCATTCTCGGTGCAATGCTAAACGCTGCTTGAATACTGCGACGTTGCCAGGTAGTGTCGAGTGTTTACTGGTGCCAGATAATAAAGGAAGTAATCATAGAATTCTGCTTCGATACTAACTGGAGAAATTACTTTTCGACCCTTACCGAAATTCCAAGCTAAGTTCTGCTTCTCGAACTGCAATACTAGAATCCAGGAATTAAACCTACAAATTTGGCAACAACGCATTATGGCGTTCTACGCAACTTTCTTCAGAAAATCTATTTCTTTAAATGTAAATTAATATTCAAATAAAATGTGAAACATAACACGAAAAACGGTCAAACAATATATCTATTTTGTAACAAGATCATTACTTTGAAACACTTTACACATACAAATAAATATTTCATAAAACTGACAACTTCTAGTAAGATCCAACAACAAGTGCCATCTTGTGTGCTCATTGTAAAGCGAATCAAATATTTTCTCTTATTTGTTTTTTTGATATCAGAAGACACAACCAAATGAATCAGTGTCTTGTATTGTACCTGAAACATAACTTTATCTTATAGTACACTATTTATAATATGTAACGTGTCATTGCGCAGTAGTTAACGGAATAAGCTAAAATATGTACTGACTACCAGGTGGTGATCCACCGTAAAGTATGGGAAATATACGTAAATCTTTGTTTTACGTTGTTATTGGATATGAGAGATCTATAAAATAAGAAAAAATCTGTGGGTTAATTTGTTGTTTCTTCAATTTGCAGGAGCAATAAATCGGATAATTACTAACAAATATTGCATTCGTCATTTGTGTTTTAGAATTGTAACTTTGAGTTATTGTTAGTATTACTTTGTTATAGTGTAGGACAATGTGTTTCTAAATTTTATTAAGAAATAAAATGAGAACTTGTTTAGTTCTTTTTAATTAGTAGTTGAATCATTGATGAACTTTGAGCGTATTTAATATTCTGAGATGAAATTCTGTTTTAGGGAAAGGAAAAGGCGACTTAGCTTTAACTAAACTCAGTGACCTATGGATTCATTAGCTCCAATGCTTAGATTTGGTTTAATAATTTACGTCTTTGGACTTCAACGATCTACGTATGTTGTTGATATATAATTCAACATAAATAGTGAATATTCCTGAGACTTTGACTCCTCCTAAGATTAATTATTTGCTTTATTTGATGAAGGACTTAGCAGCCACCAATACTGGCGCTACAGAGTATTTTCACTTCAGACTTTGCTTGGAGTGGGAGAGCAAGAGTTTCATGTTTTTTTTATTAATATATTAGCATACGATTGATTAAAATATATGTATTCTTAAAATCAAGGAGCTTTCTTCAACTGACGCCAATGGCGCCTTTGGCATGGGAGATACGGGTTCGATTCCCGGAAGGAGCTCATGTGATTCGGATTCCAAGTTAATCAGTAGGTCCATGTCTCATATATTCTCGCTTCTGAAAGGAACCAAGACTTTGAAAGCGTTTCTACTTTCTTCCATTCTAGCTACATGACCTGCCCACCTAAGCCTCCTAGACTTGATGACCCTAACAATGTTTGGTTAACAGTAAAAACTATGGAGTTCCTCGTTATGAAGTTTCCGCCACTCTCCATTCCCGTTCCTCTTAGGTCCGAATATTCGTCTCAGGATCTTGTTCTCAAATACCTTCAGTCTACGTTCTTCCTTCAAGGAAAGCAACCATGTTTCGCAACCATACAGAAGAAAGGTAATGTAATTTGAAATATATAGCTATTTTTCTTTCTGAATTTGAAGGTGCTGTTGTAGCTGTTGTCTACTCTGTTTTAATACAAGAGAAAAGTATTATATTTTGATCGAGCTATTTTGACTTTAATCGTTAGAGATTTAAAATGAGAGCATCCAAGCACCTCCGGAAACACAGTGCTACCCACACGAGCACTAGCTAGCATATACAGGCTCAAAATTAGTGCTAATGTTTGAAAGTATGCCAGAATTGAGAGCTAAATTAACGTTGATGATACTGCATAGGAAGACAATTAGTGCTCTTAGAAGAAAGCCAATATTTCACATTCATTATGGGTGGATCGGTCTTCACGTGAAGGCAGCTTTCCCCATTTTTAATTATAGAGCACTGATTTTGAAAAGTATGCCAAAAATTAGCTCTAGTGCTGATGATACAACATAAATAGAATATTAGGGAAAGTCAAAAGGCATACGAAAAATCTCTAATATAGCATCACCAAAGAAAAGAATTGATATCTCGTTTTCACGATGAGATAAGCAGTACTGGCATTAATGTTGTATCTTTAGCACTAGATTTAGGCATACTTTCCAAAATTAGTGCTTTGTTATTGAAAGTGTGGGTTAACTAAGCTCCACCCACAAATAATGCGAAATACTAGGTTTCTGGTAAGAGTACTATTTTTCTTTCTACGTGGTATATTCAGCACTAATTATGGTCTGATATTTAGTCCTCATGTGGGTGGTGCTGTCATGTCTTCACGGAGGTCATGTACGCTACTCTCCTGACTTTCTTGCATGAAGAGACATGTGTTATCAGGACAGCGGTATATTGTACAGATATACGGATTCCATGCGTTTACTACGGAAATTTGTACGGAGCATACACTATCCATTTGCTACATATGCACTGCCTTTTCCCTCTTAGATGTTACATCATGTAGCTGTAGAATGTCTGGTATCTAATAATCTTCGGTATATTACATACATATACGTATGTTATGTACGTGAGCTGTATGTTATATACGTACATCTGTACGTGAGATCTTGTCTGTTTATAAACAGTTCTTTCTTTCGTGCGGAAACTACGTTTATTCGAAACACTTATAAGAAAAGTACGTATAAATCATACGTTTCCTCCAGGATTTTATATAAAGCTGTACGTTAAGTCCAAAAACTTTAGGATTTACGCATATAACCTACGTTATAATAAGTACGCCACATATGTTTCTTTCTCAGTGTATCCATATGATATATGCTTCCCTTTAGCTATTCTGGAGCTTTCTAAAGTTGCAAGATTTTTTGTCTCTTTTTACGCCAAATATTTACTTCAAATTCTTGTTCTCGATAACCCTTAATCTTTGTTCCACTATCAGCGTCAGAGATCAACTTTCTCTACTGTAAATATGACGAAGAGAACTAAAGTTTACAAATGGTTACTTTTCATGTTTTTTGATTTGGCATAACCATAAAATATTTTGGTAAGAGTTAATAGTATGCATTTTCCGTTTGGGGAGTGTGTTAGAAGAAACTTTCTCACAAAACTAACTCATATGTTCTTGTGTGTGGTGGTAGATGAGGGTAGACAAAGACCTTTCTTAAAGGAACAAACCTTGATTATTCCTGAATACCTTCTAGTTTGATGTTCTTTTCAAGATCAGAAAGATCATGAGAGTATTGTTAAAATGTTTTTAAAAATCGAGGAAAGTTAACCCTTTTTCAATCAAGCAAGTATTAGGAATGCGCACGAGTTAAGTCGAGTCAAGATTTAAGCCTGTCTCGACTCGACTCGAATTCGAGACGAGACGTCTCGAAATTCGACTCGAGACAAAATATACGAATTAGAATATACTCACACATCAGCCAGAACATTGTGACTAGTTACCTAATTGTCAGTATGTCCACCTCTGGCACGGATAACGACGGCGACGCGTCTTGGCATGGACGCAATGATCCTTGGTAGGTTGCTGGAGAGAGTTGGCACCACATGTGCACACACAGAATAATTATATCTATGCTAAATTACTATAGACTGCCAATTGCTCATTCAGAGAACTTACGAAGTTCATTTTATCGCAATAGTTTTATAGAAACTAGATATAGGGTATGGATAATAGTTTTATACAAACTAGATAATCAAATATTATTATTATATTTGAAGTACAATCAAATATCACGACCTTAATTATTAGTTTTAATTAACTGAATTGAGCTGAAAATTAAATCTTGATCTCGAACAATTAACTATTAAGTTTATGCGTTCTGTACCTTTCCAATGTAATAAATGCTGGAATTGGTTTCGGGACTGTTTCTGAGTGAATACTTTCTTCATAATAATATTAAAATTAATATAGAAAGATTTTCGAATTCGAGTTAAGTCGAGTCGAGATTCGAGACATGTCTCGACTCGTGCGCATCCCTAGCAAGCATACAATCTTAAGAGTGGAAATAGTGTATGGCGTACTTTCTCCTAATAGGTGAAGGGCTAAATCCCGTAACTCTACCTACAGAATAGTACATTATAGACCTAGGTAAACTTTTTGTCACATTATTAATTGCTAATTATTTCAGCGTAAACTGGCTGCCTTTTCATTTAAAAAAAATAGAAACAAGATCCAGTATCTGATAATAAAATTTACCCTTGCCTATTTTGATAAAGTGTTATATTGTATGACACTTCTTTGCTTTATTTATTTGTTTATAAAAATTTAGCATCCCATTCAAACACCGGGGCTATGTGAGACGTGAATCTACAGTTTAAGATGAAATCAGGCGCGCTTCCAGGATTTTTGTTAGAAGGGAGTCCAAGCTTTGAAGATGGGGAGGTCCAATACTGTAAGCCACTACGTCCATGTAGTATTGAATGTTTATTATTCTGCAACCGAAAAGACGGTAAGTAATTGTAAAATACTTCCATCTATATTTTTAGGAAATAATGATAGAAGTAGATTGATTTTATAAGAGAAAGAGTACAGATGAAGTGTAAGATCAAATTTTCACGCTGCATCCATCATTTCCCTGTTAAACAAGTAGAGTTTTATTGAGAATGTGTTCAAATGTATGTTGAGTTAAGAATTTTTTGGGTTGGCCAGGATTCGGTGCGCCCCTGCCGAACTACTAAAATCCGTTCAACTTTCTCAAGTTCGTACCAATGGGAATCGAACCCAGGATTCCTTGCACCAAAGGTATATGCGTTACGTCTAAGTCAACTGGAGTTAGGGGCGGGCATCTATAACTCAGAAAAAAAAATGGAATGAAATCTTTGAGTTTTACGTCCCACGGTTATGCCGGTTAGGCTAAAGGAGATGGTGATGATGAGTGATGAATGAAAATGATGGAATGAAGAAAGTGGGAGGAAACGGGAGAATTCCGAGAAAACCCACGCACACGGTGTTTGTCCACCACAAAGTTCACTTGGCGGGGCTGGGATCGAACCCGGGACCCCAAGCACCAGAGGTGAACGCTCTACCACTGAGCCACCGCGGCCTCTCTATAACTCAGAAACATTTAACAGAACAACCTTTCTTAGTAGTGTTCGAAGTGGTCAAACCCTTCAAGTATCTTCTGAGTATTTAACTGGTAAAATCTGAGCCAGAGTTGTAATTATTCGAATTTGAAGCTAACTTAGCACCTAATAAACTTGGCACCGGAGAAACTCAACAAACTGTAAAACGATCCAGCAAAAGTTAGATTACCTTTTCTATATTTTTCAGTAGATTGGTTTCGCAACTTTGCTAATCAAAGTTGGAGTTTAGTGGCAAAGTGTGAAGTCGAAAAGGAAATTGTATTGTAAATCTTGAATAAGCAGGGAGAAAATACGAGAGCAATTTCCTTGTGTTTTGGGAGCTTCAAATAGCAAAGAACATAAAGTAAGGAATAAAACCATCTCTGAAAAGGGAAACGCGACGTATAAACAACGAAGAACATGTTTTTTCTTTTATGAACAACTAAATCTAAAGTTGTTTTGTATGTGTCACAAACGACTTCCTAACGGCTGTTGGACGGCGTAGCATGTTGTCTTGTAGAAAAAAGTAAATAACAACCTCTTTCTTTCTTTTTTTTTTGTTTTAACAACCGCCAGGTTAATGAGTGAGGGAGGGCAGTTCAGAGCCGACACGCAAGCATGAAAATCCTATCGCAGATTGTCTCCAAGGCGATGGCCAAACAACAGTGCAAAATCTTTTACAGTTAATGCACCGCTTATTTGCCACCACATTCAGCTTCATTACTCGATACATGGCCAATACGCTAGACCAGTGCTTCTCAACCTAATTATTATCACGACCCCCATTTTATCATATCCTCTTGCCAGCGACCCCCTAATAATTTCTGATTTGTAATAAGTAGAGACCGGATGTTAGGCAAAATGCCTATTCTTTAATATTAAAGATATGATCAAAAATAACGTTTCAAAGTTTATGTGGGGGTTATAGTTTCGATTTAAGCTAATTTTATTTTGCCTATTTTGCCTATTTCGACCTTTACTGCCTAATTAATTGCTTTACTGCCTAATGTTGCCTATTTTATGCATTTTCTTTAAGATAAGCCTTCATTGGGAAAATATATAATTTATACAACATAAATAAAGACGCATATATACGTATAATAAGTGTTTGTAAATACAAACATGTGCTATGTTACAATGTACATACAGAGTGAACTTCAAAGATGTGCATATACTTTGGGAGGTGATTAATTACATCAAAAGAAGACAAAAAGTCCTCTTGTATTTTGTCGAATTCTGTGTCGTGTACGAGTAACAGTGGTGCAAACTTGGAATCGAAAATCAAATCTTGGCAATTGGAACGGAACAGATAGGTGTGCACATACGTTGAGAGGTGATTCGTGACATGAAAAGAAGACAAAAAGTCCTGTTGCATGTTGTTGAATTCCTCGTCGTGTACGAGTAATAGAGGTGCCAACTTGGAATCGAAAATCGTACACATACTTCGACAGATGATTCGTGACATGTAAAGAAGACAAAAAGTCCTCTTGAATGTCAGGAAACATCTCCCGAAGTATGTGCACACTTTTATGTCTTGTTCCAATTGTCAGGATTCGATTTTTAATTTTAAGATGGCACCCCTGTCACTTGTACACGACGCGGAATTCCACAACATGCAACAGGACTTTTTGCCTTCTTTTGATATGCATCATGCAACAGGTCTTCTTTTGATATCACGAAGCACCTTCCGAAGTATGTGCAGATCTTTTAGGTTCACCCAGTATGTATGAATGCATAACAGGCTTCGTTTTTATATGTACAATAAAATAAGATATTAACAAACAGGTATGTTTCTATATTCTTTGAACATTATCTATGACTTGAACCTATTTTTTAATGGTATTGAGTATTTATCTTCATTATTTCGAGTTACATTTTAGTGCCTATTTTTAAAATTTTAAGTGCCTGTTTGCCTGCCTATTTTACAAGTTTTCAGTGCCTAAACATCCGGTCTCTAGTAATAAGCTTATGTAGGATTTTTAATACACCTATTGCGGAGATCCAATAGCTAGATATGCAGTTCTCATTAGCTTCATATCGTACCTCTTTCATTTAAATTGATTTTTAAACAACTCTGCACCTGTTGAAAATGTTTAATAGACCTAATTTCTGTTGCTCTTAACAATATGTATAAAAATAAAAATATGCCTATCAGAACAAAATTCAAAATAATATTTAAAAATATTTCCGGTAATATTTCTAATTTATTCATCTTTTCCGCTTATCTTCGCGAGCTCAATGAAATCCTCTCGCGATCCCCCTAGGGGTTGCAACCCCCCAGGTTGAGAAATACTGCGCTAGACATAAGAATTAAATATAGCAATATCTTGCATAACGCGGTTATTTAGGTTCACTGAACACCTGAGATATGCAAAATCACGTTGTTCGAAGTCTATTTACAACGGGATTAAACTGAACTTAGTCATTAAAAAAAACTCTTCTAAAGATCTAAAACTTGTAAAAGTAACGCCGGATTTAATGTTTTACCGCCCTTAGGCAGAAAGGTGATTGCCAACGTACAAAATTTTAACACAATAAAAAAGTGATTTTATACATATCTTTGTTTTAACATTTTTATGTATATTACGATTATATTTTGTATTTTGTATGTAGGGTGTTATCAGGCGCACATAAGCTGGAGCACAGCACAGGCGTACGCCGTGCACCAGTACAACAGCATACGTGGTCGCTTTTACCCAGTTGCCTTAAAT
Source organism: Thermobia domestica (assembly GCF_964235325.1). Lineage (NCBI taxonomy): Eukaryota > Metazoa > Arthropoda > Insecta > Zygentoma > Lepismatidae > Thermobia > Thermobia domestica. The sequence continues at coordinate 2,466,168 of NC_137463.1, forward strand.
GAAGCCGATGTCTCCGAAACTAGGCGATTATAAGCTGCATTCTAAGTTGCCAGTAGATTGCGATCCTCCACCCTTCCGAAGAAGGATAAGGAGATACACGCAAGATACCGAAGCCCATCTTCAGTTATACCTACTAATGGATGGAATTCTAAGCATAGGAATCTACCAACATTTCTAGTGTTGAAGCCGGAGTGTTTAGGCAAGCTCATATCGCGATATTTGTGCAAGAAGGAAAAAATGAAACAAAATTTTTAATTGAAAATGAAATGAAATCTTTAGTTTTACGTCCCACAGTTATGTCGGTTAGGCTAAAGGAGACGGTGATAATGAGAAATGAATGAAATGGTGGAATGACGAAAGTGGGAGGAAACGGGAGAACCCCAAGAAAACCCACGAGCACTGTGTTTGTCCACCACACACAAAATCTTTAAGTTTACGTCCCGCGATTATGGCGATTAGGTTGAGGAGGACGATGATTAAGTGAATGATGAAGGAAAAATTGGTGGAATGAGAGTGTGGAAGGAAACGGATATAATCCGAGAAAACCCATGGATACGACGTTGTCCTCCACAAACTTATTCGGTCGGGGATCGAACCAGGGACCCCATGTACCAAAGGTAAGCTCTCTACCACTTAGCCACCCTTCCCTCCTTGTCGAGTTCCAATTCCACAAGATATCAAATTCTACGTTATGACTACAACCCAATAGACCAACACATGATCTTCGGTTCGATTCCCGGCGGGAGCTCATGTAGTTCGGATTCCACGTTAATCAGTAGGTCCACGTCTCATATAGCCTCGCTGTTGAAAGGGACGCTAAACCAAAATCAACTCAACTCAACCCAACACATGATCTTGGAAGTTTCTCAAAACTAGAAAAGAGGATGCAATCCCATCATTTCCGAATTAAAAATCAGAAACTTCATATTGGGAAGTATGAACGCTAACCGCTAGCTTACTTTAGCTCGGTAAGTTAATATCGGATAAGATAAAATTTTATGACATTTACATGTTTTCTCTGATAAGGGTCGTTATATTTTAGACCTATTCTGCATAAATTTTAATGGACATGATCTTGCTTGGAATACATACGCTCTACAAGTCGGAGTTACCATAGATGAGTTACTAATAATTCAAAATATTTTACTTTTACCGTAAACTATGCGAAGATGTGTTCTCTCGGAGTTTAAATAAGATCTTAATTTCAAAGTCACTAAAAGATAAACGTAAGTGGGTTTTGCACTTTGTCTGACATAATTGTAATGCGCAAAACATAAAATAGATTTACAGACTATTGTGTCATAGTAAATTTGAGTACAAGAAATCAATACCCTTATATTACTTTAAATGCTTAAGTGATTCTAAAGATAATTGACCATTGCAATTTATGATAATTGAGGTTTCCTGTAAAGCAGCTTACAGCTTTAAAAGTTAAACAAATTTTTACACTCTGATCAGGAAGAGCAAAATCGTGACTATTAAACATTGAAAATGAAGGGGGATCCAAGGTCATCTGACAATTACGACGCATGAATACATGTCACTAGTGGAAAATGAGTTAATGAATTCTATTTTATCCCGTAAGTACATCAGAAGCTTCCAATATACCAATATATGACATGTAGGGTGGGGATATTTATGTGAATTGCCATGAAATCCAAAACTTTCCCAATGTAAAGCCTCGCCTCTTTGTATGCAACCCATCTCTCACCAGTGTTAAGCTAGGATGCATATGCTGTAAGGATAACTTTTTAAAACATTTTTTCGATCAATTAAAAACTTTCAAGAATTTCGTGCATTATTTACAACAGAATTTAAGACAGCCCAGGCCACCGTATTGGACTAATGGCTATCACGTGTGCCTTTGGTGCACATAGTCCTGACTTCGAGATTCTTCCTATGTGTTAGATATCAACAGGAGCAGGCGTCACGTCAAATGTCAACAAAACATTACATGATCTCGAAGACAGGATATGTCACTACTAAGAACGAGGTTGATCGAAGATCCCCGAAGATCTTGTATGAAAAGAAGAGCATCGCACACTTTGATATCAGTCTGCGTGTGGTTGATTATTCCTCTCTCTTAGTTGTCTGGACCTCTAGAAAAATCCCACCTCTTTGCCTCGCCTGTCTGGACCTTGAGCATCTTAATCCGACCGTCCAATCGAATTGACCCATTCTGGTCAACTGGGTGGGTCGAAGAGTTATTCTAACGAAACACTCTCTTTACCACTACCTAATTACTTATGTTAAAAGGAAAGTCTGAAATAAGAAACAAGTATAAGTCTTCAAACACAGGCTTTATAAAGAAACTTTTTACTATAAAAGTTTTGTAATAGAAAGGTGAAAGACAAAACTTATAATCTCGTATACATTAACTCTACCAACAAAATATTACATGGCGGAAGAGAGCGGCAGATCAAACAAATTTTGATCGCTAACACAGACTTAGGAGGACATTTCTTTTTCGTTAGGGAATTTCAACCAGCACTGTTTCAGATACGTCTCTGAAGTTTTTCTATAAAGTTTAATTCAAAAAGTAAAAATTGAATCGAATTGACCGGTAGAAGACATAAAACATTGAATAACCCTCCTCTTGTCTAATGTACCTATGGACCATTCCGATCGAAAACTTATTTAAAAAACCATAGATTCTAACAATTCTATCCTAACATTCTTCAATTTGATTACCATGCTGATTCTCTGACTATATCCAGCAAACTTAATTTAAAAAAATAAGTTTTCGTTATTTATGCATGAAACAGAGATTTGGAAAGTAAACTTTTTTTGGTTGGTTAACATTTTAAAGAGCAAAACGATTTGTCAGAACTTAATTAGTTCTGATGTTTCCTTCCAATGAAAACAAGACTTTTATTCCTTACGATTCATGAACAAACAGTCTCGTGTTTACTTTTCCATTATTCATGAATGGAAGCTTTCAACCGACGTCACGGCTTCAACGAAAATTGGCATCGACCAATAAAAATATATGAATTGATAACGAGGTTGGCAACACAAGTGACGTCCAGTGTTGCCAAACTAAATTCTAATGTACTTACGCTACTTATTTAATAAAACATTTCGTGTTTATTATTATTATTACAAGAAGTATATCGTGTCATTGTTACGAGTATTGTGGCATTGGTAGGAAAACACAATAGATGTAATATGGTAACTTGATGGTGTACTTTGCATATACATTGATAAACATATTATTATTATTATTATTATTATTATTATTATTATTATTATTATTATTATTATTATTATTATTATTATTATTATTATTATTATTAGCTTGAGAGGCATAAAAATTATTTTTTCTATTTTTTCGAAAACTACATACGTATGAGAGTGTATGCACTAATATCTGTTTCTTCAACTTAATTATAATTATCAATTGTTACGTTTTATGTTTAGGCCACTTATTCCTTGCTAAACGCAAATACTATTATAAAATTATACTTGCAGAATGTCCGGTCTTTGCACGGGGAGAATACGTTTCATTTTGGACATAAAGGGCACCAAAATTGCCACCAATCAACTTAGGGACCCCAAAAACTATGAATTCGATTATCGATCGATATCAATTATTTTTACATGTCACCATTCTTCCTTAGGAGTACCAATGGGGGCTGAATTTGGTTTAAACGGCATCGAAAGTGTCACTGTTCGTCTCAGCGACCCCGAAAACTATGAATTCGGCACTAATATTGGTCATTTTCGGTCATTTATATATATATATATATATACCCCTGACCTTACCCTAAGTTGCACCGTCAAAGTGAAATGATAAAACTCACCCCAGGTCCGAACCTCATCTATGTTGAAAATTTGATCGAGATTGGTTGGGTGGTTCAAGATCTTATTAAGTCACAAACATAGTTACCTTCATTTTTATATATACTGTATAGATTTCACCGATTTAATAAGTTTAATATAATTTACGTGTTGACTTGATCAATTGATTGGTTTTTATTTAGTTCATTCGTGAACAGTGACGTTTCATAGGACTAGACCAACCATTTGAAATGGGATTTGAACCTAGTCTAGTTCATTCGATGCTATTCTGTTGCAAAATACATACGTGCAGGCCACTAGGTTAGCAAGGATGGGTCGTACGAGAACATTTAATTATGACAAAATTACAGATAATTTGTTACAGCACAGTGTCAACTAGAAAAGCCTTAGTAAATGCTAGAAATAGTAGCCCTAATTATTACGAAATTTTAACATAAACGCCAGTTCTAGTTCCCTTAAGCTTAACACACACCTAGGGGGTAGAATTTCAATTTTTAAGTTAAGTGGAAAGACTGGAAATCACGGAAGGTACAACGTCGTTGGCTTCCCGTGAAAAGTTGTAGTGACGTTTATGGGAAGTGGCCAGCTTGGTTACTCGTGGTTCGCTGAGCACGGTGAATGGTGAGTGGTGATTGGCTATCCTCTTACCATACCCCAGTGATGAGCAGGTCCAAGCGCGGGAAGCCAAAGACGTTTTACCTTCTGGACTATACCAGGCGCCAGACTCGCACCCAGAACTTTTTTGTTGGGAGGGGTGCAATGTTTGGTGGGGGGTCCAATAGTATCAGACACTATGATTATATAATATCGATCTGGTCATTCTGCAGGTGAAAAAAAACAATAAGTAATGTTTAACCTATATTCTTTCGAAAAATGGAGCTCCTCCGTGGCTAAGCGGTTAGCGTGCGCGCCTTTGGCGTGGGAGACCCGGATTCGATTCCCGGCGGGAGCTCATGTGGTTCGGATTCCACGTTAATCAGTAGGTCCACGTCTCATATAGCCTGGCTGCTGAACGGGACGTTAAACTCAAAATCAACTCAACTCTTTCGGAAAATGCTAAAACTAGATCGTTTTTATCAGAAAAGAAGTAGTACCGATGATGAATAAGGTCAAAGCTTCCATCTACATCAATTATACTAATTTTATGACTTGTTTCAGTTCTGAACTTATAGTTTTTTAAAAATATAATAGAATGTAGAATTTAGATCAATTTTATTTATGTATCGTGTTTGAAGTAAAATATTACAGTTTTCTTAAATATAGTTAGGTTGATTTTCGGAATTTACCTTCTCCTTTAGACTATTGATATGATATTTTATCTTCTAAATTACACCCATCACAATACATACTTTCTTCTCTTAAAAAAATAACTTTTAATGCAACAGAAAGGAAAGGTATGGCATTTTGAGCTCCAGGCATTAATTAAAAGCAAATAGTAACAATATTCTGAATTTTGTAGAATGAAAAAAATAGTAAAATACTAGAAATAAAATATTGTAACATATGTGCACCTATCTGGGTACAGATGTACCGTGGAGTTGTTCTTCTCCCTCCCCATCTTTCATATTACTGGAATTACATGGTTTCATACAGTCCAGGTAATAATTTAAAGAATGTTAGTCAACCTTGAAGGTCTGCGATTAAGTGTAGCCATGGAGAATACTTTTATCCCCTCCTCCTTGAGTATTGAACTCTTAAATTGGGAGCGGTGAAATTACAAGGTTTAGAACGAACCAAACAAAACCTTGGTAAAAGCTATTAAATATACGAATTGCTTTTCTTCTGGGAATGAAACTCGTATTTCATTTCTATTTTGATTAAGAGTTTCAAACACGATATATCAATAACGCTTTAACTAAAAGTTTTGCATACGAGAAAGGTGAGGAATATAGGAAACAGAAAAGAGAGAATGAATGTTAAAGTACGAAACAAAGGAAAAGAAAGAAGCTGATAGAACAAGGGGCGATTCAGAAACTGTGTAACTACCTCCTTACACAAGAAAACAAAACAAAAAAAAATACAACAAACCATTTTATAAAAACTATTTTTTCATTTTCTCCCATTCCAACTTCTGTCCAGTCAATAGCTCGATCCCTGCTGGGTCAGCTCTCCTATCTACCTCACTTTAAGTCGCCAACAATGGTGTTCATTGCTGAGGTTCTGCAGGAGATCTATTGTTGCGATAATGGTGTTCTTTTACGAAAAAAAATATATAGAAGCTCACCTTTCTTTTTTTTCATCTCATGTTTTTGAAACACAACACCTCTGACCTTTGACCTTTTGAAAACTCTTTGTCTTTCTTGTTTCGTGCGTGGGCGAAATTTAAAGGCAGACCCTTCAACGTTTCTTTGAAGGTGATTTTGGCTTCTGAGCATTTCCTGGGCTTCTGTTCTTCACTTGAAATGAATATTAATGTCTGAGTTTTTCATTATACAAAGGTCTTCTCCAGAATACGTGTTAATGGTTGTAAGAAATAAGATCGCACATTTGGGATTCAAACACGTGTCTTTCGAAAACTCTTCAATAAGAGCTTGATAGAAAGAAGATAAATAATTGCATTTTTAATTAAACTGAAAGTAACAGTGCTCCATATTAATGGGCCATGAATATCTTCTTGTAATGAGCAGTCCTATAACCCATATGCATATGTGAGGGTAGTAGCTATACGAAATATCTTAGACGAACTAATATTTTCAACATTACAGTTGTATGTCAAATACCATGTTATAAATAAAATTGAACTCCCTTGTGTCTGTGTGGTTAGCGTTTGTGCCTTTCGCAAGGGAGACCCGGGTTCAATTCATGATAAGAGCTCATGTGGTTCGAATCCAAAGGCCGTAGCTAGCCAAACTTTTAGTTATTTCTTGGCATGTATGTATGAACGTAAGATGAACTCAAGTTAGCTCCCAGAAATGATTATCTCTCCTCTCCCTCTGGTGTTCTGGCTATACACCTGTTCGGATTCCATGTTAAGTTGTAGGTTCAAGTCACATACAGCCTTGGTGCTGAACAGAACACTACACTCCAACTAAATAATAAATAAAATAGCCAATTAATAAAATTCAGAATCTTCTTCTTAATTCGTACGTTATATATGTGTAGGATGGGTAAGAAATAAAGCAACGCGTTAGAAGCAAATACACTGTGTTAGTATTGGTGATGACCACAGAAGACTTCTTCCTGGGGGGTGATTTGAATAAATGGAGGTGAAATAGTACTTGAGAGAATTTCATAGCTCCGGACTGCCTTCTGAAATCAACACTGGTTACTATGTATTATAGAAGCAAATAATGTATGATAAAGGGCTTATATCAGTGATAGAGCGTTCAGCTCTGGTACATGGGATCCCTGGTTGGATCCCAGCTCGCACCAAGTGAACTTCGTGATGGACAAACACCATGGGCGTTGGTTTTCTCAGGTTTCTATCGTTTCCTCCCACTTTCTTCATTCCACCATTTCATTCATTTCTCATCATCACCGACTCCTTTAGCCTAGCCGGCATAACCGTTGGACGTAAAACTTCAAGACTTCATTTTTTGGGTGGGACATAATATATCGCTTCAGATAGCTCACGTGTCCAAGCGTAAGTCATTTGCTAAGCGCTCAAAATTTAGCAACAATTTACTGTTGAAGCGTGGACGATTGCATCAGGGTTGCCAACTTTCCTTAAGAAAAAAATCGGGACGGAACAATCAATGTTGGAGCCCCTCCCCCGGAGATGACTACATGTACGGCGACTTACGTGTGTCCAAGTGTAAGGCTTTCGCTCTTCAACTGATTCGTGGCCACAGCCTGAACGAGGATCACAGCTTGTAGCGATACATGTAGTCGTCTCCGGGGGAAGGGCTCCAACATTGATTGTTCCGTCCCAATTTTTTCTTAAGGAAAGTTGGCAACCCTGATGCAATAAATTCATTAATGCAACCCCAATAAATTCATTAGGATGTAATGGTCTTTGAAACTAGACAATAACACTTGTGAACGTATGACAGTGTTCAAACTATCATTGGGTGCATGTTCACGCATAACTTGAACATAAAAATACAGAGTTGAGTTGATTGTGAGTTTCACGTTCATTTCAGCAGCAAGTCTATACCAGACGGGACCTACTGATTAATGTGGAATCCGAACCACATGAGCTACCGCCGGAAATCGAACCTGGGTCTCCCACGCAAAAGCATAGAAATACAATTTTCATAATTCTTTTTTTTTTTTTAAATTTTAAAGAGCATATTTTCTTGTAGGTTTCATATAAGTTTTAGCAGGATCTGAGAAGATATCCTGATCCTGGGGCCTAAAGCAAATTTTGAGGTCTCATAAGCCATCTGTCCCCTAGAATCACCATAATGCCTTTTCCCTATCATATTATATCCTCGACAGATTCCAATACAATATAATGGAAATGATATTAAGCCAAAAAGCAAACTCCTAAGTGAGACTACGTAACTGAAATAAATAAATAAAGTAGGGGAAATACGAGGAAAGGGAAATTAAGACACCTCCCTCCCCTTCCTCCCCAATTCTCTAACAGATCGCATGACCTATATTTAATGTGACTGGGGCAAATTCCGGCTTTATGAATAATAAAAAAGAAACATTTTTCTATCTTTTTTTTTCCTGATTCGAAACTTAACACAGTATCCACCACGCGATAATTTTCCATTTCTCTTTGTTGGTCGGTGTCATTAGGCATTCGCCTATATAATGCATAGATACCACACACACATGTATATATATACATACAACTGTATATGTGTCGTATGTAATTTTATATTTACTAGTTCACAAACGTATTGACGCAGTGGAGAATCATATGCTGTGGTTCCACATGAAGGAAGTTTTTGTCGAAGGCGGAGAATCGAAGGGGAAATCGATAGGAGAATGCATACAGCTACATTAACTGTGACTTCGAATAATAAAACAAAGAGAGAAACTTTTATTTCAAATCAATACTTGAATACAAGCAGCCTTCCAAACTTGCAAACGGAGAAATAAATTCAGACGAAAGAAATGGAACAACTTAATTCTACCAGTGGCGTTGCGATGTGGAATTCCCGCGTTTTCACTCCCTTTCTAGGACATTCTGTGAAAAATAAAACTTGTCATATTAAGGTATGGGTAGACAGATCACGCTTATTCTGAACTGGAAATACTCGTGAAACTGCACTGCTAGAAATAAAATGTCAGAGAATTTTTCAGTATTTTACAAATATTCAACAGAATGGCCATGTAAGAAACATGTAAGAACTTTCGCTTACTTTTCTTGGCCGTTTTCAACACTGCATGCTATGCTATTTGCTACTACTTTACAACTAATTATTGTGGTCTACTATAATGTGCTAACTGAAACTCTCGTTCTTCGCACTGGGGGAAATATTTAAAAGAAAACATTTGAACGCCTTCCCCCTCTCTCTTAGGATACGCATTTCACTGCAAGTGTTGTTATAAAAGTCTCTAAGATCATCCCCCTAAGAATACGCATTTTAATCAAAGTAACATGACAAACATTCAGCATGAGGTAGGTTCTAATTATATTCCGAAGTTCATTTCAAACGGGTCAGCCGTTTTTCCGTGATCAAAGATCAGACAACGTATATATTTATATGGGGAAATACTATGTTAAATGTCCTCTTCTCCCTTTAAAACGATAATTGTCATCAACGCTGGGAGACTTAAACATTTATTTGTGATGAGGAGTTATTTAGCGAATTACATATTCCTGATTTTACGATTCCAGAAAATACTCAGTTGCTCGCATAAATTATAACCCTCCATTCCCCTTATGACACGCATGTTAATCAAAACGACATGGTAAGAACCCAGTTCGAGGTAGATAATATCTTTATCCTAAAATTCCTTTTTAAACAATTCAGTCACTCTCCCGTGATTCGATCACTCACAAGATCACTTTTATTTTTATATGAATCATGCAGTTTCAAAACGGCTTTTGTTCATTTACAAATCCCAAAAAACTTTGAAAAAATGCAGATGTACACTCATGTCCAAAATGATTGTCGCATATCCATAAATGTCTTCTTGTAAGAATATAATTTGATAATGATTTTGCAGGGTACTTTTAATACTGGTACTATGTCTATAATCGGGAAATGTATATTTGTGGTAAATTTCAAAGGAAAATAATTACAAATTCGAAAATTAGAATGAGTAATACAAAATGTTGTTAAATGGACACGAAAGTTTTATTTTCGTTTTATTGTTCTTATTTACTGCTCTTTTGACATGAAATTTGCCACCTACATGTCTTTGCCGATTATACACATACTGACATTATAAGAAATACCGGGCGAATTCGTTATCAAATTATATTCTTACAAGAAGACATTTATGGATATGCGACAATCATTTTGGACATGAGTGTACATCTGCATTTTTTCAAAGTTTTTTTACATGTTTTATAGAACTGGAAATACTTCAATGTGTTCATGTGGAAAACTTTGAACATCCTCAAATATTTCCAGTTCTACAAAACGCATTGGTCCTACAGTTTTTCTCCGTTTTCTGGGATTTTCTGTAAATGGACAAGATTCGTTTTGAAAATGGACTACTCATATGTTAGATAATGCTACTAACAAAAATATACAATTTGTGTATCTCTTTTTTAATATTATTTATTGAAAATTTATGTTATTCTTTACATATATAACACGTTGATGAGTGTGAGATTGTGTGAACTGTTCCATGGAGTCTGCTGAATGTCGGAACTTCTATTGATCCAGAACCACAAATACCTAAATTTAAAATACTGGATGATGATAGGAATAGGTTTACATAAGCGTTGTGAACGTATAATTGAAGAGTCTAGTCAGAGAGTTAGAACTACGCCACTTCGACAAGAAATGGAAATAAATTGAGTTTTCTATAGTATTGTGTTGCGACATATTTTTATAATAAAGGGTGAACTTTTTACTTCTTAATTTATTGTTAGAAAATTATGCAAAAAGGAAAAAATATGAATTTCAATGTACGAGTAAACAGCATTTATTAGGAAATTCATGTTGTAATGCTTGTGGTATAGCCATGTTTGTAATATAACCATGTGGAAAGCGTTTTAACATGACTTAAATACTTTTGCCTGAGTGTAAACCATGTTTACAGGTTTACATATGAACTACAGAGACACAACATGTATTTTGGGGTATCTTCACCATCCATTGTTTCTGTGGATGTTAGGTTTAGCTAAACACCATGAAAACTGGACCAGTATAAGGCATTATTGTCATGAGATCTCTTAATTTCAGGGCTGATATGGGTCGACCATGCGAATAGAGTAGTGATATTTCTTTAAGAAGTGTAGTCACATCAGGGGCGGATCCAGTGGGCGATCGGGGCAATCGTCGCCCCCCAGAAGAAGAGGAAACTTTTTAATTTTATATATATAAATAGAACCCATCCCAGGGTTTGGAGCTCTTAAAAGTAGCTCTAACTGACAGTATGACAACCAACTGCTCCCCCCAGAAATTGGTCCTGGATCCACTCCTGAGTCACATAAGGATAATCAACGAGATCTCTTCTGGTTTTGGAGCGACGAAATGTCATCTTCTTGAAGAGTTCCATGTCAAAATACGTGTTATTGAAGAAAAGTATGACTGGTAGTATTGTATCAAATTTTACAGTAGTTATTTGTGTGGTGTGAAAGCTAGCACCGGATATTGCAACACCACTCGGTACTATTTTACTATTCAACTGTTGATATCTCCTGTACTGCCATACCAGACACCGTCGGCAAGGGCGCCAGACCTGAGGGGCCAGGGAGGCCCGGGCCTCCCCAAAGCTTATGTGGCCCCCTCATTGTATTTGTGAATATACAATATTTTTCATGATTTGAACCCAATTTGTTTTAAAATTCTCATATATATATATATATGCCGTCTGCATCTGAATCCCCCCCAAATTTACAAAGAAATCGGCGCCCTTGGCCGTCGGTAAGTGGTATAGCGTCTTCTCTCACTCAAAATGGTGCTGAGGAAATGCGGAAGCTATGTCACAAGATTGTAGTTCACATGAAAATGGCAAAAGAAGACTTGAAATGAGAAAAACTATAATTTTCAAGATTTGTGGCATAGCTCTCTCTCTCATTAGACTCCTCAATTAATAATTTAGGATCATGTCGACCCGCGAAAATGAATATGCATCCCTTAAATCTTACCAGGATCAAATAACAGAACTTTTATACTTCATTCTGAACTTTACCGCTCTTTTTCCTACGATAGAACAATGTTGTAACGAAGACAGTGCAAAACCATTCTTATTCCCGTTTTAGAAGCTGGTATTCGTGCTAACAATTGAAGATTATCAGCGGTTTTTCTTAGTTTTTGACAGCGTCTTTGTGAGGAGTTCAAGGACGCTTGGCAGAAGCTGATGGTGTAAATTAAAAACAAACTAAATTCAACGATTTTTCACAGAGAACAGTTCGGATTGCTTAAAAGTAAATTAGTGAAATATTCTGGATAAGTATTCACGTGAATCTACTCAACGGATTTCCATAATTAGAAAAGCTCCCCGTAAATCGAAGAATACTTATATCCCTCTACGGCCAAGTGATAACAATCGTGTTTTCTGTGCCCTCGATTTCGAGTGGGATGCTTGCCTCGGATAGAAATCCGAGTACAGGCTTGGATCTTACTCGGTTAAGACAATAACTCCTATCTCTTCTAGCTTTAATACGGTAAAGGGACAATGAATTCTAATCAACTGAAGATATTATAATCAATTTAAGATTATGTTTAATCTATGAGAGAAAAGGGAATATAAGTTACTACAGTGTGTACACCTTAACATAATAGTATTAGTAAACCATATAACTTGGACCATGTGTGCACTGAGAAAAATCCGTTCTCCGGACAGCGATATATTGTACAAATTTACGGAATCCTCTTGCTTACTACTTAAATCAGTACGGAGCATACGTTATCCGTATGCTACATAGGTATTGCCTTTAGATATTACATCATACCGTTGCAGGATGTTTGATATCTAAGAGTCTTCCTTATATTACATACATATATGTATGTTACTTTCGTCAACTATATGTTATATACTTCTATTTGTATGTGAGATTCTGACGGCCTATATTGTTTCATACGGAAAGTACGTATAGATGGAAGATTTATACGGAAAGTATTATAAAACGTGCGTTTTCAGTTATACGTCTGCTGTACGTTAAGTCCAAAAACTACAGGAATTACGCATGTAACCTACTTTATAAAGTACGCCACCTACATTTTTTTTCTCAGTGTGGGGCGCAAACAGGGATTGAGAAATTCCAGTTCTCATAAAGAATACCGACATAATGTTCCAGTTATGTGTTTAATTAAAAACGTCCAAAATGTAAGAGTTGGTTAAAATAGAACAGAAAAGAGGCCAAAAACAAAATACTTTCACAATTTTTGAACAGTAGAATCGAAACGAACGATTGACAAATACGCTTCTGTAATGTTATTGCGAAATAACTATTAACTTAAAAAAATAAATCCATTATTTAGTTCTAATAATTACTGAGATTTAAAAAAAAATCAGAACAATTGCGTTGAGGTGGTAATTGTTTTGAAAAATCTCGAAAGGAACATTGGAAAGGAAAATGAAGTGGAGAAGAAAGGAGAGGAGAACGGCCTGTGGATCTACAAAATGGCTTCGCATAACGGCAGTGTATCACGAGACAGTGTGGAGCCAATATATAGCGTGAGTTGTGCTAGTGACGTCACATTCCTGCCACCTCAACTGCAGTCGAGACTTCCTCTTCATCAAGATGGGAAGATTTCGGAGGTCGCTCGCTCCACGCTGCACGAAATACAATAGAAACACCACACCGAACAAACAAATCGAACAACGTTGAAATTTAGCGAATTGAAGAGGGCGACTGCATAGATTAATGATAGTAGCGCTGGAGAAAATGTACTTCTGTTATAGCCTTATTATTAAATCGTGTTCATGTACATGCCGTCCTGGGTTGGAATCTCGTGCGGGAATTAGCAGCAACATTTCAGGTTTTGCTTGAGGTGTAACTAGACCCTCAGATTTAAGTAGAACACAATATTGCATTGTTAGTCCCGTCCGTGACTCCACACAACAACTCTGGAATGAATACAAATTTCTCATTGCTGTTTTTATGACAAGGGGTTAACTAGAGCGTTTATCTCAGTTAATTAATGGAATCATTTCCTTAACATCTTCAGGGATAACGACTACTTTAAGGGTGGTTTTCCATATCCCATTTTTTACTATTGTAACAAAATTAACAGAAGTTATATATCGTACCGGTAGATAACAGCTAACATTTTCTAAGAGTTGACACCTACTACGCGAAATTAAAACTTCTACCTGTTTTAGTGTCTACTATTGGTCTTAATTTACAGTATATATACATTAGAGTATACATTTCACTTTGGACATGAAGTGGTGAATTTGCATTTAAACAGCATCGGAAATGTCACTGTTTGCCTTAGCGACCCCGAAAGCTATAGATTCGACACTAATATCAGTCATTTTTATATATCTTCCCCTCCTCCTCCCCTAAGTTGCACAGTCAAAGTAATCTAATAAAAACTATCCCATGTCCGAACCTCATCCATGTTGAAAATTTTATCGAGATCGGCCTGGTGGTTCAAGAGTTGTTAAGTCCCATATCATCTACCATCAGAGTTGTACCGTCAGAGTGACATGATCAAAAAGCAACAGGCCTGAACTTCATCAATGTTGAAAATTTGATCGAGATCGCTCTGGTGGTTCAAGGAATTAAGAGTCGCAAAAATAGTTAGTTTCAATTTTATAATTATATATGTATTACTCGAACTCAGGGAGGTGCAATTTTCCCCACCCCACTGAAGCCCCAAATATTCCCCTGGGACAGAGAACTCTCAGAACTGATACAGCATCCTGTAACAATTACGTAGCTAGTATTGAAATGAACACTGCTTTAAGCATCCAAAGGTCACGGAGATGGGATTCGATATGATTACCTCTCTTTGACCCATTAAAAGAATGTCTAGCTCGCAGTAATCGTTTAATAGGCTTTACTTGCATATTTTAACACACAGTAAAATGTTTGATTAAATTTTAAGAATAATTAAGCAAACAACTTGTTCCGTAAAAGTATCGCCTAACGAATGTTTGGTTGCGTGTATCAAATCAGTTCAACGAACTTTGTTGAGAATTACAGCTTCAGTTATTTCTAATTGAATGCTAATGAGATGCGTGTGTAGAATACGTGGAATACATCTTGTATATTCATCCATAAGAACGCAAGTCCCTCATTACTCATAATTATTTGCTTCTTTCAATGTTAGCTGATAAATACTTTGATACACTGTTAAGAGGAAAATAAAAACAAATGTAATCTAATTTTTAGCCCAACGATTATGACCATTAAAATGGATCTCGTAGAGATAGGAATACAAAGTAGAAACTGGATTCAATTAGCTAAGGATAGAAGTCAATGGAGAGCTTTTGTGAACGCGGCATTGAACCTCCGGGTTCCATAGGCCATAGAGTGAGTGAGTGAGTTAGTTAGTTAGATTATGACCATTAGGCTTCAAGAAACGGATGACTAACGAAAGGGAAGAGTTGTGGAAGAATTGGTGGATTTAGAATCTGGAAAAATCACTGGAAAACCCGTTGATGCGATGTTGTACACTACAAACTTTCATGGTCTGGAACTCAGCTAAGAGCTCCTCACATTAGGGGTCACTACACTACAGTATACACAAGAGAAACACACTATCATTGAATAGACTTGACACCCAGATAGTCAATTGAATGACAAAATAAAGAAATATTGAAACAAACAACGTAGAATAGGAACAACATTGTATACACTGAGATAAATAATCCGCTATCCGGACCCTGGGTGTCCGAGAAGTCCTTCTCTGATTACAGAAATTGATAACTCAGGCTAGAAATAAGATAGAAATATGAAACTGGTGTTGAATTGTTTACAAACTATAAAAGTTTTTGTCTGTGTTAGGTTTGTTCTGTTTTACCAAGTCTGCCCTGCAGCAACGAATAACCACAGTCGTTGCATCGATCCCTCCAGTGATGTTGGCTAATGTGTGGATGGAAATTGAATATCGCCAAGATGTGCTACGTGCTACCAAGGGTGCTCATGTGGAAGTGTACTGATGTGACCAAAACTTTTATAGTTTGTAAACAATTCAACACCAGTTTCATATTTCTATCTTATTTCTAGCCTGAGTTATCAATTTCTGTAATCAGGGAAGGACTTCTCGGACACCCTGTACTTTTTTTTTGTATAACAGGAAGAAAAAAATGTAAAAAGACAAACTAACCACTCACAAGAGAGGAAGAGAATGACAAAGATTGGTTGATTGTAATTTAGCATCCTCCCTTCAGCACCGAGGCATAATGAGACGTGAACCTACAGTTTAATGTCGAGTCCTAACCACCGTAATGCAATCAAACTTTAAAATTTCTCCCACGGAAAGTGGAAACGGGGACTATGACCACAAAAGGCGCGATCTCTAACCACTAAATCAGCACAGAGTACTACAAAAGATTTGCATCAAAGGACCATAGGCTGACTCCAAGGACGTTATAAAATAGAGGATCTGCCTATACAACAAAATCGTGAAGCCATACGTCACAGTTTTGCCACTCCCACTCCACCCAATAAAATTGCAATATTTTGAGCCAACATTCATGGCGGGAACGAGAGAGCAAATCAGAAAGGCCGATGCTCGATTGTTTTTTTTAGCTTCATTGACTTAATAGGATGAAGATGCATATGGTCAGATCCACTATTTTATAACATCCTTGACTGATCCTAACTCGGAGATTGAAGGTTAGAATAGTTGAATTGAATGAAAGAAGAAAAAATTACCAAAAGAGACAGAAACGTAAAGAAGAATAGGGAAACTATAAACCACTAAAGAAAAGAGCAAGAGATAATGACAGATAAAGAAGAAAGACATGTAAATACAGAAAAAGACAGATAACACTGTAATTTAAAAGAATGATGACAAGACAAGCAATTAAGTTAAAAAAAAGAAGAAGAAGAAGCAGGTGATCCAATACTCTTGTTGCCTCATTGTTTAAATTATCATCAACTGCTGGTCGTTGTGTGTATGTTTAAGCAGTTGACAGCTCTGAGAGACCTTCATTATCTTCTGAAGAAGTCCTAACGTGTTTGAACACATACCTCCATGCACTGAAGTCCACAACCCTTTGTCTGTTGCGTGTCTCGACGCGTGCGAACAGAGAAAGGAGGGAAAAGATTGCTTTTTATGGATCAAGATAAGATAGAAAAACATAGGAAAGACATCTGTATAGAACTTCTGTTGTGAGAAAATTATCACCTGACACGCATTTTTCACATTATGACTCTATGCAGTAGAAGTTCTTTCTGCCTACTCGCTAGTTGTTCCAATGAATAATAAAGTATTATTGCTAGTCGATGCGAATTCACAACGAATTTTCATAGAAAAATGCATTTGCATCGGTTATCTGCATTGTTTCTTGGTACTGTGCTTTATAACTGATACAACCTTAATTTTCTGCCACAACGAGGAGAAAACATATGCACCAAGGTCAAGAGTGTCATTTGGGGGGAGGGCAGGAGGTGATTGATCACTGCAGGTATGAAAGTTATTAGGACCAGGGTAGTGGACTTTATAACAATGTACTATGTAGTGGACTTTATAACATTGTACTATAAGTCCGTCCGTCTGTTACTTCACACGACAACTCTTAAACGAAAGCGAATTTTTACACTGAGAAAAATCCATTATCCAGACAGCGGTATATTGCATAAATATACGGGATGCTTATGTTTACTACGGAAGGCTGTACGGAGCATACATTTTCCATATGGTACATATGTACTCCTCTCTTCCCGCTTGGATGTTACATCATACCGCTGCAAGATGTCTGATATCTAACAATTTTCCGCGTATTACACACGTATATATATGTTACATACATCAGATGTATGTTATATACGTTCATTTCTATGTGATATCCTGACCCTTATATACAATAGTAGCGGAAGCAACTTGCAGATCGCTTGCTGTAAGCTTGCATTGGAAGTTAGCAAGTTTGCATCTGGCTTGGTTGGAAAACCTGCAAGCATGCCGCAATTCGGATTCCAGTAACGAAGTTATATGGGAGCAACCCTGCATCCAGTGTTCCATTGAAGCTTAACACAAGCGATTTACGCTAGCTTCAAGTCAATTTCCAGTGAACGACAAGCGATTTTATGACGCTCTGCGAAGGATCTAAAGTATTGCTTGCAAGTACATCAAAAGGCAGATTCTATATGAGAGCACGCGTTGAAAGCGTAAGCGTAGAAAGCCAAAAGTCAAGCACGCGCCAACTGGTCGAAAACTTTCTTGCTACTTGGGTATGCAGTTCTTTCTTTCATACGGAAAGTACGTATAGATAGAACACTTATACGTAAAGTAAGTATAAAACATACGTTTTCTGTTTGCTACAGGATGTTTCATAGGATTGCACGCTAATTCTAAGAACACGCATGTAACTTGCGTTTTCTCGTACTCCACATACGTTTTTTCTCAGTGTATATTCTGTTTTTTTTTTTTTTAAACAGATCAGTGGAGTATTTTTAATGGAGTTAATCATATAAGGTCTTTATGAGTAACGATGACTTTAACGGTGGGGATCCATACGCAATTCTTTGATAATTATACGCTTCGCATAACGTTAATATGCAAATACAAAACACTTAAGAGTTACGGTTGCATAAATATCTAGGTGAAACTATTTACATATTTTTAATGTTTATTGTAAACGGAACTTCATTCATTTATAAATATACGTTTCAATTAAACATCCTTGCTGTCTTTAACAGAGTATATTTATTTTCTCTTCTTTACTGAAATGAAATGTTTATGTTTTAACTCCCACAGTTATGCCGTCTAGACTAAAGGAGACGATGACAATGAGAAATGGATGAAATGGTGGAATAAAGAAAGTAGAAGGAGATGGGAGAACTCTGAGAAATCACACACACACGGTGTTTGTCCACCACAAAGCTCACTTTAGGCGAACTGGGATCGAATCAAGGACGCCATACATCAGAGGTAAAACCTGTACCACTGATTCATCGCAGCCCCCTCTTCTTTATTGAAAACCAAAGAATTGGTGCATGAAGAAAACATGGAATTTTAAGAATGGAGTTCTAGATTGTATAGTGTCTGGGTAATTTTGACCCTTTCTTCACATTCCAAATGTTAAACGTGTTGTAACACAAACGTTAGTGGATGATTGGTTTTAATATTGCAATTAATATTTCCTATCTTCAACTTCATTCAACAAATTTTTATTCTTCCTCTTCCTCTTTATTCACTCTTCTCTTCATTTCTCACTTACATTTTGCAATATCGTTCTTCTTTCCTCTACAATTTATACTTACACTTTCTCAATTGTTTTCATTTCACTGACTCAATTTTTAAAATTCTTTCTTCCTATTAACATTTCTAATATGCCGAATATGAAACATCTATTATTTCTGCTTCGGCCGTTTTATTCCACTGGGTGTATTGCTCTTTATTCACTCGAATATAAAATACACTTTACTTTGTTCTGAAGATTTCTTCTTATTCTTACTAATGTTTCCTTTCGTATTTTAGATTTTATTTTATAAATCCCTCTAATCAAATGTTTACTTCTATAGTCCATACAGTTGCTTTCCTTCCAATTTCTAAAATTCTTAATATTTTTAGTGCTAATCTTTGTTTTCATCCTGCGGCATTTTACAAATTTTCTTCAAACGCAGTATTACATTAAGACGTTCAGTAAGACATGTTCATTTCCTATCAGTGTTGCCACAGTCCTAGCTCTGAAATGGGCTAAAAACTAGTACCAAATTGAAACAAAAAGAGCTGAATTCATTATTTTATACCAGTGTAATACATGGCTCTACAACACGAAACTAAAAGAAGTAAAGTTCTAGTAATCTCCCTTTCTTCCTCTCTTCCAAGAGTCCAAATCAAGAAAGTGCTCTTTTTACAAATTAGTTTTTAAAACATTCAAATAGGAGGACCCCGAACAACCGTAGAGGTAGATGAAACTTTTCTTGCATGTAGGAAGTATAAAAGAGACCGCAAATTAAAAGGGGAAAACAGTTATCATCTTCGGTTTGTAAGGAAACCAAACGCGCCTCTATTTCAAAGTGACCAATAAACCAAAACGGTATTATGACCATATATGGACAAAAATATATAAAACGAAGAACAAATCAATCATCTCCAAGTTCATGTGTAAACAATATGTTATAATAAAATAAAATATTGAAATATAGGTTATTGCATCTTATTCTCACTTATTTCACGACCGAAAGCGGATAATAGACTGCAACAAGATAATTAAACTGACATTTGTAAAAAAATGTAAAACCAGTCCACGGTCCTAGAACTTTCCCTGAAAGACATCACAACACATTATTAATAATTTTAAGTCACAATAGTATTTATGGTGCTGAATTGCTTAGAATTGTACCAACTTTTTCACAAAAGAGGCTGAAAAAGCCAGCGTGGTACCAACGGGTCGACGAATAATAAAAAGGGCTGAATTTGGTACAATTGTAAAAGTGTGGCAACATTGTTTCCTATATCGCATCTAACCGAATAAGTTCATTCTTATACATTCAACTTCTTATATCAGCCACGGTTTAAACTTAATGTTATGCATTGAGGTGTTTTCTTCTGTAATACCTCAGTAACTACATTAGAAAATTATTGCCATCCATCGAAATATTTCAAACTGTAAAACAGTGGTTTTCCAATCTGGGAATACACCCTCTGGGGAAGGGCGTGAGGAACGAGCAAGAAATGGCAAAATCTACTTTCAGAAACAAACTACAATTGCAATTACAAACGTTACTAAAATTGTAACGAAAAGAGATTAAATGAAATATTGTACAATCACAAAATTAGTAGACTATCTGATAAGAACTGTAGTTTCATTAGAATAAAGCTGATAAAAACAATACTTCACTTCAACGCTATGAAGAAGTTTTGCTGGAAATAAATATAAAATAGTATTATTAATATTATTATTGAAAATTTGAGAATTCAATATTGGATCTGAAATCGTAGAAGGAGGTTAGTCAAAAAGTACGTATGACCAAAGATGGAAAAGGTGGAGGCGGAAAACACACAGGGTTTGTAAGGTAAACAAGATTGAGAACTTCTGCTAAAAAAAAAAAAAAAAAAAAAAAAAAAAAAAAAAAAAGCATATTTTTGCAACACAGAGGAGGATCTAAAAATGGAACAAAGTAAAATAAAGTATAATAGCTAACAGTCTTCGGGATATACGAAAGAATGAACCACATGGAATGGGTTAATTTTCTTTTTTAGGTTTTCTACAAAAGAACCATTATTATCTGTAGACCAAAAACGAACAGTCGAACACAGATAAATACTTGTGAGATATCAAAGCATATCAAATAGCACGTAGATTTAGGTGGCGCATGTTTACAAAAAATTCAACTTAAGCATTACAAGTACATTGGGCTTTGTTAGAACACATGTTGCGGGGTTCGTTGTTAATCTTACGGGATGCACATCTCCGATTCAGCCTTAAGTTTAACATTAAATTGTAGAGTTAAATGTACTGTATAGACTATGTATATAATTCAAAATATTTGAAATTTAATTTCGAATAAATGGGAATGAAATTCCTTTTTTTTTAAAAAAAATAATAAATTGCTAGAGTTCAAAAATAGGTCAAGTTACAGAAATATCAGCAAATCTGAAAATACTTAGAAACTCAAATAAACTTTATGAAATCCTATTGAATCTTGTAAGTTCAGTGAAAGTCTAGTTGTTTTAAGTAGTTTGATACAAGTTATTAGGAAAAAAAATGTTCATACAATTTATATGTCAAGAGTTTTTTTAAGGATATAACTGATCTACATATTAAAGTACTGAAGCTAATAAAATAAAATAAAATAAACATCTTTCGTCATCTAATAGTTCCTGCGTTGTTGAAAAAGTTTTTCAATTTCGAATTATAAAATATATCGTATATTACTTTCCTTTAATCTTTGTAAATATATTAAGATTAAAGAGACTGAAATATTTTTAAAGTTGCTACTAGATGTCGTGCATGTAAAGTTTCTACTCTGGAAGAAATTGCGTGTTGTGGGTTTTTTATGTAAGATCTTTTAGTCAGTTATGGATTTTTGGAAAACAGTTTTCTCCGATGAAATCAAATTGCTTACGAAGGTTGACGATATCTCAGACTTTATATTTTCCTGTTGACGAAGTTTCTCCCATATTTCATTTCAGCCCGACATCTAACAATGCATAATCTTTATTTTTGTAACAGCTTACATGAAATAGGCGCTTTAATGAATGTATAAAATCTTACAATTAACCTTGAAGTAAATGTTTCCGTACGCTACAATAAATTACTAATAATCAAGAGAGATATTCCAAATAAGGGTAAACATTTCTTTACTCTCTGAGTGCTATTAGGAAATTCTTTGAAATTTAAGGTCAAATAGGTTCACGAAAGTATACCTATGTATAGAAAATTTAAGATAAAATCAAATTCTCACAATAAAGTTAGTAGAAAATTTGACTAATATACAAATGAGTCAGATTTCAATAGATTTAAAATAGTTATCCTCCGACTTACGTTTTGTGTAGGTCAAATTTATAAATTGCTTAAGAAATTTAATCACTGCGAAATTAAAATACCGTTAATTTTACAGTAATTATGTGATATCTTCAAATAGATAAAATATACTATAAAATTAGAACAAGAGCGCCCTAGACAATATTATTTTGCACGAGGTACCGTTATTACGAATCACCTAGTAGCTTTCCGTTTGCAGCCATTTATAAACACAAAAATAAATGCCGATTCTTTAAATGACTGGAATTCTAAAGCAGATAAGTGAGTCTTGATAACGGTAGCTCATGTAAAATAATATTGTCTAGCGAACTCTTCTTCCATTTGTCGATTATCTTTTATCTGTTTGGAGATATCACATAATTCCTGTAAAATTTGCGGTATTTTAATTTTGCTGTGATGGGACCACTTAAATGTATATTTGTAAGAAAGTCTAACATTTATTATTATTATTATTATTATTATTATTATTATTATTATTATTATTATTATTATTATTATTATTATTATTATTATTATTATTATTATTACTATTGTATACTCGTAATCATATTATTTACACATAAAAATGAATATGAGTTTGTGTGTTATCTCATGACGCAATAATCATTCATCCAATTAAATTGATACTCGTCATGTTTATCAACTCTAGGCCTCCCAAAGATGTAATGATAATTACATTGACAATTTTAACCATGAGGTTTAATTGTGGGGGGAAGGAAGTAAACATAATCGAAAATGACCAATATTAGTGTCCAATCCATAGCTTTCAGGATTGCAGTGAGGAATAGCGACAACCAGATGTCGTTAAAGTGCAAGTTCAGACCTCAGTTGGGATAGGGTAAGAAGGATAATGCATAGAAGCTGGAAAGCGGGTGATATTAAGGATTATTGTCACTACACTTTCATTGCAATGTGTAGTCTATGAGTGAAATATTTTCTATAAAACTATCCTGCAGATGTGTAGAAGGGGCATTTCAGTAAGATATCTTATACCACAAATTAAAGCAACAGTATTTTCTCGGAAATTACGTTTCTTCGAGCCACCCCATTGCATAGAGTCTCAGGTTCGATTTTGAATGGGAAAGACTAGAAATTTTTAACGTATTTCGTCATGAATTCCACCTTAAACTGCAGGTCTACGTTTCACAGAATCTATGTCTAAAACATACGTTAAACTCAAATCGACTGTTAGATATTTGAACAAGGCACAAAGTGCTTGTAAATGAGGCACATACTGATATGTTTATTTGATAGAGTAGTTTATAGCATGTGAAGATAAACAAGATATAGAGTAAAACGAGATTACGAAGATTTAGGTTATGAAGATATTAATTTAAGATATGGTTTGAGGAAATACGAAAGCATTGATATAATTGTAGAATAATATTGTAGAGAGTACAGAGTACTGAAAGGTACAGGTAAAGAATAAAGGTTCAAGGAAGAATTTAAGTGTATTTTGTGTATACTTAACTTTGGGTTTCAACATCGACAAATCAATTTTCTCTCATAGACAAATTATAAACTATCAATTGTCTCTAATAGTTGTTCAGTGGGTTAGCAAAAGAAGTCAACATTTTATCAATAGAGTCTGGGTAACATTGAAGATAGTTGTAGATAGAGATACCCAGGATTTGAACAGAGTATCGGAAAGTAAAATGTGAATTCGTCTAATTCTTCATGAATGCCTGTTTTGATATATAAATTGGAGACATGGAAAACAGACATTCATTGCCAGCAAACTACACAACGAAGCATGAAAATATGCATGTTAGGAATCAGCCACAAAAAAGACAGAAAACAACCATATGAATTAAATGGTTGATAAGACAAGCTAATATTATCGGGAAAATAAAGGCATTGAAGTGGCGGCGGACGGAACCTACCTGCACTACAGGAAGAAATAATGATCAATTGAGAGAAGCAATTTTTGACTGTACATCAAGAGACAGGATAGGGCCAAGGAAACATTCTCATACAAAGCAGTGTGAGCAAAAGTTGAAGCACAGCGAAGTAACATTGAAAAGAGTTACCTAAGGAAGATGACTCTGGGGAAAAATGGAGAGATCTTCATCCAACAGTGGATTGATAATAGTTGGTTGTATACAGGGTGTTACAAAAATGTGCCTCTTTATTTTGGGAACAGATTACTCACATCAAAATAAGAAAAAAAGTTTATATAGACCTGTGCTCAAAAGTAGATAGTTTCGGAGTTATAGGAAACATGAAACAAGTGAACTTTTAAAAGTTCATAGCTCCACTACTATGGACACTATCGTAGTCGGGTCAAGACATCACGGAGGAAATGGTATGTGAACTATCCAAATATCCATGTTTAACAATGCTCCAGTACTTACACACCAATTTTTTAGAGAGGTGGATGGAAAGTAATCAAGTACTCTCAAACAGTCTCTCCAAAAACGATTGTGCAAGTACCAAAGGTTCTGAAAGATAGATATTTCGATAGATCCTATAGTTCCTCAATGATGTCTTGACCCGATTACGGTCGGCCCTATAGTAGTGGAACTACGGACCTTTAAAGTTCATTTTTTCACTTTTTTGACACCCTGTAGCTACGAAACTATGGACTTCCGACCAAAGGTTCATATCAACTTTTTTTCCTATTATGATGTGATCAACCTATTACCAAAATATTGTGACAAATTTTTTTGTAACACCCTGTATAAAATCGTGTTTATTTCTTTCCTGGACGTTTTATCCGGAAGTGAAGCAAAGATAGCTGCTACATAGACATAATTTAAACTTCCATCTTCCTCTGACAATAATTATTTCGTCTTGACTTTTGTATCCTTGACTTTATTCTTTGCTCTAAGCCAATGATGTTGTTGTCATATTTCATTCCAAACGAATTACTTTATCTGATTTCTCATAACAACAACAACGATCAATGAAAGACCAAAGAAAATAAAGCAACAGCGCAGATAATGCAGAACATATTTTTCGTCTAATTAGGGCATCGGAGACATTAACGTCGTCGCATCTGAAATGAACAAACGTTAAATGGATTGAATTTTTTCCGCACTGCGAGCTCTCTTATATTTCATCACGAAGTCTCCTTCCCATAATGCTATGCTTCAATCACGTTGTTCTTAAAATCATCTCAGAATAAATAAGAAAGGATTCATATTTTTATTTTCTATTAGTTCTATTAATTTTTAATTATTAATACATTCAGTGGCGGTTTATCACTCTGGAATCTGATACGCGCGAGACTTACATTTATTTCCGTAGAAAATAGCAAGAAGGTACTCAAAGTTTTTCTTAAGGGCCTGAAAACAATTTTAGGAGAGCTGGGACTTTACATGTTAAAAGGAAACGAAGTTTTACTTCAGATTTGAAAACAGGCAACCCAGGGGGGGAGTTTAAGGCGCACGTCCGTCCGTTAGATTACTTTGGGGGACATAATTTTTCATTGAAAATGTCACAATCGAATTTTAATTATACCATATTGTACGTTTGAGAACGGAAAAGCTTTCGAAATTGAATAAAATTTACTCTACAAAGCAAGTTATGTTCGTTCTTTTCACAAGCAAATCCTGTCTTCTCTACTATGTTTTGTGTGAGTGGGTGGGTGGTGGAGGATTGGGAAATTCGGAGATTGCAATAGGCAGTTTGGGGAATGGATACCTCTCTATGAGAATGATAATAACTCACCTGTTGACACATATTACTATTATTATTATTATTATTATTATTATTATTATTATTATTATTATTATTATTATACTACATGTAGCATGATTCGATTTGATTTGATTTTAGCATCCCTTTCAGCAGCGAGGCTCTATGAGACTTGGATCTACAATTTAACGTGGACCCCAAGTTACAAGTACATGAGCTCCCTCCGAGAATTGAACCTGAGTCTCCCACGCAAAAGGCGCCTTTTTTAAACGCTTGGCCACAAGGAAGCTCATAAACTATTCACAACGAAATAAAAAAATATTATAATCGAATTCCATTTGTTTGATTTTGTATGCGTACAAAAGGTTTTAAAAATACAAGAGAACGTAGGATTAAACTCCTAGACCTTTATGCTATAGTATAGTAATGGTGACGTTTTTTTAAAATTTATTGTTCTTTCTTTGTTCTTATAAAATTATTCATTTACTGTATCAGATCTATTCAATAAGTACAAACTACATTTCCGAGGGCAGGGAATAATATATGGGCCGAGAAAGGTTTCGAAACCTTTAGTATGGTTAGTTGAAAAGAACTGGAAAAATAAGAATTAAACATTTTACTCTATTAATTCCTTATTTATTCACCAAATAATAAACAACAGTATGCTTACAGACAAACTAATTTATATATTTTTCTTCTCAGTTGTTAAAACGGCTACTAACAAAATATGCAAACACTTTCCATCCAGTACAAAACTAACGTTCAATTTGCACCACCGTAAGGTATACGCTTTAGCCAAACATTGAGAAATAACACATTTTTTTACAATTCTAAAGAAACGATTAGAAGAGTAATTGCAATATATATACTGCGAACAAAATTAGGGATGCGCACGAGACGAGTCGAGACAGGATTTTCCTGACAAAATTCGAGTCGAGACGCGGCTCTTCCAATACAGAAATATACATTCTTCGAGTCGAGACATCACTTTTACGGCACATTTTCGAGACGAGACAGCCACAAATCTTGTCTCGTGCGCATCCCTAAACAAACTCCCCCCCCCCGCCCCGTTGGTAGTGCGAGGGTTAACTGTATATCGAAACAAGAAGTGATATAGATCCACAACTTCCGGGTTCAATATTGATCTACATTGAGCAAAAACTATAAGAGATAGAGAGAAGCTGTCTTTTGCTGACATTTCCACTCAAATTGTTCTACCAAAATCGGAACTGGTAGAAATATACTACCATTCCAAGTTTCAATATTAATTGAGAATATATCACGCTGTACAAATCAAGAAATTACTATTTGGTAAATATGGATGTTTAAATATGTGAACTCTCTATAGCATTCCAGTTTGAAGTTAATTTTACACTGTTATCTTCACCTCCCTCCACCCGCTCCACACACTTCGACTCTAATGATTTTAAACTCTTGTGCTGGGACTGAATTGCCTTTTACTAACAATCTGTTCTATTTCAGGTGCTCAAATAAGCGAGGTTTTAAATTTTCCTTCCTCAGGAAGAATTTTCTATATACTGGACAAGTAATATATCGGTACTGGTATATTCAAAGTACTGATAACTCATTACCGAAGATTTGGCTCCGATATCTGGAGGAATTTCTCCAGTCGATTACCCCTGGAATCATCACTAGTTTGGATTATAAGATATATCAAAATACTGAGACTAGAAGTGTCAATGTTCTATTGGGGTAACCTTGGCTCAGTGGTAGAGCATTTACTTCTGGTATGTGTTCTCTCTGGTCCGATTCCAGCTTTCGCCAAGTGGATAAGGGCTTTGTGGTGGATAAGGGGTTTTCCCGTTTCTTCCACTTTCTTGATTTAACCATTTCATTCAATACTGTCACCATCGTATCCCTCAGCCTCGGAACATAATCACGGAACTTAAAAATCTATATTTTACTGTGATTGCAAACTATGATGGCACAATTATTCAATGATACTTCAACTGTTTCCATCTAGAGTAGTTGATAACGCCCTGGCTTTTGGTACGAGCGGTCCCGAATTCGATTCCCGATGAGGACACTCAGTTGAAAAAGTGTAACAACACATTTGAGTCCAGCCATCCTGAATGAGGTTTCTCCTGAGCTTTCCTCATTCTCATCAGGCAAATGCCAGAGTGGTACCTAACAAACAGGATCCAGGCCACTTCCTTCTTTCTCCCTTCCTCGGATAGACAGCTCGCCGAAAGACGTCATTCCTCATGCGGGAGGGACCGGGGGGCCTAGGTTCTACAGTTTATTGAATGACAAAAATAATTTAAGGTATTATTTATATATTTTTGAAACTTTATAGTAAACTCATGATATTATAGGGAGCTGGCTTTAATGTGAGGCTGAGGAATTCAAAATTGATTGACAGCTGCCCCACCCCGTCACCAAGAAACGGTCACTTGACGGTCCTGGGCAGGGTTGCCAGAGCGTTGTCAAAAAATTCACCAAATACTCACTTAATTCAAAGAGTTTATCCAATTATGTAATCCCTATCGAAGATCCCTGTATACGTGGACACACGCAAATTAGGCTGTGATAACAAATGCTTCAGTTTTTTCTCCCTCGCTTCTTCGTTGCACTGCACTATGACCTTCCTTATTACTTCTCTAGCTTCGCTGTGTATAGTTCGTCCTTCTTACGCTGTGAAGCCATTGTCAAGTGAATAATAAGCAATAAAACCGCAACCACAACAGCACCCAACAAATAACCAACTCACACTAACTCTTCAGAATGACATTCATGTGACAATTTTCTAACCCTGGCAACGCTGACATATAGAAGGAGGGTAAGAGAGTATCGCAAGAGTCAGCTAGAAAAAATGTTGACATTTCCCCCCTCTATCTCAGCCCCCGCTGGTAAACAAGCTAGCTCCCTATAATATACATATCATGGTTTGGATTCTGGTTGCTTCCCCCAGTTTTTACCTATTAGATCCGCCACTATCTCAGTTACTGTTAATTCCCAGAAATATGTATAAATAAGTAAATGCAATTGTTACCTTGCCTACGGCACATTACTACTTCCTAGTAGGCTACTTGCAATGAAAGTATCGTGGAAACAGAGATCTTCACAGAATAACATCAAATAGCATATGGGGAGTTTCATTGAAACAAATCTACAGAGAAAAAGCGTAGAAAGAAAGAGAAATAAATGAGTTACAGAAACAAAAGAAAGTCGATTTCCTTTTACAACTCTAATCTAGACTGTCTTTTGTTACCATTTCTCTTTTTTCTTCAAATAAAGGTAGAGGGAGGAAGAAGATTTGATTGTCTATTGTCACCTCGTGGGATGATGTTTCATTTTTTTGTGAGTGGAAAAAAATCTTATCAACTTTCTTTCTTTTTTTCTTTTTAATAAGGAGACAACACGTTCTCCTCCCACTATTGTCGTCTCAGGAATGACGTTATCAAAGAAACTTTGTTTTCCTCTGAACACAGCTTTCAACATAGAAAAGAGAGAAATCCCACGTAATCTTCTGCAAACAATGCTACCGCTGGTTGAACAAGTGAAAAACATGGTGCGTGTATCACCTGCTGGAAATTGACATCAACGTCCATCTGTACACAAAGAGAGAGCAAACACTTTCTATTATTGATCAAGCAACGTTATTGCAGTGAAAGATACGCAGATCATCATTATACAGTGATGGATAAACTATGGTCCATGGATCAGATGGGCCTCATGTAATGTTCGGCCATTGAGTTTATTCAATGCTTTCTAACCTGGTGAATGAAAAGAAGAATAGGGTTACAGTGGAACCAGGAGTTACGAATCCTTTGTTTTACACACAATCTGGATTAGAAACAATGTTTCTCTGTGCTTACAGAACTATTTATAAATACGAACGCATACACACGCTTCTATCCACAATTCTACGCGCCTAGTAGTGTTTTTGCGAATTTACTGTAAATATTAACTGTCAGATTGCTGTGATCAAAAACTATTGTTAACTCTTCTTGAATTTGTTTGAGTATTTTATCCCTCATTCTGTTTTATTTAATTTTGCGTAAACTTATTTGTCTTAAAAAGGTTAGTGTTATCTTCATACTATGTTCATCGCAGAAAATATTTAAAAATGCTTAAAAAATACGTACAGTACCATATTTCTGTGACTAAAAGGATTAATTGTGTTCACATTATTTTGAATGGCAAACATAATTTTGGTTTACGAATAATTTTGGTTTGCTAACAGCGTTATGGATCGGATTAATTGTAACGCGTGAGTACACTGTACTTCGAAAGAGTCGCATTAAAGACAGACTGACATTCGAGCATTGAACTGTGCCTGCTGGAATCAGTGCATTCCAATTTGTATCTGTTAATAAGAAATTTCAATCATTAAGAAGGTTTAGTATTTCATTAATTATGTAAAAGGTACCATTGTTCATTTTAATAAAATATATTGGCCTGAGTTTTTCCTATTTCCTTTGACTCCTAATAATAATTTGCCCATCACTGTCATAAACACCCTGTATTTATTAATTAGTCGTTACGTTCTTCAAAAGCACACCAGGCAAAGAAAAAAACTAATTATCCCTCCGTGGATTTTACCTAATGCTGTGTAATGCCGACTATGAAAACAACTCGACGAGATATTTGCAATCCTCTCAGCCTCACCTGACCTGACCTGTATTCACAGTTTTGCTGCTTGAATTCCGAGTTTTTCAGGACAATCTCTGCCTTGAATGTGATCGATAAGTATAGGAGATGAATTGTAATCGGTGACAGCTGAAGATGCGCTATTATCGCACCTCCCTACACTGAGAAAAATCCGTTCTCCGGACAGCGGTATATTGTACAATACGAATCAAAAAACCTGCAACATGAAAGTTTAAGTTCATTGTGAAACTACGCCAACAACATAGGCAACCAACCTAACGTCTTTGTGGCACTAATCACGCCAGGATAACCTTCGGCTTCGCCCCCCTGCACACTTCGTTTGGAGCAAGAAATGCATAGACCACGTGACTACA
Organism: Thermobia domestica; assembly: GCF_964235325.1. Lineage (NCBI taxonomy): Eukaryota > Metazoa > Arthropoda > Insecta > Zygentoma > Lepismatidae > Thermobia > Thermobia domestica. The sequence goes on from NC_137463.1 coordinate 2,497,229, forward strand.
AACCACAAATTTCTCACAAGATGGAGTAATAGATTGAGGTTTTTCTCATTTTACATCCTCAGTTTTAAAGAGAGAGAAAGAGAAAAAGGTCAACGTGATAAAAACTAAATAAAGAGGAATATGCGAAATATAAAGGAAAAGAAAACGTGCGCATATATTGACAAATGACACATGCACTTCAAAGGAGACCATCTCAAATTTTGTTATGAACCATATATAATAACTGTGAGAATCAGCAAACCACAAAGACATAATTACACACAGTAAGTGTTATACAACACATATTTATTTAAACAAATAAAAATGCTTGCAGAAAGCTGAAAATGTCTTTAAAATCTCAACCATAACTGAAACAAGAGATTACTTCTCTATTGTTTTTCTTCGTAGCATCCATCTACATGGAGAAATGAGAAAGAGATAACATCTTAAGAGATTCGCACGTATACAATATCGGAAACTGCTAAATGGAAAAAAGTACCGTCTTTGGCTGGGATTCGAACCCAGAACCATAGTGTTAGAAATCCAACACTCTACCAATGTAGCTAGTCTGACAGTAATACCCTGTTCCTCCATCATTACCTATGAAAGATGGAATGGAGTCTGCAGAAAACTACGTCTAACATGTCCACGACAGACCGCCTATAACCTATGTCTAATTGGTACTTAAAAAAGCTAGTTCTACACGTGCATAGAAAAGTAAAATCAAATGAGTAGTTAGTACACATCACTTTGTCTGTCTCACTCTATCTCTGACTATAGAAATAGAGGAAGAAGAAAAAAAATATAGAGGTGAGAACACAGGAAGAACAAGCAAAAATATAAGTTGCAGGAAAATGAATATCAAGGAGAGAGAGAGAGACATAGAGACAGAGAGAAAAATAGAGGGAACGGAGCAAATGATTTAATATACATCGGAAAAGAAGATTCACAACTGTGCTATACATTTAATGTATTGAATACTCTGCAGGCCCGTATCCACGGGGGGGGGGGGCTAGGGGGGCCGCCCCCCCTAAACTTTGGCTGGCCCCAATAAAGGTTTCACGATAGGCTTGCAAATAAACTATAATATGGTGATGAAGTATAATATGATTGGGTCGGGCTCCCCCTAACTTCGCCCCCCCCCCCTAAATTTGTGGGCTGGCTACGGGCCTGATACTCTGTTTCTTCTAAATTGCTTGCTAGATGACAAATATTAATTTGTAAAAACGTAGCAAATGCCCGCGTTGTCTTGTTTTCTTACTATTTCAGTAATAGTGGAAAACGTGGTTTATGCAACATAATAAATTACTAATTTTCCCACAACAACCATGTAGATGTTGTTGATGATTTTGAGTTTAACGTCCGTTCAGCAGCGAGATTATATGAGACGTTGACCTACTTATTAACGTGGAATCCGAACCATATGAGCTGCTGCCGGGAATCGAAGCAACCATGTACTGTTGGTAAGAAATTTCTAAGCAAAAGAAAAAACCGATCAGCAAAATACATAAAACGATAGTCCTGCAAACTATTACTTAAAGAGAATTTATTGTAAAATCAATACATCCATGTGGCGGTATATAGTCGTAAAGTGATGAAAACTTAATATTAAACTGTCGATCACATTGTTTTACTTATTTGAATTCAATGTCGTATAGATTCGGTTTTAGCTCTAGATTTCAGCGTTCTCACTTCGATTCTTAACTTGTTGGAAATATGCATTAATCGAAATTATAAAAACATACGAAATTTAACTAGCTAAAAGAAGAGAATAACATAAAAATCCGGATTAGAGTACGTCGTCGCCAACATGTGCTTTTATTTCAGGGAGCATAAAGTCGAGAAGATCAACATTTTTTTTACCATTAAATCGGCCTATAATTCGATGGATACCACCTAACCTGTAGTCTCGCATATCCATCCCCAACAGTGAATCGTCACATGACCCATTCGCGCTGAACGGGCCATATATTGTGGATCAAACCGTCTTCCAGATGGGCGATACACACGTGTTGGCCCAAAATTTCCAGTGGAAAATATTTTTTCATCTGTAAAGACAACAGTGTTCCAGTGACAAGTAATATTTAGCTCTGCAAACGCCAGTCTATCGACTTTGTGATCTTCTGTCAATCTCTCCTTAACAGCAGCCCGGAAGGACCTTAAGCCTGCGGCCCGAATTCGCCGTCGGACTGTAGTTACATAACCTGGAAAGGCGGTAGACTGTTGCAGTTTTCGGGCACACATGAAAGGCTGTCGACAGCATTGATCAACTAATCGTTGGTCTTGTGTCGGTGAGGACACTCGTGGCCGACCACTTCCAGATTTTCGAGTTAGGCTTCCAGTTTCCTCATATTTTTTCCACCACCTGAACGCTGTTGCACGATGCACGCCTAATCGAGCGCCTGCTTCAGGAACACTCAATCCCGCATGTTCAATTAGAGCGATAACACTCTCGCGTACAGAATGATCATATTGCGCCATCCTTACACACCAAAGTAAAAGTACTAGAACGTCTTTGAATATAGGATAATGCAACATATTGCTATACATGACGTCGTATTATGAAAGGCATGCGTAGAAGAAGTAGATGTGCCTGTAATCAACTGTTGTTGCACGCAAAAATACTCACTCACTGTTAGTAACAAAATATTTTCCATTTTTTTAAATCCAATACATTAGAATATAGTAGCAGTTACTATTTTTTAAGAACATAACTTCCATCGAGTGGTGGGCATAAACAAAAACTCGTAACTATGCAACAGTTAACTTCCATCAAAACCCACGAAGCACTTTACAGATTTAATCTGATTTATTTGTGCAATTTAGATACATATAAGATTACAACTTGTCCGGGAAATTTGTTTATACTCGTCTAAAACAGTTCTATTCTATTATTCGCCACTCGTATACATTATATGACAAACAACAAAACAGAAACAAGTAAAGTGCAACTACTATAGACAATATTTATCAAAACGTACTAGAGGATTAAGATATAGCCGAGCGGTTTAGTAGAGTAGTCTACTACCTCCGCCTTCTCGTGTTCAAACCCACCTGAGGTTTGTGTCTATTCTCTGTTTTTTTTTTCTTGTGCTTTCACAACGAACGTTTTTTCTATAATTCCTATAAGCTATGACTTGCAAACCCTAAAGAAAATACACATGTTTATTGTAATACTCTAATCCGGATTTTTATGTTATTCTCTTCTTTTAGCTAGTTAAATTTCGTATATTTTTATAATTTCGATTAATGCATATTTCCAACAAGTTAAGAATCGAAGTGAGAACGCTGAAATCTAGAGCTAAAACCGAATCTATACGACATTGAATTCAAATAAGTAAAACAATGTGATCGACAGTTTAATATTAAGTTTTCTAATCACTTTACGACTATATACCGCCACATGGATGTATTGATTTTACAATAAATTCTCTTTAAGTAATAGTTTGCAGGACTATCGTTTTATGTATTTTGCTGATCATTTTTTTCTTTTGCTTAGTAATTTCTTACCAACAGTACATGGTTGCTTCAATTCCCGGCAGCAGCTCATATGGTTCGCATTCCACGTTAATAAGTAGGTCAACGTCTCATATAATCTCGCTGCTGAACGGACGTTAAACTCAAAATCATCAACAACATCTACATGGTTGTTGTGGGAAAATTAGTAATTTATTATGTTGCATAAACCACGTTTTCCACTATTACTGAAATAGTAAGAAAACAAGACAACGCGGGCATTTGCTACGTTTTTACAAATTAATATTTGTCATCTAGCAAGCAATTTAGAAGAAACAGAGTATCAGGCCCGTAGCCAGCCCACAAATTTAGGGGGGGGCGGCCGAAGTTAGGGGGAGCCCGACCCAATCATATTATACTTCATCACCATATTATAGTTTATTTGCAAGCCTATCGTGAAACCTTTATTGGGGCCAGCCAAAGTTTAGGGGGGGCGGCCCCCCTATCCCCCCCCCGTGGATACGGGCCTGCAGAGTATTCAATACATTAAATGTATAGCACAGTTGTGAATCTTCTTTTCCGATGTATATTAAATCATTTGCTCCGTTCCCTCTATTTTTCTCTCTGTCTCTATGTCTCTCTCTCTCTCCTTGATATTCATTTTCCTGCAACTTATATTTTTGCTTGTTCTTCCTGTGTTCTCACCTCTATATTTTTTTCTTCTTCCTCTATTTCTATAGTCAGAGATAGAGTGAGACAGACAAAGTGATGTGTACTAACTACTCATTTGATTTTACTTTTCTATGCACGTGTAGAACTAGCTTTTTTAAGTACCAATTAGACACAGGTTATAGGCGGTCTGTCGTGGACATGTTAGACGTAGTTTTCTGCAGACTCCATTCCATCTTTCATAGGTAATGATGGAGGAACAGGGTATTACTGTCAGACTAGCTACATTGGTAGAGTGTTGGATTTCTAACACTATGGTTCTGGGTTCGAATCCCAGCCAAAGACGGTACTTTTTTCCATTTAGCAGTTTCCGATATTGTATACGTGCGAATCTCTTAAGATGTTATCTCTTTCTCATTTCTCCATGTAGATGGATGCTACGAAGAAAAACAATAGAGAAGTAATCTCTTGTTTCAGTTATGGTTGAGATTTTAAAGACATTTTCAGCTTTCTGCAAGCATTTTTATTTGTTTAAATAAATATGTGTTGTATAACACTTACTGTGTGTAATTATGTCTTTGTGGTTTGCTGATTCTCACAGTTATTATATATGGTTCATAACAAAATTTGAGATGGTCTCCTTTGAAGTGCATGTGTCATTTGTCAATATATGCGCACGTTTTCTTTTCCTTTATATTTCATATATTCCTCTTTATTTAGTTTTTATCACGTTGACCTTTTTCTCTTTCTCTCTCTTTAAAACTGAGGATGTAAAATGAGAAGAACCTCAATCTATTACTCCATCTTGTGAGAAATTTGTGGTTTGTAGTCACGTGGTCTATGCATTTCTTGCTCCAAACGAAGTGTGCAGGGGGACGAAGCCGAAGGTTATCCTGGCGTGATCAGTGCCACAAAGACGTTAGGTTGGTTGCCTATGTTGTTGGCGTAGTTTCACAATGAACTTAAACTTTCATGTTGCAGGTTTTTTGATTCGTATTGTACAATACGAAGCAAAAAACCTGCAACATGAAAGTTTAAGTTCATTGTGAAACTACGCCAACAACATAGGCAACCAACCTAACGTCTTTGTGGCACTGATCACGCCAGGATAACCTTCGGCTTCGTCCCCCTGCACACTTCGTTTGGAGCAAGAAATGCATAGACCACGTGACTACAAACCACAAATTTCTCACAAGATGGAGTAATAGATTGAGGTTCTTCTCATTTCTCTTCTCATTTTACATCCTCAGTTTTAAAGAGGAGAAAGAGAAAAAGGTCAACGTGATAAAAACTAAATAAAGAGGAATATGCGAAATATAAAGGAAAAGAAACGTGCGCATCTATTGACAAATGACACTTGCACTTCAAAGGAGACCACCTCAAATTTTGTTATGAACCATATATAATAACTGTGAGAATCAGCAAACCACAAAGACATAATTACACACAGTAAGTGTTATATAACACATATTTATTTAAACAAATAAAAATGCTTGCAGAAAGCTGAAAATGTCTTTAAAATCTCAACCATAACTGAAACAAGAGATTACTTCTCTATTGTTTTTCTTCGTAGCATCCATCTACATGGAGAAATGAGAAAGAGAGAACATCTTAAGAGATTCGCACGTATACAATATCGGAAACTGCTAAATGGAAAAAATTACAGTCTTGGGATGGGATTCGAACGCAGAACCATAGTATTAGAAATCCCACACTCTACCGATGTAGCTAGTCTGATAGTAATACCCTGTTCCTCCATCATTACCTATGAAAGACGAAATGGAGTCTGCAGAAAACTACGTCTAACATGTCCACGACAGACCGCCTATAACCTATGTCTAATTGGTACTTTAAAAAGCTAGTTCTACACGTGCATAGAAAAGTAAAATCAAATGAGTAGTTAGTACACATCACTTTGTCTGTCTCACTCTATCTCTGACTATAGAAATCGAGGAAGAAGAAAAAAGTATAGAGGTGAGAACACAGGAAGAACAAGCAAAAATATAAGTTGCAGGGAACTGAATATCAAGGAGAGAGAGAGAGAGACATAGAGATAGAGAGAAAAATAGAGGGAACGGAGCAAATGATTTAATATACATCGGAAAAGAAGATTCACAACTGTGCTATACATTTAATGTATTGAATACTCTGCAGGCCCGTATCCACGGGGGGGCTAGGGGGGGCGAGACTATATGCGGGCAGCGAGACTATATGAGACGTGGACCTACTTATTAACGTGGAATCCGAACCATATGAGCTGTTGCCGGGAATCGAAGCAACCATGTACTTTTGGTAAGAAATTTCTAAGCAAAAGAAAAAAACTGATCAGCAAAATACATAAAACGATAGTCCTACAAATTATTACTTAAAGAGAATTTATTGTAAAATCAATACATCCATGTGGCGGTATATAGTCGTAAAGTGATTAGAAAACTTAATATTAAACTGTCGATCACATTGTTTTACTTATTTGAATTCAATGTCGTATAGATTCGGTTTTAGCTCTAGATTTCAGCGTTTTCACTTCGATTCTTAACTTGTTGGAAATATGCATTAATCGAAATTATAAAAGTATACGAAATTTAACTAGCTAAAAGAAGAGAATAACATAAAAATCCGGATTAGAGTATGTCGTCGCCAACATGTGCTTTTATTTCAGGGAGCATAAAGTCGAGAAGATCAACATTTTTTTTACCATTAAGTCGGCCTATAATTCGATGGATACCACCTCAACCTGCAGTCTCGCATATCCATCCCCAACAGTGAATCGTCACATGACCCATTCGCGCTGAACGGGCCATATATTGTGGATCAAACCGTCTTTCAGATGGGCGATACACACGTGTTGGCCCAAAGTTTCCAGTGGAAAATATTTTCTCATCTGTAAAGACAACAGTGTCCCAGTGACAAGTAATATTTAGCTCTGCAAACGCCAGTCTATCGACTTTGTGATCTTCTGTCAATCTCTCCTTAACAGCAGCCCGGAAGGACCTTAAGCCTGTGACCCGAAGTCGCCGTCGGACTGTAGTTACATCACCTGGAAAGGCGGTAGACTGCTGCAGTTGTCGGGCAGACATGAAAGGCTGTCGACAGCATTGATCAACTAATCGTTGGTCTTGTGTCGGTGAGGACACTCGTGGCCGACCACTTCCAGATTTTCGAGTTAGACTTCCAGTTTCCTCATTTTTTTTCCACCATCTGAACGCTGTTGCACGATGCACGCCTAATCGAGCGCCTGCTTCAGGAACACTCAATCCCGCATGTTCAATAAGAGCGATAACACTCTCACGTACAGAATGATCATATTGCGTCATTCTTACACAAAAGTAAAAGTGCTAAAAACGTCTTTGAATATAGGATAATGCTCAATATTGCTATACATGACGTCGTATTATGAAAGACATGCGCAGAAGAAGTAGATGTGCCTGTAATCAACTGTTGTTGCACGCAAAAATACTCACTCACTGTTAGTAACAAAATATTTTCCATTTTTTTTAAATCCAATACATTAGAATATAGTAGCAGTTACTATCTTCCAAGAACATAACTTCCATCGAGTGGTGGGCATAAACAAAAACTCGTAACTATGCAACAGTTAACTTCCATCAAAACCCCCGAAGCACTTTACAGATTTAATCTGATTTATTTGTGCAATTTAGATACATATAAGATTACAACTTGTCCGGGAAATTTGTTCATACTCGTCTAAAACAGTTCTATTCTATTATTCGGCACTCGTATACATTATATGACAAACAACAAAACAGAAACAAGTAAAGTGCAAATACTCTAGACAATATTTTTCAAAACGTACTAGAGAATTAATATATAGCCGAGCGGTTTAGTAGAGTAGTCTACTACCTCCGCCTTCTCGTGTTCAAACCCTCCTGAGGTTTGTGTCTATTTTTCTTTTCTTGTGCTTTCACAACGAACGTTTTTTCTATAATTCCTATGACTTGGAAACCCTAAACAAAATACACATGTTTATTGTAATACTCCAATCCGGATTTTTATGTTATTCTCTTCTTTTAGCTAGTTAAATTTCGTATACTTTTATAATTTCGATTAATGCATATTTCCAACAAGTTAAGAATCGAAGTTAGAACGCTGAAATCTAGAGCTAAAACCGAATCTATACGACATTGAATTCAAATAAGTAAAACAATGTGATCGACAGTTTAATATTAAGTTTTCTAATCACTTTACGACTATATACCGCCACATGGATGTATAGATTTTACAATAAATTCTCTTTAAGTAATAGTTTGCAGGACTATCGTTTTATGTATTTTGCTGATCAGTTTTTTTCTTTTGCTTAGAAATTTCTTACCAACAGTACATGGTTGCTTCGATTCCCGGCAGCAGCTCATATGGTTCGGATTCCACGTTAATAAGTAGGTCCACGTCTCATATAGTCTCGCTGCTGAACGGACGTTAAACTCAAAATCATCAACAACATCTACATGGTTGTTGTGGGAAAATTAGTAATTTATTATGTTGCATAAACCACGTTTTCCACTATTACTGAAACAGTAAGAAAACAAGACAACGCGGGCATTTGCTACGTTTTTACAAATTAATATTTGTCATCTAGCAAGCAATTTAGAAGAAACAAGAGTATCAGGCCCGTAGCCAGCCCAAAACTTTAGGGGAGGAGGGCGGCCGAAGTTAGGGGGAGCCCGACCCAATCATATTATACTTCATCACCATATTATAGTTCATTTGCAAGCCTATCGTGAAACCTTTATTGGGGCCAGCCAAAGTTTAGGGGGGGCCCGGACCCCCTAGCCCCCCAGTGGATACGGGCCTGCAGAGTATTCAATACATTAAATGTATAGCACAGTTGTGAACCTTCTTTTCCGATGTATATTAAATCATTTGCTCCGGTCCCTCTATTCTTCTCTCTGTCTCTATGTCTCTCTCTCTCTCTCCTTGATATTCAGTTTCCTGCAACTTGCTTGTTCTTCCTGTGTTCTCACCTCTATATTTTTTCTTCTTCCTCGATTTCTATAGTCAGAGGTAGAGTGAGACAGACAAAGTGATGTGTACTAACTACTCATTTGATTTTACTTTTCTATGCACGTGTAGAACTAGCTTTTTAAAGTACCAATTAGACATAGGTTATAGGCGGTCTGTCGTGGACATGTTAGACGTAGTTTTCTGCAGACTCCATTTCGTCTTTCATAGGTAATGATGGAGGAACAGGGTATTACTATCAGACTAGCTACATCGGTAGAGTGTGGGATTTCTAATGCTATGGTTCTGCGTTCGAATCCCATCCCAAGACTGTAATTTTTTCCATTTAGCAGTTTCCGATATTGTATACGTGCGAATCTCTTAAGATGTTCTCTCTTTCTCATTTATCCATGTAGATGGATGCTACGAAGAAAAACAATAGAGAAGTAATCTCTTGTTTCAGTTATGGTTGAGATTTTAAAGACATTTTCAGCTTTCTGCGAGCATTTTTATTTGTTTAAATAAATATGTGTCATATAACACTTACTGTGTGTAATTATGTCCTTGTGGTTTGCTGATTCTCACAGTTATTATATATGGCTCATAACAAAATTTGAGGTGGTCTCCTTTGAAGTGCAAGTGTCATTTGTCAATAGATGCGCACGTTTCTTTTCCTTTATATTTCGCATATTCCTCTTTATTTAGTTTTTATCATGGTGACCTTTTTCTCTTTGTCTCTCTTTAAAACTGAGGATGTAAAATGAGAAGAGAAATGAGAAGAACCTCAATCTATTACTCCATCTTGTGAGAAATTTGTGGTTTGTAGTCACGTGGTCTATGCATTTCTTGCTCCAAACGAAGTGTGCAGGGGGACGAAGCCGAAGGTTATCCTGGCGTGATCAGTGCCACAAAGACGTTAGGTTGGTTGCCTATGTTGTTGGCGTAGTTTCACAATGAACTTAAACTTTCATGTTGCAGGTTTTTTGCTTCGTATTGTACAAATATACGGAATCCTCTTGCTTATTACAGAAATAAGGAAGGAGCACACGTTATCCGTATGCTTCGTAGGCACTCCCTTAGATGTTACATCATGCCGTTGCAGGTTATCTGATATCGAACAGTCTTCCTTATATTACATGCATAATATGTATGTTACCTTCGTCAGCTATATGTTATATACGTCCATTTGTATGTGAGATCCTGACCGCCTATATTGTTTCATACGGAAAGTATGTATAGATGGAACACTTACACAGAAAGTATTATAAAACATGCATTTTCAGTTATACGCTTGCTGTACCTTAAGTCCAAAAACTACAGGATTTACAAATGTAACATACGATTTTAAGTATGCAACGTACGTTTTTTTTTTTTTTTTTTTTTTTTTGTTATCAGGGTACTCAACATTCATTTGAGTGCATGTATTTCTGTGTTTTAGGTTTTCAACCTCAAATCAACTACTTTTCTTTCTTGGAATTAGGAAGAAAATTCGATCTTTCGCTTCGAATAATTTTATAAAAGCAGAAATTAAAAATTTGGTTCGGATGTGTACATATGTAGAGGGGAAGAGACAGACGGACATCCCAAAATGCATTTTTCTGCAGGGGCAATGGAATGTATAAATCCATTGAAGTCTGGAATTCAATTTCTTTTACGATACTTTCTTCTCTGCTTTCGTCGATCAAAAATAAAATTTGCATTTCAAAAGAAAAAAAATAATAAAATATTGACTAAATCCGGGTGCTACTATGAAAGATTTGTATATTGACTGATTGTGTGTAGTAACCAAGAATATTAGAAATGCGAAATTTTCAGTTACAAGACATACACTACGGAAATAGTGCCCAAAAGCTAAGAGTCGCTTTTGATAGTTTAAGATAATGTGTGCAGTTAGTTAATTTGCAACAGAAAATGGCCACGTGTAACACTCGTTTGACATGCAAAGCAGGGCTGTATGCACATTGGGAATCAACGGGTCCACTTCGTCAAGCAAAGAAGAAGTAGAAAAACTCCGTAGCTGCAGCATGGAGGAGGAAAAAGAAGCAGAATCAACATTTGGAAGGGAAAGCAAACAACGGTCGGAAGGAAATGTATTCTAATTGATGTATTGTAAATGAAACGGATAGGTTTTTCCGTGTGAGGAAACCAGCGGAAGCCATCGGAGCGGAATGCTGAGTGAAACCCTGGGAAAGCGATCCGAATAAGCAATGAGATGTCCGCTGCAGGGGGCGCCACCTACATACGACTCTCCCTTCTTGTGGTCAAAACAGCTACAACTCACTTTAGTTTAAGCGAAAACAATCCTTTCCTGCGGTTGTGTTTTAGAAATAGTTGTTGGAAAAGTTGTTTCGGAATATCCTTGTTTCTCTGCTTTGTCATACGCACTTGCACGTACACTCATGTCCAAAATTATTGTCGCATGTCTATAAATATGTTGTTTTAAGAATATAATTTGATAACGAATTCGCCCGGTATTTCTTATAATGTTAGTATGTGTATAATCGGCAAAGACATGTAGGTGGCAAATTTCATGTCAAAAGAGCAGTAAATAAGAACAATAAAACGAAAATAAAATTTTCTTGTCCATTTAGCAACATTTTATTTTACTCATTATAATTTTCGTATTTATAGTTCTTTTCCTATGAAACTGAACACAAACATACATTTTCTGCTTATACACATAGTATCAGTATTAAAAGTACCCTGCTAAATCATTATCAAATTATATTCTTAGAAGAAGACAGTTATAGATATGCGACAATCATTTTGGACATGAGTGTACATTTATAGTTTTATTCAAGAAAGTGTTGTAACCCACCTTCTTTTAAAGTTCACAATTTTTCTTCAAACTTACGTAAGATATTATAATTCTTTGGCTTCAAAGGAGGCACTCGATCGAAAAAGTGTAAAAAGTGTTTTGAGATCAGCCATCCCGAATGAGGTTTTCCTGGATTTTCTTCATTCACACCAAGCAAATGCCGGGATGGTTCCTAACGTACGTATAGGTCCCAGGCCACTTCCTTCCTTCCCTTTCCCGAGCCCTTAGTGTGCTCACCGATGGACGTCGTCCGTCATACGTGACGGCATAACATGGCCACAGATGCCGAAAGCCCATAAATCTAAATCCTACATCGTAAATTTTTAGCTCCAAAAAAGACCTGAGTCGTCCCAAGAAGTTTAATTTAGTTACATATATGGGATGAGAATGCACGACCGCGAGCAAAGGCTGTAGTTTTACATTTAAAAAAAACATTGTGCAAATTTTTAATTTTAGTTATAAAAAATCTTCATTATTCTGACTGCAGCTTATTATGAATTATGTAATTAGGCTTTTAACTGGAAATTGAGTAATTTTGCAAAGTTTGTGCATTCCCTGTACTTTGAACTTATCCTAGTCCATAGAAAGGGGCTTTTTTTGTGTCTTATTGGGGGAATTAAGGGATGGTGTTTAGGCAGTTTTAGGCTATGTAGGTAACCACAATGATCTAATATATAAATAAAAATGTTTGTCGGTCACCTTGAATGTCAATTAATAGTCATGTACAAATTCACACTCCCCTTCACATACTTCTAGATCGGGATTTCTCAACCTGGGGATGGGTCCCTAAGGGTTGCGAGAGGAACATGGTAGTCAAAGGAAAAGCTGAAAAAGATAAATGTAGTTACGATCTAGTACCGGAAAATATTTTTTGAAGATTAAATTATTTTGGATTTCTTATTTTGATATACATACTTTTATTTATATCCTTATCAAATGCAGCAAAGAATATTTAAAGAAATAAAGAAAGAAACAATACTCAAAAAAGTGTTACCAACCTGAAACTACTTATGGGAATCGCAGATTGTTCGGACCCACCTCAAAATCCCAACTTTTCTGTAAGTTTAGTTTAATTTGAAGGACGATTTTACAATTTTTAATATAATTTATGCATACATTGAAATTGGACCTCCCAAAATAAATTCTTGCTTCCAGGAGATTAAGGTCAACTTGGACAGGAAATCCCAGAAAACAATAAAATGTGAGCACAATAAGTTTTCGACGTAGTAGCTTCATATTATGGACGGCGTTACACATGGCAGCTGAAGTGTAATTTGTACAAATGTTTTGACATCGTTAAAGGTATTTTTTACCGTACTCTAAAACGTTAAATGTTGGGCGACTTCCAACACAAGAATGCTAGGCACAGTGAGAAGGTAAATAATTAAATATGACAACATGGTCACAAAGTTTGCACTGAGGAAAATCCGTTCTCTGGACAGTGGTATGTTGTGCAAATATACGGAATCCTCTTGCATACTACAGCAATCAGTACGGGGCATACGTTATCCGTATGCTACATAGGCACTACCCTTAGATGTTACATCATGCCGTTGCAGGATGTCCAACATTTAACAGTCTTCCTTATATTACATACATATATGTATGTTATCTTCGTCAGCTGTATGTTATATACGTCCATTTGTATGTGGGAACCTGACCGCCTATATTGTTTCATACGGAAAATACATACAGATGGAACACTTATTCAGGAAGTGTTATAAAACATGCGTTTCCAGTTATACTTTTCCTGTACGTGAAGTCCAAAACCTACAGGATTTACAAATCTAACATGCTATTTTACGTACGACACACAATTTTTTTCACTGTAACATAGCAAAACTTGGGAGAATAATTCTGAAGTACCAATAGCGAAAGAATAAGTAAAGAAACCAACATGACACGCGATTGTATGCAAAGGCAGCCAACTCCTACATTCCTCATTGAGCGCTGTTACTAATACCAAAGATTTCATTAGGAACACAATACACTTGAAGTAAGAAAATGAGTTTAAATCAGAGCATTTCGGAAAATGTATGCGGACGGGAACTTTTACTCTCAAAATGAGAGCATATCCGCATAAATACTGACGTATCGTAACTCTAAACATGGTGAATAGGAAAGCGTGAGTGATATGCTATAACGGCATTCAAGAGTTGCTTGCGTATTGTAACAAGAAGCTGGGAAAAAGCAAAGCAGGGAAACCTGATGATAATATGGGCTAAACAACATCTTTAGGTATTAAGGATAAAGTTGAATCTTAAGCCTTTCACGTCCTTTTAGACCTAGTGTTTAATGAATGTGATTTTCAGAAAGGAAAAGTGGAATAATTTTGATTTATTTTTCTTTCAGTGCTCGTCCATTCCTCTGATACCTCAGGTTGGGAAATACTGAGTTCAAACAACACCACAGAAGTTCGGATAAAAGCTTAAAATTTACCACAAATAGAGAGCACAAAATTGTTGTTCCAATATTGACAAAGAGAGTACCATATTTAATGATCCCTTCTGAGACGTTTCAGTAACACTCCTTGATTTTCGTAATACGTGACTTACGTCAATTTACAGTTGCGTAATAAAACCCGAATATTATAGCTACACGTGTATGAACATTTGGAGTGTGTGCGTCTTTGGATCCATTGGATTATACAACATCGTAAAATTCGGAGTAAATATATCTGGAATATTTCGACATACGTAAAAGGCCCAAGTATAAATAACGCGTTACTTATGTGAATCGGGGGTTACTATATATTAAACCTAGAACGTGATATTTAAGAAGTAGAATTCAAAGTGAAAGATATGCTGAGAAAAATCCGTTATCGAGACAGCGGTATATTGTACAAATAAAAGGAATTCTTAGGTTTACTACAGAAATCAGTACGGAGCAAACGTTATCCATATGCTACATACGTTTCATACTTAGATGTTACATCGTACCGTTGCAGGATGTGTGATAACTAACAGTCTTCCGTATATTACACACATGTATGTTACATACGTCTGTCTATCTGTATGTGAGATTCTGACCGCCTATATACAGTTGTTTCGTTCGTATGGAAAGTACGTTTATTCGGAACACTTATACGGAAAGTAAGTATAAAATATACTTTTTGAATTATACGCTTGCTGTTAAGTCCATAAACTACAGATTTTACAAATGAATCTACGTTTTCACGTACGCAACATAAGATTTTTTCTCAGTGTATAATTTTAAATTTTCGAGCTCATCAGAACGGAACCACCGTGATTTTGAATTTTAATAAACAATAAGCTACAGAGAAAGTAAGCGATAAGCTATATATAAAAGATACATTTCAATGATTTAAAAACTGTTCCAAAATAACTTCTTCAAAGCCTGATATGAGGTGTTCTACTTATCTGGTTATAATAGTCGGGCACTTCAAGTGTTATACCAAATGAAAAGGGCGAAAATTAGCCATTAATTAATTTAGTGTAAATTTTCCCTTAAATTATTAATGAAGCTTCTTTAAAAGTTTGTTGCTACAACGATAATCATGCCTGTTGTAGTGTATGTTGCGAAATACGGTCGCTTACTCTGAGGAAAGAACGTAGACTGAAAGTATTTGAGAATAAAATTCTGACACGAATATTCGGATACAAGAGAAACGGAAATGCGAAATGGCGAGAACTTCATAACTGGGAACTACATAATTTATGCCGTTTACCATTGTTAGAGTTATCAAATCTAGGAGCCTTAGGTGGGCAGGCCATGTAGCCATGAAGTAGGAATGTTTTCAGTCTTAACTGGAATACCAATCTGCAAACGACCATCAGGAAGACCTAGGCCCAGATAGGATGACAATATTAAGATGGATCTCTCAGAAATAAGAGTACAAAGTAGAAATTGGATCCAGTTAGGTAAGAACAGAAGTCAATGAAGACGTTTTGTGAACGCGGCATTGAACACCGGGTTCCATAGAAGAAGCAGAACAGTGTCGTTGTATTTTAGGCTTCCAAATTATGGTACGCATAAGCGTTGAAAGTGTTACAGGACGTCTACGCCAATCCATCCATTCAGTTGACACGAGCTCGGATTGAACCATGGACCCCATTCTTCAGAGGTGAACCCTCTACCACTGAGCCACCGTGGTCTCGATATAAATAAACGAAACTCATTCATTTATAAACGAGGAAGGAGTGAAGATCCTTTAGTTCAAATAAAGCATCTAAGTTCTTTCACTTTGTAGTTTCTTTTGGAATAAATTTTAGCAGATTTTATTCTCTGTCAGCTTAAACTGACAGTTAGTATAATTCAAATACATTTTTCTTCTAAAAGACATTTTAAATTAAAAGTATGCTCTCAAATTTAGAGGAAAAAAGAACAAAAAATGTATGAGAAGAGAAAGATAGGAACGAACTATATGGTCCATATTCTCTTCTACAAAAAGTCTCTTCTTTATCTTCATTCTTTAACTTTTCAATTTTAGAGACAAAAATGAAAAGAAAAAAGAGAGACTATTTGGACTTCATCAGGAAGAAAACTTGGAATATATTTTTTTTCCACCTCTGGACGTCATTTCTCAAGTAATTATTGCACCAAAAACATTAGCCAAAAAGTTAGGAATGTGTAACTCCTCCTCCCAAACCCTCTTTTGGTGGATTCTCTGTAATTAGGAAAAGAAGAGAGCAAACAGGCCTCTTTTGTGTACTTTGTACTTCTGCTGGCTGGTGGATCATTCAAGCCAATTGCGAGACTCGCTCTTAAGCAAGGAGATTCCTTCATCAGAAGCCACCTCTCTCTTCCTCTACAGAAGCCTTTGCTTCCATCATACACTTACTCCCACACGGACAATCTTTTTACGCAGTGTTGCCAAGTAAGTTCTCATTTTCTTGCTGAAACTCATGTATATAGAGAGTATTAGTAACTATAATACGTTGCTTAAACTTCTTAATTTCAAGTGTAAGTAAATGCTTTCTTCTGGTAATAATGACATTATTCTAAAATATTGTTAATATTTAATGGGAAGAAAACATCCAAAAATAAGACATATACTAATGAACAGATGTTAGGCTGCCTTCACACTAGGTTCTTCTGAGCTGTTCCCATGAACGGTCCACGTGAACATGTAGTGTGAAGGCATTGAATACTTCTGAGCTCAAAAGATCGTGATACCAACATGGCAGCCATGCTAGAGCCAGAAGATGCTGCAACTTTAATCTTGGCGACAAATTGCAAGAAAAAAGGAAACGATGATATAGAATAATGGATTGATCCTATAAATCGATCAAGGCTGGAAGAATGTTTATTTTACAGTCAGATTCCTAAACTAAGGGATGATGAAAGAATTTTTTTCAATTACTTCAGGATGTCTATATCTTCGTTTGAGGAACTAAATAATTGTATACAGCGTACATTTTATCAGAGTAACACCGAAATGAGATTTTTTACATCAAATATTTGTACACTTTTCTCTATTCCTACCGAGTTCAAGCTCACGTGTGAAGGGCTCTTATAAGACTGCATGTTATTTTGTTCCCCGCCAGCAGCCCGCTCGCACCAGCTACTAGCAGCTCAGAGCTGCGACTCACTAGAACCGAAGCGCACGTGTGAACGCGTATATTTAAGACAATGTAAAGCTAGCAGCTGCAGCTCACGCGAGCGGCTCACAGAATTCTAGTGTGAAGGCTACCTTATAGAAGTGAACAACATGATATGACTGATTGTTAAAACTTATGCGCAGTTTCAGAGAAAAGCTTGGAAAACAAACCTTTTGTCTGTCAACCTAAAAATTAATGTTGTGCGATGACCTGCAATATTGAAATTGATACTTAACTAGGATGGGTAATGTAATCAAATATAGTTTAAAATTATGATTACTTATTGAACTTTATCTGTATTAGTTTAACGTCCCTAAATTATGCACCGTGGCTAAGAGACATCTTGATAATGATAATGAATTAAGTGGTGAAATAAAAAAAATGGGAGGAAACAGGAGAACCTATGCACACAGGGTTTGTCCATCACAAATCTCACTTGGTGCCAGATGCTTCAATGCTTATTTAACTGTGGTATTGTCTAAGATCAGACATATATTAGTGTATAGAGCAGATTGAGCTGAACGAAATTAGATGCTGTGGCTAAATTTTCTTGTATAACTGTCGAGAAAATCAATAAAAGCACCTTTTATGGCACGAAAGATATATAATTCGTTGCCGATATACTTTTTATGCTCAATTACCGTATTTGTATATTTATTGTTTATGTTCAAACAATCGAGAAAGTAATATACTGAAAGAATTAGAGAGCAGGTCGGATCTAGATAATAGCCAAGGTAAGATATAAACCTTTGTAAGCAGAGGTAAAAGTGAATCTGAAAAGATAGAGGAACACGTGACATCACGTCATACCCCCGGTTCCTATCTTTGCCCATTGTAATTTTTTTAGGGAGTGAAGGGATGCCATTGAAATTTTTGGGAAGTGGGGTAATGACGTTCCACCTCGTTCCAGCTCACTTTTACTCTTGTTTGTATGACATAGCACTGATGGCGTACTTTGGAAGATTGTGTATTCTCGCAAAATGATGGCAATGAGCGTAATTGGAGTTAAATCCAAGTGCAACTCCACCATTTGCCCGACACATTGGAATTGTAGTGTCATGTCGGAGCAATGTGTAACTTGGAAATTTGCATTGTTGCTCAGGTTTTAAGTGAATTTCATTTAGAAGAAATGCATTTACATGTTGTTCGAAGAGGAGTTTATAGATTGAGATTGAGTCGATCGAATGTTTAAAAGTAAGAAAACTAAAGGTATAGTTAAACAGTATGGAGCGAGTAGGTAGTCTAAGAGTTAAATGGAACGGCAGTAGGATGGAAGTAATTAAATGTATCAGAATACGTAGTATTAAAGTTAACGTGAAGAGTTGCATTTATTGGAGTACATTAAGTTGTTGAAAGGGAAAGATAGTTTGCAAGGTCACTGTTAGAAATGCCAAATTTGATGGATCGTAATAGGGTCATAGACTGAGTGGTAAGCGGAGACTCAGAAGACGTAGTTTCCTGAGGTCGAATAGATAAAAACGAGTTCAGATTCAGATGCATCTCGGCATAGTTTTTTGCATTTGTACCTGAAAGCTGGATGTAGCTTAGGGTAACTATCTCACTTCGGCGGTTGTTGTGCATTTGTGCAGAGCTTTACATAATGAGGTCCAGAATAGAAGCTACATGTTGGTTGAATCTTGACACTTCGACGTGGGATGCAAATTATATTTGCTGGCATTTCTAACATCAAATCGGTAGAGCGGGGTGGAGTGTGATGCCTCAACTCGATGTCCGCGTTTGAAGGCGCCTCTGTTAGAAGTTTATCTATCATTTCCTTATGTCAAGTAGAGAATGCGCATCATATAAGTGGGACCCGTATTGTTCTTAATGCGTATACATTTGATAAAAACTTCATTTTCCTGTTTTAGGTTCCTGCTTACTTTTTCATCGGGAATTAAAGGGTCCAGGCCAGATATAAAGGCGGACTAAATATAATTCTATGTATTCGCTGTTTGCTTGGCTCGTTTGTCTGGTAGCCCCATAGTGACAGTTTTGCCAATCATTGCGGTCATGATGGTGGCGGTTGAGAACTTTAGAAGCCAATTTCTCGCCGGACAATTTGAAGATAAAGACATCATGAATAGGTATGAGTTCAGATATGGACGTACGGGATATGTATTTGGTGAATTGCTGTAGATAAATTTAGGATCGAATTTTTGAAGAAAGAAAACTGAATTTGTCACTGGCAACTGGCAACTTTCACCATCATGACCGCTTTTGTCTTTGGAGAAGCTTCTGGCCTGTGTGCGTGTCTTCAAATTGTTATGTGTCTTTGTTAGGGGTGGAAATTACCTATGTTATCGAGGGATACAATTCTTGCAGCAGTTTTGTGTTACTTGTAGTCTACTAAATGTGTATTGTTAGCATTGATTGTTATCTTCCAGGTCTATTCTTCGAGTGGAGAGAGATGACTCCTCAATCACACAGTTGCGAAGTGATGGTTATTATGTTAGGTGAAGATATCTGTGTCGTCTGCGAAGGTGGTGACTATGGTGTTAGGGGTGGTGGGATGATCTGCCGCTTATAAGGGATATAGAAGAGGGGAAAGGCAAAATCCTTGTGGAACTCCTGCTTGGATCTGCCTGATTCGGTAAGATAACTATCGTCACAGAGGATGATTCTAATGAGTCAACAATTCAACTTTGTGTTTGGAGTCTTAGCGCGATATAAAACCGATGAAACTAGTGGATGTGATATAGCGGAAAATAAAGTATGTAATTATACAGGTGAATTTATTTCTAATTATTATTATTTTTTAATTTTTAAAATGTTATTGTATTTCTTTTATTAGCAGTTTGATGATTCTGAATCCAGGAAAAGTTTTTCTTTCTTCTGTTTTCAACAGATGGTATCCGATGTCTCTTTACAGGGTCTCACCCACGAAGGAGAGTCCACCGAATCCACATCTGCTCAAAACTTCGTAACTCGACTAACATTTGTACACTTTCTTAAGAGGCCTCATCCCGGCGAAATTAAAATACTGCTAATTTTACAGTAATTGTGTGATATCTTCAAATAGATAAAAGATAATCGAAATGTGAAAGAAGAGCTTCCTTGACAATATCATTTTACATGGGACACCGTTATCACGACTCACTTATCTGCTTTCGATTTCGAGCCATTTTGAAAATCAGCATTTATTTACGCGTATCTAAACGGCTGAAAACGGAAAGCCACTAGGTAACTTGCGATAACGGTATCTCATGTATAATATTGTCTAGGGCTCTCTTGTTCCACATTTCAATTATCTTTTATCTATTTGAAGATATCACATAATTACTGTAAAATTAGCGGTATTTTAATTTCGCCGGAATGAGGAGTGTTAACATAACTATACTTGTTTAACAGAGACATGATTGATGTAGCCAGAATATATGATTTTACACCTTCCTTTCCTTATTAAAATAATCAAGTTCTATCCAAGGATCTTATAAAATAGAGGATCTGCCCTTACAACAAAATCTTGAAGCCTACGTCACAGTTTTGCCACCTCTACTCTGCCCACTCCGCCCAATAGGATCGCAATGTTTTGAGCCAACAATCATTGCGGAAACGAAAGTAGCCAATCAGACGATGGCAGAAACGAGAGTAGCCAATCAGACGTGCCAATGCTGGGTTGTTTTTCGGCTTCATCCATTTAATAGGTTGAAGATACATATGGGCAGATCCTCTATTTATAACATCCTTGGTTCTATCAGATTTTCTGAGAACACATTGTAGGTGGCAATAATTAAAAAGTACTTATCGCCTTTTCGGATGCAGAATAACACAGGTTTAACACTGCATACAAGTATTGATCCCAGAGAAAAAAAAAACTTTGGACTCCTCCTAACAAAAATAGCTTTGGTAGTGTAATGCTTGTCATCGCCTATATTATTGTTAGGTTAATGTTTAATTTTTTTACAAGCCCAAGATATTTACTTTTAATTAACTTGCAAAATCTACCAGAGTCTATCAATAAACGACTATACCGCTTGTTGTTTACGGTCTACCTTTAATTGACTTATACCAGTACATTTAATACAGAAACTTTTCTGTATCCCCAAAACTAGTCCAATAACATAAGCCACACCTGGCTTTACCATATACCTAAAAATATCAGAAGCCACACTTGGCTCTTCAACCTAAGATATCACTAGCCACTCTTGGCTCATCAATCCCAAATATCAATACCAACATTTGGCTCTAGCTTCTCTTAAACATACGCATAACTTCAGCCACTTATGGCTCACATTCCTATAACAACTCAATTGTACATTATTTATATTCATAGTAATGCCTTTCTTTTGTTACTACGATTTCTTAACAGCTTGTCCGATTGTTCACAATTCACAATCAATATCTTTGATACCCTAACAATTATAATACTTGGATGGTCTATTGAGGCTTTTAAAATTAAATTTAATGGAAAAATAGGTTATAAATAAACATAAACAATAACAAAGAATGTTAAATACATTACATATATAAAAAATGGTTCTAATCTCATTAAATTACTGGAAACAGTTCTATTGATCAGAAGGGTTTTTGATATCTGTTATAATGCTTCGTGTGTCTGTTGATACGAAAAGAAAGAAAGAGACTTCTAAAAATAATAGAAACGTAGGTGTTTCGAAAAAGTCGTTAAACGTTCTGAAGTCGCTAAATATTTCTTTTTATTGAGGAATCGAGACACGCGAACGTTGTCTGGAGAATTCTTCAAAAGCATCGAAGGACAAGCGACTTCTTTATATAAACTAATAATATAATAAAAGCAAAGATTGCGTATGTGTGAATGTGCTTAACTCAAAAAAGTCTGCTGCAGTTTTATTCAATCCAATATGTTCATTCAAATTTGAGAATGGCTTTACGTTATTTTCAAATTTTTAAGAAAAGGAAAAATTTTGAACACGTGATTACAAGTTTAGTGGAGTATGTGTGTCATTATAAAGAGAGACAAACAATTTAACAGTGTAATTTGTTGGATATAAAGTACACAAATTTCTTCAAATAAAATAAAAAATATCAATTATAATAATTGGCCACGATCGACATGATTTTTAGTGCCAGAAAACTTCGTTTCTTTCGATTTTGTTAAAAACAAGTCATAAGAATTTACTCCCATGCATGGCACTTTATTCAACTTGATATGTTTTATAGGTTGATATATTCTTCTTATCTTTAGACAATATTTTAATTAAACAAAAATTAAGATTATGAGTTAAAAATAGCTTTAGGCCACGTCGTATTAACCATATAATGAACTGTCGTCTTGGTAGTGCCATAATCAAGAATTTAATGGTGGTATACTTCAGCATCATAATAGAGCTCATCCGTGGCTAAGCGGTTAGCATACGCACCTTTGGCGTGAGAGACCCGTGTTCGATTCCCGGCGGGAGCCAATGTGGTTTAGATTCCACGTTAATCAGTAGGTCCATGTGTCATATAGCCTCGCTGCTAAAAGGGAGTTAAGTTCAAACTCAACTCAACATTCGATATCATAATAAAGAGCTTAATAATTGTATTTATACTTCAGTATTATAATGATGAGATTAAATAAATTCTATCACTTGTTATATGCCTCGTCCCTGGACAATTTCGTTTTCGTGAAACACTAATAATGTTGAATGAATTTGACAGAGTATTCGGATGTCCTTTGCTACCTCTGTGTTTAGAAAATGTATCTTACATACAATACAATCACAATATTTTGTATATGTTATGTGTTTCAAGTTATACAACATATTGGTATCAATTTCACAGTGTTGGTTGTCTCATCTCTCCAATTGTAAAATGAAATCTGTTTTGAATTGGAAATAAGCTTTACTTCAAAGGATAATTCTTTCTTGTAACGACTGAACCAAACTTCTAAGTTGAGTTATTTTCTCGTAACGACTGAACCAAAGTTGAGTTAGAAATGGAAGAAAATATGAAGACGGCAGTATTACAAAGACGACATAATTACATTTAACAATGTGTTAAAATATATTTTATATGGTTGTCTTCCATTAAATAAGCAAGCTTTTTTTTTTTGCAAAAGAATTAAAATATCTTCGTCGTAATCTTTATTATGCATTTCAAAACATTGCCCCAAGCTTAGTCAGGAAAATGATAACGCTGTTTTCCATGGTACTATTATCAATAAAGTTTTTCTTATCCAAATGCATCTGCCGTTGATTCCAAATTTTGTATGATAAAATTCCCAACTTTAAGCTCGTCCTTATACAATATTTAACATAAGGTTTATTTTATACAATTTCCTTTTCTTGTTGTATAACACTTAATATGATGTTAGTTGTGAACAAAAGGCATGGTGTGTCTCTAGCGTTAAGCCTCCCCTCTTTCCAGCGTTACTGTGAACTAAGTTTGCTTGTATGTTTCTTGTTCAGTACCAGGGTTATATGCAGTGGCGTATTTACGATTTTGTTTCGGGAGGGGCTTTGCTAACTTTCAGGGGGGGCTTTGCCTGGAAATGTGAAAATGTCATTTACTGTACTATACTAAGTAAAATTTCGGGGGGGGCTTAAGCCCGGAAGCCATCCCCCTAAATACGCCACTGGTTATATGAGAGGTATATCTACAGATTGTTCGAATCCAAACCAAACGTGCACCAATCACGAATCATAGCAGGTCAAATGCATTGTTACCCTTTAGCCACAAAGTAATTTCATTCTGTGAAACAGTCGACATTTTCACAAGTGAGCCTGCGCATCTACAGCAGTAGTTGATTTTAGATGCTAGATCTAATCGTTATTTTGGTATTGATTTTTATTTTCATATATATTTGTAGTCTGATATAAGCAGCTTAGGAATTATTATTTTTTTTTTTACCTTTCTAGCGATGGTATACGTATTGTTGAAGAGAGGCATCGTCCTCAGTGCTGTACCGTGGTCGACAGTATACGACAGCTCTCCCATACATATGAACAAGGGCGCCCATCAGGGGGGGGGGGCAAGGTGGGGCTATCGCCCCCTAGAGAAAATTGTACTTCAGAATATCGAAAATTCAATAGAATTTTTATATTCGTTACAGCAAAATTTGAAATTATTTTTGAAACGTCGCTTATACTTGCCCCCTTGGAAACCTCAACATGGGCACCCTTGCATATGAATGAGGTCGACAAACCAGCCGCAAAGCGCCACGTTGGTTAGCACGAAGCGTAAGGAAATTTTCAAAAATAAACCGTTTTTTATTCTTGAGCACTTTTTACTACTTTTTCTTTCCATTATATATATATTTTTTTTCTTTTCCCTGCAGTATTTTGCGCCAGGGGCCGTCGTCCCGCTCGCTCCCCTCGTGGCACGGCACTGATCCTCCCTCTCACTAATTTCAAACCTAAACTAAAAGAGTAACTCCCTAAGCTCCGACAAATTACACAGAATGTTCTATAAAAATGTGAGTGTGTTAAATTGGAAAGTACACTCTCTCTTTATTGGCCCAATTAAACTGCAAGCAATTGACACGATTAAAAATTAGAAGAAAAAAATAAGACATGTTCAACAAAATTGTATAATATATAATACTGGTTTAATATATAAGTTTACCTAAGTTGTAAAAAAATGATTGTTAACACATATTTGTAAACTATAGATGCATGTGTAGATGGGTTCTTCTTCACCTGTCTGCATAATTCCCATTAAGACTTAGGCATTTCTCTCACCGTTCCAGAAATTTGTCCGAAGTCTTTGCAAAAAATCAGGGTTTTGGCTATTTAGCATTCTGCTTACATTCCGCTTTACTTCTTCATGACCAGTTGACAGGAGACCAGGTCGCTTTTGTCGAACCTGAAAGTCTTCTTTAGGGAAGCCCAATTTGATATAAGCAATGTGGTATATTCTTCTTGACGATAACGCACACTCTCTTTCAGCACGCAAACAAGATACACAATTGAAGAATTAGGGTATGAACGGCTTCCCCACTTCCGATTTAGCCCCAATTTACGAGTTTGGCTGATTTGGATGTTAATGTCTGTTTAGAACACCGAAGGTATTTGAGACGTGAACATACAAGTAAAAAGTACTTGAAATGAAAATTTTTAAATTTTACGTCCCATGGTTATGCCGGCTGGACTAAAGGAGGTGGTAATGATGGGAAATGAATGAAATGGTGAGATGAACAAAGTGGGAGGACCCCGAGGAAACCCACGCACACGGTGTTTCTGTACCACAAAGTCCACTTGGCGCGAGCCGGGATCGAACCATGGACCCCATGCACCAGAGATCAACGCTCTACTACTGAGCCACCAAGGCCCCACCCATAAACTTCTTGAGTTTTTACAGGGAGTCACAACGCATATTACAGTGAGTAGATCTATCCCTAAAACAATTCATTTGGACTTTAGTAAACGAAAATTTTAGAAAAGGCAATAAATAAAGGTAATGTATCTTAGAGTATTGTTCAGATCATTTTATAACTTTAAAAAGGAAAAAAAGATGGAAAGAGAAGAAAAATGCCATTTGTGGACTAAAAAGACTACATATGCACGTAATAGCATCTCATTAAAGTGTAAAAGTTTTATCAATACTAATTCCTTATTGTATGTGTACCTGTTCGATGCCAAGTAGTGTAACTCAAAAATACAGAAATTTTCCAGGAGAAAACGGAACTTCAACATCTCATGTATATTGTATCAAGGGAATGCTAGTCACAGTCAGCACTTAAAACAACTAACTAACTGTATAGCTTATGGAACCCGGTGGTTCAATGCCACGTTCACAAAAGCTCTGCACTGACTTCTATCCTTAGCCAATTGGATCCAGTTTCTACTTTGTATTCCTATTTCTGCGAAATCCATCTTAATATTGTCTTCCCATCTGCGCCTAGGTCTTTCTAATGGTCGTTTCCCAAATGCTCTTCCAGTCAAAACTTTGAAAGCGTTCCTACTTTCTTCCATTCTAGCTACATGACCTGCCCACTTGAGCCTCCTAAACTTGATAACCGTAACAATGTTTAGTAAACGGTATAAATTAAGCAGTTCCTCGTTATGAAGTTTCCGCCATTCCCCATTCCCGTTTCTCTTGGGTCCGAATTTTGCCTCAGTATCTTGTTCTCAAACACTGTGAGTCTATGTTCTTCCCTCAAAGTAAGCGGCCATGTTTCGCAAGCATACAGGATCAACAGGTATGATTATATATTTTAAGATTCAAATTCCTCGATAGAATTCGTGACTACAAGAGATTTTGAGCTGAATATAACACGAATTCCCCGCTTTTAGGTAGTTGACATTTCATTTCCTCGTGAATATAGTTTTGGTCTGTTAATGTTGATCCTAGGTATTTGAAAGTATCCACTTTATCAAAAGTATTATTTGATATTTTATAGCATTAATAATTTGCAGTATTATTAACTTTAATGTATTAAGTATTCTCGGCATTTACTTCTAAACCAGTGTCTCTGCAAACGTTTAATATCACTGCATTTCTTTCTATGCATTAAAAATATAGGTCATAATTATGTTTTTGGTTACAACTATAAAAGAAATATGAATTTTTCGTGAGATATGAACTTCAAAGTTCTCTTCTGAAAAACTGAACAAAACTACTTAGCATCTAATGTTCATTCAACGAACCTTCTGATCCTGATGTAAACAATGCAGAATTGTATTACTCCGCCAGTCAATGGATGATTGGCTATCGGTCAGCGCTTCTTTCAAGAAGCACGTGCTTGTACCCTGTCGATGTTTTACTTATTCCCCGCATGTGGTCATATTGTTAACTGTGATTCGCGCTAAAGTTGGGTCAAAACCACTTTCAATGCATGCGTATTGTCTTTTATTGCATTAATTCAATTTAGTTCTTAGATAAAGTGTTGTTTGTGTTGTCTAATTCTAAGGTATTCTGGTAATGAGCCTTACAAGCAAGGACTATTTTCTTCTGCCGCATGGGTGTTCTAAGGCTCTCTAACCAATAAAATCAAACAATCACCACGTGTATTTGTTTCCATGAGGTACTGAACATTCCTTGAATAAACTTTTAAGTGGTCCATCTATTAGTATAGGAAACCAAATCTAAACTACTGTGTTGTGTGTTGCATATTATATATAGTCCACACAGAAAAGAGCACGTCTTGTAAATATGCATTGGCGCCGATCCTAGGAGGGGTGCTGAGGGGGCAAAAGCTCATGTGGGCCTCCTAACATTGTATTTATGAATACACGATATTTGGTATAATTTGAATGCAATTTGTCTTAAAATCCTCATATATCCCTTCTGATCTGGATCCCCCCCCCAAATTTACAGAGAAATCGGCGCCCTTGCTAATATGTGCTATTTTAACGTAATTGTTGAGGTTTCTTGAAGTTGGCTGTTCCTATTCAGTACCGAGGCTGTTATAAAACCGTCAGTTTAAAATGGTATTCAAGTAATTGCATTTATTTGAAAGCTCTCTCAGCATGTATACGAAAAGTACTCGCGCTAGCAACTAGAGTGGTGAGAGGGCTCTGGTATAGTAATTATTGAAGTAATCGTGATTAAGCTATGACGTAACTCTAATGATGCTGAAATTTTAATCATTAGCGGATTAAAGGGGGCGAGTGGGCGTCCCCCCAAGACCCCTCCAAAGTATTAAAATTACCCACACTGCAGCTTGTAGCTTACCGCCACACGAAGGAAAATTTGGGATCATTCTTGTGTTATTTCAAAAGAGGGCTAATTCTTTAAATTCTATTTAAAAATAGTCTCTGCCCAGTATGCCGCGTTTATACTAACGATAATTCGAGTCATAATATCAGATACCGTAAATCTCAGGAAGAAGGACGATGTTACTTGAGGCCAGAACGGATGGAAAACTATCCATGGCTGTTCTTTCCCATAAGGAGAGGGGTATTTTTTGTAAATATTGCTCACTTTTGAACGGGTTTGGTTGGGGGCTATAGAAGAAACATGCCTCTCCAAACTCTTGTGACTAAATCTTTGAAGAAATTCGCTACTTTCTACGGTATTTTAGAAACTCACAACAAGGCACAATATCACATCTTGAGGTCGAAAAAGCGTTTATGAGAAACTACTGGGAACTAGTGAAATCAGTCGAGAATCAACAACTCGTCAAGAAGACAAGTCATCCAAAATCGCGAGAGACTGAAATTAATGTTGGAGAATGAGATATTCCTTGGAGGACAAGGCATTGCTTTTCAAGGCCACAGGGATAATAGGACCTCAGATGGTGACGGTGCAGAAACTAAGTTCAACGAGGGCAATTTTCGAGAATTGCTCAAATTTAGAATGACTTGTGGTGACGACGTCCTAAACAATCACTAGAAGAAAGCATCGAAAAGGACCATTTTTGCCAATAAAACCACACAAAATGCCCTCATTGAGGGTAGTGAATGAGAAATCACGTCTATAATATTGTCAATCGAATGCGGGAGGGTCAGTTTTATTCTATTATTTTTGATGAGACTACGGACGTTTCGCACACATCTCAGCTGTCTTTGATTCTAAGGTACGAACACATGAGTGAAATAAGAGAAGACTGCTACAGTTTCATTGATACTCGATCAGCAGAGCTGAAACGTGAGGACATTGGTTCGAGCTCGGAATCCGAAGACGCAGAACCGCCCGAACCCTCACTGGCTGGAGGGAAAATTGGAGAAATGGTTCTATCTTTGGTACGAGACTTGTCAATCGACCCGAAAAACTACGTTGGTATTCTACAGATGGTTGCGCCATCATGGCCTCTCAAAGTCACGGGGCAGTGCAGGAGAATCAGAAGGAGGCTTCAAACGCGCTGCACTGTTCATATTGTAGTCATAACCTCAACTTGTCCATCTTCAGGTCTTCGTCAGTAGAGTGCGTGAGGAACTGTCTGGGAACGATGAAAGAGATCATTGCGTTTTTCACCACATTGTCAAAACGTAATACTGTCCTTAAGGTTACGGTTGGTGGCCAGTTTGAGACATTATGTGAAACGAGATGGGTTGAACGGAACGACGCGGTATTACAACTTCACGTGAAATTTAAAGCAATTAGTGAAGCTCTACAGTGTGTTCCAAGTGGTCTGAGTTAGATACAGTAGCCAAAGCACGAGCACTTTCTTCTGCCATGCACGACAGCGAGTTTATCGTAACTATTACGTGTCTTCAGGGTGTTCTCACGATAACCCTCCCCTCAATCGACTTTTGCAAAAGACAGATTTAAACATGAACCATTTAGGACACTATCGCAGCATTAAACAAGAAGCGTTCAAACAGCAAAGAAAAATTCAAGTCAGTTTTCGAAGCAATATTCAGAATGGCTGCCAGTGTCAACGAGCAGATTCAAACTCCTCATCTCAGCCAAAGACAAACACATCGTACGCACTTCAGGGCAGATGACACGACATCTTACTACTGAAGAACTGTCTACATTCCGTTGATAGACTCGGTTGTAGAAGACCTCAAACCGGAAGTCTTGCGCCGGAAGTTTTAAACTTATACGGACTCAAGATTCTATTACCAACACGTGCAACTGACAAAACTCTGAGCAACACCTCCGCGTTCTAGCAGAAAGATTGTACAAAACTATCGGAACAGAAGAAAAAATGGTGTTTTCCCTCCTTAGTTCTGAATTTGCACACAGAGGGCCCGAAGTATGTTGATATGGCATGTCAAACCTGTCCGTAATAGGGCACACACACCTGTCATAATGATGCTAAACACACTGCCAACAACGTGAATAATACTGTCGCTCAACACACTGCAAGAAGACGCTAGAAATATTAATTTTAGTGGAAGTAATGCTAGTTTAGTCACTAGACAACATTTAAAAGGTGCTAAATTTCTACTCTAACAATATAAATGAACCAATTGTTTTTGATAAAAATATCCTTAAAAATTTCTAGATCAAGTGACAAAGTGCTACATTGGTAACACTGATAACAAGAGACAAACCACAACCGCCTCACGTTTCGCGCATGTGTATAAATTTTTGACGTACAAGTATATCATCTCAAACATTGCCCCAATGATCAAAACATAACATACTAATCCGTCTAAACTAATGAAAACAAGGCAGTAGATCATTTTGACATGCTACAGTTGCTCACATTTTTATGTTCATGGCGAAACTATCCGTAATGTCAAAAATTCGACATATTTCCTTATGTCCACCATTAGAAGGCAATTCATTTGTACACATTATAGTATGTCCAAATTTGAAGACGCATTATTTATTCGTTTTGATTCGTTTCGGGCTCTATGTGCAATCAGTACTTCTAAATGGAAGAGAATTAAAGAAGAAGGTGGAACTCACAGATTACGCTGGAGGCTTTGGCCACCAGCGACGAAGATCTTCACGTGACTATTTGAAAACTGCTGCGCATACTTGTAACCATGCATTTGAGCGAGTCCAGTGCAGAACGATCTTAATCGACATTGCGCCGAGTGAAAACGTGGTTACGATCTTGTTCTGGCGAAAAGCGGCTGAATGGACCAGCACTTTTGAATGTCATAGGGACATTGTCGTAGATCGCCACAATATTATATCGACATATACGTCTTGGGTGGTATTCGCCGAAAACAGCGTTTTGCGTTGTAACTTGTAAGCTCTTTTGCCCTTTTGTTAAATTCATTTTATTAAAATACAGAAACATTATGAGCGTTCTGAGAAACGTTCAACCTGATATTTTTTCTAGCGAAATATTTAGTATAGCATAGCCAGGCCTGTAGAAGAATATCTTTTGGGGGAGGGGGCATTGTGGTGAAAATAGCAATTATATCTTTTACCGTCTTTTCCTGGATCTCTTTTACCTTTCTTTTTTTTTTGGGGGGGGGGGGGGTAATTTTGGGGAACATATCCTACTCCACAACAAAGAGCCCCTCCTCAATCCGCCAATGCCTTTAATTATAGAAAGCAACAAATGAGTGTTGTCAGCCGTTAGTTAAATTAGAAAATTAGAGTTAACTAAATTAGTATGCAAAGTGGTTCCGCTTATAACTCCCAAAATAAACCAGTCTAATCCACATATACATACATGTACAAGGAAGAATAACGTTTGCTCTATAATTATAATCTCAGCCAGCTTATGGTCACTAATTACAGGATATGAAAGTTAACAATGCATATCATAAAGGTGACATATAATTTAAATATATTTCATATAATACAAGCATCAATTTTGGATCTACATTAATATATGGATATCAAGAGGACAAATATGACAAGCAAAATCTTCACAATATATCATCTCACGTGGCGTCCAGATAATTATGATGCTTGTGGCAACTTGACTTGACATTTCATAGCCAAAACATTTTACTAAATATTCGTTTAAAAATAAGTAGGATGTTACTGTTAGAAAAACACAAGCAACCAGGGCCGTGCCGTAGTGGGGGGCGAGCGGGGCGACTGCCCCGGGCGCCGAAGTAAGGGGACGAAAAATTTGAGAGAAAAAAGGAAAAAAGATAGAAAAATTGCTTGGAATATATGTATGGGGGTGCCGTCATATACTCTAGCCCCGGGCACTGATTTTCGACAGCACGGCCCTGCAAGCAACAATAATACAATTGGTTACTTAACACATATTTTTACATAGATAAGCAGTAGATAAATAAAGAATTTGTTACAGAGATAGACTTTGATGAGAACAACATACTTCTTTTCTTTCGAGCTACAAAACGACAGAATACACTGACAAAAATTCGTTATCTAGACAGCGGTACAAATATACGGAATACATATGTTTACTACGAAAATCTGAACGCAACATATCTACATGCTACATAACTACTACTTTTTCTCTCTTAGATGTTACATCATGCAGTCGCAGGATGTCTGATATTTAACGGTCTTCCGTATATTACAAACGTATACGTATGTTACATACGTTAGCTATATGTTATATACGTCCATCTGTATATAAGATCCTTACCGCCTATATACAGTCATATGGAAAGTACGTATAGATGGAACACTTATACGGACAGTATTATAAAACATATGTTTTCAGTTGTATGTCTACTGCAGGATGTTATATAAGGTTATAAGTTAAGTCTCAAAACTATAGGATTTACGCATGTAACCTACATATTTACGTACATCAGACACGTTTTTTTCTCTGTGTAAAGTATGATGACACTAAAAAAGTCAAATTCGAGATTTCAACGGATTTACACCTTTCGTGAACCATAGATGCACACAAAAGGTGATTTGTCCGTGTATTCGTCCATTCGTTCTGATGTACACTCTCTTTGATGCCTTACCGTTCAACGCCAAAATTTAAACTTAAAGTTTTCATATGATTTTCTAGAGGGATTTTTCGTTTTTTTTACTATCCCTAAAAATAAGGACGGTTTACAGAAGGGTGAAAAGAAAAAAATGTGATTTTCTTAAAACGACTCTAACAATATTGTTTATATTCCATAAATCGGCATTTCATTAATAATGTCTATGTTGTGGCATAAGTCATTTCCGCGGGAAAATTGAGAACGGATAGTGCTTTTGGGGGTGAGTTTATTCGGATGATTTTCCCAAAAAAGCATTTATTGAGAATTCTTCAAAAACATTACCAGAACGAACTTTAAAAGAATAGAGAGATGGAGCTGAAAGGATAACTGTGATTGTTCCTACTTGCAAAAGTAAATGCCTTTATCTGCAGCTTCTTCTGTTTGTCGCAAAATATCATCTCTCTATGACTTACGGTTCCCGGATATGGCTCCTTAAATCTCCCGAAATTGAAATATTTTTTGAGCAATATCTGAGGAACAGTGGCCACCGGCTACTATTTGGTTCCAAAATATTTACCATCCTCTTAGGTATTTATGAACACCAATATCATCTCTCTATAACTTATAGTTTTCGAGATGTGGCTCCTTAAATCTCCGGAAATCGGGAGAGAGAGAGAGAGAGAGAGAGAGAGAGAGAGAGAGAGAGAGAGAGTGAGTGAGAGAGAATTCAGTAATGAACTTTTTAAGTTCGTTTAAAATTTTATTAATAACCCAATAATATGGCATAATTCTATTGTACTGAAAAACCTACGATGCATAGTTTTTTTCTTGGGTTTTTTGGACGATTTTGTCAGAAACGACTCAGGTGATTCCGTTCATATTTTATAAATAAATAACTAGTATGTAATGTTGTACAAATTATTTCTTGTGGAAAAAACTCACAACGGATAGTTTACTCTTAGGGATGAGTTTCATTTCAGCAGCACACTGAGAAAGATCCATTATCCGAACAGCGGTATATTGTACAAATATACGGAATCCTTATATTTACTACGGGAATCAGTACGGAGCATACGTTATCCATATGCTACATACTTACTGGCTTTTTCCCCGCTTATATGTTATATCATGCAGTCGCAAGATGTCTGATGTCTAACAGTCCTATATTACATACATATACGTATGTTACATACGTCAATTATATATTATATACGTCCATCTGTATATGAGATCCTTTACCGCCTATATACAGTCATACGGAAAGTACGTTTAGATAGAGCACTTGCATAATACATGCGTTTTCAATTAATCCTTTGCTGTACGTTAAGTCCAAAAACTACAGGATTTAGAAATGTAACATACGATTTTATGTACGCCGCATTCGATATTTTTCTCAGTGCACGTTGAAATCTCGAAAGATATTTTTTCTATTACCAAACTTTCTTCTCTCCTATCATTGTTTAAAAGTAAAAAGTATTGGCTTCGGCAAGAATCAGATTAAAGTCTGAAATTCCAGAAGTTTGATCTTTCATTAGCCTATTTTCTGAACTAAAATCCAAAGGTTTTAATATTTTCCACTGATTACTTCAGCCAGTATTAAGTAATATACGAGTTTGGACAACAGTAATATTAATCCTGATTATGTATAAAATACGGTCGGGATTTCTTTCGTTGATTATTGTGCTGTGAGACCCTCTCTAAGAAGAAAAAGCAAATTTAAAGTAGAGTTTCCAGAAAACCATATCCAACTAAACAATGAATTACAAGCTTAATAACATAATAATTCTTCTAATTTCTGAGTAAACAGAGATGATTAACGTAAAATTGAAAACATATTTCTTCATTTTAATTAAAAGGCTTTTTGGCTTAGAAAGATTACACAAATTAGTTCTCAGAATTAAGGTAATCGGACTTTTTGTAATTCTTTTGTCAACATTTAGATGTGTGTTTTTACAATACGATCCCTAACTTAAAATATCTTTCCTCAATTAAATATCTTATCTACACTGTTAATTGAATTTTACTTTGTTAAACAAGTCGTCTGATGCGAGAAGTTTTAATGTTAATTTCCAACAACGCACGTTACAAAGCTTGATACATTGAACCTGGCCATGCGTTGGTTAACTATTTTTTGTACTTGAAAGTTGTGGGTCACGTACATTTCAGATCATGTCTGGAACAGTGATGCCAACTTGGAACTTTATAAAAATCCCATATCGAAAGGTAGAAATTCCCATTTCGGTCTTAAATTTCCCACACTTTATTCTAATTATAGAACTTTCAAAAAGTATAAAATATACAAATGGAAACTACTGAATGTCATTTTACTTTCTTCAATATTTGAGTGAATTATTCGTAAATTCCGTTCTTCTAAACTCCTAATAAATATTTTCCTTCCTTGAAGAACACTATTGAAAGTTTTGATGGAAACAAGAACATTTTGTTATCAAACTTTAATATTTCCATCGTGTTTTGTACCATAATCGTTTACTGAACGTAGTAAAACAAAACAAACTTCATTGTCCAGTTATTTCATGTGGGACGTTTTAGAAATTGACTGTTTGTTGTTTGGTAGGCTAATGCGCTTTTCTCCATTCATGATTTTCTTTTAAAATTACACAATACAATTTACGTTTCTTGGTGTTTATTTGTGAGATTCACATGTTCCTGTATAAACCACTTTTACCTTAACATGCACTTTCCAACAACAAAATTTGACAAATTAGCACTGATTTGACTCTTATTGTAGTGTGCTTAGCCAACTTCCTACTCATTTAGACACGTTTGTTGGAGTCGATAAAATAAATGTGTGACAAATCCCATACATGCTGCAAATTTTGACGAGAATTCCCTTCCGAAAAATTAATGTCAAAAAATCCCACAAAATGGGATTTTCCCCACGATTTGGCATCACTGTCGAACCGATATTTATAAAAGTTTTTGTTATGAGGAATAAAACAGTGAATATTGGATTAACTGACATTCCAACTTGGGGCTGGGGATCATATATTGTTTTGTTGGTTAACATTTAAGTGTAAGAACTAATAATGTGATATGTAATACAGTAATAGAAATCTGAATCCTTTGCCAGTCTATGCATCACAATCAAATCAATGGAAAATTGTACTCACTGCCTCTCTTAGGGTACTGTATTCGATGTGATTCATATCGTTTTTGTTACAAACTCAGATCAACTGTCATTGTGGCCTCTCTCGAGAATTTTCTTTCCATGCCAATTATTTCATTCACTTCCGCATAAATAGCAGCTTTAGCTCCTTATTTTAATCATAAGCATTACACTCCATTCGGAAATGTCTGTTTATTACCGTTTGTTCCCTGTTAATGGAATATATTGCATATGGAGAAACTGTGTGTGTATTTGTGTTTTCTAGTTGGAGGGAGCCTGGGGACAAGGTGGCTCAATGGCAGAGTTCTTACCTCTGGTGCGTGGGGTCTCGGTTCGATCTATGTTCAAATAAGTTTGTGATGTCCGTGGGTCAACATTGTGTCCGTGGGTTTCCTCGGGGTACTACCCGTTTCCTCCCACTTTCTCATTCCACCATTTATTCTACCAACATTCACTTGCCTTAATCATTCTTTTCCCTTAGCCTAAAGGTCATAATCGTGGGACGTTAAACTGAAAGATTTCATTTTTTGGAGAGAGCCTGTGTGATTGAACTTCAGGGCCAGCGAACGGCAACATTTTTTTGCAAAAATTCAAATTTAGAATATTTTACAAATCACCTTAAATACGGAAAATGAATAAATATGAATATGTGATAGTTTTTCTTTAGCGTGCTACAATGTTTAAGTCCACTTTAAACTATCTAGATGTTGAAAAAATTGTTCTGACAAGACTTATTACAAAATGCAAGGCCGAAGCCTGTTATACTTTCTAGTTGTCTAACAATTGAAATCAAATTGAAACGGTTTTTGAAATGCTTTTATTAGAATACTTTTGTGTCTGTTACTGTCAAATTTTTGAACTTGCAAAAATGTGTAAATCCGATGACAACACAATATTTTTGTTTGTAACTACGCTTTAGTAATTAGGTTATCAATTGCTCTGTACTAACTACATACGTATCATATTTAGTTATGCAACCAAAAGTGCTTTGCAGTTCGCATGTACAGTATAACATCCAGGCGATCTTCGTGATTAGCTTCTCATCGTGAAACTGACTTGAATATAAAAAATTGGAAATAGAGAAAAATAATTTTGCAGCACCTTCCCTCTTTTTAAAGTTTCTATTCCTTTATTTCCCTAATCAGCCCATGGCCCCCTTTCCTGTTCTTATTCTGTTACTTTTATAAAATTTTACCCAATATTTCCCGCTTGAAACTTTATTGACTGTGCTGTTTGTTGTGGAGAATTTTCACAATACCAAGCAGTTTATTCCCTCTTTGGTTCCAAACGACGCAGCTACAATTTCTAAAGCGCACCAGCTTCTTCCGGCAATGAACATGTATGTTTTTGCGGAGAACATCTTTTGTATCTGTGATTCAATTATAACGGCTGCCTTAAAATCTTAAAATTAGAGATTCGCATATTTATTAGCATTTATAATATATTATGCTGTTTTCAATAAGATAAAAGAGATTTCAGGCATATAAGACTAATCCTTAATTTTTGAAGCTATTTTCTCGAGAGAAAGTGCAGTTAAACACTAGAGAATTTCTATATACCGTAGAGCAATAATACATTATAAAAGAGAAGATCCCTAAAAAGAGATATATCATCTCACAAGTATTGGGTAACACGAACCGAAGTAATTTGTGTTTGTGGCGATAATTGGGGAAATCTGGAGAGCATCATGCATTGTAGCAGAACTCTTTTGATACTCACGAGCACTTCTTAATTAATATTCCTTCGATAGAAAAACTCTGATTTCTAATAGTACCAAGGGTGTACGGTAAATATTCGGCAGAGGTAACTTTATGGTCAACGCATGATATTTGTGGCTTGTAAAATGTATGAATAGTTTGTGAAGGGGAATCCAATGCATTTTTTAAGTAATTTACAGTAATTGAATTTTTTTAACAACTAAGATAGTGAATTCTGATGAAAGTTATCTTGTTGATAAGTTTGGAAGTTTGCCCTTGTTGAACCACTGTTTTTGCACAATCGGATTTCGGGTTTTAACTTATGCTCTGGAGAAAAATCAGGACATTTAAAAATTTTATTTTTTTGAATGAGGAGTGATGAAGCAAATCCAGGACTGTTGCAACTAAATCGGGAAGTGTCGGCGCTCTATATAAAGGTAAATCCATACATTTTATTTGTGTAAAAAGAAAATGAAAATTATTTACCGTCAGACGGAAAGATTACATTTACGAGGCTAATATGGTTCTGAATATATTAACGAGTCATGACCAACTGCTCTGTAGGTAATAATGGAGACATCCAGCGTTTTGTACTTGTAAAGTGTTCTTAAACAATACAACAATCACATATTATAATACAAACATTATGTTCTTTGAGAAGGACAACTCTGAAATCAAGGGATTAACGTTTTATTCTCCTCGGAAAAGTTAAAAGCAGAAATAATTTGACTATTTTTATTCTCAACGATTAAATCCTTTGCATTTTTAATTGGAAAAGTATTTCACAGCTGGATAACTTACCCATCGTTGTTGACCTCTATTCCAAACAGCTCTTCTAAGGTAAATTTCAATCGGCCTTTAATTGGTATGGAGATGGTAATTACAGAGAGCTCTAACAAGATCCGCATTGCGGTTCCTGATCTGTTTTCTCCTTTCCTTATAAAGGAAGTAATTGGCATTCAAATGTAACAGCATTGTTTCCTTGTATTGTTTTGCTTTTTTATTTATTTTTCTGTTACACCACTGAAGCAGGTTCTATATTAACATCAATATAACATTTGAAATGGTCCGGCAGTGGAATTAAAATATAAATTAAAAGGACGTTAGGGTCATTCTTCTCTGATTTTAGAAGAAACGAGAAGTTACAATAGACACTATGTACTTAATACTGCATCTTTTTACACATACTCTACATAAATACGTGAACAATCTATCCTAAAATGACAAGTAACAGTGTTACGTGTACAACACATGAAGCAGTTTGGTTTGAATTGCATAATAGTTTCTTAATTGGTATTCAAACCAAATCGGGGTCATGGGTATTGATTTTATACTTTTTTTCGGTTCCAGTACACAGAGGGAAGGAGGGAAGAAATATACTCATGAGACGCTTAATTGATTGCAAAAACTTTCTTCTTGCTATTTTTTTTTACGGTTTTTACTTAAAGATAGCAAATTCAAGACCAAGACCAGGACCTGGGTATGTCTGGTCTTATACATCCAGTCTTGGTCCTAATATTACACATCCAGTCTTGGTCCTGGTCTTACACGTCCAGTCTTGGTCCTGGTCTTACTCATCCAGTCTTGGTTCTGGTCTTACACATCGAATCTTGCTCCTGGTCTTACACATTGAATCTTGGTCGTGGTCTTACACATCCAGTCTTGGTCCTGGTCTTACACATCGAACCTTGGTTCTGGTCTTACACATCCAGTCTTGGTCCTGGTCTTACACATCCAGTTTTGGTCCTGGTCTTACACATCCAGTCTTGGTCCTGGTCTTACACATCCAGTCTTAGTCCTGGTCTTACCCATCCAG
Organism: Thermobia domestica; assembly: GCF_964235325.1. Classification (NCBI taxonomy): domain Eukaryota; kingdom Metazoa; phylum Arthropoda; class Insecta; order Zygentoma; family Lepismatidae; genus Thermobia; species Thermobia domestica. Next base: position 2,536,427 of record NC_137463.1, read on the forward strand.
TCTTGGTCTTCGTCTTGTACTTCTAGTCTTGATCCTATTCTTATACATCCAGTCTTGGTGATGATCGTATACATCCAGTCTTCGTCCTGGTCTTACATATTCTGTCTTGATCCTGGTCTTACAAATCCAGTTTTGGTTTTGGTCTTACACATTCAATCTTGGTCCTGGTCTTACACATCTAGTCCTGATCCTGGTCTTGCACATCTATACCTGCCCTTACTTGCAAGAGTCTTGTAAGTCTTGCTTTTAAGAAATCTTATGCTTTTCGTAGAAAAGTTTTACACTGGATATAAGAAATAGTAAAAGCTACGCGTATCATTGCTTGTCTTAATGCATCAATAGTATCAGAAATATTTTCTAACTGTACTATGTTTATCCTCATGTGAGTATGATATGATATTATACAGAATAAATACTACCTTTAACTTTAGCTTTAGAATTTCAACAGCATGTTTTTGGTAGTTTAAATTTAGTTTACCAACTGTCTTAGACATACAACTATTTGACAGAATCGAATCATGGGTCGAAATGAATCAAATGATGACAAAAGTAAATCAGACATTGAACTAATCTTGTAACAATCTATAGAATTGTTCTGTGTATCATCTCCTGCTCACGGTTCCGATTCATTACTATTCTCCGTGCTCCAAAGTTCCTTAGGAAGACCAAAGATACATGGAGATTGTATTTGACTAACACTTACTTCTGTTACTTGATCTTATTAAGGAGGAATCATGCTAGCAACCCCAGACAACTAATGGTAATGAGATTCTCAGGCAGAGCGAGTGATCAAATATAAAATTACTTTCGAGATTGTGGAACGAATGTATCAATGTAAACCTTCCGAGTTTGAAGCCTATCGTGGTTAATACACTCATTATAGTAAACGTTTATTCTATTGAAAGTTTAGTGTAAATATCTAAACAAGAATTTTAGAAATAATCCAAACAAATGGATCAAAATATTGCAATCTTGGCCAATAATTAGTTTTTGGTTCAGAGGCTACAAAATTTTTGAACTGGTCTTAAATCCAGTTTTCCTATTTTCTACGGAATAAGTACATCATACTGAGTTAAATGATGTACAATGGGTTTGGCTACAATGTATGCAGTTCTCCAGAAATAAGAGGTACAAGAAAATGTTTCATTGAAATATATTGGATCTTTCGATGCATTTTTGGATCAGGGGCCAAAAAAATTGAGCGGCCTTTAAATCGAGTTTTCTTATCTTTTTATGTAATAAGCACATCATACTGAGTTAAGTTAGTTTGGGTTTGGCTACATTGTGTGTAGTTCTCCAGATATAAGACCTATAAGAAAAATTTTGATTGAAATATATTGGATCTTTTGATTCAATAAAAAAGGGCAGTAAAGAGCAAACACGGCGTGAATTTTCCAGAGTTGCATTGAGCGAAACATGAAAATCTCGAAAGTAATTATGAATATTGTACAAAACAAAAATAAACCTTCACGGGATCTATTTATTTTATAGTTAACTTAGGTTGATTCAATACACGCATTCTAAATTTTGTATTTCTTATGAAATTTTGGTATGAGCAGGAACGAAAAAAGTATGTATATTATAAATTCCAACCACTAATAACAATAAATACATATTTCCTTCAACAAAACATAATTTCTTCAACAAAAGTATTGAAGTAGTACGGATGCAAGACCCTTGTAAATTGATGTTTTACAGATATGACCTTGGTGTTGCACCCCTAGACTTTGGTTTTGGTCTTGCATAGGGATCCCAGGTCTTGATTCTGTCTTACATAGAAGAGAAAGCCCAAAAATGCAAAATCAAGCCTCTTGTAATTATCGTTATTTTTACTCTGTAACAATCAATGTTAAAACCGGAAGTAGTTGATTTCTGCCACTTCCGGTTTTAGTAGAGAGTTAAGGTTGGAGATGAAATATATTCTTGGGAGGCTTAATCGATTGCAGAAAACTGTTACCGTTTTTGCTCTATAGTGTTTCACATAAAAAACCAAAAATGGCTTATTTCTTCTATTTTGATTTTCGGTATCGCTCACATCAACGAACGCAATTTCTAAGTTTAGCCCGCTACATTCTGATCAAATTTGGTGCTGATTCAAACATTAGTTCTTTAGTTTGTTTGTCTCCTGGACGTAGGAAATATATAAAGGAGTTTGCTGGAGAATTTTCCATAATTGTCGGCTGTAAACATTTGTTTTGCCACACGTTCAACATTTTCATATCCTAGCTTACCCCCAAGCATGTTAGTTTGTTTATTCGAATGTGATATAACAAATTACATCTTTCTTCTATTTTGAACAATCACTTAGTGAAGAACATATTGCTATACACAATTTTAATTTGATTTAACACCTATAGGAACACATGTTCATTATAACGTAAAGGTACACATGGGGTCATTTTGATCATGTATGCATTTTTAGTGTTTTTTTTACCTATTTTACTATTTAAAAACATCGTTAAGCAATAAAAGATTAAGGAACATTTAAATTAACAACAAAGATTATTAGACATGACTGATAATAAATGTATTACAATTTTGAAACTTTTACAAAAGCAGAAACTTGTTGTTATTGAAAATTATCAAATATTGACATATTATATACTGGTATAAGATAAAGTTTACAAACTCCTCAGTTTCTTTGCTCCCACTCACATAAATTCCTCAGCACACTCTGTACTTACTCTTTTTTCACATCATCTACATTCTGCGAGGTTGCACTTGATGCATTTTCTATCACTTTTTGGTGGGCATTTCTCACATATTTTCCTTTTCTGGAATCGATCGTCAGGTACGCATTCAACCTGGGGAGCTGTATTGTTTTGCGATATTATGCGTGGTGATAGGGACTGAGGAGACAGGAAAGTATTGTGAATGACGAGCGCCAAAATCAACCAATGTTGCTAGTATCAGAACGGAAATTGACCTTCACTGAAATTTACTTATAAGTGTTAAAAACATATTTCATTAACCGTACTACATAGCGTCATACTGGCATTATCATAATGAAGAGCTTATGTTTGAGTAACATTTTTCGTCAGCAGGTGAAATGGTTCTTGTACAGCTTCAAATTTTAGGTTTAGAAAGAAATTCAGTTTTTCCAAAACTGCACGTAATCTTTTTTCTTACATAGATCATTGTGTTTAGCTCAACAAGGTCTACTAATGGTTATATGCACCATCTTTGGGCATTTTGTCCATTAAATGTTAACAATAACTGTAGAATTATAAGGAAACTGAGTTCCTGGGTTTGACAGGTTAACGCTTACCCTTAAACATAGATGCGGTTACGGGATCTGCCAGGTTTGCTCGTGCATACCCTAATAAAATAGTTTGTTTCTGTTTGTTAAAGTTGCTTTTCAGCACCAGTTATATGAGACGTGGATCAGGGCCGGATTAAGGGGGCCTTCGGGAGACTGTAGCCCTGGTCCTCCAAGTGGAGAGGAATCTGCACTCGGATCAAAATATCAAGTTGCTATCCAAAAAAATTCATGAAGATACAATCATCACCATGAAATAAACTATGACAAAAAATTTGAAACATATTCCCTTAACTTTCCTACTATATATACCGTTACAGAAATGTATTAGGCGAAGTTAGCAGTGCCACACATTTTTCTAGCCCCGGGCCTCCAGATCAGTTAATCTTGCCCTGGTGGATGAATAATTTAAAGTAGAATCTGAACCAGTGGCGTATTTACGATTTTGTTTCGGGAGGGGCTTTGCTAACTTTCGGGGGGGGGGGGCTTTGCCTGGAAATGTGAAAATTCTGCAAGATACTTCATTTACTTTACTATACTAAGTAAGATTTCGGGGGGGGGCTTAAGCCCGGAAGCCACCCCCCTAAATACGCCACTGATCTGAACCATTTAAAGTTTAATAGTCTCCCACCGAGATTCTAACCCGGGATCCCGTATATCAAAGAAGCGTGAGTCAGCCACTATACCTGCGAGGAGGGTAATAAAGTGGCTTTATTCTTTATTTCTTCAACTATTCTGAGTTCTGAAACTAACAAATAGTTAAATCTGTAAACAAACTTTAACATCTACCCCATTGTGTTCGAGGATGACCCAGTGAAGCGGGTGGTCACACCTACTCTATCTTCTCAATAATCAAAATTATTAATAACGTTTTTCTCGCAAACTCTTTACAACTACGCAAAAGAAATCTTAAAGAAAGGAATTTCACTTTTAGATATTTATAAGTTCAACTGAGTTTATTGATATTCTTGTACTATGTTGAAACTGCGTTATATAAAAGGTGGATGTTACTGGTATTGTTTACGATGATTCTGCGAGTCCTTTCCCGTTCTGTTCTTTTGACTTTCGTCGAATGAAATATTGATCTGACTGAACTAATAGAATAGACAAAACAAGTGCTGAGAAAGGAATTGATCTACTACGGTCCATAAAGGCCTTTCATGTCAAACGGGATTAAATATTTAGTATTTTTGTTGCTTTTGGATAAAAAAAACACTCAGATATAGCTAATATATGCGCTGACACTGTTCTCAACTCAGAAAGTTAGAAATAAAAATACGAAAGCTATTGAATTTCAATTCTTCTTACTCTAGCTACGTAACTACGAGTTGTTTAAATAAAAATGCAATCTCACCAAAGGATTAGTAAACTACGTATGTTACCGTTTTATCAATTTACCGTTACCTTCATACAATCTAAGGCTACACATTATAAATTTAAAAAAAAGAAAGATAATTTCTAACGACCAATCACATTCTTCCTTTCATTTTTAGTTATAATCTAGTGAATCTGCGCTTTCTACACAAAGCATCATTCACATATGAGTATGAATCTCCTTGTCATTTCTCACAACATATGTACATATCCCTTTACAGACATAAGTGAAAGACATCTTGATAAATATTGGCAAAGAGTACTATAAAGGGGAGATTTTTTTCGATTGCAAGATTGAGCCTACTTCCGGATGTTGTTTCTAATTCATGTATGATCAATATTTTCTTTCTTCTTGCTACAGTATGTAATAAGCAAATACATTACATATATAATTAATTATAATGTCAGTGATATATGGCGTTCATTGGGCAAAACACGCCAAACAATAAAGATTCATCTTAGACTGGAGAAATGGTTATCTTTCGTTTTTCATTGTCATTTGGCCTTGAAAAAACGCCAGAGAGATAAACTAACCCCATATACAAATGTGAGGTGTTGGATTTGTATAACTCGTAGAATGTGATGCTTTTTAAAATTTCAATACTTCCAGTGTACTCCTAAAAAATGTAATAAGGAAATAACAGCCTTTTTTCAAATATTCAATAAGAATTGAACAATCTACACAAAATTTTCAATCGATCAGTGAAAACGACAGCTTTTCAGAGCTTGTGGTTTCCAAGTTATCATTGAGAAAAAATTAGCCACAAACATATAAACTTTTCTTGACTACAAACATATAATCCTAGCATTTTAATATGTAGATATTTAGTGGGTACAGTACTCAACTTATAATAATTAGGCTTCTGAGTCCGATTCCCCGAAGTTGCCCGATTTTAATGAAATTCGCTTTTGCTTTCTTCGAAAGTTACGAAATAAACTTGATTGAATATTTGGATTTGAATTCATCAAGAACATGGGGATAAAATCAATCTTAAGTTCACCGTATACGTAATGGGATAATTTTTATACGATAACTTTGGTAAAAACTATTCAATTTAGACTTAATATAGTACATGTTTCCTCTAAATAAATACCTATATATATATATATATATATATATATATATATATATATATATATATATATATATATATATATATATATATTATATGAAGGATGTCCCACATAAAACCGGTACGCCTCACACACAAGATTCAAGTAACACGTTTACAGCAACAATGAATTAACTAGCAATGAATAGAAAATGGTAACGTTAAACTGTTATATCTGTTTATAAGAGATGCTAGAACTAGTGGCCATGGGCAGGCCGTAACTTGTGGGGGCAACTACTCCCCAGAGAAGCTTCCCCCGTTCATAGGGGGCCCATTTTAAGACCAAATTTTCTTACTCTATATGCGGCACGAAAATGAAATCATAAATGAAGCATGAAACAGGTTCACCAGATTACATAAACAAAACAGCACACAAGAGGTAAATGAAACAAAAATGAATCATGGGCCCATTTTGATATATATTACCGGCTCTAGAAATAATTTTATTCGTATTGTTTTGAGATTTGTCAATATTATTCCCTTACGTAATTTGTCATACATTGAACGGTCCCAGGGGAATAACTAACGGCCCCGCAGTCTTTGCCGTGCGGAAGGGCCCACAGGCTCCAGGGAGCCCATAAGGAGTAAGAGAAAGATGGAAAAAACGGGCCAAGAATTAGGGAAAACTTTTTCTAGGGGCCCATATACGAATATAATGCTTGCCTCCTGAAAAAATCTAAGTTACGGCGCTGGCCATGGGCATCCAGGCATCGCTAACCTCGTTTGATGACGTGACCAGAAACATGCTGTAATTCTGCAGGCGTGGTGTTGTTAATTTCTCCAGTAATGTTTCCCTTAAGATTGTCTGTTGTGAGTATTGTCAGAGTACACTTTGCTTTACAGTGTGCCATATAAATAAAAATCACACCATGTTAAGTGGGACCATGAGGACCAAAGGTCTCTATTGACAAGTCTGTCTTCAGGAAACACGAGTGCACGAACACACTGCTGCACTCAAGTTTCCGATAAAATGCAGTATAACGAACTTTTAACACACTGCTAGCATCCCACAAGTAATTTAACTAGAGATGATTAACAATATGTGAGCCACTCGGTTTTATGTGGGACACTCTGCATATCAAAATATAGTTTCTCGGATAACTCGTGGTAAAAATTATTCATTCTTCACAAAATATAGTGTATATATTTTCTCCTGGAAAATCACGTATTAAATCGGTTTGTTTATAATGTAATTAAGGTTGGCAAATAATTAATAGTTCTTTAGTGGTAGATGGTTAGATGAGACGTTGTTTATTGAATTTATTGCTGTTACAAAGTTATTAAGGAATGTGTAATATTTGTGATACAGTAATAGTCAGTTATTAGCATAAGAGTAAGGGAATCAAGATGTAATAGAAAGATGGTTTACTAAAAGTGATGCACTGCTTCATACGATGAGATTAGAAGAATACTATTGGTTGCAAGGCTCGCAAGATTTTAAATCTAATTGTAGCTCGTGTCATACTTAAGCAATCGACAAGTTTTCTTTGAGACTTCCGATTTTTTTTAGCTTAATATAGTTGAGTGCTGAATTGATAAAAAAAAAGAAATTTTCATTGCGTCGAAAAGTATGGTGTTTGTTCACAATAACTCGAACAGATCGTTCGTTTATGTACAGTATATGTAAAAAGTAATAACAAGGCTGTATATACTGCTGTTTATTATCTCCTAACGATAACACACAAACTCGTAACAGTAAAACATCCTACATCTATTGTAATATAGTCTGTGAAGAGTCAAATGTGGAAAGAATATAAAGATATTTCTTTAATAAGAACAAAAGGATGGGAAAAGAATTGTTCTATGTTGAAGTATAGCGTTTCCTTTCTGCACCAAGGTTACATTAGACATAAGTTACATCAGACATAATATTATATGTTTCTTCTGAGACTTTGAAGCACTATTTTATATGTATTCAGGGCCGGATCCAGGATTGTCTGATGGAAGGGGGGGGGGGCACCAATAACTACCAAACTAACCAATCATACTGAAACTCTTCAAAGTGACATGTGACAGTATTCTTTACCCCTGACAACGCTGATACATAGAACGGAGGGGTGGGGTGGGGTATTTTAAAGAGGGTCGCAAGTGGAATGGAGGACAAAAAATGTCCTTTTCTGCTCCTGCCTTCTGTTTTCTTTCCTAAAAATGTTATATTATTTTGCTTAGTGAATCCTTTTGCTTCAACCTTCAAAAAATCAACTTAAACTTGCTTTTGCAAAGCTCTGCTTTCTCTTAAGCCCCAAACGAAAATATGATGGCAGAAAGTTTCGGAATGTGTTGCTACTTTCACTGCTAGCTTCTCATTTTAGATAGTGGGGGCACAGTGGCTCGGTGGTAGAGCGTTCACCTCCGGTGCTTGGGGTCCCTGGTTTGATCCCAGCTCGTGCCGTGTGGACTTTGTGGTGGACAAACACTGTGCTCGTGGGTTTTCTCGGGGTTCTCCCGTTTCCTCCCACTTTCTTCATTCTACCATTTCATTCATTTCTCATAATCACCGTCTCCTTTAGCCTAACCTGCATAACCGTGGGATGTAAAACTCAAAGATTTCATTTCATTTTTTCATTTTAGATAGTGTATATCTGCAACGAAAGGGGTGCACATGCACCTTTGCACCCCCATAAATCCGGCCCTGTATGTATTTATTGAGTTTTTCACTTAATTACTATGCGTGTGATACTCAAAGATGAAGATTAACTTTACCTTAAGATTTAAAAAAGGTTCTATGCTAACTTAAAAAAAAATATTTTGGTCAAATATGGGATATTTTTGCTAAGGATCTCGAATTATCTTAATTGGTTGTAGTTAAAATAGCACAATAATGAAAGCATGTATTATCCTTGATTTATGTAATATATTTTCAGTAAAAGTTTTTTTAAACCCTTAGATTATTATAGAATACTAGGTATAAGCACTTGTCATTACAGGGTTTTAGTCTAGAACCTGGATAACATACAAGGAACAAAACTATCCTTAAAGGGCTGCCTCCTTAAATATTCCATTGACCGGGTATTTATCCTCTCCTTATGTAACCTGCATTGCATAACGGACATGTAACGTTCGTTGTGAACAGAAAAAGCATTCTTACAAACAACCATAAACGCCCGTACACTTTGATCGAGAAAACAGCTTCGTACGCGATACTAGCTTTCTCTGTGTACAAAATGAGGCGGCTCTAAGTAGCTTCTTTCTGTGACAAAATCTGATGACAGACACATTATTTATTGTTATTAAGATAGTGGACGGTATTCAGAAAAAAAAAAACGTTAATGAAGCGTTAGTCACGCGATTAGTTCGGGTCGCGTTAGCACCGTACTAAGAATGGTGTACTTTTTTGGTATTCAAAGTCTGCTTGGAGTTTAGATGATGAGTTGATTCGGGATAATTAGCTAATATAACCCCAAAACTCCGAGTGAGAAAAATAAATGTGCCAACTAGGGAAATCTACTACCTTCGCATGCGTAGTCTATAAAAATGAAAATATATATGAAATAAGAAATTCGAAACGTTTTGTTTACGGTTTGATATCACAACAATTTATAAATAGTAACGAAAACGAATAATAATTAACGTATCATTTCTGAGAGATGTGTTTATTTCAGGAATAAATAGAACTCCATTAATATTAGCTATCATAGAAGGATTATGTTGTAGTTATATGTGAAGATCTATCAGTTGTATGTTTCCCTCAGAAAACAGGAAATTTTCCACTGTTCATTTTAAGAAACAGTTCTGTTGTTATAGAAGACTTAGCTTAAGAGATGCTCCATAGTTAATTTAGCCGGTGAGGTGAAAAGAAAGAAAGAAAGACAGTCAGGTAAATATTTGCCTTTGTATTCTCATAATGTAAGTTTATTGTGGCTAAACCATCCTACCTTCTGCTCTACATTAATTAGTCACATGTGATTAACTTAGTGAACTATCACGGGCTATTCAGAGCTTCTGATAACCATGCGTTAGTCAAACCCTAAGTATGGCGCTAATTATAAGTCAAAACGAGTCTGCACGCCCAGTGTGTTTTGTTACAGATTAAAGATTTACTTTTATGGTTTGGGATTGAGCTTAATGAGAAGGAAGACCGAGGTTTCCTCGCTACAGCAATACGCAACATGATTATCTAGTATCAGAAATACCTAGTTCAAAGTTGACCGTATACAGAGAAAAATCCATTCTCCGGACAGCAGTATATTGTACAAATATACGGTATACTCTTGCTTACTATAGAAATCAGTACGGAGCATACGTTATCCGTATGCTACATAGGCACTGCCCTTAGATGTTACATCATGCCGTTGCAGGATATCTGACTTTTAACAGTTTTCCGTATATCACATGCATATACTCATGTTGCCTTCGTCAGCTATATGTTATATACGTCCAGTTGTATGTGAGATCCTGACCGCCTACATTGTTTCATACAGAAAGTACGTATAGATGGAACACTTATGTAGAAAGTATTATAAAACTCGCGTTTTCAGTTATACGTCTGCTGTACGTTAAGTCCAAAAAACTACAGGAATTACGCATGTAACCTATCTTTTTAAGCACGCCACCTACAATTTTTTTCTCAGTGTATTTTGGGTGTATAAGTGAAAAGCTTTTTGGGTATGAGTTCTAGGGTTAATGTGTTTGTTCTTCCGGAATAGATCTTCTATACAAAGAAATCTCATTTTTAAATATTAGTGGAAAATTAAAAGCACGTGTTTCTTCCAAACAATTATTTTGGGGGCGAGACCAAAATAATACATTTATAATATAATAATAAATAGAGTAATACCGTGTTAAAATAATATCTGCCCCTCCGAATACTAAATATGCACCCACCGAACATTTTTTCTGAAAGAAACCAGGTTAAAAATGAAATCTTAAGATTAAACATGAGACGTTTTGCTGAATCACTGACGGACTGAATCACTGACGTTAGTCCGTTCTTTATTTCAGGACTGAACGGACTGAATCACTGACGTTAGTCGGACTGAACTGACTGAATCACTGAACGTTAGTCGGACTGAACTGACTGAATCACTGAACTGACTGAATCAGTTAGTCGGACTGAACGGACTGAATCACTGACGTTAGTCCGTTCTTTATTTCAGGAGTTCTTCCTTATTTACTTCTTACATGTTTTGGAAACTTCTGTATTTTTATTTTTATTTTAAGAAATACGTAATGTATGACTATTTTATTGTAAACCTACCACTCAATGTAATTTTCCACATTAAAGAAAGATAGACACAGGTACTTTCAAGGTAAACTAGATTACAAGGGGACCAGGGTATCAGAAGGTTTGCGAACTATACTCTAATTAATTAACATGCAAAATAATGAAAACAAAAGATCAGTTTAAGAGCTTTTTGAAAGTCAAAATGGAAACTTTCTGTAAAAATCCACACAACTATTTATTTTTGTGACACTTCTCTTGGTAACTGTTTCATACTAGACTGTCTAGGGTTACAGTTTGCAACAATTAACGGGCCTAACCAGGGCGAAATTAAAATACCTCTTATTTTACAGCAATTCTGTGATATCTTTAAATAGATAAAAGATAATCGAAATGTGGAACAAGAGCGCGCTAGACAATATTATTTTGCATGAGGTGCCGTTATCACGAAGTCACCTAGTAGCTTTCTGTTTGCAGCTATTTATAAACACGAAAATAAATTTCGATTTTTTAATTGGCTGGAAATCGAAAGCAGATGAGTGAGTCGTGATAACGGTATCTCATGTAAAATAATATTCTCTAGCAAGCTCTTGTTCCACTTTTTGATTATCTTTTATTTATTTGAAGGTATCACATAATAACTGTATATTTAGCCGTATTTTAATTTCGCTGTGATGGAGCCTCTTAAGGCACCCATTGATTTTCAAATTATTATTACTCTAAAACACCAAAAGATCTTATTAAATATAGAAAAAAATATTTTTAACTATGTAAACATTTTTAAGTAGCTCATTTTGCTTTCACTGCTAATATATAAATGAGATCATGGAAGGATCATAAGGATTAATATATGAATTTAACATCGCGTGTAGTATTGGTTCTCTTGATGTAATAGGACTTGACCTACAATTTATACTTCGTTACAGCATTTGCTAGAATTCTAATAATAAAGCTAGTCCATGCACTTAATAATTGTTACAACTAACAATTCAGCTCAGAACGTAACAGCTGGGAATAAATCACCGGTCGTATTACCTCCTGGCTGGAGGATGGTGTTTTAGCTCAGTTTCACCAGGGAATGTGAAAAGGCACATTTAAATAAATAGGCTCATTGTCATTCTTCCTCATTGTTGTGGCTGGTTGTTAATGAGTATACCTTCAAGACTCTACCTAAAGGTTGTTCAGAAATTTTTGTTTATAGAGTTCTTGTTTTCTTAAGCGGAAGAACTTAGGATCATTCTAACGCTAAGTTTAGCTCTAACATTTGATTCTTGTTCGTTGGCGCATCTCAGTTTAAAAGCGGATCTGAAAAGGTACGAGAACGCATAGCGTCACAACGTTCCCGGTGCCTATATTTGCCCATTGTAAGTTTTTAGGAAGTGGAGGGACGTCATAGATATTTTTAGAAGTGGGGCACGATATTCCTCCTCGTTCCCCTCACTTTTATCCCTCACCCATCTACGATATTTTGCTAGGGGGGACATGGTTCACTGTTTCTGAGAATTGAGATTATCTTGCCTTAGGTTGAACGGTATTCTAGGGGTTCCGCCGCCTCTAGTTACGCTTATGAACACATATTGTCGTATGTAACGGTAAGTTTTAGGTTTACACTTCACATACACTAGGAAGTCGAAAATCCGAACTAATTGGGACCACAGGTAGTTCGGATTTTCAAATTGTTCGGATTTTCGAAAATGACCAAGAAAATGCCATTTAGGCTTAAATATACTGAACGGTATGCTCTTTTATCGATACAGTGCTTATACAGTACGTACAATAATTACAATACCGTACGTAAGGCTACTTACATTTAATGTTTCTGAAGAACCTGCTCGTACACTAAATTACACTGTTCTTGTAACTCACTTTTAAAACTTAACTTGCATAGGCCTAAGGGAAAATAAAAATAAAAATATGTATGACAAACAATTACTTATGAATGAGCTTTTGTAAAAACACTTCACATAACGTCAACGGACAACCCAATTGTTTATTTCTCACTAGCGCTAAGTCAAACTGTAAAAGGCTTCTAGGAACCACGTTCGGATTTTTGATTTTTCCGATTATCGACGTCCTATTGTATATATATATATATATCGTAGATATTGGAAGAGTAAGTTAAATCCAAACTTGTTCAAGTGTTAGAGGACGAAAAGGAGACCCAGTGGATATAATGTCAGTACATATTAGAGTGTGTCAATTTATTCAAAAACTTATTTTCGACGTTCTCACACTACATAATTAATCATTTAATTTGCCGATCAATTTTCAAGTCGAGAAACTTAACGTTATTTTGGACTTAATGACTTCAAATTTAAGCTATCGCTGTTTCTGGTATAAAAGAGTCACCGGAACTAAACTTTGTTGCTAAATTAAATAATAAATTACGCTATGCTTTAAAGTTATTTGTGTGTTTTTTTTATTTAATGGATTATGAACAATTTTATTATAGATATTTTTGAGGAAAGTACGTTTGAAGCAGTCTCGGCTTTTGAGTTAAGTGATATCGGTAGAAAAATAAAATTTCACGCTACATGAGGAAAGGGAAATTTTCCTAATGTACACTCAGCGACAAAAGCTCTTTCCATTTGGTAAGATTTATTTCAAGACTGAAACGTACAGAAAATTACATTCTTTTTAATTTACTGAAATCTGTACTCAAATTATCCTTGCATTCTGAAATTATTTACGAAACTAATTACATCAAAATGGAAAGACTTTTTGTCGCTGACTGTACTAATTCTTGTAAATTACGTAAGCAAAGACAGTTTTCTTCCCTTATTTTGTAGCGATAAAGGTCTTATGGTTACTGATATGACTTACCTCAAGACCCGCAATTGCAAAGTAAAGTCAACCTCTTGCTGAAAGAATATATTTGCTTCTTTTGAGAGAAACAGATTTTCCCATATTGTAATGTCAATCATAAAATATTTATTCATAAAATACCATGGAAGTTTTCAGGTGCATTTCTAAGAAGGTTGTCGGAACAAGAAATCCACACTGGTTAACTATCTTTTCTAAAATTTTTCTCAGAAAAATGAGTTACACTAGGTTGTAATGTTGTGAACGAAACACATATACGTAAATAATAATAAAATCTTCTTACCCATACCCGCGAAAATCGTCCCAAAAGCTCATTACTATCAATAATCTACCTTTTATGGATTTTTTCAATAGAATAGGACTTATCATATTGTATAGGTTTTGATGAAGTAATCATATATAAAATATAAGAGTTTCGATTTTCACCCTCTGGTAAGTTGTTTTTATTTAGGGGTTCGAAGAAATTTCGATTAAACCCCGTGGAGAATCTTATAAAACCTTAAATTTACAATATGTATTCGATGTCTTGAACCGTGTGGTGTTTGAGATTTTACATGGAGATAATCTTACGAACAGTCAAGAATAGGAATTGTCAAACAACGGACAAACATTAAAAAAGTCCCAGAACAACTTTTTCTGTATGCAGTAGTCATGAAGCATGTAAATCTGAAGAAGTTTACAATTTGATTTTTTCCACTATCACAAGACTTATTTTCTGTCATTGCTTGTAAGTAAGAAGCACGAAGTGGTTACTAAATCCAGAGGAAGGTTTAAATTTTCCGTAAGAAAGCTCCTTAGAGAATAATGCGTTTACGTTTACAATTTTCAAAGTAAAGAAAAAACAAACGCTTTTCAAATTACTTATACCATTGCTAATTTTATGCGAAACTACTTACTGTATTTTAAATTATACAAATTGTTGAAATGAGCAAGCAGACCTGATAATGCACTTCTGTTGTATAGATTTCAATTTGGCCCGCAACATCGTTGACGTGCACCGACCGAAGAGCATAGCATGATTTAGACTACAGTACTGAAACTCACTGCAATGTAGCAGATTCAAAAATGAAAGTTAATAGTTTGACTCTATAAAATTATATTCAGTTGATAAGAACTTTTCCCGGGAACTCTGCTTAAGAGTTCCGTCAACCAATTATGACAAATGCTTTCATCACTAATCTCAAAATTGTTGGGGAAACTTGTAGCTATATGCTAATTTTCATCTGCCCTCACTGGGCAAACCCCAGTCACTGCGATATATCTCTCTCACTAATTTATAAAGCATTATAATAATATCCCCAAAGAATGCCTTCTGATGACTTTAATTCTACTAAAATAATAAATAATAGGTCAAAATAAGCTTTAGTTAGATTTTGAAATAGGTAACGTTTAATAATACGGGCTCTTAGCCAGTCCGTACCTTGTCATGTAGTACATGGACTGAGTCAGTTCCACGTGGGATTAGAATTATTCCAATGAGGATCAATTAATGTATCAGTTGAAGCACCTTCTCCATAAAGGAAATAAATTAATAAAAGCTTTATAAAGCAAAACGAAAAGTGGGAAACGTATTTCGGTTTTTAAAGGTCGCCTTGACAATGTCAATTTCCCAAGAAGGGCTTAAATGATAGTTTCAGATAGACCTAATTTTTGTGGTGATTTTACAGTAATTCGCATTAATAAAGCGCATGAAAATTAATAAAACTATACTGTATAACACAGGGGCACACCCACGGGGTCCACCAGGCCCGGATCGGAGCCTCCAAAATTTCCTAACTCAACATATGTTCGTACACTTTCCCAATAAGACTATATTTATTTAGCACAGAAATCATGATTGATGTAGTATAAACATTTGATCTTACACTTCATGTGTACTGTTTCTCTTATAAAAACAATTTAGTTCTATCGTTTTCCTCCTGAAAATATAGGTGGAAGTATTTTACAATTACTTATCGGGTACACTGAAAAAAAAAAACATAATATGTGACGTACGTAAAATCGTATGTTACATTTGTAAACCCTGGTAGTTTTTGGACTTAACGTACATCAAACGTATAACTGAAAACGCATGTTTTATAATACTTTCCGTAGAAGTGTTCCATCTGTACGTACTTTTCGTATAAAACAATATGGGCGGTCAGGATCTCACATATAAATGGACGTGTATAACATATAGCTGACGAAGGTAACATATGCATATGTATGTAATATAAGGAAGACTGTTAGATATCAGACATCCTGCAACGGCATGATGTAACACCTAAGGTCAGTGTCTACGTAACATATGGATAAGTATGATCCGTACTGATTTCTGTAGTAAGCAAGAGGATTCTGTATATTTGTAAAATATATCACTGCCCGGAGAACGGATTTTTCGCTGTGTAACGATTATTATCCGTTCAATACTACACAGACGCAGTGCCTTCTAGTATTGGAGTCTCGCAACAAAAATTTTTGGGTACGCGCCTGGTATAACAACGTTATTTGATACCTGTAACTGCAGAATTATATTTCTCGCATGTAATTTAGCATTTCTTGCATCAAGCTCAAAATTCCGCACTATACGATTCTGAAGGCCGCAGGTTCTACGCATCTGGTCTAAGCAGTACGTCGAAGACAATACTGATCATTGTTCATTGTTCACTGTAAAATCTGGCTTATTTTCTTTGAATGTAATAAATGTTACCAAGAAATGTTTATCTTTGGTTAAAAAAATATAAACCTAAGCAGCTTTATAATCAAACGGTTAATGAAATAGAAAAAATGCTTTTTACTATGATGGAACGTCTGAGATGTTACAAGTACTTTAGTTAGCATTTAACTTGTTCCATGAAGTAAGGAAAGAACCACTCTTTCTGGAACAATTTAACGTTCGCAATTGCAATGCGTGAACAACGTCAAGACACTACAAACTGGAAAGGGGCCGCGGTAGCTCAGTGGTAGACCGTTCAGCTCTTCCGGGTACTTGGGGTTCCGGGTTCGAACCCAGCCCCCGCCAAGTGAACCTTGTAGTGGATAAACACCGTGTGCGTGGGTTTCCTCGGGATTCTCCAGTTTCCTTCCACTTTCTTCATTCCACCATTTCATTCATTACTCGTCATCACCGTCTCCTTTAGCCTAACCGGCTAACGTAAAACTCAAGGACGTAAAACGCAAAGATTTCATTTCATTTTATACAAACCGGAAAAAAATAGACATCACTGGTTGAATTTATTACATTTTCGTGATAACTTGGTGCACCAATCAAAGATAGAATAGAAAATAATGAATATTATACATCTGTAATAAAGAACACGTTTAAAATTAGTAAATGCTAATTGTTGTTAGTATTCAATAATATTAATAATTTTGTTAAAGCTCATTTACTTGAACAGTTCGAATAACGACAAATAGATTAGTATAACATATAGGTTCCGATCGGACGTCCATCTAACGATGGTTTGAAGTCCAGTTAGGATATGGCTAGGTATTGGCCTAAAACCAAAAACGAAAAACGGGACATTGATTAAAAAATAGTTAATATAAAATATAAATTTAATGAATTTAAGTGTAAGTAACGTTTGTTTTGAGTTTATAATATTTTGTGCGGAATTTTTAACCTTTGTGATTGTATCTTGAGCTGAAAGTCTTAAAAATCGCTAGTATTTGATATTGTTGGAATAAAATACGTTTAACTTTCAAGTTAACAGATTAAGATCGAAAGACAATTCTGGAATAACTACTTACAAAGATAGAATTTTATAATTATTGTATGAAGCATCTTAACTTTTTTACGTACGTGATTCCTTTTGCTGTCAAATGGTTAACAAGCTTTCTTTGGCGCACTGTAAACAATAACGGTGACATTTACTGACCGATTACCGAGAATTCTGTCTGCAAACCGATTACTCTAAAAAATTACAGTATTAGCTTGAAAGTTATTGTAATAGGGCATAAATATGACCCTTTTATGGCCTATAAATATCAATTTTACAGTAATACCGTAAATTTTAGGGTAATCGTTTGGCAGCCAGAACTGACGGCAATCAGTCAGTAAATGTAACATAATTTTCTACAGTGTGCTTGATTTTCGGTAAGATATATAATAGAATTTGTGATTTGGATCAACATTGTGATATAACTGAAAACAATATTTAAATTGAAATGAAGAAGCCGTAAGAGAAACATGAGGACTTAAATGACTTTTCCTTCCACCATACTCTCCATATCTCTACACCATTCTCGCTGTATGTATTTCACTAATATAGACATTAGGTTTTAAAGTATAGCCGTTGGATATTTCGAAGATTCCGCACGTCTTTATTCTCCACCAAATCCCTTATAGATCTATCGGCTGTTTCAAGACTTCTTTTATACACTTGCTTTGGAAATTAAACAATTTATGATTTTACTTGACAATATAGCACAACAACTTAATACGAAAAAAAAAGGTTTATTGTCTCAGGAACAACCGTTTCTCTTCGATTATTTCCTATATGAAGCCAATCTACTCTGCATTGTTAATTACTCAACTCTCGAGGTTCATACTTTCTATTATCCTTCTAGCTTCTTCGTGAGTCTTCCTAAAGGTCTCTTTACCAAGGCTTTCAGACGAGGAATCTTTGCGCCCGTATGTATTACTCAGACAACCGAAGTTTCCCATTCATCTTTGTTAGACCTCTTCACTTACATAGTAGCTATTATAAAAATAAACTTTGAGTAACTTTCTAAATTTGTTCATCTGTTTCGACAGGAGATATTTTTTCCAGAAAACCTTCAATTGAAAGTAAAAAAAAACATAAAAACCCAATTCTCTATGTCAAAGCTGATCTTTGACGAACAGATTCGAAGAAATGCACCATTTTTTATATTTTTTAAAATAGACTTCGATTACCATAATTAATGAGCGGGCCCTACAGATGGTTATTCTTTGTCCTTAATGACTTCGTGAATTCGTCGGTTAACAGACTAAACCGTTATACTCTTTTAGATAGGGTGGGAATTTTTTTGTCAAGAAAGGGTAGTTGAAAATGCTGATTTGTTCTAATTGAATCGTTGAGTTCGAAAACCACTCATCTCAATCGAAGACAATTTAAGAGGAGTGAGAAACAAAACTAAATTAGGCCTAATCAATATGTATGACATATAGGGTTATTTTCATTTTTGGAAAGTAGAAACATGTAATTTCTACGGTCCGAAAATGAAAACAGCCTATATGTCAGATGCATATTGACTAATTTAGTTTTGTTTGTCACTCCTCTCAAATTAGCTTCGATGCAGATGACCGGTTTTCGAACTCAACAATTCAACTGAAATTCATAATCCAAACAACAAAAGTGGAGCAAGAAACTCGCATTATTTATTTTATATTACCAAAGTACAACGATATTGTATGTCTATTTTGTAATTTCTTCTATTTTTATATCTTGGTTTTGGACAACGGTGCTTAATAGTACACAATCTGTTGTGTAGAAGAAGAAGAAAAGATTATATATGTTGTTGAGTCTAAATATAAAGAAATAAGATTCATCTGAGTGGCATACTGATTTTATGTAGTTAATCTGTAATTGTGGGTACCGTAACCATAGATAGTTGTTTGCTTAGAGCTGCTATGACAACATATTATAATAATTACTGGAGATTATGAAGAATGAAACGTAGTTGTGAGGTATACGCGATGTGTCTAATTTTCCGGTTATGTAACTATTAATTATTACGAATTTTTATATTAATTAAGTGTACTTGAACGTGGTAACATATCCAGATATTCGAACTGTGGGCTATAAATGTATTGAAAGAGAAATACATAAAAATTACGTTACAAATGTAATAGTTAAACTTGTGGACAATTTATTACCACACTTTTTGTAAAGTGTTCGGTAAATGCAAAATTGTTGTTGCAGCACACACCTAATATTAAATCTAATCAAAACGAGACAAATTTATCAGAAATTTCATGTTTTGCATAGCAGCTTCGTTCAAGTTTGATTTTAATATATAAATTACCATGTTATTAATCACAACATAATTTAGTAATTCTTAATACTGATCAAAGGATGTCACTAATAGTGAATTAATCGAGTTTTAGAATACAAATTCTTTGTTTTATTATTTTTCACAACAGAATATTCGGTTTTTCTCGCAAAGTTTAGAAACTTTCAGATATATGTTTTTTTTTTGTGATTTTTATGCGACCAAATGTTTATATTAATTTATTAACTGCAACCTAAGTCATAAGCAAGTAATCTTATTCTTTGAACTTGGTTAATTTAGCAGTAGAAGATATTATAATGTGAGTTATTTCTTCATGTTGTGTAAGACTTGTTTTAAAAATATTTCACAATTTGAATGCTTGAAACCGACGCTACTTAATATCAAATTTACCAGAGTTCATTTAATATCGATTTAGGCGAACACTTTTGAAGAAAAGTCAGTCTTGAGAGTATTTACGCCCTGAATAGAGCTCTTTCGTGGCTAAGTTGTTAGCATACTTGCCTTTAGCGAGGAAGATCCGGGCTGGTGTTCGTTCGGATTCTACATTAATCAGTATTTCTACATCCCATATAGCCTCGCTGCTGAAAGGGACGTTAAACTCAAAATAAACTCAACTCAATGTCCTGAATATATTTGTATTCTGCAACTTTCCCTCTATGAACACTATCAAACCATCAGGCAATCTTTAATAATTATTTATCTCATACAATATTTGTATCCCCAATTACTGAAGTCTATAAGTAATTACGTAATTTATTACAGTTAGGACAAAATATAGGAAAAGTTATATTTTAACGTTGAGTGAGAAAATAGCGCTAACTGGGAAAGAATAATATTAAAATATTTGCAAGGGAGATTAATTAATCTGCAATCACTTAAACATATCAAAATGCATTTCGCGTATCTCGTATAATGCACATATGTTCTTTATTCTGTTATTCTCATTTTTTAAAATTAGTATATTTTCGAAACGTGGTTTCCCAAGATGTCTAAGTTCTCATGTTTGAGTACATGTGTCGCATATCCTAGGAACAATGACTTATTATCCGTTTTTGAAATGTTATTTATTTAAACAGTGAAGCTATAAACTAAGTCTTTCCAAATAATAATAATAATAATAATAATAATAATAATAATAATAATAATAATAATAATAATAATAATAATAATAATAGATTACCAAATTTTTCATTGACTGAAAACACTTGTAAAATCTGTTAACGTTATAACGTTTAATTTTATTAATAATTACCTTATTTATTATAAAATATTTCTTATATTTCTTGAAGTAAACGCATCACAAATGCTGAGATTTTATGCCTTTAGATACACACTACAACCAGTACAAATTTTAACATGTTTCCGAAGTATGGTTAAACATTTTTATGCTTTCCGTTTCAGTTTTCGTGCCTTGCTTTCTTGTAGAATGCCGAGGTTACAAAGGACGAGACGGAATCCACGACCAGGAATTGAATCTGGTACAGTTAGTGGCACACGAACCATCATTCAAGATCAGTCCTCACAGTTTTATCTGTTCCCCACCACTTAATATCGCCTACAAGAGAGCCGGAATTTAACACTTTACCATTCCTAATCTAACTGTTTCAACACATGAATATCTGTTTTCATTAATGATTAATCGAAAAGAAAAATGTTATTTTTTTTGTAACTGGAACCATATGGTTGTTCAAAATTACATGCAATTTCAATTTCGAACTTTCAACACATTTTAGTTATCTTACTAAATCACTTACGTTCAAAGAAAAATCTCTTTTTAAAAAATAAATTTGATAGATTCATCTACAAACTTAACTCAGATATTTCTGGATCACAATACACATTTATTGCAAGATTTAGCGTTCTTGGAACAATGCACCCATTTAACGAGGTATTGAGTTTTAACTTCATTTGCTTCTGTTACGAAAAGCGAAATGAACAGATGATAAAGAATTGAAAGAGAAACAAGCAATGAAGATAATTTTCATCACGAGAGAGCAGATATAAATACGTTATTTATTCACCGCAAAACCAGCATGCTCTGGAATTGAATGTAGGACTCTGCGCAACTAAGGTGAGCATTATTTTGAAGCCACCTTTACAGTAATAAAAACGATCATTAGGCAGGAAAAACTAACGTATTCCACAAGAAATGCATTAATTTAAAAAATGTACTCACGAAAAAAAGGCAATCTTCTTTGCTATCATTATGACAGACGGTATTGAAAATGTGGAGTTTGTATATCCCGGGAATAGAAAATGCACTTCTTATGAGCAGTTTCATACCAGAAATGTCTTTACTGCCGTCTGCAATTACTATAGCTAAGCGATACAGCTTTCTCTCGGTTCCTCTCGGAGTGCTAAAACGCTGAGTATATCGTATAAACAAACGAAGTTATCACAATAGCTTGGCTAAAAGAAATCCTGCTTCAAGTTTACAAATAAAATATTACGTAATGATTGCTATGACCTAAGCAACATGCAATATTCCGTTAATAATATTGGAGGGCCACTCCCTTTGCAGGGCCACCAAATCACCACTGAATAGTTAAAGCTATGAAAGAAAGAAAAATAAGGTACTTACGCTGCTTCGACGAACCATCTGGATCTGAATATCCTGTGATCGAAGACGGTGACTGCAATGAGCAGGAAAGCCAGCGAATGGCTTAACAGCGCTCTTTCCTTCATTTTGCTGGTGATGGGCCTTCTCGCTTGGCTCCAGATTCTTCTTCCAGAGGCCACAATCTCTTGGACAGATGAAAAGGTTGGGAAACTCAACCAATTTCCAAGTTGAACTGTGAGGCTAGGCGTCAGCAAAGTCTGCCATTTGCTCCCATCAAAGCCACGGCACTCAAAACCGAGGGGTCAGGAGGGGCTATTGTGGATGACCAAATCACTGTGGGAAAATAGTTGCACCGATCATTAGGGAGGAAGCATTGTCCCCTATGCTTTGTCTTTTACAAAGCTTCCGTCCTTCATCACCATACATTCCAATAGGCTTCCAGTTTCAGTGTGTTAGTGAATGTGTGTGTGAGTGTATTAGTGTGTGTGTGTGTGTTTGTGTTTGTGTGTGTGTGTGTGTTTGTGTATGTGTGTTGTTCCTTGTAAACGTGGACGAGTCTTGAGTCTTCTTCTGGGCTTCTTCGTGTTCTTTGCTTATAACAGTCCTTAACCTCCTGCTGTGTCCTTATCCACGTGTTGCCGAGGGTCTGGGTTCAACTCCCGGCCAACTCCGCCTTAACCTTTCCCAGGTGCTGGCCAAAGCACGGACCATTCCTTGTTCATTGGTCTCAGGATTGGGAGTGGGCCTATTCGCAGAGGTCGCCCTTGTAGCGCTGTACAAGGGAGGAAGGGAGCGGGCGCTATGTTCCTGCGCACAGCTTCAACCGGGTTCCTCTACGCTAGCTATCACTGACTTAGTTATCACGCCAATTCCGAAACCGCTGGACACGAAGTTCCTGTGAAAACCTGTGACTGTGATGGATTTCCGTTCCAGTTACGAATCAATGTAAAGAAATATGTTTATAAACAGGAGTGATAAAATCACTGTTTGGTGATCTATAACAACAGACAGGAAAGAGACAAGATAATAAGCATAAATAGATAATTTACCGACGGCATTTCACAATTACGATGCTCGATCCCTGAAATTTATTACTTGACTACAGGACTAGTTTTCTCTAAATTATTGCCGGATTATATATTCATACGCTGGAGGAGGAAATAAATGATATAGAAAATAAAATGTAGATGAGTTATAAATATGATTCATGATTTTTAATGTACTATATGGCCATACGTTATTAACATTTCAAGTGAGGCAAAGTGCCCTTACTTTTTTTTTTTTTTTTTTTTTTTTGTAAAGCATCACCAATTCAAACTCAGTCATAGTATATGAAATTTGCAACTTTAGTTTTTAGAATAATATTCTTATTATTAATTCTACAGATAGAATAGAATACTCAATTTTCTTTATGTTGACCAAATAGTGCAAACATGAATATATATCGCGATTTTAACCTCAATAGTCCCTTTTTCGGAAAGTTTTATAAAGTTTAGTGACGGCAATAACGGCCCAGGCCCATATCCAGGGGGTCTAGGGGGAGTCGGGCACCTCTAAATTTTTACTGCCCCCCTAAACTTTTCACGGTAGGCTTGCAAATGAACTATAATTTAGTTGTATCGGTCCCCCTAACTTCTATCAGGCTCTCTCTACATTTTTGGGTTGACAACAGGCCTGTAACGGTCACACAGATCTCATGATGCGAGTAACTTTAGGGACCCTTCTAGTACTGAAGGATTCGCATACGACTGACTTTTAGTTCTGAGGGGGGGAGGAGGAGTTTCGACCCACTCTAGGTGATACGGAAAAATATACATGTGAACTCAAATGTATAGTTTTAAGGGCAGGGGCGGATCTAGACGGTAAAAACTAGGGGACAGCTAAAACCTAGACTGTGATAGGTATGTCATGAGTTTACTATAAATATATAAACAATACCTTAAATTATTTTTGTCACTTAAAAACTGGAGGGCGTAGAGCAAGTTCAGCCACTGTTGAAGGGGTTCCGTTTTCTTTCCCGTGAAACAATTATTTACTATTGGTAAACTCCATACTTAAGTTTTCATTTGAGAAAACTTATAAATATTGCAAAATGGTTCCAACTCATATATTTCGAACATATACCATAATAATGAATACAGTAATTATCTTTTTAAATCTTTGCATGGGTCGATATACTCAGAGGTTACACGTTAATTCAATACTGGTGTCTCGCTCACTGACATGAATAATGGCATTTCAATGATTGTACATTGGCAAAATGTCAAATTATGACAGTTTTCCTGTGATTGTTCCGTTTTTAATACTTTCTTAATCTTGTTATTCTGGATGGTGGTTCCATTTTGATGGCAATTGTTTTTGATTGACTAACGAAGCTTTGTTAACAGAATCTCAATAGATAGTCGACATAACATTTTACCTATTTATAGATGTCCCAGTTTAGCAGGAAGAGTCTTGGACTTACATCATCTGTATCTTTGTCCCAAACAAGTTGTTCGGAACTCAAACTGTCCTAGTTTACCGTTACCGGTACACTTCACTGAAATGAAAGAGATGTTCCATGGATACTCCCATTATCCTTAAAGTTTATACAACGAACCAGTATGTTCAGGTGCAGGTAGAGCCCTATGGAATCATACAAAGAACGTAACTGAACACTTGCTATGTTAGTAAAGTTCACTTTCACTTTTCTCCCTTACGGGAGATTTATAGTACCAGCCGTAGAGCCATGTGGCTGTTTCACTAAGTTTGTTTTGAATAAAAGTTAGTTGAATTAAATATTTGTATTAAAATGGCACGTGCCAAAATGGCCGAAATTGCCTGTTTTAAATAGACTTGTTTATCACACTGTCATTGTAATAAGGAAGGATAAGCGGCGCATGTAAATATTAAAATAGAAACACATTGTATTAAAATTGTATTGAACAGCAAAATTGTCAAAAGTAATAAATTGTAAATAGTAAAAATTGAAAAAAAAACTGAGAGCAAATGCTTCCCAATACTTAGGTTACAGCGCCATCTCTTATCCTCCTAGTAAAGTTCTATATAGCAAAGTCATTTTTCAGCAAAGTTTATCCATTGTTAATAGGTGTAGTATTTTCATTATTGTAGTACGGGGAGTTGAAGAAGTAGAATGTCGGTTTCGATTTCCATTGGTTTTACCTAAAAATAATTGACACTATTTTTATCTGAGAAGACCATCACACCTTGGAGCTCCTTCGTGTTATGGGTGCCGTAGTGGCTCAGTGGTAGAGCGTTGACCTCTTGTGCGTGAGCTCTTTGGTTCGATCTCAGCTTGCGGAAACTGAAATTTGTGATGGACAAACACCATGTGAGTGGATTTTGTCGGGGTTTCCCTGTTTCCTCCCACTTTCTTCATTCCACTATTTCATTCATTTTATCATCACCGTCTCCTTTAAAGTACACGATATAATCATGGGACAGAAACTCAAGATTTCATTTCACTTCGGTTACATGGTTAATGTGCACCAGAGCCGGGTTCGATTCCTGACAAGAGCTCATGTGGTTCGAATTACAGGTCAAACTTTTGGTCCACATCTCATATAGTCTCGGTGTTGAAAGCACTTTAAACATAAAACAACTTGCTTTCTTCTTCTAATATACCTACGAGATATAATTCTCTTTTTAAGGATTAAGCATCACATACATTTCTGATTGTCTTGCGTATGTGGAAAGACAAGCATTTTGCCATAGCAACACTAACAATGAATATGATTTGTAGTTTTATTACTCTCTGAGAGATATCTGTACTCGTGTTAAAGGTAGAGAGAGACAAAGTTACTGACTTGCGCTTGCTTCAAGGCTACTGCAAAAAACGGACAGAGTATAATATAAAATGCTCTATGAAAATGGTTGCAGAATTGTAATTGTCAAGCTGCTAAATATTTCTGGATACTCCTGATCGGAAGTTCAAATGGCTTCGATTCAGCTTTGGATGGAAACATTGATATCCAATCATGTGTAAATAAATTAGAAACAGGAAACACGGTAAATTGGACTACAGTCAAAGAAATAATTATAAATGAAAGTATTTCACGTGTATCAATATATATATTGATACACGTGAGATATATATACATTTATAAACAAGGTGTTTCAAAACAACACCGAAAGTTTGGGAGTGATTCCTGACTCCAAGATAAGACAAAAAGTATTGACCAACCTGGGTGCTCAAATGCTTCCTTTCCAAGTTATATGCTGCTGAAAACATGAAAAAATAACTTTAAAAAGCCAGATTTAATATATTTTTACAGTGTTATGATAGCAAAACTCATATTCCAGATAACTAACAGATTATAGCATAATTAAATTAACTATACACATACAATGTTTGCTTCAAATTATGGATTTTTTGAATAAATCCTTATAAAATTGTAAAATTTTGAAAATTTTGAATAAATTCTCATGACATTGTAACATTTTGGAAAATGTTCGAATGAATTATATATTATGAGATTTTTGGAAGTCTTTTGAATAAGTTCTTGCAAGATAACAAACATTTTGAGAATTTTTAAAAATAAGTTCCTATGAGGTTGTTACAAAATTTTTGTTCAAAATTGGAAAGAACAATGGGAAATGGGAAATCAAGGATTTTTGCACACACACGACACACACATTAAGGAAGGCTCCGCCCTATGGTATACAATCGCTTCATCTCGTTCTTTTATTTGACGTATAAAATACACAATTTACTCGATCAAAAACATTTCGAGAATGGAATTTCGTAGCGGATGTTCTTAGCTAGTTGTTCCCGTGAACAACTCAAAGAATTAAAGTATCCTTTACAGAGTGCTCTGACTGTACATTATCTACATAACATAAGACATTTGAAACACGGTTTGTGGTTTATTTTGCTTCATCGGTTTGAGGAACGTTAGTTACTTATGCAACAATTCGTACATGGTGTTTGTTGGGTGGACTAACGCTCAGGCGTTTGTACAAAGTGTTTGTTGGGTGGACTAACATCCAGGGGTTAATTCATATTTCTATAACAATACAGCAGCATAGCACTTAAACCAGGTATGTGCAAGTTGAAACAGAGTGTGGGCCAGTTACAGAGAACTTACTGGCGACGATGGCCGAATGAGACGACGTATAATATTTTCATAACAATCGAATGGCCATATTTAATTGAGAAACTCGTTCTTCGTACACGAACATCACAGGAACACAAAAACTGTTATAAAGCTAATCAAAATATTTATTTATTAATGAAGAGCAGAAAAATTATTTATTTATTAGTTTAGTGGGGAATTCGGTTCTTCATGTTTAAACTAGTCTCTTAACGTGCAGTGGTACGCTGCATGTTGAACACGGATGATATTTTCCAAGTTGGACATCAGTTATCCAGGAAATGTTTTCAATTCTCGTAACAAAGATATTGTAATTATGGGTCAGGCGGGCCGGACGAAAGAGTTCAATGGGCTGGGACGGGCCCGGATGACCCGCTGTTGCACATTGCAGAACGATAATCCCCTCTTCTTCGTTTACCGAAATAACTAATTCACGTAAATTTCGCGGCAATACCTTCATGCTTCCCATTCGAGCGACAAATTCTGCCCAATTTATACGCCTCGACTTTATTATGCAATTATATTTGGCGATTCATAGGCACTGAAAAGTTAGCGTTATGTACCTTTTTTAAATCCCAGCATCATAAGTTGTTTAAGTACAGAAATACCTTGCATAATGAGGTTTTGGCTTTTATTACCACATAGATCTACATAAGCAGGTTTACCAATATAAATTTTAAAAAATGACCAAACGAAAGCAGTAGATAGTACATATGCATATGTACAGATGCAGACACTGGTCGAGATAAGTCTATTCGACTATTGTAATATTTATTTATTAATCAACACAACAGACATATGCCCAATTAGAGAGTTGAAATATTATGATTCATTTTGGTGAGGGCTGAAGAAAAATTATTAATGATTTAATTTGTTTAACAGTATTCTATGACTTACTCTATCGAAAGCCTTCTCAAAGTCAGTATATATTACGTCAACTTGGTATCCTTCATCTAAAGCGTTAGGTATAAAGTCAATGGCTATTGCTAGATTAGTTGTTGTTGATTTGGGAGTACCAAAGCCATGTTGATAGATTGAAATTGCTGGTTTAATATGATCAGTAATCCGTTTATGTAATATCTGTTGAAATACTTCTGCAAAAGTACATAAAATTGATATGCGTCTATAATTAATAATTTTACATTTATTATTAGATTTAGGTACCGGGCAGACTAACGAAAGTTTCCATTTATCAGGGAAGATGCAAGTTTTAATGGAAAGGTTGAAAGCAGTCCATAATGGAAATTTAAATATATTACATAGGGGATATTTTTAGCATGATATGATAGCATTAAGTGCAGTTGCAGAAAGTGGCAGAGCTCTCATCTCCGATGAGGAAAATCTCTGGTTCGATTCGAGCCATGTGAGATTATGATGAATAACATCATATTCGTGGTTTTCCTCGGAATTCTCTCGTTTCCTCCGCTATTCTCATTCTATCAATTTCTTTTGTAACCAGTCACTTTCAGTAACCAGGGTCACAGAGCATAGACGTGGGAGTAAAATCTGATTTCATTACCTATTTCAATTCTTATGATGAACGAACTCAATTAAAAAACAGTCTAAATAGACCTCGAGCAATGTGGTTTTCTGTACGACAGAGATTTCTAGGAACAACTAACCGCGTCATACAATTTATCCCTGTATTTATTTTCATAATGTATTTCCCTTAGAGGAGGATGAAGATAAATAAACGAACCAGCAGAAGTAGATCAACTAATGAATTAAATAAACGTTAAAACAAAAGAGAAATTAAAATAAAATTATCAAAAAGATTCTCCTTTTTTTGTTTTTTTTTTTCAAATTGATTTAATTTTAATTCTTTAATTAAATTAATCTAAAACTTCGGAAAAGATCCGTGGAAAGGGCTGCTGAATCTACGAACGTTTAAGACTAAAGCGGTAGGCGAGAAACATGGTAAAGTCAAAGCGTAATGCAAGCTGTCATTTTATTTATTTATTTGTTATATTATTATTATTATTATTATTATTATTATTATTATTATTATTATTATTATTATTATTATTATTATTATTATTATTATTAAGTATTCTGCGTTTCGGTAGCTCCTGGGACTAAAGAGTTGTGTTTCTTTTTCGATTTTAGATTTAGGTGAAAAAAAATCTTGTCTTGGATTCAGAAATATATGGTATTTATAGACTTTTGGATAAGTATATAATAAGAACTGGATACATTGTATTAGATTAGTGTTTAGTTTAGTGATTTTTTGGGTTTGGTTTGATTTAGTTTAACGTCCCACTTTTATGCCTGGTAGACTAAAGGAGACATGGACCTACTGATTATAGTGGAATCAGAACGACTTTGGTTTTTCAACTGTACCCCCACCGGTAATCGAACCCGTGACCACGGGAACCGAAGTCAAGCGTGCTAGCCACTAGACCAAGCGGGGATTCTTGGGTATACTTTTATGGGCTGCACCAGGGTAAGAGGTTTATTTAGCAACATGAGATGCTGAAAAAGAAGAGGTCGTTTATGTAGCTTTTCTAACTTTTTCGTAGTGATACAGGAATAGGAAGGAGATTACAAGGGATTATTCACCTCTGGTGCAAGAGATCTCTTGTTCGAGTCCAAGTCAACTGAGTTTGTAGTGCACAACAAGGTGGCAACAGGTTTTCCTGTTTCCTCTAACACTTTCATTTCACTATTTCTTTCATATTTATTCACCTCCATTAATAATCCAACCCCTTTAGCTTAAGGGGCACAGCACTAGGAAGTAAACTTTAAAAGAAATAAAAAGGGGATAGCCTGTTTGATCACATAGACCGAATCTATGGGCGACCCCAGGGGTGACCTTAATGGCAAGCAAGGGGCCGCGGTGGCTCAGTGGTAGAGCGTTTCCCTCTGGTGCTTGGGGTTCCGGGTTCGATCCCAGCCCCCGCCAAGTGAACTATGTAGTGGACAAACACCGTGCTCATGGGTTTTCTCGGGGTTCTCCCGTTTCCTCCCACTTTCTTCATTCCACTATTTCATTCATTTCTCATCATCACCGTCTCCTTTAGCCTAACCGGCATAACCGTGGGACGTAAAATTCAAAGATTTCATTTGATTTCTTAATAGCAAGCAAGCGGGTGCAATGAACAGATTGGAATAAACTATATTCGTAATTACGAATATTATTAATGTTGCAACAGAGAGGTGTTAAATGAAATACCGTATAAACACAAAATAGCTATTGAGTAAGAACTGTGTTTGCATTAAAAAGAAGTCTCTTAAAAACTAATTCTGTACTGTACAATAATGGTATGCAGAAATATTAATAGAAATAAATATACATTGCTGAAAATGCTGAAAATTATTATTATTATTATTATTATTATTATTATTATTATTATTATTATTATTATTATTATTATTATTATTATTATTATTAAAGATTTGAGAATTCAACGCAAAAGAGTCAGACCAACGAGTGGCATTGACAAGGATGGGGAGGACGCGAAGCATGCAGGACGTCAGATATAAAAGGTTGGGAACCACTGATATAGACGAACACTAGTACCTGATTTTTCTCTTTTTTTTCTGAGGTTGCGGTGGCTCAGTGGTAGAGCGTTCATCTCTGGTATATGGAATCCTTGGTTCGATCCCAGCTCTCACCAAGTGAACTTTGTGGTGGACAAACGCCGTGTGCGTGGGTTTTCTAGGGTTTCTCCAGTTTCCTCCCACTTCTTTCTTCCACCATTTCACTCATTTTTTTATCATTACCTTCTCGTTTAGCCTAGCCGGCATAATTGCGTAACGTAAAACTTCAAGATTTCGTTCCGTTTCTTCCCTTCTGCTTTTTGCAGACAGTTATATTCTTTGAGTATAATTTTTATTGGATATTTAATTGTGTTTTAGGTGGTCTATGGGAATTTATTAACCTTGTATACAAGAGAAAATTTGCACTTAAAAAGCTATACAAAAAGTTACGTAAAGAAAATATTACAGAAAAATATGAGAACATTGAATGAAAACAACCTTAGAAAAACGTATTAGAGTCAAATATAAGGCCGATAAACTTGAGCAAAACGAAATTGTTCAATATGAAAAATTGAATTGTTTTTAGTGTAAGGTCTCACGAATATCCTATAAGGGTAAGGGAAGGGGTATGATAATAAACGAAACGATGGAATGAAGAAGGTAGTAGGAGACGAGAGAATCCGAGGAAAACCACGTAAGTGTATGTCTGTAACCAGGAACTTTATACATCAGAGGGGAACTCTCTCCATAAGCCACGGCTGTCCTTGCACACTATTAAATATTTAAAAGAATGAATAAATGAACTTAACTTGCAATTTCACATGTATCTTTAATAAAATATTTTTCACCACTTGCATTGTTTCAGTACGAGATGCAATTGAATAAACTCCCAAACTATAAGGACTTTGACACTTATTGATGAATGTTTGTTTGTTTCACACGAAGTCAAAACTTGAGATCTAGCCGTTTTCAGGATATTTCCGAAATTTGGCTGCCTCAAAGAACTAACCACATTCAGTTACATATATCTGAATATTGAGCACAACTTGAACAGAGTATTAGAGGTTTAACAGCAACCTCTAGTTTTCATTTAATGAAATTGTACGAAGAAATTTGGCTAAGTAATAGTACTAAGCAAGGTTGGAGAATTAAGGTGGATCACCACCCGGAAGTCCGTACATATTTTAGCCCATTCTCTTAACTATTGTGAAATGAAACGTTACACATTATAATTATTGTACTATAAGATAGAGTTACGTTTCAGCTACAATACAAGACACTGTTTCATTTGATTATGTCCTCTGATATTGGAAAAGGTAACAACTAAATTGAAATATTTGATTCTTTTCAGAACGAGTACACAAGATGTTATTTGCTGCTAGATCTTACTAGAAGTGCTCAGTTTTATGAAATGTTTATTTGAATGTGTAAAGTACTTTAAAGTAACGGTCTTATTACGAAATAGATATATTGTTTGACCGTTTTTTGTGTTATGTTTCACATTTTATTTAAATATTAAATTACATTTAAGGAAATATATTTTGTGAAGAAACTTGCGCAGAACGTCATAATGCGTTGTTGCCAAATTTGTAGTTTACTGTGGTAGTCACAATAAAAAGATTCCTGGATTCTAGTGTTGCAGTTCGAGAAGCGGTACTTCACTGTGAATTGCTTTAAGGGTCGAAAACAAATTTCTCCAGTAAGTATCCAAGCAGAATTCCATGATTACTTGCTTTATTATCTGACATCAGCACACACTCGACACTATCTGGCAACGCCGCTCTATTTAAGCAGTGGTTAGCATAGCACCGAGAGCACCTAGTGATCTACTCATAAGGAACGTATAGATGAGTCAATGGGCAAGAACTAGTAGGAGGGAGAAAGAGGAAGGGGTGTTGCGTGTCACGTGCGCAGCCAGAAATTTTTGTTGGCAGGGGCAGGCCGGTACCCAGCCCAAAAATGTAGGGGGGCCCGGCCGGAGTTAGGGGGGGGCCCGATCCAACCATATTATAGTTCATCACCATATTATAGTTCATTTGCAAGCCTACCGTAAAAATTTTAGAGGGGGCCAGCGAAAATTTAGGGGGGCCCGGCCCCCCTAGAACTCCCTGGATACGGGCCTGGGCAGGGGTTCAAAATTTGGAAGAGGTCCAATACTAGAACACATTACGACTATATGGTATTGAACAGGTATTATTCACCAGCCGAAAAGACGGTCAATAACTAATACAATTCCACGTATATTTAAAAAGAAAAACCTTTAGAACTTTTTTTTTTTTTTTTTTTTAAATAAGAGAAAGAGTACAGATAAAGTGTAAGGTCAAACTTTCATGCTTCAGCAATCATTTCCTGTTTAACAAATATAGTTTTATTTAGAAATTATACAAATCTAAATTGATTTAGGAAGTTTTTTTTGTGGGGGTACGGACCCGGTAAACCCCCCATGGGTGTGCTTTTATTATATGTTACCTGATATTGGGAAAGAAATCTTTAAGTTTAACGTCCCACGGTTATGCCGATTAGGCTAAAGGAGACGGTGATAAATGAGTGAAATGGTGGAATGAAGAAAGTGGGAGGAAACCGGAGAACCCCGAGAAAACCCACGAGCACGGTGTTTGTCCACCACAAAATCCACACGGCGAGAGCTGGGATCAAACCAGGGACCGCAAGCACCGGAGGTGAAGGCTCTACCACTGAGCCACCGCGCCTCCCTCAATATTGGGAAAGAATACTGTAATACAAGAAATATGATACTTTGGTAGGAGTTCTTGGCAGGCGGGCACCCAGAAATTTTTGTTGAGAGATGTCCAAAGTTTGAGATGGAGTTCAGTACTACAAACATTACACATATGTTTTATTGAGCGGTGTTATGTTTGTATTCGAAAACACGGTAAATAATTGCTACGTATTATTAAGTATATGCATTGAAATGATGGGACTAGATTGTTTTTATAAGAAAGGGAAGAGTACAGGTGAAATATACGATCAAATCGATAGACTCCATCAATCACGTCTATGCTAAACATTGATTCATTGATTGATTGAGTTGTAATGGATCAATCAATCAATGTTGAACAGAGAAATGATTTATCTAATCTATCGATTTGATCTTATGTTTCATCTGTATTCTTATTTTTCTTATAAAACAATCTTGTTCTATCATTTTTTGTAAAATAAAATGTATAGTTTTATTAAGAAACCATGAAAATGTGTATTAAGTTAGAAAGTGGTGTCTGGATGGTGTCTGGACCCAGTAGACCCTATGCGCAGTTGCACCCCGGGGTTGAGGGATAAAAAGTGTGTACAGTTATGAAGACAAATGAGTTAGTTTTACATTATGAAACTACGGTAGACTAGGATACTAAGGGTACTAGATACTGAAAGTATTGTAGTATATCTGTAACCTCTAGGCGTGATACAGGAATAAAATCAGAGGTGGAATTTATTCTTAATGCTAAATTCATATCAAGAAGACATCTTTTCCGGATTTTGCTGTATGAAGATTAATATTGAAACCAGAAGTTACTAGATTTCCTGGATTCTTAATCGACTGCAGAAAACTTTTCTCAATTGACTACAGACTGCTTTTCGCTAGTCCTTACCGTTTTTGCCGGTTCTTTTTCGGATACCGGTAAACATTGTATCGTTTCTTGAGACGTTGAAACGATTCCAAATAAACCATTTTGTCGCTATGTATCTCAGTTTTGTTCCATGGAAATCCAATAAGAAAACGGCCATTAGGAAGACCTAGACGCAGATAGGAGGACCCTATTACGATGGATCTCGCAAAAATAGGAATACAAAGTAGAAACTGGATCCAATTAGCTAAGGATAGCAGTCAGTGGAGAGCTTTTGTGAATAGGGTTCAATAGGCCATAGAGTTAGTTAGTTAGTAGAAGAATTATGAATTATTTAAGTGATTATAGGAACAAAATTATGAGTATTTATCTACTTTTAAAGACTTGAAAGTCGTAGACTCCAATAAAATATGTGGTTTAAATGTTATTACAAGCTACCTGCTCACGTGGAGGGGAAAGATTCTGATAACTTTTTTATGAAATTAAGAAAAGAGTCAGAGCATAAATTTTATAAAACATATACAAAGCGAGACGAGACAACTAAAGCCTTTTGTGATTCAAGGCGAGACGAGAGTCCTACAAAATTTACGAGGAGGTGAAAAACTTATTTCTCCTGTCGTTCCGTTTCATGGGCAACAATAATACTATGTGGAAACGAAAACATTAGTTGACAACGGTGTTAGATGGAAATTTCTCAGTTTGCGGGAAACGCTTAGGCAATTATGTCATCATTTCTATGAAGATGATTATATATTGGGCTTCATCCTAGTTGGCCAAAATGCTGTTTGACATTAGCGTATACATGGTACAGGAAATGTGTTGAATGAGTGAAACTATTACTTATCTTGACAAATTTATGTATTAAAAATAGAACTTTATGACTTTTTTTAAATGCGAGTACTGTACAGATACTGGGAAAGTTTCCCAAATATTATGTCCAGATCGATACTATAGTACCCAGGAATAGGATTTATTCCTTAAATAGTAAAAAGGAGTTTCGGTATCTGTTTTTAGAAAAGAAAATATTTAACTTCACTTTATAGTATTTTATTCAACTGTAAGAATAATATGTTAATGAGTTGATAATTTCTGGTATTAATGTCCCTTTCATCATCAAGGCTCTCTGTGACGTGGACCTACAGGATAATCCGAACTATGCACCGGAAATTCAATCCAAATATCTTTTTAATTTATTTGTGATATACACAAAGTAGACCCGCTAGCGTCAATTACCTGCTTCGAAGAGTTGAAATAAGGAAAATTACTAACATGATCCATTAGTTAGACACTTACCCTCTCTGATATCAGTCATTTTCGATTATGTATGTATATCCCTTTCTTCTCCAAGTTGCGGGAACGAATTTGGATTTAAACGGCATCGGAAGGGTCACTATTCATCTTAGCGACCCAGAAAACTATGGGTTCGACACTAAGATCAGTCAATTCCGGTCGTTTTTAAATATCTCCTTCTCCCCCTCCCCTAAGTTGCGCCACCAAAGTGCTATGATTAATAACTATTCCAAACCTGAACTTCATCTATGTTGAAGATTTTATTGAGATCAGTTCAAGAGTTATTAGGTCACAAACATAGTCATTTTCATTGTTTATTTACATACATAAACAGATATCAAATAACAGCACAAAAAGTTTAGACGTATTAACAGAGATAGAAGTGCTCGTCTGACTTTCAGACATAACTGTTGTAAAAAAAATAGCAATTCCACGTTTTTAAAAGAAGGATCACTCCCGTTAAATATTCATTCATTCCTGTAATAATGAAGTGTTTAAAATGAAATGAAATTTCAAGTTCAACGATTGTGCACCGAATCGATAATGATGATGATAAATGAAATAGTGGAATGAAGAAAATGGGAAGAATGGAAGAACTCAGAGAAAGTTCTCAAGTACACGATGTTTGTCTACCACAAACCTTACTTGACACAAACTAGTGTCGAACCTAGGATCCCATGCACCATTCATCCATTCCCTATTCATTCATAAGTAAAATTACATAGGAAATAAGCGTCTATATTATAATATAATTAGAACAACCAACTTCTCAGGTATATTCCAAAATTAGGATGATATCGGGTAACTAAACTCTAACATTACTCATAATTTTACAAAATGATTGTCACTCTTTAATTTTTAACCTCTCCTATTTTACAATTACATAACTGTTAATTTGTGAATAACGTAGATTTGGAAGATTGTATAAGGAGCTGGAACGCTAAGGAAGGTATCTTCGTGACTTTGTGAACAAGTAACTGCCATCACTGACAGGAGTGGCGCCACAGTGATTCAAGGGAATCAAAATCACGGCTGATTCGGTTCTTTTTCGGAGCCGTCAACTCTTCCAGTGTATTGATCTAAAGTACCAGGGCACAGCTATAGCTCCAACCAGGCTGGGCCGAAGCGAGAGAGAGAGAGGGGCTAAAGATGGTAGATTTTTATTTCAATCTTGGCCAGTAGAGGCGCCACCAGTAACGAAAGGTATCACGATTCTTGACCTAGTAGCAACCCTCTCGTTTCTCTTAAACACACGAATACAAACATACACACGTTCCCACCCCCACGCGCTTTGAGGGATGAGGGTGAAATATGTGTGCTCTCCCCCTCTGTAATGCCATCGTCAATATCGTGGTTTCCCCTTCCGAGCGTTGTTGTCCCACTTATTTTAAGCAGGCCATCACTCGGGAAATAGTGTCCCCTCTTCCCTCGGTGCTTCAAGGTCGTGCATGCTGTTCCCAGAAGGGATGTAGGCCAGAGCGAAGGGTAAGGAAAGGTTGATAAAACAAAGAGGGATGAAATAACAGGGGAAACGGAAGTGGTGTTCCAACAGAAAGACTTTCAAGAAACACACACACACACACACACTTACGTAATCTCACACGCGAATCTCTTTTCCCCTTCAGCTGATTTTCATAAACACGAATGGGATCCTTTGCACCTAATGCGACTCACATGAATAATGTGTGAGCCATGGAAGAAAAATATTGACATTCCAGCACACAATGGATTGATTTTACTTTACTGTTCTGTTAATATTTTGATTCAGGATTAGCAAAGCGTATTATTAACAATCAAACTTTTACTTATTTTTCAAAATATTGATTTTCTTAAAGACATGTTTTGAGTTTCCATAATAATAATAATAATAATAATAATAATAATAATAATAATAATAATAATAATAATAATAATAATAATAATAATAATATTTCACCTTTGGTTATTAACAAATTCAACAGTTTTTTAACATAAATCTAAAATAAGTAGTAAGTTAGGTGATTGGATTATTTTTGTATTGCTATACAAACATGGGTTACAGAGTTCCTCTAGAATGTTATTATTATATATTGCCCGGCGACTGGTGTTAGCAATGTTATTGTTCCGTAGGACATTGAACTTAACATCAGATCAAAATCTTTATGGACGAAATGAGTGGTAACACAAAAATAACGATGATTCCGTGTAAATAGCTCCTCTGCCTTCAATGAAATGGAATCTTAAGTTTGAGTATCACCATTTGTCTCTATTATTTCAAAAATATTGATTTAGCGTCTGTTTTCAGCGCTGAGACTATATGAAACATGGATCTACAGTTTAAAATGAAAGCTGAACCAACGTAATGTGTTTCATATTGAAATGTTGTTTTTTTGTAGAGTCAATTAAAATGATCCGAAGTCCTTCACTTATTTATTATGCAAATAAATTTCTATAACCAATTTACAAAGTTTCTTTGTAATACAGTAATAAGTGTTTCCAAGTTCACTGTATGCTCAGCACACACTTGTAGCTTCAGATAATATAGGTTCAATTTAGATTCAGGTTTGTAGAGGAACCCTTTCTCTCATTG
This sequence comes from Thermobia domestica, assembly GCF_964235325.1. Taxonomy (NCBI): domain Eukaryota; kingdom Metazoa; phylum Arthropoda; class Insecta; order Zygentoma; family Lepismatidae; genus Thermobia; species Thermobia domestica. The sequence goes on from NC_137463.1 coordinate 2,574,702, forward strand.
CAGCCTCGGTTGTATGTTTGTATGAAGGAGTCTCCTTTGTCCACAGTTATAGGGATCCTCTGCAGGCCCGTAGCCAGCCCAAAAACTTAGGGGGGGGGCCCGGCTGAAGTTAGAGGGGGCCCGATCCAACCATATGATGGTTCATTACCATATTATAGTTCTTTTGCAAGCCTACTGTAAAACTTTTAGGGGGCCAGCAAACATTTAGGGGGTCCCGGCCCCCTAGACCCCCCTGGATAAGGGCCTGATCCTCTGTCGCCCATTGCAGCCTCAAGAGGTAGGTTGTTGTTAGGATATATATTTCGGCCACAGTGGCCTCCAGAGATAAGGTTGGTTAGGATCTCCTCAGCCCAGTGCGGTCCCCAGAGAAGATGTTATTAAATTAATGGTCAGCTATTAACTGATGCCTCTGTTCTGCCGTCGTCTTCTTTTATGGATATCTTCTGCAAGGGGCGGTAGCGAGGAGAGAGTCGTTCATCTTCGTATCTCATCCGAACCAATTTCGTGTTTTCCTGGTGACCATGTACTATCGTCTGCCGGTGACTGTGTATACAGTACCACGTGTTTACACCTGAGACATGTATTTGTAGAAGTGACATACACTAGAAGGTGTAGATCCTCATAATATGCTTCATCACCATGAATCGGGTCCTGTACATCATGCACCAAAGGTACACGCGCTAGTAATACACTAGTGTATTAGTGTAGTAGTAATACACTAATACACTAGGGCTTAACTAGTTATATATGAGGTTCTCGCAAATGAAATGCTCGTTTTAACATCTTGTGGGAAGCCAACTTAGCAACACAATACAAGGAAGGACTAAGGTCACGCGTCTAAGATCAAGGAACAGGCTGTGACACATAAACAGTTGCGAGGCATTGTGTTGTTGAACAGAGTCGTATGGAACTCCACCATAAACAACACACAATTCATTGATTTTTTGACTTTAAGAATTCAGACTCTGAGATTATTAGTTCATTTGGGCCAGGTATAGCACTTGAACATTCAATTTGCGGTTGGTTTGTCAAATTTCATTCTTGTGATAACATTGCAAAATGAGCCCAATGGGTATAGAACAACATCATGTTGGGATGTGGTCCTCAGAAATACCATACAAGCATACTCTCGGAAAAGTATTCGTGTCAATGCAGACGAGTTAGGTTACAGCATACCACTCGATTCGTACAGTCGGTAAGATAAAAGAGTTGAACTCATATGTATCACGTAGGTTGACGCCTTCCAACAAAATTTGCCACCTGGAGATAATCTCTGGGTGCAATAAATAACGGTAAAAGTTACATGTATCGGATCGTTACTTCTCATGAAAAATGGATCAGGTATTACCATCGACAATTGTCAGAACGATGGTTAGATCTTGATCAACTACCTGTCCATCCTCAGGAGTCGTTGTTGCTGGTATGGTGATCTAGATGGACTTGATCCACCAAATATTTCACAGTCGAGATGAAGTACTCAGTGCAGATTAAGTACTAAATTCCATTAAATGCAACACAACCTTTTCCGCGTGTATTTCGCAATGGACAATAGTGATGGTGTCCTCATCTTGCTCAAAAATGCTCTCACATGTCACACAAAGGACGGTACACACTTTCTATGAGTTGCAGTATGAAACACTTCCTCAGTCACTATTCCCACGATATCTCTTCCATTGACTACCGCTCCTCCGGAGAAGAAATACTTTCCTTGATAATTGGGGCGTGCAACATGGAGATTAAGTCTTCCTCGCATCGCAAATTCGATACGTCTTTCGCCACGGAATCGAATCGATTTCTGAGCGATAACAGAAGTTTATGGCTGCAGAAGGCGAACATTTGGAGTAACCAGGTATTTAGTTTTCATTTTTGAATTTTTTAAATGACTCACCTTCAAAGTTTGTTCCTTTGCCTTGGTATTCGCATATACAAGTAATCCCTATCTCACATCCAGGGAGTGGGATACGCCTACTGCGTGGCCAAACCGAAGTTCTTAATGCTTATCAGCTTATCCTACTGGTCGAATCGGCCCTGCTAGCGAATCAGGTCATTCCATGCTCTGCAGACATAGTACCCGAGTGTTATAAGACAAGCTCGCTTCCCGCCAGAGGTTTAACCAGAATCCCACAGAGTCCAGCACAATTCGGAAGCAATAGCAAACACGAGGGGATTTGCTCATTCCAGGCTGTGCCTACCTCTATCGTTCAATAACTACCACCTTTCGAGTAGAGGTACCACGAATACGTCGAGATACTCCTGTAAATCATCCCGGATTGGGTTTTGTGCCAACCTCTTATTACGGAGAGGTTCTCTCTTTCAGTGGGGTCGGAAACCTTCACCCAAATCCCTGGGAATGGCACCTTTCCCAAGTTGCTGTTCACTTCCTCTCTAAGCATTAAGCTGACATTCTCCCTTGATAACATCATCTAAACAATACGGAACTCCACTAACTACGGTGGAAGTACATTGTACATTATCAGAGCCCATGAGTGATATTGATTGTCTGCATGCAGACATGGTGATTTTGGAGTCCACCATAGTTACATTCCCTGGTAGACCCGGGCTAACAATACGGTTGCCTCTCGTGTGTTGAAATACCATGTAAACGTTTTAGTTATGCTACCGTCCGAACCCAATGGTACGTGTCAGCCACCATTTTGGAGGGACTACAACACCACTCCTCGATAGTGTCGTCCAAGCAATACAAAACCTCCTCTGTTTACGGAACAGTTATTACCGAATCCAATGCCTAATATAGCGTGTTTACTTCTAAAGACAAACGAGGGTTCCCAGATGGGATCGTGTCCTATACCCAGAACGAAGGAATACTCTCACAAGCTCTCTTACTTTTGAGGTATGAAAGAATGTTAGGATACTAACCTCATTCCAGCCCAAGCGCTTTTTGAGGATATCTGAGAATCCTTCCTCCCGGTGGGGTGTCGGATTCACTCCACTTGATATACTGACTAGTCCTCTCTCATACGTGTTGGATACGACATAGTAGCCTCCCGGACGTAATGGCACGACCTAGTTGCCTATTTTTGACGTTGCTAATGAACTACCTCACCTATGCTGGTTGGTTTGCCTACCTCGTGACAAAGTCGCACACACGCTCCCCCATTCCAACTCCATTTGGAGGTCCGGTTGAAGCCTTCATTCACCTGTAGCTTGTTGTCCGGCCTAATCAAATTGTTCATAAATAGGACAACAGCATCGTCAGCGGACATAACGAGAGTAGCGTATTTCCATGCACTTCTCGAGTTTCAATCTCGAGCCTAATAGCACCCACATATCACAATACATATAAATTGGGGAAAATGCGAGTAGTTCCTCTCGCTTTCTCAGCATGGGCTTGAGAATGGGCATGACGAGATTTCACTGTCAACAAGAATAGTGGAGTATCTCAAGAAAACACATGCAAAACGATTTCGTCCACTACAAACTTACATGATATTGAATCGGATCAAGAACCCCTAGCATCAGAAGTGAGATCTCAAACACTCAGCAACTGTCGATCCTAAGATGGAATTTTACTTATTGGAAATACGTGTCTCGTATTGATGTCTGAACTAAGTTCTGAAAGCAGATCTACTAATATACTACATGTATTTGAAAATTGTGGGCTTACAAGAAAATATGTCTTTAGTCAAACAACGCTGGTAATTACTAGCTTGAGACAGGTTTTAACCAAGCAACTTACGACCAAACACGAAGTTGGCAACACTGAACTAGAATTTCAGGACAGGGAATCTGCTCTCCAGAGATCAGTTGCAATTTTTCCCTTCTGTTTGTCCCTACTTATGTCTCTAGGGTAACAGAATGTAGTGAAGATGAAATAAAAAAAACGAGACAGGGGAATGTTTATTCTTTGGAGACGGATTTCGAGGAAATGGTTTGTGTTGGAAGTGAGTTCATCTTTCACTTTAACTTCATAATCACATGTTAGTTAGCCGCAAAAGTCACTCACAAATACTGTAAAACCTTCAACCAGAGACAAATTCCCAGAAATTTCGTTAATGTGTTGTTGGATGCCTAGTATTTTGTTATTCAGTCACTTGTTTAGAACAATTAAACTAATGTTTACTCCCACGACACAAACTCTGAAAGGTTCTTAGGCTTTGAGGGCACAGCTGAAGGTCACGAAGCTAAATCAAAGAAATCCATGAAATTGTCATAAAATATATTGAAAAATATTTAATACTAGCAGAATACAAAATTCTTCAAACGGGAAAACTACGTTTCATTTTGGACTTAAAGTGCTGATTTTGGATTTAAACTGCATAGGAAGTGTCACTGTTTGTCTCAGGGACCCCGAAAACTATGGATTCGACATTAATGCAGGCTATTTTCAATAACTTTTAAATATTTCCTCCCCTTCTTCCCCTAATTTTCACCATCAGAGTGAAATGGTAAAAACCATCCTAGGTTCAAATCTTATCTATGTTGAAAATTTGATCCAAATCGGTCGAGTGGCTTAAGAGTTACGAAGTAACAAACATAGTGACTTTCATATATATATACAGGGTGTCTCAAAAGTCCCCTGACATAGGGTAACTCTGTTATTTCAGAGTTACAAGAAAATGTAAGAGGAAAAACCATCTCCAAATATGATGTTTTCAATCTAAAGTCAAGGAATTTTTTAAAATCGGACCAGCCATTTGGGCTGTACACTCTTTATGCACCCAATGTTAAAATAAAATGCAACGTTGCCATTTACCTGGATCCACAACGTAAGTGAATGAAATTACTATCTTTTACTCTAACATGTCAATGGCCAGCCCCCATTTCAAACAGTAACTTCATTCACTTATGTTGTGGGTCCAGGTAAATGGCAACGTTGCATTTTATTTGAACATTGGACGTATAAAGAGTGTACAGCCCAAACGGCTCGTCCGATTTAAAAACATTCCTTAATTTAGATTGAAAACATCTTATTTAGAGATGGGTTTTTCTCTCACATCTTGTTGTAACTCTGATAATAACAGGGTTACCGTATGTCAGGAGGCTTTTGAGACACTCTATATCGGATGGATAGATAGTTAGGCTATAGTTTCACAATTATGATAGTTTTACGTAATTATATCTCATTAACCGTAGTGTACGAGCTCCACACCAAAGTACGTGAGTTTCGTTCTAATTTCAAGGTCAACGAAATACATAGAATTAACTTTAGTCTATTTCTCAACTAATCTTACCACTTTATTGACACAATGGAAAACAGTACTTCCCAGGGATGATCTACTGGAAAATTGCGTCCACCAAAAGAATTCTCAAGGTTTGAGAACAACCAGAAGTCACTTGGGTGTAAATCTGGAGTGGTGTGAGTGTAACAGTTGTTCAATACCTTGGTCAGTCAAGAATGGGATCTCAATATTAGCACAGTGTGGCCGTGCCTTGTCCAATAAATCATCAATTCAATAAACAAATCAAGTTAGTAGTTTTTCCCTTCTTAAAAAATAATAATTGCTTATTCCAAACATTATTTCGCTTCTAATGAAAAAATACATGGAGCTCAATAAGTTGAATAGGAACAGTGAGTAGAATTTAACATATTTTTTTAGCTCTGCTAGTGAGCTCCCTTGTGGCTCTTTGGTTAACATACGCGACTTCGGCGGGAAAGACTCGGGTTCAATTTCCGGAGGGAGCTCATATGGTTTGTATTTCACGGTCTCGTAGAGCTTCACTACTGAAAGGGAACCTAAACTTTAATCTATCCATTCAATTATAGATATGTTAGTGGAACTACTAAGCCAAGGTAAGAGTGGCTCTGATTCCAACATTTTATGTTGCTTCGTAATTAACAGAAGCGTTAGGAGTTAATTGTGGCAAACTGTAGCTTTTAGGTCATTAATGTAAACTCTCCGATATACAGAGAAAGACGAAGGATTATGGCCAGTTCGCGATTAGCTGTAATTTACAGTGGCACGAGAAATTGAACCGATAGTTCTGCCCTTCTCCTTCTGGTGCGTGTCTACGTTTATGTACTAGTTCAAAGATTTAGGAGAGATAAAATGGCTCCTGGTCATGATGTCACAAGTTTATACCATTTTTTAAATCTCCTTATTTTCTCCTTTGTATTTGTTTCTTCATTTGTTAGCTCAAGATTATATATAAACTCCCTTTAATTTAATTAGTTGGCAATACTTCTATGTTGGAAAATACATTATTGACAAAGGCTGAAAAGCTTTATGAAAATTGCTTTAACGATATCAACGTGCGCCGGATTGGGGGCGCAAAACTGTGCAAATATTTATTTTCATAATAAGGGAAGAAAAGTAGTTTTAGCAAACTAAAGATCATAAACAATTACGTCGGAAACTTTACAGGACAACAACTACTCATCAACCTTTGGATCATATCCATAGAGTATAAGTTACCTTCAAAGCTATCTTTTGAGGAGCAGATAACGGAAATATGGGTTGTAAAAAACTTTGCAGACAAAAGAGCCCGCAGAGTTAAATTTTAGTCCCACCTTTCTGTGTTTTCAATTAACTTACATCGATTTAAGAAATTTGCAAAATGTCCAAGTATAATACTCGAGACAACAGCTTGACTGTTTGTCATAATTAAATATTCTATTGTAAAGCAACAGACTGTTGATTCATTCTAGATGCAATCCAGATGTAATTCCAAAAACATCCAGATGTAATTCCAAAAAACATTGTGATTTACAATTATTATGATAAGATTCTAAGAATATGTCAAGCATGCTACTCTCAGATTATTTGGCAATCAAATACTACTTAGTTTGGTATTTTATCTTGTACTAAAAATTAAATTATGTACTTCAATTTTGAAATCAAGCTTTACCACTTGAAGAAAAGATGGAATGGAAGAATTACTGTGTGATACCAATATCATGTGTAGTCGAGGAGCGTTTTGGTTTGGTTGTCAGTGAGGGGGGGGGGGCTAAGGCGAGTTCTTGCTACGGGCAACAACTAGCCTAGTTGTGTTGGGCTAGTATTAATTGCGAGGGGGACTTGTGGCTCTTTGTATATAAAAAAATGAGTTTAGGGAATATTCGTAGGTGCCTTTGGGGAGAAGTCACTTCCATTGGCACTGAACAACAGTAAAAAGATAGAACTAATCTTTCTACCACCTTACATTAAAGTCATAGACGAAGATGGATGATGATGTCAATGGCCCATAAGGTAAGAATATAGGTCATTAGCTCCAAGGAATAACGTAACTTTGTTATTAAAGCGAGCGTCAGCGAAGCTTCTAATATTTTAATATTCGAATTCGTATATTTGTCCATCTGCACGTCTGTTCGTAGGTTTGTTCCATGATAACTTTCGTAAAACGTATCCGATTTTCTTGAAATTGCCTTCCTTCTAATAGTAGAAATAACCTTACTTTTTGGGGTTGCAATCCATCAAGTATAAGGGGGCAAAATCTACCCTATGTTGAAAGTTTATACATGAACATGGGAGACAGTTTTCCAATATAAAACACGTAAAAATTATTTGATTATGACAAAACGTAGTGTATGTTTTCTTTGTGGCATTGTGAATACCCCCACAGCTTGGTGTTAAAATCTGCCAAGAATGAAAGGGTGAATTCCTCCCCCGCCCTTCAGTTTCAAAAATGTGTTCCACGATAATTTTCGTTAAGAAATATTCAATTTTCCTAAAATATCATACATTTTCTTCCTAATTGTTTCCTCTGTAGAGAGTCAATTGAATCAATTCTGCAATCAGTAAAGAATAAAGTAGTGGTATTACTCCAGACCCGATGTTTTTAAAGTACCAAGATAACTTACAAAAAATCATTCGATTTTGATACTACCTACATTATAAAATTGAAAGTGACTATGTTTGTAACTCTTAATCTCTTGATCCACCAGACCGATCTGGATCAAATTTACAACATTCATGATGTTCGGGCCTGCAAGTGTTTTTATCTATTCAATATGGGAGTGTAACTTAGGGGAGGAGAGGAGGAGGAGATATATAAAAAAATAATAAAGCTTAATTACTTTTGAACCAGTCGAACGATCTCGATGAAATTTTCAGCATAGATGAGGTTCGGACCTGGCATAGTTTTTATTAGTGTCGAATTAGATATTAGTGTCAAATCCACAGTATTCGGGGTCACTGAGCTGAACAGTGACACTTACGATGCCGTTTAAATCTAAATTCAGCCCCGCAGCTTGGCGGAGGGGAGGAGGAGTCAGTGCCGTATTTAGGGGGGCTTCCGGAGTTAAGCCCCCACGAAATCTTACTATAGTAAAGTATATGAAATATCTTGCAGAATTTTCACATTTTCAGGCAAAGCGCTCCAAGCCCCGAAAGTTAGCAAAGCTCCCGAAACAAAATCGTAAATACGCGACTGATGAAGATCGAAAATGACCAATATCAGTCTCGAATCCACAGTTTTCGGGGTCGCTGAGACGATCAATAACACTTCCCATGCGTTTAAATCCAAATTCAGCCTCCATTGGCCTTTATGTCCAAAATGAAAGGCGTTCTGCTCGTGCGAAGAACGGGCAATCTGCTGGTAACCTATAATACACATATAATTTAGTGATAATTTACTTTCTTGCATAATGAAATTCTGAACAACAATTCGAAATGCAGAGTGAGTAGTTTCTTTAATATATATTTCCATATCGATTTCTGTTTAGTAGGGCCGCGGTGGCTCAGTGGTAGAGCGTTCACCTCTGGTGCTTGGGGTCCCGAGTTCGATCCCAGCCCCCGCCAAGTGAACTTTGTGGTGGACAAACACCGTGTGCGTGAGTTTTCTCGGGGTTCTCCCGTTTCCTCCCACTTTCTTCATTCCACCATTTCATTCATCACTCATCATCACAGTCTCCTTTAGCCTAACCGGCATATCTAACCGTGGGACGTAAAACTCAAAGATTTCATTTCATTTTTTCTGTTTAGTAATATATGCTAGAGAAACAAGGAAAAAAGAAAGAAATGGAATCCTTTAGTTTAACGCCCCATAGTTAGGCTAAAGGAGAAGGATGATTTTGAATGTAACTACTCATTATGAAATTATTTTTTGTTCTTTCTCACCGAGAATGGAACCCGGGATTACGTGTACATTGGAAACTACCCGAGAAGAATTTGTGATTTTGTTTGATTTAATTCTTTATATAATACACTGTACATGTGTGTATTTATAATATTGTTGCATTCATACATGATACATAAAACATGAATGTTCCTTGCAATAAAATGCAGATTCGTTTCTTTAAAAAATATTCATAGCAGACAGGATTCGAACTCATGCTAAAATAAGCAGCTTTACAGAGTTCCGTGACGCTAACCACCAAACCACAGAGTTTTATTATTCATGTGCGTGATTCCTTACGTACATACAATTAACGGAAATATGCAGGTTCCGATTAAATACAAGCAATCAAATACAGAACAATATTGATAGACAAAACAAAACAAATAAAAAAAATACTAATAGACAAATCGACGTCATGCGAAGGTGCTATCAGTCTGCTAGAAATTACGGAGAAAAAAAGAGCTCACTGCAACATCACTTCTAAAAACCGGCTAAAATATCACCTTTCCGACGCTGGGGAAAATAAATTACGACGGGTGCGTTTCAGAAAGCCCAAATAGCTACGTCCATCTATTAAAGCTACAAATCGATATGTATATACATACAAAGGGGGCGATCTTGGGGGGGCCGAGGGGACCAGACCCACTCAAAGCTCATGTGGGTCCCCCTTATTGTATTTAAGAATATTCAATATTTGGCATAATTTGAATGCAATTTGTCTTAAAATCCTCATATCTGCTTTCTGCATATGAATTCCTCCCCCCCCCCCAAATTTACAGAGAAATCGGCGCTCTTGTATACATAGAAAAAGAACAGCACGGTATTTAGTCGCTGGAAAATATCGTTGAAAGCTTGATTTCGCAAGTGCTCCCTCTGTGTGTATTTCTTTTGGAACTTTTGCATTCTGTATGTCTATATATTTACTTGGCAGCAAGTGAAGATGGTCTATTGCTCTTGTAAGACTTCGCATGTTGCTTTCTGTCACAATAGAGGGAAAGTAAATTTCTCTGTAAGAACAGATGCGAGGATCTAGGATCTAGGCTAAGTATCTGAAAGGTATCTAGGTTTTTGTGACCAAAAGTGTACCTATCTTTCTCTGCGATCAAATCTGATGGTCTGGTTGATGGGTAGACGCCGTTTATCAATACCACCGCGACTCTTACCAAAGAAGTACCCATTAAAATCTGATGTAGGAAGATTTTTTAAAGGAAAACAAAACAATATTTTAATATCGTCATCGCAGTACCCAAATAGATGACGTCCGTAGTGTCAACACATTATCATGTGGACTGAAGAGGACGACACCAGTTCCAACCACGAAGGAGGTCGAAGAAATCCGACGTTTGATTATAAAAGAAGCTGCAGCACCTTCAACAGCATCAGTCTTCGTAGAATAATCGTCTCTCGTTTCTCCTGGCTGCATCGGGCTGAGAATCTTCTAACTTCTCCCTTGGTTTACTGGGGCCTGAAAATCTCCTAACGTCTCTCTTAACTGCATTTGGGCTTGAGAATTTCTTACCGTTCTCTCAGTTGTATCGAATCCAATGACTACAATGAGAGCTGAAAATCTCTTAACAGTCCTCTTGGCTGCATTGGGCTCTGACGACTTCATAACCATTCTCTTGACTGTACTGGGCAATGAGATTCTCCTGTATCACTCTACCTCTGTTTGTTTAGCAAAACACTCTCCCTATTTGTTGTAAAATATCACCTGTCCCTATTTGCCCCTTATGTATGCACGGGAACAAAAGTGCATTCACACTTTCAATTTTTCACATCCTGCAACGATAGACAATCAACACAGCAGTGAAGATTGGTTGATTGAAAACTAAGTAAGGCGTTCTTCAATTGATCTAATTTCTTCAAAAGATATCAGTGTACCAAACTGCAAAAAGTAGAATAAAATCAAGGCCTCTACAATGAATAAAAATCAGGAAGAAAACCTCGTTTAGTATCTACAGAGTTACTGATGTCATGAGAAAATTACAAAGTGAGTTTGATTAACCTTAGACATAACAAAGAAAAATCAATGTTGTTCAAACTTTCATTTTGTTATACATGGTACAGTATTTTATAAAATCTCTTGAAGTTTTACAAGTTTATTCATTTCAACGTTACCTTCACTTTAGTTATTTTTTAGTTTTAACTACTGAAAGTTTATGAATATATATACATATATATCGTGCGAGGTGTTTTGAATATCTTTGAATACACAAGAAATTTCGTTTTTTCGTGGTATCATTAGCGTTGTCACGAGACGAGACGAGACAGTTAAATGCCGACTCGTCTCATCTTATGAAAATGCTGTCTCCTTTCGAAGTATCACTACTTAATTAAATGAATCATATAACTTTCACTTCAATAAGTGTTTACAGAGAAAATTAAACATTTAATAGGCGTCTGTTATAAAACAAGTAAAAAAAGGGAAAGATTTATATTGCATTTTGTTAGTTTGTGATGCCACGAGACGAGACAATCCTATAATTTTCCAGACAATACGTAATATAAAATTGATTATAAAATTTCTTGAGTTACTGGTTTTTAATAAATATAATTTACTGGAAGGCATTCCTTATGTACTAATGAGCACATTGACAATACTTATGAAACCTTTGCAATAATGGCACTTTTTCTTACTTTGATATCGTGCTGAATTTTAAACATTTGTAGTAGTTTAATTGTTTTCACATACAAAAAGAAAAAATAAATAAAATAAACAATTAAAATAGTACACAAATTTCTACGTACGGCGCTCAAACAGCCTTCAATAACATTTGAACCGCTTACTCCAGAAAATAAATATGTCCACATTTACACATTTCCTTTTTGTGACAATGATGTTTTGTAATAGGTCAATGGATCGTTTAGCACGAAATGATACTTGTCCGCTGAATAACAACGCCTTCAATTTTCCGTTTACTGGAGAAAGAAAACTTGTCCCGGACGATTTCCCTATCTGCAGTAAATAAGACCTTGTAGTTTTCCCATTAGAGATCACTCCTTCATGCCCCATGATAGGGAAATCGGGATAATACGGAAGAAGCTGAGGCAGGAGGAAAGATACTACACAGTGGATGACGTTGGATAAAAACTTCCTCAACCGTCTCCAACAAGTTTCCCATTGTTCAAATAAAAGCGACTGATTTCATTAACTACAGTTCCTGGTGGTCTGAATTTTGCGGAGAAAAGCATGTCTAAGCGATGACTCTTATGGCAAAAATGTCCCAAAACACCTTAGAATGACGCTCAGCATTTGAAAATACATGAAATGTACTTCTCATCTCTAATTCCAGATAGTGTTCAGTGTAGTACGAATATTGGTGGCTTGATAGTGGATACTTTTAGGCTGAGAAACTTTTCTAAACACTTTGATCTGCCTTTCAGACAAGTCTACAACTCTGTCCTGCCCAAAAAACAACAAGAAAAATTTATATCAGAAAAACGTTGGTCTACATAGATCAAGACAAGATGTTATTTTGGGAGTTCAGTTGCATTCTGGCCTATCACAACGGAAACACGTTCTGATGATAAAGATGATTGATTAATTTGTAGTTCCACAACTCACATATTATTCAGGAATGTTTACCAGTTAAGTTTTCTTCCAATAAAGGAAGTTTGCCAATTTTATTGTCATTTTCTTTAATCAATTCAATTCACAATTCGTTTGAACAATGAATTTACAGCAGAAAGAAAACATGTCCAAAACACAAAACAGCGCTCCCCTCTATTCTCTTACGTCATACACAAATTTTGCATGTGTATTTCAATCACGTATACTTCTATTATTAAAGAGAAAATACATGTTTGGTGGAAATACCGTAAAGGTAGTTTTATTCAGTTTTTGCCTCTCCTGCAAAATTACGAAAGGTAGACATGTTTGCTTTCTGCAGTAAGCAGTTCATTTATTGATTGATTTTACACTAAAGCGTTAAACAACCGTGCTACCTAACTCTTACACACCATACGTCTGTTCTAATACAAGACACGATTTCATTATAATAGTGTTCCAATTTGTTCCTTTTGTTAAATATTTTTTTACTCTTTGCTTTATTTATATGGAGTCTGAAGATATAAAAAATGTTACAAATGTTTGATTAAGTGTTTTGTGAATTTGAATTCACATTGTTCTCGCTGTCAGTGACGTAGAGGTCTTAGTTCTACATTGAATTGCAGAATTCCCTCCTGGTATAGAGAATACCCTTTCCAACAGTCAAATCAAGCTTTTTGTTTGTAATTTCTATTTTAAGTAACTTGAACACAAACATTACAAACGTGTTTGTCATTAACCTTTACTGTTGTAAAACCTTCCAAATTTTCGAAAATATAAAGAAAAGGGAGATATTTTCAAACATCGTCAGATTAAGAGACGCATGAACAACTTTACTCATACCTGTACAGTTTCTCCTCCCGACATCACTAGGGTTGAGCAAGTGAGTTTGGGGTCCACTCTAAAATCTCGTTCACCAGAACTCGATTAGAAATAGCTATGTGAATTTTCAGATTTACCAATGTTTCTAAATTTCAGCGCGATTCATTGAAAAAATGTAATACATAAGGAAAAAATGAAATGAAATCTTTAAGTTTTACGTCCCACGGTTATGCCGGTTAGGCTAAAGGAGACGGTGATGATGAGAGATGAGTGAAATGGTGGAATGAAGAAAGTGGAGGGAAACGGGAGAACCCCGAGAAAACCCACGAGCACGGTGTTTGTCCACCGCAAAGTCCACACGGCGCGAGCTGTGATCGAACTAGGGACCCCAAGCACCGGAGGTGAACGCTCTAAGACTGAGCCACCGCGCCCCCCGTAATACATGAAGAAGAAACCCTACACCAAGCGTCTCCCGTTTATAAGATCTTAGTTTGGAAATCGGCTTATCACTCCAGAAATTAAATTTATAATGCTTCTAATATTACTTATAATGTCTATGTTATCTTCCTTGACAACCTGAAGTGTGGAAGAAGTTGCGCAGATTCAGTGAAAGACTACATTCTCATTTCCTCGAACTTCGCTAACCACGCCCCTATATATACACAATGCATGACTAAAAATACGTTCACAATATAACACTTTAGTTATAATGATTCAATATAACATAATTTATGCAGAAATCTTTAGCATAACGTACTTGGTAAAATATAAAATTTAACAGAGTGGGTGATAAAATGCCTTTTAAACGAGAATTAAAACAAACTAAAAGCTTAATGAATCATTCTTCTTGACTGAGTAAGTTGGTGAAAACATTTTTTCCAATTTTCTCGGTAACTAATAGGTTAAAAGATTAATGTGTGATTTAATCGACTACTTCTCGGTTACTAGTATCCCACCAAATTTCTTCATAAAGGTTGTCCTAACAGGCACTTGCTATTTTAACCTTGATCCGCAAGCTAAAAGTTTCTATGTTATTTCTGTTTTTTCATTCAAACATTGTTTTTGTTCTTTCTCTCATGGACGTTCACTTTACGAACAACTATTTAGTTAGGAAGCGTTGGTAGTAGTGGAAGAGTAGTCGAGGTGTTGGTATACTAACCTCAAGGTCGTCAGTTCGAATTTACTTTACTTCCAAACGATACTTTTAAAGTTAATTTGTTCTTACAAGGTGAATCATAAATTCTCTTTCCTCAAAGTTCTCCATCTATAAACATACACACATTAACCAAGAGAGTTATTATTTGATTCTGGTAGAATATTGTTCAGAAAATACTGAATTTAAAGTCATAAGGTTTGCATCCACACAAAGTAACCCTGGGGGCCGCGGTGGCTCAGTGGTAGAGCGTTCACCTCTGGTGCTTAGGGTTCTGGGTTCGATCTCAGCCCCACCAAGTGAACTTTGTGGTGGACAAACACCGTGTGCATGGGTTTTCTCGGGGTTCTCCCGTTTCATCCCACTGTCTTCATTCCACCAATTCATTCATTACTCATCATCACCATCTCCTTTAGCCTAACCGGCATAATCCTGGGACGTAAAGCTTAAAGATTTCATTTCATTTTTCTAAAGTAACTCTCAACGTTGAGTATATATACAATTGTTGACGATACTAACAGTCGATCTTGTTGAAAAGACAACAAATATATAATGGTTATATATGGGTGAAGCTATTCCTAATCTGCACCATAAGTTAATGGAATGGAATAACATTTATAGCCTTATGTTGCGTGATTGTGCCCGGTATGCTAAAGCAGAAAGGCAATTAATGAAAGTAAAATTACTGATAGAATATGAATGTGGGAGGAAACACAGACACGATGTTGGTCACACAATCTCACATAACCTGGAAAATAACCAGGGATCCCTCGTAGTGGTGACTCTACCACTAAGCCACCATGTCCTCACCATAATTAGCACACTTAGATATATTATAAATGGTTTCGTTTGATTTTCATATGTTATCTACGTCCATTTGAAGTGTGTTTCTCCACTGCACGCCACCCTGTACAATAGCGGAGTCAAATCTAATGAAATTACACGCATTTCCATCAAAATCCTTGAAAAGGTTAATAAAAACAACAAAACCCGATCTAAAATATTCAGAAGAAATTTGAGACCAAGATAAACGTAAATAATGATTGTAACAGTGGAAAGAGAGAATTAACAAGCGTGTATAATAGATGTCCTGTCAGCCTCATCATATTTTTATCCGGAAAGGAAGGCAGCGAAACACAACAGGAGAAATGACTTTGTAAATTAAGAACAAAGCAAGAAATGAACGAAGATAGGAAATGAGAAGTCAGCAGATAAAAAGAAAGAAAATGAGAAGTTTGCAAGAACTTTAAATATTTCATCATCACTTTTTTTTTGTCTTCCCTGTTTTTTCATATTCTTGACAAAACTCGTTGGGTTTTTGAAAATGATGGACGAGTTGCTATGAATTGTTGAAGAGTGAATAGGCTTCATTTGTTCATCTTTCTTCCGTGGGGCGGGGGGAGGAGTCATTCAAGAAACGGACACCGTATAATTTGATATTTCACTAAAGGGGGTTATGTATATTAAAACAGCATGTTATGATCACTTTTAAATATTAATAAGTTTCTTAAAATGAGCACGTCTTATCCGTTCGTTCTCGGCGTAGTGTCTCTCGCTCATTTTTCTCAGCACATTTCTCTAAGCTTTAGTTATCTCTACATGTTATTATTCTTCACGTCGCGCAAAAAGACTCTAATATTTAAATATTTTTAGATTTTTATATAAAAATGAAATCAAAAGTTATATTCTAAATAACAGCTAATTATAATATGGGTCATGATAGCTTAGTAGTATAGCGTTCACCTCTGTTGTGATCAATTGTTGTGAGATCTCAGACTATACGACTTAAAAGTCTGGTCTCGGTACGTTGACCAAGGGCGCCCATATTGTGGTTTCCAAGGGGGGGCAAGTATACGTGTCATTTCAAATATACTTCCAAATTTTGCTGTAACTAATGTAAAAATTCTATTGGGTTTTCGATATTCCGTAGTATAATTTCCTCTAGGGGGCGCGCACCCCACCTTGTCCCCCCTGATGGGCGCCCTTGACGTTGACCGATGTTATATGTCCATCATCATGTTCAAGCATGAAAATCCCTTATTCTTATTCCCACATGATAATAATTGTAAAATGTAGCTAGCAATCAACTGTTTATGAAATGGATCCAGCGTCCAGAGAACAGGTTCATCCTCTGACCTCTACTGCGACAGGATGTTATAGATCTACTACTTTCGATTTCACTTTTGAATTTGCATTGCTTGGTAGTCCACCGTGGTTACACACTGTGAAATGGTTTTAAGAAAAGAAACACTGATCAAAGCCATTAATGAATTATGGCAAAGAAGTTTGGATAGCGTGGACAAGAAGAAAATGAAAAAGGCCCTTGTAAGGACCAAAAATGGCGGAACGTGATTGGTTTGAAAGTAAACACGGAGATTTAAGTGATTGGATGAAGGCCTCAGCAAATAGAAATTCAACTTTTTTATATAACAATGACTATATATATGTCTGTTAAAAGAATTTTTAAAAACAATGACTATATGTATGTCTGTATTTTCATTTATGTTCTATAGTGTCTGAGGAAGGATATGTTAAATATCCGAAACCGTTACATATTTTATTTTAAAATATAGTAGGTTTGAAGCTTTGGTCAGTGTTTCTTTTGTTAAAATAATCAATCCAAAGCCATGAGTAGTCTTGGTGTGAAATGATGTTTACTTGTTTTAACATTACAACTAATATTCAGTTTGAGTAAGGCTCAACATGCACTGATGTGTCTGTATCCCTAGCTGTCTCTTACACAATAGCGTTTATAACATTTATTTAATTTTAATGAATTTTGATATGCGCAACTTAAAAAATAAACTTTCCGTTCACAATTGAAATTCGCAAAGGACAATATGGAAAGTAACTAACTAACTCTATGGCGTATGGAATCGGGAGGTTGAATGCCGAATTTACAAAAAGCTCTCCATCGACTTCTATCCTTAGCCAACTGAATCCAATTTCTAATTTGTGTTCCTATTTCTGCAAGATACATCTTTAATATTGTCCTCTCATCTGCGCCTAGGTCTTCCTAATGGTCTTTTTCCGTTTGGATTTCTTCTTCCTTCCATTCTGGCTACATGGCTGCCTACCTCAGCCTCCTAGATTTCATGACTATAAAAATATTGGGTAAACTGTATAAATCATGTAGTTCCTCGTTATGAAGTTCCGCCATTTTCCATTCCTGTTTCTCTTCAGTCCGAATAACTGCCTCACCATTTTATTCTCAAATACTTTCCGTCTACGTTCTTCCCTCAGAGTATGGAACCATGTTTCACAATCATACAGAACAACAGGCATGATTATCGTTTTATATATTTTAAGCTTCACATTCCTCAATAGGATTCGCAACTACAAAAGATTTTGAACTGAATAATAACATGAATTTCTGCTTTTAGACGATATTTAATTTTTTTTAATGAAAATGGTCTTGGTCTGTTAACACTGATCCTAGATGTTTGAAAGTATCCACTTTATCAAAAATATTATTTGATATTTTAACGCATCCATAATTATGCCGTATTGCGATCCCGACAAATTTCCACGTAATTAGTTCTCTCTGCATTTACTTCTAAACCCATCTCCCTGCAAGCATTTAATAAGACCTCTGCATTTATTTCTATTGTTCTCCTAACGTCGCCTATTAAATTTACATCATCACCATACGCCATAACCTGGTGAACACCATTCAACTCTAGGCCCTGGTTGCTATCTTTGATTTTTCTTATAGTGTATTCCAGGACAAAGTTGAATGTTAATGACAACAACACATCTCCTTGTTTCAGATAGTAAAATTGGGTAAATCGATCCCACTTTGGAATTTTCGGATATACTCGTTTTACCAATAACAACGCAACAACTTACAAGTGAGATAAAACAATAACAAATAATGATGGAATAATTGTTTCATTGTGAAAAGCAATTAATGACGTTATGTTTCGGAGACAACCTTGTTCAAATGTCCTCCTCTGTTTTAATGGGTGAATTGCTCGCACACATATTATTCTTTAATACGTATTTCGCAGAAAATTCACAATAGCGTTTTAAATTCTCCCTTTCAGTGAATTGTTCGTGGCTTATTCTCATATAAGAACTTGAGATAAGTCCATAAAAATATTTTACGGGGGAAGAGATCACATAATTTGAATGGTCAGTTCACACCACCATATCTGGACAGAAAGCGTCTGTAGAACTGTTTGTGCTACAAGTCCGGAGTGCATAACATTTTTTTTCTCTACTGAGATGAGATTTATAGCCTATCTCTGTTATCTGAGACACACAATAGTTAGGAGCAAAGGGATCATCGACTTTGGTGGAGCCAAGATCACTCAATAGTAGAATTAGGGATTATTTTTCTGACTCTTTGGCATCCATGGCCTTCTTGTCTGTCATGTATGAGGGGTGGATGATGTTTCTCGGCAATTACACTATCCGGGAAGCGGGGAAGGAGGAAAGGAATGGGAAAATGGCATAGGATCTTTATGGAGGTACCATTCCGACATTTGTGGTATGAATAAAGAAAACCTAGGAAAAATTTCACTGAGGACGATTGGTCTGAAAAGGCTTTTATTTCTTTCTGAGTGAGTCTGCTTACCGGACATCAAACCCGGAACTGCTCTCAGCTAAGATGTTAGCGACTAGCTACCTGAGGCTACGGATCATTACTAGATTATTCTTCTCTGGTGAGAAAGAACCCTGGTTCGATTACAGACCATGTGAATCAATGGTGGACAACATCGTACGTGTTCCATTTCTTGGTGTAATCCCGTTTCCTCCTACATAGTCATTCGTTCAAATACTTTCATTACCATTAACTTTCATTCGCTAACCGTCTCCCATAGCTTACAGAGCATATGGGTGGGAAGTAAAGCTAGACATTTCATTTTATTTTACTAAACATCGCTTCCTTTCATCTTTTCCTGTTTAAAAATGAAATTTGGAAAACTCCGAAACAAATATTCATTAATTATTAATGAGGATTGATATCTTTAACTTTAGAATCTCGTGAGATGCTCTATGTATTTTTGGCAAACAGTTTGAACTACCTTTGCCCCTCTTACAACACGTATTTCATCAAGGTAAAATGATAAAATCCAACTCGACGCGGGTCCTAGATTTAGTGGAGGATTTAGCCCGGGACCGGGGGGCCTAGACCCCCCCAGTATTTTGAGTGACAGAGAAATTTAAGCTATTATTAATATAGTTTTGAAAGTTTGTATAAACTCATGGTATAACTATTATAGTGTGTGTCCTAACTATCCCCCCTTCTCCAGTTGTCACCCTCTATATCCGCCACTACCTCGGTTCAAAAGCTTATTTCAAACGGTTCAGGTGCTTTGTCATAAAAACGCAATTTCATTTTGCCGCTTTATTAGTACAATTAACTAGGAATAAACCAATAATTTATTATTAATTTTCTATGAATATTACTTGTGTAACCACGATTGGCTACATTAACCATAGTTCATTCTCAACCTGCTATTTGTATATCTATGTTCTTTGTAGGTAAAAAAATAAATGAAAATACAAAATAAATTGTATTGTGATAAGAAGAGCAACTTTAAAACATACCGTACATTTATAGAAAAAGTAAGATTTACATTCTATGTAGAAGAAAATGGGTTTTGGACCGAAAATCACGATAGAATAACAAGGAAGAAAAAGAGAATAAATGGAAAGTGGGAGAAAGTCAGGAATAGTTTAAGTTGCAGAATACATTTGATCGTGTGTGGGTTACTGTTGGTTAAAGCAGTTATTTTGTAATGCACACGACAGCATATAATAGCAGTTCGCAGCCAACTTTTCAGAACTTATTTTCCTGGCAATAGGATGACATCCGAGACAAATTCTTCTGCCTCACCCCCTACTCAGTCAGAAGCACCCACGTGGATAGTTTTTTTAGTGCTGGCTGTGTTCTTTACTCTCTATCCAACCAAAGTTTTGGAAGAGAAGAGTTTCGGTTTCTTGCTAAATTGTCATCATTTTTCGCTTTTGCCTGCTGGCAGCGTAGTTTATAACTTTGAGCTTAATGTCTCACGATTATCCACTTAGCCAAAGGGAGACGCTGATGACGATAATAAACGAAATGATAGGATGAACAAAATGGAAGAATCCCGAGAAAATTTTAGAATACAGCGTTTATAGTTTAGAAACCAACTTGGCGAGAGCTGGAATCGAACCCAGGACCCCACATAATAGAGATAAGCGTTGTAGAACTGAGCTCGTGCAACGAGTTTATTTAACAATTCAGAGGAAAAAGTAAAGGTACTTAGTGGATGTATTAATTACAATCTTATCCTCTAGGAGAGGTGGCTCATTTGTATGTAGCTGGTGTGGTGCAGTCGAATGTTCTAAGGGGTTAAGCTCATGATCGTTAGACGAAAGTAAATATAGAGATTCAAATCTACCTGGGGAGGAGATTTTTTGGTGTCCACGAACTTTATGTGTCCGTGTGTCAGTCGCATTGGATTATGTAGAATTCCACATAATACTGACTTAAAAATGAAATCTTTGTTTTACGTCCCAGAATTATGGCGGCTAGGCTAAAGGAGACGGTGATGATGAGAAATGAATGAAATGGTGGAATGAATAGAGTGAGAATAAAAGGAAGAACTCCAAGAAAACCCACAAACGCGGTGTTTGTCCACCACAAAATCCACTTGGTACGAGCTGAGATCGAACCAGGAACCCAAGCACCAGAGGTGAATCCTCTACCACTGAGCCCCGCGACCCAATACTGACTTAAAAAGACAATAAAGAGTAAATAATCCGTGTTGGGGGCAACTTTAAGAAGAAAAGGGATTGAAAGCTCAGATCAAGTGTGAGGATTCCGAGGTTCGATCTCATATCATGTGAGTTGGTGGTCGAAAAGATTAGATCTTTCAAGAATAGGTTCTACATCCAACTTGTTCATCTATTCCTACCGAAAGTCGTAGAAATATACTGTTATCAATTTTGATCGACATAAAGCAAAGTAAGACATACTGGGAAATTGATTTTTTATATTGATTGAAGTCCTAAAAGTAGACTCTTTCTCCAACTTATCCCTGTAGTCTCACCGAAAGTGGTCGAAATATACTGTTTTCAGTATTGATGTTGATGAGAAATTAGAGGATACAGTAACTGAGCCTATAACATAACTAATATGTTAATTTCTAGTGACTTGTCCTGGGTTGAATATTAGGCTGAATTCAAGGACAATTATAATGCTCTGGGAAACAAGGAGGAAAATATTTTTCAGAGAAGAAATCTAGAATGAATTTGGTTCACCTAGAAATATAGTTACAAAACGAAGTGTGCATTACATATTGGTAACGTTATATTTTGAAAGTTTACCTCAAGACCGGGGCCAAATCTTTATCATTTATCTTAATTAGTGGTGAAAGCGAGACTTTTAGTGATAAGCATGAATCAGAGGATTTGGTATTAAAATATAATAATTTACAGGATGCGATAGAAAGAACCGTATTATTTGGGAAACTAATACATTCAAAAACCAAACAAAATGAAATGAAATCTTTGAGCTTTACGCTAGGGTAAGGGGAACGGTGATGATGATAAATGAATGAAATGATGGAATGAAGAAAGTCGGAGGAAACGGGCGAACTCCGTTGGGAACCCACGCACAAGGTGTTTGTCCACCATAAAGCTCACTTGGCGCGAGCTGAAATCCCTATGCACCAGAGGTGAACACTCTACCACTGAGCCAAGGCGGTCCCCTCAAAATTAAAGAAGTTTCGGCAATTGGGTATTATTATTATTGTCATTTCTGAAAAGTACGCAGAATGACGACTTAAAACATTACTCAAGTTCTGACCTCTACTATTTCTACAAACCATGAACCAGATGCAAATGGCACTCTGCATTGCTACCGGCCAATCACATTTAAAAAATTATATATATAAAAAAATCCTCTTTAACAAAATAGGTAGGATGTTCTCCCGAAAAGTCAAATACATCGCTGTTTAAAGAAACGCTTCCCACTCTTAACTATGCATCTACCAAATCGAGGAGTTCTTTCTGTCACGCCCTGTATATTACAGTTCACTCTCTATTTTTTTAAGCTCCTCCGTGGCTAAGCGGTTAGCGTGGGAGACCCGGGTTCAATTCCCGGCGGGAACCCACGTGGTTCGGATTCCACGTTAATCAGTAGGTCCAGGTCTCATATAGCCTCGCTGCTGAAACGGACGTTAAACTCAAAATCAATTAATCTATATTTTTTTTTCCAATTTAAGTGAACATCTTGAAATATTTGTTATTGACCGGACTAATCTTGACTCGCTCTCTCACTTGCGTGGGCGGAAGGGAGGAGTAAAAGGCTTGATAGAAAAGAACCTGCGGTAGAAAACTCAAGAAATGTAAAAGTGCATTATAATGAATAATACCATAATTGGAGCCATGATCCTCTTTACTAGGGATGGCCAGAACCGATTCCTGGTGGAACCGGTTTTCGGGTCTGAACGGATTCGGTTCTAGAAGATCCGGTTCCGGAACCGGTTTTTCGGATCCAGGTCTGGAACCAGTTCTTCGGATCCAGGTCTAGAACCGTTTCTTCGGATCCAGGTCTAGAACCGTTTCTTCGGATCCAGGTCTAGAACCGGTTCTTCGGATCCAGGTCTGGAACCGGTTCCGCTGGAACCGAAACTTTGTGACCATCCCTACGCCAAACCCGACCTGCTGCAAAGCTGTGAACAGTTTGCTAGATGAAATAGTGGAAGCGACAGGCAGGCGTCCAGGCGGCGGCAGCTTGTCTCATTTGGCTAAATAAACTGGGTAACTGGCAAACTCATTGGTTAAACAGGCAAACTGGCCAACTCATTTGGCTAAACACCCACTGGTGGACCAAATTTCTTTTTCTGGGGGCACAAGCGGGTCTGGGCGGGGAAGGCACAAGCGCATAGTCCTCTTTGCATTATTTTTGAAGGTGAACTTTATGCCTCCTTTACGGGTCTTTGGGGGCTTTCGGATCCAGGTCTGGAACTGGTTCCTAAGATCCGGCTCTGAAACCGGGTTTTCAGATCCAGATCTGGAACCGATTCTTAAGATCCGGTTCTGGAACCGGGTTTTCGGATCCAGATCTGGAACCGGTTCCTAGGAACCGGATCCAGAACCGGAACTTTGTGGCCATCCCTACTCTTTACTCGACTTAGAGGTTTGTTCATCCGGATACCTGTGCAAGTTGTCTGAACCATTGTTCAATAAATTTGACATAGTAGTTTGAGAGCGTGCGCTGAGTGTCGTAAAGGATTGAATCTCCTAATCGGACATACCATTGAGGAATAATCACCGAAAAACTGGATTCTCATACACTTAACCTTGGTGAAGCATTTGACGCCCGAACTCTCATTGTAAACAATGGAATTTTCATAGAATTTTCAGCATTAGAAATTGGGCCAAACCGTGTTCGCTGTGCTCTGCGAACATAATTTTTCAAAGCCATTATGGTTTTCTATGATATGGCAAATTTAAATATTTGCACATCGTGTTCGTTAACTGAAATAATTAATGCACAAAAATTGTATAAATATTCAATAAAGGTCAATTGCTTCGCTCCAAACTTGCAATTAATGCACACACCTAGTTTAATTAATCGATAAATAATATTGCAAGTTAAAATTTCAGTGCTATTTTATGTTTTCAGAAATGTATTCATTAGTTAATTTTTGATTAAAGAAATCCGTTGGGAAATACCTGAAAGAAGAACGTATTTCGTCATGCAGGGCCATCATTAACAGCTCTTCTTTTGCACCTATTGTCCCTCCGCTTACACTGAGAAAAAATGTAGCAGCGGCCCCGGGCGCCGAAGTAAGGGGGCGAAAAACTCGTGAGAAAAAAGGAAAAAGATAGGAAAAATTGCTTGGAATATATGTATGGGGGTGTCGTCGTATACTTTCGCCCCGGGCGCTAATTTTCCACGGCACGGCCCTGTGTGGCATACATAAAAATGTAGGTTACATGTGTAAATCCTGTAGTTTTTGGACTTAACTTACGACTATAGGTACCATTCTCGAGCAAACCTATACCTGAAACCATATGTTTTATAGTACTTTCTGTATCAGTGTTCCATCTAAACGTACTTTCCGTATGAAACAAAGAACTGTATATAAGCAGTATCTCACATACAGACGGATGTAGTATACGGAAGACTTTTAGATGCCATACATCCTGTAAAGGCATGATGTATCATCTAAGCAGGAAAAGTTTGTAGAATATGGATAACGTACGCTTCTTTCAGATTTCCGTAGTAAATATAATGATTCCGTATATTTGTACAAGATACCGCTATCCGGATAACGGATTTTTCTCAGTGTATGAATAGCAAACAGCTTCGGGACGCTTATGTCCTTATCCATGACCCTTAGACAAAAGAAGAAAGTGAAAAGATATATAATAAAAAAATAAAAAATGCAGAAAGTGGTGATAGGCCAAGAGAGAGCGGGAATGAAAATTACTGACAGAATTACTTATTTGCCCACCGCGAAAACAATTGCGTTACTCCGTTTAATGTTGGCTGTCGTAACCTTAAAACGTGATTGTTTATTGACGAAGGTGCATTTAAGTCCATTAGTATTCCATGTGTAGCGTTATATAAGCAACCGTGTATTGATTGTATAACGCTGACCTGTGATGTATTGATAATTAACGCAGCAGCTGTGGGTACTTGAAACATTGACTTGCGTGGATTTCCTTCCACTAGCCGTCACGCAAAACACGCATGAATTACGCACATTTTATATTATACACGTACATTTGTTTCTCTACGTGTCACATATGATTAACTTATTTTTTTTTATCTTTGTCACCCCTTGAACCACAATGCTTTTTTCCTATTTTTTATATCGAAGAGAGGATGAAGGCTTTTTAATATTTATACATTGATTTGAATAAATTTCTGTATCTTTGGGTTACGGATTTCCCTTCGAAGCCCAAATGTAGCCCAAGTGATTGAGGGAAAGCAGAAAATCTTGTGCAAACACTACGTGAAGGAAAAATGACACAGAGGAGAATTGTGTTGGCTGAAAATTCTCTCAGAATATTGGCTGCGACAACTGAATTACTTATATCTACTCACAGTCCTTGTTCAAGCAACCGTTTTACCTCAACTTCCAGTTAATAGAACAGGGTGATTCAAAATAAACCATTTGAAATTCTTCCGTTTCCTCCCACTTTCTTCATTAACCTCATCTGTATCACTAGTAGAATAAAATAGCTTTTTTTTTGTAAATTTTATATCTTCGTAATGCTTTCGTTCCCTTCATGCAAACAAGTGAGAGAAATTACAATTGTTTCCTTGCACAGAGTAGTGACAATTATATGTGTCATATAGGACACATTGGAACTTACCAACAGAAAAGGAGAAACGCAGTTCTGGTAATGGTTTGTTCCCTACGTACTCCTATGTGTGTTACGCACTTAATTCATGTATGCAATACAACAACAATATCCAATAACTAAAAGAAGGTCACATGTTCATGAAACCCAAATGAAGAGATCGAAAGCATGAGATATCTCTAGATTGTGAATAATCATCTTTTGTAACGGATGGTTTAATAGTGTCGCATACGACACATCATAAAACAGAAGATCTCCGTTTTCCCCACACAAAAGAAGACCAAATAATCAACTGCTTATTTATCCCCAATTCTTTAACAATATAAATCAACAGACGTTACAAAAAGTAACGCGTTAAAAAAATAGAAATAAGATAGAATACTTATCGTGTCATTTTACGGTTTCTGCAATAATTTTTTCCCTCCAAAGACACCACCTAGAACCAACGGAAAGCGTTCTTCAATTGTCACACTTCTATCAAATGCGATGCCTACTCTGGCGTCAAGGAAGAGAAGCAAAATATGTGTGTTCTATGTGCCTCTATCAAGACAATGCTAATTTTGTGTGTCGTATACGACATTCGGCGTCCGAAGAGGTTAAACTATTTTGTTCACTATCATTACACTGTCTCCTTTAGCCTCAGAGTATAAACGTGAGACGTTAAACTAAAAGATAGAGGGACGTGGTGGCTCAGTGATAAACACTCAACTCTGGTGCGTAGGGTCTCTGGTTAGATACCATCTCGTGGTAAATGGACTTGTGGTGGACAAACATTGTGTCAATGTATTTTCTAGAGTTCTTCCGTTTCTTCGCTTCCTTTATTCCACCATTTAATTAATGATCATCATCCCTGTCTGCCTTAGCCTCGGCGAATAATGTTGGGACATTACCAGAAATTTCATTTTAAAAAATCATTTTATCGTGACTTGAAAGTCAGGAACTAGTTTGTAGAATAATTTTGCCAAAATATTCTTGTAATTCTACTAAAAAGTCCATTATATTTCTCTACTTGAAAGCAACGAAGTTGTGGTGTGGGTGTTGGACACTTGGATACAGAGCGTGTAGCGTATTCGCAGTTCTTTTGAGCAGACAAAGCTTCATACAGTACGGCTTTAGAGAGCCAATTTTAGGAAAGTGACACCGTTTTTTTTTTGTTTCTCTTCACATAATGGGACGAAAATGCGAGCGACTCTCAACACAAAAGCCGAAAAGTGTATTTCCCAGAAAAAGAAGAGCAGCTTGCCTGTGCTACAAATACGAGAAGAGATAATGACGGTAGAGATATTGCTTTGTTGTAAAGCCGTCGAAATAACATGTTTTTAGTTTCAACCAGAATACGAGTATGATCAGGCTTTGGAGGCGTTTCAGCACATGTAACATATCGTATTGTTTTAGGTATTTGCCAATTTCAACATCATTGTTAGAGAACAATACTTTGGGGAAGACAAAACGTGCCTACTTAATACAGAATTAAATAAATTGGCAAAGAAAACAGAACACATAATTAAACAATCCCTATGGCAACATATATCTGGTAAGTGTGATCCTGTTAGTGTTAATTTTAAACTTTAATATTCACTTTGTTTGTTTGTTAAAATTTTGCATCTCTTTCTACCATCACGGGTCCCTACTGTTTAAGGTGGGATCTGAAACCATGCAATGCGTTCAAAGTGTTTTCGCACCGGGAATGGATCCCGGAACCAGTTTAGTATTGAAATAAAATAAAAATGAAATCTTTGAGTTTAACGTCCCACGTTTATGCCCTTTAGGCTAAGGGAGATGGATGATGGAAGATTTGGTGGACTGATCATGTGGGAGGAAACAGGGGTGCCCTGAAGTTAACGAACTTATTTTACCGGAGATCGAACCAGGGACCAATATTTAATTTTCTACAGAGTCATCCATTACAGATAGGTACTTTACTTATTTTCTAGAGCTGCTACACCTTTAAAAAGAATGACGGTTGATCAACAATATGCTGTTCTACAGCCTATGTAACAGCCACATCATTTCCAATATTCTCTTGGCGAATATATTGTTTAACCCTTTTCTTGACAATGTATCCTTTGGGATACATAATTTTTTTTGAACATTTTTTGTTCTTTGACTATTTTGGCAATGTATCCTATGGGATACATTACATCACAGCCTTGTCTAAATAAAACATGTAACTAAAATGTGCAATTATCTATTATTTTATAATGGCACGGAAGTCACATCCAGTATTTTTTCTGAGTAACACAAGTCTCCTTGCCAAGAAAAGGGTTAACTTGGAAACAAATGGAAGTTATTTGGAGCGATACCTGAGGAGTACGGAGGATTTACATGTAGTTGAAATCCTGCAGCTCCAATTCCTGCAATTCTGTGGTGGAGGCAGTATCATTATGCAAGAGAATTTGTCTACATAACATACATCATTGATGCACGGATCGATCCAGGGACCTCACGCACCAGAGGCAAGCCCTCTACCAGTGAGCCACCGTGCACTCACAGTTTAGTATTGAAGTTTTATATTGTCTATAAAGCAAAACTGTCTACGTTGGGCACCATCGAGTGTGTGAATATTCAGGTGGATGACTAACTTAAAGGAAATATGAGAACATTCATTCGAAACCAGCTCATCTGAATTTGTGGTGCACTACGTCATGTCTGTGAGATTTCTCAGAATTCTCCAGATTCCTCCCACACTCTTATTCTATCAATTCATTTATAATAAACTAACTTACTCTATGGAATATGGAACCCGGAAGTTCCGTGCCGCGTTCACAAAAGCTCTCCATTGACTTCTATCTTTAGCCAAATGATTCCAGTTTACTAAATTCTATTCTTGTTATTGTGAGATGCTTCTTAATGTTGTCCTCCCATCTGCTCCTATTTCTTTCTAATGGTCGCATCCGAAATCAGTCAAAGGCAAGGGAGTGTATTAGAAAACGTTTCCCTTTAATCTACTGAGAGGGCGATGACTGATCTTCCCAGCAACGGTGGCTGTAAAGAACACAAACAATTAGTGTTCCTGTCTTTCTGCGTTATGTTTATTGTTTCTTTTCTTCTATACACTGATGTGAGAGTACTTGAAAAATAAGGCATGCCTAAGAAAAATGATTTCATTTGATTTTTTTTAAAAAAAAACAAGAAGCTATTTTTCTCTCTATTCCACTAAATACAACTTGAACATGTTATTTTTGAGTAGAATATGCCGTAACTTAAAGTGACTCTTTTCGTGTTTGTTATAAACTTTTTGCAAAATAATAATACTAATACTTTTGCAAAATTTAATTTTTCATAAGAATATGTGTCACGAAGTTATACTGTAAAAATGGAAACCACAAACCTAGTTAACAAAAATGTCAATATCAGTAAAACTAAAATCATCCAATCTTCACAAATATAGCTTTGTAGTTTAAGTTGTAATATTTTGTATTCGAGGTATGCTCAAAAAGTATTGAACCTTATTTTTTCCCGCGTAAACAAATGAAGCGCGGGAAGACTTTCATCAGAGTAGATGTAGAGGCTACGCGCATGCGCAGTCGTGAATATTTTCCCGCCCACAGAGAGCATCAGTCGCTGGTAGTCGGTCAACGAGTGAAGACGTGTAGTGAGCGATCGTCAGATTTAAGTACTTTTGTAAAATAACAGAAAAGCTTAAGCAACAAAATTGCATCAAATTTTGCCAAAAGCTTGGCGATACTCAAGCGGAAACCACTCAATCACATCGATACATTAAATTTTGAACGAGAATGTTCTCGAAATTTGATTCACGCTTTCATCTCCAAACACAACATTTCTGTCTGAATACCACTCACTTTAGCTTTGGAACTTCTTGTATACAATAAAGATGAATTCTGATCAAAGCATATATTAACTAATAAATAATAACGTTACAGTTTCGGCAAATTAACTTTGCCTACATCAGACACATTATGAAATACAATTTCTAAGACTATAGCTTATATACTTCTTAAAATGAAAGGAGCTAATATCTATGAACCAATGAGATTCATCCTTTCATTTTTAACAATTTTAAATTAATTACATATGCAGCTTTTAATGACCCAACTTTCACTTTAAACTTTTAATTGGCGCACCTGTATATTCTTAATGGGCGATTCTCTGTCAAGTGGTCCATTGTCAGTAAATTTTCAAAATTAATTTGAAAGTATGATGTTTATGTTTTTCTATTAAGAAATAGTGTAACTATATACTGAGACATTTAAAATCTTTTTGTAAAATATACTTACTAAGTTTTGACCACATAAACTTTATCTGATCTGCATCATGCTCAATACTGTTCATATATCCCAATTTTCAAATAATTTTCAAACTAAATTTTAAATCTGTAATTATATGAACAATAGCAAAAAATATCAAGTGGACCTTTGGCAAAAATTTGACAATTTTGTTTTAATTAATGTTTTATTCTGGTAGGCAAAAATCGTAGTTTTCTCATGCCATGTTTCACTGTCCCGTGCGTAACGGAAAACATGTATTTTTTGTAATTGCAGCGGATAAAGTATTGAAACTTTTGCTCCAAAGTAGAATTATTATTAGCCTGTTAGTGGTACTTATTAAATTTGTTTATTATCCTCCTTATGTATTTCATCAGGTATAGAAATGTTGTCCCGTGCGTAACGTTACGCACGGGACATTTACAGATTTATACAAGGAAGTGAATAAAATTAATTTATTAAGATTTCAATGCGTGTTTATTTTTATTGAGATTAAACAATGAAGAATAAACTTTTATATTAACTGAAAGAAAAATTAATTTGCTGAGAGAAAATAATCCAAATATAACTAAACATAACTATCAAAAACGTTTACGTTGAGTTACTTAGAAACATTTACCACGAGGCTTAAAAACAAATTATCATGATAAATCGCACTGTTTTCTTTTCATTAGAAATGCAGGTATCTAAGTTGGTTTGACAGTCTTGTAGGGGCAAATGGATTCGCAACTTTTTACTATATTCTTTCACCCTTTATCAGAAAATTAGGTGCTTGAAGTATATTTAAAACTTGATCAAATAAGACATAAGATCTGTTCTTTTCATCAAAACAAAACTTTGTACAACTGTTGTCCATACATTTCAGATGTGTTACTCTAATATCCCCATCTTCTACGTCAGTTTCAGATACACATACATACCGATATTTAATCCTATTTCTGGAAGAACCACAATCAAATTTCACTAGAAGAAATACACGTGCTCTAATATTGCCCATTCTGAGCTCGACAGCTGAAGGGTTGGAATATCATTATGAACATCGTATTCAAAGTTGTATTCTGAATTAATGTCGCTCTCATCACTTGGTGCATATACCATTCTGTACACTGGCACTCTTTTCGTTTCCCTTGAACCAATCTAACTTGAATTACCTTGTTCATCTTCACATTTTAGAGTGTTTTCCTCTTCTAAATGGCCAACAACGAAACAATGCGGAATGAATTTCGCAAAAGGGACGTGAGAGGAAAAGAGCTAATCTTTTAACTTCCTTATAACGCTTCATCCTCACTTCATTTTTCAGTCTCACCTTGCTGCTATGTTTAGGTCTATATTTTCTAGCCCTTTCAGCACCACTCATTGTTTTTGTTGATCGATTCAGTTCATCCCTGACAATATTACTTGGGACAGATTTACTTGCCTGTGAATCCATATTACTTATTTAAAAAATTCACACTAAAGCAAATCTTTACTGTGAAGTAGCAAACAATCATACCAAATAACCAAAAACCAACTGTTTCCCTTCAATTCACTTTCCCGCATTTCACCTGACAATGGCAGCGTTCAAACGACTCAACGTTTGGTAGGTAGCACAGAGGATCGAGCAGCTCAACAGTTGTACAACATTATGTGGTATGAACGCCACCAATCAGCACTCAGACAAATACCCTAAAGACATGGTAATAACACTAAGCGAGTTTCCTAGCAAAGTTTGACTTCGATACTTTGGAATGTAATTTAATTAATTTAAATTAAATTATGGATGCCATTTTTTGTGCTTGTTAATGTCCAAATGTTAAACTTAAAATATCAATCTCTTTAGTAAGGATATTGCATGGCATATAAAACGAAAATGCTGCCATAAATCGCAGAGAATGTCCAATTAAATTGAGATTGTCAAATGAGCTTTTTGTCTGAGTCCCTTGCGTAACGCTTAATTTTGGCTTATAACTCAAATTTGCAATGGTTTTGAGTGGTTCATTTTATTTAACTATGCACTAATAATTTCCCCCCTAATTTTGACATACTTTTTATTTTATTTGAAAATACATTTTTGTTTAAAAAACGGTTTTTGTGTACGAATGTCCCGTGCGTAACGCTGAGAATCTCTCGTGCGTAACGCCCTAATGAATAACTTTCACTTTTGAGAAACATAAACTTTTAATTGGCTATCTGTTATTCAATACATCGGTTTTTACCTCTTCTTTCTTACCTGCTTTACCCAATATCTTCCTCCATACATTATGGAGGAGTCAAGTATTCCAGTTCATAAGTTCCTCGCTTTCTTCCTTTCGTATCCATTCTGTCTCTTTCCATTTTCTTACAATGCTTCTTTTCTCCTTTTTCAGCCCCTCTACGCCTTCCCAGTCTATTTTATATCCTGTCTCCTCCACATGTTTATTTCTGTGTGTCGTCAGCCTCCCTAATCACCCAACACGGCTCCGTATGACTTTTGATTATTTCTTTAGCTGGAAATGCCACTAAAAGGGACTTGATTTGAGTCAAGAGAAGACATCATGTGGACGGTATGGTTGCTCACCATCTCAAAAACTGTGTTCCAGAAGTGTTTCTAACAATAATGGGAGCACTGATAGAAGTGTGTGCATCGTCAAGGAAACTACTTTGAGGGAATTAGTGTTTCGTAAATTAAAAGTCAATAAATGTATTTTTGCTAACCATAGTTCCAATACGTTTTGAATACACCTCATATATACAAAACAGTCCGGAAACAGGTATGTTCTTCTATTCCTGAGTCCCCGTTAAAAGAGTATGCATAGGCCTATCATCAAATATTTGTTCCGAAATGCTTCAACACTGTTGGAAACCTTACTATTAGTTGCACTCATTGGCGGGACCACAGGGACGGCAGTATCTTTTTATAAGACACTATATATATATATATATATATATATATATATATATATATATATATATTGCACTATTTTATTCTGATTTGACGTAAACCTCCTTATTTCAAGCGTGCTTTAATAGTCTAGGATACAATCCACCCTCTCCAAAGGACACTTCTGGATCTGCTATAGTCAGTGGCGTATTTACGATTTTGTTTCGAAAGGGGCTTTGCCTAGAAATGTAAAACTTCTGCAAGATATTTCATTTACTTTACTATACTAAGTAAGATTTCTGGGGGGGAAGCTTAAGCCCGGAAGCCACCCCCTAAATACGCCACTGGCTATAGTGGTTAAGTTTGAAAATAAATAAAGTGAAAGGGAAGAACTTTCTAACAAATAGTCCCTCAAATGCCCGATCACAGCATATAGTTACTAAAACTTTGAAACTTTCTTATGTCCTAGAAATTAAATGAAATTAGATACGAGAAACGTAGGCATATTTTAATGCTATTCATGGCTTCTTGATTGGAGAAAAGTTGCAAAGACGATTTCTTAACAAGAATGTTTAATTTCATTTGTTTCCTCGTTCCTTCGATATTTGAGTGGATAAGAAATGAAAGTTGTTCGTTTGCAATTCTTGAATGGAGATCTGGTTGTGAATGATGAAATTGGTTCATTAGGCATTCTGGAAACTAGGCATCTCGTCAATCAATAATTTCAGTCGCGGGGAGGAATCAACTTAAGTTACGAGAATCGTATGCTAAATGGTCGTCTTGGAGGGAGTTGGCTGTTAAACAAATATCAGACGCAATTTAGTGAAATTGAGAAGGAAAATGAAGGGAAACAAGCAAGAAGAGCAGAGCAAATACGAGCGAATGCTAATCAGAAAATGTCTTTAAACCTGATGCTTTACGAGTGACATCTAGTGCTTTTTTTTTTTTAAGAAATGTTTTGTTGACAATTCACTCCAATCACCGTGTCAAGTGAAAAGTTCTTAGTACTTACACTTACAATAGCTCAAGTAACGTTATGTTCCTAAGGTTTACATTATTCTAGCTTTTACAGTTAAGACAAGCAACAAAGTTAGTTTAAAAAATTTAAAAAATCTCGGAATCTGAAAATACTTTTATTTACATTATTTCTCATTGTTCTTTGACTGCAACGGATGAAGCTAATATGAAAAACGTGTGCACACGTGTGCTAATATGAGACATGTGCGCTGTATTCTCCTAAATGTTCTACAAATATTTAGAAAATACGGGAAAGAAACTATAGTCCGTGTCAGCGGCGCAAATCTGTCTTCAACATTGGAGGGATGGGTAAGATCGTTCCTATAATCTTTTTTTTTTTTAATCGATGTCCAAAATATTTATGAAGTTGAAAAACAATGTTGTGGATGATTAGAGGAGATGATCACCAAATTTCTCCCCAAAAACACATATCACAATTATTGGGGGGACAGTCCCCCTCAGTTCCAAGATTGGAGGGGAGACATGTCCCCCTCACCCTCCCGTGATTTGCGCCAGTGGTCCGTGTCACCCGAATTGGCGTGTAGCATCAGCCAATAAACTTGCAGTGCACTGTTACTAAACCTTCAGGGCGGAATCTAATCATTCATAATTGATTTTGTTCGTATTTGTGGACAATTATGAATAATTAGCTTCCTCTCTGAAGGTTTAGTAAAAAGGCATTGCGAGCTTATTGGCTGATACCACACGCCAACGTACAGCATACATACAACTGAAAAAGTATATTTTAAACGTACTTTCCGTAGAAGTGTTCCGAATAACGTACTCCCGTACGAACGAAAGAACTGTATACAGGTGGTCAAGATCTCACTTACAGATGGGTGTATGTAACGTAGGCCTATAGCTGGCGTATGTAACCAATGCCGGATTTAGGTTTGACGGGGCCCTAAGCTATTGAAATAGGCCCCTTATACCTGAAGCTTTAGGGGCCCTTTATTTCTTTTTCAGCGACAAAATGTCACCATTTCTTAGGTTTGAATATATGCTATATGCTAATTTATGTTCCTAA
The DNA here is from genome assembly GCF_964235325.1 of Thermobia domestica. Lineage (NCBI taxonomy): Eukaryota > Metazoa > Arthropoda > Insecta > Zygentoma > Lepismatidae > Thermobia > Thermobia domestica. Next base: position 2,609,667 of record NC_137463.1, read on the forward strand.
TGGATTTCTAAATGGAAACAAGGATCCTTTACAAACACGTATGGCAAGATGTCCCACCCCACCCCCACTTTAGAAAATTGAAACAATTTCTAGGTCATTCGTTTGTACTACGTTTCTACGGTTTGTACCGAAAATATTTTCGTATGTACCATTTTCCTTATAGGGTTACTTGAGAGGTCAACTGGGGGGTATCTTGCCGCCAAGATAACCCCCCGCATCACAACACAAAAACCTGAAATACACAATTCGAAAGCAAATCGTTTTTACCGTTTGTACCGAAAAAAAGTTTTGTTTGTACCCTGATAGTTTTCGAGAAAGAGGGGATGACACTTGGTGGGGGGACTATCTTTGTGCCATCCTCTCTTTCTCGAAAACTATCAGGGTACAAACAAAATTTTTTTCGGTACAAACGGTATAAACGATTTACTTTCGAATTGTGTACTTCAGTTTATTGTGTTGTGATGCGGGGGGCTATCTTGGCGGCAAGATACCCCCCCCAGTTGACCTCTCAAGTAACCCTATAAGGAAAAAAGGTACATACAAAAATATTTTCGGTACAAACGGTAGAAACGTATTAGTACAAACGAATGACCTAGTCATTGTTTCAATTTTCTAAAGTGGGGAGGGGGTATATCTTGCCATACGCATTACAAATAGTGCTGGGAAACGGGGCCTCCATTATAAGCGTTGCTGGATAACAGGGGCCTCCTTACAAGTGAGGCTGAGAAATAGAGTCCTATTACTAGCTTCATAGAAGCCTAATATATGACAATAGAAAATAGATTTGCGTTTTATCTTATTTGCTTTTTCTTGCTATTTGGAAATTACATTGCAATCAATAATTTTTTGAGCCCCCAAGCGAGTGGGGTCCTAAGCTGTAGCGTGTTTAGCTTATTCGTATGTAACATACGTATATGTATGTAATATACGGAAGACTATTAGGTGTCATACATCTTGCAAACGCATGATGTAACATCTAAGCAGGTAAAAAAGTATGTAGCATATGGATAAAGAATGTTCCGTACTGATTTCCGTAGTAAACATAAGGATACCGTATATTTGTACAATATACCACTTCCCCGATAACGGAGTTTTTCTCAGTGTGTTAGCGAAAAGTAACAAACGCTACAAGGACTGAAGTAAGGGTAATTGGAACGGAGCGGTAGGCGCCAAGTACAGAAGTAGGAAGGAGAGTGTAGAATAGTGGAATTATTTGTTTCAATACAGTTGGTGAGAACGTTAAATGCGAACATGAAATAAAACAAGGATAAGAAAGGCGAAAAAGTATAATTAGGATGAAGGAAAGTATATTTTGTTGATCCTTGAAGAAAAAGTTAAGAAAATAACAGAAAAAGTTTTGTGTGGAGTATTGTACACTATGGAGAGGAAGAAATGAAATCATATCTTTCAGTTTATGGTCCAACGATTATGCCTGTTTGGCTACAGGAGACGATGATTCTTTCGGGATCCGGGGTTTTTGGGGTATTTTTTAAACTTTTAGTCAAGCAGCTACTGCATCGTCACTATTTATCCTAGGATCATGGTTCATACCTCATTCTCTTCAGAATGGAGCTGGCTTGCAAATGGTACCACATGCATGCTCATACCATATACCAAGAGAGGGAAAAGTGATGTCAAAAGGAAAATTTCGAGGGATTTTTTTTCACACTTTGGGCCCCTCTGGAACGGCCCTGTGTGAACGTAGAGATCTCAAAAGATATCTCATAAATAGTACCTGGTATACTGAATATGTGTGCCAAATTTCAAGTTTCTATCTTCAATACTAAGGGCGGGAGAAATTTTATCAAGAATCCCCACAATGCCCCAAATTACCACAAAACACCATGATCTCAGGTAAAAAATTTCCTGAAACATCTCTATTTACCCTAGGACTATAATCCGCCAATCATTCTCTTCAGAATAGAACTGCCTTTTAGGCGGTACCATTCACGTGTCTCTACCGTGTATCTAAGGCGGAAAAATCTCGAAAAAAGGGATTTTTTGGGCCTAAATATCCCATTTTTCAACTTTTAGCCCCCCTGGACCACCTTGTTTTAACGCAGAGATCTGAAAAAAATCTGATAAATATTACTAGGTGGGCTGAATGTTTATCCACAATTCCAGTTTTCCAGGTGCAAAAGTAAGCCCGACAAAAAATATATACCGACAATGTCCCATATTCCCGTATACAGAGGGATATTTTGTAAACATTCCCTGAGATATCCCTAATTACCATAGGATCATGGTTTTCACATCATTCTGTTCAGAATAAAACTGCCTTTCAGGCGTTACCACTCACATGTCTCCATCATGTATCTAAGGCGGTAAAATCCGGTAAAAGGGATTTTTTGGTAAAAATATCCCTTTTTCAACTTTTAGCCCCTCTGTACCCCCTGCTTTAACACAGAAATATGAAAAATCTGTTAAATACTACTCGGTGGACTGAATGTTTCTGCACAATTTCAATCTTCTAGGTGCAAAAATAAGCCCGCAAAAAAAAGTACCGAAAATGTCCAAAATTCCCCTATACAGAAGTATATTTTGATAAAAATTCCAGACACTTCCCTAATTACCCTAGAGTCATGTTTCGCCCATCATTCTCTTCAGAATAGAGCTGCCTTTCAGGCAGTACCATTTACATGTCTCCATCATGTATCTAAGGCGGGAAAATCCCGAAGAAAGGGATATTTTGGTAAAAATATCCCTTTTTCAACTTTTTGCCCCTCTCGATTCCCTCCTGTTTTAACTCACAAATCTGAAAAAATCTGGTAAATACTACTCGGTGGACTGAATGTTTGTGCAAAATTTCAATCTTCTACGTGCAAAAATAAGCCCACCAAAAATAATGAACGTAGGCGAAAAAGAAAACATATAAGAGAAAATATATATTTAAAATTATGACGTCATCACCTCCTATGTCTCGACGCAGGAAGGTGTGAAACCATACGTAAGGTCTTCTACAATGCCTCTGGACTTGAAAAACAAAACAAAAAAACAAACAAACAAAAAAAATCGAACGAAAAATCTCAAATAGGAGAGTTATAACGCAATGTACCATGAAACACCCGTATGGTACAAATTGTACCATAAGTGCCCCAAAGGGTTAAGACAAAGGAGTGATGATGGAAGAATTGGTGAAAATGAGAAAGTGGGAGGAAAGGGAGTACCTCCAGAAAACCCACTGACACCACTGACCCATACCACGGAAACCACAAATTTGTTTGAGGATGATCGAAACAGAGACCCCATGCACCAAAGATAACCACTCAACCATTAAGCCACCGTGCTCCTATGGGGAAGAGATATATGCGTTGCACAAAAGCGGTAAAAAAAAAAAAAGCCGAGGATTTTGAGAGAAATGATAAAAATTGCTGGATTCAATGCAAAACGATTCAGGAAGTGTTGGAAATAATTGAGGAAAGATAACGATTTCAAATGTAACAAAAGAGGAATAGGAACTCCTCTGAGAAGGCTGAGAAGGAACTATTTGATGGAGAACGTGCTAGAAAGCACGGAGATAGCAAAAAGAGGGGGAGAAGTCAAAGAGGTTATCGTTCTATATTAAAAGAAGAAAATAACTAACGAAGACGAATAAGTTGGCTGAAGACTAGTGAATAGATGGTTCTTAGTTTGGGTAAAGTGATCTTTGCAGTAAATGTTTGTTCATTCCTAGGTGCGCGCCATTTTGCTTTACTAACTTTAAAGAAAAACAAACACTAAATTTCATTAAAATCAAAAAAAAATTTAAAAGAACGCGGAACACAGAAAGAGACAGATTTAGAAATAAATGTTTAGACGAGTAGCAGAATTTCGTTTCAAGTAACGAAAAACATTTTAAAACAAAAAAAAATACATATATTAAACTTTCAAACTAAATATTATTTACAAATTCACAAACGACCAAGAAAAATGTTGAATCAGTATCGAATATTATTATTTTTTGTTTACACATAAAACGTTCATTTGTTATTAAAGATAACATAGCTCTCTTTTTTCCCTTTAATTATTAATTATCCCGCGATCTATGTTTCGTCTAGAAATTCTAATGGTAGAACGTATTATTCTTTCAAACACAATGAAATTGTTTTTATGTAAATCATAACAAACGGATAATTAATTAAATACAGGTCAATCGATTTTGTTTCGAAAGCAAAACAAACAGTGTTACAACAAGTACAGAGTGACCACTAATTCACTGTAGGAAATTGAGACAAAAGTTAGTATTACTCAAGACATTATTGTTTTTGTTTTTAAGGTAGTTATTAATGTTTTAAGGTAGTTATTATTGTTTTTAAGGTACAGAGACCAGCCTGACACGGTAGCAGGCCCGTATCCAGGGGGGTCTAGGGGGCCGCCCCCTAAATTTTCGCTGCCCCCCCTAAAATTTTCACGGTAGGCTCGCAAATGAATTATAATATGGTGATGAACTATGATATGGTTGGATCGGCCCCCCTAACTTCGGCCCGGCCCCCCCTACATTTTTGAGCTGGCTACCGGCCTGCACGGTAGAACGGTCTTATGACCGCAAAACTTGTCTATTGCTACTTCAAATCCCACTCAGAGCATTGTAGTTATCAGAGGCCGATTTATAGCGTAAAAACGGGAGGGGGTGGTGCAACTAGAACCCAGACTGTTATAGGTATGAGTTTACTATAAACTTTCAAAAATATATAATAAAAGCTTCAGTTATTTATGTCACTCAAAAAAACTGGGGGCCTAGGCTACACTGAGAAAGGAAAACGTACCTATATGACGTACGTAAAAATATAGGTTACATGTGTAAATCCTAAATCCTAGTGCTTTAGGTTCAATGTACAGTAAACGTGTGACTGAAAAACTGTAATTTATAGTACTTTCTGTATAAGTGTTTCGAGTAAACATACTTTCAGTAAGAGCGAAAAACTGTATATAGGTGGTCAGGATCTCACAAGGGAACATTCCGATTTTGGTGAATTCAACTGCTGAAAATGATTGCTAGCACTGTATTCAGCAACAAAAGAAAGAGACAAAAAGAGGGAGGAACTGTATAAGGAAAGTTGGAGGAATGTTAATGGTGTTGGGGTGTGCAGAATACTCCCTGGACATAATATTTATTTTTACAATAGAAGTTGTAAACGTAAAAAAAATAAAGAAACTACTGCAGCATTAAATTCAGAAAATATTTGCTTATGCCCGGAAACTGAACATAAACTATTCATTTACTTGTTAGGGAGAGGCCATTCCTTCCCTTGTGGAGTCTATGTATGTATCTGTTTTAATATGTTGTTGTGTTCGGGGCCCCGCTAGCAGAATGACACGTATTAATGACATGTATTAGGAGCAAAATTTAATCATAGGGACCACAAAACATTTGTTAGCTCTGGGCCCTAGTATGCTGTTAAAACGGCACTGCAGTGGCGGCTAATGTTAGTGTTGCAGCGTTGCGCAACGACCAAAGTATTTCAAGAAAAAAAATATTATTAGCAATAGTAGTAAAGAACAGAAGAAATACTTTCTAATACTTCCATATATACTTTATATAACTTTTTTTTTTTTTACTTCTGTAACTGTCCGTTTCGTTAATCCGTTTTAAAAAGCAAAAAATAATCCGTCAGAGTCTGAAATTTATATTGTGTTGCAGCGAGCATACAACGACCAAATTCCTTCAGCGCGGCAATTGGAGCAAATGTTAAGTCTCCTTTCCCTTATCTCAGTGGTTAAAGGCTCTGGTCGTTACAGTAGTTCTGCAACAACGCGGCACGGCTTCCAGTGAACGAGAAGGTTTCTCGCGCTAAATAAGCTTTCTGAATTTAATTTCCCTACACATTACAAATGGAATTTATTTTTATGCGCTCATATTTTTAAATTACGGGACTATACTGAAGCAAATCAACATAATGAGAATTAAAATAAAAAGTGATTGCAGAATTACAAAATAAGATAGAAAATATGTAGAATAATAGAGTAAAAAGCAAATGAAAGAAAACACGCATTTACTAGTTAATTCTTAGCTTATATAGATAATGAAGGCTTCTTGTACAGCAATTTGTGAACCAGATATTAATGTCAATATATAGAATCACCCCCTCTCTGGATAGTATTTTAGCATATACACATTTTTTTATAAAACAAATGTATTTTATACTCATGATAACTTTCCACATAAAACATTATGATCGGAAACGCCACATTGAATTTGGGACTAGTTAGCAATGCTCAGGGGCGTAGCCACGAGGGACGGGTCCACCGGGTCCGAACCTCCAAACAATTTCCAAACTCGACTAACATTTGTAGATTTTCTTAACGAACTATACTTATTTAATAGAGAAATGATTCATATAGGCTAAATATTTTGTTTTACGTCCCATCATATACTCGTTCTTTTCTTATAAAAATAATCGTTCTATAATTTTTTTTTTCTAAAAATATAGGTGACAGTAATTAATTACTTATCGTCTTTTCGGATGCAGAATAAGACAGGTTCGATATTACATAGGTGTATTGGATCCCCTCAAATTCTTTGGACCCCTCACAGCAAACATTTCTGGGTGTAGAACTGGCAATAGTGTTTAGCTTCTGTTACATGCTGATCTTACATCTGGTGGCTTTCAAACTATGCTTTCCAGAACGTATCAGTAATAAACATAGTTTCGCCTCGTGTGGAAGTATATTGTGTTCATCGTGCATTCCTCACAACCAAGACGGATGATTTGGAATGTAGTTTTTCTTTTACGCACGTGTGTGGGTTCGTGTGTAAGTGAGATTCGCGATTCATACACCTCTTTTTTATCAACTATCTTTTCTGAATCTGTTGTTTTGGGCTTTAGTTATTAGATTTACTTTAGTTGTGTAGGCCTATGCTTTAATTCTGTATATAACCTATAATTTCTGAATGAATTCTATACCATGATTTTGGTAAAAAAAAAAAAAAAAAAAAAAAAAAACTTACAGAAAAAAAGCAATTTGCCCAGCTCTCCACTGAGGGAAAACTTGCAATTAAGGCTTAGACAAAACAAGCAAAGGGCAATTCAGAAGAATATTAAAAACAGTTGAAATTCACAGGACATCTTACGGCAACAATGTTGTTTACCTTAGATATAATTCTACAGTTTGTTTTAAATTTTCCTAGATAAACTGTGAATAAAGTGTATTCAATTTACATGTTTCTATAACACTAATTTCTGTCACGAACTGTTTTCAGTCTACGCTGCAGAGGGATTTGGATCACTCTCAGGGACTGGGTTTGCTAGAATGAATTGTTCGCAATAATCTAGAAAAAATATTTAGTAAATTTACAAAGCTTCTGAAATTAATATTATCTGTACTTATGACGTCAGCTAAAGAAGACATTTGTTTTTCCACATCGAAAAGAATTGACACTTTTAAGGAATTGAATGTTCCTAGAATGGTTATCACCATTGGTTGTATTTTCCATCGAAAAACACCTGATAATGGGAATACAAGAATTCAACCAGCATGTATTAGGCAAATTTACTGCAATTAAAGAGAGGAGAATGGACTTACTAATTAAATAAGGTGTTTAATCGAATAAAATGCTCTGCATTGTTTTCTATTTTTTTAAATCGGAATCTTATTTAATTTACATGCCATATAGCATTTGCATGCAAAGTGTTGCTGATTAGTCAATGAGTGCAGTTTTTATCTTTTGCCTCCGATTGTTCGTACTGCAACACCCGAAACCACAATCTACCGTCCACCACTGCACTGGAGTAGATTAGGCTGGAAAGTAGAGTACACTGCACTAGCGCGGGGCCCAATTGGGAGCAATCGGTCCAATCGGCTTAAGGCCGGCCCTGATACTTTGTGTGTGTGTGTGTTCAAAGTAGCACAATTGTCACCAATTGTTGGCTGGGTGTATTTGCGTGCATTTTTTGTAAAACAAACGAAACAAACAAAAAAAAAAAAAAAAAAGAAAAGAAAAGAAAAGAAAAGAAAAACTAAGAAGAAAGCAAAAGGCAAATGATTAAATATTTGTGGTTGGCACTTGCTTTAATATATCTAAATTAGACTTATTACATAACTTTTGTCACAGGAATAGAACACTCAACAAACTAAGGAAATTTCAATAAGAAAAGGTAAAATTCCCTTAGTCGAGGGAAACTTTTTAACCAAACCTACAAACAATGCTACACTATGTAAATGTTACACTATATTCAGTTTTTTTGGTTAAAGTATTGCGTGTCTAGTAACTTATTGCATTTTTCTAGAGTTGCTTCTGGCCTATTTATGTGATCAAAGAAGGCGTTGGGAGGAGAGATGAGCATTTTTCTGCATTACTTTACACTCAGGGGTAAAAGTGGATCTGAAAAGTAGGGGAACGCATGACGTTACGCCGTTCCCCGTGACCCCCTTTGACCATTTTAATTTTCTAGGAAGTGGAGGGACGTGTTAGATATTATGTTGGAAGAGGGAGAACGGCGTCCACTCGCGTTCCCCCTCACTTTTATCCGTGCTTTACACATATAACAAAATATAAGAACAGTAAAAGTCAATAGCAAGGGCGCCCATCGGGGGAGGGGGGGGGCAAGGTGGAGCGCATGTCCCCACCATAAGAGGAAATTGTACTTGGGAATATCGAAAACCCAATAGAATTTTCACATTAGTTACAGCAAAATTTGAAACTATATTTGAAACGTCGCTTATACTCGCCCCCCTTGGAAACCACAGCATGGGCGCCCTTGGTTAATAGGTATACTTCATTAATTGTTTGAATTGTTATATGCTATACGATTTTTGAAGCGATTGTGCTGATTTGAAAAGAAAGCCAGAAATATTGCAGCAGAACGTCATTTCATTCGATACTAGGAAAACTTCATGGATACAAAATATTGACATTCTATGCAGAAGAAAAATCTGGGCATTATAGATGTATTAATGTTAATTATTTTTTTAAATATTCTTTTGTATAGGATCACTAAGCAACGATCTAGATATTTTTATCTTTGATATCACTGTAAAAGTTTTTTTAAAAAAATATTTTATGCAAAAGAAGTTAAAATATGTGCAGGACTGCTGCCTCACGTTGAACTTGTCCTTTTTTTTTGAAAGACTTATACTCATGAAATAAATTTTACGTAAAAGGAGAACCTCTGACAACACTGCCATCGTTTGGAATCACTTGTGAACAACGAATTTAGTTCTTAATCTTGCAGCCTGCCAAATAATATATGAAACACATAATACCTTGTTTACAAAAACAGAATACCATTACGGTTGCAGAGGACTCGACTGCTCAGTGTTAGAGCGTTGAAATCTGTTGCGTGGTATCCCTGGTTAGATTTACGTCACGCAACTAGACTTTGTGGTGGACAAAAACCATGTGCTTAGGTTTTCTCGGAGTTTTCCAGTTTCCTTCGTCTTTATTTATTCCACCATTATCATTATTATCATGATCATTGACTTCATTAGAATCGGATCATGATCGTAGGATCTTAAACTGAAAAACAAGAAAAGATGTTGGATGGTGGTGGTAGGGGGGATTGGGATATGTTGAAGTATCCTTGACCTCCTGCAGGGCAAAATGAGTAGAGTCCTTGAATATGCAGTCGGTGCTGCAGCCCCCTTCCCATGTGGAGTGGATTCATATGTTACATAACTTTACTGCTAATAATGGAGGGTAAGTTCCAAACAAACGAATTACTTCTTCGTGTTTTTTCTTGGTACAACAGCTGTTAAAACTTAGTACTTGAGACTAAGACTTATCTCAATACTTATGCCAGTGTTTATTTCAGACGTTCTAAGTTGCAATGTTTTAACCGACACTAATATATACTTAAGTATTTATTTTTCATTTAGAAGTAATTAATAAAAAGTGTACAGACATATTCACAATTCTTCATAACGCAGTATATGAGTTATGAACTCAATTTTTTTTTACTTTTGTATATTTTGTAGGGAATAATAGTTCTGAATTGTACGCTGTTGAAGTAACGTTATTTTCTGTTGCTAGTGTGACAAGAATTTGAAGGGAAGTTTATTTATACTAGACGAATGGTGAGAAGATTATGACAAAGCAATGACTAAGAAAATTCCTCATAGAAAGGTATAAATTGGTGTTGAATAAATTGGGAGAAACAGTACTAGGTCTACTATTGTTTAATTATTATATGGTCAGTGCAGTTAAGGTCTATTGAAACAAATGGCATTGGATCATCTGTAGCAATACGTGACTCAGTTAACTAATATTACAGTATATTAGTCAACTATTTCTATCTTAAGAAGAAATTTTCCTTTAGTAAAATGCAAATTTTCATATAAATTTTACTTTCTCTATATTTTTTTAATGGCAATATATGAAACAACCCTACTAGATGGCTATTATGGAATTTTACTGGGATGCATGCGTTTAGCTTGATACTGTTAGCAAAGTGACAACGTATATTTGCGTGTGATGGAGGACATAAATATGTTTCTAACGTACGTATTATTTATTCAGGCTTGAAGCAGTGATGGTGGGAACTCGGAGCTATGGTGTGAAATATGAAAAATGTGAAAACTATATAGCAGCACATGTTATTTCTAACGTAGAGAATCATGTAGATAGTGGTCTCTGAAACTTCCGAGTTTCTGCCGACACATTTCGTCTTCACTTCTAGGAAGGCTTACATTTTGTCTATTTTGAATCCTAGTATATCTGGGAATTTTGTTGAGAGCATGTCTTTGAATCTCTGTAGTGAATCCGTTGCGCACCTATAGCACATTGTTGAATTATGAATTTTTGGATGGCGTATGTGTGACTTTCTTTACAGTGATATGGAACGTCAGTGCATGGTTTCTCGTATATAAATATATCGGATATGCAAGTAGATAGGGAACTACAGTCTGGACGCTCGTAAATAACAATTGAAGTGTTTCAGTATAAAACTGCTCTGTGGCAGTCAGTTCTTGTACTTATAGTGGAAGTCGTTATCTTTCTATTAGAAAAAAAAAAGTTTCAAAACAAATGGACGATTATATTGACCGTTCAGAAGATACGTCCTTAAACTTGTCTTACTATTCAAAATGCCTGCTATACATTCGACCTTGACGTCTCTTCAAGTCCTCTGGGCGACAATCCATCTTGGCCAATTCTTTTCCACGTTACTCGGCAGTTCATCTTGACATCATCACATGACCTTGACAACGTTTTCTTAGTCTCTTATTGTCCCTTGATATGCAGTTCAGAATTGCTTTTCGCCACCGATCATCAACACATCTTCCAATATTTCCAACCAATTGCTATTTCAGTGCCTTTATTTTCGAAATATACACCACTTGCTTCACCTTTCTGATCTATGTGGTTATTTCCTGGGTGTGTTTCCAGACATACATCACTTCATACTTCATTGTGTAGTCCGCAGGCGATGAATTTCTCATCTTGTTACTATCTACGTTACAAATGCAAAAATGTTGGCTTTTTTTTTTTTGCAGGGAAGTTTTTCCTTTAAAATCTGGATTTTTTAAAAGGAAAATTTCACTTTTTTTACATTTTGTGATTTTTTTATTATTCAAGTATCACCTTTGTTTGTCTATACTGGATGCTACAATTATAATTGTTCATTTATAACATTTATTACTTATCAATCCTATAGTCCTAGATAGCTATCTTTATTGGATTTCGAACTGGCATTCCATTAGTGACCAGCAGGTATAAGTTATGTAACCCAACATATCACAAGATACATGTTAGTTGCATAAGCACACAGACACACACACACACACACACACACACACACATATATATATATATATATATATATATATATATATATATATATATATATATATATATATATATATATTGCATTGAGTGAGACTGGTAGACAAGAAAACTATTAAAAGAAGGAACAGATAGACATTGTATTTGTTCCGGAATAAAAGTTCGCTTAAGTTTCCTTTTCCACTCGGGAAACCTTTACTATGAGCTTCATATATTCCGTTAGAACCTAATGTGATTTCAAATCTTGAAATCCTTAAGTTTTACTTCCCAGAGTTATGGTAAGTGGCACTTCCTCCAGTTAGGGTAAAGGAGACAGTGATGACAAGAAATGAATAAAATGGCGGAATGAAGGAAGTGGGAAGAAACGGAAAAACCTACACACACGGTGTTTGTCCACCACAAAATTCACTTGGCGGGAGCTGGGATCGAACCCGGGATCCCATGCACTAGAGGTGAACGCTCTACCACTGAGCCACCGCGGCACCCAACCATTTTTGGTGTGATGTTAATTTTACAGTAGCGAACGAGACCGTGATCTTGGCAGAAGCTAAGAAAAAATTAGAGATAGGTCCAAACAGTGTACAGCAGCTATAATTATCAGTAAATTCAAGATGAAGATCAACAAGAATAAATCGAAAGTTATGATCTGACAAAAATTAGAAAAGAAACTACAAAGAATGAAGATGAAAATAGGTGAAAACTTTGTATAAGAAATGGAGGAATTCTGTTAGTTAGAGAATAAGATAATAAGCGATAACAGATACAAACAAGTAGTAAGAACGAGAATAGCTCAGCTGAAGAAGACATTTAAAGAAAAAACAGAAGCTTTTAACCGAAAGTATCGGCACAGAACTTAAGAACAGGCTGATGAAAGGATATGTGTGGAGTGTGGGATTGTATGGAAGTGAGACATTTACACTAGAAAATGAGAGATAACAGAGAATGGAAGCATTTGAAATGAGGTGCTACGAAGAATGTTCCCAAAATCAAAATGAAATATTTCAGTTTAACGTTCGACGATCTTGCCTTTTAGTCTAAGGGAAACAGATGATTAAGACAAGTGAATTATGATTAAATAATTGGTGGAATGGCAACGTGGGAGGTAACGGAAGTATTCCGAAAAAACCCATTTGCACGATGTTGTCCACTACAAACTTAATTGATCAGGGATGGAACCAGAGACCCTACGCACCAGAGGTAAGCGCTCTACCACTGCGCCACTATGTCTCGCAGAAAAATGTTGAAGATTAGATGACTGAACAAGGTATCAAATGAAAGATTATTGGAAATGGTAGGAGAGAAAAGGAGTGTATTGAGGAATATTTGTAAAAGACGAGATAGAATGATTGGACACATTATGAAACATTAAGGAATGTCGTTAGTAGCTATGGAGGGAACTGGAGAAGGAAAAATACCGAGAGGAAGAGCCCGTTTGAAATATACGTACCAAATAATACAACATATAGGAAAAGACGCTAAAAGTAACGCTGCGTCAAACTAATTGAGATAATGCTGACATGACCTTTAAGAGTAATAAAAGAAATTCTATCGTTGAGAATTCCACACATTTAATTACCGAGTTTTTTTTTTCATTTGTGCAAGTCAGTATATATTTAGTGAAACGTATCAAAATATGTGGGGGATTATGCTTATTTTAAATATGTACGCTGGATCTATTTAAACTCCAGTTGATACTGGCCTCTGTGTTTGTTCGTTCTATTTTGATTCTGGAGTGACGTCTGTTCTCCATCCACGCGCTTCGTTGAGTGTTTTGTTCTATTGAACAAGTTAACAAGTTGGAATCTACTTTATATTGTACGACCAGAGGATGCTGTTAAATGTCTCTGGTTCAGAGGGCATTGTACTTCAGTGTCTTGTTTCTTATCTTTCAAAATTTCAACCACTTTCAGGGACGGCACTAAGGGTGGGCGGGGGTGGGCGACCGACCACCCGATAAATGGCCTTGCCCACCTCTCCGCCCACCCCAACAGAAGTAGAATAATGAAGGTGACATCCTGTACTTCAAAAGCAATAGGTATTAATATTGATTGTAATGTAATAGGTTGTTAAAAAAAAAAAACTGGAAGTAGAGGTAGTGTGTCTGCTACGCGGAATTCGGGAGGTCGAGCATATAGCCACGAACTCCCGCAGCCCATCCTAAGTCCTGCATTTCTTCAGTCCCACCAGGTGAATTCTGGAATTGTACCTTCTATAAGGCCAAGACAGCTGTTTTCCACATCTTGTCCCTCCCCTATTTCGGTTTGAGCCTTAGTTAACTAAAGAGTTTAAAGATTGAAACTTAATTATTGTCCAAAAAAATGTCTACATTGCCCAGTTCTTATTTTTATTGTCCGCCCACCCAGCAACTAGGTCCGCCTTTTCCCGCCCACCCCATCAATTTTTTCTGGCGCCGTCCCTGACCACTTCAAAGAAAGTAATTTATTAAAGTCAGTTGGTTATACCCAGATAACAAATATTGATTACATATAGCACACATAAAAGTTAAATAACAACTTTAAAGTGCAGAATAATTATATTCGTTATTTATAGTAATAGAATTAATGCAAAATAATTAAGATGCTCCTGTATTTGCTCAGTAGAATCAGGCAGTGACACATATAATATTATATTGTTAACACGTCCGTCCTTTACGCTTCAAGATAGCTTTTGAATTGAAGCGAATTTTTAAATTCTATTCCTTGTAATAGATAACTGGGAATTATCTCGACTGAGTTTGTTAATGGACTCAACCTATTAACATATTAATGGATAACAATGGCCAGTGATGTATTGGCCATGGGGCTCAAGCTCCCCCCGAAATAGATTTGTTAGTTTTTCGCATTCCACGTACAACAATAATCCTTCTAACCATTTCTAAGAATTTCATTCACTTTCCATTTTCTTATGCTCTTTGTTCAGAAATAATACTGTATTTGTCAAATTTCATTCCATGTAAGAACTGCGTTCTTTTGTTCTTTCTTTCGTTCATTCTACTCTTCTGTTTCTTGTTCTTAGTTGTTACTTTCTTTCGTTTCTCCTATCATACTTTCGACCGTTGTTAGTTGTGATTTAAGTCGACCGTCGTCAGTAACACCAAAACTAAGAGGAACTGATAAGCAAAACTAGTGTTCTACATCAACTTGCACGGATATCAACATAATAGGACTTTAGTTATTATAACAAAGGAATATTTACATCGTTCAGTTATAAAGAAAGTTAAATGTTTGAATTAAAGAAAATCAAGAGGGGGAATAAGTAGCTCGAGAAATTAGGTAGGCCAAGAGGACGTTTCATTTGTCTTCTCTGAATAGAATAAAAGGTTAGATTCACTGCTAATTGTGGATCATATCACGTAAGACTCACCAGTCTACAATTCTTGCCATTAAAAGTGCAATCAGTATATTTCAGTTTCAACTTGTCTCAACATTTTCTTTCAGTTAAAAACGTACACAGAAAAAACTGAATATTTCCATTTTTTTTTCTGAAATTAAATCAGTTAAGTTGAAATGAGATTACAAATATTGAACGTGTGTGTTTGTAGGAGCATCATTTCAGATTTACCTGGAGGCAGGAGTAAGATACTCCACCGACATACGAGTTTCACACTCTTTCCTAGTATATTAGTAGACAATCGATTAATATATTTAATTCTCAAACTCGGGGGGAAATTGCCCCCTGCTTCCCTGTATTGTATACAGCCTCCTCGAAACAAAAACCTAACTACGCCACGGTTGGCGGCTATCTTCAGCCCATTTTCTATAAATATAAGCGAATGAATGTTTGAATTCTATTTCCTGTAACAGATAGCTAGTGCGATTGCCTCGTTCGAGTATGTTAATGCGTTAACGTATTAATGGAGAACAGCGAACGGCGGTTAGTGTGGAGAAGAATAGAGGAAATCAGATGTTGGCGAGAGGGATAGTTGTGGTGAGGAAGAGTTAAAGAAAGAGAGAGTTAAAAGAAAATTAGAAATAATTAAAATATGTAAGATTGTTGTCGTGTAATATTACTTTCAGCACCAAGGGTATATATGACACACGGGCATGGAATATGAACCACATGCCAATCTTCAGGTTGAGAGAACCTACACAAGGAATCAAATTAGAATCTCTCACCCTGAAGAAATTTGAATCAGTCAATGCAAAAGGACTTGAGTCAAACTTAATTTTGAGAAAGGGGGCCGCGGTGGCTCAGTGGTAGAGCGTTCACCTCTGGTGTATGGGGTCCCGGGTTCAAACCTTGCTCCCGCCATGTGAACTTTGTGGTGGACAAACACCGTGTGCGTGAGTTTTCTCGGTGTTCTCCCGTTTCCTCCTACTTTCTTCATTCCACCATTTCATTTATTTCTCATCATCACCGTCTCCTTTAGCCTAACCGGCATAATCGTGGGACGTAAAACTCAAAGATTTCATTTCATTTTTTAATTTTGAGAAAAATAAGAAAAACATTACAGGTTTGAAATCATAAAATTAAAATGAACCACTTTTCCAATATAGATACAAATTATATTAATCGAATGCTGTATAGTTCACTTGGCGGAAGCAGAGTTTGAACCTTGGACCCCATGCACCAGAGATGAACACTCTACCAGTGAGCCACCGTGGCCCCTCCCTTCTTGCTTGTATGGATGTAATTTTATTTAGTCATTATTTGCTCTTTTTTTAAAAGAAACACAAAACTTTGTTAAGACGTGTTTTTTTGCCAGGTTTCAGGTGTTGTAGTTCTATAAAAATACCAACTGAATGGGATGAAATCAATAGCTATTGCCACTTACATGCTCGTATAAAACAAAGATGATTCTCCATGCAGAAAGGGCTTCAGTCAGTGGTTCAATCCCATGCTACCTAGAATAATCGAAGTTGACATCTGTTTATACAATGTTAGACCAATGAAACTGAATCTTTTTATGCATAGAAATATAGGTGTATCCTATAAGAACAAAAATCCGATATTAACCCATTTTCGCCATTTCGGTCATTGAAGTCCTTTTTGCATGATCTAATTCATTTACTCTAACCATATAGATATAAGAATTTAATAGAAATTGTTTTAGGATAAAATACGGTATAAAACGCACTTTTTATATTTTGAGAATAGTTCAAACAATGAAATGTGACTTATACGCCAACACAAAGATTTTGATAAGATGTATGTGAATAATTATTTATGATTCAATTTTATTTGATATTTTCTATGTTACCTTATAATGCACAACGGCATTTCAGGTACGTACTGTTGAATGACTCAGTAAATGTACTGTACTTTTGATAGACTAAGAAAAAATTGTGTGTGGGTAAGTAATATCGTATATTACATTTGTAAATCCTGTAGTTTTTGGACTTACCGTACAGCAAACGTGTAACTGAAACGCATGTTTTATAATACTTTCCGTATAAGTGTTCCATCTATACGTAGTTTCCGTATGAAACAATATAGGCGGTCAGGATCTCACATACAAATGGACGTATATAACATATAGCTGACGAAAGTAGCATACATATATGTGTGTAATATAAGAAAGACTCATAGATATCAGACATCCTGCAACGGCATGATGTAGCATCTAAGGGTAGTGCCTTAGTGCCTATGTAGCATACGGATAACGTATGCTCCATACTGATTTCTGTAATAAGCAAGACGATTCCGTATATTTGTACAATATACCGCTGTGCGGAGAACGGTTTTTCTAAGTTTATACTCGTTTTATTCACCTCTTCATGTCATGTAATCTTTTCTCTGGACTCGTATACGCTTCAACTTTAGAAAAATGATCAAAGCAAAAAACTTTTAAAACAGTTCCGGTAATGTACCACTATTATTTATTAACAGTGATTTGCTTTGATCAAATCTTACTTTTAAATTAAATCAAAGAAGTTCCAAAGCAAGAATGAACGGCATTCATACACGCTATAGAAATTATCAGATGGATGTGCGATTTTACATTTAGTGAAGCATTGTTGATTTGTAGTATCACTTTGTATGTTTAAAAATCTTGGCCGCGGTGGCCCAGTGGTAGAGCATTCACCTCTGGCGCTTAGGGTCCCGGGTTCGATCCCAGCCTCCGCCAAGTGAACTTTGTGGTGGACAAACACCGTGTGCACGGGGTTCTCCCGTTTCCTCCAACTTTCTTCATTCCACCATTTCATTCATTACTCATCATCACCGTCTCCTTTAGCCTAAGCGGCATAAACGTGGGACGTAAAACTCAAAGATTCATTTCATTTTCATTTGTTTAAAAATCTGTACAAAATGCAACGAAAATATTTTTTCCTTATAGTCGATTGCACAAAATGTCATCATCATCATAGGTACTCTACCATTGTTAGCAGGTTACTTGTCGCAACTAAGAAGCTTTCATAATCTATGGTCTTCTACTAACCTCTTTGTCTTCACGTAACGATTTTTCTGTTTTGTTATCGTCTATCAACTGTAGCCTCTTTCGTCCCTCTCTCTGTTTCTTAAAACAATAGCTTCTAGCATGTCCATCACAATAAGCAATAGTTCTTTCTTAGCCAATGTCCCAAGCAATTTCTCTTTCTCTTTTCATTTACACCCAAAATTGTTATTTTCTTTCCCACCATTTCTAACACACTTCCATTCGTTTTATTCTCGACACATCTAATTATTACCATTCTTCTTCATCGAGCTCCTTCGTGGCTAAGCGGTTAGCGTACGCGCCTTTGGCGTGGGAGACCCAGGTTCGATTCCCGGCGGGAGCTCATGTGGTTCGGATTCGACGTTAATCAGTAGGTCCGCGTCTCATATAGCCTCTCTGCTGAACGGGACGTTAAACTCAAATTCAACTCAACTCATTCTTCTTCATACCCAGATTTTGAATACTTCCAATCTTTTTAAATCTCTTTTACGCATTAGACATGCTTCTATCACATACTGTACAGTAATACTCTAGATTTTTGTATTTTATGAACCGCTTTCTTAATTCTTCATTCAAGAACCTACAAACATAGACTTCCTTGCTTGTAAATGTTTCTTTCGACATTCCTATACCTGCTGTTATTTTACTTTCGCACTTCAAATCATCACTATTAATACTACACAGGTATCGAAAACTAGTCTCCTGTTCTATTTTCCCTCCTCCTATTCTAACATCAACCCAATCACATGTATTTTACCTTTTTATCTTCCATCCCTACATCTAACATCTTTATAACTATTCCTTAAATTTTCTAACAACTCATTGAATTTCTTTTAGATTACGCAATAAGCTCCATATCATCTCCAACCGAATACACCTAATCATTCTTCTACTATCGATATATTGCCCATTCTATAGAATCCTTTTCACTGTCTCCTCTAGGGAAATATAAATGTTGGCAAGAGAAACATCCCTGTCGAACTCCCCCCTCCCTAATTACATTCTCTTCTGTCATTTCCTCCTATTCTAAAACTTCCTTGTTGGTTTATATATAAGTTTCTTATGAGTTTTCGAGTTTTGCATTCCAACCCAACTCTAGATGGAAAGCCTTTCCTAGATCAATAAATATAACTCAAGCCTTTTCCCCTTTTTCTGTAAACCTTTCACCGGTCACCCTTAATAATCCAATTGCATCTCTTGTGTTCTTACCTCTCCTGAAATAGAACAGTTCTTTCTCAACATTTTCATCTGTCCTTCCATACAACATTATGTTCAGTATTCGAAGAAACATTTTTGATTCAAGTGATATGAGAATAATAGTTCTGTAATCCTCACAACTGTCTGGATTCGATTTCTCAGCCAACGGTATTATGATCGCTTTTAGAAAATCTTTCGACTCGTCTCCTGCTTCATATATTTCATTGCGGAGTCGGAATAATTCTAACTTCCATACTCTTAATAAATTCGATTGGTATGTAATCTATTCCAGTTGCCCTTTCATTCCTAATCTCGGATATAAGTTTTCGAAACTCATCCCGAAGAATATCAAAATCATTATCACCCTAGGGAGGGGTACATAGGGCCACCTCTTAAATCTGGGAATTGTCAAAACGTAAAATTTTGTAAATGTTCTATTCGATTCGAATATATGACTTTGTAAACTTGAGTGGTCCTCTTTGTACCTTTCTATGGGTAAAAATTGCCAAAACATTCATATTATCATAAGGTTGGTTATTGACCTAATTTATCCCCATTCTTAGGTGAGACATTACTACAACATATGCTTATAAGTTGAATGCGGGAGTCTTTCATAGGACACAGATACATCGATACAATCCTCTTAAATTTGGGGAGAGGTACATAGAACCACCCCTTAAATTGTCAAAAATAAAATTTGGAAATGTTCTCTAGGATCCATGGGTACTCTGTTTCTAGTTTTTACCATGATTTTCTATCGGTAGTGCGTCCCTTCGAGCCTCAAATTTTTTTGTTTGCTTATATATTTGCATACGAAATGTTGATTACAAAAGCTAATATATGTTTGACAAACATTGTAGATAATAGGCTTAAACCAACAGATTCAACATTTTACTCTCTTCCCTCTCTTCCTTCCGTCACTTACCCATCACCTTCAATGGAAATTTTGAATTTTCTTTCGCTGCTACAAAAGTCCCTTGAAGGCCCGATTTCCAAGGTTCACCCAATCGAGCCTTATTTTGATTTTTGCTTATTATTTTATTATTTTTAATACGTTTTAGAACTTTTTCAGGCAAGGAATGGTTTCTATCATCGCTGCTTACTAATCACCCAACTTTCGACAAATCTAAATGGCCAAATGTAATAAATGCAAGAAATCGTAAACTACAGTATGCGCGTAAGATTTAGTGAGCGTAGGTGTACATATGATCTCCCAAGCCCATGCTGAGAAAGGTGGAGGAACCCCCTGTGTTGGCCTGGTCACGTGCCTTGTGCTGGCCAGGTAGCCCTCAGAGGGAGATAGGGTTTCGGGAGCAGCGTGGGAATATGCTTAACTCTTGTCTATCCTGTGTCAAAAGCTGAGAATGTTTGCTAGTTGTTGGTGAAAACCAAGATAGCAATCTACCGGTGGAGGTGAGTCCTCTACTATCTTCCAAAATGGGCTACTAACTCGTGCCATTGGATCTGGGAGAGTACGGTGACCTCATCACGTCCTCAGTGAGGTAGCTAGTCTCTGACTGCCGCACCTACCGGCGGAGGTGAGCCCTCGGGTATCCTCCGAAATGGGCAACTAGGCCGTGCCCTTGGGTCCGGGAGATAAGGCTACGTTGTACCCCGAGACATATGAAAGAGTGGGTAGCTGATGTGTCCAAAGTGTGGGCAAATCCAGCGATCTACCGGGAGGATGATCTAGGCACTGCCCTCAAAGAGCGTGTAGTGCGTACTCTTGGTTCCAGGATGGGATACTTAATATCCTAACGCACACTCGTACCTCAGGAGCGCTGAGGAAGTGGGCTTACTCCATTGTTCCAATGTTTTGGTGTTACCGCTGGGTGCAGGAGTCATGGCTCTACCAGGGGAGCCGCCGCTCCCAAATGGCCATTGTCTTTAAAGGTAGACAGTCTACATCAGAAATTGGGTCTGGCAACGTACGGTGTACCTCTACCGTAATTAGAGGAAGTCCCGTATTACTTGGACGACCCTACCGATAAGGGGGGTGTCGAATTCCTACCTGCTCGGGGACTGAACGGAGATGAGGGAGGGGCCAATCCCAGGAATCTGGGTAACTGTTCTGATCTGGCCGAAGGGAGGAAGCGCAGAAGGATATGGGCCGGCACCAAACACAAATGGTGATTTAACAACGTACCATTGGGTCCGGGATGAGATACGGGAGTATCTCGATGTGTGCGTGGTAGCTCTACACTACAAGGCGGTTGCCAGTTGAATGATAGAGGTAGACAGGGCCGGAATCGCACAAGCCCCCTCGGGCAATCCCTGGAGCTCCCGGAATTG
Source organism: Thermobia domestica (assembly GCF_964235325.1). Taxonomy (NCBI): domain Eukaryota; kingdom Metazoa; phylum Arthropoda; class Insecta; order Zygentoma; family Lepismatidae; genus Thermobia; species Thermobia domestica. The sequence goes on from NC_137463.1 coordinate 2,631,230, forward strand.
GGTTGGACTCTGCCGGGCTGTGGTCATACTGTGGGATTCGGTACCATGCGGGAGCTAATTCCAGAAATCTGGGTAACGGTGAGCGTATGGGGGAGGTAAGCTTGCCTGGAAACGCTCGGGTGCCATACCTGCAGAGTATGGTAGGACTGGCTCGCTAGCAGTCTGACTCCATCAGTAGGCAACTGGTAGGCACTCAGGACTTCGGTCTGGCCGCGCAGTGGGCGTATCTCACTCCCTCAGTGAATGGGGGTTACACGCTTTGGCGTCAAGGTTAGGGGACAAATCTTGACGGTGCACTTCGTGCACAAGGACAAAGGTCCAATGAAGAGGAATTACGGTTCGGGTGCTTTATTCAGTGGTACCGATCCATCAAGAAGGCCTAGCGGCCGCAGCACGTCTGCCCAACGTGCACAAGCGTGGCATTAGTAGACCACTAACTCTAATGTCAGCAAACTAAGAAAAAATAGATTGTCGGTCTCCAATTACCTTCCATCCAGCAGTATCTCAAACGTTCAAGTCACTTTGGCCATGCGTGAGACTAATGTCCAAGTTGCCGTACCAATCAGTATAATTTCCGCCAACAGGCTACTGGAGAAATGCTGCCTTTCCAGAATGCCCTTCACCACTGACTACTGCATGTAGACCAATTTAGTAGGGGTGGCCCTTCTTGTAGTGAAATACTACCGACTATAGCAGTAAATTTTACTATGCCAATCAATCCTTTCCACCAAACACATAAGCGTCTTCATAAAGATGATTATCGGGGAGGCATAAAATGTGATATGTCTTATATGTCAACAAATATAACGTATATTCTGAGAGAGGTGATACAGGATATGATGGAAAGGAAACAGGGAAGGAAGAGGATATTGCTTGTCAAAGTGAAGATGCTAGCATAGGACCGTAGTGAAGGAAACCACATCAATTGTCCTGTTGTGCTGAGTCGTATTTATGAAGACGGTGATCATAGGAAAGAAGAATATCGGATTTTCTCATAGTATCAGATGGATATGAAATCTTTGTGGAAGAGGTTTAGAAGATTTCAGAGGAATTTAATAAATTTAGCTCGTTTTAAATGCAAGAATATTTAAAGAGAGAATTCTTTTGAACACGGCAGAGCAGGAAACTTCATGTTAATTGGAATCCTAGGAGGAAATATTTAAAGCGACCAGAAGTTGACATTGGCCTCAGCAAACAGAATGCTACACATGTATACATACGATGCCTAGAAAGACACACAGACACACAAATAATCAGCCCTTAAACACACACACACACACACACATACCCACACACAAAAACACATGTATATACTGTAAATATATATGTATATGTTAAGGCTCATGAATTGTTGAGGATTTGGGAGATAGGGAGGCAGGGGTTCATTGTAGCCAGTTGGCCTTCGTTTGTTTCCAGCACGCGCGCGTGATGTCACAGTTTGACGTCAGAACCCAGCAAGCCGCATTGCTGGATCAATGTTCCAGCAAGGCAGGCAAACTGCTCTTCTTTCTTACGCACACCAATGCTCTCTCTCTCTCTCTCTCTCTCTCTCTCTCTCTCTCTATATATATATATATATATATATATATATATATATATATATATATATATATATATATATATATATATATATATATATATATATATAATGTATAATGCGTGTCTGTGTGTGTGTTTTTCCCCTCATCTCTAACGTGTCCTTCACACGGCGTTTAATAGACTTGAAAAACAGCATGTTCTACGTGTTTGAGTAGCACAAATGCATCTCATACGTTTTTTCTCTCTCGTCCATCATTTCTTTTTGGTGGAGGGGGAGGTACATCGAATCAATTAGCAAAGAACTTTTTTCTTCTAAAAAAAGAAAGTCAAAGGGGGATAAAAAAGGGAGGAATGTGGGAAAAAATCACAGATGAGATCCAGTTCCTCACTTTTACCAGGAATTATTGGATTTTCTTTTAGAGAATATTTTTTTTTCCCTGGGATGTACACTCTTTTTCACATTATTTTAACCCATGAAAACGTTCTACGTTAACTAACTAACCAATTTCACGGGTTAAAGAAAAGTCATTGAAGCAAAAGTAAAATTTGTGTGTCAATCCAATGCGATTAAGATTTAGCTTATCAACTTCATAAGCATTGTCCTTTGATTTCACCAAACTTGAGTAACAATCTTAAGACCATTGTATCGTGGCGGACACCAGTCATTGACCAGGTATTGGCGACTGCTTTGAAACAAATACAGAGTATGAGAATTAAGTCTGTCATGTCTGTAGTTTTGTGTGAAGAAGAAACAAACTTGTCAACCAAACGTTTAATAACAACTCAAGTTATTAATATAAACTATGCCGAAAATTATAGACTTATCATAGAAGAAATACGAAAGACGTTTTGAAACGAAGAAAAATAAAATACAACTTTGCAAGCGGAGGCAAAGAAAACTAACTTAACCAGATTAAAGACGAATCATTTACGGCGTAGTGATCGTGATTCAGTGGTCAAGGCCCTCGACCAGTAATCTGGAGGTCCTCGGATCGAATCAACGTCGGGCAATTTTTTTACTTAAGGATTTTTGATGGCGATTGATCGGCGATGACACATGTTTTATTATATTCAGATATTTGAATACTCGGATGTTTCAATACTTGAACTATCAAATCTTCAGGAATAATAATTAACTAATACATGTAATAAACTGGGATTAAATCTGACTGGGGTCGAGAAATCAGAACAAATGTAATGGTACCTACAAACAGACCCTACATCACTGTTATCAATAAAATGGACCAACAAGTAACCCTCATATATGTAGCAGTTACCATTGACTCATAACTAGGACAACCAACTTTATGTTTACACAGCTGTATATTATGCTTTATTTTTTCTTACATTATGCTTTATTATGCTTTTTCCTAAATTAGGCCTTTATATGCTGTTCCTTGAATTATACTTAATTTTTACCCATTTCTATTAAATATATACATTTTTATTTTACTCGTTTTCATTATAAGCATTAAAAATGTATATGAAATTATTAATTTTCCAGACTAAAATTACATCAATACGGTGCATCAAGGTACGGTGATACAGAATTGTATCAAGGTGCGGAGAGAGGAGGAATTCGAACTTACTACTGTTACGCCTAAAGGCAATTTCCAGTTGATTTCCATTGTTTGCAGGATTGATAAGTTTTTGTTGATATTTTTTTCTTTGGTACAAAATATAATAACATATTTTTCTTTGTTGTACACAAACAAGGTTTTAGAATAAAAAACATTAAGCATTATGCTTTATGCTTTATTTATGTAAATTATGCTTTATTATGCTTATAAGATTAGTAAATTTGAATATATAAAGTGGTCAAAATCACAGATATGGTACCAACCATAGATGGAAAATTTCATTATGCTTTTACTGCTTTTTATGTTTTATAGTTGCCCTACTCATAACATGCAATACGAAAATAAGCACATATAAATACCTGGCTGACGAAATCAAAACGTTATGGAAATGTCAGAAAGTTACAGTAAGATCAATCATTATCTCATCTACAGCAATTGTCCCTGAACAGATAAAACGCAAAACATCTCCTCTAACAAATTTACAAAAATCAGTAATACTAGACGCCTGACACGTGGTCAGAAAGTTCTTTGGAGAAGAACTCTTCAAATAATCTACACTTGCCAGAGACGGCCATCGGATTACTAACCTCAAACCTATTTTAACCGAGATACAGCAATAATAATAATAATAATAATAATAATAATAATAATAATAATAATAATAATAATAATAATAATAATAATAATAATAATAATAAAGCCAGCGTTGCCAGATCTAGCATAATGATGCTAGATCTAGCATAATTTGCATGTCTTTAGCATCTAGCATCTTGCTTTTAGCATCCTGCCCAAATCTAGCATAATTGCAGCAAGTTTATCAAAAAGCCGTAAAGCCTGAGCATGAGAAAGAAGTTGGTCTTGGGAAGAAAAACAACGGCAGAAATGTATCCTCTCCCATTGATTCATACAGTCGGTAAACCATACAGGCAGTCTTATTTTCTTAAGTAGGTTAGAAACGGCTTTGGGCTTTTTCTTTTGTGGCTCCACCCAGGATTTTCTAATCATTTAACTGCGAGGCATGGGCGGAGCTATGGGGGCCATTCTCCCCCCAACTTGTTGACAACTGCACTATCTTTATTTCTGACTTCATGATCATCTTTATTCCTGAAATGAAAGGTCCGAGACAGACAAAAATTTGCCCCCCAGCAGACAATTTCCAACTCTGCTTATGCTGCGAGGTAATTTTCTTTCAAAATATGTACACAGACACTTTGCATTCATTTATATGATATATTCGCCATTGAGTCTAGCAATGACTGCACTAGTTTAGTTGAGTTAAAGCTTTAATGAGTGAAGTATTGAGTTCTATCCACGCATTCTTGCGCTATGCGTATTTTAAGTTACGTTATCGTATCTCATCTTCGTCTTTTTTAAACTCCTGAATTAGTAATTATGAGGATCTAGCATAATTTGACCGAATCTAGCATAATTTCGATCAGGGTTTGGAATAATTCCGAGCTGTGAGTCTGACAACGCTGAATAAATCCCTTGTTTTAGTTTAAGATCACACGTGGTAAGGAATTCAATGATAATGATAATGAGCAAATCTGTGGGAGCAAGCGGAAGAACACCACTCACTCAAGCGATGATTCTCCATCACAAATCCAACCCAACTTGGCGCGTGCTAGAGTCTTTCTATATAAAATGTGTCTCTGCTGGTGTTGCTGTCGATGTGAGTTCTCCCGCACCTCTGTCGTAGGAGAAGGGACTAATTGCTTTTGCCGACATCTTTCACTAGTTTGATGCGAACAAGGCTATCACATTGCATGGACTTCGCTCTGCTGTCTTGTTAGCCATTCTAAGTAGCCAACGATCTTCACTCGTCAACACCAAACGACTAATTGACAAATTGGTAACACAGCTGAGTCATTCACTTCTTTTCTCTAAGCAAAGGGATGGTTTCAGAGGGCGGCGGGGGTGAGGCCGAAGTATGTTTAACGTATTTTCCGAGGGCACAATTAAAATAGGACGGCTCTACCACTGAATAGTCACAGCCCCAACAATACATACTTATGTTGAGTTTTTAATGCTTTTATACTCAGAAAGGAAGCTTTTGGTTCGCTTATAATAAGTACAAGCCTGTCTGTCCCCCCTTGAAATAACTTACTACCTACACTGTTGTGTGCTACATATGAAAAACATCCACTGTTAAGCAGCAGATGGCATTTGTTGTTTGATTTCGTATAACGGTCACTAATATTCGACTTATATAACATTTTGAAGAAAGTTCAAGTGAATTTTATTTTCGTTCCGTTTTGTAGTATATGAGAGAAATTGAAATTTCTCAGAATAGTATTTCTGGTCGTAAACAGATAAAAGAGAAATTTTCTTTTGTTGAGACTTTGAAAGAGGATTTCTCTGATCTTCCAAAGATGATGAAACGTCAAAGAGGAAAAACCACCGGGATATCTTTATTCATTCTTTCCTTCGGAGAAACACTTCTTTTATTTCCAACAAATGACTTTCTATATTTATTCTCCCATGGAGTCTTTTATATAGCATTGCTTTATTCCGATCTGGTTTTCCAATTAATATTGTCTGTGTTTTCAACAATATTTAAACTAATGAATGGAGTATTTTCCTAGAATGTTACTGCCATCTGTATTTCAGTGTTTTGAGAGATAGTTTAAAGCAAATAAGATATACTGCATACCCATTGGCGCCCGAAGTTGAGGGCAGGGTGGGGCCCAAGCCCCCGCTCGCTCAAGGAAATGTATTAATTTTCTTAATACAAATAAAAAATACCAAACGTAATATAGCAACTAGGGATTTGAGCTCCCCCTAGAAAATTTTCTTCTGGGGCCCATGTGCATATCTCCCTAGATATTGAACGTGGGATGCAACTTGATCCTGATTAAGACAGAAATCATAGAATCTATCACCCTGCCAGTATATGAGTTGGACATGTACAGAAATTGAACTGCTTCCGTTTTCCAAATTAAGTCTCAGGCGGTTATTTGAATATCACATTTGTTTTACGGTGGTTTGCTTATTTTTTTAATTTTTTTTTCATAGGATTTAGGATCTATCATAAGCAGTGGCGTATTTAGGGGGGCTTCCGGGCTTAAACCTCCCCCGAAATCTTACTCACTATAGTAAAGTATATGAAATATCTTGCAGAATTTTCACATTTTCAGGCAACCCCCCCCGAAAGTTAGCAAAGCCCTCCCCGAAACAAAATCGTAAATACGCCACTGATCATAAGGGTGGGAAACTATCACTCAGATCGGAGTTCAAGAGTTCATAGAACCTCAATAATGGATCTGACCAAAAATGACATATAAACAGCGGTCTAGACATAATAAAAGTTGAAAATAAAAGTTGTTTTTCCACTATTTTCCAATGATCTAAAACAAAGTATTACACAGAGTTTGTACGGAAAGTAGTAGAACCGATTTTTTCAAAAAATATTTACAATTTTGACATATCCACTTAATATTTATAAAAAATATGCTCCTTCTACATCAACACAGCGTTTCCAGCGATTCTGCCAATCACTGAAGTCTAACTGGAACGCAGAAACTGGAACGCTCTTCAGCTCCCTTGTTACGGCCCACAGTGGGACCGAACCAGGCAATTCTTGGCAAAACCTCCTAAAATTAAGTACAACATTGACTCAATATGATTTGTTACAATGAAACCTTAATAGTGTACACATAAGATAGTATGCAGGAAAGGAAGTGAAAGCAGCTTACAATGAGTTAATGGCTTGTGTAAACTTGGTTATCCGCCGAAGACGGAGATGACAGAAGATAGGTAGTTGACTTTGAATGTGACTATCCCTACATTGCGTATAGATATTCAGTGGCTGGTGAACATGGTGACACAACCCACACGTATGTATCGTTTTGCATATTTAGAATGTTTATGTGATGTGTAGTAGTATTACTTAATTTCATATTTGGAAAATGCTGTGGTACTGAAAGCATATAAACTATGATCAAACGATAGAATGACATTTTAGCAGAACATATGGCATAATATGTCTGTGATTTTTTATATGTCGCAGTGGAAACATTTTTCTTACTGTATGCAAAGAGAAAACCTGAGCATATTTGCACTTTTGGGAAATATAGCGCATGAAATTGTTTTGGGGAAAACGCATTCGGTATGTAGTCCTGATTTTCAATTCAGCTGGAGCGAATGTGAGAGCAAGTGTTAGGTTATTAGACGTGTGATCCCAATGCACGCACTGACAAAGTTGAATACAAGTCGATTCTGGGAATTTTGCTTCCACACTTCGTTGGGGGCTTCGCTTCCAGGCCCCGTTTTCTTTCCAACATCTAGTCAAACTTTTCTGTCATTCACTGATAGTACTAAAGTATAGTCAGCCATATTTGATTAATGGTGGCGACATTTTGAAACGACAATGTTTGCTAAACAATCTATGAACCATAAGGTAGCACTATATTAAAAATGGTGTTGATTAATTCAGTGTTTAGTTCTTGTGATGCGTGCACAGAAGTGACATTGGAATCAACTGTAATGAGCCTCCACTCGCTCCAACTCAGAGTGTTCCAATCAAAGCCCTGAGATGAGATCACGTAATACACGATGCAATATATGAAACAACATGAAGAGGTTACCGATGCGTGTATGTCATAGTCTGTTTAATATATATCTGATAATATATTCATATCGAGGACTTGTGATGAAATAATTTTTATGTGTTGAAGCGTCCTTGCATCTTCATTGTCATAACGAATCTTCTACAACAAGTTTGAAATAATTTTGAGAAGGAATTTTAATTTGATTATTCTTCAGTAAAATTGAATAATTACACTTTTTTCTTTCATGCGCAAGTATGTAAGTCAATCGTAAATTGCCAAATCAATGCATACGTATGTGTTTATGCCAGTTATATAATTTAGGCGCGAATATAAGGCATGTTCCCTTTTGTAATATAAAACTATATTTTTGATGAAATAATGATGAAATAATAACATAAACATTTCAGTCCATAGATCTTCTTTTACACTTTCAAAGACATGTTCATATAGTGCATTTTGGTGCGTGCCACCTATTTTTTGTTGTTTGCTTGTAAATTTATTTTATGTACACTCATGTCCAAAATGATTGTCGCATATCTATAACTGTCTTCTTGTAAGACAGTGTTGAATTCAGACATTTTCACCCGGGGGGCAATATGAACTCCTCGCGGGGGGGGAGTCTGTATTTTTGCAAGAAAGCAGCATATTTAACAATTTCATTCACATGCACATCTTACCTAATATTGAGACTAATTGCTGATAAATATTCAATGAGAAATTATAATTAAAAAAAAACAAAAACAATCGTTTAATTTTATCTAAAACATTAAATAAAGACTGTCAGAAATATTTTAGACTAAACTTTAACTGCTATTTACAGTAGCTATTTTTGTTATTATTTCCTATATTCAGTAGTTACTGTTTGTTACTAATGTAGAAGTTTTTAAAAATATTTAAATTAACTTTATTTTTTGTCCTAAAACCAACATACATTGGAATATCTTAACAAAAAGTTATCATTCTTTCTCACACTTCTGATTCTAAATCTAGCATATTAGCTTTGGTTTCTTCACTGCATGCACATCAATAGTTAGGTTACGAAATCTTTTAGTGCCGTATCATGGAAAATCACAGCTTGGGGCGAGAATATACGACTGCACCCCTCTACATATGAGAGAGGTCGACAGACCAGCCGCAAAAGGTGAGAAAATTTTAAAAAGTAAACCCTGCTTTTCCTTGATTTGGAGCGCTTTTTATTACTTTTTCCTTTCATTTTATATATGTGCACATGCCCACATGTGCATGTGTTTCATTCCTCTCGTTTTCCTTTTCTTTTTCCCTCCCAAATCGTGAGTCCCTTACTTCGGTGTCCGGAGCCGTCGCCCCGCTTGCTTCTCCTTCGTCACCTTCAATAGCAATCTTTCACTTATATACTACTATTATATTGATAAATTCTACATAAATCTGTAACTCAGGAGGGATAACTGTTCCTCCCTGACCCCTCTAAATGACGCCCTCTGAATCTCACCATTTAACTGACGTATTTTTAGTTAAAGAAAGGTGTGTTTACTTTAACAATCGTAAAACACATTTACGTTTGTTACTTCGATGCTAGAAATGGGATTTAGGCGCCCTGTTTCAAATAATGCAAGAACTACATTTTCAAGAACTGAAGTCTGCTGACATCAGAGATCATATGGAATGATCGAAAGATCTTCCCTATCTTTCCTTTCCTATCTCAATCTGTGCTAGTGCTACCTACTAATATGTAATATAGAGTGAGAGTGTTGTACCTACTAAAATACAAACCTTTCTTCAACAGTTAACAATTTCATGTTCTGCCAAACTCGGTCATAGCGTTAAGAAATACAGGTTTTATTGACTATTTGGTATTCTATCTTAGATGTTACATGTTTAATATTTAAATAGAATGGGTCTGCGTCACTTATATGTATTTTGAGAGATCGGATTTCATCTGCACGTGCACGGAAAGAAAAGCAGATAATCGGGTGAAGTAATTTCTACATTTTGTGACTGAAATTTTGGATGTTTCTCCGGGGGGGAATGAATTTTCTTCGGGGGGGATATTCCCCCCCCCGGGCTACCCCCTGAATTCATCCCTGTTGTAAGAATATAATTTGATAATGATTTCGCACGGTACTTTTAATAGACATTATGTGTATAATCGGGAAATGTATGTTTGTGGTAAATCTCATAGGAAAAGAATTATAAATACGAAAACTAGAATGAGTAAAACAAAATGTTGCTAAATGGACAATAAAGTTTTGTTTTCATTTTATTGTTCTTATTTACTGCTCTTTTCACATGAAGTTTACCACATACATGTCTTTGTCCACTATACACATACTAACATTATAAAAAATACAGGGCGAATTCGTTATCAAATTATATTCCTACAACAACATATTTATAGACATGCGACAATAATTTTGGACATGAGTGTACAAATCTTTCTTCTCCATATTGAATACATTATTGTAGCCACTACACACACCGAACTAATTGGCTTTGTTACAATTTTCTGCTGCATATTGTGTATTTCTACTTTTTGCCGAAAATTCAGTGCTTTGGCCCCCCTGTGCGGCCTCTTGAATGACCTGAACCGAACAGTGGTGCAGTCTTTTCATGCCCCTTTTCAGTCGTGGGAAGAGGAAGGAGTCTGCAGGACCAACATCTGCACTGTAGGGTGGCTGAGGAAGCTGTGTGATGCCATGTTTGGTCAAGAATTCCATGGCAGCAAAGACAGTGTGGTTCGGCCTAGATGACAAGGTACCTTCAAACGGCTTCACCTTAAACTCGATCTATGCTCCGTGAAGGCGTGGAGATGACTGGCAACTGGTGCGTTGGTAGCAAAGACCCCAATCACCCAACCAGTGCAGTAACACCACCTCCTTCACCACTTATTGACGGGAAAAATCAGTCTATACCTCCTGGACAAACCCTGCATACTTTGATGTTTATAATGTTTTGGTGACTCCAGGAACGTTGATAGGCAGCCATGTGGGGAAACCAAACTGATCCATTAGATGCGCCCTATAACATTTTCCTATCTTACATTTCGTTTAATCTTTTATTTACTTTGGAATCGATTCCCGGTCGGAGCTCATATGGTTCGGATCCCATGTGCTGTAGATCCGTGTCTCGCTGCTGAAAGGGACTCTGACCTCGAAAACAAATTTCCCTCATCAAGAAAAGAATGCAAAATTACACTGGTGAGGCAGAATTATGTGCAAACATTGCCCACCCGAATTTTCTAGTTCTTTGTTTAATACATTCATATTTAATTTCCATGTAATCCTTTTTTGTGGTATATAATATGGTAGTTGGTAAACAACTTATAGATTTATGTAACAGAACATAGCTTTAATTTGTTGTAACAACATACACTAAGTTGTGTAAAGAATGGAAAAAATTAAAATGTCCTGGATTTTATGGTATACTTAGACTAATAAGCTATGTGTAAAGTAAGGCGGATATGAAACGTTTTGTAAGTTGTATTTAAATGACATGTAACGTATAGCTGACGTATATAGCATACGTATATATATGTAATACACAGAAGACTGTTAGATGTCATACACTGCAATGGCATGATGGAACATCTAAGTGGGAAAAGTACGTGGCATATGGATAACGTATGCTCCGTACTGATTTCAATAGTAATCATAAGAATTCCGTATTTTTGTACAATATACTGTTGTCCGGACAACGGATTTTCCTCAGTGTAATAAAACAAAAATATTTACACAGCACCAAATTCAATTTTTCAGTAGATTTGATATTTTAAAAAACAATACCTTCTTAAAATACAAATAGCGTACCGGTACCATATTTTTATATAGAAAAACGTCTGAAATTGAATTGACAATACAGTTGAGCGTATGAAACGCTGACAAACTGGGAAATTTCAACATTGAATAGGGACGTAAATATTTGTTCTTAGAATGCGGAAGTGTCCACTTCAATTTTGACACATGGTAAACCTACTCATCACCGGGCCCAGAACACTCAAATAGGGTCCTAAAATCATTTGGATGGGGGAGGGGGAGAGGCTGAATACACCATACATTAATACATATACCAACATTCAACTGAAATTTTCAAGGCGGCTGAGTCCCACTTACAACCGCTATGGGCCTGCTCATAGCCCATGTTTAATTTATGTCAGAAATGTGTTGCAACAATAATTTATTATTCTTGATACGATGTTATTATTATATTTTATGAAATGCACACACAAAAAAATGAAAATAGTTTTGCTTTTGTGAACATAATTATGTAAATCATTGAAATTCCTCGTATTCTCGATTATTTATGTCTTTCACATTGACGTTTATCTTTAGTACTACACTGTGGCTTCAAAATTTGAATAGTCGCTAATGTGAACCATTAAAGACATTGACTTTTATCTGTTCTCTTGTTGATGATGAACTTGAAATTTTAAAACTTCGTAAATACATACATTATAAGTTAATAGCATATCTTTTGTTGACAGAATAAACCGATGCTATAATCAATTTTAATTATTACCATATTCAATTCGCAAATCGCATTGATGGAAACGCAAAATGCAGAGTTATAGGAAGACTATATATACAAACCGTATTTTCCAGGGATTCCAGAATTCCCAGGTTTCAGTTTTTGTAAAATTATTTAGTTCTATAGTCCGGACACATATTTGTCGATGTTTTGTAAGTGTTCAAGCCTTCTGAAATGAAATGAAATGAAATCTTTGAGTTTTACGTCCCGCGATTAGGCTAAAGGAGACGGTGGTGATGAGTAATGAATGAAATGGTGGAATGAAGAAAGTGGGAAGAAACGGGAGAACCCCGAGTAAACCCACGCACACGATGTTTGTCCACCACAAAGTTTACTTGGTGGGGGCTGGGATCGAACCCGGGACCCCAAGCACCGGAGGTGAACGCTCTACCACTGAGCCACCGCGGCCCCTTCAAGTCTTTTGACTTTGAAAGGATAAGTACCGGGAAGTCTTCAACAGCTACATCCATCCATCTGTCTGTCGACAGGTATCAATGCAGGAAATGATACCAGATAACAAGAATTGATATTCTGATGTGAATCCAGCTTCCCAAGAATAGGTTTCATCTCTGTCCAAATGCCTCTATTCCAACCCGAAGTGAGAGAACTTTACCATACAAAGTTCTATTGTTAATCACAATATAGAACTCTCTTCTGGTAATACGGTTAGCACACGAGCCTTTGGGGCAGGGGATCCAGGTTCGATTCCCGGTGGGAGCTAATGTGTTTCAGATCCCAAGTTAAGTTTTAGGTCCATTTCTCTTATAACCTCGGTGTTGAAGTTACGATAAACTCTAATCCAATCCAATGCAATAACTTTACAACAGCTTCCGTTATTAATATTCATAACATAAAAGTGACAATACACAGGAAAAACTTTTCTATATTGTAATATTTTACATGCTAATGTATACAAACAATACTTTACGCTATTGTTTGTAAAGATCATCACATAAATTTACAACAGAGTAATACGCACCGCATAAATTTAATACAAAAAGTAAACAACAAACCACTACTATTGTGCTGCCAAAATGTCTTGAGCCGTGGCAAAAATGCGAACTAAAGCTCACACCCACGCGTTGAGCCAATAAGAGTTCAGCTGTTACTAAGCGAGAGAAAGCGAGTGGAATACCTTCAGCCGATAGCAGCGCTTGGAACGGAAGACTAGGGATCAAGTCAATTTGGTATATTTATAGTTCTTTTTACAAAGCACACAACAAGAAAATAGCAACAGCGCCACCACCGCCGAATAGCCTATATAATAAAACACAACCAGCAAATCTTTACCTGTTTTCTTGTCTCCTCTCTATAAACTTGCAGTAAAGTTTAAAAGCCACCTACCCTACCGCAAAGCTAACAGTTCCTTAACTTTACTTTTCTTTGCTGCTTGTAGTGAAGCAGCAAAAAAAAAAAAAAAAAAAAATCCTAACCACAACTCAGTCTAGGCTTACTACAAAGTCTTAACAAATCCTTCACCCTCTCTAATTGCTATAAAGTAGTCCTACACCTCTTCACGTAGCTCACTACTAAAAAATCCTTCCTAAAACTGTCTGGCCCAAAAACACCTATACTTACCCAAAACCTCGTATTAAAGTATTGTATATTAGTATTTGTAAATACTATTGTAACCTATTTTGAGGATTTGCAAATAAACCGGTAATGGTAGTCAATTCCAAACACAGAAGTATTCAACCTAACTTTACCTATAATCCATAAAAAAAAAAAAGTTTTACAATATATACACCATACATGAACTTAGTGTTCGAACAATTGGTTTATTCTTGTATTTTATCTCTCTGCTGCAACTGGAAGTGGCACAAGTCTATCCTTTCCGGTTTCAACGTTGGTCGCCATACAGTAAGAGCGGTAATATACGTAGCGAGAAACTCTTTATTTGTTGTAAATTTAATATCTTAAGAATAGGTTCAATCTGGATACATATCACTTTCAATATTCAATATTGGACAGCTCTCAATTACCCGCTTCTGTGGGTTAAAATAAGAAAAAAAGTAATATGTTCCGTTAGTATGGATTAGAAATTCGACACTAATATTCTTCATTTTCGATCACTTTTTATATATTTCGCCCCTTCCCCAAGTTCTGAGGCTGAATTTGGATTTAAAGAACATCGGAAGTGTCACTGTTTGTATCAGCGATCCCGAAAACTATAAATTAGACACTAATATTGGTCATTTTCGATCATTTTTACATATTTCGCCCCTTCCCCAAGTTCTGAGGCTGAATTTGGATTTAAAGAACATCGGAAGTGTCACTGTTTGTATCAGCGATCCCGAAAACTATAAATTAGACACTAATATTGGTCATTTTCGATCATTTTTACATATTTCGCCCCTTCCCCAAGTTCTGAGGCTGAATTTGGATTTAAAGAACATCGGAAGTGTCACTGTTTGTATCAGCGATCCCGAAAACTATAAATTAGACACTAATATTGGTCATTTTCGATCATTTTTACATATTTCGCCCCTTCCCCAAGTTCTGAGGCTGAATTTGGATTTAAAGAACATCGGAAGTGTCACTGTTTGCATCAGCGATCCCGAAAACTATAAATTAGACACTAATATTGGTCATTTTCGATCATTTTTACATATTTTGCCCCTTCCCCAAGTTCTGAGGCTGAATTTGGATTTAAAGAACATCGGAAGTGTCACTGTTTGTATCAGCGATCCCGAAAACTATAAATTAGACACTAATATTGGTCATTTTCGATCATTTTTACATATTTCGCCCCTTCCCCAAGTTCTGAGGCTGAATTTGGATTTAAAGAACATCGGAAGTGTCACTGTTTGTATCAGCGATCCCGAAAACTATAAATTAGACACTAATATTGGTCATTTTCGATCATTTTTACATATTTCGCCCCTTCCCCAAGTTCTGAGGCTGAAATTGGATTTAAAGAACATCGGAAGTGTCACTGTTTGTATCAGCGATCCCGAAAACTATAAATTAGACACTAATATTGGTCATTTTCGATCATTTTTACATATTTCGCCCCTTCCCCAAGTTCTGAGGCTGAATTTGGATTTAAAGAACATCGGAAGTGTCACTGTTTGTATCAGCGATCCCGAAAACTATAAATTAGACACTAATATTGGTCATTTTCGATCATTTTTACATATTTCGCCCCTTCCCCAAGTTCTGAGGCTGAATTTGGATTTAAAGAACATCGGAAGTGTCACTGTTTGTATCAGCGATCCCGAAAACTATAAATTAGACACTAATATTGGTCATTTTCGATCATTTTTACATATTTCGCCCCTTCCCCAAGTTCTGAGGCTGAATTTGGATTTAAAGAACATCGGAAGTGTCACTGTTTGTATCAGCGATCCCGAAAACTATAAATTAGACACTAATATTGGTCATTTTCGATCATTTTTACATATTTTGCCCCTTCCCCAAGTTCTGAGGCTGAATTTGGATTTAAAGAACATCGCAAGTGACACTGTTTGTATCAGCGATCCCGAAAACTATAAATTAGACACTAATATTGGTCATTTTCGATCATTTTTACATATTTCGCCCCTTCCCCAAGTTCTGAGGCTGAATTTGGATTTAAAGAACATCGGAAGTGTCACTGTTTGTATCAGCGATCCCGAAAACTATAAATTAGACACTAATATTGGTCATTTTCGATCACTTTTACATATTTCGCCCCTTCCCCAAGTTCTGAGGCTGAATTTGGATTTAAAGAACATCGGAAGTGTCACTGTTTGTATCAGCGATCCCGAAAACTATAAATTAGACACTAATATTGGTCATTTTCGATCATTTTTACATATTTCGCCCCTTCCCCAAGTTCTGAGGCTGAATTTGGATTTAAAGAACATCGGAAGTGTCACTGTTTGTATCAGCGATCCCGAAAACTATAAATTAGACACTAATATTGGTCATTTTCGATCATTTTTACATATTTTGCCCCTTCCCCAAGTTCTGAGGCTGAATTTGGATTTAAAGAACATCGGAAGTGTCACTGTTTGTATCAGCGATCCCAAAAACTATAAATTAGACACTAATATTGGTCATTTTCGATCATTTTTACATATTTCGCCCCTTCCCCAAGTTCTGAGGCTGAATTTGGATTTAAAGAACATCGGAGGTGTCACTGTTTGTATCAGCGATCCCGAAAACTATAAATTAGACACTAATATTGGTCATTTTCGATCATTTTTACATATTTCGCCCCTTCCCCAAGTTCTGAGGCTGAATTTGGATTTAAAGAACATCGCAAGTGACACTGTTTGTATCAGCGATCCCGAAAACTATAAATTAGACACTAATATTGGTCATTTTCGATCATTTTTACATATTTCGCCCCTTCCCCAAGTTCTGAGGCTGAATTTGGATTTAAAGAACATCGGAAGTGTCACTGTTTGTATCAGCGATCCCGAAAACTATAAATTAGACACTAATATTGGTCATTTTCGATCATTTTTACATATTTCGCCCCTTCCCCAAGTTCTGAGGCTGAATTTGGATTTAAAGAACATCGGAAGTGTCACTGTTTGTATCAGCGATCCCGAAAACTATAAATTAGACACTAATATTGGTCATTTTCGATCATTTTTACATATTTCGCCCCTTCCCCAAGTTCTGAGGCTGAATTTGGATTTAAAGAACATCGGAAGTGTCACTGTTTGTATCAGCGATCCCGAAAACTATAAATTAGACACTAATATTGGTCATTTTCGATCATTTTTACATATTTCGCCCCTTCCCCAAGTTCTGAGGCTGAATTTGGATTTAAAGAACATCGGAAGTGTCACTGTTTGTATCAGCGATCCCGAAAACTATAAATTAGACACTAATATTGGTCATTTTCGATCATTTTTACATATTTCGCCCCTTCCCCAAGTTCTGAGGCTGAATTTGGATTTAAAGAACATCGGAAGTGTCACTGTTTGTATCAGCGATCCCGAAAACTATAAATTAGACACTAATATTGGTCATTTTCGATCATTTTTACATATTTCGCCCCTTCCCCAAGTTCTGAGGCTGAATTTGGATTTAAAGAACATCGGAAGTGTCACTGTTTGTATCAGCGATCCCGAAAACTATAAATTAGACACTAATATTGGTCATTTTCGATCATTTTTACATATTTCGCCCCTTCCCCAAGTTCTGAGGCTGAATTTGGATTTAAAGAACATCGGAAGTGTCACTGTTTGTATCAGCGATCCCGAAAACTATAAATTAGACACTAATATTGGTCATTTTCGATCATTTTTACATATTTCGCCCCTTCCCCAAGTTCTGAGGCTGAATTTGGATTTAAAGAACATCGGAAGTGTCACTGTTTGTATCAGCGATCCCGAAAACTATAAATTAGACACTAATATTGGTCATTTTCGATCATTTTTACATATTTCGCCCCTTCCCCAAGTTCTGAGGCTGAATTTGGATTTAAAGAACATCGGAAGTGTCACTGTTTGTATCAGCGATCCCGAAAACTATAAATTAGACACTAATATTGGTCATTTTCGATCATTTTTACATATTTCGCCCCTTCCCCAAGTTCTGAGGCTGAATTTGGATTTAAAGAACATCGGAAGTGTCACTGTTTGTATCAGCGATCCCGAAAACTATAAATTAGACACTAATATTGGTCATTTTCGATCATTTTTACATATTTCGCCCCTTCCCCAAGTTCTGAGGCTGAATTTGGATTTAAAGAACATCGGAAGTGTCACTGTTTGTATCAGCGATCCCGAAAACTATAAATTAGACACTAATATTGGTCATTTTCGATCATTTTTACATATTTCGCCCCTTCCCCAAGTTCTGAGGCTGAATTTGGATTTAAAGAACATCGGAAGTGTCACTGTTTGTATCAGCGATCCCGAAAACTATAAATTAGACACTAATATTGGTCATTTTCGATCATTTTTACATATTTCGCCCCTTCCCCAAGTTCTGAGGCTGAATTTGGATTTAAAGAACATCGGAAGTGTCACTGTTTGTATCAGCGATCCCGAAAACTATAAATTAGACACTAATATTGGTCATTTTCGATCATTTTTACATATTTCGCCCCTTCCCCAAGTTCTGAGGCTGAATTTGGATTTAAAGAACATCGGAAGTGTCACTGTTTGTATCAGCGATCCCGAAAACTATAAATTAGACACTAATATTGGTCATTTTCGATCATTTTTACATATTTCGCCCCTTCCCCAAGTTCTGAGGCTGAATTTGGATTTAAAGAACATCGGAAGTGTCACTGTTTGTATCAGCGATCCCGAAAACTATAAATTAGACACTAATATTGGTCATTTTCGATCATTTTTACATATTTCGCCCCTTCCCCAAGTTCTGAGGCTGAATTTGGATTTAAAGAACATCGGAAGTGTCACTGTTTGTATCAGCGATCCCGAAAACTATAAATTAGACACTAATATTGGTCATTTTCGATCATTTTTACATATTTCGCCCCTTCCCCAAGTTCTGAGGCTGAATTTGGATTTAAAGAACATCGGAAGTGTCACTGTTTGTATCAGCGATCCCGAAAACTATAAATTAGACACTAATATTGGTCATTTTCGATCATTTTTACATATTTCGCCCCTTCCCCAAGTTCTGAGGCTGAATTTGGATTTAAAGAACATCGGAAGTGTCACTGTTTGTATCAGCGATCCCGAAAACTATAAATTAGACACTAATATTGGTCATTTTCGATCATTTTTACATATTTCGCCCCTTCCCCAAGTTCTGAGGCTGAATTTGGATTTAAAGAACATCGGAAGTGTCACTGTTTGTATCAGCGATCCCGAAAACTATAAATTAGACACTAATATTGGTCATTTTCGATCATTTTTACATATTTCGCCCCTTCCCCAAGTTCTGAGGCTGAATTTGGATTTAAAGAACATCGGAAGTGTCACTGTTTGTATCAGCGATCCCGAAAACTATAAATTAGACACTAATATTGGTCATTTTCGATCATTTTTACATATTTCGCCCCTTCCCCAAGTTCTGAGGCTGAATTTGGATTTAAAGAACATCGGAAGTGTCACTGTTTGTATCAGCGATCCCGAAAACTATAAATTAGACACTAATATTGGTCATTTTCGATCATTTTTACATATTTCGCCCCTTCCCCAAGTTCTGAGGCTGAATTTGGATTTAAAGAACATCGGAAGTGTCACTGTTTGTATCAGCGATCCCGAAAACTATAAATTAGACACTAATATTGGTCATTTTCGATCATTTTTACATATTTCGCCCCTTCCCCAAGTTCTGAGGCTGAATTTGGATTTAAAGAACATCGGAAGTGTCACTGTTTGTATCAGCGATCCCGAAAACTATAAATTAGACACTAATATTGGTCATTTTCGATCATTTTTACATATTTCGCCCCTTCCCCAAGTTCTGAGGCTGAATTTGGATTTAAAGAACATCGGAAGTGTCACCGTTTGTATCAGCGATCCCGAAAACTATAAATTAGACACTAATATTGGTCATTTTCGATCATTTTTACATATTTCGCCCCTTCCCCAAGTTCTGAGGCTGAATTTGGATTTAAAGAACATCGGAAGTGTCACTGTTTGTATCAGCGATCCCGAAAACTATAAATTAGACACTAATATTGGTCATTTTCGATCATTTTTACATATTTCGCCCCTTCCCCAAGTTCTGAGGCTGAATTTGGATTTAAAGAACATCGGAAGTGTCACCGTTTGTATCAGCGATCCCGAAAACTATAAATTAGACACTAATATTGGTCATTTTCGATCATTTTTACATATTTCGCCCCTTCCCCAAGTTCTGAGGCTGAATTTGGATTTAAAGAACATCGGAAGTGTCACTGTTTGTATCAGCGATCCCGAAAACTATAAATTAGACACTAATATTGGTCATTTTCGATCATTTTTACATATTTCGCCCCTTCCCTAAGTTCTGAGGCTGAATTTTGGATTTAAAGAACATCGGAAGTGTCACTGTTTGTATCAGCGATCCCGAAAACTATAAATTAGACACTAATATTGGTCATTTTCGATCATTTTTACATATTTCGCCCCTTCCCCAAGTTCTGAGGCTGAATTTGGATTTAAAGAACATCGGAAGTGTCACTGTTTGTATCAGCGATCCCGAAAACTATAAATTAGACACTAATATTGGTCATTTTCGATCTTTTTTACATATTTCGCCCCTTCCCCAAGTTCTGAGGCTGAATTTGGATTTAAAGAACATCGGAAGTGTCACTGTTTGTATCAGCGATCCCGAAAACTATAAATTAGACACTAATATTGGTCATTTTCGATCATTTTTACATATTTCGCCCCTTCCCCAAGTTCTGAGGCTGAATTTGGATTTAAAGAACATCGGAAGTGTCACTGTTTGTATCAGCGATCCCGAAAACTATAAATTAGACACTAATATTGGTCATTTTCGATCATTTTTACATATTTTGCCCCTTCCCCAAGTTCTGAGGCTGAATTTGGATTTAAAGAACATCGGAAGTGTCACTGTTTGTATCAGCGATCCCGAAAACTATAAATTAGACACTAATATTGGTCATTTTCGATCATTTTTACATATTTCGCCCCTTCCCCAAGTTCTGAGGCTGAATTTGGATTTAAAGAACATCGGAAGTGTCACTGTTTGTATCAGCGATCCCGAAAACTATAAATTAGACACTAATATTGGTCATTTTCGATCATTTTTACATATTTTGCCCCTTCCCCAAGTTCTGAGGCTGAATTTGGATTTAAAGAACATCGGAAGTGTCACCGTTTGTATCAGCGATCCCGAAAACTATAAATTAGACACTAATATTGGTCATTTTCGATCATTTTTACATATTTCGCCCCTTCCCCAAGTTCTGAGGCTGAATTTGGATTTAAAGAACATCGGAAGTGTCACTGTTTGTATCAGCGATCCCGAAAACTATAAATTAGACACTAATATTGGTCATTTTCGATCATTTTTACATATTTCGCCCCTTCCGCACTCTGATAGGCTGAATTTTGGATTATTAAAGAACATGGAAGTGTCACTGTTTGTATCAGCGATCCCGAAAACTATAAATTAGGACAACTAATTAATTGGTCATTTTTCGATCATTTTTACAATATTTCGGCCC